>NC_141685.1:183058989-185616860 GCF_964263255.1 Lissotriton vulgaris
CGTCATCAGCACACGAGCACCGTAGTGCATGACGGCTGGGGTTCGTCATCAGCATGGAAGGGGTTACAAGTTTTCTGGATGTTCCACCTCGGCACATATCTTTCTTTAATGATTTTTCTATTTTGGGTTACATTTGAAGTCTGTCCCCCTGATTCAGAGTTGGCGGATAGGCCTCCATCTGCCAGTGGAGCAAAGGTAACAACCACCCACCACGATTACAGATCTCGTTAACCCGGCAATAGCTCCCCCTTCAGATAAGCCACAGCAGCTGCTCTGAAAGTACTGGAACTGATAACTACTCTCAGATTTCACAAAGCTCCCTGGGTTGGCAGGAGTTTCACAGAAGCAGCCATTAAACTCTGGAACAGTCTCCCCATAGCCATTAGAACACTTCCCTCTCTGTTTGCCTTTAGGAAGGCCCTGAAAACCTGGTTGTTCAATAAATAGAGGTCCTTGCTTACTGTGGACTACCAGTGCCAAGACACCTTTTGTTATTCGTGTGCTTAACAAATTCATTAAAATTGAAGTTTACTCGGTGGCTGTCATGTTTCACACGGCCACTCAGCAAACTTTTTTGTGTTTTGGTAAAACAAAATCAATAGTGACCTTCACACCCTGGAAGTTCTTTACCGTGGGGGGGCTTGGTCATTTTTCTTTTTTGTTCTTTGTTGTGTCTCCTTGGCCCACCAAGATTTTCCTTGTGGTTACAAATAGAGGGAGGTGGATGTTTATAATTGTTGCTCTGACTTATTGCTTTTTTTTAAGTTGACTTTCCTAGATAATAATGAACAGTGCTTGATGCTTAGATAAAATTGTGAATAAATCACAATGTGATGATTTATTCCTCATAGGGTCCCTGAATAGAACAGGCCACATAGTGTTTCTTTGATCGGATCGATCAACGCCTTCATGTTTATCTTCGCATCAGGCTCATTTAGTTATTAATTTATTGTTCTTGCACTGAAACGATATAGAAAATCTATTGGTGTTTGAGACCAATGGGAACCATGCCTGATGTTTCTGAGGTGTGGCGCCACGGCCAGGGTGACTGATGCTGGACGCTAGGACTCACGGTTTGATCTCCGAGTCCGGCGGCAGGTCAGCCCATCACCATGCGACTCAGGGCAATAGCTCGCCTAATCTTCCCGATGGCCCCCAGTTCCAGGATGCCTTCGAGTAGCTGTGCGCTTTACAAATACTGGATTTATATAACTATGTAAGACTGTCTGTAGCTGCCTGTATTTACTTGGGAACGGTGGAACTGAGTCTGCTACTGAAGAATCCTGCCATCCTATTGGCTGGTGAAGGAAGAAGCCTGTTACAATTTATTTATTTTTAAAGTTTTCTGTAGTGCAAACATGACCAACTAGGGTATCAGAGCGCTTTACAGTTTATACAACAAGAGGGAAACAAGCAATTAGAAACAGAACCAACAAAGAAAAAAGTACACAATAATGTAGAGCCGAGGGATTCTCGCGACCATAGAAGCTGGGCCACAGACCAGCAACTGTGACCTCAGTGCCCACTGGCATAGCCAGTCAAAAGCAGAGATTTCTTCATCAAGAGCCCTTTGGCTTCCTTTTTGAAGAGGACAATGGAAGGATTCACCCTGACTTCAGGGGGAGGGAGTTCCTAATCCTCGGTGCTATACCTGAGAACTCTTGAATTTTTTTTGTTTGAGCAATAGTGTTCTGGAGCTTCTGGGGGCTCTCGCACCGCATGAGAGCTCCAGTTTCTGAGCGAGGTACAGAGGGATGTTGAAGGGAAGGCTTTGTGTGCCATGCATGCAATTTTTAATTGTATCCGAGCTTCATATGGCAGCCAGTTCAAGGAAAAAAGGTCAGGGGTGATATGGTTGTATTTCTTGACGCCTGTTACGAGCCTAGCAGCAGAATTGAGTGTGGCCCTAAGAGGAGCTGTATTCACTCTAGGTAGGCCGCAGAGGGTTACACTACCAGTGTCCAGCTTAGCTATCACTAAGGCTTGCCCTGCCACCTTTATGTCATGAGCAGGGAGGTAAGGTTTGAGTTTACTTAGAATACTGAGTTGGAAGTTCGCTCCTTTGGTGAGGGCGCTGATGTGCTTCTGCATGTTCAGACTTTTGTCTAAGATAATTTCTAGAGAGGTTGCAGAATCAACAAGGTGCAGCCTACAATTCAGAGCAGTGATCTGCTTCAACCATTGTTCAATGACCTGGGATTGCTTGTGTGGTGCGATTAGGAGTAATTCTGTTTTGAGAGAGTTTAACTTCAGGGTGGTTGCGTGTCAGCCAGCTTTGAGTTTCCAGTAGGACTGTGTTGAGGGACAGGATGTCCTCAGGGGAGGCGGTCTTCAAGTATAGCTGGGTGTCATCCACATACATGTGATAGTGAATGCTGGATGATTTCAGAATTTCTGTCAAAGGCTCCATGAAGAGGTTGAAGAGCGTGGGTGAAAGAGCTGAACCCTGTGGGACCCCAAGAGTGACTGGCGAAGTATGAGAGAGAGACTGGTTGACCTTGAAGCTTTGGGATCTGTTATGAAGGAATGAGGAGAACCAGTTTAGTACAGGCCCAGACAGCCCCATTCTATGTTCCAGGAGGTCAATTAGGTAATCGTGTTTGACGGTGTCAAATGCTGATGGAAGGTCGAGAAGGATCAGTAGGTAGGATTCATTTTGATCCAACATTCTTACCACATCATCGACAATGTGAGTTAAAGCAGGTTCTCTATTATGGCCCGGGCGAAAACCAGATCGACACTGGTCCAGAAGTTGGAAGTGATGGATGTGGGTACATAGTTGGGCGAGAACACATTTCTCCAGGAGCTTTGCCAATGTGGGGATATTAGAGATTAGGCAAAAGTTATGAAGGTCGGTGTGATCTGCATATGGTTTCTTTAGAATTCAGGGTAACTTGACCTGATTTTAGGCAATCTGGGATACATTAAGGAAGTCCAAAGTGTCCAACGTGGGAGCAGGAGGTTCTAACTTGGGAAAAGAGGTTGGATGGGAGGGGGTCATTGTAGTGATTAGACTGTTTCAGAGTAGCCAGCGTATTGCGTATAGTGGTTTCATCCAAGGTTTGGAAAAGACTCCAAGATGCGTTGTTTTTGAGGAGGTAAGGCTGCATGGGGACAATGACAACCCACCCAGTGGGTGGGAGGGTGTTCAGCGGACCGATCGACAGTTGTTCAAGGCCAGAGAGTAGTTCAACTCTGATCTTAGGGGTCTTAACTATGAAGAAGTCAGCAAATTCATCGCAGTTCGGCAATGGCCCTCGAACCAGGATTGAAATCTCTCAAGAAGATCTGAGTGCCCAGGAAATCTTCATAAGCCGAGATACTATCCATGATCTGTTCAGCAAAGGGAAGGTTGTCTCAAGGCGGGTAGTAGAATGTATGCAGTTTGCATGGGTGATTGTTGCTACCAGCCACCTCGATGCATAGGTATTCACAGGACGGCATGAGGTCAGATTGTAGTGCTTTCACTATCTGAAAGAAACACGTTAGTGATAGATTCCTTACCTTAGAATTCCCCCCAGGCATCGCATAAAAAAGCACAGAGAGGTAACATAAACATTTCAAAATGCACAAGTGCACAGTAGATGAATCAATCCGGACTTTTCAAATGATGTTAGGCAAAAAACGTTCAAGCCTCAATTGTATTTTGAGAGTGACGGCGGTTCGAGAGACACGGCGTTACGAATGATGGCGATATGAAGTAACAACTGCTGATATTGATTAACCCCAGGTGTATCACCTATCATAGTGATCACCAGAAAATAGAATTTGGATTACACTACAGAATTTGGAATACTGGAGACTTAATACATCACGGTTTTAAGTGATTATGGATCATTTACTCAAAGCAAGATAGAAACTGGAAGAATACTTGCTTTTGTGGAATAAATACGCACCAAATTTGAAAGTTTTTTGCAGTAATTATCTGGGCACCTCTTTGACCTCATAAGATTGACGACTGCCCTGAGGTAGCCCTATTCAGGGCGAAACGCGTTGGCTGCACTCTGGGTGTACTATTCATATGTGGTCCAAGAATCCATTAAACTATATTGCCTCTCTGTGCTTTATTATGTCTACTATAACTGTGTGGTCTCTTGGCAGAAGACCAGTGAGGTGGGCAACTTTGACCTAGAAGTGAGTTTATGATTTGTGTATAACTAGTGTCCCTTTCTGCTTTTGTTCTTGTTATTTACCCCCAAGCGTCAGACTGGATCCGGAAAGTTTTCGTCAGCAGTACCCCTCCGTGTCCTAGGGTGGCGTCATTCTGCTCCTCATCCGTCGTCGGCGTCGTGTTCACCGGCGTCACAGCAGGTACTTAGACGCCACTCTCGCGCGCTGATGGCAGTTCTTTTGTTTTCCACACCAGCAGATCCGGAGAGAGCAAGTACCGTGACTGAGTTTTTTGAAGATTTGTGTCTCTATTTTTCGAGTCTATCGACTCCTGATGCTGGGTAGGGATGCCCGGTTTCAAGAATTGCGGGACCTGTCCCCGCATGATGTCGGTGACTGACCCCCATGACGTGTGTCTCTTCTGCCTGGAACGCGAACACGACCCCAAGTCGTGCTCTGACTGTCGGGCCATGGCAACAAAGAGTTTGCGGGAGCGGTCCCGAAAGTTGCTGGAAGCCCAGGAGTCAGCTCCGCGCCGCTCGAGTCCCGGTCAAGGAGGAAGTCAAGGGACCGGTCACGGAGTCACCACCATCGATCTTCAGGATCAAAATCCTTGGGGGCGGGTAAGTCGAGGCATTCGAAAAAGAAGTCAAAGAAGCATCGTCACCCTTTGACTTACTCTCGCCGGTCGCACAACTCAACTGAAGGTGCGGGTGGTGCCACCCCTGTGACTACTGTGGAGCCTGTGCAGTCAACCCCGTCCTACCCACTTTTTCCAGGTCCAGGAGCGACTCAAGCCCAGGTGCACGATTTTCTTTGGGCCGTCGGCCCCCGCCGGAGCGCCTTCAGGCGCCGCGGGCCCATCTAGGGGTCCTTGCTTTGTGTTGCCGGCAGCTCTGGCCCCGGCACCGCCAACAACTTCGTTGCCGGCGTTGCAGGACCCCCTTGGGTCCAGGCCTGGATTCCGGTCGACCTCACAACTCCTCCGCCGGCATCGACCCCACCGGCACTGCCCGTGACGCCGTCCGGTCCCTCAGACGACGTCGGCCCCGGTACGGCGCCAGTTCGGTGTTGTTCGATTTCGATGCTGATGGGGGATTTCTATCCCTATGTCCAGTCTCCATCTTTTTGACCTGTTTATCGGGCTATGGAGGAAGGGGAGGACTGGGAGGGGTCTGAGGGCCCTCTCACACAACAGTGTGAGTTGGATTAGGACTGGGCAGAAGAGTTAGGGGATGGCAGTGGTTTTGATCAATCGCCTGACCTTGGCTTCCTCCCTCCTTCTACCGTGGCTATAGAAGAGGGTGCGACTTAGGTGTGGTTCTACGTAGGGCAGCCAAGGACCTCGAACTTCCTACGATGGCCGTGACAACTAACCTCCTCACTGAAGCGTTCCAGCAAGCTCCTTGGAGCCTCTACTGATTTTCAATGAAGCACTGACAGGCGTTCTTCTGGGCACTTGGTCCTGGCCCACCACAGGCGGGATAGGACCATCCAATTTGTGGATAGGAACGTGGCCAGGCACAGCCCCCCGGCTCTGGGCAACTCTGCTTTTCTGACCACCCACCCCACCCCACCCCAGAGAGCCTAGTTATTCAGGCCTCTACTTCCCAGAGCGCGTTCCCTACCGCCCCTCCAGATAGGGAATCCAAGAAGCTGGAGCAGTTTGGCAAGAAACTGTTTTCATGTGCCAGCTTAGGGCTGCGATCGGTGAACACTGCATTCCTCTTGTGCCGTTATTCCCACTCTGTGTGAGATAGGGGTGTGCAGGTGCTGCCTCAGTATCCAGAGGAGACCCGAACAGTGCTCTCCCAGGCTGTTGCTGAAGGGAAGGCTGCACCAAAGTTCGCCATACGGTGTAGACTTGGCACCGCGGACACGCTAGGCAGAGCGATTTCCACGACAGTGACGCTCCATCGCTATGCCTTGCTTCGGTCTAGTGGCTTTTCGGGGGATGTCCTAATTTCCCTTATGGATTTACCCTTTGATGGCCGTCGCCTTTTTGGCAACAAAGCAGATAGTGCGCTGGAACGCTTTAAGAACTCCCGAGCTACGGCCAAGTCCTTGGACCTTTCCACCAGGCGCCCGGCACTTCTGCTTTTCGGCCCTTTTGTGGCCACGGAAGGGACGCCGACACGTTCGTTCAGGCACAGGCCTGCACAGAACCTGCCTCAGCGTGGCCCGGATGTGGTCCCCGCCGAGGCGGTGCAGGGGAGCCAGCGGGCGGGTCATTCCACTTCCACCTCCACCTCCGCAGCATCTGCCTCAAAGTCTTCCTAATAAGAGCTTTCAAGCCCATTAAACACCAGTGGGCGGCAGGATTCGCCATCACTTCCCCCACTGGCGCAATATCACTTCAGACAGGTGGGTGCCACAAATTGTCCGAAGGGGTTACTCCCTCCCCTTCAAGACTACCCCTCCAGCCATGCCACCCCAGTACCACTGCATGTCGAGGGATCATTTGGTGCTTCTCCAGCAGGAAGTCACGGCCCCCTTGGCCAAGGGGGCCATTAAGTGCGTTCCTGCGCCAGAAGTAGGTCGTGGTTGCTACTCCCACTAATTTGTGGTGCCCAAGAAGGACAAAGGCCTGCGTCCTATCTTGGACCTCAGGAACATCGACCGCTTCCTCTGAAAAGGAGAAGTTCAAGATGTTGACGCTAGCTCAGGTCCTGTCTGCCCTCGACCCTGGAGAATGGATGGTAGTCTTGGACTTGCAGGACGCTTGTTTCCACATCCCCGTCCTGTCCGCCCACCCGCATTACCTGTAGTTGCCGGTAGGCCAAGAGCACATTCAGTTTGCAGTTGTCCCCTTCGGCCTTACCAGCGCCCCTCGGGTGTTCACAAAAGTGATGGCAGTGGTCGCAGCTTATCTGCGCAGATAAGTAGTTCCAGTCTTCCCCTATCTCGACGACTAGTAGTTGAAGGTGGTCTCGACCGAAAAAGTCATCTCCCACCTCCAGTCCGGGATATTCAGGCTCTGATTCCGATCTTTCAGTCCCCATTCTGGGTTTCGTTCAGGATGACCCTCCGGCTGCTGGGCCTGATGGCCTCCTGCATCCTGCTAGTGGATCATGCCCGATGGCATATGCGGCCTCTGCAGTGGGACCTGAAGTCCCAGTGGGCACAGCATCAGGGCAACCTGTCCGATCACATCCAGATCTCGAAGGGCACTGCACAACACTTGCAGTGGTGGCTAACGAATCGCGATTGGGTCAATGGCAGATCCCTTCCCGACCGGAGCATACAGTATTGACGAACGCGTCCCACCTGGGAGACGCGGAGATCAGAGCCCTCTGGTCTGCGGCAGAGTCCTGGCTCCATATCAACTTTCTGGAGCTTTGGGCAATCCGACTTGCACTGAAAGCATTCCTTCCCTCTGTCTGAGGAATTGTGGTGCAGGTTTTTACAAACAACACCACCGCCATGTGATACTGCAACAAACGGGGTGGGGTGGGGTCTTGGCCCCCGATGTCAGGAGGCTCTCCACCTCTGGACATGGCTGGAACATCAAGGCATGTCCCTGGTGGTTCAACACCTGGCAGGTTCTTTGAACGCCAGGGCGGATGAACTCAGCCACAGATGCATGTTGGATCACGAATGGCGTCTGAACTCAGAAGTGGCGCAAGGTCTCTTTCAGCAGTGGGGAGAGCCTTGGTTAGATCTATTCGCCACCGAAGATAACATGCAATGTCCTCAGTTCTGCACATTGGAATTTCCAAGGCGGAACTCGCTAGACGACAATTTTCATTGCGAGTGGAGTTGCGGTCTGTTGTTTTAATTTCCACCTATACAACTTCTGCACATGTTCCCTCCTGTTCCTTTCGTAATGCCTCAGTGGGACTTGAATCTTGTCTTAACATATCTGATGTATGCTCCCTTTGAGCCACTTCACAATTGTCATTTATTTCTCCTTACTTTAAAGACTGCTTCCATGGTAATCATCACCTCTGCCAGAAGAGTGAATGAGCTCCGGGCTCTTTCTTCTACACCACCTTTTCTCTCTGTCCATCCAGACAAAGTTGTTCTAAGGACTCATCCATCTTTTCTGCCAAATTTTGTCACTGCCTTTCACATCGGGGAGACCATCACTTTGCCCACCTTCTTTCCACCTCCGCATCCCTCGAAAGAGGAAGAGAAGCTCCACCATCTGGACCCAAAACGTGCACTCTCATTCTATCTGAACGGAACACAACTGTTCCGGGTGGATGACCAGCTCTTTGTTGGCTACGTGGGTGCCAAGGAAGGTCGGGCTGTGCACAATTAGACCATCTCTCGGTGGGTCGTTCTGTGCATAAAAGCATGCTATTCTTTGGCTAAAAAAGGGCCTCCTGTGGGGCTGCGTGCCCATTCTACCAGGGCGACGGCAGCCACTACTGCTTTGGGACGGGGAGTCCCGTTGCATGACATCTGTCAGGCATCTACATGGGCCTCACTGCACACTTATACCAAGCACTACTGCCTGGACAGCCAAGTCCGGAGAGACAGCTTCTTTGGCCGTTCTGTTCTCTGGGACTTTCTGCTGTGCTCTTGGTCCGCAGGCTCACTACCTGGGTTGGTATTGCTGGGGTATCTATTCTAAGGTAAGGAATCTATCACTAACGTTTTTCTTTCAGATGAACAAGTTACTTACCTTCGGTAACGATATAGCTGCAAGAAACATTAGTTAGTGATAGATTCCTTTCCGCCCCACCCATTCTCCCCGTTATGTAAACTGATTTCTAGGGTCAAGGTCATCCCTTTCAGGTCCCTAGTTTCATTGCATGAGTGGTCAGTTTCTTGCATAGCTCTGCGTTCCTGGCGCGGCATCTAAGTGTCCGCCGCAACGTCATCCCGGGGATCACGACTAAAGACGCGGAGCAGACCGACGCCATCTTCCGACGTGTAGGGGTACTGCTGACGAAAGCTTTCCGGATCCAATCTGACGCCTAGGGGGGAATTATAAGGTAAGGAATCTATCACGAACTAATGTTTTTTACTGATATATTGTTACCGAAGGTAAGTAACTTGTTCATTAAGTTGCTGCGATGTAAGCAGGTGATGCCTCCACCATGACCGCTTGCTCTATGCAACCGAATTCTATCATAGTTAGTAAGTACTACAATGTTTAGAATGGGAGCAGCTGAGTTATTCAGCCACGTTTCAGTCTGCATTACAAGGTCCAAGTCCTGTGCAGGGATGAGTTATGCAATGTCAGCAGCGTGTTTCACTGCCGATCTACAGTTTCAGGAGCATGGATTTGAGCTTTGTGTTTGTGTCAATTGGTGCAGATAGTGTGGTGGTGGCTTATGTGAAGTTGTTCTCATTTAATGCTCTAGAGTCTATAGTTTAGCCTCGGTTCCCGGAATGGATCAGTGGGGATTGATGCAAGTTGGATATGTTGGAGGAGTGTTCTGGATCATAGAATGGTTGGAGAGATTGGATATCCATATCGGACAGGGAGGATCTACATCTGGATGGCCATGAAGGGTCGTTAGGATGAGGAGCGGAAGCCCAACTATGGGGTGAGTGGGTGATGTGGGCCAGAGTCCGATGATTTATGAGGGAAGATGGTCTCAAGGTACACACTTTTGATGAGAGCGAGCAAACATATGTCAATGTTTACGACATATGGTTTTGACTTTTATATTAGTGTGTTCCTAGGTAGTTACAACTTACTCTTATTCCCTTTCCCGCCCAGACCCTTGATGGTTGTGGCAACTTCTGCTGCTGTTTCCCCTCGTTGTATTCCTTTTCCTTTTTGATTTGACAGATTGCTGCTGCTGTTTCCCCCTCGTTGTATTCCTTTTCTGATTTGATTTGACAGATTGCTGCTACAACTGTTTGCTGCTTTACTTGGATTTATTGGGGCTCAGCTGAGTATTATGAACTACTCTTTATGGGCAGTTCTGTTGCTCTAATTGGGTTTTGAAGCTTTATGCTTTTTTGATTTCACACTCTAAGCCTATTCTATTTTGTGGTGGGCAGACTCTAACACCAAACCTTCACCGCAAGACATGGGCAGTGGGAAAGCTTTAGCCATCTAACGATGAGGGTTAGCATTTAATCTTTGTTTTACCAAAATATGCTAGTTGTGAAATCTATACTTAGCCTGGACAGTTTCCACAGCACAGTGGCATATCTCTTGGTGAGAGGAGTTCCTGAGTCCAACCATCAGAACAACTCACAACCCCATTGTGTAGTGACCCAGATGGAAACTTAAATTAAACTAAACACTGGTAGTAAGTATGGGATGGTTTAGAACTCAGAGCTCCTGAGGCGAAAAGCCGGGAGTTAGGTCCTTTTCTTCTTTCCTGCATTACTCTCGTAGGCCAAGAGGCAGTGAGGCAGTGAGAATTTTAAAACATTGTGATTTTGCGTTTTTGTAAATAAAATTTTAAATTGTACCTACATCTTTCATTTAAATATCTGGGCACCTTTTACTCCTATCTAAGGGCTAACCAAGGGCCGATTGAGGGCTCTACTCGGTATCAGACACCTTCCCCGGGGGTGACTACTTCGGCCGCCATCTTAGGGTGAGAGGCTGATTTGCGCACTAGTGGTCGGGCGAGTGGCGGCCCGAGCGCTACAAAATGAAGGTGTTCTCCCGTCCGCGCAGCGGGTGGGCGCAGCGGGCGCGCCGATGGCGCGCCGGAGCCAGACCGGGCCTAGGGCCAGATACTATGCCGGTGGACACTCAACATTTGACTGGTTATTCGAGGGAATACCTTATGGAGCTCCGAGATAAGGGTGATTCACTTTGTTGCCAGTTTAAACATTTTGATCCACTATATAGGACATGTACGCGATGTGCTACTTCTAGCTTGGCCAGAGACAGCGGTAGGCAGGCCTATAGCAACCTCTTCATGGCGCTTTTGAACTGTAGGTCCCTTCCGAAACATGCCATCGAGATCAACCTTATGCTCCAAGAGGGGGGTCTCGATGTGCTGTTTCTCACTGAAACATGGCTCTCTTCTACCTCTGAGTTTGATATTGCTGCTGCCCTCCCGGATGGTTTCCTCATACAGTGTTTACACAGACAACAAGGGAAAGGAGGGGGTCTTGCTATAGTCTACAAAGACAAATTTAACTGCAGAATTGAAGATTGTGAAATATCAGACTCAGAGAGTGCTCGTTTCATCATCCAAATAACACCTAACAAATCTCTTTCCAGTCTTCTTATCTATCGCCCGCCGGGCTGCATAAGACAGTTCACAGGATCCCTATTAGAAACTACTTTAATGGCCGCGGCTCTGTCCTCTAATTTTTTGATTCAAGGAGATTTGAATCTTCATTTTGATGACCCAAATGACAAAGTTTCAACTGATCTCTGCTCAGATCTTAAATCACTTAAGCTAAGGCTTGTAAATAAAGAGGCAACTCATAATAAGGGTCATCTTTTAGACCCTATCTTCTCAAATTGTAATCAGCTCATCTCTACTCCCCCCCTTCCTGTACCATGGTCCGATAACTTTCTAGTCCCATTTTCCTGGAAAACAGGTATAGAGGTACAACGGGCAGCTCCGCCGCGTACTCTTGACAGGGCATGGCCCAAACTATCTTTGGAAGAGATGACTCGATCACTTGAACAAACTGCCCCTAAAATTGAACCAGACCCATTGGCCGCAGATATTAGCTTCTGTAATTGGCTGAACAATTCCCTGGATCAGGTATTACCGTTGAAAACAGTAACAAAGAAAAGTAGCACTTTTAAATCTCCATTGTATACCTCAGAGCTCAGAGACCTCAGAAAAACCTGCAAAAAATTAGAACGCAGATGGAGGAAAGACTGGGCAATTAACAGTAAAGAGGCATATCGCTCTGCTCTGAGATTATATTAAATCTCCCTGAAAAAAGCACAGGTGGCTTTTTTTGAGAATAAAATCAACTCGGCCTCCAACTCTGCGAGAGAAACTTTCAAGATAGTTAAACAACTAATTAAGGTGCCTTCCCCTGTTAATACCCTAGATTGCTCAGAAGAAAGATGCAATCAACTTGCGTACTTTTTTGACTCCAAGATAGTAAACATCCTTGAGAGTCTTCCACAGAATCTCCCTGCGCCGGATGATAACACAAATTTGGCACCCATCTCTGGCCCCCGGCTTGACTCTCTGAGCAGTATTACTAGGGAAGATTTTTGTAAAGCCCTATCTTCCATGAAAAGTGGCTCCCCGGCCGATCCTGCGCCTATGTATGTTCTTAAGATGATTGCAGACACGATTGCCCCAGTGGCAAAAGAGCTCCTAAATGCCTCCTTTTCTTGTGGGGTCGTGCCACCCAGCTGGAAACAGGCAAGGGTCAAAACCCTTTTAAAAAAAACGGGGCTTGACCCCTTGGACCTGGCCAATTTCCGCCCGATTTCACTGTTACCCGGCCTAAGTAAGATCGCTGAAAAAATGGTGAATCAGCAGCTCTCCGGATTCCTGGAAAACAATCAGCTGCTGAATAATTCTCAAACCGGCTTTCGTCCGCGGCAAGGGACGGACACAGCCCTTTTAGTGGTAGCAGAAGAGGCAAGGTGCATCTTAGATTCAGGAGGATCCGCTGTTATGATCCTCCTGGATCTAAGTGCTGCATTTGATACAGTGGATCATAAAATTCGAACGCACCGTCTCGCCAAACTGGGCGTTGCAGGAACGGCCCTTAAGTGGCTTACATCCTTTCTGAATAACCGCTCTTTCAGAGTCTAGGAAGGTGGTCTGCTGTCTAAATCTACCCCCCTCCAGTGTGGTGTCCCTCAGGGCTCTTCATTGAGCCCTACTTTGTTCAACGTTTATAAGGCCCCACTGGAGGAAGTAGTCGCCCCCTTTGGGATTAAAACAGTCACCTACGCGGACGACACCTAACTAGTCGTCTCGCTAACCCAACAAGAAGGATGTTTGGATAATCTCTCCGCCTGCCTTGTGGAGATATTTTCCTGGATGTCCAGTTCGCGGCTCAAACTCAATGGAGCGAAAACAGAGATTATGCTCCTCGGTCATCATCTTACATCTTTCCCTAAAGCCGCCTGGCCCTCCTGCCTAGGTGAGCTGCCCATACCAAAAGACGAAATTAAAAGCCTAGGGGTTTGGCTTGAGCCCGATCTGACTTTTAAGACACATGCACAGAAAGTGGCAGGGACCTGCTTCGGACTGCTCCGGTCAGTGCGGAAAGTTCTCCCTCTCTTGCCTCCCCAGTCCAGGACACTTCTGATTCAAGGGTTAATACTATCGAGGCTTGACTATAGTAACGCCCTGTTTCTGGCAGCCCCTGAAGCCACCTTTAACATTCTTCAACGGGTGCAGAATGCAGCAGCCAGGATGCTTGCAGGTACATCAAGAAGATCTTCGGCCAGACTGGCCCTGAGAGCACTCCATTGGCTGCCAATACGCGAAAGAGTCATCTTTAAAGCGCTATGCGTCACCCACAGGGCTCTGCAGGGCAAAGGACCTCCGATTCTCAGGAGCCTGATATGCCCGTATAAAACATCCCGGGCTCTCCGGTCGGACCGTGGTAATCTTGCAAGGGTCCCCAGAGTTATGAAGGCACGCACAGGGAGTCGCCGTTTTTCCTTAAATGCAGCAAAAAATAGGAACTCCCTCCCCAATTGGATTCGCGGAGAACCCTGTCATCTTAAGTTTCGAAAGGCACTTAAAACTATTCTTTTTCCCAAGGACTCCTAATTATTGGTTTCTTCCTCAGTTTGCTTTTTGTTCTATTTTCTGTTAGCGCTGGGACGCTTTCGGGCAGCCATGCGCTTTATAAATTTAATTTCATTCATTTCATTTCATTTCATGATAAAACTGCGCTGCAAAACAATGATCATTTCTTTTGACCCTTGGGGAGAGAACACCTAGTCTCACAATACACTAACTAAAATATGATGTAGTGAGAAAGTTATGAATCCTGAAACAAGGAGTTCTGCTCCGGGGTGTGGGTACTGCTGCTTCATCAATTTTTTTGTAGATAGTCAAATAATATCCTACTATGCCTTTGTGCCCTTAATTTCCATTATTTTAAGGAGGTGGGCGAGCCAGTGAAGGACGCCTGGCTTTTGTTCAGCACAGAGTTTACTCGGATCCTTGGGCCAAAGCAGGCCCAGCCATTTGTCTGCCTCAGGAGGCCTTCTTTAGGGTGACTGATATATATTAAAAATAGTGTTTGACTTTACCACACCTGGTGAAGGCAGAGTCGAGATCAAGCAATTTACACTTTTCTGCAGTCTGCATTGGCCGTCCTCTTGTTAGTAGTTTACTTGGGCTACTCAGGGTGGCATAAATAGTGCTTCAGGCCCTGGTGACTGCTTTAACACCCATGCCCTGGGTACCATTGATACCATGTACTAGGGACTTATAAGGGGGTTAAAGTCATTGCCAAATGAGGATGCCAATTCACATATAGCAATTTCAGCCTGCTCCAGTGCACTTTCAGAGTCCTAACCAACAGTATCTGGAGCAAAACGTATGGGTGTGACCATACAAAAAGGGTACTTCCCTCCAGATGATGACGGAGGCAGTCTTGGGGCCTGCGTCCTGTGAGCCCTCTCTATATTTTACGCACGGATATAACTCTGTCTGCAATTCATGTTTTAAACCAGTCTCCCTGGTTTGTTGTCCTTCCATGCCCTTCGGCAGTCCCACTAGCCACAGATTATTTCTGCATGATTGGCCTTCTGCATCTTCCATGCAGTGTTCGACGAGTGTTGTCGGCTCATTCAGTCTTTTATGCTCATGTAATGGTGCCTGCCACATCTTGCAGGTAGGAAATGCACCCCTCTGCCTCCATCGCTCGCGAATATAAGTTTCGGCAAGTATTGACGAAGGAGTGAGACCCCTACCCCATAAATATTGTCTGTCAAGTATTTGTGTTTGCCTTTGATCACTTGGAGTACTGCTGCTGTGGAAACTGTCACTTCTTGTGGTAGTAGGGGAGGCCCTGTGCTTCTCCATCTACAGACCTGCCATGTGCCACTTGTTTGGTGTATTTATCTATCTGTCCCTGCCCCTCTGCAACCTTCCCCTTCACCATATTGGCAATCCAATAGCCAGCATGAGTATTTGCTGCTTGGGCACTCACACGTCCTCAGTCTCTGCCCCAGGGCAATTAGTTGCCTCTGTTGCGGTGCAGGGCTTGATCAATGCCACTCCCCCCACTCCTCACCTCTGTGTCTGTCAGCAAGGATTAGGCCGTCGTTATCCAGCGTCATCGCCTGGTTGGTCCTCTTCCCTTTGAGACTCCCACAGTGGGTCAGAATTGGTGTGAGGGGAAGGTTGCTTCGCGTATATAGGAAGCAAAAGACGAGAGAGGTGCCTATCCACCTCTCTTGGCAGGTATTCTTAGCCCATCTCCTCTCTCAGGGGAGCCAGCAGCAGAAAGGAAGCGAGCTGAGTTCGAGCCCCCCTGACCCCAGCTGCCGCAGCAGGAGTCCCCGTGGGATGACCACTCCTCCTCAATGTCTGTTCAATGGCCGGTGACTGTGTTTTCAGCCTCTTCTTCACTCATGGTGGGTCCAGCAGCAGGACACAGTGATTGGTGGCAGGTAGTCAGCCACTGGCAAGAGCTGATCCCTCTCCAGAGGGATGCTGAAGGATATTTGTGGCTGGCACAAAGCCGTTTAGATTGCAGCCACCAGGAAAAGATCTTTAATTAGTGTAGTGCATAGACCACTGACAAGTTTCCTATATCTGCCCATTTTGTCTTAGTAGGAGTTAGTAGTAGAGTCAGAGATGATATTTGATTGACTCTGGAGGTCTTCAGGGCGCAGTTCAACTGCTGGTAATGCTGGAATTTGGAGAGGTCAAATTCCTCCCAGTGAGTTTCAAAGGTTTTGAGGGCCTCCTCAGGAAGGACCTAGCTGCTACATCTGGATCACCTGGTGTGAGACAATCTATTCCTCCTCAGTGGAGTCATCGTCCACTAGCAGGAGTAATCAGCTGTATCATCTATATGGGGACAATCTTGAAGAATCAATTCCCATGCCTGTGTGGTCTGGACTCCTCAGCCCCTTCTGTGCTTCGGCTTTTAGTATTGTTCCCTTGCATGTGGCCCATGTGATTAGTTTATTTCCCCACTCTTGGGTGTGGGTCCCCTGAGGGGTTCCAAAAGAGGGTTATCTAGCATCGTGCAAGAGCCAGGGCTATATCTGCAAATCCTGAGGAAATAATATTGGCTTTAGGTTTAGGAAATACGCCCAGGAGGCAGGCCGCTGGGTAATTGGATTTGACTGTTATGCCATTAATGTAACTTGTCTCTGTTTCCCAGCTTTTGGTCCAGTTCATTTTGTATCTGGAAAACACTTTAAAGTCTGATATGGTGGACATGAGTGCTGGCAGCGAACGTTCTGGGAAGGCTAAAGTGAGGAGTATGGAGTATGTTGTTCGCTTACAGCATATTTTCCGGTTTGCTGCCTTTTGTTTCTGTTCCCCTAATGTCTTCTGAGCAGTATATGGTGAATGTGAGGGGATCTGGGGCTATCAGGAAGAGTATGGGTAAAGGGGACATCCTAGCCTCATGCAGTTTCCAATGAGCTGCTTTCTTTTCCTTTTGCTCTTCTCCACTTCTTTTCTTGTCCGCCATCTGTTTGTTCTAATCCAAGTGCTCACTCACTTCACGTTGTCTGCATGCTCAGAATGTAGATTTCCCTAAGTGTAAAGATTCAGAAAGTCTTGAGTATTATGCATTTCATGTCTTGCTTTATCCGCATCCAAGTTAAACACAGTTACAAAATGACTACACTTCCCAAAGCCCATTGGAATACAAGACTACGGAAAACTGAACCTGGTGCACCATCCTGGCACACTAGGTCTCATTGTTAATCCTCCCGTGCATGCAGCAAGTCCTCTTCTCTGATAATGATCATTGAAAACAAGATGCGTAGGTTTTTCTGTTTTCAGTTTCCATGGGTTCAAAATGATGGTGTTTTAAAAAAAACATCAACAAGAAAAACGAATTGAGGAATACAGGTTACAGGGAGCATGAATGACATAATATATGTGACATATGTAAACAGATCATGGTTGGGCAGCATTGCCATTTACCTCAGTCTCAGAGCAAGATCTACTAAGGTAAATGTGGTGATCTGGCTGGACTGTGTCATCAGCCATGTCATATGCCCATGTCACCTGAGTCTAGAATGTACAATGCTTTACCTGCCTGAGACATTCTATGTATCTTCAGTTACTCAGGACCTGCTACAGCTGTGACCAATAAATACTTCACTTGATATATCCAGCCTTTGGTGATCCTTTCATCATTACAGTAAAGTATGATCACAAGGCAAGGAGGACGGTGAGGACTACAAAACATGCCAATCCTAATAGCAGACAGTGCGTCAATAAAATAATAAATTATAAGGAAGTAGGTGTAAGGGGGAGGCTGCAGGGAACACATATGGGTAGATCAACAGGGGAACAGAGATCAGATGAACAGGATGATATACATCATACTTGGGTACAATTGTACAGAAGTGATGCATTCATGAGGACATAGTCCCTTCATTGTGTTCGAATATCGTTTTTTGCTCCTATGCTAAGGATATACATATCACAGTTCCCACCCATCCACTCTCCCCACTCCTCCAGTGAGTAGCATGTGTAGTGTGTTGGCCTCTAGTCCTGCACAGTGCAGGAGAGTATGCAGCTGCCTCTTGGTGTTCAGCACAGAGCCTGCTTTCCAAGACATTTATATTTGGCGCTTGAAAAGTGGGAAACGACCTTTACATTGCGGTCATTACACCATGATGCCATTACAACGTGGTCGTTACAACGACCGCGCTGTTACCACACAATGCCATTACAAGGCAGGTCATTACAACGACTTGCAGTAGATGGCGCTCTAACAAAAGGAATAGTATAGTTTACTGTTCCAACACCTTCCCTACTGTTACGTAGGCTCGAGTTGGAGTAGTAATTTATACATTTCTAATGTTAGCGCGCCATCTACTGCAAGCCGATGTAATGACTTGCATAGTAATGGCATTACGTGGTAACAAAACGGCTATTGTAACGACCGTGTTGTAATGCCACGCGATGTAATGACTCGTTAACGAGTCATATTCTTGAAAAGTACTTATGCAAGGTCTGTAAACTGGTGTAAGTATTTGCCCCCTCTTTACTTTAGGGTGAAGGCCTAGCAGTCAGGATTCAGGAGTAGGTGACCATGTATGGTCTGCGATTTCCGCTATAGTGGCTGTAACTTCAAGCCATGACACCTGTAGTCATGGCTTGAGGTACTCCCACACCGTATGTTAGAAGCTGGCATCAGCCACAGTGTGGGCACTCTGGTCTCGAAACAGGAAACATGTGCTGGATACGATGGGGGGGGAGAACTGTGGTGTGTGTAGTTAAACCGTGCGAATTGGAATTGAGGGTTCAAGGAACCCTTCGCAACAAGTTGTAGCACCCGCATGCATGACTTGAGCGGTTGCGGGAGCACAGCATTCCATCTAACCAATGCAGTCCCAGTGTGCAACTGGTGAAAGGTTAGTGGTCGGCATTTAACACACCTTCCTGTTGCCCTGTTCTTCAAACAGTCATTGAAGATTGGCTGAAGTGAGGGGCTCAGTGCAGTGTTATTGGAAGCCATTGTCCTATTGCCCAGCTCTTTATCTGAAAATACTTCTGGGCCTGCACCCGCTCTACCTCATAGAGGAGAAGCTGCTGAGGAATCATCACACATGCTCTTGGTTTCAGGCTCTTCGGTCTCAAGACGGCCATCCAAAGAGACATGCGCACTACAAACTAGTGCACAGGAAGCCCACCACTGCTGCCACTCATCAGGCCTGCCCCTGCCGGAGTCTCTGGGAGTTTTCAATGGTGCATTGAAGTGGAGTGATGCTCCATCCCGCCAATGGAGGATCTGCCCGTGAGAGACACAGGTAAGGCAGGCAATAATAAACAATAATAACCATTGCAATAACAGTATCATGTGAGCTAAAGCAAGAATGTGTTCATCAGAAGCACTTTTACGTATCCTTTGAAAGATGCAGGTGAAGAGTTAACTCCGATTTCAGATTGTAGAGAATTCCAGATTCTCAGGCAATTGCCGGAGTAGGCACGATTGTAAGTCTTCTTGAGGTTCTAGAGTCACCAGGCAGCTCCAGTTTATGTGCAATGTACCTCGGGGTGTTGGAGTGTATGGCTTTGTGTGTCATGCAGGCAATTTAACAATTTATGTGTGCCTCGTAAGGGAGTCAGTTTAGTGATTTCAAATAAGGGGTGATGTGGTTATTGCATTCAGATCCAGTAATAAGCCTTGTAGCTGAGTTAAGGGAGGCCCTAAGGGGGGGAACTTTGACCTAGGAAGGCCGCAAAGGGTTACATTTCCATAGTCCAGCCTGGAAAACACTAGGGCTTGAGCAACTGACTTGAAGTCATCAAATGCTGATGACATGTCAAGGACGCTTAAAAGGCAGGATTAAATTTGATCAAGCATTGTGTAAAACATCGTCAGCTATGTGAGTCATGGCTGATTCAGTGCTGCGTCCCTGAAGGAATCCAGATTGGTATTGATTTAAGAGTTGAAATTGCTCTGTGTTTGCATAGCTGGGTATGGGCACATTTCTAGAGGAGCTTTGAAAGAGTTGGGATGCTAGAGATAGGGCGGAAGATATGTAGATCAGAGTGGTCTGCTGTGGGTTTTTTCAGAACGGCGGTTATCTGTCCAGACTTGAGGTAGTCTGGTATGCTGCCTTGAATTAATGAATCATTTACTATTTTGGTGGGAGAAGAGAGGTTTTAATCTCAATTAAGAAATTTGAAGGAAGCGGATCGCTGAAGTGCTTTGAAGGTTTAAGTGTTGACAGGATTTTTAGTATGGTTGTTTCATCAAAGGATTTGAATGAACACCATGCAGCAATATTTTTGGGGGTGTGTGTAGGACGCTCAGGCCACACAGGTGGGTGGGGACTGACGTGTGAAAGCATCGGGGGGAGATCCAATGCAGTCTTTAAGTCACTTTCAATTTTGTTCGTCTTTCCCAGGAAGAAGGCGGCAAGTTCTTCGCAGTTAGGCTGCAGATAAGACCCAGAAAGTAGGTTGGGTTTCCTGTTAGATTGCAATTTAACGAGTTCAAACAGTTTTTAGGTCGATTCCTGGCATTGTTTAGCAGTTTCCTAAGGAAGTTTGCTTTTGAGTTATGCATGCGTTTGTTTCTTAAATGATTCTTAGAGATCTCAGGTGCTGGAGGTGTTCGAGCAAGGAAGAGAATCTCCATGACACTTCACTCAATCTTAGATTGCATCTTTCAGCGTTTAGACTACCACTGTACCAAGATGAGAGTAACATTGTGTGCTTGCTTCACGCAGAAAAAGGTAATCCATGGCTAAGGGCACCACATTTTCAGAGTGGAAAGAGGGGAGGGACCGGGGTACTGAATGCTCACGTGGGGGGAAGCTGAGGGGAGATGAGGAGAAGGGGGTATGGTCAGATGAAGGAAGGAAGGAAGGAAGGGACGGGGCAAATCATGGGGTGGCTAGAGGAAAGTTCGATGACTCCGTTCTACAAAGACAGCCCATTAAACAGCAGCATAATGACAGAAGATGTCAAGAGAGAAGGTACTCTTTCTGTTTTAGGCTATCCAGCGTTATATGCATGCGATTACTAGGTGGAAAACAGAAAATCCTGAGGAGAGGGCTCAGCTGCGAAAAATAAAAAAGGGGAAGTTGAAATACATTAGCTCAAACTAGATTATGCAATTAGGAAGATAGAATCCAGATTAGAGGAATAGTGGGGATAGCCTATTGCATTACCACACTCCTGAGGCGGAAAGCCAGGAGGCAGTTAATTTTAAAATTGTTTGTATTTCACTATTCCTGTGTTTTTAAAGTTCACGTACCCCATGGAATCTTGACGCTTTTGTTAAAGCGGACCTAGGCTGTTGTCATCTGGCGTGGAACGCTGCTCACCAGCACCTCACCCAGCCCGTAGGCCACGCCCCCTTCGGAGGCCACGCCCACCGTCCATCTCTAAAAAGGGGCACTGAATACGAGCGCTGCCATTTGCATTACCACACTCCTGAGGCGGAAAGCCGGGGGGCAGTTCATTTTAAAATTGTTTGTATTTCACTATTCCTGTGTGTTTAAAATTCACTTACCCCATGGAATCTTGACGCTTTTGTTAAAGCGGACCTAGGCTGTTGTCATCTGGCGTGGAAAGCTGCTCACCAGCGCCTCACCCAGCCCGCCGGCCACGCCCCCTTCGGAGGCCACGCCCACCGCCCATCTCTACAAAGGGGCGCTGAATACGAGCGCTGCCATTTGCATTACCACACTCCCGAGGCGGAAAGCCGGGAGGCAGTTCATTTTAAAATTGTTTGTATTTCACTATTCCTGTGTTTTTAAAGTTCACTTACCCCATGGAATCTTGACGCTTTTGTTAAAGCGGACCTAGGCTGTTGTCATCTGGCGTGGAACGCTGCTCACCAGCGTCTCGCCCAGCCCGCAGGCCACGCTCCCTTCGGAGGCCACCCCCACCGTCCAGCTATTTCTTCTGCTTTAAATTATGTGTCTCCCCCGGAAGCGCAGCGGACGAGCGCAGCGGGCGCGACGATGGCACGCCAAAGGCGCACCTAAGGAAAGCCCGTCTGCGCCCGTCCGCGACCGACCGGGACTAGGGGCTGGTCACTCTGCCTCTCTTATTCAATATTCTTCTGCGCAACTGATCGATCTCCAAGGCCCGTGGCCATTAGAAGACACTGTATCAGCCCGAATCATCAGGCTTGGCCTTTCCACACCTTGTGTTCTCTCCCACTCTTGCCCGCCTCCCCTGCCTTTGACTAGCGGCCCCACTACTTCTTTGCCTACGGGTCCCTCTTGTACATCTGTCTCCGCAATGTACCTTAATACTAGATCGGCAGTTAAACATCAGCACGATCTCTTTACGCTATTGGACTCACGCAAACCTGATCGCTAGGCGTGTACTTAAGAGAGGTAAACTGCTTGTTCTTCCTTCGTAGCTGCCAGTCGACCGGTGCATGCGCTTTGTGCTCTTCAGGAATCGAGCTGCTGCTCGTTTTTAAGATAACCTTGTCTAATATTTTATTTCAGCTTAAGTTAATTTTCCCCTGTTTTTAATAGCGCTGACAGCGCCTGGCCCGTACTTGCACTCTAACTTGAGGGAAACTCACCGCTGTTTGGCGGGTCCGCTTCCCGGCGCAGTTCCGCTTTGTAGCGCCATCTTGGGTGTGGATGGTGCCGAGTCTTAGCGCTGATTGGTAGGCATAGCGCTCTAGTCGCCAGTAGGACGCTAGGCGTGTACTTAAGTGAGTCATGCTGACGCGCAGCGGATACGCGCTGCGGGGACGCCAGACTGACGCCGGAGTTACGCCAGAGTTCAGCCCGTCTGCGCCCGTCCGCGCTGAGGACGGGCTGCAGGACGTGCTGGACCCTGGGACTCCCGACTTATCCTTTTCCTCCACCCGGGATGATTTGTTTCGCAACCTGCTGTCACTGAGACCTCCTGCGCACTTCTGTCATCATCAGCTCAGACCGGAGGTACTGCTTCAGGCGCGTGCGTGTCCTTCTTGTAAACTATCTTTTAATTTTCCCAGTCAGGCTTGTAGGCATTCTGCTCCTCCTGCGTCTGTTGGTTATATCTCCCAATCCAAACAGGGCTTTTTGATCAATGCACGCTCTTTGATCAGACACGGGATCGAATTTCATGACTTTGTTAGCACGAGGCATCCGGACTGGGTCTTTGTTACCGAGACTTGGGCCTCTGACTCCTCTGGTCATGACCTTCTCTTGGCCATACCTGAAGGGTACACCTTCCTGAGGTTAGATAGAGAACGTTGTAGAGGTGGTGGAATAGCTATTCTTTTTAAATCCACACTCTCCTGTACCATAAAACCCCTATCGGTTCCTACTGACCCCTTCGAGGCCCTATATTTCTGTATTGTACATGCTCCATCGAGCTCTTTTTCTGGTATTCTACTTTATAGGCCTCCCGGTTCCAGAGTTAACTTCTGCCCAGAACTCTTTAGAATTTTGGAACCCTACTTTGGTAGACCACATCTTACCATTTTGGGGGATATTAATTTTCATTTAGAGGATATGGCCTCGAAAGATACCTCCTCCTTGCTTAATTCACTGGAGGCGTGCGACTTTGTCCAAAGAGTTCTCTACCCGACCCATAAGGCGGGGCACACCCTTGATGGGATTTTCTCTAACGACTCCAGATTAACTGTTGGAATGCCGGTACCGATTCCATGGTCCGACCACCTAGCAGTCCCATTGTCCCTAGACATCCCCTGCTCTGAAGTTGACTTGGGCACTGGCAAAAAATACTCTAAAAGGAGCTTCAGAAATTTCACAAATGAGGCTCTTGCCCCTTTTATTCTGAACACCAATATCACATCTCAGCGGAAGGTGGATGAGTCGGCTCAAGAACTCACCGATGCTATCACCAGAGCCGCAGATGAATTAGCCCCCCCTCTCTGAAATCTGTAGTTCGACAGAAGCCAACTGCCCCTTGGTTTTCAACTGACCTGAGGCTTCTTAGACAAAAATGCAGACAGAAGGAACGAGGATGGCGTAAATCCTGGGATTCCAAAGATCGAGAAGTCTATAAGAGCCTATTACGAGAGTATAAAAATAGAGTGATTAAGGAAAAACAGGACTATTTTACCAACTTAACCTGTTCTCTAACATCTTCTAAAGAGCTCTTCAAAATTGTGGATTCACTGTGCTCTCTCCAGGTACCAGACCCTGTGGTTGCTTCACAGGAGCTATGCAACAACATATCAGACTTCTTCTACAAAAAAATAGATGATATCTACATAGCTCTGCAATCACAGAGGAAATCTCTGAGTTCTGAGGACTCTTCTCGAATTAATCGGCTGGAATCTTGGAGCAGAGACACCCCCCAGTCCCTCAAACATTTCCCTGCTCTTTCTTTGGAGGGACTTAATAGCCTGTTGGACAAAACGAAATTGTCTTCCCCATTGGACCCAGTTCCTTTGAAACAACTAAAGAACTGTAGGGATATCATTCTTCCCCCGATGCTGGAAGTAATGAATGGAACCTTGGAACAAGGCATCTTTCCATCACTCTGGAAGAAAGCCATTGTAAAGCCGCTGCTGAAAAAGACCACCCTAGACCCCGGAGTATTGAAGAACTTCAGACCCATCTCCCTTCTGCCGGCCCCTGCCAAGATGTTGGAGACCCATTTGAACCTTCACCTTTCTAATTTCCTCGATGCCTCAGGTTTCTTGGATGGGTCACAACATGGCTTTAGAAAGCTACATAGCACAGAGTCTGCCTTGACTAAGGTCATGGATAACATCCGCAGGAAAGTTGATCGGGGTCAAACCACCGTGCTGGTGCTGCTGGACCTTACAGCAGCATTCGACACCCTGTCTCCCCTTACTTTAACATCCAGGTTAAGGGAGGCAGGGGTAGAAGGACCGGCCCTCAGTCTCCTGAGCTCCTTCTTACATCAACGAGAGCAGCGTGTCATGCTAGGTGAGTACCTCTCCCCTGCTAAGTCTTTGCAATGTGGGGTGCCACAGGGGTCGGCATTGAGCCCGACCCTGTTCAATATCTACGTGGCCCCCCTTGCAAGACTAGTAAGATCTCAGGGGATGGAGGTAGTGTCGTATGCCGACGACACGCAGATTATGGTATCCCTGACCCACTCTGTGAATGAAGCCGCGTCAAACTTTAGGTCCTGCATGCAACTTGTTGCAGAGTGGATGATTTCCAACTCCCTAAAGTTGAACGGGGACAAGACAGAGGTCCTGGTCTTTGGCAAAGACCAGGGCATGTGGTCAGGTGAGTGGTGGCCTCCTTCTTTAGGCATCTGCCCCACACCTACACAATCTGCCAGGAACCTTGGTGTCATCTTTGACACCCAGCTCTCTATGGAGCTTCAGGTCAACAGAACGGTGGCTACCTGTTGGGGCGTCATCAGGACTCTGAAAAGGATTGTCCATTATCTTTCCCCACAGGCACGGAAACAGGTGGTGATCACCCTTGTTGGCTCAAGGCTCGATTACTGTAATTCACTGTACGTCGGGGCCAACAAGGGCCCGTTGCAGCGCCTGCAGGTCATACAAAATGCGGCAGCGCGTTTCGCTCTTGCCCTCCCTTGGTTGTCATCTATGACTTTGGCGAGGAAGAATCTCCATTGGCTCCCTATTCCCTCAAGGATCACGTTCAAACTTCTCTGTCTAACATATAAGGCTTTAACTGCAGGTTCGGCTGATGCCCTTGGATCTCTACTTACTAGATATGTCCCGAACAGATGCCTACGCTCCAGTGAGCTCAACCAACTGGTAATTCCTCGAGCCAAGAAGGCTAGATGGGGGAGCAAAGCTTTTTCCATTCTTGCACCCCAGATGTGGAATTCACTCCCCCTTGAGATCAAGTCACTGCCTTCTCTTGACCTTTTCAGGAAGTCATTGAAAACTTGGCTTTTTATTAAAGCATACCAGTAAGCTCTGTTTCTGACTGCTGACAGCTAGTTATTTGATTTAGGCGCCTTGACGCCCATTGGGCTTAGCTGCGCATTACAAATGCCATTTCATTCATTCATTCATTCTTGTTCCTGACCGAGACCTGGTTTTCCGATAGCTCCCTTCCCTCCCTACTTGCAATGCTTCCCTCATCTTACTATGCCCTCCGAGTCGATCGCCCTCCCGGCAAGTCTGGAGGTGGAGTGGCTTTGATTGCTCGTAAAGAAATTATCTTTCAACCTTTAGTTTTATCCCCTCTAGGTGCGTCAGACTGTCTAGTGGCCCGTTCACTTTCCTTTACCCCCCCACTTACCTGTGTTCTTATTTACCGGCCCCGATCTTCTCCCCAATTATTTCTTCCATCCTTCCAAGACTTGTTGGCTACCCTGGCAGTTAACCACTCGTCCATTGTTGTGCTTGGGGACTTCAATTTTTGGCCCTCCGACCCAGCAGAGTGCACAGCTTCCAGGGAATTCTCAGAGTCGCTCCGCTCTATTAATTTCACTTCCGCTGTTCACGTTCCTACTCACAATCTGGGCCATACCCTCTACGAAATCTGGTACCGAGATTGTCCGGTCTCCTCTCTATCCATATCCCCCTGCACTTGGTCCGATCATTTTCTTATCTCCTTTTCCCTGTCCTTTTGTTCAGTTCCCAAACCCCCCCAGTCAAAAATATTTGGGCACGCTCTTGGAACCGCGTGGATGTAGGTTCCTTGTCTGCCGCACTCTCCGCGTCCAGCCCGGATCTTTCAGGGCTGTCATCTCTAGAACAAGCGGAATCCATCAATGCTTGGTTGCGGGACGGCTGTAATTTAGTCGCCCCTCTAAAGCGTATTTCATCTAAGCGCTCCAAAGACGCAAACCGTTGGTTCAATGATGAATTGAAGATGCAAAAACGTAATCTTCGCTGAGCGGAGCGGAGCTGGCGACAGACCTACTGCCCCACTTCAAGAAAACATTATATTACCCTTTCGGCCCTATATAAGAAAGCCATTTTGGAAATTAAAAAAGCTTATTTCTCCTCCAAAATTCAGTTTGCCGAAAATCGGCGCAAAGAAATGTTTGCCATCGTTCAAGATCTAGCATATTCTGACAGGGCCACACTCAAACCTTCCCCTTCACAGCTTCTTTGCGACTCCCTTAATTCTTTTTTTCTGGATAAAATCACCACGATCAGAGCCAACATCCCCCTCCCATCCCCTTCCATTATCAATCCTCACTGTCCCCCAGCCACTTCGCACCTGGATTCTATCCCACTTCTCACAACTGATTCCTTCTTGTCCCTCCTTCCCCTGGTTAAGTCTGGCTCCCCTTTGGATCCTTGCCCTGCTCATATCCTGAAACAGATTTACTCTTCATGCCCTTCACCACCCCTCACGTTCCTCAACAGTTCACTCTCCCAGGGTATTGTCACTTCTTCACTTAAATCCGCGGTCATTTTACCCATCCTAAAAAAACCTGGAGCCGATCCTTCGGTTTCAGCCAATTACCGCCCTATTTCACTCCTCCCTTTTCTGGCCAAGATACTGGAACGCCATGTAGTAAGAACTATGAGCTCCTTTGTGGAAAGGCACAGTGTCTTAGCCCCCAGGCAGGCCGGCTTCCGCCCTGCTCACTCTACGGAGTCCGTGGTTCTATCGATCTTGGACAACCTCAGGGAGGGTTTGGACACGAATCAGCCCCAGGCCCTGGTCCTCCTTGATCTCTCCGCCGCGTTCGACACGGTGGATCATGCCATCTTACTTTCCCGTGTCGGAGCGGCGGGAATCGGGGGTGCGGCCCTGGTCTGGTTGTCCTCCTTCCTGAGCGGACGCTTTCAAGCAGTTCGCTTGGGGGATTATTCTGCCGACTTCCGGCCTGTACAGTGCGGGGTTCCCCAAGGATCCTCCCTTTCCCCATTGTTATTCAATTTGTACCATGCCCCTCTGATTTTTGCTTTACGGCAGCTGGAGGTCTCTGTGTACAATTACGCGGATGACCTCCAGCTTATTTTTTCTTTATCCTCCTCCCCTGCTTCAATATCTAACTTCCACTCTGTTATGACCTTCATTCAGGACTGGATGAATCACAACCACCTGAAACTCAATCCTGACAAAACGGAATTGGTGTTGACAGGTGGTTGCTCCAGTCCATGGTCTTCTCTTTTTTGGCCCCCTTCTTTAGGTCCCCCACCCACCCCCTCCTCCTCTGTTAAAACTCTTGGTTTTAAACTTAATGATCAACTTTCTCTTCATTCTCAAGTCAGTGCAGCCGTATCTTCAGCTTTTCTTTCCCTCCGGACAATACGCAAAGTCTCCCGTTTTTTTTCTCCTGCTGCTCTTAAACTCATACTCCTGGCGATGGTGACGTCCCGCTTGGACTACAGCAATGCCCTTTACTGTGGCATGCCGGCGTACCTCGTGAGGCGTCTCCAATTGGTTCAGAACCAGGCGGCCCACCTCGTTTTTAACTTACCCAAATCTCATCATGTTACTCCTCTTTTTAAATCCTTACACTGGCTCCCCGTACAGCAACGTGCCCTGTTTAAACTGGGCTGTATCATTTTCAATGTTTGATCCGGTTCTGCCCCTGCATTCATTGGTTCTGCAATTCATGCTTACACCCCGTCTAGGGAATTGCGTTCATCTACCCAACAACTTTTCTTAGTCCCCCGTTTCAAACGTAAAAAATGTTCTCTACCTTGGCTCCTGTCTTTTGGAACTCTCTCCCGTTCCACCTTCGATCTTGTCCCCAGTACTCACTTTTTCGCAAAGCCCTTAAAACTTTTCTTTTTTCCCAGGCCTTCCCCGCTTAACTCTTCCTCATTTCCCTAGTCAGTCTTTCTGCCATTTGGGTTTGTAGTATTGCATAGCGCCATGAAACCGCTGGGTGTACGTGCGCTCTAGAAATATTTTTAAACTCAAACTCAAACTCATAGGATGAACAGTCGCCTAGGATGCACTTGGAAATTCGGTAGACCGAGCCAGTCTGGAAATCTAAGCAGAATTAGTAAACAACATCATTCTAAGATGGCCGCCACGTGGAAATACTTTGAAGCTATAGAACATGATAGTTCTTCTTTCATGTACATAAGAAGGACATGCTAAATCCTATGTCGATATCTATATTCCTAGAGTCTTAGAGGCGTCCCCATTTTAGATTGGGCAGGGACTTTATATGGGGAGAGGATTGATACATGATGCAGGGCCTACAAGGCCCAGATAGAGACCCTTTATGCCACAAGGGCCCCAAACACAATCAGCGCACAAAAGGCCCCCAATAACCAGGCCTTGAGACAACAGCCAGGGGAATCTTCCTGGAAAAAGAGTTAGTAGTTAGTAGTGAATGGAGCAAGGCACCTCTGTGAACAATAGGATTTGATGTATGGCACAACTTCCTGATGCCCACCTTGCTGTCTTGAGTGTTCCTGATCCATCTTTTACTCCAAGAGTTGTTTTTGTTTTAACAAAACTTTGACCATATGCATCTACCTAAAGCTGTAACTAGTATATGTGTGCTATGCGAGTGCTCATTTTTGCAAAGTTACTCTATGAACACCTTTGCTGAAATAAATAACATTGTGGCATTTTCAAAGAAACTTTTATGCAAATATCTCTGTATGGCTAAATGTGTCTTAAATATGTCTTGATAAGTTTAAACAATAGCAATAAATGAGATGCTTTTACAATCAACTAAAAATTGTATATGCATATTCCGGTATTTTCCATATAAGTAATTTAAATCTCTTTACATCCAACAGAAAACAATCCTTGATTGCACAAAATGTTTAGGAATAATGAAGATAATACTGTAAATCTGCAAAAGCAAAGTCGGAACATTGAGTTTCAGTATTCAGGAAAACATAAGTGCCCTCAGAGGCAGCCGAACCTGAACATAAACTGAAAGATCTTGGAAGTACCGTCAAGGGCAATTCGGTGTTTCTACGAGTCTCAGCTGTGCACCTCCGTGCCTCAAGATGAAGAAATTACCTCTAGAAAATGAAGGCAACACTGATCAACCACTTCTTGTGTAAACATATCCAATACCAGCTCTGATCATGAGGTGGTTACAGCAGTACTCTGCTTCCTAAAGTGATATCAGACCACCAGTCAGAGCTAGAGGTGTATTTTAAACTCTTTCAGGCCATTCCATAGCAATCAGCGAAAAGCACAGTTAAATGAAAGTTAAAGGAAATGGGGGTTCTGCTATATAAAACACAGAGTAAATTTACCAAGCCTAAAACTGCATCAGAGAACACACACAGGGGAAAAGTCATACAAATGCAATGAATGTCTGAAGAGCTTCAGCAAACACACACAGGGGAAAACCATATCATTGCAGTGAATGTGGAAGTAGTTTTACAGAAGTCATGAGTCATCAGCGAACACACAATGGGGAAAAAACATTCAAGTGCAATGAATGTGGGAAGAGATTTATATATTTATCAGACCTAAAACAGCATCAGAGAACACACACTGGAAAAAAACCATATCCTTGCAGTGAATGTCTGAAGAGCTTCAGTCTATTATCAGACCTAAAACGGCATCAGAGAACACACACTGGAGAAAAACCATATCATTGCAGTGAATGTCTGAAGCGCTTTAATCAATTATCACACCTAAAACAGCATCAGAGAACACACACCGGAGAAAAAACATATAATTGCAGTGAATGTCTGAAGACCTTTCGTCTATTATCAGACCTTAAACAGCATCAGAGAACACACACCGGAGAAAAACCATATCCTTGCAGTGAATGTCTGAAGAGCTTCAGTCTATTATCAGACCTAAAACGGCATCAGAGAACACACACTGGAGAAAAACCATATCCTTGCAGTGAATGTCTGAAGAGCTTCAGTCTATTATCAGGCCTAAAACGGCATCAGAGAACACACACTGGAGAAAAACCATATCCTTGCAGTGAATGTCTGAAGAGCTTTAGTCGATTAACAAACTTAAAACGGCATCAGAAAACACACACAGGGGAAAAACCATATCCTTGCAGTGAATGTCTGAAGAGCTTTAATCAATTATCGCACCTAAAACAGCATCAGAGAACACACACAGGGGAAAAACCATACCATTGCAGTGAATGTGGAAGTAGTTTTAGTTCCTCTTCAGGATTAATGTATCATCAACAAACACACACAGGGGAAAAACCATACCATTGCAGTGAATGTGGAAGTAGTTTTAGTGACTCATCAACATTAAAGGTTCATCAACGAACACACACTGGAGAAAAACCATACCATTGCAGTGAATGTCTGAAGAGCTTCAGTCTATTATCAGGTCTAAAACCGCATCAGAGAACACACACTGGAGAAAAACCATATCCTTGCAGTGAATGTTTGAAGAGCTTCAGTCTATTATCAGACCTAAAACGGCATCAGAAAACACACACAGGGGAAAAACCATATCATTGCAGTGAATGTCTGAAGCGCTTTAATCGATTATCACACCTAAAACAGCATCAGAGAACACACACCGGAGAAAAACCATATAATTGCAGTGAATGTCTGAAGAGCTTTAGTCAATTAACAAACTTAAAACAGCATCAGAAAACACACACAGGGGAAAAACCATACCATTGCAGTGAATGTCTGAAGAGTTTTTATAACTTATGGCAGCTAAAGCAGCATCAGAGAACACACACAGGGGGAAAACCATACCATTGCAGTGAATGTGGAAGTAGTTTTAGTTCCTCTTCAGGATTAATGTATCATCAGCGAACACACACAGGGGAAAAACCATACCATTGCAGTGAATGTGGAAGTAGTTTTAGTGACTCATCAACATTAAAGGTTCATCAACGAACACACACTGGAGAAAAACGGTATCCTTGCAGTGAATGTCTGAAGAGCTTTAGTCACTTAACAAACTTAAAACAGCATCAGAAAACACACACTGGGGAATAACCATTCCAGTGCAAAGAATGTGGGAAGAGATTTTGTCGCTTATCAGCCCTACATGGACATCAGCGAACACACACTGGAGAAAAACCATATCATGGCAGTGAACGTGCAAAAAGCTCTTGTCAGTCTTCAAACCTAAAAAAAAATCAGCGAGCACTCCATCAATGAACATGTCTATTCTGTGCTATTGTTTATTTCCCTACAGCTAGGAAAAACATGAAATATCACGAAACCCATTGGGAGACTAGCACAAAGTGGACTAAAAGTAAAGAAACCTTGTTGGTTTTTATTCTGTGAGAGAGTTTTAACGAAAGAAATCCAAGAACACCGGACCATGTTGTTGTCATTTTATGCATCATTAATTGTTCTGCGACAGTGGCCAGAGAACTGTGTAGAAAAGCAATAGTGAAAGCAGCAGCTGTCTGGGTTAACCCTTGCAGTGCATGACATTTACCTCTGAAGCTCTGATGTAGAACTAATGAGGACACAAATTCTTCAGCCATGAAAATAATGATTACGTTTTAACTGTGAAACTATGTGACAACAATTACATTGATGTTACTCTTTTGGTCTGTCCTTACGATGTAGCAACTGTTATACAATTATGTTAAAAATGAGACAGTGCATCTATATAGAAATAGGCACTGGATGAATGTGGAAGTATGCCTGTATATCTTCAGTAGGGACCATGGACCAATTATGTGCTGAATGTTGATCATCTCTGTCGCAATTGCATTGCAAATGCTTTTTTTAGGTCTCGCACCTGCGATACAGGGCGAAATCCCTGTCGCAGCGCGAGACCTATAGCTGTCGGCTCTGCTTACAAGGAGCCAAAAGGGAGACTAGAGATGGGCATGCGCAGCCTCAGGAATCGGATCAGGTCGCGCGCGCGTTCACCATCTCCTGTCTCCCTTGAAAGCCTCCAACGCACACAGCCACACCCCCCCTGCTTTCGCACACGCATGCGCACACACACTCACAAGCGTACACACAGAGAGACACCCACACGCGCACACACACAAGCGCACATACACGCACGCACACATAGAGAGACACACCACAACCCCTCCACTCCACCCCACCCCCCGGTGCTGCCATGTGAGACAGGGGATGGGCACGTGCAGGAGAATCCCCCATGTGAGCGCGCACGTTCACCCAGACGCCATGCACATCTCCTGTCCCACATTGGCAGCAAGTAGATAACACACAGACACACTTGCGCGCATGCACACACACACACCCTCCGCCCTCTCCCCCCTTAACTCACGGGGCTCTTGTCTCTGCATCACCTGGCTAACACAGGGCTTCCTTTGTTCATGGGAGCCCCGCAGGGCACTCCAGCTCCTCTGCCAGCACGATGCGGGGCTCTCCCCTTAGGCATGGGAGCCCCGCAGTGCTATCCGCTGGTCTTCACCCGGGACCCCTCCTGGGAGCCAGGACTTCAGCTGCCGCACTTCGCTTTGGCGCCGGGGCTCCCTTTTCCTAACAAATAGCGCACATGCGTGGGCAGCCCCCGCCCTCTCAGTCACAGCCCGGATACTGAGCTGCTTTCTGTTTCGCTGTCAGTGATCCGGTCCCCAAGGTACGTCGGGGCTCTTGGGAGCGCGGTAAATGATATATTTCTCATTTACTCCGGCAATAAATAGCCCGGGCCTGTGTTTTCATCGCAGCCAGCCCTAGGGACTCCCCTGTAAACGAGCGCCAGCTAACTGCGCTGTAATTACAGGTTTGTGCGGATTACTTGGTAAGCGACAAAAACAAGTCTCAAAGTATTTGCATGAGACAGCGAATCCCTGCGGAAGGTGGAAAGAGTGCTGGTCGAGGATGTTTGTCAAGGTGAGGAATCAGGGCAGAAAGTCAGCTGCACAAGTGCTGCTCACAAGAAGCAGACAGGCCCGCGTCGGCTGAGGCCTTCTGACAAACCCTTTGGGCTGGGGGGCGTATTCACAAATTAAGCAATGGGCGCTATGCATGACCCTGTAGCGCCTCGCTCAACACAAGGGCCATGTAGCGCCCCCTCCACCCCAGCGCGCACTCCTCAGTCACCCCCAGGTCTCTACTCACCATCAGCTCAGGGTCTCACTCTCTCATCCCTCTACTCACCATCGCCCCTCTCCGCCTCCAGGTCCTTCCAGCCCTGTAGCGCCTCGCTCAGCATTAGGGCCACGTAGTGCCCCCTGCGGGCATCGGGATCGGCCGCAGCACCTCCACCACCAGCCCACCCCCCCGGGAACAGCAGGAGAGGCTGGGCAACAGGCGACTGTGTAGAGCCACCAACGGGCACCCTCCGGGGGCCACTCTTCCGCGTGCTCCAGTCCTGACTCCCCTCCTTCCCATTCCAGAGAGCAGCGCAAGTTCAGCTGGGGCTCCAGGGAAGGCTGTACACACAAGGTACACACGCTACTACGGCCCGATGCCAGGCCTAAAGGCCACCAGGGAGGGGCACCGAAGCTTAAAGCGAAGAGCAATACGCAGTCCAGCCTCCTCTTGCAGACCCCAGTGCGGAGAAAAGAGCAGAGCTGTATTGGAGGGTATGGGGACCTCTGGGTAGGCATACAGAACAATTTCCAGGAGAGGCTAGTGGGGCTGGGTCAGCTGAGGGCCTCTTCTACAGCAGCCGCCTTCCTCTCATTTTCCAGTTCTGGCTGGTTAGAGAGCAGATTTACAGACAGCCAGGGATTCCTCACTGAAACCAGTTTCTACTTTTTCAGGAGGTGGTGTCTGTCAGTCTGCGTGAGCCCGAAAATAAAGGGCACATGAGGTCAAGGTCGGGGTCACCAAAGCTTACTGATGGGACTATTATATTTGTCACAGTGAGGGGAGCCAGGTAGCGTCGGCAGTAAATGATCTGTAAATCACTGCAGCACCAGAGCCATCAGAGGTAGCAATTTTCTCACTGACAGCCCTTTCAGTGGAGTTTTTCAGGCCCCGGTCCCTAGTTGCTTCCTTCTACCTCCTGTGCGTTTCATTGCTCAGCGAACTAATACATGTACCCACTGCAGGAATCTGTGTTAGACCCCAAAGTCACAGCGTCAAATATGTGCGTGTCTGCTCAGGTCATCAGCTTCCCAATGTCAATAATTCCTCTGTAATTCATCAGACACTGCACTTAACTATCCCCACGGCCAACCATACATATATATCAGTGTAATAAAATCCCATGTCTTCCTATAAGACAATGTATTGGAGGAAACATTTGCTCTATGTCTCAAGTCAGTACTGCTGCCCCATTCCTCCTTCCAAAGCTACTGCCCCGTTCCTTTCTCCCACATTCGCCCTATTCCTTCCCCCGGTTCCACTGTCCCATTCCTTCCCCTTAGTCATTCTGTCCTATTCCCTCCTCTCGGTACTACTGTCCCATTCCTTCCTCCCAAAGCTCCCAGTCGTTCGTTTCTCCCACATTCTGCCCTATTTCCTCTTCCCGGTGCTACTGTCCCATTCTTTCCTCCCAGTCATTCTGCCCTATTCCCTCCTCCTGGCGCTACTACCCCATTACTTCCTCCTAGTCATTCTACCCTATTCCCTCCTTGCAGGGCTACTGCCCCATTCTATCCTTGTTCTTTCTTTTAGCTCGTGTGCCTCTCACCCTGCTAAATACCTGCACCCCGACTCTCTGTTGCTCCCTTGTGTGCTTCTGTCTTTCGTATGCTTTTCTTATCGCGCTCCACTTTACTCTTTTCCATAGAGGTGATGCTTTTATTACTCCCTCTCTCCATTGCTTTACCAGACGTCGACTCTGCCCGGAAAAAGAGTTTGTAGTATCATCCGTTTCCAACACCTAGAGTGCATCTAAAGCAGCATCGATTTATTTCTCCTCAACCCGCGTACTGTAGTTCAGCACAATAGATCTCGCATTAGCAAGAGTTTAACCTATTGGCATTGTAAATGACAATGCCTCAGACTTAGGTTCTAAAAACCAAAACATAAAGAATAAAGGCATTGTCATTTACAAGTCTAATAGCTCAAACTCATGTAAATGCGAGACCTATTGCATTGCAAATGCTTGTTTATACACTGTTGGTATAAACATATATTTTTGATAACTCATTATACTTGGTTGTTCACAATTTGTCTTTTCCTAATTCAAAGGTCCACTTTGTTCTTCTATTTCCTCATTTTTTTTTTCACACTTGTAGAACAAATGATGATCATAGTCCGAATTTCCATCTATGATTAAACTTGGCCCTACGCCTGACTAGGAAAAACCCAGGCAACAACTGATCTCTGGACTGGTCGGATAGGATCTCCTTTTACTCCGAAGAAGATATCCCCTGTACCTGGCCTACCCTCGATCCTCAATTAACAGGTTGTTGCATATTCTTGCCCTCTGTCAACAGTACTCAGGTTATATCATTAACTTGGACAAGTCATTGATTTATGTCCTCAGTGGAGAGCCCCCACTTCTTCCCCCGGGCAGCAGCGCTGACATAGTCACGGGCGGTTTCCGCTATCTGGGCATTTATGTCATGGGGAACAAGGAAGTTTTCTATCAGAAGAATCTCCTGCCTCCCCTGCATCGCCTCCAGGCTGACATGCAGCACTGGAAGACACTGCCCCTTACTCCATTGGATAGAGCTGCCCTTTTTAAAATGAAGGCACTCCCCTGTTTCCTTTACGCCCTGCAGAACACGCCATATCCTGTCTCTGCCCACTACTTCCAGACGGTTGATTCTGAGGTCCACTCGCTACTATGGAATGGCGGCACGCCCGAATTGCCCTGACCAAACTTACACAAAGTTGGTATGACGGGGGTATTGCTCTCCCGGCGATTAAAGCATATTACTGGGCCTCACAATTAGTGGTCCTCAATCACTGGGCCCACCGTCCTCTTATGGATCCCGCATACAGGATGGACAGGCTTAATATGACTGCGGGCAATTACCTACGAGCATTGTATGGAGGGCTCAGGCATCTACCCAACTATACTCCGACCTCTACCACAGTTTCGATCTGGCATGCGGCAAACGCCACGTTGGGTTGTAAGGGGAAAAATACGCAGGTTACTCAATTGCTGGAATCGTGCCAATTGGGTATGCTCTTGGGTTATTCAAGGTTTGAAAAGAGGGATTTGATTGGTCTCTCCTACGGTTAGGGGCCTGTGAGCGAAAGGTGCTGTGGTTCCATTCGGCGAACTACAATTTAAATACCAACTGCATGAGGGGGAAACGTTTCGTTATCTTCAGGCATGCAGTGTATTCTGTAAGGCAATTCCCAAGGGCTCCGATCTATCTTTTGTCCTCGCCTCTGGAAAATAGGCTTCTAGATGATTATCTTCCGGATAAGGCCATCTCCCTAAAATACCGTAAAATACTTAATATTTCACCCGAGACTCTCGACAAACTACGCACAAAATGGTGCGATGACGTGCAAGACTTATGTGATGAAGATTGGAGGGAGGCCCTGGCTTCTCCCCGGGAGGTGGCTGTCCATTCCCGCTTCAAGCTCATACAGCTTAAAAATACTTCACAGGGTCTTTTATACCAGCACAGCACTTGTTAAAATGGGTCTCTCTTATTCCCCACTCTGTCCCCGATGCGGCGGTTCCACGGGCACCTTCTCTTCAACAGTACTGGAGTGCGATTTTGTCCACCATGTCCCAAATATGCCATAAACCTATAGAAACCTCTCTTTGACTTTGTCTCCTACACATTTGGGACGCCACTGAGCTCTCTCAAACTGAACAAACATGGGCTTCGCTGGGCTGTATAATAGCAAAATGCAACATAGCCAGAACATGGAAGGGAGGAAAGGTGCCCCAACACAGGGACTGGGCGGCCGACATGGACTGGTGCATGCAGGCTGAAAGAGTGGTATATGAGAGCAGGGGATGCCCAGGTAAATGGGCAAAAATATGGGCCCCTGGAATGAAAGCAGAGGTCTTCTGTGCACTCCCTTTGACGATGGTTCCCCATTTAATGTTGATAACGAGACACTTAAAGGTTTAATACCAGTATGTGACTGAAATATTATCAGTGACGCTTCTTTCTATTATATTGATTATCGGTACCTTGTGTTTATTTCACGTGATTTGACCATCTTGACAACTGCTCTCTTTTTATGTTTTTGGATTCTTTTTATATTGTTTTTCGTTTCTCTCAATAAAAAAGATTAATAAAGAAAATAAAATAATGAAGGTCGCAGAGGTGCAGCCCTGTGTGAGGCAGGCCGTGCCCGCAGCTTTAGTTCAGAAGAGTGCAGGATCAATAAGGAAGCAGCAGCTGTGGGATAGCCAGGCCGAGCACACTTCAGGAGAGTGAAGGATCAATAATGAAGGTCGCAGAGCTGCAGCAGCTGTGTGATAGCCAGGCCGAGCACACTTCAGAAGAGTGCAGGATCAATAATGAAGGTCGCAGAGCTGCAGCTGTGTGATAGCCAGGCCGAGCTCACTTCAGAAGAGTGCAGGATAAATAATGAAGGTCGCAGAGCTGCCGCTGTGAGATAGCCAGGCCGAGCTCACTTCAGAAGAGTGAAGGATCAATAATGAAGGTCACAGAGCTGCAGCTGTGTGATAGCCAGGCCGAGCTCACTTCAGAAGAGTGAAGGATCAATAATGAAGGTCGCAGAGCTGCCGCTGTGAGATAGCCAGGCCGAGCTCACTTCAGAAGAGTGAAGGATCAATAATGAAGGTCACAGAGCTGCAGCTGTGTGATAGCCAGGCCGAGCACACTTCAGAAGAGTGAAGGATCAATAATGAAGGTCGCAGAGCTTCAGCCGTGTGATAGCCAGGCCGAGCTCACTTCAGAAGAGTGCAGGATCAATAATGAAGGTCACAGAGCTGCAGCTGTGTGATAGCCGGGCCGAGCACACTTCAGAAGAGTGCAGGATCAATAATGAAGCAGCAGCTGTGTGATAGCCAGGCCGAGCTCACTTCAGAAGAGTGTAGGATCAATAATGAAGGTCGCAGAGCTGCAGCTGTGTGACAGCCAGGCCGAGCTCACCTCAGAAGAGTGCAGGATCAATAATGAAGCAGCAGCTGTGGGATAGACAGGCCGAGCTCACTTCAGAAGAGTGCAGGATCAATAATGAAGGTCACAGAGCTGCAGCTGTGTGACAGCCAGGCCGAGCTCACCTCAGAAGAGTGCAGGATCAATAATGAAGCAGCAGCTGTGGGATAGACAGGCCGAGCTCACTTCAGAAGAGTGTAGGATCAATAATGAAGGTCGCAGAGCTGCAGCTGTGTGACAGCCAGGCCGAGCTCACCTCAGAAGAGTGCAGGATCAATAATGAAGCAGCAGCTGTGGGATAGACAGGCCGAGCTCACTTCAGAAGAGTGCAGGATCAATAATGAAGGTCACAGAGCTGCAGCTGTGTGATAGCCGGGCCGAGCACACTTCAGAAGAGTGCAGGATCAATAATGAAGCAGCAGCTGTGGGATAGACAGGCCGAGCTCACTTCAGAAGAGTGCAGGATCAATAATGAAGGTCACAGAGCTGCAGCTGTGTGATAGCCAGGCCGAGCACACTTCAGAAGAGTGCAGGATCATAATGAAGGTCGCAGAGCTGCTGCAGCTGTGTGATAGCCAGGCCGAGCTCACTTCAGAAGAGTGCAGGATCAATAATGAAGGTCGCAGAGCTGCTGCAGCTGTGTGATAGCCAGGCTGAGCTCACTTCAGAAGAGTGAAGGATCAATAATGAAGGTCGCAGAGCTGCAGCTGTGGGATAGCCAGGCCGAGCACACTTCAGAAGAGTGCAGGATCAATAATGAAGGTCGCAGAGCTGCTGCTGTGTGATAGCCAGGCCGAGCACACTTCAGAAGAGTGCAGGATCAATAATGAAGGTCACAGAGCTGCAGCTGTGGGATAGCCAGGCCGAGCACACTTCAGAAGAGTGCAGGATCAATAATGAAGGTCGCAGAGCTGCTGCTGTGTGATAGCCAGGCCGAGCACACTTCAGAAGAGTGCAGGATCAATAATGAAGGTCGGAGAGCTGCTGCAGCTGTGTGATAGCCGGGCCGAGCACACTTCAGGAGAGTGAAGGATCAATAATGAAGGTCGCAGAGCTGCTGCAGCTGTGTGATAGCCAGGCCGAGCTCACCTCAGAAGAGTGAAGGATCAATAATGAAGGTCGCAGAGCTGCTGCAGCTGTGTGATAGCCAGGCCGTGCACGCAGCTTTAGTTCAGAAGAGTGCAGGATCAATAATGAAGGTCTCAGAGCTGCAGCTGTGTGATACCCAGGCCGAGCACACTTCAGAAGAGTGCAGGATCAATAATGAAGGTCGCAGAGCTGCAGCTGTGAGATAGCCAGGCCGAGCACACTTCAGAAGAGTGCAGGATCAATAATGAAGGTCTCAGAGCTGCAGCTGTGTGATACCCAGGCCGAGCACACTTCAGAAGAGTGCAGGATCAATAATGAAGGTCGCAGAGCTGCAGCTGTGAGATAGCCAGGCCGAGCACACTTCAGAAGAGTGCAGGATCAATAATGAAGGTCGCAGAGCTGCAGCTGTGAGATAGCCAGGCCGAGCACACTTCAGAAGAGTGCAGGATCAATAATGAAGGTCGCAGAGCTGCAGCTGTGTGACAGCCAGGCCGAGCTCACCTCAGAAGAGTGCAGGATCAATAATGAAGCAGCAGCTGTGGGATAGACAGGCCGAGCTCACTTCAGAAGAGTGCAGGATCAATAATGAAGGTCACAGAGCTGCAGCTGTGTGATAGCCGGGCCGAGCACACTTCAGAAGAGTGCAGGATCAATAATGAAGCAGCAGCTGTGGGATAGACAGGCCGAGCTCACTTCAGAAGAGTGCAGGATCAATAATGAAGGTCGCAGAGCTGCCGCAGCTGTGTGATAGCCAGGCCGAGCTCACTTCAGAAGAGTGTAGGATCAATAATGAAGGTCGCAGAGCTGCAGCTGTGTGACAGCCAGGCCGAGCTCACCTCAGAAGAGTGCAGGATCAATAATGAAGCAGCAGCTGTGGGATAGACAGGCCGAGCTCACTTCAGAAGAGTGCAGGATCAATAATGAAGGTCACAGAGCTGCAGCTGTGTGATAGCCGGGCCGAGCACACTTCAGAAGAGTGCAGGATCAATAATGAAGCAGCAGCTGTGGGATAGACAGGCCGAGCTCACTTCAGAAGAGTGCAGGATCAATAATGAAGGTCACAGAGCTGCAGCTGTGTGATAGCCAGGCCGAGCACACTTCAGAAGAGTGCAGGATCATAATGAAGGTCGCAGAGCTGCTGCAGCTGTGTGATAGCCAGGCCGAGCTCACTTCAGAAGAGTGCAGGATCAATAATGAAGGTCGCAGAGCTGCTGCAGCTGTGTGATAGCCAGGCTGAGCTCACTTCAGAAGAGTGAAGGATCAATAATGAAGGTCGCAGAGCTGCAGCTGTGGGATAGCCAGGCCGAGCACACTTCAGAAGAGTGCAGGATCAATAATGAAGGTCGCAGAGCTGCTGCTGTGTGATAGCCAGGCCGAGCACACTTCAGAAGAGTGCAGGATCAATAATGAAGGTCACAGAGCTGCAGCTGTGGGATAGCCAGGCCGAGCACACTTCAGAAGAGTGCAGGATCAATAATGAAGGTCGCAGAGCTGCTGCTGTGTGATAGCCAGGCCGAGCACACTTCAGAAGAGTGCAGGATCAATAATGAAGGTCGGAGAGCTGCTGCAGCTGTGTGATAGCCGGGCCGAGCACACTTCAGGAGAGTGAAGGATCAATAATGAAGGTCGCAGAGCTGCTGCAGCTGTGTGATAGCCAGGCCGAGCTCACCTCAGAAGAGTGAAGGATCAATAATGAAGGTCGCAGAGCTGCTGCAGCTGTGTGATAGCCAGGCCGTGCACGCAGCTTTAGTTCAGAAGAGTGCAGGATCAATAATGAAGGTCTCAGAGCTGCAGCTGTGTGATACCCAGGCCGAGCACACTTCAGAAGAGTGCAGGATCAATAATGAAGGTCGCAGAGCTGCAGCTGTGAGATAGCCAGGCCGAGCACACTTCAGAAGAGTGCAGGATCAATAATGAAGGTCTCAGAGCTGCAGCTGTGTGATACCCAGGCCGAGCACACTTCAGAAGAGTGCAGGATCAATAATGAAGGTCGCAGAGCTGCAGCTGTGAGATAGCCAGGCCGAGCACACTTCAGAAGAGTGCAGGATCAATAATGAAGGTCGCAGAGCTGCAGCTGTGAGATAGCCAGGCCGAGCACACTTCAGAAGAGTGCAGGATCAATAATGAAGGTCACGGAGCTGCAACTGTGTGATAGCCAGGCCGAGCACACTTCAGAAGAGTGCAGGATCAATAATGAAGGTCGCAGAGCTGCTGCAGCTGTGTGATAGCCAGGCCGAGCTCACTTCAGAAGAGCGCAGGATCAATAATGAAGGTCACAGAGCTGCAGCTGGTTAATAGCCAGGCCGAGCACACTTCAGAAGAGTGCAGGATCAATAATGAAGGTCGCAGAGCTGCAGCTGTGTGATAGCCAGGCCGAGCACACTTCAGAAGAGTGCAGGATCAATAATGAAGGTCACGGAGCTGCAACTGTGTGATAGCCAGGCCGAGCACACTTCAGAAGAGTGCAGGATCAATAATGAAGGTCGCAGAGCTGCAGCTGTGAGATAGCCAGGCCGAGCTCACTTCAGAAGAGTGAAGGATCAATAATGAAGGTCGCAGAGCTGCCGCAGCTGTGTGATAGCCAGGCCGAGCTCACTTCAGAAGAGTGCAGGATCAATAATGAAGGTCACAGAGCTGCAGCTGTATGATAGCCAGGCCGAGCTCACTTCAGAAGAGTGAAGGATCAATAATGAAGGTCGCAGAGCTGCCGCAGCTGTGTGATAGCCAGGCCCAGCACACTTCAGAAGAGTGAAGGATCAATAATGAAGGTCGCAGAGCTGCCGCAGCTGTGTGATAGCCAGGCCGAGCTCACTTCAGAAGAGTGCAGGATCAATAATGAAGGTCACAGAGCTGCAGCTATGTGATAGCCAGGCCAAGCACACTTCAGAAGAGTGCAGGATCAATAATGAAGGTCACAGAGCTGCAGCTGTATGATAGCCAGGCCGAGCACACTTCAGGAGAGTGCAGGATCAATAATGAAGGTCGCAGAGCTGCTGCAGCTGTGTGATAGCCAGGCCGAGCTCACTTCAGAAGAGTGAAGGATCAATAATGAAGGTCGCAGAGCTCCAGCTGTGTGATAGCCAGGCCGAGCACACTTCAGAAGAGTGCAGGATCAATAATGAAGGTCACGGAGCTGCAGCTGTGTGATAGCCAGGCAGAGTACTTCACTTTAGAAGAGAGCAGGATCAATAATGAAGGTCGCAGAGCTACAGCTGTGGAATAGTCAGGCCGAGCACAAGGCTTCACTTCAGAAGAGTGCAGGATCAATAATGAAGGTCGCAGAGCTGCAGCTGTGTGATAGCCAGGCCGAGCACACATCAGGAGAGTGCAGGATCAATAATGAAGGTCACAGAGCTGCAGCTGTGTGATAGTCAGGCCGAGCACTTCACTTCAGAAGAGTGCAGGATCAATAATGAGGGTCACAGAGCTGCAACTGTGTGATAGCCAGGCCGAGCACACTTCAGAAGAGTGCAGGATCAATAATGAAGGTCGCAGAGCTGCCGCAGCTGTGTGATAGCCAGGCCGAGCACACTTCAGAAGAGTGCAGGATCAATAATGAAGGTCACAGAGCTGCAGCTGTGTGATAGCCAGGCCGAGCTCACTTCAGAAGAGTGCAGGATCAATAATGAAGGTCACAGAGCTGCAGCTGTGTGATAGCCAGGCCGAGCTCACTTTAGAAGAGTGCAGGATCAATAATGAAGGTCGCAGAGCTGCTGCAGCTGTGTGATAGCCAGGCCGAGCACACTTCAGAAGAGTGCAGGATCAATAATGAAGGTCGCAGAGCTGCAGCTGTGTGATAGCCAGGCCGAGCTCACTTCAGAAGAGTGCAGGATCAATAATGAAGGTCGCAGAGCTGCAGCTGTGAGATAGCCAGGCCGAGCTCACTTCAGAAGAGTGCAGGATCAATAATGAAGGTCGCAGAGCTGCCGCAGCTGTGTGATAGCCAGGCCGAGCTCACTTCAGAAGAGTGAAGGATCAATAATGAAGGTCGCAGAGCTGCTGCAGCTGTGTGATAGCCAGGCCGAGCACACTTCAGAAGAGTGCAGGATCAATAATGAAGGTCGCACAGCTGCCGCAGCTGTGTGATAGCCAGGCCGAGCACACTTCAGAAGAGTGCAGGATCAATAATGAAGGTCGCAGAGCTGCCGCAGCTGTGTGATAGCCAGGCCGAGCACACTTCAGAAGAGTGCAGGATCAATAATGAAGGTCACAAAGCTGCTGCAGCTGTGTGATAGCCAGGCAGACTTCTGTTCCCCATAGATGAATTATTAACAAAGTCTCCGACCCACATGCTGTGTGATTGCCGGGCTGAGCACAGTGCTTCTCTGCAGAAAAGTGACGGATCATTAACAAAAGTCACAGAGCCTCCCAATGTATGATAGCAAGGCCGAGCACAAAGTGAACAGAATCACCATTGTATATTCGTGGGTGACAGTTGTAAATGGCTGAATGAGCTGCATTTTGAAATGATTGTTCTACAAAGAAAATGAAAAAAAAGAGATTGATTGCACCATACTATTAAATAGTTGGAACTAATCATGACACTATAGAATGCACATAATAATTACTAGATTTTACATGTTAATAAAATTGTATGTTTTGGGATATGTAATAAAACAAAAAATAATTTGGATTTATAGTATTTGACTGCTGATTGTAAAGAATGAGACTGCTCCCCTACACTATCAAGATACTTTGTGCTGTCTGTAGGGAGTCTACAGACAACCCACAAATGATCGAGGGAATACAGAACAAATCAAACATTCATCCACAGTCAGGAGATCTGATTTAAATCCATCGTTCTTTTGCTCATCATGCCATCCCAGTTTAGAACCAGCCATAAGCAAATCCGTCTTGACCCTGCTCCCCATTGGGAACAGTCCAGCCTGAACTGCCGAACCAGGTCCTCTTAGAACCAGAAACGAGCATCCTGAGAACGTTTTGGCGTATCCCACTTATCAGCCAGGTCAGGTTCAATTCAGTGGCACAGTGAGCCCGGGACTCATGTCTGGCCATACCAGGAGCAAAAGACACACAAATGATGGACGGAATGAGGAACAAATCAAACATTCACCCCCAGTCGAGATCTGGGTTCAATCCATCCTTCTCTAGCTCACTATACCACCCCAATTTAGAGCCAGCCATATGCAACTCAATATTGACGCTGCTCCTCATGGAAACAATCCAGCCCTAGCTGCCAAGGCAGGCCCTCCCTGGACTAGAAACAAGCATCCTAGGATCAGTTTGGAGGTATCACTCCTCATCAGCCAGGCTAGCCTGAATACTGTGGCACAATGAGCCTAAAACCAAACTCTGTGCATACCCGGCATAATTAGGGTGAGTCTGCCACAGATGCAGATGAAGGGGTCCAACTTGACAGTGTGTCCCTGGACTGACAAGGTTTCTTTAGTTGGGATGGTACTAGCTCTCCAGTGTGGCTCGAAAAAGAAAAGTGCTACTGGTAATATAGAGATCTGTACTACACTACTTTTAATTCAGTCATTGTTACCCAACCAATGCATTATTTTTTAAGAACGTTAACAATATGCCTGTCGCCTGGCAATCCCCTTGTTAATAATCCATATAAATGCCACAAAATGTTCAGTACTTGAATGTATTTTGCTACAAGAGGGATATAAATATTCAAAAAATACTTTTTTTAAAGTTTCTTTTTTAGTGCAGCTTTATATACTGGGTGTTTGTCGATCGTGATACAGCCAGACCAACGATACTGTGATGGATGTGGAATGAAGGAGCCGAGTACAAAGAGTTTCTCTGAAAGCTATGAGCCCTGAAGCGGCGCTCGCGAGTTTTCTCATTTAAATCAGACTGAATCATTATTCTGTGAAGCACTGTGCATGTGTATTTTTATATAGCGCTCTGCGAGCAAAACGGCTCGTTTTTTAACGAACTTTTAGTAAACTGTAAAATGGTAGATTTTCACTCTGCAATGCATCCAGCATACCTGTAGAAGAATTGCACGCATTTCCGACAATCTTTCACGGCGCTAGCTGCCGTTTTGGGCTTTAAACCGAGTTCAGGCTTTTCTGTACTCGGTGGCCATCTTAAGTTGGGGCTAGAGTGGTGGCAGCGCTCTAGTGCACCATATAAAAGGAAACAGTTGTCTCCCGCGCTAGCGGTCGCTTTTGCGGGGGCGCCGTCCCTGCGCCGGAGTCTTGCCTGAGTCAGCCCGTCTGCGCCCGTCCGCACTAAGGCAGCGCCAGGCATACCGTACGCAATATCTGTAATTAAGGCGGTAAGATGTGCTACTCTAAAGCAGAGTTGCTGGGTCTTCAGCACCTCACCTGTTCTTGTGCAAGACGCAACCCTGCCCATATTTTACATCCCCTACTACACCCCTCCCAACTCTGCTCTTCTACCAAAACTAAACCCAAACCGCCCCTGGCCCAGGCTCTCAGGCTAGGTCACCTAAATGTTAGATCTCTGCAGAAACATCACTTAGAAATCCATGACCTCCTAAAAGATCACTCTCCTGATGCCCTGTTCATGACCGAGACGTGGCTCCTTGACGATATGGACTCGGTCGGCAACTTAGCTACTCCTACGGGATATACCATACACACTGTGAACAGGAGCACAAGAGGGGGCGGGTTAGCGCTCATTATTAAATCTCATCTTGACTGCCAATTAATTAAAGTGGACATCAAGGGCAGCGAAAGCGCTCGCTTTTCCATCAAAGCCAACCCACAGTTCTGCGCAACTGGCCTTCTGATTTACAGACCTCCTGGCGCAGACGCCCCTTTTATCAACTCACTTTTACAGTATCTGGGTACTAACATTACCAAAAGGGCTAACTTTACGATCCTAGGTGATCTCAATTTACATCTTGATAGAGACACCGAGCCCAAAGTTGCCACTTTTCTTGCGGATCTCGCTGCCTTCCAACTCAATCAACTCGTAAGTGGTCCCACCCACAGAGCGGGACACCTTCTTGATCCCATCTTCTCTAACGTTACGAGTGGATCCGCAGGCTCGCCTATTCCTATGACCTGGACAGATCACTATCTAGTAATACTGTCTATCTCCTGTAATTCGAGCCCCGCAGCGGTGCCTACTCCGTCAGTTAAAAAACGGCCATGAAGAAAACTTCGCCTTGAAGACTTACACAACCTCCTGGTGTTAAATCCCCCTCCCCCAAGTGAAGACCTGGACGTAGGGTATGACCAGTTTTGCCTCTGGATCACCCAGGCACTTGACACCCTGATCCCTGCCAGATGGACCAAGGTCCGTACCCATACGGCTAGTCCCTGGTACAATTCTGAATTAGCAACTCTGAGAAAGGAATGTAAAAAAGCGTAGAGGGGTTGGAGAAAAAATTACGATGCCAACCTCAAACAAGAGTATGTCTTACTCCAAAAAACTTACCACCGTAAGGTTTGCAGAACGAGAGCAGCATACTATGCTAATGAAATCAGCAATAGCTCTAACACCTCGAAATCTGTCTTTAAAATCCTGAAAGACCTTACTGCAAAAAAAAACTGTCATCACTACCACTACCTCCCCTGACCTCTGCAATAATATGGCTAATTTTTTCACTAAGAAGATTAAGAAAATCTATGACACCTTCCCAAAATACCCGCAGTCACCGGCCACTTTGGATCCCACCAGGCCCTCTCTCTCCTCCCTTCCTACACTTGAGAGAGAGAGTTTTCAAAAAATCGGCAGAAAAATTAAATCTGGATCCCCGGCGGATCCCCTAAAACCGGATACATTCTGTGAAGCTCACGAACTTATCACAGAATATATTCGGGACATTATCAACTTGTCTCTTTCAACCGCCAGAATTCCTTCTAAATGGAAGCAGGCTTGGGTTTCCCCATCTTAAAAAAACCCACTTTAGGCCCTACGCTTCCAGAGAATTTCAGGCCCATTTCCCTGCTTCCCTGGCCTGCCAAAATCATCGAGGCACATGTCAACAACATTCTGACCAATTTCCTTCTCACCAACAACATTCTGGATGACTCCCAACACGGGTTTAGAGCTGGTCATAGCACCGAGATAGCCTTGCTCAGTGTTACAGAGGACCTTCGTACCATTCTTGACACCGGCGGAACGGCAGCACTGGTCCTGTTGGACCTCAGTGCTGCCTTCGATACGGTGTCACATGAGGTCCTTCTGACGAGACTGGAGGAAATTGGAATTACAGGGACAGCTTTGGGTTGGTTTAGAGACTTTCTCTCCAACAGGTCCTTCAGAGTCTCCACCCCCCCTTACATCTCTAAGGAGCATAACATCAGACAGGGAGTGCCGCAGGGTTCTTCCCTGAGCCCTACCCTGTTCAATGTTTATGTACGCCCTCTGGCAGAGGTGGCTAGAAAGAACGGACTAGCACTGGTATCCTATGCCGATGATACCCAGTTGGTGGTGGCTCTTAAGAACAACAGTGGTCTGGAGGCCCATCACTTTAAACAGACTCTTACGGACATCACCAACTGGATGACGGCGAATTTCCTTCAACTGAACGCCGGGAAAACAGAGATACTGCTCCTGGGAAAAAACACCTCGTCCTGGGGAGACAACTGGTGGCCTGAAGCACTAGGCCAACCTCCCGAGCCAAAAGAATGCGTCAAAAATCTGGGAGTCTGGGTGGACTCTGCACTGAAGTTCACTCATCATACTAAAAAAGTGGCTGCCACTTGCTTCGGCATTTTACGTAACATCAGACCTATTCTGAAGTTCTTTGACTGCCGCACTCGCCAGCTAATTGTTCAGGCGACCATTCTTTCTAGACTGGATTATGCCAGCTCTCTCTTACTGGGGGCAAATCTCGCCGAAACCACCAGACTGCAGAGAGTCCAGAATGCGGCAGCCAGGGCCCTGGTAGGTCTCCCCCGCCATTCCTCGGTATCCGGAGCCTTAAAAAAATTGCATTGGCTCCCGGTGGGTAAAAGGATCCAGTTTAAGGTACTGTGTCTAGCTTTTAAAATCCTTAAAACCGCTTCCCCCCCAATGCTGTGCCCCCTCCTGTCAGAATACATTCCGAGGAGGTCGCTCCGCTCAGAGGGACAACACCTCGCGATTATCCCCCGCACCAGACTGGCCAGAGTAGGCGGCCGATCCTTTAGCTTCCTAGCTGCCAAGCTATGGAATAGCCTTCCCGAACCTATCCGCGGTATGCAGGACCTTTTTGCCTTCAGAAAGGCTGTCAAAACTCATCTCTTCCAATAATTTTTTTTCTTCTCTCCGCACCTCCAACTCTCTGCATTCTGCCTGCTTACAGCGCCGGGACGCCCCTTGGCTGGGGCAGCCGCACGCTATACAAATCACTATAACATTAACACCTTAGAAGGGTGAACAGTAATAAAGCTAAGGTTACTTAAGGATTTGGTTTCATATCTAGAATGTTGGTCTACCCATGTCCCGGACTAACATGGCATTTTACATTTTTTTTATAGTACGTAAGGCTGTTTTTCAAAGCCCTTGTGAGAACATACAGTGCTGAAAGTCTAGCAAAATCTATCCATGGCGCCCTGCACTGGTGTTTCTGAGTAGGACTGCTTGAGCTTCTGTTGTATAGAAAATTCTGTGGGTTGCTCTGGGGGATAATAATTCCATAGTTGTATAGGAGCTTAACTTTAAATGTTTATTGACTGGAATGGAACTAAATGCCCTCCTGAACCTGGCCAAGATATGGGTAAGTAGGTAGTCCATACTGAAGTAAGTCTTTGTTATTGATGAGATCTGCTGAGATTCCAAGGAGAAAGTTCACGGAATCATTTTGATGTTCTTGTTGTCACTGAGTGTAGATGATTAGAACATGGATTACTGTCATCTCACTGTTTATTCGGCTCAAATATGTGTATGGAATTGTGTTAAAATGTCCTCATTTCGTGTGCATTTTCACACCAATACTTCTGAAGTTAGTGGACCATATCTATAAATTAATACAGTTGAATACAATTACTAGAGGGGGGCTGAGTCATTTGGTAATTTTAGAGGATCAAAACATTTGCCACCAATAATTGGGAAAGTAAAATGATTATATATATATATTTTTTGTATTCTTTTTTATTAACAAAACGGCAAAGAACATCAGGTGACATTAGCAGATCTTGCTAGTTACATGAGTACATTTCTATACATTCAAAATAATAGACACAGAATATAGGTAAAGGATCAAGGGGACACCTGCACTTCCACTTCCTCGAAACACATCGGGGGACACACAAACGTCTCAGATGTAGTGATTCCAAGCCTCCCATACCTTCCCCCACTTCGCCGGACACTCCCTAGCCACATACACCGACCTCTCACTGAACATGCACCAATCCAGGTCCTCCTCCCACCTCTCGGCCCGAGGCGGCTGGCTGGCTCCCCACAACTGGGCAATATTCCGCTCAGCTACCATGCAGGCCAGCGTGACCCATTGCTTCCTATATGCAGTCAGATCCGTGGGTTCCCAAACGTTAAGAATACACCTGCGCGCTTCTGGCCGTATCTCCACCCCCAGGACGTCTTGTAGCCTATCGTGAATCTTCTCCTTCTCCCAATATGCTTGCACCCCAGAACAATGCCACAGTATATGCATGAACGTTCCAAGTTCCCCGCACCCCCTCCTACACTCCCCGCCCTCCAAGTGACCCATACGGACCAGACGAGGCCTGTGACATATGACCTATGGAGAATCTTTATTGTACTAATCAAAGCCTCATCTGTATCCCCACTATCCGTGGAGAGGAAACCACCTACCGCCAATCCTCATCATCCAACTCTATTCCATCCTCACCCCAGCGGGTTCTCAAGAGGACTAGCGGGTCTTCCATATGGCTAATAAGTTTCTTATATATTAATGAAATTGTTTTCTCAGGGAGGTAGCTGTCCAGCACTCGGTCCTCGAGAGGGGAGGCGCCCGGAAGCGACGTATCCTTGGAGATATTCGCAAGTAGGGCATGTCCGATCTGGAGGTAGTGGTAATGTTCACGATCGTGAAGATGGTATTGTTCCTTGTTAGACCCGGCCGCCTAGTGTGGCCCTCCGAAGCCCAGCACACACCCTGACCCGTGCACATCCCTCACATCCCACGTACCCGGCCTAGCCAACCCTTCCCTTTTAGGGCACACACATGCATGAACCCGGACATCCCCGTCCGTGCCCTCCATTTTCCCCAGCACCACGAGGCCTGTGTGCCCACCTTCGAGCACCTAAGATGGCCGCCCAGCCCCAGCGCGGCCCAGGCCTTGCGGCGCCACCCAGTCTTGAAAACAACGCGCTTCATCGAGAGAGAGGGAGGAGCAGTATCTCTCACACCTTCGACCTCCCCCTGGGATATGGGTTTCGATCCCCCCTCCGGCCTCCCTGAGGGCCGGCTCCACGCCTGCTGTGTGTCTGGGACTCCTCCCGAACCGGTCCTGAAAGGATCAAAGGACGACATGGCAGGAAACCCCAACCAGCAACCCCCAGGCGTCAAGACCCCTTCTGGACAGACTCCGGACATCAAAGCGGAGGTGGACTATAACCAGGGGTGCTCTGGGCCTATCTAGCAGATTCAATTCTGGAACGACGAGAGCCCTGCTGACGTGGTTGCGGCTCCCCTGGTAGAGAAGGACTTCTGCCGAACCCTCCGAGCCCTGCTGAGTGACTTGCGGCTCCCCTGCAACCTTGGAACATCCTAGCCCTGCTGAGTGACTCGCGGCTCCCCTGCAACTTTGGAACACCTGAGCCCTGCTGAGTGACTCGCGGCTCCCCATAACTCGTAAGAACTCCGACCTTTTGCTTGAGCCCTGCTGAGTAACTCGCGGCTCCTACAACATTCCCGGTCCGGCTGGACCCTAACGATCGCATCGTATCCCCCGGCTCGAGGATTGTGAGCTGTGCGCCGGATACGCAACTGCAGGTGACCCTGATCCACAAAGACTGTCCCGCTACCCTTTACCCTACCGAGACTCTTGAGCCCTCGTGCTCCCTTGTATATATTGCAACCTGCCTGATCATAAAGATCCTTCGATATTTAGATAAAGCTCTATTCTTAAAAATCTACGGTGTGGTGTCTCTTTGTCGTGTGGTGCTTGTGCAGCGTGTACGATCCTAGATTTGAGGCTCTTCCTCCTGAGGAGTCTCTCGCCAGTGCTCGGCTACGATACTTCGAGGGTAGATCCTAGGGTGACCGGGTCCACTTCCTGGCTCCCCTGAGGTCGCCTTCTAACATTCCTGAAGTGAATTGAATGTGAGGACTGTGCCTTTCTCCCAGATATCTTTAATCTACGTAATCCCGATGAGGTCCCACTTGTCGAACCCCCTAGATTTCCATAGGCTCCCCAACTTCTCCAAACTCCACAACGGGGTGAACAGTGCGAGTCTCCCCTCCCACCTGAGGTGCCTATTCGTCTCGTGCCACACCTGAACGGCGTGTGCTGTTGTTCCCGCGAGGGGAAACCGACGAGGTCCAGCATAGAGCGCTCTAGTGAAATCGCCACCCAGGACTTGCCAGCGGTCCATATCATACCCTGGGCCCCCGGGGGGGCCCGTATATTGCATGATTCACCCCGGCCAACTGGGAGGCCCAGTAGTATTTCTGTAGGTCCGGCAGGCCTATCCCCCTGTCATACCAGGGGAGAGTGAGTTGGGAGAACGCTATACGTGGCCTGGAGGACCTCTATCTCCCTAAAGTAGGATGCAGGTACCAAATCCATCGAGTTCTGGAGCGCGTATAAAAAACGGGAAGGGCCAACATCCTAAAAAGCATTGCTCTGCCCAGAAGTGAGAGCGGAAGCGCCTTCCAGCGCGCCACATCCCTCCTTAACCTAATCAAGGGGGCGCCAAGATTATTACCATATCGTAGTTCTATTTTTTTTTTTTAATAGGTAAACCGTTTTCTGCTCCTGGTTCTCTTTAAAACAGATGCTAACCGATATGCCTATTACACTGGTTTGATATACAGCCTAGCACACTAGGTCAATGTCTGGAAGCATAGGACGAGGTCACTTTCAGAACTTGGAATTGAAACATTTAGTTGGTGTTAAATGCTAGAAAGAGCATTGCCCATCCATGGAGCCAGAGTTCCGTCCGCCATGGCATGTTTACTGTGGAAGGCTTTGGGAACCAATGACATTCAAGTAAAAAAATAAACTTCTTATCAACTTGGCTACCTGTCCTTTATGACATGGTGGGTGTTCATAGAAAACTGGCTTCTCAAGCTAGACAGGGGGCACTGGGGATGTTTCTACTAATTTAAGAGATAGTTTGGTTGATAAATAAGACATCTGTCCCTATCTTTCATTGCAGTGTACAGAATAAGGAGTTCGTCAATTTCTGAAACACCTAGTAGCTGACATTGAGCCGACAGATAAAATTATAACAGAGCAGCAATTTGCCAACAGTTATGTGTTTAGGTACATTTTCACTGTATTAGGGCCCTTAAAATGAAAACACAAGTTTTTTAAGAAAGCTACTGTGAGTGTAACTTCCCTCAGATGATCTGGACGTTCTGTAGTCATTAGCCAAAGGAATGAAACCAAGTGAAACTACAGAGTTTTAGGTCAAAAAGTGACTGAATTAGCTAAAGAATGCCCATAGATTGAAGGATGCGGCTGGTAACATATCTCTGCAGGTTTCGTTTAGCGATCGGTGGATTGAATTATTTTAGTTAGTCTGTTTGTGTATCTTTAAATGTTTAATCAAACGTATAATCATTTTTAGACCTGGATGTGTGTAATCCTTTTGACGCACCAGTGCCTTGTTCCCTACCACTGTTTATAAATTGATTAATTGATGTTAAAATACATTTTAGTCATTGATGTTTTCTTCTGTGCTATTGTTGTATCAATTTCATGGAATATTCATTAATTCCGAAATAAATATGGTTTGATTCATTCACTCAAATTCTGTCAGCTCTTCTGTGATTTTTTATTTAGGACAATGAATGGTTAAAATGTATGTCTAGGGTGGAGGTGTTCAAACTGGGGTTGTGCCCCCTTTGGGGGTTCTCTGGTGATCCCAGATGGGGCGCCAGGCTCTGGCCACAAAAACATTATACTGATAACAGTGCTTTATTTTTAGCTGAAAATACTGAGCAGCAGTAAGCTGCTCTCCAATGGGCCGTCACTAACATGTTTTGTCGTTTATATCCTAGCTGGGAGTGTGTGTCAAAAGGGACGGGACTCCAAATGTTCTTCAAAACCTCCACCCCCACTTCAAATAAACTCACTGTGGGTACTTGTACCCGTTACTAGAACATTGGAATGTTGGGAGCTCCATTGAAGACAACCGAGTAGCTCCGGGCTTGTAATGGCTGGTATAAGTCCGGAGCTCCAACATTCCAATGTTTGTCTTCATGTTTCTCACTTTTTAATTTAGAACATTCTACCCTCAGTGGTTGGAATGTTCTAATAGCCTTTAGCCTTTCTGCCTCAGGGTATGCCGGTTGTTAAAGGCCCTGAACCTGAGTTTTAGGCCCGAGCCGCAGGCCCTCGGCAGCGGGCTATTAAGCTATAGTAAGGCCTGCCTGACTAGCACAGTAAGTTGGGAAATCATGGATTTGATTGTATTTTTAAAACAGAATGTGAGAAGTTGGCCTGATATATGATGCTCACTAGTTCTATTGATGACCTTGTATCATGCCAAGCAACCCTTAAGGTGTTGGTTGTAAGTCAACCTTATAGACCAGCTATCCTATAGGTAGCATGGACAGAGCAGTCTTAGGCTAAACTCGAGAGGGCATGTGGAGCCAGCTGTTTCACCATATGCAACCCCTTTTAATATCAATTGAAAGGACACCACACAGGATATATATCGAAAATATATATGTCTTTATTTCTAAAGTAATCCCCTATACCCGTGGTTCCCAAACTTTTGACTCTTGAGGACCCCCATTGAGCCCCCACTGGAAGCCGAGGACCCCCAAGCAATTTGTATGAGTTACATTTCAAATATTATAACAGTAATTACAAAAAAATACACACATGTGCACACAAAACAAATACTCAAAGTACTTAGGCGCAGATTTACAAGTGACGCATCCATGCATTTCAGGAGGGATGCGCCACTTATTGTGCACCATGCCTCCGCCACCGTTGATGCGCCGCATTTACAATGCTGCGCCTCATGGGGCAAAAAAGCACAGATGCATGACGCATCTGTGCCATAAAGGTGACGCATTGCTGAAGTTGTGCCGCAAGCGTGACACAGAACCAGCAATGCTCCGGGGGCCCTATCTTGTTAATGCTGCGTCAATCCTTACGCCTGCTTCAAGCAGGCGCAGGGTTTTGACGCAGCATGGGCCACAAAGTGACTGAGTGAAATCTTGTAGATTTCACTCAGCCACTTTTAGGAGGCGTTCCTGCGCCGGAACACCTCCTTCTGGCTCAGGGCTTTACAACGTGGCACATCTCCCAGATGCGTCATGTTGTAAATACCCTGCAACATGGCGCATCTTTTGCGCCGCCGCTGCATCACGAAAGTGACGCAACAGTAGCGTAAAAGAGGTGCAAGAGGCTTGTAAATCTGCCCCTAAGGATTTTGGGGGCAGATGTACGACCATTTCATTTAGCTGCTCGCAATTGGCGACACATTGCGAGTGGCACATTGCGAGCCGCTAAAATGAAATATACAACAGTGTGTTTAACACTGTTTCGGATTCCCAATGGGGTCGCAAATTGCGAGGTTCATTAATATTAATGAGCCTCTCGCAATTTTCAAGCCTATTGGGAATGCCAGCCCTCCTAGGTATGGTGGCCTGCTGGGCTCTGCAGGCCACCATGTCTAGGACTGCTTTTAAATAAAGCAGTTTAAAAAAAAATGCAGCCCATTTAACGTGCATTCAAAAAAAAAAGAAAAAATGAAACGTTTTTGTTTCATTTTCTAAGGGCAGGCGGAGGTCCCTGGGACCACTGCCTGCCCTTAAAAAATAATTTTGCATGCATTTGCAAAGGGGAAGGGGTCCCCTGGGGACCCCTTCCCCTTTGCAAATGCATTACCATCTACTTGAAGTAGGTGGTAATTGCTAGTGTTTTGCGACCGCGAAACATTTGTACATGGTTTAAGACTCGCTATTTGGATAGGAATGCCCCTTCTAAATAGCAAGTTGCAAACCCTATTTAGCGAGTCGCAAACAAATTGCGACTTCGCGAAATAGGCAATGTACATGACCCAATACGTTTTTGCATGTGAAAGCGAAATCACGAACCCGTTCGCGCATATAAAAACGGATCGTACATCTGGCCCTTAGTATTTTATATTGAAGTAATAGCCCCTCTCTCACATGTATTTCATTTGTTTTCTAGCATCTCTCATACCATTGTAGGATGTCAGAGCACTTCACATCACACATATATAGAGATATTGAATCATACATGTAAATCAGTGTGTATATAAAATGTTTAAAGAGTGCTTGGTCTGGAAAAGCACAAGCTCTGGATTCAAAGCTAAACACAGTGGCTAGCACTGACTTTAACATTAAAAATGTATCTCCACCCAAATAAATCTTTTTAGCAGCATCAGGATAATGAATAACTGGGAAAAAACAAAAGTTACTAACTGGTACCATGCAGTTTGCAAGCAGCTCTTTGATGACCGTTTATAGGTCCCTCTGCTACATTACGATTGTCACTTATGAAGTGCACAGTAACATAAGAATCTCTGCGACATAAGCAGTAACCACAAACCTATGCACATAAAATACTGCTTTTTAAAATGCATGTTACACGTTCTTTGCAGTAGGTAAATTAACCCTCTGTGCTACATTAGTTAAGTCAAAGCTGCCACTAAAAAAAACTCTCCTCATGCTCCAGCAGGTACATTAATCACTGGCTTTATCTTGACACTTTTATTGTTGCTAGAAAGCTGCTAATTATACAAGAAACGTTTCTGTGCTTTTAAAACTGTTGCGTGCGGACCCCCTGGGAATGTGTCACGGACCCCTGGGGGTCCGCGGACCACAGTTTGGGAAACACTGCCCTATGCTCTTTATGAGCACAGAAGCACATACATGAAACAAGTTACTTGATTGAATATATAAATGTTGCACAAATATGGATGGGCCCGGGTGGCCCACTAAACCATATACTAAACAAGTGGTGTTAGAACCACGAATCGAACAGTGGTAAGGCCTAGGGCCTTGGGAATCGCTGGGGCTACACTGAGCTAACAATGGTTAGTGAACAGGAGGCCCACGGGATGCGTGTGCAGTGATGAAAATTACACGCGTGCACTCATTGGAAACAATGGGTGCGTAAAAGTCACAGATTGGGAGTCTTCCGGATGGTCTAGAACCTAACTACTTGAAACTTAGACACTAGGAGTGTTACACTACACAGGAGCACCAGAGTGCCAGCGTTACCTCATCCACAGGAAGCGGGTGCATAGGTGCCAAAGTGTGTCAGGTTTCTTCGTGGAGTTCTATGGAGCCTTGGAGAAAAGAGGCTGCAGGCGACCAGGCGAGAAGAGTTCCGGTGGATCCAAGGGTGGATCGAAGATGTTGAAGACCTGAAAGCAGAGGGGACAGAGTCTGGGTCACTAGCCAGTGACCAGGAAGGAACCAGGAGGGAACCAGGAAGGAACCAGGCGATGTCGGGATGCAAGCAGGTGATGTTGAGAAGTTTGTCTCTTCAGCCACATGGACCAGGAGGCATCGACGACGACCAAAAGTCAGGCACTGACTGTCCCGCGAAGACTCTCGCTGTCGGCGGTGTCGGCTTCAAGATCAGAGCAAATAGGCCTTGGCAAATACAAGCCACGCAGGAAACGAAGTTGGCTTCTAATCAGACCAGCAAGGTCTGAGGGGCTGCTTCTTTTCACAGAAGCAAGGGCCAGTCTGGAGCAACAAGCCCAGTGGTGGAAAATCATAGTTTACTCGCCAAAATGGCCACTAGCCAGCGGGCAAGTGACTGGGTAGGCGCGTTGAGCAGGAAAACGCAAAAGGGCCACACACAGAACTCGTGGATGGTGCAGGGCGGATCTTTGCTGTAAAAGATGCTCAGGGCTGGGGCTTCTCAAACCCCAAAGCACAGCGTCGAGGAGGCCTCGGGTGTTGCACAGAAAGAGCTTGCCCATCCATGGAGCCAGAGTTCCGTCCGCCATGGCATGTTTACTGTGGAAGGCTTTGTGAACCAATGACATTCAAGTAAAAAAATACAACTTCTTATCAACTTGGCTGCCTGTCCTGTATGACATGGTGGGTGTTCATAGAGAACTGGCTGGCCATCTTGAAAAGTCCACGACCTGCTAACTGCAGGTCGTGGACTTTTCAAGATGACCAGTCCCACGTCTCTCGTCGCCTCCACTTGTTCTCAGCTTTGCAGGGACTGTGGATCGGGCTGTTGGATATCTGGGAATCTGGTTCTTGTTGGGCTCTGGGCTCCGGCGGGAGGCGGCGGCAAAGCAAGTCGTTGATCGCTGAATGGTGCCTACGGCTCCAGGGTGGTCACTCCTTGACCACAATGGAGATTCTTCAGTCTTCTTCTTTGGAAGTCGAGTGGTGAAGGTCCAGAGTTTCGTATCAGAGTTTCAGTCAGGATAATCTAAAGTTTTTGGACACAGCTCCTACCTATATACCAAATCTAGGGGCTGGATTACCTACTAGGTCCCTCCTATGGGTGGAACCAGGAACACCCCTTTTCCTTTGTCCAGTTTCGTGCCAGATCTGGGGCTGGAGAGCCCCAGCACCGGTCTGAACTGGCATATGCACAGGACACCTTGTGTGCCCCAGGCAATGCTAATTCTTTTCAGCCCTCCCCATCCCACTACACAAAATCCTGTCTGGGGTGGTGCTAGCACCTCCCAAGGCAGGAAACCCTTTGTCCAAGCCTCCCTCGCTGGAAGGACTTCCAGCAGCAGGAGGTCAGACTTGTGTCTGTGGTGGCAGCATCCATTTTGTAATGCTGAGGTTCGTGTTAGGTGCATGTTGTGTCCCTCTATAAGGGTGGAATGCAACCTCCGTCGCCAGAACTGGCGAGCGGGTAGTATTCCAAATCGTATGACACCTTACTTGACATGTTTTGATAAAGCCAATACAAAGTTAGCAATAACCACGAGGATTATAAATTTATAATGCACTTAAGAGTATATGGTATGGCTATATCCTTGAACAGCTATAAAGACATGGTTCCGAAAGCTGCAGACAGGTTCAGCTCATGCTAGAGCACCATCTCACATAAAACCAAGCACTCTGCCTCCAGGATTATTAAGGCCTGCCAAATCATGGGGACAGAGAGTCACTTTTGTCGTCTCCCTCAGGGATTTAAGAATAGTCCTGGATTATTTTAAGCGAGGGTAACAGAGTTACTACAAATTTATGATGACGAAGCATTGTCATATGTCGATGCCATCTTTCTGACAGATGATGACTTGGATAGGCACTTGAACAGGGTGAACACCATTATATTGGGCTTCGCCTGTGAAGGGTATAAATTTAATTTTAAGAAATCAAATATTGCCCACCTCAATGTCCTTTTGCTAGGATACAAACTTTCAAGTGAAGGCAAAAGACTGGCAGCAAACTTTCTAGAGAAATGAGCGATGCTCCAACCTCCAAAAATGCTTAAAATCGTACAGTTGGTTCTAGGTTTCCTGAATTTCGGAAGAACTTACATTCTAAATTACGCAGAAAGGGTAAAACCTCTCTACGCATTAATCAAACCTGATTTTAAAACAGTTAATTGGACACAAAAACACACTGAAATTTTGCGTTCATTGCAAACAGACATGTTAGCGACAAAACATTTTCAAACACGCGTAAACATACGCAACTTAGTGATCCAAATCATTCCAGGACAATGCAGATTCACGTACTTAACTTTTAACGAAGGTGAAAAAGTACCAATAGCTTACAAATCACATTTGTACACACAAGCAGAAATGAAATTCACTTCTACAGAAAAAAGTCTGGCAGCTGTTCAAACTGCTGTAGCGAAAGAGAGAGCCCTCGCACAGGGTAAGCGCATTATGGTCATTACACCTGCACCTGCCTTAGAGGCAGTGACAAAAGCGACCATTCCTAATGCTAAAGCTTTACATCCGAGATAGATACAATGTGTTAATTCTTTTGCTGCGACAGACGTTGACTATGACTATGTTTTTGAGCCTTATTTGAAAATACAAGCATTTTTACAATACGAACAAGAATGTCCTCTGCCTACTGCCTCTAAAACAGTATGAATGTATCATTTATAGTGACGGATCAGCTCAACCTGCCACGGAGAGTAAACAAGCCTATAGTGCAGCCTGCGCGACCGTTAAAGGTTGTTGGCGTGATGGCAAATTCCGACCAATGGTCTCTAAAACTCAATCTCTAAGAGATTGTACAGCTCAGCGAGCTGAACTACAAGCATTCAAGATGGCGCTTGGGAATACGGACCGCGAATTCCCTACACTCATAGTGTGCGATTTGCATTATTGTGTTCAATCTTACAATGAATACTTCTAAAACTGTATTCAAAACGGTTACTAAGATGCAAAGGGTGGCACAATTAAGCAGAAGTTGCTTTGGGAACAAATAGTTCAGTTACAACAAGAACTACAAAACACTCATGTGATACATAGGCTGAGTCATCAACGTGATGGCGTTCACCTTGCAGGGAAATCATTGGCTGTTGAAGCCGTGAAGGCAGCTGTGCAAACGGCTTCCGTAGCTGCAATCACTCATTCAAAAGAAAAATAAACGGCAAAATAATGTTGCCTGTCAATGCTTCAAGCAAAGGCAGTGGTAAACATTACCAAAAGGGTTTCCACTCAAATACTCATACATAACTGATGCGAACAATGTTCCGTTTGCTCATATCCCTGGAGTGGGGGGATAGAGTAGTTTCAAAAATGAAACATAGATTAGGTCTAATCTGCAGCAGCACATGAAGGGTTCGCCTCTGCACATGCACGTGTTTCCGCCACAGTGTCATTATTAAAGCAGAGACACTGGTGGCCATGCATGAGGAAACAAACCAGAAGGAAAATGCTACTTACCAGTATGCATCTGTTCTTGGCATGTAGAGCTGTAGATTACCACACTGTGCATTAGATCACCACCTGATGTTGGGCTCGGATGATTGCATGTTGTTGTCGTATTGGAAGAAGTCTTTTGTAGTCACGAGATAGGTGATTCCTTCCTTGGACGATAGTGCGCATGGGTATCGGCTCCATCCTTAGATTGTTTTTCGCCATGATGGGAAATGATGGAGTTAGTAGAAGTAAATAGAAAGGTGTCCATGCATGTGCATCTAAGTAAGATGAAAACTGGAACCCATACAGGTCCCGGGGAGGTGGGAGGGCGTGTAGTAATCTGCAGCTCTACATGCCAAGAACAGATGCATAGCGTTCGAGGCATAGGAGCTGCAGATACTACACTGTGCATCGATTTTGCAGCAGTGTGTCCCTTGCGGTGGTCACCTGTATCTGTTGCAGTAGTTTGAAAGAGTTTTAAGGACAGCTTGGCCTACTGCAGCTTGCTGCTTGGATTGCACATCAACACAGTAGTGTTTAGTGCTGCCTTGCATATGCCTTATAGGGGGATGTTCCCTTAAAAAGCCATAGAGGTTCCTATTTTGCGTGTGGAGTGCGCTTTAGGAGGAACTGTTAATGTACATTTTGCTTTTTGATAGCATATTTGTATACATTTGACAATCCACCTTGCAATTCCACTCTTAGAGATGGGGATGTCTTTATGTGGTGGAGAGAAAGATACAAACAATTTTTTTTTAATTAAGATTTATTCCTATCTATATAGTAGAGAAGAGCTCTTTTGACATCTAGTGTGTGTAGAGCTCTTTTTGCTACAGAGTCAGGGTTTTAGAAAAACACAGGTAACTCTACAGATTGGTTTAAATGAAAAGGAGTAATGACTTTTGGAAGGAATTTAGGATTAGTTCTCAGAACCACTTTGTTACGATGTAGCTATAAAAAAGGTTCTTGTATTGTGAAAGCTTGTATCTCACTAACTCTCCTAAGAGAGGTAATAGCAATAAGGAAAGCTGTTTTCCATGTGAGGAATTGCAGTCCACATTTGTGTAAAGGTTCAAAAGGTGGTCCCATGAGTCTTATAAGAACAACATTTAGGTTCCACACTGGAGAAGGTGGTAACCGGGGGGAATGATTCTTTTTAATCCTTCCATAAATGCTTTAATAGCGGGTACTCTAAAAAGAGACTGATGTTGTCTGTTTTGTAAATATGCAATTGCTGCAAGGTACAGGTGTATGGATAAATATGCCAAGTTCCATCTTTGTAAATGTAAAAGGTAGCAAATGATATCCTGGATAGAAGCATCCAGGGGATCTATTTAGTTATTGTTGCAATAAATGGCAAATCTCTTCCATTTAGCAGCATAACAAGCTCTTGTAGTAGGTCTCATGGCCTCTTTAATAATGTTCATACAGTGTGGAGGTAGGTTAAGATAACCAAATTCTAAGACTTCAGGAGCCATATCGCCAGATTCAGTTGATTTGGGTCTGGATGTCTGATGTCTGTATGGTTCTGCGTTAGCAGAGATGGTGTTAAGCATAACTTTTGGTGTGGAGCTAGAGAGAGTTCTAACAGTGTGGTGAACCACGGTTGGCGTGCCCATGTGGGAGCTACCAGGATTAATTTGAGAGACTGTTGTGTGAGCTTGCGTACTACTAGTGGTATTAGTGGTATTGGCGGAAAAGCGTACGCAAATCTGCCCAAACAGTTCATTCATATCGCATTGCCCTTGGACAGCGGGTGTGGAAACCTGGCGGCGAAGGTTGGGCATTTTGCGTTTTCATGTGTGGCGAACAGATCTATGTCTGGATGCCCCCACTTATGAAAGAATAGTTGAAGAACTTGCGGATGTAGTTCCCATTCGTGAATTTGTTGTGTCTGCCGACTCAACAGATCAACTATCTGATTGTGAACTCCTGGATGGTGCTCTGCCAAAAGATATATGTTTTGTGGAATGGCCCATCTCCAAATGTTCTGTGCGAGCTGGGACATTTGTAGAGAGTGTGTCCCCCCCCTGTTTTTGTATATAATACATGGCTGTCATGTTGTCAGTCCGGATTAAGACAGCTTTGTTTTGTACTTGAAGTTGGAATGTTTTGAGTGCTAGGAATATTGCTAACAGCTCTAGATGGTTGACATGTAGCAGTCTTTGTTGAGTGGTCCATTGCCCTTGAGTTGTATGATGTAGGAGACGAGCTCCCCATCCTGTGAGAGATGCGTCTGCTGTGAGTACTATTTGTGGAACTGGTTCGAGGAACGGCCGCCCATTTGTCAAGTTTTTGGTGTTCCACCACTGCAGAGAGCCATGTGTGCGGCTGTCTACCAACACCAGGTCTGTTAGTTGCCCTTGAGCCTGGTTCCATTGTTGTGCTAGACATTCCTGTAACGGACGCATCTGCAGTCTTGCATATGGTACTATGAAAATGCAAGATGCCTTCATGCCTATTAGTCTCATGAACACTCTGGCTTGCAGAGATTGTTGATGTTGGAAGACTGTGACTAAGGACTGAATGCTCTGTATCATTGCTGGACTGGGATACGCTAGAGCTGTTGACATGTTTATTGTAGCCCCTAAATACTGCTGTATATGAGAGTGTTGCAGGTGTGACTTGGTGTAGTTGATTGTGAACCCTAAGTCGTGCAATGTTTGAATTGTTTGATGTGTATGTTGAACACACTGATTGAATGACTTGGCTTTTATGAGCCAATCGTCTAGATCAGTGTTTCCCAAACTGGGGTACCCGGACCCCCAGGGGTCCGTGACACATTCCCAGGGCGTCCGTGGGCAGCAGATTTAAAAGCACAGCAAAGTTTATTGTATAATTTGCAGAGTTCGAGCAACAATAAAATTGTCAAGGTAATGCTAGTGATTAATGTACCTGCTGGAGAGAGAGGAGAGTTTTCCTCAGTGCAAGCTTTGACTTATCTAATGTAGCACAGAGGGTTAATGTGCCTTCTGCACAGAACGTGTAACAAGGAGATTTGATGTCCATAGGTCCGTGGTTACTGCTTTTGTTACTGTGCACTTCATAAATGACAATGGTAATCTAGCACAGAGAACCTATAAAAAGATTTATTTGGGAAGAAATACATTTTTAATGTAAAAGTCAGTGCTAGCCACTGTGTTATGTTCTGAATCCTGAGTTTGTGCTTTTCTAGACCAAGCACTCTTTAAAAATGCCTATCAGTATGAATGACATGTTAATACTACACCTTGTAGTCCCCTTTACCTTATGTAACGTTTTCTATACACTGATTTACATGTATGATTCATTGTCTCTATGTGTGTGTGATGTAAAGCGCTCTGATATCCTACAATGGTATGAGAGATGCTATAAAACAAAGGAAGTACATGTGATAGAAGGGGTATTCCTTCAATATAAAATACTAAGGGCCAGATGTGCGACCCGTTTTTTTATGTGCAAACGGGTTCGCGAACCCGTTTGCGCATACAAAAACCTATCGGGCCATGTACATAGCCTATTTCGCGAGTCACAATTTTTTTGCGACTTGCTAAATAGGTTTTGCAACTTGCTATTTGGAAGGGGCATTCCCTTCCAAATAGTGAGTCTCAAAACCATGTGCAAATGTTTTCCGACTGAAATTGCGGTCGCAAAACACTCGCAATTATCACTTACTTCAAGTAGATAGTAATGCATTCGCAAATGGGACCCCTTCACCTTTGCAAATGCATGCAAAATTGTTTTTTAAGGGCAGGCAGTGGTCCCAGGAACCACTGCCTGCCCTTAAAATATGAAACGAAAACGTTTCATTTTCTTTTTTTAAATGCATGGAAAACAGGCTGCATTTTATTTTTTTTAAACTGCTTTATTTAAAATCAGTCCCAGACATGGTGGTCTGCTAAGCCCAGCAGGCCACCATCCCTGGGAGGGCTGGTATTCCCAATGGGCTCGCAAATTGCGAGAGGCTCATTAATATTAATGAGCCTCGCAATTTGCAACCCCATTGGGAATCCCAAACAGTGTTAAACACACTGTTGTACATTTCATTTAGCGACTCGCATTTGCCATTCGCAATGGGTCGCCAATTGGGAAGCGCTAAATAAAATGGTCGTATATCTGGCCCCAAAATCCTTAGTACTTTGAGTATTTGTATTGTGTGCACATGTGTGTTTTTTTAAATTACTGTTTTAATATTTGAAATTTAACTCATACAGATTGCTTGGGGGTCGCCGGCTTACAGTGGTGACTCAATGGGGGTCCTCAGGGGTCAAAAGTTTGGGAACCACTGGTCTAGATAAGGGAAGACATGTATTTGTTGTCTCCTTAGATGTGCTGCTACTACTGCTAGGCATTTTGTAAATGCTCTTGGTGCTGATGTAACTCCGAATGGTAGGACTTTGAATTGATAATGTTGTCCTTCTAGTACAAACCTTAGATGCTTCCTGTGAGCAGGATTCATAGGAATATGAAAGTAGGCGTCGTTTAGATTTAGTGTTGTAAGGAAATCGCCTTGTTGCAGCAGTGGGAGCACTTGCTGTACAGTGATCATGTGAAAATGATCTGATTTTATGTAATGATTGAGGGGCCTCATGTCTAGAATTGGTCTTAGTGTCCCATCTTTCTTGGGTATTAGAAAATACTGCGAGTAAACCCCTGTTCCTTGGTGTTGTAAAGGAACTATTTCTATTGCGTCCTTTTGAAGAAGTGACAGGACTTCTTGTTTGAGCAGAGTAAGGTGTTCTGGCAACATTAGACGCTGTCTGGGAGGTATGTGTGGAGGGGTTGCAGTAAGTTCCAGGCAGTAGCCGGACTGGATAATTTGTCTTACCCACTTGTCTGTTGTGATGGAAATCCAGAGAGGTAGGAACTGTGTTAATCTGTCCCCCACAGGAGTGGAATGCTGTTGGGGGAGCAGAGGAAAGTCACTGTTTTGTGTTTGAGGAGGTTCGATTATTGTTGTTACCCCGACCTCTTCCTTTGCTGTTGTTTCCTCCGTATCCTCCTCTAAAATATCCTTTGTTAGAGGATGTTTGTGTGTTTGATTTGAAGGATGTTGTATTGTCTGCTCCAGACTGTTTGGGGCCTCCTCTGTAGAAGGAGCGACAAAAGGAACTTTTAGCTTGTGTGGACTGTAAAGCTCCCATAGATTTGGCAGTATATGTATCCTTCTTCATCTTTTCAAGTGCTGTGTCTCTACCTCTGGTCCGAACAATGGTTTTTGATTAAATGGTTGATTTAAAATGGTAGTTTGCACTTCCTGTTTAAATCCTGAAATGCGTAGCCACGCATGTCTTCTAAGTATGACACTAGTGTTGACAGCTCTGGATGCAGTGTCTGCCACATTAAGTGCACACTTGATTGAGGCATTGGAAATTAGCTTGCCTTCTTGTATAAGGTAGTTTGACTGCGCCTTATATTGGTCAGGTAGATGTTCCAGTAGTTTCTCTAACTGATCATAATGAGTCCTATCATATCTTGAGAGGAGGGCTTGTGTGTTAGCTATACACCATATGTTAGAAGCTTGTGCAGCTATTCTTTTGCCTGAAGCATCTATTACTTTAGATTCTTTGCCAGGTGGTGGTGTCTCACCTGACGTTTGTGAATTTGCCCCTTTCATAGCATTTGATACAACTAGTGAATCTAATGGTAGTTGTCCTTTAATGTAGGCTGGATCTGCAGGTGCAGGCCTATACTTTTTCTCAATTCTAGGGTTTAGGATCCTAGTACGTACAGGGTCTTTAAATATCTCTGGAGCGTGTTTGATGACCCCTTTAATCATATGAAGAATTTAAACAGACCTTTGCGATTGTTCAAATGTGTCTAAACGAAAATCTTCCTCTGCCTCATCAGAGTGCATAGTGACTCCATGGTAAATGGCAGCTCTGTTCAGCAGGTGTCCAAAACTAATATTATCTTCTGGGGGAGAAGGTTTTGATGGGTATGACTGTGGGTCAGGAATATCTGGTGCATCCTGTGGGTTCGGGTACTCCCAGTCTGTATCATCTATATGGTATGGGAAAGGCTTATCTGGGTCTATCCTTCTTCCTAAACTATACTCATCATCATTTTGAGGTAAGTGTGAAGACAGAAGAGGAGAATGTAGAGGGGAAATCTGTGGTGAATTGTTAAGAGGAACAGGGGATGAAGGAGAAGTAAGTATAGGAGAAGAAGGGTGCATAGGAGATGTGGCAGAGTCCTTCTTCTTGGCAGGTACTACAATGGGTGTTGTATCTGCCTTCCTCTTCTTGTGTGGTATGGTGGATACAGCACCTGTCTTTGGGTCAATGTAGATCTTTTGCAGAGGATCAGGTTTGAAAAGTTCTTCTCCTTGTGTAACCTTTGTCGGCGCCGTTCTTTTCGGATCCAAACGAGTTTGCTGCTTGTCTTTAGCCTTAGGAGGCGTTACAGTGTCCTTTGGCGTAGTTTTCGGCACCGAAGGTGTTGTTTTCGGTGTTGTAGCTGTTTCGAGCGCTTGGGTGCATCGGAATCAGGCCTTGTCGGTTTCGATACCGAAGGTGATGGCTTCAGAGTGGAAGCTGGTCCCGTCGGCTTCGAGGTGTCGGACGTTGGCTTCGCACCTTTGTCTTTAGAGTTCGACGGAGCCTCGACTTTTTTCGGTTTCAGTGCCGATGGAGCTGGTGGGATCGACACGTGCGGCTTGCTCGGTAAGGAGCTGCCGGAAGGCTTACTTATTTTCTTCGGAGACGGGCTCGATGGCGGGGCTTTCAAAGTGATTTTTCGGTCTTGACTGGGCCCAGGAGGCGGAGTGTTGACCTTTGCCTTCAGTTTGGGTGCTGTGTTTGATGCAGGGGCAGTAGTACTCATGCACTGACCCAATGGTATGGAGTCGTCTGCCTCTGATATGGCGATTTGGAGATCTTCGGAATCCTCTTCGGGAATGAGCGGAACCTCCTCGTCGAAGATATCCACCAGTTCTGGAGCTGATCTCTGCATGTCGTGTCGACGGGCCCTCCGATCTCGGATGGTTTTCTTGGATTGAAAGGACGCTCAGGCTGTACAGCTGGATTTGTCTTGTTCTGGCGATAAGCACAGGTTACAGACCTCGTGGTGGTCACTGCATGGAAACTGTGCTCCAAACAAGGGGCATTTCTTGAATGGCGTCCTTTCCATAAGGTGTAGGCCTCACGGCGTGGATAGGCCCAACGGCCCGCGTCGATGACCGGAATCGAGCTGATGGAGTCGAAAACAATGTTAGTCGATATCGAAGGTAGTTAGGTGAAGTTTTAATATGTTTTTGAGCTTCGAAGTACTTGAAAAGTAGATGTCGAGCCGGAGCCGAAAAAGTTCATCCGAACCCAGTGGCGGAAAAAAACAATCTAAGGATGGAGCCGATGCCCTTGCGCACTATTGTCCAAGGCAGGAGTCACCTATCTCGTGACTACAAAAGACTTCTTTCAAGACGACAACAACATGCAATCATCCGAGGCCAACACCAGCTGGCAATCTAATGCAAAGTGTAGTACATGCAGCTCATATGCCTCGAACACTATGTTTTGGAATGTGAAATAGGCCAAAAGATGAAAGTCTCTACTGTGAAACGTCCTGCGCAGACGCCCCTGTTGATTTCAGATAAACCATTAGCTTACGTTTACCTGGACCACTGCGGTCCAATACAGAGTGATGGCAACTATAAATATATCATGATCGCAGTGGATTCGTGTTCAAGATTCATTTGGATGTGGCCTCAGCGCTAGGCTGACACTCGAACTGTTATTAAAGATTTGCGAGTCTATATCGGCACGCTACATTCTGACCAGGGTCCTGCATTTAGCTTTCGAGCTTACCAGGAGGCCATGGCCAATCTGGGCATTGCATTGCGGTACTCTAGTCCATTCCATCCTGAGGGAAATTCGGTAGTGGAGAGGAAAAACGAGACATAAAGCAATCTATAACAGCTAGGATATTAGGTTCGGGTGAGGGGTGGGTCAAAAATCAAATAAGTGTCCAACGTAGTCTTAACAATCTGCCAAGAAGTTCTCTAGGGGGTACCACTCCATAGGAAGTCCTTTTTGGGACCAGAATGTTAGTAGCGGACCTCGATTGGTAGACCACAAACTCTTTGATATCAAATATCGTTTGGCTGTCTTACAGGACTTAAATGAAATGAGAACGAAACAAAGTAATGTGTTCCTGAAGCCAACCACAACTGAAGAGAAACCGACTGTCCCAGCAAGACCTGTCTGGATCCCAAAGCTTGGTGATCTGGTCAGAGAAAAGATCACAGACAAGAAGGAATTTGGGCCTTCTTACTCACAACCAGTACCTGTCCTAGCAATCCACGGATCAAGAACAGTATTACTGCCGCTCCTTGCTGGAAAAAAGGAGGACAGGTTTGTGTCTATCAACCTGGTCAAACCACCTCATGTGGCCGATCATAAGCAGTAGGCCAAGTGGACTCCGCCAATGTAGCAGATGCCCAGCTCTGGCTACTATCCAAGAGGTTCAAACTGAGAGACTCATCACCTTTGAAGAATCTGCAGTGCGAAATGAAGGACTAAGCAACACAGCTATGGAACTTGTACCTCTTGAAACCCAAATAACAGTTTGTCAAGAAACGCCTGCCTACAATGAAGTAGCATCTGACTACACAAATGTTACAAGTAATCCTAAGGTTCCAGCGATTTCAACGAATCCATATGCAATCCCAACAATTGACAGAACTGCCTCTGGCTATTTCATTAACTTTGATACATTTTCCGAGGATCCAAGTGAACCTAAAACTGTGGTAGTAAAAAGAACTTTGAAATAAGTATGGGCGAAATTTGCGAATTCGCGTTCCACGAATTAGCGCGAAATCGAATTTGCAATCCGCAAAATGTGCGAATTTGCGGATTTTTGTTTTTTTGCATGTTCGCGGGGTTTTTGCATGTTCGTGGGGCTTTTTGCATGTTCGCGGGCCGCTTGCATGGCGAAGTTACCCATGCTGTTGTGTATGGGCACAGCACCCTCTGGTTCACCACTGCCACGCTCTGGTTCATCACTGCCACCCTCTGGTTCACCACTGCCACCCTCTGGTTCACCCCTGCCACCCTCTGGTTCTCCCCTGCCACCCTCTGGTTCACCACTGCTATCCTCTGGTTCATGACTGCCATCCTCCGGTTCATCACAGCACCTCTGGTTCACCACTGCCACCCTCTGGTTAACCACTGCCACCCTCCGGTTCACCACTGCCACCCTCTGGTTCACCCCTGCCACCCTCTGGTTCACCACAGCACCCTCTGGTTCATCACAGCACCCTCTGGTTCACCCCTGCCACCCTCTGGTTCAGCACTGTCACCCTCTGGTTCACCACTGCCGCCCTCTGGTTCACTACTGCCACCCTCTGGTTCATCACAGCACCTCTGGTTCACCACTGCCATCCTCTGGTTAACCACTGTCACCCTCTGGTTCAGCACTGCCACCCTCTGGTTCACCACTGCCACCCTCTGGTTCACCACTGCCACTCTCTGGTTCACCACTGCCACACTCTGGTTCACCACTGCCACCCTCTGGTTCACCACTGCCACCCTCTGGTTCACCCCTGCCACCATCTGGTTCATCACTGCCACCCTCTGGTTCACCCCTGCCACCCTCTGATTCACCCCTGCCACCATCTGGTTCAGCACTTCCACCCTCTGGTTCAGCACTGTCACCCTCTGGTTCACCCCTGCCACCCTATGGTTCATCACTGTCACCCTCTGGTTCATCACTGCCACCCTCTGGTTCACCACTGCCACCCTCTACTGAGATGAGACCTTCTGAGACGCAGCGGCAGCACAAAAGATGTGCCATGGTGCTGGGTATTAACAACGTGACGATTCTGAGAGATGTGTCACGTTGTAAAGCCCTGCGCCATCAGGAGGCATTCCGGCGCAGGGGAGGGTGTTCCTGCGCAGGAATGCCTCCTAAAAGTGGCTGAGTGAAATCTACAAGATTTCACTCAGACACTTTTAGGCCAATGTTGCGCCAAAACCCTGCGCCTGCTTGAAGCAGGCGCAAGGTTTGATGCAGCATTGGGGAGATAGGGCCCCCCAGAGCATTGCTGGAGCTGTGTCGCAAGCGCGACGCAGCTCCAGCAATGCGCTGCTTTTACGGCACAGATGCGTGACACATCTGTGCCGTTTTTACCACATGGTGCGCGCATTGTAAATGCGGCGCACCATGGATGGCGGAGCTGCGGTGCACAATAACTGGCGCATCCCTAGGGATGCACCAGTTATTGTAAATCTGCCCGTATACATTTTGCCAACGAGGGACTACTTACTGTTTAGACAGTAGAAAGTACTCCAGTTGAGTAGAGGTATTGCACAAAAAGGTGGCATCTTCGTGGACAAACACGCAGGGCGGGATTCATTCTGCCCCCTGTTAGACTCGTTTTTTGTGCCCTTCTGCCTTCTGTTAGACTTGTTTTTCCCTTGTTTTTGTGCCCTTCTGCCCTCTGTTAGACTCATTTTTCCCTTGTTTTTCTGCCCCTCTGCCCCCGGTAGACTCGTTTTTTGTGCCCTTCTGCCCTCTGTTAGACTCGTTTTTCCCTTGTTTTTCTGCCCTTCTGTCCTGTTAGACTGTTTTTTTGTGCCCTTCTGCCCACTGTTAGATTAGTTTTTCCCTTGTTTTTCTGCCCTTCTGCCCTTTGTGGAAACTGCTTTTTGTGCCTTTCTGCCCTCTGCATCACCACATCATCACTCAGCGCTACCCCAGCATCACTCAACACCACATTATCACTCAGCACCACCACATTATCACTCAGCACCACCACAGCATCAGTCAGCACCACTCAGCACCACCACAGCATCACTCAGCACCACCACAGCATCACTCAGCACCACCACAGCATCACTGGGCACCACCACAGCACCACTCAGCACCACCACTGCATCACTCAGCACCACCACAGCACCACTCAGCACCACCACAGCACCACTCAGCACAACCACAGCACCACTCAGCACAACTACAGCACCACTCAGCACCACCACAGCATCACTCAGCACCACCACAGCACCAATCAGCACCACTACAGCACCACTCAGCGCCACCACAGCATCACTCAGCATCACCACAGCACCACTCAGCACCACCACAGCACCACTCAGCGCCACCCCAGCATCAATCTGCACAACCATTCAACAACAACTGGTTCAAATATGTTCTCTCAATGTTTCAAACTTTATTACAAATGTCACAAAAAGATGTTAATATTTCACTTCTGTTTTTGGATTTTCGTCACAATGAAATATACTGAACATAATCTTCACAAAAGTTATTTACAAAAGTTTAAGCTATTGCCATTATAAATTAAAATCACTTTTATTTAAGTATTCATTATTGAAAAAAATTAAAAGCCATTGTAATTTGTAATATCAATACAGCTAAGTCACGTACATACAAAATATATTGCATTACAAATGCTATAGGTGTCAAATTTGCAAAAGTTATAACTATTGGCATTGTAAATGACATAGCTATTAATTTAGCTATTTTCAAAACCAACACATAAATAAAAATAATTGTCATTTACAAGACCAATAGCTCAAACTTTCCTAATGCGAGACCTATTGCATTGCAAATGCTTGTTTTTATATCTGTCAGTGCTTCCTGTTGAGGTTTAATTTTCGTGACAGGCGCCTCATTACCTACTTGTAACTATTCTCTGACCCTGCTTCAAGGGTCAGAGCAGGGTCAGAGAATAGTTGCAAGTAGGCAACGAGGTGCCAGGAAGCACTTACAGGCTTACAGCAGCAAGTGCCCAAGTTGAAGTTAATTTCTTTGTAACCCTTTTGTAAAAGGTTACAAAAAATTAGCTTCCACTTTTGCACCTGCTGCTGTAACCCTGTAAGTGTTTGGATGAAAATTCGTCCCGGCTGATTCGCGGATTTTACTGCGATTTCGCGAGATTCGCGGATCGCGAAATCGCGGAAAATCCGCAAATTCCGTGAGCGGAACAAATTTTCAGCCCATGCTTACTTTGAAAGAACAAGCAACAGACCTTTTTCATCACCTGGAAAAGACCATTTTGGTTTCACCATGGATTGAACTTTGGATTGTGTTGGGTGTGCTTTTTCTTCTACTTTGGTTGACTTTGGTAATAACTTTGGGAATGCTGATAAATGGAAGATATGTCAAAATGGACACAGCAAGTAAGAACATCAACTTAATTCTCAAGCCACACAAATCATCCCATCGTGAAGAGACTTGTCATCAGTGAACATCACAGCTGTTCCTATACCAGGGAGTATAGCTTGGGACAGAACTAGTTATGACATTTTTGGCCCGTCAGAGCTGTTGAAGATTCCACACCAGTTCAAGATTTCCTTGAATGACTTTGTTTCATCTAGTACTAGATACTTCCCTCCTGAGGCGGAAAGTTGGCAGAGGAAGAGAACTCTTTTAAAACCTTATTGTCACAGAATATTGTCTGTTCGTAATTTGCTTTGTTTTAACTTGTAATTACCTCTCCCTGCATTCGCCGGAGAGCTGGTGCGTCTTTCGAATTGCTGGTCCTCCCCGCAGCCGATTCAGGTGCTGTGACGGGGCTTTGATCTCTAAGCATGGGCGGAAAATCAGTTCCGCTCGCGGATTTTGCGGATTTTTGGTAAATTCGCAATGTTAGAGATTTGTGAATTTCCCGCAAAATCCACGAGCAGAACGGATTGGGTCTAAAGTTCAAGCTGACTTTTGTAACTCTTTTAGAATGGCGCCGGCAAGCTGCCAGAGCCATTCTAAAATAGTTACAAAAGTCAGCTTCAACGGGAAGCTCTAATAGACAAAGTAAAGCAGGTGCTGCTCAAATTCGTTACACAATCATTAATCACCCCAAACTTGGGGTGATTAATGATTGTGTAACTTAATTTGACCTTCAACTCGAGCACCTGCTTTACTTTATCTATTAGTGCTTCCTGTTGAAGCTAATTTTAGCTATTTTAGAATGGCGCTGGCAGCTTGCCGGCGCCATTCTAAGTGGGGCTGAGGGCAGAAGGGCACAAAAGTGGGACAGAGGGAAGAAGGGGACAAAAAATGAGTGGGGCAGAGGGCAGAAGGGCACAGAAACGAGTGGTACAGAGGGCAGATGGGCATAAAAAATGAGAGGGTGGCAGTGATTAACCAGACAAAAAAAAATTCTGCAAAAACGTAAAGCGCCTCACGAACACCCGCGAACACGCAAATTGCCCCGCGAACACCCGCGAACTCGCCAAAAATAAACAAATCCGCAAATTCGCACAAATTCGCGAATTTTGGGGATTGCGAATTCGCAAATCCTCAAATTCGCGGATTGCGAATTCGCAAAATTTGCCCATGCTTACTAATCTCACAAGAGCCGCCATATTGGGGGAATCGGAAGGGTAGCGCTACAGCTGCCTGCTCCCTCCCGCCCTCGGACGCGCCTATAAGAGCGTCATCTTTTCATGCCACAAATAGCTAGATACTTCCCTCCTGAGGCGGAAAGCCGGGAGAGGAAAAGAATTCTTTAAAAACCTTATTGTCACGGAATATTGTTTGTTCGTAATTTGCTTTGTTTTAACTTGTAATTACCTCTCCCTGCATACGCCGGAGAGCTGGTGCGTCTTTCGAATTGCTGGTCCCCCCCACAGCCGATTCAGGTGCTGTGACGGGGCTCTGATCTCACAAGAGCCGCCATATTGGGGGAATTGGAAGGGTAGCGGTACCGCTGCCTGCTCCCTCTTGCCTTCGGACGCGCCCATAAGAGCGTCATATTTTCGTGCCACAAATAGCTAGCTACTACCTTCCTGAGGCAGAAAGCCGGAGAGGAGAAGAACTCTTTTAAAACCTTATTGTCACGGAATATTGTTTGTTCGTAATTTGCTTTGTTTTAACTTGTAATTACCTCTCCCTGCATTCGCCGGAGAGCTGGTGCGTCTTTCGAATTGCTGGTCCCCCCACAGCCGATTCAGGTGCTGTGACGGGGCTCTGATCTCACAAGAGCCACCATATTGGGGGAATCGGAAGGGTAGCGGTACAGCTGCCTGCTTCCTTCCACCCTCTGCCGCTTTAAATGGCCATCCCCACTCGGCTGCGCAGCGGGGCTGCCGGCGGCGCGCCGAAGGCGCGCCAAAGGCAAGCCCGTCTGCGCTCGTCCGCGACCAGGGCCAGAGACGCTGCCGGTTTTGACCCTTTGGACACCATCCCATACACTAGACAGAAGCTGCTCTCCCTCAGGCTCAAGGACAGTGCTTATTTACATTCCATTCCCTTTGACCTACCCATTGAGTTCCAACCCTGCAAAGCATGTGACCCAAAACACGAAGGAGGCATCTCAGTGCATCATTGTCCCTTAATAAAACCCGCGGCCTCGACCCAAATTAACCAAAATACTCTAACCCTCAAGGCGGGACTCATTAATTGTCCCTCCTTGGTGAAACACTCTCTAGATATCTTCCAGTCTCTTATTGATAACAAATGGGATTTACTCTTTCTAACAGAAACTTGGTTGGGAGATGAAACTAATCCTGCATTATGCCTAGCCATTCCAACAGGCTATAATATCTTGTGTGCCAACCGGCAAAGCAATAAACACGGAGGAGGAGTCGCTATTATTTATAGATCCCATTGGTCGAACTCGTCCTTCCTCTATGATCAAATCGATCTAATCGAAGCTCTGCCCTTCTGTATAAAATTAACTTCCAAAATCACGTGCTCAGGCTTGCTGGTATATCGACCCCCTAATCCAGCACATCTCATTTACCTAATTTCTTAGACTTTGTACTTCAAGATAGCTCCCGCTTTGCAAATTTCACCTTGCTTGGAGATTTAAACCTCCATGTGGAGGATACTTCTGATATGATAAGTAAATTGATAAATGTAAATTGATACTCGTATAGCGCACTACTCACCCGCAAGGGTCTCAAGGCGCTTGCACGAATACCGCTGTGGAACCCATCCTGGCTTTCCCTGTGAGGCGTCCACTCCTGGGCACCCCCAAGGTGGAGGCCAGGCATCCTTAGCGTTGTGGGGGCCATTGTGGAGATTAAGCAAGCTATTGCCCAGAGTTGCAGAGTGGGACTCCATGATTGGAATAGGCACCGAGGCGAGAATTATCAGGTCTGTGGAATTTCTTTTGAGCCCAAGACCCGCCGAGGCGGGGAATTGAACCCTGGTCCCGGGCTAGACCTCTGCATCAGGGTCTGCCGCTCTAATCATTGATGATTCACAAACAAGTGGTTCTGTTGGGAATTGACAATCTCTTTCGGGTGGGCTGAAGACAGCTCCAAAACACACAAACAAGCAAAACTCTCTGATAGGCAAAGTTTTTATATATTAAAACCAGGAAAAAAGAGACAATATATTGGAATTACTTCATTCCACTACATTACTGACGAGTACTTATCAAATACGTGAGTAGTGACTGTGGTGATTCAAGTGACAAGTGCAATGTATATAGTGACACTTATTTACAAAAACATTTATTTACAATAAAATCACAGAAAAGGGACCGGGTGAAGTTAGAACGATGTGATTTCTATCGTTTTGTGGCCAGTTTTATACGAGTAAATGTTCCAAGGAAGACAAGTGGTTAGTGTCCATATTCCTGGAGTTAGCTTGGCCAAATGTAAGAGCGTCGACGTTTCGACCCTGGTTGCGCCCCAGTTGGTGGTCGCGGCGGGTCTTTATCAAGACAGGGAGGGGAAGGGGATCGGTCAAGAGGTGATTTATTCCAGAGGGTAGCCCGTTTGTCAACCCTTGATGCAGTAACATCAGCGATGAAACTCCGCGATGTAGCAAAAGGCGATCTGGATGTGAACGCCAAACGAGCTGTCCGTGAGAAGCGCTTCTCACGGACAGCTCGTCTGATTCCCATCTTGAAAAAGGCCAATGCCGACCCAGAGAACCCGGCTAACTACAGGCCTATTTCTCTACTTCCTGCTCCGGGCAAGATTCTTGAAAAGCTGGCCCACCAGCAACTTGCCGGATACATAGAATCTAATGGACTACTTCATGATTCCCAACATGGATTCAGACCCGGGTACAGCACTGAGTCGGCCCTGACAGAAATGTCTGATTCGGTACGCTGGGCACTCGACAGGGGTGCAAGGGCGGTGTTGGTGCTGTTGGATCTTTCCGCAGCATTCAACACTGTCTCTCACCCTGTCCTGCTGAACCGCCTCCGGTCAATAGGCATCCAGGGTAAGGCTCTTAGCTGGATCTCTTCTTTTCTGTCCAACCGTACACAAGCAGTGTTTACTCCACCATACACTTCCTTCTGTCGCCAGCTCAAATGGGGCGTTCCCCAAGGCTCTTCACTGAGTCCTCTTTTATTCAATGTGTACTTCTCTCCTCTGGCCGAGTTAATTGCCCAGTCAGGAATAAAAGTGGCATTGTATGCTGATGACATTCAGCTGTTGTTCACATATGACGACCCCACCCTGACTACATTTGATCCTCTGAAAGACTGCCTCCGTGATATAGCGCACTGGATGGATAATAACTTCCTGAGATTGAACGCAGGAAAAACTGAGGTTCTTTTCTTTCATCAATCTTCCCCTCTGGACTCGAAACTCTAGTGGCCGGTGGAGCTGAGCTCTGCCCCCTCACCCAAGGAATCAGTAAGAAACCTTGGGGTGAGATGGGACACCAGTCTCTCCTTCCACAGCCAAGTCCATGCAGTCGCTGCTGCCTGCTTCTCTAAAATCAGGATGATTAAAAAATACATTAACTATCTTCCCAGCAACACTAGGAAAACAATAGTCCAGGCCTTAATTACTTCTCACCTGGATTATGCTAATGGCCTCTATCTCGAACTCACTTTGGGTCTGAGCCATTGACTACAAATAGTTCAGAAAGCCGCTGTTCGGCTAGTCTGTGGCATCTCTCCCCGAGAACATATATCACCTTACCGGTGGAGGCTGCACTGGCTGCCGATTCATAAAAGGGCAGAGTTTAAAGTGTCGACTCTGGCCCATCGGGCAATAAAAGGACGCGGATCTGCCTATCTTTCGTCCTGTCTCCGTCCCTAAAGCAATGTTAGAAACCTTCGTTCCAATTCTAAGTTATTGCTGACCACACCCAGATTTAAAAAAGTTTGCTCTGGGGGCAGAACTTTCCAGGTGTGTGCCTCTTCTCAATGGAACAAACCTCCTATCTCCATCCTTAAAAAATCCAGGAGGAGTTATCTTTCCGTAAAGTGCTTAAAACATTTCTCTTCTGCTAAATCCTTCTGGACTAGATCTAGTATTCTAAGCACCAGTGCCGGGACCCCCCGTTGGGGTAGCTGCAAGCTATACAAAATACACAAATATAAGTATAAATATATAGTACCTTTTCTGATGATTGGGACTTCGAGACTGTTAATAATATGATGTCAGACTTTACAAATCATGAATACTTAGAAGGTTCATCAGATTATGAACAAATGTATAGTTATAATCACTATGGTCATAATTTCTTGCACAAATCTGCAAATCTTAGAAATGTATTAATGTATAACCAATAGGAACATTGTCCTACGCCACCAAAGGGTAGCTCAAAAACATTTTTTAGAAAATGTCTGTACTTTTCAGGGTTCAATGTATCCCATCCGGAATCATTTTACTTTAAAACTGTAAACAAAAACAGGAATGAAAAATATGTTAACAAATACCAAGCAAATTTATTCTACAGCCTTTTATGCTCAACTGTCTTCACTAGGTTTCGAATCTTGGAAAGACAACATTGAGACAAAAAACTGTCTGGGGCACAAAATATTGGCAAGTGCAGGGGATAGAAGCTTTATTTAGAGCCTGCATCATCCCTGAGCAAATTATGTTTTTGAATGACACTGTCTAAGAGACGTCTTGTCTTGGGTTAGCCAAGATAAAAGACTTGAACAATCCGTCTATACCTACACCTACACCTGTTAGTGATAACACTTCAGAGGGGGGAGTCGACATACATACTATTTTGCATCACAACAGAACAGACCCAGATTGGAATAAATGGTTGATCTGGCCCACAGACACAAACAACTGTCAAGATAGATTCCTGAATAAAACAAAGGGGTTCACATTCATTAGGCCAGAACCAAGATATGTTCAAAGACAGCATCCAGGAATATTAAAAACATACAGTGTAGGGAAACTTTGCCTTGATTGGATACATAGATCTACACTTAAGGATGTAGAGCAACACTTATCTTTACTTAAAGATGGCGCTGATCTTAGGGAATTGTTGCTAGGAACAAGAACACTGCGTCATAAATGTTTTATATATGCCGGTATCTTTGCTGCTTATAATGAAGCATGGAAAATTACGCAAGCAGAGACTGCAGAACGAATACGAGAAATTGATCGTATTCATTTAGAGAAATCTCTCTCTGTGGTTGACAATGGGTTAACAACTCTGTGGTCCAGGATATATTCTTTAGATAGCATAGTGTCTTCTGCCATAGACATCATGGAACAGGACTTGGTCATGTTGCAACATGGTCAGTCGCAAGTACGTTCTATCATGCTATTAGGCTGGACGTTGCAAAACCTTCATTCAGGCTATACTACTAGGCATGGGCGGAAAATCCGTTCCGCTCGCGGATTTTGCGTATTTTCGGGAAATCCACAATCCGCGAGATTTGCGAATCTCCCGCAAAATCCGCAAATCCGCGAGCAGCGGATTTTGCTCGCACTGCTCGCACTGTTCGCGTGAGTTCGCGTGAGTTCGCGCCCCGCGAATAAGTGCAAAATTGCAGAAATACGATCTTAGCAAAACTGAAAGTAACTACTTACCAGGTTCAAAAGTTCAGGCTCATCATTTGTAGCCATTTCCTGTAGTGCTTCCTGAGGGGCCCCTCCAGAGTTCAGTTGCCAGTTGAAACTATTATGTGACCCTGCTCTGAACCTCAGAATAGTTACACATATGCCACAAAGGTCCTGAATTACAGCTAAGGGAGACAAGCAGGAGCCAGGCTGGAAGTTAAAATCCATTAATCAGCCCCTAATTCATTATTGTCAGTTGGGGCAGGGCAGGTGTTGTAACTAATTTTGCAACAATGAAAGCACTTAGCAAGTGCAAAAGATCACTAATCAGGGCGCACTAAGGAAGCAGGTGCCAGCTAAAAAAATATTCTGTGACACATTAATCAGCCCCAAATTAATTCAGGTCACTTGAGGCAGGGAAGGTGTGCTTTGCTTTGCCGAAAATAATGTACACTGGACAACCAGAGGGTGTGGTGATGAAACAGAGGGTGGCATGGGTGGGCCAGAGGGTGGCATGAGTAGTCAGAGAGTGGCAGTGGTGACAGAGAGTGGCAGTGATGAAGAAGAGTGTCCCAAACAGGCTGGACACGTAGAAACAACAAGTTCGCGAAACTTGCGACCCGACAGGTAAGTTCGCAATTTGCGAAAGTGTACAAAACCCTCGCGAACTGGCAGAAACACGGGCGAACACAAAAAAAAAAAAAAATCCGCAAATTCGCGGGAATTCGCGGATTTTGCGGATTGCGAATCCGCAAATCCGCAAAATTCGCGAACGCGAGATCCGCAAAATTCGCTCATGCTTATATACTACGTCACTGTTTTCAGAATTCAATCTCACTGATAAACAGACCAAATTGGCACAAAGGGGAGCAGACAATACGGTGCTGAGCATTGAAAAACTGGAAAGATTGCTATTTACTGTCGCTGAAAAGCCAGTTATGGAATGGATTATACATTGGAACATTCACCCAGTCTGTTACAATTTTCCATTTTCAATATTGCCTACAATATATACCAGCAGGCACATCTAAAAGGTTGGGTAAAGAATACATCAAGACATCCTGGGAATTGCTGTACACATACAGATGTTGGAGTGGGGGTCGTGAAGTATTTCTTAGCGGGGAAAATTGTGAAAATGCAATCCAATTTTTGGACAACTCTCGAATGGGAGTTACCTTACATTGAATGATCGCAGATGCTGTGGCATGTTGCCAGGAATACCATATCTAGTAACTGTGTCAGCCAGGGTCACTTGCTGTATGCAAGTATTGTTTCCTAAAACCAAGACAGCCGGGAGTCACCACTTTGCCCTTCACTGAACATCTCTTCTACACAAATTGATACTTTAAGCAGAATGAAAGCCATTCTTTTGCAAAAAACACTGCCACTGACCTCGGCCAAAGAAACCTATGATCTGCAAATCGCAAGGACTTCTGCAGAGTTACATGCCCTCTTAACTACACATTACCCTATACATTTCTCAGAAATTTTAAGTCGTATCTTAAACATGTCTGTTACGAGTGGTATTGTACATGTATTTAAGACCGTATTTTCTGGACTGTTAGCACCTTTTGGAGCAGTCCTGGTAATATTTCCAAACTTTGTGCACTCTGTGTTTGGCGGATTGTCTATCTTTTTGGGACTCGCTGCAGGAATACTATTTTTGCTTCTATTGCTGCGATATGGCAAGTCATTTCACAAACGACACCTAGTTCTCCATGGAGACAAATCTACTGGCGATGAAGTGTCGTGAGCGCATCGTCCAAATTTTGGGACTACCTCGTCTAAGAGAACTAAATACCACATGGTTTCTGTCATCCAGACCAATTTGGCAAGATTGCATCCTACCTGTTCTACGCTGCCTGCTATGCTGAGAAGAATGCGCGTTAGACACATGTCTCACACTCCCATCAGTCATGCCAAAGGATGTTGATACTTTGCTTGAACCAGTAACAGCCAATGCACTGTGTTGTCCCCAGCGGCTACCGATTCTGATGACGGAATTCATTGAGATCTCACAGACGCAAAAAGAAACTGCTGTAATTCATGAATTTTTATCTTGTGTTCTGATTAACTTGGACATATTATATTTGTCAATCTGTAACTTGGAAGATGTTTTTCTTTTGTAAAACCGAATAAAGTTTGTTGATAATAATCACTAGGGGATTCATTTACAGGGTAGCATGGTATCCCTCACACTAATGGAAAGGGGCGACCATTCGGTCCCCCCGAACGTATGGTGGAGTACCACGATCCCCCCGGGAAGCCATCTTGGGCGGGAGGCGAGTCTCGGCTGGTATGCCCGTAGCGGCGTAGCCGGGGCGCGCCTTTTTTCCCGCCCTGGAGTGGGCTGGCCTAGACACTGACGCGGCCGGCCACGCCCTTGGGGCAGGCAGGGGCGGGTTTACGCCCGCCCTGAAGACGGATAAAAGGAGCAACAAGCCAAGAAAGCATCCTCTTGTTCCTGTGCTCTGAAGCTGCACCTCCTCGCTGCACGTGAGCTCGAGACGGAACGAAGAGGCAATTTTGAGCGTGGTAATCTTTCTTTTTGTCTTACAGATACTCTGTCTGGGAATGCCCAAGAAAGTCGGGAAGCGAGTCAGTACCGATCAGATGCTCCGCATGCTCATGAAAGAAGTAACCGATCTGAAGAAGCAGATGGCAGCTAGGGACGGGGAAGGGGGACCGAAACGACCTTTGTCGGGAGCAGCCCCTGGAGGGAGAGGCAAGAGGTCCAGAAGGGGGGCATCTGGGGGGGAAACCCCGGTTCCCGATATCCCGCTTGAAGAGCCAACTCCGGTACCGAAGGAGGGGAATCCGATTCCCGTGGTGGTCACTCCCGTGTCCGGGGAGGATATACCTCCCGAGTTAGCAGCACAATTGGCAGCGTGGTTGGGGAAAGATAGCGAGGGCGCCACGGCTGACGACGCCCGGGTGTTAATGAGACAACTGCGTGAAACTAGGGAGGCGGTGAAGGCACCATCGTCAGTTACCCCGCTGTCTCCGGCGGTAGAAAAAGCAACAGGCCCAGGTCCGGCGGCAGATGCAGCTTCTGGTTCAGGTAAGCGGCCATTGCCGATTGCGAGGGAGGGGTCTGCACCTTCACGAAGGGAGAAGGTGGCTCAGCATGTTCCTCTGGCAATTAAGGAAAAGATTTGGGCGGATGAGTATGTAAACATTTTTTCTTTGCTTACCGACCATTATGAGATGGAGCATGTTAAGAGCCAAAAGGAGCTCATGCATCCGAGTGTTTGGCGCACAAAAATGGCCGCCTTTAAGGTCGACGAAAACATTGGCACTTGGGGCAGGGCATGGGGAATCTTTACCTCCATCATGGGCGAACGTAGGCCCGAGTTGTTGACCGAATTGCCTATCAGTCACGGATCATGGAGTATTACGTATCATATGGGGGCAATCAGTGGTTCTGCTATGATAATATTTTTAGAAAAGCGAAAGAACACGACAAAAACTTGACTTGGGATTGTTACGACTCCGTTTCATGGTCAAAAATGGAGAGTACAGGAATGTTGAAAGTACCATTGGTAGGAAGTAGCGGGGGCGAGTCCTCCCGCCAATACGCTGGGACACCCTTTCGATCGGGTGCAGGTAACGACTACCACTCTAAGCCGAATGGCAACGCAGGTAAAAGGGGGATTTGTTGGAACTTTAACAGGGGTAAATGTCCGAGGCCCCAGGGGTCATGCAAGTTTAGACACGAATGTGGGGGGTGTGGGCAGCCATCCCATCCTGAGTCCATGTGCAGAGCCAAAACGGGTGATAACGGTGGTAGGGGAAGCGCCAAACAGGTCTGAAATAGTCCGAGGGGCGCCTTTACCTACTCCGATTGATACCATGGCAATGATCCCTTGGCTCAACGAATACCCGGATCATGCTTCCGCTGGGGTGTTGCGGAACGGGTTTTCATATGGTTTCCGCATCCCAGTGGGGGATTTTCAGGGCGTAGCAAAATGTAAGAACCAACTGTCGGTCTTGCAACATACGACCGTGGTACAGGAAAAAATTGGGAAGGAGGTTACTCGAGGTCGAGTCGCCGGTCCATTTGATGTGCCACCGATGGCTAACTTTGTTTGTTCCCCTTTAGGGGTGGTCCCCAAGAAGGACCCGGGTGAGTTTCGACTGATACATAATTTATCAGCCCCACGTGGTCTTTCCGTGAATGATGCGATAGACCCGGAAGTGTGTTCGGTGCGGTACGCATCTTTCGATGAGGCCGTTGCCATGTTGAATCGCCTAGGGCCCGGTGCGCTGATGGCAAAGTCAGATATTGAGTCAGCGTTCCGGTTGCTCCCGGTACACCCAGACGATCAGCGTCTCCTTGGTTTCATGTTTCAGGGTCACTATTACATGGATAGATGTATGCCAATGGGATGCTCTATATCTTGTACCTATTTTGAAAAATTCAGTTGTTTTCTGCAATGGGTCTTCACAAAGAAGAAGAGTTTTCAACATGTTATGCATTATCTCGATGACTTTTTGTTTCTGGGGGCAGCCGGGGATCCAGAATGTGGACAGGCTTTGAATGAATTTTGTGTCTTAATGAAGCATTTTGGTGTGCCATTGGCACCAGGTAAGACTGTGGGTCCCTCGACTTGCCTCGAGTTTCTGGGGATCGAGCTCGACTCAGAGGAAGGTTGTTTTCGATTACCGAGAGAAAAAGTGTTAAGATTCAGGGCATCCCTGGAAACGTGTATTAGTGAGTCTAAGGTCAAACTGCTTCAATTACAACAATTGGTGGGCCAGCTGAATTTTGCCCTGAGAGTAATGCCGATGGCCCGCCCCTTTTCCCGCTCGATCGCTCAAGCCATGGTCGGCCTGAAGGAGGGTCATCATCGCACGAGGCTGTCGGCAGAGGTTCGCCAGGACATGCGCATTTGGTTGGCATTTCTGGCGGATTTCAATGGTCGAATTGTCTGGAACAAACCGGCGGTGTCCTCCGAGGAGCTGGGGCTGTGGACAGATTCGGCTGGGAGCATTGGTTTTGGTGCCATATTCGGCACACAATGGTCGGCTCAAAAATGGCCGTCATGGTGGCATGAGTGTGGGCTGACAAGTAACATTGCTTTTTTGGAACTTTTTCCCATTCTGGTGGCCCTGAAAACTTGGCCCGAGGGATTCAGAGATCACTCTGTGGTTTTCTGGTCTGATAACATGACCGTGGTTGAGTGTATCAATAGCCAGGCAGCACGATGCAAATGGATTCTGAGATTGCTCAAAGAAATTGTGTTATTGTGTATGCAATTGAATGTGCTATTTAAGGCGAGACATGTGCCGGGGGTAATGAATCAAGCGGCTGATGCGCTTTCTCGTTTTCGTATGCAGGCCTTCTGGGGTTTTCTGCCCACAGCGGACCCGGCGGCGGCACCCTTTCCCGAAGCTCTTTGGTCTCTCGGTGCCCCGAGCTACAAAACCTCGTGGGAGAGAGTTTAGCACCCAGGACGAGGAAGGCATATGAAGGGGCGTTCCGTTCCTATTGGGCCTTTTTGGGGGCTGCTAGGGGGGAGCTTTGGGGCCAGGAGGAGTTAGTAGTAAAATTTTTGCTGTCTTTACATCAGGCAGGCAAATCAGTGGCTACGGCCCAGAGGCATCGGGCCGCCATTTCCTTTATGGCAAGGGCTCATGGGATCCAGGACCCGACTGCGTCTTTCGTTGTGCAAAAAGCGCTACGTGGGTGGCAACGCCTTGAGGGTCGCAGAGTAGATGAAAGGCGCCCGATAGGTCTGGATAAGTTGGCCCTGTTATTTTCTGTACTTCCTGCAACGTGTTCATCCCAGTATGAAACAGTGTTATTCCGAGCCGCTTTTGTGCTAGCATTCCATGGGGCTATGCGGGTAAGCGAACTAGTGGCGAAGAACAAGCAGGATGCCATGGGGGGACTGTGCCGAGAGCACGTTCAGGTCAGGGGGGAGACAATGACTGTCTCGTTTGTCAGGTCCAAGACCGATCAGGGTGCGATTGGGGACTGCATAATCATACAAAGGATTCCCGGGTCTTCCATGTGCCCTGTGGTGTGCGTAAAGGAATAATTAGCGCAAAGGGTGGCATCATGGGGGGGGACCTTGTTGAGACACGCTGACGCCACCCCACTGACGAGGTTTCAGTTTCAGCGGGTGCTTGCGATGTCGATTTCGGCCGCGGGCTTGAACCCCGGCGAGTTTGGGACTCATTCCTTTCGGATAGGGGCTGCTACAGAGGCTACAGCCAGGGGTCTGAGTGTTGAACAAGTAAAACGTGTGGGGCGTTGGTCCTCGAACTGTTATAAGAGGTATGTGCGGTTGCACATGTTGTGAAGCTGTAATGATGTACTCACGCTTCTTGTTTTTTGTTTGGTTTTCAGTTGCGCGAGCCTACGAGGCGGGGCGGACTGTGCAGTCGACCCGACACCGGGGGGCCAGCGGTCAGACATCACCGGCTGTGAAAAAGGAGGTGTGGGTCGTGGGCCACTCATACGTGAGGCGTGCCGCGGACGTATTCAAAGCAGGTGACATGATTCACGTGGCTGGGGAATACGGGTACAGTGTGTCCTTCTACGGAAAGGGCGGGCTCTGTATTGACCAGTTTCAATCAATTTTCGAGGGTTTGTTAGGGCGGACGAGGTCACCGCCGTCTGTAGTCATAGTACATCTTGGGGGCAACGATTTGGTGACCACTGGTAGACGACTTCTTCTTGAGGGGATGCTTTCCACTGTAAGTTGGTTAGCGAGAAGAGTTCCAGGGTGCACAATTGCATGGTCCCATATGATTCCACGGAAAGTGTGGCGGGGGGCTATTTCGGTTTCTGCTCTGAATCATTCAGTAAGGAAAATTAATAATAAAATGAGTAGATTGTTCCGTTCAAGTACACTGCATTCTGTTTCGCATGGTTGTATTAAAGGGGACAGTATGTATTTGGGGGATGGTGTTCATTTGTCCCGGATGGGGAACGAGTTACTCATAGGAGACCTGATAGCTTGGCTAAAGACTTTATGACATGACCTTTAGGCAGGAGTGCTGTGGGGGGTCCGGATAGCCGGTCAACTATCCGGCCTGTGGCGGTAAGGTCATGATCGGTGAGCAGTAATTGGAAGATCCCTATCGGTGGGCGTCACCCATTACGGATGGGAGCGCTCGAGGGAGGTGGCCATTGGCCCCTCAACGGGGAGGCGGTCCCTTCTAAGGATGGGCCGCCGAAAGGAAAGGAAAGGCGGTCAAGGCCCCTTCCTGGGTAGGAGGGGCTACAGCCCCCTCCTGGGGAATTTCCCGGGGCCAGGACATCTGCGACGGCAGATGTGGTAAGTTGTGTGGGGTTTGGGAGGGGGTTTACGCTACCTTCTAGACACCTCACACGAGTCCTCGGACGACCTTTAAATGGCGTCGAGTCAAGGGAAATTGGTAGATGCACGTGAGGTACACCTCTGTGCAGTCGCCCCTCACAAGTGAGGGGGATATTTCTGGTTTAGGGATCTGACACCGGTTACGACCTTGCCGTTGGCCCTTAAACGTTAGGATGTACAATTTCAAGTTAAATGTTTTGTAGGATGTTAGTTCGGCTAGGTGAACCTTTGTATTAGAGAATATGTTAAGGTTAGCCAAACATCGCAATGTGGAAATGAAATTGTACATAATATGAAACTGTTATTTTAATGTTTTAATTTTGTTTCATATTTTAATAAATACGGCCGGGAGGGTCACTCCCTCCCGTCTTCCAAAAAGTTCAGAACCGTTTCCGGTTTCCCATTCCTTGGGGAGTGTGTTGAGAGGGGGTGGCGGGTATCTCAGCCATACTCCAGGAGTCACAGTCCACACAATGGACATGCTTTGTTCCCCCTACTTCCAACCTTACATGTACCCCTAATCACCTGCCCAAACCTCTCCCTGCTGATGCCAATGTGGTCCTCAGTCATCCCACAGACCATATTTTTGGCCGCTTTGAAACTGCCCATACAATAGAAATGCTGCAGTTGTAAATACATATCAACTACCATTTGTTGTGTTTGAAACATTTTATTTGAATAATAAAACCTAATAAACATAAGCTGATTATTAAAGCAAAACAAAACATCAGTTTCCATACACATAAGAGACAAAAGTAGTACATATAAATCAACTACTTTAACACAGCAAAGTTATGCAGAGCACAATTCCTAATTTCGGGCAATCTTTAAAGTTCAACAATAGAAACGTTCATAAAGTTCAAAATCACCGGCCCAAACCTCTCCCTGCTGATGCCAATGTGGTACTCCGTCAACCCACAGACCATATTTTTGGCCGCTTTGAAACTGCCCATACAATAAAAATGCTGCAGTTGTAAATACATATCAACTACCATTTGTTGTTTTTGAAACATTTTATTGAATAATAAAAGCTAATAAACATAAGCTGATTATTAAACCAAAACAAAACATCAGTTGCCATACACATAAGAGACAAAAGTAGTACATAAAAATCAACATACTGTAAAACAGCAAAGTTATGTAGAGCACAATTCCTAACTTTGGGCAATCTTTAAAGTTCCCGCAATTTGAAAGATTTCTTGGTTCATACAAGAGCATCGCCCACGACTTTACAAAATCAGACTAACCTGTGGAACCTTCCACCTATCACCGGACACTTTCCATGCGGATCGTGTTCAGTCTGTCAACTAACAAAACCGACCAAAGAAATACAACTCTTACCACACCTAAAATGGACCATGAGGAGCCATACAAACTGTAATACGAGTTATGTAATATACATGATTACCTGTCCGTGCAACATAAAATACATAGGCATGGCATGCAGGAAGACAAAACAAAGAATCTGCGAACATCGGAGTAACGTGAAATGTAAAAAAACTACGACCAAAATGGTGAGTATTTTTGGGAGAAAGGCCATACAGTTAATGACCTTAAATGGATAATCCTGGAAACCTTAACTGTCAAGGATCACAATGCTGAACGCATCCTGTTCGAGAAAGAACAGAGGTGGGTACACAGACTGGGGACAGACCAAATGGGCCTGAACGATAATATCCTATGGGTGAGCCTGAACAGGTAGATGACCTGAAACATCTTCCACCAGAAACTAAAAGACCCACATGTCACCAGAAAAGATCCCAGTTAGAACAATCACAATACTTGCGATCTGGCATGTGAGTACCACCAACATTCCCTGGTGTATTTATAGGTACCACTTGAAACTACTGCAACCAGACGAGTCTTTACCGCATTAGCCAAGGTGCATAATATATATCCCGACGTGTCACCCAAAAATACTGAGCTGATTACGTCACTACTGCAACCGTTACCAACCTCAAATTTGGGGCACCAAGTTGTCGCAATTGGAAATTAATGTTGAAATTACTACTGTAATTATTACTATAATTATTAACCTATTCATTATTATGTGACTATTGTAATTATAGCCAATCTCCAGTTGAGAGCACTATTCAGGCGTAAGTGCAAAACAATTCCCAGAAAAACAACACTGTCAATTCTACGTAGTGGAGAGATGCATGTAGTCTCTTTTCAGTATCTACAGATCGCGAACGTATTAGAGCAAGCCCCGGATATGAACTCATCCTCCGGGACCAGGAACGGCAGAGTCAGCACAAGCAGTGCGGGAGGCCACGAGTGACAGGTAGCTGTGAGAGCGGGTTTGGCGCCGGAATGGAGACGGATAAGTATTCCCCTCCCCTGACTCCCTGGCACCTGTAGACGCGCAGCAAGCAGCGCGCAGAGGTACATGAAACCCCGAAAAGAATGGAGCTCATGGCGAATGGAGAAAACTTAAGACTTTTTGTATAACGCTAGCAAGTAATAGAAGAATAATAATTGGGGACATGCACAGATGCCCTAGGGACAGAGGCGGTTGTTAAAATAAGCAATGAATATGAACGTATTAAACCATATCAGGTCGGGTTAGTCCATTACACTACATCTAGTGACCTGCCCTGTTAAACGTGATAATGGCCAAAATGTACATAAAACAGGAACTACTATGCGTTCCTGACAGCACAAAATAAGCATGAACTTCGAGAGTTCTTGAGGTTTATCAATCAGCTACACTAGCGTACTTATTAACAAACAGCTAGTCAAAAAGAGAGGCAGCACTATCGCTTCTCTATATGAGAACCAGTTCTTGTGGTTTATCAATCAGCTACACTAGCGTGCCTATTAACAGACTGCGAATCAAAAATAGAGACAGCACGATCGCTTCTCTATATGAGAACCACATATAACTCCACACAACACCTGTAACACATGGACAAAAATATTGTGGACCACTTGGTTGTAAATAGTTAATGAGTAGGGAAATCTTGCCAGTAAACTTACAAGACATGATAAGGACAATCACATTACTTGAGCGTGAAGACCAGTGTGTGAGTCTGTGGTGGCTGACCGCAGAGCGAGTGATCGATAAAGTATTGCCATTCTTAAAGTTGCATTTACAGTTTGAAATGTTTTATTCACTATGTCCCACTACCCCTCCCTTGGTTATCTACACTTTATTTATCCACAGGCACAAATTGACCTCCATGAAGTAGAGGACTAATACGTCACTTTACTACACACATACCACATCGTCCTGATGAAAGCCCGACCGACCTACCTAGGCAACAGAGGGCTGAAACATGTCGACCTTTTAGAACACGAAAATTGATTGCGTAAGATTCCTAATCATTCTCCCTACGCATATCTACAATATTTTCACTCCTAACTCGAATCCAGGACAATAAATTGAACTATCTGGCTGTCCGAGTTATTTTAAACCTCACATTCACCACTTATCACTGGTCACTACTGCTTTTAACCTAGGGCAAACACCTCCTGGTGGAGGTTGCATATCGACTAACCCGATGATTATGCAGTCACGTGAATAAAGGAGCGGAGAACCAAGATATACCGCTAATACGAACAACTTTACACGTGCATTAGGGTTTTTTACCATGGGACATACAATTCACCTGTATACCCAGGTTATGTAGGACAAGTGATCCCCCACCAATTGATTTATGAAATCTTTAAAGTTCAACAATAGAAACGTTCATAAAGAACAGGAAAGGAAACAAAGAAGGTTGAATACAGTGATTTCATTAATGTAATGCTTCCTACATATAGAAAAACAAATACTAATTATTTTGCTTAAGCAATAAAGTCCTCACATTAAAATACTAAGAGAAATATATTGAACAATGAACATTTCATATGTAATTAGAATTCAATTTGAATATTTTAACCTCCTCAGCATTATTTGACTCATGATTACAACCTGAATACAACCGCCTCATGGAGTTCAAAATCACATCTTTTACAACAATAGGATTCAAATGATAAACTTGAATTTCAATTCAGTTTATTTATTTGGCCACTTTGGAGGTCAACAATTTGAAATATATACAAAATTCATACACTTTTGTAAAAAGTGTCTCCTAAACTTGAATTCCATCCACTTTTTGATTGAACACTTCCCATTCCAGCAAGCATCACAAGACCACTTGTTGTTATCTTCCCAAGTAGTGATAATTTTTCGGCTGGCAATAACAATAAATATGTTTAGAATTTTACCTCCGAAAGCAAAAACATACCATTTCTGAATCATGGTGCACAATAAAATGAATGAACAGAAAGGCATCTTTTGGTGTAGCATTCATTAAGGTTTGACCAAGCTTGAAACTAGAATTCCTGATTTTTGGGACATTAAATGTCATATTTTTGAAAGAGTTCTAACAGACCCAGCATGAGCTCCGCAAAAAATAGAGGATGACTGGATTGTACTTAGAGAAAATGTGCTGATAAGTAATCTATTGATGTAAAATACAGTGGTCAGGTAATGCTTGAGGATCTAATCTATTCAGATTTTAACTCCATAGTTTGTTCAATAAATTGACTGAGCCTAATACTTGAAGGTCCATCCCTCAGATCAGTTCTATTACAGTTTTAGTTGTGATAACACTAATACAGATGATTGATCAATAGATTTTAAAAGCCATGGGTGGAATTGATCCTTGGTCTAAATCTAGATTAAAGTCTGCAATTGAAACCAGTACAAACAGATCAAATCTAAAAGCATTGAATATGTTTATTATAATGGTTTAGAGTAAACCCAGAAGACACACATTGTTCCTGAAACTCAGAAAATGTATCTAAAGATTATGATTACATCCTATTTTATATCCAGAGACTGCTTTAGCTGCTTTCCTGTTTAAGTGACAACATTTGCAAATATATTTAACAAAACATTAACGCTGGATGTCAGAAATTTTGTCTTTAAGTATTGTGTAAGAGTTATGTGTGATGGTTTTTATTTGATCTGAAGCAACACTAACACTAAATAGGTACATGCACCGGTTATCATTCAACTAACAATATTAGCAAACTTAATTTGGAGGGAATTGAGAAAAATGGCCTCATGTTTTATCGTTTTTTTTTTAATCTTTTTTATTAGCAGGATAGGTAAGTACAAATGCAAGTATCACATCACAGTCATAAGTTCTACAGTCTAATATGTACATATACCCTCAGTATCAATTTTAACAATTAGACGTTTTCAATTTTATCCGAACAATTCCGTGGTAAACCCCCCACCCCTTCCCTCCCTCCTCATGTTTTATTGTTAAAAAAATCTACTGGTTCAGTAATTCACAGAGTTTGCAAATGCTAACCCCCTTTTTGAAATGTACTAAGCCCATTTAACAATTCAGAATTTGGAAGGGGAATGTTAATAGTTTCCCTTCTGAATATTTAATTCATTGTTAAGGTATGTATTGAGCTTTGAAACCATATGTGGACTGAAAAACAGTAACAGGAGGTAGTAACCCAAGGGGACATTTGTGAATCTGAAAGTAAAATGGGGTGCATTAAAAATGCCTTTATTATAAAGCTATCACAGACAGTAGTAGTGTGCTGACTCTACAAGCAACCACTTTTTACCAAATGGATTATTAGTACATGGACCTGTCGTGTAAATATTTGTTCCTGTTAGTTCAGAATTTCAATATTGTCATGAAATGTACCTATTCTTTTTGTCAAACATATTGAAATATCTTTATCACAATTGTTGGGGCATTCTAAAAAGTGTTTTCACTCTCTAACTTGAAGCTTCCTAAGAAAAATACTGACGCCAGTTCCTGGTTTCTCCTACATCATTTAGCTTTCTCACTAAAACAAGCGCAATATATTAATTTGAGAGAGGTGATTATTGTAGTCATACGCACTGGGGTTAGTTCAGAAAAGACCAATTCCTTAATCTTTCGAAATAATACTTGGAAAAGTTTATGTTCAATAATTTCAGATAACTTACTGATAAAGATATCAGATAAAGATCCCCAAATTTCTTATACCTTGTGGTATCAAAAATATGCTAGAATTAACATTCTAGTTATATTTGCGATGATCAACTTTCTGTTATTGAAACACATTTTGTCAGTGTATTTTCCCTACATAGATCACATTTCATGCAATGGTCTGTGCTTGAACGTACAATGAAGGGGTAAAAATGCATTTCTACCACAATCAAGAAACCCTTGGGTCTCTGAGGATTACTGTTGCAAATGAAGACCTAGCTAAGATGAAATATCCCTTTAAAAGGACAATTTCCCTCACCCACCATAGTTGGCATGCTTCCTTATTGGGAATCTCCTTGCACCATGAAACAACCCCCTCACTGAGAGGGAGGAGTTCAGGCATATTTTGTTATAGAGAAAGGTATACTAAATACCACAATAATGAGCTCAGGGTAGTGGGGGCAGCAGAGTGAAAGTTAAAACTTGCTAAAGGGTAAGTGGTTTCCATTATTTGTACACCTCTGGGCCAGGATTAAAAATAGGACACTGTGGGAAAAATATATATGCACTGTTAAGAGTCAGTAAGAAGTCAACATGTTTCAGCGTATTAACCCTCCAAATAGGTGTTTGCGGCATTCTTCAGGACTTAATCAAAAGTTCTACCGCTCAATGTGCTCAATCAATAACAAGCATTGTCATAGCCAATAGGTCTCGCCTTTGGGACCTTATAAGTGTTTAGCCATGCATATTCAGTAACAATGTGAAATATTTACTATTAAAAAAAAGAAGACTGTAAAGTAACTAAGCTAGACGTGACTTTATAACTGGTTAATAAAAACGTTTCTGGTAAGAGTACACAACGTCAAAAAATTCAATACTGCTTTTATATTAATATACCTTTGAAAGCTTGAAGTGAAAGACAATTCTAATTGGCATTTGGTTATGAGAAGGCGCTAATGACTATTTCCGGATGACAATGTAATTAGCATTTTTTGTATAAGATGTGTTAAAAGTATGGGTAGGGAAAATGGCTATTTTGGCCAAAAGCTACCCTTTCTATATGCATGCTAGTTTTAATTTGTAAACAGAATCACAATTTGTTATGTGGTACACTGTAATGTTAGATGAATCTGTTTTACCCTTCTGATAAGCAAGGGATGACGATGAACCGTTTTTAAGTCCCCTGGTTTTAAATGGATTCAGGTTGGAACAGAAGAGGTGTTGGTTGACTTTACCTCAGAAAATGGTTGTTTCCCGCAGGCTGCTTTCATGCGACTTAAATCCCTTCAGAGGAAGAGGTGGCTGCATGCCTGCATATATGGCCAGATCAGTACTTGGCTGTTTCGGTTCTCCAGTGGGGCTAGAATAGAAGCTGTTAAGGGCAGGGGCTTAGCTTCCCATTGGTGCAGCAGGTGCAGTGGCACCAGGTCCCAGATGCCTTAAAGGCCCACTGAACCCTGATAACTGCTGTTTGTCACAGTTCAGACAGAGGCCTGAGGGGCCCACAGAATAATGATTATTGCTGTTTTCCACAGTCCAAATAAACGGCAGAGGTCACATTTCCTTTCTTGCCTTGGGGCCCAAGGCACACTGGCTAGGCCACTGGTTAAGGATGCAGTGGGGAAGAAGTGGCGAGACAGGTGGATTATCTAAACAGCTCGACGATGACTTCATGCCTGGGTATTAAATTATTCATTACAATTAAAGACTTAAGCAGGAATAGATATCATAATATAGGAAGGCCTATGTACAAATGCAGCTCGATTAGCGGTTGCCTTTAACTTCTCACTTATCACCTCTCCTAATTTACAATTTTATATTAGATGCAGACATAAATTGTGACCTTTGAATATGTTTATCTATCTTTAGGTTCAAATGACCCATCTTTTCCATATGCAAGTATCAGACAGGTCGGGAACGCCTAATGGCTTTGAACTTGATAGAGCCACATTAATCACTGGTCTTGAAATACAAATGGCAGCATTAGGCACGCAGAGGTGTATTCTACGTAATCTCAATATGTTCAGGGTACGGGAGAGTATTTAGGGCATAAAGCACTTTGACAAAAACATTTCTGCCACCATAGAAATTCAATCTTCCTTGTCCTACCCTAGTATACAAGTAGCACCACATTCTTTGTATACCTGAATTAAATAGGCACACAAAATAGTACCATATTTAAAGGCCCAGTTCAGAATTACATGGAAGGGGCACTGTCCCAGACTACACAACGGTGCAGTTTTCAGTGGGTGCTATCATCCCACACAGGGGGGAGCACACCAGATTATGCTGGAAAAAACATGTGGTGCCCTAACGTACGCGCAGTTGTAAACCACCAGTCTGCTTACATAGTAAAGCGTCTGGCAGCTATTAAGTGAGGTGGCACATTTCCCCTGCAGGTAGTTGGGGTCTGTCACCATCCTGTCAGGTGGGGGGTATACAATCAGTGCGCCTCCTGACTGCTTGTTTGCCTTTTCGCCCGTGTCAATAATACAGTGGAGTCCTTGGACGAGTAGTCAATTTGTATTCATGAAAGACACTTGTGTTTCTCGGATGTGTAATCCCCAGATGATGCCTGAACCGTTCCCCAATGGGCTATTTGTATATCGTATTGAATTGTATGTTCTCATGAGGACTGTTAATAATAATAAAAAAGATTTAGTGAGTGTTTATTGCCCTCTATGTCACTCTACTTTTAAGCACCTAATACAGCTTGTACAGTGCTTACTGTCATCTGCTCACTTACTTGCTTATTATGCTTAATATAAATAGTGCACAATTTAGGCGTTTGTGTCTGCCTACAACGTGGACATGATACAAATAGCAGTACCTACAAGCTGGATGGTACAATTCAAAAAGAGCCTAAGATACTCCATCACAGATTACGGGGCATCAGTCTTGATGGCAAGCCAACTTAAAACTTATCAGTATTGTATACATTATTATCAGAGACTATACTTGCCTCTTGGATACAACTTTACAACGGATTTTTATTAATTTGTGTACAGTTGTGTGTATACAATAAAACAACCTCCCCACCATAATTGATCTGTCTATTCATCTTGTTGGGATCTGGAGTAGCATGCTACTCGCCGAAAAGCACTTCAACACTTCATCAGGGGTAGCAAGCGCTATATAAATGCAAAACCTTCCCTCTTCTATCCCCCCACAATCTTTTTTAACCCAACTAACAGACCAACATGTCCAGCTCTCATATACATTTTATATTTCCCTATACTAATTCACCACTAATCATTTTTGGATCCTAGAGTAGTGTGCTACTCGTCGAAAAAGCGCTTCAAAGTTTGTATGGGGTAGTAAGTGTTATGTAAATCTAAATACATTACAATTACTGTTTACATCGGGCTGCACTAACACAAGGATAGAAGTAGAGTGGGGATTAGAGTTTATCTGCCCAGAACAAAGCATACTACAGAAAGTGTGTGAACAGTCTATATGTTGTGTACCTGGCAGAGAAAAACACAGCAGAGGTGGGAAGAAGGTAGGTAATCTGATGGTCAGACCTATGTGGAAAGAGGCAATCACTTTGGGCAGAAAAGAGGGCTTACACTACTTTGTTTGGATGGACAGCAAGAAAGGGAGGTCTGGAGGATAAGCCTGAAGCTCACTCATCCTGCAAGCAGAGGTGATGGCAAGCAAAAAACTAGTCTTCTATGGAGGCGAAGAGGACAATTATGTAGGCGCTCAAAGGGAGCACACATAAGATAAGTGAGGTCAACTCCCACTAGGGTATTACGAAAGGAGAAGGAGGAAAGAGATGAGTAATGCACTTCAGAAATCTGTTAACAATAGGATCGAAGGCCATGCTCAAGAGCTCGGGGTACCAGACTTGGGACTGATCGCGTTTGATCTTCTTCAACAATCTTGGCAGAAGTGGTACAGGAGGCCGCAACTCCACTCGCAATGAAAAGGGTCGCCGAGCGAGAGCTGCTTTGGAAACTCTAACAAGCAGAACTGCTGACATTGAGCGTTCTCTTCGGAGGGAAATAGATCTAACCAAGGCTCTCCCCACTACTGAAAGAGACCTAGCACGACCTTCGAGTGAAGATGCCATTTGTGATCCATCATGCACTGGCGGCTGAGTTTGTCCGTCCTTGCGTTCAGTGAACTTGTTAAGTGTTGAACTACCAGAGATATGCCCTGATGTTCCAGCCATGTCCAAAGGCGAAGAGCCTCTTGACATACGGTCCACGACCCCACCCTGCCCTGTTTGTTGCAGTACCACATGGCGGTGGTGTTGTCCGTGAACACCTGCACCACTCTTCCTTTGTTAGAAAGAAGGAATGCCTTCAGTGCAAGATGAATCGCCCGGAGCTCCTGAGAGTTGATGTGGTGCCTGGACTCTGCCAGAGACCAGAGGTCTTTGATCTCCACCATTCCCATATGGCTGCCCCAACCCAGGAGTGACGCATCCGTCACTACTGTGAACTCAGGTTGGAGAAGGTAGAGGGATCTGCTGTTGACCCAATCCTGGTTCGTGAACCACCACTGCAACTGACTTGCATTCCCCTCCGAAATCTGAATGTCATCGGAAAGATTCCCCTGGTGCTGCGCCCACTGAAACTTCAGGTCCCACTGCAGAGCACGTATATGCCATCTGGCACGATGCACCAGCAGGATGCAGAAGGCCATGAGGCCCAGCAGTCTCAGGGTCATTCTCACCGAACACCGGGATGGAGGCTGAAACATCGGTATCATAGCCCCAATATACTGGACTTGCTGCTAGGGAGGAAGACCCAAAACTGTGTTGTTTCCAGAACCGCTCCGGTGAAAAGGAGCTTATCGGATGGAATCAGGTGCGACTTCAGCACGTTAACTGAGAACCCCAGCAAATGCAGGAAGTCCGCCGTAGTCTGGAGGTGGGAGCCTTCAACAGCCAGTCGTCGAGATAGGGGAAGACTGGAACCCCTGATCTGCGCAGATGAGCTGCGACCACCGCCATCACTTTCGTGAACACCCGGGGGAGGGGGTGGCTGGTAAGGTCAAAGGGAAGCGTGGTAAACTGGAAATGCGGGTGGCCTACCGTGAACCATAGGTAATGCCAGTGGGCAGGCAAGACGGGGATGTGAAAGTAAGTGTCCTGCAAGTCCAACGCTACCATCAAATCTCCAGGTCGAAGGCAGATAAGACCTGAGCCAAGATTAACAACTTGAACTTCTCCTTTCGGAGAAAGCGGTTGATGTCCCTGAGAACTAAGCTAGGATGCAGGCCTTTGTCCTTCTTGCGTACCAAGAAGTAGTGGGAGTAGCAACCCCGACCTACTTCTGGCACAGGGACGCGTTTGACAAAGAGATCCATAACTTCCTGGAAGAGAAGGGCCAAATGATACTCCGACATGGGATGAAATCACCACAAACTGCATGACCCTTACGCACTCCGCTGCTTGCGGAACTCCGCGTAGACCGCCAGAGTTTTTTTGTCACTTTGCGGAGTTCCTCACTGAGGAACTCCGCATAGGCTTAATCTTATCATGACAAAATAGATATCAGTCATATGTTAAGAAACAAGGGTGAGTAGAAACCTTTTGGGTGGAGTAAAATTTAAGACATTATTATTGTGATTTTTGGGCAATTAGTTGATTTTTGCAAGCACTAACACTTCTCTGTGTAAAGTAAAGACCTTGAGAGTTTTGTAACTTTCAGATACTCAAATTGTGGATTCTGTTGCAATGAATAATATTTCCAGGCCTGAAATTTCTTTGGAGGTTGCAGGCGGGAAGCCTAAGTTATCCTGCAAGAGTTTCTTGATGAATTCTATTGCAACTACAATATGTGCTCTCTCATGTAAAGTCAGGTTGTTAGAAGCTTTTCTGCAACTCAAGATATGCCTTACTTTTCACCTGGTGTGGATGCATTTCTCATGTTTAGTGATATCTTCTTTCTGAGTATAACGTTTCTGTCTTTCCCCTCCTGTATATGGCTTTATTTCAGTGTGAATTCTCTCATGTGAAATGACATTGTATTCAAGACTAAACCTTATCTGACATTCAGAACACACATAAGGCTTTTTCCCCCATTTGAGTTCGCTCATGTCAAGTGAGAAGTATTTGTACCCAAAACATTGCTTGCATTTCAAGCACTCATAAGGTTTTTCCCCAGAGTGAGATCGCTCATAAAGCATAACACTGTCTTTCAGATTCAACCTTTTATGGCATAAGGATTTTCTCTAGTGTGGAGTTTCTCTGCAGCTTTTCTGGCATTCAGAGCACTCATAAGGTTTTTCATCAGTATGGAGTCGCATATGGTTAGTGAGGCTGTGCCTATCAAATAGGAATTTCTGGCATTCACAGAAATTGGTAATGTTTTTCCCCTGTGTGCGTCTGCTCATGTAGAGTGAGATTGAGTTTAAAATGTATGCCTTTCTGGCATTCGGAGAACTGAATATTTTGATGGTGTGTTTTCTTATGGCGCTTGTAACCATCTCTACCTCTGAATCTTTTCTGACATTTAGAGCACTGATAATTTTTTTTCTCGAGTGTGGATTTTCACATGATCAGTGAGATTATATTTTTGTATGAAACATTTTTGGCATTCGGAGCACTGATAAGGTTTTTCCCCAGTGTGGATTCTTATATGCTTAGTGAGACTGCTTTTTTGATTGAAACATATCTGGCATTCGGAGCACTGATAAGGTTTTTCCCCAGTGTGGATTTTTATATGCTTAGTGAGATTGCTTTTTTGACTGAAACATTTGTGGCATTCAGAGCACTGATAAGGTTTTTCCCCAGTGTGGATTCTTATATGCTGAGTGAGATCCCTTTTTTGCCTGACACATATCTGGCATTCAGAGCACTGATAAGGTTTTTCCCCAGTGTGGATTTTTATATGCTCAGTGAGATTGCTTTGTTGACGGAAACATTTGTGGCATTCAGAGCACTGATAAGGTTTTTCCCCAGTGTGGGTTCTTATATGCTGAGTGAGACTGCTTTTTTCACTGAAACATTTGTCGCATTCAGTGCACTGATAACGTTTTACCCAAGTGTGGGTCCTTGAATGTTTAGTGAGTCTTTTTTTGTCACTGAAACGTTTCTGGCATTCAGAGCACTGATAAGGTTTTTCCCCAGTGTGGAATCTCACATGTGCAGTTAGAAGTGATTTAAGTTTGAAATATTTTGGGCATTCAGAGCACTGATAAGGTTTTTCCACAGAGTGGGTTAATGCATGTTGATATAGACTCGCTTTGACTCTAAAGCTTTTCTGGCATTCAGAGCACTGAAAAGGTTTTTCCCCAGTGTGGATTCTCATATGCTCAGGGAGATAAGATTTACGCCTGAAACTTTTTTGGCATACTTTGCACTGAGAGTGGTTTTCCCCTGTGTGCATTCTGTCAAATTCTGTGAGATAAGATTTATGGCTGTATCTTTTTGGGCACTGGTAACTTTTTTCCCTAACTTCGGTTGTTTTGCCTCAATTTTAGAGTCGGGCTTGTTTAGATAATGTTCAGCACTTATCTCTAAAAGAAATTGTGTGTAATCTTCTCAACACTTGAATTGAGCAAAAAACGTCGGGAAGCAGTCCTGTAACACATGTTGAAATCTTTCTAACAGATAATAGTCTTTAGGTAATAGCCTCTCCGGCAGCAACTTAATTTGTGACTGAAGTTTTTCTCAAATCGATTTCTATAGGTTCTTAGCAATGCAGTAATAAGGTGTTAGTTCGATATTTAATGATTAAACTGATAAGTACCTTTTTGCAGTGGTGTAATGGCAGTAACTGAGGGCGTTAGAACGTGCAGAGTACTATTGTGGATCATTAGTCGGAGAACATCAGTTCCTTCTACCCTTTCTATGTTTGGGGTAGGTTTAAGGTTTGTAGTTCTGAGGATGAGGATTTATTTACATTAGATATAGCGCAACAGTGCTCCTTTAATCCATTTTTATATTTAACAGTTTTACATATCACTCCTGCACAACAGATAATGATGAGGCGATTTACATAGAATTACAGAACAGTACACAATAAAAAGGAAACAATCTGAGATGGTCATTAACACAATAAAGTGGTGAATTTTTAAGGTTTTTGCAAGAAAGAGCAGAGTGGGTGAAGGTGTTTTATATCCAGAGGCAGATAGTCTCAAACTTGCGTAACTGGTTAAAAACGGTTGTTGAACAAAGGTGATTTTCCAATCTTTTGGTTGTTAACGTGTCAGCTTCGGAGTCTTCTTTCAGCGTCTTTTCTTTGATGGTATCCAGAAGAAACCTTTAGTTGTAACTTTCTTTTATGTAGTGTGTGCTTCCTCTGTAGAATTACATGATGATTTAGATGAACGTTATTCTGTCATGCAATTTGTCTTTCTGATAATATTTCAGATGAGGATGCTGAAGCGATATTTCTACATTATTTCTGATGCTGTGTGCACAGATATGGCTTTGCTCTGGGTTAATGAAATGCAAAATTAAAGACTTCACTTACAGGTATTGTACTTTCATCGCCACACTTAGATTTTTGGAAATTGTTTAAACGTAGAATGCTGGATGTCCTTCAGTTTTTCAAAATAATCCTTCTTATGGCACTGACATTCAGTTGCTTAGTGCTAAATCTTGCTTTCTCCGTCCGTAATTTCAATCACCTATAGTATTAAAATTAAATAGTTAATACATGTACGTTTCCAAAGATATAATTTACAAGCCAAATCAATGCAGAGTTTTGAAAATGCTGAGCTGTTTTTCAGACAGAGCAGAGTGCAGAATGGTAGCATGAGAGTACTTGGATGTAGGAGTGAGGTTTTGTTGAATTTTCAACATTTTATTAAGCTCACAAAGGATACATGTACCCTATGGAGTTGCAACATCGAATCCCAAAGGCAGATTTGAAAGTCATATGGACTGGCACCAAACAGATATTAAAAAACAATATACTATTAATTAAATTGTAATGCAGATTTCTGGGAAGGGAATGACTCCTCCACGGACAACAGGCGTTTTCCCCTGCCCTGAGTGACCACCTACTTGTAACTGGTTTCCTGACTTTTGAGTTTTGGACTCTGCCTCAAGCAAATCTATTGTGTGCTGTGAGGACTATGCCTAGACCAGGGGTCTCCAACCTTTTGTGTAGTCAGAGCTACTTCTGGCCAGTGAAAATCGTCGTGAGCTACTGAACCCAAAGCAACTCGCGCATTTTTCCGAGAGACCCCCCCCACGCCCAGTTTCATTGACTTTAAGCCTAATTTCATCAGAGCCCATACTGTGCATTTCTGCCCTCCGTTTCACTCGTTTTTTGTGCCTTTCTGCCCTCTGTTTCACTCGTTTTCACCTTGTTTTTTGTGGTTTCTGCTCTCTGTTTCACTCGTTTTCCACTCATTTTTTGTGCCCTTCTGCCCTGTTTTACTCGTTTTTTGTGACCTTCTGCCCTCTGTTCCCTTGTTTTTTGTGGCTTTCTGCTCTCTGTTTCACTTGTTTTTTTGGCCTTCTGCTCTCTGTTTCACTTGTTTTCCCCTTGTTTTTTGTTGTTTCTGCTCTCTGTTTCACTCGTTTTCCCCTTGTTTTTTGTGCCCTTCTGCCCTCTGTTTCAATTGTTTTTTGTGCCCTTCTGCCCTCTGTTCCACCCGTTTTCCCCTTGTTTTTGTTCCCTTCTGCCCTCTGTTTCACTTGTTTTCCCCTTGTTTTTTGTGCCCTTCTGCCCTGTTTCCCTTGTTTTTTGTGCCTTTCTGCCCTCTGTTCCACCCATTTTCCACTTGTTTTTGTGCCCTTCTGCCCTGTTTCCCTTGTTTTCTGTGGCCTGCTCTCTGTTTCACTCGTTTTCCCCTTGCTTTGTGCCCTTCTGCCCTCTGTTTGCCTCGTTTTTTGTGGCCTTCTGCCTTCTGTTTCACTCGTTTTCCCCTTGTTTTCTGTGGCCTTCTGCTCTCTGTTTCACTCGTGTTCCCCTTGTTTTGTGCCCTTCTGCCCTGTTTCCATTGTTTTTTGTGCCCTTCTGTCCCGTTTCCCCCGTTTTTCGTGCCCTTCTGCCCTCTTGTTTACCTCGTTTTTTGTGGCCTTCTGCCCTCTGTTTCACTCATTTTCCCCTTGTTTTTTGTGTCCTTCTGCCCTCTGTTTCCCTTGTTTTTTGTGGCCTTCTGCTCTCTGTTTCACTTGTTTTTTTTGGCCTTCTGCTCTGTTTCACTCGTTTTCCCCTTGTTTTTTGTGCCCTTCTGCCCTCTGTTTCACTCATTTTCCCCTTGTTTTTTGTGCCCTTCTGCCCTCTGTTTCCCTCGTTTTTTGTGCCTTTCTGCCCTCTTTTCCACCCGTTTTCCCCTTGTTTTTGTGCCCTTCTGCCCTCTGTTTCACTCGTTTTCCCCTTGTTTTTCGGGCCCTTCTGCCCTGTTTCCCTTGTTTTGCTGTGTCCTTCTGCTCTCTGTTTCACTTGTTTTCCCCTTGTTTTGTGCCCTTCTGCCCTGTTTCCATTGTTTTTTGTGCCCTTCTGTCCAATTTCCCCCGTTTTTCGTGCCCTTCTGCCCTCTCGTTTACCTCGTTTTTTGTGGCCTTCTGCCCTCTGTTTCACTCATTTTCCCCTTGTTTTTTGTGTCCTTCTGCCCTCTGTTTCCCTCGTTTTTTGTGGCCTTCTGCTCGCTGTTTCACGTGGTTTTTTTTGGCATTCTGCTCTCTGTTTCACTCGTTTTCCCCTTGTTTTTTGTGCCCTTCTGCCCTCTGTTTCCCTCGTTTTTTGTGCCTTTCTGCCCTCTGTTCCACCCGTTTTCCCCTTGTTTTTGTGCCCTTCTGCCCTCTGTTTCACTTGTTTTCCCCTTGTTTTTGTGCCCTTCTGCCCTCTGTTTCACTTGTTTTCCCCTTGTTTTTTGTGCCCTTCTGCCCTCTGTTTCCCTTGTTTTTTGTGCCTTTCTGCCCTCTGTTCCACCCATTTTCCCCTTGTTTTTGTGCCCTTCTGCCCTCTGTTTCACTCGTTTTCCCCTTGTTTTTTGTGCCCTTCTGCCCTCTGTTTCCCTCGTTTTTTGTGCCTTACAGCCCTCTGTTCCACCCATTTTCCCCTTGTTTTTGTGCCCTTCTGCCCTGTTTCCCTTGTTTTCTGTGGCCTTCTGCTCTCTGTTTCACTCGTTTTCCCCTTGTTTTGTGCCCTTCTGCCCTCTGTTTCACTTGTTTTCCCCTTGTTTTTTGTGCATATCTGCCCTCTGTTTCCCTTGTTTTTTGTGCCTTTCTGCCCTCTGTTCCACCCATTTTCCCCTTGTTTTTGTGCCCTTCGGCCCTCTGTTTCACTCGTTTTCTCCTTGTTTTTTGTGCCCTTCTGCCCTCTGTTTCCCTCGTTTTTTGTGCCTTACAGCCCTCTGTTCCACCCATTTTCCCCTTGTTTTTGTGCCCTTCTGCCCTCTGTTTCACTCATTTTCCCCTTGTTTTTCGTGCCCTTCTGCCCTGTTTCCCTTGTTTTCTGTTGCCTTCTGCTCTCTGTTTCTCTCGTTTTCCCCTTGTTTTGTGCCCTTCTGTCCAATTTCCCCCGTTTTTCGAGCCCTTCTGCCCTCTCGTTTACCTCGTTTTTTGTGGCCTTCTGCCCTCTGTTTCACTCATTTTCCCCTTGTTTTTTGTGTCCTTCTGCCCTCTGTTTCCCTCATTTTTTGTGGCCTTCTGCTCGCTGTTTCACTTGTTTTTTTTTGGCCTTCTGCTCTGTTTCACTCATTTTCCCCTTGTTTTTTGTGCCCTTCTGCCCTCCGTTTCCCTCGTTTTTTGTGCCTTTCTGCCCTCTGTTCCACCCGTTTTCCCCTTGTTTTTGTGCCCTTCTGCCCTCTGTTTCACTTGTTTTCCCCTTGTTTTTGTGCCCTTCTGCCCTCTGTTTCACTTGTTTTCCCCTTGTTTTTTGTGCCCTTCTGCCCTGTTTCCCTCGTTTTTTGTGGCCTTCTGCTCTGTTTCACTCTTTTCCCCCTTGTTTTGTGCCCTTCTGCCCTGTTTCCCTCGTTTTTCTTGCCTTTCTGCCTCTGTTTCCCTCATTTTTTGTGGCCTTCTGCTTCACTCATTTTCCCCTTGTTTTTTGTGCCCTTCTGCCCTCTGTTTCCCTCGTTTTTGTGCACTTCTGCCCTGTTTCCCTCGTTTTTCGTGCCCTTCTGCCCTCTGTTTCCCTTGTTTTTGTGGCCTTCTGTCTTCTGTTGCACACGTTTTCCCCTTGTTTTCTGTGCCCTTCTGCCTTCTGTTTCCCTCGTTTTTCGTGCCCTTTTGCCCTGTTTTCCTTGTTCTTTGTGGCCTTCTGCTCTGTTTCACTCGTTTTCCCCTTGTTTTTTGTGCCCTTCTGCCCTCTGTTTCCCTCGTTTTTTGTGGCCATCTGCCCTGTTTCACTCGTTTTCCCCTTGTTTTTCGTGCCTTTCTGCCCTCTGTTTTCCTTGTATTTTGTGGCCTTGTGCTCTCTGTTTCACTCATTTTCCCCTTGTTTTGTGCCCTTCTGTCCAATTTCATCCGTTTTTCGAGCCCTTCTGCCCTCTCGTTTACCTCGTTTTTTGTGGCCTTCTGCCCTCTGTTTCACTCATTTTCCCCTTGTTTTTTGTGTCCTTCTGCCCTCTGTTTCCCTCGTTTTTTGTGGCCTTCTGCTCGCTGTTTCACTTGTTTTTTTTGGCCTTCTGCTCTCTGTTTCACACGTTTTCCCCTTGTTTTTTGTGCCCTTCTGCCCTCTGTTTCCCTCGTTTTTTGTGCCTTTCTGCCCTCTGTTCCACTGGTTTTCCCCTTGTTTTTGTGCCCTTCTGCCCTCTGTTTCACTTGTTTTCCCCTTGTTTTTGTGCCCTTCTGCCCTCTGTTTCACTTGTTTTCCCCTTGTTTTTTGTGCCCTTCTGCCCTCTGTTTCCCTCGTTTTTTGTGGCCTTCTGCTCTGTTTCACTCTTTTCCCCCTTGTTTTGTGCCCTTCTGCCCTGTTTCCCTCGTTTTTCTTGCCCTTCTGCCTCTGTTTCCCTCATTTTTTGTGGCCTTCTGCCCTCTGCTTCACTCATTTTCCCCTTGTTTTTTGTGCCCTTCTGCCCTCTGTTTCCATCGTTTTTTGTGCACTTCTGCCCTGTTTCCCTTGTTTTTCGTGCCCTTCTACCCTCTGTTTCCCTTGTTTTTGTGGCCTTCTGTCTTCTGTTGCACACGTTTTCCCCTTGTTTTCTGTGCCCTTCTGCCTTCTGTTTCCCTCGTTTTTCGTGCCCTTTTGCCCTGTTTTCCTTGTTCTTTGTGGCCTTCTGCTCTGTTTCACTCGTTTTCCCCTTGTTTTTTGTGCCCTTCTGCCCTCTGTTTCCCTCGTTTTTTGTGGCCATCTGCCCTGTTTCACTCGTTTTCCCCTTGTTTTTCGTGCCTGTCTCCCCTCTGTTTTCCTTGTATTTTGTGGCCTTGTGCTCTCTGTTTCACTAATTTTCCCATTGTTTTGTGCCCTTCTGCCCTCTGTTTTCCTCGTTTTTTGTTTGTGCCCTTCTGCACTCTGTTTCCATCGTTTTTTGTGGCCTTCTGCTCGCTGTTTCACTTGTTTTTTTTTGGCCTTCTGCTCTGTTTCACTCATTTTCCCCTTGTTTTTTGTGCCCTTCTGCCCTCTGTTTCCCTCGTATTTTGTGCCTTTCTGCCCTCTGTTCCACCTGTTTTCCCCTTGTTTTTGTGCCCTTCTGCCCTCTGTTTCACTTGTTTTCCCCTTGTTTTTGTGCCCTTCTGCCCTCTGTTTCACTTGTTTTCCCCTTGTTTTTTGTGCCCTTCTGCCCTCTGTTTCCCTCGTTTTTTGTGGCCTTCTGCTCTGTTTCACTCTTTTCCCCCTTGTTTTGTGCCCTTCTGCCCTGTTTCCCTCGTTTTTCTTGCCTTTCTGCCTCTGTTTCCCTCATTTTTTGTGGCCTTCTGCCCTCTGCTTCACTCATTTTCCCCTTGTTTTTTGTGCCCTTCTGCCCTCTGTTTCCCTCGTTTTTTGTGCACTTCTGCCCTGTTTCCCTCGTTTTTCGTGCCCTTCTGCCCTCTGTTTCCCTTGTTTTTGTGGCCTTCTGTCTTCTGTTGCACACGTTTTCCCCTTGTTTTCTGTGCCCTTCTGCCTTCTGTTTCCCTCGTTTTTGCGTGCCCTTTTGCCCTGTTTTCCTTGTTCTTTGTGGCCTTCTGCTCTGTTTCACTCGTTTTCCCCTTGTTTTTTGTGCCCTTCTGCCCTCTGTTTCACTCGTTTTTTGTGGCCATCTGCCCTGTTTCACTCGTTTTCCCCTTGTTTTTCGTGCCTTTCTGCCCTCTGTTTTCCTTGTATTTTGTGGCCTTGTGCTCTCTGTTTCACTCATTTTCCCCTTGTTTTGTGCCCTTCTGTCCAATTTCGTCCGTTTTTCGAGCCCTTCTGCCCTCTCGTTTACCTCGTTTTTTTGTGGCCTTCTGCCCTCTGTTTCACTCATTTTCCCCTTGTTTTTTGTGTCCTTCTGCCCTCTGTTTCCCTCGTTTTTTGTGGCCTTCTGCTCGCTGTTTCACTTGTTTTTTTTTGGCCTTCTGCTCTCTGTTTCACTGGTTTTCCCCTTGTTTTTGTGCCCTTCTGCCCTCTGTTTCACTTGTTTTCCCCTTGTTTTTGTGCCCTTCTGCCCTCTGTTTCACTTGTTTTCCTCTTGTTTTTTGTGCCCTTCTGCTCTCTGTTTCCCTTGTTTTTGTGGCCTTCTGTCTTCTGTTGCACACGTTTTCCCCTTGTTTTCTGTGCCCTTCTGCCTTCTGTTTCCCTCGTTCTTCGTGCCCTTTTGCCCTGTTTTCCTTGTTCTTTGTGGCCTTCTGCTCTGTTTCACTTGTTTTCCCCTTGTTTTTTGTGCCCTTTTGCCCTCTGTTTCCCTCGTTTTTTGTGGCCATCTGCCCTGTTTCACTCGTTTTCCCCTTGTTTTTCGTGCCTTTCTCCCCTCTGTTTTCCTTGAATTTTGTGGCCTTGTGCTCTCTGTTTCACTAATTTTCCCCTTGTTTTGTGCCCTTCTGCCCTCTGTTTTCCTCGTTTTTTGTTTGTGCCCTTCTGCACTCTGTTTCCATCGTTTTTCGTGCCCTTCTGCCCTCTGTTTCCCTCGTGTTTCGCGCCCTTTTGCCCTGTTTCCCTAGTTTTTTGTGCCTTTCTGCCCTCTGTTCCACCCGTTTTCCCCTTGTTTTTGTAGCCTTCTGCCCTCGGTTTTACTCGTTTTCCCCTTGTTTTTTGTGCCCTTCTGCCCTGTTTCTCTTGTTTTCTGTGGCCTGCTCTCTGTTTCACTCGTTTTCCCCTTGTTTTGTGCCCTTCTGCCCTCTGTTTGCCTCGTTTTTTGTGGCCTTCCGCCCTCTGTTTCACTCATTTTCCCCTTGTTTTTTGTGCCCTTCTGCCCTCTGTTTCCCTCGTTTTTTGTGGCCTTCTGCTCTCTGTTTCACTTGTTTTTTTTGGCCTTCTGCTCTCTGTTTCACTCGTTTCCCCCTTGTTTTTGTGCCCTTCTGCCCTCTGTTTCACTCGTTTTCCCCTTGTTTTTTGTGCCCTTCTGCCCTCTGTTTCCCTCGTTTTTGTGCCTTTCTGCCCTCTGTCCCACCCGTTTTCCCCTTGTTTTTGTGCCCTTCTGCCCTCTGTTTCACTCGTTTTCCCCTTATTTTTTGTGCCCTTCTGCCCTCTGTTTCCCTTGTTTTTTGTGCTTTTCTGCCCTCTGTTCCACCCATTTTCCCCTTGTTTTTGTACCCTTCTGCCCTCTGTTTCACTCGTTTTCCCCTTGTTTTTCGTGCCCTTCTGCCCTGTTTCCCTTGTTTTCTGTGGCCTTCTGCTCTCTGTTTCACTCGTTTTCCCCTTGTTTAGTGCCCTTCTGCCCTGTTTCCCTTGTTTTTTGTGCCCTTCTGTCCCGTTTCCCCCGTTTTTCGTGCGCTTCTGCCCTCTTGTTTACCTCGTTTTTTGTGGCCTTCTGTCCTCTGTTGCACTCGTTTTCCCCTTGTTTTCCGTGCCCTTCTGCCTTCTGTTTCCCTCTTTTTATTTGGCCTTCTGCCCTGTTTCACTCGTTTTCCACTTGTTTTTCGTGCCCTTCTGCCCTCTGTTTCCCTCGTTTTTTGTGCCCTTCTGCCCTCTGTTTTTCTTGTTTTTTGTGGCCTTCTGCTCTCTGTTTCACTCCTTTTCCCCTTGTTTTTTGTGCCCTTCTGCCCTCTGTTTTCCTCGTTTTTTGTGGCCATCTGCCCTGTTTCACTTGTTTTCCCCTTGTTTTTCGTGCCTTTCTGCCCTCTGTTTCCCTTGTTTTTTGTGACCTTCTGCTTTCTGTTTCACTTTTCCCCTTGTTTTGTGCCCTTCTGCCCTCTGTTTCCCTTGTTTTTTGTTTGTGCCCTTCTGCACTCTGTTTCCCTCGTTTTTCGTGCCCTTCTGCCCTCTATTTCCCATGTGTTTCATGCCCTTTTGCCCTCTGTTTCCCTCGTTTTTTGTGCCTTTCTGCCCTCTGTTCCACCCGTTTTCCCCTTGTTTTTGTGGCCTTCTGCCCTCTGTTTCACTCATTTCCCCCTTGTTTTTTGTGCCCTTCTGCCCTGTTTCCCTTTTTTTCTGTGGCCTTCTGCCCTGTATTTCACTCATTTTCCCCTCATTTTTCATGCCCTTCTGCCCTCTGTTTCCCTCGTTTTTTGTGGCCTTCTGCCCTCTGTTTCACTCATTTTCCCCTTGTCTTTGGTGCCCTTCTGCCATCTGTTTCCCTTGTTTTTTGTGGCCTTTTGCTCTGTTTCACTTGTTTTTTTTGGCCTTCTGCTCTCTGTTTCACTCGTTTTCCCCTTGTTTTTTGTGCCCTTCTGCCCTGTTTCACTCGTTTTCCCCTTGTTTTTTGTGCCCTTCTGCCCTGTTTCCCTTGTTTTCTGTGGCCTTCTGCTCTCTGTTTCACTTATTTTCCCCTTGTTTTGTGCCCTTCTGCCCTCTGTTTCCCTCGTTTTTCATGCCCTTCTTCCCTCTGTTTCCCTCGTTTTTTGTGGCCTTCTGCCCTCTGTTTCACTTGTTTTCCACTTGTTTTTGGTGCCCTTTTGCCCTCTGTTTCCCATGTTTTTTGTGGCCTTCTGCTCTGTTTCACTTGTTTTTTTTGGCCTTCTGCTCTCTGTTTCACTCGTTTTCCCCTTTTTTTGTGCCCTTCTGCCCTGTTTCACTCGTTTTTCCCTTGTTTTTTGTGCCCTTCTGCCCTCTGTTTCACTCGTTTTTTTGTGCCTTTCTGCCCTCTGTTCCACCCGTTTTCCCCTTGTTTTTTGTGCCCTTCTGCCCTGTTTCACTCGTTTTCCCCTTGTTTTTTGTGCCCTTCTGCCCTGTTTCCCTTGTTTTCTGTGGCCTTCTGCTCTCTGTTTCACTTATTTTCCCCTTGTGTTGTGCCCTTCTGCCCTCTGTTTCCCTCGTTTTTCATGCCCTTCTGCCCTCTGTTTCCCTCGTTTTTGTGGCCTTCTGCCCTCTGTTTCACTTGTTTTCCCCTTGTTTTTGGTGCCCTTCTGCCCTCTGTTTCCCATGTTTTTTGTGGCCTTCTGCTCTGTTTCACTTGTTTTTTTTGGCCTTCTGCTCTCTGTTTCACTCGTTTTCCCCTTGTTTTTGTGCCCTTCTGTCCTGTTTCACTCGTTTTCCCCTTGTTTTTTGTGCCCTTCTAACCTCTGTTTCCCTCGTTTTTTTGTGCCTTTCTGCCCTCTGTTCCACCCATTTTCCCCTTGTTTTTGAGCCCTTCTGCCCTGTTTCACTCGTTTTCCACTTGTTTTTGTGCCCTTCTGCCCTCTGTTTCCCTTGTTTTCTGTGGCCTGCTCTCTGTTTCACTCGTTTTCCCCTTGTTTTGTGCCCATATGCCCTCTGTTTGCCTCGTTTTTTGTGGCCTTCTGCCCTCTGTTTCACTCGTTTTCCCCTTGTTTTTTGTGCCCTTCTGCCCTCTGTTTCCCTCGTTTTTTGTGGCCTTCTGCTCTCTGTTTCACTTGTTTTTTTTGGCCTTCTGCTCTCTGTTTCACTCGTTTTCCCCTTGTTTTTCGTGCCCTTCTGCCCTGTTTACCTTGTTTTCTGTGGCCTTCTGCTCTCTGTTTCACTCGTTTTTCCCTTTTTTTTGTGCCCTTCTGCCCTCTGTTTCCCTCGTTTTTTGTGGCCATCTGCCCTCTTTCACTCTTTTTCCCATTGTTTTTCGTGCCTTTCTGCCCTCTGTTTCCCTTGTATTTTGTGGCCTTGTGCTCTCTGTTTCACTCATTTTCCCCTTGTTTTGTGCCCTTCTGCCCTCTGTTTCCCTCATTTTTTGTTTGCGCCCTTCTGTACTCTGTTTCCATCGTTTTTCGTGCCCTTCTGCCCTCTGTTTCGCGCCCTTTTGCTCTGTTTCCCTAGTTTTTTGTGCCTTTCTGCCCTCTGTTCCACCCGTTTTCCCCTTGTTTTTGTAGCCTTCTGCCCTCTGTTTCCCTCGTTTTTCATGCCCTTCTGCCCTCTGTTTCCCTCGTTTTTTGTGGCCTTCTGCCCTCTGTTTCACTTGTTTTCCCCTTGTTTTTGGTGCCCTTCTGCCCTCTGTTTCCCATGTTTTTTGTGGCCTTCTGCTCTGTTTCACTTGTTTTTTTTGGCCTTCTGCTCTCTGTTTCACTCGTTTTCCCCTTTTTTTGTGCCCTTCTGCCCTGTTTCACTTGTTTTTCCCTTGTTTTTTGTGCCCTTCTGCCCTCTGTTTCACTCGTTTTTTTGTGCCTTTCTGCCCTCTGTTCCACCCGTTTTCCCCTTGTTTTTTGTGCCCTTCTGCCCTGTTTCACTCGTTTTCCCCTTGTTTTTTGTGCCCTTCTGCCCTGTTTCCCTTGTTTTCTGTGGCCTTCTGCTCTCTGTTTCACTTATTTTCCCCTTGTGTTGTGCCCTTCTGCCCTCTGTTTCCCTCGTTTTTCATGCCCTTCTGCCCTCTGTTTCCCTCGTTTTTGTGGCCTTCTGCCCTCTGTTTCACTTGTTTTCCCCTTGTTTTTGGTGCCCTTCTGCCCTCTGTTTCCCATGTTTTTTGTGGCCTTCTGCTCTGTTTCACTTGTTTTTTTTGGCCTTCTGCTCACTGTTTCACTCGTTTTCCCCTTGTTTTTGTGCCCTTCTGTCCTGTTTCACTCGTTTTCCCCTTGTTTTTTTGTGCCCTTCTAACCTCTGTTTCCCTCGTTTTTTTGTGCCTTTCTGCCCTCTGTTCCACCCATTTTCCCCTTGTTTTTGAGCCCTTCTGCCCTGTTTCACTCGTTTTCCACTTGTTTTTGTGCCCTTCTGCCCTCTGTTTCCCTTGTTTTCTGTGGCCTGCTCTCTGTTTCACTCGTTTTCCCCTTGTTTTGTGCCCATATGCCCTCTGTTTGCCTCGTTTTTTGTGGCCTTCTGCCCTCTGTTTCACTCGTTTTCCCCTTGTTTTTTGTGCCCTTCTGCCCTCTGTTTCCCTCGTTTTTTGTGGCCTTCTGCTCTCTGTTTCACTTGTTTTTTTTGGCCTTCTGCTCTCTGTTTCACTCGTTTTTCCCTTTTTTTTTGTGCCCTTCTGCCCTCTGTTTCCCTCGTTTTTTGTGGCCATCTGCCCTCTTTCACTCTTTTTCCCATTGTTTTTCGTGCCTTTCTGCCCTCTGTTTCCCTTGTATTTTGTGGCCTTGTGCTCTCTGTTTCACTCATTTTCCCCTTGTTTTGTGCCCTTCTGCCCTCTGTTTCCCTCGTTTTTTGTTTGCGCCCTTCTGTACTCTGTTTCCATCGTTTTTCGTGCCCTTCTGCCCTCTGTTTCCCTCATGTTTTGCGCCCTTTTGCCCTGTTTCCCTAGTTTTTTGTGCCTTTCTGCCCTCTGTTTCACTTGTGTTTTTTTGGCCTTCTGCTCTCTGTTTCACTCATTTTCCCCTTGTTTTTTTGTGCCCTTCTGCCCTCTGTTTCACTCATTTTCCCCTTGTTTTTTGTGCCCTTCTGCCCTCTGTTTCCCTCGTTTTTTGTGCCTTTCTGCCCTCTGTTCCACCCGTTTTCCCCTTGTTTTTGTAGCCTTCTGCCCTCTGTTTCCCTCGTTTTTTGTGGCCTTCTGCTCTCTGTTTCACTTGTGTTTTTTTGGCCTTCTGCTCTCTGTTTCACTCATTTTCCCCTTGTTTTTTTGTGCCCTTCTGCCCTCTGTTTCACTCATTTTCCCCTTGTTTTTTGTGCCCTTCTGCCCTCTGTTTCCCTCGTTTTTTGTGCCTTTCTGCCCTCTGTTCCACCCGTTTTCCCCTTCTTTTTGTGCCCTTCTGCCCTCTGTTTCACTCGTTTTCCCCTTGTTTTTCGTGCCCTTCTGCCCTGTTTCCCTTGTTTTCTGTGGCCTTCTGCTCTCTGTTTCACTCGTTTTCCCCTTGTTTTGTGCCCTTCTGCCCTGTTTCCCTTGTTTTTTGTGCCCTTCTGTCCCGTTTCCCCCGTTTTTCGTGCCCTTCTGCCCTCTTGTTTACCTCGTTTTTTGTGGCCTTCTGTCCTCTGTTGCACTCGTTTTCCCCTTTTTTTCCGTGCCCTTCTGCCTTCTGTTTCCCTCTTTTTATGTGGCCTTCTGCCCTGTTTCACTCCTTTTACCCTTGTTTTTTATGCCCTTCTGCCCTCTGTTTCCCTCGATTTTTGTGGCCATCTGCCCTGTTTCACTTGTTTTCCCCTTGTTTTTCGTGCCTTTCTGCCCTCTGTTTCCCTTGTTTGTTGTGACCTTCTGCTCTCTGTTTCACTTTTCCCCTTGTTTTGTGCCCTTCTGCCCTCTGTTTCCCTTGTTTTTTGTTTGTGCCATTCTGCACTCTGTTTCACTTGTTTTCCCCTTGTTTTTTGTGACCTTCTGCCCTCTGTTTCCCTCGTTTTCTGTGGCCTTCTGCTCTGTTTCACTCTTTTCCCCCTTGTTTTGTGCCCTTCTGCCCTGTTTCCCTCGTTTTTCTTGCCCTTCTGCCTCTGTTTCCCTTATTTTTTGTGGCCTTCTCCCCTCTGTTTTCCTTGTATTTTGTGGCCTTGTGCTTTCTGTTTCACTCATTTTCCCCTTGTTTTGTGCCCTTCTGCCCTCTGTTTCCCTCGTTTTTTGTTTGTGCCCTTCTGCACTGTTTCCATCGTTTTTCGTGCCCTTCTGCCCTCTGTTTCCCTCGTGTTTCACGCCCTTTTGCCCTGTTTCCCTAGTTTTTTGTGCCTTTCTGCCCTCTGTTCCACCCGTTTTCCCCTTGTTTTTGGAGCCTTCTGCCCTCGGTTTCACTCGTTTTCCCCTTGTTTTTTGTGCCCTTCTGCCCTGTTTCCCTTGTTTTCTGTGGCCTGCTCTCTGTTTCACTAGTTTTCCCCTTGTTTTGTGCCCTTCTGCCCTCTGTTTCGCTCGTTTTTTGTGGCCTTCTGCTCTCTGTTTCACTTGTTTTTTTTGGCCTTCTGCTCTCTGTTTCACTCGTTTTCCTCTTGTTTTTGTGCACTTCTGCCCTCTGTTTCACTCGTTTTCCCCTTGTTTTTCGTGCCCTTCTGCCCTCTGTTTCCCTCGTTTTTTGTGGCCATCTGCCCTCTTTCACTCTTTTTCCCATTGTTTTTCGTGCCTTTCTGCCCTCTGTTTCCCTTGTATTTTGTGGCCTTGTGCTCTCTGTTTCACTCATTTTCCCCTTGTTTTGTGCCCCTCTGCCCTCTGTTTCCCTCGTTTTTTGTTTGCGACCCTCTGTACTCTGTTTCCATCGTTTTTCGTGCCCTTCTGCCCTCTGTTTCCCTCGTGTTTCGTGCCCTTCTGCCCTGTTTCCCTTGTTTTCTGTGGCCTGCTCTCTGTTTCACTCGTTTTCCCCTTGTTTTGTGCCCTTCTGCCCTCTGTGTGCCTCATTTTTTGTGGCCTATTGCCCTCTGTTTCACTGTTTTCCCCTTGTTTTTTGTGCCCTTCTGCCCTCTGTTTCCCTCGTTTTTGTGGCCTTCTGCTCTCTGTTTCACTTGTTTTTTTTGGCCTTCTGCTCTCTGTTTCACTCGTTTTCCCCTTGTTTTTTGTGCCCTTCTGCCCTCTGTTTCCCTTGTTTTCTGTGGCCTGCTCTCTGTTTCACTCGTTTTCCCCTTGTTTTGTGCCCATCTGCCCTCTGTTTGCCTCGTTTTTTGTGGCCTTCTGCCCTCTGTTTCACTCGTTTTCCCCTTGTTTTTTGTGCCCTTCTGCCCTCTGTTTCCCTCGTTTTTTGTGGCCTTCTGCTCTCTGTTTCACTTGTTTTTTTTGGCCTTCTGCTCTCTGTTTCACTCGTTTTCCCCTTGTTTTTCGTGCCCTTCTGCCCTGTTTACCTTGTTTTCTGTGGCCTTCTGCTCTCTGTTTCACTCGTTTTTCCCTTGTTTTTTGTGCCCTTCTGCCCTCTGTTTCCCTCGCTTTTTGTGGCCATCTGCCCTCTTTCACTCTTTTTCCCATTGTTTTTCGTGCCTTTCTGCCCTCTGTTTCCCTTGTATTTTGTGGCCTTGTGCTCTCTGTTTCACTCATTTTCCCCTTGTTTTGTGCCCTTCTGCCCTCTGTTTCCCTCGTTTTTTGTTTGCGCCCTTCTGTACTCTGTTTCCATCGTTTTTCGTGCCCTTCTGCCCTCTGTTTCCCTCGTGTTTTGTGCCCTTTTGCCCTGTTTCCCTAGTTTTTTGTGCCTTTCTGCCCTCTGTTCCACCCGTTTTACCCTTGTTTTTGTAGCCTTCTGCCCTCTGTTTCCCTCGTTTTTTGTGGCCTTCTGCTCTCTGTTTCACTTGTTTTTTTTGGCCTTCTGCTCTCTGTTTCACTCATTTTCCCCTTGTTTTTTTGTGCCCTTCTGCCCTCTGTTTCACTCATTTTCCCCTTGTTTTTTGTGCCCTTCTGCCCTCTGTTTCCCTCGTTTTTTGTGCCTTTCTGCCCTCTGTTCCACCCGTTTTCCCCTTGTTTTTGTACCCTTCTGCCCTCTGTTTCACTCGTTTTCCCCTTGTTTTTCGTGCCCTTCTGCCCTGTTTCCCTTGTTTTCTGTGGCCTTCTGCTCTCTGTTTCACTCGTTTTCCCCTTGTTTTGTGCCCTTCTGCCCTGTTTCCCTTGTTTTTTGTGCCCTTCTGTCCCGTTTCCCCTGTTTTTCGTGCCCTTCTGCCCTCTTGTTTACCTCGTTTTTTGTGGCCTTCTGTCCTCTGTTGCACTCGTTTTCCCCTTGTTTTCCCAGCCCTTCTGCCTTCTGTTTCCCTCTTTTTATGTGGCCTTCTGCCCTGTTTCACTCCTTTTACCCTTGTTTTTTATGCCCTTCTGCCCTCTGTTTCCCTCGTTTTTTGTGGCCATCTGCCCTGTTTCACTTGTTTTCCCCTTGTTTTTCGTGCCTTTCTGCCCTCTGTTTCCCTTGTTTGTTGTGACCTTCTGCTCTCTGTTTCACTTTTCCCCTTGTTTTGTGCCCTTCTGCCCTCTGTTTCCCTTGTTTTTTGTTTGTGCCATTCTGCACTCTGTTTCACTTGTTTTCCCCTTGTTTTTTGTGCCCTTCTGCCCTCTGTTTCCCTCGTTTTCTGTGGCCTTCTGCTCTGTTTCACTCTTTTCCCCCTTGTTTTGTGCCCTTCTGCCCTGTTTCCCTCGTTTTTCTTGCCCTTCTGCCTCTGTTTCCCTTATTTTTTGTGGCCTTCTGCCCTCTGTTTTCCTTGTATTTTGTGGCCTTGTGCTCTCTGTTTCACTCATTTTCCCCTTGTTTTGTGCCCTTCTGCCCTCTGTTTCCCTCGTTTTTTGTTTGTGCCCTTCTGCACTGTTTCCATCGTTTTTCGTGCCCTTCTGCCCTCTGTTTCCCTCGTGTTTCACGCCCTTTTGCCCTGTTTCCCTAGTTTTTTGTGCCTTTCTGCCCTCTGTTCCCCCCGTTTTCCCCTTGTTTTTGGAGCCTTCTGCCCTCGGTTTCACTCGTTTTGTGCCCTTCTGCCCTGTTTCCCTTGTTTTCTGTGGCCTGCTCTCTGTTTCACTAGTTTTCCCCTTGTTTTGTGCCCTTCTGCCCTCTGTTTCGCTTGTTTTTTGTGGCCTTCTGCTCTCTGTTTCACTTGTTTTTTTTGGCCTTCTGCTCTGTTTCACTTGTTTTTTTGGCCTTCTGCTCTCTGTTTCACTCGTTTTCCTCTTGTTTTTGTGCACTTCTGCCCTCTGTTTCACTCGTTTTCCCCTTGTTTTTCGTGCCCTTCTGCCCTCTGTTTCCCTCGTTTTTTGTGGCCATCTGCCCTCTTTCACTCTTTTTCCCATTGTTTTTCGTGCCTTTCTGCCCTCTGTTTCCCTTGTATTTTGCCTTGTGCTCTCTGTTTCACTCATTTTCCCCTTGTTTTGTGCCCTTCTGCCCTCTGTTTCCCTCGTTTTTTGTTTGCGCCCTTCTGTACTCTGTTTCCATCGTTTTTCGTGCCCTTCTGCCCTCTGTTTGCCTCGTTTTTGTGGCCTATTGCCCTCTGTTTCACTGTTTTCCCCTTGTTTTTTGTGCCCTTCTGCCCTCTGTTTCCCTCGTTTTTGTGGCCTTCTGCTCTCTGTTTCACTTGTTTTTTTTGGCCTTCTGCTCTCTGTTTCACTTGTTTTCCCCTTGTTTTTTGTGCCCTTCTGCCCTCTGTTTCCCTTGTTTTTTGTGCCTTTCTGCCCTCTGTTCCACCCATTTTCCCCTTGTTTTGTGCGCTTCTGCCCTCTGTTTTCCTTGTTTTTTGTGGCCTTCTGCTCTGTTTCACTTGTTTTTTTGGCCTTCTGCTCTCTGTTTCACTCGTTTTCCCCTTGTTTTTTGTGCCCTTCTGCCCTCTGTTTCCCCTGTTTTCTGTGGCCTGCTCTCTGTTTCACTCGTTTTCCCCTTGTTTTGTGCCCATCTGCCCTCTGTTTGCCTCGTTTTTTGTGGCCTTCTGCCCTCTGTTTCACTCGTTTTCCCCTTGTTTTTTGTGCCCTTCTGCCCTCTGTTTCCCTCATTTTTTGTGGCCTTCTGCTCTCTGTTTCACTTGTTTTTTTGCCTTCTGCTCTCTGTTTCACTCGTTTTCCCCTTGTTTAGTGCCCTTCTGCCCTGTTTCCCTTGTTTTTTGTGCCCTTCTGTCCCGTTTCCCCCGTTTTTCGTGCGCTTCTGCCCTCTTGTTTACCTAGTTTTTTGTGGCCTTCTGTCCTCTGTTGCACTCGTTTTCCCTTGTTTTCCGTGCCCTTCTGCCTTCTGTTTCCCTCTTTTTATTTGGCTTCTGCCCTGTTTCACTCGTTTTTCCCCTGTTTTTTGTGCCCTTCTGCCCTCTGTTTCCCTCGTTTTTTGTGGCCATCTGCCCTCTTTCACTCTTTTTCCATTGTTTTTCGTGCCTTTCTGCCCTCTGTTTCCCTTGTATTTTGTGGCCTTGTGCTCTCTGTTTCACTCATTTTCCCCTTGTTTTGTGCCCTTCTGCCCTCTGTTTCCCTCGTTTTTTGTTTGCGCCCTTCTGTACTCTGTTTCCATCGTTTTTCGTGCCCTTCTGCCCTCTGTTTCCCTCGTGTTTCACGCCCTTTTGCCCTGTTTCCCTAGTTTTTTGTGCCTTTCTGCCCTCTGTTCCACCCGTTTTCCCCTTGTTTTTGTAGCCTTCTGCCCTCTGTTTCCCTCGTTTTTTGTGGCCTTCTGCTCTCTGTTTCACTTGTTTTTTTTGGCCTTCTGCTCTCTGTTTCACTCATTTTCCCCTTGCTTTTTTGTGCCCTTCTGCCCTCTGTTTCACTCATTTTCCCCTTGTTTTTTGTGCCCTTCTGCCCTCTGTTTCCCTCGTTTTTTGTGCCTTTCTGCCCTCTGTTCCACCCATTTTCCCCTTGTTTTGTGCCCTTCTGCCCTCTGTTTGCCTCGTTTTTTGTGGCCTATTGCCCTCTGTTTCACTGTTTTCCCCTTGTTTTTTGTGCCCTTCTGCTCTCTGTTTCCCTCGTTTTTGTGGCCTTCTGCTCTCTGTTTCACATGTTTTTTTTGGCCTTCTGCTCTCTGTTTCACTCGTTTTCCCCTTGTTTTTTGTGCCCTTCTGCCCTCTGTTTCCCTTGTTTTCTGTGGCCTGCTCTCTGTTTCACTCGTTTTCCCCTTGTTTTGTGCCCATCTGCCCTCTGTTTGCCTCGTTTTTTGTGGCCTTCTGCCCTCTGTTTCACTCGTTTTCCCCTTGTTTTTTGTGCCCTTCTGCCCTCTGTTTCCCTCGTTTTTTGAGGCCTTCTGCTCTCTGTTTCACTTGTTTTTTTTGGCCTTCTGCTCTCTGTTTCACTCGTTTTCCCCTTGTTTTTCGTGCCCTTCTGCCCTGTTTACCTTGTTTTCTGTGGCCTTCTGCTCTCTGTTTCACTCGTTTTTCCCTTGTTTTTTGTGCCCTTCTGCCCTCTGTTTCCCTCGTTTTTTGTGGCCATCTGCCCTCTTTCACTCTTTTTCCCATTGTTTTTTGTGCCTTTCTGCCCTCTGTTTCCCTTGTATTTTGTGGCCTTGTGCTCTCTGTTTCACTCATTTTCCCCTTGTTTTGTGCCCTTCTGCCCTCTGTTTCCCTCGTTTTTTGTTTGCGCCCTTCTGTACTTTGTTTCCATCGTTTTTCGTGCCCTTCTGCCCTCTGTTTCCCTCGTGTTTCGCGCCCTTTTGCCCTGTTTCCCTAGTTTTTTGTGCCTTTCTGCCCTCTGTTCCACCCGTTTTACCCTTGTTTTTGTAGCCTTCTGCCCTCTGTTTCCCTCTTTTTTTTGTGGCCTTCTGCTCTCTGTTTCACTTGTTTTTTTTGGCCTTCTGCTCTCTGTTTCACTCATTTTCCCCTTGTTTTTTTGTGCCCTTCTGCCCTCTGTTTCACTCATTTTCCCCTTGTTTTTTGTGCCCTTCTGCCCTCTGTTTCCCTCATTTTTTGTGCCTTTCTGCCCTCTGTTCCACCTGTTTTCCCCTTGTTTTTGTACCCTTCTGCCCTCTGTTTCACTCGTTTTCCCCTTGTTTTTCGTGCCCTTCTGCCCTGTTTCCCTTGTTTTCTGTGGCCTTCTGCTCTCTGTTTCACTCGTTTTCCCCTTGTTTTGTGCCCTTCTGCCCTGTTTCCCTTGTTTTTTGTGCCCTTCTGTCCCGTTTCCCCCGTTTTTCGTGCCCTTCTGCCCTCTTGTTTACCTCGTTTTTTGTGGCCTTCTGTCCTCTGTTGCACTCGTTTTCCCCTTGTTTTCCCAGCCCTTCTGCCTTCTGTTTCCCTCTTTTTATGTGGCCTTCTGCCCTGTTTCACTCCTTTTACCCTTGTTTTTTATGCCCTTCTGCCCTCTGTTTCCCTCGTTTTTTGTGGCCATCTGCCCTGTTTCACTTGTTTTCCCCTTGTTTTTCGTGCCTTTCTGCCCTCTGTTTCCCTTGTTTGTTGTGACCTTCTGCTCTCTGTTTCACTTTTCCCCTTGTTTTGTGCCCTTCTGCCCTCTGTTTCCCTTGTTTTTTGTTTGTGCCATTCTGCACTCTGTTTCACTTGTTTTCCCCTTGTTTTTTGTGCCCTTCTGCCCTCTGTTTCCTCGTTTTCTGTGGCCTTCTGCTCTGTTTCACTCTTTTCCCCCTTGTTTTGTGCCCTTCTGCCCTGTTTCCCTCGTTTTTCTTGCCCTTCTGCCTCTGTTTCCCTTATTTTTTGTGGCCTTCTGCCCTCTGTTTTCCTTGTATTTTGTGGCCTTGTGCTCTCTGTTTCACTCATTTTCCCCTTGTTTTGTGCCCTTCTGCCCTCTGTTTCCCTCGTTTTTTGTTTGTGCCCTTCTGCACTGTTTCCATCATTTTTCGTGCCCTTCTGCCCTCTGTTTCCCTCGTGTTTCACGCCCTTTTGCCCTGTTTCCCTAGTTTTTTGTGCCTTTCTGCCCTCTGTTCCACCCGTTTTCCCCTTGTTTTTGGAGCCTTCTGCCCTCGGTTTCACTCGTTTTCCCCTTGTTTTTTGTGCCCTTCTGCCCTGTTTCCCTTGTTTTCTGTGGCCTGCTCTCTGTTTCACTAGTTTTCCCCTTGTTTTGTGCCCTTCTGCCCTCTGTTTCGCTCGTTTTTTGTGGCCTTCTGCTCTCTGTTTCACTTGTTTTTTTTTGGCCTTCTGCTCTGTTTCACTAGTTTTTTTGGCCTTCTGCTCTCTGTTTCACTCGTTTTCCTCTTGTTTTTGTGCACTTCTGCCCTCTGTTTCACTCGTTTTCCCCTTGTTTTTCGTGCCCTTCTGCCCTCTGTTTCCCTCGTTTTTTGTGGCCATCTGCCCTCTTTCACTCTTTATCCCATTGTTTTTCGTGCCTTTCTGCCCTCTGTTTCCCTTGTATTTTGCCTTGTGCTCTCTGTTTCACTCATTTTCCCCTTGTTTTGTGCCCTTCTGCCCTCTGTTTCCCTCGTTTTTTGTTTGCGCCCTTCTGTACTCTGTTTCCATCGTTTTTCGTGCCCTTCTGCCCTCTGTTTGCCTCGTTTTTTGTGGCCTATTGCCCTCTGTTTCACTGTTTTCCCCTTGTTTTTTGTGCCCTTCTGCCCTCTGTTTCCCTCGTTTTTGTGGCCTTCTGCTCTCTGTTTCACTTGTTTTTTTTGGCCTTCTGCTCTCTGTTTCACTTGTTTTCCCCTTGTTTTTTGTGCCCTTCTGCCCTCTGTTTCCCTTGTTTTTTGTGCCTTTCTGCCCTCTGTTCCACCCATTTTCCCCTTGTTTTTGTGCGCTTCTGCCCTCTGTTTCCCTTGTTTTTTGTGGCCTTCTGCTCTGTTTCACTTGTTTTTTTTGGCCTTCTGCTCTCTGTTTCACTCGTTTTCCCCTTGTTTTTTGTGCCCTTCTGCCCTCTGTTTCCCCTGTTTTCTGTGGCCTGCTCTCTGTTTCACTCGTTTTCCCCTTGTTTTGTGCCCATCTGCCCTCTGTTTGCCTCGTTTTTTGTGGCCTTCTGCCCTCTGTTTCACTCGTTTTCCCCTTGTTTTTTGTGCCCTTCTGCCCTCTGTTTCCCTCATTTTTTGTGGCCTTCTGCTCTCTGTTTCACTTGTTTTTTTGGCCTTCTGCTCTCTGTTTCACTCGTTTTCCCCTTGTTTAGTGCCCTTCTGCCCTGTTTCCCTTGTTTTTTGTGCCCTTCTGTCCCGTTTCCCCCGTTTTTCGTGCGCTTCTGCCCTCTTGTTTACCTAGTTTTTTGTGGCCTTCTGTCCTCTGTTGCACTCGTTTTCCCCTTGTTTTCCGTGCCCTTCTGCCTTCTGTTTCCCTCTTTTTATTTGGCCTTCTGCCCTGTTTCACTCGTTTTTCCCCTGTTTTTTGTGCCCTTCTGCCCTCTGTTTCCCTCGTTTTTTGTGGCCATCTGCCCTCTTTCACTCTTTTTCCCATTGTTTTTCGTGCCTTTCTGCCCTCTGTTTCCCTTGTATTTTGTGGCCTTGTGCTCTCTGTTTCACTCATTTTCCCCTTGTTTTGTGCCCTTCTGCCCTCTGTTTCCCTCGTTTTTTGTTTGCGCCCTTCTGTACTCTGTTTCCATCGTTTTTCGTGCCCTTCTGCCCTCTGTTTCCCTCGTGTTTCACGCCCTTTTGCCCTGTTTCCCTAGTTTTTTGTGCCTTTCTGCCCTCTGTTCCACCCGTTTTCCCCTTGTTTTTGTAGCCTTCTGCCCTCTGTTTCCCTCGTTTTTTGTGGCCTTCTGCTCTCTGTTTCACTTGTTTTTTTTGGCCTTCTGCTCTCTGTTTCACTCATTTTCCCCTTGCTTTTTTGTGCCCTTCTGCCCTCTGTTTCACTCATTTTCCCCTTGTTTTTTGTGCCCTTCTGCCCTCTGTTTCCCTCGTTTTTTGTGCCTTTCTGCCCTCTGTTCCACCCATTTTCCCCTTGTTTTGTGCCCTTCTGCCCTCTGTTTGCCTCGTTTTTTGTGGCCTATTGCCCTCTGTTTCACTGTTTTCCCCTTGTTTTTTGTGCCCTTCTGCTCTCTGTTTCCCTCGTTTTTGTGGCCTTCTGCTCTCTGTTTCACATGTTTTTTTTGGCCTTCTGCTCTCTGTTTCACTCGTTTTCCCCTTGTTTTTTGTGCCCTTCTGCCCTCTGTTTCCCTTGTTTTCTGTGGCCTGCTCTCTGTTTCACTCGTTTTCCCCTTGTTTTGTGCCCATCTGCCCTCTGTTTGCCTCGTTTTTTGTGGCCTTCTGCCCTCTGTTTCACTCGTTTTCCCCTTGTTTTTTGTGCCCTTCTGCCCTCTGTTTCCCTCGTTTTTTGAGGCCTTCTGCTCACTGTTTCACTTGTTTTTTTTGGCCTTCTGCTCTCTGTTTCACTCGTTTTCCCCTTGTTTTTCGTGCCCTTCTGCCCTGTTTACCTTGTTTTCTGTGGCCTTCTGCTCTCTGTTTCACTCGTTTTTCCCTTGTTTTTTGTGCCCTTCTGCCCTCTGTTTCCCTCGTTTTTTGTGGCCATCTGCCCTCTTTCACTCTTTTTCCCATTGTTTTTCGTGCCTTTCTGCCCTCTGTTTCCCTTGTATTTTGTGGCCTTGTGCTCTCTGTTTCACTCATTTTCCCCTTGTTTTGTGCCCTTCTGCCCTCTGTTTCCCTCGTTTTTTGTTTGCGCCCTTCTGTACTTTGTTTCCATCGTTTTTCGTGCCCTTCTGCCCTCTGTTTCCCTCGTGTTTCGCGCCCTTTTGCCCTGTTTCCCTAGTTTTTTGTGCCTTTCTGCCCTCTGTTCCACCCGTTTTACCCTTGTTTTTGTAGCCTTCTGCCCTCTGTTTCCCTCTTTTTTTGTGGCCTTCTGCTCTCTGTTTCACTTGTTTTTTTTGGCCTTCTGCTCTCTGTTTCACTCATTTTCCCCTTGTTTTTTTGTGCCCTTCTGCCCTCTGTTTCACTCATTTTCCCCTTGTTTTTTGTGCCCTTCTGCCCTCTGTTTCCCTCATTTTTTGTGCCTTTCTGCCCTCTGTTCCACCTGTTTTCCCCTTGTTTTTGTACCCTTCTGCCCTCTGTTTCACTCGTTTTCCCCTTGTTTTTCGTGCCCTTCTGCCCTGTTTCCCTTGTTTTCTGTGGCCTTCTGCTCTCTGTTTCACTCGTTTTCCCCTTGTTTTGTGCCCTTCTGCCCTGTTTCCCTTGTTTTTTGTGCCCTTCTGTCCCGTTTCCCCCGTTTTTCGTGCCCTTCTGCCCTCTTGTTTACCTCGTTTTTTGTGGCCTTCTGTCCTCTGTTGCACTCGTTTTCCCCTTGTTTTCCCAGCCCTTCTGCCTTCTGTTTCCCTCTTTTTATGTGGCCTTCTGCCCTGTTTCACTCCTTTTACCCTTGTTTTTTATGCCCTTCTGCCCTCTGTTTCCCTCGTTTTTTGTGGCCATCTGCCCTGTTTCACTTGTTTTCCCCTTGTTTTTCGTGCCTTTCTGCCCTCTGTTTCCCTTGTTTGTTGTGACCTTCTGCTCTCTGTTTCACTTTTCCCCTTGTTTTGTGCCCTTCTGCCCTCTGTTTCCCTTGTTTTTTGTTTGTGCCATTCTGCACTCTGTTTCACTTGTTTTCCCCTTGTTTTTTGTGCCCTTCTGCCCTCTGTTTCCCTCGTTTTCTGTGGCCTTCTGCTCTGTTTCACTCTTTTCCCCCTTGTTTTGTGCCCTTCTGCCCTGTTTCCCTCGTTTTTCTTGCCCTTCTGCCTCTGTTTCCCTTATTTTTTGTGGCCTTCTGCCCTCTGTTTTCCTTGTATTTTGTGGCCTTGTGCTCTCTGTTTCACTCATTTTCCCCTTGTTTTGTGCCCTTCTGCCCTCTGTTTCCCTCGTTTTTTGTTTGTGCCCTTCTGCACTGTTTCCATCATTTTTCGTGCCCTTCTGCCCTCTGTTTCCCTCGTGTTTCACGCCCTTTTGCCCTGTTTCCCTAGTTTTTTGTGCCTTTCTGCCCTCTGTTCCACCCGTTTTCCCCTTGTTTTTGGAGCCTTCTGCCCTCGGTTTCACTCGTTTTCCCCTTGTTTTTTGTGCCCTTCTGCCCTGTTTCCCTTGTTTTCTGTGGCCTGCTCTCTGTTTCACTAGTTTTCCCCTTGTTTTGTGCCCTTCTGCCCTCTGTTTCGCTCGTTTTTTGTGGCCTTCTGCTCTCTGTTTCACTTGTTTTTTTTTGGCCTTCTGCTCTGTTTCACTAGTTTTTTTGGCCTTCTGCTCTCTGTTTCACTCGTTTTCCTCTTGTTTTTGTGCACTTCTGCCCTCTGTTTCACTCGTTTTCCCCTTGTTTTTTGTGCCCTTCTGCCCTCTGTTTCCCTCGTTTTTTGTGGCCATCTGCCCTCTTTCACTCTTTATCCCATTGTTTTTCGTGCCTTTCTGCCCTCTGTTTCCCTTGTATTTTGCCTTGTGCTCTCTGTTTCACTCATTTTCCCCTTGTTTTGTGCCCTTCTGCCCTCTGTTTCCCTCGTTTTTTGTTTGCGCCCTTCTGTACTCTGTTTCCATCGTTTTTCGTGCCCTTCTGCCCTCTGTTTGCCTCGTTTTTTGTGGCCTATTGCCCTCTGTTTCACTGTTTTCCCCTTGTTTTTTGTGCCCTTCTGCCCTCTGTTTCCCTCGTTTTTGTGGCCTTCTGCTCTCTGTTTCACTTGTTTTTTTTGGCCTTCTGCTCTCTGTTTCACTTGTTTTCCCCTTGTTTTTTGTGCCCTTCTGCCCTCTGTTTCCCTTGTTTTTTGTGCCTTTCTGCCCTCTGTTCCACCCATTTTCCCCTTGTTTTTGTGCGCTTCTGCCCTCTGTTTCCCTTGTTTTTTGTGGCCTTCTGCTCTGTTTCACTTGTTTTTTTTGGCCTTCTGCTCTCTGTTTCACTCGTTTTCCCCTTGTTTTTTGTGCCCTTCTGCCCTCTGTTTCCCTTGTTTTTTGTGGCCTGCTCTCTGTTTCACTCGTTTTCCCCTTGTTTTGTGCCCATCTGCCCTCTGTTTGCCTCGTTTTTTGTGGCCTTCTGCCCTCTGTTTCACTCGTTTTCCCCTTGTTTTTTGTGCCCTTCTGCCCTCTGTTTCCCTCGTTTTTTGTGGCCTTCTGCTCTCTGTTTCACTTGTTTTTTTTGGCCTTCTGCTCTCTGTTTCACTCGTTTTCCCCTTGTTTTTCGTGCCCTTCTGCCCTGTTTACCTTGTTTTCTGTGGCCTTCTGCTCTCTGTTTCACTCGTTTTTCCCCTGTTTTTTGTGCCCTTCTGCCCTCTGTTTCCCTCGTTTTTTGTGGCCATCTGCCCTCTTTCACTCTTTTTCCCATTGTTTTTCGTGCCTTTCTGCCCTCTGTTTCCCTTGTATTTTGTGGCCTTGTGCTCCCTGTTTCACTCATTTTCCCCTTGTTTTTTGTGCCCTTCTGCCCTGTTTCACTCGTTTTCCCCTTGTTTTTTGTGCCCTTCTGCCCTCTGTTTCCCTCGTTATTTGTGCCTTTTTGCCCTCTGTTCCACCCGTTTTCCCTTTGTTTTTGTGCCCTTCTGCCCTGTTTCACTCCTTTTCCCCTTGTTTTTTGTGCCCTTCTGCCCTGTTTCCCTCGTTTTTTGTGCCTTTCTGCACTCTGTTCTACCCGTTTTCCCCTTGTTTTTGTGCACTTCTGCCCTCTGTTTCACTCGTTTTCCCCTTGTTTTTCGAGCCCTTCTGCCCTGTTTCCCTTGTTTTCTGTGGCCTTCTGCTCTCTGTTTCACTCGTTTTCCCTTGTTTTTTGTGCCCTTCTGCCCTCTGTTTCCCTCGTTTTTTGTGGCCATCTGCCCTGTTTCACTCTTTTTTCCCATTGTTTTTCGTGCCTTTCTGCCCTCTGTTTCCCTTGTATTTTGTGGCCTTGTGCTCTCTGTTTCACTAATTTTCCCCTTGTTTTGTGCCCTTCTGCCCTCTGTTTCCCTTGTTTTTTGTTTGTGCCCTTCTGTACTCTGTTTCCATCATTTTTCGTGCCCTTCTGCCCTCTGTTTCCCTCGTGTTTCGTGCCCTTCTGCCCTGTTTCCCTTGTTTTCTGTGGCCTGCTCTCTGTTTCACTGTTTTTCCCCTTGTTTTGTGCCCTTCTGCCCTCTGTTTGCCACGTTTTTTGTGGCCTTTTGCCCTCCGTTTCACTGTGTTCCCCTTGTTTTTTGTGCCTTTCTGCCCTCTGTTTCCCTCGTTTTTGTGGCCTTCTGCTCTCTGTTTCACTTGTTTTTTTTGGCCTTCTGCTCTCTGTTTCACTTGTTTTCCCCTTGTTTTTTGTGCCCTTCTGCCCTCTGTTTCCCTCGTTTTTTGTGCCTTTCTGCCCTCTGTTCCACCCATTTTCCCCTTGTTTTTGTGCGCTTCTGCCCTCTGTTTCCCTTGTTTTTTGTGGCCTTCTGCTCAGTTTCACTTGTTTTTTTTGGCCTTCTGCTCTCTGTTTCACTCGTTTTCCCCTTGTTTTTTGTGCCCTTCTGCCCTGTTTCACTCGTTTTCCCCTTGTTTTTTGTGCCCTTATGTCCTCTGTTTCCCTCGTATTTTTTGTGCCTTTCTGCCCTCTGTTCCACCCGTTTTCCCCTTGTTTTTGTGCCATTCTGCCCTGTTTCCCTCGTTTTCCCCTTGTTTTTTGTGCCCTTCTGCCCTGTTTCCCTTGTTTTCTGTGGCCTTCTGCTCTCTGTTTCACTCATTTTCCCATTGTTTTGTGCCCTTCTGCCCTCTGTTTCCCTCGTTTTTCATGCCCTTCTGCCCTCTGTTTCCCTAGTTTTTTGTGGCCTTCTGCCCTCTGTTTCACTCGTTTTCCCCTTGTTTTTGGTGCCCTTCTGCCCTCTGTTTCCCATGTTTTTTGTGGCCTTCTGCTCTGTTTCACTTGTTTTTTTGGCCTTCTGCTCTCTGTTTCACTCGTTTTCCCCTTGTTTTTGTGCCCTTCTGCCCTGTTTCACTCGTTTTCCCCTTGTTTTTTGTGCCCTTCTGCCCTCTGTTTCCCTCATTTTTTTGTGCCTTTCTGCCCTCTGTTCCACCCGTTTTCCCCTTGTTTTTGTGCCCTTCTGCCCTGTTTCACTCGTTTTCCCCTTGTTTTTTGTGCCCTTCTGCCCTCTGTTTCCCTTGTTTTTTGTGCTTTTCTGCCCTCTGTTCCACCCATTTTCCCCTTGTTTTTGTACCCTTCTGCCCTCTGTTTCACTCGTTTTCCCCTTGTTTTTCGTGCCCTTCTGCCCTGTTTCCCTTGTTTTCTGTGGCCTTCTGCTCTCTGTTTCACTCGTTTTCCCCTTGTTTAGTGCCCTTCTGCCCTGTTTCCCTTGTTTTTTGTGCCCTTCTGTCCCATTTCCCCCGTTTTTCGTGCGCTTCTGCCCTCTTGTTTACCTCGTTTTTTGTGGCCTTCTTTCCTCTGTTGCACTCGTTTTCCCTTGTTTTCCGTGCCCTTCTGCCTTCTGTTTCCCTCTTTTTATTTGGCCTTCTGCCCTGTTTCACTCGTTTTCCACTTGTTTTTCGTGCCCTTCTGCCCTCTGTTTCCCTCGTTTTTTGTGCCCTTCTGCCCTCTGTTTTTCTTGTTTTTTGTGGCCTTCTGCTCTCTGTTTCACTCCTTTTCCCCTTGTTTTTTGTGCCCTTCTGCCCTCTGTTTTCCTCGTTTTTTGTGGCCATCTGCCCTGTTTCACTTGTTTTCCCCTTGTTTTTCGTGCCTTTCTGCCCTCTGTTTCCCTTGTTTTTTGTGACCTTCTGCTTTCTGTTTCACTTTTCCCCTTGTTTTGTGCCCTTCTGCCCTCTGTTTCCCTTGTTTTTTGTTTGTGCCCTTCTGCACTCTGTTTCCCTCGTTTTTCGTGCCCTTCTGCCCTCTATTTCCCATGTGTTTCATGCCCTTTTGCCCTCTGTTTCCCTCGTTTTTTGTGCCTTTCTGCCCTCTGTTCCACCCGTTTTCCCCTTGTTTTTGTGGCCTTCTGCCCTCTGTTTCACTCATTTCCCCCTTGTTTTTTGTGCCCTTCTGCCCTGTTTCCCTTTTTTTCTGTGGCCTTCTGCCCTGTATTTCACTCATTTTCCCCTCATTTTTCATGCCCTTCTGCCCTCTGTTTCCCTCGTTTTTTGTGGCCCTCTGTTTCACTCATTTTCCCCTTGTCTTTGGTGCCCTTCTGCCATCTGTTTCCCTTGTTTTTTGTGGCCTTTTGCTCTGTTTCACTTGTTTTTTTGGCCTTCTGCTCTCTGTTTCACTCGTTTTCCCCTTGTTTTTTGTGCCCTTCTGCCCTGTTTCACTCGTTTTCCCCTTGTTTTTTGTGCCCTTCTGCCCTGTTTCCCTTGTTTTCTGTGGCCTTCTGCTCTCTGTTTCACTTATTTTCCCCTTGTTTTGTGCCCTTCTGCCCTCTGTTTCCCTCGTTTTTCATGCCCTTCTTCCCTCTGTTTCCCTCGTTTTTGTGGCCTTCTGCCCTCTGTTTCACTTGTTTTCCACTTGTTTTTGGTGCCCTTTTGCCCTCTGTTTCCCATGTTTTTTGTGGCCTTCTGCTCTGTTTCACTTGTTTTTTTGGCCTTCTGCTCTCTGTTTCACTCGTTTTCCCCTTTTTTTGTGCCCTTCTGCCCTGTTTCACTCGTTTTTCCCTTGTTTTTTGTGCCCTTCTGCCCTCTGTTTCACTCGTTTTTTTGTGCCTTTCTGCCTCTGTTCCACCCGTTTTCCCCTTGTTTTTTGTGCCCTTCTGCCCTGTTTCACTCATTTTCCCCTTGTTTTTTGTGCCCTTCTGCCCTGTTTCCCTTGTTTTCTGTGGCCTTCTGCTCTCTGTTTCACTTATTTTCCCCTTGTGTTGTGCCCTTCTGCCCTCTGTTTCCCTCGTTTTTCATGCCCTTCTGCCCTCTGTTTCCCTCGTTTTTGTGGCCTTCTGCCCTCTGTTTCACTTGTTTTCCCCTTGTTTTTGGTGCCCTTCTGCCCTCTGTTTCCCATGTTTTTTGTGGCCTTCTGCTCTGTTTCACTTGTTTTTTTTGGCCTTCTGCTCTCTGTTTCACTCGTTTTCCCCTTGTTTTTGTGCCCTTCTGTCCTGTTTCACTCGTTTTCCCCTTGTTTTTTTGTGCCCTTCTAACCTCTGTTTCCCTCGTTTTTTTGTGCCTTTCTGCCCTCTGTTCCACCCATTTTCCCCTTGTTTTTGAGCCCTTCTGCCCTGTTTCACTCGTTTTCCACTTGTTTTTGTGCCCTTCTGCCCTCTGTTTCCCTTGTTTTCTGTGGCCTGCTCTCTGTTTCACTCGTTTTCCCCTTGTTTTGTGCCCATATGCCCTCTGTTTGCCTCGTTTTTTGTGGCCTTCTGCCCTCTGTTTCACTCGTTTTCCCCTTGTTTTTTGTGCCCTTCTGCCCTCTGTTTCCCTCGTTTTTTGTGGCCTTCTGCTCTCTGTTTCACTTGTTTTTTTTGGCCTTCTGCTCTCTGTTTCACTCGTTTTCCCCTTGTTTTTCGTGCCCTTCTGCCCTGTTTACCTTGTTTTCTGTGGCCTTCTGCTCTCTGTTTCACTCGTTTTTCCCTTTTTTTTGTGCCCTTCTGCCCTCTGTTTCCCTCGTTTTTTGTGGCCATCTGCCCTCTTTCACTCTTTTTCCCATTGTTTTTCGTGCCTTTCTGCCCTCTGTTTCCCTTGTATTTTGTGGCCTTGTGCTCTCTGTTTCACTCATTTTCCCCTTGTTTTGTGCCCTTCTGCCCTCTGTTTCCCTCATTTTTTGTTTGCGCCCTTCTGTACTCTGTTTCCATCGTTTTTCGTGCCCTTCTGCCCTCTGTTTCGCGCCCTTTTGCCCTGTTTCCCTAGTTTTTTGTGCCTTTCTGCCCTCTGTTCCACCCGTTTTCCCCTTGTTTTTGTAGCCTTCTGCCCTCTGTTTCCCTCGTTTTTCATGCCCTTCTGCCCTCTGTTTCCCTCGTTTTTTGTGGCCTTCTGCCCTCTGTTTCACTTGTTTTCCCCTTGTTTTTGGTGCCCTTCTGCCCTCTGTTTCCCATGTTTTTTGTGGCCTTCTGCTCTGTTTCACTTGTTTTTTTTGGCCTTCTGCTCTCTGTTTCACTCGTTTTCCCCTTTTTTTGTGCCCTTCTGCCCTGTTTCACTTGTTTTTCCCTTGTTTTTTGTGCCCTTCTGCCCTCTGTTTCACTCGTTTTTTTGTGCCTTTCTGCCCTCTGTTCCACCCGTTTTCCCCTTGTTTTTTGTGCCCTTCTGCCCTGTTTCACTCGTTTTCCCCTTGTTTTTTGTGCCCTTCTGCCCTGTTTCCCTTGTTTTCTGTGGCCTTCTGCTCTCTGTTTCACTTATTTTCCCCTTGTGTTGTGCCCTTCTGCCCTCTGTTTCCCTCGTTTTTCATGCCCTTCTGCCCTCTGTTTCCCTCATTTTTGTGGCCTTCTGCCCTCTGTTTCACTTGTTTTCCCCTTGTTTTTGGTGCCCTTCTGCCCTCTGTTTCCCATGTTTTTTGTGGCCTTCTGCTCTGTTTCACTTGTTTTTTTTGGCCTTCTGCTCACTGTTTCACTCGTTTTCCCCTTGTTTTTGTGCCCTTCTGTCCTGTTTCACTCGTTTTCCCCTTGTTTTTTTGTGCCCTTCTAACCTCTGTTTCCCTCGTTTTTTTGTGCCTTTCTGCCCTCTGTTCCACCCATTTTCCCCTTGTTTTTGAGCCCTTCTGCCCTGTTTCACTCGTTTTCCACTTGTTTTTGTGCCCTTCTGCCCTCTGTTTCCCTTGTTTTCTGTGGCCTGCTCTCTGTTTCACTCGTTTTCCCCTTGTTTTGTGCCCATATGCCCTCTGTTTGCCTCGTTTTTTGTGGCCTTCTGCCCTCTGTTTCACTCGTTTTCCCCTTGTTTTTTGTGCCCTTCTGCCCTCTGTTTCCCTCGTTTTTTGTGGCCTTCTGCTCTCTGTTTCACTTATTTTTTTTGGCCTTCTGCTCTCTGTTTCACTCGTTTTTCCCTTTTTTTTGTGCCCTTCTGCCCTCTGTTTCCCTCGTTTTTTGTGGCCATCTGCCCTCTTTCACTCTTTTTCCCATTGTTTTTCGTGCCTTTCTGCCCTCTGTTTCCCTTGTATTTTGTGGCCTTGTGCTCTCTGTTTCACTCATTTTCCCCTTGTTTTGTGCCCTTCTGCCCTCTGTTTCCCTCGTTTTTTGTTTGCGCCCTTCTGTACTCTGTTTCCATCGTTTTTCGTGCCCTTCTGCCCTCTGTTTCCCTCATGTTTTGCGCCCTTTTGCCCTGTTTCCCTAGTTTTTTGTGCCTTTCTGCCCTCTGTTTCACTTGTGTTTTTTTGGCCTTCTGCTCTCTGTTTCACTCATTTTCCCCTTGTTTTTTTGTGCCCTTCTGCCCTCTGTTTCACTCATTTTCCCCTTGTTTTTTGTGCCCTTTTGCCCTCTGTTTCCCTCGTTTTTTGTGCCTTTCTGCCCTCTGTTCCACCCGTTTTCCCCTTGTTTTTGTAGCCTTCTGCCCTCTGTTTCCCTCGTTTTTTGTGGCCTTCTGCTCTCTGTTTCACTTGTGTTTTTTTGGCCTTCTGCTCTCTGTTTCACTCATTTTCCCCTTGTTTTTTTGTGCCCTTCTGCCCTCTGTTTCACTCATTTTCCCCTTGTTTTTTGTGCCCTTCTGCCCTCTGTTTCCCTCGTTTTTTGTGCCTTTCTGCCCTCTGTTCCACCCGTTTTCCCCTTCTTTTTGTGCCCTTCTGCCCTCTGTTTCACTCGTTTTCCCCTTGTTTTTCGTGCCCTTCTGCCCTGTTTCCCTTGTTTTCTGTGGCCTTCTGCTCTCTGTTTCACTCGTTTTCCCCTTGTTTTGTGCCCTTCTGCCCTGTTTCCCTTGTTTTTTGTGCCCTTCTGTCCCGTTTCCCCCGTTTTTCGTGCCCTTCTGCCCTCTTGTTTACCTCGTTTTTTGTGGCCTTCTGTCCTCTGTTGCACTCGTTTTCCCCTTTTTTTCCGTGCCCTTCTGCCTTCTGTTTCCCTCTTTTTATGTGGCCTTCTGCCCTGTTTCACTCCTTTTACCCTTGTTTTTTATGCCCTTCTGCCCTCTGTTTCCCTCGATTTTTGTGGCCATCTGCCCTGTTTCACTTGTTTTCCCCTTGTTTTTCGTGCCTTTCTGCCCTCTGTTTCCCTTGTTTGTTGTGACCTTCTGCTCTCTGTTTCACTTTTCCCCTTGTTTTGTGCCCTTCTGCCCTCTGTTTCCCTTGTTTTTTGTTTGTGCCATTCTGCACTCTGTTTCACTTGTTTTCCCCTTGTTTTTTGTGACCTTCTGCCCTCTGTTTCCCTCGTTTTCTGTGGCCTTCTGCTCTGTTTCACTCTTTTCCCCCTTGTTTTGTGCCCTTCTGCCCTGTTTCCCTCGTTTTTCTTGCCCTTCTGCCTCTGTTTCCCTTATTTTTTGTGGCCTTCTCCCCTCTGTTTTCCTTGTATTTTGTGGCCTTGTGCTTTCTGTTTCACTCATTTTCCCCTTGTTTTGTGCCCTTCTGCCCTCTGTTTCCCTCGTTTTTTGTTTGTGCCCTTCTGCACTGTTTCCATCGTTTTTCGTGCCCTTCTGCCCTCTGTTTCCCTCGTGTTTCACGCCCTTTTGCCCTGTTTCCCTAGTTTTTTGTGCCTTTCTGCCCTCTGTTCCACCCGTTTTCCCCTTGTTTTTGGAGCCTTCTGCCCTCGGTTTCACTCGTTTTCCCCTTGTTTTTTGTGCCCTTCTGCCCTGTTTCCCTTGTTTTCTGTGGCCTGCTCTCTGTTTCACTAGTTTTCCCCTTGTTTTGTGCCCTTCTGCCCTCTGTTTCGCTCGTTTTTTGTGGCCTTCTGCTCTCTGTTTCACTTGTTTTTTTTGGCCTTCTGCTCTCTGTTTCACTCGTTTTCCTCTTGTTTTTGTGCACTTCTGCCCTCTGTTTCACTCGTTTTCCCCTTGTTTTTCGTGCCCTTCTGCCCTCTGTTTCCCTCGTTTTTTGTGGCCATCTGCCCTCTTTCACTCTTTTTCCCATTGTTTTTCGTGCCTTTCTGCCCTCTGTTTCCCTTGTATTTTGTGGCCTTGTGCTCTCTGTTTCACTCATTTTCCCCTTGTTTTGTGCCCCTCTGCCCTCTGTTTCCCTCGTTTTTTGTTTGCGACCTTCTGTACTCTGTTTCCATCGTTTTTCGTGCCCTTCTGCCCTCTGTTTCCCTCGTGTTTCGTGCCCTTCTGCCCTGTTTCCCTTGTTTTCTGTGGCCTGCTCTCTGTTTCACTCGTTTTCCCCATGTTTTGTGCCCTTCTGCCCTCTGTGTGCCTCATTTTTTGTGGCCTATTGCCCTCTGTTTCACTGTTTTCCCCTTGTTTTTTGTGCCCTTCTGCCCTCTGTTTCCCTCGTTTTTGTGGCCTTCTGCTCTCTGTTTCACTTGTTTTTTTTGGCCTTCTGCTCTCTGTTTCACTCGTTTTCCCCTTGTTTTTTGTGCCCTTCTGCCCTCTGTTTCCCTTGTTTTCTGTGGCCTGCTCTCTGTTTCACTCGTTTTCCCCTTGTTTTGTGCCCATCTGCCCTCTGTTTGCCTCGTTTTTTGTGGCCTTCTGCCCTCTGTTTCACTCGTTTTCCCCTTGTTTTTTGTGCCCTTCTGCCCTCTGTTTCCCTCGTTTTTTGTGGCCTTCTGCTCTCTGTTTCACTTGTTTTTTTTGGCCTTCTGCTCTCTGTTTCACTCGTTTTCCCCTTGTTTTTCGTGCCCTTCTGCCCTGTTTACCTTGTTTTCTGTGGCCTTCTGCTCTCTGTTTCACTCGTTTTTCCCTTGTTTTTTGTGCCCTTCTGCCCTCTGTTTCCCTCGCTTTTTGTGGCCATCTGCCCTCTTTCACTCTTTTTCCCATTGTTTTTCGTGCCTTTCTGCCCTCTGTTTCCCTTGTATTTTGTGGCCTTGTGCTCTCTGTTTCACTCATTTTCCCCTTGTTTTGTGCCCTTCTGCCCTCTGTTTCCCTCGTTTTTTGTTTGCGCCCTTCTGTACTCTGTTTCCATCGTTTTTCGTGCCCTTCTGCCCTCTGTTTCCCTCGTGTTTTGTGCCCTTTTGCCCTGTTTCCCTAGTTTTTTGTGCCTTTCTGCCCTCTGTTCCACCCGTTTTACCCTTGTTTTTGTAGCCTTCTGCCCTCTGTTTCCCTCGTTTTTTGTGGCCTTCTGCTCTCTGTTTCACTTGTTTTTTTTTGGCCTTCTGCTCTCTGTTTCACTCATTTTCCCCTTGTTTTTTTGTGCCCTTCTGCCCTCTGTTTCACTCATTTTCCCCTTGTTTTTTGTGCCCTTCTGTCCTCTGTTTCCCTCGTTTTTTGTGCCTTTCTGCCCTCTGTTCCACCCGTTTTCCCCTTGTTTTTGTACCCTTCTGCCCTCTGTTTCACTCGTTTTCCCCTTGTTTTTCGTGCCCTTCTGCCCTGTTTCCCTTGTTTTCTGTGGCCTTCTGCTCTCTGTTTCACTCGTTTTCCCCTTGTTTTGTGCCCTTCTGCCCTGTTTCCCTTGTTTTTTGTGCCCTTCTGTCCCGTTTCCCCCGTTTTTCGTGCCCTTCTGCCCTCTTGTTTACCTCGTTTTTTGTGGCCTTCTGTCCTCTGTTGCACTCGTTTTCCCCTTGTTTTCCCAGCCCTTCTGCCTTCTGTTTCCCTCTTTTTATGTGGCCTTCTGCCCTGTTTCACTCCTTTTACCCTTGTTTTTTATGCCCTTCTGCCCTCTGTTTCCCTCGTTTTTTGTGGCCATCTGCCCTGTTTCACTTGTTTTCCCCTTGTTTTTCGTGCCTTTCTGCCCTCTGTTTCCCTTGTTTGTTGTGACCTTCTGCTCTCTGTTTCACTTTTCCCCTTGTTTTGTGCCCTTCTGCCCTCTGTTTCCCTTGTTTTTTGTTTGTGCCATTCTGCACTCTGTTTCACTTGTTTTCCCCTTGTTTTTTGTGCCCTTCTGCCCTCTGTTTCCCTCGTTTTCTGTGGCCTTCTGCTCTGTTTCACTCTTTTCCCCCTTGTTTTGTGCCCTTCTGCCCTGTTTCCCTCGTTTTTCTTGCCCTTCTGCCTCTGTTTCCCTTATTTTTTGTGGCCTTCTGCCCTCTGTTTTCCTTGTATTTTGTGGCCTTGTGCTCTCTGTTTCACTCATTTTCCCCTTGTTTTGTGCCCTTCTGCCCTCTGTTTCCCTCGTTTTTTGTTTGTGCCCTTCTGCACTGTTTCCATCGTTTTTCGTGCCCTTCTGCCCTCTGTTTCCCTCGTGTTTCACGCCCTTTTGCCCTGTTTCCCTAGTTTTTTGTGCCTTTCTGCCCTCTGTTCCCCCCGTTTTCCCCTTGTTTTTGGAGCCTTCTGCCCTCGGTTTCACTCGTTTTCCCCTTGTTTTTTGTGCCCTTCTGCCCTGTTTCCCTTGTTTTCTGTGGCCTGCTCTCTGTTTCACTAGTTTTCCCCTTGTTTTGTGCCCTTCTGCCCTCTGTTTCGCTCGTTTTTTGTGGCCTTCTGCTCTCTGTTTCACTTGTTTTTTTTTGGCCTTCTGCTCTGTTTCACTTGTTTTTTTGGCCTTCTGCTCTCTGTTTCACTCGTTTTCCTCTTGTTTTTGTGCACTTCTGCCCTCTGTTTCACTCGTTTTCCCCTTGTTTTTCGTGCCCTTCTGCCCTCTGTTTCCCTCGTTTTTTGTGGCCATCTGCCCTCTTTCACTCTTTTTCCCATTGTTTTTCGTGCCTTTCTGCCCTCTGTTTCCCTTGTATTTTGCCTTGTGCTCTCTGTTTCACTCATTTTCCCCTTGTTTTGTGCCCTTCTGCCCTCTGTTTCCCTCGTTTTTTGTTTGCGCCCTTCTGTACTCTGTTTCCATCGTTTTTCGTGCCCTTCTGCCCTCTGTTTGCCTCGTTTTTTGTGGCCTATTGCCCTCTGTTTCACTGTTTTCCCCTTGTTTTTTGTGCCCTTCTGCCCTCTGTTTCCCTCGTTTTTGTGGCCTTCTGCTCTCTGTTTCACTTGTTTTTTTGGCCTTCTGCTCTCTGTTTCACTTGTTTTCCCCTTGTTTTTTGTGCCCTTCTGCCCTCTGTTTCCCTTGTTTTTTGTGCCTTTCTGCCCTCTGTTCCACCCATTTTCCCCTTGTTTTTGTGCGCTTCTGCCCTCTGTTTCCCTTGTTTTTTGTGGCCTTCTGCTCTGTTTCACTTGTTTTTTTTGGCCTTCTGCTCTCTGTTTCACTCGTTTTCCCCTTGTTTTTTGTGCCCTTCTGCCCTCTGTTTCCCCTGTTTTCTGTGGCCTGCTCTCTGTTTCACTCGTTTTCCCCTTGTTTTGTGCCCATCTGCCCTCTGTTTGCCTCGTTTTTTGTGGCCTTCTGCCCTCTGTTTCACTCGTTTTCCCCTTGTTTTTTGTGCCCTTCTGCCCTCTGTTTCCCTCATTTTTTGTGGCCTTCTGCTCTCTGTTTCACTTGTTTTTTTGGCCTTCTGCTCTCTGTTTCACTCGTTTTCCCCTTGTTTAGTGCCCTTCTGCCCTGTTTCCCTTGTTTTTTGTGCCCTTCTGTCCCGTTTCCCCCATTTTTCGTGCGCTTCTGCCCTCTTGTTTACCTAGTTTTTTGTGGCCTTCTGTCCTCTGTTGCACTCGTTTTCCCCTTGTTTTCCGTGCCCTTCTGCCTTCTGTTTCCCTCTTTTTATTTGGCCTTCTGCCCTGTTTCACTCGTTTTTCCCCTGTTTTTTGTGCCCTTCTGCCCTCTGTTTCCCTCGTTTTTTGTGGCCATCTGCCCTCTTTCACTCTTTTTCCCATTGTTTTTCGTGCCTTTCTGCCCTCTGTTTCCCTTGTATTTTGTGGCCTTGTGCTCTCTGTTTCACTCATTTTCCCCTTGTTTTGTGCCCTTCTGCCCTCTGTTTCCCTCGTTTTTTGTTTGCGCCCTTCTGTACTCTGTTTCCATCGTTTTTCGTGCCCTTCTGCCCTCTGTTTCCCTCGTGTTTCACGCCCTTTTGCCCTGTTTCCCTAGTTTTTTGTGCCTTTCTGCCCTCTGTTCCACCCGTTTTCCCCTTGTTTTTGTAGCCTTCTGCCCTCTGTTTCCCTCGTTTTTTGTGGCCTTCTGCTCTCTGTTTCACTTGTTTTTTTTGGCCTTCTGCTCTCTGTTTCACTCATTTTCCCCTTGCTTTTTTGTGCCCTTCTGCCCTCTGTTTCACTCATTTTCCCCTTGTTTTTTGTGCCCTTCTGCCCTCTGTTTCCCTCGTTTTTTGTGCCTTTCTGCCCTCTGTTCCACCCATTTTCCCCTTGTTTTGTGCCCTTCTGCCCTCTGTTTGCCTCGTTTTTTGTGGCCTATTGCCCTCTGTTTCACTGTTTTCCCCTTGTTTTTTGTGCCCTTCTGCTCTCTGTTTCCCTCGTTTTTGTGGCCTTCTGCTCTCTGTTTCACATGTTTTTTTTGGCCTTCTGCTCTCTGTTTCACTCGTTTTCCCCTTGTTTTTTGTGCCCTTCTGCCCTCTGTTTCCCTTGTTTTCTGTGGCCTGCTCTCTGTTTCACTCGTTTTCCCCTTGTTTTGTGCCCATCTGCCCTCTGTTTGCCTCGTTTTTTGTGGCCTTCTGCCCTCTGTTTCACTCGTTTTCCCCTTGTTTTTTGTGCCCTTCTGCCCTCTGTTTCCCTCGTTTTTTGAGGCCTTCTGCTCTCTGTTTCACTTGTTTTTTTTGGCCTTCTGCTCTCTGTTTCACTCGTTTTCCCCTTGTTTTTCGTGCCCTTCTGCCCTGTTTACCTTGTTTTCTGTGGCCTTCTGCTCTCTGTTTCACTCGTTTTTCCCTTGTTTTTTGTGCCCTTCTGCCCTCTGTTTCCCTCGTTTTTTGTGGCCATCTGCCCTCTTTCACTCTTTTTCCCATTGTTTTTCGTGCCTTTCTGCCCTCTGTTTCCCTTGTATTTTGTGGCCTTGTGCTCTCTGTTTCACTCATTTTCCCCTTGTTTTGTGCCCTTCTGCCCTCTGTTTCCCTCGTTTTTTGTTTGCGCCCTTCTGTACTTTGTTTCCATCGTTTTTCGTGCCCTTCTGCCCTCTGTTTCCCTCGTGTTTCGCGCCCTTTTGCCCTGTTTCCCTAGTTTTTTGTGCCTTTCTGCCCTCTGTTCCACCCGTTTTACCCTTGTTTTTGTAGCCTTCTGCCCTCTGTTTCCCTCTTTTTTTGTGGCCTTCTGCTCTCTGTTTCACTTGTTTTTTTTGGCCTTCTGCTCTCTGTTTCACTCATTTTCCCCTTGTTTTTTTGTGCCCTTCTGCCCTCTGTTTCACTCATTTTCCCCTTGTTTTTTGTGCCCTTCTGCCCTCTGTTTCCCTCATTTTTTGTGCCTTTCTGCCCTCTGTTCCACCTGTTTTCCCCTTGTTTTTGTACCCTTCTGCCCTCTGTTTCACTCGTTTTCCCCTTGTTTTTCGTGCCCTTCTGCCCTGTTTCCCTTGTTTTCTGTGGCCTTCTGCTCTCTGTTTCACTCGTTTTCCCCTTGTTTTGTGCCCTTCTGCCCTGTTTCCCTTGTTTTTTGTGCCCTTCTGTCCCGTTTCCCCCGTTTTTCGTGCCCTTCTGCCCTCTTGTTTACCTCGTTTTTTGTGGCCTTCTGTCCTCTGTTGCACTCGTTTTCCCCTTGTTTTCCCAGCCCTTCTGCCTTCTGTTTCCCTCTTTTTATGTGGCCTTCTGCCCTGTTTCACTCCTTTTACCCTTGTTTTTTATGCCCTTCTGCCCTCTGTTTCCCTCGTTTTTTGTGGCCATCTGCCCTGTTTCACTTGTTTTCCCCTTGTTTTTCGTGCCTTTCTGCCCTCTGTTTCCCTTGTTTGTTGTGACCTTCTGCTCTCTGTTTCACTTTTCCCCTTGTTTTGTGCCCTTCTGCCCTCTGTTTCCCTTGTTTTTTGTTTGTGCCATTCTGCACTCTGTTTCACTTGTTTTCCCCTTGTTTTTTGTGCCCTTCTGCCCTCTGTTTCCCTCGTTTTCTGTGGCCTTCTGCTCTGTTTCACTCTTTTCCCCCTTGTTTTGTGCCCTTCTGCCCTGTTTCCCTCGTTTTTCTTGCCCTTCTGCCTCTGTTTCCCTTATTTTTTGTGGCCTTCTGCCCTCTGTTTTCCTTGTATTTTGTGGCCTTGTGCTCTCTGTTTCACTCATTTTCCCCTTGTTTTGTGCCCTTCTGCCCTCTGTTTCCCTCGTTTTTTGTTTGTGCCCTTCTGCACTGTTTCCATCATTTTTCGTGCCCTTCTGCCCTCTGTTTCCCTCGTGTTTCACGCCCTTTTGCCCTGTTTCCCTAGTTTTTTGTGCCTTTCTGCCCTCTGTTCCACCCGTTTTCCCCTTGTTTTTGGAGCCTTCTGCCCTCGGTTTCACTCGTTTTCCCCTTGTTTTTTGTGCCCTTCTGCCCTGTTTCCCTTGTTTTCTGTGGCCTGCTCTCTGTTTCACTAGTTTTCCCCTTGTTTTGTGCCCTTCTGCCCTCTGTTTCGCTCGTTTTTTGTGGCCTTCTGCTCTCTGTTTCACTTGTTTTTTTTTGGCCTTCTGCTCTGTTTCACTAGTTTTTTTGGCCTTCTGCTCTCTGTTTCACTCGTTTTCCTCTTGTTTTTGTGCACTTCTGCCCTCTGTTTCACTCGTTTTCCCCTTGTTTTTCGTGCCCTTCTGCCCTCTGTTTCCCTCGTTTTTTGTGGCCATCTGCCCTCTTTCACTCTTTATCCCATTGTTTTTCGTGCCTTTCTGCCCTCTGTTTCCCTTGTATTTTGCCTTGTGCTCTCTGTTTCACTCATTTTCCCCTTGTTTTGTGCCCTTCTGCCCTCTGTTTCCCTCGTTTTTTGTTTGCGCCCTTCTGTACTCTGTTTCCATCGTTTTTCGTGCCCTTCTGCCCTCTGTTTGCCTCGTTTTTTGTGGCCTATTGCCCTCTGTTTCACTGTTTTCCCCTTGTTTTTTGTGCCCTTCTGCCCTCTGTTTCCCTCGTTTTTGTGGCCTTCTGCTCTCTGTTTCACTTGTTTTTTTTGGCCTTCTGCTCTCTGTTTCACTTGTTTTCCCCTTGTTTTTTGTGCCCTTCTGCCCTCTGTTTCCCTTGTTTTTTGTGCCTTTCTGCCCTCTGTTCCACCCATTTCCCCCTTGTTTTTGTGCGCTTCTGCCCTCTGTTTCCCTTGTTTTTTGTGGCCTTCTGCTCTGTTTCACTTGTTTTTTTTGGCCTTCTGCTCTCTGTTTCACTCGTTTTCCCCTTGTTTTTTGTGCCCTTCTGCCCTCTGTTTCCCTTGTTTTTTGTGGCCTGCTCTCTGTTTCACTCGTTTTCCCCTTGTTTTGTGCCCATCTGCCCTCTGTTTGCCTTGTTTTTTGTGGCCTTCTGCCCTCTGTTTCACTCGTTTTCCCCTTGTTTTTTGTGCCCTTCTGCCCTCTGTTTCCCTCGTTTTTTGTGGCCTTCTGCTCTCTGTTTCACTTGTTTTTTTTGGCCTTCTGCTCTCTGTTTCACTCGTTTTCCCCTTGTTTTTCGTGCCCTTCTGCCCTGTTTACCTTGTTTTCTGTGGCCTTCTGCTCTCTGTTTCACTCGTTTTTCCCCTGTTTTTTGTGCCCTTCTGCCCTCTGTTTCCCTCGTTTTTTGTGGCCATCTGCCCTCTTTCACTCTTTTTCCCATTGTTTTTCGTGCCTTTCTGCCCTCTGTTTCCCTTGTATTTTGTGGCCTTGTGCTCTCTGTTTCACTCATTTTCCCCTTGTTTTGTGCCCTTCTGCCCTCTGTTTCCCTCGTTTTTTGTTTGCGCCCTTCTGTACTCTGTTTCCATCGTTTTTCGTGCCCTTCTGCCCTCTGTTTCCCTCGTGTTTCGCGCCCTTTTGCCCTGTTTCCCTAGTTTTTTGTGCCTTTCTGCCCTCTGTTCCACCCGTTTTCCCCTTGTTTTTGTAGCCTTCTGCCCTCTGTTTCCCTCGTTTTTTGTGGCCTTCTGCTCTCTGTTTCACTTGTTTTTTTTGGCCTTCTGCTCTCTGTTTCACTCATTTTCCCCTTGTTTTTTTGTGCCCTTCTGCCCTCTGTTTCACTCATTTTCCCCTTGTTTTTGTGCCCTTCTGCCCTCTGTTTCACTCGTTTCCCCCTTGTTTTTTGTGCCCTTCTGCCCTCTGTTTCCCTCGTTTTTTGCGCTTTTCTGCCCTCTGTTCCACCCATTTTCCCCTTGTTTTTGTACCCTTCTGCCCTCTGTTTCACTCGTTTTCCCCTTGTTTTTCGTGCCCTTCTGCCCTGTTTCCCTTGTTTTCTGTGGCCTTCTGCTCTCTGTTTCACTCGTTTTCCCCTTGTTTTGTGCCCTTCTGCCCTGTTTCCCTTGTTTTTTGTGCCCTTCTGTCCCGTTTCCCCCGTTTTTCGTGCCCTTCTGCCCTCTTGTTTACCTCGTTTTTTGTGGCCTTCTGTCCTCTGTTGCACTCGTTTTCCCCTTGTTTTCTGTGCCCTTCTGCCTTCTGTTTCCCTCTTTTTATGTGGCCTTCTGCCCTGTTTCACTCCTTTTACCCTTGTTTTTTATGCCCTTCTGCCCTCTGTTTCCCTTCGTTTTTTGTGGCCATCTGCCCTGTTTCACTTGTTTTCCCCTTGTTTTTCGTGCCTTTCTGCCCTCTGTTTCCCTTGTTTGTTGTGACCTTCTGCTCTCTGTTTCACTTTTCCCCTTGTTTTGTGCCCTTCTGCCCTCTGTTTCCCTTGTTTTCTGTGGCCTGCTCTCTGTTTCACTCGTTTTCCCCTTGTTTTGTGCCCATCTGCCCTCTGTTTGCCTCGTTTTTTGTGGCCTTCTGCCCTCTGTTTCACTCATTTTCCCCTTGTTTTTTGTGCCCTTCTGCCCTCTGTTTCCCTCGTTTTTTGTGGCCTTCTGCTCTCTGTTTCACTTGTTTTTTTTGGCCTTCTGCTCTCTGTTTCACTCGTTTTCCCCTTGTTTTTCGTGCCCTTCTGCCCTGTTTACCTTGTTTTCTGTGGCCTTCTGCTCTCTGTTTCACTTGTTTTTCCCTTGTTTTTTGTGCCCTTCTGCCCTCTGTTTCCCTCGTTTTTTGTGGCCATCTGCCCTCTTTCACTCTTTTTCCCATTGTTTTTCGTGCCTTTCTGCCCTCTGTTTCCCTTGTATTTTGTGGCCTTGTGCTCTCTGTTTCACTCATTTTCCCCTTGTTTTGTGCCCTTCTGCCCTCTGTTTCCCTCGTTTTTTGTTTGCGCCCTTCTGTACTCTGTTTCCATCGTTTTTCGTGCCCTTCTGCCCTCTGTTTCCCTCGTGTTTCGCGCCCTTTTGCCCTGTTTCCCTAGTTTTTTGTGCCTTTCTGCCCTCTGTTCCACCCATTTTACCCTTGTTTTTGTAGCCTTCTGCCCTCTGTTTCCCTCGTTTTTTGTGGCCTTCTGCTCTCTGTTTCACTTGTTTTTTTTGGCCTTCTGCTCTCTGTTTCACTCATTTTCCCCTTGTTTTTTTGTGCCCTTCTGCCCTCTGTTTCACTCATTTTCCCCTTGTTTTTTGTGCCCTTCTGCCCTCTGTTTCCCTCGTTTTTTGTGGCCATCTGCCCTCTTTCACTCTTTTTCCCATTGTTTTTCGTGCCTTTCTGCCCTCTGTTTCCCTTGTATTTTGTGGCCTTGTGCTCTCTGTTTCACTCATTTTCCCCTTGTTTTGTGCCCTTCTGCCCTCTGTTTCCCTCGTTTTTTGTTTGCGCCCTTCTGTACTCTGTTTCCATCGTTTTTCGTGCCCTTCTGCCCTCTGTTTCCCTCGTGTTTCGCGCCCTTTTGCCCTGTTTCCCTAGTTTTTTGTGCCTTTCTGCCCTCTGTTCCACCCGTTTTCCCCTTGTTTTTGTAGCCTTCTGCCCTCTGTTTCCCTCGTTTTTTGTGGCCTTCTGCTCTCTGTTTCACTTGTTTTTTTTGGCCTTCTGCTCTCTGTTTCACTCATTTTCCCCTTGTTTTTTTGTGCCCTTCTGCCCTCTGTTTCACTCATTTTCCCCTTGTTTTTTGTGCCCTTCTGCCCTCTGTTTCCCTCGTTTTTTGTGCCTTTCTGCCCTCTGTTCCACCCATTTCCCCCTTGTTTTTGTAGCCTTCTGCCCTCTGTTTCCCTCGTGTTTCGCGCCCTTTTGCCCTGTTTCCCTAGTTTTTTGTGCCTTTCTGCCCTCTGTTCCACCCGTTTTCCCCTTGTTTTTGTAGCCTTCTGCCCTCTGTTTCCCTCGTTTTTTGTGGCCTTCTGCTCTCTGTTTCACTTGTTTTTTTTGGCCTTCTGCTCTCTGTTTCACTCATTTTCCCCTTGTTTTTTTGTGCCCTTCTGCCCTCTGTTTCACTCATTTTCCCCTTGTTTTTGTGCCCTTCTGCCCTCTGTTTCACTCGTTTTCCCCTTGTTTTTTGTGCCCTTCTGCCCTCTGTTTCCCTCGTTTTTTGCGCTTTTCTGCCCTCTGTTCCACCCATTTTCCCCTTGTTTTTGTACCCTTCTGCCCCCTGTTTCACTCGTTTTCCCCTTGTTTTTCGTGCCCTTCTGCCCTGTTTCCCTTGTTTTCTGTGGCCTTCTGCTCTCTGTTTCACTCGTTTTCCCCTTGTTTTGTGCCCTTCTGCCCTGTTTCCCTTGTTTTTTGTGCCCTTCTGTCCCGTTTCCCCCGTTTTTCGTGCCCTTCTGCCCTCTTGTTTACCTCGTTTTTTGTGGCCTTCTGTCCTCTGTTGCACTCGTTTTCCCCTTGTTTTCTGTGCCCTTCTGCCTTCTGTTTCCCTCTTTTTATGTGGCCTTCTGCCCTGTTTCACTCCTTTTACCCTTGTTTTTTATGCCCTTCTGCCCTCTGTTTCCCTCGTTTTTTGTGGCCATCTGCCCTGTTTCACTTGTTTTCCCCTTGTTTTTCGTGCCTTTCTGCCCTCTGTTTCCCTTGTTTGTTGTGACCCTCTGCTCTCTGTTTCACTTTTCCCCTTGTTTTGTGCCCTTCTGCCCTCTGTTTCCCTTGTTTTCTGTGGCCTGCTCTCTGTTTCACTTGTTTTCCCCTTGTTTTGTGCCCATCTGCCCTCTGTTTGCCTCGTTTTTTGTGGCCTTCTGCCCTCTGTTTCACTCGTTTTCCCCTTGTTTTTTGTGCCCTTCTGCCCTCTGTTTCCCTCGTTTTTTGTGGCCTTCTGCTCTCTGTTTCACTTGTTTTTTTTGGCCTTCTGCTCTCTGTTTCACTCGTTTTCCCCTTGTTTTTCGTGCCCTTCTGCCCTGTTTACCTTGTTTTCTGTGGCCTTCTGCTCTCTGTTTCACTCGTTTTTCCCTTGTTTTTTGTGCCCTTCTGCCCTCTGTTTCCCTCGTTTTTTGTGGCCATCTGCCCTCTTTCACTCTTTTTCCCATTGTTTTTCGTGCCTTTCTGCCCTCTGTTTCCCTTGTATTTTGTGGCCTTGTGCTCTCTGTTTCACTCATTTTCCCCTTGTTTTGTGCCCTTCTGCCCTCTGTTTCCCTCGTTTTTTGTTTGCGCCCTTCTGTACTCTGTTTCCATCGTTTTTCGTGCCCTTCTGCCCTCTGTTTCCCTCGTGTTTCGCGCCCTTTTGCCCTGTTTCCCTAGTTTTTTGTGCCTTTCTGCCCTCTGTTCCACCCGTTTTACCCTTGTTTTTGTAGCCTTCTGCCCTCTGTTTCCCTCGTTTTTTGTGGCCTTCTGCTCTCTGTTTCACTTGTTTTTTTTGGCCTTCTGCTCTCTGTTTCACTCATTTTCCCCTTGTTTTTTTGTGCCCTTCTGCCCTCTGTTTCACTCATTTTCCCCTTGTTTTTTGTGCCCTTCTGCCCTCTGTTTCCCTCGTTTTTTGTGCCTTTCTGCCCTCTGTTCCACCCGTTTTCCCCTTGTTTTTGTGCCCTTCTGCCCTCTGTTTCACTCGTTTTCCCCTTGTTTTTTGTGCCCTTCTGCCCTCTGTTTCCCTCGTTTTTTGCGCTTTTCTGCCCTCTGTTCCATCCATTTTCCCCTTGTTTTTGTACCCTTCTGCCCTCTGTTTCACTCGTTTTCCCCTTTTTTGTCGTGCCCTTCTGCCCTGTTTCCCTTGTTTTCTGTGGCCTTCTGCTCTCTGTTTCACTCGTTTTCCCCTTGTTTTGTGCCCTTCTGCCCTGTTTCCCTTGTTTTTTGTGCCCTTCTGTCCCGTTTCCCCCGTTTTTCGTGCCCTTCTGCCCTCTTGTTTACCTCTTTTTTTGTGGCCTTCTGTCCTCTGTTGCACTCGTTTTCCCCTTGTTTTCCGTGCCCTTCTGCCTTCTGTTTCCCTCTTTTTATGTGGCCTTCTGCCCTGTTTCACTCCTTTTACCCTTGTTTTTTATGCCGTTCTGCCCTCTGTTTCCCTCGTTTTTTGTGGCCATCTGCCCTGTTTCACTTGTTTTCCCCTTGTTTTTCGTGCCTTTCTGCCCTCTGTTTCCCTTGTTTGTTGTGACCTTCTGCTCTCTGTTTCACTTTTCCCCTTGTTTTGTGCCCTTCTGCCCTCTGTTTCCCTTGTTTTTTGTTTGTGCCATTCTGCACTCTGTTTCACTTGTTTTCCCCTTGTTTTTTGTGCCCTTCTGCCCTCTGTTTCCCTCGTTTTCTGTGGCCTTCTGCTCTGTTTCACTCTTTTCCCCCTTGTTTTGTGCCCTTCTGCCCTGTTTCCCTCGTTTTTCTTGCCCTTCTGCCTCTGTTTCCCTTATTTTTTGTGGCCTTCTGCCCTCTGTTTTCCTTGTATTTTGTGGCCTTGTGCTCTCTGTTTCACTCATTTTCCCCTTGTTTTGTGCCCTTCTGCCCTCTGTTTCCCTCGTTTTTTGTTTGTGCCCTTCTGCACTGTTTCCATCGTTTTTCGTGCCCTTCTGCCCTCTGTTTCCCTCGTGTTTCACGCCCTTTTTCCCTGTTTCCCTAGTTTTTTGTGCCTTTCTGCCCTCTGTTCCACCCGTTTTCCCCTTGTTTTTGGAGCCTTCTGCCCTATTTCCCTTGTTTTCTGTGGCCTGCTCTCTGTTTCACTAGTTTTCCCCTTGTTTTGTGCCCTTCTGCCCTCTGTTTCGCTCGTTTTTTGTGGCCTTCTGCTCTCTGTTTCACTTGTTTTTTTTTGGCCTTCTGCTCTGTTTCACTTGTTTTTTTGGCCTTCTGCTCTCTGTTTCACTCGTTTTCCTCTTGTTTTTGTGCACTTCTGCCCTCTGTTTCACTCGTTTTCCCCTTGTTTTTCGTGCCCTTCTGCCCTCTGTTTCCCTCGTTTTTTGTGGCCATCTGCCCTCTTTCACTCTTTTTCCCATTGTTTTTCGTGCCTTTCTGCCCTCTGTTTCCCTTGTATTTTGTGGCCTTGTGCTCTCTGTTTCACTCATTTTCCCCTTGTTTTGTGCCCTTCTGCCCTCTGTTTCCCTCGTTTTTTGTTTGCGCCCTTCTGTACTCTGTTTCCATCGTTTTTCGTGCCCTTCTGCCCTCTGTTTCCCTCGTGTTTCGTGCCCTTCTGCCCTGTTTCCCTTGTTTTCTGTGGCCTGCTCTCTGTTTCACTCGTTTTCCCCTTGTTTTGTGCCCTTCTGCCCTCTGTTTGCCTCGTTTTTTGTGGCCTATTGCCCTCTGTTTCACTGTTTTCCCCTTGTTTTTGTGCCCTTCTGCCCTCTGTTTCCCTCGTTTTTGTGGCCTTCTGCTCTGTTTCACTTGTTTTTTTGGCCTTCTGCTCTCTGTTTCACTTGTTTTCCCCTTGTTTTTTGTGCCCTTCTGCCCTCTGTTTCCCTTGTTTTTTATGCCTTTCTGCCCTCTGTTCCACCCATTTTCCCCTTGTTTTTGTGCGCTTCTGCCCTCTGTTTCCCTTGTTTTTTGTGGCCTTCTGCTCTGTTTCACTTGTTTTTTTTGGCCTTCTGCTCTCTGTTTCACTCGTTTTCCCCTTGTTTTTTGTGCCCTTCTGCCCTGTTTCACTCGTTTTCCCCTTGTTTTTTGTGCCCTTCTGCCCTCTGTTTCCCTCGTTTTTTGTGCCTTTCTGCCCTCTGTTCCACCCGTTTCCCCCTTGTTTTTGTGCCCTTCTGCCCTGTTTCACTCGTTTTCCCCTTGTTTTTTGTGCCCTTCTGCCCTCTGTTTCCCTCGTTTTTGTGGCCATCTGCCCTCTTTCACTCTTTTTCCCATTGTTTTTCGTGCCTTTCTGCCCTCTGTTTCCCTTGTATTTTGTGGCCTTGTGCTCTCTGTTTCACTCATTTTCCCCTTGTTTTGTGCCCTTCTGCCCTCTGTTTCCCTCGTTTTTTGTTTGCGCCCTTCTGTACTCTGTTTCCATCGTTTTTCGTGCCCTTCTGCCCTGTTTCCCTTGTTTTCTGTGGCCTGCTCTCTGTTTCACTCTTTTTCCCCTTGTTTTGTGCCCTTCTGCCCTCTGTTTGCCTCGTTTTTTGTGGCCTTTTGCCCTCCGTTTCACTGTGTGCCCCTTGTTTTTTGTGCCCTTCTGCCCTCTGTTTCCCTCGTTTTTGTGGCCTTCTGCTCTCTGTTTCACTTGTTTTTTTTGGCCTTCTGCTCTCTGTTTCACTTGTTTTCCCCTTGTTTTTTGTGCCCTTCTGCCCTCTGTTTCCCTCGTTTTTTGTGCCTTTCTGCCCTCTGTTCCACCCATTTTCCCCTTGTTTTTGTGCGCTTCTGCCCTCTGTTTCCCTTGTTTTTTGTGGCCTTCTGCTCTGTTTCACTTGTTTTTTTTGGCCTTCTGCTCTCTGTTTCACTTGTTTTCCCCTTGTTTTTAGTGCCCTTCTGCCCTCTGTTTGACTCGTTTTCCCCTTGTTTTTTGTGCCCTTCTGCCCTCTGTTTCCCTTGTTTTTTGTGCCTTTCTGCCCTCTGTTCCACCCGTTTTCCCCTTGTTTTTATGCCCTTCTGCCCTGTTTCACTCGTTTTCCCCTTGTTTTTTGTGCCCTTCTGCCCTCTGTTTCCCTCGTTTTTTTGTGCCTTTCTGCCCTCTGTTCCACCCGTTTTCCCCTTGTTTTTGTGCCCTTCTGCCCTGTTTCACTTGTTTTCCCCTTGTTTTTTGTGCCCTTCTGCCCTGTTTCCCTTGTTTTCTGTGGCCTTCTGCTCTCTGTTTCACTCATTTTCCCATTGTTTTGTGCCCTTCTGCCCTCTGTTTCCCTCGTTTTTCATGCCCTTCTGCCCTCTGTTTCCCTAGTTTTTTGTGGCCTCCTGCCCTCTGTTTCACTCGTTTTCCCCTTGTTTTTGGTGCCCTTCTGCCCTCTGTTTCCCATGTTTTTTGTGGCCTTCTGCATTGTTTCACTTGTTTTTGTGCCCTTCTGCCCTGTTTCACTCATTTTCCCCTCGTTTTTCATGCCCTTCTGCCCTCTGTTTCCCTAGTTTTTTGTGGCCTCCTGCCCTCTGTTTCACTCGTTTTCCCCTTGTTTTTGGTGCCCTTCTGCCCTCTGTTTCCCATGTTTTTTGTGGCCTTCTGCATTGTTTCACTTGTTTTTTTGGCCTTCTGCTCTCTGTTTCACTCGTTTTCCCCTTGTTTTTGTGCCCTTCTGCCCTGTTTCACTCATTTTCCCCTTGTTTTTTGTGCCCTTCTGCCCTGTTTCACTCGTTTTCCCCTTGTTTTTTGTGCCCTTCTGCCCTCTGTTTCCCTCGTTTTTTGTGGCCATCTGCCCTCTTTCACTCTTTTTCCCATTGTTTTTCGTGCCTTTCTGCCCTCTGTTTCCCTTGTATTTTGTGGCCTTGTGCTCTCTGTTTCACTCATTTTCCCCTTGTTTTGTGCCCTTCTGCCCTCTGTTTCCCTCGTTTTTTGTTTGCGCCCTTCTGTACTCTGTTTCCATCGTTTTTCGTGCCCTTCTGCCCTGTTTCCCTTGTTTTCTGTGGCCTGCTCTCTGTTTCACTCTTTTTCCCCTTGTTTTGTGCCCTTCTGCCCTCTGTTTGCCTCGTTTTTGTGGCCTTTTGCCCTCCGTTTCACTGTGTTCCCCTTGTTTTTTGTGCCCTTCTGCCCTCTGTTTCCCTCGTTTTTGTGGCCTTCTGCTCTCTGTTTCACTTGTTTTTTTTGGCCTTCTGCTCTCTGTTTCACTTGTTTTCCCCTTGTTTTTTGTGCCCTTCTGCCCTCTGTTTCCCTCGTTTTTTGTGCCTTTCTGCCCTCTGTTCCACCCATTTTCCCCTTGTTTTTGTGCGCTTCTGCCCTCTGTTTCCCTTGTTTTTTGTGGCCTTCTGCTCTGTTTCACTTGTTTTTTTTTGGCCTTCTGCTCTCTGTTTCACTTGTTTTCCCCTTGTTTTTAGTGCCCTTCTGCCCTCTGTTTGACTCATTTTCCCCTTGTTTTTTGTGCCCTTCTGCCCTCTGTTTCCCTTGTTTTTTGTGCCTTTCTGCCCTCTGTTCCACCCGTTTTCCCCTTGTTTTTATGCCCTTCTGCCCTGTTTCACTCGTTTTCCCCTTGTTTTTTGTGCCCTTCTGCCCTCTGTTTCCCTCGTTTTTTTGTGCCTTTCTGCCCTCTGTTCCACCCGTTTTCCCCTTGTTTTTGTGCCCTTCTGCCCTGTTTCACTCGTTTTCCCCTTGTTTTTTGTGCCCTTCTGCCCTGTTTCCCTTGTTTTCTGTGGCCTTCTGCATTGTTTCACTTGTTTTTTTGGCCTTCTGCTCTCTGTTTCACTCGTTTTCCCCTTGTTTTTGTGCCCTTCTGCCCTGTTTCACTCATTTTCCCCTCGTTTTTCATGCCCTTCTGCCCTCTGTTTCCCTAGTTTTTTGTGGCCTCCTGCCCTCTGTTTCACTCGTTTTCCCCTTGTTTTTGGTGCCCTTCTGCCCTCTGTTTCCCATGTTTTTTGTGGCCTTCTGCATTGTTTCACTTGTTTTTTTGGCCTTCTGCTCTCTGTTTCACTCGTTTTCCCCTTGTTTTTGTGCCCTTCTGCCCTGTTTCACTCATTTTCCCCTTGTTTTTTGTGCCCTTCTGCCCTGTTTCACTCGTTTTCCCCTTGTTTTTTGTGCCCTTCTGCCCTCTGTTTCCCTCGTTTTTTGTGGCCATCTGCCCTCTGTTCCACCCGTTTTCCCCTTGTTTTTGTGCCCTTCTGCCCTGTTTCACTCGTTTTCCCCTTGTTTTTTGTGCCCTTCTGCCCTCTGTTTCCCTTGTTTTCTGTGGCCTGCTCTCTGTTTCACTTGTTTTCCCCTTGTTTTGTGCCCTTCTGCCCTCTGTTTCACTCGTTTTCCCCTTGTTTTTTGTGCCCTTCTGCCCTCTGTTTCCCTCGTTTTTTGTGGCCTTCTGCTCTCTGTTTCACTTGTTTTTTTTGGCCTTTTGCTCTCTGTTTCACTCGTTTTCCCCTTGTTTTTTGTGCCCTTCTGCCCTCTGTTTCCCTCGTTTTTTGTGCCTTTCTGCCCTCTGTTCCACCCGTTTTCCCCTTGTTTTTGTGCCCCTCTGCCCTCTGTTTCACTCGTTTTCCCCTTGTTTTTTGTGCCCTCCTGCCCTCTGTTTCCCTCGTTTTTTGTGCTTTTCTGCCCTCTGTTCCACCCATTTTCCCCTTGTTTTTGTACCCTTCTGCCCTCTGTTTCACTCGTTTTCCCCTTGTTTTTCGTGCCCTTCTGCCCTGTTTCCCTTGTTTTCTGTGGCCATCTGCTCTCTGTTTCACTCGTTTTCCCCTTGTTTTGTGCCCTTCTGCCCTGTTTCCCTTGTTTTTTGTGCCCTTCTGTCCTGTTTCCCCCGTTTTTCGTGCCCTTCTGCCCTCTTGTTTACCTCGTTTTTTGTGGCCTTCTAACCTGTTTCACTCGTTTTCCACTTGTTTTTCGTGCCCTTCTGCCCTGTTTCCCTCATTTTTCGTGTCCTTATGCCCTCTGTTTTCCTTGTTTTTTGTGGCCTTCTGCTCTGTTTCACTTGTTTTTTTGGCCTTCTGCTCTCTGTTTCACTCGTTTTCCCCTTGTTTTTTGTGCCCTTCTGCCCTGTTTCACTCGTTTTCCCCTTGTTTTTTGTGCCCTTCTGCCCTCTGTTTCCCTCGTTTTTTGTGCCTTTCTGCCCTCTGTTCCACCCGTTTCCCCCTTGTTTTTGTGCCCTTCTGCCCTCTGTTTCCCTCGTTTTTTGTGGCCATCTGCCCTCTTTCACTCTTTTTCCCATTGTTTTTCGTGCCTTTCTGCCCTCTGTTTCCCTTGTATTTTGTGGCCTTGTGCTCTCTGTTTCACTCATTTTCCCCTTGTTTTGTGCCCTTCTGCCCTCTGTTTCCCTCGTTTTTTGTTTGCGCCCTTCTGTACTCTGTTTCCATCGTTTTTCGTGCCCTTCTGCCCTGTTTCCCTTGTTTTCTGTGGCCTGCTCTCTGTTTCACTGTTTTTCCCCTTGTTTTGTGCCCTTCTGCCCTCTGTTTGCCTCGTTTTTTGTGGCCTTTTGCCCTCCGTTTCACTGTGTTCCCCTTGTTTTTTGTGCCTTTCTGCCCTCTGTTTCCCTCGTTTTTGTGGCCTTCTGCTCTCTGTTTCACTTGTTTTTTTTGGCCTTCTGCTCTCTGTTTCACTTGTTTTCCCCTTGTTTTTTGTGCCCTTCTGCCCTCTGTTTCCCTCGTTTTTTGTGCCTTTCTGCCCTCTGTTCCACCCATTTTCCCCTTGTTTTTGTGCGCTTCTGCCCTCTGTTTCCCTTGTTTTTTGTGGCCTTCTGCTCTGTTTCACTTGTTTTTTTTGGCCTTCTGCTCTCTGTTTCACTCGTTTTCCCCTTGTTTTTTGTGCCCTTCTGCCCTGTTTCACTCGTTTTCCCCTTGTTTTTTGTGCCCTTCTGTCCTCTGTTTCCCTCGTATTTTTTGTGCCTTTCTGCCCTCTGTTCCACCCGTTTTCCCCTTGTTTTTGTGCCATTCTGCCCTGTTTCCCTCATTTTCCCCTTGTTTTTTGTGCCCTTCTGCCCTGTTTCCCTTGTTTTCTGTGGCCTTCTGCCCTCTGTTTCACTCGTTTTCCCCTTGTTTTTGGTGCCCTTCTGCCCTCTGTTTCCCATGTTTTTTGTGGCCTTCTGCTCTGTTTCACTTGTTTTTTTGGCCTTCTGCTCTCTGTTTCACTCGTTTTCCCCTTGTTTTTGTGCCCTTCTGCCCTGTTTCACTCGTTTTCCCCTTGTTTTTTGTGCCCTTCTGCCCTCTGTTTCCCTCATTTTTTTGTGCCTTTCTGCCCTCTGTTCCACCCGTTTTCCCCTTGTTTTTGTGCCCTTCTGCCCTGTTTCACTCGTTTTCCCCTTGTTTTTTGTGCCCTTCTGCCCTCTGTTTCCCTTGTTTTCTGTGGCCTGCTCTCTGTTTCACTTGTTTTCCCCTTGTTTTGTGCCCTTCTGCCCTCTGTTTGCCTTGTTTTTTGTCACCTTCTGCCCTCTGTTTCACACGTTTTCCCCTTGTTTTTTGTGCCCTTCTGCCCTCTGTTTCCCTCGTTTTTTGTGGCCTTCTGCTCTCTGTTTCACTTGTTTTTTTTTGGCCTTCTGCTCTCTGTTTCACTCGTTTTCCCCTTGTTTTTTTGTGCCCTTCTGCCCTCTGTTTCACTCGTTTTCCCCTTGTTTTTTGTGCCCTTCTGCCCTCTGTTTCCCTCGTTTTTTGTGCCTTTCTGCCCTCTGTTCCACCCATTTTCCCCTTGTTTTTGTGCCCCTCTGCCCTCTGTTTCACTCGTTCTCCCCTTGTTTTTTGTGCCCTTCTGCCCTCTGTTTCCCTCGTTTTTTGTGCTTTTCTGCCCTCTGTTCCACCCATTTTCCCCTTGTTTTTGTACCCTTCTGCCCTCTGTTTTACTCGTTTTCCCCTTGTTTTTCATGCCCTTCTGCCCTGTTTCCCTTGTTTTCTGTGGCCATCTGCTCTCTGTTTCACTCGTTTTCCCCTTGTTTTGTGCCCTTCTGCCCTGTTTCCCTTGTTTTTTGTGCCCTTCTGTCCTGTTTCCCCCGTTTTTCGTGCCCTTCTGCCCTCTTGTTTACCTCGTTTTTTGTGGCCTTCTGTCCTCTGTTGCACTCATTTTCCCCTTGTTTTCCCTGCCCTTCTGGCTTCTGTTTCCCTCTTTTTATGTGGCCTTCTGCCCTGTTTCACTCGTTTTCCACTTGTTTTTCGTGCCCTTCTGCCCTGTTTCCCTCATTTTTCGTGTCCTTCTGCCCTCTGTTTTCCTTGTTTTTTGTGGCCTTCTGCTCTCTGTTTCACTCCTATTCCCCTTGTTTTTTGTGCCCTTCTGCCCTCTGTTTCCCTCGTTTTTTGTGGCCATCTGCCCTGTTTCACTTGTTTCCCCCTTGTTTTTCGTGCCTTTCTGCCCTCTGTTTCCCTTGTTTTTTGTGACCTTCTGCTCTCTGTTTCACTTTTCCCCTTGTTTTGTGCCCTTGTGCCCTCTGTTTCCCTTGTTTTTTGTTTGTGCCCTTCTGCACTCTGTTTCCCTCGTTTTTCGTGCCCTTCTGCCCTCTATTTCCCTTGTGTTTCATGCCCTTCTGCCCTCTGTTTCCTTTGTTTTTTGTGGCTTTCTGCCCTCTGTTCCACCCGTTTTCCTCTTGTTTTTGTGGCCTTCTGCCCTCTGTTTCACTCATTTTCCCCTTGTTTTTTGTGCCCTTCTGCCCTGTTTCCCTTGTTTTCTGTGGCCTTCTGCTCTCTGTTTCACTCGTTTTCCCCTTGTTTTGTGCCCTTCTGCCCTCTGTTTCCCTCGTTTTTCATGCTCTTCTGCCCTCTGTTTCCCTCATTTTTTGTGGCCTTCTGCCCTCTGTTTCACTCGTTTTCCCCTTGTTTTTGGTGCCCTTCTGCCCTCTGTTTCCCTTGTTTTTTGTGGCCTTCTGCTCTGTTTCACTTGTTTTTTTTGGCCTTCTGCTCTCTGTTTCACTCGTTTTCCCCTTGTTTTTTGTGCCCTTCTGCCCTGTTTCACTCATTTTCCCCTTGTTTTTTGTGCCCTTCTGCCCTGTTTCACTCGTTTTCCCCTTGTTTTTTGTGCCCTTCTGCCCTCTGTTTCCCTCGTTATTTGTGCCTTTTTGCCCTCTGTTCCACCCGTTTTCCCTTTGTTTTTGTGCCCTTCTGCCCTGTTTCACTCCTTTTCCCCTTGTTTTTTGTGCCCTTCTGCCCTGTTTCCCTCGTTTTTTGTGCCTTTCTGCACTCTGTTCTACCCGTTTTCCCCTTGTTTTTGTGCACTTCTGCCCTCTGTTTCACTCGTTTTCCCCTTGTTTTTCGAGCCCTTCTGCCCTGTTTCCCTTGTTTTCTGTGGCCTTCTGCTCTCTGTTTCACTCGTTTTCCCTTGTTTTTTGTGCCCTTCTGCCCTCTGTTTCCCTCGTTTTTTGTGGCCATCTGCCCTGTTTCACTCTTTTTCCCATTGTTTTTTGTGCCTTTCTGCCCTCTGTTTCCCTTGTATTTTGTGGCCTTGTGCTCTCTGTTTCACTAATTTTCCCCTTGTTTTGTGCCCTTCTGCCCTCTGTTTCCCTTGTTTTTTGTTTGTGCCCTTCTGTACTCTGTTTCCATCATTTTTCGTGCCCTTCTGCCCTCTGTTTCCCTCGTGTTTCGTGCCCTTCTGCCCTGTTTCCCTTGTTTTCTGTGGCCTGCTCTCTGTTTCACTCATTTTCCCCTTGTTTTGTGCCCTTCTGCCCTCTGTTTGCCTCGTTTTTTGTGGCCTTTTGCCCTCTGTTTCACTTGTTTTCCCCTTGTTTTTTGTGCCCTTCTGCCCTCTGTTTCCCTCGTTTTTTGTGCCTTTCTGCCCTCTGTTCCACCCATTTTCCCCTTGTTTTTGTGGCCTTCTGCTCTCTGTTTCACTTGTTTTTTTGGCCTTCTGCTCTCTGTTTCACTTGTTTTCCCCTTGTTTTTTGTGCCCTTCTGCCCTCTGTTTCCCTCGTTTTTTGTGCCTTTCTGCCCTCTGTTCCACCCATTTTCCCCTTGTTTTTGTGCCCTTCTGCTCTCTGTTTCACTCGTTTTCCCCTTGTTTTGTGCCCTTCTGCCATCTGTTTCCCTCGTTTTTCATGCCCTTCTGCCCTCTGTTTCCCTCGTTTTTTGTGGCCTTCTGCCCTCTGTTTCACTCGTTTTCACCTTGTTTTTGGTGCCCTTGAGGAAAAAGAAATTTTACATGGCCAATATGTCCCCTGCGTGTACCCCAACGTTTAGTGCACGTGCATGTCACCCATGCATTTTCCCTCTATGGCCTGCAATAATGATGCCTCTGCATTTACGTCCCACATTAGGATGTCAGTCACCAAGTCTCCCATAAAAGAAACGTTAATTTTGCATTGAGGCCCATGTGGCCCATGTGTTTGCATTGTGCACTTTTAATATATCGAGAAGAACCCATTTCTCCATTTTGTGGCTCAGCCAGAGCCAGTCCCCTAATTGAAGTTTCATGCCTCCAGACACTCTGAGAGCTGCAGCTACGTATCCCTGACCTCGCATACTTTTGGCTGAGCCGAGAGGGGCCCAGCACGGGGTGCCAAGACAGTATTTTGCACAACAGTTATCCGCTTGCTCTACAGAATCACATTCCTGCCTGGTGAAGGAGGTAAACAGAACCCGTCTGCAGAGATAGGGCCTAGCCTTTCTGTCTCCGGTTAAGTGATTTGCAGAGCTCGCATCCGTAGAAAGCTCAAGGCCCCCACGCAATGAACAAAGAAATATATGCCCACACTGGCTCTTGGTGATGAGCGACCTTTGCTTCAGATAATACATCCCCGGACTTAAGATATCAGATAATACCAGACGTGCTGGTCGCCCTGATACTGAAGGCCTCCCTACCAGACCGAAAGTCAGCTCCCCCAGTTACACGTAAGTTGCACGTCATGATCAAGTTGCGCACACAAGTAGGGCAAAGGTTCCAGCTGGCCATGCAACCCCCCTCCATGTATCCACCCACCTATGACTCACCTATGACTCCTCAAGTGAACGCCCACATGTACGCCCTCTTGCACGCCCACATGCTCTTATCTCTCTTTCTCCTGCTCTGCCTGGAGCGCTCCTCCTATATGCGAAATTGAATGTATAAATATTGTACTCTGTGAATAAAGTTTAGAAGACCCTTTCTGAACCTTAGTGGTGATGGAACCGATTCTCCCCTAACTCGAGTTATTGAAATAAAGCCCTTTAGAATCGGACACCACGGACTCTGCCTCTCATTATATGCATGACCCTTTGTTTATTTATAGAAATTATGACAGTGTAATACTTTATTTACCACATAAATCTGGCGCCCGAACAAGGACAAATCCCCTTCCCCACGTGCCGGAGATGTAGGTCCAGCCCTTGCCCCCTTCAACAGCTGCGACGGACTTCAAAGTGTACACGCCAGCGGGACTTCGAGCTTACTCCCTCAGGCCCACGGAGGAGGACGGACTGCGACCAGGCATCCACACGAGGCGGTGAGGATCGCGGATCATCCCAACCAGAGCCCAACCCGTGAGAGAGCAAGGCCCGAGGTTTCCAAAGGTCCACCTGTTCCGCGCATGCGCAGTATCAAGTATCCGAGGCCTTCAAGTTCTGCTTCCCGGTGAGTACCACTATTGGGAACGCATAAAGTTAAAGACGGGTTCATTTATATGAACACGGTAAAGACGCGTTCGTTCACACGAACACGGTAAAGACGTGTCTTGTTTACGACTGTAAATAGAACAAGAGAAGGCACCCTGCCTGGGGATATAATGGCCCTAGCTAGAGGGTCCCAAAGTTATATAAGAAGGGGTGATTAACCTGGGAGCTGACACCGTACACAGCAAACAAAAGGCCAAACCAATTGGACTCAACAGAGCATATTTGGAATATATATATTTTTTTTATTATGTATATATTTTTTCTTTTTAGAATAAAGATATCAAAAAGGTATAAAAGGTGAACAATACTTTCATTCTACATGATACAGTAGAAACATAAAAGAAACAGATATTGATATGGGGACAACAGAGAAAAAGGGAAATTATGCTATATTCAAACCTACCCAGTATCAGCCATACTTCAAACACACTATCAGTGCATAAAGTTAATTGTTTTCAAGTACATAGAGTTAAACTGTATCTGTTTTAGTGTTTTAGTGTTAATGATTGTTTCAGTCAGACTATTTTGGTGTGTATTGTGTTTTCATTGTGTTGGTTTCAACATGCCACTGTTTTCGAAATTACGTCAGATAGGGACCAGAAAAGGCATACTAGAAGAGCCAGTTAACATCCCGCCTAGAGACACACCTGGTCATTACATGTATAATAAGCATGGGCTAGATGCCATATTGTATTTAGACTTATGGGTAGATTACACAAAGGATTTAGAGGAGAAGTACAGATGGCCTGCCTCGGGAATGTGGGATTCTGAATGTATTATGAGAGTAGAGGAAGCGCTATGGAAAAAGAAATCAAGACCCTCTCAGAAAGATGCCATTGAGTTATGGCGCAAAGAGTCACATAGGAGAACAGAGAAAGAATTCCACCAAGCAGAGAGAACTAAACAAGCAGCGGAAAACGCCAAAGAAAAAGAACTGCGGGAGGAGGGGGAACGGGTCAAAGCAGAACAGGCTGATAGAGAAAGAAATGCTGTCGTTACTGGTATTTATCCCGTCCTCTCAGAAGAACTAGCTAGAGTGACCCCCTCAGAAACACCACGTAGGTCGCGAACGTCACCACATGTACCCTATAGAGTACGTAGAATAAAGCCGACAGCATCCAAGGCTTTTATTTCCTCCTATCTAGAAGAGTCCCCACCGGACTACGCAAACGCATATTTCCCTCTGCCCCCACCAGCGGATCAGCTCCAACAGCTCCAGCAGCTCGTGAAAGACGACGTAGGGCCCGGGGCCGTAGGGGGAGAAGGGGCCTACTATAGATGTAGCAATCCAGCACTGTATATACGATCCAGAACCAGGAAAGGGCTCAATGCTCGTGATTTCACTAAGACTAAGACAGGCCGTCGCATATTTGGACAAATTACCAGATATGAAAGACCACCTAGATAAAATATACTGTTTCATTAGGACGGGGGAGGGACCCGAGAGTATAGCACAGGCCATGCAAAACAGAAAGGTGGGGGTTAAGAACTACATCCTCCATTTTGTTATTAACTGCCTGATCAGGGAAAAAGATGAAGGAGACGGGGATGTAAAGCCTGGTTTGATAGAATGGAGTGATAACATAGATGCCGGTCGGCATGATAAAACGGGACAGACAGATAGCATGATGAAGAAAATACGAAAGGAAATATTAGCAACACACAAAGTAGAGTCTGACGAGAAGGGTGAGTCATCAACGGAAGAGGCAGACGAGGCAAAGGACAGAATAAATTATGTAGGTAATGCACGACGGTTTGACAGGCCCAAGTGCCTCGACTACCGTAAACAGGGGCCGGCTATAAAAGAAAGATATTCCCTTGAAAATCTATTCCAAGCTACTGAAAAAGCACTGGACCGACGGATAAAGAACAACCGATCTCACACCCCACATGAAATGGAGTTGGCCCGGTCAGCCACCCAGTGGGTGTCCAATTCCAATATATATAGCAATGATATAGTGGCCCAAACTTTCTTGAGCCTCCCGCCGAACGAACAGCGTTTGGCCGGTATTTACATGGTCCAACATTTAATAACGTTGTATGAGAGTCAATATTCCGATCCCAGTCAATTGTATAAATTACTGGACGACATACTTCTAGACAGATGGACAGGCCTGGGCACTGACTTAATTAACGTTATCCTGGATCAACGGCATAAGTACTTACATTTTCTGACCACATGCATGCTTCCCGCCCCACACCACGACAGAAAGCACCTATACGTAGACAGACAGAACCCCCTACGAGAGGTACATCCCGTCAAAAATGCAAACAATGAGCTTCAACGGGTGTATGTTTACACCCCCTTGACGAAATTAGAAATACTGGAAATGAAAAAGATGTTGCCCTGCCATGATAAAGACCCGAGGGGGTTTCACCGAGAATTAAAAGACATTCTCCGCATCGGAGATTATACGTACGCTGACATTCTGAAACTATTGAAAGTACTATTGCCTGCAGGCATTTATGAAAAGCTTAAGGAAAAAGACTGGGAGGTGGGAGAGAAAAAGTTAAGTTGGGTAGAATTGGAAACAGAGGATAAAGGCAGGCTCCCGGGGGTTGGTCTTGGTGACAAAGCTAAAGAACTACCTGAACTCCTAATACAGGTTTTGCCGAGACTATTGACTACTAAAAAGGAAGACTGGGATGCTATTTCAGCCTGTAAACAAAAACAAGACGAGGACACAAGCGATTTCTATTCTAGATTCGAGAAATGCTTTACTATTAATAGTGGCCTTAAGCCCGGTAGCGAATCATATCCCCATCTTTTCGTGAGCAAATTAGTAGAGAATTCCCTACCCCAGATCAAGAATAGAGTACTGAAGGTTGAGAGTACTTGGCAAGCAAACAGCCCTTCACAAATGTTGCAGATGCTACAATATCACCAGAACAGGATTAGAGAAGAGCAGGATCAGGAAAAGAGACGCATGAAAGAGACAAAAATGAAGGTGCTGGTTGCCCAAACGGTACCGGCAAACACGAACAAAAATGGCACGACACCTGTCAAGGGGAACCGTAATTATTGTAAACAACCAGGTCACTATGTAAAGGAATGTGCTGTCCTGAAACACAATATAGCTACAGGCAAAACAAAAGAACGACCACACACTCCTAGGCAAAATAGCACCCAACAGAGCACACAACAGACAATAGCGACTTTTCCACCCCCACCACCGCCTGTTCATGCCACACAACAAATGTATCAGTACACGCAGTCAGACTATCCAGAATACCAATCATTCTCATGAAACAGCCTTGAGAGGGAAGTTGGCTTGCCCCTTATTGAAGTTCCTGTAGATCAAGAGGGTCCCTATGTACATAGTCGTGTACTGGGACAGGACAGAAAGTTTCTGATTGACACAGGGGCGAGCAGAACTACCATCAGCCATGACGAGGTTCCAGGGGCACCTCTCTCGGGCTCACAGAATGTTTCCCTGGGATTTTCAGGAAAGCCTATTGTTAATGAAGTATCGAAACCAGTCTCCCTCGGGGTTGGTCCACTGTCATGTACCACAGACTTGCTACTTACTAAATCATGTCCAGAAAACTTACTTGGTATAAAGACATTAAAAGAACTAGGAGCAGTTATCTGTTGTTCTCCGGAGGGAATGCGATTGTTCTTACGTGATTTTAAGGGACATTATGTGTTGACAGATTTTGACCCCAGACTCCAGAATGTACCAAAGCACCTATGGGCACAAGGTCCGACTGACGTAGGTTACATGAACATAACACCACACCATGTCACTCTCAAAGCAGGAGTAGTACTACCACGTATACGACAATACAAGTTACCACCTGATGCCGAAGTAGCCTTATTGAAAATTATTGACAAACTCATTGCACAAGGGGTGGTGGTGGAGACTGACTCGAATGTGTGTAACTCACCTGTCATTCCTATCCTTAAACGATCAGACCCTAATGCACCACCAGTTTACAGACTAGTTGTTGACCTTCGTGAATTGAATAAATGCGTAGTCCCACAATACCCAGTGGTCCCAGACATTTCTTCATTACTGACTGCTAGTGATTCTGAGGCAACGTTCTTTACAGTCATTGACTTGAAGAATGCCTTTTTCAGCATTCCAATTCATCCAGACAGCCAATATCTTTTCGGATTCAGTTTAAAAGGACGCAGTTTTAAATTTACGAGAGCACCACAGGGCTTCACAGAGAGTCCTAGCATTTACAGTCAAGCGTTAAAAAGACAGCTGGACAGTATTAATATGCCTACCAGCACAGGACTGATACAGTACGTAGACGACATCCTAATTACAGCACGATCAGAAACAGACTGCGAAGATGCATCACTGACGGTTTTACACTTTCTGGCAGACAGGGGGCACAAAGTGTCCCCTTCAAAGTTACAATTCTGTGCACAGCAAGTGGTGTACCTTGGACACTTGCTGTCCAAGAGGGGTAGACAGCTGACACAAGAACGTATTCAGTTAATTGCTAACCTCTCACAGCCCAAGACACAAAAGGAAGTGCGGGCCTTTATTGGCCTCACTTCATACTGCAGGCAGTGGATTCCCCAGTATGCCTATCTAGCCAAACCACTCATACAGTTGACAACACAGGAGGCAGCGTCTTCGACTGTCCTCCCTTGGACACAAGAACACACCTTGGCATTTGAAGAATTAAAAAGACCCTTATGTCAAGCACCAGTTTTAGCGACTCCTAGTTACAGCAAACCCTTTATGCTTTTCGTGACTGAACGGGATAGAACAGCATTATCTGTCCTCACACAAGATCAAGCAGGAAAACACAAGCCTTGTGCTTATTTTTCTAGTACACTGGACCCAGTGGCCCAGGCTCTGCCTGCGTGCCTGAAATCGGTTGCAGCAACAGCCCTAGCCATAAGACAAAGTGACTCCATAGTGCTGGGACACCCCCTGACAGTACAGGTACCGCATGTGGTGGAAGTTCTCTTGAACAGGACACAGACACAACACTTGACCGTAGCGAGACTGACAGGATATGAACTGACGTTATTTCAACCACACATAGAGATCAGACGATGTAACACGCTTAACCCTGCTACACTTTTGCCCTCAAGTACAGTAGACACCGCACCACATGACTGTGTGGAAATAATTAATATAGTGACGAAACCAAGACAAGACCTGACAGATGTTGCACTTCCAGACCCTGACCTAACACTCTATGTAGATGGATCATGCATGAGAACGAGTGCGGGAGAGTTAGTGGCAGCATATGCCGTGACCACTGCTACTGAAGTCATAGAGACACAAAGAATAGACATACTGTCAGCACAAGCAGCAGAGCTCATCGCTCTGACACAAGCCTGCATTAGAGCTAAGAACTTGAAAGTGAACATTTATACAGATTCACAATATGCTTTTGGCGTAGTTCATGATTTTGGAGTACTGTGGAGGGAGAGAGGTTTCTTGACCTCTCATGGGGCCAAAATTCAGCACGGCCCGCTTATTCAGGCCCTGTTGGAAGCAATACATTTACCTGCAGCCATAGCTATCCTGAAATGCAAAGCACACACCAAAGCTACAGACACCATTTCCCAGGGTAATGACCTGGCAGACCGAACTGCTAAACTTACAGCCCAGACACCAACAGACACGACAAAGACAGAGGTACCATTACTGACAAAAAGTATGACAGTCAGGGATCCTTCTCAAGATGTACTCAACATACAGACACATGCCACTTCAGATGAAATAAAGAAATGGACTGAACAAGGAGGGGTCCAGACTGACCAAGGTTGGATGACTAAGGGCAAAGCAACATGGTTTCTTTCAGACTCAATGGTACAAGTGATCATAAACACAGCACATAGTCCAGCACACTTGGGAGAGAAGGCAATGATAGACAGCTTACCGAATATCTGGTTTAACAAGCACCTGCGTGCAGCAGCGAAACAAAAAGTAAGAACATGTATGATCTGTTGCCAGTTCAATCCAGGTAAAGGCATCCCGGTGGAACAAGGCGGATTTCATCCTCCTGACCACCCTTTTGAGGTCCTCGAGATGGATTATATCCAAATGGACAGATGTAGCGGTTACAAGTATGTCCTGGTAGTTGTGTGTGCACTAACTAGATGGACAGAAGCGTATCCAGTCCCAGATTATACTGCTGTGACAACCGCCAGGCAATTCTTCCCTAGAATACGGATTGCCCCGTGTCGTTTACTCAGACAATGGTCAGCCTTTTTCTTCTGAATTAATGAAACAAGTGTCCCTTCTGTTAGGATATAGCTGGAAGTTTCATTGTGTACGACACCCTGAAGCAGCAGGCCTTGTAGAAAGGCATAATCAGACAATAAAGACGAAACTAGCAAAGATCTGTGCAGAAAAAGGCGTGGATTGGATGGTAGCCTTGCCGGTTGCCCTCTTTTACATGCGTATGGTAGCCTATTCCAGAACAGGCCTATCACCATATGAAGTGGTTTTCGGTAGACCGCCGAACATGTGGGGTACGCCTATGCCTAAGAAAATAACTGATGTTGACAGTAACATGCTTACAGATTACCTGGCTTCCTTGATGTTTGCACTACTCTCTTGTCGTTCATAGGTTGCCGCCGCCTTCACTGACAACACCCAGGTCAAGGAGCACGCCATAGTCCCAGGCGACTATGTGCTCGTCCGGAATTTTGATCGATCAAGCCCCCTTGAGCCGCGTTGGAGGGCGCCGAAGTTAGTGTTACTAACAACGAGGACAGCCATCAAAGTCGAAGGGAGAAAAGGATGGCTCCATGCCCATCATTGCAAACGGTACTTTGGAGACTCTGGAACTTTGGTAAAGAATAAAGACATTACAGACTTTGAGCCCCCTTTGCTAGAAAAGACTCCACAGCAAGAGTACAGGTCCAAATTACGATCTAGAAAGCCAGACGACGTTTAATCATTTAAGTCCACTAGGTGGTGAATCGGTTGAACAAGATTTCTGACATGCATAAGATCGCGGACAATAATAGTAAAAAGAGCAAAATGAAAGAAAAATACTGCAAGATATTACGTATTAGATGTATAGTAACTCTGATTTTTCTGTCTCTTCTGTGCATCACTATAATCTGTATCAGTTTAACACTACATGTTTTCTTTCCTCCCATTGCCTCACATATACACTCTTCCATTAATGACACCGTAGAGCATACATTTAGTGATCTGCCACCCCATGAACTGTCATATCGACTGGCCCTGCGCAACAATACTTTTATTCGGATGTTGCACCGTTCTCATCAGACCAGCAATGCGACAGATTGCTGGGTATGTGGCCAACTCCCACCTTATCAAAAGACGAAGGGAGTTCTGCCCTTCTTCCCTTTTCCGTTCTCCCACAATGGTTCGTGCGGAGCATGGTTTGCCTTAATGTCATCACTAGACAGAAAGTCCACAGTTTACCAGGGTGATTGGATATAGGGAAATTTGAATAAAGTAATGAATGAGGCATGTTTTCCAGACGAAGACGGACTTCCCCAAAGGAAGGGGACTGATCTAGAAAATGAAGAGTACGAGCAGGGAAATGCTTCCCTCAGCTTTATAATGCTGAATGTTCAGCCCATGCAAAATGCGGGTCCACCGTCTATTTCAGTCCTACCAGTAAAAGGTGATTTGTGCGTTAGAAAGAAAGGATCAGTACATATGGGACACAGCGAGTGTAATGCTGTAGTCGAGTTTAATGATAAAGGAAAGTCTTCTTTCAAAGCATCTCGCCATACCTATTTCATTTGCGGTCAGACAGCCTATGTACATCTGCCCTTAGACTGGGGTGGGACATGCTATATAGCGTTCCTGCTGCCACCCGTCTTTCTGGCCCCATCCCATTATCATCGAGATTCACGACTAGAGCATGTTAGACACAGGAGAGAGACCGATTCGTCAGAGATTGATCAGACTGAGACAGCCTGGGAGCAATATACAGATTTCAACAAAGGATTCTTTTTCTTCATAGGTCCCGTCCAAAACAGTAAACTCATACGCAGGTTAACAAGGACTCTGGAAGCAGTTGTGAATGAGACTGCATCTGCCCTGGCGAACTTGACCCAGGAACAGTCTGCCATGCGACTGGTTGTTCTTCAGAACCGCCTTGTTCTTGACGTCATCCTGGCGGATAGGGGCGGGGCCTGTAGAGTGATCGGCTCCAGTTGCTGCGTTTTCATTCCTAATAATGCGCCATCTGTGTACGCAGCAATAACAAGGCTCCACAAGATTGCTACCGATATACATCAAGACCCAGGCACATGGACTTGGTCCAGTTGGCTCTGGAGTGTAATATCAGCATGAGGATGGAAAGTGTTGTCGTTCCTAGGAATGATACTGCTTATGATGTTCGGCTGCTGTCTCTGTCTGCAGTGTGGCCCGGCCATTTGCGGCCTGTGTGCGACTGCCTGTGTTCCACATCCACATATACAAAGGATCAAAGATGAACAAATGATGCTTTATGATCAAATATACGGTCTCATGAAAATAGATGTGTCCTGAAGGGTACAGTAGGGGACAAGGAGGGAATGAGGAAAAAGAAATTTTACATGGCCAATATGTCCCCTGCGTGTACCCCAACGTTTAGTGCACGTGCATGTCACCCATGCATTTTCCCTCTATGGCCTGCAATAATGATTCCTCTGCATTTACGTCCCACATTCGGATGTCAGTCACCAAGCCTCCCATAAAAGAAATGTTAATTTTGCATTGAGGCCCATGTGGCCCATGTGTTTGCATTGTGCACTTTTAATATATCGAGAAGAACCCATTTCTCCATTTTGTGGCTCAGCCAGAGCCAGTCCCCGAATTGAAGTTTCATGCCTCCAGACACTCTGAGAGCTGCAGCTACGTATCCCTGACCTCGCATACTTTTGGCTGAGCCGAGAGGGGCCTAGCACTGGGTGCCAAGACAGTATTTTGCACAACAGTTATCTGCTTGCTCTACAGAATCACATTCCTGCCTGGTGAAGGAGGTAAACAGAACCCGTCTGCAGAGATAGGGCCTAGCCTTTCTGTCTCCGTTTAAGTGATTTGCAGAGCTCGCATCCGTAGAAAGCTCAAGGCCCCCACGCAATGAACAAAGAAATATATGCCCACACTGGCTCTTGGTGATGAGCGACCTTTGCTTCAGATAATACATCCCCGGACTTAAGATATCAGATAATACCAGACGTGCTGGTCGCCCTGACACTGAAGGCCTCCCTACCAGACCAAAAGTCAGCTCCCCCCAGTTACACGTCAGTTGCACGTCATGATCAAGTTGCGCACACAAGTAGGGCAAAGGTTCCAGCTGGCCATGCAACCCCCCTCCATGTATCCACCCACCTATGACTCACCTATGACTCCTCAAGTGAACGCCCACATGTACGCCCTCTTGCACGCCCACATGCTCTTATCTCTCTTTCTCTTGCTCTGCCTAGAGCGCTCCTCCTATATGCGAAATTGAATGTATAAATATTGTACTCTGTGAATAAAGTTTAGAAGACCCTTCCTGAACCTTAGTGGCGATGGAACCGATTCTCCCCTAACTCGAGTTATTGAAATAAAGCCCTTTTGAATCGGACACCACGGACTCTGCCTCTCATTATACGCATGACCCTTTGTTTATTTATAGAAATTATGACAGGGTAATACTTTATTTACCACACCCTTCTGCCCTCTGTTTCTCATGTTTTTTGTGGCCTTCTGCTCTGTTTCACTTGGTTTTTTTGCCCATCTGCTCTCTGTTTCACTCGTTTTCCCCTTGTTTTTTGTGCCCTTCTGCCCTGTTTCACTCATTTTCCCCTTGTTTTTTGTGCCCTACTGCCCTCTGTTCCACCCGTTTTCCCATTGTTTTTGTGCCCTTCTGCCCTGTTTCACTTGGTTTTTTTGCCCATCTGCTCTCTGTTTCACTCGTTTTCCCCTTGTTTTTTGTGCCCTTCTGCCCTGTTTCACTCATTTTCCCCTTGTTTTTTGTGCCCTTCTGCCCTCTGTTCCACCCGTTTCCCATTGTTTTTGTGCCGTTCTGCCCTGTTTCACTTGGTTTTTTTGCCCATCTGCTCTCTGTTTCACTCGTTTTCCCCTTGTTTTTTGAGCCCTTCTGCCCTGTTTCACTCGTTTTCCCCTTGTTTTTTTGTGCCTATCTGCCCTCTGTTCCACCCGTTTTCCCCTTGTTTTTGTGCCCTTCTGCCATGTTTCACTCGTTTTCCCCTTGTTTTTTGTGCCCTTCTGCCCTCTGTTTCCCTCGTTTTTTGTACCTTTCTGCCCTCTGTTCCACCCGTTTTCCCCTTGTTTTTGTGCACTTCTGCCCTCTGTTTCACTCGTTTTCCCCTTGTTTTTCGTGCCCTTCTGCCCTGTTTCCCTTGTTTTCTGTGGCCTTCTGCTCTCTGTTTCACTCATTTTTCCCTTGTTTTTTTGTGCCCTTCTGCCCTCTGTTTCCCTCGTTTTTTGTGCCCATCTGCCCTGTTTCACTCGTTTTCCCATTGTTTTTCGTGCCTTTCTGCCCTCTGTTTCCCTTGTATTTTGTGGCCTTGTGCTCTCTGTTTCACTCATTTTCCCCTTGTTTTGTGCCCTTCTGCCCTCTGTTTCCCTCGTTTTTTGTTTGTGCCCTTCTGTACTCTGTTTCCATCGTTTTTCATGCCCTTCTGCCCTCTGTTTCACTCGTGTTTCGTGCCCTTCTGCCCTGTTACCCTCGTTTTCTGTGGCCTGCTCTCTGTTTCACTCGTTTTCCCCTTGTTTTGTGCCCTTCTGCCCTCTGTTTGCCTCGTTTTTTGTGGTCTTTTGCCCTCTGTTTCACTCGTTTTCCCCTTGTTTTTTGTGCCCTTCTGCCCTCTGTTTCACTCGTTTTTGTGGCCTTCTGCTCTCTGTTTCACTTGTTTTCCCCTTGTTTTTTGTGCCCTTCTGCCCTCTGTTTCCCTCATTTTTTTTGCCTTTCTTCCCTCTGTTCCACTCATTTTCCCCTTGTTTTTGTGCCCTTCTGCCCTCTGTTTCACTCATTTTCCCCTTGTTTTTTGTGCCCTCCTGCCCTCTGTTTCCCTCGTTTTTTGTGCCTTTCTGCCCTCTGTTCCACCCATTTTCCCCTTGTTTTTGTGCCCTTCTGCCCTGTTTCACTCGTTTTCCCCTTGTTTTTCGTGCCCTTCTGCCCTGTTTCCCTTGTTTTCTGTGGCCTTCTGCTCTCTGTTTCACTCGTTTTCCCCTTGTTTTGTGTCCTTCTGCCCTCTGTTTCCCTCGTTTTTCGTGCCCTTCTGCCTCTGTTTCCCTCATTTTTTGTGGCCTTCTGCTCTCTGTTTCACTCGTTTTCCCCTTGTTTTTTGTGCCCTTCTGCCCTGTCTCCCTTGTTTTTTGTGCCCTTCTGTCCCGTTTCCCCTATTTTTCGTGCCCTTCTGCCCTCTTGTTTCCCTCGATTTTTGTGGCCTTCTGTCCTCTGTTGCACTCGTTTTCCACTTGTTTTTCATGCCCTTCTGCCCTCTGTTCCCTCGTTTTTCATGCCCTTCTGCCCTCTGTTTTCCTTGTTTTTTGTAGCCTTCTGCTCTCTGTTTTATTCCTTTTCCCCTTGTTTTTGTGCCCTTCTGCCCTCTGTTTCCCTCTTTTTTTGTGGCCATCTGCCCTGTTTCACTTATTTTCCCCTTGTTTTTCGTGCCTTTATGCCCTCTATTTCCCTTGTTTTTTGTGACCGTCTGCTCTCTGTTTCACTCGTTTTCCCCTTGTTTTGTGCCCTTCTGCCCTCTGTTTCCCTTGTTTTTTGTTTGTGCCCTTCTGCACTCTGTTTCCCTCGTTTTTCGTGCCCTTCTGCCCTCTTTTTTCCATGTGTTTCATGCCCTTCTGCCTTCTGTTTCCCTCGTTTTTTTTGCCTTTCTGCCCTCTGTTCCACCCGTTTTCCCCTTGTTTTTGTGGCCTTCTGCCCTCTGTTTTCCTTGTTTTTTGTGGCCTTTTGCTCTCTGTTTCACTTGTTTTCCCCTTGTTTTTAGTGCCCTTCTGCCCTCTGTTTGACTCGTTTTCCCCTTGTTTTTTGTGCCCTTCTGCCCTCTGTTTCCCTCGTTTTTTTGTGCCTTTCTTCCCTCTGTTCCACCCGTTTTCCCCTTGTTTTTGTGCCCTTCTGCCCTGTTTCACTCGTTTTCCCCTTGTTTTTTGTGCCCTTCTGCCCTCTGTTTCCCTCGTTTTTTGTGCCTTTCTGCCCTGTGTTCCACCCGTTTTCCCCTTGTTTTTGTGCACTTCTGCCCTCTGTTTCACTCGTTTTCCCCTTGTTTTTTGTGCCCTTCTGCCCTGTTTCACTCGTTTTCCCCTTGTTATTTGTGCCCTTCTGCCCTGTTTCCCTCGTTTTTTTGTGCCTATCTGCCCTCTGTTCCACCCGTTTTCCCCTTGTTTTTGTGCCCTTCTGCCCTGTTTCACTCGTTTTCCCCTTGTTTTTTGTGCCCTTCTGCCCTCTGTTTCCCTCGTTTTTTGTACCTTTCTGCCCTCTGTTCCACCCGTTTTCCCCTTGTTTTTGTGCACTTCTGCCCTCTGTTTCACTCGTTTTCCCCTTGTTTTTCGTGCCCTTCTGCCCTGTTTCCCTTGTTTTCTGTGGCCTTCTGCTCTCTGTTTCACTCGTTTTTCCCTTGTTTTTTTGTGCCCTTCTGCCCTCTGTTTCCCTCGTTTTTTGTGGCCATCTGCCCTGTTTCACTCGTTTTCCCATTGTTTTTCGTGCCTTTCTACCCTCTGTTTCCCTCGTTTTTTTGTGCCTATCTGCCCTCTGTTCCACCCGTTTTCCCCTTGTTTTTGTGCCCTTCTGCCCTGTTTCACTCGTTTTCCCCTTGTTTTTTGTGCCCTTCTGCCCTCTGTTTCCCTCGTTTTTTGTACCTTTCTGCCCTCTGTTCCACCCGTTTTCCCCTTGTTTTTGTGCACTTCTGCCCTCTGTTTCACTCGTTTTCCCCTTGTTTTTTGTGCCCTTCTGCCCTGTTTCACTCGTTTTCCCCTTGTTTTTTGTGCCCTTCTGCCCTGTTTCCCTCGTTTTTTTGTGCCTATCTGCCCTCTGTTCCACCCGTTTTCCCCTTGTTTTTGTGCCCTTCTGCCCTGTTTCACTCGTTTTCCCCTTGTTTTTTGTGCCCTTCTGCCCTCTGTTTCCCTCGTTTTTTGTACCTTTCTGCCCTCTGTTCCACCCGTTTTCCCCTTGTTTTTGTGCACTTCTGCCCTCTGTTTCACTCGTTTTCCCCTTGTTTTTCGTGCCCTTCTGCCCTGTTTCCCTTGTTTTCTGTGGCCTTCTGCTCTCTGTTTCACTCGTTTTTCCCTTGTTTTTTTGTGCCCTTCTGCCCTCTGTTTCCCTCGTTTTTTGTGGCCATCTGCCCTGTTTCACTCATTTTCCCATTGTTTTTCATGCCTTTCTGCCCTCTGTTTCCCTTGTATTTTGTGGCCTTGTGCTCTCTGTTTCACTCATTTTCCCCTTGTTTTGTGCCCTTCTGCCCTCTGTTTCCCTCGTTTTTTGTTTGTGCCCTTCTGTACTCTGTTTCCATCATTTTTCGTGCCCTTCTGCCCTCTGTTTCACTCGTGTTTCGTGCCCTTCTGCCCTGTTACCCTTGTTTTCTGTGGCCTGCTCTCTGTTTCACTTGTTTTCCCCTTGTTTTGTGCCCTTCTGCCCTCTGTTTGCCTCGTTTTTTGTGGTCTTTTGCCCTCTGTTTCACTCGTTTTCCCCTTGTTTTTTGTGCCCTTCTGCCCTCTGTTTCACTCGTTTTTGTGGCCTTCTGCTCTCTGTTTCACTTGTTTTTTTTGGCCTTCTGCTCTCTGTTTCACTTGTTTTCCCCTTGTTTTTTGTGCCCTTCTGCCCTCTGTTTCCCTCATTTTTTTTGCCTTTCTTCCCTCTGTTCCACTCATTTCCCCCTTGTTTTTGTGCCCTTCTGCCCTCTGTTTCACTCGTTTTCCCCTTGTTTTTTGTGCCCTTCTGCCCTCTGTTTCCCTCGTTTTTTGTGCCTTTCTGCCCTCCGTTCCACCCATTTTCCCCTTGTTTTTGTGCCCTTCTGCCCTGTTTCACTCGTTTTCCCCTTGTTTTTCGTGCCCTTCTGCCCTGTTTCCCTTGTTTTCTGTGGCCTTCTGCTCTCTGTTTCACTCGTTTTCCCCTTGTTTTGTGTCCTTCTGCCCTCTGTTTCCCTCGTTTTTCGTGCCCTTCTGCCTCTGTTTCCCTCGTTTTTGGTGGCCTTCTGCTCTGTTTCACTCGTTTTCCCCTTGTTTTTTGTGCCCTTCTGCCCTGTCTCCCTTGTTTTTTGTGCCCTTCTGTCCCGTTTCCCCTATTTTTCGTGCCCTTCTGCCCTCTTGTTTCCCTCGATTTTTGTGGCCTTCTGTCCTCTGTTGCACTTGTTTTCCCCTTGTTTTCCGTGCCCTTCTGCCTTCTGTTTCCCTCTTTTTATGTGGCCTTCTGCCCTGTTTCCCTCATTTTCCACTTGTTTTTCGTGCCCTTCTGCCCTCTGTTTCCCTCGTTTTTCATGCCCTTCTGCCCTCTGTTTTCCTTGTTTTTTGTAGCCTTCTGCTCTCTGTTTTATTCCTTTTCCCCTTGTTTTTTGTGCCCTTCTGCCCTCTGTTTCCCTCTTTTTTTGTGGCCATCTGCCCTGTTTCACTTATTTTCCCCTTGTTTTTCGTGCCTTTCTGCCCTCTATTTCCCTTGTTTTTTGTGACAGTCTGCTCTCTGTTTCACTTGTTTTCCCCTTGTTTTGTGCCCTTCTGCCCTCTGTTTCCCTTGTTTTTTGTTTGTGCCCTTCTGCACTCTGTTTCCCTCGTTTTTCGTGCCCTTCTGCCCTCTTTTTTCCATGTGTTTCATGCCCTTCTGCCTTCTGTTTCCCTCGTTTTTTTGCCTTTCTGCCCTCTGTTCCACCCGTTTTCCCCTTGTTTTTGTGGCCTTCTGCCCTCTGTTTTCCTTGTTTTTTGTGGCCTTTTGCTCTCTATTTCACTTGTTTTTTTTGGCCTTTTGCTCTCTGTTTCACTTGTTTTCCCCTTGTTTTTAGTGCTCTTCTGCCCTCTGTTTGACTCGTTTTCCCCTTGTTTTTTGTGCCCTTCTACCCTCTGTTTCCCTCGTTTTTTTGTGCCTTTCTGCCCTCTGTTCCACCCGTTTTCCCCTTGTTTTTGTGCCCTTCTGCCCTGTTTCACTCGTTTTCCCCTTGTTTTTGTGCCCTTCTGCCCTCTGTTTCCCTCGTTTTTTGTGCCTTTCTGCCCTGTGTTCCACCCGTTTTCCCCTTGTTTTTGTGCACTTCTGCCCTCTGTTTCACTCGTTTTCCCCTTGTTTTTTGTGCCCTTCTGCCCTGTTTCCCTTGTTTTCTGTGGCCTTCTGCTCTCTGTTTCACTCGTTTTCCCCTTGTTTTTTGTGCCCTTCTGCCCTCTGTTTCCCTTGTTTTCCGTGCCCTTCTGCCTTCCGTTTCCCTCTTTTTATATGTCCTTCTGCCCTGTTTCACTCGTTTTCCACTTGTTTTTTGTGGCCTTCTGCTCTCTGTTTCACTTGTTTTCCCCTTGTTTTTTGTGCCCTTCTGCCCTCTGTTTCCCTCGTTTTTTGTGGCCATCTGCCCTGTTTCACTTGTTTTCCCCTTGTTTTTCGTGCCTTTCTGCCCGCTGTTTCCCTTGTTTTTTGTGGCCTTCTGCTCTCTGTTTCACTCGTTTTCCCCTTGTTTTGTGCCCTTCTGCCCTCTGTTTCCCTCATTTTTTGTTTGGGCCTTTCTGCACTCTGTTTCCCTAGTTTTTCGTGCCCTTCTGCCTTCTGTTTCCTTCCTGTTTCGTGCTTTTCTGCCCTCTGTTTCCCTTGTTTTTTGTGGCCTTCTGCCCTCTGTTTCACCCGTTTTCCCCTTGTTTTTTGTGTCCTTCTGCCCTCTGTTTCCCTCGTTTGTCCTGCCCTTCTGCCCTCCTTTTCCACTTGTTTTTTGTGCCCTTCTGCCCTCTGTTTTCATCGTTTTTCGTGCCCTTCTGCCCTCTGTTGCATTAGTTTTCCACTTGTTTTTCGTACCCTTCTGCCCTCTGTTTCCCTCATTTTTCTTGCCTTTCTGCACTCTGTTTCCCTCATTTTTCGTGCCCTTCTGCCCTCTGTTTCATTTGTTTTCCACTTGTTTTTCGTGCCCTTCTGCCCTCTGTTTCCCTCGTATTTTGTGCCCTTCTGCCCTCTGTTTCCCTCGTTTTTTGTGGCCTTCTGCCCTCTGTTTCACCCGTTTTCCCCTTGTTTTTTGTGCCCTTGTGTCCTCTGTTTCCCTCATTTGACGTACCCTTCTGCCCTCATTTTCCACTTGTTGTTTGTGCCCTTCTGCCCTCTGTTTCCCTTGTTTTTCGTGCCCTTTTGCCCTCTGTTTCATTTGTTTTCCACTTGTTTTTCGTGCCCTTCTGCCCTCTGTTTCCCTCGTATTTTGTGCCCTTCTGCCCTCTGTTTCCCTCGTTTTTTGTGGCCTTCTGCCCTCTGTTTCACCCGTTTTCCCCTTGTTTTTTGTGCCCTTGTGTCCTCTGTTTCCCTCATTTGACGTACCCTTCTGCCCTCATTTTCCACTTGTTGTTTGTGCCCTTCTGCCCTCTGTTTCCCTTGTTTTTCGTGCCCTTTTGCCCTCTGTTTCATTTGTTTTCCACTTGTTTTTCGTGCCCTTCTGCCCTCTGTTTCCCTCGTTTTTTGTGCCTTTCTGCCCTCTGTTTTCCTCATTTTTCGTGCCCTTCTGCTCTCTGTTTCATTCGTTTTCCACTTGTTTTTCGTGCCCTTCTGCTCTCTGTTTCTCTCGTTTTTCGTGCCCTTCTGAACTCTGTTTCATTCGTTTTCCACTTGTTTTTTGTGCCCTTCTGCACTGTTTCCCTTGTTTTTCATGCTCTTCTGCCCTCTGTTTCCCCTCGTTTTTCGTTCCCTTCTGCCCTCTGTTTCCCTTGTTTCTCGTGCCCTTCTGCCCTCTGTTTCACTCGTTTTCCCCTTGTTTTTCGTGCCCTTCTGCCCTCTGTTTCCCTCATTTTTTGTGCCCTTCTGCCCTGTTGCCCCTCGTTTTTCGTTCCCTTCTGCCCTCTGTTTCCCTTGCTTTTCGTGCCCTTCTGCCCTGTTTCACTTGTTTTCCCCTTGTTTTTCGTGCCCTTCTGCCCTCTGTTTCCCTCGTTTTTTGTGCCCTTCTGCCCTCTGTTTCACTCGTTTTCCACTTGTTTTTCGTGCCCTTCTGCCCTCTGTTTACATTGTTTTTCGTGCCTTTCTGCCCTCGATGACGTCACACGGGTCAGACTCTCACAAGAAGAGTCTGCAGCACCATGAGAGGAGCGTCATCCTCTTCACCCGCCCCCACCCTCAGCTAAGCTCCAATCCGAGCGGCTGGTTTGGGTGAGGGCGGGCAAATGCAGCCGGAAAAGTAAATAGCCCATGAAGGGCTACACGAGCTACTCCGGGGGTCTCCGCGAGCTAACGGTATTTAACGGTAGCTCGCGATCGACCGGTTGGAGACCTATCCCTCAACTATGGTCCAAAGTGTGAATCAAGGGCATTGAAATTAAGGCGTACTTTCATGTGTTCATTTTATTCCACCTTTTTCTGCACCTGGATTTACTGGGTGCAGAAAACCAGGACACAATCTTTTTCCAGACAGAAAACTTAGACTGAAAAGACGCATAAGACTCTGGGTGCAGCAGAAGCAGCCAAGACTTATGCTGTTTTTTCACTAACTAGGGAGAAACACACAATTCTTCCCTCTGTTGGTGTTCACAGTTGTTGTCGGCCTGCGATTCGGTGTTGAGTGCAGAGCGTATCGATTAGAGCCGAGGAGGAGTTGATGAGCCAGTGGAGCGGAGCCTGGGACGACTGCCAGGGTTTGTTTTGTGACCGGTTCCCGCTTCACCCGCGTCCTGTTATACGGGCGCTTTAAGTTCTACGGATCTGCGATGGAGGCAGGAATGGCCGCTGCCAGCACCGCTGTGCTAAAGCGCTGCTGGTGCTGCTTGTGCGGCGGCTGCTGCAGAGCACAGAGGAGCACAGAGGAGCCTTGGCCTGCCACCTGATTTATGTCAAAAATGTGTTTATTAATTTTTTTTTTCACAGTCCACAGGCAAAAATTACATCATCACTTGGTTCCACGCAGGGGATCAGAAAGCCTCAACAGAATTATAACAGGTGGACAAAGTGCATTGATCAATATAAATCAGCTCCTCCTCTTATTAGATAAGCCAAATGAAAGATACAGCTTCTAAGTGCCCCGGAGCTTAGAGAGAGAGATAAAAAAGAAAAAAAGAAGATCATGCAACTTTGCTAAGCCAGCAGATAGGTCTAAAGAAAAATCAACGGCCTTCTGTAATGGTAATTTCTCCAGGTTGCTCCACCGAGGTGTTGTATGCGGAATAGCCAAAAAGCGTGGACAAACTCATCCTAACATGGGATAAGTAATTATGAATCTAACAAGGAACAAAGAAAACAAGCATTTGCAATGCAATGGTCTCGGCATCATTAAAGGTAGAGCTATTGGCATTGCTCATGACATTTCTTTTTTTTTCTTTAAATCATAAATAAATGGCATTGTCATTTACATTGCCAATATACACCACTCTGCGCTCAACTGCGCACTCACCACTCTGCGCACTCACCACTCTGCGCACTCACCACTCTGCGCACTCACCACTCTGCGCACTCACTACTCTGCGCACTCACCACTCTGCGCACTCACTACTCTGCACTCACTACTTGCAACTAAGGAAATAAAAGGAAAACACACTTCGTCCTTTGGAAATATTCTCAAACAAATGATGTGCTTAGTGTTTGCTCTATATCACTGAGTTCTGTGCACCGACTGGGAGGAAAAGCAAAAAGTACCTAGACTAAACACCAGCATGCCTCTCAACAGGAAGTTGAGTACATTTAATATTTTCAAAGCCTAATAAAACAATTCTAGATAATTATGTTGTAAATATAGAACCACACAATATCATTCACAACCATCATGCTTTTGCCTGCTTAGGCTCTTGCCCGCTCTGTGATATTTAATATTGGCAAAACACGTGTCTTAATCTTAAACACACGCTGCTTTTATAACACTCTGCCAAAAGTAAGCAAAGGGCTGCTAAATAAAAGCGTGTCCATCTGCATGTAGACGAGAGTCACAACGCCACACTAACAACGACACTAAAAGTGCTATGGAGATGCTACTTTCTTTGATATGCTAATGAAGAAGGCAAAAGTCAACATTTCCGTATGAAAAGTTTCTTTTTTATAAAAACAGGGCGAGCAGACAGAAACTCCCCAGATAACGCCACACTAACAACGACACTAAAAGTACTATGGAGATGCTACTTTCTTTGATATGCTAATGAAGAAGGCAAAAGTCAACATTTCCGACAACTAAAGCAGCCGACTTTGAGGCTAGGGAAGCACCACGTTCTACTGTAGCACGAGAGTAGCGCGAGACTATAGCATTAGGTGAATAACACAAATCACAAGATTCCAGAACCGAAAAAAATAATTAAGTGTCCCTATGTAATGCAAATGGTACTCACCTTAAAAAGGCTTTATGGGGGGAAATGCGATCTAATAGTGCAATTCAAAAGACTTTAAGACGCAAAAGCAATTGCGAGACTCTAGCATCAAATGCATGTAATCGAGAATCACTATGCCAGCATTGAGAAACAACACTGCATTTTTCAGAAGTCACTAAATCTTAGACTTTAACTGTTAACGCGCATCGTAATGTAAGAAAATGAAACATAAATCTTACACGTTTACTGTAAACGCGCATTGTATTTTAAAAAAATGCACCTCGGTAAATGAAAACAGCTTGCTGAATAAAAGCATGTCTATTTGCATATAGAAGACAATCACAATGGCACAGAATTAAAAAAAATGAAGAACCAACAACGCACAACTTAGCGCACAACTAAATCTTACACGTAAACTGTTAACACGCATTGTATTGGAAGAAAATAAAACCTAAATGTCACACGTTTACTCTAAACACGCATTGTATTTTAAGAAAATGCAGCTTGAGAAATGAAAGCCGCTTGCTAAATGAAAGCTGTTTACTTTAAACGCCATTGTATTTTAAGAAAATGCAGCTTGCTAAACGAAAGCAGCTTGCTGAATGTAAGCATATGTATCTGCATATAATCGACAGTGGCACAGGCAAAAACGAAACTGAAGAACAAACAGCGCACAACTCAGCGCTCGAACGTGTGCGCGTGTCAGTTACAAATCGCCTCCAGGGCGATGCGCGCGGCCAGGAGTGTCTCCTGGGAAGCACACACGCCGACAATAAGTTCTCGGCGGAGACGCGCTTCCGCGCGGCTCAGCCGAGACCTAAAAAACGAATAAAAAAACACTTCCCGGCGTGGCTACCGGCCGAAAAAGATGGCTGCGTTCTAGCAGAGCTCCGTGACTGCAGGGCACCTTCCCCGACAATCCGCACAATAATCATGACTTCAGCAGGCGCTGCTACGGCTGTATAAAAACGGGAGATCTTCCAGTTCCCGGTGAAGCAATCGGCTACTCCAGACTCCTAAAACTCAAGCGGCTACGAGACAGTGCAACCGGGGCCTAATAGCACTACGGAAGCCGGGGACTAAAGTTTCACGGCGGCCCGGCATACAGATGACCCGACAAGAACTGATCCTAGACACAGAATAAAGGCGGCAAAAACCAAACGGACGCGGCTGCGCTCACAGGACATCCTTGGACTACAAGGTACTGGCGACTGCTGGAGGAGGCAGCGAGGGGGCTCTGAGTGAAAACCCGACGTTACCGGGCAGGGACGGCTTAATCCTGGAACCACCGGCCTCTCTGTTACCGCCGCTGAGCACACCAGCCTGCTCACCTGCCCCACACGGAGCACTAGCTGCAAATCAGTGACACCAGCAGGCATTTTAAGGGGCATACCCTAGATAGCACTGTGCGAAGACACCCGGCGCTGTCTCACGAGCTTAGCGGGGGCTATAGGGAGCAGTTCCACAGCTGAAAGACAGGAGCTGGAGGTACCACAGGCCGCTGGTTCTACACAACGGACCAGCCCAGCGGAACGCAGGCCCACACGCGTTCCCGGAGTCACCAAGGAACACACTGTACAACACATCGAGGAACAGTTGGCAAACGGGGCTCTTCTCCTATCCTCAAAAATTTTTGGGTGCGTGTCCACTGCGATCAAGTACCATGACGGGCAGGGGGCCCAAGGTGCAACAGCCTCCGCGCTTGGAAAAATATGCCTATGTAAAAGAACCCCAGAATGGTCAACCGAACAAAGCGCCACGCACATCATCCCAGACGACCAATCTGCCTGGTGACGCCGAACAGGTCACCCTGAAAGACGTTATGGCGGCATTGCACACAATGCAAACTTCAATGGGCACTATCTCCACCGATATCTCCCTGATAAGGGCGGACTTCTCCAAGTTGTCAGACCGTTTGATTGAGGTGGAAAAAGCTATATCGGGGCTAACTGACGACACGGCGGCCTTGAAACACAAAGTACAGAAACTGGAAGATGACAATCTGCTAATAAAGGCGAAACTTGACGAACAGGAAGGCCGCTCACGGCGCAACAACGTACGCCTGGTGGGTGTACCGGAAACAACAGGGGACCCTGCGTTGGACCTATTCGTAGAAGATTTGGTCCAAACAAAGCTGCAACCGAAGGCCTTTGTCAAATTATTTCTCAGTAGAACGTGCCAACCGGGTGTCAGGGGGGAAACCAAAACCAGGGGCACCACCGCATCCAATCTTAGCGAGGATCTTCAACTTTCACGACCGCGATGTCATCCTGCAGACAGCTCGAATGGCTCCACCAGTCAAAATTGACAATGCAGAGGTCACCTTCTATCCAGACTACACGGCAGCGGTGGCACAACAACGACGAAATTTCACGGAAGTGAAAAGGGAACTCCGTTCTAGTGAACTCAAATACTCAATGCTCTTCCCAGCGAAGCTGCGTGTTGAAGCGGAGGGAAAAACTTGTTTTTTTTAATCGCCCAAAGATGCGCAAGACTGGTTGGAGGGCTGTCGGCAGACAGGGAAACCCAGGAACCGGGAAGAAAGACAAAATAACCGATAATGGAAAAGACAGAAGCCCACAACAAACTGCATCACTGAAGCGACGCTATGACTTGGCTTTTTAAAGATTAAGGACCTCACAGGCTGCCACGCTTCACAACACCTCAGTAGGAGACTATGATATGGACACGGCCCGATATTGGGCGGTGAGCGCAGGGTGGTGGGTACTGTTACATTGACCTTCCTTACAATGGGTCGACTAAGGGCGTGATACACAGGCAAGTTATGAAGACTCCTACGGGTAGGACCTACCGTGATGTTGGTAGCGCTGAATGAACATTGATGGGTGGGAAGGAGGCTATAACAGTCACGGTAGTCTCACCCTCATGAACACTACATTTTGTCCTGGGAAGTAAGCACTCTGCTCAGTTGGGGGTGGTGGATGGTTCTGTATCCGCCGGGCAGGGAGGCAGGGTGGGGGGTTGGGATTTTGATAGCGATAAGTTTCGGTTTGTTTTAGTCTCTGGTGAACAATGACAACTTTCTTCAGGGACTACAATTGTTTATCGGGGGCCATAATGAGCAATTGGAGATGGGGACAGTCACAGATCCGATGGGGGGAGGGCAGGGTTTGGGATTAGGGGCCAAGGATTCTTGAAGCAACTGTTACAATGTTTACGTTTAATATGTTACGTTAATTCAAGGAACAAGTTTACGTGTCAACTATACAATCTATGCGCACACAGGGCAGGTCATGTACAGCAGGTATCAACAGTAGTCACTGACCATAGGATATACATATCAAGAACGAATGACACCACATGAGGGGCGGGAGACCAACACTCAGTTACCACTTCAGCCGGGCCCCCCTTGTCCATAATTTCATGGAACGTGAATGGGTTGGGTCATAAGATTAAACGAGGGCTGGTCCTACAGTACCTGAAGCGCAAGGGGCCCTCGATTGTTCTACTCCAGGAAACACATTTGACAGGAACAACATGCAAGGCACTAGATAGATGGGGCTTTAAAATGGTAGCTCACGCTGAGTTCACATCTGGCTCTAGAGGGGTGGGAATCCTGGTCCATAAGAGCTCCACATTCATGATTAAGAACACTTGGACTGATGCACAGGGACGATTTGCGGTACTAACTGGGCAGTGGGAAAATAGGTTGTATCACGTGCTCTCCGTTTATGTTCCCCCTACACTTCACAGGCAAGCATTTCAGGACCTCGGGAGGCTACCCACAATAGAGGACAATACACATTTCTTGCAAGACATTAGGATGCCTACGCTTTCCCCGGAAGCCAGGGAAGACCTAGATGCTGACCTCTCGTCGGAAGAATTGGGGCGGACACTGACAGCACTCAACACAGGGAAAGCAATGGGTCCAAATGGGCTACCAGTAGAGCTGTACAAAAAAGTGGCGGGTCTGATCACACCTCACTTACTTTACATGTACAATGACTGCCTGGATGATGGCAGGCTGCCACGGGATCAGCGAATAGCCACAATTGTGGCAGTGCACAAACCGGGCAAACCTGCGCATATGGCAGCCTCTTACCACCCAATATCGCTAATGAATACGGAAGCCAAAATACTGGCCAAAGCGTTGGCACTCCGACTACAGCCACACCTCAAGGACTTGGTTCACCCGGACCAATCAGGGTTCATGCCGGGACGTAACACCTCCCTTAATCTACGGAGGGTGCATGCCGTTATGGCCCGTACACCAGAGATACAGAAAGATGCAGCCATCCTTTCCTTGGACGCCACTATGGCCTTCGATTTAGTGGAATGGCTGTTCCTCTTTGCGGTACTTCGGAAGCTGGGACTTGGCCCGAAATTATGTGCATGGATACAACTTTTATAAACGGAACCCATCGCGCAAGTAGTAGCAAACGGAAGAATATCAAGAGAATTCAAACTAGGAAGGGGTACCAGGCAGGGATGTCCGCTGTCGCAGCTGCTATTCGCCCTAGTGCTGGTACCGCTCACTGCATGGATCAGGCAGGACGTCTCCATTCATGGAATTAGATGGGAGGAGGACTGGGAGGATCATATCTCGCTATATGCTGACGACGTGCTTGTATATTTAACATCCCCAGCGAGATCTTTAGTGTTCCTACTAGACATTTTTACTGCATACGAGAAAGTATCCGGCTACACTATTAACTGGACAAAATCGCTACTCTATGTATTGCACGGGTCTACACCCAAATCCCGGCGGGATGACCAGAGATTTCAAGTACTTAGCAATATATGTCACCCCATCAGAGTCCATATTCATGGAAGAAAATTTAATGAGTCCCCTGGAACGACTCCGAGCGGACTTATAACACTGGAGATCCCTTCCGCTAACGCTCCTGGGTAAAGCTGCACTATTTAAAATGCTAGCCCTTCCGAGATTCCTTATATGCCCTACAAAATACCCCATTTCCTGTCCCCCCTAAGTATTTCAAATCCATTGAAGCAGAAGTAACAACCCTATTGTGGGACGGTAAACCCCCCCGGATAGCACAACACAAACTGGTCCGGAGTTGGTATGACAGTGGTATTGCTCTACCGAATGTTAAACTCTACTACTGAGCATCACAACTGATGACAATAAATCAGTGGTTGCACGTCCCACAGGACGAACGAGCATACAGGTTGGACCGGAGCCTCCTGCCGGCAGACCGACTGATGAGGGCGCTTTACACCTACGGAAAACAGGAAGGACTTACAGGACCAACGGCACACACAATTAAAATATGGCACGCCGCACAGAGGGCCTTGGGATGGGAGGGAGTGTTGACACAAGCCACTCCCCTCTGGGACACGAGAAAACTGGGCATACTGGCGAACACAAAGGGATTCAAAGAATGGGACCTAATTGGTATCTCTAAACTAGGCGACCTATGGGCGAAAGGAGAGATAATATCATTTGAAAACTTGCAAGCGAGGTATAAGATGGCAGACTCGGAACGATTCCGTTACATACAGATACGACACGCATTACAAAGTGCAATTTCCCCAGAGACCAAATTGGTGGAATCCTCCCCTCTGGAGGATAGGCTCCTCACGGACTACATGGAAAAAAAGGCAACCTCCTACACATACAAGAAACTGATCAATAATCAACCAGACCCAATGATAGCACTAAAGGGAAAATGGGAGACTGAATTGGGAGATATCGAGGAAACTGATTGGATGGACGCCCTAGCATCAGCCCGAGAGGCAGCGATCCCATCCCAACTTAAACTCATTCAACTGAAAATATTACACCGAACATATTATCCTCGCACCACGATATTTAAACTGGGACACACACCTGATCACCTTTGCTTCAGAGGGTGTGGAGGTATTGGAACATTTTACCAAGAGTATTAGCGATAATTTCAGAGGTGGGAGGAGCAGAAGTGATATATGGATTGATGTAGCCTGATTACTGTGTTAAGTTAGCATGAGCTTTTTGTGAGTTTAAACGCCATTTTTCCTTTCTGTTGCTTTTTGCACACGACACACATCTGCTGCTTTAGCTTTGAGCCTAGTAAAATGTTTTCGGTTCATACGAGAATAATATGTTGTTACACTGATATCAGCCTTGCTTGGAGAGCTATGTCTGTACAGTGAGTGCTGAAACCTTCAAGGATTTCTCAACACAGTAGTTGTTATGAGCACTGATCTTCGCACGTCCCTAGACATAACATAAATGCAGCTGCAGCCAAGTTCTGGCTTTAGGCGCGTTTTATATTGCTTTGCACAAGAGCATAACACACACTTGATGGTGCTTCGCATGCAGAGAGCTGGTTGCTGATGATGTGATACTTTACCACTAGGATCTTGAGGTGTAGGGCCGCTCTGCTGAAACCCACGAGAGACCTTCTTAGATATAATATAATATACTAGCTAGGGAGGGTGATAATTAGGTTTTGTTAAACTCTATTCCTTTTAGCATAATACTATGCTTGTACCGTTTGTGTTATTTGGACTAGTGACTATGCTGATTACTTTTGTTTCTTATAATATGTTTGCTTGTATTAGCTAAGATACTGCGCTTGAGAGCACTGCATTAGTGAATAAACATTTCAAATATGCACGTGTCCTCTTTTACTCTATAACGAAACAGTGTTCATGTGTTCCACGTTACCTGAGGTGTACTAAGTTCATGTTGTGGTTTGTCTAAGCATTGGGAGTTTATGTTGACCAATGAGACACTGTAGCTAGTCTGGTAGGGGATTTTTGGGTACTAAGGTGAGTTTTGGGACATCCTAATTCACTGAGGTTCCAAGCCTCTATGCACAGTTCTGTCTGAGCACGGAATCCCTGCGACATGGCGCCCAATCGTTGGTGGTCTTATAGCGTGATACTTGAGTAGTGCATCTTTCAGTCCTTAACACCTTCACTATTGTTTCCGGTTAACGGTGGTGTCGGACAAACCCACCTGTATTAGTATAGGTCTTTTGAAGCTTGAATCTTTCTAAACGGTTTCCTTGAATTACTACCCAGTTATGCTACAGGGTTGACTTTGTACCTTTTTCTTTCTGTGTCGCTATGGCCGCGGTGGACATTCCGCAGCATAGTCGTATTGCGGTGCGCAATCATTTGCAAAATTATAATGTTCCAGTGGATGGCATGGCAGTAATTATGGTGGTGAGTGCAGAGGTGGCTTACCCTTACGAAATCTTTTATTCGTGGGTGACCTTCCCGGCGGTGGACGGAACTTCAGGTGCGTTCCATACGTACACTCCCACTGCTGTGCCAAATGAGTATACTCCGTATAGGGCACAAGAAATTCCTATTGATACTTGGCAGCACCGCGCTTGGTTTAATGGCGTCCTACCCCATTCATTATCAGCCCCAAGGTTAGGTCCTTTGTCCATTCCACGTTACAAAGAGGGGGGTTGAACCCATGCAGTCGCGGGACCTGGGTGCTATATGGTATGTGTGAGAAGGGGGTCCCCGCAAGGGAAACGTGTTATGTACAACACACACTAACACTAGTTTACACTATATAAACATCAATCAGAAAAATTTGAGAAAGGTATTGTCCTTTATTTTACAATACCAGATATCAACCATTTATCAGTACATTTTTAACACTTTTTGAAAAGCCCCAGTAGGGGAGAGGGAAAAGTGAGGGAAGGGGGAGTGTGCTCAGGGCAGTGTAAAGTCAAGGAAAAGTAGACATAGTCAAAAAGAAAACAATCATGAACAATATTTACATGTGGATCTAAACAGATCTAACACAAAAAGCCTAAATAATTGAGGCATCCATTAGAAGGTTGTTATACTAGAGACCTTCAATGGTCACATACAAAAGTTGAGACAATTAACCCTTTCCATGCTCATGACGAGCTCAGCTCGTCATGATGCACGGTTGAGCTGTGCTGATGACGAGCTGAGCTCGTCATAAACAATGGACCTAATGATAAGTCAGCATAGGAGGGGAAAACACCTAGCAGCCAAGGTGTTAAGGGCATGTGCCGGAGGTCCGCATCAAAGAACAAGAGCCGTCGACGTTTCGACCCCTGGTCGTAGGCTACGTTAGGTCCTTTAACGGGGTCTTCATCAGGACAAGTGCTGGAGGGGAAGAGGGGCAAGGTTGACAGGGGCGGTAATATCTGTGAAATTAAAACAATTGGTCAGACCACTATTTGTAAGACCTGCTGGACGCCATCCTATTTGACAGAGCTACAGTACATTAACAAGAATTTACCATGGAGTCAGGGCCCACCGGGCCTCTGAACGTAGGAATTGAGTAAGACCAAAAATTAGTCGAGGTCAAACTCGGCGATATTAGTTCGCACACACAGAGCAGAATTAAGAACGTAAAACTTCCTTTTGAAGTTTACCTCAAGAGATTTTGTCATGCAAAGTTACTGGATTAAAAACAACTCACATGAGTTTCAACCAATCAGCCGAATGGTGAAGATTTCTTTGGTTTCAATCCCAGTGGTCGATAAACAAGAGGGATAGGGTGCAATGAATGTGCACCAACTGTGAATAAAAATAAGTTTAAGACTAACTTAGTCGGGTGCTATTTGTAACAGGGACCCACAATATGGCAGGTGGAGCCATGCATTACTTACATTAGACGAGCTGACGTGAAAGCCGCTAGGGGTCTTTACACATGAAACCTTGTTCCTGGTCTGACTTTGCAATGTAAGGGGTCTCTGTAGAAGTAAAAAGGACACGTTGCAAACCGGCTACATAAAGTTGCTGGACTAATCAAAGGACATTCCTTACAAGGGACATACCTCCAAAGTGAGAATTAGTCAAGGAGCCGATCTTCCTTAAATTTGATATCGGTATATCTCGAATCACATCAGAATACGGAAAGGGGCAAGGGTTGGTCTGCCGTTCCGTCAGTCTCCGTGAAGTTGAAACCTTACAGGGAAAATCAGAAGGCTTACTGCTCAGACACCCAAACAGTATCTGTCTCAGAGTTGACAAAGTTAGAGGATTATTCAGCAGGAAACTTACAGGTGTTTCAGAAGGGCTGCTACCGTCAGAAGGGCTTCAATGCGGAATCCGCGCAGTTGCTTCGCGGAGTTAAGGCGGGAACCGTAGTTGACAGTTTCCGTGGGGATTAAATCCTATGGGGTGGAGAAAACCATTGGATATCGGTAAATGGGATTACTCACTTCGTGGTGTGACAAAGTGTGAATCGCTCAGTGAAAGAGAGGCGCATAGTACTTACAGGCACTTCAAGAGGCCGCTGCAATCAATACTTGTCCGGGCCAACTCCGCAAGACTGCTATGCGGAGTTTGGGGCGGAGTCAGCATTTGACTGACTTGCAGGAAATAGAAGAGTTACTTAGTGAATCTCGGTTTCGGGAGGGTGCAGATTTTATTAGAAAACATGATATGCCTCCAACTAAATAATTTGTCCCCTCGGTTTTTGTGCAGGCTAAGACATAGCATTATTGAAAAATTAATATCACAACTCGTGCACTTCTCTAACATGAGAGTGTAGACGAGCAACATCAGACATAGTTACGTGTAGCAATTACATGATATCAACTCATGCACTTTTCCAACATGAGAGTGTAGACGAGTCTATTCAAACGCATTTAATGTTATACAATTCAATGCCTGACCTGTGATTGGATGTGGTCACCTTGTCTGTATCTGCAATACTCAAATATTCAACCAAGCGCTGCCAACTGTGCCAGGCTACTGTCCTGTTCATTGAGACCATTTTTTATCGAATCTAAAAGGGACATCCATTTTAATTCTCGTGTGTTGAGAGCTATCTGCAGGTTACCTCCTCTTTTCCCCAAAGATACTTTTGCAATGACCAGCCATCTCAGCTCTGACACCATATCTCCTGCCTTTTGCCAGTGTTCTCCTAGGGGGGCGCCCAACACTTTACATCGCAGTCTACTACAATGGTAAGAGATGCAAAACAGGACGATTCTTCACCAAAGAGACCCCAGTTTCAGAAGAAGAAAGTCGCTGCTTTAACAGCACACAGATATGCCACAGATAGTGAGAACCCAGCTTCGGAATCAGACATAGGCTCTGACCTTGCTGGACAGCGCAGCGGAGATTACCATAGTGCGAGAGGCCCTGCATCCACTACTGAAGGTGACAGCGACTGACCGTTATGTTGTTGTTGAGACAGCTAACACTAGAGTAGCTCCCCCTGACAGGATCTTATTCATTGAGGGTGACATTCAACGCACTATAGAAGGAGTATTTTGGGAGAACCTTACGACTACCTATGACATTTTGTTAGCGGAGGCTGACTGGACCCCACCTTTTGTGCTCGCAGCTCCGAGAGGGGAGGAGGTAATCCTCCCTAGTTTCGCGCACACAGTCTCGAAGAAGCATGCGCTGAATTTTGGGGAAGAGTGGGCTAAGGCTCTTGCGCCGGCTCTGTATCGTACACACTGTGGGTGGGATACATTTTCCCCACACCACGAAATTCTCTTACGGTCTATGCCACAGCCTCAACCTCAATATCCCATAAAGCGTGAAGCAAAGGCTTCCGTTGCGGAAATCCTTGAACAATTAGAATATCAGGGTGTTATTGAAACTTGTGTGTCACCTATGAATAACCCTCTTATTACTGTAACCGAGCCTGACGGTTCATATCGTTTGGTATTGGATTATCTGCATTTAAACTCGCATTGCCGTACTTTTGCAGTACAGAATACTATGTCTCTGCTTTAGTGGATAGTCTCGTGCATAAGCGGTTTAAAACCACGCTTGACATTTCCAACGGTTTTTATGCCCACCATTTGGATGGCCTTAGTTCCCAATGGACCTCCTTTACTTGCGGCTGTGTCCAAAAACATTTCAAACGTTTACCGATGGGCTACAAGAATAGTCCTGGAGTGTTTGCAGCCCGCATAGTCTCTCTCTTAGAGAGGGTTGACCCAGATGCTTGTTCATATGTGGATGACATTTATTTAATGGATGACGAACTGTGGGAGCATCTGTGTCGCGTTGACCGCTTAATTTGTAGCTTTTCGGACTTCGGTTACAAATTTAACTTTACACAGTGTTGTTCCTGGGCTACGATCTCAACAATGAAGGTCGAGGATTGGCTTCTCACTTCTTGGTGGAATGCGCACAATTGCGCGCTCCGACAACTCTGAAAAAATTAAAGTCTTCGCTGGGATTTTTAAATTTCGGGCGGACTTACATACCTGAATATGCCCAGCGTATCAAGCCTTTGTATGCTTTGATACAACCAAATTTTACAAAATCAAACTGGCTGCCTGAGCACTGGGCTATACTGCAATCTTTGCAGGCTGATCTGCTCGCTTCTAAATATTCATTGACTCGTGATAATCACACCAACCTGGTGATAAGAATCATCCCTGGGACGGTGGGCTTCACTTACCTTACTTTTAATGAGGGAGATACAGTACCTATTGCTTACAAGTCACATTTGTACACTTCGGCTGAAATGCGATCACCACGGACCAGATCTCCGCATCGCTCCTTCTAAACACCCCAGCCCACTCTTCTAACGCAAACGAAGCCGCCGCCAACCTCACCCTATGGTTATCCAACACCGCCGACACCTTGGCACCACTGAAAAAATGCCAAAGCAAACCTGGCAGCAAAAAGGCCTCATGGTTCAACGATGATCTTAAGAAGTCCAAGAAACTCTGCCGCTCCCTTGAAAAGGCCTGGAAAAAAGACCCAAACACCAGCACCAGGGACGCCTTCAAAAACGCCACCCGCACTCACCACCAACTAATCCGAAAGGCCAAGAAAACAGCATTCAAGGATCGACTTGACAACAACGCCCACAACAGCAAGGAACTTTTCAACATCGTCAAGGAATTTTCCAATCCCTCGGCCAACTCCAACGACATCACCCCCTCTCAAGCCCTCTGCGACTCCCTAGCCTCATTCTTCCACAACAAGATTGCAGACATCCACAACAGCTTCGACAACCAACCCGGAAACCAACCCACCCTACCATCTGCTGAACATTCTCCCCCCTTGAACGCCCTCAACGACTGGAACCCAATCTCCACTGAGGACACAATCCGCCTGATGAATTCCATCCACTCAGGATCCCCCACAGACCCATGTCCTCACCACATCTTCAACAAAGCAGACTCCGTCATAGCACCGCACCTCCGAGACGTCATCAACTGCTCCTTCAACTCCGCCACCTTCCCGGAAGACTGGAAACACGCTGAACTCACTGCCCTCCTGAAAAAACCCACAGCGGACCCCACCGAACTCAAAAATTACCGCCCCATCTCGCTCCTTCCATTCCCGGCCAAAGTCATCGAGAAAGCTGTCAACAACCAGCTCGCCGCCTTCCTCGAAGCCAACAAATCCCTCGACTCCTCACAATCTGGCTTCCGAGCAAAACACAGCACTGAGACCGCCCTCATCGCAGCAACAGACGACATTCGAACTCTACTGGACAATGGAGACACAGTCGCCCTCATCCTCCTCGACCTCTCTGCAGCATTCGACACAGTCTGCCACAGCACCCTTTTACAACGCCTCAATAACATCAGAATCCAAGGAAAAGCACTTGAATGGATCACCTCGTTCCTCACCGGAAGAACCCAGAGAGTCCGCCTCCCACCATTGAAGTCCGAGGCCACTGAAGTCATCTGTGGCGTACCACAAGGATCCTCACTCAGCCCCACCCTCTTCAACGTATACATGAGCCCCCTCGCGGCCATCGCCCGCCAACACAACCTCAACATCATCTCTTACGCTGATGACACTCAACTAATCCTTTCTCTCACCAATGACCCCAGCACCGCCAAAACTAACCTACACGAAGGAATGAAAGAAGTTGCCGAATGGATGAAACAAAGCCGTCTGAAACTGAACTCAGACAAAACTGAAGTCCTCATCTTAGGTACATCCCCCTCTGCATGGGACGACTCCTGGTGGCCGGAAGCCCTCGGAAAAGCACCCATCCCGACAGACCACGCACGGAACCTAGGCGTCATCCTGGATTCTTCACTCTCAATGAACAGACAAGTCAGCGCCGTATCCTCTTCCTGCTTCAACATTCTTCGCATGCTCAGAAAAACATTTCGCTGGATCCCCACCGAAACAAGGAAAACAGTCACCCATGCTCTGGTCACAAGCCGACTGGACTACGGAAACACCCTCTACGCAGGCACTACCGCTAAACTCCAGAAACAACTCCAACGAATCTAAAACGCCTCAGCCAGGATCATATTAGACATCCCACGCAATGAACACATCTCTTGTCACCTTAAAGACCTCCACTGGCTGCCCGTCAATAAGAGGATCACTTTCCGACTGCTAACCCACGCACACAAATCACTCTACGACATCGGACCAGAATGCCTCAACTCACGACTGTCCTTCTACACCCCCCTCCCGCCAACTACGTTCTTCCAGCCAAGCCCTCGCCACTGTACCTCGCATCAACAAGACCACCATGGGAGGCAGATCCTTCTCATACCTGGCTGCTAAAACATGGAACTCACTCCCCGCTTACCTTCGCCTTACCCAGAACCACCTAGCATTCAGAAAGCAACTTAAAACGTGGATATTTGACAAGTAACCCTCTTCCCCTTTCTAAGCGCCTTGAAACCCTCTGGGTATGTAGTGCGCTATATAAATTCTCTGACTTGACTTGACTTGACTGTGGAGAAAGTTTTGACGGCTGTGCAGATGGCAATTCTTAAGGAACGCGCTCTGTCACAGGGAAAACGCATGTTGGTAGTTACCCCGTGTCCGGCTTTGGAGGCAGTTACGAAAGCCAGTGTACCAAATTCTAAAGCTTTGCACCCTCGGTGGATACAATGGGCTGCGTCATTGACGTCTCCGGATGTCACGTTCGTTTTTGACGCCTCCTTACGGTCGCTGGAGTTTTTGCAATATGAGTTTGTTCATCCTGCACCTTTGGGTATGCGGCCTTTGGAGGATTTCCATTGCATCATATACACTGATAGTTGGGCGCAGGTTGCGCATGGTTGTAAACACGCCTACGTTTCCGCATGCGCCATTGTGGTAGGTGCCATGGTGAACGATGAGTTCAAGTCCAGAGTCGTGCACACGCAGACTCTAGGGGACTGCACCTCACAATTAGCAGAGCTCCGTGCTCTGATGCTTGCATTGGAGTACGCTCATCCTAGTGTGACAACACTAATCGTAAGTGATTCTTACTACTGTGTCGAGTCTTACAATGAAAACTTGTTCTTTTGGATTAAGAATGATTTTTGTGATTCCAAGGGTAGCACAATAAAACATAAAATGATCTGGGTCCGAGTGGCTGAGCTTAAAGAGCAGTTGCCACTCGTGTTTGTAATTCATACTCTCTGTCACCAGCGCGTGGGAGTTCACGCTGCTGGCTACTCGCTTGCTGATGAAGCAGCGAAATCAGCGGTATCGACATATTTGGTTGCAGCAGTCAGACGGTCCAAGAGTAAGATTGATAATGATATCTTGGCGGCTGTTGCTGCCGCTGAGAAGGGGGACAAATATCCTACGGGGTTCTCTTCGAAGTACATATACCACTTAAGTCCAGATAAGGTTCCTTATGTGAAAATTCCAGAAGTTGGGGAGAGGTTGATTCCGAACTCTGATCGCAGGCATACACTGATCACAGCGGCCCATGAAGGGGTTGCGTCTGCGCATGTGGGCGTTTCTACTACTGTGTCTCAGTTACAACAATGTCTTTGGTGGCGGGGACTGTACAAACAAATGCGTGACTATGTCCTTCAATGTAACATTTGCCAGCAGATTAAGCCTTCAACTGCTACGCGTCCACCCCAAACACAGTTGTTCATTTCTAATAAACCGTTTGGTTGTGTTTATTTAGATCACTGCGGTCCTTTTTCTTCTGATACTGCATACAAGTGTCAAGGCCTGCTCCACGGGATCCGATCGATGAACAAAGGGGTCCACCTCCTGATGTTACCAACACCCTGAATGTGTACACAGGGGATTCGAACCATCAGGCGAGGGATAAATAATGAAAAGAGACTGGGGACGGGAAGGGGTCAGCAGGGACAAGGGATCTGAAACGACAGAGCATACGTTTTATAACACCAATCAAATGTTAAGGCTACTCTCAGTAATACTCTCTCAAACTCTGAATACCTTGAGGGGCTGTACACATTCCTCCAACAAGTTTAAATGAGATATCGGTTCAGCTTCCTGAAAGGAAACACAATGGTTATCATAACATATAACACACAGGTGTAAGATCTAGAAACAGTGAACCCTTTGTGAATACACACCGTGTTATGCGGAGAATGAACCTTATTAATAGACCCCCCCGGGTAAAATGACTTGTTCCTCTAAATTAGTCTTTGAGATAATTCACAAGTCTATCATCCGGATTTATTCTAAAAGAGTTTGTGGTATAATCCCCCACGTTATCACTCCATCAAGCACTGTACTGTCCCTTAAATTCGCATATAATATCTTTAAGCCAAAAAGATGCGATACGTTGGTGTACACTTCTGCATTAACAAAAGTCTTTAAACCATATAACGGCAACGTGTGGTTGCGACCGCCACCACGCTCCGCTATAGAATCTGATCAGAAACAAACAAAAACGACTAGCCGGCAGTAGGTAGTGGATTACCACTCTACTCCGGACATTGCAGGAAATGAAGATATTTCTAACCGGCAGTAGGTAGAATGCAACTCCACTCTACTCCGGAATGCAGGACAAGAAAATACCATTCGAATAAGCCTTCCACGGTAACTTGCAGCAGCCGCCGCCAAGCTCCGGGAACAGATAACCCAGAGGAGCCGGGTTTGAAAGTGACACGCACAAGGCGGTGCGTTACTTCGCCAAGGAAACAAAGTTGCAATTCCTATAATGCCGGCAAGCGCCCGTGAACAGGGCTCCCAGCGGATACTTTGTTACAATACCTCAACGCCGAGAGAAGCTTGATTAGCGCTCTCGTTTCCCAAACGCGGCAGCAGCTCGATAGACGCCGTCTTCTCCCAGCAACTCGGAAACACAAAGAAAGGACACAAAATTACGAGCAACTCTCTTCCTGTGAACACCACCCTTATACTTCCCCCCTACAAGGATCATGGGAGATGTAGTTTCCTAAAGATTGGGTAGGCGCGGTGCTGCAGGAACCTGACAACAAGTACATCTTGGTAGCAGTTGATTCATGCACACGCTTTGTTTGGGTCTGGCCTCATCGCAGCGCTGATTCACGGACTGTCATCAGGGATTTGCGTGTCTTTGTAGGGATTTTTGCCTGTGGTACCTTCCATTCGGATCAGGGTCCTGCTTTCGCCTCTAAGGCGTATAGGGATGCCATGGCTTCGATGGGGGTCCAAGTCAAGTTTTCGTCTTTATACCAGCCTGAGGGTAATAGTGTTGTGGAATGAATGAACCGTGACTTAAAGCAATCACTGACAGCTCGAGTTATAGGCACTGGCAGAAACTGGTTGACCCATCTTAATAGCGTGCAGTGTGCCCTTAATAATCTCCCTTGAAGGTCTCTGGGTGGGCGGACCCCATACGAAATGCTCTTTGGTATCAAGATGTATGTCCCGGACCTTGACCGTCTAGACGCGGTCGGTTCGTCTGTCTCCTTTGACGTAGATGAACATTGCAATGTTTTACAGACTCTACAAGAGACCAGAGACAGTCTCGCAAAAGAACACTTGCCCTCCACCTCGGATGATGCCTTGCAGATCCCGGTAGTTGGCTGGCTACCCCAAGTTGGAGAACTAGTTCGGGAGAAGATCGATAACAAAAAGGAATTTGGTCCTTCATACCGTGCTCCCGTTCCCGTTCTTGGAGTGAAGGGCACAAGAACAGTCATTTTACCACCACTTCCAGGTCGTAAAGAAAGCAGGTATATCTCCATTGATAATGTCAAACTACACAGAGTGGCTGATTCTTCTTAGCATGACACTGGCAGTCTCATGTCCTTCGATGGTGAGAAATTCTGTTTTGGCCACTGCTTCGTATTGTGCACCGGAGGTGGTCCCCAAGATGCCTGCAGTTTCCAGTCCTTTATTGAGTGCTTTGCCTGGTGCTCACCTTGATGATACAGATTACACCTACCCAACTGACTTATCGATGCCTCATTTGCAAGCTCGTTTAGCCACAGAATCCAGATTTTCATTTGACACTGTTTCACGTACATCAGAGAAGCCCACAAGGCTGAGAGCCTATGCAACTTTGTGTTAAAAACATTTTATGATACCCCCTTGGACTTACATTTGGCTGGGGCTTTTTGCTCTCTATATTTTTATATCAATTGGTTTTGTGTTTTATTTTTTCCGATTTGTCAATGGACATTATGTCGAGGAGAGAACATGCATTAAACATCTGAATGGAACTTTAGCTCCCCAATCATCACATTCAGCACACAGGTTGAAGAGAGACTTGGCCTTTGTTAACATCACCGCGTGGCCTGTCCTGGAAGGAATAGTCTGGGATGCAGTTAAATTTCAAATCCATGGCCCGACTGAAGTTGTTAATGTTCCTATTGTACTTAGAGTTAATATGGGGGATGTGGTTCAACAAAATATACGTTCTGATGATTGGGAAGTTCGTGCCGTAGAGACTTTGTTTGCTGATTTGAAATATTATGCTGCCTTTGATGCTGAAGATTTATATTTAGAATCTGCTAATTATGGTGATTTGTTTTGTTACCAACATTTTGGCAATCACTACTTGCACAAAACTAATTCTAGGAGGGGTACTGTGAATTATACCCCGTGGGAACATTGCCCAGCTCCTTTGAGAGGCAGCTCAGAGAAATTTTTGAAAAAGTATACTTATTTTACTGATTTTCATCAGTCTAATCCCGCGTCATTTTATTTTAAAATGACAGACAAATCCAATTCCAAAGTTAGACTTACCAATACTAAGTTACAGTATTCGAAGTCCTTTCTAGACCAACTGGCTGTTGGTGGCTACGAGGTGTGGAAGGAAATTATTGACCTTAAATCAGTTTGGGGTTCTAAAAGTTGGCAGGTACAAGGCACTGAGGCTTTGCACCGTGCATGTCTCATCCCAAATCACATGTTGTTTTTGAATTCTACTATCTCACAGACAACATGCTTTGGATTGGCTACTTCTAAAAAATTAAATTCTCCTTCCTTCCCGAATTTGGAGGAATATTCAGGTTGGGAAAATTCGACTAAATTTTCGATTAAAGAATTGCAAGCCCATTTGCTGAATTCATCATTTAACATTTCCAGTTTGGAACCCAAGGGTTGGTTAATGTGGCACCGAAGTGCAGACTCGTGCCAGCATCGTTTTTTGGGCCTAGCTGAGGGTTTTACACAAGTCAGTGTAGATCTCCGTTTTGAGAGTGACCATTCTGTTACCACTTATTCTGTAGGCAAATTATGTCAAAATTGGCTCAAGCACTCTACATTGGAGTCAATTAAATTGCATTTATCTAAACTGACCGACGAGGTTGACTTGAATGATTTCATAAAGGGCCCGGCGAACTGTCGATCTAAAAGATGAATCTATACCATTTATAATGAACTCTGGAAAACATCACAGATTGAAGCGGCTACCCGCCTTAGGGCTATTGACCAAGCTAATTTAGAAAAAGTGCTCGCAGTAGTGGACAACAGCATTAATACCCTTTCCTCCCGAATTTACACATTAGATAATATTGTTTCTGTTGTTGAAATTGTACATGATGAGGTGTCTGTTTTGTACCATGGTCAAATACAATTGCGTTCTGTTATGCAATTTGCGTGGACCTTACAGACGCTGAAAATTGGTAAAGTGCCTTGGACCTGTGTTAATGTCACATCTCTGTTTGCACTTTTTAATTTGACTGAAAAACAACATTTGCTTTCCATGAGAGATGCTTCTTTTTCAATGTTACACATTTTCGGTGGCAGAGGCCATGGCTGCAACGCGGCTAATCCACGGATTGATTACTTTACCTTTCGCGCTTTTCCAGTTTTCAAATTGCATGAAGTATTTTGCCATAGGCAGATACGAGCGGCTCGGTACCTCCTACTTACATGAAGCCTGGTCGCTCCCTTTTACTTATAGATGCCTTAAGGACGGAAAAGAGGTTTATCTCAATGGAGATGAATGTACAGAAACACCAGATCACTCGTTGATGTGTAGACACATCCAATTGCATGGTTCATGTAACCAGAACCGCCCTAATTTAGCATGTGTTTTAAAAGGTACACTGGTTCCTGCTATAGTCCCGGCTTTTACCTTATTAGTTAACAGGAGTTATTTACTTTTAAACAATGAGGATTGTTGTGGTGTATTAAAAGGCATAGCTTACGTTGTAACAGTGAGTGAGCGTCTCATTTGCTGTAAGAATGTGCTTTATCCACCCCCGCATGGGGACCTGGATGTTTCCATCTGGCCGAGAATTCCGGCCTTGAAGTCAGAGTTCAATAAGATGAGCAGAATAAGAGCCTTATTGTCACAAAAAGAAGTTGCCCTGACATCTGCTCGCGAAACATTTGCCCTTCACGTAGCTAACACCCGCACAGAAGTGCATGCCTTATTAAATACTGACCTTCCTTTACATTTTGGTGAGCTGATTCACACAATCTTTAACGCATCCTCCACTTCGGGGCTGGCTCATTTTTTTTAAGTAATAAGCGGTGGCTTAGTGACTTCTGTCCAGAAAATATATGGAGTCATTCCTGCTTTCCTTCACTCGATATTCTCCGGTCTGTTTGGTGGACTTCCTGTTTTGCTGGTACTGGCTGCTGGTTTTTTGTTACTATTTTGTTTATTGCAAAATGGATGTCCGTCCTGTCTTCGCAAATGGGCAGGATGTCAGAACTGTTTCACTTAGGCTTACCGGTTCTTGCACGGGAACAGAGATGCTTGTACCCAAATCCCTCTCAGCAATGCCAGCAGGTCTTTTATCAGAACCTGCTTACATTACCTCGGGGGAAGGCGGAATTGGATAAAATAACAAAAAAGAAGAGAAGAGACTGGTCCTGTAAGGGTCCTTTGTTCTGCTACCTTCTGTCGCGGCCTTGCGCTAAGAAACCTAGAAACAAATACACATTATCACAATTCTGGCCCCCTTCAATCTATTTCTGTTCTACGCTGTTATCTTTCTTACCCACCCTTATGCTTCAGGACTTAGCTCCTCTTCTGTTATTAAATTGTGATTCTATTCTCCTCTAGTTAGTCGTCACTAAGTATAAAAGATAAAAGAATAACCATTTTAGTTATTTCCTAAACTTGACTATGCTTATTGTCTTTCTAAAGAGTAACTGTACTTACTGCACTAATTAGTGGAGTTCTTCTATATCGGGGGTCTGTTATCCTTGTATCCTGCTTGTACCTTCTCAACTTATTTAACCCAGTTAATTATGTCTTTGCAGGTCAACTGGATAACCTCTTTTCTCAACTTCAGGTGAGTAATCACCGTATTTACATTTCATAAAATTCCTTCACTCAGTTTTTAACATTCTGTCCGAGTTATAATCTTGTCTGCTTTCTGTGTCTTTCAGGTTCGTGGGAATTCAGTGAACATTTCAGATCTGGTAAGTGATTAATTACATTACAAGCTCAATAACAGTCTGTTTTTTACATCTTGGCAACTCTGTAACTGTCTATTTACACGTTTATTATTTTACTTAGCTTAATGTGTTTCAGCTGTTCTCTCGCTAGTGAAAACCTCTCAGCATTCAAATGACACTGCTTCAATTCGAGTAGATTACTCGAACGACTTGGCTCTGGTCTTCCGAAATGTCAAACGCACTCTCCTATCTCCTGTTTACTTCACAGGGGCGTCCGGATTTCTTCAGGAATTAACATTTAAACTTGAACTCGGCAACTCGCGCTTGACTGGATGCTCCGAGTGCCTTTGAATACTTGTCCTGAAATAGATTAAATCTATCCTATGCTTTCCGTAACTGAATTTCTTCTCTGAATCTAAACTAAGCGCTTCCTCAAAAAACTAACTGCTCCGGGCTGAATCTGTGGTGAAGTGCGCATTCCGTTATGAGCTTGCGCTGCTCCTTGGGTTCACTGCAGCTGTGACCCGAGGGACAAGAACGTCTACTCGTCCTCGGCTGTGGCCCCTGCAGCGGCCAACTTGTTCCTCCAAATCTGCACCTTCTTTGTCCAGGCGTGTCTGGCAGAGACTCCTTGTCCAGCTCGCCTCATTTTTGCGTCACTAAGGATAGAACCCAGGGTTTGGGTCCTGACAGTACCCCTCAACAAGGCAGGTCCTCTCCTTCTGGGTTTATTGAGAAACTTTTGATGAAAAGATTTAACCAATCATGGAGCGTGAACATCTTCCTCCAGTTCCCAAGATCGTTCCTCAGGTCCATAACCCTTCCAGTCTATCAAATAGTATGGTTTTCCTCTGGTTTCTTTGGAATCCAAAATTTCTTTCACTTCGTACTCAGTCCCTGTCTCTAACTGTATTGATTTTGGAGATAATTGAGTCCTCAGATTTGTCGAAGCCTTCTTTAACAAAGATACATGAAAGACGGGGTGAATCTTTAATTTAGGTGGCAAAGTCAATCGATAAGTAACCTGATTGATTTGTTCTTCTATAGGGTAAGGACCAATGAATCGAGGCTGAAACTTCCGATTTCCCTTTAACCTCAAATTCTTGGTGCTCAACCAAACCTGATATCCATTGGTCAAAGAAGGCCCCTCATCTCTCTTCAGATCAGCGTAACCTTTATACCTTTCTTTGGCTATTTTTAGATTGTCTTCTGCTCTTAGCTGGACCTGATGCAAATGCGAAATGACTTCCTTTACTGCTGGAACTGCTGTTTCCATTTGTCGAATGGTCGTGTTTGGATGTCTGCCATAGTTTAAATAAAAAGGGGAATAGCCAGTCGAACAGTTTCTCGCATTATTGTGAGCAAACTCTGCTGACCATAGATAGTCAGACCAATTTCCTTCCTCTTTCAGGAGATACAAACGTAGGTACTGTTCCAATTCTTGGTTTTCTCTCTCAGTCTGCCCATCAGTCTCTTGGTGATAGCTGGTGGAAAATCTAACTTCGGTTCCTAAACCCTCCATGAAAGCCCTCCAGAAATGGGACAAAAATTGGGAACCCCTATCCGAGATTATGATTTTAGGAATTCCATGTATCTTTACTATCTGGGAACTGAATTGGGTGGCTAATTGTTTGGCAGAAGGAACCCCTTTTAGTGCAAAAAAATTGTCCATCTTCGAAAATGCATTCACTACTACTAGGATGGTGTCGAAACCCTGACTGTTTGGCAAATCTGTGATAAGGTCAAGTGTTACTGTGTGCCAAGGATAAGGTGGTGTGGGTAATGGCTGTAATAGCCCCTTAGGTGCCTGCCGCTCTGATTTTCCCTGCGCACAAATCTCACAGGACTTTACATACTTCTCAATGTCAGAGGTCATCTTCGGCCACCAATAATGTCTCTTAATTAATTCTGCAGTTTTGGCTTCTCCTTTGTGCCCAGCTAGACGATCATCCTGACATTCTCGCATTACTTGCTGTTGTAATTCTGCAGTGGGAATATACAGAGCATCCTGAAAATACGGCAATTGTTGAATGATTCTTCTGTTTTCGTCTTCTTTAACCCATTCTTGCAACATCTCTGGACTCATGACTTCTTCAATTGCTCTCTCCAGATTGATAGAAGTTGTGGCTCCAATAATCCTTGATTCTAGAATGATTGGTTGATTCTCAGTCAAGGTTCTCTGAACTTTCGTGCCAAATCTAGATAAGGCGTCTGCCTTTCCATTTTGCCCACCCGGACGATAAGTAATTACAAAATCGTAATCTGCAAAGTATAGAGACCACCTCAATTGTCGGGGCGTGAACGTTCTGGCTGTCTTCAGAAATTTAAAATTGCGGTGATCAGTGAACACAGTCACCTGATGCTGAGCTCCCTTCAAGTAGTGTCTCCATTACTTGAAGGCATCTTTAATCGCCAATAGCTCTTTTTCGGTTATGGTATAATTGACCTCCGCTGGGGTTAATTTCCTGGATCTGTAAGCCACCGGGTGTAACTGTCCCGTGGTCTTATGTCGTTGGGACAATACTCCTCCTACGGCCTGGTCTGAAGTATCTGTCTCTACATAAAAAGGCTCCGACGGGTCCGCATGCAATAGAACTGGTGCCATGGTGAAATCTTTCTTCAGAAACGGGAAGGCCTCCTCTGACTCTTTAGACCATTCAAACTTGATTCCTTTCCTTAGTAATTTCGTCAAAGGGAGAATCTTTCTAGAGAATTCACTTATAAACCTTCGATAAAAATTGGCGAATCCGATGAAGCTCTGAGCTTCCTTCACACTCGCAGGTGAGTTCAAATTCGTGACTGCTTCTACCTTTTGTTGATCCATCAATATTGGGGAGGGTGAAAGGACAAACCCCAAAAACTCAACCTGCGACACATGGAAAGCACGCTTCTCCAATTTTACAAACAATGTATTTTCTCGTAACCTTTGCAACACTCCCTTGACTTGCTCTTGATGTCTGGTTACATCAGCCGAATAGATTAAAATGTCGTTGATGTACACAATTGCGCACTGATGAATAAATTCCTTCAAGACGTCATTTATGAAATGCTGGAACGCTGCTGGAGCGTTGACAATCCATAGGGCATAACCTGATACTCAAAAAGCCCAAACCTTGTCCGGTAGGCCGTCTTCCACTCCTCCCCCTCTCGCATTCGGACCAGGTGATAAGCTCCTCTTAGATCCAATTTAGTGTAAATTTGAGCTCCCTTCACCTGGTCCAGAAGTACCGAGATCAAAGGCAAAGGGTACCGATTCTTCTTGGTCATCTTGTTGATTGCTCTGTAATCGATGCAAGTCCTCAATTCTCCCTTCTCCTTCTTTGGTATGAAAAATAAAGGAGACGAAACTGGGGACTGAGAGGGCCGAATAAAACCGTTGGCCAAGTATGTATCCAAATACTCCTTTAAGTGTTGGTGTTCTCTCTCAGTTAGGGCGTAGACACGATTGCATGGTAAATTAGATCCCGGTTTCAAGTCTATTTTACAGTCATAGACTCGATGCGGGGGTAGCTGTTCAGCCTCCACTTCGTTGAACACATCCTCAAACTCCTTATACTCCTCTGGTATTTCTTGAGCATGGATTACACACATTGAATGACCAATTGAGCACAGAGATATAGCCGGATTGCACTTTAGAGGTCTTTTTTCTATATCGAAACAATTTTATTGACAATAACTTGAATCCATTGTGATGGTTCTGGAACTCCAGTCAATTGTGGGATTATGCTCGGTGAGCCATGGGAGCCCCAGAATTAGTTGGAACTGGGGTGCATCAATCAAGTTAAACTGTATCTTTTCTTTATGCCCATCATTAGAGATCAATTGAATTGGTTCCGTGTGACTCACAATTGGCCCTGACGAAAGGTTCGTTCCATCAACTGCTCGGACTGATTCGCTCCTGTTTTTCCTGATTGCTTGAATGCCTTCTTTAGCAGCGAATCTTAAGTCGCAGAAATTCCCGGTCGCTCCTGAATCGATCATGACTGATACTTCCGTTAAGGTCGTCTGTCCAAATCTCACTTCCATGGATAAATTTAGGTGTGGAGCGGCAGCTTGCAAGGTGTTCGCAATTCGCAACTACTCGGGAAGTGACCGGAGTTACCGAGCGAGGTAAGCTAGGTGCAGGTGGAGGCTATTTTTGTGAACTAATACTGGAGGAAACAGAGTAGTAACAAAATAAACATATAACTTTGCAGGCTTAACCAACGGATATAATGGGGAGAACATGAATTGGACGAAACCGGCTCTTTACAAGGTATGAATACGGTTTTAAAATTAAGAAGAGAGTGAGTAATGCAAGATGGGCAGTGCCCATTAAGTGAGAATCTTTTATTGATTTTAGGTCACTTAACCACCACACGATGGGGAAGTGCTAAACCTAATATATAAATGGTAATTCTGCATCAACCTGTAGTGTATCAGGTAAGCAGTGGCGATATAACTTCAGTTTTTAGAATAACGCAATGATTTGCTTTAAATAAGATAGTAAAACGTGCCTCAAATCTATTTTTAGGTAAACAATTTTGATTGTGCATAGTATCTGACACGAAGGAAAAAGGAGATCAGTGGATATAAAAGAGTGGTAGAGGTGCAGGAGGTAGGTTTCTTAATAAACCTTCATGTAATTATAGCGCATTGATCCAAAGTGTAGCCCTAACTCCAAAAGGGTAGAGATTGAGGTTGTAAATTTCTCTATCCTAAATAGGTAATAGTGTAAAGCCAAGCTGAGGTAAATATGATTTATAATACCTGGTCAGCATGTATATGTGTGCAGTGGGTCAATCACAAGTGGTCTCAGCTGTAATGAGCCATTTTCCTCACTTTCAAACGCATGAAATTATTTCGACACCGTTTAATATGTGGCACAACTATTTGATGAAAAGACATTTTTTTCTGTCAGATTTTTTGTAACTGTAACACGTAGGAGTAACACGGTGTAGGTGTTAAAATGTGTACAATGTGCGTGTTATATACCACAATGGAGAGGTTTCTATCGGGCACATGGTTGTTATTTTGGGGTCTTGTAAGGCTCTGTATATAAGTTATCAAATCAATGGAAACAGGGATGGTAAAAAAAACGTTCTTTGTATTATTTCCAGCCCTGATGAAGCCGATGGGTTCTGTATAACCTCAGCGAAACGCGTGGCATGAGATTGGAAAAATAAAAGAAGAAGTTTTGGAAGAGCCTTGGGACTGCTTTGATGTTTTTGGATCATTGATTCTTTAATTAAGAGACTCAAAACATTGTGATATGTGGAGTGCTGCAGTGTTGTATCATTTGTAAATTGTACCTAATCGGTTGATTGGGTGGTGGGAAGTGAGGTGCTATCTTCCCCATTTCTGCAGGCACCCGCGCGCGTGAAACTGACAGTGGATTGTACTTATAGTGTATTCCTTCTAGAGCGCCGCAAAACTCCTTAGCACCTAAAAAAACTTAATTGTGGGATTATGCTCAGTGAGCCATGGGAGCCCCAGAATTAGTTGGAACTGGGGTGCATCAATCAAGTTAAACTGTATCTTTTCTTAATGCCCATTGTAGGAGAGTAGGGTCTGCAATCCTATGATCACCCGGACTTTTTGCTTTTGTTTCACTGGTTTACGACTTTCTCGGGCTGTGGGCCTGCCAATCAGACCCACAGCCTAGCTGTTCTCTCGCTAAATTGATATGTGTACCTTAGGTGCATTACCCAATTGGAACTGGGCCACCCTGTCAGACCCTGTAACTCAGGGCATCGGTGTACCCAGGGCCTACCAGGGGCTGAAGCATGTATTATGCCACCCCTGGATGGCCATCTAAATCTGACACAACTGGCTGCACGACAGCTGGGGCCACGTGGCGTACTCGCCCGTTGCTGTAGGTGTAGTATCCCTATACCTAACCTTAAAATGGACACCCGAGTGCCTCTCAGTCACTCCTATGGCCGGCCTTAACAATCCTGAAGGCAGAGTGCATGGAACCGTGTGAATTGGGCTCTGGCACGAGCCGAGCCCGGTTGCAGCTTGCGGAACCAAGACCCAATGGCTGTTCCATGATAACGCGTATCATATCGGTAACTTCGGTATCGCGTTATCAAGACATGTCGAGTAAGGTGTCATACGAATCGGGATGCTGCCCCCTCACCAAATCTGGCGACGAGGTTAGCATTCCGCCCTTCTAGAGGGACACGACCTGTACGTAACTGTGAACCCCGGTTAAAGTTAACTAAAGCCTCAGCTCCACAAAATGGACGCTGCCACCACAGACACGAGTCTGACCTCCTGCTGCTGGGAGTCCTTCCAGCGAGGAGAGCTTGGACAAAGGGTTTCCTGTCAAGGGCGGTGTTCGCACCGTCCCAGACAGGGATTGTGTATTCTGGGTAGGTAGGGCTTTGCAAGAAGGTGACTGCGGAGTGGCACCCCGGTGCTCACTACGCATCTGCCGGCTAGAACCAGTTCCAGGGGCGCGCAGCCCCTGACCTGGGGACAGTCCAGCAGGGGGAGAGGGGTGTAACTAACCCCCTTCCTGGTCCCACCCTTAGGGCAGGACCTAGTCATGTACTCACCCCTTTCTTTAGGATAAAGGCCGGAGCGGGGACCCTTCCAAATTAGATCATCTTTGAATCAAGAATACTTTCTACGAAAGGACATTCGAGACTCTTCTCAAGATTTCTCCCTTGTGGCTAAGGAGTAGTCACCCTGCATCCGCAGGCACCATCTAAGAACTCTGCGGTTTCCTGCAAGTCCTTCCTCAAGGATCCGACGGCCCAGCTCGACGAGAACCGGCTTCCCTGGCACCTCTGACCTCTACCCACGTCCTCAGCTCAGCTGAGATCTGTGGGTGCGACGAGACCTCGAGGGACCGGCCATCATCAAAACCTGCACGCTTTCTTAATCAGCACGACCATCGAAGTAATTCTCTGGTGAGTGCTCTGGGGTCCGAGAAGCCCCGACCCTGAGCAGCTCCAGCACCGAAGTGCAGTCTCCCAGCATCTCCACGATCTGCGTGGGGCCCTTCTGCTCGCTGCTCAGCGCGTTGTCTGGTCACTAGCCGCTGGCTTGTGCCCTTCTTTGACGACATCCGACAACCAACGCTGCTGGTCTGGTTGCTCCAGACCGGCCCTTGCTCCTTTTTCCGAGAGGAGCACCCCGGACCCTCCTGGTCCACTCAAGACACCATTTTAGGCCCACCACGTGGCCCTGAAATTTGCCAAGGCTTGTTGCCCCAATCCTGGGCCCAGCGACGCCGACAGCATCAACCTTCGTGGGACAGCTCGCACCTCCATCCTGGTCGCCGACAACGCCTCCTGGTCCGTGAGACTGCAGAGCCTAGCGTCGCCCAATCACCTAGTCGAGGTGACGGCCCTCCGGTGCCTTCCTGGTACCCTCTGACTACTGGCTAGTAGTACGAACTTGGTCCCCTCTGCTTTCAGGTATCAACGATCACTGATCCAGGCTTGGATCTCTACGAACTATTCATCACTGGTCGCCGGCCAGCAACTCCTTTTCTTCCGGCTCCTGGCTCGTCAGCGAAGACCCCCGACGCCTGTAAGACTTGAGCAGCCGCAGCCCTCGTGGCTAGGTAACTTCGGCATTTCGGTGCCTGCATAGCCTCCTTACTCTAGGGTCCCGAGTCCCTCGCTTCCGACTTGCCTTATCGGGTCCGCCCGAGACCACTAAACTTTCCGTGCCCTCGGGCACTTGTTTTAATTGTGCACTTGAAGTATTTTCTAAGAGCTTTTGTTCTGTGCTTAGTACCCTGTCCTCATAAAGAGTACAGGGCTGTTGTGATTCTAATAAATATACTGTTTATTTTCATAACACTTGTGTGGTGTCCTTTCACTTGGTGTTCAAGGGGTATGTGATGGTATTACAGCTGGCTTAACACGCCCTCTAGAGTTTAGCCCGAAGACTGCTCGTATCCACGCTACTAGGATAGCTGGTCTAAGGTTGACTTACAACCAATCACCATAAGGGTCGTTTGGAACGATACATAGTGGTCGCTAGAATAGCAAACGCTGCATATTGGGCCAACTTCTCACATTGGTGGCAGCGGTGGGATTTGAGCTTGCTGTTGTTTTACCACGCGTATCCTAAGAATATCTTGTGAAAGATCACATAAGTACTCCAGGTACATATAACTTAGCTTAGAATACTCTGAGTTCTACTGAACCAGCTGTTGTAGCTCCTCAAGGCTTAGCACACCTTGGCTACAACTCTTAGCAAGGGATCAGTAGGTAAACCCATAGTGTAGGTAGGTGCATCACTTACACCACACTAGAAGCAGCATGTCGGACAAAGGAGGAAACTCTGAGTCTCCCCTTGTGTCAGTCGACCTTCCACAGGTCACCTCCAGATATGCTGCACTTAGCTTCCACGAGATGCGACAGATCTGTACATCTCGGAAGTTAAAACAGGGTGCAAACCCTACCATTCCGTTTCTGATTGGTCTCTTGGAGACTTATGATGCTAGGAGGGCGGGTAACACCGACCCTTCTCATCCAGAAATGGAGATGCCTCCCCTCGAGGGAACCCGAGGTGACCCTGACCTTATCCATCTCTCCGCCGAGGGCGAAGAGGAGGACGAGGAACCAGAGACATCTGGGGACGAGGCAGACAAAGGTCCAGTCATAGTTAGTCAGCTAACTCAGGACAACTTAAGCCGGCACGAGATTGGTACTAGGGGACCCCTGGGCCCTCTCTCGGGCCAGCTTAACATTGGGAATGGCCGAGTTAGGTCTCTGTCGAGAGGCTCTAACAGATCCGCTCGAACCAATGGCTCTCGAGGTTCTGCTCGAAGAGGGATGACATCACCTCAGAGGAGAATGTACGAAGCAAAGGAGAGGGAAGTCAATCTGCGGATCGAGAGGGAAGAACTTGCCCTAGCCAAAGAGAGACTCGCCTTTGCTCGAGAGCAAGAGTTGAGTGGGACAATTCCCACTGGTGGCAGCATTCCCCCATGGGAACCCAGGAGTTTAGACGCTAAGCACCTGAATAAGATAGTGCCCCCCTTTAAGCAAGGGGACGACATCCACAAATGGATTACTGCTTTGGAGCGGGCCTGCACTGTACAGTGCATCCCCCAGAGTCAGTGGGCAGCTATCTTGTGGCTCTCCTTTGACGGTAAAGGTAGAGATAAGCTCCTCACTACTAGGGTCGAGGACGCTAACAATTACCAGATCCTGAAGAACACACTGATTGATGGGTTCGGCCTAACCACTGAGCAGTACAGGTTGCTGTTCAGGGATACCCAGAAAACTCAGTCTCAGGACTGGTCTGATTTCGTTGATTGTGCCACTAAGGCTTTGGAGGGCTGGTTGCTGGGCAGTAAAGTTACTGATTACACAGGATTGTATAATTTGATCATGCGAGAACAGATTTTAAACAATTGTCAGAACCAGTTGTTGCATCAGCACCTTGTCGACTCGGATCTGACCTCTCCCCAAGAATTGGGAAAGAAGGCAGACAGATGGGTCAGAACAAGGGTTAAGCAAAACCAGGGCCAGAACCAGGGTGGTCAGAAGAAAGCAGACCAGAAGGGTAAAGATTCGAAAGGGGAACAAACTGACCAGAAATCTTTGACAGGTCCCCAACAACCCAAAGAGGGGGGGGGTCAGGCTTCCCGGAAAAAGAAGAAGCAAGAAGGCCAATCGAAAAGGTGGTGCCAATACTGTAAAAGTAAAACTCACTGGTTTAGTGAGTGCACCAAGAAAGGAGGGCAGACTCCTGCTACTGCAGCCCCTAAGGCACCTGTGCCCCCTAGTACAGCCAGCAGTAGTAGTGCGCCTCCCAAGGGATTAGTTGGGTTAACCTTGGGTTCTGAGGGGTGTGACAGCTTAGCTGGTACGCTTACTCAGGCTGTCCTTGTCTGTACAGGGGATGTGGATATATCCCCTGATGTCAGTCCCAATACTTTGGGCAAATACCGACAGACGCCTTTAATAAATGGAAGAATGGCTCAGGCCTATAGGGACACTTGTGCCAGCATCACCATGGTGACGCCTAACTTTGTGGACCCTGGACAGATCATGCCAGGTACAGATTTCCTGGTGACCAATGCCAGCAACGTCACTACCAGTCATAGTATGGCGATTGTTGCTTTCTCCTGGGGAGGGGTAAATGGCCAGAAAAAGGTTGTTGTTAGTTCAGACCTCCCAGTGGATTGTTTGTTGGGCAATGATTTGGAGTCATCACGATGGTCAGAAGTGGAGCAACGGACTCACATGGAGATGTTAGGCTTGCCAGCACACGTGTTTGCTGTGACCAGGTCACAGGTCAGACGATGCCCCACTGAACCGGTGCTGGATCCTGGAACAACGGACCAGACACCACCCAAGAAGAAGAGCAGTCGGGTTAAGGCTTCGCCTTCCCCCTTGCCCCAGGTCGAGGATCAGGACTTAGAGGAGACTGACCTCCAGGAATTGCGGGGAACTGAACATAAAGAACTCGAACTTGATCAAGTTGAGTTTCTGGGCTCAGGGGGACCCACACGAGAGGACCTGGGGAAGGACCAGTTAAACTGCCCTTCTCTTGAACCCCTCAGACAGCAGGCTGCTGCTGAGACTGCTGGGAACGCCACAGGTACCCACAAGGTATACTGGGAAGATGGACTCCTGTACACTGAGGCAAGAGACCCCAAGCCTGGCATGACCAGGAGGCTGGTCGTCCCCTTGTCTCAGCGTGGTTTCCTCCTTACCTTGGCCCACGAGATTCCCTTAGCAGGACACTTAGGCCAGACGAAGACGTGGGACAGGCTTGTCTCACACTTTCACTGGCCTCACATGAACGAAGATACCAAGGAGTTTTGCCGCTCCTGTGTCACTTGCCAAGCCAGTGGTAAGTCAGGTGGCACGACAAAGGCCCCCCCTTATACCAATGCCTGTGGTGGGGGTGCCCTTTGAACGGGTGGGGATTGACATCGTCGGTCCCATGGAACCACCAACAGCATCAGGGCACAAGTTTATACTGGTGGTAGTGGATCATGCCACCAGGTATCCTGAAGCTATTCCCCTTAGGACCACTACAGCGCCTGTTGTGGCAAGAGCCCTAGTTGGAGTATTCTCCAGAGTGGGCTTCCCTAAGGAGGTCGTCTCCGACAGAGGTGCAAACTTTATGTTGAGCTACTTAACTGCTATGTGGAAGGAATGTGGTGTCAACTACAAGTTCACTACACCCTATCATCCACAATGCAATGGGCTTGTTGAGAGATTCAACAGGACCCTGAAAGGGATGATTCATGGACTACCTGAAAAGCTTCGGCGTAGATGGGACGTCCTGATCCCCTGCCTTTTATTCGCTTACAGAGAAGTCCCACAGAAGGGGGTTGGCTACAGCCCTTTTGAACTTTTGTACGGGCATCCTGTAAGAGGACCCCTGTGTTTGGTGAAGGAAGGATGGGAGAGACCTCTCAAAAAGCCTGCAACCAACATAGTGGACTATGTGCTTGGTCTCCGCTCGCGGATGGCTGAATACATGGAGAAGGCATCCGAAAATCTTAAGGCCAGCCAAGAACTCCAAAAAGCTTGGCATGACCAAAAGGCTGTCTTGACTGTTTATCAGCCCGGACAGAAGGTGTGGGTGTTGGAGCCAGTGGCCCCAGCAGCACTCAAGGACAAATGGTCCGGGCCCTACACCATCCTGGAGAAAAAGGGAGAGGTCACCTACCTGGTAGACCTGGGAACTCCCCGGAGCCCCCACAGGGTGCTCCATGTCAACAGGCTCAAGGCATATGTCGACAGGAAGGACATGAGTTTGCTCATGGCCATAGATGAGGGACAGGAGGAGGAGAGTGACCCTCTCCCCGACCTGCTCACTCAGAATCCTGACAATGGATCGGTAGATGGTGTTGTCTTTTGTGGCAGCCTCTCCGAACATCAACAGGAGGATTGTAAACAGGTTCTTCAATCCTTCCGGCATATGTTCTCTCTAACACCCAGTCAGACCAATTGGTGCACCCATGAGGTTGACACTGGTGACAGCTTGCCCGTCAAGAGTAAAATCTACCGGCAGCCTGATCACGTTAGAGACTGCATCAAGAGTGAAGTGCAGAAAATGTTGGAGCTGGGAGTCATTGAACCCTCGGATAGCCCTTGGGCTAGTCCCGTAGTTCTAGTGCGGAAACCTCACACCCCGGGCGGTAAGAAAGAGATGAGGTTCTGCGTAGACTACAGGGGTCTCAATGCAGTCACTAAGACTGACGCCCACCCAATACCAAGGGCAGACAAACTTATCGATAGATTGGCTTCGGCCAACTACTTAAGCACGTTTGACCTGACAGCTGGGTATTGGCAAATCAGGTTAGCTGAGGACGCCAAGCCTAAGACCGCATTTTCTACCCCTGGTGGGCATTATCAGTTCGTGGTGATGCCCTTCGGTTTGAAAAATGCGGTCTTAGGCTTGGCGTCCTCAGCTAACCTGATTTGCCAATACCCAGCTGTCAGGTCAAAAGTGCTTAAGTAGTTGGCCGAAGCCAATCTATCGATAAGTTCGTCTGCCCTTGGTATTGGGTGGGCGTCAGTCTTAGTGACTGCATTGAGACCCCTGTAGTCTACGCAGAACCTCATCTCTTTCTTACCGCCCGGGGTGTGAGGTTTCGGCACTAGAACTACGGGACTAGCCCAAGGGCTATCCGAGGGTTCAATGACTCCCAGCTCCAACATTTTCTGCACTTCACTCTTGATGCAGTCTCTAACGTGATCAGGCTGCCAGTAGATTTTACTCTTGACGGGCAAGCTGTCACCAGTGTCAACCTCATGGGTGCACCAATTGGTCTGTAACTCAGGGCATCGGTGTACCCAGGGCCTACCAGGGGCTGAAGCATGTATTATGCAACCCCCGGATGGCCATTTAAATCTGACACAACTGGCTGCACGACAGCTGGGGCCACGTGGCGTACTCGCCCGTTGCTGTAGGTGTAGTATCCCTATACCTAACCTTAAAATGGACACCGAGTACCTCTCAGTCACTCCTATGGCCGGCCTTAACAATCCTGAAGGCAAAGTGCATGGAACCGTGTGAATTGGGCTCTGGCACGAGCCGAGCCCGGTTGCAGCTTGCGGAACCAAGACCCAATGGCTGTTCCATGATAACGCGTATCATATCGGTAACTTCGGTATCGCGTTATCAAGACATGTCGAGTAAGGTGTCATACGAATCGGGATGCTGCCCCCTCACCAAATCTGGCGACGAGGTTAGCATTCCGCCCTTCTAGAGGGACACGACATGTACGTAACTGTGAACCCCGGTTAAAGTTAACTAAAGCCTCAGCTCCACAAAATGGACGCTGCCACCACAGACACGAGTCTGACCTCCTGCTGCTGGGAGTCCTTCCAGCGAGGAGAGCTTGGACAAAGGGTTTCCTGTCAAGGGCGGTGTTCGCACCGTCCCAGACAGGGATTGTGTATTCTGGGTAGGTAGGGCTTTGCAAGAAGGTGACTGCGGAGTGGCACCCCGGAGCTCACTACGCATCTGCCGGCTAGAACTAGTTGCAGGGGCGCGCAGCCCCTGACCTGGGGAAAGTCCAGCAGGGGGAGAGGGGTGTAACTACCCCCCTTCCTGGTCCCACCCTTAGGGCAGGACCTAGTCATGTACCCACCCCTTTCTTTAGGATAAAGTCCGGAGCGGGGACCCTTCCAAATTAGATCATCTTTGAATCAAGAATACTTTCTACGAAAGGACATTCGAGACTCTTCTCAAGATTTCTCCCTTGTGGCTAAGGAGTAGTCACCCTGCATCCGCAGGCACCATCTAAGAACTCTGCGGTTTCCTGCAAGTCCTTCCTCAAGGATCCGACGGCCCAGCTCGACGAGAACCGGCTTCCCTGGCACCTCTGACCTCTACCCACGTCGTCAGCTCAGCTGAGATCTGTGGGTGCGACGAGACCTCGAGGGACCGGCCATCATCAAAACCTGCACGCTTTCTTAATCAGCACGATCATCGAAGTAATTCTCTGGTGAGTGCTCTGGGGTCCGAGAAGCCCCGACCCTGAGCAGCTCCAGCACCGAAGTGCAGTCTCCCAGCATCTCCATGATCTGCGTGGGGCCCTTCTGCTCGCTGCTCAGCACGTTGTCTGGTCACTAGCCGCTGGCTTGTGCCCTTCTTTGACGACATCCGACAACCAACGCTGCTGGTCTGGTTGCTCCAGACCGGCCCTTGCTCCCTTTTCCGAGAGGAGCACCCCGGACCCTCCTGGTCCACTCAAGACGCCATTTTAGGCCCACCACGTGGCCCTGAAATTTGCCAAGGCTTGTTGCCCCAATCCTGGGCCCAGCGACGCCGACAGCATCAACCTTCGTGGGACAGCTCGCACCTCCATCCTGGTCGCCGACAACGCCTCCTGGTCCGTGAGACTGCAGAGCCTAGCGTCGCCCACTCACCTAGTCGAGGTGACGGCCCTCCGGTGCCTTCCTGGTACCCTCTGACTACTGGCTAGTAGTACGAACTTGGTCCCCTCTGCTTTCAGGTATCAACGATCACTGATCCAGGCTTGGATCTCTACGAACTATTCATCACTGGTCGCCGGCCAGCAACTCCTTTTCTTCCGGCTCCTGGCTCGTCAGCGAAGACCCTCGACGCCTGTAAGACTTGTGCAGCCGCAGCCCTCGTGGCTAGGTAACTTCGGCATTTCGGTGCCTGCATAGCCTCCTTACTCTAGGGTCCCGAATCCCTCGCTTCCGACTTGCCTTATCGGGTCCGCCCGAGACCACTAAACTTTCCGTGCCCTCGGGCACTTGTTTTAATTGTGCACTTGAAGTATTTTCTAAGAGCTTTTGTTCTGTGCTTAGTACCCTGTACTCATAAAGAGTACAGGGCTGTTGTGATTCTAATAAATATACTGTTTATTTTCATAACACTTGTGTGGTGTCCTTTCACTTGGTGTTCAAGGGGTATGTGATGGTATTACAGCTGGCTTAACACGCCCTCTAGAGTTTAGCCCGAAGACTGCTCGTATCCACGCTACTAGGATAGCTGGTCTAAGGTTGACTTACAACCAATCACCATAAGGGTCGTTTGGAACGATACATAGTGGTCGCTAGAATAGCGAACGCTGCATATCGGGCCAACTTCTCACACCCATCATTAGAGATCAATTGAATTGGTTCCGTGTGACTCACAATGGGCCCTGACGAAAGGTTCGTTCCATCAACTGCTCGGACTGGTTCGCTCCTGTTTTTCCTGATTGCTTGAATGCCTTCTTTAGCATCGAATCTTAAGTCGCAGAAATTCCCGGTCGCTCCTGAATCGATCAGGACTGATACTTCCGTTAAGGTCGTCTGTCCAAATCTCACTTCCATGGATAAATTTTGGTGCGGAGCGGCAGCTTGCAAGGTGTTCTCAATTCGATGCTCACTTGGAGTTATTTCTTGGATCGCACTCACCTGTTCAACTCCTCCCACAGGTGGTGCCATTCGTTTTTCCTTCGGCTTAAAGGCTGTTTTCGGTTTCTTTGGACAATTCCTAACAAAATGCCCCCCAGATCCACAGTACATACACAAATTACTTGCTCTTCTTTTTTCTTTTTCCTCTTTGGATAATGGTCCTCTTATTGTTCCAATTTGCATGGGCTCAGTTCCTTGTTGACCCTCTGAATTCCTGTTGCTGTCAGATCGAGCTCTATCATACCTTGTTGTGATTGTTCTAAAGGCTTTTTTCTTTTCACCTCTTCTTTCTCCTTGGCGGAAATCAATTTCCAAGACTAAATCAATCAATGCTGAAATCTTGGTTGGTCGATTGGGAATTTGGGCCAAGGTATCTTTTAATTCGTCTCGCAGACCTGTATAAAAAACTGCAGCTCTCTTGCTTTCTGGCCAGTCGGTCTCCATCACCAGTTTATTGAATTGGGCCAAGTATGCTATCAAATCTCGATTGCCTTGCCGCAAATCCAATAACTAATTGTCCACCACTTGGGATATCCTCCGCCGATCAAGTATTCGAAGAAATTCTTGCTTGAATTCCTCAAAATTTCTTAACAAAGGATCATCTCGGGTGACTAGAGGGATGGACCATGACGCTGCATCTCCACTTAAATAAGACAGTATGAAAGCTACCTTGGACTGTGCGTCGGGAAATATCGAAGGGCGGCACATAAAATGTAATGAACATTGTGAAAGAAAAACTTGTGCTTTCTGTGGGTCTCCACTAAGTCTTTTGGGAGCGGCTAACGGTATAACTGGGGATAACGAATTAATTACTTGTGTAGTGGATCTATTTGAGGCTTCTAATACTGGATTCATTGCTTCCCTCTCTAAGGTACTGGACTGTAACTTTTGCGCTAATTCTGCAGTCTCTTTTCTGGAATTAACTACTTCCTGTCTAAGATTTCGATTATCTTCTCTGACTGCCATCAATTCCTTCTGTATGGCGTCTAAGACTTTCCCTAAGGATTGCAAGTCAATTCCTTCCGCCATCTCTGTTCAGGTGCTGAAGGCAACTTAGGCACTTCACTCTGTCAGAACTCTGTTTCACTTAGGCTTACCGGTTCTTGCACGGGAACAGAGATGCTTGTACCCAAATCCATCACAGCAATGCCAGCAGGTCTTTTATCAGAACCTGCTTACATTACCACGGGGGAAGGGGGAATTGGATAAAATAACAAAAGAGAAAAGAAGAGACTGGTCCTGTAAGGGTCCTTTGTTCTGCTACCTTCTGTCGCGGTCTTGCGCTAAGAAACCTAGAAACAAATACACATTATCACAATTCTGTCGCCCTTCAATCTATTTCTGTTCTACGCTGTTATCTTTCTTACCCACCCTTATGCTTCTGGACTTAGCTCCTCTTCTGTTATTAAATGGTGATTCTATTCTCCTCTAGTTAGTTGTCACTAAGTATAAAAGATAAAAGAATAACCATTTTAGTTATTTCCTAAACTTGACTTTGGCTATGCTTATTGTCTTTCTAAAGAGTAAGTGCACTTACTTCACTAATTGATGGAGTTCTTCTATATCGGGGGTCTGTTATCCTTGTATCCTGCTTGTACCTTCTCAACTTATTTAACCCAGTTAATTATGTCTTTGCAGGTCGACTGGATAACCTCTTTTCTCAACTTCAGGTGAGTAATCACCGTATTTATATTTCATAAAATTCCATCACTCAGTTTTTAACATTCTGTCCGAGTTATAATCTTGTCTGCTTTCTGTGTCTTTCAGGTTCGTGGAATTCAGTGAACATTTCAGATCTGGTAAGTGATTAATTACATTACAAGCTCAATAACAGTCTGTTTTTTACGTCTTGGCAACTCTGTAACTGTCTATTTACACGTTTATTATTTTACTTAGCTTAATGCGTTTCAGCTGTTCTCTCGCTGGTGAAAACCTCTCAGCATTCAAATGACACTGCTTCAATTCGAGTAGATTACTCGAACGACTTGGCTCTGGTCTTCCGAAACGTCAAACGCACTCTCCTTTCTCCTGTTTACTTCACAGGGGCGTCTGGATTTCTTCAGGAATTAACATTTAAACTTGAACTCGGCAACTCGCGCTTGACTGGATGCGCCGAGTGCCTTTGAATCCTTGTCCTGAAATAGATTAAATCTATCCTATGCTTTCCGTAACTGAATTTCTTCTCTGAATCTAAACTAAGCGCTTCCTCAAAACACGAACTGCTCCGGGCTGAATCTGTGGTGAAGTGCGCATTCCGTTATGCGCTCGCGCTGCTCCTTGGGTTCACTGCAGCTGTGACCCGAGGGACTAGAACGTCTACTCGTCCTCTGCTGTGGCCCCTGCAGCGGCCATCTTGTTCCTCTAAATCTGCACTTTCTTTGTCCAGGCGTGTCTGGCAGAGACTCCTTGTCCAGCTCGCCTCATTTTTGCGTCACTAAGGATAGAATCCAGGGTTTGCGTCCTGACACAGGAGCAGTTAGCACTGTTTCGCAACAGGATGCTTGAATACTATGGTGTGCTGCCACTTGCCACTTTGAGTGCGTCATATGGATTATCGTTTCGATTTTCCTGTTTCACCTGTGTCCAGCCTGTATTTCATTGCCTGAGCTGTGATTTCATGTGGGCCCTGGATTTGTGTCTCTGCAATTTGGTGTCTCCTGAAGTGGATTATGATCATCTCATGAGTCCCTTAGTTGCTCTTGCTTTGTTCTGACGGAGGGATTATGGCCTTTGCAGCGATGCATGGAGTTCTGGGTCGTTGGAATATATTCGCAGCGGCGCAAGATTTCTTGGCACACAGCTTCATTGAGAACCCACCCAGTTGTCCTCTGATGGTACTAGAGGCTCCGGTAATTGAAGAGCATGTATGTTCTTTCTCTCTATTAAATTGGATGGCTGAGTTGTTTTCGGATGATAACAGTGACTTCCTCTTGGAAGCGGTTGCTGCTTATTTCGCCTACTCAGTTTTAGGGTGACTCCTATTGAAGCCATTGATGTCATGATTTTTTTCTTCTCTCAACATTTTTATGAATTTTTATGGACATTATTTAAAGAGACCTATTGGCTTTACTAACAGTGGACATTACAATGTCATGCTGGTGAGAGTTTGGATTTTTAAGCGGACAACATTTTTTTCCTCACCTACTCGATTTTGAACTGAGCTTTTTATTGAACTCTGCTTTCAACAATTGAGTCCCTTTTCTTATCTTATCTTATCTTATCTGATACGTGCTCGGATCAAGGGAGGGTGATATATGGATTGATGCAGCCTGATTACTGTGTTAAGTTAGCATGAGCTTTTTGTGAGTTTAAACGCCATTTTTCCTTTCTGCTGATTTTTGCACACGACACACATCTGCTGCTTTAGCTTTGAGCCTAGTAAAAAAAAATTCAGTTCATACGAGAATAATATGTTGTTACACTGATATCAGCCTTGCTTGGAGAGCTGTGTCTGTACAGTGAGTGCTGAAACCTTCAAGGATATCTCAACACAGTAGTTGTTATGAACACTGATCTTCGCACATCAATAGACATAATATACATGCAGCTGCAGCCAAGTTCTGGCTTTAGGCGCCTTTTATATTGCTTTGCACAAGAGCATAACACACACTTGATGGTGCTTCGCATGCAGAGAGCTGGTTGCTGATGATGTGATCCCTTACCACTTGGATCTTGAGGTATGGGGCCGCTCTGCTAAAACCCACAAGAGACCTTCTTAGATATAATATAATATAATATACTAGCTAGGGAGGGTGAGAATTAGGTTTGGTTAAACCCTATTCATTTTAGCATAATACTATGCTTGCACCGTTTGTGTTCTATGGACTAATGACTATGCCGATTACTTTGTTTCTTATAATATGTTTGTTTGTATTAGCTAAGATACTGCGCTTGAGAGCACTGCATTAGTGAATATACATTTCAAATATGCACGTGTCCTCTTTTACTCCTTGTTCTGGATTGAAATGATTGTTTAACGAAAGAGTGTTCATGTGTTCCACGTTACCTGAGGTGTAATAAGTTCATTTTCTGGTTTGTTTAAGCATTGGGAGTTTATGATGACCAATGAGACACTGTAGCTAGTCTGGTAGTGGATTTTTGGGTACTAAGGTGAGTTTTGGGACATCCTAATTCACTGAGGTACCAAGTCTCTATGCACAGTTCTGCCTGAGCACGGAATCCCTGCGACAGAAGTTCCCTGGGATCCGAGGTGTTGCCTCCTCAATATCTGGTAGCCCACCGACTTTAACCTAGCCTTACAGAACTGGGCTACATTGGGGGCGACAATCGCGAAGCGAAACATAGCAAAATACTGGGGCTCCGCGATAACACCTAGACGTACACAATGGGAACGAGACATGGATATTGCGATGGTGGCTGAGAGAGCGGTTTACACGCACAGGGGCTGTCCCAAGAAATGGACCAGAATATGGGGTAAATGGAACGAATTCCGTGGGAACATATGTGAACCTCCTTTACAGATCCCCTCCCCAGAGGTCAGTCCCTAACTACACATGTACACGAAAGGGCTCGACATGCAATAGCACGGCATGACAGTTACACACGTACAGCTGATGTGTGATGATACCACTGGCTAGCCTTTATTGTAACTGAAGTAGTTCCTAAATAATCATGACATGTACCTATGCACTGTACTCTGCTTATTGGGCTTTATGTCACCAATGCTAAAATCAATTGATTAGTTGTACGATTTTACTGCCTGTATGAAACTGTCTTGACACAATGAAGGATTTTGAAAATGTAAAAAAAAAAAAACCCATGGTTGCGGCGTGTTCATACTAACGAGAGGTTGGTCGACACTGGGATTGTGATCAAAACTGGAAGAGATGGCGGGCTCTGATGGTGGAGGGGCACACCACAGACGGACGGCCCTGGGAGAGGAAGGAGACAAGGGGGCCCCATTTAAATTCGAAATTCTTATCATTATCCCTGAAAATATCAGCCAAGCAGTCTCCAAAGACGAGAGTGCCATAGGGATATAGCTGGAGCCTCCCTTCTCCTCCAGGCGGCTGCCAAGCTGACCTTAGCTGCCCCACACGCACCACTCTTAAAGTATGGAACTCAATTTCGGGCGACGACAGGTGGACTTCTTTTCCATTCCCATTCACTCCAATCCATTTCAATCCAGCTTTCTCCCCGGCCCAACATGAGGGACCCTTTGATGCCTGGAGAAGGGGAGGCTGCTTAGCTATAATACATTTGTTCCACAATTTTGATCCCCTTACTTTTGATCAATGTCAAAGGGACTTTGTATTGAAGAACACGGAAAAATATCAGTATATCCAATTAATGCACTGGGCCCTCACACCTCAGATACGGGAGGCTGCTACTCGACCTCTCACAAAATTTGAGGCCTTTCTCACCAAGACTGCTAACATGAAAGGGATGATCTCATTTATCTATAGCTTCCTCCTTAAAAGGATAAGTTACTTACCTGTAATCCTAGTTCTCTTCCAGGGGTATCCTCATCAAAGTCATAAGCACTGAATATTCCCGCCCATGTGCGGGATCCGGGGTTCCGCTCATGGGCGGGAATATTCAGTGCTTATGGCTATTGATGAGGATCCCCTGGAAGAGAAGGATAAGTTACTTACCTGTAATCCTAGTTTTCTTCCAGGGGTATCCTCATCAAAGTCATAAGCACTGAATATTCCCACCCATGTGCGGGACCCCGGATCCCGCACATGGGCGGGAATATTCAGTGCTTATGACTATTGATGAGGATCCCGTGGAAGAGAACAGTGCTTTCGACACGCCCCCGGTATATGTCTATGTGGGAAAACTTAATTCATCCTCCTATTTCCGATGAAGAATAGACGCATCTATGGTCCAACATCGCACACTTCAATCATTCCTCAGAACTCAGGGAACTGCCGCCTGATTTTACGTATACACCAATCATTGAGGAGAGCAGAGCTGAGCAGAGGAGTGGAGGGAAGTGCCTACATCTGCCGTCTGTAGGTGGACTGGCTCTGGATCCCGCTTCTGCTCCTGAACGATTGCCAGCATTCTCCCTTGTACTCTTGACAGCGATGAATAGCAACGAACAAGCAATGAACAGTGAGTGGTGAGTGACAAGTGGCAAGAGGTGTGTGGCATGTGGTGAGTAGTTAAGGTTGATCGGTCCGTAAGTCGCTGAGCCATTTCAGTCTGTAATAAGTCTGTAATACAAAATCTGAGAAATTATGCATAGGGGAAAGTGACAATAGACTTTGATCCTGTTGAAGCACCCCTCGACCCCTGAATTACTCTGCATGCCTAGACTACAGCCCTACCCGGAGACCGGATATTAATCAATTGATAAATGAATTAGTTAATTAAATAAGTAACCAGCAGCACCAGCGGGTTCTGTACTGAGGTGTGCTTTGGGGGTGTTTTCCCTTGGAGGTGTTAGGAGGTGTTTTTGTCCAATCAAAGCACCATTTGGTCTTGTCACTGGCCCGTTTGATTTTCTGAAAGAAGCAAGACTTCTTCACCTTAGAGGGTGTATTATGAGGTCAGGAAAGGAGCGGCCACCTTTCCCTCCTACCAAAAGGAAAAGAAAAATACAACAAACACTAATATTAGATATGTTTAAAATAAAAAAGGCAGGTGACATACAGTCCTTTAAATCATCTAAGGTCCATACATTTGGGAAACTGGGAAAGTCGCCGTCAAAGTTTGATTTTATGAAAGATCTAACTGGTGCTATGCTAACATTGCTAACTAACCCATGTGATCTTCAAACTCCGATCAAACCACTGAGTAGAAAAAATATTATATCCCCTAAGCAAGGAGTAAGTTAACCAGGCCACCCTGAGTCTGAAGATGGAGTCGAACGAATGTCAAATTCAACTAAGGACCAAGTCAACCATTGGGGTCAAATAATGGACCTAGAGATGTTAACTATTCCACTTACTGGTCGTTCACAACAAGAGGACGCAAAATGCACAAATCTAACAATGAGAGATACTCAGCAATTACTACCAACTAAGCATCCAATTCCAATAGAATTGCAAGTAAGTGCAAGTAAAAATCAGAACAGCTAACTGGATAGGGGAACCATCTAATTTGGGACAAATAAATCAACGAGAGCAAGAAGCTCCAAATGAACTAAATGGTGGGGTGAAAATCATAAGGTAAGCCAATACCCCACTGAAATCGGATTTTACTCTGTCTAAAATAAATTCAGTTAAAAAACAGGACCAGCCGAAATGTAATCAAAATAACGGATCTCAAATTAATTAGGACGCATACAACAGCAACCCAGAAACTCTGCAGCGTTGGAGTACTCCGTATCAAAAAGACATTTTGAATAGTAGTCCACAATTCATTAATTCTTGTGACGAGGGACATGATTTTCAAGGACTACAAAAAGAGGAGTATAAGGACCTATCATTCATAAATGGGCAACACCATAACCCAGGTACTCAGGTACCAGGAAGTGGGAACGCAGGAGCAATTTGGGATTCTATGTCAGGAAGCGGAGGCGAGGATTTTGCTTGTCCTTTCTCCATTTTATTGGACAGCACATTAAAAGTATAAGAAAAAAACATCAACCATGAACTACCCTAACCAACATGGCAGCGGTAGTCATGGTAATACAGTAACCAATCATAGTCCACACAACAGCATAAAGGTATCCCACGTCGGTAGTCCTTCCTCTTTCTCCATTGCTGCCGCGTCAAGATAAGTCACCGTTTTCTACTCAGCTATTCTTGTGGCAGTTTGAGAAATTTATTGTGACAGCTCTTGTTAGTTTATCGCTGTATTTATCTTGGTATTGTCAGGCTCTACGACCTGTTTGTCATCTGTTTCTGACGCGGTAGGCTTCTGGCCTGAGCGTCTTGTTTTGGCATGTGCGCGGTCTCGAGCGTCGTCTCCTCAGACGCTGACCAACTTCTCCACAGCGCTTTCTCCGCGCTTGTGGCGAACACGCGAAGAGGCTTTGCTCTTCGCTTTAATTATCTGGCCTCGTTTCCCCACACTGACGCTGCCTGTTAGCGGCAAGAATTGATCTTGCGACTGAAAATTTCTTTAAAATAACTCTGTCAGTCACTTTCTGTTGTATAAAACTCTTCAGTTTTGAGACAGTTTGTTTTTTCCTGTGACCTTTTGGGTACCTGTGCTGGGGAACTCCCCTATTATTTAGTTTGGGGCGTATTTTGTTTTATGGGTGCCCAGTCTTCTGCACAAATGCAGTCTCGTCAGGAACACAATTATCTAGCTGTTGATGCTGAACAGCCTCCTCAGCCCTTATTGCGCCCTCCTGCAGAGGTGGACAGACTCCTATCTTCGGCTATTGCCCAGGCTCTGGCCCACCTGCAGGACAGCGTCAATAAACTGTCCGCCCATGTTTTTAAAACTGGTTCAGGGATTTTGGGGGACAGCGGGGCTGGGCCCAGTGGAGTAATTTCTGTTCCTCCACGCACGGCCAAGAAGCGTGACGCGGGGCACCTGGAAGGCTTCAGCAAACTTGCGGAGGCCTTTCATAAGAGTGCGCGCATGCTAAGAAGCCTACCCTTCCGGGGGGACGACTCACCCAGTGATATTGGTGGTACATCCACCCAAGACCTTGACCCGGAAGAAGGGTTTCCCCTAGAGGGAATGGACGACGCAGATGACTATATGGATGATGATGAGGATGGATCCTCTGAGGATATGTCAGATGTTAGTAGGTCTTGGCGCCCTAAATCTAATGTCTCTGATTGTGGTGAAGGTGACCAGGTTCCCCCTGACATGTTTGACCCTACCACTATCTTCAGACCCCGCTCTTCTGAGTGGACTCCAGATAAATCTACCGCGGACTATGTGGCCGCTAAACTAAGGCAACCGCTCTCTCAAGATGTGCGTTTGCGGCTCCACTCGGAGTTTTCCCGACCGTCCCTTCCTAATAGGGTTGCGGCCACTCCTGAGATTGACCCAAAACTCTGCACATTCTTCGCTAAATACGTCAAGGACCCTAAGAAAGGGATCAATAGGTCCTGGAAGGCTTGTCAGGACAAGTTATTGGATGTGGGTGGCCCCCTGACAAAAATCATTGAGCTTGCTCAACGTTCTAAGGCATCTGGTATGCCACTCTCTGTTGACAACGTTGCGGGTTGGGTACAGAGGGCAATCTGCCTCCTTGGCAATGCCAACTGTGCTCTCTCAGCTAAACGTCGGCGGTCACTCTTGTTAAAGATTGACCCCAAGCTTGGAGAATTATCCTTGTCTGAGGCAGGCTCTGTGGCGCAAGGTGCCTTGTTTGGTGATCCTTTCGTGAAGGAACTTGGAAAGTTTGTGGCGACTTTTCCCGCCTTAGACAAGGCTAAAGCTTCGATGAAAAAGATGTTTTCGAAAAAGGTTTTTGGCGGGGCCGGCAGAGGCAGGGGTCGCTCTTCCGGCCGCCAGTTCCAACAAGGCCCCAATAAGACTCAGCCACGAAGAAACAATGGTTGGAACGACGGACGCCAGGGTTCCTTCTATCCCTCCCGTGGAGGCAGAAACCAAGGCCGAGGACGTGGTGGCAACCAATACAACTCCAAAGGGTTCAACTGTAAGTTTTTCCATCATTGCTCCAGTTCGTCTGGGGGGAATATTTGCTATGTTTCATCAAGCTTGGTCAGACCTCACGTCAGACCCTTGGGTTCTAGAAACCGTGCAGGGATTCCACATAGAGTTTTACGGATCCCCCGTTCAACTAACACGACCTCGCCCTCTAGTTTTTTCTCTCGAAGAGCAGGAGCTCATAGACTTAGAGGTACAGGCTATGCTCCAAAAAGGCGCCATTATTCAAGCTTCACTTCATCCAAACGGTTTCCTCAGGAACATCTTTCTGGTCGAGAAGAAAGACAAGGGCTTTCGACCAGTCATCAATCTTCGTTCTTTCAACGAATGGTTTATTTACAGACACTTCAAGATGGAGGGCATCCATCTATTGAGGGATCTTCTTCTTCAGAACGATTGGTTGGTACGATTGGATCTGAAGGATGCTTATCTTTCAGTTTCAATATACCCTCCACATTGTCGATTCCTTCAATCCCTCTGGAGAGATCAAGTCTACGAGTTTCGCACTCTCCCCTTCGGTCTTTCCTCGGCTCCATGGTGTTTTACCAAACTCCTGAGACCTGTTGTAGAACATCTTCGCACCATGGAAATTCGTCTGATAATTTACCTGGACGATATTCTATTGATGAGTCAGTGCAAAGATCTGCTTCTCCATCATCTTCAGATTACCATCTCTCTTCTCCAGAATCTGGGGTTCATTATCAACTCCCAAAAATCAGACTTAATCCCTCAGCAGGAAATGACTTTCCTCGGGTTCCTGATACGGACGTCGGACGCGACGCTTCACCTTCTTCTCAAAAGATCACCAAGATCAAAAAGGAGATTCGCAAAGTCCTTCGTCTGGACCGAATTTCTCTCCGTCAACTGGCCAGGATTGTGGGTCTTCTGTCATTGTCGATTCAGGCCATTTTTCCAGGCCCACTTCATTACAGGGCTCTCCAGAGACTAAAAGCGTTTTACCTCCGCAAGGGTCTCACGTACTCGGAACTCATTTCCTTTCCACGGATGCCAGATCAGAACTGCTTTGGCGGTTAGATCACATGGATGCTTGGAATGGGAAGGCGATCTTCGGCTCCTGTCCGGATCTTGTGATCGAATCAGATGCCAGTCGTATGGGGTGGGGAGCTCGGTGCGGCTCCCTCTCGATAGGTGGCAGATGGACGGAGGAAGAACTTCATCTCCACATCAATTGCTTGGAACTCCTGGCGGGTTCTTTTGCCATCCGATCGTTCACCACGAACAAGGTCTCTTGTTGTGTTCTTCTTCGGATGGACAACACGACGGCGGTCAGGTATATCAATCGCCTGGGCGGCACCCATTCCAAAGTCCTAGCAGAGCTTCCGAAGGATTTCTGGAACTATTGCCTCCTACGTCAGATTTCTATCATGGCGGAGTATCTCCCCGGCGACCTGAACTCTGTGGCGGACTGGCAATCCAGGAATTTTCAGAATGCCAGCGATTAGAAACTGGATCCTTTTAGTTTTTCAGAAGATTACGGATCGTTGGGGCCTTCCAGTGTTGGACTTGTTTGCGTCCAGATGGAACGCCCAACTTCCTCGATTCTACAGCTGGAAACCGGACCCGGGTGAGGAAGCAGTAGATGCCTTCCTACAGGATTGGTCCCGGTTCCCAGCTTACGCATTTTCCCCGTTCCTATTCATTCAGAGAGTAGCAGCCCAGGTCCGCAGGCAACAAGCCTCTCTAATCTTGATCACCCCGATCTGGAAGGCTCAGTGCTGCTTCCCGTCCCTTCTGGAGTTATCTTGGGACAAACCTCTACAGTTGCCGTTCTTCGACCTCATTCTAACGGATCCTCTGGGTCATCCACACCCTCTGGTTCTCCAAGGCCATCTACGTCTCATGGCATGGAGGATTTCAGGGGACGTTGGTCTAACGACTCACTTTCGAGAGACGCTGAACTCCTCATTCAGAGAGCATGGGCCCCTGGTACCACTAAACGATACCGATCTGCATGGAACAGATGGGTTCGTTGGTGTGTGGCAAAACACCTGGATCCCGTGGGCTCTCCTGTGACGGAGGTAGTACATTTCCTCGCTAAACTTTTCCATGATAAACTGGCTTATTGTACTATCAATTCTTTCAGATGAGCAATTTCTGCGGGTCATGCCCTTGTGGATGGTTCCCCTGTTGGAGAGCACCCTTGGGTTTGCAAACTCCTCAAAGGTATTCGTCTTTCACTTCCCCCGGAACCTCGATATTCCGGTCTTTGGGATGTGAATGTGGTTTTACGTTTCCTTCTGTCCTGGCAGGATAATGATTATCTTTCACGCAAAGAAATTTCAGCAAAATTGGCTATTCTACTTTGTCTTATTTCCTGCAAAAGGGCTTCCGATGTCCGTGCTCTTCGCATTTCTGCCAGAGTTTTTACCCCTGATGGGGTCACATTTACCATTTCCAGGAGAACTAAGTGTAATACCAGGTCAGTATCTTATCCAGCTTTTCTGGATTCACCCAAACTGTGCGTTGTCTGTTGCCTCAAATCATGTGAAAATATGACCTTGGAAGTCCGCCCACCGGGCAAAAGACAATTGTTAATTGCGATAAAGAAGCCTTTCAAGGCAGTTTCATCCCCCACCATTGCCAGATGGGTCAGGTGGATTATGTCTGAGGCCGGTATCAACATTACGAACTTCGGCGCTCACTCTACTAGAGGCGCCATGGCTTCCAAGGCTGTCCAAGTTGGAGGCAGATTGGAAGATATAATGAACGCAGCGGATTGGTCTTCAGATTCAACTTTCAAAAAGTTTTATTTGAAGCCAATCCATGAAGCTGCTTCTCTGGTGGTAAGTAAGCTTTGAACAAGCAAAATCCTCGCCTCCGCTTCCTGACATAGAATGAGAAATTTCCTAGTTGACACAAAGGAAAGTTTCAATTCTATTAAGGACGCAGAGGCGAGGATTTTCCCACCCTGGCTTATCTAGCCTTCCCTCCCAACACAATGGATTCCAGTACTTGTTTATTCATACGAGGGAAGTAATATTTCCATATGCATTGATGTATACATTTGATTAATGTGTTTTACTTGGTATATCTTCTCTTACTGCAATTTATCTTTGACCATATCCATTGCAATGTGTCAGATTTATTTTCAACATTGTTCTGGACAAGGTATTATTATTATTTCTCTTCCCTAGGATCCGATCAGAAAACGGACTAGAGGATAGAGGACTTCTTTCCTACGGCAGCAACGAAAGAGGAAGGACTACCGACGTGGGATACCTTTATGCTGTTGTATGGACTATGATTGGTTACTGTATTACCATGACTACCGCTGCCATGTTGGTTAGGGTAGTTCATGGTTGATGTTTTTTTCTTATACTTTTAATGTGCTGTCCAATAAAATGGAGAAAGGACAAGCAATATCCTCGCCTCCGCGTCCGTAATAGAATTGAAACTTTCCTTTGTGTCAACTAGGAAATTTCTCATTTATTCTTCAAATCCTCACAATTAACTCTGGAAGCTTTAACATATAAGTCCAACAAAAAGGAGGTCCAAATAGATCTCTTGAGTGCTACGGCATCCTCTGTTGCCGGAACTGAGCAGAAGATAACAACACAAAATAATCTAATAGTAAGGGCACAATCTCAGCCAATATCTACATATTCAGAGTGTAGTTGTGCCCCACTAATTATCAAACTGGCTTAAAAACAATAATTGACGATGTAAAAGGGAATTTTCCTAATGTGGGAATTCAACCCATCAAGACCGACTGCCCCTCTAAAGAAACAATAAAATGTAAAGACAATACTGTTGTTGTTAAAGATAAAATAGATGATAAAACAAAAGATCAAGAAGTGATAAACCTATGCTCCACAAAATCAACAATGACAGACGCAGCTCCGGAAGTTTAACTATCAAAAAGTCAGAGGAAAAAACAATGGAAAGCAAGAAATAAAGCTTCTAAAAGTATAAAAAAAAATACAAATGCATCAGATATAGTGAGATTGAATACTGGAAAAAACCACGACCAAATATCATATTGTGAAGGTGAGGGTAAACAAATGTCTCCAACAAAACCCTTTTACCCTCTATTTAATAAAGATCTATCGGAGGTACAAGCAGTTATGAAAAATAAATACCTAAACAAGCAAGCTGATAGTATAAAATGATAGAGTATGGGAAAATTCAGTCCTTATCAATGCTGCAAGTGGAGGAATGTAATAAACAGGTGGAGAATAAGTCATCACAATTGGAAACAAATAGAGCAAAGAGTGAGAGTATCAGAGGGGATGAAACGAATAGAAATTTGTTAAAAACCTGGAAGGATATTAAATTACCACAAGATCTGGGAACCAAAACTAAGCAGTTACATAAACATCGACAATCATGGTCTCAAACTGTTAATAATCATAATGGAAGGTTAATTGAGCATGTTCAAGGTGAAAATAGCCTGCAACAAATTAAATTAAATAACCCAGATCAAAAAGAAGGAGTGGTGCAGGTAATTTATACGCTGGTAAATAAATCTAGGGGTAATAATGATATCATGACTCGTGGGAACATATTAAAATGCAGTACTCTCATTAAAGAAAATTAAATGTACCGACTCAATTGAATTCCGCACATCAAGAATAATAATCGCAAATCAACATTAGTAATTTGGACATATTCTACTGCCGCCAGCCTTATTATGCAAGAACATAATCTCTTTCAGGATTGGGGAATAAAAATAACAACTCCCCTGCAACTTTCCTATCCTAGCCCTTTTGTTTTAACAAAATTACAAAATCATAACCAATGAGAACCGAGAATAATAAGAAATACTCAATATTCAAAAACCCCATAGGTATGACCAACGGGCATCTTTTAAAATCATTAGAGGAAAAAATAGGAGACCTATTTGACACTGTCAAATTAGGTTGGCTATCAGCAGCCCTCCATTATGTCAGGCAGGATTGACATCTATAATCTGAAGTTCCTTTAAGGGGGCCAACAATTATGAATAAAAGGGTCAGATTATGTTCGTGGAATATAAATGGGGTTCAAGCAAAGATTCAGAATAACCAACTCGCTACTTTGTGCTGTTTTCAAATCATTTGTTTACAAGAGACTTGGGCTTTAGTTCTTTTTAGATTGGAAGGGTATAGGGTTATTACTCATGAGCTAAGAGAACAAGTAACTATGGCAGACCGTGTGGGGGTTTGGCTATTTTTATATCAACTGAGCTAAAAATGGAAAGTGAAATGGACGTCCCAAGTCAAAAGGATTATCTAATTGTCAAAATACGATACAAGGAACAAAATATAATTACATCTCTTGTAGTAATCAACGTATATAATTACGAAGAACAATGGCGACCAATTTGATAATTATGATATTGCAGCAACTGGACAATGACACCCAACCTGAGATTATTATTACTGGTGATTATAACATGAATATGCTATGGTCTTACGATAGAGATGTTGAAATACAATGGCAAAATTACTTATGGTCAATTCCAAGTTTTTCATCAACAATGGGTATGAGGGAACATAAGAATGAAAACATCGGCAAGACTCTTGTATAAGAATTAGAAACCAGAGGTCTAAGATGGCAAAATGGGCGATTTCCTCAAGATTTACCAAAAGCATGGACTTTTCAAGCAGGGGATCATAGTGCTAGAATAGATTATACAATAGCATTATTGAATCTATTTCATAAAATGTTGGCTTATCGGAAAGAGGGAATATATATAAAAGACCACGATCAACAAATAATTGAGTTAAACCTAAATGGCCTAAGATTTGAAAACTATAGGTCACTTCCGGGAGAAATAACAACAGTAAATTATAAGAAACTTTATTGGTCAGATAACACCAAAGATTCTATTACAAACACTGCGCAGGCAATTGTGGATTTTCACTTCAAAGGAGATTATTCGAATGCTGTCGAAAAATGGTCTCTCTTCACAAAGCAATTAATTACCACAATCTCAATAATATGCTAATAAAGTTCAGTGGAGGAAAACACCAGCATGTTCATTGGTGAAAATTTCGTTTGAAAGCCGTCAATTAAAAAAAGGACGTAACAGAATCCTGAGATTGGTGAAAAAGTTCCCAGTTAATTTAATTTACAGAGTAAAACTTAAAAATATAAATACAGGAGTAAGGAAAATGGTCTGGAAGGACAAAATGCAAGAAAAGCAATAGTTGTGGGCAAAAGCTCTATATGCTTGCAAAAGGAGTAAGTCAAGAGGCTTCTGGATTCTAGTAAACAAACTGAGTAGATCTAGTAGGAAATCTACTTCATCAACAGTAACTGAATCTGAATGGGTATCGTTCATAGATATGCATTTGAATCCTACTCCTAACATGGCTATGAATTCTACTGATTGGGCTATAAATGGAATAGGAGGAGAAAAGAAAGATAACAGAAAACCAAGTATGTAAATTAATAAAGAATCGGAGATCCAATGGTGCCCCCGGCCCACATGGGATTCCCGCTGTGTTGTATAAGGAGAAAGCATCATATTGGTTGAGCTATCGAACACTAGTATTTAATCATGCTCTCCAATAAAGAACAGTCCCAGAGGCATGGAACGGATCTATAATTTCTCCTATATAAAAAAGTGGGGACTGGTCCCGCCAATCCAATTACAGATTAATTACGCTCCAAGATATCGAAGCTAAATTAGTTGCATCGGTTCTACTTAAGGAGTTAATTGATTGGGCTAATGAAAACCATTTAATTACACCGAACCAATCAGGTTTTGTACACGGTCAAGGTACAACAACAAACGTGTTAACACTGGGAATTTTAATGGAAAAATATAAAACAAGAAAACAGCCATTATATTTATGTTTCGTTTTAAAGCTGCCTTTGACTGCGTAAATAGGCAGATTTTATGGAGGAAACTGGATCGTTATGGCATTAGCTCCAGCCTTTTACATGCAATACAATTGTTATATACTGATACCTGGACAAGAGTCCGGCTAGGGAATGGTTCAAAGCTTTCGAGGAAAATAAAAAAAACTCAAGGCCTAAAGCAAGGGTGTGTTTTAGCTCCATATTTATTTAATCTATTTTTATCAGACTTTACCCTTGCAATGAACTTATTATACGCTGATGACGTCGTCCTGCTAAGCCAAACAAGGGTAGGACTGCAGCAATTAATAAACAAAACATCAATGTATTCAATTGAGAACAAAATGACAATAAGCGAAACCAAAACAAAAGTAATGGAAGTCAGTACCAAGAATCGGAAGGGCAGTCAATACAAATGGTCACACAAAAAACGAGAGCTAGAAAAAGTTCAATGTTATAAATATCTTGGGATACTGTATGACGAGAAAGGATCTTTTTCATACCATAAAATGGAGATGAAGGAAAGAGCCAAAAGTCTACATGGGGCTTTTCGCCTACTTTATAGCTTCTTCGGAGGCCCAACTTATACCCCATTAATACAAGTAATAAAAGCAAAATTGCACCCGAGCCGTATATGGAAGTGAAATACTCGTGGCTTGATGCCGCCCAGGCGGCGTGCCCCAGCCCTGAGACGCTGGCGCTGCTTTGCCAAAAGCACACCGAATCTTCGGATGAAGCCGGCCGTGAACTGTCCTTCCTTGGTAGAGAGGGTCAAGCGCGCCGCTTTGGGGATGGAGACCGCCTGGGGTGTACCCTTGCTAACCTCCTACATCCACCGCTCGCTGCCTCCTATATAACTGCTCTCAGTGATAGAGCCTGGACAGGACCACCTCTCCGGAAGATAATAAATCCCGTTTTCTCGACTTTTACTCTCACCTCTATTGTGTCGGCACTCCCTTGCCACGGGAGGAGTTCGACCAATATTTTGAGTCCTTCGCCCTCGTCTGGCTCGAAGACTACCATCGAAAATTTCTTGTTGAGCCATTCTCCAGGAAAGAAATATTGGCAGCCATCAACAGCTTACCTAGTAACAAGGCCTCTGGCCTGGATGGCCTGCCTGCCTCGTTCTACAAATCGTTCGCTGACATCCGGGAACCGCATCTGGAGGCCATGTATAATGAGTCTTTCGACACGGGCTATTCCTGCAGTCCCAGCGCGAAGCATTGATAAATTTGCTCCTTAAACCTGACATTCCTGCCGACCGTCATGACTCCTCCCGTCCTCTTTCTCTAATAAACATAGATAATAAAACCTTTGCCAAATCTCCCGGATCAATCTGGCTTCATACCTGGCAGGGCAACCTCATATAATCTTCGCACCATTTTCTCTGTCCGGCATCAAATTAACCCTAACTTGCCACCCGTGGCCACACTGCTCGACGCCACCAAGGCATTCGATACGTTGGAGTGGCCGTTCAGCATTCTACCGCGTATGTGTTTCAGGGCTCACTTTCTGCGTAATATCAAACTCCTTTACACCAGTTCCTCCGCACATCTCCGCATTAATGGTCAGGTATCCGACCCGATCAACTTTGCCCTTGGCACTCGCCTGGGGTGTCCGTTATCGCCCATGCTTTTTGCCATCGCCATGGAGCCCCGGACTGCCAGGCTACGGCAGCACCATACACACAGGGGCATTGGTTTCTCTTCCCGCTCTCTCCTGGTCTAAATGTATGTAGATGACGTCACCCTATGTGCCAGCCACCCCAAGGAAAACCTTAGCCCCCTGGTTCGGGAAATCATACGTTTTGGCGGGCATTCGGGCATCCAGATGAACTGGAGTAAGTCGGTCCTATTTCCCCTGACTGATGCTACTGTCCCCTTCACACCGGACTTTCCATTCGTGTGGGCATCTGGCCCCACATACTATTTGGGCATCTGGTTAATTAGGGATTTGGATGAATTGTGGAGGTCAAACTTAGGGCGGGCCGTTGATTGGCTTGAATCCAGAATCCCTTTGAGGAGCCGACTGCCGCTATCCTTGGCTGGCCGTATCGCCATACCAAAAATGGTGGTCCTGCCTAAATTCCTCTATCTTTTCTTGAACATACCTATCCCCCTCACCTCTCATTTGTTTCGCAAACTTCGCTCTCTAGTCATTTCGCTTATTTGGGCAGGTGAACAACCCAGGGTGGCCTACAATATCCTCACTCTCCCTATGTCTGCCGGTGGGATGGATGTGCCTGACTTTCCGATCACCCAGATTTCCCTTCACTCCAGTCTTCCAGCATGTCCCGACACGCGGCGCGCTTGGGCCTGAGAACGGTGGCGGATCTGTACCTGGAGAATTCCTTTTACACTATTCCAGAGTCTCCGGGGTTGCAGGACACGCTACTATTTTATCAGTTACGTGCCACTTGCCGCAAACTGCACTCCACGTTGCCTCAGCCCCCGCCCACTCTCCCGGCTCTAGACTTCATTCATACTTCCACGTCGTCGCACAAGTTAGTCACCAAACTGTACGCTTTGTCCTTGGGGTCTGCCCCTATCTCATCGGATTGCGCAGACTTTGGAATTGACATTTCGGAGGCCGACTGGTTGTATTGCTGTAATCAAACCAAAAAGTTTTCCCCTAATTACAGGCTCCGCCTGATCCACTTCAAGTACTTGCACAGACTGTACCGCACCCCAGTGCTGCTCCACCGGTTCGGGCTCACCCCTGGAGATACTTGTATGCGTTGCGCTGCTCCATTTAGCTTGGCTCTGCCCCAAGGTCTCTGAGTTCTGGCAGGCGGTGTGCTCCACCGTCTCTGACATCACCGGTACTGCAGTGCGCCCAGACCCTCCCCTGTGCCTTCTTGGCTTTGTTAAGTTTTGCCCTGATGCTTCCCGCCGCCTGATTTCGATGCTTTTGGTCCTCGCCAGACGTAGGGTGGCCATGTGTTGGGGTCGGCAGCCTGCTCCTAGGGTCGAGAGTTGGTTGGAGGATGTCTCTTGATGCCAGACTCCTCTCTGAGTTTTGGGATTTAATGCCTGCCAGGTCCCGCCCTGTCGATATTTGGGCCCCCCTGATCGTCTATCTCCTTTCCCGCTCCCACCCCAGCGGCACTACCTCACCCGCGCTCCTCGCCGGGCCTGGGTCCGCAGCGGCTGCCGGTGTTGGTTAGTGAATGCTCCCACCTCCCCATCTGCACCCCTGCTGCTTTAGACTTTCATCTGTCATTGTGCTTCTATGCGTGCTTCCCCTTGGGAGGCTGTAGCCCTGGACTGTAGTTTTGTGACTTTGACATTCCTGGTTTTACTGAATTGCTGTAAATGTAACCCAATTGCAACTCAATGTCTGTATTGTAATTTATCTTGCTACCGCGCGCGGTGGTTCTGCGCGGTGTATTGTGTCTGCCATGTTGATATTCCTTAATAAAGGTTTTTGAAAATAAAAAATAAATAAAAAAATGTCACTTTTAAAAGACAAAGAACTGTTTATTACGAGATCCCACGCATGGATGTTGGTCCAGGAATATACAAGTCTTAAGGTCCAACCATATTTAGAAATACCATGGTCTCTACAAACCAAAAACACCTTTATGAAAGCACGATTCGGCAACTTACCCGGCTTAAAACATGTAGTGCCCTGGTTGAGACCATCTAAGCCGAATATGTGCAGACTATAAAACCTATGGGACGAAAGTAGTTTGCATTTTGTTTGTATATGTGCAGTAATAATGGTGGAAAGAAAACGATATTTCAAAAACTGCTTCATTGACAGAGACATTGTTCGTACCTGCAGACATGCCATGGTATTTTTTTTAGACCAACGGATATTAAAATGAACGCCAATTTTACTACATTTTTAATACTTGTTAAAAAGAAGTGGGATACTTGTGAGGTGCCCACAGGAAATCTGGAAGTCTAAGATAATTAGGGACAACATTTAGGACAATTTTTATGACATCACACATACTTACAGAAATATTAATTGACACAATTGATATTAAGTCCTGGAAAGATGACGGTCTGATGTAATGTCTATAAATTGTGTTTATGTTATTTAAGAAAACTAATTTGGATTTTTTTAAATTTTAAAATTGTTGGTCTGTATTTAAATTGGTGTGTTTCCTTTAAAAATGCAGTAACCGTAAGATTTTTGTTAATCATGCAAATACAATTTACCTTACTCCCTCTGTTAGAAAATGCTTTCCCCGTCCCTCCCCTGCTTCACCTTTCTCCCCCCAACCAACCACATGCATATATCTACCACCTGCTTAAAACAAGTGGTAAATAAAAGCAGAAAAACACTATGAAATAGTGAATGGCATGTGACAGGCAGAAGAATCTGTTCCTCGTGGCAACTGCCCAGTCCATGGCGTCAAACTTGTAACTGCATGTTACTGGGATAAATCTACCACAAAACAATTACATGAGATCGTTCTGCCACCCCAGTACTGTGCAACTTCTAACAAGGGACTATGAGAGGTGTCGGACCGTTCCTGTGACCTGGAGGGTCACACCAAGTGTGCCCTTATTTAAGGCAGAGGACTGTCCTGGGTTTAATAGCTAGAGCGGTTGTGGCAATGGAGCCTATTGTAAGGATCCATAGCCTAATGTGATCTTTGCATCATGGTCAGTGGAATGGCTTCCTACTCACACACCCATGTAATGCTCCATTTCTATGCCTGTGCCCAGACTTTGCGCTAACATCAAGTACGTGTTTAGGGTGTTGGTGTGCGGAGGATAAATGCAATGTGAGAGTGCGACAGAGTAAACCCCTAGTCCAAGGGACACCCCCTCCTCCACCCTAAAGACTCTCCCAACAGTTCAAGGCAGAAAATAATACTGTACGACAACATGATTGTTGAGGACCAGTTGGACGATTGTGTGCTGCCAACCGGCCCGTTCAAGGTTGCATTTGCCAAACTCCTAACACAACAGGGTCTGAATCTACTGGCTCCCTGGAAAGCCTGAGTTGGGCTTTTAGTGGCTTAATTCCTGACTACTCTGTGTCAGAGGCCCATGAGGGACTACAACTACTCCAGTGTCGAACACCCTGTCTGAGCTTGCCCCTGTGGTCCACCCGGCCACAGTGTGGGCTCAATTGCTGACGGTCGGGCCTCCAGAGGAGCTGCACTTACCGACAGGCCAGGTGTGACTGCTACCTTGGGACTGCTGATCTCCAGGCAACTGCAAAGAAAAGACAGAGCGGGTGCCCTATTAAATGCAGCCCTACACCCAGGACAAAAGCACTTCACAAAAGCCTGCTGGTGGGTCACTGCTCTCTCGAGTCTTCGGGCGTGCCATTCAAGTGCCGGGAAACAGGAAAGAGACCCAGACAAGACTGACTCATCCTGTGAAAGGGTAAGATGCTTACGACAGAGCATACACGCAATGGGGTGACAGGAGTGACAGAACTGCACCTATACTATATTCATGATACTCCTAAATGCCCCTAGAAGGGAAGGGGGTATCAGAACGGCACCTGTCTGCAGCACACGGTAGTCTGGCATGCCTGCACCATCTTTTGACCCAGACTGTCCATAAAGTTGATTTTAGAGCCGCTACACACATAGCAGGGGGAATCTCAGACCATTCGCTGGTGGAGGTGAAATTCGATGGTCCGGTTGGGGACTTCATGCTACCCCCAAGGTTTGATCTGGGATATTTATAAGACAAGATGTTCAAAGCTCGTATGAGAGATGAAGCAGACTTCTATTTTAAGGAGAACGGGTGGCCTGTTGAATCAACTTGCGTGCTATAGGATGAATTCAAGCCAGTGATCCTTGAGGACACTGACTACAAGGGGGCGGAAATACTGGGAGAGACTTCCTGAAAGACCTGACCCTGCCAATGCTAACGAATGAGGACCGAGACGCACTAGACCAAGACCTGACAGTAGACTAAATAAATAAGACAGTAGGAACCTTGTAAGCAGGGCAAGCGACGGGCCTGATGAGCTTTCCTTAGAATTATATAAAAGCATGATGGATAAAATCAGGCAATGCCTCCAGAGGTGGTTTAAGACTGCGTGAAAATAAGGGTGTCTCCCAGAGGACCAAAGAACGTCTGAGGTGGCGGTCATCCCAAAAATGGACGAACCAGAAACTGAGTGTGGGTCTTATAGACCTACCTCCCTGCTTAATTTTGAGACTAAAGTCCTTGCGTAGGCCCTGGCGATCTGCCTGCGGACAGTAATTGCAACAGTGGATCATCCTGATCAATCGGGCTTTATGCCACACCAGGGAACGCGCTTAAATCTCCGACACCTTAATGGAGCTCTTGTGTGTAGCCCCTCTATCGCGCATGCCCGTCAATAATACAGTCTCCGGAGTGTTTGCCCTCCAACAGGGATGCTCCTTGTCTCCTATGTTCTTCTCACGTGCGTGGGTTCCCCAGGACCTCTCATATGGGGTATTCCAGTTGATCAGGAGTGGGATGAGAGAATCTCCCTCTACGCTGACGTTTTGCTATATGAAACGTAACAAGTCTTCTCGAGTCAACGAATCCTACAAATTCTTCACATATTTGGAGATCATTCATTATATAAGATCAATTGGAAGAAGTCCTTAATATTCCTGCTGGAGGCACAGCTCGGGTGGCACTACATGGCTTTAAATATTTGGGCGTAATCTGTCTTTCCTACTACCTCTTCTCTTTCTGACACTTTTCTGTCCACTCATCACTGCTCACTTCTTATGGGCCTCTTGCCCGTGTTCTTAGTGTGGTTGTTTTTAAAGGGTCCTGCGACTTCCCACAATAGACCAATATTGCTATACATAATGTGTCATGCGTCCGGTGCAGCAAGGGTTGTAGGCGACATGCTGTGTTCAAGCTACTTTGCTACTGCTTCTCCATACTCTTGGAGACTCTCTTACAGTACGCTGCCGACCCTAAATAGGGTTGTGGGCTTAACGCTGTGTACATCAGGACCTGTGTTCTATTCTTTACCTACAAAATAAAAATAGATTTCAAACAAAATATTTGGGCGTGTTCATTACAAGAGAGCCACAGGCAGGAACATGCTTCCGAAATTAGACCAGTGTCGCAGGGATACCCCAAATTGGCAGGCGCTCCGGCTCTCCTTACTGGGCCGGGTGGCCATATTTAAAGTGATAACCCTCCAGGGTCTCCTGTACATCGTGCAAAAAACGTCCTTTAAGATCCCACCGGACATTTTCTTTCAAAGGGTAGACTGAGAACTTCGGCTCCTGTTGTGGGATGGCGGCACGTCACGCTGAGTAAGTTGCAGAGGGGAGTTTATTAAGGTGGACCGGCGGTCCGGAGCATTCTCAAATATTACTGGTCCACGTAGCTGGTGGCAGTCAACAACTGGGTTTTTGTGGACCGTGAGGATCCTGCTTACCGGGTAGATAGATTGGTCATGGGCAAGAGAGGTTACCCCACCCCGGTGCTGTATTGAAGAAAGTATGAGTGCACCCTACCTACCCATACCTAAACAATGGTAAGGGTGTGAAGAGAGGCTACCAAGTGTTTAGGCTGAGAAAGTAAGTGGACTGAAATGACTCCACTGTATGATGATGATCTCTTAATTGCAGCAGGAGTATTGCAGGGCTTCACAAAATGGGGATTGATGAGCTTAGAACGGCCAGGCGATGTGTGGAGGAGACAGGCGCTTGTGTCCTTCACGATCCGACAATAAAAGTATAAATTAGGTGACTAAAAATGGTTCTGAAATTCGCAGGTGGATCACGCTCTGCAAGGTCACATCTGGGAAGGGGAGCTGTTGCCTGATGCAACCCCACTGGAGGACCAGCTGCTAACTAATCTAATCTAACTAATCTAATCACCTGACCAAAAAAGCAATCTCAGCCATCTATAGGAAGTTGATCTACAATTCCCTGGATCCCTTGGGGTCGCAGAGAGCTATGTGGGAGAGGGATCTAGGCACGCTTGGCGATGGCGATTGGGTTGAGGCCTTTCAGGGTGCCAGGGAGGTGGCAATTAGAACTCGTTTTGGTCTAATTGAACTACAGATCCTACATAGGACCTACTACTCCAGAACTTTGTTGCACCGAATAGGGCGGGCGGCCACCTCTCTCCGTAAAGGAATGTGAGGGAGGGGCTTTTTTTAATGTGGTGTGGAGTTGTCCGGTAATTCAATGCTACTGGGTAGAGATCATGAGAATAATGTCCCAGTTCATGGGACTAGCGATCCCCATGGGGGCCAAATGGCGCCTCCTGAATATCACGAGTGAGGTGGCATGGCATAGTTTTTGCAGAATATGACTGGCCCTGGCTTCGGCGGTTGGCAGCGTAATATTGCACGGGGTTGGGGAGCCAGCTCACCCCCCAGGGTGGAGGATTGAGAAGCAGATCTTGATTGGTGTCAACGGGTGGACACAGGGTGTATCTCAGCAGGGGCTGCCCTTGTAAATGGGAAAGATATGGGAGGGATGGTAGAGCTACTGGGCCATGTGACTGGCCATGAAGTAATGAAAGTTAAATATGTACCATCCTTGCGACCTAGTTTTATGTAATGGGATTTGGCCAGGGAGTGTCAGGACAAGCCAAGCTGTGTTACTCACTCCATATTTGCAGACTTTGCCCTTTTGGTCTAATCACTCTCACTAATGTGCACCGTACTTTCGTTGTCAACACCATCGATTGAGCACTAGTTCAATAAAAAGAGTTTTTAAAAGTACCCGTGTCTTGGCAAGATAAGCAGTGTGCTGGACATTTATTAAATCAAGTCTGTTGATCTATTGTTGAGCTCTGAGTTCAAGCTGGTCGACATGACAAAGCTGAGAATATTGTGACTGCTCGCCCTCGCTACCTTGCGAGTCACATGACATCAAAGGAAAGTGACCTAAACCCAGTTGCCGTTGCCTATCCCGCGGCCCCGGAACTGGACTGAACATAGAGGCGGGACTGAAACTCCCTTGCTTTGTCAAGCTGAAGCGTTTGGTCCTTGTATGTTTTCTAGACAGCAATCCAGCATGACATAATTTAACATAACCAGTAACTTGCTCAGCTGACATTGCAGAGATAAACCAATGTGACATATATGGCAGGTTTTAAAAAAAGGCTGCGTTAAGGTAAGGAACACAGCAGCGTCTTGTCATTTACTTATTCACATACAAGAAATCACATATCGGCAACATTCTAATTAACTCTTTCTTTTCTCCACTCCTCTATTTGTCAATTATCAAGACTATGGGTTTGATTTAAAGTCCAAAGCGTCACCTGACTTGTTAGAGATCTCTGCTGGCCCTGTTGCGCTCTCTGTTCCTTCAGAGGAGCAGCAGCCATGGTGGCTCCTCTGAAGGCACTGCAGGGGTGGTGAGCGGCTGCCATGTTTCAGGCGGCCATTCACCAACTTGTGTGTTTTTCAAAAACAAGCTTCCAAAGCAGTAGTTTGTTTTTAAAAACCAATAACTAATCACCCTCGCACCCTAGGAACTTTCACCCTGATTAATTTTCTCCCAGGAAGTAGGGTTCATTTAAAAAAAAGATTCTCATTACAACTGGCAGGTATTCCCTGGTGGTCCTGAATAAGAGAAAAATACATCAGACTGCTTGATCTAAAAAGGAATGGCCGTCCGATGTATTTACACCAACGGCACCCAAGTAAGGCTGGACACATGACAATTCACCTGACTTGCACTAGGTCAGGCAGACCATCCGTTTGTTGGACAGGATACTCCACCACGCTTGTGAAGGAGTACCCTGCTCACCAAACTCTAAATCAAGACCTTTATATTTTCTTGGTATGGATATATCTCTAGGTCTGCTTCATTATGTTCATCAGTCTTTCTATGATGTACCTGCTGTACGAGTTACTTTCCTTCGGTAACGATGTATCTGGTAGTGACGATTCTAGCCGGAGATTCCTTAATGTAGAATTATCCCCAGGTGTGAGACTGGATCCAGAAAACTTTTTGCCACAGCATCCCTGTGCGCCGGGGGGATTGCATCATGCGACTCCGCCCAGGCGTCGTTTGCGTACATGACGTCAGCGAGGTTTCATAAGTCCCACCAAGGCGCGCCTACGTCAGTTTTGTTCGGAGAACTTTTCAGCGCCACAACGCGGAGCCAGCAGAGAAACTGTGGGAGCATGGGAACAGTGTGCGAGTCAGCAGAAAAATAAAAAGAAGGAATGGTGACGAAGAACACCATAAGGACCAGTGCCAACACTGCAATACCCAAAACAGGGAAAGAAGAAAGAACAGAGTACAGCCCTGAGCAGCCACCCTGCCAGTATGAAAACAGTACCCCCTTAAGACAAGGAACATATGCAAAATGTTAATGACAACATGCAGCAGGACTACAACCCCGACCAAGACCCATGAAGGGGAGCAAGTTCCAAGACAAACAGGGAACGACAGACCTCCAAGGCAACCCTAGAACAGAGTGCGACAACCTCCCTAAGGGAGCCAGGGCAGGGCACGGCCAAATGACACAAACCCAGAGGGTAGCAGAGGGACCAGGACCCTCAGGAACAAGAGGGATGAAAGAACGCCAGCCTCAATCCTGGAGCAACCAGAGCAGAGGGGCACAGGAGTACCTATAGACCCAGCCTCTACATTGTCAAGGAAGAGGAAGGAACAAAGCAAGACAATGTCTTGGCGAGAGAGCGAAAGAATGCACTCACTCATCATAGCCATCCACCGGGAGGCGAGTGCAGAAGGGCAAGCCAAAGGGTCCTCGCAGAACGGGGAGGAAGGGCGGGCAGTGAAGGAATCTGCAGCTAGAATCGTCTCTACCAGATACATAGTTACCGAAGGTAAGTAACTAGTACATCTGATAGAGACTACTAGCCGCAGATTCCTTAACGTAGAATAGATACCCTAGCCATACCCACGGGGAGGGAGGGTCTGCGGAAGGACCCCACCAGCCTGGACATAACAGAGGGTCCCACAGGGGATTAGTCCAATGGACCGGGTGCAGAGCCCCGTCCTCCCAGGCAAAGGGGGGGACCCCCACAAGCAGAAAACCACCGACCCCAAGAGGGGTGTGGGAAGAAGAAGAATTAGAAAGCATGTTCACTCTCAATAGAGGAACCAAGCGAAAGGTCAGGGAGGCCGAAGCACCCCATGCCCCTACAAGGCAACAGAGCTTCCATCCAATGCCAGGGCAAGGAAGAGGAAGAAGAAAAGCCTAGAGGTCCCAATGAAATGAGGAAAAATAAGGTGAACCCACCATAGACGGAAGGCAACAGACCGGACAGAGTGGAGCCGGCAGTAATGAGGCACCGGAAGCAGGAAGAACAGCCCGGGTCGCCAGGAAGACCGGGCAGGCTATGCCTCACAAAGGGAGAAACACAGAACCCACCCAGCCTCCAGGACAGGAGCATGAAGGCGAGGAAATGCCCGGACACACTACTATGAGGGGTTCGCACACACGACCTAAAGAAGCATCTGCAACATACATAAACGCCATTGAGAGCAGAGACCCGAAGACGACCAGAACTCCCTAGCAGAGCGCAAGCTATATAACAGCTACTACTACCCCACATAGGGTACATTAAGTCTGAAGACAAGGGAACTCTCTTTGGAAGACACTTCCGCAGCAGAGGAAAAAACAAAAGAGCCACGGGGAAAAAAAGCTGCAGAAGGCTTGTCAAAGGGCCGTCCAGCAGCCAACAATGCCACAGTCTCAGCAAGGAGGACTCGAGTGGCCATAAAACACACCTCACAGCCAGGGCAGCCTGCCCAAAAGAAGGTCCAAGAACCAGATCAACTCAGCAGTCACTGAGGACGAGAAGGAGGAGGAGGAGAAGGAGGAGGAGGAGGACTGAGCCCTGCCAAGAACCTCTGGATGGCAGAGTCTGCCGGGGCATGGAATAACAGAGTGCTATTGAATGGAAGATCAACCGGCCGATCCCGAACATTTTCAGAGAACACACCGTCCCGAAGCCAGGCATGCCGACTATCTTTATCTTACTCTTTTTTTTCTGTTTCTTATTGCTTTGTCTGTTTCTCTCTATTCCTGGTTTATCTTTCTTCCATTCCTTAATTTAAGAGTGCTCAGCATTGTATTCATTCATTTGCATTTCTTTTTTCCTGTCATGGGGATGGCTGCACAGATGTCCTTACAAGTAGGATCTTTTGAATTCTGCATGAACCTGTTCACTAATGGTCCTAGTTGAAGGTGTCATTTAGAAGTTAAATATAGGTTTCTGATGTGAGGTAGGGTGGGTATGTGTGAGAATGTGTGTGAGAGACAGAGAGAGTGTGTGTGTGTCTGTATCTGTCTGTCTATGTCTGAGTGTGTGTGAGTACTTGAGTGTAGGAGGCCGGCTCTCAATACACTATACCATAGTGTGCAGAGTCCAGTCGATCCCCAGAGATTTTACAGAGGCTAAAGTAGATAATACTAATGCTCTTTTGTGGTAGTGTAGGGGAGCAGTTAGACGTATACGAGGGTAGTGTTAAGCATTTGTTGTACACACAGTGGCAATAAATGACACACACTCAATGAATAAATCTGAGACCAATTTATAGAATGACACTTGGTTTGATTTATTTTGCGGAACCACAGAATTTATTCTGGAGTAAATACGTTTTGCAATAGAAATTCTGTTCAATATAAAAAGTGGACAATTTGTGCATTTTCCAGACTTTGCAATGCTAACCTATGGGGTGAAAAAACATTCAACATACGTATAGGCAACATCTCCTTACAAGACCATTCTTCGGAAGTTAAGGTTAGTATTGGACAAGGTCAGTTCAGAACCAACAGTGCACCACCAGCGGCACAGGGGCGCCGGGGTGCAAGTGCAAGTTCAAGGTAGGAAACACAATACAAACTAAGGGGGACTGGGGCAATCGGACAGAGGCTGCTTACAGGTAAGTAACAGCGGTTTGGGGGAACTAGTCTCTGGGGGTTGAGGCCAACACTGGACATGGCCCAAGGCGGCACCATGACTACACCACACCACCAGCGGCACAGGGACTCCCGGGTGCAAGATGCCAACACAGCATCAAAGACAGGCCAAATTGGAAAATATCTACCGGCTTAGGCCAGGAGGCCGGTCGAAGGAAACCAAAAGCTGTCATGGTAAGTTTCGATTCTCTAGGACGTAGAAACACCATTTGTCCTCTTCACCAAAGGCCAGAACGGATGGCTGCAAGGGTGCCTTTTGGTGTCAGAAAAGGCATAACAGAGCACGTCAGGGTTGAGGGGGTCTCCTTGCAGAGGCTGCAGGTAACGTTGAGTCCAGACGAGGTCCGCTCATGGTGGACTCTCGCTCTAGACTGACTGGGAGCGATCCTCTAGAGAGGAGCTAATCTAATTAAGGGCTGAGCGCTGAATGCCAGCCTTCTTGACATGGTCCACCAAGATCCAATGGTTGAACGTGTCAAAGGTGACCGAGAGATCCAACAGCACCAGGGCCTGAGGAGTACCCCTGTCAGCCTTCTCTCGCAGGGAGTCCAATACCACCAGTATTACGGTCTCCATTGAGTGGGCAGGCCGAAAACCAGCTTGGTGTGAGTCGAGATAGTTGTATTGTTCAATAAAATTGGACAGGCACTTCACCACATGAGCCTCCAGTAACTTTGCCAGGTACAGGAGCAAAAAGATTGGGCGGTAATTCACCAGGATCTGGGGGTCTGCCCCTGATTTCTTCAGAAGGGGAACCACAATTGCCTCTTTAAAGGCCTTAGGGACACAACCCTAGAATAGGGACTCATTCACAAGAGAGAGGGTTAGACCCGGGAGACGGTGAAGGCTTCTTTTAAGACGTGTGGTGGGCAGCAGTCCGTAGGGGATCCAGATTTTACTTTAGACAAAAGGTCCTGGAACACCTGTGTACAGTAGTTCTCTGCAATCTTCTCTGCTGGTGCAGATCGGTAGAGCCCGGCTCTTCTTAGGTTATCAAGAACTGAAGATCAGAGACTGGGGATGCCACCTAAAAACTAGATTTAAGGGCGTTAAAAGGGAGTGACAGGTAGTGTCCAATGGGCCCTTTGCCTGGGGTGTCTAGGCCGTCTAACATGCCAACCTTCTGTGAGAGGAGGACACAGTCCTAGCTCTAAATGGATAAGTCCCATCATCTTCAAGATGGTGGGCACTGAAAAGTGTACCTGGCCTAGCCTCCAGCCCCCGAAGGCTGGAGTTGGCAGAGGGGGGCACATCTCCTCTTCTATCAAAGGTTTCCCACATGTCCTGCAGACAAAAAGGGGGTGAGGACAGGATGGAGGCCAGCTCCTTCGAACAGGAGAGGCTGGGGTTGCATTACAAAGGAGGCAAGACCTTCTGAAGCTCCCCACCACGGATGGCTCTTCCTGTCCAGGGGGAGATGCGAAAACTTCGACCCAAGAAAGGCATTGTTCTCAGCCTCAGAGTGCGCAGGCACTCTCCCCTGAGGTCAGAGCACACTCTGGTGGTAGCAGGCTGGCTCGGGCCAGTCAATGACTGCACTAAGGATTGGTAGTTTTCAGGGGACACCTCTAAGGGGCCCTCTGTGTGAAATTTTTAATACAATCTACACTGGAATCAGTGCAAGTTTATTATGTTGAGATGCTTGGTGCCAAACATCACATATTTCAGTGAAGCCATCATGGAGCTGGCGAACTCATAATGACGAGTGTCCAGCCTATGTATGTACTATGACTTCCCATTGTCACCTACAATATCCAGGAATCAACTAGGATATTGCAGGGGTATCAGGGGCATTTCATGCAGATATGCCCTCACAGGGGTGTGAGGATGTGGTGCAGCACCCAGAGCTGCCGACTCTGGAACTGGGGATCTGGGTTCAAGTCTCTGCTTCAGTGCAACATCCTGTGATTCTGGGCAAATCACTGTATCTCCCGGTGCCCATAGACAGCGTCTGTAAACCCTCGCTGGTGATGAGCTGCAATATATCAATCTGCAAACTTTAACTCACTGCCTGAGATATGTGTAAGACATCCCTATAGCAGTGTTCAGGTCGTCTTTTCAGTTTTGTTAGTAGGCGATGGAGTCTGAACTTAATAATTGTCCCACTCCCCTTCTACTCTGTAAGGAGGGATCTATCACCCACTCCCCTTCTTCTCTGTCGTTGTCAGTTGTGTGTGCGTCCTCCGGGTGATGAGACATCGATGCCACCGAAGGGGGCGGCCCGATGATTGATGAAGGCAGAGGAAGAGGCGTCTGTGGGACAGATAAGGCCGACTCCAATGGAGGAAATCGGCGGTAGTAGTCATCAAGCACAGGTTACAAATTAGAAATGAGAGACATGAGCATCTGCACAGTTGGATTCTCAAGTGTTGGTTGAGCATTAGGCTCAGGGTGATAATCATATCCTTGGTCATCATCAATATCTTGTCATTTGATGAGAAGCTCGGAAGGATTACGAGCAGCATGGAACCGGTCATCCTCTTCCGAATCCTCCTCATTAGCCCCATAGTCAAAAAGCTCCACAGAAAGATTTGGAGATGGTTGAATTAGCAATAGATCCAAAGAAGAGATCCTACGTTGAAGTAGGGAAACATAAGTCGTTCCTGAAGGCGGCAAAAGTGTTGCTGAAGATTTCAAGGGGTCTAGAGACATCAAAGCTGAAGGTGGAACCAAGGATGCCACTGACGACTCAGAGGTCAACGACGAAGAGCATGGTTGAAGTTCTGTAAGGAAAGGCTTCTGTGTTGCCGATGAGGCAACCGTCGACGAGGCACCCATCAACGACGAGGCATCTGTTGACGAAGAAGGTAGAGCCTTGAGAGCCATCAACCGTCTCGTCGGCGAGGAGGCATCCGTCGATGAACGACCAAAGACAGTCCTCTTTTTCATCGAGGCCGAAGTGAGGGAGGTAGCAGACAAGCGAGGCTTCACCGACACCATGACAAACATCGACGGAGAGGACGCCAATGACATAATCATTGTAGGTTGAGGAGAAGAGAAGGTGGAGGTGGAAGTCGTCATTGTAGCAGTTGCGACGGAAGTCTTCGTCGACGAGGAACCCATTTTTTTAGGCAAATTTGTCTCAGGAAGAGACTTAGACGCCTGAGACTTAGAGGCAGATCTCAGAGGCGTAGAGGGCATGAGTAGTCCCTTAGAAGGAGCAGGAGCCTTTTTTGGGGAAGAAGTCTGGCCTTCATGAGTAGAGGTGTGGTCTTTCTTGAGCACTGTTGCCTTAGCAGATACCATCTCCGCCTCACTAGCCCTCTTCTTAGAGAACACAGTCCTGAGAGAGGAATCACTCTCAACATCTGATAAGGGATTATCCTTGGTCTTGAGTTTCTGTAACCACAGAAGTAGACGTCCCTCTCTGTCTCTTAAAGTCTTCTGAGGTAAAGTCCTGCAGATTTTACAATCTCTCACCTGATGTTCAAGGTGGAGGCAGTAGATACACTTTTTGTGGGGGTCTTCGGAATGAAGCCAGAGTTTCCCACAAAACTCACAGTGTCTGATGAGTGACCTCTTTGTAGTAGACAAAGCAGTGAAGATATTCTGAAGAGTTTCTGAAGGGAAAAGGTAGAGGTACTGAGCAGAGCTCAGGGTGACTCCCTTCACACGACATGCGGTAGAAAATCTGAGAGCCTGAGCCTCTGAGGAGAAGGTTCCAGAGGGCGCTGTCGCCTGATTGGCTGGAGTTTGGACCATATCTAATGACTTGGACAAGTTATTAAAGTGACAAGTGTTTTCCTGTAAACGTCTATGTTACAATACTTCCTATTGCTCTTTTAGCTATGCTTTCGCTATGCTATTGCGATTCTATGTACTATGGGACTCCCACTTCGACGACGGGGAATGATTCAGCATGTGAATCTATGAAAGATACCCCATTACTTGAGAAAAGCTCTTACCCAAGTTGCTTTAGACTTAGTCATCTCTCACATTGACTACACTAACTCTTTACTTTGGCATTCCGGCATATCAATGTAAAAGACTGTAACTAGTGCCAAACCAGGCTGTTAGATTAATCTATCGGCAGCCAAGAATGCAGTATGTCACCCCTCTTATGAAAAAGTTACATTGGTTTCTGGTAGTCGAACGCAGTGCATTCAAGTTGGGATGCCTTCTCTTTAAAGCGCTCCATGGCAACTGCCCAGTGTCTGTATCTACTCGAGCCCAGAGATATATACACACTCGGGATCTTAGGTCTTCCCATTTGAATCCCCTAGTTACTCCGTCCTTTAAATGCTAGAAATTGGGGGGACTAAGATCTGCGGTCCTAGCTCCTTAATTTTGGAATTCTCTTCCTCAGGACATTAGATCGATGATATCATATGCTCAATTTTGGAAATTCTCAAAGACATGGCTATTTCACCAGGCTTATGAATGAATCACTTAGTGGCAGGACTCCCTTGTCCGCAGCACCATGAAACCTTGTGGTGTGCGCGCGCTTTATAAGTATTTTTAACATAACATAACCTTTAACATTGTCTAAATGGGACAAGCTGGAAAGTCCATCTGCATTGGCAGTCCCAGGTCTCTGTTTCACCTCCAAGTCTATTCCCTGTAGGGAGATGGACTACTTTAGCCGTTTGGGATTTTCACCTTTCATTTGTATTAACCCTCGGAGAGGCCTGTGGTCGGTTTGAACTAGGAAGTGAGAGCCAAAGAGGTCTCAAGGGACCAAACCACAGCAAAGGCGTCCATCTAAATGGCACTTCAACGCTGTTCCCTGGGGATTAGCCTTCTACTGATGAAAGCCAGTGGCTGATCTTGACCTTGGGCATGTTTTTGGGATAGCACTGCTCCTATACCATGTTCCCAGGCATCAGTCTGCACAATGAATTGCTTGACATAATCTGCAGCTTTCAGAACAGCTGCAGAGCACATCGCTTCCTTCAGCTTGTCAAAAGCCTTTAGACAGCTCACAGTCCAGTTCACTATTTGTGGGCATTCTTCTGAAAGTCAGTTCTGTGAGGGGTGCCACAATGGTGCCATAATCCCTCACAAACCTCCCATAGTACCAGGGAAGCCAAGGAAGGCCCTCACTTGAGTCTGGGTAGTTGGAGCCGCCCAGTCCAGAATGGGCCAGATCTTGGGTTGTAAGGGTTGAACCTGGCCTCCACTAACAAGGTGACCCAAGTATGCAACCTTTCCCTGCCCTATCTGGCACTTGCATGTCTTGATAAGAGGCCTGCACTTCTCAGAGCCTCCAGTATTTTCCTAGGGTGGATCAGGTGATCCTGTCAGGTTGAGCTAAAGACATCAATGTTGTGTAGATATGCTGCACTCAAGGATTCCAATCCAGCAAGGGCTTAGTTCACCAAACTTTGAAAAGTGGCAGGTGCATTTTTCAAACCAAAGTGCATTACAGTGAACTGATAATACCCATCTGGGGTTGAAAATGCAGATATTTATTTTGCTCCTGCAGTCGTCAGACCTATCAGCCAGTACACTGATGTGAGATCAAACATACTCAGATACTTGGCTGCTCCCAACCTGTCAATAAGTTCATCTGCCCATGGAGTTTGGTATGCATCGCTTTTGGTCACAGCATTCATGCCCCAATAGTCCACACAAAACCTCATTTCTTTCTTACCATCCTAGTTATGAGGCTTAGGGATTAAGACAACTGGGAGGGACCAGGGGCTCTCAGAAGGCTTTAGAACTCCCAATTCCAGCATCATGCTCACTTCAGTTTTGATGCTCTCTTTCACATGTTCAGTCTGCCTGTATGTTTTATTCTCGAAAGGTAGTATTTCATCAGCGTCTACATCCTGGATACACCATCTAGTCTGGCGAGAGGTCAAAGAAGAGCTCAGCAAAGTGATTTAGGACTTGTCTGCAATCAGCCTCCTGATGGGCAGGTAGGGCGTCTGACAAGACCGCACCTTCCACCGACCCATCTTTTGGATTGTTGGACAGGTCAGGGACAGGTTCACTCTTTGCTTCCTGATCCTCATCTGTAACCATGAGCATGGTCACATCTGCCATGTCATTGGGTGTAAGGCGGTTGACGTGGATGACCCTCTTATGATTCCTGTCAGAGCCAGGGTCTACCAGGTAGGTGTCCGCCCCTTTTCTTTCTAGGTTAGGGTAGGGTCCACTCCACTTACCTTGCAGGGCCCTAAGAGCCACAGGCCCCAAAAACCACACCATCTGCCCTGGCTGGAACTCAACCATAGCAGCCTTTTAGCATTACCAGAGCTTCTGGAGCTCTAGGCTGGCCGCAACGTTTTTGCTTGCTTTTTCCACGTACTCATACACACTGGGGCAAAAGCCAAGCACATAGTCCACTATATCTGCTAAGGTTCAACGAGAGGTTTCTCCAATCCCTCCTTCACAAGGCACAGTGGTCCCGACAGGAAACCCAAACAGAAGCTAAAATAAGGAGGACCCCACTCCCTTCTATGATCCTTCCCAATAGGCAAAAAGCGGGCATGGAAGTAAGACATCCCATCTTCTTTGAAATTGTTCATGGAGTCCACGAGTCATGCCCTTTATGGTCTTGTTAAATCTTTCACCAAGGCCATTACACATAGCAGAGTGGCTTTGGCCACACTGACCAGGACTTATGCAGCGGGGGATTGGAGGTCCCACATTTGGACCCCTAATAATATGCCGTTCAATTGCAACACGCAGCTCGATAGCTCAACACAGTCCCGAGTTGGGGATTGCGGAGGGAATGGTGGACGCTGGTTGTCTTCTAGAGCTGTTAATGGAGGAATCAGGTACACCGAGAGATACTCCATATATTGTGCGACAGACGGCCAGAGTATGGCAATGGTTTGTAGTGAGAGTACTTAAGCGCGCACCATTCCATAGGGAGCTCCCAATCTGGATATTAAAACCAATCAGGCAGATGGCACTCAGTATGTCCTTCCAGGCATGGAGGGAGGGGGATGCGAGCAAGAGGGTGAATTATACCCAGATGAGACTTATCGCCTTTAAACATGCCCGCAAAGAGTTTGGTCTAAGCCAGGGGCAATTTTTACAACATGCGGGCTTGGCAGACCTAACTGAGCACACCTGGCCATGCTATCCAACAGCTCCGCCACATACTCAAACCCTTGAGATACTGCTAACCTATGGAGCGTGGAGAAACCTAATTACGCATCTTTACAGAACAATGCGATCAGATACAGTAGACACTACACACGGGCCCGGGAGGCCTGGAATTTAGACTTTGACATTCCAATGGAAGATCAAGACTGGCAGCGGGCCTGTGAATTAATATGCATGGTTTCTACTAATGCCCATTTTCGACTGATACATTATAATTTTCTGAAAAGAACCTACTTAACGCCACAACACCTTCATCGAATGGTCAGGTCTTGCCCAGATATATGCTTGCGCTGCAACACTGTGGGGTCTGCTTTCTTACATTAACCATGGTCCTGCGATGAAATACACTCCTTCTGGCAACTAGCTGCCGAAGAAATGGTTCATGCCACACAACTAAGTATTGAGCTGACACCCAAATGCTGTTTATTAGGCCTCTTTAGATGCCAGAAGGGCGCTAGATAACCTATACATTTGGTCAGTCGCCTATGGAACTGGCATGACGTAGAATTGCAATCACATGGCTGCCCCAGCATGGCCCAACAATTGGGCTCTGGCATAGAGATGGGCCTTTTCTTCTTCGGCGAACGCTTCTATCTCGTGTTGGTCAGATTCTTCCCAGAAGATATCCAGAGTGTGTTGAATGCTTTGATGCTGCCTCTCTCGTCATCGAGCCTGATGATCGGCTAGATTCCTCTTGGACCGAAACAACTTACAAGCACGTAGTCTTCCTCCTAGTGCGCTGGAGAGAGGCACAAGTTACAAACTTGATGTAGGTCGGTGCAAGGGTACTTGGCATGGCACCCAGGACAGAAATGGAATGGAGTCCGTTCCATTTGCAGATGGCTGGCCCTACGCAGCAAGGCCCGATGGTTGCCCACGAGGTTTTCTATCGAAAATGGAGAGTTTGTCGATCTATTTGAACGCGGTGAACAGTGAAACGGGTATTGAAACAATACCGTTGAGGGTAGAGTGGACTGCGGGGAACCCAAAGAGCGGTTTCAGAGCGCAGCAATACACATCCAAACCCGTTTGGGGTAAAAATCTAACAATGGAGTTGATGCCCATGCGCACTATCACCGAAAGGTGGAGTCACCTTACCTCGTGACTGGAAAGACTTCTTCAAAGAAAAACAACTTGCAAACATCCGGACCCAACACAAGATGACAGGAGTATGGAAAGCATGTGCATCTACAGCACACAAGCCTCGAACAGAGGATTAATGGCCCCAAATCCCTGCTGTGGTATCTTGTCATGTTGTGGTTGAGTGTGCCATGTGATGTGGCAGGCTATAGTGCTTGGTGTGAATTGGTCATTTTTGACAAGGTGGAGTGCTGAACAGTTATGCAAATTTTGATTTTCGTTGTTTTTGGGATCGTGTGATATAGTGCGGTACCTACCGTATGATGTAAATAAATTAATTACATTGCTAATATACCATAAGGATGTGGGGTGAGTGTTATTAGGGCCGAAGCCTTGCTGATTATATGCAGAATAACAGGTCTGGGAGGTCACTACTGACTAGAGCAGGTTAGCAGCTGCACAGGCCTTGGGCATTGATCCTATTGAGGATAATATGTGACGGGCCACTGGTGACTGGAGCTGGCTAGCAACAACGCTGGCCTCTGGTATTCATTAAAAGCAGGGTAACAATACATGTCAATATTGACTGGAACTGGTTGGCAGTAGAGTTGACCTCTGGTTTTGATTATTTGCAGGATTCAAAGGTACAGGGGTCACTACTGACTGGAGTTACTTAGCAGGATAATAGGTCTCAGGGAGCCAATACTGACTGAAGCTGGTTAGTATGATCACTAGTCCCAAGGTGCTACTAATGACTCAAGTTGGCTAGAATGATAACAGGTCCGAGGGGCCAGTACTAACAGGAGCTGGCTAGTACGCTAACATACAGGCCCAAGGGGCCACTACTGACTGGAGCCAGCTAAAAGAATAACAGGCCCAAGGGTGGTGGGGTGCGAGTGGCACCAGTGACCAGAGTTGGTTAGAAGCATTGACGACCTTTGGTATTGATTACATACAGGATTCCAGGTCACAGGAGGTACTGCTGAATACAGCTGGATAGCAGCAGTGGTGGCCTCTAGGAAGAAGGAATTGAGAAAGCGTAACTGGATATACTGGTTTCTTTAATACCGATAATTGGTTACACATGAATGCCACAACGTGCATTGCTATATTACATTACCAAATTACAATATTCTTATATTAGTTTGATGTCTCTGTTCGCCTTAATGTGCCTGCAAAGTTACATGATTCTATTAGGGCCCAGAACCATTTTATTTAGTGATGTCCGTCTACACACTTTCCGGCACCTTGTAGTCAAGTCAAAATTCTTTATTCGGTTATTAAAACACAATAACCATAAAAGATCAAATAAAATCACAGTCATTAACAAAAACATCATAAACACCGCGGTCAGTTCATCATAATTCAGGATACAATTGATTTACGTGATTTAAAAGGCCTGAAACTGGGGCAAGGTACTCCTTACTAATTCTTTGAGAAAATCTTCAGGGACTATTTTAGTCCATTTTAATGGGTAACCATTTTTCCTGGCCAGAGAAATGTTATCTACTAGTACATTAGGCGTACCTCTATCGCGTAATGCACTAAATCTACTTGGAAGTACTAAACTAAGGGGAAAATGATCACGCAGTGAATTCTCAAGAGTATTAAATGCCTTAATCAAGCCCCCATGCCTTACAGTCACAATTATAAAATCAATCGTTGAGGTTGCCCCTCTGCCACAATAAGTGGGGAGAAATGGACATGCTGGGCTAACCAATCTATTTGCAAAGCCCATATCACACCCGAAAATGACCTCGTTTAAATGGTCCCCACACTTAGTATGTTCAAAGTGGGACAGACTAGTGTCTTTATACAAGTTCAATTTTAGTACATAACATCATGTTAGACACGTATGTGCTTAAAACCCCTTTTGCCCTTCCATGGGCCGAACTGATTGCTGGGGAAAAGTAAGTCCTAAAACCATTGACATGGTCTGGGGCCGTGGTCCAGGTTTCTTGGAGACTAACAACATCTTGATTATTCACAAGTTTTATCCAATTCTCATTTCCCAATTTTGACCTCAGACCAGCGATATTCCAACTCACGAATGACCATGTGTCCTTATTCTTAATACTAGCCAAAGTGTCCACAGTACACTTAGGGTCCAAATTTACCCCTAGGGATGGATCTTCAACTGGGATGCTGTTGTTCCATAGGACCTGCTCCTTTTTCATGGGATCTGTAGGCCCTTCCCCATCCAATTCCTTTGTCACATTTACATGAAGTCATAGATATTCTGGGACTTACAAAAGATGCGTCTGTGGGAAGTCAATCGATGTCCTCCATTCCCTGCAATGTGGCAAAGTGGTTGAATGTTGGTATATTGTACCTGACCCCATTCCTATTCCACAGCTCCCCTTGTTGATAGGGATTTGCTGTGAACACATTAGAGAGCTTCAATGGGTAAAAATTAGACAAGTCCAGGGTTTGAATCCCACTAGTCATACTGTATCTAACAGCGCGTCTATCTCTAAAGTTAACTATTATGTATTCCCCAGGTGTTTTTGTGTGTGTCCAACCCAGCCCACTCTACGAACATGTATAATTTCTGCTTGAACATGTCCTGGAAGAGGCCTGTGAGTGTTCAACCAGAAGACAACCTTATTTCTCAAATCTAAGTAAGATTCCCCTCTGTCGTTTTTCTGTTCCAGGACCCCTGTCAATACCACAGTATAAGGCATAGACTCTGGTGGCAAATCTATGCGTGAACATCTGACCTTCTGTGTATCAATACTGTTCTTTCCTGATCCTCTATCAGTATTATCCACGTTTCGTTCTTCCCCTGGTTTGTCTGTTATAGTCGCCCTTTCCACCCTCTTTCTTGCAGTGTTTTTCGTAGCCTGCACTCTATTCCCCGAAGGTAGAGAATGCTGACCAGTGCGATTGTTACCCTCCCTCACTAGCGTAGGTGTCACTTGTGATGGCTTATGGACACTACTATCTGTGGTTATGATTACACCCGGGCTAGGTTTATCCCCATTTAAACCATTTATTTTAAGATGTTTCAGTAAATCCGAATTGCTTGAGACCGACTTTTCCAGATTCCCTATTTTGTCTGTTAGAACTTTTATTCTTTCCAACAAAGGTAGAATTAGGAATCTCAGCATCTGCTCTAAATGTACCATGAAACCCACAGGATTTGGTGGTAAAATTTCCTGATCAACCCTCTCTATACTATGATGTACCTCAGGAGTGGTTGGCTGACCCTCGGATTTTTCTCTACCTTGTCCCTGTGCAGTGGGTACGTTTTTTCGCTGTATGCGACTACTTTTACCTTTCCCCCTATGATTATTGTTATGCTGTTCTTTCCTACCATGGGTTTCTTTACGTTTAGCTTTTTGCCCTCTTGTTCTATGAGGGAGGCTCTCGTTATTTGGACTGCCTGATAGGTTAAGATCAATCACAGAGGAGGCATCCTAGCCCTCTATATTAATTAAATAATTTTTCGAAATGGAAAACTCCGCGATTGAGTGTGATTGTAGCAGAGTAGGTGTTAGTGAGAGTCGGCTTATCGAGGGGGAAGGTACAATGGGTGGATTTTGCAATGGCGGAAAAGTGTGGTTGCCCTCTTTCCTTGGGAACTCTGCATAAGAATCCATGAGCATGGAATCAAAAGAGTTGGCTTGTGTTACAGTTGTGTTAGATTGTAGTAAAGGTAAACACATATTAGGGGGAAGCGAGAGGCGTCTCTCAGTACTCCCGATTGCAGTTACAACAACCCTTATTATTTTCTGCAACATCCTGTCTATTGCAGTCAAACTTGGCAGGGGGGTAGTAGTACCTTTTTCTGTATGGTGCTAGATCGAGTGGTCACAGGAGTATTCTTACCCATAGTTCAGAAATAGCGAACGTATTCACAATGTCAATAGTGTAATGTACCTTAACTTCACCTCACAGTACAAGTCCAGGATGATCAGAGCAGCAGAACCAAGAGGGGTAGCCCAGCCCAGCCTTGGCCAGCCCTGGACGGCCACAGACGGCCTGCCCTTTGCCCGGGCTTAGCCCGGCGCCCGCCCGCGCATGTCCCGCGATGCGGGGGCTCTCGGTGGTTCTTATGCGCTTCCGGACGCGGAACTGGCGTAGGCTTCTTCCTGATGCTAGGAAGGCTGGGCGGTGTAGTCCCCCCCTCTCTGCGGCCGTGCCGCGATCACAAAGGCAATGGCGGCGGGGGGAGACTGGCGAGTATGGCGCAGCGTCAAGGGACCAGCAAGCACGAGAAAACAAAAACAGGGAGCCTCCAGTGCCTCCCCTGCTGCACCAGTAAGTGATGTGGTTAAGCCCCGCTCCACCGAGGCTCTCGGTGGTTCTTATGCGCCTCCGGGTGCGGAACTGGCGTAGGTGTCTTCCTAACGCTAGGAATGCTGGGCGGTGTAGTCCCCCCCTCTCTGCGGCTGTGCCGAGATCACAAAGGCAACGGAGGCGGGGGGAGACTGGCGAGTGTGGCGCGGCGTCAAGGGACCAGCAAGCACGAGAAAACAACAACAGGGAGCCTCTGCTGCACCGGTAAGTGATGTGGTTAAGCCCTGCACCTTGTAGTAAATTGAATATTGACAAACAGAAGTGTTATTTCCAGAAACAGTGAATTCTGCAGCTTGTCTGTGTATCTTTTATCTGCCCCTCACGGACTCCTCACATTCCTCTCGAGAGACGATCCTGCCTCCTACTCATTAGTGTCGTTTCAGTAACTGTTTCTATCATGTGTTCATGTTTCATTGACTTGTATTAGGAGAAAAGTGTATAAAAATACATTGTGTAGCATTAGCATTATATACTCCAACTTACTTTAGGGTGGATGCTCTCGTCCATTGCAAAGACAATTGTCACTTGTTAGTTTGCTTGGGCTTTTGCTATTTTTGCATTAAATGTATGATAGATTTGTTGGTCTCTCGGTGTGTTGTGTTTTATTTTACATAGCACAAGAGATGCTGAGGAAAACGACAGTCCAGTATACACATTCTTCATATAAATCAACTCACAGTATACTGTTCTGGAGGTTCAGCCCACAGACATTATCTCTAACTGAACGCAGGCACCCTAGGAAGCATGTGCTTTTCAAACCAGTTGCCCTCTGATGCGGCGTCCTCGCTATTGGATAAGTCAGTTTGTCCTGAATTTTATGAGGGTTACCGTATCTAGTGCACCCTGTTAGACAGCACGCACCTGTGGCAGTAAGATGTTAATAGGCACCTTATCACCTATGCACGGTGCAGGGCTTTGAGTTACAGAGCTCCTCACGCTGTGGAGAAGATTAGGTCACATTTACCCATTCCTGATGAAATGCCAACAGATTGCTCCATGACTACACAAGGCATAAAAAAAGTTGACCTGAAGTACAGACCCCAGCTTACCAGCAGGTCCATAGGTAATCGACACTTTCACACAGTGATAGGCGCCATTAGTTCCTCAATTTCTCTGCCACTGTTTTTAATCTCAACATGGACCAGGAAGATCACATTAACTATATTGCAGCAACTGGTCGATAGTTGATCTTATATTCAGCCTTCACCAATCTCACATCCTATGACACAACATCCTCTGTCCTACTATGCTCATCCGGCGTACTTAATAAAAGATCTGCACCAAAGTGTCCTCTTGTGGTGCCCGCCAGGCATTGTAGCGCCGGCCTGGTGAGGAGTATAGCCCAATGATGAAGCATGTCACCTTTAGGTGAGTGAACGCAACTTGTCTTAAAAGCACATGCTTCCTAGGGTGTCTGCGTTCAGTTACAGATAATGTCAATGGGACTGAACATCCGGAACAGTATACTGTAATTTGACTGTTATATTTTAACAAATGTACATAGCAGATATTGGCCCTTCCTTGTTTCACAAAAATGATCGGATACCTGCCTCAGAGCGCACTTCTTACAGACGAGTATGGGGTTATCATGTTGCTGCTACAAGCTCCTTACCTGTGCGAGTTATCGCGAACGATGCAGGGGGCTGACCCAAACCAGCTACACATGGAGATCAATGACAAATACTGAAGAATTAACAGAGCTTCCAAGCTGGTGACCATTACTTAATTGACCTGGAAAATAAAAGACACATTTTTAGTATTCTGGTGACTCATGACCATAAAAAACAAAGGTTATAAATTCAATATTGTGTCAAATACTTAAAAAATTGAACTGGATGTGCTGAATCGGATGTTGTCCCAGGTCATGCGTGACACCTTCCACCACTATTACTTATAGGACTTGTAGTTTTGTTTTTCTCGTTAAAAGGATGGGCTCTAAAGTCCCAGTGTTCTAAGCAATGTTGGTTATAATTAGAGGCCTGAGTGAAAGTGAAGCATGACACTGCTCTGCTTAGCAGTGAGATGAATGACAGTTCCCCAGCCCTTCCATTCTTTGACCTACAGAGGCTCGTCGGCCGTTCTTATTTTTTTGCAATGACAAAGAAACCTTTATTGCAGCTTGAGTCAACTGAAGAGATAAAACCCCTGGGCGTGTTTCATTAACCCCTTCGACGCTCATGAGGAGCTCAGCTCGTCATGAGTTACGCCTGTCGTACGTTCATGACGAGCTGAGCTCGTCATGTAACGCGGGTTTTTGAAAAACTCAGCGCACAGCGGGAAAACCGCTAGCGCGCATGCGGTTAACTACTGACAAACATGAACAAATAAGAACATGAGTTTCTGGAAAACTATCAAGCACCCAATCAGAATCAGCCGCCCTTCACACCCAGGAATTCTTGAGGCTTTGGAGAGGGTGAATTGCACGTGGTATAAGAGGAACACTACATGACTCAAAGCTCACTTCTCAGGGATGTACTGAAATGCCAGCCGCAGGGCACACTTAGCCAGCTCTTCACCTCCTCCTCAAACTGTTGACCAGCTATCAGGGCAAATGAGCCTGCAGCAAAGCATCGCTGGCTTGGTTCCACACCGGACCAGACAAAGTGGTCAACTCAATACTCCTCCAAGTCAGCAAGCACTCTGGTCGAGCCAGTCCTATCCCCACATGAATGTTCCCCATCACAACAATTTTAATGGTACTAAGTTATGTTTCTGCCAAATGTATGACTCAAAAAGTGAAAGGGTTTACTTTGAAGTGCTGAAAGAAAAATCATGAAGTTTATCAATATTTCTGAGTCTGCCAAAGTACACAGGAGCATTATTTCTCTACAGCAGCAAATCATGTATGTGCCCTGTAGAAAACATGTTTGAATGAAACATGGAATGCATTGCAGCCAACAATCTATGCAACATCATAGCAGAGTGCAAGATAACTGTTATTCTTCCAGCAGAACAAAGTGCCATTCCTAATGTGTACGTCATTTTAAAGACAAACCCAGAAAAATGTATGGTCAGTGTTGTTCTTCTGCCTGTTAAAAGACAATCTCCATTAATGTGTCAGGAAAAAAATGTAGCCGGACATACGCTCGACCCAATCTTCACCTCCAGCAAGCACATCTCCTTCGATCACACCACAGCTCTCCATTGGACGGACCACAGCTGTGTTCGCTTCAGCTACAAAACTACCTCGACCCACAACCCCCCACAACCTATTCCGCGAAGAAACTGGAACAGAATCTCCACCGACCAACTCCTCACATCGCTCAAACAAAACCCTCCCGCCCTCTCATCGGACCCAAACCAAGCTGCCACCAAATTCAAACAATGGATCACTCACAGCGTTGACGAATTAGCACCCTTGAAAAACCACCGAACCAAACAGGGTAGCAAACGATGACCTTAAGAAATCCAAGAAACTATGCCGTACTCTCGAGAAAACATGGAGAAAAAAACTCAACCACTGACAACCTGACCACCTTCAAGACAGCCACCCGCAAACACCACCAATTGATCCGATCCACCAAGAAATCAGCATTCAAGGATCAACTCGACAACAACGCCCATAACAGCAAGGAACTATTCAACATCGTCAAAGAATTTAGCAACCCCACCGCAGCCTCAAACGACATTACTCCCTCCCAAGACCTCTGCGATTCCTTATCCTCTTTCTTCTACAACAAAATAGCCAACATACATAACAGCTTTGAGAACATTTCCAATGAACAATCCACTCCACCCACCTCCGAACCCAAACCGCCCTCTAATAACCTTAGCGCCTGGAACCCAATCAACACTGAAGACACCATCCGCCTAATGAACTCCATCCATTCAGGTTCGCCAACCGGCCCCTGTCCCCACCACATCTTCAACAAAGCAGACTCCATCATCGCACCCCATCTCCGTGATGTCATCAACTGCTCCTTCAACACCGCTATCTTCCCAGAAAGCTGGAAACACGCCGAACTCAGCGCCCTCCTGAAGAAACCCACAGCAGACCCCTCTGCACTTAAGAACTACCGCCCCATCTCCCTCCTCCCATTCCCTGCCAAAGTCATTGAGAAAGCCGTCAACAGCCAGCTCGCCGCCTTCCTTGAATCCAACAACTCACTCGACACCTCACAGTCCGGCTTCCGAGCCAAACACATCACCGAAACCGCCCTCATTGCAGCGACAGACGACATCAGAACGCTTCTGGACAACGGAGAAACAGCTGCCCTCATCCTACTCGACCTCTCCGCCGCCTTCAACACAGTCTGCCATAGCACCCTCATACAACGCCTCAGCAACATCGGCATACAAGGAAAAGCCTTGGACTGGATCATCTCGTTCCTCGCCGGGAGAACCCAGAGAGTCCGACTCCCCCCATTCAAATCAGAGGCCACCGATCATCACTCAGTCCCACCCTCTTCAACGTTTACATGAGTCCCCTCGCATCCATCGCACGACAACACAACCTTAACATCATCTCTTACGCTGACGACACCCAGCTGATCCTTTCCCTCACCAAAGACCCTAACACCGCCAAAACCAATCTTCACGAAGGCATGAAAGAAGTAGCCGAATGGATGAAAAACAGCCACCTAAAACTTAACTCAGACAAAACGGAAGTCCTCATTCTAGGATCATCCCCCTCTGCCTGGGACGACTCATGGTCGCCATCGGCCCTGGGCACGGCACCCATACCCACAGACCACGCACGTAACCTAGGCTTCATCCTAGACTCCTCCCTCTCGATTACCAGACAAGTCAACGCAGTCTCATCCTCTTGCTTCAACGCACTTCGTATGCTCAAGAAAATCTTCAGTTGGATCCCCACCGAAACAAGAAAGACTGTCACTCACGCACTGGTCACTAGCCAACTGGACTATGAAACACCCTCTACGCCGGAACCACAGCCAAATTACAGAAAAAACTCCAACGCATCCAAAACGCTTCAGCCAGACTCATATTGGACATCCCTCGCCAAGCTCACATTACCGGTCACCTGAAAGACCTCCACTGGCTTCCCGTCAACAAGAGAATAACGTTCCGTCTCCTCACCCACGCACACAAGGCCCTTTACAAACTAGGACCCGAATGCCTCAACACACGACTGTCCTTCTACACACCCACCCGCCAACTAAGATCCTCCAATCAAGCCCTCGCCGCAGTTCCGCGCATCCACAGATCCACCATGGGAGGAAGATCCTTCTCCTACTTGGCGGCCAAGACCTGGAATTCTCTCCCCACTCACCTCCGCCTTACGCAAAACCACATTTCCTTCAGAAAGGAACTTAAAACCTGGCTTTTCGATAAATAATGCACCCCCTCCCCCAAGCGCCTTGAGACCCTCTGGGTGAGTAGTGCGCTATACAAATCCCTGAACTTGAACTTGAACTTGGTGCAAAAGACAATTAAAATAGTAAAGTACAGATCATATGTATCATAGTTGTATTCCCAAAGGTACTTGTGCCCCTTATATGTTTATCACAGTAACAATTAAAAAAGGAAATAATAAGAACTACTACAAACAAAATACATTATAAAATATTAAATACTATATACAATAAAACGTTTTGGCGATTCAGTCCTGCAATACTCAATTAATGTTCTTTTATCCTCTATTGCAGAATCCTAGTTAAAATTTCAAACCCTTCTTCATTCTTATATAGTTGATATCCAATAAAAATCTAGAAACTCCAAATACAGTAAGCTGGGTGTTATCTGTTTTTAAAATGCGTAACATATCATTATATCTCCTGACACCCATATTCCTGCCCAACGGACTCCAAGGGCTAAATCTTGGACCTAGTTATTTCTAAAGCAGGCATGCTTCCCATCACTACCCCTATTCATGTAGACTGGTCTGGCCACCTCCTCATCCCATTCTCTATTCAACTATCACACTCTATAACAGTTGGCCAACCCAAGAGGGCTAGCTCCTGGTTCTGTGATGTTAAAAATATCGATGTTGGTCCCCTCTGTGAATCAGCTTTGTTATCACTTCCAATGCTAGACCCGAACCTAGATGTTGACGATCTCACCTCCCAATGCCTCACAGTTCTTGCAGATGAAATCAATAACGTTGCTCCACTCAAAAGCAAAAGGTTAAGGCCCACCCCCTCAGCACCTTGGTTCAACAAATCCCTCTATGAAGAAAGGAAGCAGCTAAGATTCCTGGAGAAACAATGGAGGCAAGTGCCCTCCACCGATAACTTGTCCACGCTTCGCTCCGCAAGATCCAAATACCACAAACACATCTTCCTTGGGAAAGCGGCGCACTTCAAAACCCTCCTTGACTCAGCCAAAAATAGACCCAAAAAACTATTCGATCTCATCAAGATTCCTGACTGCTCTCCCCCATCCTCCAAGTAGGAGGATTCTGCAAAGAGAGCAGCGGATTTTGCTATATTCTTCAATGAAAAAGTGAAATCACTTGTGGATCAGGTCGCTCATCCTACCCCTCCAGAGGAGTGCAAATCCTTAGCCATTCAGCAAAACTTTGACCCCCTATCTGAAGATGCCCTTCTCAAGTGCATCCGTGAAACAAAGCCCTCCAAACAGCATCTGGACCCCATCCCCAGTGCCATTGCCATTGACTTTTATACCCTTTCCCTCTCCTACTGGACCACTCTGGTCAACCTCTCCCTCTATCAAGGCTCCCTTCCTGTCTCCTTCAAAACTGGGCAGGTCACCCTGCTTCTTAAAAAACCAACTGCTGATGGGTCTGACCACAACAACTTCCGCCCCATCACTAACTTACCCTTTCTTGCGAAGATTACAGAAAGATGTGTAGCGAAACAACTCTCTCGTCATATCAAGGACAATGATCTTCTTGACAATTTCCAGTCTGGCTTCATTCAAAACTGCAGCACTGAAACAGCCCTACTGCAAGTGGTTGATGACGCGATGAGGATCCTCGACTCGGGGGGTCCTGTCTTCTAATTCTCCTCGACCTTTCTGCAGCCTTTGACACTGTCAATCACAACACCCTCCTCAACATTCTTAAACAGAGAATGGGCATGGAGGGCACTGTGCTTAAATGGTTTGCCTCCTTCCTCTCTGATAGATCCCAAATGATCAAAATAGCAAACAGTCTTTCATCTCCTGTGGCGGTAGGTCAAGGTGTTCCTCAAGGCTCTATACTTGCACCCACATTGTTCAACCTCTATTTAGAACCACTAGGAAATCTCCTAAGTAAAACCGGGATCCACTATCATCTCTATGCTGATGACACTCAAATCTACCTCAAGGTTGCCTCCACTCACAATCTCTCTATCCTAAGCTCTACTCTCGACTCCATTCATAACTGGATGTTTACTCATCAACTGATTCTGAATCCCTCCAAAACCGAATTCCTCCTCTTCTCCTCTTCAATCTCTCCTCCCCCGGTACAATCATGGATGGATCAGTTGAATCTACTTAACACTAAACCCATCATTGCCGACAGCGCAAAATCCCTGGGTGTCATTCTTGCCAAAAAACTCAATCTAACCCCCAACATCAATTCCGTTGCAAAGTCTGCTCGATACCATCTGCGCCTTCTTTGGGGAATCCGTCGCTTCTTTCCGGAGCAGGACCTTATAACCCTGGTGCAAACGCTGGTCCTCTCCAGACTTGACTACTGCAATTCTCTTCTTACTGGTCTCCCCAAATCCCACTTGTCCTCCCTTAAATCTGTTTTCCATTCAGCAGCTCGTTTCATTTATGGGGCCAAAAGAAGCGACCACATCACACCGATGTTATCCACCCTCCGCTGGCTTCCAATCGAGGCTAGAGCTATCTACAAGACTGCTTGTATTTATTTATTTATAGTCTTGTATCGCGCGAGAATCAGCCCCGGTGGGGTATCTCCGCGCGTATCACCGAAGGGGTATCACCCACAAAGCCTTGCACTTCTCCTCTCCTCGCTACCTGATGAATAAACTGAAACTCTCTGGAGGCTCTAGACCATCACGTAATGCGGAAAATCTTCTGCTTGAACCTACCACTTTCAAGAAGGAAAGAACGATGGCACAATCCTTTTCAGCTTGCAAAAACAACAAGTGATGGACCGAATGTGGATCAATGTCACACATTCCCCCAGTCAAAAGATCTGGGCCTAAATCCATCGTTTTTTTGCACTCCACACCACCCTGGGTTAGACAATGGCGATATGCAAATCAGCTCTGACCCTGTTGCCCCATGGGAACAGTCCAGTCCGAACTACAAAAGCCATGTCCTTCCCAGAACGGAATCAAGCATCCGAGGACCGGACCGGTTTCGAGGTAACACCTCTCATCAGCCCGGCTAGCTTGACTCCAAGTGGTGTGGAGTGCCTGGGACCCACGTCTGGGCATCCCCAGCGCACTTAGGGCGGCAATTGCAAAAACAACAAGTGATGGACCGAATGTGGATCAATGTCACACATTCCCCCAGTCAAAAGATCTGGGCCTAAATCCATCGTTTTTTTGCACTCCACACCACCCTGGGTTAGACAATGGCGATATGCAAATCAGCTCTGACCCTGTTGCCCCATGGGAACAGTCCAGTCCGAACTACAAAAGCCATGTCCTTCCCAGAACGGAATCAAGCATCCGAGGACCGGACCGGTTTCGAGGTAACACCTCTCATCAGCCCGGCTAGCTTGACTCCAAGTGGTGTGGAGTGCCTGGGACCCACGTCTGGGCATCCCCAGCGCACTTAGGGCGGCAATTGCAAAAACAACAAGTGATGGACCGAATGTGGATCAATGTCACACATTCCCCCAGTCAAAAGATCTGGGCCTAAATCCATCGTTTTTTTGCACTCCACACCACCCTGGGTTAGACAATGGCGATATGCAAATCAGCTCTGACCCTGTTGCCCCATGGGAACAGTCCAGTCCGAACTACAAAAGCCATGTCCTTCCCAGAACGGAATCAAGCATCCGAGGACCGGACCGGTTTCGAGGTAACACCTCTCATCAGCCCGGCTAGCTTGACTCCAAGTGGTGTGGAGTGCCTGGGACCCACGTCTGGGCATCCCCAGCGCACTTAGGGCGGCAATTGCAAAAACAACAAGTGATGGACCGAATGTGGATCAATGTCACACATTCCCCCAGTCAAAAGATCTGGGCCTAAATCCATCGTTTTTTTGCACTCCACACCACCCTGGGTTAGACAATGGCGATATGCAAATCAGCTCTGACCCTGTTGCCCCATGGGAACAGTCCAGTCCGAACTACAAAAGCCATGTCCTTCCCAGAACGGAATCAAGCATCCGAGGACCGGACCGGTTTCGAGGTAACACCTCTCATCAGCCCGGCTAGCTTGACTCCAAGTGGTGTGGAGTGCCTGGGACCCACGTCTGGGCATCCCCACCGCACTTAGGGCGGCAATTGCAAAAACAACAAGTGATGGACCGAATGTGGATCAATGTCACACATTCCCCCAGTCAAAAGATCTGGGCCTAAATCCATCGTTTTTTTGCACTCCACACCACCCTGGGTTAGACAATGGCGATATGCAAATCAGCTCTGACCCTGTTGCCCCATGGGAACAGTCCAGTCCGAACTACAAAAGCCATGTCCTTCCCAGAACGGAATCAAGCATCCGAGGACCGGACCGGTTTCGAGGTAACACCTCTCATCAGCCCGGCTAGCTTGACTCCAAGTGGTGTGGAGTGCCTGGGACCCACGTCTGGGCATCCCCAGCGCACTTAGGGCAGCAATTGCAAAAACAACAAGTGATGGACCGAATGTGGATCAATGTCACACATTCCCCCAGTCAAAAGATCTGGGCCTAAATCCATCGTTTTTTTGCACTCCACACCACCCTGGGTTAGACAATGGCGATATGCAAATCAGCTCTGACCCTGTTGCCCCATGGGAACAGTCCAGTCCGAACTACAAAAGCCATGTCCTTCCCAGAACGGAATCAAGCATCCGAGGACCGGACCGGTTTCGAGGTAACACCTCTCATCAGCCCGGCTAGCTTGACTCCAAGTGGTGTGGAGTGCCTGGGACCCACGTCTGGGCATCCCCAGCGCACTTAGGGCGGCAATTGCAAAAACAACAAGTGATGGACCGAATGTGGATCAATGTCACACATTCCCCCAGTCAAAAGATCTGGGCCTAAATCCATCGTTTTTTTGCACTCCACACCACCCTGGGTTAGACAATGGCGATATGCAAATCAGCTCTGACCCTGTTGCCCCATGGGAACAGTCCAGTCCGAACTACAAAAGCCATGTCCTTCCCAGAACGGAATCAAGCATCCGAGGACCGGACCGGTTTCGAGGTAACACCTCTCATCAGCCCGGCTAGCTTGACTCCAAGTGGTGTGGAGTGCCTGGGACCCACGTCTGGGCATCCCCAGCGCACTTAGGGCGGCAATTGCAAAAACAACAAGGTGAGAATCTGGAACTCCCTTCCGCCGCAGCTCCGGACCACCACCTCCTCCCAGGCCTTCAAAACTAACCTCAAAGTTATCCTCCTTCAAAGACACTTTCAAATGTAATCCATGCCCTCTCTATTATCTGAAGGAAGCCCTTCCATTATAGAAAAATCTACTTTACATGACTATGGACGCTTCCCTAACAGAAGCGATTGTCCCTAATGAATGGAAGCACGCAATGGTGGTACCATTATTAAAAAAGGCCAACGCAGACCCCAATAATCCTTCCAATTTCCGCCCTATCTCTTTGCTCTCTTGTTTTTCCAAGATTCTGGAGAAACATGTTAATTCTTTGCTTAACTCCTTTGTTGAATCCACCAATTTTCTTCATGGTTCTCAATCCGGGTTCAGGGCTGGCCTCTCCACGGAAACAACTCTCCTTGGCGTGTCAGAAACCATCAGACGCCAAGTGGATAATGGTGAGACGGTGGCACTCATTCTGCTTGACTTGAGTGCCGCTTTTGACACCGTCTCCCATTCCATCTTATTGTCCACCCTGGAGGCACTCGGTGTCGGCGGTACCGCTCTGGCCTGGATCGCTAATTTTCTGTCTGATCGCACGTTTCAAGTCTTTTCTTCCACATCTGTTTCATCTACTCTCCCTTCCTCTCACGGTGTCCCCCAGGGGTCTATCCTTTGTCCCCTTTTCTTTAACCTGTATGTGAGGCCTCTTGCTTTCCTGGCGGAACAGGCTGGCCTCACAATTTATTCCTATGCTGATGACACCCAAGTCATCTACTCTCTTTCCACCAATAAAAACCTCCCATCTTCCTCTCTCCAAGTTGGGCTGAAACATATCTCGGACTGGATGCTGAAGCACAAACTGAAACTAAACGGGGACAAAACAGAGCTGCTCCTGTTTGGCCCAGACACCTCTCTCTGGGGCCCACACCATTGGCCTCCGGAGATGGGTCCTCTACCCATTCCATCTGTGTCTGCCCACAATCTTGGTGTGATCTTCGACAACCAACTTACTTTCAAACAACATGCTGTGAAAGTCTCAGCCACCTGTACCACCATCATCAGATGGCTGAGAAAGATCACCTGGATGCTGCCTGCGGACACCTTGAGGACTGTAGTCCAGGCTCTTGTCATCTCACGCCTGGACTATGGAAACATCCTGCTCCTAGGTGCCGCTAAAGAGGTAATTAAGAAGTACCAGGTGGTACAGAATATGGCTGTCCGCCTGATCTGTCACCTTCCTGCCAGATCCTCGGTCGCTCACCATATGCGGAATCTGCACTGGTTGCGGATTGAAAGCAGAGTCAACTTCAAAGCTCTCTGCTACATGCACAAAATCATGACTGGTAGAGCCCCTCGCTATCTCTCTGCTCTGGTGCAGCAATATATTCCCCCCCGTACACTCAGGTCCTCGACGCAGAATAAATTTAAGATTCCGCGCACCAACAGAGCCAAGATGGGAGGACGCTCGTTTTCCCTGCTGGCTCCATCCTTATGGAATTCCCTTCCCCAATCTCTGCGCACGGAGTTGTGCTTTCTGAAATTCCGTAAGGGAATAAAAACTTGGCTCTTCAACAACTAACATTATGATCTGATGCTCCTCCCTCCCTCTCATCGTTTAGTTTGCCCTAGCGCCGGGAAACCTCCGGGTAGCTGCGCGCTTAATAAATGTAATTATATATATGGAAGTGTCTTCCCAGTGTGTTCTTGTGGTTTGAGAGTCTGCCATTTATTGCAGTATTTTCTTTCTGTGTTTTGTACTCGTGTGTAACATGCACCCGTCACTTTCTCTTGTAACACACTGTCTTCTACCTATTACATTTGTTTATTTTCGATACCTGCACAAGTGCCACCATTGCCTACATAACGTTTGTTCTTGTGCTTGAGTGTCCTCCGTATATCGCAGTATTATACCTCTACTTGTACTTCCTACGCTTTTGTACCCTGCACACGTCACTTTTTCCTCATGTAATGCACCACTTGCTTCCTCTTGTATTTTGTTGGCTCACGATTGTCATTTTTGCTTCATTTAATGTAACGTTTGCTTTTGTATTTTGTTCACTTGTAATGTTCTCATGTATCAGTTCTGTTCCTATTGTGAAGCGCTCTGACGCCTTCGGGTAAAGTCCGCGCTATATAAAAACGCACAAATAAATAAATAAATAAAGTCTGTGCTTGCTGTGATTGAGATTGTGTTCCTTTTGCCTGCGTTCTTTTGATTCTATGGCCTGCTATTTTTATTTGTTCCATCCTGTAACAGTTCCCTCATGTAACGTACCTGGTTCTATTGGGTCTATTGTACGGTGCTCTGACACCTTCGGGTAAAGTCCGCGCTTTAAAAGAATGCATAAAATAAATGACTTCACCTGGGGTTTAATGTGGGTGCTGGGCTCTCTGTTGTGAGTCGGGTTAAAAGAGGACCTGTGGATGAAAAACTGCGCATGTGCTGGGGACAGACACCGCTTCCCACAGCGCGGGCTAAAGAGGCATTGGATTAAGTACGCATGCGCTGAGAACAGACACTGACTCCTTCTGCGGAGCGTGGGCCTGATGGATGACCAACTGCGCATGCGCTGAGGACAGACATCGACGTTACTACAATCCAATTGCAGAAGTCGGTGCAAGAAAGATTTTTATCATGTAGTTCACAGCACAGGCCCCGACAGCACGGAGCGCAGTAAAGGACTACAGCTCAGAGCCAGCACAGGTGGGACGGGGTCCGAGCAGAGACACAAAGAAGCACAAGAATAACAGTGTCCGCGTGGGGACACAATGAATGAGATACAACCGCCTGCCGCCGCGGAGCGCGAGGCGCCTCGCGCCACAGCACAGGGTGAGAAGTATTTATATGCAAAGCTCCTCGGTCCGCTCCTCTGAGGGAGGTGTCTTTCCTCTGCGCATGCGCAGTGAGGCTGAGCGTCCTCAGTCCAAGGCAGTTCACAGTCCGTACCCCATGCAAGGGCCTAACTCGGCGATAGGACGTAGTGTCTTCGCTCCGCACGTGCGCCGCTGTGACGCGCGGTCCTGCGCGTGCCCAGCAGTGAGACGCGTTGTTTTGATTTGTTTTGTTTCGTTGAGCTCGCGCGTCACTCGGAGGGGCAATAACACACCGGACCTCACTCCTCACAGGCAGCCGGGCCCCCGGTGCCTCCCTCCCCCCAGACCCTGCAGCCCCCACTGAGCGGGGCTCCAGCAGAGGTGAGGGAGGCCTCTGACCCCAGGGTGACTCACGAGCACGGGGGCATCTTCAGGACACTGAGAGGCAACATTCAGGGCAGGGGCTGTGCAGTGCTTTCCAGACTCTGAACTGTCTCATACATGAGTGACTTAAGAAAACAAAGTGCATTGAAAATGAATAGTTCCACCATCTTTCTAAAACAATGTACATATGCAAGCTGTTGTGTTTAACATAAACTATTGCTTGGTCCTTATTGCACGCGCAGCATGTTCTCTGCACGCGCTGCCTGCCGGTGCATTATGACGTCAGGGTGTTCTACCTGACCACCGGCAGGCTGACAGTTAGGATGACAGTTGCTCGCCTATGGCACTTGCTGTCAGACGTACCTTTGGTGTCAGGTGTTTCTTTACACATTAAAGACTTTACTACTTACCGGTATCCTGTCATCATTACACAAGCATATACAAACTTTATATAGCATTTTCCTACTATGATTTCCTGTGTGTGTGTCTGTGTGTCTGTTGGTCTCTGTGTTTCTGTCTCCCATTTCCTGTAGGGAAAGTATGTAGCTCCCCATTGTAGAAGAGTTGGTCAAGAAGGAGCACACTGAATTGAATAATTTCTTGGTATGCACTTTTGATTAGTATTACAGGAAATCACAATGATTGATTGTCTCTGTTATATTCTTCTTTCCCACAGGGTCTTCCTCTTCAGTCCCTTAGGTGAGCCTCGGCCTCCGTCGTCCCTCGGACAGAAGGAAAAGACTCAGGTAAGTGTTTTTGCTTTATGGTTTAGTCAAGGGAGGATGTGAGGGATAAATAATAACTATGAATAAATGTGAAGGGAGGGGTAGAGGTTGGAGCAACCAAAAGAAAAAGAGTAGCCGATGATTTCTGCTCTTGTCTTTCTTTTCCGTCTCACTTATTTCCTTTTCCCTGGGTCCCTTTCACCCCTCCGCCTCCCCTCCCATCCCTCTCTGACTCAGCCCCTTTCCAAAAGCCCCATAGACGCCCACGCACCTTGAAGAGTCACGTCACTCCGGGGCCGTGGCGTGGTGACTCCACGTCCTTCAGTGAGGTCTGGTCTCGTTCTGTTTCGACTTTCCCTCGCCAACAAGCTGTGACCTCCCCAAGGCTCCAGTTCTCTCTCTCGGAAGACTGTTCAGTGTTTTCCGTTCCCTGCTGGTTTCTCCGCCTTAGGTTATGGCTCACTTGAGCTCGTGGAATGCCTTTCTGGCGGCTTGGGGAGGATTTACCAAGTTTTAGTTCCTTTTCTCTTTCTTCAGTAGGTCGGTTAGTGGTGCTGCTATTTCAGAATAATTGGGTTTAAACCGGCAGTAGTAGCCTTGTAAGCCCGAAAAGGATCGAATGCCTTTTTTGGTGGTAGGGAAGGGGGTGTCTAAGACTGCTCTCAATTTCTCTTGTTGCAGAGCCATAAATAGCCCAAATATTTGACTTTGGTAAAGTTTATCCTGGTCTTTTTGGAGTTCACGTGGAGCCCTGCAGTCCTAAGTGCTTTGAATATCTTCCCACAATGAACGACATGTAGTTCCCAGTTAGGGCTAAATATTATGATATCGTCTATGAAGGCTACGGAGTTCTCTTGATGTTGGGAGCAAACTTTGTTCATAAGTCTTTGGAACGTCGTTGGTGCTCTGTGTAACCCCAAAGGCAGTGCAGTAAACTCATATAGCCCATTAGAGGTGCTAAAGGCGTTTTTTTCTTGGTCTTCCTGTTTAAGTGGTACCTGCTAATAGTCTTTTGTAAGATCGAATGTGGTTATATATTGGGCTAAGGCTAATTTCTCGATTCATCGACTCTTGGTAATGGGTATAAGTGAAATTTCGAGATGGCATTGACTGCTCGGACATTTATACAAAAACGGATGGAACCATCAGGTTTCAGAACTATGACAATGCGGGAGACCAGTTACTGCTGGAAGGTTTTATGACTCCTAGTTGTAACATGCTCTCTATTTCGGCAGGAACTGCGTCCCGCCTAACACCTGGTATTCTGTATGGGCGTTGTTTTATTACGTTATTTTGTGGGGTAACAATGGCATGCTCGAGTATTGTTGATTTTCCCAGGAGGTCGGAAAAGATAGAGGAGAATGACTCTAAGAGGGTCTGCAGAGACACTTTTTGTTCCTCTGTTAGATGTTTGTTTATGGGCAATTTATTCAATGTTGAAGGAATGGGTTTTGAGTTAGACAAAACGTAATGGGTGTCTTTGGGGAGGGGTCCCAACCATTTCTTTAGTAGATTTATGTGGTATATCTGGGTTTTGGTTGAGGAAAGGCGTAACCGGTAAGTAGTGAGGCCTATCCTTTCAGCACCTTCATATGGTCCCTTCCATTCTGCCCGTTTTTGGCGTATAGAGGAAGGTAGGAATAGGAGCACCCAGTCATGGACCTGTAACTGTTGTCACCTCTTTCCTTTATTGTAAGACATCTGCTGGCTTCTTTGAGCTTTTTCTAGGTTTTTGTGAGCAAAATCTCGCAATTTCTGTATGCAGTTTCTTAGGCTTTGGGTGTATTCTAGATGGTGTTGTGTCTCTTCTTGTTTCTCTTGTTCCCACGCTTCTCTTGTCATTTCTAGCAAGGTTTGTCGCTGTCTCCCGTAAAGAAGTTCAAAGGGAGAACAACCCAAGCTTCTCTGAACCTGGCTTCAGATAACAAAGACGGCGAGTGGCAACAACATGTCCCATTCTTTACCTTCGGTGGTTAGCATTTTCTTCATGGTTAGTGTTGGACTTGGCCCTTTTGGCAGGTTCACCCCTAAACTTTTTGCTTTTAATGGTGACCTAGTGATGGTGATTTTGGGGTTCTGCGCACTTTCACTGTGTCCCAGTGGAAAGTGTGTGCGCACTCTGAGTGCGTGGAGTAAGGTTGGCCTGCCCTCCCATAGGAATGCATGGGGAATGTATGTGTCCCTGGTAGTTCCTGATGCGTGGGGTGTACAGGCTCGAGTCTGGTATGTGTGGACTCGTGTGATTGAATGCTGCGAAATGATGTAAGCGGCGTGTATGTGTCTAGTGTGGAAGTGCCACTTCTAGACATGGCTGTGTGTGTGCTGTAAAGGTGCTGGAGTTTGATTGGCTGGAGCTGGCTGGGATGCCAGGCTCCATGAGTCATGATGGGTCTGCCCGGGGGTGAGTGTGGAGATTAGCATGCTGATGGCTGGGGAGGAGTACGCATGGGTCCAGAATAGGGCTGGGCTTTCCCCACACAATGCTGGCTCCGCCCCCTGTGTTGCGTCTAATGACCCTAGCCTGCCTAGTGAATAGAGTGAGGGGCTGAGCACATCAAGGGTGCTCCCAGACCAGCTGGGACTTGTTCTTCCCCCACCCTGCACACAGACAAAGGATTTATTAGTATAAAAAGGGGCTGTGTCCCCTTGCATGTTGTTCTTTCCTGATCTTACTGAGGGGGGCTGCTGCTGCTGCTGGCGCCAGAAGGAACCACCACTTGGGACTGCCTTCCTGCCTGGAGGGCCCAGTGAGCTGGCCCCTGGCCCAGCCTTGGCCCCCCATCTTGCTGCATTCCAAGGACTTTCTCTGGACTTGTGCTGTCCTCTAGCGCTTGGAGTGCTGGAATTGCCTCCTAGCGCTTGGGAGCACTTTATTTGCGCCTGGACGCACTTTATTTTCTGGTTATAGCGCTGGGAGCACTTTATTTTACCTCTAGCGCTGGGAGCGCTTTGTTGCTGGAGGCCGGTGCCCACCCACAACCATTCCCCCCAATCTGACCTGCACCTAGTCTTGCTCTGTGTGTTTTATAATACAGGAAGAGAAGACTTTATCCCTCCGATTTTAAGGCGCCACAATTTTAAACAATGCCAGGTGGCACGTTACTTCTTTAAATCTCTGCCTGATCCCTTTGTCTGTGGTAGCCACCTTTTGGTGGGCCTATATGAAAAGGAGAAAGGCGCGAGGTTGGTTTTAACTAACAATTATATGCAGAAATGAGTAATTTAATGTAAACTAACTGGATTCGGTCTATGAGGCACATGATGCACTTTATGGGATAAAATGTCCTGTAAAAAGTATTTGATGTTCTTTTTAGATAATTCTACTTGCTCTAGGGTTTTAACTTGCTATGAACTGGGGCTGGTTGTTGATCACTGATTTAAATTGTGCTTTTATGATCTGTATTTAAGAGATCGAATACAGATTTTATTGATTGATTGTTTGCATGTGTGTCTCAGAGTCTCACACCTCTGTGCTCCCTCTACCTGCTGCTTGGAGCTGCTGCTGCAGTGTCCCTGGCATGGCAGTGAGGAGATCATGGTAATCCAAGGCCCGGGAGCAGTGTCTGTCCTCAGCGCATGCGCAGCTGTTAATACAAGGCCCTCTTGAAGGTGTCTGTCCTCAGCGCATGCGCAGTTGTTAATCCAAGGCCCTTCTTAGCTCGCGCTCCGCTGTGGGACGCAGTGCCTATCCCCAGCGCATGCGCAGTTGTTAACCCATCAAGACCTCTTTAACCCGCGCTCTTAGTTAAGTCCTGGGTTTTCAGTTTTTCTGAATGGAAGACAGTGTGGACGTTCCCAGTTGCGTCCCCTCTCGGTTGGACTCTCCAGGCCGTGCTTCCCCGTGGGCTGCTCAATTACACACTCTTTATGTTTCATGGGCTCCGCTATTCTCAGCGCATGCGCGGCCACAACAAGCAGACATCCTGTGCATGCGCACTTGTGACAAACTGAGTGTCCTGCGCATGCGCAGCTACAGATCATCATGGCGGCCCTTGTCCAGCGCGCGCTTTGTTGTCATGTGGGGCCCTCGGTGTGTCCCCTCCACCAGGCCGACACTGCCCCCTCGAAACCACAAGAGAGGTAAGGGGAGACAAGGACTCGAGGCAGTGGTGGAAGAGCATTAACTTATGATTCCTGAGAGGGGGCGGGGCCTGTGGGTGTCAAGGCGGGGCCTGTGGCAGTGGGGGCGGGGCCTGTGGGTGTTGATGCTCCTCCTCTGCCCAGGGCAGGGTCAGTGAATGTGGGGGCGGGGCCTGTGTGGGGCAGGGCCTTTGGGTGTGAATGCTCCTACTCGGGCGGGGGCAGTGAATGTGGGGGCGGGGCTTGTGGGTGTGGTGTCTGTGGGGGCGGGCCTGTGGCAGTGGGGTCTGTGAGTTGGGGGCAGGGCACATGGGCGTGGTCAGTGGCTGTGGGGGCGGGGTCAAAACAATACACCTACACAGCCTGGAGGCATCGACTGTTTCGTGTTCCTCACTGGAGACTAGTTTGTCCTTACGCTTCAACTCTGGAATGTGTTTTTTTGGAACCCTAATCGCTCCAACTTTAGTTTGTATCGTGTAATTTTTGGTGGATTTATACTCTGTAAAGATGTTACCATAATATCTAATCCTATAAACTTTGCTCTATTGTAAAGCGCTCTGACTCCGCTGGGTAAGGTATGCGCTATAAAAAATGCCTAAATAAATCCAATGCCCTGCGACCAGGCTGTTGGAGGCTCGTCGCGGCATTTGGGCTCCCAGTCACACGTCCTCAGGTCTGTAGACTAAAGACTGTTGCAGCTTGCAACTCAGAACTGGCAATTCCTCAGGCTCCGGCGGGCTGCTTTTGGAGGCTTCAGGCATGATTCTGAATGCCTCCGTAGTCCGCGAATCTCAAGCTGCACATTCTTACCTTTCTCCTGAGCCACCGCAACCACAGACTTTACCCACTTGCTAACCGCATCTATAAAATAAGTTTATGACACAAGTGTGTCCACATGAGCATCTTTTAATTTGGCTGATCTGGGGTTTGCAGCAAATATTTTTTTTAACCCTTGGATGCGTGCGTTGGCCAACAGCCGTCGCAAGCACTACCTCAGTAGTGCTGCGCACGTCCGTTAGCCGACACTGCCCCGCCTGCGCATTCGAACTCCCACACCGCAGCGGAATTGCCGCTGCAATAAACGGGTTAAAGCCATGCTCTTGTATTTACAATCAACAGAAGCTTGTGCAGTGAGGGCTGGTGCTGTTCCTGACCTCCCATTCATTTTGTGGAAGTGCCTGGACCAGTCTTCAGCGCGTTCCTTGCTCCCAAAAGGTGCTTCTCAGGCCCTAGACCCTTGCTGTGGTTCGGTGGGCTCCTATATCAAGCTTTTGAACTCTTCATGAGTGGAAATGAGCCCATTCGCACCGGAATCCCACTGCTCGCACGGAACTTCAGCACAAGCCCCTGCCGCCTATCTCCTTGCACGGAAAGCATCAATCGATCTGGAAGACCAACAACGTAAAGCTCCAGCCTGACCTTCTGCGACACCTGGTCTGCTCTTTGTGCCATATCCACCACCGCCATCAACTCTCTCCTTACTCCCTGCAACCCTCTCCAATGGAAACGGGGCTCTTGGCTCAAAACTTGAGAAGGTAAACCTTCAGCTGAACTAATCTGGGGCTCTATCTAATTCGCGCTCCATCGTGATCAGCGTGAATTTTTGACTTTAACCTGGTCCAGCATGACCAGATTGCCTCGGTTGACGCATTATGTTTTTAGGTGCTATATAGAAGTTTATACTTTAAAAATTCATATCTCCGGTTATACTGATTGGATTTTTGTCTTTTGGGTTTCGATTTGTTGATTAAACTGAGCTCTATTTTTCTAACCTGGTGTTGATTTTGTGTGCTGTTTACGCTGTTTTACTGTTTGAAGTGTTGCACAAATATTTATACATTGCCTCTAAATTAAGCCTGACTGCTCTGTGCCAAGCTACCAGGGGGTTGACCACAGTTTAATTTGGGGTTTGCGTGTGCCTTATCCTGACTAGGATTGTCAAATTCTGAAAAGGAGCATACAGTTATTACTAGATTCTTTCATCAATTATGCTCAAGCATGTAATTAAACCTCATTTCCTTTGCAAACTATACAAAATATTATAAGATCCACCAAATCAGAAAATACAGCGCAGAGTCTTGAGATTTCTTTTTTTCAATATATTCTTTATTTGTACTCAAATGCATCAGCCCAGCCAACGCGTTTCGTCCAACATGGACTTCATCAGGGTTGAAATAGTCTTTTATAGAAGCTCACCAAGGTGCTATTTCTGTAATCAGATGTAGTATAGATATATAGGCAATCACCGTATCAATCATGATTGATTTAATTCCTTCGATCCATATTGAAATAGTTTTATTGGAGAACACCAAGTCGCTTATTCTTATTAAGAGATGCAATATCAATAAGCTGGTAATCACCATCGCATCCAGTCAGATAAAATCATGATAGGATTATTGCCTTTGATAAGTCCTGGCATGTAGTCTCGTTGGGTATGCAAAGCCATCTATCCGATCTGATAGACAGACGGTCTTGCATGCAGCGGTGATTGGCTATATATCTATCCTACATCTTATTACAGAAATTGCACCTTGGTGAGCTTCCTTGCACCTGCTTCACTAATGATTGCTGCTCCTGTGTGGCCGTAGGGTAGGCTTCAGTGAGCTCTTACCCCTTATTTTTTTTAAACTTTATTTTGCGTTTAGGTATGAGTAAAGAAGTACACTAGGACAAGTAAAATCCTTTGGCAAGTACAGGTAGACATAGTACACGCTGCCAAGGGCTCAATCAATGCCGCAGAGTGATCACATGTTACATAAAGCAAGTCCCTCGGCTGCTAACATATTTTCTGTTACAATCGTTCTTGACTCTGATTCACATAAACAGTGTTTACAATCATGGCATGGGAATACGTCCTCTGTACCGACATCAAAAAAGGAGTTTAGCATCCGGTGTAGTTGATTATTGACATGTATCTCGGGACAGTCTAAACCACCCCTGTTGGGACTATGCCCTGTTCTTTCTGGGTAGGGGGTCTTGTCGCTGCGCCTCTAGGTATGTTCTGAAAGTTCCCCAGATATCTCTGGGCCTGGAGGTGGGGGGGACCGTTATTGTGTATAGGTCGCTGTTTGTGGAACAGGACGCCATGCTTTTCAGCTATCCCTTCACCGAGGGTGCTGTTCTGTCACCCCAATAAATGGATACCTCCCTTTTGGCCAGTAGTAAGCTGATGGCAACGAACCTGCGAATTGCCGGTGGGAAATCCTTTAGGTATCTCAACTTGGCAATCTCGGGCAAGGGGGTCATTGGTACCTTAACCAAGCCACTCACTATCTTATGTATTCCTACCCAGTATGAGTGTTTGCGTGGACAGGTCCAGGCGAGGTGGGCGAAGTCTGCATTTGGAGCGTTGCATCTTGCACAATGGTGCAGTCTGGCAGGGTCTATCCTGTGGAGTCTGGAGGGGGTAATGTATATCCTACGAAGAAACTTAAAGTGTATTAGTTTGTGTCGGCTATTAAGGGAGACATTTTTCGTAACTGCACAGCAGGGAGCCCACTGTTGGCCTGTGATCGGATTACCCAAGTCGGTCTCCCAGGCAGTGCGTACTCTGTCTACGATTGCAGCGCATGCCTTATAGAGCTGGGATATTAGATGTACCCCTCTCTCGCTGCTTATCACTGTCGTGAATGGGGGGAAGGAAGGAGGTTCCAGAGGGTAGTCCGGTAAAATAGCTCGCAGGGCAGGACAGATTCGTAGAAGGACTTATCTGTTCATGAATGTGGCACCAGGGAACAAGGACTCCTCATCGGGATCAAAAATATGTCCATCTGGAAATAGATCGCCTATCTTAGCAATGTCAAATTTAGTGCATGTCTTCTGCATGAGCTTTTTGCTAGTTATAGGTATCCATTTAGGGTTCGGGAGTGGGAGATCAGAAGAATAAAGCAATGGTGTGTGTGTTATGCAACGTAATTTCTCCCATGCCCAACTAGTGGTCGATGCGCGTTGGATATCTTTGGGGAAACCCTTCGGTAATATCGCCGCTAAAATGTCCGGGAGGACTAAGTCAGACTCTGGTCGGAGGTATGGAATTCTGGCATCAGGGTGGTACCATGTCTGTGCAAAACTGCACTGTGCAGCTAAATAGTACAGTTGTAAATCAGGGACCCCAAAGCCACCTTTATCGCAGGGGAGTGTCAAAACCCGCCAGTTTACCATGGCGTTTCCGCCACCCCATACTAATCTTATTAAGTGTGATCGAAGGGTCGAAAAGAATTTATTCATGAGAGGGATCGGGATATTTTGAAATAGATATAAAAATTTAGGAAGCACAACCATCTTAATGAGGGAAACTCATCCAGCCATGGATAGTGGGAGCTTTAGCCATTTCTCTGTTTGAGTCTCTAATTTGGAAACAGCTGTCCGTAATTGCGGCGGATGATCTGCTCTGTTTCTAAGTGTATAAGTATGGCCAGGTATTTAACCGAGTCAGTATTCCATTCCAGGGAGAATTTCAAGTCCCACTTGTCTGTGCTGGCAGTGAACGGAAAAATTACAGATTTGTTCCAATTGATTCTCAGTCATGAATGTCTGCCAAAGCGCAGAATTTCCCGGATAATGGGATCCAAATTAGTCTGGGGGTTGCGTACATATAAAATCGTGTCATCTGCATACAATGATACTAACAATGGGCCGGTGGTTAAGTGTAAACACCTATGAAGGTGTTTCTCTTGGAAGTGCCGTATTAGTGGGTCCGTGGCTAAAATGAACAACATAGGCGACAACGGGCAGCCCTGTCTCGTGCCACGTGAAAGCGAGAAGGGAGCCGTCAATGTACCATTTAGTTGGAGTCAGGCCAGCGGTTGACTGTATAGCAGGGCAGTCGTGACAATGAAACCAAACGGCATCCCCATGCGCTCCATGATGGATAAAATAAAAGGCCATTCAAGGGAGTCAAATGCCTTTTCTGTATCAAATAGGATTGCCGCAGGAGGGATTTCCGGGTTAATTCTATGCAGAGTGTTCAATAATGTGCGTAGATTGAAGGCTGTCGAGCGATGGGTTATGAAACCAGACTGGGCCGGGGAAATGATACATTCTATTAGGAGAGACAGGCGACATGCCAGACCCTTTGCCATTATTTTGTAGTCTAGGTTTAAGAGTTATAATGGTTGATAAGAACCACATAGCAGGGGGTCCTTGCCAGGTTTGGGGAGAAGAATGACGTAATATCTGCCTCTCCAGGGCTTCTGCATATTCTTTAAGGAGATGGGGAATCAGTACATCTTTATAGGCCTTATAAAAATCCGCCGTGAAACCGTCGAGCCCCGGGACCGAGGAACTCTTCAGGGCAGAGATGCATCATCAATGCTGTCCTCAGAGATAGGCTAAGCGAGAAAGTCCTGCATAAAATTCTCGAGATAAACTAAAGCGACCTCGGACAAATAACTCTTCTGCTGCGCCCTGTCTTGACCCAATCTAGTGGTGTAATGTTTTAAAATAGGACATAAATTCCCCCTGGATATCCAGCTGTCCCGACAAAGTTCTCAACTCGGGAATGTATGCCTTACAATAGGGAGGTCTAATCATCTGTCCTAGGACTCGTCCCGGCCACTCGCCTTCGCCGTATTTCCTGGCATTGTAGTATTTCCGCATAAAAAGGATCTCCCTCTCAGCGGTATCTTTGAATTCTGTGAGCAGGGACAAACGTTGCTTGTCTATTTTGGGACCTGTCGCCTGGCGTTGTTCAGAGTCTAACGGCCCTAGGTCCTTTTCTAGCCAGGCTAACTCACTGCAAAAATCCTGCACTACACCGGCATTTTTGGTTATACACACGCCCCTCATGTATGCTTTAAAACCCTCCCATAACATTGCCACAGTGTCTACTGAACCAGTGTTAATGACGAAGTAGTCCTCTATCGCTTCTCGTTATTCCTGTTTAAAAACTTCATCATCTAATGCGCGGCTGGGGAATCGCGGGACCTTCAATATTAATAATACCGGGGAGTGATCCGAATATGTGCAAGGAAGCGTCCGGATCACATGACACCAGCTGATAAATTCTGGGGATGCCAGCCAATAGTCGAGCCTCGTCCATGTGGTATGACTGTCAGTGTAGTGAGTATAGTCAGTGCTATGCGGGTTTTGCGTACGACCTATGTCAATTAAGGAGAATTGATCGCAAAGCGAGCTCAATGCCTTTCGTACCCACGGTTTGGGATCTAGTGCTCTCGAAGTGGTGTCAAGTGACTGGTACTGGACTATATTAAAATCACCCCCCAGTAAAAGGGGAACTGGGCCTAGCTGCGCCAGTTTAGAGAGTAGGGTATAATAAAGTCCAGGGAGTCGCTATTGGGGCCATACACACAGACCAATGCCACCCTGTGACCCATTAACGTGCCCAGGACTTTGATATACCTGCCTTCACTGTCACGTATTACAGAATGCAAATGGAAGGGGAGTCATTTATGTATAAGAATGGCAGTGCCCCATGCGAAGTTGCTGAAGTTGGCAAAATATCGATGTGTTCCCCAATTTGCGGCAAAGTGGGCCTGATCACTAGGAGGCAGATGAGTTTGTTGTAAGAAAGCTACATCTACCCTGTGACGTAGTAAATACTGTTATCTTCCTTTTCTTGCGAGTGTTGTTCAGGCCGCGGACGTTCCATGTCACCAAAACCACCTCTGAGGGTACAGAATTACGCCCTAACTGAGCCATGGTGGTGGTAAAAATGAGTGCTTAATGAAAATCAACCGTGCGTACTTGCTAGTTACATCCAAGTGTGTACCTAAGAACGTCTCAGTGTAGCTAAACAATGTCCCAGCCTCACCCCGCACCCAGCCTCCCCACCCTACCAGAGAGGCAAAACCATTACTATCCAAAAACAGTGCAGTACTAATAGTTCCTCTGCATCGCTGAAAAACAACCATAAATAGTACTTACTAAATTCACACAACAATTATAAGGTGAACACCATTAGGGGTGGTGGCAGCGGCCCCACAGCTACGTGGCAATAAAAAATGATACTATAAAGTGATTGAATGAAGTACTAACTTATTTAATTCTCCATGTAAAGGAAGGCCATATTAACAGTTTAGCCGTGCCCAGATCCCGAGAATAGTTCCATGCTGGCGTCTGAACCACTCTGCGTAAAGGGAAGTCTTTTGTCATCAGCTGGGCGTTTGTTGTTAAGTTTGTAAGTGTGACAGAACTCCTGCACCTCTGTAGGATTGTCAAAGACATGGGCTCTCCCATTGATCTCAACACGTAACCGAGCTGGATAGAGCAGTCCTAGATTTCTGAGTGTTGCCTTAACTCCAGTGTATTTCCGCCTGGCCTGACTTGTAAAGTCTAGGTATAGGGACAGCTTGAAGCCCTGCCATACCATTTCGCCCCGGTCACGTGCCAGGCGCAGGGCCGTGTCTCGATCCCTAAAGTTCATGACACGGGCAGTGATGGGTCTGGGCGGGCATCCAGGATTGGGCCTTGGACCTAGTGATCTATGAGCGCGTCCTATCACAAAGCCTATAGTGAAGACTTCTCTACAAAACAAGTCTATCAGGATTGTTTCTACCAAGATGTCCATGCGACCAGTGGCTGTCGATTCCGGAACACCCAAAATGTGCACGTTATTTTGCCGACTGCGCACCTCCAAGTCCTCTTTCTTGATCGCGACGTCTTTGAGGTAATGTTCCATTCGGCCGAGCCTTTTCAAGGATTGCGCCGTTCCATCTCCTAGATCTGATGTATGCGATTCCACCACGTCGAGTTTTCTGTCGTGAACTTGGATCTTCGATCCCAGATCCGCCATGTGCTTATCTAGGGCATTAAAGTGCACATCTAGGGCTCTGAACCCCGCTCTCATCTCTTGTAGCAGGGAACCTAATTGGTTGGTATCACCCTCTGGTGTTGTGTCTTTCTGGCCACCTTCTGCCATGTGGTCAGGGGCTTCTTGGGCTACTTCGGTGACCTTTTCGAAAGGGAAAAGGGCACTGTTTGGGGTGTTTGCGGCCCGTACCGCAGTTCCACCCGCCAAGTATTAATTAAGCCCAATGCCAGAGTCTTCTGGTTATTGCCGCAGAGCAGGTGTAAGTAGCTGGCGAAGAGAGATTAGGTAGCAGAACTGATCAGCAAGGAATGGGCATCCAACCCGTGTTTGTATTTTCCTGGCAACAGGGGAGGTTTTGGGTATTTCACTATTGTCTCCCATAATGGAGCTTGTGGCACAGCAGTGGTCGAGGCACAGTACTTCCACGAAGCAGGTTGTTTGAAGACAAGGCAATGTGCAGTGGGCAGTTAATGTTTAAGGTTTGCTGCAGCATAAATTGGTGGCTGGGGCGGAGACACTGCTGAGGTTTGGATTCAGTTTTTCGCTCCGGGAGCAGCGCAGACACGCCAGGAAGCGTTATAACAATGGAGCCCTGCGGGAGAATAGAGGGAGAACAGCGCAGGCTGTGGCGGAGCGAGTGCATATGCGGAGAGGAGATCCCCAAGGGCGCTTTGGAAATGCTGTACCAGGTGTCGACGGGGGAGCGATCACAGGCACCGTCCCTGTGCGCCCCTGCGATCAGCGCAGACATAAAAGTGCTGCGCTCAGACCGCCGGAGGACCTCCCACCAGTACCGAGCGCCGCTTTGCCCAGATTGTGGCCGCTCAACGATCCGGCCCGTGGCCAGGTGACTCGCAGCACCCCAGCTGATGGCTCAGCCCCTCCGCCACCGCACCCGGAGTCTCCTCATATCGTCGATGCCGCCATCTTGAAAGTCGCCCGTCCGCCTGGAGTCACCGATTATCTGCTGTTCCGGTGGTTTTCTCGCAGCACTGCAGGGAGACTTTTAATCAGGATCCCTTCTGCTGCATTATGGCGTCTTTTCCCTGCCCGGTAGCCCCGCTGGATAGCGGGACATCACGTTGTTGCAACGACTGCTGGCGGAGCTTCAAAGTCGAGCGACCATCTTGGTCTCTGGCTTGGCCACGCCCCCGGCTCTTACTTATTCTTCAGCCCTGGTGCCACTGTGCCTGCTGCACTAATAATAGATGTGCCTATGTTCTCTGTCCTAGGAGCATTTTGTACTTTGACCCCTAACCTTCGGTGCCCTGAGAGTTGGTTGCACTGGGCTGTTTACATTTATGTGCCCTCATGTGACTCCATCTGCCCTTATATGAACCATACATTAGAGAAGACCCTTTCAACTCTGCGATCCGGAAGGACCTCTCTGAAACCTGATATGCAGAGAATATATATAAGAAAACAAAGAAAGAGAGAAAATGGGGATATAAAAAAGAGTGAATGTTGTAGAAAAACAGAACGAGAAACAGCAAAGGAGAAACAAAGGTTATGAAGTGCATGTGTGATTAGGGTGACCAGGTGCCCCGGATTTACCAGGACAACCCCAGTTTTTCACATTTCAAGAAATTTGTCCTGTGTCCCTGTTTTCATAGAGGGCTAGCTGAAAGAGGCACATTTTTATGTATTCCATTGGAGGACTGGCTAGTTTCTGTTATCAGAAAGCAATTTAATTAGCAGGTATGAAACGGTGTTTAAAATGACATTATATCTATTTCCTTGGCATTTCGATGTTGATAAGCACTGTCATCCCATACCCCTCAGTTGATGTAAAATAGTCGTCCTTCTTTTAGATTTTTTAAAGTATACAGTTTTTTTGTTGTTTTCAAAATCTGGTAGTCTTATGTGTGACCAAAATAGCAAAAGAGATAGAAAGATAGACTAAGAGAATCTGAAAACTAAGTGAGAAATAGCATGAGAGAATGAAAAAGGGTAAGAACCAGAGCAAAAGAGAAACACATTAACATGAAAGGGACTTATAGAATAGAGTGAAAAAGTCAAAGGTTAGTATTTAGAATTTGTGAGATGATGGATATCAGCCAGAGATTGTCAGATATGATGTCCCCCTTATTCAGAGTGCTTAAAGGTGCCGACACTGCAAGTAGGGTGGAGAGTGAGAAAGATGAGAATGGAGAGCAAGAGGAAACCCAAAGGTATCAGAGAACAGAGTGAAAAAGGGGAAAGAAAGAGGGTGATGCAGACAATGGTTAAGAAGTAGAGCAAATAAGGCAAAAATAAAGAGAAAGATAAAAGGAGATAAAGATGAGATGAGAGATGAACAGAGGGATAAAAAGAGCAGCAGAGCTAGCAGAAGAGAACAAGATCAAGAGAGTGAACATACAACAGCCAGTGAGACATAAAAAGTAAAAGTAAGAAAAAAAGTGAGAAAAAAACAAGATTGAAAGAAAAAAAGGCTGTTGATAAAGAGGAAGAGAGTTAAAAGAAAACAGTGAGATAATACGGGAAAAAGAAAGTGAGAAGCTAGAAAGAGAAAGTAAGAGATAAATTAAGAGCATGAAGGACCACTAAAGTGAGGGAATGAGAGGCTGAAAAGGATAGAAGAGGGACCACATTCGTGAGAGACATGTTAGGAGAGAAAGTAAAGTGGACTGAGAAGAAAGGCTGCATTGAAGGAATTTGTGATGTTAAAGGTTTTTTTCTCATAAATTGACGTACTTTTCATAAAAACTATAACCAGGTGCAGGTAGCAATGTCTTTTGTACGGGGATTTACTAATGAAAATCAAAACAATGACACCACTTGTAGGTGGTGGGAATAAAGAAAAATCAGCAATATTGATCCATTAAAAAAATTCAGGATAAACAGTTTTGAAGTTAACTCACAATAGAATGGTACATCGACTTTCAGTGCCAACTAGTTCTCACAAGGAAATACTGTCTGTACACTGCTGTTTTAGGGAAAAAGTATGCCACAGAGTCTGAATCGTTTTTGGCCACTATAGGTGTGGCAGGGTATACTCAGACAGGAGTCCCTTTCTCACTGCTCCATCAGGATTGAAGCAAGCCGGGCCGAAGACGGCTGAAATGCCAGAAACCGGTCCCCGGTAGCTTGTCTCCTTTCTGGTGAAGAATTGGCTTGGTAGTTTAGTCTGCCCTGTTCCCATGATGCACTGGGCCAGGGACAGACTGATTTGCATATAGCCAGGTTCTGAGCTGGGATGGGGCAGTGAGATAAATAACGGTTGTTAGACGGACCGGGAGGGTCGGCCGAGGACAAGGGGAGAGGTCTCCGGGGAGAGCCGTCTCCAGCGATCGTACAGACGAGTAACTTCCCCCCCACAGATGTACACCACACAAAGATAAGGTTTAACGTTCTTTATAAGCAATCTTTAAGTACGGTGGAATGGTACAAGGAGGTCTGGACTCAGGGGTCCCCTCGGTTCTAGTCTCTTGGATGGGAAAAGGGGGTAGCGGGACAGTCTTGTTACCAATCTGGTAGGAGCGATGATAAGATGGATAGCTCACAATCCTCGAGCTCGGCGTTCTAGATGGTCGGGCCGCGGCGGAGCCAGCAGGTCCCGAGATGATCGAAGGTAGCGACGGTCCGCGGCGGCGCCAGCAGGTCCTGGTGAAGGTGGTGATTACAACGGTCCGCGGCAGCGCCAGCAGGTTCCGACGAGGATGAAGGTTTCAGAAGGTTGCGGCAGCGCCAGCACGCAAGACGATAGTTCGCAAGGCAGGGCTACGGCAGCTCCAGTAGTCCGTCAAGGATGAGTTCTTCACTGCGTCTCTCGACTCCAGGATACAACTGCCTTCCTGCTCTGGAGCTGCCCCAGTTATAGGTCTGGCGCCCTTTGATGTCCGGACCCTCGCACTTGGAGGTCGGGAGGTCCGGGAGGAGGGAGTCCAGACACCCAGCAGGGGGGTGGAGCCAGCGCCGGGGGGAGCTGGGGGCGATCGGCACCTGGCGGGGGAGAGCCATCGACACTTCTTTCTCCCATTGACCTGCCAAGTGGTCCGTTCACCTCCTGGGTGGATGGTGGTGCCGGGATGTCGGGGCCTGGCCAGGCCCAGGGTTAGGGTCGATCTGAGGCCACGCGGCCTCGTGGTGCAGTGTCCAAGATGGCGGCCAGGCCTGGCGAGGGGGCCGGTAGTGATTTGACCCCATGATGCAGAGATGTCCGGGGGCAGGAGTCCCGTATGAGACGGGAAGCGGGTTGCTTCTGTGGGTAACACCTGGAGGGCCGGGGCTCGGGCCCTGTCATGCGGGGAGGGAGCAAGCCCTACACGTGGCCTGTCCAACATGCGTCCCCCCCAGCTGAAGGCGGGGAGAGTCACCCATCCTCTTGGGGACTCTCCTCGTCGAGGCGGAAAAAGCGTGACAGGCCATCTGCGTTGGCGTGGTCTTGCCCAGGTCGATGTTCCACAGTGAAGTCCATCCCCTGCAGGGAGATGGACCAACGCAATAGTTTCGGGTTTTCCCCCCGCATCTGCATTAGCCACTGCAGGGGCCGATGATCTGTCTGCACCCGGAAGTGGGTACCGAAGAGATAAGGCCGGAGCTTTTTGAGGGCCCACACCACTGCGAAGGCCTCCCTCTCGATGGTGCTCCAGCGTTGCTCTCGGGCCAGGAGACGTCTGCTGATGAAAGCCACTGGTTGGTCAAGTCCTTCGGGGTTCAACTGGGAAAGGACTGCCCCAATGCCATGGTCGGAGGCATCCGTTTGGATGATGAATGTCCCAATAGATCCAATGGGCTCCGGAGGTATCCCCTGCGCTCTGGGCGAGGGCTTGCTGGCGGAGTCCCTCGAGGGAGGGACAGGTCTTCTGCTCTTGACGGAACTGTTCCTGAGTGGGCCCCCCTTCCTGACGCCACTGAGCCAGGTCGGGAAGGTCCTGGGGCTGAGCGAGCCCTTCGGGGGTTTGCTCTGGGGGGTCGGCACGGTCGGTGTCTTCTACTGGAGCGACCGGGGGAGGAGGTGCTGGCCATTCAGGTTCTTCGGGTCGGGGGATGGTACGGGCAGCCATGGACCGGGTGGTTACGCACGCCCAGTCCGGGAGGCCTAACATCCCCAGGTGCTCTCTTCTCTCTACGGCGGCCCACGGGGAACTCTCAAGATCATTCCCCAGGAGACAGTCCACGGGGGCATCATCTCGGACCGTCACCTTCAACATGCCGGAGACTCCTCCCCACTCGAAGGGGACGCAGGCCATCCGGCATAGACTCTCCGAATTGTCGGCTGAACGGACAGGGCAGAGAATGTTCGGCAGGATCTGTTCTGGGGTCACCAGGTGACAGCGGACGGCTGTCACACTGGCCCCTGTGTCACGTAGGGCTTCGGCCCTGCGCCCATTAATGTTCACCCACTGACTATATTTCCTGGTGTTGGCGGGTAGGGGGGCCCGCGGGACCATGTCTCTTCCCCCTAGGCACGCTAGAACCATGGCGGCTGGTTCCCACTCCTGGTGTTCTTGCTCGCACTCCTCTTGTTCTTCGGAGATTTGTTCTTCCCCCAGGGCGGCGGCAGCCATCTGGCGGGGTCTCGGAGTCTGGTTCTGTGGACAGTTCGGGTCATTTGCGTAGTGGCCGACTCGCTGGCATCGGTGACACGTGACATTGGCTCTGTACCCCGGGCGCGCCGGGGGGTTGCCCCAGTTGGCCGGGGGTGGTGTGCTGGCAGCGGGAGCGGCCGGGGCGGTGTCTCTTCCCCGTCCCTGGCCTCCTCCTCCTCGGGGACGGTGCTGACCTTGGTTGTTCCGGTTCTGTTCATGCGGCCCATTCCGGCCTACTCGGGTAATCTCCCACCGGTCAGCCTCGGCGGCGAGCTGCCGTGGATCAGTCAATTTACTGTCGAGGAGGTGCTGCCTGAGCTCGACGAAGCAGTTGTTAGAGAGGTGCTCCCACACCATGAGATTAAAGAGTTGTTCGTAGGTCGTTACATTGCTTCCATTGATCCAACCCTCAAAGGCTCGGCTGAAATAGTTTACATACTCCACCCAAGTTGTGCCCGGGATCCGGGTGCAGTCTCGGAACCTCTGGCGGTACATTTCGGGTGTGAGCCCATAGCGGGTGAGGAGGGTAGCCTTCATGTGGTCATAGGAGGTCATCAGGTGGTCTGGGAGCTGTAACAGGGCATCGCGGCCCTCATTGACGAACCTTCCCCATAGACCGGCTCCCCAGTCACTTCGATCGATCCGGTGGGAGGTCATGGCAATCTCATAGGCCTTGAACCACTGTTGTATGTCGTCATCTCGGAAATACTCTCGAACGACATCCTTGGGGATGTGTACTTTCTTTTCTGTCGCTCCCGGGGTGCGCGGTTGCTCGGGCACCCCTAATTCTTTGTTCTGCTTACGTAAGTCTATTTCTGCTAGCTTGCGCTCGTGTTCATACGCTAGTCTCTTTTCTTCGAGTTCTCTTTGTCTCTGTTTTTCTTCCCGTTCTTCTCGGAGCCGCAGATGTTCTAGGTTCAGTTTTTGTTCGGCTAATTTGAGTTCACCGTCCATTTTGAGCCGGGCCATTTCTAATTCATGTAGTCTGCTTCTTTCTCTCTCTTGGATCTCTTCCTGCGAGAGACCCGTTCTTCGCTCCTCGGGAGCCGTGGTGTTCCTCTCTGATGCTGCAACATTTTGGTCCGGGGGTCTGACGGCCCCGGTTTCTGCCCATGACTCAATGGCGTGCTTAAAATCGTCTTTAGTACTCAGACCGGTGGTAGCGATGCCTAGTTCAATGCAGAATTGTTTCAACTCACGATGGCTGTATTCTTCCAATTTCTCCATCTGGAATTTCTCAGTGGATCCGCTTTCTTTGGTTGTCATTGTGGTTTCGTCGTGGGGTGAGCTACTCTCTGTACGATTACGCGTTGATTCGGATCGCGCCGCTGGCCACCAATGTTAGACGGACCGGGAGGGTCGGCCGAGGACAAGGGGAGAGGTCTCCGGGGAGAGCCGTCTCCAGCGATCGTACAGACGAGTAACTTCCCCCCCACAGATGTACACCACACAAAGATAAGGTTTAACGTTCTTTATAAGCAATCTTTAAGTACGGTGGAATGGTACAAGGAGGTCTGGACTCAGGGGTCCCCTCGGTTCTAGTCTCTTGGATGGGAAAAGGGGGTAGCGGGACAGTCTTGTTACCAATCTGGTAGGAGCGATGATAAGATGGATAGCTCACAATCCTCGAGCTCGGCGTTCTAGATGGTCGGGCCGCGGCGGAGCCAGCAGGTCCCGAGATGATCGAAGGTAGCGACGGTCCGCGGCGGCGCCAGCAAGTCCCGGTGAAGGTGGTGATTACAACGGTCCGCGGCAGCGCCAGCAGGTTCCGACGAGGATGAAGGTTTCAGAAGGTTGCGGCAGCGCCAGCAGGCAAGACGATAGTTCGCAAGGCAGGGCTACGGCAGCGCCAGTAGTCCGTCAAGGATGAGTTCTTCACTGCGTCTCTCGACTCCAGGATACAACTGCCTTCCTGCTCTGGAGCTGCCCCAGTTATAGGTCTGGCGCCCTTTGATGTCCGGACCCTCGCACTTGGAGGTCGGGAGGTCCGGGAGGTCCGGGAGGAGGGAGTCCAGACACCCAGCAGGGGGGTGGAGCCAGCGCCCGCGGGAGCTGGGGGCGATCGGCACCTGGCGGGGGAGAGCCATCGACACTTCTTTCTCCCATTGACCTGCCAAGTGGTCCGTTCACCTCCTGGGTGCATGGTGGTGCCGGGATGTCGGGGCCTGGCCAGGCCCAGGGTTAGGGTCGATCTGAGGCCACGCGGCCTCGTGGTGCAGTGTCCAAGATGGCGGCCAGGCCGGGCGAGGGGGCCGGTAGTGATTTGACCCCATGATGCAGAGATGTCCGGGGGCAGGAGTCCCGTATGAGACGGGAAGCAGGTTGCTTCTGTGGGTAACACCTGGAGGGCCGGGGCTCGGGCCCTATCATGCGGGGAGGGAGCAAGCCCTTCACGTGGCCTGTCCAACAACGGTGATGGATCAAGCCCTGATCTTTGGACTGGGTAAGAGTGGTCTGCTTAATTCAGACACTCTGTTCATCACCACCCCCTTTTCTGAATCGTTTTTGGCCACTATAGGTGTGGCAGGGTATACTCAGACATGAGTCCCTTTCTCACTGCTCCATCAGGATTCAAGCAAGCCGGGCCAAAGACGGCTGAAATGCCAGAAACCGGTCCCCGGTAGCTTGTCTCCTTTCTGGTGAAGAATTGGCTTGGTAGTTTAGTCTGCCCTGTTCCCATGATGCACTGGGCCAGGGACAGACTGATTTGCATATAGCCAGGTTCTGAGCTGGGATGGGGCAGTGAGATAAATAACGGTGATGGATCAAGCCCTGATCTTTGGACTGGGTAAGAGTGGTCTGCTTAATTCAGATACTCTGTTCATCACCACCCCCTTTTCTGAATCGTTTTTGGCCACTCTAGGTGTGGCAGGGTATACTCAGACATGAGTCCCTTTCTCACTGCTCCATCAGGATTCAAGCAAGCCGGGCCGAAGACGGCTGAAATGCCAGAAACCGGTCCCCGGTAGCTTGTCTCCATAATCTCCATTGTCTCCATAATTGCTTTTGGGCAAGGGAAGCTGCTAACATGCAGCTCCCCTTGCCCAAAAGCAATTCTGCTTAGCTTCTTGGAAGCGAGAGCAGGTTTCCTGCTCTCGCTTCCAAGAAGCAAAGCAGAGTTTGCTATGGCATGGCGGGAGACATTGCAGCTGGCCCTAGGGGGTGATAGTCCCCAGGCCATCAAGGGCTCTAGAATGGGGGCTGCGCGGCCCCCCCTCCCAACGAGTACAAAGCCCCTTCGAGGTGGTGGTCCCTGGGGCCCATGGTGTCATGAAATGGTGGCGTTGCCGGGATGTTCTCAAGTAAGTGGTATCTACTCCTGGCAGGATCTGATTGCTTTGAAACCCCCTAACCTCCCCTGCCACTATAAGTTTACTCCTGAGGCCCTTCGAGGGTCAGCTCATTGTGGCTGTCATACTGGCTTCATGGAGCCTTTACCCTTTGTTAAGTCTGATACACGATCACCTAAGGTTTTGGGGACTATCAATACTACTACGGAAGTGGGCTTTCTTATCAATGCTAGATCATTGATAAAAAACAACATAGCCTTTAATGATTTTGTTGCAGCCAGGAAGCCCTCATGGGTTTTTATTACAGAAACATGGGCCACCGCCTCTTCTGGTCCTGAATTGGCTAACGCTGTTCCAGAAGGCTATGCTCTAGCCAGAATGGATAGAGTTGGTCGTAGAGGTGGAGGCCTGGGTATCTTGTATAAAATCTCGGCCTCCTGCCGTACTGAAACCCTTTCCTCCCTCTCGGATCCCTTCCAGGCTTTATTCTATTCCCTAAATTCCTCTTCATCGGCCTCCTTTTCAGGCCTCCTGATTTATAGGCCTCCGGGCCCTAGATCGGGTTTTTGTCTCAAGTTACTTAGTATTCTAGAGCCTTACTTTGGTAGGTCTAACTTGACGATCTTAGGTGATTTTAATTTCCATTTGGAGGATGCAGGTCCCGGTGATACCGGATGCCTCGTGGACTCCTTAGCAGCATATGGTTTTTTGCAATTAGTGGACAGACCCACTCATCAAGCAGGGCATACACTGGATGGGGTCTTTTCTAATGATCGGCGATTAAAAACAGGTCCCCCCATCCCTCTGGTATGGTCAGATCATCTGGCTGTCCCTTTTGAATTAAAATCTTCCTCTGTTTCCACAAGGACATGTCCACCCAGGAGAAGGGAACCTAAGCGGAACTACAGGAACATCACTAAAGACACCCTGCCCCCCCTTATATCCAACATCAGGGTAACCCCTTTAGCGGAGGTCCATGATGCCGCATTAGACCTTTCTAATGCCATCACTAGAGCCGTAGACCTCCTAGCCCCTGTCTCCTATGGCTATTCTGCTAGGAAACGACCCTCGGCCCCTTGGTTCTCTGAGACCCGTAGGCTTCTCAGACAGGACTGTAGAAAGCAGGAGAGGCTCTGGCGAACTGGTTGGGACTCCAGAGAAAGGGAAAAGCACAACATCTTGTTGGGAAAGTATAAGAGGACGATAATTGAGGAAAAGCAGGCCTATTTTTCCAGCCTTACAACCTCCCTCACTTCATCAAGAGAATTGTTTAACATCGTGGATTCCCTGTGTACTCTACATACTCCCGACCCTGTTACTGGGTCTCAAGAACTGTGCGACAAGATCATGCTGTTTTTTCACACTAAAGTAGCGGATATCTACGCCGCTTTGGAATCCCAAAGGGACCTACAGGATCCCTTTCCCCAGACCGAATCCATCTCCTTCGGACTGTCGGACAATGAACTCTTCTAGTACTCTGTCCAACTTCCCTCTCCTTACTCTCCAGCAATTGGACTTGCTCCTTAACAGAACCAAATCTGGCTCTCCACTGGACCCCTGCCCCCTTAGAACTCTGAAGGATTGAAGGGATGTTCTTTTACCTCTCCATCTTGAGTGATGAACCTTGCCATAAAGGAGGGCATTTTTTTAGTATCCTGGAAAAGGGCAGTGGTGAAGCCTCTGCTGAAAAAGCCATCATTGGATCCGGAGATTTTAAAGAATTTCCGTCCAATATCACTGCTGCCGGCTCCAGCAAAAATGTTGGAAACTCATCTCAACTTACATCTAACTGCCTTCCTTGATTCTGCCATCCTCCTGGATCCATCGCAGCATGGGTTTCGGAAGCACCACAGTACTGAGTCGGCCCTTACTGTGGTCGTAAACAATATTCGCACAAAGGTTGATCAAGGTCAGACGACTTTATTGGTCCTATTAGATCTGACAGCAGCTTTCGATACCCTATCTCCCTCAATTCTAACATCGCTTCTTAGGGAGATAGGGGTAGAGGCCTCTGCACTCAGTCTGCTGTCTTCCTTTCTCAATCAGCCAGAGCAGATGGTCAAGCTAGGAGAGTTTGTGTCCCCTCCCAAACCTGTGTGTTGTGGGGTACCTCAAGGGTCGGCTTTAAGCCCTACCCTTTTCAACATATATGTGACCCCATTCGCCAGGTTGGTACGATCTTTTGGAATGGAGGTGGTGTCATACGCCGATGACACCCAAATCCTGGTCTCTCTCTCTCACTCGGTGAGTACCTCCGTCCTTAGCTTCAGGAACTGCATGGAGGCAGTTGCACGGTGGATGATCTGTAACTCACTGAAGTTGCACGGGGAGAAAACCGAGGTTTTGATCTTCGGGGGAGACCAGGATGCCTGGTCTAATGACTGGTGGCCCCCATCCCTTGGAGAGTGCCCACGGCCCACCAAATCCGCCCGGAATCTGGGTGTAATGATTGATTCATCTCTTGCCATGGACCAGCAGGTAAACCGAACGATATCGACCTGCTGGGGTGTCATTAGGACTTTGAAGAAAATCACACATTACCTTTCCCCGAAAGCCCGTAAACAGACTGTAGTGGCCTTGGTTACCTCCTGGCTACACTACTGTAATGCACTCTACTCGGGTATTAACCTAGGCCTGATACAACGACTGCAGTCTGTTCAAAACGCGGCAGCTAGATTTATTCTTGATGTCCCCAGCCGTTCATCTGCTGCTCTAGCCAGGAAGAGTCTGCACTGGCTTCCGATTCAAGCCAGGATCTCCTTTATGATCCTATGCCTGGTCCATGGGGCTCTATTTGGAGAAGGCTCTGAAGATATTCGATCTCTCTTAGCCTCCTACACTCCCTGTAGAAACCTACGCTCCACCAGTAAGAACCTCCTGATTGTTCCTCGGGTTCGAAAGGTCAGGTGGGGTAGAAGGGCCTTTTCGGTTGTTGCCCCTAGGTTGTGGAACACCCTTTAGGAGGGTATTAAAACATGGCTTTTCTCAGAGGCATATCCATAAGCTGGCTCCTGGCACATATATCTTGGGAATTGTTTCTGTTAGGCGCCTTGATGCCCACGGGCTAAGTACGCGCGATATAAGACTGCTTTCATTCATTCATTCAATTCACCCACCTGTACTCCAGTTTGTTACTTCCTTGATGCTGCTGTTACCCAACTCCCTCTGAACTCCACCAGAGAGGCAAGGATAGGATTCACTTGCCGCCCTGATCGAACCCCGGGGGAGGGGGGAATAGGGACAAGAGAAAAGAGAAGACACACTGGATTCTTGTAGACCGACTTGACAATTCAGTCATGTAGAATGTCTCTCGAGAAAGGCAAAGTGTTACTGGGCTTCAGTTTTCAGCTTGTGTATAATCTGATAAATGTACCCGATTAATCTGAACACCCTAAATCACTTCTTTAGGTCAAACATCGGCTTTGGAACTCTTAATTGGGTATACCTGAATTACCCTTGACCTTTTGTCAAAAGGATTCTTGAAACTAAAAGAAAGAATAAACAAAAAAAAGGATGTATGACACTACAACGCATGCTTTTACATCGCATGCTTTTACAACACGGTTTTTACAACGCATACCATTACAACGCATAGTGCTTTGGGGCGCTGGATAGTGAATAGTTTAATTTACTATTGCAACTCCAGTCCCCGTGGATAGTAGGGTAGGTGTTGGACAGTAAATTAAACCTATTCCCTATCCTAGAGCGCCCCCAGCGCAATGCGTTGTAACGGTTTGCGTTGTAAAAGTTGCGTCGTAAAGGCACTGCGTGGTAAAAGTTGCGTTGTAAGTGATGTTTCCCTAAAAAAACACTACAGGTGCACTAATAATCTGTGATTGCTCAAATTATCTCAAGAGTTACTGATTTCCTTTACAATATTTGCTCCGTAATTTCACATTAAATATATATAAATAACAACAATCGAGCTCTCTGTTTCCTTTCAGTCTTCTAATCAGACTCAAGGTATTTACACAAATGTCCGTTTTACTTTAACATTCTTCACTTACTCAATGTCCTTAAAGTCCTTGGATTGTTTCAGGAAGAGTTTCAAAACGTTCTCTTGATTTATATAAGGTCAAGAGGTCTGCCACAGTTTTCATAAAGTTTAAATTCTTACTGGTATGTGTTCAAGCATGCTAACGCTTTACCATTCTGAGCGAGGTGTTGCTTGGCAACCCTTTGTTGATTCTCTTTTCTTTTCTCTTTTGCAGGAAATCGGAAACCGTGCCGGGAGAGGATTTGGAGCCGGAAATTCAGAAACAGGAAGGAACGTCTGAAATGTGCTCCGGGGAGCAAGAACACAGCCGAAGACACTGAGTGAAGACAGGGAAGGAAGCAGGGTGGAGCGCTAAAGAGCTTCGGATGATCTGCCACCAAGGTCCGGAGTCAGGTGAGTGTTTAGGGTCTCCGGTTTTCTCACATGTGCATGTGAAGGTGATTTGGGCCTTAGATCTTTCCCAAGTATTTCACGTGTACATACCTACTGTCGTTGCTAGAACGGATGGGAACTCCATTTAGCTTTCTAGATTGGATCAAGCTATTGTACACTAAACCACACGCTTCGGTCCTACTGAACGGGTCCCGTTCGGCCCCCTTTGAGATATATAGAGGAACTCGGGCTATCTTTACACGGAAGCCAGTATGACTGACCGAGACCCCTCCACGGTGGATTGCATAGTACGTGCCTGGCTTAGGATTGCGGAGCGTATGGGTGTGGCCCTTTTGTATTCCCCACGCATGACCCTAGCGTATGACCCTAGATTAAGTATCACACGCAAAGAAATAGGACGCAAACTGCTCTCCAAACTAGCCCTTCATACATGGGGAGATTTGTACGTACAGGGACAGTTTCGTACAGCGGACCAATTTTTTGGGGAGCACGCACCCTCTGTTATGGACACGTTTCTTTACACGCGATTACGACAGAATATCAAAACCGTTACACCCGGGTTTCCGGACGAGCCGGAAGTCTTAGCGCCCTTGCATGCACTGCTTCAAAATGACACCCCGAAACACGTAGTCTCCTTGCTCTACAAACACGTGTATGCGACCTCCACACCCCCAGATCTACGAGCGAGACGTGATTGGGATGCAGACCTAGATTCCCCTCTCTCAGACGAACAATGGGAAGACAGCTGCTCACACACGACTTCAGTGACAGGAAATGCCCGCCTCCGACTGGTCCACTATAAGTTTTTGCACCGCCTCTATTACACCCCCGCCAAGCTGTGCCGCTTCGGACTGAGTGACAATGATCGATGCCTCAGATGCAAACGGACAGGGGCAGACTTTATTCACTTGGCATGGTCGTGCCCAGCTGTGGCCCTATACTGGGCGCGGGTGTTCGAGGCCATGTCTGCAATGATAGGGACGGAGGTCGAAATGTGTCCCAAAATTGCCCTACTAGGCCACTCCATCCCGGCGAATAAAAATCACCGGAAATTCTTCGCACTGGGTTTCCTGCTTGCGAAACGCCATGTGGCATGTAGATGGGGCCGTTGTCGTGCCCCCAAATTCAAATTGTGGCTGACTACTATGTCAACTTGGCAGGATCAACTCCATAATTACGCTGACGTACTGCCCCATAAATTGCGCCCCAAAGACCTATGGGGCCCACTCTCCGCCTATCTGCTTCGGGCCCAAACTAATGCTGAAGCTGGACTTGATGATCAGGAAGATGCAGGACAAGCTGTGCAACCCTCCGAGCTTCTAGGTGCGTCCTCTACACTGCCGACTGATGCTGCTGTTCCTCCCCTCCCCACCCTCTAGGTGCACTACGGGGTAGGAGATATTGATACCAATACAACTCCACCTGCGGTCCCAGGCGCCTTCATGCAAATTTATAATAGCGCACTCCACCTTCTCCCTGACTGACCGTAAGACGGGCATCTGACCCTCTCTGCATCAGCGCTCTACGCCCCTCTCTCCCCCCCCCCCCCCGGAGCTTTGCGCACAACATGGCATTTCACAATGGACTATCTCACCAGTACACAGAAACGGGCACAGGTTACACACACACACCCCCCCTCCCACCCCCCCACCCCCCCCCCCCCCCCCACGGGACATTCACGTCGGTCCCTTAAGACACAGAGTACGCACACCTCTAGCACACCTAGACCCGTGCTGGAGGAAGCATCACACCTTACTCTGCGCTAAAAGATCCTATTCACCACATCCCTCGACTGGAGATCATACAGGGAAAGGGGACTGACAGCCTTGGTTCTCGTAGTTCGTTATAGTAAAGTTTGGAGTTCAACAAAAAAGAGAAAATGAGACCTCAAGTGTTTAAGAATTGACATTACCTGGTTAGTTGCCTGTGGAATTACACCTCCTTTTACAGCTTTATAAGCTTTATATCGCGGCCGGCCCAGATGGGTTGTAGGCAGCATGCTGTGTTAACTTATTACTTCTATCATATGGTTATGAGGTATGATGAAACTACATACTACAGCTGCCGGCCTGCTTCCTCAGGTTGTAGGCGTCGAAGCTGTGTACTGATTACTTGACTTCAATAAAGGTCTTCCAAAAAAAAAAAAAAAAGTATTTCACGTGTACATGCCAAGACCGTTTACACATGCAGGAAATGCCTCCTGCCCCCCCCAAAGGTCTTCGTATGTGACAGGGTTTTTCCCGACGCAAGGCATGGAAAGATCTGACCAATCTTGGAGTATGTACATGTGTTTCTGTTTCCAGGATCTTTCTGACGCGTCATAACCCTTCCAGTCAATTAAATACTGTAATCTACCATGTATACGTTTTGCATCTATAATGCGATTTTCTTCATATGCAATATTGTCTCCAACTACAACAGGTGGAGGAGGGTTGTCTTTTCGTGAGGAATGATGTAATGACTGATATTTTCCTACTTTTCTGGTGTTTCAGCTAGTTAGCTATAAAGTAATTACTCATCACAGTCCCTTCCCAGAATGCCTAACAAGAAAACACCACATTCAGACTACCTATCTGAGAAAGGAATAACATAAATAACTAAAGATACTATAGATCATAGCTCAGAGGGTATGTATAGCAACGTCCTCCGACGAATCAGAATCAAATATCAAATCAGGTGAGCAACGTCTTCGACAATCAACGCGCACTTACGCGAGCAACGCACCCTGGTGTGAATCAATATCAAATCAGCAACGTCTTCCGACGAATCAATATCATATCAGCAACGTCTTCCGATGAATGAAATATCAAATCAAGTCAGCAACTTCTTCCGACGTTCAACGCGCACTTACGCGAGCAACGCACCCTGGTGCGAATCACCAACACCTCCCGGTGAAAATCCGTACGTACCTCTTACGCTACGTTGGGTTGGTCTACCAGCAATTTAGGTATTCCTGCTTAGGAGCCGATTTCCCTTCCGAATCTACAATTACTCATTAGAGGGGAACTAGCACATCCCTCTGTAAGCACTTCGTAAAAAAGGGGCCCGACCTTCCTCCACAGAGAATAAGGACAAATTATATATTCTCCCATGTAGTCATCCCTAATCATGAGCAGCGCACCTTCCCATCATCAGTTACCTGTAAGAAGGGAATCACACATCCTTCTATGCAACAGCACCTGGTTAAGAAGAACCCACACTCCCTCTTAGTGACAACAAACAAATGGAATGAATGCAAATTGGGGTCTTTTATTACACAATGATGAAAGGACATAGAAAGAAATGACTTATTAATATACATACACACATATAGAACCTGAAAATAAAGGAATAATTAGATAAAATTAGTCATACATGGAAGACCTCACCATATTATTAGACATCTGCAATCTGAAGACTGGTCTGTCTCTCTTTCCCTCTTCGGTTGGGTCAGGACTCTCTGTTCCACAAACACGACTGCACGTCTGCACCGTGATGCTTCACCAGACCGCCAAAACCACCAGACAATCATCTCACCCTCACTTGGACCCGCTTTCACTAATATAGAATGTAGCTCTCTCTCGAAGCTTCTAGAAGAACCCGCCTACTGTTCTCATGAAATTCCTGTACCTGGCACACAACAGCAGCTGGCCAAGCGTTTGTTATGGCTCCAGCGCGAAGAGAGCACATTTCTCCGATAAACTAAAACATTGCCCTTCACCTAAAGAGGCTTAGCAGGATGGTGTCAGAAAAGAACATGGCATCGCTCGAGCATAGGCCTTTAGGCCCGAAAAAGAGCAAAAAACAGCATATAAGGGGACATAAAGCTGTCAAAGTCTATAGGCAAGCCCTGCCAACTAGGTGAAATAAAGGTCGGGAATGGACAAAACACCATACATGTTCGATTGACAGCAGCATATACTGAGATGGTGGTGGTCAACGGTCATAACCGAGCCAAAAAAGCACCAATACCTCAGTCACTTCAACGGATCATGTGGTTTGAGCAAAGATACATGAAAAACTGGGTGGATGGCATATTCCGAGGGCAAAGTTAATCTCATTGAAACTGGATTCAAAATGTTATTTATGGGAAAGGGGCCAATGAACAAGGGTTTTAGTTTCTTGGGGCTTTCAATCTGGATATTTCTGGTTGATAACCGGACGAGATCCCCTACTTTATAGGGTGGTGCTGGTGTTTTGTGTTTATCGACTGATAATTTGACCTTTTAGTTTATTTTTGGCTAAACTACGCTTGGCCTGTTCTTGAAATTCCCGCAATTCTGTTAATGTTTCGGTCACAGCAGGCATAAATCTGGAAGGATGGCAGGAATAGATCGTGGATGTAAGCCAGTTATAAAAAAAAAGGGGAACAGCCTAAAGCTGCATGATAGCTATTGTTGTATGAAAACTCTGCCAATGGTAGGACCTCATCCCAATGAGCCGATATAATGGAGGTTAGGCACCGTAGACTTTGTTCAAGGTATTGATTAACTTTTTCTGTCTGGCCGTCAGTCTCTGGGTGAAAAGCGGAGGATAATGCTATTTCAATTCCTAAATGTTTGCCCAACTGACTCCAGAATTTTGAAACGAATTGAGGGCCCCTGTCAGAAATTATTTTACTGGGAAGGCCATGTAGTTTTACGATATGGTTTCAGAACACTTCACTAAATTCTGTAGCTGTTGGTAGTTTTTGTAATGGAATAAAGTGCCCCATTTTAGACAAAAGATCCACAACTACTAAAATTGCAGTGAAGTTATGGGATTTAGGCAAATCTGTGATGAAGTCCAAACTGATAGTATGCCAGGGAAGCAGAGGTATGGGCAATGGTTGTAGAAGACCTTTAGTGGGTGAATGGGAGGACTTTTGTCGTGCGCACACTGGGCAGGCTTTTATATATTGTTGGACGTCCTGTCTGGTGTTTTTCCACCAGAAATGCCGCTGACATAACTCTAAAGTTTTGTCGACCCCTGGATGTCCTGCTGTACTAACATCATGAGTCCATTATAATATCTGTTGTCGCAAGTTTTCTTGAGGGATAAACAGTTTATCCTTGTGGAAGAAGTAACCCTCAAATATGGAGTTTTGTTTCTGAGCTAGTCATTGCTGTTCATTTAACGTCTGAACACTCAATTTAACTTGGTCTAAAAAGGTGTCCGCTTGTGTGACTGCCACTATTTTTTCAGAAGGAATTATACTTTATGAATTCTTTGTTTCGCTAACATCCTTTTCACAAACTAATCTAGACAAAGTGTCAGACAGGAGTTGCTTTTGTCCAGGGCAGTATGTTATGATAAAAGCGAATTCCCCAAAAAAAGTAACCAGCGCATCTGTCTGGGAGTGAGTGCCTTAACTGTGGTGAAAAACTGGAGATTTTTATGGTCTGAAAATATGGTAATTGTATGCTTTGCACCCAATAAATGGTGTCTATTCAAGAAAGACTGCTTAATTGGCAACAACTTGCGTTCTGCAATGGTATAATTCTGTTCAGCTGGTAACAGTTTGCGCAAGTAGAAGGCAATTGGGTGTAAATGTCCAGTTGCAGCATCGTTTTGCATTAACACGCCTCCCAATGCAGTTTGGGAAGCGTCAGCCTCAACAAAGAATGATTTATCAGGGTCTGGGTGAATCAAAAAAGGTACTGATGTAAAAGCTTGCTTCAATTTAAAAAAGCTTTTTCAGCGTCTGGGTTCCATTGAAATTTCTCACCCTTTCGAATAATAGTAATTGAGGGATAGGTGTCACTATCTCAGAAAATTTATCAGGGTCTGGGTGAATCAAAAAAGGTACTGATGTAAAAGCTTGCTTCAATTTAAAAAAAGCTTTTTCAGCGTCTGGGTTCCATTGAAATTTCTCACCCTTTCGAATAATAGTAATTGAGTGATAGGTGTCACTATCTCAGAAAATTTAGATATGAAGCTCCTATCAGAATTGGCAAAACCTAGTACTCGCTGCGTGTCTTTTACAGAAGAGGGAGTGGGCCAGTTTAAAATTGGTTCAACCTTTTTTGGGTCCATGATTATTCCTTCGAGAGAAAGCCAATAACCTAAAAATTTGACCTTATTTGTGTTAAATACACACTTTTCAAGTTCTACATACAAAGAATTGTCTCTTAATCTTTGTAGAACTGAGCGAACATGTGTAGTATGCTCTTCGTCAGTCTTGGAGAAGGCCAGTATGTCATCAATATATACGATGACACAGATATCAAGTAAATCATTTAGGACTTCATTGATGAAATACTGAAATGCTGCCGGGGCGTTACAGAGTCCGAATGGCATTACTGTATATTCGAATAGACCATATTTCGTGCGAAAGGTGGTCTTCCATTCGTCTCCCTCCTTAATACGAACAAGGTGATACGCACTACGTAAACCCAATTTAGTATAAATACTTGATCCTTTGATTTGATTTAGCAAGACTGAGCTAAGAGGTAATGGATAACGATTTTTAATTGTTGCCTTGTTACCTGCACAGTAACCTATGCACCCCCTCAGATCGCCCGATTTTTTAGCTCCAAAGAAAAGTGGCGAAGAGACTGGTGACGTAGAGTGTCTAATAAAATCAATCTCTAACAGTTTGTTTAAGTATGTTCTCAAATATTGGTTTTCAGGCTCAGTTAAGGCGTATATCTTACTACAGGGTAAGACTGCACCAGGGATCAAGTCTACCCTTATAGTTGCTCAGACAGGATCAAAGACATCAGCATAGTCTTGATATTCGCTGGGTAACTGTGGAGAATCTTGTTGTAAGGCAGAACAAAATAATGGAGTTATGGGATCTTGAGTTTCCGAATAACAATGATTTCTGCAATAGGAGGAGTCTAAAGTGACAGTTCTTCTAATCCAATCTATTTTCGGATTATGTAGTTCTAACCAAGTACTCCCAGTATGACACCAAAAGTGGGTGTATCAATTTGATCAAAACAGTTTCTTCAGTGTGCCCATTTTCTCCAACTATGGTCAAAGGTTTGATATGAAACTTAATTGATCCAGAGGCTAAAGCTGAGCCGTCTACAGCTCTGACTGATTCTGGTTCAGATTTTGCAGCTCGAGTTATTCCTAATGTACTGGCTAATTCCAAATTAAAAAAATTGCCGGTAGCCCCAGAATCAATCAGAACAGCCAAGCTGCGTCTTTCTTGAGTTGTTATAATAAAGGTTACCCTAATGGTAAAGTGCTTCGGAGTACGATTAACAACATTAGTGGCATACTGTGAGATCTGTACTGAAGTTTGTGAGAAGTTGGCCTGGTATATGATGCTCACTAGTTCTAGTGATCACCTTGTACCATGCCAAGCAACCCTTATGATGATCGGTTGTAAGTCAACCTTATAGACCAGTTATCCTAGTGGTAACGTGGACAAAGCAGTCTTAGGCTAAACTCTGAAAGGCATGTGAAGCAAGCTATTTTACCATACACAATCCCCTTGAATACCAAATGAAAGGACACCACACAGATATATATTGAAAATATATATATATATTTATTAACTACAAATGTCCCCAATACTTTATGAGCACAGAAGCACAAGCGTTAAAACAAAACACAGTTTAAATACACAAAAGTTGTACAATATGGATGAGGGCGGGTGGCCACTCAAACCATATATTAAGAAAGTGGTATAAGAGATACCAATCGAAAAGGAAGTAGGCCTAGGGCCTTGGGAATCGCTGGAGCTGATCAGGACTAGCAGTGACTAAGTCGGGATAGGCCCCCGGGACTCGGGTGCAGTGCTTAAAGTGCACGCGTTCACCAATGCATTGTCTATGGTGCGTAAAAGTTACAAAGTTAGTGTTTTAGGAACCTTCTGAGTGACCTATAAGGATGAAACTTTAGACACAAGCACTAGAGGTGTGTACCAGTGTAGGAACACCGGCGTTGTTGAGTTACCTCACCCACAGGAAGCGGGTGCACAGGTGCGAAGTAGTGTCGGGTTTCGTCACGCAGGTTGATGGTGCTTGGAGCTGAAGATGCTGCAGGCGGCTCGATGTGAAGAGTTCCGGTGGATCCAAGGGTGGATCTGAAGTGGTGAAGCTGAGGGGACAATGTTCAAAGTCACTAGCCAGTGACTACCGTGGAACCAGATTGGAACCAGGCGATGTACTTCCATTCGGGCTGAAGTCTGCGCCCAGAACATTCTCGAAGTGCATGGCAGTGGTAGCGGCACACCTGAGGAAGAACCAGGTATTGGTCTACCCGTACCTGGACGACTGGTTGATCAAGGCCTCCTCCTTCTCGGAAGCTCAAGAGCACTTCCAGAAGGCTGCGTTCTCTTGAACAAGCTGGGGTTGCACATCAACATGTCCAAGTCTGTCCCGATTCCGGTCCAGTGCACACAGTACTTGGGAGCCTCCATCAATACGCTATCAGTAAGCGTGTCTCCTTCGGAGGAGAGACGATTATCACTCCTTCGGAAGGCTCAGGCTCTTATGACCGCTCCATCTACAACAGTGAGGACGGTGTCTTCTCTACTGGGGTCGATGGCCTCTTGTATCTTCCTCACGCCACACGCACGGCTGCACATGAGACCATTGCAGGAGTGCTTGGAGGATCAGTGGGATCAGAGGAGAGGGTCTTGGGACGACAAGATACGACTGTCTCTGCATGCTCTTCAGTCTCTGAAGTGGTGGTGTTCAGCGGAGAAACTCCTCAGAGGGGTTCCCTTCCACAAGGACATTCCTACACAGACGATCGTGACGGAAGCGTCTCTCCACGGCTGGGTGGCGCATACCGGAGATTTACAGATACAAGGAACGTGGTCCCCGATGGAGTCCACGTATCACGTCAATTTCCTGGAACTCAGATCTGTACACTTGGCACTGAAGGCCTTTCACCCGTCCTTCTAGACCAACTCTCTGCTTGTACAGACGGACAATACGACCACGATGTATTACCTCAACAAGCAGTGGGGCTCGAGATCACGCACTCTGTCGCAGGAGGCGCAGGCGATCTGGCGCTGGCTTCTAGCCAGAGGACTGACGATAACGGCTACCCATCTGCCAGGTGTGCAGAATGTTCAGGTGGACGCACTGAGCAGACTGATTCAGGAAAACCACGAATGGGTCGTAAACGACGAAGTACTAGGAGAAGTCTTTGCAGACGTAGATCTGTTCGCCAACGCCGAAAACAGCAAATGCCGAGACTTCGCCTCCAGGTACTACCAGCAGGGGACACTGGGGAATGCGCTGTGGATCAACTGGTCGAACAGCTTTCTGTACGCTTTTCCACCCATTCCCCTGATTTCGGCAGTGCTCATCAAGCTGTCCCAGTCCAGGGCGCGGATGATCCTGATTGCCCCGGAATTGCCCAGGCAGTGGTGGTTCACGGACCTGCTTCACCGGTCTCTCCTTCCTCACATTAGGCTGCCGTGCCGGCTGGACCTTATCGCGAAGTTCGGGGGGCAGATGGTGCACCCCAACCTCTCGTGTTTGAGGTTGGCGGCATGGCTCCTAAGATAGTGCAATATGGCCATTTGAATCTACCAGAAGATTGTATGGACATACTGAAGGAGGCTAAGCGACCTTCCACTAGGACTTCATATGCTTACAAGTGGAAGAGATTCTGCATCTGATGCAAGTCCAAAAACTATGATCTAACGACATGTAAGGAAGAATACATCCTTCCGTATCTTCTGCATTTGGCGCAGTCTGGCCTTAATTTTCATTCCATTAAGGTTCATCTCGCTGCGCTGACTGCCTACAGGAAATGCCCTTCACAGACGTCCTTCTTCCAGATCCCTGTGATCAAGGATTTTTTGGAAGGCTTGAAGAAAGTGTTCCCCCCTGAATGTGGTGCTGTCCAGATTGATGAAGGAGCCTTTTGAACCTATTCATAAGGCTTTGTTGCAGCACCTGTCCTGGAAGGCGGCGTTCCTCGTGGCCATCACATCGGTGAAATTCAGGCGTTCTGTTGCCAAGAACCTTATACTGTATTTCATGCTGCTAAGGTTGTTTTGCGAACTCACCCTAAATTTCTTCCAATGGTTATCTCTGATTTCCATGTTAACTAGACCTTAACTTTACCTACGTTTTTTCAGAATCCTTCATCTCCAGCGGAAAAGTCTCTGCATTCCCTGGATGTTAGGAGGGTATTGAAAGTTTATCTGGATAAGACCAAAGATATTCGTAGGTCAGACCAATTGTTTGTCAATTATGGATCCATCAGGACTGGTCTTGCTACCTCAAAACAGTCCATCTTGAGGTGGATTGTGTCCTGTATACAATTGTGTTACCAGAAGGCTAATAAGACCTTAGGGGGTAAACCTAAGGCTCATTCCACCAGGGGCAAAGCTGCCACAACTGCTTTGCTACGTAATGTTCCAATTGCAGAAATCTGCAAGGCGGCCACTTGGAAGTCGGTTCATAGCTTTGCTAAGTATTACTGTCTGGACACTGATGCCAGGACAGACGCTCAGGTTGGGCAGGCTTCGCTGCGAAAGCTGTTCGCACAGTAGTGGTGTTATTTCTCTTCTCTCCACCGCTGCTTTGGTGTGGGGATGGGCTTGCCATTCTATTCACTAGATTATGACTATACACAGAGATCCCCTACTACAGAAGGAGTAGTTTCTGTCCTGTAACTCCAGTTCTGTAGTAGGGGTATCTCTGTTATAGTCATAAGCGCCCGCCCTCCTCCCCGGTGGAGAAAGATATTCATGTAAGGAATGCTACAGGTCTGGGGTGTTACGCCTTCAAAAAGAACTGAAAGTAAAAGTGACCTGCTGTGCATTCTGGGATACTGAGAGGTTTCTGGAAAGTTCTCTTAAAGGCACAGTATCCTGTTCTGAGCCACATAATGTTATGGGGCTTGTCTGTCCACTCCTTCCTCTCTATCATTCCAGAGGCTTTTGCTGGTAAAGGAAAGTTTTTCTCTGTGGAAAAAACTGGACAGGCTGTGCTGTTTGTGGGTTTTTGGTGGAATTTCTAGTTGAAGTACTGGACAGTGTAGCCTGTGGATATAGGCTGCATTATCTGTCTTTAAATTCTCTCTTAAGTGTCGGTGCAGGTCTGCATTTTTGATGATTTAAGAGATTATTTTTGATTGCTCCGGGGTCCACGCACATGGGCGGGACTATTCACTAGATTATGACTATAACAGAGATACCCCTACTGGCAGAAGAACAACACTGACATACATTTCGTGGCACCGTCTTTAAAATGACGTACACATTAGGAATGGCATTTTGTTCTGCTGGAATAATAACACAAGTTATCTTGCACTCTGCTATGATGTTGCATAGATCTTTGGCTGCAATGCATTCCATGTTTCATTCAAACGTGCTTTCTACAGGGCACATATATTATTTGCTGCTGTAGAGAAATAATGCTCCTGTGTACTGTGGCAGACTCCGAAATATTGAAAAACGTCATGATTTCTCTTTCAGCATTTCCTAGTAAAATCTTTCACTTTTTGACTCCTACATTTAGCAGAAACATAACTTAGTACCATTAAAATAGTTGTGATGGGGAACATTCATATGCGGTTAGGACTGGCTCGACCAGAGTGCTTGCTGACTTGGAGGAGTATGGAGTTGACCACCTTGCCTGGTTCGGTGTGGAACCAAGCCAGCAATGCTTTGCTACAGGCTCATTTGCCCTGATAGCTGGTCAACAATTTGAGGAGGAGGAGGTGAAGAGCTGTCTAAGTGTGCCATGAAGCAGGCATTTCAGTACATCCCTGAGAATTGAGCTTTGAGTCATGTAGTGTTCCTCTTATACCACGTGCAATTCACCCTCCAAAGACTGAATAATTCCTGGGTGTGAAGAGCGGCTGATTCGGATAGGGTGCTTGATAGTTTACCAGAAACTCATGGTTCGAGGTATATGATAGTACACTGTGCATTAGATCGCCACCTGGTGTTGGGCTCGGATGATTGCAGGTTGTTGTCTTCTTGGAAGAAGTCTTTGTTAGTCCCGATAGGTGACTCCTCCCTTGGGCAATACTGCGCATGGGCATCAGCTACATCCTCAGATTGTTTTTTTTCCGCCACTGGGTTTGGATGAAAGTTTCTCCGCTCCGGCCAGAAACTGTTTTTCTGCAACTTCGACGCGCAGACCTTCATAAAACATATACTACTTGCCTTCGACATAGACTGCGGCACCTTTTGACAACGAACTTTCCATTCCGGTCATCCAAGTGGGCCCTTGGGCCTATCGACGCCATGCGGCCTGCACCATGTGGAAAGGACCATTCCGAAAATGCCCTAAATGTCAAGCAAAGTTCCCACATAGCGACCACCACAAGGTTTGTAACCTCTGCCTGTCGCCGGACCACAACGAGTCGACTTGCACAGCCTGTGATTCCTTCCGCTCGAAGAAAACCACCCTAGACCGGAGTGCCCGTCGACACGAGATGAGGAGGACAGCTCCAGCACCGGAAGACATCTTCGACGACGAGGTTCTACTCGTTCCCAAAGAAGACTCACCGGATCTCCTGATTGTCTCCGAGGCAGATGACTCTGACGACTCCATTCCATCGGGTCAGCGCGTGAGTACTACTGCCCCGGCCACACATACGCCCAAACAGAAGGCAAAGGTCAGCACTCCGCCCGCTGGGCCCAGTCGAGACCAATCATCTACTTCAAAAGTCCCGCCTTCAGACTCGACTCCGAAGAAATCTTCCACGCCTTCCGGTCCCTCGACACCGACCAAGAGTCTTCCGTCGGCTCCGAAAAAATTTCCTCCGCCTTCTGGTGCCTCGTCACCGAGCAAGACTCCGTCGGCACCGAAGCCAAAACACCCTTCGGCTCCGACACCGAAAGAAGTGCCGAAACCGAAACCTGTTTCGGTCCCGATACCGAAACCAAAAGACGTACCTGCTCCGAAGCCGCACACGGTGCCAAAAGACACACAACCTGATTCTGAGGCATCCAAGCCCTCGAACATGCCTTCCAAGCCAAAAACAACGCCTTCAGCGCCGAAACCTAAGCCACAGAACGCTCTAATACCTTCCAAGGCTAAGGACACTAGACAACCTACGCCGGCTCCAAAAAAATCAACGCCCAAGAAGGTTGTGCCTCAAGAGGACCCTTTTCAACCAGATCCTCAACAGAAAAAGATCTTTATCGACCCGAAAACCGGTCATGTTGGTGCCACACCCCTTAAGAAGAGACCTGCAGCTACACCACCTACACCTGTGGTTCCTGCCAAAAAGGAGGACTGTGCAACCTCTCCAATGCACTTTTCCTTTCCTGTCTCTCCTCCTTCTCCCGCTCCTCCCTATATTTCACTTCAAACCTCTCCTATACAGTCTCCATTGTCACCACATTCTCCACAGAATGATGATGAATATGATTTGGGTGGAGGGGACGGGGAAGGAGACACTGCATACCCTGTAGGCGAGGGCACGTGGAATTTCCATACACAAAACCTGCGTCTGGGTGGGACTTTCCATACCCTGCAAATTAACCTGATGTCCCTGAGACACCCTCATACCCATCTAAACCTTCTCCTCCTGAGGATACTATTGGTTTTGGACAGCTGATAAACAGAGCTGCTACATACCATGGCGTCTCCATGCATTGTGAAACCATTGAGGAAGATTTTCTCTTAACTACTTTTGAGCAGTCTCAGAGATCCGCTCAAATTCTTCCCATGATCAAAGGAGTGGTTAAACATGCTACTGAGGTCTTTAAAGATCCTGTGCGTACCAGAATTTTATACCCCAGGATTGAACAGAAATATAGACCTGCACCCTCAGACCCAGTCTATATTAAAGGACACCTACCACTAGACTCCTTAGTCCAACGCACGTAAAAGGGCCAATTCTCAGACTTCTGGTGAAGCCCCCCTGCCTGCCAAAGAATCCAAAATTATTGATGCGTCAGGCAAGAGAATAGCTGCGCAGGCTTCCAATATATGGCGCATAGCTAATACGCAAGCCCTCCTCTCTCATTATGATCAGGCTCACTACGACCAATTGGAGAAATTGCTTGAGCACCTCATAGATCAGTACAAAAATCAAGCTACTGACCTCATACAGGAAGGCAAGTTAATATCTAACGCTTCCATCAAATGCGCACTAGATGCCGCAGATACAGCATCTAGGGCTATTAATACCAGTGTTGTTATTAGGAGACATGCTTGGCTACGCATCTCAGGGTTCAAACAAGAAGTACAAACCACCATTTTGAACCAGCCTTTTAATCAAAACCAAATATTCAGCCCAGAGGTAGACACTACCCTTGAAAAAATGAAAAAAGACACAGACACTGCCAAGTCTATGGGGGCTTAACAGTCTACCCCTGCTCGAGGTTCCTTTCGTCACTCCTTTTACAGAGGCGGCTCCAAACAAATTGGAACGGACATTAACACGCCTTTCAAGACACAAACCTCTTCCAACAAGAGTTACTATAGAGGAGGATACAGAGGCAATAATACCAAAGGCAGAGGTAGAGGTAATAACAACACTCGAGCCTCTTCCGCCCCTAAGCAATGACTTCCCTACGCTCCCGCCGCAGCATTCCACTCCTGTAGGGGGCAGACTAACACAGTTCCTGCCTGTCTGGAACTCCATTACAACAGACAAGTGGGTAAGACAGATTATCCAACATGGCTACTGCCTAGAACTTACAGCAACCCCTCCACACATACCTCCTAGACAGCGTCCAATGTCTACAGATCATCTAGCTCTGCTTCAGCAAGCGGTCCTGTCCCTTCTACAGAAGGGTGCGATTCAGTTAGTTCCTTTACAGGAACAAGGGGCGGGGGTTTACTCGCTGCACTTTCTAATTCCCAAGAAAGACGGGACCCTGAGACCGATTCTAGACCTCAGGCCCCTCGACCATTACATACAATCAGATCATTTTCATATGATCACTCTGCAACAAGTGCTTCCACTGCTGCAACAGGGAGACTTCCTTGCTACACTAGATCTGAAAGACGCCTACTTTCACATCCCTATACATACTGCTCACAGGAAATATCTAAGGTTTGTACTGGAAGGACAACACTATCAGTTCACAGTCCTTCCATTTGGGGTGACGACGGCACCAAGAGTATTCACGAAGTGCCTAGCAGTCGTAGCAGCACCTCTGCGAAGACAACAGATCCATGTCTTCCCTTATCTAGACGATTGGCTCATAAAAGCCAAATCGGCCAGTCAGTGTGTTACACACACACATCAGACGATCCAAACGTTGCACAACTTAGGGTTTACAATAAACTACACCAAGTCGCACCTAGAGCCTTCGCACGTACATCAGAATCTAGGGGCTACAATAGACACGCCTACAGCTCTAGCTTATCCCAGTCCAGCCAGGATACAGAGCATTCAAAACTTAGTTGCTGTTTTTCAACACCAACAGTCTCTCCCAGCCAGAGTGTTCATGAAACTCATAGGCATGATGGCATCTTGCATCTTCATAGTTCCACACGCAAGATTGCAAATGCGTCCGTTACAAGAGTGTCTAGCACAACAGTGGAACCAAGTTCACTGTCATCTAGCAGACCTGGTGTTGTTGGACAGCCGCACACATCGCTCTCTGCAGTGGTGGAACACCAAAAACCTGACAAAGGGGCGGCCATTCCTAGAGCCAGTTACACAAGTAGTGCTCACAACAGACGCATCCCTCATAGGATGGGGAGCCCATCTCCTACATCATACCACTCAGGGTCAATGGACCGCTCAACAGCGGCTACTCCATATCAACCATCTCGAGCTGCTAGCAATATTCCTAGCACTCAAGTCCTTCCAACTTCACGTGCAAAGCAAGGCTGTCCTTATCCGGACGAACAATATGACAGCCATGTACTATATTCAAAAACAGGGGGGACACACTCTCTGAAACTGTCCCAGCTTGCACAAGACATTTGAAGATGGGTTATTCCTCAAAACATACATCTGTTAGCGGAACACCTTCCAGGAGTTCACAATCAGATAGCAGATCTGATGAGTTGGCAGTCATAACAGATTCACGAATGGGAATTGCATCCACAAGTTCTTCAGCCATTCTTCCAACAGTTGGGTCATCCACACATAGACCTGTTTGCCACCCAAGAAAATGCAAAATGCCCAGCCTTCGCCGCCAGGTTTCCACACCCACTGTCCGAAGGCAATGCGATATGGATGAACTGGTCAGGCAGATTTGCGTACGCTTTTCCGCCTCTCCCACTAATTTCATTAGTGGTGCGCAAGCTCAAACAACAGTCTCTCAAACTAATCCTTGTAGCTCCCACGTGGGCACGCCAACCGTTGTTCACCACGCCGCTGGAACTCTCTAGTTCCACACCAAAAGTTGCGGCTCACTCCATCTCTGTTAACACAGAACCATGGTGAAATCAGACACCCATACCCGCACTAACTGAATCTAGCGATCTGGCTCCTGAAGTCTTAGAGTTTGGTTATTTAAATCTACCACCAGACTGTATGGACATTATTAAAGAAGCCAGGAAACCCACTACCAGAGCGTGTTACGCTGCTAAATGGAAAAGATTCGCAATTTATTGCACAAATAATCAAATTGACACCCTGGATGCTTCCATCCAGAATATTATTTGTTACCTTCTACATCTACAAAGGTCTAATTTGACATATTCTTCCATACGCCTGCACCTTGCAGCAATTGCAGCTTATTTACAGAACAGGCAACATCTGTCTCTCTTCAGAGTTCCCGCGATTAAAGCATTCATGGAAGGCTTTAAAAGGATAATCCCACCCAGGTTGCCTCCTTCTCCTGTGTGGAACCTAAATGTTGTCCTTACCAGACTTATGGGACCCCCTTTTGAGCCCCTAAATAGATGCGAGCTGCAATTCCTAACTTGGAAAACTGCTTTCCTTGTTGCTATCACCTCTCTCAGAGGAGTAAGTGAAATACAAGCTTTCACTATACAAGAACCATTTTTTCAAATACATCCTAACAAAGTGGTTCTTAGGTCTAATCCAAAATTTCTCCCAAAAGTTGTCACTCCTTTTCACCTCAATCAGTCTGTCGAGCTACCTGTGTTTTTCCAAAACCCAGACTCGGTAGCAGAAAGGGCTTTACACAGCCTAGATGTTAAAAGAGCTCTACTCTACTATATCGAGAGGACTAAATCATTTCAAAAAATGAAACAACTGTTTGTCGCTTTCTCTCCTCCGCACAAAGGCAACCCCATCTCTAAAGGCGAGATTGCATGGTGGATTGTAAAGTGTATAAAAATATGCTATATAAAGGCTAAACGTACACTAACAGTTCCTCCTAGAGCGAACTCCACTCGCAAAATAGGAGCCTCTATGGCTTTCTTAGGAAATATACCACTAGAGGACATATGCAAGGCAGCAACATGGTCTACACCAGTGGTTCCCAAACTTTTGACTCCTGAGGACCCCCACTGAATCACTACTGGAAGCCGGGGACACCCAAACAATTTGTAGAATTAAAATTTCTTTTTAAAAAAGCCTTTTGAAGCAGAGGAAATTTCAAGAGGGAGACACCCTGAATTGGGTCTATTGGCATGGACATGTATGCATACAGCAGTGTATTATTTAGTGGTACAAGTCTCCTGCTCTCAGCCATAGCAGCACCTCTACATTCTGATTCCAGAGCCTTGGAGTGTTGACCCTTCCTTACAGCAACAGGTTGAATGATTGTGAATTATTAGCATTTTTACCTATTCACAGTTTAAGAAGGTCTAAAATATTATACAATTATGAAGCATTTTATAATTAGGGCTCCCGGTTTTCCGTTTTTACGGATTTATACACATAAATACAGACGGAAAACTATTTTTCCATTGTCTGCATTTATATTTAGAAACAGAAAAATACGAGTAAAACTTCATGGATAAGGTCACCTTCTGGCATGTGCTAATCAGCAGTGAGGAAGCACACCTTGGGCGCACGTTAAGCTCCTCTGCTACAATCTACTATTGCCAAGTGAGTAAAGGCATTGTCATTCTAAATGTGATAATCGTCTGCAGTCAGATTGACAATGGGCTGTCCTCAGCCTGTGCCGAGGGTGGGGATGGGCGTTTGCATCCCGCGGAGTTCCAAAGAGAAGTGTGAAGTGCGAGCTGGCACCAATAAAATTTTAACTCCTGGGGCCTATCACAGCTGTAACGTGACACCAATGTATTCATTCTCTGGGGGTTCTCACCACCACACATATCCTGGGTGATGGTGAAGGGGGGTCCTGGTGTGTGAGAGCAGGCAGCCTCCTGGGTGATGGTGAAGGGGGGGTCCTGGTGTGTGAGAGAAGGCAGCCTCCTTTGTGATGGGGAGAGCGATCCTGGCGTGTGGCAGGGAGGGGGCCGCTCGGTGATGGATGCACTGTCCTGGCTGTATGTGTGTCTGTTCACCGGGCTCTGTAGGCAGCTGATGGCTGCTCCGCCCCCGCCCTCGCTTCTCTCCGGCCGGCTCTCACAGCCACAGCTGAGCCGCCTGTTTAAGCTCCATCCCTCTCCTCCTGCTCAGTCCTGCAGAACAGAGCGGGAGGGAGGCCTCCCTGGTCCTAGCGCCCCTCCGGCTGCTGGACACAGGACGGGCACACCTTGCTGTCCAGGGCGCTCACCTCCGGGGCCGGAAAGGCCTGAGAACTATAGCCATGCGGTAGGGCTGGTGCAGAGTCAGTCACGTCACGAGGGAGCCTGCGACTGGTGGGTAGGATACAGCAGAAGTTTCATTAGTTTTTTCTTTCTCCTATGGCGCTTCACTGCCCATAGGGTCCCACCAAAGGCGCGTCTTGACCGGAACTGGAGGAGGGGGGGGGTATTGGGCAGTGTCCTCTGACATACCAAGCAATGGAGGCTTCCCGACTGCTTCAAATCTTTTGGAAGTGGACTTCTCAGAACCAACTCAAGAAAATAGTGACAATATTTTAAACATATTGGACAAACCCAATACTTTCAGAAGAAACATGTTTTTGCAGGGTTAACAATGTTTACAGGCTACTGACAGATCATCAAAGGGAGGCTTGAGAGAAATGAAGTCACACGCTGTTTGTACAGATTTTAGTACAAAGCACATTCCATCATCTTTCCTAAACTTATTTCAACATAAAGGCCCTTGTTGCAAATTCTCTGACAATTCCTTCTGTGGCAAGAGAACCTGTTCATTAAAAATGTATAATTATAACATGTCCAGAAATGCACTCCTGTTAGGATGTTGGCCAAATGTATGCTTCCAGTCTGTATATATACTCACCCAAGGAGAGTTAAGAGAAAGTGTCTGAAGTACGTCAACATACTGACAGAAAAGGTACTGGAAGAGATACAAGTGAAACAAGCATTTGAAATGCCTTTTATTTATGTGTTGTTTTTAAAAAAGATAAATGAAAGGCATTGTCAGTTACAATGCCAATAGCTTAATCTCTCGCGACTGAGCAGCCCCCGTCCAGTGGTATAGGACCCAACAGCACTTTTGATCTGGCCAGCAAACATTGGGCCTAACAAGTGGGCTCAATGCATTGCAAACACAGAGCCTCACAAAGCACTGCTTTTATCTTCCATCCACCTATTTTCATATAGACGTTCAAAGGCTCAAGCACTAATGGCGCCTCATCAGCTCCCCTTTACTTTCAAGTCCATGGGAAACGTGTCACATCTGCCTAAGAGTACACTTCACCTGTTGAACTAAGGTCCCGACCTGGTTCCCCCTCACCCCTGCAGTACTTGCAGAACCTTGTCTGTGAAGGTGTTGTCACCCAAAACACATTTTTGGGGCCCTGGACTTACTTTAATCCAGAGCAAGAGAGGGACACACAATGCATTTCTTGTATATTATAGAAGTAGTGCAGCACTAAGTTTACTCAATGCCTTCAACTTCAAGTGTAGAAAGGCATTTTATTTCTGCTGTGTTTTCAATTTAAATAAATGTGGAAAAATACTAGTTGTAGCGTCGTTTTTTGCGTGTGGCAAAAATAAATGTGGATAAATACAGAAAAAATGCCCCAAAAATAAATACAGATAAATACAGACGGAAATGGCAAAAAAATAAATACCATAAAACCGGGAGCCCTATTTATAATAAAGACATGCCCCAAGGAGCAACGAATATTGTGAAAATTCTAACAAGATAGTTCACAAAGTGATAAGTCCAGTGTACAGAGCAAATTCAAGGTCTATATTAGGAGTTCATCATGGAGGTGCAAGAGATGGCAGGAAGGTATCTGCACTGGAGGCTTATTGTTTCAGTGAGATCATGGAACAATGCTATGCCAATTACCATAAACCCCGTTAGACATAATCTTTAGTCACAGACAGCAGAACAACATTTTACCACCAAGGGACGAGCAGTGCAGTTAAGGCATATTTCAGAGAGGCCCCGCGTGGCACCTGACATGACCCTCTCCTGTTAGGATGCCCACTGCCCCGTCCCTTGCCAACAACAAACTGCAAGGGTTACACAGAATAAGAGCTTGATATGTCTGAATATGACAGCTTGACAGCACACATAATTAACCCAAGAAGTGGAAAGTGAGCAATCAGACAGCAGCACGAAAATCCTACTACTGGCTGGATCTATTTTTACTTGCCTGCCAAGTAACATTAACCTATACACATGTGCCTTTCAATGCTTTATTGCTTTTATTGTATTGCCTGTATTTTCATTGTTGTGTCTGTGACTGCTGTTGTCTGTCTTCCCCTGCTGCCTGTACGTGGTCTGTGCCCCTTTTTCTTCCCTCTGTTCCCCTCGCTGTCCACGTGCTCTCTCTGCCCGGTCTTTCCTTCTGTACCCCTCGCTGCCCCCCTCGCTGTCCACGTGCTCTCTCTGCCCGGTCTTTCCTTCTGTACCCCTCGCTGCCCCGTGTCTCTGCCCGGTTTTCCCTTCTGTTCCCCTCGCTGCCCCTGTGCATCCAGCTATACACCACATCCTGACATTGAAGAAATGACAGGTCCAGAACTATTAGTTCAGCTAAAACAGTTAATCAAAATATATAGACAATTGGTTCAATATGTCATGCAGACTTTAACAGTCCAACCTGCTATAAGGATTCCACAGCACATCCCACACCAGGGGAACACAAACAAAATTACACCACAGACTATACAATCAGTCATTGGTAAAATACCCACAAAAAGGGAACAAATTCCATTATGGTTAAAGTTGAAGTTGAAGTTAAAATACTTGTTAAGCGCACGGCTACCAGGCGGTTTCTTGGCGCTGGGGATGCAGACCCTAGAGGGCAGAAGTGCAGATGCTAGGGCGAGAAGGCTTGTAAGAAAAGAAAAGTCTTGAGCGCCCTGTGGAACTCGGAGCAAGAGACAGCAGACCTAATGGTGAAAGGAAGGGTGTTCCAAAAGGTAGGGGCGAGGACAGAAACTTCATGCCCCCCGATTTGATCTTCCTAAATCGAAGTACAGAAAGAAGAGACTGGGAGGAAGAGCGAAGCTCTCTACTGGGAGTGTAGGCTTTGATTTCAGAATTAGCTCAAAGAATTACTCAAATTGAGGCATTATTTCCCAATAGTACACCTCATGAGAAACACAGGATTCTAACAATCTGTTTACCAACGGGGATCGCACCATACCTGGAGGACTGGGACACTTGGGGTACAGTCTTTGCTGCAATCTACACAAAAACACATGGCGTTCCGTCTATGGCAGTGATACCAGACGTCCTGAAACAGATTCAAAATGAATACGGACCAGAACCTGCCTTAAATCTTGGTATGAAATTACTAAAAGATTTCACACAGGTCTCGGCTATATTATTAGCTAAATTTAAAGGTGAAGCAGCATCCTTGGCAATCTGCCAAAAACTAAAAGAACGTTATATTACTGAGCAACCATATGAATCATTTAAAAATTCATATGAAGAGTTAGGCAGAGACAGTTTGGGTGGTAAACCAGGAAAACCTGAACTGACTGAAAATCCTGAAAAAGTCTTTATTAAAAATAATCTCACTACTCCTAAAAAGAAGTGGGAAAACACTAAACAGACACTTCTTAAAGAGAAGCGTTCACAGTCTAGAGGTAGTTCTCCTCAAAAGGAGCCCTCTGAAAAGAGGTATAACCTCAGGAATAGGGATAATTTGAGAAAACCTGATGGATATCAAGATACTGATACACGTTCCTCTCGTACCTTTCAGACTTCCTCACAGAAATCGGAAAGAAAGAAGAGGACGGTCAGAACACAAGGAAGAACGCGTGAAGTCCAAAGACGATCAACACGTTCAGAAAAATAAAACTCAATTCACCAAAAAGAAGGTAGCAGGTCTAAAAAGCAGACATGCCGAGGATCTTGAGGACACAACTCAAGAACGGGGAGTGGGCTCAGACAATGCTAGACAGCGCAGCAGCAGTCACCATAGCTCGCAAAATCCTGAAGGTTCATCTGGAGACAGTGGACTTGAATGGATACATTCAAGTTGAAACTGCTGACACTTGGGTTAGTGTACCCCATAAGTTATATGAAATAACGCTCCGGATTGAGGGGGACATAACGAGGAAAATAAAAGCACTCTTTTGGGAGAAGCTCTCTAAGGGTTATGACATTCTTCTAGCTGAAAAAGACTGGCCACCTGAATTTGTCAGGGAGTGCCCACATGGCGAAGAGATCATTATGCCAGCCTTCTCAAATCATGTTCTAATACATAAAAAATACGCATATGCCAGAAAATGGGCTGTCGCCCAGGCTCCAGCATTATATAAAAATCATGTAAGGTGATTTTTAACCCATTCCCTCTTCATGTCTGATAGTGATTGCCAATCTTCCGATTGGCTTCCAGTTGCGCCATCACTGTCGAGGCCCACTACTGCTTAGTCTTCACCATAACTCAAAACCTGGCCTTCCATTGCCTGGTTGGGAGGGTCTAGTTTGGGTGAATAAAATACACCCTGACTTGGAGGGTGACCACTCAAATATAATGGTGTGTAATCCAAATTTGAGGGGGACAGACCAAATCTTACCTATCGAAAATAAGTCCCACGGGGTTTAGCCGTGCAAAGAACTGTATACAAAAAGGAGGGACTTTCGGGCTTTTTCCACTCACGAGGGAGTGGGAGGTCCAGCATAAACGGGGGCCCCGTCACAGTATCCAAGAAGTAGAGTTATGCCGGTCCTCTAATGGCAAAATCACAGACGGGCTCCCTAAAAAGGGGCACTTTACTGGTGATCTTTTATCCAAAAGCCGTATGGTGAAGTGCAGGTGTGGGACCAGAATTGTGTAGATGGACAGTGGTGAGTTAAAATAGGATTGGGAGTATCTAGCAAAAATTGGTGTTTATTCCCTGTGTGTTAGCTTCTTTATTTGTCAGAATGCAGAGAACTGTTGTCTGAAGGCCAGTATTAAGGGCTAAATAAAATAACTGGACCCTGCTGTAGCGCCTGGAAGCACCTAGATATGGGTGTGTAGGTGTGACAAGAATCACCTAACCCTCTGATACTTTGTCTCTTTTAAATACCCAAGAAATTATTGGCATACATTCCTGTACCATGTAGAAGCGATACAAAGCTTGCCTTCGAGGGCCCCTTGGAATGACTGAAGGCATGACTGACATAAGTGTACATTGAATGTGTGAATGAGTGTGCCGTACAGCAGAAAAGAACCGACTATAGTATCAAGCCTCTTGGGAGGACTTTCGATTTGCTTTTATCACAGTTTATCCCTTAAGCCTTATCGCCTGCTTCTGAGGGCGTTAACAAACAAGATTAACGCCCTGCAAAGGATGTTAACTGCTGTTAAGTGAAAGAGCCAAAGGCGAGGGAATGCAACGAGGGGACAGACAATTAACAAATGTTAATGCCAGACGGCATGTTAAAAACAAGTTTATATCCTTTCTCCATCATCATACCATACCCAGAAAGGCACACTCTTACTTTCCGGTCGATGTCCATGCTTCTCACTCTCACAGGGTCTATAATGCAGACAAATGACAGTATTAGTGGCAGAATTCTAAGCATGCTGATGGGTTGAGCCGATCTCTTCACAGTGATGGCTGAAGAGCACGTGCTGATTGGTTGAGCCGATCTCTTCCCAGTGATGATGATTGCTGAAGAGTGCGTGCACTGTGATCATGCTTCTACGTGCAGGAGAATCGGGGATAAGTTATCAAGTGAAGTACAGCTGTTATTTCAGCTACGTTTTCATTATATGAAATGAAAATATAATTATGTAAAAAGAAGTATATTTGGGGTTTAAATAGGGCAAGCCTGTCTCTGTATCGCCAAGGGAAGGGAGGCTGAGATGTGGGGGAAGGTGAGACTTCACAACTTATGTCTAACACAGCGCCTCATCGGAGCACTTGGCAACTTGTAACCCGGCTCAGCTTCATGGATAGAGGGGTGCATGCCTCGGTGTTAGTCAGGGTTTGGATAATTCTGTCCCCTACTCACTGCCTTCCAAAGGTGAGCCCTGCCACTGCCGGGGGTCTCTCGTGCCCAGGCGCTCTCAGTTCATTGAGTTATTTCAGTAGCCAGAGCATATTTCTACCACATGTAGCGTTCTGTGGTTTTTTCGGAGTCTAGGCGCCAGTCACGGTTCTGTATTTGCCTTTAACCAGAGTCATTGTGAGCTGTGGATAAAGCTAGAGTGATCCCTCGCTCTGGTGCCTCAGGAGAGACATAGCCATCTCCCCAGCTCAGAAAAAGGATATTGAGGTGGCAATCTTTGATTTTCTAAAATTATTTGTAGCCCATGTGAGCAAACTCCAGAATTATGCGATTTACTCTTGTCAGATGTTCCAAGAGGTCATCATCCGTCAGATATAGGACATCGACACAGGACAATACCTGGTCATTAAAATCTTTTACTAGCTTTGTTACTCTGGCTGAAAACAGCCCGGGCTATTCTCATCAAAATCTAAATTGCGATCTTGGCAGTAGAGCTGAGGAAGAACACCCATTCAAGTAGGCCAGTTTTGGGGACCCCAAAGATCTTTATTCTTCCCCAGAATCAGGACCTTAGTTTTCTCTCCATTGAGTTTGAGAAAACTGGCCTGCATCCAGTATGCAATTTTACTCAACCCCATCTGGAGAGCAGATGTCTCAGACACCCTCTCCACAGAGAGAGAGAAGACTATCTAGGTGTCGTCAGCATAGGAGAACAGGGACAGCCCGCCTCCTCTGCAATGTCAGACAGAGGTCTGACACTCACGTTAAATAACAAAGGGCTAAGAATGGAGCCATAGGGTTCCCCGCAGGGAGAGGAATGAGTAACAGAAGTGGCCGTTGGGGCGAAGACCTGGAACGTTCAGTCGGTGAGAAAAGAGATAAGCTCGTGAGGAATCTATGTTGTATGTTGTGTGCGGAAAATAGTGAAATAAGAATTAACCTGCAATGCAATCTAATCCTACATATACATAAATGAATAGTTTACTACATGTCCTGGTAGAGCCGAACCGCATTTCTGCGTTTGTGTTATACCAGGGTCTTCGCCTTTTCAATAGTGAGAGCTATTTCTGATCTACTGCCTTTATCACGTGGCTTAGCTAAGGGTAGATGAATGCCAAACAACCTAATTGCACACCTAGAACGCCCAGTCCTGCTGCAGTGAGTACATAGCATTTGTAGCACTGGGTTAGGAAAGGTTTACCTGTAGGGCCCCTAAGCCTTTGTAGCACTGTTAGGTTTACCTGCGGGACCCCAAGCATTTATAGTACTGGTAGGAACGGTGTATCTGTGGGGTTCCCAGGAACCCGTTTTGTTCATTTTATTCTTATTAACGAATCACATCTGAGAGGTGAGTGTTTCACTGAGGGTTGTGGTCTCTTTCTCATGCAATGCATGGGATGGCATTGTTTTCTCTAAGTGAGTGTGAAGACAGAAGACTTCTATTATCTGGTGAGTTGCCCTCCTGTTCATTGGCTCCTGTCCAGATCCTGGCCCTGGTTTAACAATTCAAGATTAATGTTCAGTAGTGGGAGTCACAGTATAAGGACTGTGAGCAAGACCTGCTGTATAGTTTTCGCTGTCCTAGGAAATATACCTGCGCTGATTGCAGTGTCCGATTTATTAAAAATTGCACACAGAGTACCCCTTAGAGGGGTCCCGTAAAATCTACCACTCCTTAGTGTGGTCACCGACTGGCCTGAGCCAGCCTGCTACCACCAGAGTGTATTCTGTCCTCGTGGGGAGAGTGCCTGTGCACTTCGAGGTCAATAACAATGCCTTTCCTCGGTGGAGGTGCTCACACCTCCCCCTAGTCAGGAAGAGCCTTCTTTGGTAAGGATTTTCAAACGCCTTGCCGCCTTTGTAATGCGACCCCAACCTCTCCTGTTAGAGGGAGCAAGCGATCTTCCTGTCCTCACCCCCTTTTAGGTGCAAGGACAGGTGGGAAACCTTAGATACAACAGGAGGTGTGCCCCCCGCCCCCTCTGTTAACTCCATCCCTCAGGTGCTAGAGGCGAGGTGAAGTACACTTTGTAGTGCCCACCATCTTGAAGATGATGGGACTTATCCAATCAGGGCTAGGACTACGTCCCCTCCCCACAGGAGGTGGGCATGATAAGAGGGTGTAGACACCCCAGGAAAGGGGCCCATTAGCCTCTACCTGTCACTCCCTTGTAACATCCTTAAATCAAGATTTTAGGTGTCATCCCCAGACCATGAATTTCAGTTCTTGACGACCTAAGATGAGCCGGGCACTGCAGCCTTCTCTGCTGGTGAGGATCTGTAGAGAACTATTGTCTTGGTCCCAGTCATACTGGCCTGTCTGCATCCCTGGATGATCCAGAACCAAAAGGCAAGTCGTCTTGCAGCCCAGCGACCTCCAGTACCTTGGGAGGACTATCTGCCTTCGATAAAGGGCAATCTAGTTTTGTGTAGTGGGATTTGGGCAGGGAGTGTCAGGACAAGCCAAGCTATGCTACTCACTCTATATTTGCAGACTTTGTGTTTTTGGTCCAATCACTCTCATTAATGTGCACCGTATTTTCGGTGTCAACACCATCGATTGAGCACTTGTTCAATAAAAAGAGATTTACAAAGTACCTGTGTCTTGGCAAGATAAGCAGCGTGCTGGTCATTTATTCAATCGAGTCTGTTGTTGAGCTCTGAGTTCAAGCTGCCCTTTAATGTAAACAGGGTCATTGATTTGGCAGTATCACTATCTGTAGTTAAATTAGACAAAACTGACTTCTAATTGCCAACTCCCTGACACCCTGAATGACCTCAACCCAATCGCCATCGCCAAGCGGGCCTAGATCCCTCTCCCACACAGCTCTCCGCGTCCCCAAGGCATCCAGAGAATTGTAGATCAACTTCCTATAGATGGTTGAGATTGCTTTTTCGGTCAGGAGATCAATTAGTAGCTGGTCCTCCAGTAGGGATGCATCAGGCAACTGCCCCCCTTCCCGGATGTGACTTTGCAGAGCGTGGCCACCTGCAAATGCCAGAACTGTTTTTATTCCCCTAATTTATACTTTTGTTGTAGGATCGTGAAGGACACAAGCGCCTGTCCCCCCACACATCGCCCGGCTGCTCTAGGCTAATCAATCCCCATTTTGTGAAGACCTGCAATACTCCAGCTGCACCTAAGAGATCACCATCATACAGTGGAGTCATTTCAGTCAGCTTACCTTCCCAGCCTAAATACCTGGTAGCCTCTTTCCACACCTTTACCAATGTTTGGGTATGAGTAGGTAGGGTGCACTCATACTTTCTTCGATACAGCACCAGGGTGGGGTAACCTCTCATGCCCATGGCCAATCTATCTACCCGGTAAGCAGGATACTCACAGTCTGCAAAAACCCAGTTGTTGACTGCCACCAGCTGCGAGGCCCAGTAATACTTGTGAATACTCCGGACCGCCAGTCCACCTTAATAAATTCCCCTCTGCACCTTACTCAGCGCGACGTGCCGCCATCCCACAACAGGAGCCGAAGTTCTCAGACTATCTTTTGAAAAAAAATGTCTGGTAGGATCTTAAAGGACATTTATTGCACAATGTACAGGAGACCCTGGAGGGCCATCACTTTAAATAGGGCCACCCGGCCCAGTAAGGAGAGCGGGAGCGCCTGCAAGTGTGGGGTATCCCAGCGAAGACGGTCTAATTTCGGGAGTATGTTCCTGCCTATGCTCTCTTGTAATGACCACAACCAAATATTTAAAGCCATGTAGTGCCACCCTAACTGTGCACCTAGAGTGCAGCCGCAGGATCCCTGCCACCAGCAGGAATATTAAGGACTTCTTCCAGTTAATATTATATCCTGAATAATCTCCAAGTATGTGAAAAAGGTGTAGGATTCATTCACTCGAGAATGCTGGCTACGTGTCATATACCAAAACGTGTGAGTAGACGGAGATTCTCACATCCCACTCCTGATCAACTGGAATACCCCATATGAGAGGTCCTGGTGAACCCAAACATGTGTGAAGAGCATAGGAGACAAGGAACATCCCTGTCGGATGGCAAAGACTCAGTAGACTGTATTATTGAGGCGCATGCTCGCTAGAGGGGCCACATACAAGAGCTTAACAGCAGCGCCACTGGTTCAGCAAAGGAATCCCCTATTGCATATGGTACTCCATTAAGGTGTCGGAGATTTAAGCGCGTTCCCTGGTGTGGTATAAAGCCCAATTGATCAGGATGAACCACTGTTGCAATTACTGTCCGCAGGCAGATCGCCAGGGCGTTCGCAGGGACCTTAGTCTCAATATGAAGCGGGGAGATAGGCCTATAAGACCCACACTCAGTTGCTGGTTCGTCCTTTTTAGGGCTCGGGCCAACCGTCCCACTGCGTCAGCAGTGGGCGTGGCCTAAGAGTCATTTTCTCAGGGCTTCCGAAAACGTACCTAACAAATTCCTGGCTGCTCGTGGTTTTTCGTGCTTTTTTTTGCTACGTGCATTGCTATTGGCCTTCGTGTGCGTGTGCTTTAGAAATAGAACACGCAATAGGCCATAGGCGGTCGAGTAGCTCCACCTATGGCCTATTGGTGTCTGTTACGCGCACCAGAAGGCCATATATCTTCAATTATCTCAGCCGTCACGGCAGAGATAATTCAAGACATATGGTGGCAGTGGCTTGCGCGCGTGCACCACTCGCCGGCGGTTTACGATTATGTTTCTTTCTTTTTTTTTGCGGCTTCTGTTTTTTGTGGCGAGTTGCTCTCGTATCGGGCATACTAATATCTGTTATGAGATCGAGTAGGCAGGGGTGCTGAGAGATAGACTCGTATATTATATTTAAATTATATTTAAAACTTTTAATTGAGAGACTGGATACATTTCATGCCCATGATTTATGTCAGCAAATGGGGCCGCTTAGCTGTCTATGAACTGAATAACAAGAGCATTTGGGGCCGGCGCTTGCTTTCCAGCTGGAGTTGGCAAACTGCAAACATTCCAAATATGTATTTAGAGCAAGGAGCTCTCTCTGTCAGCCTCTTCTCTGTGTCTACTCTGGGCTTAGACAGGCTCAGTCTGCTCCCAGGGCATGGTTCTTGCGACACAGAGGGGCGCTGGGCTGGGGCAGGGTCAGTCAGCTTCTAGGGCATGGTTCTTGCAGACACAGAGGGGCGCTGGGCTGGGGTAGGGTCAGAGAGTGTTGAGTGCAGAGAGTGTTGAGTGCAGAGAGTGTTGAGTGCAGAGAGTGTTGAGGGCAGAGAGTGTTGAGGGCAGAGAGTGTTGAGGGCAGAGAGTGTTGAGGGCAGAGAGTGTTGAGGGCAGAGTGTTGAGGGCAGAGGGCAGAGTGTTGAGGGCAGAGTGTTGAGGGCAGAGTGTTGAGGGCAGAGTGTTGAGGGCAGAGTGTTGAGGGCAGAGTGTTGAGGGCAGAGTGTTGAGGGCAGCGTGTTGAGGGTGGGCAGAGTGTTGAGGGCGGGCAGAGTGTTGAGGGCGGGCAGAGTGTTGAGGGAGGGCAGAGTGTTGAGGGAGGGCAGAGTGTTGAGGGAGGGCAGCGTGTTGAGGGCAGCGTGTTGAGGGCAGCGTGTTGAGGGCGTGCAGAGGGCAGCGTGTTGAGGGCGTCTTGAGGGCAGCGTCTTGAGGGCGTGCAGAGGGCAGAGTGTTGAGGGCAGAGTGTTGAGGGCAGATTGTTGAGGGCAGAGTGTTGAGGGCAGCGTGTTGAGGGCAGCGTGTTGAGGGCAGCGTGTTGAGGGCAGCGTGTTGAGGGCAGCGTGTTGAGGGCAGAGTGTTGAGGGCAGCGTGTTGAGGGCAGCGTGTTTAGGGCAGCATGTTGAGGGGATACAGAGTGTGTGAGTGCAGAGTGTTGAGGGTGTGCAGAGGGCAGAGTGTTGAGGGCAGTGTTGAGGGCGTGCAGAGAGCAGAGTGTTGAGGGCGTGCAGAGGGCAGAGTGTTGAGGGCAGTGTTGAGGGCGTGCAGAGTGCAGAGTGTTGAGGGCGTGCAGAGGGCAGCGTGTTGAGGGCAGCGTGTTGAGGGCAGCGTGTTGAGGGCAGCGTGCTGAGGGCAGCGTGTGGAGGGCAGCGTGTTGAGGGCAGAGTGTTGAGGGCAGCATGTTGAGGGCGTGCAGAGTGTGTGTGAGTGCAGAGTGTTGAGGGCATGCAGAGGGCAGAGTGTTGAGGGCAGTGTTGAGGGCAGTGTTGAGGGCAGTGTTGAGGGCGTGCAGAGGGCAGAGTGTTGAGGGCAGCGTGTTGAGGGCAGCGTGTTGAGGGCAGCGTGTTGAGGGCAGTGTGTTGAGGGCATGCAGAGGGCAGCGTGTTGAGGGCAGCGTGTTGAGGGCAGCGTATTGAGGGCAGCGTGTTGAGGGCAGCGTGTTGAGTGCAGCATGTGAATGAGTGCGGCAGAGTGTGAGTGAGTGCGGCAGAGTGTGAGTGAGTGCGGCAGAGTGTGAGTGAGTGCAGCATGCCACCATTGCTACAATTCCAATCCAACCCACATAATTCCACTACACACCACCTGCATACACTCCATAGCACATGGCTAAAAGACATTGCCATTGACAATGCCATTAGCTCTAACTCAAATAAATCCGAGACCTATTGCATTTCTAATGCTTGTTGGGATGACCACCACCTCAGATGTTCTTTGGTGCTCTGGGAGACACCCTTATTTTCAGGCAGTCTGAAACCTACTCTGGAGGTACTCCCTGATTTTATCCATCATGCTTTTATATAATTCTAAGGGTAGCTCATCAGGCCCCATCGCTTGCCCTGTTTTCAAGGTTCCTATTGTCTTATTTATTTAGTCTACTGTCAGGTCTTGGTCTAGTGCGTCTCAGTCCTCATTCGTTAGCATTAGCAGGGTCAGGTCTTTCAGGAAGTCTCTCCCAGTATTTCCGTCCCCTTGTTGTCAGTGTCCTCAAGGATCCAGTTCCGTCCTTTGTCTTGTCTCTCTAACCATGTAAGCAACTCATTGGCTTTATCACCGACATCATAGAGACAATGCTGGGTAGCCAGCGCATGAGTGCACGCTATTTTCCATTACTGCTCTTAATGTGTGCTGCTTCAGTTGATGGTGCAATGGGAGAGAAACTGATTCCCCACTTGCCACACGAACCTCCAGGAAAGCACATTCCTTGTCCTGAGCCTCGCACTTCAATTTACGTTCCTTACGTACATTCTCCCAATCAAGGCTTGTGTCTGGCCTTGAATCACTGCCTTGAATTCACCCTATAGCACGCAAGCTGATTCAACAGGCCGCCCGTTCTCCTTAAAATAGAATTCTGCTCAATCACTCATACAACCTTTGAACGTCTTGTCTTTTAAATATCACGGATCAACCTTTGGGGTAGGATGAAGTCCACAACCGGACCATCGAGTTGCACCTCCACCAGCGAATGGTCTGAGATTCCCCCTGCTATGTGCGTAACAGCTCTAAAATCAACTTTATGGACAGTCTGGGTGAAAGGATGGTGCAGGCATGCCAGACTACCATGTGCTGCAGATAGGTGCGTCCGGTTCTGATACCCTCTTCCCCTCTAGGGGAAGAGGAGAAGTGTGGCTCACCGATTAGAGCGGCAGACCCTGAGGTAGAGGTCTGGCCCGCGACCAGGGTTCAGTTCCCGACGCGGCAGGGTCTTGGGCTCAATGTCCACGGACTTGATAATTCTCGCCTAGGTGCCTACTCTAATCATGGGTCCCACTCTGAAACTCTGGGCAATAGCTTGCTTAATCTCCACAACGGCTCCGAAAGCGCTAGGATGCCTGGCCTCACCGTGGAGGTGCCCAGTAAGGCGGCATCTCACAGGGAAAGCCAGGAAGGGTTCCACAGCGGTATACAGCACCATGATACCTTTCAGGTGATAGTGCGCTTTACAAGTATACCCACATTTACATTTACGTTTAGGAGTATCATGAATATAGTATAGGTGCAGTTCTGTCATTCCAGTCACCCCAATGCGTATATGCTCTGTCATAAGCGTTTTATCCTTCCACAGGATGAGTCAGTCTTTTCTGGGTCTCTTTCCTGTTTCCCGGCACTTGAATGGCACGCCCGAACACTCGAGAGAGCAGTGACCCACCAGCAGGCTTTTGTGGAGCGCTTTTGTCCTGGATGTAGGGCTGCATACAGTAGGGCATCCACTCTGTCTTTTCTTTGCCTTTGCCTGAAGATCAGCAGTCCCAAGGTAGAAGTCACACCTGGCCTGTCGGAGCCCCTCTGGAGGCCCGACTGTCAGCAATTAAGCCCACACTGTGGCCGGCTGGACCACAGGCGTAAGCTCATACAGGGTGTTCGACACTGGCGTAGTTGTAGTCACTCATGGGCCTCTGACACAGAGTAGTCAGAAATTCAGCAGCTAAAAGCCCAACACAGGCTCTCCAGGAAGCCAGTAGATTCAGACCCTTTTGTGTTAGGAATTTGGCAAATGCAACCTTGAACGGGGTGTTGCCAGCACACAATCGTCCAACTGGGCCTTAACAATCACGTTGTGGTAGAGTTTTATTTCCTGCCTTGATCTGTTGGGAGGGTCTTGGCGGGGGAGGAGGGGGTCCCTCAGACTAGCTGGTCCTGCTGGATGGCTTTCCGGCCCGCCCTACAAATAACGAGGATGTGTCGGACCTTGCTTTTTCCAGGACAGTCTTGTCCTCCTGCTGGATAGTCAAACTCATTTCCCTTTCTTACCAGAGTATAAAAGAGGGATAGATGGTCCCACTTGTATAAACAACTGGCAGGCAGGAGATGCAGTTTACTCTGTCGCACTCTCACATTGCTTTTATGCTACGCACACCAACACCCTAAACACGCACATGATGTTAGCGCAAAGTCTGGGCACAGGCATAGAAATGGAGCATTACATGGGTGTGTCATCTATTCCAGGTGTAGCAGTTCTGAATAAACCCAGGGCATTTTCTTTTGACCGGAAGCTTCTCCTGGATGAGCAGTTTATTGTGTATATGCAGGCTTGGATGGCTGAATTCCTTCGTATTAATCGGGGTAGTACTGATCCTGAGTATGTTTGGGATGCATTCAAGGCTGCTTTTAGGGGAGAAACCATTAGTTATGGTTTGTATAATCAGACGCAACAGGCATTAAAGGAACATGAGCTATATCAGGGTCTGGTCAGAGCTGAAGAGGCTCTAGTTCAGGGTATTCATATGGGTAGGGACATTGGGGCATTTGTAGTAGAAGTGTCAAAGATCAAGGCGAAAATAAATCTCCAATGGAGCCAAGAGGCTGCTAAAAAATATGTAGTAAGACAGTGACTTAACTATGAATATGGGGAGGCCAGCGGTAGGTGCTTGGCGTAAAAATTAAGGATGAAGGAGGCAGCTGAGAGAATCAATTACATTTGGGATAGTAATGGCCAGTGTGTTGAGAATGAGAATGGTATTCTGGAGGTGTTCAGAAGTTTTATATGAAGCAGTATACACGGATGATCAATATGATGTCCGGAAAGTCAAGGAATTTGTATCTCAACAGTGTGAGCAAGATATTGGGGAGGAGGACGTAACGAGATTAGAAGCTCCTATTACAATGCTGGAACGCGAACAAGCTATTAAGGAACTTGCAATTGGTAAGGCTGCGGGCCCTGATAAATTACCATTGGAGGTATATAAAGCTTTCTTCGAGTTTATAAAAGATGATATGTTATTAATATTTAAAAGAGCACAAGGTGGATTGGCACCGAAATCACGGGGCGAAGCCAGTATTATTGTGTTTAGAAAAAAGGTAAACCAGCGTAGCTTCCAGCATCGTATCGCCCCATATCTCTTTTAAACGCGGATGGCAAAATGTATTCAAAAATGTTGGCCACTCGGCTTGCCACCGTAATATCGCCACTTGTGTCTATTAGACAACATGGCTTTATCCCTAAGCGTGGCACTACAAATCATGTTAGTAGAGTTATTGCATTATTAGATAACGCCAACGCTACTGGGGACCCGCTGAGCCTTATTTTGTTAGATGCCGAGAAGGCGTTTGACCGAGTGTCTTGGTGTTTTTTATGGGAAGTAATGCGGCAGCGGGGTTTTGGGCAGCAATATATAGTAGCAATACAAACGCTATACTGCCAACCTGTCGCTAAGATCTGTACCCTGGGCCTCGAGTCAAAAGCAGTGGTAATAAAGTGGGGTACTAGACAGGGCTACCCCTGCTCCCCATTATTATTTGCCCTGTATATAGAGCCTTTTTTGAAAATGCTTGACCATAGCCCACAAATACAGCCTGTTATTGTTCAGCAGCAACAATATCGGGTTCTGGCTTACGCAGACGATGTTGCGGTGCTTTCTGTTAAACCTGCAGCAGCAATACAGGCAGTAGAACATCTCGCTGCAGAATATGGGTCTGTCTCGGGATATAAATTAAACACCGCCAAAACGCAAATCTTGTGCCATAATGTTAGGGGTTTTAATGACCCACGGGTCTCACAGGAAGTAACATATCTAGGAGTGCTATTAAGGACCTCGACACCAGCATTTGTTGGCGCTAATTGTTGGAAGCTTGTACAAGGGGTGTGTAGACAGCTTGATCGGTGTGAATGCTTGCATCTGTCATTAGTTGGCAGGCGCAATATGCTGAAAATGATGATTCTGCCAAAAATACTGTATTTTTTTTAGATGTGTTCCACTTGAAGTCTCACGCACTCATTTGACACAATTACAGTCATTATGTATGAACTTTATATGGGCATGAGGGAAGGCCCGCAGAGCTGCACGGTTTATGGTGTTACCTAGAGCGGTTGGGGGATGGTCTGTACCGGACTTTACACTCTACTACTATGCATGCATGCTCCAACATATGAATATACTCTTTACTGGAATAGGGCCAAGTGTGGCTGCTGAATCTCCTGCTATATATCATATGTTGCTGGGGTCAGATGCAAAAAACTGTTTGTTCATTCACCTAGTCTGGAGCTATTAATAGCGCACAAGATTCAAGACTGTATTAGCAGCTTGGAAGGTTTGGAAAGCTATTAAGAAAATGTTCATGATAGAGAAAGTCTCCTGGTATACCCCACTGTTGTTACTTGCTTTCCGAGTGTATTTTGGGATAGGACAGTGCAGAACTGGCAGAGTAAGGGTATAAAAATAGTGGGGGGTTTGTATACGGAAGGGGGTCTGAAATCGTTTAATCAGATCATGGAACAATACCATATACCCGGGCAGATTTTTTAAAATATTTACAAATTAGGAACTATCTCCTCACTGCCTGGTGGAATATTCAGACTAAATCTCTTATTGAAGCTAGCCGAAAAGCAGTAAGAATAGGGGGGTTATATAGTTGTATGTTAGAAACAAGATCTAATGATTTGGAAGAACATAATCGTAAGTGGGAAAGCAGGTTAGGATGTTCTGATATTAGTTTGGAGACCTCCATTGAATTAGCTAGTCGATTATTTATGACTGCTAACCTGTCTGCCCAACATTATAAAACTATTTTTTATTTATATATGACACCTCATAAGATTGCCAAATGGGGTGGTGGACAGGAGGGGAAATGCTTTCGCTGTGATAACCCTGATGTAGATGTGATGCATATCTTCTGTACGTGTCCACTATTAAAATAATTATTAGAGCATGTTGATAAATTTCTAACTGCTATTTTGGAAACACCTATTGATTTGTCGCCTACGCAGCTTTTGTTGGGTGTAGAGATGGGGGTAAATGCTGATAGTGTACCAAGGAATGCTATATATTTGAATTTTTTAGCAACAGCAGTATTAAGGCTATGTATAGCTTCAAGCTGATAACAAAGAGATCCCCTATAGTTTGAGGCTTGGAGGGCTAGGTTCTAGGCTAAATTTAATTTAGAGTATAGTTTGTATGCATTAAAAGGTAGGCGTAAGCGAAAGCTGGGCGTACAAATTTGGGGTCCTGTTTTATCTTATTTGGATGGCAATTTTTTTTTTTGTTGTGTTTAATTCTATGTACTAAAGTTGGGCATACCAGAAGAAGTCGATCTGCTATGGAACTGTCCGAGTTAAATGTATATGCTTAAATGTGGTGTGATGGTTAAGACGCATGTACTCACTATACTTTAATTTGTTTGTACTCTTGTGAGTTGAATACTCATGTATTGCTAATAAAAAACAAAAAACAAAAAAAATAAACATAGGTGTATCAGCAGGACGCCACTCCACTGACCATGATGCAAAGATCTCATCAGGCTATTGATCCTTACAACAGGGTGCATTGCCACCACCGCTCAAGCTGTTAAACCCATGATAGTCCTCTGGCTTAAAAAAGGGAACACTTGGTGTGACCCTCCAGGTCACAGGACCGGTCCAAGACCGCTCATAGTCCCTTGTTAGAAGTTGCACAGTGCTGGAGTGGCAGAAAAATCTCATGTTATTGTTTTTTTTTAAACTTTGTGGTATATTTACCCCAGCAACATGCAGTCACAAGTTTGACGCCATGGACAGGGGAGTTGCCACGAGGAACAGATTCGTCTGCCTGTCAAACCACATGCCATTCACTATTTCATAGTGTTTTTCTGCTTTTATTTACCACTTGTTTTAAGCAGGTGGTAGATAAATGCATGTGGTTGGTTGGGCGATGGGTGAAGCAGGGGAGGGGAGGGTAAAGAAATGTCTAACAAAGGGAAGAATTGTGTGTTTCTCCCAGTTTGTATAAAAACAGCATAAGTCTTGGCTGCTTCTGCTGCACCCAGAGTCTTGTGCGTCTTTTCAGTCTTATTTTCCTGTCTGGAAAAAAATGGTGTCCTGTTTTTTTGCACCCGGTACATCCAAGTGCAGAAAAACCTAACAACTGATAATCAGGTGGAATAAAATGAGCACATGAAAGTACTCCTTAATTTCATTGCCCTTGATTCATACTCTGGACATAGTTGAGGGATATGTGTAGGCATAGTCCTCGCAGCACACAATAGATTTGTGTGCGGCAGAGACCAGAACTCAAAAGTCAGGATACCAGATACAAGTAGGTGGTAACTCAGGGCAGGGTAAACGCCTGTTGTCCATGGAGGGGAAATTCCCGTCCCAGAAATCTACATTAAAAATGAATTAATAGTATCCTTTTTTAAATATCTGTTTGGTGCCAATGCATATGACTTTAATTTCTGCCTTTGGGATTCAATGTTACAAGTCCATAGGGTGGACTTGTAACATCAAGCGGGCCAAGGCGACTTTTATACAAACGTCCCTGCTGCAGGCGCCTAATAAATCTCAAGCCCTGTTCAAAATTGTCAAGGACTTGTCTCATCCGGTTTGTGCGGCTAATTCGGTCCGGGCGTCACAGGCTCTGTGCGACTCGTTGGCTCTTGCCTTCGAGGAGAAGACCTCTAAGATCCTGGAGGGCTTAACACATCCCGTATCTGCGGAGGCCAGCCTGGGAATGGCCGCTGACCTGTCTAGTCGATCTTGTATTAGTGTTGCCGACCGGGGGCTGGGAGCTCTGGCTAGCTCACCCAGCCGACCGCAGCCGATCGGGGTGGGAGCTCCGGAGGAGCAGCCCAGTCGACCCCAGACGTGCATTGTTGCCTCTGATCTGGGAGCTCCGGGCAGCTCACCCAGTCGATCCCAGCCGATCGGTGTGGGAGCTCTGGTGGAGCAGCCCAGTCGACCCCAGACGTGCACTGCTGCCTCTGATTTGGGAGCTCCGGGCACCTCACCCAGTCGACCCCAGCCGATCGGTGTGGGAGCTCCGGTGGAGCAGCCCAGTCGACCCCAGACGTGCACTGCTGCCTCTGATCTGGGAGCTCCGGGCAGCTCACCCAGTCGACCCCAGCCGATCGGTGTGGGAGCTCCGGTGGAGCAGCCCAGTCGACCCCAGACGGCTACTGCTGCCCTTGGGCCGGGAGCCTCGACCATTTTACCCAGGCTATCCCGGCTGAATTTCCCCCCCCCCCCCCCCCCCCTTCCTTTGAAGAATTTTGTAAGATTGCTCATTCGGTGTCATCGGGGTCTCCGCTTGATCCGCTGCCCCCCAAGTTTTGGAAGGCCTTTCATGCAGAACTTCTTCCGCCTCTGTTTTCGATCTGCCTCCAATCCTTGGAATCGGCGTCGGTGCCAGAAAGCTGGAAGTTAGCAGTGGTGTCGCCTCTGCTAAAAAAGCCAACTTTGGATCCGGCCTGTTTCTCCAACTACAGGCCGATCTCCTTGCTTCCTTTTCCGATCAAGATCCTGGAAAAGTGGGTAACTCTCTCTCTCTCTGGCTTCCTGGAGAACATCGGGTGGTTCGACGAGGCCCAGTTTGGCTTCCGCCCTGGACATGGGACGGAGACCGCGCTGGTGACCGTATTGGACAATCTGCGTTCGCGTGTCGACAGTGGTCGGGCAGCATTTTTGGTGCTGCTCGACATGTCGGCCGCGTTCGATACGGTCTGCCTTCGGACCCTGGTCCGGAGGCTGGAGGAGTGCGGGGTCACCGAGGGGGCTAGAGACTGGCTGATTTCATATCTTGGTGGTAGGCAACAGTTGGTCTCACTTCCGCCTTTCAGCTCTGAGCCAAGGAAAATAGGACAGGGGGTTCCACAGGGCTCGGCCATCAGCCCGATACTGTTCAACCTGTACCTCCGCCCTTTAGTCCAGCTAATAAAATGTTTCGGTGTCTAAGCATTTAATTATGCCGACGACACCCAGCTGGTCTTTTCCTTGTAAGGGAATAATGCGGTCTCGCTGGGCACCTTCCATCGCTGTATGGCAGCCACAGCGGACTGGCTACGAGCTAACTCTCTGCAATTTAACAGCTCGAAGACGGAGGTGCTCCACTGTTCTACTGATCGTATTCCGCGGGCACTGCCCGAGAACTTCTGGCCCAGTACCTTTTCCAAACCAGTGCTGGCATCGGAGTCAGCAGGCAACCTGGGGGTAATGTTTGGCCCTAATTTACAACTTGACATACACGTCAACAAAACCACTGGAGCGTGTATGATGCTGCTACGCATGTTACGCAGAGTCCTACCTTTTCTCCCTGTTCATGCCAGGCCGGAAGTAGTCCGTGGGACCATATTAAGTCGGCTCGACTACTGCAACGGACTTCTTTTGGGGGCCCCAAAAAATTTGATAGGGAAGCTTCAGCGGGTGCAGAACATGGCCGCTAAGCTGGCCCTTTCCCGGCCCAGGTCTAGCTCTTCCACTCTTGCGCTACGAGATCTGCATTGGCTCCCGGTAGATCTACGGGTTCAGTTTAAAGCGGCATGCTTGGTGTTTAGAGCTGTACACCTTTTGGGCCCTATCCCTCTGCAAAATATGTTTGCATGGTACTCGGCCCCACCGCTTTTGCGGTCTTCGTCGGCTCACCTCCTGGTGGTGCCAAGGTTTCAAAGAGTGAGGATGGGTGGTCGCTCTTTTAGCGTGGCTGCAGCTAAATTATGGAACTCCCTCCCACTCTCTCTAAGGAGTCACAAGGACTATCTTCCGTTCAGGAAGGCCTTAAAAACGCACTTATTCCCTAAATAATGGTTGCGCGACTACTTCAGTCAAAGTGCACGGTTCTCTGATCAAAGCGCCAGGATGCCCTTTGGGTGACAGGCTTGCGCTCTACAAATATATTAAATAAATAAATAAATAAATAAATAGGGTGCATGTATCCTTTGTGAGCTTAATAAAATGTTGAAAATTCTATAAATCCTCACTCCTACATCCAAGTACTCTCAGGCTACAATTCTACACTCTGCTCTGTATGAAAACCAGCTCAACATTTTCAAAATTCTGCAACTCTGCATTGATTTGGCTTGTAAATTATATTTTGGGAAATTTTCATGTATTAACTATTTAATTTTAATACTATAGGTGATTGAAATTACTGACGAAGAAAGCAAGATTTAGCACCAGGCAACTGAAGTCTGTGCCTTAAGAAGGATTATTTTGAAAAACTGAAGGACATCCAGCATTCTATGTTTAAACAATTTCCAAAATCTAAGTGTGTCGAGGAAGTGGGAGCTGAGGAAAGTACTATACTGTAAGTGAAGTCTCTAATTTAGCATTTCATTAACCCAGAGCAAAGCCATATCTGTGTACAGAATAACCTTCATCTAAAACATCATGTAATTCTAGAGAGGAAGCACACACTGCATAAAAAGAAAGTTATAACAAAAGGTTTCTTCTGCAGACCATCAAAGAAAAGACGCTGAGAGAAGACTCTGAAGCTGACACGTTAACAACCGAAAGATTGGAAAATCACCTTTGTTCAACAACTGTTTTTAACCAGTTACACAAGTTTGAGACTATCTGACTCTGGGTAGAAAACCACGACCCACTCTGCTCACTCTTGCGAAAACCTTAAAAATTCACCACTTTATTGTGTTCATAACCATCTCAGATTGTTTATTTTTTATTGTGTACTGTTCTGTATTTCTATGTAAATCGCTTCAACAGTATCTGCTGTGAATGAGTGATATGTAAAACTGTTAAATATAAAAATGGATTAAATGAGCACAGTTGCGCTATAGGTAATGTAAATAAATCCTCGTCTTCAGAACTACAAACCTTAACCTTACACCAAACATAGAAAGGGTAAAAGGAACTGATGTTCTGAGACTCGTGATCCACAATAGTACTGTGCACGTTCTAACGCCCTCAGTTACTGCCATTACGTCAGTGCAAAAAGGTACTTATCAGTTTTATTAATAAATATCAGACTAACACCTTATCACTGCATTGCTAAGAACCTATACAAATAGATTTGAGAAAATCTTCAGTCGCAAAATAAGTTGCTGCCGGATAGGCTATAACCTAAAGACTATTATCTGCTAGAAATATTTCGACAGGTGTTACAGGGCTGCTTCCAGACATAGTTTGCTCAATTCAAGTGTTAAAAAGATTACACACAATTTCTTTTAGAGATAAATGCTGAACATTATCTAAACAAGCCTAACTCTAAAATCGGGTTCACTCTTAATGTGGCATATAAGCAAGAGAAAACTAAACGTAGAGATATTAACTCTAGGAATACACCTTATAAAAACACGGACTGTGAGAACAAGTTCAGTGTTCAAAACCGCCTCAATCAAGGCAAAATAACCTAAGTCGGGGGAAAAAGTTACATGTGCCAAAAAAGATACAGCCATAAATCTTATCTCACAGAATTTGACACAATGCACACTGGGGGAAACCACTCTCAGTGCAAAGTATGCCAAAAAAGTTTCAGGCGTAAATCTTATCTCACTGTGCATATGAGAATCCACACTGGAGAAAAACCTTATCAGTGCTCTGAATGCCAGAAAAGGTTTAGTGTCAAAGCGAGTCTATATCTACATGCATTAACCCACTCTGGGGAAAAACCTTACCAGTGCGCTGAATGCCCGAAAAGTTTCGCCCGTAAATCGAAACTCGCTGAACATATGAGAATCCACTCTGGAGAAAAACCTTTTCAGTGCGCTGAATGCCAGAAATGTTTCAGTGACAGAAGAGGACTTACTATACATACAAGGACCCACACTGGGGAAAAACCTTACCAGTGCTCTGAATGCCAGAAATGTTTCAGTGACAAAAGAAGACTTACTGAACATACAAGGACCCACACTGGGGAAAAACCTTACCAGTGCTCTGAATGCCAGGAAAGGTTTTGTAACAAACAAAGCCTTTCTCAACATGCAATAACCCATTCTGTGGAACAACCTTATCAGTGCTCTGAATGCCCGAAAGTTTTCAGTGTAAAACGTATTCTCACACAGCATACAAAGATCCACACTGGGGCAAAACGTTATCAGTGCTCTGAATGCCACAAATGTTTCAGTGAAAAAAAGAGTCTCACTCGGCATACAAGAACCCACACTGGGGAAAAACCTTATCAGTGCTCTGAATGCCAGAAATGTTTCAATTACAAAAACAGTCTCACTCATCATATAAGAACCCACACTGGGGAAAAACCTTATCAGTGCTCTGAATGCCAGAAATGTTTCAATGACAAAAACAGTCTCACTCATCATATAAGAACCCACACTGGGGAGAAACCTTATCAGTGCTCTGAATGCCAGGAAAGGTTTTGTAACAAACGACGTCTTTCTCAACATGCAATAACCCATTCTGTGGAACAACCTTATCAATGCTCTGAATGCCAGAAATGTTTCAGTGTAAAAAGTAGACTCACACGGCACATACGAATCCACACTGGGGAAAAACCTTATCAGTGCTCTGAATGCCAGAAATGTTTCAGTGTACGAAGTAGACTCACACGGCACATAAGAATCCACACTGGGGAAAAACCTTATCAGTGCTCTGAATGCCAGAAATGTTTCAGTTTAAAAAGTAGACTCACACAGCATACAAAGATCCACACTGGGGAAAAACCTTATCAGTGCTCTGAATGCCAGAAACGTTTCACTGACAAAAGAACTCTTTCTCAACATACAATAACCCACACTGGGGAAAAACCTTATCCATGCTCTGAATGTCAGAAATGTTTCAGAGACAAACTCAGTCTCACTCAGCATATAAGAACCCACACTGGGGAAAAACCTTATCAGTGCTCTAAATGCCCAAAAGATTTCAAACTTAAATCACTTCTAACTGCACATGTGAGAGTCCACACGGGCGAAAAACCTTATCAGTGCTCTGAATGCCCAAAAGATTTCACACTTAAATCACTTCTAACTGGGCATGTGAGATTCCACACTGGGGAAAAACCTTATCAGTGCACTGAATGTGACAAATGTTTCAGGGTAAAAAGCAATCTCACTCAGCATATAAGAACCCACACTGGGGAAAAACCTTATCAGTGCTCTGAATGCCAAAAATGTTTTGGGCAAAAAAACAATCTCATTAATCATATAAGAACCCACACTGGGGAAAAACCATATCAGTGCTCTGAATGCCAAAAATATTTCTGCCAAAAAAACAATCTCATTAATCATATAAGAACCCACACTGGGGAAAAACCATATAGGTGCTCGAATGCCAGATATGTTTCAGTAAAAAAGGCAGTCTCACTTACCATATAAGAACCCACACTGGGGAAATACCTTATCAGTGCTCCAAATGCCAAAAATGTTTCAGCCTTAAATGTAATCTCACTAAACATATGAGAATCCATACTGGAGAAGAAAATTATCAGTGCTCTAATTGTCAGAAAAGATTCAGAGGTAGAGATCATTTCAAGCGCCATAAGAAAACACACCATCAAAATATTTTAGTGCCAGAAAAGCATCAGTTTTAAACACAATCTCCCTCTACATGAGCAGACGCACACAGGGGAAAAACATTACCAATGCTGTGAATGCCAGAAATTCCTATCTGATAGGCACAGCCTCACTAATCATAAGCGATTCTCCATACTGATGAAAAACTTTATGAGTGTTCTGAATGCCAGAAGAGCTGTAGAGAAAAACGCTATCTCACCATGAGAAACTCCACACTGGAGAAAATCCTTATGCCAAAAAAGCTAGTATCTGAAAGACAGAATCTGAAAGAAACACGTTAGTGTTAGAATCCTTACCTTAGAATTACCCCCAGGCGTCAGACTGGATACGGAAAGTTTTTCGTCAGCAGTACCCCTGCGCGTCGGTAGGCGTCGTCTGCGGCTCCGTGTCCGTCGTCGGTGTCGTGATCGCCGGAATGATGTCGCTGGAGTACTTAGACGCCGCCCTCGTGCGCTGACGTCAGTTCTTCTTTTTTCCGCGCCAGCTAGCGCAGATCCGGGAAGAGCACGTACCTTTAGTCATTTTTTACTAACTTTTTGGACATTTTTGTCTATCTTTGTCGAGTCGACTCGACTCCTGGTGCCAGTAGGGATGCCCGGTTTCAAGCTGTGTGACGCCTATCACCGACTGATGTCTGTTACCGACCCCCTCCGCCGGTGTTCCTACTGTTTGGGGGCGACCACGATGACAAGTCGTGCTCCGACTGCCGGGCCTTGACGTCGAAGGCTAGGCGGGAGCGTTCCCGTAAGCTCCTCGAGCTCCGGCAGTCGATCTGTGCCGCTTGAGGTCCCAGTCGGGGAGGAAGTCGAGGAACTGGTCGCGGAGCCGCAGTCATCACCGATCATCCGGATCCAAGTCCTCGCACTCGGGTAAGCCGAGGCATGTCAAAAAGAAGCAGTGAGGACTCCCCTCGCCACTCACGCGGCTCAGGAGTCGCATCCTGTCCCACACCCTCTGGTCCCTGGACTGAATGCGACTCCAGGCGATATTAGAGACTTCCTCGTAGCCAAGAGGACTCTCTTCTCGCCGTCGACACCTGCCGGCGTGGCTTCGGGCCCGCGGGTCCGACTGGGAGTCCTAACTTGCTTGCGGCTTCGGCCCCGGTGCCGTCAGCAACTTCGGTCTCGGCGTGCAGGACCCCGTGGGATCCAGGCCTGGATCCCGGTCGACGCCAGTTGACCTTATGACTCCTCCGCTGGTGCTGACCCCGGCGCCATCCTCGGACAACACCGTCTCTGGTTTTAGCCCCAGTCCCGGTTCGGCGTCGGAGCAGTGCCGTCCCCGATGTCGATGGGTGAGCCCTTCACCTATGACCCGGCTCTGTCATTTATGCAAGTGTGGCTCACTGGTTAGAGGAGGCAGACCCTGAAGCAGAGGTCAGACCCGGGACCAGGGTTCAATTCCCGACGCGGCAGGGTCTTGAGCCCAAATGTCCACGGACTCGACAATTCTCGCTTCGGTGCCTACTCGAATCACGGGTTCACACTCTGCAACTCTGGGCAATAGCTTACTTAATCTCCACTACGGCCTCCCAGCGGCGGGAGGCCTGGCTTTCACCTTGGGGATGCCCAGTAGGGATAATCTCACAGGGAAAAGCCAGGACGGGTTCCCAAAGCAAGCGCCTTGAGACCTATCGGTGATAAGGCGCTATATAAGAACCTTTGACATTTGACATGCCTGTTAATCAGGACACGGATCAAGGGGAGGACTGGGAGGGGTCTGAGGACCCTCTGGCACAGCAGTGCCAGTTAAGTCAGGACTAGGATGATGAGCTGGGGGATGCCAGTGGTCTAGCCACTTCGCCTGACACTGGTTTTCTCTCTCCTCCCTCCGTGACTACAGAGGAGGGGGCTACTTATGCTGTGGTGTTGCGCAGGGCGGCCAAGGCCCTAGCCCTTGAGCTACCTGCAGCAGCGTGAGGACTAACTTCCTCACCGAGGTGCTTCAACCGCCAGTCGTATATATATGGGGGGGTTTACCCAAAAATAGTCACTGGGACCTGGGTTGAATGAGTACTGAGAGAAAGGGGTCCCAGTGTGGAAGCAACAATGATTTTACCATTTCACACAAAAAAATTCAAAAACAACAAATGAATCCACATTGTTTTAATTCACAATGAGGATGGGTATAACGAATATACAAAGTATCGTAGGTTGTACAGTGCCCAAGGGGGGGGGAGGAAGTGATTGAGTGAGGATGGTGTGGTACGGGAGTTGTGACAGTAAAATCAACCTGAGTAACAAAATTACATTTGTATGTTAATTCAAATACAAAAATAGGACCAATGGTTCAATGCAGCAGTATATACATGTCATACTCCAGGAGTGCAATTAATGTCAAATTAGGTATGGAGTTGACAAATATCGGGACAGTTGTCGACGTTTCGACCTTCAATGTAAGGCAGGGATTAGTGCAGCCCTTGCAGCAGGGTCTTCATCAGGACATGGAACTGGGCGGGCAACCTAATGAATATATATAAGTTCTATTAATAGTTCAGGCCCCAGTCCCTTTCTTTAATTATCAAAACTACGGCTACCAGCAACATCATTATAACCCTTTTTTAGGACAACGCCAAGCACCATGGCGTCCATCCCGTGGCAGAGGCAACAACTGGCGAGGTGGCCAGCAACGCGACCAACAAAATAAGAACAATTGGGACGGAGGACGAGGCCAGGCCCCGAAGCAAGTGCACTTTCAACCGGAACAGCATGGGGAGAGGGTAACACGCAACAAAACCTACCGATGGTAGACACTCCTGAGATCCTGAGCCCCGTTATCAACATATCTCAACACAACTTGAACGAGGATGAAATCAAAGTTCTAAACAAAGGGTTATCATATGTACCGACCCACAGACCTGATAACTTTACAATACGAACTGAACTCTTCAAGTTCTTTCGAAAAATACGGCTGAAATATTTTTTTCGCAATTCTGATGCACGGTCCAACCCTTCATTGACAGGATTACGAACACCATCTACCTTTGTACCGCACGCCAGTGCCATGTCACACAAAATACTGGCCTATGAGACCGTTGTTTGGAGAGATGTGCAACAAATTCTGGATACAAAATCATTCACAAAGTACAACATCTGTAAAACTGAAAAGTTGGCCCTGCAATCACTCGCCCGCAACAACGATGTGGTGATTAAGCCAGCGGATAAAGGCGGCGCAATTGTGATCCAAGACATGTCCGACTACGAGTCCGAGATCTTGCGCCAATTAAACGATGGGACCAGTTACCAACTACTAAGATCGGATCCATCAAAAGCCACTGCCATCGAAATTCAGCAGCTGACGCAAGCTGGCCTGGACCAGGGTTTTCTGTCTGAACACGAATTTTTATATCTTAATCAAAAACATCCACGACTGGCAACCATTTATACTATACCCAAAATACACAAAAGCATGGACCACCCCCCGGGACGCCCCATAGTCTCTGGCTGTGGGTCCATACTGGAACCACTTGGGAAGTATATCGATTTCTTCATTAAACCTCTTGCAGAGTCTACTCAATCATACCTGCGTGACACCATGCACACTATAAACATTGTCGAGAATCGATCCTTCGACCTACAGTGTCAAGTACTAGCTACATGCGATGTGGTATCGCTCTACACCTGCATCCCTCAACAGGAAGCTTTAGCTGTGATAACCAGGTGTCTAAACCAACGACCTGCTCCAGTGCAAGTTCCAACAGAGTTCATTGTAGCTCTTCTGACGATTGCAATGACAAAAAACCTTTTAATATTTAAAAATCAATTCTATCTTCAGATCTCTGGCGTAGCGATGGGGGCTCCCTTCGCCCCAGACGTGGCAATTCTATACATGGCGGCATTTGAAGATGATACTGTACTAAACAACTCCAATCCATTCAGAGACCAACTCAGTCTCTGGATGCGATATATTGACGACATACTGTTAATCTGGAGTGGCGACACTGAGGTATTATCATCGTTCTTCATATGGTTGAATCAACAATCACCCCATCTCAAATTCACAAGCCAATTGGACAACAAAACTATCAATTTTCTGGACATTACCATCTACGAGGAGTCTGGAACCTTATTCACTACACTCTATCGCAAACCTGCTGAGAGGAATTCACTGTTACAATATACCAGCCATCATCCTCGCGCACTCCGTGACAACTTGCCATTCGGACAGTTCCTCCGTATCCGGAGGAACTGTTCCAACAAAGATCACTATTTCAAGGAATCTGAGGACCTTGCGAACCGTCTTCAAGAACGGGGCTATCCTAGACGGCTAGTCAAGAAGTCAAGGAAACGTGCCTGGTTTTATCTAAGAGATGAACTACTCACTCCAAAAGACAGGACAGAGGAACAAAATAACAGGATTGTGTGTGTGACAACGTTTTCGACTAAAAGCAATCAAATCAAACGCATTGTAAACCAACATTGGCAATTGATATCCGACGATGTCAATCAAATGGCTACACCATTACATGCTTTCAAAAAAGCCAAAAGTGTGAAGGATTATGTAGTGCGGTCCTTTATACCAAGTCCTGATGACCCCACCATTACCTCATTATGGAATCTTCCACCAGTTGTTGGCCACTTCAGGTGTGGCCACTGCAAGGCCTGTGACACCACCATACCAACAAAGGAATTCGTACATCTCCAACTCAGAATCAAACTCAAATTCCACAGCAATTGCAATACATCTAACATCATCTATGCAATAGTATGTCCATGCAAATTGATTTATATTGGCCAAACCCAACAAAAGGCTAAGGTAAGAATTCTCCAACATATGAGCAGGATCAGATGTATGGTCCAAGGCGCCCCACTTGTAGACCATTTCAAACTCGCGGCACACCCCCCAGATAGTCTCCGGTGGGTGGTACTAGAAAAGGCAGTTTTGGGACCACGAGGTGGTAACATTGCTGGTATTCTAAATGTACGCGAAGTAAAGTGGATGCTTCTTTTTAATTCTATCCATAATGGACTCAACGAACAGGATAGCTCTTTTTCCCAGTTAGCAATATTACCCTAATATGTTCCTATGTAACTGACTACCCTGGGGTGGTAGCATAATCCTGAACTGATCTGACTCAGAACTGGCCTATACCCTCATGTGAGAGGTACGCCAAAAATAGCTAAAATCGGTTAGAATTAGTTAGATCCTTAAAGATCTCCTCTTTGATTGGTTGTTACACACTGCAATGGCTTCACCAATGTGTCTGGGGAATTCTATATCTAATCCTTTTTGCAACTATTGTCTGTGGTTTTTCTATGTCTGATTAATCATCATTTCATCATGTCAATGACCTTTTCGGCTATTATAGAGCACTTCAAACGAACTCCATTAATTGCCGCTAAAGTATTATAATCGTACTAAACGCGCAGTCTTTTTTCAATGTCTATTCATGACCCATAGTCACGTGAAACCGTTCCCTAGGTTACTATCCTAACCAGGAAGCTCGTCTTGCGATTGCAGACGCAGACATGAGCGGGAGTACATGCCCGATTAAGTCGGCGTTCGGTGAGTTCCATCCGCCCTGCCACTCCAGCTTTTGAGATCGTGATCTCCGATGAGATCCTCCATTCACGATAATTTTTTAACTTATTGCCTCACAGATACCACGGAGTGATCCCCTTCAGACCACCTCTGGACTTATTGCCGAGCTACCGCATTAGGTAAGCGCCCTTTTCTCCACACGTCTCTGGTGTCGAGTCACTCCCACGGGACGGTGCTCGGTGAGCCTCATCCGCCCTGCCACTGCAGTCTTTGAGATCGTGATCCCCGATGAGATCCTCTATTCACGATCATTTTTTAACTTATTGCTTCACAGATACTACGGAGTGATCCCCTTAAGACCACCTCTGGACTTTTTGCCGAGCTACCGCATTATGTAGGTAAGCGCATGTTTCTCCACTCGTCTCTGGTGCCGAGTCACTCCAACAGGACGTTGCTCTGTAAAGTCTAACTCAATGTCTTGTTCCAGATACGGCCAAATCCACCGCCCGCGGGCCGGTCTCGACCTCCACCGCTCTCTCAATTTCACAAAGTGAGTACACAACGCTTGTGTATATGATGACCGGTAATCCATTTTGAGCCTCTGAAAAGAATAACAGTATGTTTATTCTGCTGCTCTCAGAACCTTCGGTTCCCACAATTCTAATTTAATTTGTCTCCCACCCTTAGTAATGAATATGACCCACGGCGATGAAAGCCCCTCACAGGAAGAGCAATAATCATAACGGTATGCTCTATGTTGATGTGTGCTTTTTGTTACAACTCACAATTAAGTTGTGTCCCACGATTATTTTGAACTATTAATAGAACTTATATATATTCATTAGGTTGCCCGCCCAGTTCCATGTCCTGATGAAGACCCTGCTGCAAGGGCTGCACTAATCCCTGCGTTACATTGAGGGTCGAAACGTCGACAACTGTCCCGATATTTGTCAACTCCATACCTAATTTGACATTATTTGCACTTCTTGAGTATTACATGTATATACTGCTGCATTGAACCATTGGTCCTATTTTTGTATTTGAATTAACATACAAATGTAATTTTGTTACTCAGGTTGATTTTACTGTCACAACTCCAGTACCACACCATCCTCACTCAATCACTTCCTCCTTCCCCCCTTGGGCACTGTACAACCTATGATACTTTGTATATTCGTTATACCCATCCTCATTGTGAATTAAAACAATGTGGATTCATTTGTTGTTTTTGTTTGAAATGGTAAAATCATTGTTGCTTCCACACTGGGACCTCTTTTTCTCAGTACTCAACCCCCAGTAAATGTAAATGTAAATTGATACTTGTATAGCGCACTACTCACCCGCAAGGGTCTCAAGGCGCTTGTACGAATAACGCTGTGGAACCCATCCTGGCTTTCCCTGTGAGGTGTCCACTCCTGGGCACCCCCAAGGTGGAGGCCAGGCATCCTTAGCGTTGTGGGGGCCGTTGTGGAGATTAAGCAAGCTATTGCCCAGAGTTGCAGAGTTGGACTCCATGATTGGAATAGGCACCGAGACGAGAATTATCAGGTCCGTGGAATTTTTGAGCACAAGACCCGCCGAGGCGGGGAATTGAACCCTGGTCCCGGACTAGACCTCTGCATCAGGGTCTGCCGCTCTAACCATTGAGCCACACTTCTCTGAGCCAGTCAGCTCTACGAAGCCTCTGCTGCCGTTTATTGAGGCCCTCACTGACTTTCTGATGGGCACCTGGTCCAAGCCCTCCACAGTTCTCCCTGTGGATCAGTACGTGGACCGACGCCAACGCCCGGCTCCGGGCGACCCCTGCTTTCTGTCCACCCACTCCACCCCCGAGAGTCTGGTTATCCAGGCCTCCACTTCCCAGACCGCATTCCCGACCGCTCTGCCATATCAGGAATCCAAAAGGCTAGATCAGTTTGGCAAGAAACTGTTCTTCTCGGTCAGCCTAGGATTGCGGTCCATTAACACTTCATGCCTTTTGGGCTGTTACACGCTCTCTCTGTGGGATACGGTGGCGGACGTGCTACCCCAGTGTCCGGCGGAGGCCCAGACACAGCTCGCTCAGGCTGTCGCTGACGGCCGAGACACAGCACTGTATTCCATCCGATGTGGACTTGACACCACGGACTCGCTGGGCAGAGCAAATTCAACGACTGTGGCGATTACTCGTCACGCCTGGCTGAGGTTCGCCAGTTTTTCAGGGGATGTCCAGAACACACTCATGGACATGCCCTTTGATGGCCGTCTCCTCTTTGGCGACAAAGCAGATAGCGAGCTTGAGCGCTTTAAGGACTTCAGGGCTATGGCCAAGTCCTTGGGCCTGTCGGGCCAGCGCCAGCAAACTTCTGCTTTTCGTCTCTTTCGTGGCCACGGAAGGGGCACCCCCACACGTTTGTACAGCCTCAACGCGGTCGCGGACGTTCTGCCCGCCGTGGTGGAGCAGGGGGTCAGAGAGCCAGTCAGTCCACATCAGCTCCCGCAGCTTCTGCCTTAAAGCCTTCCTAGTCTGAGCTTTCAGGCTCATTCCACGCCAGTCGGAGGCAGGATTTGCCATTACGTACTCCACTGGCGTTCCATCACTTCGGACAGGTGGGTGCTGCAAATCATCCGAAGGGGCTACTCCCTCCCCTTTGAGGCGACCCCTCCAGCCATGCCACCACAGTACCATGTCGGGGGATCACTTGCAACTTCTGCGAGAGGAAGTTACGGCCCTTATGGCCAAGGGGGCCATCAAGCGCGTTCCTGGTCCAGAAGTAGGACGTGGTTGTTATTCCCACTACTTTCTGGTTCCAAAGAAGGGCAAAGGGGGCCTGTGCTCTATCTTGGACCTCAGGAGCGTCAACGGCTCCCTCCTGAAGGAGAAGTTCAAGATGCTGACTTTAGCTCAGGTTCTGGCTGCCGTAGACCCTGGAGACTGGATGGTAGCGTTGGACTTGCAGGACACCTATTTCCATATTCATGTCCTGCTGGCCCACCGGCGATACACGCGGTTCATGGTAGGCCACGAGCACTTTCAGTTTACCGTGCTCCCCTTCGGCCTTACCAGTGCCCCCCGGGTATTCACTAAAGTGATGGCAGTGGTTGCAGCTCATCTGCGCAGATTAGGGGTTCCAGTCTTCCCCTATCTTGACCACTGGTTGTTGAAGGCGGGCTCGCCCCAGACAGTCATCTTCCACCTCCAGAGTACGGCCGGCATCCTGCACTCGCTGGGGTTCTCCATCAACGTGCCGAAGCCACACCTGAGTCCCTCTCAGAAGATCCTCTTCATCGGAGCGGTTCTACACTCGGCGCAGTTTTGGGTGTATCCCCCCGAGCAGCGGGTTTGGGATATTCAGGCTCTGTTTCCAATCTTTCAGCCTTTATCCAGAGTTTCGGTCAGAATGACCCTGCGGCTCCTGGGGCTGATGGCCTCCTGCATCCTGCTGGTACATCACGCCAGGTGGCGGATGCGGGCTCTCCAGTGGGACCTGAAGTTCCAGTGGGCACAGCATCAGGGCAACCTGACTAACCACGTTCTGATCTTGAAGGGCACTGCGAGACAGCTGCAGTGGTGGCTCATGGACCGCGATTGGGCCAGTGGCAGATCCCTCTCCCTTCCCCAACCGGAGCACACAGTGGTGACGGGTGCATCCCTCCTGGGATGGGGTGGCCACATGGGACAGGCGGAGATCCGAGGCCTCTGGTCTCCGGCTCCATATCAACCTTTTGGAGCTGCGGGCGATCCGACTTGCACTGAAGGCATTCCTTCCCTCTGTCCGGAGAAGTGTAGTGCAGGTGTTCATGGACAACACCACCGCCATGTGGTACTGCAACAAACAAGGCGGGGTGGGGTTGTGGACCCTATGTCAGGAGGCTCTGCGCCTCTGTACATGGCTGGAATATCAGGGCATCACCCTGGTGGTTCAACACCTGGCAGGTTCGCCGAACACCAGGGCGGACGAACTCAGCCGCCGGTGCATGATAGATCACGAATGGCGTCTGTACTCGGATGTGGCGCAAGGTCTCTTTCAGCAGTGGAGAGAGCCTTGGTTAGATCTATTCGCCACCGAAGAGAATGCGCAATGTCTTCAGTTCTGCGCGAAGGAATTTGCAAGGTGGCACTCGCTCGGCGACGCTTTTCGTCGCGAGTGGAGTTCGGTCTGTTGTACGCCTTTCTACCTATCCCACTTCTGCCCAGAGTGCTGAAGAAGATCAGGCGCGACCGGGCCCAAGTCATCCTTGTGGCTCCGGATTGGGCACAAAGATACTGGTATCTCGAGCTACTCAGAATGTGAATCGATTCCCAGATTCGACTGCCTCTTCAGGAGGACCTTCTGTCGCAGCAGCAGGGAATGTCCACCACCCGAACCTGTCCAGCCTCCACCTTCATGCGTGGAGATTGAGCAGCGACAGTTGAGGCCATTTGACTTGCCTCCTGAAGTCTGTGATGCTGTTCTGCCAGACAGGCTTCCCCCCACAAAAACGGTATATGCCTGCAGGTGGAACACATTTGTGGCATGATGCACAGCAAAGGCTGTGGATAATCTCTCTGCCCCTCTTTCAGAGGTTTTCCTCTTTCTTCTTTCTGTCGCCCAGCAGGGCTCTGTCCTGGGCACTATCAAGGGCTATCTTTCGGCCATTTCAGCCTCCTAGTGGCTTCCTGGTCAGCCTTCTATTTTCAGATTCCTTGTTGTAAATAGATTCTTGAAAGGCATCACGCACATGTTTCCTCCTGTTCCTTTCGTGATGCCTCAGTGGGACTTGAATCTGGTTATTACCCTTTTGATGTGCGCTCCCTTTGAGCCACTTCATAATTGCCCTCTCCGTCTTCTGACCCTAAAAACTGCTTTCCTGGTTGCCATCACCTCGGCCAGAAGAGTAAGTGAGCTCCAGGCTCTTAGCCTGCTTTCCTCTCTGTCCATCCGCACAAAGTTGTTCTGAGGACTCGTCCTTCATTTCTACCCAAGGTGGTTACTGCCTTTGCTCAAGCCTGAGATTGTGCGAGTTATGTATCATTGGTGAACTGTAGCTGCTCTCACATCTGTGGTCTTTCTATCACACCAAACAGACCGGTTCCCTTCCTGTAGTTAGTAAGGTTACTGCCTTTCACATCGGACAGACCATTACCATGCCCACCATCTTTCCGCCTCCACATCCCTCGAAAGAGGAAGAGAGGCTCCACTGTCTGGACCTAAAACGTGCACTCTCCTTTTACCTGAACCGCGCACAACAGTTCCAGGTGGACGACCAAGTCTTTGTTGGCTAGGTGGGAGCTAAGAAGGGACAGGCAGTGCACAAGCGGACCATCTCTCGTGGGTCGTTTTGTGCATCAAGATCTGTTATTCCTTGGCTAAAAAGGAACCTCTTGTGGGGCTGCACGCCCATTCCACTCAGGCTACAGCGGCTACTACTGCTTTGAGACGGGGAGTCCCTTGCAGGACATTTGTCAGGCAGCTACGTGGGCCTCGCTGCACACGTTTGCAAAGCATTACTGCCTGGAGAGCCAAGGCCGGAGAGACTTCTTCTTTGGCCGTTCTGTTCTCCAGGACTTCCTGGTGTGATTTTGGTTCGCAGACCCACCACCGGGGTTGGTATTGCTGGGGTATCTATTCTAAGGTAAGGAATCTAACACTAACGTGTTTCTTTCAGATGCACAATTTACTTACCATCGGTAACGTTATATCTGTAAGAAACATTAGTTAGTGTTAGATTCCTTACCACCCCACCCATCCTCCCCGTTTCTGCGAACCGATATCTAGGGTTCAGGAATTTTCCTGTCAGGGCCCTAGTTTCATGGTACCAGTGTCTGTTTCTTGCATGGCTCTGCGTTCCTGGCGCGGAAAGCTATGTACAGAACTGACGTCAGCGAGGGTGGCGTCTAAGTACTCCAGTGATGTCATTTCAGTGATCTCGATGACGGACGCGGAGCCGCAGATGACACCTACCGACACGCAGGGGTACTGCTCACGAAAGTCAAATTCCACCAAGCAGTTCCAGCGCCTGTTCGTCGTACCAAACAACTGCAGCCAATGAATCCTGGGCTCGCTGTCAAACAAGTTCTAATGTGACTCCTGATGAGACCATCGCCATTGACTGTCTTGTCTGTGAGAAGCTGCTCCAGCCCTCCTGTGATGGTGGGCCGGAAGACCTTCACCGCCAAGTGAAATGCTCGCAACTCCAACAGCTTGATTTGGAGTTGGGTATCTGCCGCTGACGAGGGTTCCCTAATCTCTGTCTCCCATAGGGCCTTCCCATCCCATTCCAGAAGAGATACATGCGTCACTGTGCCAGAAGTAGGTCGTGGTTGCTATTCCCACTACTTCTTGGTACCCAAGAAGGACAAAGGCCTGCGTATTATCTTAGACCTCAGGGACATCAACCGGTTTCTCCGGAAGGAGAAGTTCAAGATGTTAACCTTGGCTCAGGTCTTGTCTGCCCTCGACCCTGGAGATTTGATGGTAGCGTTGGACTTGCAGGACGCTTACTTTCACATCCGTGTCTTGCCTGCCCACTGGGGCTACCTACGGTTCATGGTAGGCCACAAGCTTTTTCAGTTTACCACGCTCCCCTTTGGCCTTACCAGCGCCCCTAGGGTGTTCACGAAAGTGATGGCGGTGGTTGCAGCTCATGTGCGCAGATCAGGGGTTCCAGTCTTCCCCTATCTCGATGACTGGCTGTTGAAGGCAGGCTCGCCCAGGCTGTCGTCTCCCACCTCCAGACTACAGCGGACTTCCTGCATTTGCTGGGGTTCACAGTTAACGTGCGGAAGTCGCACCTGATTCCCTCCCATAAGTCCTTTGAATCAGAGCGGTTCTGGCACAGCGCAGTTTTGGGTCTATCCTCCGGAGCAGCGAGTCCAGGATATTCAGACTATGATACCAAAGTTTCAGCATCCATCCCGGTTTTCTGTGAGAATGACCCTGAGGCTGCTGGACCTCATGGCCTCCTGGAGCCTGCTGGTGGATCATGCCAGATGGCATATACGGGCTCTGCAGTGGGACCTGAAGTTCCAGTGGGCGCAGCACCAGGGGAATCTTTCCGATGACGTTCAGATTTCGGAGGGGACTGCAAGTCAGTTGCAGTGATGGCTCACGAACCAGGATTGGGTCAACGCAGATCCCTCTCCCTTCCTCAACCTGAGTTCACAGTAGTGACGTATGCTTCACTCCTGGGATGGTGCGGCCATATGGGAGAGGCGGAGATCAGAGACCTCTGGTCTCCGGCGGAGTCCAGGCACCACATCAACCTTCTGGAGGTCTGGGCGATTCATCTTGCACTGAAGGCATTCCTTCCTTCTGTTAAAGGAAGAGTTGTGCAGGTGTTCACGTACAACACCACCGCCATGTGGTACTGCAACAAACAGGACAGGGTGGGGTTGTGGACCCTATGTCAAGAGGCTCTTCGTCTTTGGACATGGCTGGAACATCAGGCCATATCTCTGGTGGTTCAACAACTAGCAGGCTCACTGAATGCCAGGATGGACAAACTCAGTGCCTCATGGATCACAAATGGCATCTTCACTCGAAGGTGGTGCAAGGTCTCTTTCAGCAGTGGGGAGAGCCTTGGTTAGATCTATTCGCCACTGAAGAGAGCACGCAATGTCAGCAGTTCTGTGTGTTAGAGTTTCCAAGGCTACCCTTTCCGTCGCGAGTGGAGTTGTGCCTGTACCACTTCTGCCAAGATTGCTGAAGAAGATCAAACGCGACAGGTCCCAAGTCATTCTTGTGGCTCCTGACTGGTCACGAAGAGTCTGGTACCCCGAGCTCTTGAGCATGGCCATCGATCCTATTGTTATCAGATTTCTGAAGTGCCTTACTCCTCTCTTTCCTCCTTCTCCTTTCGTAATTCCCCAGTGGGACTTGAATCTTTTCCTCACTTATCTTATGTGTGCTCCCTTTGAGCCCCTACATAATCGTCCACTTTGCCTCATTGGAAGACTGCTTTTTTGCTTGCCATCACCTCTGCTCGCAGGGTGAGTGATCTTCAGGCTCATCTTCCAGACCTCCCTTTCTTGCTGTCCATCCGGACAAAGTAGTCCTCCATATAAGCCCTCTTTTCTGCCCAAAGTGATTGCCTCTTTCCACATAGGTCTCACCATCGCTTTGCCTACCTTCTTCCCGCCTCTGCACCCGTCCAAAGAGGAGGGAAGATTCCACTGTCTCGACCCAAAACGTGCGCTGTCTATCTACCTTGACCGCACTAATGACTTCCGGGTGGACGATCAACTCTTTACGGATTATGTGGGCACCAAGAAAGGTCGGCAGTGCACAAAGATACCATCTCTCGATGGGTCGTCCTATGCATTAAGATCTGTTATTCTTTGGCTAAAATGGAACCTCCAGTAGGACTGCGCACCCACTCTACCAGACCAACGGCAGCCACTACTGCTTTGGGACGTGGAGTTCCGCTGGTTGACATCTGTCACACAGCCACGTGGGCGTCCCTGCACAAATTTACTGTGCATTACTGCCTGGACAGCCAAGTCCGGAGAGATGGCTTTTTCGGCCATTCTGTTCTCCAGGACTTCTTGGTGTGATCTTAGTTTGCAGACCCTCCTACGGGGTTGGAATTGCTGGGGTATCTATTCTAGGGTAAGTTATCTATAACTAATAGTCTCTTTCAGATTAACTAGTTACTTACCTTCGGTAATGATGTATCTGTAAGAGACATATATTAGTTATAGATGCCTTACCGCCCCACCCACCCTCCCCATTCTGCACACTGACTTATAGGGATAGGGATTCCCTTGCAGGTCCCTAGTTTTCTGCACCAATGGCTAGTGTCTGGCATGGGTCTGCGCTTCTGGCATTGAACGTTGTGTCAAAACTGTGGTTAGCACTCAGGACCGGTGTCTAAGTAGACACCGCGGCGTCATCCCGGCAACCACAACGCCGATGACGGATGCGAAGTCGACCGATGCCACCTACCGACACGCAGGGGTACTGCTAAGAAAAAATTTCTTCGGATCCAGTCTGACGCCTGGGGGTAATTGTAAGATAAGGAATCTATAACTAATATATGTCTCTTACAGATGTATCGTTACCGAAGTTAAGTAACTTGTTTGTTTTATGCCTGCCAGGTATGGTGCATCAATTGAGGGCAGATAATGAACAACATTAAGATATAAAGAAAACTGGGTGGGTGCCAGGGCACAGCCTTGGCAAACACCTTAATTGATAGGAAATCGTTCAGTCACCTGCCCTGGGTTCTCCAGCGAACCTGGGCATAATCGTGGATATCTTCTACCTGAAGCCTGTCTGAAAGGAAGATACGTTGGCCATAGCAGCAGTCCATTCCTCAATCTTGCTCAAGACCAATTGGGCAGAAATTTTCTTTGCACAGTTGATCAAGCTGATCAGCCTGTAATTGGCTGGATGGAATCTATCCCCCTTCTTATATAACGGGACGACGTCCGCTCCCTTCCAAAAGTCTGGTACTGGGGCACCACTGATAATGGCATTAGTTAAGAAAAGGTTATACTAAGACAATTAATCTCTTTCTAGACAAAGGATATATGCTGCAATGCTGTCTAATCCTGGAGCTCTACCTCTGGTTATTGCATCCAGAGCTGCGGATGTCAGCCAGGTCAAGGAAAGGGCCAGGTACAGCTATAAAGTAGTCTGTTTACACAGTCCTCAGCACAGTGTTCGGCTCATTAAATGGAGTTACTGAATAAAGATTGTAGAAATGATCTTCCCAGGTCTGGGGAGAAATTTTATTTTGCAGAGGTGAAGCAGAGACTTTGAGAAGTTGGCCTGATATATGATAAGGGCTCCCGGTTTTATGGTATTTATTTTTTTGCCATTTCCGTATGTATTTATCCATATTTATTTTTGGGACATTATTTCTGTATTTATCCACATTTATTTTTGCCACAAGCAAAATACAACGGTACAGCTAGTATTTTTCCACTTTTATTTAAAGTGACACTGCACTCTAACTACACAGGGAGAGCATTGAGTAACACCAATATAGTAACAAGCATATGATCATCCTTCAGTGTTAGCAAGTTTTTAGTTTTTTTTAGTTTTTGTGGCATATATATTTGTATTAAAAAATAAAAAAAATCTGTTGCACCAGTTTGCCAGAGTTAGACCTATTGACTTTGCCAGTGCTTGTTTTCCTTCAACGTTATATGTTGCAGTAAATAGCTGGACTGCAAGTGAAGTGACATAATCGTAGTCTGGCCAGGTGTGGTTTTGAACTGTGGATGACAGATGCAGTCAGTAGGACCTAGCCAGGTGTGATCTTGTTCACTTTTTATCCTGCCCAGCCCGTTCTGGGGATTGAGAACGTCGTGGTGAAAAATGGCTGCATTCTTCGGCTGCCATGCAGATATTTGCAGCCAAGGATAATACATTATTAAAATACCCTCTGATTCCCTCACGTCCTTGCTGCTGAAATAGCTCATACGGTTAAGCGCCAGCTGCTGAAATCTATGTTCACACTGCTATTACGGGTTCCTATCCTGGCTGGTCCACTCAGCCTTTCATCTGAGTGAGGTCGATTCAAGCCATTGAATTTGACAACAAAGCATCTATTACAGTGCAGATGCCTGTATGTTATGCTTTCTGCTGCCCCAGCTGGAAGTTGGTCTTATTGCGTGAGGACCAGGTGCTGCGTAGTATGGCACATGCCATGTGTGATCGTGTTGTCTGACTGCCATGTGTAGCCTGGTTGGAGGTTACATCAACAGGGTTTACCTTGTTCCCCGGATAAAATGTGTGGCCAGCTTGAAGGGGGCTTGCCCCGTTGCAATCGTCCTGCCTTCTGCCAATCGTAACTGCATTAAATTGGGCACGCCAGGTGTGATCATGTTTCCAGACTGCCACAGGTTGCTAAGCAGGTCACGTGCCAGGTGTCAGCGTGTTGTCTCTGACTCCTCGTGGTGAGGTAATTCCAGAGAGAGCCCCCCCCTCCTCCGCCCCACTCTCCCCCTGCCCCCTCTCTATGTGGTCCCTCGACTTGCTAAGATCAGAGAAGGATGCTAATAATCACACCTCTGCTGCCCTCCCGTTTAATCACACCTCTGCTGCCCTCCCGTTTAATCACACCTCTGCTGCCAGCCATGGGAGTGAAGTGCAGACTAGAGCATTTTAACAGACTTCGTTGTGCAGCCCCAGAGGAGAGAGATCAGAAAAAACTCTAATGGGACACAGGGAGAGTGTAAGAAAATGGTAAGTAAATAGAAAATATTTTTTAGCAGATTATTACAATCCATGATGTCACGCAGTCTTTATCCTCCACCGCAGTGGTCTCAGGCTTTCCACGCGGGTGTTCATGGTGTCCCAGGGTATAACGCACTCCCTCCAAGAGACTTCCTGGAGCGAGCTGCGTTTCTTCAGTCTCGCAACAATGGTGTAAATAGAGGCTCCTAATCTGACTCTGGCTGGGCCTCTTAGAAGGGGTGAAAGAACAACAAGGACTCATCAACAAGTAAACGGTCTTTTATAGACCTGTGAAGTACTCGGGTGCGGCTGGCAGCTCTGTGTGTGCCCGGAAGCTGTCTCAGCCTGGGCTGACACCTCTTAGCCCACTAGTATTTTCCCGTTTTTATATATAAATACAGATAAAGGAAAACTTGTTTTCCGTCTGTATTTATATGTAAAAATCCGTAAAAACGGAAAACCGGGAGCCCTATATATGATGTTCTCTAGTTCTAGTGACCACCTTGTATCAGTCCAAACAACCCTTATGGTGATTGGTTGTAAGTCAACCATATAGACCAGCTATCCTATTGGTAGCATGGACAAAGCAGTCTTAGGCTAAACTCTTTTGGCATGTGAAGCCGGCGGTATTACCATATGTAACCCCTTGAACAACAAGTGAAAGGACGCCACACAGGATATATATAGAACATATATATGTATTTATTTACTACAAATAGTCCCCTGAACTCTTTATGAGCACAGAAGCAATCACGTTAAAACAATTCAATTGATAAGTATACAAAGTTGCACAAAATATGGATAGGCCCGGGTGGCCCCTAAAACCTATACTAAAGAAGTGGTATAAGTACCACAAGTCGAAAGGAAGTAAGGCCTAGGGCCTTGGGAATCGCTGGGGCTACGAGGATCTAACTAAGGTTAGGAACTAGGAGGCCCACAGGATCTGGTTTGCAGTGCGCAAAGTTAAAAGCAGTTCACATTGAAATCAATGGATGTGTAAACGTTTTAAAGTTAAAGGTAGGAAGTCTTCCGGTCAGTCTAGAACTTAACCCTTTGGAATCTGGACACTAGGAGAGTGGAACTACTCTGGAGCACCGGAGTGCTTGCGTTACCTCACCCGCAGGAAGCGGGTGCAGTGGTGCCAAAGTGTGTCGGGATTCTGCAGGAGTTCAGATGGAGCCTTGGAGTGTTGATGCTGCAGGCGACCTAATGTGAAGAGTTCCGGTGGATCCAAGGGTGGATCTGAAGAGGTGAAGACCTGAAAGCAGAGGGGACAATGTTCACAGTCACTAGCCAGTGACCGGCGTGGAACCAGGAAGGAACCAGGCGTTGTCGGGTGCAAACAGGTGATGTTGTGAAGCTTTTCTCTTCAGCCACGTGGACCAGGTGACGATGACGACGACCAGGAGTCACTCACGAGCTGTCCCACGAAGGCTCTAGTTGATGGCGGTGTCGGCTTCTTGATCGGAGCAAACAGGCCTTGGCTAATGCAAGCAACACAGGAAACAAAGAAGGCTTCTCTCTCGGACCAGCAAGGTCAGAGGGGTTGCTGCTTTTAGGAGCAGCAAGGGCCAGTCTGGAGCAACCAGACCAGCGGTGGAAAGTTGTCGTTTGGTTGCCAAAATGGCCACTAGCCAGCGGGCTAGCAACCGGGAAGGCGCGTCGAGTGGAACAAAGCAAAAGGGCCCCACGCAGATCTCGTTAGAGCTGGGGGGCTGGTCCTTGGTGCAAATGTAGCTCGGTGGTGGGGCTTCTGAAGACCCCAAGCACAGCGGTGAGGGTGCCTCCAGTGCTGCGCAGTCAGTTTCTCGTGGACTTTCCAAGAGGTCCGGTCCCACGTCTCAGGTCGCCTCCACTCGTCTCAGCTTTGCAGGGACTGTGGATCGGGCTGGTAGATGTCTGGGAGTCTGGTTCTTGTCGGGCTCTGGCTCGAGGCAGCGGCAAAGCAAGTCATTGATCGCTGGATGGTGCCTATGTTCACAGGGTGGTCACTCCTTGGCCACAAGGGAGATTCTTCAGTCTTCTGAGCAGCAGAATGTCGAAGGTCCAGAGTTTCTTCTTCTTCAAGCGTAGTTCAGGATAATCTAAAGTCTGGGGACACAGCTCCTACCTTTAAACCAAATCAAGGGGCTGGATTACCTACTAGGTCCCTCCTATGGGTGGGACCAGGAAGGGGGGTGGTTACACCCCCTTTCCATTGTCCAGTTTCGCGCCAGAGCTGGGGCTGGAGTGCCCCAGCACCGGTTTGAACTGGCATATGCACGGTGACACCTTGTGTGCCCCGGGCATGTCTGATTCTATTCAGCCCTCCCTAACCCACTACACAAAATCCTGTCTGGGGTGGTGCTAGCACCTCCCAAGGCAGGAAACCCTTTGTCCAAGCCTCCCTCGCTGGAAGGACTCCCAGCAGCAGGAGGTCAGACTTGTGTCTGTGGTGGCAGCATCCATTTTGTGATGCTGAGGCTCTGTTTAACTTTAACCGGGGTTCAGGTTCTGTACATGTTGTGTCCCTCTAGAAGGGTGTAATGCTACCCCCGTCGCCATAATTGGCGAGGGGGTAGTATTCCAATTCGTATGACACCTTACTCGACATGTTTTGATAATGTCAAACCAGAGTTAGCATTTAACCTCAAGGTTCATAATGCACTTAAGAGTATATGGTATGACGCTATCAGGAAACAGCTAAAGGACATTCTTCCAAAAGCTGCAGACAGGCTCAGCTCATGCTAGAGCACCATCTCACACATAACTAAGCACTCTGCCTCCAGGATTGGTAAGGCCTGCCATAGGAGTGACTTATAGGTTACTGTGTGTCCTTTGTATGTTAGATATAGAGATACTATACCTAAAGCAAAGAGTGATTACACCACCTTGCCACAGCTGAGTGATCAGCCAGTTGTGTCAAATAGTAAGGCCAGGCCAGGGGTGGCACAATACGTGCTGCAGCCCCTGGTAGGCCTTGGATGCACCTATGCCCTGGGTACCTAGGGTACACTGTACAGGGGCTTACAAGGTGATCCATGTTCCAATTGGTAATGCACCTAAAGTGCATTGGCATACATTTAGAGAGAGAACATGGTGAGGAAAATCCTCTTTTTAAAGGGATATTTCATCTTAGCTGGGTCTTAATTTGCAACAGTAATCCTCATAAACGCAAGGGTTTCTTGATTGTGGTAGAAATACATTTTTACCCCTTCATTGTACGTTTAAGCACAGACCATTGCTTGAAATGTTGTGATCAATGTAGGAAAAATACTCTGTGCACTGAGAAAATGTGTTAAAATAACGGAAAGTTGATAATTGCATTTAACACCTTCTCATACCTGGATTTATCTAGAAGAGAAGTCTGTTATTTCAAGCAGATTTTTAATACCACAAGGTATAAGAAATTAGGGGATCTTTATCTGATATCTTTATCAGTAAATTATCTGAAATTATTTAATATAAATGTTTGCAAGTATTATTTCTAAAGATAAAGGAAGGTCAATATTTGTCTTTTTAAAACGAACCCCAGTGCATATGACTCCATACCCACCTCTCTCAAATCAATATTGTGCTTGTTTTAGTGAGAAAGCTAAATGATCTAGGAGAAACCAGGAACTGGCGTCAGTATTGTTCTTAGGAAGCTTTAAGTTAAAGAGTGAAAACACTTTTTAGAATGCCCCAAAAATTGTGATAAAGATATTTCAATATGTTTGACAAAAAGAATAGGTACATTTCATGACAATATTGAAATGGGAAATAAAATAACAGAAACAAATATTTACACCACATGACAAAAACATTAGAGACTAAATTTCAGCAATATAGGAAATACTGAGGTTCATGTATTAATAATCCATTTGGTAAAAGTGGTTGCTTGTGGAGTCAGCACACTACTGTGTCTGTGATTGCTTTTAAATAAAGGCATTTTTAATGCACCCCATTTTACTTTCAGATTCACAAATGTCCCCATGGGTTACTACCTCCTGTTACTGTTTTTGAGCCCACGTACGGTTTCAAAGCTTAATACATACCTTAAGGATGTATTACAAAGTCGGAAGGGACACTATTAAGATTCCCCTTCCAAATTCTGAATTGTTAAATGGGCTTAGTACATTTCAAAAAGGGGTTTTAGCATTTGCAAACTCTGTGAATTACCGAACTAGTGGATTTTTGAACAATAAAACCCTTGGTACATGAGGCAATTTTTCTCAATTCCCTCCAAATTAAGTTTGCTAATTATGTTAGTTGAATGATAACCTGTGCACATAGCTATTTTGTGATGGTGTTGCTTCAGATCAAATAAAAACCATCACACACAACTCTTACACAATGCTTAAAGACAGAATTTCTGACATCCAGCTTTAATGTTTTGTTAAGTATATTTGCAAATGTTGTCACTTAAACAGGAAAGCATCTTAAGCGGTCTCTGGACATAAATTGGATGTAATCATAATCTTTAGATACATTTTCGGAGTTTTAGGACCAATGTGTGTCTTCTGGGTTTACTCTAAGCCACTATAATAAACATATTCAATCCTTTAAGATTTGATCTGTTTGTACTGGTTTCTATTGCAGACAATAATCTACATTTAGACCAAGGATCAATTCTACCCATGGCTTTTAAAATCTATTTTTCATTGATCTCTTTTAGTGTTATTGCAAATAAAACGATAATAGAACTGATCTGAGAGATGGACCTTCAAGTATTATGCTCAGTCAATTTATTGAACAAACTATGGAGTTAAAATCTGAATAGATTAGATCCACAAACATTGCCTGACCACTGTATTTTACATCAATAGATTACTAATCCGCACATGTTGTCTAAGTACAATTCACTCATCTTTAATTTTTCGCGGAGCTCGTGCTGGGTCTGTTTGAACTCTTTTAAAATATGACATTTAAATGTCCAAACGTTCAGGAACTCTAATTTCAAGCCTGGTCAAACCTTAATGAATGCTATACCTAAAAATGCCCTTCTGTTCCTACATTTTATTGTGCACCATGATTTAGAAATGGCATGTTTTTCCTTTCGGAGGTAAAATTCTAAACATATTTATTGTTGTTGCCATCTGAAACATTATCACTAATTGGGAAGATAACAACAAGTGGTCCTGTGATGCTTGCGGAATGGGAAGTGTTTAATCAAAAGGTGGATTGAATTCAAGTTTAGGTGACAATTTTACAAAAGTGTATGGATTTTGTATATATTTAAAATTGCTGATTTCCAAAACGGCCTAAATCAATTAATTGAATTGAAATTCAAGTTTATCATTGTAATCCTATTGTTGGAAAATATGTGATTTTGAACCCCATGAGGCAGTTCCTTTCCAGAAAGCATTCAGTTTGTAATCATGAGTCAAATAATGCTGAGGAGGTTAAACTATTCAAATTGAATTCAAATTTCACATGAAATGTTCATTGTTCAATATATTTCTCTTAGTATTTTAGTGTGCAGACATTATTGCTTAAGGAAAATAATAAATTTTGTTTTTCTATATGTAGGAAGCATTACATTAATGAAATTACTGTATCCCACCTTCTTTCTTTCCTTTCCTGTTCTTTATGAATGTGTCTTATCGTTGAACTTTTGAGGTAATATGAATTTTTGGTCAATTGTGTCCCCTATCGTAGACCCCAACGGCTCCATGTACCTGCTTCTAGTACATGTAAGTTCCCTCCACAACCAGCTATGAAGACGCAAATACATTTGCGTCCAACGTTAACATGTCCTCTTTCAGATCCACCATGAATGGGTCCGATATTCAGTTCCTAAGTGTGCCTTGCCAACGTCTTTACATGGTGCACTTTCACGTTTTTCTGGCCCTGGCGAGTTGGGCCTTGTTTTCTGCCATTCAAGCTTTCTCCTGCCTTCTGCCTCTGGAAGCTGCAGCCTGAACCTGCATCTGTATCTATGACCTTTCACTCACTCCCTGCGCGGCTAGCGGTGCCTGGCTCAGCCTGCCGGCCTGCCAAGACTGTATTCAGCCTTCAAGTTATCTGCTCCGCTCCTCGAAAAATACATTCCTGTCTAGTAGTTTAGGTAAACATACTTCCCAGCTGCAGAGCAAAGGGCCCGGCCTTTCTGTCTCCATGCAAGTAATTCATAGCCTCCGTTACCATGGTAGGCCCATGGCCCCCTGCTTTACACGTAGACACGCAGTTGCATATACACGCACTAGCAGTCAGTATAGAATAGCCTCTGCCCAAGAGACCTTTCCTTCTAGATAATACAGTTCCTCAAACACAAGATATTAGATATGATTTGGGATTAGGTTGTTCTGACACTCCAGACTTCTGTCTCCACATGTAGGGCTAAATGTCAAGTCCCCTTCACCCTCCAGTTCCACGTCAATCATACGTCATGCTGCTGCGCGCGCATCTCTGCCACATGTTCTTGCTGACTCTGCAGGATCCTTCTAGGGATCCACCCACTTATGACACCTCTATGTGACGTTTCTAGCACACACCTCCGTGTACGCCCTAGTGCACGCCTCCTGTTACGTATTTCTGCTCTTATCTCGTTTCTCTCAGCTGTTACGCCTTCTGCATTCAATGTTACTGTATGAAATGACTATATATACGATTTCTTGTTAATAAAACATTGTACATGTCCATTGCAATTCCCACCCTGAACCCTCGTGGCGATGGGTCATGCTACCATTGGTTCGAACCAATTCCTTTTTAAGGAATAAAACCCCACTTTAAACCTCAGATACCACGGATTCTGCCTCTTCATTTTGACTGAGTTATTCTTATTGAACTTTACCGCATAAATTCCGTATAGGTAATTAAAATTTACCACATAATTTGGCGCCCGAATAGGGACCCCTCCCCCACCTCACGCGCCGGCGGTGCGTTGCAGGCCCGGTCCCCTGCCACAGCACTGACGGACAACTACGCGTACCCGCAGGATTTCCTGTATCTCCCTCAGGCCAACGGAGGTGACTGAGGCTGCGATCGACACCCAGACGAGGCGGTGAGGAGTGCGGAGGATCCCGACCAGAGCCTAGCTGAGAGAGCAAAGTCCGAGGTATCCGGAGGCCCACCAGTTCCGAAGTTCCGAAGTGCTTACGTCACGAGTCGAGTCCAGTCGAGTCCAGTCCAGTGTCGAGTTTCCGAGGCCTTCTGTTCCGTGCTTCCCGGTGAGTACCGTTGCTGGGGACGCATCTAGACGAGCGCATTAATTTGTGCCGGTCAAGACGGGTTTGGGTACGCAGACCCGGTCTGCACTGTTTTAGCGGTGTATCTGTACTGTTTAGCAGTATATCCAGTATGCAATTAACTAGTTTTATTCTAATTGTTATTGTTTGTTCTGAAATGTTTTAGTATGTTTTAATGTCGTGGTATGAGTGATTGTTCGATCTACATTATTGTGTTTGCTGTATTAGTTGTGTCCAAATCCGAGTAAGTATCAAGCCCAGAGTAGCACGACTTAAACATGCCGCTGTTCTCCAAACTAAGACAAAAAGTATGAACTAGAAAAGGGATTCTAGAAGAAGCAGTGCCCGTTCCGCCTAGGGACACTCCAGGGCATTTTATGTACCACAAACACGGCCTAGATGCTGTATTATATCTCGATTTGTGGGTAGACTATACTAAAGATTTAGCAGAGAATCAAAGATGGCCCGCTGCAGGGACATGGGATGCCGAGTGCATCATGAGAGTAGAGGAAGCATTATGGAAAAAGAAAGCCAGACAGTCACAGAAAGATGCCATTGAACTATGGCGTAAAGAATCGCACAGACGCACAGAGAAAGCACTCAGAAAAGCAGAGAAACATAAAGAAGATTCAGACAAAGTTCAAGAAAACGTATTAGTTGAGGAGGGGATACGAGTAAAAGCAGAACAAGTAGACCGACAACAAAACACTCTTATGAATGGTTTGTATCCTTTGCTGGCCGAGGGTTTACCTAAGTCCACTCCGGAAATACCGAAGGATCTGCCCCCTCCCTTGCTCCCGACTAAAGTACATCACAAGACCACAAAGGACATATTCCTTTCTTCCTATCTAGACGACGTAGCTCCCGCATATACAAATCCACATGCTCAACCACTACCCGCTGATGGTACTCCACCCCGAAATCATCTACTCCCACCTCCGCAGCGAACTCCTTCTCCCGTTCCACCCCCTGAACCTGTTCCTCCAACCTTTCCTGCACCTATTCTTCCGATCACTAACCCATTCAATCCTTTTGGTCCTGGCACCTCGGGAGGTGCAACAGGTTTTCAAACACCGCCACCAGCACTCCGATTGACTTATAGGGATCTAGCGCAACAACGTACACCTAAATCAGCCGATTATGACATACTTAAAGAACGTCTCTCGGACTGTAGATATGATCCAGTACCCGGTAAAAATGACGACAGATTGATGCTCGCATCAGTACGACTAAGACGGGTTACCAACTTTTTACTGTTACTACCAGGAATGGTTGATCATCTAGACAGAATATATCATTTTGTTCAAACAGGGGAAGGCCCTGAAAGTATTGGCGAGGCCATGGCTCACCAGAAAGTTGACACTCAAGCCAAGATATTACGGTTTTTCATAAACTGCCTAATAAGAGAACAAGATAGGCCGGGTGTAGACCCGGAAGAAATGAGAGCACTTAATAGATGGGGTCAGAATATAGCAGATGGGAACCATGATAAACAGAGTTGTATAAAAAACATGTACCAAAGAATCAGAAATGCAGTAATTAAAATACATGAAAGAAGACAGCAAGAACCAGAAATAGATTCAGACAAGGTCGAATCCTCAGGGGAGGAGGAGACACTAGAGACGGCAACAGGACAAACACAATTACCAGCTAGAGAAATGATAGCATATGTAGGTAAGGGAAGACCCTATAATAATTCAATGCGTCCGGTACGTCCGGAAACTAAAAGAATCTTTCAAGCTGCCATGTCAAATCCAAAGACCCCCGAACATCTATTTCAGGCCGCTGATAGAATACTTCAGGAACGAATGGGGTACCATGTACTCAATTCCATGGATGAACAAGAACTGGCTAGGTCAGCCGTACAATGGACTGACGATCCTGATAAATATAGTGATGATGGTTTAGTGCAGACCTTTTTAAACCTTTGCCCTGATGAACAGAAATTAGCTGGCATATATATGGTTCAGCATCTCATTACATTATTCAAAGGCCAACATTCTGATCCAGGTCCCTTACCTGATATATTGATAGAACTACTCTCGCCACAATGGAGAGGTCTAGGTACTGACTTGATTAAAGTAATTCTAGAACATCGACACAGGTATAATACTTTCCTGAATACCCGGTTTGTTCCAGCTCCACCCGTAGACAGAAAAATGTATTACTTAGACAGACAGAACCCCTTGCGAGAAGTGCATCCAGTCCAGAATGCTGATAATTCCTTTAGACGCGTGTTTGTGTACACGCCCATAACGAAAATGGAACTGTTAGAAATGAAGAAATTAGTGCCCAGTCACGATAAAGACCCAGCAGGTTTCCACCGCGAAATCAAAGACATGTTACTCATGGGGGATTACACCTACCCCGACATTATGAAAATATTGAAAGTGTTAATGCCTGCCGGTATTTACGAGAAACTCAAAGAAAAGGATTGGGAGGTAGGAGACCAAAAGATAGATTGGGCTGCATTAGAAGACGAAGAAAAGACTCGTACCCCAGGAACAGGGCTTGGGGACAAATCTAAAGCATTACCAGGATTGTTAGTGCAAGTACTGCCACGTTTATTAGCAACTAAAAAGGAGGACTGGGATGCAATCTCAGCCTGTAAACAGAAACCCGATGAAGACACTAGCGATTTTTATTCCCGATTCGAGAAATGTTTTGGTATTAATAGTGGCCTGAAAGCAAGTCGCGAGTCATATCCACATCTTTTCGTAACGAAGCTAGTAGAAAATTCCCTGCCCCAAGTTAAGAATCGTGTACAGAAAGTCGAGAGCACATGGCAAGCAAATACACCTTCACAAATGTTACAAATGTTACAGTACCACCAGAATAGAATTAGAGAGGAACACGAACACGAACAGAGACGCATGAAAGACACGAAAATGAAAATGTTAGTTGCTCAGTCAGTTCCAGCTGACGGTCAGAAAAAGGGCACTACACAGTCAAGTAATTCAACAGCTCCTGTTAAAGGGACATGCAACTATTGCAAACAGCCAGGTCACTACATAAACGATTGTGCAGTTTTGAAACATAATATACTTACTGGAAAAACTAAAGAGAGACCGCGTCCTCCTAGACAGGACCAGGTCCAACAACAAGTACCACAGAATATCCAGCCTATGCAAGCCTCACAACAGACAGTAGCGGTGCCACAACCCCAACCGATTGCTGCAACTCAACATGCATCACAGCAAATGTACCAGTATGCCCAGACTGATTATCCCGATTATCAGCGATACACATGAAACAGCCTAGAGAGGGAAGTTGGCTTGCCTCTCATTGAGGTTCCTGTAGATCAAGAGGGTCCTTATGTACACAGTCAAGTATTAGGGAAAGACAGAAAGTTTTTAATTGATACAGGGGCAAGCCGAACGACAATAAGTCATGACGAGGTCCCAGGGGCACCCCTCTCAGGCTCACAGAATGTTTCCCTTGGTTTTTCAGGAAAGCCTATTATTAATGAAGTATCGCAACCACTCCCCCTTGCAGTTGGTCCATTAACACGTACTACAGATTTACTGCTCACAAAGTCATGTCCAGAAAACTTGTTAGGTATCAAGACTCTGAAAGCTCTAGGAGCTGTTATTTGCTGTTCTCCGGAAGGAGTACGGTTGTTTCTACGTGACTTTAAAGGTCACTATGTGTTGAGAGATATTGATCCCCGATTACAGAATGTACCTGCACATTTATGGGCGCAAGGCCCCACTGATGTAGGTTGTATGCACATTACACCGTATCGAGTCACACTCAAGCCAGGTGTTGTTTTACCACGAATTCGACAATACAAGTTACCCCCCGATGCTGTAGTGGCTTTACTGAAAATCATTGAAGAGCTCATTGCACAAGGAGTGGTTGTAGAAACCAACTCGAATTTATGTAATTCTCCTATCATTCCAATTCTTAAACGAACAGATCCCAATGCACCACCAGTTTACCGATTAGTTATTGACTTGCGCGAATTGAATAAATGTATTGTACCGCAGTACCCTGTGGTCCCAGATATCTCATCTCTATTGACAGCCATTGATTCTGAAGCAACGTTCTTTACCGTTATTGATCTTAAGAACGCCTTCTTTAGTGTCCCAATTGATCTGGAAAGCCAATACCTTTTCGGATTCTGTTTAAATGGACGAAGCTTCAAATTTGCACGCGCACCTCAAGGATTCACAGAAAGCCCCAGCATCTATAGCCAAGCACTGAAAAGACAACTCGACAGTATACACATGCCTGAAAACACTGCCCTACTACAGTATGTCGATGATCTGCTGATCACCGCTCGAAGCGAACCTGAATGTGAACTAGCGTCACTGACGGTTTTACATTTCCTGGCTGACAAGGGGCACAAGGTATCCCCTTCGAAGCTGCAATTCTGTGTTCAGCAAGTTGTTTACTTAGGTCACTTGCTGTCCAAATGGGGGAGACAGCTAACGCCCGATCGCATCCAGTTAATTGCAGGTATGTTACCACCCAGGACACAAAAGGAGGGGCGGGCTTTTATAGGCCTCACTTCTTACTGCAGACAATGGATCCCTCAGTATGCATTTCTAGCAAAGCCACTCATTCAGTTAACAACTCAGGAGGCAGCGTCTTCGACTGTCCTCCCTTGGACTCAGGAACATACACAAGCTTTTGACGACTTAAAGAAAGCCTTATGTCAAGCACCAGTTTTAGCAACACCATGCTACAGTAAGCCTTTTACACTTTTTGTCACAGAACGTGAAGGTACTGCATTGTCGGTACTCACGCAGGATCAAGCAGGTTCACACAAACCGTGTGCTTACTTCTCTAGTACATTGGATCCAGTAGCCCAGGCTCTGCCTGCGTGCTTGAAATCAGTTGCAGCAACAGCTCTAGCAATCAGACAAAGCGATTCAATAGTGTTAGGACATCCATTGACAGTACAAGTTCCACACTCCGTGGAAGTTCTTTTAAATCGAACACAGACTCAACACTTGACTATAGCAAGATTGACAGGTTATGAATTGACATTATTTCAGCCACACATAGAGATTAGACGTTGTAATACATTGAATCCTGCTACACTTTTGCCATTAACTGAAACAGACCCATTGGCACATGATTGCATTGAAGTCATTACTATCACGACGAAACCCAGACAAGACTTGACAGACACTCCATTACCAGATCCAGACCTGACACTTTATGTGGATGGTTCATGCATGAGAACAAGTACAGGAGAATTAGTGGCCGCCTACGCAGTCACAACAGAAACTGAAGTCATAGAAACAAATTGTATTGACACCCTTTCAGCACAAGCAGCAGAGCTCATCGCTCTGACACAAGCCTGTATTCAAGCCAAGAACAAGAGAGTTAACATATACACAGATTCCCGTTATGCATTCGGAGTTGTTCACGACTTCGGTGTCCTCTGGCGAGAGAGAGGTTTTTTGACTTCTCACGGTGCCAAAATTCAACACGGTCCCCTCATTCAAACTCTATTAGATGCAATACATCTGCCTACAGCGATATCCATCATGAAGTGTAAGGCACATACAAAAGTTACAGATACTATTTCCCAGGGTAATGACCTGGCAGATCGAACCGCAAAACATACAGCTCAGAATCAGATTCACACCACTGACCTGACAAAGACAATAGTCGCGACACCGACACATTGCATGACAGTTAAGGATCCCGCCCTAGATGTAATTGACATACAGACACATGCTACACCAGATGAAATCAAGAAATGGATTGAACTAGGAGGGACCCAGACAGATCAAGGATGGATGACGAAGGGAAAATCTACATGGTTTCTCCCCGACTCTATGGTTCAAGTTATCATTAATACCGTACACAGTCCAGCACATTTAGGAGAAAAAGCCATGTTAGACAGTATTCAACATCTCTGGTTCAATAAACACTTACGAGCAGCAGCCAAACAGAAAGTGCGTACTTGCATGATTTGTTGTCAGTTCAACCCAGGTAAAGGCGTTCCCGTAGAGCAAGGTGGTTTTCATCCTCCCGATCACCCTTTTGAAGTCCTCCAGATGGATTATATTCAGATGGAACGTTGTCGAGGTTTCAAATATGTCCTCGTAGTTGTATGTGCACTTTCCCGTTGGACAGAAGCATATCCAGTCCCAGATTACACTGCTCCGACCACTGCCAAGCAGCTGGTTCGTGAATTCTTCCCTCGATATGGTTTGCCCCGTGTTGTGTACTCAGACAACGGTCAGCCATTCTCGTCCGAGCTTATGAAGCAGGTATCACTCCTGCTAGGCTACCAGTGGAAGTTCCACTGTGTCCGACATCCTGAAGCAGCAGGTCTCGTAGAGAGACACAATCAGACCCTGAAAACTCGTCTTGCGAAAATCTGTAAGGAGAAGGGTGTCGACTGGATCGTAGCTTTGCCAGTCGCCCTTTTTTATATGAGAATGGTCGCACATTCCAGAACAGGGCTATCCCCGTATGAGGTGGTCTTTGGTAGACCACCGAATATGTGGGGGACGCCTTTGCCAAGAAAGATTACCGATGTCGATTGTAATATGTTGACAGATTACCTTGCCTCCTTGATGTCTGCACTACAATCATGTCGTTCACAGGTCGCTGCAGCCTTTCCCGACAACACCGAGGTGAAACCGCATGACGTTGTTCCAGGAGATATCGTCCTTGTAAGAAATTTCGACAGGAAAAGTCCGCTGGAGCCCAGGTGGCAGGCGCCGAAGTTGGTACTTCTCACCACGAGGACTGCAATCAAGGTCGAGGGCCGCAAAGGGTGGCTGCACTCAAGTCACGTGAAGAAATTTCGTGCATTGCCAAAGACTGACTCACCCTCCCCCTCTAAGGACTGTCCAGATTCTAGTGACTCTAAACTTCCCCTGATAGAGAAGACTCCACAGCAGGAGTATAAAGAAAAATTGAGGTCTAGCAAGTCAGACAGTTTAATTGTTTAAGTCCTCCCCTAGGTGAATCGGTTAGACGTGTTTTCTGACATGTATCCCCTAGACCCCAACAGAGAGAGAGATAGACAGAAACAGCTCAAGAAACGTGAATATTGCAAATCTCTCCGCAGCCACTGTATTGTGACTTTATTGATTATGTTTTTTCTGAGCCTTATGATTATTGCTGCAAGTGTGCTTCTACACATATACTATCCTATATTCAAGCGTGAAATTTCTCCCTTCAACGTCACTGCCGAGCATTCTTTTAGTGAACTGCCCCCACATGAGTTATCTTACAGACTTGCGTTGCGCAACAATACATTCATTAGTATGTTACATCATTCCCATCAGACCAGCAATGCTACTAATTGTTGGATATGTGGTCGACTCCCTCCCTATCAGAAATACAAAGGACTTCTGCCTCTTTTTCCGTACCCGTTCACACATAATGGGTCCTGTGGGGCATGGTTTAGTTTGATTAATTCCTTGAATTCAGACTCCGTAGTTTACCAGGGTAACTGGGTATGGGGAAACCTGAACGTCGTTTTGCATAAAGTCTGTTTCCCTGACAAGGAGGGTCTCCCCAAAAGGACAGGAACTGATCTAGAAAATGAAGTATATGGATTAGGTAACTTTACACTTAACCTCATGATTCTCAGTGTTGAATCCGAAACAGTACCAGTCTTGCCCGCCATGTCCGTACTTCCAGTCAAAGGTGAATTATGTGTCAGGAAAAATGGTTCAGTACATCTGGGTCATAGTAGATGTACTACTGTGATCGAATTCAGTGATAAGGGCAAGTCTACCTTTAAAGCTTCACGTCATTCCTACTTCATTTGTGGTCATACCGCATATATACGCTTACCTCTATATTGGGATGGCACCTGTTACATTGCATTCCTTCTGCAACCTGTTTTCCTAGCCCCTCCTGATTATCATAGAAAAACCCATCTAGTACACAATAGACCACAGAGAGATCTCCCGATTGTCGACTATACTGAAACGGCATGGGAACAATATACAGACTTCAATAAAGGTTTCTTTCCCTACTTAGGTGCTGTCTTTAATAGTAAACTGATACGAAAATTAACTAGAACTCTTGAAGCTGTAGTGAATGAAACTACTTCTGCCCTAGGTAACTTAACAGAGGAGCAGTCTGCTATGCGGATTGTTGTTCTTCAAAATCGTCTCGTCCTTGACGTCATCCTGGCCGATAGGGGCGGAGCCTGTAAGGTCATCGGGTCGAGCTGCTGTCTTTTCATTCCAGAAAACGCGCCATCAGTATATAGAGCCATAACTCGCCTTCATAAAATTGCAAGTCTGATACACCAGAACCCAGGCACCTGGACTTGGTCCGGTTGGTTCTGGACAACGTTGTCAGCCTGGGGATGGAAAGTCCTATCCTTCCTTGGTATTGGCCTTCTCATAGTATTCAGTTGTTGCCTATGTCTGCAATGTGGGCCAGCGATTTGCGGCTTGTGCGCCACATCATGTATTCCTCATTCAAGTCCTCATTCAAAACGCCATAAGAAGAAAGAAGAGCAAATGATGTTACATGAACAAATTGATAGATTAATGAGGATTGATATATCATGAAGGGTCCGTAGGGGACAAGGAGGGAATGAGGTAATATGAATTTTTGGTCAATTGTGTCCCCTATCGTAGACCCCAACGGCTCCATGTACCTGCTTCTAGTACATGTAAGTTCCCTCCACAACCAGCTATGAAGACGCAAATACATTTGCGTCCAACGTTAACATGTCCTCTTTCAGATCCACCATGAATGGGTCCGATATTCAGTTCCTAAGTGTGCCTTGCCAACGTCTTTACATGGTGCACTTTCACGTTTTTCTGGCCCTGGCGAGTTGGGCCTTGTTTTCTGCCATTCAAGCTTTCTCCTGCCTTCTGCCTCTGGAAGCTGCAGCCTGAACCTGCATCTGTATCTATGACCTTTCACTCACTCCCTGCGCGGCTAGCGGTGCCTGGCTCAGCCTGCCGGCCTGCCAAGACTGTATTCAGCCTTCAAGTTATCTGCTCCGCTCCTCGAAAAATACATTCCTGTCTAGTAGTTTAGGTAAACATCCTTCCCAGATGCAGAGCAAAGGGCCCGGCCTTTCTGTCTCCATGCAAGTAATTCATAGCCTCCGTTACCATGGTAGGCCCATGGCCCCCTGCTTTACACGTAGACATGCAGTTGCATATACACGCACTAGCAGTCAGTATAGAATAGCCTCTGCCCAAGAGACCTTTCCTTCTAGATAATACAGTTCCTCAAACACAAGATATTAGATATGATTTGGGATTAGGTTGTTCTGACACTCCAGACTTCTGTCTCCACATGTAGGGCTAAATGTCAAGTCCCCTTCACCCTCCAGTTCCACGTCAATCATACGTCATGCTGCTGCGCGCGCATCTCTGCCACATGTTCTTGCTGACTCTGCAGGATCCTTCTAGGGATCCACCCACTTATGACACCTCTATGTGATGTTTCTAGCACACACCTCCGTGTACACCCTAGTGCACGCCTCCTGTTACGTATTTCTGCTCTTATCTCGTTTCTCTCAGCTGTTACGCCTTCTGCATTCAATGTTACTGTATGAAATGACTATATATACGATTTCTTGTTAATAAAACATTGTACATGTCCATTGCAATTCCCACCCTGAACCCTCGTGGCGATGGGTCATGCTACCATTGGTTCGAACCAATTCCTTTTTAAGGAATAAAACCCCACTTTAAACCTCAGATACCACGGATTCTGCCTCTTCATTTTGACTGAGTTATTCTTATTGAACTTTACCGCATAAATTCCGTATAGGTAATTAAAATTTACCACACTTTAAAGATTGCCCAAAATTAGGAATTGTGCTCTACATAACTTTGCAGTGTTACAGTATGTTGATTTTTATGTACAATTTTTGTCTCTTTTGAGTATGGCAACTGATGTTCTGTTTTGCTTTAATAATCAGATTATGTTTATTAGGTTTTATTATTCAATAAAATGCTTCAAACACAACAAATGGTAGTTGATATGTATTTACAAATGCAGCATTTTTATTGTATGGGCAGTTTCAAAGAGGCCAAAAATGTGGTCTGTGGGTTGACGGAGGACCACATTGGCATCATCAGGGGAAGGTTTGGGCAGGTGATTAGGGGTATATGTAAGGTTGGAAGTAGGGGGAAATAAGCATGTACATTGTGTGGACTGTGACTCCTGGAGTTATTGTGAGGGATACCATGCTACCCTGTAAATGAATCCCCTAGTGATTATTATCAACAAACTTTATTCGGTTTTACAAAGGAAAACCATAAAAGTCATACAAAAAATGATAAAACATCTTCCAAATTGCAGATTGACAAATAAAATATGTCCAAGTTAATCAAAACATAAAACAAAAATTCATGAATTACAGCACAGAAGTTAATCGCAGCTTGACCGGAGTCTAACAGCGACCCGTAAAAAGTAAAGCGTATGCGAAACAGTGTCAGAGAGGAGTTGTAAAAAGATAAGAGCTGGTCTCACACGCCTTAAACCCGCTTTTTTGAGAATGGGAATAATAAATAACTTTCTAGGGACAGCATAAAAACTACAAAACATTATAAAGTGCATCATGTCTTGAGGAGACTCACTGTTGCAGCCACAGGGCAGGAGGCACTGGCCTCTGTGGAATCCGCGAGGGTGTGCCATGAGGTAATGGATGAGGTTGAGCCGAAACCTGGTCAATAGAAAATGACTATGGATGCTTTTAAGCCCTAGAAGATAAGGTTTGCTGGTTGGTACAGTTTTTAACACGGTGTACTTACACACTCGGCTTACGCGCTTGTTAGCAGTACCAGCTTGCCAGTCACCTCCTGCTCTCCCGGTGTTGCCGTGAGGGGTACGGCTCCGGGAGTCCACCCGGCTACTTAGCTGCCCTTGTTTGTTTCCTGCCACGGACCCTGCACTCCCGCGCCCGCAGCCCCCGTGACTACACCTCCCAGGGGGCTGCGTGAGGCGCGCGCTGCTGTCGTCATCAAGAGGGAGCCGGGGGCCTTGAAATTCGGCCCGGCCCTCCCGCAGGGCAGGGCTACCCCCTAACTCTGGATTTTACGGACCCCACTACAAGGTCTATAAGGACTAAAAGGTACTGTGGGGTCATTGAGGGGGTTACTTTAAACAACAAAAGGTGTGTTTATCCTCCGACTACGTCGAACAGTGCGCAAAGAACCATCGTTTGCGTATAAAAGCGCTTGAGAGTGCCCGTTCAAATTTATTTGATTAATAATGGGCAAAAGAAAGTCTTTGGAGGGGGGGAGCTCAATTGTCACAACCAAAAAAGGGGAAAAAGGCAAAAAGTGCTTTGCATGCAGCCTCTAATTGTACTTTGACAAGAATTGAAACCATTGTCAGTGAATGTGAGGAGGTCTTGGCAGGAAATTCCAGTAATTATCGGGTGGAAACCCCGGATCCCCTCTCTGAGGTGTTAAAACAGCAGCGAGGGAAAGTGATCCCTGCAACTTTTGCCAAAAACCCCCCATAAACTATCACGACGTGTGAAGTTCATAATTCATTAGAAGGGCCCTCTACGGTAGACTTAGCAGAGGTACCAAAGGGGGCTAATCCGTCGAGTAAGATGCTGGAAATTATTGAATTATGGTATGCCAAAGGAAAATGCATATGAAATAGGCATCAACTGTTCTAATAGATTTCCAGTCTTAGAAGAAGAAGCTGGGGACCTAAATGATACCACAACACCGGTAACCATCAAGGCTCCTAGGGCCCCAGAGCCATGTGGTGTAGATGCTGGGGGATGTGTGAGTTGTGCACATTCCAACAGGGCACTCCACAAGAGACTAGAGAACGTGGAGAGGGAAATGATTGCGATTAACAAATTGTTGGAGTCAGCTCTGAAAGGAAATACCTACAGCATCAATTCCCCCCCAAACCCCAAAACCCGCTATAGTACCAGCACTAATTAATGTAAGAGAACCCTTACTCTCGAATCCAGCGATAGAAGGTGGGCCTAAAAAAAAAGGATCCCAGGATCAAAAATCAGATGGTAGGGATCTGTCCACTTGCCAGCATAGCCTTCGGCCTTACGCTGAAATGATGAAAGTACGGGGAATAGCAGGTGGAATTAGGGTTGCTCACTCGAGTAATTTAACTTCCAATGGTACTCGTGAGGGCAAAAATGGAAAACACAAGGTTGACCCCTCAAACACTTCATCAAAAGGCAAAATTCCTAGAAACTCCACTGCAACAGTTTACATGACCGGAGTCCCAAAACTCAACAGGAACTCCGGCCATGAAACTAGTGAATCTATTCACAACAAAACAATTCACTGGCTCCGCCATGTAAGGGGGTGCAGATCCATCATCAGGGAGGACATGATTAGCGTCAATAGATTATCCCTGTTCAGCTCCCACACAGATTGCATTGAAATCCAACTATGTAATGCAGTTTTCACAGAAAACCTAGTGGCTTTAGAGTTTCGGACGTGCCCGCCTAAGCACTCCAGCATACAGATTAGACATCTCCCCCTTTGGTCCATAGCAGGGGTAAGGAGGATTCAGATTTAAATCATATAGATTGACTATCCAATGCTAATTGTAGGTCTTACCCGGTAATAACACCTAACGCAGATGACGTTAGGAACACGCCTTGCGTAACCAGCCCAACGGCTAGTTCGTTGGGCAGGGAAATGTCGGGTCTGGAAATTGTAGATTCATACAAAGAGGGTGAAGGAAACCCAGGGATGATTCGATTCCTCTCATGGAACATTGCAGGCCTCGAAAAAGAAACTGGTAATGCCAGAATGGAATGATTTCATCAATAATTTTGAGGTCTGCTTGTTCCAGGAGACTTGGAGCACGATCCCCCTATACAAGTCTCGGTATTCCACCTATTTTGCACCGGCGACAAGCTCGGGAAAGGGTCGCCCATCGGGGGGGCTTCACGTTTGGGTCAAGGTGGCCCTGAATTGGGACATCACCGTCCATAATTCAGCTTCAGAGGATATTCTACACCTATCACTTAAAGGTCCCTTGAATGATAGCAGAGTGGAGTTGTTTAATATATATGCTAGAGGAACACCAGGGGCTCAAATTTCGCATACAGTATCACTACTTGAAATAGCCTTGGAAGGTATTCCCCCTCTCTCTAATATTATTGTGGGAGGAGACCTGAACTGTACGTATGAACCTTTAAGCGAAGAAGACCTTTTGGGAAATAATGAAGAAGACACAAGACATTCCATCCCCACATTGAGCTTGAGGCCAATTAAAAAATGGTCAGCTAGGGCGATACAAATCAATGCCCTAACAATGGAATACAACTTACGTGCATTGAATGGTAGAACGATTTCTGACCCACATGGGGCTATGACTTTTAATAGACTTAGTGGCCCCTCGCGAATTGACTATATTTTGTTGGATACACAACTATGGGGGAATGTAGTCGACATGGAAGTTAAACAAACAGAGGATAGTGACCATAATCCCCTCTGCATGAAAATTAGATGGGAATGTAATAGGAGGACATTAAATGTACCGCTATTATCAACAAAATAAGTAGTGCCATCTAACTCCAATCGCAAACTAAAATGGCATAAGGTGGCATGCCAGGAGAATGTCCCAACTAGCATAGGTGATCTAGTAGAACAAAAAAGTGCGGAACTCCTATTGCTCATTACTTCCCAGGATAACGAGCAGGGTTTTCAATTGAGTGAATCCTATGGGAATTTTATAGTATATCTGGGTACTTATTTTATGGTTAATGATTTTAGTGGACATAAAAGTAGAGCACTTAAATTTGGCAACTTATGGTATACAGCAGCATGTAGGAAAAAGAGAGGCCATCTCCGTAGCCCTCCGTAAAAAGGACCAGGTAGCCGCTAGATTGGCTAGAAAGGAGTACAATAAAACCTTAGAATCTGCAAAGCGGGATTGGGAGGAAGAACACTGGCAGGAACTCAAAATGGCGCCCTTTCTAAAAGACTCAACCTTATTTTGGGAATTGATCAATAAACTAAACAGACGGGGAGGAGCCAAGATGGCGGACGGGACGGACGCTTGAGCTCCCGGCTCCGCAAGCCGTCTGGCTTTTTTCGTACTCCTGCTCACTTATCCTGACCTGCGCCGTCCTACAGCCGTGACATGCTAGCACTGAAGTTGCTGGCGTTCTCCTGGTACCTTTGCCGGCTGATTTGGCGGTAGACTCGGTGTTTTCGCCGACCTCCGGCGCTTCCCCTGGACCCTGTGCAGATGGCCGCCGCTGGACGCCGAGGGACGTGGACGGGGAGACGAGCTGGGGAAAAGCTGACGACCGCGAGGGAGTAGAGCGCTGCCCGGGCGACCGGGGTCGGACCCTTTCATCCGGGTCGGAATCTCTCTCGTGCTGCTGGTGGCGTAGACGACGCTGGAGCCCCTCACGAGCAGCGCTCCTCTGCCACTCCGACGAGAGACGGGCGGACTCCATTTTGGTGCGCCTTTCATGCTGTGGACGGCCGGTGCTCGCAGAAGACGAGGAGGGCTCTCACGCTGCGCCGCCCCCGAGTTGTAAACGGAGTTTCCCCGGCGGCCGAATCATTGCTCCTTTGGTTATCGCGGTCGCCCCCGTTTCACCACTGATTGCTTGCCGGTGGGGTGGAAATGGCGCCTGTCCCTCCTGACGAGACGCTGGCTGGTCCCATGTCTACAGTGACTGTGGGCCCGTGTGCCCCTGTGCCGAGGACCGCACCGAGGGTGCAGCGGGATAGTGCGGACCGGCTTTCAACACGGAGAGACCTGACCTGCGGCGATATCCTGGCCGCCCTCGTGGATTTGAAAGCGGCAATGCGGAGCTCTGCCCGGGCACTGGTGCGGAAAATTGATGAGGAAATGTCTGACACGGGGCGATCCCGGCTGGATGGTCCCCCGCTGCCCCTGTTTCATCCTGGAGGGGATACAATGCTGCTGACTAAGGGGAAGGAGGAGATGCGTTCTCCTGGCTACAATGTAGTGTGTTTGCCCATCGACGATGCTACAGTTGCAGAGGCTCCCTCTATTTCGGAAGCTATGACTTTGCCTACACGCTTTCTATCGTGGCCCGGCTGCTCAACTTCCCTGTCACATGTCCCCCTCGCTGCATCTATCACTGGAGCCCCTGTGTTACGTTACTGCTGTGTTAGTGACCCTGCGGCAAAAGGAGTCTTCATCGTTCCCCTTCCTCGTAAGCGGCCATCTTGCTTCTTTGTCCTGGTTGAAGGTGGCTCGCAGCAATGGACAGGCCTGGAGAAATTCTGCCGGTCCGGACAGGGTTGATGGTTTGCCTTTCGTCGCTTTTGCTGGATCGGCTGGCGGGGACCCGGACTGAAACACATTCTGCAACGGTGGCTGAGTTGTCTTTAATGTCCTGTTTTTTCTGCTTCATGTCACTGTCGATGTCTCCCGATGTCTATTTCTGCTGCTGGGGGGCGGACTTGTGCTGGACTGAGGTTCTGGGTGTCACTGACTTTGGTCTACCGGGCTTACAGTTTTTTGATTTGTGTTGTGCATGGCGCAGGAGGCACTGACGGCGAGGGAGACCGGGAGTTCTGTTGTTGGGTGGGCTCCTCCCCGCTTTTCCTTTTCCAGGGAGTAGTAGATTAGTGTATTCTTCTCTCTCTCCCTATGTTCAACCGTGACTTTATGGACTTTTTCTTTTCTCTCTTTACTTGTTTCTACATTTCGGGTTCTCTTTTTGGGGCGACAGACACACTGCTAGGGGGGGGTAGGCCATAGCCTCGGCATGCGTGTAGGGTGGGGGGTCTTCCTCGGTTCGTTTTTTGTTTCTATGGGCCTTCTTTTTCTCTTTTTCTGTTCTTCTTCCTATGTGCTTTTTCATGGGTCAGTGGGTGGGTCTGGTGTTAGGAGGGTAGCGGCTAGGGGGCACAACTCGTTATGTTGCATCATCCTGTGATTCTAGCTCTGTGCCGCCATTTTAGGTATGTTTACTGTTTGTGGAATCTCCTGATGGACGTTGCCCGCTTATTACTTAGATGGATGTTCTGTACACTGATCTGTTCTAGCTTCTGTATCTCCTTATATAAAAAATTATTTTAAAATTAACCTTACTATCTCCTGACACTTGGTGCACGTGGATTTACTGTAACACATGTTGTATGCTCCTACGTGCTGACGTGCTACCGAGTGGACGTATAATTTGCTACCAAGCTTAAGAAGTGTCGAGGCCGGCCGGATGGTTGTAGGCCCGTATTTGTCTTATGAACAGTGCTAAATGAAGGTTTTCAAAAATTTAAAAAAAAAAAAAAAAAACTAAACAGAAGGGGAGCAGACCCTCTCCCAAACCACATAACTGAGCAGCAATGGCACTCCCACTTCTCAAGCTTATATTGTGGTGACGTTGAATCTGACCAAATACAAGGTGGGCACTTGAAACTAGAATCAGACCATGAGAGCCTTGAACCAGTAGAGCCCTTTACATTCCAAGAGGTTCAATCTGCCATTAAGAACATAACCCCCGGGAAGGGCGCAGGTCCGGATGGGCTCCCAGGTGATTTATTACTACATGATCTCACGTGGTGGACTAATTTATTTGTCCTCCTGATGAATTTGCTGGTTCAGGGCCATTCAGTCCCTGAATCGTGGAAAGGGGCAGAAGTGGTAACAATATACAAGAAGGGCGCTAGAGAGGACCCTGCCAACTACAGGCCGATTAGTTTAATCGACGTGGTACAGAAGGTAGTTGGCAGGGTCATCATCTCCAGAATTGGGTCATGGCCGGAGGGAAATATCCTGACGCACCTACAGGCGGGATTCAGGCAGAAAGTGAGTACGATGGACCAGGTTTTCAGATTCTTTGCGGTGTAATCTGTGTCCATCGCGAAAGGCTGTTTGTACTTAGCCTTTATTGACCTGAAAACCGCCTTCGATCTGGTCCCTCGCGCCAAACTTTGGCAGGTGCTGCCGGATATGAGTTTTCCACGATATCTCCTGGAGCTTATAAAAAGACTACATGAGGGTAACTATGCAAGAATCAGATGAGGATGCCAGGGTCAACTGACCAGGAGGGTACCAGTAAATAGGGGGGGTCTGCCAGGGTTGTGTGATGGCCCCCAACGATGTTCTCTCTCTTTGTAAATGGTGTGGCAGACCATTTGAGAGAGGACCCAGCTGATGCCCCCACCTTGGCGGGTTAGAAAACACCAACCCTCCTCTTCGCAGATGATACCCTCCTGATGTCCAAAATCCCCTCTGGTCTGCAGAAACTACTAGATAGGTTTAGTCAGTTTTGTGAAGAACGAGGTCTAACTATCAATACTACTAAAACAAAACTGATGGTATTGTCCCGGTCTAAAAAATCTAGGAAGATTAATGTTGCCCTCAATGGATCTCCGCTAGTGGTGGTGGATGCTTTTGAGTACCTGGGGGTCGGGGTCAACAGCAGAATGAAATGGGACTCCCATGTGGCAAAAATGCTCCTAAATCATAACAGAGTTTCGGGAGCCATCTTAAGAGATCATCTGGCCTCTATTAGTAGACCTATAGCCCCGGCTCTAGCCGTGTATGAAGGGAAGGCACTGGCTTCTGCAGTCTATGGGTCAGAATTGTGGGGGTTCGATAACACAGCGGAGCTAGTTAAAGCCGAAAATAAGTTCATGAGAGACCTAGTTGGGCTCCCACTCTTAAACCCCCTAAAACCTCTTTTTCATGACCTGGGTCAACGTTCTATTAAAGACATAGTTTGCCTGCCCCCATTACTATACTGGGTACGCTTGAGAAGAACACCGGAATTGGCAATCTATGCAGCAGTGTTTGACGAACTTATTAGTTTGAACAGCTCAAAGAATATCGTGTGGCTGAACAAACTAAAACAGTTGGTCATAAACATAGGGTTGGGTGAATCGTGGTCAGCCCATTCCGCCCCCCAAACCCCCCGAAACAAACAAACAGTTAAGAAAATCTAATGGGAGTGGGTGCAGGCTGAGGAACTAAAAGACACTAAGTGGGGGACCTTAACCAACCATTTTCTGGAGCATAAACCGGCCAGGAAGCTTGAACCTTTTTTAGATTTTATTAAAATACCCAGTGATAGAACTCTCTTTTTTAAAGCTGAGGTATGGGACACTCCCATTGAATGAATTTACTAGGATCTGGAGAAATTCCTTGTCCCATCAAGCGACCTGTCCAGGTTGTGCAAGCCCCACTGAGTCCTTAGCGCACTTCCTGTTCGCCTGTAGCGCCTACAGGGGGGCTAGGAAAAGGTGGTTAAAACAGTATGCAGGGAGTTAGGAGTTAGGCAGTATACGATGGCCTTGCGCATCCTAACAGACACAACATCTCTGACGATTGTTTGCAAGCTGCAAAGTATCCGGGGAAGGCATGGCAGATACGCTCGAAATTGTTACAATCTAAAATGAGGTAGAAAATCTGCAGACTAATGAAATTGGTTGAATAAGACATGAATCCCACAGCACATTAGGGCCATTGGCCTTTTTAATTGGTTGTATAAGACATAAGGTCACAGTATTTTATGGCCATTCACCTTTTTATTTTTTATTTTGTATATATTGGTTTTTTATTGCATTGTTTATTGGTTGTATTTGGTACACAAGAATATTATTCCTTTTATGATGGAAATTGTATCTACTTTTGTGATAAATCTTTTATCGAATAAAGTATTACAACACTAGGCTTACACCGCTCATTTCCCTCTCTATCAAAGTGGCTCATTATTAAAAAACACTCTTTGACCAGAGAAAGGTCCCTCTTATATCTGCACTCAGGGTTAGCGAATAGTTCCTAAAGCGGTACAAAAGGGGATGGTGATGGACGGAGCATCTGAATCAATCAAACACTCACACCCAGTCAAAAGATCTGGGTTTAATCCATCACCGTTCTTTAGCCCACTCTGCCACCCCAGTTCAGACATGGCTATATGCAAATCAGTCTGACCCTGTGCCTCATGGGAACAGTCCAGCCCGAACTGCCAAGCCTTGTCTTCCCTGGACCGTAAACAAGCTTCTGAGGACCGGTTTCTGGCATTCAAGCCGTCTTCAGCCCGGCTTGCTTGAATCCAGTGGCAAAGTGAGCAAGGCACTCACGTCTGAGCATACCCTGCCACACTTATGGCGGCCAAAAGCGGTACAAAAGGGGGTGGTGATGGACGGAGCATCTGAATCAATCAAACACTCACACCCAGTCAGAAGATCTGGGTTTAATCCATCACTGTTCTTTAGCCCACTCTGCCACTCCATTTCAGACATGGCTATATGCAAATCAGTCTGACCCTGTGCCTCATGGGAACAGTCCAGCCCGAACTGCCAAGCCATGTCTTCCCTGGACCGGAAACAAGCTTCCGAGGACCGGTTTCTGGCATTTCAGCCGTCTTCAGCCCGGCTTGCTTGAATCCAGTGGCAAAGTGAGCAAGGGACTCACGTCTGAGCATACCCTGCCACACTTATGGCGGCCAAAAGTGGTACAAAAGGGGGTGGTGATGGACGGAGCATCTGAATCAATCAAACACTCACACCCAGTTAAAAGATCTGGGTTAAATCCATCACTGTTCTTTAGCCCACGCTGCCAGCCCAGTTCAGACATGGCTATATGCAAATCAGTCTGACCCTGTGCCTCATGGGAACAGTCCAGCCCGAACGGCCAAGCCAAGTCTTCCCTGGACCGGAAACAAGCTTCCGAGGACCGGTTTCTGGCATTCCAGCCGTCTTCAGCCCGGCTTGCTTGAATCCAGTGGCAAAGTGAGCAAGGGACTCACGTCTGAGCATACCCTGCCACACTTATGGCGCCCAAAAGCGGTACAAAAGGGGGTGGTGATGGACGGAGCATCTGAATCAATCAAACACTCACACCCAGTCAAAAGATCTGGGTTTAATCCATCACCGTTCTTTAGCCCACTCTGCCACCCCAGTTCAGACATGGCTATATGCAAATCAGTCTGACCCTGTGCCTCATGGGAACAGCCCAGCCCGAACTGCCAAACCATGTCTTCCCTGGACCGGAAACAAGCTTCCGAGGACCGGTTTCTGGCATTCCAGCCGTCTTCAGCCCGGCTTGCTTGAATCCAGTGGCAAAGTGAGCAAGGGACTCACCCTGCCACACTTACGGCGGCCAAAAGCTACCTACCCTGGAGAGGCCAACTCTTATATACTGGAGCCATCGGATGCGTAAGATACGGTCAAGTGAAAGGCATTCCTGTAGGATGTCTCTGCTAAGTGTTTTTTCTTGCTTAGCCCAAATATTAAGCCACAAAGCCAGGGGACGGAAAGCCAGTACATCTGAGAGGAAAGGCATTCCGAACTCTTCGTGCATGACATAAAATGAAGTACTTTGTGGGACAGAAAGGGCCATTCGGAGGAAAGAGTTTTCAGCATTCTGCACTGCTCCTACCCCAATGTGGCCCAAAATCTCACTCCCATAACTAACCTTTTTAGATATATTTGTCTTCATTTGTCTTCAAAAGAGCCCCTATTGCCTCCCACTCTGCTGGCAGAGTTAAAAACAGCTGCAAAAGCTTTCACTAGATCCCCTTTCTTCCAAGTAAGCAAAGGGCAACAACTCAAGGAATCGTCAAACACAACTCCCAAATAGGAGAAAACATTGGTCTTCGGTATTGATGAAGTCAGAGTTTAAAAGTGAACTGCTTAGCTTTACGAGGTCCCACCTGCATAATGAACGACTTGGCATGATGAAACAAAAGGTCCAAGTCCTCCATAAAAAGGGCAAAATAATTCAGAGGAAGTTGTAGGCCCCTAGCTGTCTTCGCCAAGAGGACTGCGTTGTTCGTGTATAGGAGGACTGGCAGGCTAAGCTTGCCTACCTGGGGACAATCAGCATTTGTGGCCAAAAGGGCCTTCTCTAAGGAATTAATATATAGGTTAAAAAGAAAGGGCGGTAAAATGCACCCCTGAAGCACCCCTCTCTTGATGTCAAGCTGACTGGACACTTTCAGGTCCTTTGAATAGAGGACAACCACAGTTGAATCACGGTGAAGATCCCTCAGAAATAAAATGATGTTACTGTCAATGCCAATGGAGGACATCAACTGCCACAGCTTGGACCTATTAACACAGTTTTTTTTTATTTATTGCCATTTTGAACACAATTCCGTTACATTCCAACAAGCCATTACGAAATGGATTGAAAAGGAGAGTATACAGTCTGTCATTTCAGTACACAATGCTAATAATAGCTCACATCGTTCCCACCTACAACAAATCTCAGGCATGATAATAATCAAGCTAGGAATATTGCACACATTTCAACAATTATTAACACAAATGTAATGATGTTAAACATATCTTCCCAAAGATGGCCTTTGCTACAGTTGTACATTGTGTCCTCTGGCCGGAGCTATCTCTTCATGTGCTCTAGCATTGAAATTGGGTGTGGGATGTGGATATATCACGTCTGGGGAGCAGTTTGCGTGCCCTCCGCGTCTGTCACTTCAGTCGTTATTTGTAAGCCAGCATTCCACCTTAAGAACGGCTCCCATATATTGCGGGGTCTGGATGAGGGTGGCATCAATTCCCAAAATGTGCTCAATTGTGCGTGCCCATATGTGACGTCTCTAACCCAATCTTTAAGGGAAGGCACTCGCTGTCTGCCCCAATTAATTACAACCTGTCTCTTAGCAAACAGTAGGAGGAGTGCGTGCAGTTAACGCAACTTTGGCGGAGTGTCCTTTACGTACCCTAATAGGCTAAGGATGGGAGACGGGGCCAGCGACACCCCCAATATGCTGTTCACCGACTCGAAAATCTGCACCCAGTAGTCGGCTATCTTGGAACATTGCCATGCAACATGTAAGAACGTAGCTGAAGCACAGCCACATCTCCAACAGGTATCCTCATCGCGAATGCCCATCTGGTGAATGCCCACTGGGATCCTGCAGTATCTATGCAAATATTTAAAGTGGATCAGCCTCAATTCATAATTCGGGGAAAGCTCCAACAGCTGCCACAGCAATAGTCCCACTGGGCTTCAGTCAGTGGCGTTTCTAGTTTGTTGTTCCAATGCTTAAAAGAGTTTGGCGTTACTATAAGAGCAGTGTCTTGCATGCGGACATAGAGGTGTGTAATAAGTGTATGGGGAGACGGCAATCTCAGCAGATTTTCTAATGCAGGCAGGGTCGGTGGCGCCCTCAGGAATTTCTCACAAAGGGCACTAGATGCCGTGCGTATTCTATGATACAAAAAGATCTCAGTAAACTGGACCAGTTGACCCTCGGGTGCCACAGGGGAGGTCTGAATTAATCTCCAGGGTATAGGTCTTCGAATGTCTGAAGATTCATTTTCTTAGCTAAAGCCTTACTTATACTGTCCCTTATGCAAGGCATCATTGCGTTCTGAGATAATGGGATGAAAGAGGCAAATAGCAACGGTTCTCTTGTTCTCGTGTCTCTCAGGGACAAACGCGGACCCGGAAGCACCCGCATACCGCGTTTGTGACTGAGAGACACGAGAACAAGAGAACCGGATTCCGATACTTGGCGTTCATCTGTCTAAACCGAACAGATTTCGCCCATGACGAGTGTCCTGTACACAGCAGCCTGGATAACATAAACAAGCCAGGCAGTCCAATGTTAAAGTCCTACAAGCTTAATAACACAAATTGATTTTGCGCCGGGTTGACTGAAAGCAACCTCACAAGTTCTGATTGACAGAGCTTTTTTGTCCTGATGAGAACTCCAAAACCCAGGTCGAGTTTGAAACGCGTAGACTGTTAGAGCCATTGAATCATAAGGAGTTATTGTGAATTGCTCAAAAACAATTGTTTGATCAAAAGGATTTTTCTATGGCATTCTGTGAATATTGTAAATTCCAATGTAATTAGATGAATGTTTTGTTGTCTGTGGATGTATGAGAGGGTATGTTTGAATGAATGATTGGAAAGTGTACATAAGTCAATGTTTGAAAATGTAATTTTTTTATGTGATTATATGAGTTGTGTACAGAAGGTCTTGTAAATTGTGCAACATGGTAAAAAGATAACCAAAATCATGAAGTAAAGAAATTTTGCAAAATAATAAAAAGGATTCAATCTAACAAAAGTTTGTAAACAAAGCATATTGTTTAACTCGTATGTTTTCAGTTGACTAAAGAGGTAAATCATAGTACAGTATTGGCAATTCTTTTTGTTTAATATTAGCTAGTGGCTAAGCCTTGCTGTTGTGAGCCCAGACCCAGTGGTTGTTTTTTCGTCATTCTTAGAAAGTCGCACGCAAATCCCAATAGCCTGTAACTAAAAACAAAACACAAGTACAAGCGTGTGATGAGCTTTGGTAAGCTTCTGAAAGCCCCTTACTAAAAGTCGAGCAAGTAGCGCATGCGCTGCTACAGGTTCAACCTAAAAAGAGAAGTTAAAATACATTAGGTCAAACTAGATTATGCAATTAGGAAGATAGAATCGGATTAGAGGGATGGGGCATTGGATGAACAGTGGCCAAGGATGCACTTGGGAATACGATAGACCGCGCCAGTCTGGAAATCTAAGCAGAATTAGTAAACAACATCATTCTAAGATGGCCGCCACCTTGGAAATACTTAAACGCTATTGAACATGATAGTCCTTCTTTCATGTCCATAAGAAGGACATGCTATGTCCTATGCCAATATCTAGATTTCTAGAGTTTTAGAGGCGCCACTATTTTAGTTTGGGCAGGGACATTATATGTGGAGAGGGTCGATACATGATGCAGGGCCTACAAGGCCCAGATAGAGCCACTTTACGCCACAAGGGCCCCAAACACAATCTGCTTACAAAAGGCGTGTGCAGGCTCTCAACCCATCTGTCTAAGACGGCTGAGTTGAGTGGTTTATAATGCCATTTTAGATTAGGCAGGGACCTATTATGGGGTGAGGGTCGATACATGATGCAGGGCCTACAACGCCCAGATAGAGCCCCTTTACTCCACAAGGGCGCCAAACACAATCATCGCATAAAAGGCCCCCATAATCAGGCCTTGAGACAACAGCGAGGGGAATCCTCCTGAAAAAAGAGTTAGTAGTGAATTAAACCAGGCACCTCTGTGAACAATAGGATTTGATGTATGGCACAACATCCTACTGTCCACTGTGCTGTCTTGAGCCTGATTCTTCTCTTACTCTAAGAGCTGTTCTTGTTTTGACAAAACCTTGACCATATGCATCTACCTAAAGCTGTAACTAGTAAATGTGAGCTATGCGAGCACCCTTTGATCCCGCACTTGGGCGGGAATATTCAGTGCTTATGACTTTGATGAGGATACCCCTGGAAGAGAACTAGGATTACAGGTAAGTAACTTATCCTTTTAAGGAGGAAGCTATAGATAAATGAGATCATCCCTTTCATGTTAGCAGTCTTGGTGAGAAAGGCCTCAAATTTTGTGAGAGGTCGAGTAGCAGCCTCCCGTATCTGATGTGTGAGGGCCCAGTGCATTAATTGGATATACTGATATCTTTCCGTGTTTTTCAATACAAAGTCCCTTTGACATTGATCAAAAGTAAGGAGATCAAAATTGTGGAACAAATGTATTATAGCTCACCTGCTCTCAGTTCCCGGATTTTAACGCAAGGAAAGTCACCGTTCGCCTACGGAGGGTTTACAGTCAACAGGGGCTCTTCTCCCAGGTCGCGCTGCTGGTGGGAGCAGTTCCGCATTCGGCGGTAACTCTGCACGCTCCCAGCGTGCGCTGGACTAAGGAGAAAGAAAACTACTGCTGACCACACCGGGGGACTGCGAGGACCAGCAGCCTCTAGCTCTCACAGCTGGTGCCTCTTCCCCCGGTGGCCACGCCCCCTCATCGCTGTCTATTTACCTTTCGCGACACCCGCTCCGCGGGTGCCGCTCACCTGCTCTCAGTTCCCGGATTTTAACGCAAGGAAAGTCACCGTTCGCCCACGGAGGGTTTACAGTCAACAGGGGCTCTTCTCCCAGGTCGCGCTGCTGGTGGGAGCAGTTCCGCATTCGGCGGTAACTCTGCACGCTCCCAGCGTGCGCTGGACTAAGGAGAAAGAAAACTACTGCTGACCACACCGGGGGACTGCGAGGACCAGCAGCCTCTAGCTCTCACAGCTGGTGCCTCTTCCCCCGGTGGCCACGCCCCCTCATCGCTGTCTATTTACCTTTCGCGACACCCGCTCCGCGGGTGCCGCTCACCTGCTCTCAGTTCCCGGATTTTAACGCAAGGAAAGTCACCGTTCGCCCACGGAGGGTTTACAGTCAACAGGGGCTCTTCTCCCAGGTCGTGCTGCTGGTGGGAGCAGTTCCGCATTCGGCGGTAACTCTGCACGCTCCCAGCATGCGCTGGACTAAGGAGAAAGAAAACTACTGCTGACCACACCGGGGGACTGCGAGGACCAGCAGCCTCTAGCTCTCACAGCTGGTGCCTCTTCCCCCGGTGGCCACGCCCCCTCATCACTGTCTATTTACCTTTCGCGACACCCGCTCCACGGGTGCCGCTCACCTGCTCTCAGTTCCCGGATTTTAACGCAAGGAAAGTCACCGTTCGCCCACGGAGGGTTTACAGTCAACAGGGGCTCTTCTCCCAGGTCGCGCTGCTGGTGGGAGCAGTTCCGCATTCGGCGGTAACTCTGCACGCTCCCAGCGTGCGCTGGACTAAGGAGAAAGAAAACTACTGCTGACCACACCGGGGGACTGCGAGGACCAGCAGCCTCTAGCTCTCACAGCTGGTGCCTCTTCCCCCGGTGGCCACGCCCCCTCATCGCTGTCTATTTACCTTTCGCGACACCGCTCCGCGGGTGCCGCTCACCTGCTCTCAGTTCCCGGATTTTAACGCAAGGAAAGTCACCGTTCGCCCACGGAGGGTTTACAGTCAACAGGGGCTCTTCTCCCAGGTCGCGCTGCTGGTGGGAGCAGTTCCGCATTCGGCGGTAACTCTGCACGCTCCCAGCGTGCGCTGGACTAAGGAGAAAGAAAACTACTGCTGACCACACCGGGGGACTGCGAGGACCAGCAGCCTCTAGCTCTCACAGCTGGTGCCTCTTCCCCCGGTGGCCACGCCCCCTCATCACTGCACAACATAAGAACAAGTTCAGCCCCTCCCGCAGCGCGGGGCGAAGCCCGGGCCAAGGGCTGGCCCGTTTCAGCCCGTTCCAGACTGTGCAGGACTGGACTGGGCCACGGTATTAACATTTTCATTCTCATACCGCTACCTTTAATTGTGACCTTTGTTGGTTTTCTACCAAGTATCTGTCCTGTTCTTATTAATAACTCTGACATACTTGGTGCAACAATGAATAAGCGTACGAGAAGTAAAAAGACCTCTAGCTTAACCGACATTACTGGTCCCCTAGACTTATTCATTACCAAGACCCATGAGGTAATAGATAAAAGCATACACATCTTAGAACGGAGGGTATCCCATGAACTGGAGATTGCAAGAAGATCCTCTATGGGGCTCCTGGCTTCTGCACAAACCCCTACACAACAGGGCCCTATTATTCCACTGCTTAAGGAACCGGACAATACGAATGTATTAATACATACGGTTCCAAACACTGTAGATCTATCCGCCACCCAGCTCTCACTGGGGTCCAACTCCAGCGAGGACCTGGAAAAAACACCAAATCTACTTTTCCCCTATGATCATGTGGACAATGTAGACCCCAACCCCACGGGCGAGCGGGAGGGTGCTACAGCAAAGAGGCAAAACACTGACCTGACCCCACATGAGACCACACCAGCTTTGCATAACACGACTACCTCACTCAAACCAACTACTGATATAGTCCTGTCAGATCAATCGAACTTTACTAATAGTAACACTGATTGTATAGCAATCTCGCAGGAAGTTGTTCACCGAGAGCTGACAGAGAATCAAGCCCTCGGGGGTGGCATACAGAAACCATGTACTGCATGTGTAACACTACATGATTTCATCACAAAAAGCATGGGTATGTTGCTAAAACGCCATCTGCAACCTTTGGAAAAAAGCATCATGACCATTGAGAAGCAACTAGCTAAATTAAATACCCCAGCCTTCAAGCAAAAATCATTAGGAACACCAGCCAAGGCTCTGGGGAATGGGAAAGACACAAACAACCTGGCTCAACCCCTGTCCTTACCAGCCACCCGACCCAAGCCCTCGTCGCTCGAAAGAGTTGTAAACACCGAAGCCCCAAAAAACAAACAAATTACTTCAAAACCTGCCCCAACAGAAGGGAGTGGAAAACAAAAAGGCCCCATTGATAACCCCCATAAAACCCCGGCTCCCGTCGAGTCAAAAAGCCAAGTAGTGAAGCAGAAGGATACCCCACAGACCTCACAAAAAGCCCAACCACCCCAGCCACAGGCCAATGGGAGGAAAGGCCATAGGTATAGGCGTCCGATACATCTCCCACCTGAGGCGACCCCATACACTGTCATACTTACCGGGGTCACCGAGCTGGCAGATGGTACAGACGAACCCCCCTGGTCCTTGCGTAACAAGGTATTGCAGTGGTTGAGCCAAAACAGACCTCTTCATCCATCTAACCATAGCAGAATCATCTCAATGAGAAGAGTGTTCTGGATTGGCGATACTAAAAAAAGCCTGCAGGGCGATTGTATTGTACTTAACTGCGAGGACCCTGCCACAGCTGATTACATCTCCTCATGGCCAGCCCTGGAGAAAAGGGGGGGGGGGGGTTGACGTTCAGCGCCTCTCCTTCTTTTACCCACCTCTAAACACTTTTAATTACGGTGACCCGAACAGTTGGGATGAAGTTCAGGATTGGCCCTGGACACAGGTGGGGCACTACAACAGAAACAGAAATGGGAATACTAGCAATCACTGGAACAGAGGGTGGGATAATCGTCCCTGGCCACCAAGAAGAGAAAACATAAATCCCGATTACTGGAGAGGGGCCCCCACAAGGAACAGGTTCGAATGCCTAGACATGGCCCTTTGACATTGATCAAAAGTAAGGAGATCAAAATTGTGGAACAAATGTATTATAGCTCACCTGCTCTCAGTTCCCGGATTTTAACGCAAGGAAAGTCACCGTTCGCCCACGGAGGGTTTACAGTCAACAGGGGCTCTTCTCCCAGGTCGCGCTGCTGGTGGGAGCAGTTCCGCATTCGGCGGTAACTCTGCACGCTCCCAGCGTGCGCTGGACTAAGGAGAAAGAAAACTACTGCTGACCACACCGGGGGACTGCGAGGACCAGCAGCCTCTAGCTCTCACAGCTGGTGCCTCTTCCCCCGGTGGCCACGCCCCCTCATCGCTGTCTATTTACCTTTCGCGACACCCGCTCCACGGGTGCCGCTCACCTGCTCTCAGTTCCCGGATTTTAACGCAAGGAAAGTCACCGTTCGCCCACGGAGGGTTTACAGTCAACAGGGGCTCTTCTCCCAGGTCGCGCTGCTGGTGGGAGCAGTTCCGCATTCGGCGGTAACTCTGCACGCTCCCAGCGTGCGCTGGACTAAGGAGAAAGAAAACTACTGCTGACCACACCGGGGGACTGCGAGGACCAGCAGCCTCTAGCTCTCACAGCTGGTGCCTCTTCCCCCGGTGGCCACGCCCCCTCATCGCTGTCTATTTACCTTTCGCGACACCGCTCCGCGGGTGCCGCTCACCTGCTCTCAGTTCCCGGATTTTAACGCAAGGAAAGTCACCGTTCGCCCACGGAGGGTTTACAGTCAACAGGGGCTCTTCTCCCAGGTCGCGCTGCTGGTGGGAGCAGTTCCGCATTTGGCGGTAACTCTGCACGCTCCCAGCGTGCGCTGGACTAAGGAGAAAGAAAACTACTGCTGACCACACCGGGGGACTGCGAGGACCAGCAGCCTCTAGCTCTCACAGCTGGTGCCTCTTCCCCCGGTGGCCACGCCCCCTCATCGCTGTCTATTTACCTTTCGCGACACCCGCTCCGCGGGTGCCGCTCACCTGCTCTCAGTTCCCGGATTTTAACGCAAGGAAAGTCACCGTTCGCCCACGGAGGGTTTACAGTCAACAGGGGCTCTTCTCCCAGGTCGCGCTGCTGGTGGGAGCAGTTCCGCATTCGGCGGTAACTCTGCACGCTCCCAGCGTGCGCTGGACTAAGGAGAAAGAAAACTACTGCTGACCACACCGGGGGACTGCGAGGACCAGCAGCCTCTAGCTCTCACAGCTGGTGCCTCTTCCCCCGGTGGCCACGCCCCCTCATCACCGCACAACATAAGAACAAGTTCAGCCCCTCCCGCAGCGCGGGGCGAAGCCCGGGCCAAGGGCGGGCCCGTTTCAGCCCGTTCCAGACTGTGCAGGACTGGACTGGGCCACGGTATTAACATTTTCATTCTCATACCGCTACCTTTAATTGTGACCTTTGTTGGTTTTCTACCAAGTATCTGTCCTGTTCTTATTAATAACTCTGACATACTTGGTGCAACAATGAATAAGCGTACGAGAAGTAAAAAGACCTCTAGCTTAACCGACATTACTGGTCCCCTAGACTTATTCATTACCAAGACCCATGAGGTAATAGATAAAAGCATACACATCTTAGAACGGAGGGTATCCCATGAACTGGAGATTGCAAGAAGATCCTTTATGGGGCTCCTGGCTTCTGCACAAACCCCTACACAACAGGGCCCTATTATTCCACTGCTTAAGGAACCGGACACTACGAATGTATTAATACATACGGTTCCAAACACTGTAGATCTATCCGCCACCCAGCTCTCACTGGGGTCCAACTCCAGCGAGGACCTGGAAAAAACACCAAATCTACTTTTCCCCTATGATCATGTGGACAATGTAGACCCCAACCCCACGGGCGAGCGGGAGGGTGCTACAGCAAAGAGGCAAAACACTGACCTGACCCCACATGAGACCACACCAGCTTTGCATAACACGACTACCTCACTCAAACCAACTACTGATATAGTCCTGTCAGATCAATCGAACTTTACTAATAGTAACACTGATTGTATAGCAATCTCGCAGGACGTTGTTCACCGAGAGCTGACAGAGAATCAAGCCCTCGGGGGTGGCATACAGAAACCATGTACTGCATGTGTAACACTACATGATTTCATCACAAAAAGCATGGGTATGTTGCTAAAACGCCATCTGCAACCTTTGGAAAAAAGCATCATGACCATTGAGAAGCAACTAGCTAAATTAAATACCCCAGCCTTCAAGCAAAAATCATTAGGAACACCAGCCAAGGCTCTGGGGAATGGGAAAGACACAAACAACCTGGCTCAACCCCTGTCCTTACCAGCCACCCGACCCAAGCCCTCGTCGCTCGAAAGAGTTGTAAACACCGAAGCCCCAAAAAACAAACAAATTACTTCAAAACCTGCCCCAACAGAAGGGAGTGGAAAACAAAAAGGCCCCATTGATAACCCCCAAAAAACCCCGGCTCCCGTCGAGTCAAATAGCCAAGTAGTGAAGCAGAAGGATATCCCACAGACCTCACAAAAAGCCCAACCACCCCAGCCACAGGCCAATGGGAGGAAAGGCCATAGGTATAGGCGTCCGATACATCTCCCACCTGAGGCGACCCCATACACTGTCATACTTACCGGGGTCACCGAGCTGGCAGATGGTACAGACGAACCCCCCTGGTCCTTGCGTAACAAGGTATTGCAGTGGTTGAGCCAAAACAGACCTCTTCATCCATCTAACCATAGCAGAATCATCTCAATGAGAAGAGTGTTCTGGATTGGCGATACTAAAAAAAGCCTGCAGGGCAATTGTATTTTACTTAACTGCGAGGACCCTGCCACAGCTGATTACATCTCCTCATGGCCAGCCCTGGAGAAAAGGGGGGGGGTTGACGTTCAGCGCCTCTCCTTCTTTTACCCACCTCTAAACACTTTTAATTACGGTGACCCGAACAGTTGGGATGAAGTTCAGGATTGGCCCTGGACACAGGTGGGGCACTACAACAGAAACAGAAATGGGAATACTAGCAATCACTGGAACAGAGGGTGGGATAATCGTCCCTGGCCACCAAGAAGAGAAAACATAAATCCCGATTACTGGAGAGGGGCCCCCACAAGGAACAGGTTTGAATGCCTAGACATGGTTGATTGACCAATAAGGGCAATAAATCAGATAGGAAATAATGTAGGCATCTCAGACGAGTTCAGTATAAAGGATCACCAGACTCTCAACACTAGTACTGGGCCATCAAGGAACATATCCAATCTCCCAATAGGGGAAATATCGCTAACACCTCAGCATCCACCACATCAACTAAATGAGACCCCAAAAAGGGAAGGCCCCGTAGCCCAACTGAAACTCAATGGTGGGGTCACACCCACAAGCCCGCGGGATACCACACAAAACATAAGGGAGGTAGAACATAGTGCAGAGGGTACGGAGAGGCCAACTAAACAGTCACGGGCATTAGAAGCCAATCAACAAAAATTTAGCCTAAAAATAACTTCCTGGAATATCGCAGGGCTAAACAATAAATCAAGGGCCCAATCATTTCTATCCTTTATGGGTAAGCAGGACATAATATGCTTACAAGAATGCTGGGACCAGGAGGAGACCCACATTGAGGGCTTTAGCACCTTCTACGTCCCGTCGATACAGGGTAATCGAGGTAGAGGGTCGGGGGGTTTGAGTATCTTTGCCTCGAATTTGTGCAACACAAAACTGACCCCATACATGGCAGGTGGATCTACAGTAGGGGTGGCCAGATCAATGCAAGGACTTATGGTCAAAGCAAAGGGGTGGTCCATTTTTGTGATTAACTTGTATATCAACGTGCCAAAAGTAGATCCTAAAGCTTTAATAGCTGAGCTTGTTACAATGCTCACAAGAGGTGGGCAAGATGCAGATTGTACTCTAATAGTAGGTGATTATAATTGTCATCTGTGTCCCTACAGTGCCACAAAAAACTGTGGCATTTACACCTTAAGAGGGGACCCTACTACACACTTTGAACATTCGATTATGGGTAACATGTTAAACCAACTACTGCATGATTGGGACTTGGGGTTTGCCAATGAATTATGTGAGCCTTCTGTAGCTTTTCAGACAACCTTCTTTGGTCGAGGGTTGGGCACTGTAATTGACTATATCCTAGTGTCTAATAGGAACCAGGGCTGTCTGGAGGAGTTTAACACGGAAGACCTGGCAATAAGTGATCATTTTCCGATTAGCACCACTATCGCCGTCAAGAAGCCCGAGAGTCCTGTAACAAGCATACCTAGTATTCTTCATGGTCACTCAGTGTCACTGGCAAGAAAGAATGGATATGCCATAAAATGGGCAAAAATCGATTCCACAAAATTCGTGAAGGAGTTAGTCCAGAAAGAACTGGAACAATTCTCGACCTGCCTAGAATTTAACTCTAACCCCCAGCTAATTGTAGAGGCTTATGGAAGAATAACTGCCACAATACATGATAAGCTAACCAAAAAACTAAAAATAGGGGCAGCAAAGAGACTATACGGCTGGTTTAATTCCGCCTGTTCTAAAGCCCATAAAGACCTATTACAGGCATTAAAGTCAGTCCCTAAAGACACCAGTTTGATTAAAGATGCCAGGCGAGCCTATAAACAGACCCTACGCGAGAGACAGGATGAATTGAAAAATCAGGCCTGGGAAGCCCTACTAAAGGCAAGTGCCCTAAGGGATAATATTTCTTTCTGGAAAGAAATCAATGCCCCCTTTTTTTCCACGGACAGCAAGGCTGATTCGATGGAGATAGCCATAACGGAAGATGTCTGGGTTGATTATTTTACCTCCCTATACAAAAAAGATCAAACAATTATGTCCCCACAATATGACTTTAGTAATAGCCAGGTGGAACAGGCAGTAATGCAAGAGACCTTCCCTTTAAATATAGCTTTTACCCCCTTAGAGCTCGAGCTAGCAATTTCACAGAGTGCTAATTTAAAGGCCCCTGGCCCAGATGGAGTTCCCATCGATATATTTAAAGAAAATGTAGATCTTTGGGCTCCTCTATTAGCAAATGTATTAAACGCGTATAGCAAGAGGGGTTTTCCTGATACATGGCACGAAGCCATAGTAATTCCAATATTTAAAAAAGGGGATAGACAGGACCCAAAATGCTACCGCCCTATTTCCTTGCTAGACACCCTGATGAAAGTTGCAGGCAGAGTATTGTTAACCAAACTGCAAACCTGGTCTAAGAGCAAAGGGATATTATCAAAATTTCAGTATGGCTTTAAAACTGGTCTAGGTACCGTAGAGCAGGGTTTAAACCTGGCCTTAATAACTAGTAAATATATTGGAAGGGAAAAAGGGAATTTGTTTTTAACATTCGTCGACCTAACCTCGGCTTTTGATTGTCTGGACCATAACATGTTATGGAAAACCCTGGTCAAACTGGGGATAGATAAAAATATTCTACTCTTTATTCAGGAACTGTATAGAGACGCGGGCGCCACAGTCAGATATGGAAAAAATGGTGAGCGAACCAGGAAATTCCCTATAGCAAAGGGGGTCCGACAGGGCTGCATCCTTGCACCATTCCTTTTTAATCTATATATTAATGAGATAGCAGACTTTTTAAAAGATTTTGAAGTGGACTACCCTAAAATAAACGGCATCTCAGTACCACTATTACTATATGCTGATGATGCCGTGATCATGGCTCGTACCCAGCTGGGCCTTCAGAAAGCGCTGACAGGATTCTCAACCTTCATGACCATGAGAGGATTAAAAATAAACTAGGGAAAAACATTCACAATGTCATGTACAACTAGGAAAATTATACCAGAGTGTAAAACCTTCGTTAATAATACTAAGATTGCTATGACCAAAACCTTTTCCTATCTAGGTATCATATTTAACAACAGGGGCACATGGTCAACAGCAATAACCTCTCGGAATCTGGCCTTTTCTCGCACGATAGGTGCCCTCAAACAATTTGCGAAAAGACTGGGTAGGAAACCTGTAGACATACTACTTAAGATTTATGCCGCGAAATGTGTCTCCACGGCTGTTTACGGGGCGGGCATCTGGGGGCTGGCAGACTGTACACAAATACAAACAGTGGAAAATGCTTTCCTGAGATATCTATTATCAGTCCCCCGCTCCACGTCTACCACAATCTGCCACAACGAATTGAATAGAGTCCATATCACCGACCTGATAAAAATAGCTCCAGTGATGTTGTGGTTCAAGATCTGGACATGCGATGATACAAGTTTCAACAGGGAAGTAATCCAAGACTGCTTGAATCATCTCGCTTCCAGTAAGCAGCCATGGTTGGCTTATGTGAAAAAGTTTTTGTTTTCCATTGGCAAACCAGATCTCTACCTGAATCCCATATCATGCTCACAAATAGCAAAAAAAGCCCTAAAAGTGGCATGTCTTGATCTACTGGAGGAACGGAGATGGTACTTAGATGGGCATAAGTCTACAATAGTAGCCCATCGTAATATCCTAGATGGTACAGGCCTTCATGCTTACCTAGCCCCAATCTATTCTTGCTATCATAGAATGCTCCTGACTCGAATGAGGACGGAGTCATTCTATAGGTTAATATCATTTCCTGCCCCGAACGATTGGTCTGCTAACTTGGCAAAATGTCCATGTGACGACCTGTCTAAGCAGTCAAACATACATTGCATTTTCTTCTGCAAATTTTATCAATGGGGGAGAAAAAGATACCTGTTACCATTGTTAAAAACATGGGGATTGTGAACCTGTAAAACTGCACTGGTCAGATTGTACATGATGCAAGATGAAATCACCATAGTGACAGCAATAACATTTTTGACCTTCATTGTAAAGTGCAGAGGGACCATGGGTAATGATTAGGACTGTATGGATAAAACAAAAAATATTGTATTGCTTTGTACCTCATTACATCAAATAATACGCAACACAGGACACTGTATGAACTCCATGAGTCCTTAATGAATTTTAGAATTTTGTATGCATTTTAATGATTCTCACTTGTTTTGTATTCATGACATGTATCTTGTAAGAAGTTTTTTAACGAGGAAAGTTATTTAGTCTGCTGATGTTTCTATTTCGTATCTTGTATGCTTTTATGGTTTTTTGTCAAAACACCGAATAAAGCTAATTTTGAATTTGAATTTGAATTATAGCTAAGCAGCCTCCCCTTCTCCAGGCATCAAAGGGTCCCTCATGTTGGGCCGGGGGGAAAGCTGGATTGAAATGGATTGGAGTGAATGGGGATGGAAAAGAAGTCCACCTGTCGTCGCCCGAAATTGAGTCCCATACTTTAAGAGTGGTGCGTGTGGGGCAGCTAAGGTCACCTTGGCAGCCGCCTGGAAGAGAAGGGAGGCTCCAGCTATATCCCTATGGCACTCTCGTCTTTGGAGACTGCTTGGCTGATATTTTCAGGGATAATGATAAGAATTTCGAATTTAAATGGGGCCTCCTTGTCTCCTTCCTCTCCCAGGGCCGTCCGTCTGTGGTGTGCCCCTCCACCATCAGAGCCCGCCATCTCTTCCAGTTTTGATCACAATCCCAGTGTCGACCAACCTCTCGTTAGTATGAACACGCCGCCTCCATGGGTGGGTTAAGAAGTGTTTTTTTTTGTTTTTTTTTTTACATTTTCAAAAACCTTTAGTCTGTCAAGACAGTTTCATACAGGCAGTAAAATCGTACAGCTAATCAGTTGATTTTAGCATTGGTGACATAAAGCCCAATAAGCAGAGTACAGTACATAGGTACATGTCATGATTATTTAGGAACTACTTCAGTTACAATAAAGGCTAGCCAGTGGTATCATCACACATCAGCTGTACGTGTGTAACTGTCATGCCGTGCTATTGCATGTCGAGCCCTTTGGTGTACATGGGTAGTTAGGGACTGACTTCTGGGGAGGGGATCTGTAAAGGAGGTTCACATATGTTCCCACGGAATTCGTTCCATTTACCCCATATTCTGGTCCATTTCTTGGGACAGCCCCTGTGCGTGTAAACCGCCCTCTCAGCCACCATCGCAATATCCATGTCTCGTTCCCATTGTGTACGTGTAGGTGTTATCGCGGAGCCCCAGTATTTTGCTATGTTTCGCTTCGCGATTGTCGCCCCCAATGTAGCCCACTTCTGTAAGGCTAGGTTTAAGTCGGTGGGCTACCAGATATTGAGGAGGCAACACCTCGGATCCCAGGGAACTTCTGTCGCAGGGATTCCGTGCTCAGGCAGAACTGTGCATAGAGACTTGGAACCTCAGTGAATTAGGATGTCCCAAAACTCACCTTAGTACCCAAAAATCCCCTACCAGACTAGCTACAGTGTCTCATTGGTCATCATAAACTCCCAATGCTTAAACAAACCAGAACATGAACTTAGTACACCTCAGGTAACGTGGAACACATGAACACTCTTTCGTTAAACAATCATTTCAATCCAGAACAAGGAGTAAAAGAGGACACGTGCGTATTTGAAATGTTTATTCACTAATGCAGTGCTCTCAAGCGCAGTATCTTAGCTAATACAAGCAAACATATTATAAGAAACAAAGTAATCGGCATAGTCACTAGTCCATAGAACACAAACGGTGCAAGCATAGTATTATGCTAAAATGAATAGGGTTTAACAAAACCTAATTCTCACTCTCCCTTGCTAGTATATTATATTATATCTAAGAAGGTCTCTTGTGGGTTTTAGCAGAGTGGCCCCATACCTCAAGATCCAAGTGGTAAGGGATCACATCATCAGCAACCAGCTCTCTGCATGCGAATCACCATCAAGTGTGTGTTATGCTCTTGTGCAAAGCAATATAAAGCGCGCCTAAAGCCAGAACTTGGCTGCAGCTGCATGTATGTTATGTCTAGGGATGTGCGCAGATCAGTGCTCATAACAACTACTGTGTTGAGATATCCTTGAAGGTTTCAGCACTCACTGTACAGACACAGCTCTCCAAGCAAGGCTGATATCAGTGTAACAACATATTATTCTCGTATGAACCGAATTTTTTTTACTAGGCTCAAAGCTAAAGCAGCAGATGTGTGTCGTGTGCAAAAATCAGCAGAAAGGAAAAATGGTGTTTAATCTCACAAAAAGTTCATGCTAACTTAACACAGTAATCAGGCTGCATCAATCCATATATCACCCTCCCTTTATCCGAGCACGTATCAGATAAGATAAGATAAGATAAGATAAGCTAAGATAAGATAAGATAAGATAAGAAAAGGGACTCAATTGTTGAAAGCAGAGTTCAATAAAAAGCTCAGTTCAACATCGAGTAGGTGAGGAAAAATATGTTGTCCGCTTAAAAATCCAAACTCTCACCAGCATGGCATTGTAATGTCCACTGTTAGTAAAGCCAATAGGTCTCTTTAAATAATGTCCATAAAAATCCGCAAAAATTTTGAGAGAAGAAAAAAATCATGACATCAATGGCTTCAATAGGAGTCACCCTAAAACTGAGTAAGCGAAATAAGCAGCAACCGCTTCCAAAAGGAAGTCACTGTTATCATCCGAAAACAACTCAGCCATCCAGTTTAATAGGGAGAAAGAACATACATGCTCTTCAATTACCGGAGCCTCTAGTACCATCAGAGGACAACTCAGTGGGTTCTCAATGAAGCTGTGTGCCAAGAAATCTTGCGCCGCTGCGAATATATTCCAACGACCCAGAACTCCATGCATTGCTGCAAAGGCCATAATCCCTCCGTCAGAACAAAGCAAGAGCAACTAAGGGACTCATGAGATGATCACAATCCACTTCAGGAGACACCAAATTGCAGAGACACAAATCCAGGGCCCACATGAAATCACAGCTCAAGCAATGAAATACAGGCTGTACACAGGTGAAATAGGAAAATCGAAACGATAATCCATATGACGCACTCAAAGTGGTAAGTGGCAGCACACCATAGTATTCAAGCATCCTGTTGCGAAACAGTGCTAAGTGCTCCTGTGTCAGGACCCAAACCCTGGGTTCTATCCTTAGTGACGCAAAAATGAGGCGAGCTGGACAAGGAGTCTCTGCCAGACACGCCTAGACAAAGAAGGTGCAGATTTGGAGGAACAAGATGGCCGCTGCAGGGGCCACAGCAGAGGATGAGTAGACGTTCTAGTCCCTCGGATCACAGCTGCAGTGAACCCAAGGAGCAGCGCAAGTGCATAACGGAATGCGCACTTTACCACAGATTCAGCCCGGAGCAGTTCGTTTTTTGAGGAAGCGCTTAGTTTAGATTAAGAGAAGAAATTCAGTTACGGAAAGCATAGAATAGATTTAATCTATTTCAGGACAAGAATTCTAAGGCACTCGGCGCATCTAGTCAAGCGCGAGTTGCCGAGTTCAAGTTTAAATGTTAATTCCTGAACGCCAGACGCCCCTATGAAGTAAACAGGAGAAAGGAGAGTGTGTTTGACATTTCGGAAGACCAGAGCCAAGTGGTTCGAGTAATCTACTCGAATTGAAGCAGTGACATTTGAATGCTGAGAGGTTTTCACCAGCGAGTGAACAGCTGAAACGCATTAAGCTAAGTAAAATAATAAACGTGTAAATAGACAGTTACAGAGTTGCCAAGACGTAAAAAACAGACTGTTATTGAGCTTGTAATGTAATTAATCACTTACCAGATCTGAGATGTTCACTGAATTCCCACGAACCTGAAAGACACAGAAAGCAGACAAGATTATAACTCGGACAGAATGTTAAAAACTGAGTGAAGGAATTTTATGAAATGTAAATACGGTGATTACTCACCTGAAGTTGAGAAAAGAGGTTATCCAGTCGACCTGCAAAGACATAATTAACTGGGTTAAATAAGTTGAGAAGGTGCAAGCAGGATACAAGGATAACAGACCCCCGATATAGAAGAACTCCACTAATTAGTGATGTAAGTGCACTTACTCTTTAGAAAGACAATAAGCATAGCCAAAGTCAAGTTTAGGAAATAACTAAAATGGTTATTCTTTTATCTTTTATACTTAGTGACGACTAACTAGAGGAGAATAGAATCACAATTTAATAACAGAAGTGGAGCTAAGTCCAGAAGCATAAGGGTGGGTAAGAAAGATAACAGCGTAGAACAGAAATAGATTGAAGGGGGCCAGAATTGTGATAATGTGTATTTGTTTCTAGGTTTCTTAGCGCAAGACCGCGACAGAAGGTAGCAGAACAAAGGACTCTTACAGGACCAGTCTCTTCTCTTCTCTTTTGTTATTTTATCCAATTCCCCCTTCCCCCGAGGTAATGTAAGCAGGTTCTGATAAAAGACCTGCTGACATTGCTGAGAGGGATTTGGGTACAAGCATCTCTGTTCCCGTGCAAGAACTGGTAAGCCTAAGTGAAACAGTTCTGACATCCTACTCATTTGCGTAGACAGGACGGACATCCATTTTGCAATAAACAAAATAGTAACAAAAAACCAGCAGCCAGTGCCAGCAAAACAGGAAGTCCACCAAACAGACCGCAGAATATCGAGTGAAGGAAAGCAGGAATGACTCCAAATATTTTCTGGACAGAAGTCACTAAGCCACCGCTTATTACTTTAAAAAAAATGAGCCAGCCCCGAAGTGGAGGATGCGTTAAAGATTGTGTGAATCAGCTCACCAAAATGTAAAGGAAGGTCAGTATTTAATAAGGCATGCACTTCTGTGCGGGTGTTAGCTACGTGAAGGACAAATGTTTCGCGAGCAGATGTCAGGGCAACTTCTTTTTGTGACATTAAGGCTCTTATTCTGCTCATCTTATTGAACTCTGACTTCAAGGCCGGAATTATCTGCCAGATGGAAACATCCAGGTCCCCATGCGGGGGTGGATAAAGCACATTCTTACAGCAAACGAGACGCTTACTCACTGTTACAACGTAAGCTATGCCTTTTAATAAACCACAACAATCCTCATTGTTTAAAAGTAAATAACTCCTGTTAACTAATAAGGTAAAAGCCGGGACTATATGTACCTTTTAAAACACATGCTAAATTAGGGCGGTTCTGGTTACATGAACCATGCAATTGGATGTGTCTACACATCAACGAGTGATCTGGTGTTTCTGTACACTCATCTCCATTCAGATAAACCTCTTTTCCGTCCTTAAGGCATCTATAAGTAAAAGGGAGCGACCAGGCTTCATGTAAGTAGGAGGTACCGAGCCGATCGTATCTGCCTATGGCAAAATACTTCATGCAATTTGAAAACTGGAAAAGCGCGAAAGGTAAAGTAATCAATCCGTGGATTAGCCACGTTGCAGCCGTGGCCTCTGCCACCGAAAAGGGTAAAGACTCTAAGCGTTCAATGTGTAATATTGAAAAAGAAGCATCTCTCATGGGAAGCAAACGTTGTTATTCAGTCAAATTAAAAGGTGCAAACAGAGATGTGACATTAACACAGGTCCAAGTCACTTTACCATTTTTCAGCGTCTGTAAGGTCCACGCAAATTGCATAACAGAACGCAATTGATTTTGACCATGGTACAAACCAGACACCTCATCATGTACAATTTCAACAACAGAAGCAATATTATCTAATGTGTAAATTCGGGAGGAAAGGGTATTAATGCTGTTGTCCGCTACTGCGAGCACTTTTTCTAAATTAGCTTGGTCAATAGCCCTTAGGCGGGTAGCCGCTTCAATCTGTGATGTTTTCCAGAGTTCATTATAAATGGTATAGATCCATCTTTTAGATCGACCGTTCACCGGGCCCTTTATGAAATCATTCAAGTCAACCTCGTCGGTCAGTTTAGATAAATGCAATTTAATTGACTCCAATGTAGAGTGCTTGAGCCAATTCTGACATAATTTGCCTACAGAATAAGTGGTAACAGAATGGTCACTCTCAAAACGGGGATCTACACTGACTTGTGTAAAACCTTCAGCTAGGCCCAAAAAACGATGCTGGCACGAGTCTGCACTTCGGTGCCACATTAACCAACCCTTGGGTACCAAACTGGAAATGTTAAATGATGAATTCAGCAAATGGGCTTGCAATTCTTTAATTGAAAATTTAGTCGAATTTTCCCAACCTGAATATTCCTCCAAATTCGAGAAGGAAGGAGAATTACATTTTTTAGAAGTAGCCAATCCAAAGCATGTTGTCTGTGAGATAGTAGAATTAAAAAACAACATATGATTTAGGATGAGACATGCACGGTGCAAAGCCTCAGTGCCTTGTACCTGCCAACTTTTAGAACCCCAAACTGATTTAAGGTCAATAATTTCCTTCCACACCTCGTAGCCACCAACAGCCAGTTGGTCTAGAAAGGACTTCGAATACAGTAACTTAGTATCGGTAAGTCTAACTTTGGAATTGGATATGTCTGTCATTTTAAAATAAAATGACGCGGGATTAGACTGATTAAAATCAGTAAAATATGTATACTTTTTCAAAAATGTATCTGAGCTGCCTCTTAAAGGAGCTGGGCAATGTTCCCACTGGGTATAATTCACAGTACCCCTCTTAGAATTCGTTTTGTGCAAGTAGTGATTGCCAAAATGTTGGTAACAAAACAAATCACCATAATTAGCAGATTCTAAATATAAATCTTCAGCATCAAAGGCAGCATAATATTTCAAATCAGCAAACAAAGCCTCTACGGCCCGAACTTCCCAATCATCAGAACGTATATTTTGTTGAACCACATCCCCCATATTAACTCTAAGTACAATAGGAACATTAAAAACTTCAGTCGGGCCATGGATTTGAAATTTAACTGTATCCCAGACTATTCCATCCAGGACAGGCCACGCGGTGATGTTAACAAAGGCCAAGTCTCTCTTCAACCTGTGTGCTGAATGTGATGAGTGGGGAGCTAAAGTTCCATTCAGATGTTTAATGCATGTTCTCTCCTCGACATAATGTTCATTGACAAATCGGAAAAAATAAAACACAAAACCAATTGACATAAAAATATAGAGAGCAAAAAGCCCCAGCCAAATGTAAGTCCAAGGGGGTATCAAAAAATGTTTTTTAAACAAAGTTGTATAGGCTCTCAGCCTTGTGGGCTTCTCTGATGTACGTGAAACAGTGTCAAATGAAAATCTGGATTCTGTGGCTAAACGAGCTTGCAAATCAGGCATCGATAACTCAGTTGGGTAGGTGTAATCTGTATCATCAAGGTGAGCACCAGGCAAAGCACTCAATAAAGGACTGGAAACTGCAGGCATCTCGGGGACCACCTCCGGTGTACAATCCGAAGCAGTGGCCAAAACAGAATTTCTCACCATCGAAGGACATGAGACTGCCGGTGTCATGCTAAGAAGAATCGGCCACTCTGTGTAGTTTGACATTATCAATGGAGATATACCTGTTTTCTTTACGACCTGGAAGTGGTGGTAAAATGACTGTTCTTGTGCCCTTCACTCCAAGCACGGGAACCGGAGCATGGGTTGAGGGACCAAATTCTTTTTTGTTATTGATCTTCTCCCGAACTAGTTCTCCAACTTGGGGTAGCCAGCCAACTACCGGGATCCGCAAGGCATCATCCGAGGTGGAGGGCAAGTGTTCTTTTGCGAGACTGTCTCTGGTCTCTTGTAGAGTCTGTAAAACATTGCAATGTTCATCTACGTCAAAGGAGACAGCCGAACCGACCGCGTCTAGACGGTCAAGGTCCGGGACATACATCTTGATAAAAAAGAGCATTTCGTATGGGGTCCGCCCACCCAGAGACCTTCTAGGGAGATTATTAAGGGCACGCTGCACGCTATTAAGATGGGTCAACCAGTTTCTGCCAGAGCCTATAACTCGAACTGTCGGTGATTGCTTTAAGTCACGGTTCATTCGTTCCACAACACTATTACCCTCAGGCCGGTATAAAGACGAAAACTTGACTTGGACCCCCATCAAAGCCATGGCATCCCTATACGCCTTAGAGGCGAAAGCAGGACCCTGATCCGAATGGAAGGTACCACAGGCAAAAATCCCTACAAAGACACGCACATCCCTGATGACAGTCCGTGAATCAGCGCTGCGATGATGCCAGACCCAAACAAAGTGTGTGCATGAATCAACTGCTACCAAGATGTACTTGTATGCAGTATCAGAAGAAAAAGGACCACAGTGATCTAAATAAACACAACCAAACGGTTTATTAGAAATGAACAACTGTGTTTGGGGTGGACGCTTAGCAGTTGAAGGCTTAATCTGCTGGCAAATGTCACATTGAAGGACATAGTCACGCATCTGTTTGTACAGTCCCCGCCACCAAAAACATTGTTGTAACTGAGACACAGTAGCAGAAACGCCCGCATGCGCAGACGCAACCCCTTCATGGGCCGCTGTGATCAGTGTATGCCTGCGATCAGAGTTCGGAATCAACCTCTCCCCAACTTCCGGAATTTTCACATAAGAAACCTTATCTGGACTTAAGTGGTATATGTACTTCGAAGGGAACCCCGTAGGATATTTGTCCCCCTTCTCAGTGGCAGCAACAGCCGCCAAGATATCATTATCAATCTTACTCTTGGACCGTCTGACTGCTGCAACCAAATATGTCGATACCGCTGATTTCGCTGCTTCATCAGCAAGCGTGTTGCCAGCAGCGTGAACTCCCACGCGCTGGTGACCGAGAGTATGAATTACAAACACGAGTGGCAACTGCTCTTTAAGCTCAGCCACTCGGACCCAGATCATTTTATGTTTTATTGTGCTACCCTTGGAATCACGAAAATCATTCTTAATCCAAAAGAACAAATTTTCATTGTAAGACTCGACACAGTAGTAAGAATCACTTATGATTAGTGTTGTCACACTAGGATCAGGGTACTCCAATGCAAGCATCAGAGCACGGAGCTCTGCTAATTGTGCGGTGCAGTCCCCTAGAGTCTGCGTGTGCACGACTCTGGACTTGAACTCATCGTTCACCATGGCACCTACCTCAATGGCGCATGCGGAAACGTAGGCGTGTTTATAACCATGCGCAACCTGCGCCCAACCATCAGTGTATATGATGCAATGGAAATCCTCCAAAGGCCGCATAGCCAAAGGTGCAGGATGAACAAACTCATATTGCAAAAACTCCTGCGACCGTAAGGAGGCGTCAAAAACGAACGTGACATCCGGAGACGTCCATGACGCAGTCCATTGTATCCACCGAGGGTGCAAAGCTTTAGAATTCGGTACACTGGCTTTCGTAACTGCCTCCAAAGCAGGACACGGGGTAGCTACCAACATGCGTTTTCCCTGTGACAGAGCACGTTCCTTAAGAATCGCCATCTGCACAGCCGTCAAAACTTTCTCCACAGTGGAAAATCGCATTTCAGCCGAAGTGTACAAATGTGACTTGTAAGCAATAGGTACTGTATCTCCCTCATTAAAAGTAAGGTAAGTGAAACCCACCGTCCCAGGGATGATTCTTATCACCAGGTTGGTGTGATTATCACGAGTCAATAAGTATTTAGAAGCGAGCAGATCAGCCTGCAAAGATTGCAGTATAGCTGAGTGCTCAGGCAGCCAGTTTGATTTTGTAAAATTTGGTTGTATCAAAGCATACAAAGGCTTGGTACGCTGGGCATATTCAGGTATGTAAGTCCGCCCGAAATTTAAAAATCCCAGCAAAGACTTTAATTTTTTCAGAGTTGTCGGAGCTCGCAATTGTGCGCATTCCACCAAGAAGTGAGGAGCCAATCCTCGACCTTCATTGTTGAGCTCGTAGCCCAGGAACAACACTGTGTACTCCGCAATGTACGATTTTGCAAAGTTAAATTTGTAACCGAAGTCTGAAAAGCTACAAATTAAGCGGTCAACGCGACACAGATGCTCCCACAGTTCGTCATCCGTGAAATAAATGTCATCCACATATGAACAAGCATCTGGGTCAACCCGCTCTAAGAGAGACTATGCGGGCAGCAAACACTCCAGGACTATTCTTGTAGCCCATCGGTAAACGTTTGAAATGTTTTTTGACACCGCCGCAAGTAAAGGAGGTCCATTGGGAACTAAGACCATCCAAATGGTGGGCATAAAAACCGTTGGAAATGTCAAGCGTGGTTTTAAACCGCTTATGCATGAGACTATCCACTAAAGCAGAGACGTGAGTATTCTGTACTGCACAAGTACGGCAATGCGAGTTTAAATGCCGATAATCCAATACCAAACGATATGAACCGTCAGGCTTGGTTACAGTAAAAAGAGGGTTATTCATAGGTGACACACAAGTTTCAATAACACCCTGATATTCTAATTGTTCAAGGATTTCCGCAACGGAAGCCTTTGCTTCACGCTTTATGGGATATTGAGGTTGAGGCTGTGGCATAGACCGTAAAGGAATTTCGTGTTGTGGGGAAAATTTATCCCACCCACAGTGTGTACGATACAGAGCCGGTGCAAGAGCCTTAGCCCACTCTTCCCCAAAATTCAGCGCATACTCCTTCGAGACTGTGTGCGCGAAACTAGGGAGGATTACCTCCTCCCCTCTCGGAGCTGCGAGCACAAAAGGTGGGGGCCAGTAAGCCTCCGCTAACAAAATGTCATAGGTAGTCGTAAGGTTCTCCCAAAATCCCCCTTCTAAAGTGCGTTGAATGTCACCCTCAATGAATAAGACAATTTCATAGATCCTGTCAGGGGGAGCTACTCTAGTGTTAGCTGTCTCAACAACAACATAACGGTCAGTCGCTGTCACCTTTAGTAGTGGACGCAGGGCCTCTCGCACTATGGTAATCTCCGCTGCGCCGTCCAGCAAGGTCAGAGCCCATGTCTGATTCCGAAGCTGGGTTCTCACTATACGTGGCATATCTGTGTGCTGTTAATGCAGCGACTTTCTTCTTCTGAAACTGAGGTCTCTTCGGTGAAGAATCGTCCTGTTTGCCCTTGCCGTCTTTTGGGCGGGGCTGGTCACGTCCTTGTTGGCCACCCCGACCCCTGCCTCCTCCTCCACCACCGGTCGAAATGGCAGATGTTTCCTGAAAAGAACGAGGAGAGCGTTGGTCAGGAACCTGAAAACGATCAGGTGACTTTATCATCGCGCGATCGCGCAAGTCATAAACACGTTCTGTGAGCGCAGGCATTGGAGACACAGGACGAGACTCCTGTTTCTGCTGTTGCTGTTGTTTTCCCTGTTTCTGTTTTTTAGGCCAATTTTGTTTTTTGGACTTGGGCTGGTCGTCGCTTTCCGACTTCTGCCCTTGGGGTTGTTTTTTCTCTTTAGTAGAAAAAGGCTTGAGGCCCCTACTATTGCGGCCCACTGTTTTATAAGCCGCCACAATAATTTTCGCCAACTGTCGGGGTTTATCGTCATCGGGAACCGCCTGCAAAGCATTGGCAACCTGAAAGGTCACCGCATCCCCCTTGACATTAGCAAGTATGAGATCGGAAACCGCATCAAAGGAGCCACAGAGGCGCATACCCAATTCAACCGCAGCCTCCGGTCCGTGGTCATCCTGAACACGTTTAAGAACCATCGGCAGGACAGTCATAGACGGAGTGCCGTAACACCTCGCGTAGACCGCTGCAAATGTTTTACCCCAGGTCTCACAGTCACCTATTTCGGGGGTCAAATCCTTTGGCAAGCTAATTGTCAGAATCCTGTGTTTCTCACCAGGAGACGTGTTAGGAAATACTGCTTCCAGCTGGTCAAACTTCTCGGCAAGCCAGAAAGGAAAATCATCCTGTTCCTGGGGACGCCTGCCCATCACAGCGTTGACCATAAGGGGACTGAGTTTCATACCGCCCTGTCCGGCAGGAAGCGCCGCACCATCCGGGCCCTGCCCGGGTGATTGCGGGTGATGTATTGCACTAACGAACTAATCACCCTAATTGCGACTACATGTAGCCGTCTGATCTCAGCCACGGGACATGCCCCGTGCTGAGGATGAGGTGTAAATCCAGCCAAGACAGGCCAAGTTGCGCCTGGAATGGACAAAGGACCTACCCTCGGGGCTAATAATGAATGGGGTAGGGCGCCATTAAACCAAACGTGGTGCTGCCAAGTATCAATAGGAATTTCTTGTGCCCTATACGGAGTATACTCATTTGGCACAGCAGTGGGATTGTACGTATGGAACGCACCTGAAGTTCCGTCCACCGCCGGGAAGGTCACCCACGAATAAAAGATTTCGTAAGGGTAAGCCACCTCTGCACTCACCACCATAATTACTGCCATGCCATCCACGGGAACATTATAATTTTGCAAATGATTGCGCATCGCAATACGACTATGCTGCGGAATGTCCACCGCGGCCATAGCGACACAGAAAGAAAAAGGTACAAAGTCAACCCTGTAGCATAACTGGGTAGTAATTCAAGGAAACCGTTTAGAAAGATTCAAGCTTCAAAAGACCTATACTAATACAGGTAGGTTTGTCCGACACCACCGTTAACCGGAAACAATAGTGAAGGTGTTAAGGACTGAAAGATGTACTACTCAAGTATCACGCTATAAGACCACCAACCATTGGGCGCCATGTCGCAGGGATTCCGTGCTCAGAGAGAACTGTGCATAGAGGCTTGGCACCTCAGTGAATTAGGATGTCCCAAAACTCACCTTAGTACCCAAAAATCCCCTACCAGACTAGCTACAGTGTCTCATTGGAACACATGAACACTCTTTCGTTATACAATAATTTCAATCCAGAACAAGGAGTAAAAGAGGACACATGCATATTTGAAATGTTTATTCACTAATACAGTGCTATCAAGCACAGTATCTTAGCTAATACAAGCAAACATATTATAAGAAAAAAAAGTAATCAGCAGAGTCACTAGTCCATATAACACAAACGGTGCAAGCATAGTATTATGCTAAAATGAATAGGGTTTAACAAAACCTTATTATAACCCTCCCTAGCTAGTATATTATATTATATCTAAGAAGGTCTCTTGTGGGTTTTAGCAGAGCGGCCCCAAACCTCAAGATCCTAGTGGTAAGGGATCACATCGTCAGCAACCAGCTCTCTGCATGCGAAGCACCATCAAGTGTGTGTTATGCTCCTGTGCAAAGCAATATAAAACGCGCCTAAAGCCAGAACTTGCCTGCAGCTGCATGTATGTTATGTCTAGGGACGTGCGAAGATCAGTGCTCATAACATTTACTGTGTTGAGATATCCTTGAAGGTTTCAGCACTCCCTGTACAGACATAGCTCTCCAAGCAAGGCTGATATCAGTGTAACAACATATTATTCTCATATGAACCGAAAACATTTTACTAGGCTCCAAGCTAAAGCAGCAGATGTGTGTCTTGTGCAAAAAGCAACAGAAAGGAAAAATGGCGTTTAAACTCACAAAAAGCTCATGCTAACTTAACACAGTAATCAGGCTACATCAATCCATATATCACTTCTGCTCCTCCCACCTCTGAAATTATTGCTAATACTCTTGGTAAAATGTTCCAATACCTCCACACCCTCTGAGGCAAAGGTGATCTGGTGTGTGTCCCAGTTTAAATATCGTGGTGCGAGGATAATATGTTCGGTGTAATATTTTCAGTTGAATGAGTTTAAGTCGGGATGGGATCGCTGCCTCCGGGCTGATGCTAGGGCGTCCATCCAATCAGTTTCCTCGATATCTCCCAATTCAGTCTCCCATTTTCCCTTTAGGGCTATCATTGGGTCTGGTTGATTATTGATCAGTTTCTTGTATGTGTAGGAGGTTGCCTTTTTTTCCATATAGTCAGTGAGGAGCCTATCCTCCAGAGGGGAGGATTCCACCAATTTGGTCTCTGGGGGAATTGCACTTTGTAATGCGTGTCGTATCTGTATGTAACGGAATCGTTCCGAGTCTGCCATCCTATACCTCGCTTGCAAGTTTTCAAATGATATTATCTCTCCTTTCGCCCATAGGTCGCCTATTTTAGAGATACCAATTAGGTCCCATTCTTTGAATCCCTTTGTGTTCGCCAGTATGACCAGTTTTCTCGTGTCCCAGAGGGAGTGGCTTGTGTCAACACTCCCTCCCATCCCAAGGCCCTCGGTGCGGCGTGCCATATTTTAATCGTGTGTGCCGTTGGTCCTGTAAGTCCTTCCTGTTTTCCGTAGGTGTAAAGCGCCCTCATTAGTCGGTCTGCCGGCAGGAGGCTCCGGTCCAACCTGTATGCTCGTTCGTCCTGTGGGACGTGCAACTATTGATTTATTGTCATCAGTTGTGATGCCCAGTAGTAGAGTTTAACATTCGGTAGAGCAATACCTCTGTCATACCAACTCCGGACCAGTTGGTGTTGTGCTATCCGGGGGGGGGTTTACCGTCCCACAATAGGGTTGTTACTTCTGCTTCAATGGATTTGAAATACTTAGGGGGGACAGGAAATGGGGTATTTTGTAGGGCATATAAGGAATCTCGGAAGGGCTAGTATTTGAAATAGTGCAGCTTTACCCAGGAGCGTCAGCGGGAGGGATCTCCAGTGTTTTACGTCCGCTCGGAGTCGTTCCAGGGGACTCATTACATTTTCTTCCATGAGTATGGTCTCTGATGGGGTGACATATATTGCTAAGTACTTGAAATCTCTGGTCACGATCTGCAGTTCGCATCCCGCCGGGATTTTGGGTGTAGGCCCGTGCAATACATAGAGTAGCGATTTTGTCCAGTTAATAGTGTAGCCGGATACTTTCCTGTATGCAGTAAAAATGTCTAGTAGGAACACTAAAGATCTCGCCGGGGATGTTAAATATACAAGCACGTCGTCCGCATATAGCGAGATACGATCCTCCCAGTCCACCTCCCATCTCATTCCATGAATGGATACGTCCTGCCTGATCCATGCAGCGAGCAGTACCAGCACTAGGGCGAATAGCAGCTGCGACAGCGGACATCCCTGCCTGGTACCCCTTCCTAGTTTGAATTCTCTTGATATTCTTCCGTTTGCTACTACTTGCGCGAGGGGTTCCGTTTATAAAAGTTGTATCCATGCACAGAATTTCGGGCCAACTCCCAGCTTCCGAAGTACCGCAAAGAGGAACGGCCATTCCACTAAATCGAAGGCCATAGTGGCATCCAAGGAAAGGATGGCTGCATCTTTCTGTATCTCTGGTGTACGGGCCATAACAGCATGCACCCTCCATAGATTAAGGGAGGTGTTACGTCCCGGCATGAACCCTGATTGGTCCGGGTGAACCAAGTCCTTGAGGTGTGGCTGTAGTCGGAGTGCCAACGCTTTGGCCAGTATTTTGGCTTCCGTATTCATTAGCGATATTGGGTGGTAAGAGGCTGCCATATGCGCAGGTTTGCCCGGTTTTTGCACTGCCACAATTGTGGCTATTCGCTGATCCCGTGGCAGCCTGCCATCCTCCAGGCAGTATTGTACATGTTAAGTAAGTGAGGTGTGATCAGACCCGCCACTTTTTTGTACAGCTCTACTGGTAGCCCATTTGGACCTATTGCTTTCCCTGTGTTGAGTGCCGCCAGTGCCCACCCCAATTCTTCCGACGAGAGGTCAGCATCTAGGTCTTCCCTGGCTTCAGGGGAAAGCGTAGGCATCCTAATGTCTTGCAAGAAATGTGTATTGTCCTCTATTGTGGGTAGCCTCCCGAGGTCCTGAAATGCTTGCCTGTGAAGTGTAGGGGGAACATAAACGGAGAGCACGTGATACAACCTACCTTCCCACTGCCCAGTTAGTACCGCAAATCGTCCCTGTGCATCAGTCCAAGTGTTCTTAATCATGAATGTGGAGCTCTTATGGACCAGGATTCCGACCCCTCTAGAGCCAGATGTGAACTCGGCGTGAGCTACCATTTTAAAGCCCCATCTATCTAGTGCCTTGCATGTTGTTCCTGTCAAATGTGTTTCCTGGAGTAGAACAATCGAGGGCCCCTTGCGCTTCAGGTACTGTAGGACCAGCCCTCGTTTAATCTTATGACTCAACCCATTCACGTTCCATGAAATTATGGACAAGGGGGGCCCGGCTGAAGTGGTAACTGAGTGTTGGTCTCCCGCCCCTCATGTGGTGTCACGTCGTGCTTGATATGTATATCCTATGGTCAGTGACTACTGTTGATACCTGCTGTACATGACCTGCCCTGTGTGCGCATAGATTGTATAGTTGACACGTAAACTTGTTCCTTGAATTAACGTAACATATTAAACGTAAACATTGTAACAGTTGCTTCAAGAATCCTTGGCCCCTAATCCCAAACCCTGCCCTCCCCCCATCGGATCTGTGACTGTCCCCATCTCCAATTGCTCATTATGGCCCCCGATAAACAATTGTAGTCCCTGAAGAAAGTGGTCATTGTTCACCAGAGACCAAAACAAACCGAAACTTATCGCTATCAAAATCCCAACCCCCCACCCTGCCTCCCTGCCCGGCGGATACAGAACCATCCACCACCCCCAACTGAGCAGAGTGCTTACTTCCCAGAACAAAATGTAGTGTTCATGAGGGTGAGACTACCGTGACTGTTATAGCCTCCTTCCCACCCAACAATGTCCATGCAGCGCTACCAACATCACAGTAGGTCCTACCTGTAGGAGTCTTCATAACTTGCATGTGTATCACGTCCTTAGTCGACCCATTGTAAGGAAGGTCAATGTAACAGTACCCACCACCCTGCGCTCACCGCCCAATATCGGGCTGTGTCCATATCATAGTCTCCTACTGCGGTGTTGTGAAGCGTGGCAGCCTGTGAGGTCCTTAATCCTTAAAAAGCCAAGTCATAGCGTCGCTTCAGTGATGCAGTTTGTTGTGGGCTTCTGTCTTTTCCATTATCGGTTATTTTGTCTTTCTTCCCGGTTCCTGGGTTTCCCTGTCTGCCGACAGCCCTCCAACCAGTCTTGCGCATCTTTGGGCGATTAAAAAAAACACGTTTTTCCCTCCGCTTCAACACGCAGCTTCGCTGGGAAGAGCATTGAGTATTTGAGTTCACTAGAAAGGAGTTCCCTTTTCACTTCCGTGAAATTTTGTCGTTGTTGTGCCACCGCTGCCGTGTAGTCTGGATAGAAGGTGACCTCTGCATTGTCAATTTTGACTGGTGGAGCCATTCGAGCTGTCTTCAGGATGGCATCGCAGTCGTGAAAGTTGAAGATCCTCGCTAAGATTGGATGCGGTGGTGCCCCTGGTTTTGGTTTTCCCCTGACACCCGGTTGACACGTTCTACTGAGAAATAATTTGACAGGCCCTTCGGTTGCAGCTTAGTTTGGATCAAATCTTCTACGAATAGGTCCAACGCAGGGCTCCCTGTTGTTTCCGGTGCACCCACCAGGCGTACGTTGTTGCGCCGTGAGCGGCCTTCCTGTTCGTCAATTTTCGCCTTTAATAGCAGATTGTCATCTTCCAGTTTCTGTACTTTGTGTTTCAAGGCCCCCGTATCGTCAGTTAGCCCCGATGTAGCTTTTCCCACCTCAATCAAAGGTTCTGACAACTTGGAGAAGTCCGCCCTTATCAGGGAGATATCGGTGGAGATAGTACCCATTGAAGTTTGCATTGTGTGCAATGCCGCCATAACGTCTTTCAGGGTGACCTGTTCGGCGTCACCAGGCGGGTTGGTCGTCTGGGATGATGTGCGTGGCGCTTCGTTCGGTTGACCATTCTGGGGTTCTTTTACATAGGCATATTTTTCCAAGCGCGGAGGCTGTTGCACCTTGGGCCCCCTGCTCGTCATGGTACTTGATCGCAGTGGACACGCACCCAAAAATTCGTGAGGACAGGAAAAGAGCCCCGTTTGCCAACTGTTCCTCGATGTGTTGTACAGTGTGTTCCTTGGTGACTCCGGGAACGCGTGTGGGCCTGCGTTGTGCTGGGCTGGTCCGCTGTGTAGCACCAGCGGCCTGTGGTACCTCCAGCTCCTGTCTTTCAGCCGTGGAACTGCTCCCTATAGCCCCCGCTAAGCTCGTGAGACAGCGCCGGGTGTCTTCGCACAGTGCTATCTAGGGTATGCCCCTTAAAATGCCTGCTGGTGTCACTGATTTGCAGCTAGTGCTGCGTGTGGGGCAGGTGAGCGGGCTGGTGTGCTCAGCGGCGGTAACAGAGAGGCCGGTGGTTCCAGGATTAAGCCGTCCCTGCCCGGTAACGTCGGGTTGTCACTCAGAGCCCCCTCGCTGCCTCCTCCAGCAGTCGCCAGTACCTTGTAGTCCAAGGATGTCCTGTGCGCGCAGCCGCGTCCGTTTTGGGTTTTGCCGCCTTTATTCTGTGTCCAGGATCAGATCTTGTTGGGTCATCTGTATGCCGGGCCGCCGTGAAACTTTGGTCCCCGGCTTCCGTAGTGCTGTTAGGCCCCGGTTGCACTGTCTCGTAGCCGCTTGAGTTTTAGGAGTCTGGAGTAGCCGATTGCTTCACCGGGAACTGGAAGATCTCCCGTTTTTATACAGCCGTAGCAGCGCCTGCTGAAGTCAGGATTATTGTGCGGATTGTCGGGGAAGGTGCCCCGCAGTCACGGAGCTCTGCTAGAACGCAGCCATCTTTCTCGGCCGGTAGCCACGCCGGGAAGTGTTTTTTTTATTAGTTTTTTTTCTTTGTTCCTTGTTAGATTCATAATTACTTATCCCATGTTAGGATGAGTTTGTCCACGCTTTTTGGCTATTCCGCATACAACACCTCGGTGGAGCAACCTGGAGAAATTACCGTTACAGAAGGTCGTTGAGTTTTCTTTAGACCTATCTGCTGGCTTAGCAAAGTTGCATGATCTTCTTTTTTTTCTTTTTTATCTCTCTCTCTCTAAGCTCCGGGGCACTTAGAAGCTGTATCTTTCATTTGGCTTATCTAATAAGAGGAGGAGCTGATTTATATTGATCAATGCACTTTGTCCACCTGTTATAATTCTGTTGAGGCGTTCTGATCCCCTGCGTGGGACCAAGTGATGATGTAATTTTTGCCTGTGGAAAAAAAAAATTTTATAAACACATTTTTGACATAAATCAGGTGGCAGGCCAAGGCTCCTCTGTGCTCCTCTGTGCTCTGCAGCAGCCGCCGCACAAGCAGCACCAGCAGCGCTTTAGCACAGCGGTGCTGGCAGCGGCCGTTCCTGCCTCCATCGCAGATCCGTAGAACTTAAAGCGCCCGTATAACAGGACGCGGGTGAAGCGGGAACCGGTCACAAAACAAACCCTGGCAGTCGTGCCAGGCTCCGCTCCGCTTGCTCATCAACTCCTCCTCGGCTCGGCCCCTCGGCTCTAATCGATACGCTCTGCACTCAACACCGAATCACAGGCCGACAACAACTGTGAACACCAACAGAGGGAAGAACCGTGTGTTTCCCCCTAGTTAGTGAAAAGGGCACGAAAAACGAGGGAAACAGAGGGCAGAAGGGAACGAAAAATGAGGGGAAACAGGGCAGAAGGGCAAGAAAAATGAGGGAAACAGAGGGCAGAAGGGCACGAAAAACAAGGGAAACAGGGCAGAAGGGCACGAAAAACAAGTGGAAAACAAATGAAACAGAGGGCAGAAGGGCACGAAAACGAGGGAAACAGAGGGCAGAAGGGCACGAAAAACAAGTGGAAAACAAGTGAAACAGAGGGCAGAAGGGCACGAAAAACGAGGGAAACAGAGGGCAGAAGGGCACGAAAAACGACGGAAGCAGAGGGTAGAAGGGCTCGAAAAACAAGTGGAAAACAAATGAAACAGAGGGCAAAAGGGCACGAAAAACAAGGGAAACAGAGGGCAGAAGGGCACGAAAAACAAGTGGAAAACTAGGGCAGAAGGGCACGACAAATGAGGGAAACAGAGGGCAGAAGGGCACAAAAAACAAGGGGAAAGCGGGTGAAACAGAGGGCAGAAGGCCACAAAAAACGAGGGAAACCGAGGGCAGAAGGGCACGAAACACGAGGGAAACAGAGGGCAGAAGGGCACGAAAAACAAGTGGAAAATGAATGAAACGGAGGGCAGAAGGGCACGAAAAATGATGAAAACAGAGGGCAGAAGGGCACGAAAAACAAGTGGAAAACGAGGGCAGAAGGGCACGACACACGAGGGAAACAGAGGGCAGAAGGGCACAAAAAACGAGGGAAACAGAGTGCAGAAGGGCCCAAACAAAAAATGAGGGAAACAGAGGGCAGAAAGGCACGAAAAACAAGGGGAAAACGAGTGAAACAGGGCAGATGGCCACAAAAAACGAGGGAAACAGAGGGCAGAAGGGCACAAAAAACAAGGGGAAAACGAGTGAAACAGACAGCAGAAGGCCACAAAAAACAAGGAAAACAGAGGGCAGAAGGGCACGAAAAACAAGTGGAAAACAAGTGAAACAGGGCAGAAGGACACATAAAAAGAGGGAAACAGAAGGCAGAAGGGCACGGAAAACAAGGGGAAAACGAGTGCAACAGAGGACAGAAGGCCACAAAAAACGAGTGAAACAGAGGGCAGAAGGGCACGAAAAACAAGGGAAACAGGGCAGAAGGGCACAAAAAGCGAGGCAAACCTCGGGCAGAAGGGCACAAAAAACAAGGGGAAAACGAGTGAAACAGAGGGCAGAAGGCTACAAAAAACGAGGGAAACAGAGGCAGAAGGGCACGAAAAACGAGGGAAACAGAGGGCAGAAGAGCACAAAACAAGGGGAAAACGAGTGAAACAGAGAGCAGAAGGCCACAGAAAACAAGGGAAACAGGGCAGAAGGACACAAAAAACAAGGGGAAAACGAGTGAAACAGAGGGCAGAAGTGCACAAAACAAGGGGAAAACGGGTGGAACAGAGGGCAGAAAGGCACAAAAAACGAGGGAAACAGGGCAGAAGGGCACAAAAAACAAGGGGAAAACGAGTGAAACAGGGCAGAAGGGCACAAAAACAAGGGAAAAACGGGTGGAACAGAGGGCAGAAAGGCACAAAAAAACGAGGGAAACAGGGCAGAAGGGCACAAAAAACAATGGGAAAACGAGTGAAACAGAGGGCAGAAGGGCACAAAAAACAAGGGGAAAACGAGTGAAACAGAGAGCAGAAGGCCAAAAAAAACAAGTGAAACAGAGAGCAGAAGGCCACAAAAAACAAGGGAAACAGAGGGCAGAAGGGCACCAAAAACAAGGGGAAAACGAGTGAAACAGAGGGCAGAAGGCCACAAAAAATGAGGGAAACAGAGGGCAGAAGGGCACGAAAAATGAGGGAAACAGAGGTCAGAAGGGCACAAAACAAGGGGAAAACGAGTGAAACAGAGAGCAGAAGGCCACAGAAAACAAGGGAAACAGGACAGAAGGGCACAAAAAACAAGGAAACGAGTGAAACAGAGGGCAGAAGGCCACAAAAACAAGGGGAAAACAAATGGAACAGAGGGCAGAAAGGCACAAAAAACGAGGGAAACAGAGGGCAGAAGGACATGAAACACGAGGGAAACAGAGGGCAGAAGGGCACGAAAAACAAGGGAAACAGAGTGCAGAAGGGCACAAACAAAAAACGAGGGAAACAGATGGCAGAAGGTCACAAAAAACAAGGGAAACAGAGGGCAGAAAGGCACGAAAAACAAGGGGAAAAGGAGTGAAACAGAGAGCAGAAGGCCACAAAAAACAAGGAAAACAGAGGGCAGAAGGACACGAAAAACGAGGGAAACAGTGGGCAGAAGGGCACGAAAAACAAGTGGAAAACGAGTGAAACAGGGCAGAAGGCCACATAAAAAGAGGGAAACAGAAGGCAGAAGGGCACGGAAAACAAGGGGAAAACAAGTGCAACAGAGGACAGAAGGCCACAAAAAATGAGGGAAACAAGAGGGCAGAAGGGCACAAAAAACGGGGGAAACGGGGCAGAAGGGCACAAAAAACGAGGGAAGCAGGGCAGACGGGCACAAAAACAAGGGGAAAAAAAGTGAAACAGAGGGCAGAAGGCCACATAAAACGAGGGAAACAGAGGCAGAAGGGCACAAAAAACTAGGGAAACAGAGTGCAGAAGGACCCAAACAAAAAATGAGGGAAACAGAGGGCAGAAAGGCACGAAAAACAAGGGGAAAACGAGTGAAACAGGGCAGATGGCCACAAAAAACGAGAGAAACAGAGGGCAGAAGGGCACAAAAACAAGGGGAAAACGAGTGAAACAGAGAGCAGAGGGCCACAGAAAACAAGGGAAACAGGGCAGAAGGGCACGAAAAACAAGGGGAAAACGAGTGAAACAGAGGGCAGAAGGGCACAAAAACAAGGGGAAAATGGGTGGAACAGAGGGCAGAAAGGCACAAAAAACTAGGGAACCAGAGGGCAGAAGGGCACAAAAAACAAGGGGAAAACGAGTGAAACAGAGGGCAGAAGGGCACAAAAACAAGGGGAAAACGGTTGGAACAGAGGGCAGAAAGGCACAAAAAACGAGTGAAACAGAGGGCAGAAGGGCACAAAAAACAAGGGGAAAACGAGTGAAACAGAGGGCAGTAGGGCACAAAAAACAAGGGGAAAACGAGTGAAACAGAGAGCAGAAGGCCAAAAAAACAAGTGAAACAGAGAGCAGAAGGCCACAAAAAACTAGGGAAACAGAGGGCAGAAGGGCACAAAAAACAAGGGGAAAACAAGTGAAACAGAGGGCAGAAGGCCACAAAAAATGAGGCAAACAGATGGCAGAAGGGCACAAAACAAGGGGAAAACGAGTGAAACAGAGAGCAGGCCACAGAAAACAAGGGAAACAGGGCAGAAGGGCACAAAAACAAGGGGAAAACGAGTGGAACAGAGGGCAGAAAGGCACAAAAAATGAGGGAAACAGGGCAGAAGGGCACGAAACACGAGGGAAACAGAGGGCAGAAGGGCACGAAAAACGATGGAAACAGAGTGCAGAAGGGCACAAACAAAAAACGAGGGAAACAGAGGGCAGAAGGGCACAAAACAAGGGGAAAATGAGTGAAACAGAGAGCAGAAGGCCACAAAATACAAGGGAAACAGAGGGCAGAAAGGCACGAAAAACAAGGGGAAAACGAGTGAAACAGGGCTGATGGCCACAGAAAACTAGGGAAACAGAGGGCAGAAGGGCTCAAAAAACAAGGGGAAAACGAGTGAAACAGAGAGCAGAAGGCCAAAAAAACAAGGAAAACAGGGCAGAAGGGCACGAAAAACGAGGGAAACCTAGGGCAGAAGGGCACGAAAAACAAATGGAAAATGAGTGAAACAGGGCAGAAGGTCACATAAAAAGAGGGAAACAGAAGGCAGAAGGGCACAGAAAACAAGGGGAAAACGTGTGCAACAGAAGACAGAAGGCCACAAAAAACGAGGGAAACAGAGGGCAGAAGGGCACAAAAAACAAGGGGAAAACGAGTGAAACAGAGGGCAGAAGGCCACAAAAAATGAGGGAAACAGAGGCAGAAGGGCAAGAAAAACGAGGGAAACAGGGCAGAAGGGCACAAAACAAGGGGGAAAAGAGTGAAACAGAGAGCAGAAGGCCAAAAAAAACAAGTGAAACAGAGAGCAGAAGGCCACAAAAAACAAGGGAAACAGAGGGCAGAAGGGCACCAAATACAAGGGGAAAACGAGTGAAACAGAGGGCAGAAGGCCACAAAAAATGAGGGAAACAGAGGGCAGAAGGGCACGAAAAATGAGGGAAACAGAGGTCAGAAGGGCACAAAACAAGGGGAAAACGAGTGAAACAGAGAGCAGAAGGCCACAGAAAACAAGGGAAACAGGACAGAAGGGCACAAAAAACAAGGAAACGAGTGAAACAGAGGGCAGAAGGCCACAAAAACAAGGGGAAAACAAATGGAACAGAGGGCAGAAAGGCACAAAAAACGAGGGAAACAGAGGGCAGAAGGACATGAAACACGAGGGAAACAGAGGGCAGAAGGGCACGAAAAACGAGGGAAACAGAGTGCAGAAGGGCACAAACAAAAAACGAGGGAAACAGATGGCAGAAGGTCACAAAAAACAAGGGAAACAGAGGGCAGAAAGGCACGAAAAACAAGGGGAAAAGGAGTGAAACAGAGAGCAGAAGGCCACAAAAAACAAGGAAAACAGAGGGCAGAAGGACACGAAAAACGAGGGAAACAGTGGGCAGAAGGGCACGAAAAACAAGTGGAAAACGAGTGAAACAGGGCAGAAGGCCACATAAAAAGAGGGAAACAGAAGGCAGAAGGGCACGGAAAACAAGGGGAAAACGAGTGCAACAGAGGACAGAAGGCCACAAAAAATGAGGGAAACAAGAGGGCAGAAGGGCACAAAAAACGGGGGAAACGGGGCAGAAGGGCACAAAAAACGAGGGAAGCAGGGCAGAAGGGCACAAAAACAAGGGGAAAAAAAGTGAAACAGAGGGCAGAAGGCCACATAAAACGAGGGAACCAGAGGCAGAAGGGCACAAAAAACTAGGGAAACAGAGTGCAGAAGGACCCAAACAAAAAATGAGGGAAACAGAGGGCAGAAAGGCACGAAAAACAAGGGGAAAACGAGTGAAACAGGGCAGATGGCCACAAAAAACGAGAGAAACAGAGGGCAGAAGGGCACAAAAAACAAGGGGAAAACGAGTGAAACAGAGAGCAGAGGGCCACAGAAAACAAGGGAAACAGGGCAGAAGGGCACGAAAAACAAGGGGAAAACGAGTGAAACAGAGGGCAGAAGGGCACAAAAACAAGGGGAAAATGGGTGGAACAGAGGGCAGAAAGGCACAAAAAACTAGGGAACCAGAGGGCAGAAGGGCACAAAAAACAAGGGGAAAACGAGTGAAACAGAGGGCAGAAGGGCACAAAAAACAAGGGGAAAACGAGTGAAACAGAGGGCAGTAGGGCACAAAAAACAAGGGGAAAACGAGTGAAACAGAGAGCAGAAGGCCAAAAAAACAAGTGAAACAGAGAGCAGAAGGCCACAAAAAACTAGGGAAACAGAGGGCAGAAGGGCACAAAAAACAAGGGGAAAACAAGTGAAACAGAGGGCAGAAGGCCACAAAAAATGAGGCAAACAGATGGCAGAAGGGCACAAAACAAGGGGAAAACGAGTGAAACAGAGAGCAGGCCACAGAAAACAAGGGAAACAGGGCAGAAGGGCACAAAAACAAGGGGAAAACGAGTGGAACAGAGGGCAGAAAGGCACAAAAAATGAGGGAAACAGGGCAGAAGGGCACGAAACACGAGGGAAACAGAGGGCAGAAGGGCACGAAAAACGATGGAAACAGAGTGCAGAAGGGCACAAACAAAAAACGAGGGAAACAGAGGGCATAAGGGCACAAAACAAGGGGAAAATGAGTGAAACAGAGAGCAGAAGGCCACAAAATACAAGGGAAACAGAGGGCAGAAAGGCACGAAAAACAAGGGGAAAACGAGTGAAACAGGGCTGATGGCCACAGAAAACTAGGGAAACAGAGGGCAGAAGGGCTCAAAAAACAAGGGGAAAACGAGTGAAACAGAGAGCAGAAGGCCACAAAAACAAGGAAAACAGGGCAGAAGGGCACGAAAAACGAGGGAAACCTAGGGCAGAAGGGCACGAAAAACAAATGGAAAATGAGTGAAACAGGGCAGAAGGTCACATAAAAAGAGGGAAACAGAAGGCAGAAGGGCACAGAAAACAAGGGGAAAACGTGTGCAACAGAAGACAGAAGGCCACAAAAAACGAGGGAAACAGAGGGCAGAAGGGCACAAAAAACAAGGGGAAAACGAGTGAAACAGAGGGCAGAAGGCCACAAAAAATGAGGGAAACAGAGGCAGAAGGGCAAGAAAAACGAGGGAAACAGGGCAGAAGGGCACAAAACAAGGGGGAAAAGAGTGAAACAGAGAACAGAAGGCCACAGAAAACAAGGGAAACAGGGGAGAAGGACACGAAAAACAAGGGGTAAACGAGTGAAACAGAGGGCAGAAGGGCACAAAAACAAGGGGAAAACAGGTGGAACAGAGGGCAGAAGGGCATAAAAAAACAAGGGGAAAACAAGTGAAACAGAGGGCAGAAGGGCACAAAAACAAGGGGAAAACGGGTGGAAGAGAGGGCAGAAAGGCACAAAAAACGAGGGAAACAGGGCAGAAGGGCACAAAAAACAAGGGGAAAACAAGTGAAACAGAGGGCAGAATGGCACAAAAACAAGGGGAAAACAAGTGAAACAGAGGGCAGAAGGCCACAAAAAATGAGGCAAACAGATGGCAGAAGGGCACAAAACAAGGGGAAAACGAGTGAAACAGAGAGCAGGCCACAGAAAACAAGGGAAACAGGGCAGAAGGGCACAAAAACAAGGGGGAAACGAGTGGAACAGAGGGCAGAAAGGCACAAACAACGAGGGAAACAGGGCAGAAGGGCACGAAACACGAGGGAAACGGAGGGCAGAAGGGCACGAAAAACGATGGAAACAGAGTGCAGAAGGGCACAAACAAAAAACGAGGGAAACAGAGGGCAGAAGGGCACAAAACAAGGGGAAAATGAGTGAAACAGAGAGCAGAAGGCCACAAAATACAAGGGAAACAGAGGGCAGAAAGGCACGAAAAACAAGGGGAAAACGAGTGAAACAGGGCTGATGGCCACAGAAAACTAGGGAAACAGAGGGCAGAAGGGCACAAAAAACAAGGGGAAAACGAGTTAAACAGAGGGCAGAAGGCCACAAAATATTAGGGAAACAGAGGCAGAAGGGCAAGAAAAACGAGGGAAACAGGGCAGAAGGGCACAAAACAAGGGGGAAAAGAGTGAAACAGAGAACAGAAGGCCACAAAAAATGAGGCAAACAGATGGCAGAAGGGCACAAAACAAGGGGAAAACGAGTGAAACACAGAGCAGGCCACAGAAAACAAGGGAAACAGGGCAGAAGGGCACAAAAACAAGGGGAAAACAAGTGGAACAGAGGGCAGAAAGGCACAAAAAACGAGGGAAACAGGGCAGAAGGGCACGAAACACGAGGGAAACAGAGGGCAGAAGGGCACGAAAAACGATGGAAACAGAGTGCAGAAGGGCACAAACAAAAAACGAGGGAAACAGAGGGCAGAAGGGCACAAAACAAGGGGAAAATGAGTGAAACAGAGAGCAGAAGGCCACAAAATACAAGGGAAACAGAGGGCAGAAAGGCACGAAAAACAAGGGGAAAACGAGTGAAACAGGGCTGATGGCCACAGAAAACTAGGGAAACAGAGGGCAGAAGGGCTCAAATAACAAGGGGAAAACGAGTGAAACAGAGAGCAGAAGGCCACAAAAACAAGGAAAACAGGGCAGAAGGGCACGAAAAACGAGGGAAACCTAGGACAGAAGGGCACGAAAAACAAATGGAAAATGAGTGAAACAGGGCAGAAGGTCACATAAAAAGAGGGAAACAGAAGGCAGAAGGGCACAGAAAACAAGGGGAAAACGTGTGCAACAGAAGACAGAAGGCCACAAAAAACGAGGGAAACAGAGGGCAGAAGGGCACAAAAAACAAGGGGAAAACGAGTGAAACAGAGGGCAGAAGGCCACAAAAAATGAGGGAAACAGAGGCAGAAGGGCAAGAAAAACGAGGGAAACAGGGCAGAAGGGCACAAAACAAGGGGGAAAAGAGTGAAACAGAGAACAGAAGGCCACAGAAAACAAGGGAAACAGGGCAGAAGGACACGAAAAACAAGGGGTAAACGAGTGAAACAGAGGGCAGAAGGGCACAAAAACAAGGGGAAAACAGGTGGAACAGAGGGCAGAAGGGCATAAAAAACAAGGGGAAAACAAGTGAAACAGAGGGCAGAAGGGCACAAAAACAAGGGGAAAACGGGTGGAAGAGAGGGCAGAAAGGCACAAAAAACGAGGGAAACAGGGCAGAAGGGCACAAAAAACAAGGGGAAAACAAGTGAAACAGAGGGCAGAAGGGCACAAAAACAAGGGGAAAATGGGTGGAGCAGAAAGGCACAAAAAACGAGGGAAACAGGGCAGAAGGGCACAAAAAACAAGGGGAAAACGAGTGAAACAGAGGGCAGAAGGGCACAAAAAACAAGGGGAAAACGAGTGAAACAGAGAGCAGAAGGCCAAAAAAAACAAGCGAAACAGCGAGCAGAAGGCCACAAAAAACGAGGGAAACAGAGGGCAGAAGGACACAAAAAACAAGGGGAAAATGAGTGAAACAGAGGGCAGAAGGCCACAAAAAAACGAGGGAAACAGAGGGTAGAAGGGCATGAAAAACGAGGGAAACAAAGGGCAGAGGGGCACAAAACAAGGGGAAAACGAGTGAAACAGAGAGCAGAAGGCCACAGAAAACAAGGGAAACGGGGCAGAAGGGCACAAAAAACAAGGGGAAAACGAGTGAAACAGAGGGCAGAAGGCCACAAAATCAAGGGGAAAATGGGTGGAACATAGGGCAGAAAGGCACAAAAAACGAGGGAAACAGAGGGCAGAAGGGCACAAAAAACAAGGGGAAAACGAGTGAAACAGAGGGCAGAAGGGCACAAAAAACAAGGGGAAAACAAGTGAAACAGAGAGCAGAAGGCCAAAAAAAACAAGTGAAACAGCAAGCAGAAAGCCACAAAAAACGAGGGAACAGAGGGCAGAAGGGTACAAAAAACGAGTGAAACAGGGCAGAAGGGCACAAAAAACGAGTGAAACAGAGGGCAGAAGGGCACAAAAAACAAGGGGAAAACGAGTGAAACAGAGACCAGAAACCACAAAAAACAAGGGGAAAACGAGTGAAACAGAGGGCAGAAAGGCACAAAAAACGAGTGAAACGGAGGGCAGAAATGCACAGTATGGGCTCTGATGAAATTAGGCTTAAAGTCAATGAAACTGGCGTGGGGGGGTCTCTCGGAAAAATGCGCGAGTTGCTTTGGGTTCAGTAGCTCACAACGATTTTCACTGGCCAGAAGTAGCTCTGACTACACAAAAGGTTGGAGACCCCTGGTCTAGGCATAGTCCTCGCAGCACACAATAGATTTGCTTGAGGCAGAGGCCAAAACTCAAAAGTCAGGAAACCAGATACAAGTAGGTGGTAACTCAGGGCAGGGGAAAACGCCTGTTGTCCGTGGAGGAGTCATTCCCTTCCCAGAAATCTGCATTACAAATTAATTAATAGTATATAGTTTTTTAATATCTGTTTGGTGCCAGTCCATATGACTTTTAAATCTGCCTTTGGGATTCGATGTTGCAACTCCATAGGGTACATGTATCCTTTGTGAGCTTAATAAAATGTTGAAAATTCTACAAAACCTCACTGCTACATCCAAGTACTCTCATGCTACCATTCTGCACTCTGCTCTGTCTGAAAAACAGCTCAGCATATTCAAAATTCTGCATTGATTTGGCTTGTAAATTATATTTTTGGAAATGTACATGTATTAACTATTTAATTTTAATACTATAGGTGATTGAAATTACGGACGAAGAAAGCAAGATTTAGCACTAAGCAACTGAATGTCAGTGCCATAAGAAGGATTATTTTGAAAAACTGAAGGACATCCAGCATTCTACGTTTAAACAATTTCCAAAAATCTAAGTGTGGCGAGGAAAGTACTATACCTGTAAGTGAAGTCTTTAATTTTGCATTTCATTAACCCAGAGCAAAGCCATATCTGTGCAAACAGCATCAGAAATAATGTAGAAAGACCGCTTCAGCATCCTCATCTGAAATATTATCAGAAAGACAAATTGCCTCAGCATGACAGAAAAACGTTCATTTAAAGCATCATGTAATTCTAGAGAGGAAGCACACACTACATAAAAGAAAGTTACAACTAAAGGTTTCTTCTGGATACCATCAAAGAAAAGACGCTGAAAGAAGACTCCAAAGCTGACACGTTAACAACCAAAAGATTGGAAAATCACCTTTGTTCAACAACCGTTTTTAACCAGTTACGCAAGTCTGAGACTATCTGCCTCGGGATATAAAACACCTTCACCCACTCTGCTCTTTCTTGCGAAAAACCTTAAAAATTCACCACTTTATTGTGTTAATGACCATCTCAGATTGTTTCCTTTTTATTGTGTACTGTTCTGTAATTCTATGTAAATCACTTAACATTATCTGTTGTGCAGGAGTGATATGTAAAACTGTTAAATATAAAAATGGATTAAAGGAGCACTGTTGCGCTATATCTAATGTAAATAAATCCTCATCCTCAGAACTACAAACCTTAAACTTACCCCAAACATAGAAAGGGTAGAAGGAACTGATGTTCTCCGACTAATGATCCACAATAGTACTCTGCACGTTCTAACGCCCTCAGTTACTGCCATTACACCAGTGAAAAAAGGTACTTATCAGTTTAATCATTAAATATCAGACTAACACCTTATTACTGCATTGCTAAGAACCTATAGAAATAGATTTGAGAAAAACTTCAGTCACAAATTAAGTTGCTGCCGGAGAGGCTATTACCTAAAGACTATTATCTGTTAGAAAGATTTCAACAGGTGTTACAGGACTGCTTCCCGACGTTTTTTGCTCAATTCAAGTGTTGAGAAGATTACACACTATCTAAACAAGCCCGACTCTAAAATCGGGGCAAAATAACCGAAGTTAGGGAAAAAAGTTACCTGTGCCCAAAAAGATACAGCCATCAATCTTATCTCACAGAATCTCACAGAATTTGACAGAATGCACACAGGGAAAAACCACTCTCGGTGCAAAGTATGCCAAAAAGGTTTCAGGCGTAAATCTTATCTCACTGAACATATGAGAATCCACACTGGGGGGAAACACTCTACCTGCAAAGTATGCCAAAAAAGTTTCAGGCATAAATCTTATCTCACTGAGCATATGAGAATCCACACTGGGGAAAAACCTTTTCAGTGCTCTGAATGCCAGAAAAGCTTTAGAGTCAAAGCGAGTCTATATCAACATGCATTAACCCACTCTGTGGAAAAACATTATCAGTGCTCTGAATGCCCAAAACATTTCAAACTTAAATCACTTCTAACTGCACATGTGAGATTCCACACTGGGGAAAAACCTTATCAGTGCTCTGAATGCCAGAAATGTTTCAGTGACAAAAAAAGACTCACTAAACATTCAAGGACCCACACTTGGGTAAAACGTTATCAGTGCACTGAATGCAACAAATGTTTCAGTGAAAAAAGCAGTCTCACTCAGCATATAAGAACCCACACTGGGGAAAAACCTTATCAGTGCTCTGAATGCCACAAATGTTTCCGTCAAAAAAGCAATCTCACTGAGCATATAAAAATGCACACTGGGGAAAAACCTTATCAGTGCTCTGAATGCCAGATATGTGTCAGGCAAAAAAGGGATCTCACTCAGCATATTAGAATCCACACTGGGGAAAAACCTTATCAGTGCTCTGAATGCCACAAATGTTTCAGTCAAAAAAGCAGTCTCACTAAGCATATAAGAATCCACACTGGGGAAAAACCTTATCAGTGCTCCGAATGCCAAAAATGTTTCATACAAAAATATAATCTCACTGATCATGTGAAAATCCACACTCGAGAAAAAAAATTATCAGTGCTCTAAATGTCAGAAAAGATTCAGAGGTAGAGATGGTTACAAGCGCCATAAGAAAACACACCATCAAAACAGTTCTCCGAATACCAGAAAAGTATACATTTTAAACTCAATCTCACCCTACATGAGCAGACGCACACAGGGGAAAAACATTACCAATTTCTGTGAATACCGGAAATTCCTATTTGATAGGCACAGCCTCACAAACCCCATAAGCGACTCCATACTGATGAAAAACCTCATGAGTGCTCTGAATGCCAGAAAAGCTGCAGAGAAAAATGCTATTTCACCATGAGAAACTCCACACTAGAAAAAATCCTTATGCCATAAAAGGTTGAATCTGAAAGACAGTGTTATGCTTTATGAGCGATCTCACTCTGGGGAAAAACCTTATGAGTGCTTGAAATGCAAGCAATGTTTTGGGTACAAATTGCTTCTCACTTGACATGAGCGAACTCACACGGGGGAAAAAAGCCTTATGTGTATTCTGAATGTCAGATAAGGTTTAGTCTTGAATACAATGTCATTTCACATTAGAGAATTCACACTGGACTAAAGCCATATACAGGAGGGGAAAGCCAGAAACGTTATACTCAGAAAGGAGATATCACTAAACATGAGAAATGCATCCACACCAGGTGAAAAGTAAGGCGTATCTTGAGTTGCAGAAAAGCTTCTAACAACCTGACTTTACATGAGAGAGCACATATTGTAGTTGCAATAGAATTCATCAAGAAACTCTTGCAGGATAACTTAGGCTGCGCGCCTGCAACCTCCAAAGAAATTTCAGGCCTGGAAATATTTTTCATTGCAACAGAATCCACAATTTGAGTATCTGAAAGTTACAAAACTCTCAAGGTCTTTACTTTACACAGACAAGTGTTAGTGCTTTCAAAAATCAACTAATTACCCAAAAAATCACAGTAATAATGTCTTAAATTTTACTCCACCCAAAAGGTTTCTTCTCACCCTTGTTTCTTAGCATATGACTGATATCTATTTTTTTATGATAAGATTAAGCCTATGCGGAGTTCCTCAGTGAGGAACTCCGCAAAGTGACAAAAAAACTCAGGCAGCGGAGTACGTAAGGGTCATGCAGTTTGTGGGGATTTCATCCCATGTCGGAGGATCATTTGGCCCTTCTCTTCCAGGAAGTTATGGCTGTCTTTGTCAAACGCGTCCCTGTGCCAGAAGTAGGTCGGGGTTGCTACTCCCACTACTTCTTGGTACCCAAGAAGGACAAAGGCCTGCATCCTAGCTTAGTTCTCAGGGACATCAACCGCTTTCTCCGAAAGGAGAAGTTCAAGTTGTTAATCTTGGCTCAGGTCTTATCTGCCTTCGACCCTGGAGATTTGATGGTAGCGTTGGACTTGCAGGACACTTACTTTCACATCCCAGTCTTGCCTGCCCACCGGCATTACCTATGGTTCACGGTAGGCCACCCGCATTTTCAGTTTACCACGCTTCCCTTTGACCTTACCAGCCACCCCCTCCCCCGGGTGTTCACGAAAGTTATGGCGGTGGTCGCAGCTCATCTGCGCAGATCAGGGGTTCCAGTCTTCCCCTATCTCGACAACTGGCTGTTGAAGGCTCCCACCTCCAGACTACGACGGACTTCCTGCATTTGCTGGGGTTCTCAGTTAACGTGCTGAAGTCGCACCTGATTCCATCCGATAAGCTCCTTTTCATCGGAGCGGTTCTGGACACAACACAGTTTTGGGTCTATCCTCCCGAGCAGCAAGTCCAGTATATTGGGGCTATGATACCGATGTTTCAGCCTCCATCCCGGTGTTCGGTGAGAATGACCCTGAGGCTGCTGGGCCTCATGGCCTCCTGCATCCTGCTGGTGCATCATGCCAGATGGCATATACGTGCTCTGCAGTGGGAACTGAAGTTTCAGTGGGCGCAGCACCAGGGGAATCTTTCAAATGACATTCAGATTTCGGAGGGGACTGCAAGTCAGTTGCAGTGGTGGTTCACGAACCAGGATTGGGTCAACAGCAGATCCCTCTACCTTCTCCAACCTGAGTTCACAGTAGTGACTGATGCGTCACTCCTGGGTTGGGGCAGCCATATGGGAATGGTGGAGATCAAAGACCTCTGGTCTCTGACGGAGTCCAGGCACCACATCAACCCTCTGGAGCTCCGGGCGATTCATCTTGCACTGAAGGCATTCCTTCTTTCTGTCAAAAGAAGAGTGGTGCAGGTGTTCACGGACAACACCACCGCCATGTGGTACTGCAACAAACAGGGCAGGGTGGGGTCGTGGACCGTATGTCAAGAGGCTCTTCGCCTTTGGACATGGCTGGAACATCAGGGCATATCTCTGGTAGTTCAACACTTAACAGGTTCACTGAACGCAAGGACGGACAAACTCAGCCGCCAGTGCATGATGGATCACAAATGGCATCTTCACTCGAAGGTCGTGCTAGGTCTCTTTCAGTAGTGGGGAGAGCCTTGGTTAGATCTATTCGCCACCGAAGAGAACGCTCAATGTCAGCAGTTCTGCGTGTTAGAGTTTCCAAAGCGGCTCTCGCTCGGCGACCCTTTTCGTTGCGAGTGGAGTTGCGTCCTCCTGTACCACTTCTGCCAAGATTGCTGAAGGAGATCAAACGCGATCAGTCCCAAGTCTGGTACCCCGAGCTCTTGAGCATGGCCTTCGATCCTATTGTTAACAGATTTCTGAAGTGCATTACTCATCTCTTTCCTCCTTCTCCTTTCGTAATACCCTAGTGGGAGTTGACCTCACTTATCTTATGTGTGCTCCCTTTGAGCGCCTACATAATTGTCCTCTTCGCCTCCTTAGAAGACTAGTTTTTTGCTTGCCATCACCTCTGCTTGCAGGATGAGTGAGCTTCAGGCTTATCCTCCAGACCTCCCTTTCTTGCTGTCCATCCAAACAAAGTAGTCCTCCGTGTAAGCCCTCTTTTCTGCCCAAAGTGATTGCCTCTTTCCACATAGGTCTGACCATCAGATTACCTACCTTCTTCCCACCTCTGCTGTGTTTTTCTCTGCCAGGTGCACAACATATAGACTGTTCACACACTTTCTGTAGTATGCTTTGTTCTGGGCAGATAAACTCTAATCCCCACTCTACTTCTATCCTCGTGTTAGTGCAGCATGATGTAAACAGTAATTGTAATGTATTTAGATTTACATAACACTTACTACCCCATACGAACTTTGAAGCGCTTTTTTGACGAGTAGTACACTACTCTAGGACCCAAAAATGATTAGTGGTGAATTAGTATAGGGAAATATAAAATGTATATGAGAGCTGGACATGTTGGTTTGTTAGTTGGGTTAAAAAAGATTGTGGAGGGATAGAAGAGGGAAGGTTTTGCATTTATATAGCGCTTGCTACCCCTGATGAAGTGTTGAAGTGCTTTTCGGCGAGTAGCATGCTACTCCAGATCCCAACAAGATGAATAGACAGATCAATTATGGTGGGGAGGTTGTTTTATTGTATACACAAAACTGTACACAAATTAATAAAATTCCGTTGTAAAGTTGTATCCAAGAGGCAAGTATAGTCTCTGATAATAATGTATACAATACTGATAAGTTTTAAGTTGGCTTGCCATCAAGACTGATGCCCCGTAATGTTGATGCAAAGCCATCTGTGCTGGAGTATCTTAGACTCTTTTTGAATTTTACCATCCACCTTGTAGGTACTGCTATTTGTATCATGTCCACGTTGTAGGCAGGCACAAACGCCTAAATTGTGCACTATTTATATTAAGCATAATAAGCATAATGTAAGTGAGCAGATGACAGTAAGCACTGTACAAGCTGTATTAGGTGCTTAGAAGTAGAGTGACATAGAGGGCAATAAACACTCACTAAATCTTTTTTATTATTATTAACAGTCCTCATAAGAACATACAATTCAATACGATATACAAATAGCCCATTGGGGAACAGTTCAGGCATCATCTGGATATTACACATCCGAGAAACACAAGTGTCTTTCATGAATACAAATTGACTACTCCTCCAAGGACTCCACTGTATTATTGACACGGGCGAAAAGGCAAACAAGCAGTCAGGAGGCGCACTGATTGTATACCCCTACCTGACAGGATAGTGACAGGCCCCAACCACCTGCAGGGGAAACTTGCCACCTCACTTAATAGCTGCCAGACACTTTACTATGTAAGCAGACTGGTGGTTTACAACTGCGCCTACGTTGGGGCACCACATGTTTTTTCCAGCATAATCTGGTGTGCTCCCCCCTGTGTGGGATGATAGCACCCACTGAAAACTGCACCGTTGTGTAGTCTGGGACAGTGCACCTTCCATGTAATTCTGAACTGGGCCTTTAAATACGGTACTATTTTGTGTGCCTATTTAATTCAGGTATACAAAGAATGTGGTACTACTTGTATACTAGGGTAGGACAAGGAAGATTGAATTTCTATGGTGGCAGAAATGTTTTTGTCAAAGTGCTTTATGCCGTAAACACCCTCCCGTACCCTGAACATAATGAGATTACGTAGAATACACCTCTGCGTGCCTAATGCTGCCATTTGTATTTCAAGACCAGTGATTAATGTGGCTTTATCAAGTTTAAAGCCATTAGGCGTTTCCGACCTGTCTGATACTTGTATATGGAAAAGATGGGTCATTTGAACCTAAAGATAGATAAACATATTCATAGGTCACGATTTATGTCTGCATCTAATATAAAACTGTAAATTAGGAGAGGTGATAAGTGAGAAGTTAAAGGCAGCCGCTAATCGAGCTGCATTTGTACATAGGCCTTCCTATATTATGATATCTATTCCTGCTTAAGTCTTTAATTGTAATGAATACTTTAATACCCAGGCATGAAGTCATCGTCGAGCTGTTTAGATAATCCACCTGTCTCGCCACTTCTTCCCCACTGCATCCTTAACCAGTGGCCTAGCCAGTGTGCCTTGGGCCCCAAGGCAAGAAAGGAAATGTGACCTCTGCCGTTTATTTGGACTGTGGAAAACAGCAATAATCATTGTTCTGTGGGCCCCTCAGGCCTCTGTTTGAACTGTGACAAACAGCAATTATCAGGGTTCAGTGGGCCTTTAAGGCATCTGGGACCTGGTGCCACTGCACCTGCTGCACCAATGGTAAGCTACGCCCCTGCCCTTAACAGCTTCTATTCTAGCCCCACTGGAGAACCGAAATAGCCAAGTACTGATCTGGCCATATATGCAGGCATGCAGCCGCCTCTTCCTCTGAAGGGATTTAAGTCGCTTGAAAGCAGCATGCAGGAAACAACCATTTTCTGAGGTAAAGTCAACCAACACCTCTTCTGTTCCAACCTGAATCCATTTAAAACCAGGGATGAAAAAACGGTTCATCGTCATCCCTTGCTTATCAGAAGGGTAAAACAGATTCATCTAACATTACAGTGTACCACATAACAAATTGTGATTCTGTTTACAAATAAAACTAGCATGCATATATAAAGGGCAGCCTTTGGCCAAAATAGCCATTTTCCCTACCCATACTTTTAACACATCTTATACAAAAAATGCTAATTACATTGTCATCCGGAAATAGTCATTAGCGCCTACTCATAACCAAATGCCACTTAGAATTGTCTTTCACTTCAAGCTTTCAAAGGTATATTAATATAAAAGCAGTATTGAATTTTTTGACGTTGTGTACTCTTACCAAAATTTAAAGCATCAACTTTATATGACACACCATAGAAAAAAGGAGTTGTTTATATATACTAAACCTCCAGAAATGTTTGATTAACCAGTTGTAAAGTCACGTCTAGCTTAGTTAGTTTATAGTCTTCTTTTTTTTTAATAGCAATTATTTCACATTGTTACTGAATATGCATGGCTAAACACTTATGAGGTCCCAAAGGCGAGACCTATTGGCTATGACAATGCTTGTTATTGATTGAGTACATTGAGCGGCAGAACTTTTGATTAAGTCCTGAAGAATGCCGCAAACACCTATTTGGAGGGTTAATATGCTGAAACATGTTGACCTCTTATTGACTCTAACAGTGTATATATATTTCTCCCACAGTGTCCTATTTTTAATCCTGCCCCAGGGGTGTACAAATAATGGAAACCACATACCCTTTAACAAGTTTTAACTTTCACTCTGCTGCCCCCACTACCCTGAGCTCATTATTGTGGTATTTAGTATACCTTTCTCTATAACATAATATGCCTGAACTCCTCCCTCTCAGTGAGGGGGTTGTTTCATGGTGCAAGGAGATTCCCAATAAGGAAGCATGCCAACTATGGTTGGTGAGGGAAATCGTCCTTTTAAATGGATATTTCATCTTAGCTAGGTCTTCATTTGCAACAGTAATCCTCAGAGACCCAAGGGTTTCTTGATTGTGGAAGAAATGCATTTTTACCCCTTCATTGTACGTTGAAGCACAGACCATTGCATGAAATGTGATCTATGTAGGGAAAATACTCTGTGCACTGACAAACTGTGTTAAAATAACAGAAAGTTGATCATCGCAAATATAACTAGTATGTTAATTCTAGCATATTTTTGATACCACAAGGTATACAAAATTTGTGGATCTTTATCTGATATCTTTATCAGTAAGTTATCTGAAATTATTGAACATAAACTTTTCCAAGTATTATTTCGAAAGATTAAGGAATTGCTCTTTTCTAAACTAACCCCAGTGCGTATGACTACAATAATCACCTCTCTCAAATCAATATTGTGCTTGTTTTAGTGAGAAAGCTAAATGATCTAGGAGAAACCAGGGACTGGCGTCAGTATTTTTCTTAGGAAGATTCAAGTTAGAGAGTGAAAACACTTTTTAGAATGCCCCAAAAATTGGAATGAAGATATTTCAATATGTTTGACAAAAAGAATAGGGACATTCATTGACAATATTGAAATTCTGAACTAACAGGAACAAATATTTACACGACATTACAAAAATATTAGAGGCAAAATTTCAGCAATATCGGAAATACTGAGGTTCATGTACTAATAATCCATTTGGTAAAAAGTGGTTGCTTGTAGCGTCAGCACACTACTTTGTCTGTGATAGCTTTTAAATAAAGCCATTTTTAATGCACCCCATTTTACTTTCAGATTCACAAATGTCCCCTTGGGTTACTACCTCCTGTTACTGTTTTTCAGTCCACATATGGTTTCAAAGCTCAATACATACCTTATTAAATATTCAGAAGGGAAACTATTAACATTCCCCTTCCAAATTCTGAATTGTTAAATGGGTTTAGTACATTTCAAAAAGGGGTTTAGCATTTGCAAACTCTGTGAATTACTGAACCAGTAGATTTTTTTAACAATAAAACATGAGGCCATTTTTCTCAATTCCCTCCAAATTAAGTTTGCTAATATTGTTCGTTGAATAATAACCGGTGCATGTATCTATTTAGTGTTAGTGTTGCTTCAGATCAAATAAAACCATCACACATAACTCTTACACAATACTTAAAGACAGAATTCCTGACATCCAGCGTTAATGTTTTGTTAAATATATTTGCAAATGTTGTCACTTAAACAGGAACGCAGCTAAAGCAGTCTCTGGACATAAAATAGGATGTAATCATAACCTTTAGATACATTTTCTGAGTTTCAGGAACAATATGTGTCTTCTGGGTTTACTCTAAACCACTATAATAAACATATTCAATGATTTTAGATTTGATCTGTTTGTACTGGTTTCCATTGCAGACAATAATCTAGATTTAGACCAAGGATCAATTCCACCCATGGCTTTTAAAATCTATTTATCAATGATCTGTATTAGTGTTATCGCAACTAAAACTGTAAGAGAACTGATCTGAGAGATGGACCTTCAAGTATTATGCTCGGTCAATTTATTGAACAAACTATGGCGTTAAAATCTGAATAGATTAGGTCCTCAAGCATTGCCTGACCACTGTATTTAACATCAATAGATTACTTATCAGAACATTTTCTTTAAGTACAATTCAGTCATCTTCTATTTTTTGTGGAGCTCATGCTGGGTTTGTTAGAACTCTTTCAAAAGTATGACATTTAAATGTCCCAAACATCAGGAATTCTAGTTTCAAGCCTGGTCAAACCTTAATGAATGCTACACCAAAATATGCCCTTCTGTTCGTACATTTTATTGTGCACCATGATTCAGAAATGGCATGTTTTTGCTTTCAGAGGTAAAATTCGAAACATATTTATTGTTATTGCCAGCCGAAAAATAATCACTAATTGGGAAGATAACAACAAGTGGTCTTGTGATGCTTGCTAGAATGGGAAGTGTTTAATCAAAAAGTGGATGGAATTCAAGTTTAGGAGACATTTTTTACAAAAGTGTATGGATTTTGTATATATTTCAAATTGTTGATCTCCAAAGTGGCCTAAATAAATAAATTGAATTGAAATTCAAGTTTATCATTTGAATCCTATTGTTGGCAGAAAAACACGCCAACTGTTATGGAATGGTGGAGCTTTGTTAAAGAAATTTATGCTATGGAGACCACTCTTGCTACCTCAAAGGGCCTCCGGGCTAAACAAAAAACTGACAAAATCTGGGGGACATTTATATCTTAATTACTGGCATCTTTCTTTTTTTTTCTCTTTTTTCTCTTTTCTTTTTATATGACCGTATTTTTGCTTGTGATTAATGTAAAGTTTAAATGTGATTTTTGTATATTATGACTTGTACATTTGATGCAAATAAAAAATATTAAAAAAAAAAAAAAAATGAATCCTATTGTTGGAAAAGATGTGATTTTGAACTCCATGAGGCGGTTCCTTTCCAGAAAGCATTCAGGTTGTAATCATGAGTCAAATAATGCTGAGGAGGTTAAAATATTCAAATTGAATTCTAATTACATATGAAATGTTCATTGTTCAATATATTTCTCTTAGTATTTTAATGTGAGGACTATTTGCTTAAGCAAAATAATTAGTATTTGTTTTTCTACATGTAGGAAGCATTACATTAATGAAATCACTGTATCCCCACCTTCTTTGTTTCCTTTCCTGTTCTTTATGAACGTTTCTATGGTTGAACTTTAAAGTTTGCCCGAAATTAGGAATTGTGCTCTACATAACTTTGCTGTGTTACAGTATGTTGATTTTTATGTACTACTTTTGTCTCTTATGTTTATGGCAACTGATGTTTGGTTTTGCTTTAATAATCAGCTTATGTTTATTAGGTTTTATTATTCAAATAAAAAGTTGCAAACACAACAAATGGTAGTTGATATGTATTTACAACTGCAGCATTTTTATTGTATGGGCAGTTTCAAAGAGACCAAAAATATGGTCTGTGGGTTGAGGACCACATTGGCATCAGCAGAGAGAGGTTTGGGCAGGTGATTAGGGGTACATGTAAGGTTGGAAGTAGGGGGAACAAAGCATGTCCATTGTGTGGACTGTGACTCCTGGAGTTAGTGTGAGGGATACCATGCTACCCTGTAAATGAATCCCCTAGTGATTATTATCAACAAATTTTATTCGGTTTTACAAAAGAAAAACATCTTCCAAGTTACAGATTGACAAATATAATATGTCCAAGTTAATCAGAACACAAGATAAAAATTCATGAATTACAGCAGTAGCTTTTTGCGTCTGTGAGATCTCAATGAATGCCGTCATCAGAATCGGTAGCCGCTGGGGACAACACAGTGCATGGGCTGTTACTGGTTCAAGCAAAGTATCAACATCCGTTGGCATGACGGATGGGAGTGTGAGACATGTGTCTAACACGTATTCTTCTCCGCATAGCAGGCAGCGTAGAACAGGTAGGATGCAATCTTGCCAAATTGGTCTGAATGACAGAAACCATGTGGTATTTAATTCTCTTAGACGAGGTAGTCCCAAAATTTGGACGATGCGCTCATGACACTTCATCGCCAGTAGAGTTGTCTCCATGGAGAACTAGGTGTCGTTTGTGAAATGACTTGCCATATCGCAGCAATAGAAGCAAAAATAGTATTCCTGCAGCGAGTCCCAAAATGAGAGGCAATCCGCCAAACAGATAGATAGATAGATAGATAGATAGATAGATAGATAGATAGATAGATAGATAGATAGATAGATAGATAGATAGATAGATGGAGTGAGGGCGATAGATAGATAGATTGATAGATAGATAGATAGATAGATAGATAGATAGATAGATAGATAGATAGATAGATAGATATAGTGAGATAGATAGATAGATAGATAGATAGATAGATAGATAGATAGATAGATAGATAGATAGATAGATAGATAGAGGGCAATAGATAGAGTGAGGGCAATAGATAGAGTGAGGGCAATAGATAGAGTGAGGGTGATAGATAGATAGATAGATAGATAGATAGATAGATAGATAGATAGATAGATAGATAGATAGATAGATAGATTGAGTGAGGGGGATAGATAGATAGAGTGAGGGTGATAAATAGATAGAGGGAGATAGATAGATAGATAGAGTGATGGCGATAGATAGAGTGAGGGCGATAGATAGATAGATAGATAGATAGATAGATAGATAGATAGATAGATAGATAGATAGATAGATAGATAGACAGACAGATAGATACAGTGAGGGCGATAGATAGAGTGAGGGCGATAGATAGATAGATAGATAGATAGATAGATAGATAGATAGATAGATAGATAGATAGATAGATAGATAGATAGATAGATAGATAGATAGATAGATAGATAGATAGATAGATAGATAGAGTGAGGGCGATAGATGGATAGATAGAGTGAGATAGATAGATAGATAGATAGATAGATAGATAGATAGATAGATAGATAGATAGATAGATAGATAGATAGATAGAATTATTTAGACCATTTTATCCCTTTGAAACGCTCGAGACCTAGGCGAGATCAGTCCCACCCCTGGTACTCGGAGACTCTCGCTGAAACTAAAAAACATTGCAAGTTGCTAGAGCGTATCTGGAGACGATCTTATGACCCCCTGGCCAAAACTAAGTTTAGAATGGCCACTAAAGCTTATCATAAGCTTATAAAGAAAACTAAAGCCATCTACTATACAGACCTGATTACCTCAAGCACAAATCGCTCTAAAACGATCTTTTCCCTGGTGAAAGATATGACCAATGCCCCGGTAGGCACAGGCAACCTGGTAGTGTCAGATGCACAGTGTGAAGAACTGTCTCGTTTCTTTATTAATAAAGTCAAAGAGATATACGACCTACTACAACTGGATAGTCCATCGGGGCCCCCTAATCCTGCTAGAGACAATCTTGATCCTCCCTACTCCCTCCTGACCCTCCCACCTATAGAACAGCCAGGGATGGAACACCTAGCCCTAAGAGTAAAGTCAGGATCCCCGGATGATCCCATCAAACCGGAACTTTTCAGATCACTTCATGACTCTGTCCTGCACGAAGGGCGAGAGCTGATTAATTGTTCTTTACAACAAGCCACCGTTCCCAAATCCTGGAAACATGCCAAAGTATTACCTCTCTTGAAAAAACCAACACTGGATCCTTCAAGGCCAGACAGCTTCCGACCTATTTCGCTGCTCCCTTATCTTGCGAAAGTGGCGGAAGCACATGTCAATTCCATCTTGACTGCCTACTTGGAGTCCAATGGGATTCTTGATGAGTCCCAGAATGGCTTCCGTGCTAACCACAGTACGGAGTCTGCCCTGTTAACAGTCACAGAACACCTAAGGGCCTCCCTGGACATGGGCACAACCTCTATCCTGGTTCTGTTGGATTTGAGTGCGGCCTTTGACGCGGTCTCCCACAAGATACTACTTGAGAGACTGTGAGAGATCGGAGTCAGGGAAACAGCCCTGGACTGGTTTGCGTCATTTCTATATGACCGCTCCTTCCAGGTGCATGCCCCGCCGTACTCATCCAGCAAGCTCCCTCTTGAATGTGGGGTGCCTCAGGGGTCTGCGCTCAGTCCCACATTGTTCAATGTGTACGTCCGCCCCCTGGCCTTGATGGCCCTGGAACGTAAGATCCAGTTAACATCATATGCGGACGACACACAACTCATTTTCAACTTCTCCAATAACAATGTGGAGGACCAAATTAAATTCCAAGAAGACATTCTGGCGATTTCAAGGTGGCTATCTAACAACTGTCTTCAGTTAAACGCCTCTAAAACAGAGGTACTCCTGATAGGCAATGGCACGCAGACTTGGGACGAGCATTGGTGGCCTCCTGCGCTGGGACCAGCTCCTATACCCAAGGAGTCAGTAAAAAATCTAGGGGTGTTGCTTGACAATTCACTCAACCTGGATTCCCATGCCAAAAAAGTGGCAGGTACTTGTTACGGGCGTCTTCGCTCTCTTAAACCCATCTTGTTTTTTTTTAGCCCTCTGCCCGCCAGATTATAGTCCAGGCATTAGTTCTATCTCACCTGGACTATTGCAATGCCCTCATGCTAGGCTCCAATATGACTGCAAAAAACAGGTTGCAAAGAGCACAGAACGCCGCCGCCCGCATTCTATTTGCCCTACCTAAAACTTGCCACACGTCCCCCTTTCTCCGACGACTACATTGGCTTCCAATACAACAACACATTCAATTCAAGACTCTTTGCCTCACCCACAAAATCCTGTATAATGCTGGCCCCCAAACTCTGCAGGGACTGTGCTCTTTTTATACTCCCACGCGCGCACTCCGCTCAGCGGACCTCTCTCTAGCTTATACTGTCAGGATTTGGAGGAGCAGAGCCGGCGGCCGCTCCTTCAGGTATTTGGCCCGTAAGCTCTGGAATTCTATCCCCTCTAAAGCTCGGGCCACTTCAAATCACCTGCAATTCCGAAAACGTATAAAAACTTGGCTGTTTGCATCCATCTAGCACTTCCTCTGCCGTACTTGCTTCTGGTATGTCCGCAAGCGCTGTGACGCCCCGTTGCTGGTGTAGCCATGCGCTATACAAGATCACATAACATAACATAACATAGATAGATAGATAGATAGATAGATAGATAGATAGATAGATAGATAGATAGATAGATAGAGTGAGGAGAGATCAGATAGTAAAAAAGCAAGACTTCTGGTGACCAAACAGGAGCTTGAATGTCATATTTCTGGCTGTAGCACTTAAATTAAAATGCAGTTCATTCAACTAAGATTACCCCTTACTAGAAGGTGAGTACCCTGCTGTGGCGTTTTACTGGGTTCCAAATATAACGTAAGCATGTAAAAACATTGAAGAGCCTTTCAGCGTGGCAAATACTAATTGCAAAGCATGTGGTACTCCTTCAAAAAACATATGATTAATGTGGTTGTAGGTGGCCAAACTTCATCTTGTAAATTACTCTTCTTTTAGAATAGAGCCGTCTCTTTGTCACCAGAAGCCTTGCAGACACCCCTTTGGGGAACTGAACTATAATGTAAGATAAGCTTAAACTATTTCATGCATCACTGAGTGCGATCTCCTGTGTCCCTTCTGTGAGAAGTTGGCCTGATATATGATGCTCACTAGCTCTAGTGATCACCTTGTATCAGTCCAAACATCCCTTATGGTGATTGGTTGTAAGTCAACCTTATAGACCAGCTATCCTAGTAGCGTGGACAAAAGCAGTCTTTAGGCTAAACTCTGAATGGCATGTGAAGCCAGCTGTTTTACCACATATAACCCCTTGAATACCAAGTGAAAGGACACCACACAGGTTGTTATGAAAATAAACAGATATTTATTAACTAACATACACCTCTGAACTCTTTATGAAGTCAGAGGGCTAAGCACATGACAATACTTGAAAGGAAATACGAGTTCGCACAGTATTTCCAAGAACGCCTGAGGGGCGCAACAAACCATATACTAATTGAATGGAATGCGAAAGTCAATCAAAGGAATGGAGCTGTCCAGAGGCTATAGGATCGTTGGGACCACACTATACTAACTGGAGGTAAGTAATAGGAGGCCCACAGAACGCGTGTGCAGAGTGTGAACTCACACGCGAGATGCGTACAATCGTCTATGGACAGTACAGTTTAAAGAAAAGGTGAGTATGGACGTCCCTGACTAGGTAGGACTGAAACGAAAATGGAACTGGACACTAGGATAGTGAAGCTACCCCTGAGCACCGAAATGCTTGTGTTACCTCACCAACAGGCTGCGGGTGCATAGGTGCCAAGTTGTGTCGGGTTCCGGCGTTGAAGTCTATGGCGCCTGGAGGAAAAGATGCTGCAGGCGGTCAGGAGGAAGATGTCCGGTGCAATCCAAGGGTGGATTGGTGAAGAGAGGAACCTGAAAGCAGAGGGGACAATGTTCAAAGTCACTAGCCAGTGACTGGAGTGGAACCAGGAGTGGAACCAGATGTCGTCGTCGCGATCAGGTGATGGTGGACGCTTGTCTCTGCAGCCACGTGGACCAGGTGGTGTCTTCGACGACCAGGATGGAGGCACGAGCTGTCCCACGCAGGCTCTCGCTGTCGGCCATGTCCTCTCCGGATTCGGGTTCAACAGGCCTTGGCAAAGGCAACCCACGCAGTGAGTGGAAACGGCGTCTGGAGTGGACCAGGAGGGTCCGGGGTGCTCCTCTTTTGGAAGGGAGCAAGGGCCAGTCTGGAGCAACCAGACCAGCAGCAAAGTTGTCGGAGTTCATCGTCTAGGAGGTCACAAGCCAGCCGGCAAGTGACCAGACAACGCGTCGAGCAGCAAACAGGCAGAAGGGCCCCACGCAGATCTCGTGGATGCTGGAGGGCTGATCTTCAATGCAGGAGCTGCTCGGGGTCGGGGCTTTTCAGTCCCCAAAGCACTTGGACGAGGATGCCTCTGAAGTCGTGCTGGAGTGAGGTGCTGCTTCTTCCAAGATGGCCGGTCCCACGTGTCTCGTCGCACCCACGGGTCTCAGCTCTGCTGGAGATGTGGGTAGAGGTCGGAGAGGTCTGGGAGTCCGGGTCTCGTCGGGCTCTGAAGTCTGGATCCTTGCAGGAAGACGACAAAGGGAAGCCGCTGGACGCTGATGGTGCCTGCTTGTGCAGGGTGGACACTCCTTGCCCACAAGGGAGATTTCTTCAGTCTTCTGGGGAGCAGAACGTCGAAGGTCAAGAGTTCTTCGTGGAAGTTGTCAAGAGTAATCTGATTTGGAATGGGACCAGCTCCTACCTTTATCCGGCTAAAGGGGGCTGCACTACGACTAGGTCCCTCCTCTGGGTGGGACCAGGAAGGGGGGTGGTTACACCCCCTTTCCTTTGTCCGGTCTTGCGCCGGCTCTGGGGCTGGAGTGCCCCAGGAACTGGTTCTGACCGGTGTATGCACAGGGCACCTTGTGTGCCCCAGGCATGTCTCATTCCATTGAGCCCTGTCCTACCTAATACACAAAATCCTGTCTGGGGTGGTGCTAGCACCTCCCAAGGCAGGAAACCATTTGTCCAAGCCGCCCTCTCTGGAAGGACTCCCAGCAGCAGGAGGTCAGACTTGTGTCTGTGGTGGCAGCATCCATTTTGTGATGCTGAGGCTCGAGTTAACTTTAACCGGGGTTCACAGTTACATACATGTCGTGTCCCTCTAGAAGGGTGGAATGCTAACCCCGTCGCCAGAATTGGCGAGGGGTTAGTATTCCAATTCCTATGACACCTTACTCGACATGTTTTGATAATGCTATGCCAAAGTTAGCATTTGACCGCGAGGTTCATAATGCACTTAAGAGTATATGGTATAGCGTTATCATGGAACAGCTATTAGGACTTGGTTCCGCAAGCTGCAAACGGGCTCAGCTCATGCCAGAGCACCATCTCACATAATTCCAAGCACTCTGCCTTCAGGATTGATAAGGCCTGCCATAGGAGTGACTGATAGGAATATATGTGTCCATTTTTAGGGTTAGATATAGGAATACTATATCTAAAGCAAAGGGTGATTACACCACCTTGCCCCAGCTGTCATGCAGCTAGTTGTGTCAGATTTGGATGGCCAGCCAGGGGTGGCATAATACATGCTGCAGCCCCTGGTAGGCCCTGGGAACACCTATGCCCTGGATACCTAAGGTATACTGTACAGGGACTGATAAGGTGGTCCAGTACCAATTGGTAAATGCACCTAAGGTACATGCTTGTCAATTTAGAGAGAGAACAGCTAGGCTGTGGGTCTGATTAGCAGGCCCACAGCCAGGGAAAGTCGTAAACCAGTGAAGCAAAAAGCAAAAATCGGGGGTGACCATAGGATTGCAGACCCCACTCTCCTACACTTTCCATAAAGTCTTGGGGTGTGCTGGAAGCGAACTGTGTGAATCCAACATGTCAATCAACGGCTGCAATGGCTTTACAATAACCACTTATTGTAAATTACGCTGTGGTTACTAAAGAGGTTTGGTAACTCCCTACACCCGTGTGTGTCCACCTCATAAAAATATCACTGGAGCACCTAATCCCACTACAGAGAAGAGAGGGGCAAAAGGAAGGGCGGCTGCAAGATTGACGGACAGGGGGCAGGCCTCCATGTGGCTGCAGAGTAGCATACTGAGGGGATGGAAGAGGTAACAAGCACTGTCAAAGTAAACACGAGCAGTAAGGGCACTCACCCAAAAATCCTCCCTGTAGCGCTAGTCTTGGCTGTAAAATAATGGGGTTGCGTGGAAAGTGGGCAGAGTGCCAGGATTTAAATGCCTCAGGAGTGCTCAGCTTGTGAGCATCTGCTGCAGCAACAGACCCACAATCCGGTCCCCTCGGGCTCACCCACCGCAGCGCAGGCAGTTTGCAGATGCACAGAAGACGTTTTCAGCAGAAGTCCTGACAAAGACACGTCCTCTCAAAAAACCCAGATGATTTTAGATATCCCTGTCGTGAAACAAATGAGATGCACTTTTAAAAGTACGGCTTGTAGGTAGAAAGGAGGTTTCTGTTTTATTCAAGTTCAAAAAGAAGCTAAGTGACAAAATGCCAGTTTCATTGAAAACGTGTAAATGTCTGAATGAGGAAATGCAACAGGACACTCGTCTCCTCGTACGTAGAGCGGTAGAGGGGAAATCGGAGAGAGGTGGAAGAGTAAGGAGAATGAGAAACGTAAAACCCAGCAGGGCAAGTAATCTCGAGACATTATTTAGAAAGCAGAGAAAGCAGCACTAGCGCGAGTCGACTAAGGAAAATATAATTGCAAAAAGGCTGGAAAACAGCCCAAGTCCTATGCAAGCTCTGGCATTGCGCGGAGGGGGGCGGGGGAGTGGATTCCTTTGAAGTCTTTGAAGGCTGAAGCTCACAGGCTGCCAAATGGTGTGCAATGTGCATGCGCCCAAACATATGCACTGTATAGATATCCCCGTCATGAAACAAATGAGATGCACTTTTAAAAGTACGGCTTGTAGGCAGAAAGGGAGGTTTCAGTTTTATTCAAGTTCAAAAAGAAGCTAAGTGACAAAATGCCAGTTTCACTGAAAACGTGTCAATGTCTAAATGAGGAAATGCAACAGGACACCCGTCTACTCATACGTGGAGCGGTAGAGGGGATATCGGAGAGAGGTGGAAGAGTAAGGAGAATGAGAAATGTAAAACCCAGCAGGGCAAGTAATCTCGAGACATTATTTGGAAAGCAGAGAAAGCAGCACTAGCGCGAGTTGGCTAAGAAAAATGTAATTGCAATAGGGCCGGAAAACAGCCCAAGTCCTAAACAAGCTCTGGCATTGCGCGGAGAGTGGGGGGGGCGGATTCCTTTAAAGTCTATGAAGTCTGAAGCTCACAGCCTGCCAAATGGTGTGCGATGTGCATGCGCCCAAACACATGCACTGTAGGCAATCCGCCTGAAAAAGCCTTTGGGAGCATTTTTTAAAGTCCCTACTTTATATCTCGCCAAAGCATTGCTACCGCAATGGCTTAGGCGAGACCTAAAAACATGGGTGGCACATCCTTCTCTATTCAAGCAGCCAAACTATGGAACTCTTTACCCCCCAACAAAAGATCCACTGACAACCACCTTTTCTTCAGAAAACTACTCAAGGATTGGCTCTTTCCCACAAAAGCAGCATACTGTATGTAAGCATTTATTTCACCATAGATATGTACCTATCTTTGTGTATTGCTTTGTATAAACATGTACAATAATTATCTTGTTAATAAAAAGTTTTAAAAATCATTGTTGGCCTACATGTACTTGCTTCCATTGTGCATCTATGTACCTTCCATGTACTTGGATCTGTGTGTCAGTTAGTTTTCTCCTGAAAAAGCATATCCAATGCACTACCCTATTTCTCATCCTGTACCTCTATCAATATCTTTAATCTACATATACTTACCTCCTTTATGTATCTATATACTTTCAATGTACTTATGGATCTATACATTTATCACTTTCTTCTAATTTAGCATTTCCAATGTACTACCATATTTCTCAGCATATACCTCTCTCAATATATCTTCTAGCCCAACTATCTGTCTCATCTCTACTACTCTTTCCAATGCACTACCCTATCTCTCACCCTATACAGCTATCAATATATGCTCTATATCCACTCTCTCATTTATCCCAAACCCCATACCACTACTATGATCCCCAAAATAACCCTTTCTAGACTCTCTCCTACTCTACCCCTCCTTGCATCATCTGACATCTTTTACTATACCGATCCCCAAAGCAAACCTTTCTAAACTCTTCTCTCTGACTCTTCCCCTCCAAAACCCCTTTTACTCATCCAAAAGCCTCCTCCTACTGCTATTACCTCACAAAACAAGCACTGGCGTTGCCAATAGGTCTCGCAGTAGGAAAGTTGGAGCTATTGGTTTTGTAAATGACAAAGCCCTTTATGTATTTAAAATGATAACCAAAGTGCAAGGCATTGTTATTTGCAATTGTAATGGCTCCAACTGTCGTACTGCGAGACCTATTGGCAACGTGAGTGGTTTTTCGTGTGTGAGTGGCGTTGTGTGTGTGAGTGGCGTTGCGTGTGTGAGTGGCGTTGCCTGTGTGAGAGGCGTTGCCTGTGTGAGAGGCGTTGCCTGTGTGAGAGGCGTTGCCTGTGTGAGTGGCGTTGCCCGTGTGAGTGGCGTTGCCCGTGTGAGTGGCGTTGCCCGTGTGAGTGGCGTTGCCTGTGTGAGTGGCGTTGCCTGTGTGAGTGGCGTTGCCTGTGTGAGTGGCGTTGCATGTGTGAGTGGCGTTGCATGTGTGAGTGGCGTTGCATGTGTGAGTGGCGTTGCATGTGTGAGTGGCGTTGCGTAGTTGCGTGGCGTTGCGTAGTTGAGTGGCGTTGCATAGTTGAGTGGCGTTGCGTAGTTGCGTGGCGTTGCGTAGTTGCGTGGCGTTGCGTAGTTGAGTGGCGTTGCGTAGTTGCGTGGTGTTGCGTAGTTGCGTGGCGTTGCGTAGTTGAGTGGCGTTGCGTAGTTGCGTGGCGTTGCGTAGTTGAGTGGCGTTGCGTAGTTGCGTGGCGTTGCGTAGTTGCGTGGCGTTGCGTAGTTGAGTGGCGTTGCGTAGTTGCGTGGCGTTGCGTAGTTGAGTGGCGTTGCGTAGTTGCGTGGCGTTGCGTAGCGTTGCGTAGTTGCATGGCGTTGCGTAGTTGCGTGGCGTTGCGTGGTTGAGTGGCGTTGCGTAGTTGAGTGGCGTTGCGTAGTTGCGTGGCGTTGCGTAGTTGAGTGGCGTTGCGTAGTTGCATGGCGTTGCGTAGCGTTGCGTAGTTGCGTGGCGTTGCGTAGTTGAGTGGCGTTGCGTAGTTGAGTGGCGTTGGGTAGTTGAGTGGCGTTGCATGTGTGAGTGGCGTTGCATGTGTGAGTGGCGTTGCATGTGTGAGTGGCGTTGCATGTGTGAGTGGCGTTACATGTGTGAGTGGCGTTGCATGTGTGAGTGGCGTTGCATGTGTGAGCGTTGCGTAGTTGAGTGGCGTTGCATGTGTGAGCGTTGCGTAGTTGAGTGGCGTTGCATGTGTGAGTGGCGTTGCATGTGTGAGTGGCGTTGCATGTGTGAGTGGCGTTGCATGTGTGAGTGGCGTTGCATGTGTGAGTGGCGTTGCATGTGTGAGCGTTGCGTAGTTGAGTGGCGTTGCGTAGTTGAGTGGCGTTGCGTAGTTGAGTGGCGTTGCATGTGTGAGCGTTGCGTAGTTGAGTGGCGTTGCATGTGTGAGTGGCGTTGCATGTGTGAGTGGCGTTGCATGTGTGAGTGGCGTTGCATGTGTGAGTGGCGTTGCATGTGTGAGTGGCGTTGCATGTGTGAGTGGCGTTGCATGTGTGAGTGGCGTTGCATGTTTGAGTGGCGTTGCATGTGTGAGTGGCGTTGCATGTGTGAGCGTTGCGTAGTTGAGTGGCGTAGCATGTGTGAGCGTTGCGTAGTTGAGTTGCGTTGCATGTGTGAGTGGCGTTGCATGTGTGAGTGGCGTTGCATGTGTGAGTGGCGTTGCATGTGTGAGTGGCGTTGCATGTGTGAGTGGTGTTGCATGTGTGAGTGGCGTTGCATGTGAGTGGCGTTGCATGTGTGAGCGTTGCGTAGTTGAGTGGCGTTGCGTAGTTGAGTGGCGTTGCGTAGTTGAGTGGCGTTGCGTAGTTGAGTGGCGTTGCGTAGTTGAGTGGCGTTGCGTAGTTGAGTGGCGTTGCGTAGTTGCGTGGCGTTGCGTAGTTGCGTGGCGTTGCGTAGTTGAGTGGCGTTGCGTAGTTGCGTGGCGTTGCGTAGTTGTGTGGCGTTGCGTAGTTGAGTGGCGTTGCGTAGTTGCGTGGCGTTGCGTAGTTGCGTGGCGTTGCGTAGTTGCGTGGCGTTGCGTAGCATTGCGTAGTTGCGTGGCGTTGCGTGGTTGAGTGGCGTTGCATGTGTGAGTGGCGTTGCATGTGTGAGTGGCGTTGCATGTGTGAGTGGCGTTGCATGTGTGAGTGGCGTTGCATGTGTGAGTGGCGTTGCATGTGTGAGTGGCGTTGCATGTGTGAGTGGCGTTGCATGTGTGAGTGGCGTTGCATGTGTGAGCGTTGCGTAGTTGAGTGGCGTTGCGTAGTTGAGTGGCGTTGCGTAGTTGCGTGGCTTTGCGTAGTTGAGTGGCGTGGCGTTGCGTAGTTGAGTGGCGTTGCGTAGTTGAGTGGCGTTGCGTAGTTGAGTGGCGTTGCGTAGTTGCGTGGCGTTGCGTAGTTGCGTGGCGTTGCATGTGTGAGTGGCGTTGCATGTGTGAGCGTTGCGTAGTTGAGTGGCGTTGCGTAGTTGGGTGGCGTTGCGTAGTTGCATGGCGTTGCGTCGTTGCGTGGCATTGCGTAGTTGCGTGGCGTTGCGTAGTTGCGTGGCGTTGCGTAGTTGCGTGGCGTTGCGTAGTTGAGTGGCGTTGCGTAGTTGAGTGGCGTTGCGTAGTTGCGTGGCGTTGCGTAGTTGCGTGGCGTTGCGTGGCGTTGCGTAGTTGCGTGGCGTTGCGTAGTTGCGTGGCGTTGCATGTGTGAGTGGCGTTGCATGTGTGCGTAGTTGAGTGGCGTTGCGTGGTTGAGTGGCGTTGCATGTGTGAGTGGCGTTGCATGTGTGAGTGGCGTTGCATGTGAGAGCGTTGCGTAGTTGAGTGGCGTTGCGTAGTTGAGTGGCGTTGCGTAGTTGAGTGGCGTTGCGTAGGTGAGTGGCGTTGCGTAGGTGAGTGGCGTTGCGTAGGTGAGTGGCGTTGCGTAGTTGAGTGGCGTTGCGTAGTTGAGTGGCGTTGCGTAGTTGCGGTGCGTAGTTGCGTGGCGTTGCGTAGTTGCGTGGCGTTGCGTAGTTGCGTGGCGTAGTTGAGTGGCGTTGCGTGGTTGAGTGGCGTTGCGTGGTTGAGTGGCGTTGCGTGGTTGAGTGGCGTTACATGTTTGTGTGAGTGGCGTTGCATGTGTGAGTGGCGTTGCATCCGTGGCGTTGCGTAGTGTTGCGTAGTTGCGTTGCATGGTTGAGTGGCGTTGCGTAGTTGCGTGGCTTTGCGTAGTTGAGTGGCGTTGCGTGGCGTTGCGTAGTTGAGTGGCGTTGCGTAGTTGAGTGGCGTTGCGTAGTTGAGTGGCGTTGCGTAGTTGCGTGGCGTTGCGTAGTTGCGTGGCGTTGCGTAGTTGAGTGGCGTTGCGTGGTTGAGTGGCGTTGCATGTGTGAGTGGCGTTGCATGTGTGCGAAATTGAGTGGCGTTGCGTGGTTGAGTGGCGTTGCATGTGTGAGTGGCGTTGCATGTGTGAGTGGCGTTGCATGTGTGAGTGGCGTTGCATGTGTGAGTGGCGTTGCATGTGTGAGCGTTGCGTAGTTGAGTGGCGTTGCATGTGTGAGCGTTGCGTAGTTGAGTGGCGTTGCATGTGTGAGTGGCGTTGCATGTGTGAGCGTTGCGTAGTTGAGTGGCGTTGCGTAGTTGAGTGGCGTTGCGTAGTTGAGTGGCGTTGCGTAGTTGAGTGGCGTTGCGTAGTTGAGTGGCGTTGCGTAGTTGAGTGGCGTTGCGTAGTTGAGTGGCGTTGCGTAGTTGAGTGGCGTTGCGTCGTTGCGTGGCGTTGCGTCGTTGCGTGGCATTGCGTAGTTGCGTGGCGTTGCGTAGTTGCGTGGCGTTGCGTAGTTGCGTGGCGTTGCGTAGTTGCGTGGCGTTGCGTAGTTGAGTGGCGTTGCGTAGTTGAGTGGCGTTGCGTAGTTGCGTGGCGTTGCGTAGCGTTGCGTAGTTGCGTGGCGTTGCGTAGTTGCGTGGCGTTGCGTGGTTGAGTGGCGTTGCGTAGTTGAGTGGCGTTGCGTAGTTGCGTGGCGTTGCGTAGTTGAGTGGCGTTGCGTAGTTGCATGGCGTTGCGTAGCGTTGCGTAGTTGCGTGGCGTTGCGTAGTTGAGTGGCGTTGCGTAGTTGAGTGGCGTTGGGTAGTTGAGTGGCGTTGCATGTGTGAGTGGCGTTGCATGTGTGAGTGGCGTTGCATGTGTGAGTGGCGTTGCATGTGTGAGTGGCGTTGCATGTGTGAGTGGCGTTGCATGTGTGAGCGTTGCGTAGTTGAGTGGCGTTGCATGTGTGAGCGTTGCGTAGTTGAGTGGCGTTGCATGTGTGAGTGGCGTTGCATGTGTGAGTGGCGTTGCATGTGTGAGTGGCGTTGCATGTGTGAGTGGCGTTGCATGTGTGAGCGTTGCGTAGTTGAGTGGCGTTGCGTAGTTGAGTGGCGTTGCGTAGTTGAGTGGCGTTGCATGTGTGAGCGTTGCGTAGTTGAGTGGCGTTGCATGTGTGAGTGGCGTTGCATGTGTGAGTGGCGTTGCATGTGTGAGTGGCGTTGCATGTGTGAGTGGCGTTGCATGTGTGAGTGGCGTTGCATGTGTGAGCGTTGCGTAGTTGAGTGGCGTTGCGTAGTTGAGTGGCGTTGCGTAGTTGAGTGGCGTTGCATGTGTGAGCGTTGCGTAGTTGAGTGGCGTTGCATGTGTGAGTGGCGTTGCATGTGTGAGTGGCGTTGCATGTGTGAGTGGCGTTGCATGTGTGAGTGGCGTTGCATGTGTGAGTGGCGTTGCATGTGTGAGTGGCGTTGCATGTTTGAGTGGCGTTGCATGTGTGAGTGGCGTTGCATGTGTGAGTGGCGTTGCATGTGTGAGCGTTGCGTAGTTGAGTGGCGTAGCATGTGTGAGCGTTGCGTAGTTGAGTTGCCTTGCATGTGTAAGTGGCGTTGCATGTGTGAGTGGCGTTGCATGTGTGAGTGGCGTTGCATGTGTGAGTGGCGTTGCATGTGTGAGTGGCGTTGCATGTGTGAGTGGTGTTGCATGTGTGAGTGGCGTTGCATGTGAGTGGCGTTGCATGTGTGAGCGTTGCGTAGTTGAGTGGCGTTGCGTAGTTGAGTGGCGTTGCGTAGTTGAGTGGCGTTGCGTAGTTGAGTGGCGTTGCGTAGTTGAGTGGCGTTGCGTAGTTGAGTGGCGTTGCGTAGTTGCGTGGCGTTGCGTAGTTGAGTGGCGTTGCGTAGTTGAGTGGCGTTGCGTAGTTGCGTGGCGTTGCGTAGTTGTGTGGCGTTGCGTAGTTGAGTGGCGTTGCGTAGTTGCGTGGCGTTGCGTAGTTGCGTGGCGTTGCGTAGTTGCGTGGCGTTGCGTAGCATTGCGTAGTTGCGTGGCGTTGCGTGGTTGAGTGGCGTTGCATGTGTGAGTGGCGTTGCATGTGTGAGTGGCGTTGCATGTGTGAGTGGCGTTGCATGTGTGAGTGGCGTTGCATGTGTGAGTGGCGTTGCATGTGTGAGTGGCGTTGCATGTGTGAGTGGCGTTGCATGTGTGAGCGTTGCGTAGTTGAGTGGCGTTGCGTAGTTGAGTGGCGTTGCGTAGTTGCGTGGCTTTGCGTAGTTGAGTGGCGTTGCGTGGCGTTGCGTAGTTGAGTGGCGTTGCGTAGTTGAGTGGCGTTGCGTAGTTGAGTGGCGTTGCGTAGTTGCGTGGCGTTGCGTAGTTGCGTGGCGTTGCGTAGTTGAGTGGCGTTGCGTGGTTGAGTGGCGTTGCATGTGTGAGTGGCGTTGCATGTGTGCGAAATTGAGTGGCGTTGCGTGGTTGAGTGGCGTTGCATGTGTGAGTGGCGTTGCATGTGTGAGTGGCGTTGCATGTGTGAGTGGCGTTGCATGTGTGAGTGGCGTTGCATGTGTGAGCGTTGCGTAGTTGAGTGGCGTTGCATGTGTGAGCGTTGCGTAGTTGAGTGGCGTTGCATGTGTGAGTGGCGTTGCATGTGTGAGCGTTGCGTAGTTGAGTGGCGTTGCGTAGTTGAGTGGCGTTGCGTAGTTGAGTGGCGTTGCGTAGTTGAGTGGCGTTGCGTAGTTGAGTGGCGTTGCGTAGTTGAGTGGCGTTGCGTAGTTGGGTGGCATTGCGTAGTTGCGTGGCGTTGCGTCGTTGCGTGGCGTTGCGTAGTTGCGTGGCGTTGCGTAGTTGCGTGGCGTTGCGTAGTTGAGTGGCGTTGCGTAGTTGAGTGGCGTTGCGTAGTTGCGTGGCGTTGCGTAGTTGCGTGGCGTTGCGTGGCGTTGCGTAGTTGCGTGGCGTTGCGTAGTTGCGTGGCGTTGCATGTGTGAGTGGCGTTGCATGTGTGCGTAGTTGAGTGGCGTTGCGTGGTTGAGTGGCGTTGCATGTGTGAGTGGCGTTGCATGTGTGAGTGGCATTGCATGTGAGAGCGTTGCGTAGTTGAGTGGCGTTGCGTAGTTGAGTGGCGTTGCGTAGTTGAGTGGCGTTGCGTAGGTGAGTGGCGTTGCGTAGGTGAGTGGCGTTGCGTAGGTGAGTGGCGTTGCGTAGTTGAGTGGCGTTGCGTAGTTGCGGTGCGTAGTTGCGTGGCGTTGCGTAGTTGCGTGGCGTTGCGTAGTTGCGTGGCGTTGCGTAGTTGCGTGGCGTAGTTGAGTGGCGTTGCGTGGTTGAGTGGCGTTGCGTGGTTGAGTGGCGTTGCGTGGTTGAGTGGCGTTGCATGTTTGTGTGAGTGGCGTTGCATCCGTGGCGTTGCGTAGTGTTGCGTAGTTGCGTGGCGTAGTTGAGTGGCGTTGCGTGGTTGAGTGGCGTTGCATGTTGAGTGGCATTGCATGTGTGTGTGAGTGGCGTTGCATGTGTGAGTGGCGTTGCATGTGTGAGTGGCGTTGCATGTGTGAGTGGCGTTGCATGTGTGAGTGGCGTTGCATGTGTGAGTGGCGTTGCATGTGTGAGTGGCGTTGCATGTGTGAGTGGCGTTGCATGTGTGAGTGGCGTTGCATGTGTGAGCGTTGCGTAGTTGAGTGGCGTTGCATGTGTGAGCGTTGCGTAGTTGAGTGGCGTTGCATGTGTGAGTGGCGTTGCATGTGTGAGCGTTGCGTAGTTGAGTGGCGTTGCGTAGTTGAGTGGCGTTGCGTAGTTGAGTGGCGTTGCGTAGTTGAGTGGCGTTGCGTAGTTGAGTGGCGTTGCGTAGTTGAGTGGCGTTGCGTAGTTGGGTGGCATTGCGTAGTTGCGTGGCGTTGCGTCGTTGCGTGGCGTTGCGTAGTTGCGTGGCGTTGCGTAGTTGCGTGGCGTTGCGTAGTTGAGTGGCGTTGCGTAGTTGAGTGGCGTTGCGTAGTTGCGTGGCGTTGCGTAGTTGCGTGGCGTTGCGTGGCGTTGCGTAGTTGCGTGGCGTTGCGTAGTTGCGTGGCGTTGCATGTGTGAGTGGCGTTGCATGTGTGCGTAGTTGAGTGGCGTTGCGTGGTTGAGTGGCGTTGCATGTGTGAGTGGCGTTGCATGTGTGAGTGGCATTGCATGTGAGAGCGTTGCGTAGTTGAGTGGCGTTGCGTAGTTGAGTGGCGTTGCGTAGTTGAGTGGCGTTGCGTAGGTGAGTGGCGTTGCGTAGGTGAGTGGCGTTGCGTAGGTGAGTGGCGTTGCGTAGTTGAGTGGCGTTGCGTAGTTGCGGTGCGTAGTTGCGTGGCGTTGCGTAGTTGCGTGGCGTTGCGTAGTTGCGTGGCGTTGCGTAGTTGCGTGGCGTAGTTGAGTGGCGTTGCGTGGTTGAGTGGCGTTGCGTGGTTGAGTGGCGTTGCGTGGTTGAGTGGCGTTGCATGTTTGTGTGAGTGGCGTTGCATCCGTGGCGTTGCGTAGTGTTGCGTAGTTGCGTGGCGTAGTTGAGTGGCGTTGCGTGGTTGAGTGGCGTTGCATGTTGAGTGGCGTTGCATGTGTGTGTGAGTGGCGTTGCATGTGTGAGTGGCGTTGCATGTGTGAGTGGCGTTGCATGTGTGAGTGGCGTTGCATGTGTGAGTGGCGTTGCATGTGTGAGTGGCGTTGCATGTGTGAGCGTTGCGTAGTTGAGTGGCGTTGCGTAGTTGAGTGGCGTTGCGTAGTTGCGTGGCTTTGCGTAGTTGAGTGGCGTTGCGTGGCGTTGCGTAGTTGAGTGGCGTTGCGTAGTTGAGTGGCGTTGCGTAGTTGAGTGGCGTTGCGTAGTTGCGTGGCGTTGCGTAGTTGCGTGGCGTTGCGTAGTTGCGTGGCGTTGCGTAGTTGAGTGGCGTTGCGTGGTTGAGTGGCGTTGCATGTGTGAGTGGCGTTGCATGTGTGCGAAATTGAGTGGCGTTGCGTGGTTGAGTGGCGTTGCATGTGTGAGTGGCGTTGCATGTGTGAGTGGCGTTGCATGTGTGAGTGGCGTTGCATGTGTGAGTGGCGTTGCATGTGTGAGCGTTGCGTAGTTGAGTGGCGTTGCATGTGTGAGCGTTGCGTAGTTGAGTGGCGTTGCATGTGTGAGTGGCGTTGCATGTGTGAGCGTTGCGTAGTTGAGTGGCGTTGCGTAGTTGAGTGGCGTTGCGTAGTTGAGTGGCGTTGCGTAGTTGAGTGGCGTTGCGTAGTTGAGTGGCGTTGCGTAGTTGAGTGGCGTTGCGTAGTTGAGTGGCGTTGCGTAGTTGAGTGGCGTTGCGTAGTTGGGTAGCGTTGCGTAGTTGCGTGGCGTTGCGTCGTTGCGTGGCATTGCGTAGTTGCGTGGCGTTGCGTAGTTGCGTGGCGTTGCGTAGTTGCGTGGCGTTGCGTAGTTGAGTGGCGTTGCGTAGTTGAGTGGCGTTGCGTAGTTGCGTGGCGTTGCGTAGTTGCGTGGCGTTGCGTGGCGTTGCGTAGTTGCGTGGCGTTGCGTAGTTGCGTGGCGTTGCATGTGTGAGTGGCGTTGCATGTGTGCGTAGTTGAGTGGCGTTGCGTGGTTGAGTGGCGTTGCATGTGTGAGTGGCGTTGCATGTGTGAGTGGCGTTGCATGTGAGAGCGTTGCGTAGTTGAGTGGCGTTGCGTAGTTGAGTGGCGTTGCGTAGTTGAGTGGCGTTGCGTAGGTGAGTGGCGTTGCGTAGGTGAGTGGCGTTGCGTAGGTGAGTGGCGTTGCGTAGGTGAGTGGCGTTGCGTAGTTGAGTGGCGTTGCGTAGTTGAGTGGCGTTGCGTAGTTGCGGTGCGTAGTTGCGGTGCGTTGCGTAGTTGCGTGGCGTTGCGTAGTTGCGTGGCGTAGTTGAGTGGCGTTGCGTGGTTGAGTGGCGTTGCGTGGTTGAGTGGCGTTGCGTGGTTGAGTGGCGTTGCATGTTTGTGTGAGTGGCGTTGCATGTGTGAGTGGCGTTGCATCCGTGGCGTTGCGTAGTGTTGCGTAGTTGCGTGGCGTAGTTGAGTGGCGTTGCGTGGTTGAGTGGCGTTGCATGTTGAGTGGCGTTGCATGTGTGTGTGAGTGGCGTTGCATGTGTGAGTGGCGTTGCATGTGTGAGTGGCGTTGCATGTTTGAGTGGCGTTGCATGTGTGAGTGGCGTTGCATGGTTGAGTGGCGTTGCATGGTTGAGTGGCGTTGCATGGTTGAGTGGCGTTGCGTGGTTGCGTGGCGTTGCATGTGTCAGAGGCTAAATGTAGCACAGGGAGACCTCCAGCGGTAAGACAATCAAAAACAACTTAGAAAACATTTCACAGTATGAAGAGATCAAACTCATGTACGAGCGTGATACACCTCGGCTAAAAATCATGATAAATAACACACATTAGAAGTGAAACTGCAAGTACAGAAGGACCAGCTTTGCTTGTTTAAAACTCCCACTTCAGGCAGATGAGTGTAATGTGTAAAGCGTCTTGTGCACATGAGCAGATCGGAGTCTGGAAGCAAATGCAAACAAGAGGAATGACTGAGGCGCATTGGTGTGAAGCACATCAAAGGGCTTCTCCTCCCCTAATTAGGTGAGGAGAAGCCGTTCCGGGGAAACTGAAAGTACGGCCGGCCTGTGGCCGGCCATGAATAATTAGGGGAGGAGAAGCCCTTTGATGTGCTGGGCTGGCTGGCTCTGAATGCTCGTGCATGTTATCACGTGGTTCACGTGAACAGCATGAAAACCGCGGGGCTGAAAGCCCTTTGGTTTGAAGAGAAAATAGCCGACCTGAATTCTCCCCATTTCCCATTCCTGCGGAATGGTAAAGGCGAGACCTAAAAACCTTGACTATCCCACCACTATCAAAATAACAGACTAACATGTTCACTTCTCAAATTCCATATTCCACTATACTAATTCAACACTAATCCTTTATGGGTTCCAGAGTAGCGTGCTACTTGCTAATTAAGCGTTTTAACACCCCATCAGGGTAAGAAGCGCTATATAAATACAAACCTCTTTCCCTCTTCTATCCCGCTGCCTACCCTTCTCTATCCAAATAAATGACTTTCATATCTACCACTCAAAATAATTTCATGTTTCACCATACTAATTCAACACTAATCCTTTATGGGTTCCAGAGTAGCATGCTACTTGCCAATAAAGCGTTTCAACACCACATCAGGGTTAGAAGCACTATATAAATACAAACCTCTTTCCCTCTTCTATCCCGCTGCCTACCCTTCTCTATCCAAATAAATGAATTTCATATCCACCACTCAAAGTAATTTCATGTTTCACCATACTAATTCAATGCTAATCCTTATGGGTTCCAGAGTAGCGTGCTACTCGCCAAAAAAGCGCTTTTAAAACCCATTACGGGTAGCAAGCCCTATATAAATAACAAACCTCTTTCCCTCTGCTATCCCGCCCCCTACCCTCCTCTATCCAAATAACTGAATAACATATGCACCACTCAAATGACTTCATATTTCACTATACTAATTTTGAACACTGATGCTTTATGGGTTCCGGAGTAGCGTGCTACTCGCCAGAAAAGCACTTCAACACCCATCAGGGGTAACAGGCGCTATATGAATGCAAACCTTTCTTCCCCTTCTATCCCTCCACTATCCTTCTCACTCCAAATAACTGACTAATATCCACCACTCAAATTACTTTCATATTTCACCATACTAATTCACCACTAATCTTTTATGGGTTTCCGGAGTAGCGTGCTTCAACACCCCATCAGGTGTGACAAGCTCTATATAAATATAAACCTTTATTTCCCCCCTCTATCCTTCTGCTATCCTTCTGAATCCAAATAACTGACTACCCTATCCACTACTTAAAATGTACTTGGGAAGAGGTGTGGCGCCGCGGCTAGGGTGACTGACTCCGGAATCTGGGGATCACGGTTCGATCCCTGGCACCAGCGGCAGGTTAGCCCAGCACCATGTGACTCTGGGCGATAGCTTGCTTAATCTTCCCGACGGCCCCCAGCGCCTAGAGACCCTTACGGGTGATTGTCAATTTACAAAATGTGGATTAAAATCTGGATTATTACTTGCATGTTTCACTATACTAATTCAACATTAATCCTCTATAGGTCCTGGAGTAGCGTGCTACTTGCCGCAAAAAGCGATTTGACGCCTCGTCGGGGTAGTAAGCGCTATATAATTGCAATTACAATACAATACAATGAAAGTGAACAGGGATCCCATTGCGGCTCTCTTGGACACCGACTGTCATCAGAGTGTCATCGCTGTAGGCGCCCCTTAAGTGGAAACTGCCGCCTATATTGATGACATTGTTATATACAGTCCCTCATGGTAAACACATCTACCACACGTATGCAATGGTAACTGTCTTAACAAAGCGGTCTGAGGTAGGCATGTTGTTTACCTGCAAGCGGAACCATGCTTGCCTTAACCACACATATGCAAGGTTCAGGCAGTGCGCGGTCGGATAGGCAGGGAGATGAACAGGAAGCGTTAAGAAAGAAAGGTCAACGCGGACAGGTAGAGGGGCTGAGGTCGGGTTTGGGGTGGAGTAGTTGTTTGTTTTTGGTGGGTGGGTTTAAGGCACAGAGCAGGGTTGTCAGGGTAGTTCTTAGGGCTTAGGGTTGGATTGGGCTAGGGATCCTCGAGTTAGGACTCAGGGGCCATTTCAGTTTAGAACATATAGGAGTTAGCAAGGTTTGGCTGAAATTTGGTTTTTGACTTGTTTTGGCTGAATTTCCTTGTTTTTGAATGGCTGCAGGTGGGGTTTTTAGGTCAAAAGTCATACCCATTCCCGTGAATCGATCGGGATACAGCTTGGTAGGTATTTGGGGACAAGTGGGTCTTGTGTTCCTCCAAGTTTGCAAAGGATCGGACAAGTGGAACTAGTAGAAAAGCAATTGTTTCTGAGATGCTGGTGTCCAATTTTATCTAATGGGCCCATTTTGGAAGTTCTTGAGAAATATTTTTGGGGTGGTTTCAGTTGCTCCAGGTGAATGCGGCTTCTGATGGTTGGGGATGCCTGCTGTGTGTATGAACATTTTGTGGGAAATCAATCCACAGTAAGGGTGGTTTTGGACCTAGTTTGGAAATAGCAAATCGCCTGCATTGGGGCCTATGGGATTGCACATCTTGTGGTTCTGAGTGGAGCTAGTTGGATGGGCTAGTAGCTGGGATAGTCTAGTTTTGAATTTACCACACATATTCCTTTAGCAGTCATACCTTTGCAACAAAAATTGTTGTAAAAGCATACATAGTAAACAAATGCATGGTTACGTCGCATTTGAGGTTGGAATCGCGTTGTAGAGGCATGCGTGGTTCAGCCATGATTGCCTCTGTCATACAACCGTATGTAATGTTTTGGACTCATTAGGCTCCGTGGGTCTCAAGGTCAATCTCGTAAAAATCCACTTAGCCACTAGAAAATGTGTTGCAGGGATTCTGCTCCTGCTCAGAACTGTGCACAGAGACCCAGGACCTCAGTGAATTGTGGTGTACCAAAAAACTCACCTCAGTGCCTAGAAACCCTAACCAGCTAGCATCAGTGTCACATTAGCTCTCATCCTATAGCAAAGGAACCAATGATTAGACAACCCAGAACATGCGACTTAGGTTATACTCAGGAATGGTGGGAAGCAAGACCACTTTTCGTTATACTCTCATACCAGTCCACAACAGGAGTAAAAAGAGACAGGGGCAAAGTTAAAATATTTATTTATTTTAACGACGTGCTCTAAGATGCAGTATTTTTGCTAACATAAGCAGACATACAATCGGAAATAATATGGTCAGCATTGTTACAATTCCATAAAACACAAAAGGAGATATCATATTACAATGATGGTGAAAACTGGTCTTATAGTTCCTAGTATAACACCCTCCCTAGATAGGAACTATGTTTTATAAAATATAGAAGGTCTCTTAGGCTTGTGCGGGGGACCCCATACCTCTAGGATTAGCAGGAATGCATCACATCAGGATCTGCAAAAGCACTCTGTCTCTCTGGAAAAACGGGAGTCTTCCAAGTGCCTGAAATCATGCTTCCATGCATTATTAAAGGCACCAGAATCACGTTGGCTGCAGCTGCATGTATGTTATGGCTAAAACGTGAGCCGATCAGCCCGAACAACAGCTACCTTGTTATGATAACGTTGGCGGCTTTAGAACTCTGTGTGCAGACTAGAGTCTCGATGTAAGTCTCGGGATGCTAAAAACAAGCCATTCTCATGTGAAGCATTTCACGCAGCCTAACTTACAACAACATTTATGTGTAGTGTTGTGTGCAAAAGCAGCGAAAAGGTAAAATGACACTTAAACTTCTAATAAGCCTATGCTAACATAGCAATGCATGCAACAAAGCCCAGCCCTCACTACAAAGGTACAATCCCCAGGGCATTTTAATTGGGAAATCTCAATTTCACCCCAGAGAAAACCAATTGCATCCATTCTCAAGATACCCTTCCCAAAAACAAAAGGAGACCTGAAATTGCAATTGGTAAAACAATCAGGCAACTTATCAGCTGGTCTCTGCGCATTGAACTCAGGTGGGACTGCTTTCCTCATCGCAGTGCGCCAAAAGGCAACAGAAAATAAGACGAGTCATATGTTTTTCCATTCAGCACTTAGAGGTAAAATTAACTGGATATAAGAGATAAGGACAAATACATATATGACCCCTCATTTTGGACTGGTATTCTAACTCCATTCTAACGCAACTGGCTCGATCCCTGATTCCTGGCGAGGAAGCATTTTAAATCCCATATACAAAACGGGTTCACGTTAAGACCCTGCGAACTATAGAATGATTGCACTGATTGATGTGGAGGCCAAGATATATGCTTCAAATCTCTTGGCAGATCTAGAGGATTGGGTCAATCGCATAAACCTGATACCAAACACTCAAACTGGATTCGTGTCCGGAATTGGCACCCTTACCAATATTTCTGCTGTGACTCTTCTAGCCAAACAAGCTTACGCGAAATATCGAACCTTGTACGCTTGCTTCATTGACCTTAAAGCAGCCTTCGACAAGGTCCTGAGAAAGAAGTTGTGGGCCAAAATGAAAAGCTGGGGGGCACCACCCAAACTTTTGGAGGCAATAATCAATCTTTACTCAAACACGTGGGTGCAGATAAGGAAAGGAGAGGGCCGCACCATAACAAACAAGATCCCAACATTAAACGGGCTAAAACAGGGGTGTGTGTTGGCCCCTGTTTATTTAACATCTACACAGCCGATCTTGACAAGTACCTCCAACAAGTGCAAATTGGCCCCCCAAAATTGGGCAAAACATCAATCAGGAGCCTTTAATACGCAGATGATATTGTGCTCCGAGCACAAACACCAATAGGCCTGCAGCGATCGATGACCCAACTAAGATCTTATATCACTTCTGCTCAATTACTAATAAACTTTAAGGAAACTAAGGTATTATGCTTTAGTAGTCATCACAAAATAGGGTCAAAGGGGAAATTCACCTGGAAAATGGAGGAAAAACCCATATCCCAGGTGGACTCATACAAATACCTAGGGTTCCAACTTGACCATACACTTAAATATAAGCAACACTTGGACCAAGGGAATATTAAAGCAAAACAACTCCTTCATGCTTTCAAAATGTTACAGAAGAAGCTAAAAGGTTATCCAACATGTCAGTTGCTTAAGATAATACAATATCAATAATTTACATTCACAGTTTATCTTCTATGTGGTGGTTATTGCTAGAAGAGAAATATGTAAAGAATGGAAGTCAGCTGCCCCTCCCAGATTTGCAGAGTGTCTAAAAAATATAATGGAAGTCTGTAAGATGGACATGGTCGGTCGCGATGGAAACACTGAGAATGTATGGTCAAAACTGGAGGTCTGGTCGAACAAGTAAACAGTCCGATGATTATGCCAGAGGTTGTGTCGGTCCTGTCCTCCCCTGGCCTGAAATATACCACCATAAGTCAGGGGAGATGGATAAGGAAACAACCTACCTCTGGGACATCCCTGTCCACTAGATACTGACCCCGGGGCGGATACAGAATTGTTAGTATAAAAGGCGACAGTGAGACCCATCTAGAGCATATAAAATCTGGTGGCATATATGAGGACAAAAAAACACTTGGACCAAGGGAATATTAAAGCAAAACAACTCCTTCATGCTTTCAAAATGTTACAGAAGAAGCTAAAAGGTTGTCCAACATGTCAGTTGCTTAAGATAATTGCAGCAAAACTTTTACCCTCAATATCATATGGGTCGGAAATAATGAATACAAAAGATGCAGCCGCCTTAAACCTAGCCCAATCAAGTTTTTTTAAGCGTCTGTTTTTAATTCCTCGGCACATCTCTCAGGCACAAGTTCGACTGGAATACGGGCTGAAAATCCAGAAACCTACCAGACAAGGGGTGATGGTAAAATATTACTGGCGGATGAGGCAAGCGGAAGACAACACATTAGCCCACTTCTGTTGGGAAGAAACCGAAAAGCAAGGGAGGCAAAAAAACTCTATTGTTGCAGTCCTAAAAGAATCATTCGTTGATCTACATCTTGAAGAGGCATGGCATACAACAACATCATATTCCGAGTTCAAAAATATGGTAAACGGCGCAATTAAACGAACTTCGCTATTTATTGACAAATCTGCCTTTGCTAAGAAAAATCATGCATGGGCAGTGATTCAATCATATCATTTTCTGAAACTCCAACCGTACTTGTCTGAACACTTCTCGCATTACAAAAAGCACTATTTGACGCTTTTGCGACTGGGTTCATTCCCCACAAAGGATCTAACCCCGAAATGGAAGTCTACATGGCCCACTAAAGAATGTCGCCTGTGTGAACAAGGAGAAGAGTCGTTATTACACCTTTTATGCATCTGCCCCCTGCTATTAGAACCTCAAAAAATAGACCTCCGTGAGATTTTTAGGAAACATCAATTGAGGTCGTGCAGAGATGCAGTGATACAATGCCTTGGTGGACTGTCAATTCAGCTGTCATGTCGAGCCATCACCTTTTGGAAAATAGCAGCCAAAGAATTGGACAAAAAACATAATAGTCTACATGGCAAAGGTATATGTCTGTTTGGTCACTCCCTTTCTGCACTGACATCAAATATCGCTCTTTTCATATTGAACTGCAATGAACTTCTTACGATTTGTATAGATTACAATATGTTTGTTTTACTTGTCGTTGCGACCAAAGCTTATGATAGGATAATGTTTTTACTTGTTTGCATTTTATAGACTTTTATCTTAGATAACTATTGTGTAATATGTGCTTTTTCCATGCTTTTATGATTTTTAACGAAATCAAATAAAAGTAATACTACTTATGTACCATATATGGCATATAAATTGTAAATATCAAAATGTATGGGGACCCAACATATCTCCCGAAAACCTTTCATTGATTTAAAATATATATATATGATTTATAATATAACACACATACTTTTCCAAAACATGTTGTCCTTTATGAGTAACAATATCTAAATATGTGCAAGATTGAAAAACTTTGAATAAAAACAACAACACTTACTATTTTATTGAGATGAATGAGGTGAACAGTATGAATACGGCTGGTCAATATTTGGTGGAATATTAGATAAAGACACTCGCATTTCGTCATTAAGCATTTTCAAGCTACCACATTTCAGTGTCATGTTTTATTTCAGCTAATTCTTCTTCAGAAAGTGAAAAAGTTCCCAGTTGCAGTTGAAAGAAATGGATTGCTGATGCAATCATAGTCTTTGATTTCAAAATTTGGGAAGTAATGATGAAGGTTCTCTCTGAGCAATGTTAAGTGGTCAGCAATCAGGGGGCTGATATCACATTTCAGCGGTCGCTCGGCAGTTTTGGAAAACATTTCAAATTGTCCTTCTTTCACTTTGCTTTTCCAAATTGCTCTTTTGTCTCTCATAGCACAAAAATGTAATAAAAACAACAGCACTTGTCTTACTATTTTATGGAGATATATGAGGCTGATTGGATGCACACAGCTGGTCAATATTTAGTTGAATATTTGATAAAGGCACTCGCATTTCAACATCAAGCATTTTGAAGCATCCACGTTTCAGTGTCTTTAAGTTTGTCATCGTTGAAAAGGATACTTCACAAATGTATGTAGTAGAAAACTGCAAGAGAATATTTAACACTTTTTTACCTATGTTTGGAGGCATTTTTGTAACACAAATCCAAAAGCTGTCTAAATCACTCTCTGCATGCATCATGAAAATACTTCGATAATTTTTTATTTCAGCTAATTCTTCTTCAGTTAGTGAAAAGATCCCAGATGCAGTTCAAAGAAATGGATTTCTGATCCAATCATAGTCTTGGATTTCAACATTTGGGAAGTAATGATAAACTTTCTCTTCGAGCCATGTTAAATGGTCAACAATCAGCGGGCTGATCTCATTTTTCAGCTGGCACTCATCAGTTTTGGAAAACATTTAAAAACTGCCTTCTTTCACTTTCCTTTCCCAAATATGTATTTTGTCTCTCAAAGCACAAAATGTATCTACTGCGGTTAAAATATTTTCTCCTATTCCTTGCATACTGGTGTTAATTGTATTCAAATTTTCAAATATGTCAGCAAGATATGCCAATTTTGTGCACCAAAGTTTGTTTAGAATTAGATCGCAGAATTCGTCTTGCTGATTTTCCTAAAAAATTTTAAGTATCATTTCCCGCAATTCGTATACACGACAAAGCACGCAACCTCTTGAGAGCCAACAAACGTCTGTGTGCAGTAGGAGCTTTTTAAATCTTGCCCCCATTTGTTCACAAATATGAATAAATATTCGTGATTCAAGAGGTCTGATTTTAATGTAATTGACCATTTGAATCACTTTGTCCATAACTTTTCTGCGACTAGTGCCTCGCGATGTAAAAAGCAATGAGTAAATATATTTTCATTTTCTTTCTTTGCTAAAGCTATAAAACCTTTTGTTGAGCCAACCTTTGAGGGTGCACCATCTGTGCATATCCCGACACAATTTAACCAGCGCAAATTATTTTCCTTCATGAAGCAATCCAAAGTTTTTAATATATCCTCACCTCTAGTTCTCGATGGAAGTTCTAGGCAACACAGGTATTGCTCAATAATTCTGTCACTATGAATGAAACGTATGAAACCAAGTAATTGAGCTAACCTACTGACATCTGTTGATTCGCCCAATTGCAATGTAAAGACCATATTATTGTCTTGGAAAATATCCTTCATTTGCAGTTTTACGTTAGCAGACATATCTTGAATACGTCTTCCAATTGTGTAATCTGCCAAAGGGATTTTATTAACTTCTATCACAAATTCTGGCCCAAACATTGTTCGAACAATAGCACAGCAAGATTGCTTTTTGGTGGTTTCCGCAACAGTGTGTGGTTCCTTGTTTCTGGCAATTATTTGAGCAACCAAGTAACTTGCCTCTAGAGCTTTCTCTGATGTCTTCATTCTCTTTGTGAATGATGCAGACTGCTTCTTTATAGATTTAGAAAGCTCAAATTATATGGCTGAGATACCCGCCACCCCCTCTCAACACAATCCCCAAGAATGGGAATACGGAAACATCTCTGAACTTTTGGAAGGCGGGAGGGAGTTACCCTCCCGGCCGTATTTATTAAAATATGAAACAAAATTAAAACATTAAAATAACAGTTTCATATCATGTACAATTTCATTTCCACATTACGATGTTTTGGCTGACCTTAACACATCTCTAATACAAAGGTTCTCCTAGCCGATACTAACATCCTACAAATGCATTTTAATTTGAAATTGTACATCCTAACGTTAAGGGCCAACGGCAAGGTCGTAACCGGTGTCAGATCCCTAACCAGAACTCCGCCCTCACTTGTGAGGGGCAGCCGCACAGAGGACTGCACCTCATGTGCACATACCAATTTCCCTTTTCTTGACGGGGGCCCCATTAACTCGACGCCATCTTATTGGTCGTCCGAGGACTCGTGTGAGGTGTCTAGAAGGTAGCGTAGACCCCCCTCCCCACCCCACACAACTTACCACATCTGCCGTCGCAGATGTCCTGGCCCCGGGAAATTCCCAGGAGGGGCCCGTAGCCCCTCCTATCCCGGAAGGGGCCTTGACCGCCTTCCCTTTCCTTTCGGCGTCCCCTCCTTAGAAGGGACCGCCTCCCATTGAGGGGCCAATGGCCACCTCCCCCCGGGCGCTCCCATCCGTAATGGGTGACGCCCCCCCCATAGGGATCTTCCAATTACTGCTCACCGATCATGACCTTACCGCCCGACCAAATAATAAATACGACAAACTAAACTAGAGAGACTAAAGAAAAGGACACTTATTCCAAGTATGAACTGCTAAACATTCCTGACCAACTTAGGTGTCACATATTTTATTCGATAAAACAGATTAAACGAAATATCCTCTTTATTGCATACTGAAACATAACTTTACTTAGAACGACCTGAAAGAAAAGAATTATCACATCATATAACTTTATTCCAAAAACAACTTGCTGTCCTCAGGGGCTGGTGGGTGGGTCAAAATTGGCTCTTCGTTCCGTCTCGAGCTCACGTGCAGCGGGGAGGTGCAGCTTCAGAGCACAGGAACAAGAGGATGCTTCCATGGCTCGTCGCTCCTCTTATCCTTCTTCGGGCGGGCGTAAACCCGCCTCCGCCCGCCTCCGGGGGCGTGGCTGGCGGCTTCAGTGTCTAGGACAACCCACTCTTGGGCGGGAAAAACGCGCCCCGGCTACGCCGCTTTGGGCATACCAGCCGAGACTCGCCTCCCGCCCAAGATGGCTTCCCGGGGGGATCGGGGTACTCCACCATACGTTCGGGGGGACCGAGTGGTCGCCCCTTTCCATATGGCTGAGATACCCGCCACCCCCTCTCAACACAATCCCCAAGAATGGGAATACGGAAACATCTCTGAACTTTTGGAAGGCGGGAGGGAGTTACCCTCCCGGCCGTATTTATTAAAATATGAAACAAAATTAAAACATTAAAATAACAGTTTCATATCATGTACAATTTCATTTCCACATTACGATGTTTTGGCTGACCTTAACACATCTCTAATACAAAGGTTCTCCTAGCCGATACTAACATCCTACAAATGCATTTTAATTTGAAATTGTACATCCTAACGTTAAGGGCCAACGGCAAGGTCGTAACCGGTGTCAGATCCCTAACCAGAACTCTGCCCTCACTTGTGAGGGGCAGCCGCACAGAGGACTGCACCTCATGTGCACATACCAATTTCCCTTTTCTTGACGGGGGCCCCATTAACTCGACGCCATCTTATTGGTCGTCCGAGGACTCGTGTGAGGTGTCTAGAAGGTAGCGTAGACCCCCCTCCCCACCCCACACAACTTACCACATCTGCCGTCGCAGATGTCCTGGCCCCGGGAAATTCCCAGGAGGGGCCCGTAGCCCCTCCTATCCCGGAAGGGGCCTTGACCGCCTTCCCTTTCCTTTCGGCGTCCCCTCCTTAGAAGGGACCGCCTCCCATTGAGGGGCCAATGGCCACCTCCCCCCGGGCGCTCCCATCCGTAATGGGTGACGCCCCCCCCATAGGGATCTTCCAATTACTGCTCACCGATCATGACCTTACCGCCACAGGCCGGATAGTTGACCGGCTATCCGGACCCCCCACAAACTCCTACCTATAGGTCATGCTGTAAACTCTTTAGCCATGCCACGAGGTCTCCTATGAGTAAAGAATTCCCCACCCCAGACAAATGTACCCCATCCTCTAGATACATACTGTCCCCCCTAATACAACCATGAGGAATCGAATGCAATGAACTAGAACGGAACAGTCTACCCAATTTGTTATTTACCTTCTTCACTGAATGATTTATAGCAGACACAGAATTCGCCCCCCGCCACACCTTTCGCGGAATCATATGGGACCATGCAATCATGCACCCTGGAACTCTTCTCGCCAACCAACTTACTGTGGATAATATCGCTTCGAGAAGTAGTCGTCTACCAATGGTCACCAAGTCATTGCCCCCGAGATGTACTATGATTATAGACGGCGGTGACCTTGTCCGCCCTAACAAACCCTCAACAAAAGGTTTAAACTGGTCAATACAGAGCCCGCCCCTTCCGTAGAAGGTCACCCTGTACCCGTATTCCCCAGCCATGTGAATCATGTCACCTGCTTTGAATACGTCCGCGGCACACCTCACGTATGAGTGGCCCACGACCCACACCACTTTTTCCTCAGCCGGTGATCTTTGACCGCTGGTTCCCAGGTGTCGGGTCGACTGCACAGTCCGCCCCGCCTCGTAAGCTTGCGAAACTGTAAACCAAACAAAAACAAGAAGCGTGAGTACATGATTAGCGCTTCACAACATGTGCAACCGCACATACCTTTTGTAACAATTCGAGGACCAACGCCCCAGTTGTTTCACTTTTTCCACACTCCGACCCCTGGCTGTAGCCTCTGTAGCAGCCCCTATCCGGAAGGAGTGGGTTCCAAACTCGCCCGGGTTCAAGCCTGCGGCAGAGATTGCCATTGCAAGCACCCGCTGGAACTGAAACCTCGTCAGTGGGGTGGCATCAGTGTGTCTTAACAAGGTCCCCCCCCACAATGCCGCCCTCTGCGCCAAATATTCCTCAACGCACACCACGGGGCACATGGGAGACCTGGGAAACCGCTGGACTACTACACTGTCCCCGATCGCACCCTGATCGGTCTTGGCCCTGGCAAACGAGACAATCATAGTGTCCCCCTTAACTAGAACATGCTCTCGGCACAGTCCCCCCCCGTATCCTGCTTGTTTCTTGCCACCAGTGGTGGTTCTGCTGCAGCCTTGCAGCTTCTTTGCAATGGAAATAAAAGAAGGTTCTGTAATGCCATCAAAAAAGCACTCAGAAGCAGAGTTTGAAATGGTATTGTAGACGTAGCGGTATACTTTGCCCAGGAGTACATGTGTGATCTTGGGAAGCCTGTACTCTCCCATTAAAAGCCCCCACTGAGAAGAGCAAGTACTCTCTCCCGCTCAAACTAAAGAAGTGTAGGTACTCAGTATCTGTGAGCACTGGCTCCTTTAAAGCACTGCTCGGAAGAGTTGCACATAAGGAAAATGAGCAGTAGAATTAGGAAAGAGGCTCATGTGAAAAAGAACAGAGACTGGTGCAAAGCAGTGAGGTGTCCGGCTAAACTTGTAGAGAACCGACAGAGAGAGAATGAGTGCCACAGTAGAAACAGACAGAGTGGGAGAAACAGAGGGGCTAGATTCCTTAGGTACGGCACTGTCCCAAAAAGATGAAAGAGGAGAGGAAAAACCCCGTCCTATATATGGCTGCATGCTATTTCCCCAAGAAAAGAACGATGCTACAGTGGAGAAAGAAGCCTTAGCTATTAAATGCACTTCGATACTAATTGGAAGGACAGCCTTAGCTATTAAATGGACTTCGATAATACTTGGAAGGACAGCTTTAGCTATTAAATGCACTTCGATACTACTTGGAAGGACAGCCTTAGCTATTAAATGCACTTCAATACTACTTGAAACAACAGCCTTAACTATTAAATGCACTTCGATACTAATTGGAAGGACAGCCTTAGCTATTAAATGCACTTCGATACTACTTCGAAGGACAGCCTTAGCTATTAAATGCACTTCGATACTACTTGGAAGGACAGCCTTAGCTATTAAATGCACTTCAATACTACTTGAAACAACAGCCTTAACTATTAAATGCACTTCGATACTAATTGGAAGGACAGCCTTAGCTATTAAATGCACTTCGATACTACTTCGAAGGACAGCCTTAGCTATTAAATGCACTTCGATACTACTTGGAAGGACAGCCTTAGCTATTAAATGCACTTCAATACTACTTGAAACGACAGCCTTAACTATTAAATGCACTTCGATACTAATTGGAAGGACAGCCTTAGCTATTAAATGGACTTCGATAATACTTGGAAGGACAGCCTTAGCTATTAAATGCACTTCGATACTACTTGGAAGGACAGCCTTAGCTATTAAATGCACTTCAATACTACTTGAAACGACAGCCTTAACTATTAAATGCACTTAGATACTAATTGGAAGGAAAGCCTTAGCTATTAGATGCACTTCGATACTACTTGGAAGGACAGCCTTAGCTATTAAATGCACTTCGATACTACTTGGAAGGACTGCCTTAGCTATTAAATGCACTTCGATACTAATTGGAAGGACATCCTTAGCTATTAAATGCACTTCGATACTAATTGGAAGGACAGCCTTAGCTATTAAATGCACTTCGATACTACTTGGAAGGACAGCCTTAGCTATTAAATGCACTTAAATACTAATTGAAAGGACAGCCTTAGCTATTAAATGCACTTCGATACTACTTGGAAGGACAGCCTTAGATATTAAATGCACTTCGGTACTACTTGGAAGGACAGCCTTAGCTATTAAATGGACTTCGAAACTACTTGGAAGGACAGGAAATTGCCCTCTATACATACCATGCTCCTCTTGAATGGATGGTTCACAAAAAGGGTAGAAACCCTCGCCTACTAAGAGGGTTCCTGGCCCTTCAGCATTTTCAATTTAAAACTCAACACCGTAAGAGACGGGGGAAGAACAAGAGAACGATGCCAGCATGCAGGAGAGAGAGGAGGGAGACCAGCAAAACAAAGAGACATCAGAAAAAAAGCCTCGAGTCAGCGCCACACTGGAGGAGAAGAATCGCCAGGACCGCAGCAAGGCAGAAGAGATCTGCTATGTGTGGTTCGCCACCGAATGGTAGACATTGCCAGAGATACTGCTGCAGCTGCAGCAGCTCAGGAGAGCTCTGAGCAAGGTGGGGTACATCATTGTGAGTAGGGGGAATACCTGCATGAAGGGGAAAGGAGAAAAACTGGAGGCCCATGCATGTGTCCTAGCAAGTGCCAGTATACAAGCAGGGGGAGGATAATATGAAATTCTCCCTTAAGTTGGGCACAGGAACTGAGCGATCCAAAGCTTCCATTTCTTTTCTCTTTATTTCCTTCCCTACCTTCTCCTTTTGCACTTTTCTGTGAACTTATTAATAATCTTGGGCACTCCCTCCGGTCCACCATGACACTCCTACCAAAGAGAAAAGAGACACCGACTGTTTAGAATCCATCATCGTGGGTGACCTGGTGACGGGAAAAAATAGAATAGAGTAGCTTACACCTCGCATTGTCCCTATTTATTTTGGAGGAGACTGCCAGTGGCACCATCCCCCAAGAAATCTGTGGAGGGAATAAGGATAGCATTTACTACGCCTGTCAAGACCAAGAAGCCCCAGCCCCCATTCCTTACCCTTTGCAAGTGTGTTCATCTATATTACTGATTTATAAAACCGCAACAATATCCTAACACCCAAATAAAAGGCAAAACTCACCAAAGAACCAAGTCATCGAAGCCATATTTCCCTCCCACGATGCCTTGGGAAAATTGTTGGTTGACAACATTTTAAAAGACAGGTAGTCAGTCAGGCTACAAACAGATAAAAACTGAAACACAATGAAGGGGTAGAAGGGAATGCAAAGGACATATGGTATTGGTTGGGAATGGTATCTCAATCTGCTAGTGTAAGACAACATTGGGGATCCAAGACCACTGTCTCTGTCCCTGTACTTTTCTGTTCTCTTAACAGCACTACACAAGAAAACATGTCCAAGAGGGGCGAGGGAAGTGAGTCCCTCATAAGCGAAGTCTACATTTGCTTGACTGATGTTTCTACTGATGTAATGCTATTTACCTAAACATGTCTGTCTAGCATGGCAGGATTGTTAACTTGTTAAATGCAAATAAAAACGATTTAATAAAATAAAAAATAAAAAAGATGGACGAGGGAAAGCTTACTAAACAAGCAACGGCAAAGCCAATAGGTTTTGCCTAAGCGAGATCTATTGGCTTTATCAATGCTTTTAGACATGTTGCACAGCAGTGCAGCTGTTGTGCAAAGCAGCTTCAAGTAAAGAAAAAAACACTGTGTGGGTTTCTACTTTAGGAATAAGAAAGAAACAAATATCAGGGATCCTGAAAAAAGGTTACTGCTACATATAGAGCGTTGGATTGCAAAACAGTGATATATAAGGTGTCAGCAAACACTCGGCAACAGTGATCAGCTGTTTTAAAGTATCCATAGATTCTCCTTTGGCTTGATAATGGCCTGTACAAACCCAAGTATCTTCAAGGTCAATAAACTAGAAGGGTCAACAGGCCTAAAGGTTTGGAACACTTAAACTTCATAAAACAGAAGTAGGCACAGTCAGTTTATGAATTTAAACAGGTGTTTAGTAAAGCACAGAGAAAAATGTTATGGTGTCTTTTTACTGCAATGACAAAAACATAACAAACCAGAACTTAAACTAACGAAAGAGTTTAAGGGTGAAAAACCTTAAAGGAATTTACGGGTGAAAACCCTTAATGGGCACTCTGATCACAGGCCCAGGGAAAACTCTTCAATCAAATGGGATGCAGAGGGACATCGGTTTGTCTGTCTGTGAAGCAGAAGAGTGCAAACAGCTCCTTATTGCCCATCCTGCCTGGAAGGTGCTGTGGGCGAGAAGGTACTACCTCCCTGACCACTGGTTTATTCTGGTAAGACACGCGCAGCTCTAGTGCACGCGGGACCTGTGATTGGATGACTCACTGACGATATCTGATCATGGATGAGCTATGACACCCTTTCGAGATGGGGTAAGGACCCGGCTTGTGATAGGAGGTAAGGAGATGATTGGTAACAGTCCCAAACATCTTGTGTGCCCCAGAAAAGTTCTCAAGCTGTCATGGGTGGTGGGAGGAGAAGGACAAATGAAATGTGGGAAATAAACCACCAAATAACCAAAGAACACGGATGCAACAAAGTGCAATACAAAGTTTCCCCTATTTCCATTTAATTAGCAAAATTTGTACTCTTAACAAAACAATGCTACTACTGTACGAAAATCCCATATTATGCCTTTTCCTTAATTTGCATTCTGGGGATACCTGTTCTTGAGTGCGTTGCAGCACTCACGCCCTGCATTTGTGCTTAAAGAACTGTTCTAATAATATTGTTTCACCTAACACATGGATTACAAATCTATCTAAATGCCCCATTATAAGTTCAGCCTTCATGAATAGCAATAACAATATATTTAAGTTATAATCGGGTCCTTTTCACAGATGCCAACTCCAAACAAGCATTGCTTAGGAACTGGAACGAAAACGTGGAAAACTTAAAAATAACGGGGAAAAAAGGGACAATTTATCCTAATTGTAAGGATATGGACAACATGCTTTTCCCGGCCACCTTCACTTAAACGGAAGAAAGAGGGTACTGGGTTTCACAACTCATAGCAGCCATCTCTCCTCTTACTTTGCCAGCTTGATGTGACCTTGTTATGGGCATCTTAGTCCCTCAGAGTCGAGATGGCCATTGTTTATAAACAGGCAGAACATTGGTGGGCAACTTGCAAGATCAAAAGATGCCTTAAAGATAAGCAGCAAAATTTGTGCTGCTTTGTCTAAAAATAAAGAAAATGTCTTTACTTTTCAGAGAAAGTAAGCAACCAATTGATCTTCAATAGCCCGGTACGTCAATACAGATACATGGCCTAGCATACGCAAGTCGTTCTAATCTTCCTGGCACCAGTTCTTTGGTGTAAGCAGTAAGACCATTGTGCATGATAAGCAAACATCCAAATTCATGCATATGCCGACAGGCAGTTTGTGCTCCCACAGGGACTGAACAACCATATATCTGCAGTTGGGCACTCAACTTTTGAGCGAAAGACGGGAAGGGGGCCAGAAATGCTGCCCAATTTCCCATTCAGGAATACCCATCCTGCACCATTCACATCCACAAACAGTGCACACTCACACCAAATGTACACCACACACAACCCTATGCACATACAAATGTTACCAGCATACACTATAAAACAAACCAAAAATCATCTATACACCCTCCTATCCCAACTACCACACCGTCACCTATAAACAGTATATAACTCTATTGGATACCACTAACCAATTCATTCATCACTAACACAACACCAAACATAACTACATCCCATTCAGACATGCACTCCCTGCTCTAAACACCCCTATCAGACCACTGTATCTCACCAACAAACATATAATCAGCCTTCCATCATTTGTCCAACCAACACCCTCCTCTTCCTTCTACCTTAGCACTAACGCACAGCACATACACTGCACAGAACCACACTTTCTTTTTAACTCTTGCAACAAACCAGTCTAAGAAAAAGACAAATACTCTTACCTCTACTTCATACCCTCCTACAAATAACATACACTCTACTCATACACACATCACCACCGCTTTACCTTACAACATGCACTCATAAACAATACTATACAAACAAATCCATCACATGAAACAAATACACCAGAACCTCTTTTCAATATTCCTCAAAAACAAAACATCACACACACCAGCACATCAAAATCTTCAAAGCTCAACACCTCTTAATACCTACCATCACAAAATACAAACATACACCGACTTTTCACACAACATAAAGGAACAAACTCCAATGCCAAGCTTTCTCTCTTCCACCACACCTAACAAAGATACAGCAACACAGCAACACTCCTCCAAACGCCTCTCATCCATTGGCAATTAAGAACCTTACTTCATGACCCACATGCTGCACCACCAGCCCTGACTCATACACCTGCCGCCCTAAACAAGCAAACAATATAAGCAATGTGCCACACCTCACAACTTCGCTTCCCCATGTCTACTGCACAACAATGTTACACCACAAAAACAACACAGCCCACCAAATCACCATCTTCACCACATTCACACGCAGACCCATCAAAATGCCTTCTTAGCATGCTGGATGAGGAAAATGATACAGAACAGCTACACGATTGCTATCCTAATACAGCTAATACCAGCACTATAAAACACACCTGCTAGAAGCCCACACAACACTGATCATTCTTCTACAAAATAAACTCTCACTGTCACCAAAGCCCATTCTCTGTCCACTAATAAATGCTCGGTGCCTCTCTAAAAACAAACTTCACATCTACGACCTTCTCACCGATGCAAAACCAGACATACTATTCATAACCAAATCATGGTTGGGAGATGATATGGCTCCAGTCCTGCATGAAGCCGTTCCTCTAGGCTATCAAACGATCCCCCAAAATCGTATAGGCAAAAAATGAGGTGGTCTAGCTGTTGTATTCAGACAAACATTACATATCACTAAAGTTGACGACATCACCATAAAGAATTGTGAGGCTCTTCTCACCAGATGCAATCCTACACCGTCTTCCTCCTGTAACTTCCTGCTCCTTTACATACCTCCACCTAGCAAGGCGACATTCCCAGACGCACTTCTAGACACAATTTCAATACACTCCAACCTATGCGTTCTGGGTGACCTCAAAATTTGGGTCCCGTGCTCACTACGCTGGACTGTTCCCATGAGGCACAGGGTCAAGACTGATTTGCATATGGCCATGTCTGAACTGGGGTGGCTTGGTGAGCAAAATAACGATGGATTAAACCCAGATCTGTGACTGGGGGTGAATGTTTTGCCATTGTGCAACATTCCGTCCATCATCTTGTGTGTTTTGCTGTTCACCCTATGTGGGAAGGGTATGCCAACATTTGGTTTGACAAACCCAATATGACCCATCCGAAAACAATAATTACTGGCCTAGACGCACTGAACCTGCATCAGATTGTCCACAAACCTCACACATCGCCAGACATATCCTAGATGTCATTTTTGCTAATACTTAACTAGTTACCTTTCAAACTATAACTCCAGTCACATGGTCAGACCACCACTTGCTTGCTTTCCAACATAAAACAACACTAAGCGAATCACCTAAAACTACCTTACGTCCATCCACCTATTCATTTAGAAACACAACTAACATCCAGTACAAATCTGGAAACAATACATTCTGTTCAAAAACTATATAAGTGGGGGAGGAGCCAAGATGGCGACCGGAGCGGACCTGTAGGCTCCCGGCTCCGCCAGTCCTTGTTTGCCGTGCAGCTATCCTGACTCTGATCCTGGCGCATTTGACGGTGGATTGTAGGCGAAACGGCGCTGATCCCGGCGGTGCTTCTCTGGACCCCCTACCCGCCCGGCGGCCGAAGATAATCATCTCCTGCTCCCGGCCCTGGACCCCGCCTGCGAGAGCTCCTCCTGCCGTGCCTCGGAGACCGGCTGCCTGCCGGAGTGCTCCGCCGGCACTGGCTGCTGTGAAACCGGCGTGACCCTTGCTCGGCGCTACCCGTGCCCAGCCGCTTGAGAGGACGCGAGACGGCGTGGAGACAGTGCAGTGCTCGTGGAACTGTTGCTTCCCATCGCAGCGGTGCCTTTGTTCGAGGCAGCAGGTACGGGGAGAAGACTGTCCGGCCATTTTGGGTCATACATCCTGTATTAACTCCTTGCCTTGCCATCAGATATCACCGAGGGGCGCTTAACAAGTGTGGAATAACTCTTGGGCACAGTGCATGGTACTCCACTGACAGCTACAGGGTATTGCACCGGTGCTCTCCTTAATCTGGTGTTCGTCGTCGGTCCGGTCACAATGGCTGTGTGCGCCGCCATGTCGGGCGGGGAGATGCGTCCGCCCATGTTAGAGACCGGTGCTGCCCTGCCTACAGGAGAGCCCGAGACTCGAGGGATCCCCCGGGGACACGAGACCCAGGGACTACAGACTGATATCTCCCTTGGAGCCGTCCTGTTAGCCTTGCGTGACCTCCGTTCAGAAGTCCGCCACTGCCACCGGGAACTGGGGGACAAGCTGGACCATATTACATCTATGTTGCGATGGGGCACTCCTGATCCGGTTCTGTACAGTTGCCGCCTGCCACAACCTGCACCGTGTGGGGCGCCGGCACTTTCTCCTGCCTGCTGCACAGCTGAGCTCGCTGTCTCTTTCACCGACGCCCAAGATCACCAGCCTGATGCCTCTACTCGAGACACTTTGTTTCCCCTCCCAGCGCTGTGTGCAACATTGTGGCCGGATTCTACATCGCATTTGCCTCGAGAACTGTCTGCTACGCTACAGCTGCCTTCTCCTCCTGCGCTGTGCCATTTGCCTATTTTGTTTACTGCATCGTGTACTCTGGGTGCTCTTGTGGAACATTCTGCTGCTCGGGACGGGGTCCCTGCTGACTCATCGTGGCCATTTTGGGTTTTCTTCATGTTGTCGTCCTCCCTCTCGCCATTCTCCTCCTTTGTTGCGTGGTGGGCGGGCCTCTTCTGGGGAGCGCGTCTGGGGGAGTATCCGCGTTCGGGCCAGGGCTAGGCTGTTTTTCTGTGGTTGGTGGCTGGGCGGGTGGACCAGGGTTTGGGAATGTATCTTGTTTAGATCAGTGACCGCTGTTAAGTAATGCTTCGCTCCTGTATTGCCTTAATGTTTGATGTTTATCCTGAACCTGGGGTGGAAGATGCATTGGGGACTGGCGGAGACCGGGCGGCCTGACATTAATCCTCCTCCTCTCCTTTTTCCTGTCTTTGAGAGTCGAAGATTAGGGCGTCCTTCTCTCTCTCTCTATAACATATGGTACGTTTTTCTTTCTTCTCCTTCCTTTTTCTTTCTTTCTAAATTTCGGGTTTATGGGGCGACAGACACACTGCTGGGGGGGGGGGGGGCAGGCCGTAGCCTCCGCATGCGTGTAGGGTGGGGGGTTAGTAGTTAGAACTTAGTCATTATTTCTATGGTGCCTTCTTTTATTCCTATTTTTTATTTTCACTTTTGGTCTGGGTCCATGTCTAGTTTACTAGGGGTTAGGTGGCGGCGGGAACTGAGTGGCGCGCGCGAGGGGGTCTTCTACTTGACTCTGAGGATGGCTGCCTTACTGCCCGGGGGGAACTTGCTGGTTGATGTAGAACTCCTGTGTATATGCTTGCAATTATGGTTATGCTCCTCCCGCATGGATCCTTCTTTATTTCTCTTTTACAGCATCTGGACAGTACGACTTGTCTCAATATTTGCATTAAGAAAACTTTTAAAAACTAACCTTCACTGGTTCTGGGACGTGGTATTGCAGTAACTGAAGTGTACTGTTATTGTTTGCTTAAAATGAGGTGTAATACTATGTCGCCGTAATGCTGCAATAGTGCTTAATTGTTTTCGTGGCCGGCCGATTGGTTGTAGGCCCGTACTTGTACTGATTTACTGCACAATAAAGGTTTTCAAAAATTTAAAAAAAAAAAAAAAAAACTATATAAGTGGTTACAGGAAGCTTTTGACATCCTGATACAACTCAAAACCACTCAACAGAACAAAAGAAAAAAAGTTCCTTGGAGGAACATAGAGATAAAAGACATAAAACAATAAATTAGAAAGCTGCAACGTACCTGGCTCAAAACAAACGCCAAACAAGACAAACTTCACCTACAGAAAATTAACAGATTATACAAGTCAGCTATCAAAAAAGTTAAATAAAGATACTATTCAGACAGAATGCAAACTGCTAAATGTGCAAATAAAGAATTCTATCAAATACTTAATTTCCCAAATCAAATTGCCTTGAAGAAATTCATCCTGTTACTCAAGATTTCACAGACAAACTGGCAAATCATTACACAGTCAAAGCAGACACACTGGACTTAAAACAGAGACAAAGCACCAGCACTAACCCTTGTACAAAACAACAACCCAAGAGTACTATAACCCAGGCTCTCCGTTCCTTCCAACACATCTCACATAATCAATTTATGGACCTGATCAAAGCAAGCAGGCCTGCCGGCAGCCCTTCTGGCGAGTGTCCACCACAAACTTTCAAGACAAGTCTTTTATCAACCTCTGCTTCCACTCCAGTAAGAAGAATCATCAACGATTCCTTAACTACCGGACTATTTCAAGAAGAACTCAAAAAGTCACACATACGCCCTTTACTGAAAAAAAACCACTTGGATCAGCTGAACCCTGACAACTACAGACCCACTACAAATCAACCTTTCCTGGGCAAACTGATAGAAAGAGCAGTGTTTGCCCAGATGTCGCAATTCATTGAAGAAAATGCTATACTTTCAGACTTCCAAACGGGATTCTGTCGGGGCAGAGGCACAGAATCTGCCCTCCTTGCCATCAGAGATGTCCTAAAGAATACAGTAGACCTCAACGGGGTTGCTGCGCTACTCCTCTAGGAGCTTTCGGCTGCCATTGACACGGTTGACCATGACACTCTGAAACAAAGACTCTATGAAGCCGGCATAGAGGGGACTGCTCTAGACTGGATCGCGTCCTACCTTCGTAACAGAACTAATGTCATCCACACCCCACTTTTCTCATCCAAACCGTACTCCACAAAAGCAGGGGTCCCTCAAGGCTCTATCATCTCACCCATGCTTTTCAATATCTTCATAAAGTCATTACCAGTATTGATTAATTAATTTCACCTCACGTGCTATAACTATGCAGATGACACACAAATACTCCTTCAACTGAAGTGCCCCAAAGACATTGGAAAATCCCCAATGTTCAGTTGTCTCAGAGCTGGAGCCATCTCAAATTGAATGCTACCAAAAACGGAAATACTCACATGTGGCGATTTGAAACATTATGACCCGCTTTCCTCCTGGCCAGATGAACTGACATCACAGCCTAAAGTATCGAAGGAAGGTAGAAACCTCGGAATGACCATGGACTCCAGGCTATCAATGAATACCCAAGTGGACAAACTAGCAAGATCAAGCTTTGTCACTATAAAAACACTGCAACGAATTTTCCCTCATTTGGGATTTCCACACAAGGTCCAAACTACCATCTCCTTTGTTTTGTCCAAACTCGATTACGCCAATAGCCTCAACCACGGATCACCTTTAACAACCATCAAAAGACTACAACAGATACAGAACTCGGCTGTCAGACTACTCTTGCATATCAAACCGGGAGACCACATCTCACCTGTCTTGAAAGCCCTGCATCGGTTACCGGTTGCCAGAAGATCCACACTCAAGCTACTTTGTATCACCCACAAAGCACTATATGGAATGGGACCGCTCTTCATCTGGAATAACATCACCAAACACATTCAACAAAGGAACATCTGCTCTAAAGGGGCATCGTGCCTCAAAATCCCAAGATACCAGAAAAAAACATGGGTGGCACATCCTTCTCTGTTCAAGCAGCCAAACTATGGTACTCTTTACCCCCCAACATAATATCCACTGACATCCACCTTATCTTGAGAAAACTACTCAAGAATTTGCTCTTTCCCACATAAGCACTATACGCAAAGAGAAATTTACAGCATATCCCTCTGTATATAAGCATTTATTTCACTATAGATTTGTACCTATCTTTGTGTATTGTGTTGTATAAACATGCAGAATAATTGTATTAATAAAAAATTGTAAAAAAAATAAACAATCGTCTTTGGTCTACATGTACTTTCTTCCATTGTGCATCTATGTACCTTCCATGTACTTGGATCTGTGTGTCAATTACTTTTCTCCTGAGAAATCATATCCATAATTAGTCACAAAATACATGTGATATATACAATGTGAAACTGTTAACTTTACATCGTGCTTTTAATAGTGCATCCATTTGAGTATTCATGCTCGCATTTTATAAGTATTTTCTTGTACTCTCCAAACATGTTTTTCCCTTGTATACTGAATGTTCAAACATGTTAAATTGTTCCCGCTTTCACATTGTATACAGCACATGTATTTCGTGACTAATTAGCTTTCAATGTTTTTTATGTGTTTCATCACAATGTATATACTTCTCAGAAATAATAATGTCTCAGGTTTATTATGCCAGTGTTAATGCACTATCATAACTCAGGCATCTGTCACACGTGACGGGAGCTTTCCTTTCATTCTTCGGTAATCGGCGCATGGCCTTGTTGTTGTAAATAAAACAGCGATAGTGTTAAGCATTCACTGAAGACATGCTATCGTGTCTTTGTTCTAGTTTTCCCGCCCGTACTTAAAATACGGCCAGACTCCATTTTGTTTTCTGGCGTCCATCTTGTGTGCCATACACTGCCATGTGCTCGAGGCGAGTCCTACCTCACTGATTATCACCCCTGGAGTTTGCCCAGCAACAGGCTATAAATAGTTCCTTGTGCATCTAGCGCATGCTCAGTAGGAGTCACATCTGTCTCTGATTAGCGTAGATTGGAATGTGCATTTCGGCGGGTCTCAAGAACCGTTAACTCCACCCATGTATCGATCATGTTCAAGAAATGTCCATATATGGTCGTAAATCACGTTTTGAGCTGTAACCGCCTACTTATGAGCCCCTTCTTTGTGTATGAAAGGGGACCGCATATCCGAGTTCTTTGTGCTACCTTGTACAATGCTGTAGAGTGTTGTGTGGGCTGTAGTACCACCTTTAAAGGCTTATTAAACTATGTCTTTATATTTCCAGTTTCTGTGCCAATTTCTTTGTGTAGTCTGAGGACTCCGTGCACAGAAGGGCGAACCCTTTGCATTCGCAGGCCTTGCTGAGGCCAATATTCATCATTGTGAGTCTCTCAACTCTGGCCCATAGCGCACGTCCTCAGTAACCTTTTCCCGCAGCCTCCGGTATTTAATTATCCTCCGGGAGGGGCCGCGCTTGCAATTAATGTGTTGCTAAGACACCGAACTGTGAGGACCCCTGTCTTCAGGTAATTAACCACGCAACTTGTGGCGTAATTGTAATGCTTTTACAGCCGGCTGCCTTTCCTTGCCAGCATGACTAAGCTTTTGCACATTTACTTCACAGACCGCTGATCGCCTCGAACCGTGATTAATACATGGTAAATTGATACTTGTATAGCGCACTACTCACCCGCAAGGGTCTCAAGGCGCTTGTACGAATACCGCTGTGGAACCCATCCTGGCTTTCGCTGTGAGGCGTCCACTCCTGGGCACCCCCAAGGTGGAGGCCAAGCATCCTTAGTGTTGTGGGGGCCGTTGTGGAGATTAAGCAAGCTATTGCCCAGAGTTGCAGAGTGGGACTCCATGATTGGAATAGGCACCGAGGCGAGAATTATCAGGTCCGTGGAATTTTGAGCTCAAGACCCGCCGAGGATGGGAATTGAACCCTGGTCCCGGGCTAGGCCTCTGCATCAGGGCCTGCCGCTCCAACCATTGAGCCACACTTCTCCAAGCTAGGAAGCTTGCTGAGGAGCTAGGCTGCTTATGACGGTGAATGGCAACCGATCATAGTGTTTTTGAAAATAATACGCATCTCTTGTTTTCTCCTATGTCACTGATTTCTTTCCTTCTTAACACTGAGCACTCCTCATCCTATTAGCACGCTCCCCCTTTCGGAGCAACCTTTACTTAACCAGTAATTCTTGAATATTACCTGTCTCTTGAATATTACTTGAGTATTCACCAGAAAAACTAGTACATTAAATTACTTGGTGAACATATATTTTTGGTCTGTTTTGTCTGTTTATCCTTATGTATAACTGAGTTTTTGAAATGTACAAGCAGATATAAACCAGGCTTTCCAATAGTACCAAACGTCTCTATACCAGGCTTGGGAGTGCAAGCGCCCCAATTAGATGAGTATTTGAATAGACTGTTGATTCCCAGACTTAACCCACTTCAGGGACATACACCAGACGAAACCGACTCCCGGGACATATTGTTTGGGGTCCAGGGCAACAAGTTTTCAAGTGTATTTTGTCCTTGAGACAAGTAGGCCCAACCCCCTACAGCACAAACCCTTTGGCTGCCAGTTTACAGTATCACTTTATGGGTCAGGAAAGGACAATGTCTGCAGTTAAGGTAATATTTGTGTCCGTGTGTTAAATGCTGTTCAAGCTTGTATTTATGGTTCATTAATGCAAAGCCTTTATTATTAGGGTGAGCACTAAAAGTAAACGCTGTAAGCTCGGCCTGCACTACTGACGGTGGTTTCAGAATTAATGTGTATACACGTTTTCAAAGTTTAGTAATATGAGGCTATGTATAATGCTCCCAGAATGCTCTCTGATTATATGCAAATATTTGCCGAAGCTTCAAAGCAAGAGTGATGATTCTTTGCTTTCAAAATAAAACATTAAAAAAGAAATGCAAATAGGAAAAAAAACATTTTGCTACTGTAAGATTTTAGGTACCATATCTTTGCAGCATCATTTAGCAACATGTTGATGTATGCTTGTATTTCCCAAAAAATATTCATAATGGAAAATCAGTGTAACCAGTTTAACACCTTAAGAGCTTCGAACGTTCAGCGCCCAGTGCTGAACGCTCAAAGAACGAATGCTGGCCCGTCGGCCAACGGTCGTGCGCAGCACTGGCAAGGTAGTGCTCGCGATGACCGTTGGCCGACGGCAGCACGTAAGGTGTTAAATACGATTACCGGAAACAAAAATAAACAAGCATTGGCAAAGCCAGTAGGTCTGAAATTGGTGGTCAGCCTTTTGGTTTTGTCAATGCGTTACTTGTTCAGGCATGGTTTTTGTAAAACTTTATCCGTGTGGGAGCTGCTGGGCCCTCACCATTCTAACAAGCATTGGCAAAAGCAAAAATAGTTTTTGGTCTCAAAAAGCACACATTGCCACAGCAGTTCCGGGCTCTGAACAAAACTACTTTGTGTGCCAATATGCTCCTTGTCAAAGAGCAGAATACTGTGACTGACAGTGAAGCCATCTGACAGAAGGAGAGAAAAAGAGAGCGAGAGAGAGAGACAGAATTTTATTAAACACAATAGTTCATGGTTAACGCCAGGCCTAATTAGAAGCCCAATTATTAATGAAGGTCTCAAAAGTGTATCCATTGTATATATCCTTGCATTAAGTGCATATATACAGTTTCCATGAGTTCACAAGAATTTACAGAAGAAGGCCAAGAAATAGTACTCCTAGAAATTATTTGTGAACTGCATTTTAGCATGAGCACATGTGCATGTGTAGATTGTCTCATGTGAAAATCTTAATGTTTCAAGTTCACTTTTCCTCTAACCACTTTTTTCCTAACCCTGGATGAAGTTTTACGTCTGCGACTGTCAGGAGTAAATTTCCAACCTTTTTCAGTACGGTAAAATATTAGAAAAGAGTTGGTGCAACCCAACACGCATGTTAGTAGGTTTGCACAGACTCAAAAGGGCATTACAACCCTTGAACTATCTCTTACCAATAACTTCAGCCCAGTATGTAGATCTGCAGAAATGTGGCAGCATAAGGGAATTGCTAGTATGCAAACCTACTATGGTACAAGCTCTGGCATAATTAGAGAGGTTATATCATACAGGGCAAGTAGATTTATGAAGCAACCTGACCCATGGACAAGTAGATATTTTATTAAATTCCACACCCCTGCCCTGACCCCTGAGGAAATTGGCTTCATGATTGACTGGATCGCGTGCAACAAAACTCATGGGATGGACAGATTCCCAGTAGACTTTTACTTCACCCACAGAGCAACACTCTCTCCAAAACTACTCCAAATGTACCAGCAGGCCCAGCAGCAGGGCACATTGCCGGGATCCTTATGGGAGGCTATGATATTGGTCCTGCCTAACCCCAACAGGGACTCCCTGGAGCTACGCTCCTACTGGCCACCGTACACCGACCACAAGATTCGCAGGAAGGTCCTTGCAAACAGGTTGCTCCCCTGCCTCTCTACATTGGCACCAAGTACAGAATGGTTTCGTACCTAGGAGAAAAATGTGTCTAAACCTATGGCGCCTCTGCAGCTGATGGAAAAGAATCTTCAAGAATTTGCCTCCATAAACAACACTCTCACTAGATATAGAGAAGGCCTTCGACACCCTGGAGTAGTTTTATTTAACGAAAGTGCTGATGTGCATGAAACTAGGTGCAGAAATACTGCACTGGATAAATCGCTGGCCCGCATCCGGACAGGCAGAGATCTCAGATTCTTTTGAAGCATGTGGCAAAGATGCTCGCTGTCGATTACTTTCGCCCTAGTCATGGACCTGTTCGCTGGCTTGTTTCGTTCACAGGACCCAGCAGTCGGTATACCAAGTGGGCCAAATTGGGAGGTCATTTCACTGTATGCCGATGATGCATTTGTGTATCTCAGGTACGTGTATGCGTATCTACTGCAGGTGATGGAGGTTCAAGACGATTTTGGTAGGGATTCTGGACTGAGGCTAAATTGGACCAAATCTAGCTTATAGCCCATGCGCAAACTCACAACTTAGAACAGGAAGTGCTGCCCCAATTAGCACAGGGGTGGCACCCTGACATCTTCAGGTACTTAGAGGTGAACTTACCACACCAATGAAGAACTTATACAGGGTGTTGGAAATGGGGGTTGCCCAAGTCTCAAAGGGGGTAGCATGGCATCAAGCGGGCAGGCCAAACTTCGAGGACATGTGAAGCATTCACGCAGTACCCACAGACGACACACCAATCACACCACAAAAAGAGTCACGGCACCACCTTTGGTTGGAAAAAGATTACGTTTAGTTATGTCTCCAACCTGCAAGGTAAAAAGGAACAAAATAGTGGTAGTCACAACAAGGCGCCAACTGGCACCGGAGCCAAGTACATCAGGGGAATTATCTACATGGGACAAAAGGGTTGAGTCCATAGTCCATAGCTGTAAGGAAAAAGGATGGTTAGTTAAACACTAGACCTGGGGCCAATCTGGCGGGGCCAACTCAGGATCTCATCCTTAGGGAAGCTGTTATTTCAAAATCCCACATCATGCAACAATACACCTCAGGCGTTATGACGCCAAACCCCACCCCTGTAAGGAAAGACAATATAGCATTACAGCACATACTAGCCAGGAACCCCTAACAGGAATCAGTATGGCAGGCTCATTATCAAGGGGCATATACAGGGCCTAGAATAACTTGTCAGGCCAGCTTAGGGCCACCAATCACCTTAGCTTAGGCATAACACTAAACATGTCACCACAATGCAGCTCAGTTTAAGAATCATTTCACTGCAGGAGTAAAGGGGGTAACGCAATATTCGACATAGCATATCTCCATAAGCATTTATCATTAACAAAACTTTTAATCAGAACCCAGCATTAACCAAATTTGACTTCAGTGAGGAAGTCCAGTTTAACCAGTAAACTCTATGAGAAGTTAATTCCTTCACTTTATCAGCAGGATCCTTGGTTCTACTCCCCAACCTAGGTGAAACAGGGTTGAAAACGACCAGTGTCTTATTTGCCTTACTGTAGGCGCTAACGCTGCTTCCCCCTGTACTTTCACCTCCTTACTTGAGTTTATTTGTTGCTGGGTCCTTCCTTCGCCAGTCGCTTGGTGGAATTCACCACCGATATGGCCAGGGAAAACGAGGGTGGAAAAGGCTCTCTCGCCTCACAGCGCTTCCCCCCCCCCCTCCTCACTCAGGCCAGCTCCTCTTGCCTAGCGCTAGAGTGGAGGGAAAAAACGATGGCAGTAAGCCCCCTCAGTTCCCCCTCTCTGCTCGGCCAGCTTCTCCTTGTGGCGCGCGAGCAGAGGGGAGAGGCGGGACACACACTCCGGCTGTAGCGGCAGCCGGCGCTCTTCCTTCGTGCTGACCGGCGAGGGTTACTACTCCCGCTGACATGCGCGGGGACGCCCGTGTAGGATCCGCCTCTCACGACGGCTGATCCCTGAGGAGACGCTTCTCTCTCGGGCTTGCCCACTTCGGTGCCCCTCCTTCCTGGGACGTCAGCTTCAGCCGGGGTATGCGCGTAGGCGCGTTCACTTCCTCCTCCACCGGGTCACTGCCGGCAACGCGTCAATAACGCGGAGGGCGCCCCCGGGGTCCCGATTACGAGGGAAAGCCTCGCCAGGCTTTACCGGCTCAGTGGATCCCGGGGGGTGCTATTACCAGGCGCGAACGGTGCCCCAGGGGTCCCGGCCAAGGCGGCGCTGCCTCAGTAAGTCTGGCACCCTTCACCTCCAAAGCACCTCAGTCACAATCCGGCGCCGATCTCTCCTGGCCACTGCTCCACAGCAGGTGAGAGGGGGCACCCTATGGGATGATTAAATAAGGGAACAGGTGCTGAATCTAGGGCAGACTGATATTGGGGGGCCAAATCAAAGGATGAGAGCCACAAGGTCTAACCCTACACTGTTTGAGGAAATCACAGCAGAATTCCCTTCACTGGGCAGAGGACTGCACTCCGCAGCGCTGCAGTCTCCTTCTCCTCACTGGTTTCCTCAGCCCACAGCGCGATTCTCCTCAGCAGATGGCGCTATTTACAGCACACTGCTCCTCCCTTGCTGCTCCTACAGCTCTCAGGGCCACAAGCACTAGGGGGCCTCAACAGTTCCAGGGCCCAGTGATTTCACAGAGGACAGCAATGAGGGGTAGGCTCCCTTCTGGTCAGTTTCTCCTCACGCAGAGCGCGCGCCACAACGAGGGGTAAGCTCCCTCAGCGCTGTGCAGTCACAAACTTCCTCAGGCCACAACTTCCTGGGGGCACCTCTTTCTCTCAGCGTTGGCGTAGTTCAAGGTCCCACAGTGTCTGGGACCTGGGTAGGGGCCCTCCCTTATCAGGGGCCCATGGGGACAGTAGAGGGGGGGTTCATAGGGGTGCAGGGCCCAGCTCACAGGCCCATGTGGCGGTAGCACCTCACAGCAGGTCCCCCTCCCTTCCTTGTCCCAGCGCTGCCTGACTCTCTGGTGACACTTCCCCCTATTTATCCCCTCCTCCCAGGCAGTGCCAGGACCTTCTAGAATGTTGGCACATCTAGCCTAAACTGGTTCTAGGGGAGGGGGTGAGCACCCTGGGTGCCAGGCTTTCCCTCCAAAAGCTAGGGGTAGCTGGGTAATATTAACTAGACCGCTGACCTATGTCAGTCCAGTGGCAAAACCCATGGCCATGGCATCCATTTTAAAAGCAATACATTTCAGTCAGGTGCAGTTTTAAAATGGGGGTTTTTACAAGTGCTCACATTTTGTCAGGTAATTACATTTTTCAAAAGGGGTCTCACACCACTCATGGCCTATACAGGTTTAATCCCATGGGGGAGACAATCCAGATAAGGGGGTCAAAAGCGAAAAATTTTGGGGGAAAAAGGCCAAGTCCAACACGACTCCCCCCCAGCCAAAAGCCAGGGTAGACACATCAATGCCTTGATGGGCTTCCCTGCTTGGGGCGGAAAAAGGTGGACGCAGGCCTGCAACTACAGGAGCACCTGCAGTCTCTCCTCCACTCTGGAACCCAATGGTTCTCTTTCGCAACCCTCCCTTCACCAACAGAACCACCCCACTGGTGTTCCCTAGTGGGATGTCTCTCCTTCCTAGAGTGGGAGGCTCTAGCCTCAGGCTTGTGATACTCTGGAACCACTCTCTTCTCTCCAAATTTCCACTGGTCCACCCACCTGGGGTCTACACCCTCAGAATGACCAGCCCTTAGGGGCGAGGCTCCCCTCCCCCTACTTCTCCTCCTTGGGTTCCTCCATCTCCTACGCCTGGGGACACCCTCACACAACTCTCTCCCCAACCTGGAGTCGAAACTCACAGGCTGAACCGGTGACAGGGGCGAGTCCTCCCTCTCCCTGCACCCCCTCCCAGAATTCTGCACCCTCCTACCCGGAGAAGTACCCCTGGGAGTCACTTCCGGGGGGACTCTGATTACAGATGTCCCTCCCACCAGGGCAGGCAACTCCTGTCCCTGGCCACCCCGCCGGTCTGTGTCCCCACGTGAGGGACCGGTGAGGCAGGCGGGGCCGGGGCACACTGTCGGTGCCAGCCCCGCCTCTCGACCTGAGGCGCCCGGACTAGAGCAGCTGCGAGGCTCCCGTGCAGTCGAGGGAGCCCCGATTGAGCCGCCCCGACCACCCAGGGAAGAGAAGGAGCCGGGTGACTCCCCCAGAGGGGAGTAGAGTTCCCCTCTGCGTGTGCTACGCCAGGGGGCCTCGAGGCACATTGCCGGTGCCTGCCCCTACGCCTTGCAGTCCAGGTCCCCACAGGATAAGAGGGGCCTGGGAGAATCGGAAGACGCAGGAAGGTGCTGCAGGACCCGCAGGGCTCCCAGTTGGTCAGGGAAGCCCTGCAATTGAGAGCACGTTGCTGCAGGGGCATCGAGGCACATTGCCGGTGCCTGCCCCCACCGCAAAGGAGGCCCTGGACAGCCCAGTGAGTGTGGGCAATAATGTACAGTGTGGGGGGTAGAGAGGGCAACGGGACACAGGGTCGGTGTCCGCCTCCCCCCCCTGCCTCTATTGACTAAGTGGGGCCCAAGTGCCTAGAATCCAACTACAGGCTGTTGGTGACTGCTGCCTCAGAGCCCCAGGATACCAGGGAGGCGTACTGAACTGCTTTTAGAAGCCCTTGCTCACCCTAAGGATCACAGGAGGGAGGTAGAAGGTTGTAGTGGTCCCCAGGGAAAGGGTTGTCATATACAGCCAAGTGAGAGGCCCATTGGAATGCATCTTTTTGCTTGCTGCCTAATTTTCCCTGGAGTGTTGTAGACCTGACATCCCACCTCTATATGTATGCCCCGAGGAGGGTTGCCCTAGGTTAAGGGTAGAGGGAGCCTACCCGGTTCTGTATAGGTGTTCCTTATCTATGAGGGGGGGCCCTACCTGATGTTAATGCTAGGCGAGGTATGTTCCGCCTGACGTTTGATACACCTAGCCAGATGATAGGCCTAATGAAATGCCATTGTTACCTGTAGCCAGATGGTCCCTGAGGTTAGGCCTGGCTCTTAGGCTACTGTTTATACGTTTATGGTAAGGCCACCTTCCTATCTAATGGTTAATTGCATGCTTTTGTGCCACCGTGCAGGTGATTGTGCCTTTTATTACAGGTGCTCCTGTCTAATATTAAAGGTTCTGTGATGTTCTGTTTTCCCTTACAGAGGTGGGGTTTGGCGTAATAACGCATAAAGTGTATTAATGCATAATATTAGAGTTTGCAATTACAGCCTACCCCTAAGGATGAGACCCTGAGTTGGCCCCGCCAGATTGGCCCCAGGTCTAAGGTTCCTTTAACCAACCATTTTTATTACAGCATGGACTTTGGACTCAACCCTTTTTGTCCCATGTAAATAATTCCCCAGGATGTACTTGGCTCTGGCGCCAGTTGGCGCCTTGTTGTGATTACCAGTGTATTTTTCCTTTTTGCCTTGCAGGTTGGAGATACTAAACTGTTTAATTTTCCTACTCAGATTGGTGTCCTGCCTCTTTTGTAGTGTGCCTGGTGTGTCGTCTGTGGGTACTGCGTGAATGCTTCACATGTCCTCGAAGTTTGGCCTGCCCGCTTGATGCCATGCTACCCCCTTTGAGACTTGGGCAACCCCCATTTCCAACACAGGGCAACTTAGATGATGTCCAATGTTTGCAGCTCCCTTTTGTTTTGGGGCTCCCTGCCACTATCAACCCATGGGTAGAGTGGAAGTTGCAAAAATGCTGTTAATACATTTATACTGCTTCTTGACCCCTCTAGTTTACCCACCCCGGCGCTTCTTTAGGAAATTGTTACAAAAAGGGGGGGTTTTACCCATATAGTCACGGGGACCTGGGCATAATATGGTACATATATAGGGGTGTCCCCGCAATGGAAGCGTATTGTAGAACTACATACACTAGAGAATTTCAAGATTTGAGAACCAGTGACAAAGTTATTTATGGTATTGTCATTTATTAATCAATACCAAAAGCAGTATACCAATTAACAATCACATAAAATTGCCAGCCCCAAAGTGGGAAGGAAAGAGGGGGAGGGAGGTGAAGTGCTCATAGGAGAGCAAGGTCAAGAAAAATTACACAAAGTTCCAAGTAAATACTGATTACAGTGTTAGAAATAAAGTCATAGACATTATAATACACATAGCCAAAATAAAGGCATACATTGAGGAATAATAAACACTTGACATTCCACGGTCACATACAACATTCAAATGTTATCGGGGGCATGTGCCGGAGGTCCAAAAAGAAACCAACAGTCGACGTTTCGACCCCTATCTATAGGCTATGTTGAGTCCTTTGTCGGGGTCTTCATCAGGACATCTACACGGGGAAGGGGAAGCAGTGGGGCAATTCTTTCTGAAACAATTAAAAACAGGCATTGGCACTGTAATTTATAATAGGGGTGAGATTAATCTTAAATGGTAATATTAGATATCATGCATTACCATGGAGTAAAGGCCCAACTGGGCTCTAAACCGGGGAACAGGATCCGCCACGCAATTAGTCGTGGTCGATCTCAGATGAACAAATTCATATCTACAGAGGAGACAACATAAAATCAAAAGAACGCAAGAGTGGTGGGTTCACAGTGCTGTCTGACAGATATACTATTGTTAACGACTATCTACTGAGACAAAAACTTAAAGCGTTGAGACAAATGGTAGTGATTAGTTAAACCACAGTCTACATTAAATCAGATACGAGTTATAGATAGGACACAATTCCTTACGTTCCTCAACGAAGAACATGTAAAATCCCCATTTGTGGTCTCAGCATCAGAGACCTTGTTACATTAAGACAATCCTAGACCACTTATATGTTAAAAAACGGCAACCCTGAATTAAGTTGCGGACAGGTTGCAGAATATATCACTGTGGGATATAATACAAAAGTCAGTGTCAGTAGCGTGTTAAAACAGCACTATTTAAAGGGGCACACTGCAAATACACCTCCGTTAAAGTAGTGAAATATCACCAATGAGGTGCAAGGAGGATCTCGGTGAACCGTGATCAATCTAGCTTTAAAGCCATATCATAAGTCTAAAACATACCTCCGAGTTATCAACGGGAGGTTGAGAAGAAAGTCGAAAGTTCAAGTGTCGTAAAAAAGCTGTCCTCGGTCCGTAGCATTAATTAGGCTCGTCCAATAGTTACAAAAGCCTAGATTTTTTTGAAAACCTGTAATCGACACGAGGATAGTCAGAGGAGAGCGTAACCTCATTAAATTAATCCAAAAAAGGTGGGGGGGAAGGAAGTGAATATGAATTAACTTACGGATGCCCAGGCGGACGAGACCGTGCCGAAGTGAAGGCTGCTGTCTTCGAATCGTAGCCAAGGGCAGGTTCGCACAATCGTTGCGACAGCCTAGATGAATTTGAATCCTGCAATAAACAGGAGAAAAATCAAATCAATGGCGTGCGAGACCACGCGAAAGTGTTTTCGCAATAGTGATCAAAGCAGTGTGGTTACTTACAATATGCCCGAACGAAACCTGGGCCATCGTGCCTATACACATTTTAGGCTATAACACATACCACGTCCCAGCTAGCTCCAAATCCTTTGGTAGACCTAAAGGTGGTCTTGTAGTATATACTTCAAACAATTTTCCAGCAATGGATATAACCGTTCTATTGTCTGGTGTGAATTTTCAGATTTTAAAGGTTCTACTCAATAAATGTATGTTGTACCTCTTGGTTAACTTCTATAATAACCTCCACCCTAATGAATGTACCAATATTTTAACTGAGATCACTTCTTTCTTATTGGAACAGCGGAATAAGCCTAATACCCCTACCTCTTATGTGATCTGGGGGGGGAGACTTTAATGCACCATTATGCCACAATTATAAGAACGGTTCTTGTGGTCTCCAGGATGAAAATGGATGCCCTATGACCCACTTTACTCACACGAAGCTAGGAAATTGTCTAAATGATTGCTTGTTTTCTCTGGAGCTGGAATATGCGAATGACCTTGTAGACCCACCCGTTGATTTTTTGCCAACTTTTCATGGAAGGGGTCTTTCAAGCGTCATCGACTATATCCTATACTCCCAGATAATAAAGGGTCAACTTAAAACTTTTAATATAGGCTCTGATATTTCCAGTGACCATTTTCCCATTAGTGTTAGTTTATCACTTAAAAATCCTTTACCTCACTTATCCAGGCCAGTTTACTGAATCAACAATCACTGTCTATGGACAGAGTAAACGGCCTTTCTGTAAAATGGTCCAAAATTGACCCAGAAGCAATAACTAGTAAAGTGGTAACCAGCGCTCTTCCATGGATGAACAACATCTAGCACTAGACTCTTCCCCCCAGTTGATTTTAAGCAGCTTCCTGGAAATTATTAGAATAATACGAGAGGAACTATCTCGTAACCAAAAACTTAGAAACCCAGAAATTAAAGGCTGGTTTGACTCCACCTGTCGTATAGCCCTAACTAACTTAAAAAAAGCGGTTCATAAGCACGTCAGAGATCGTGCTGAAATCACTAAACTTAGAAAGGTTTATAACCAAGCGTTAAAAAAATCGCAGAAAAGAAATTAAGAAGAACTTGTGGGCCCAACTACATGAGAGCTGCCTACGTAAAGACAGTTCTTTGTTTTGGCGCACAGTAAAATCACCTTTTTTGCTAGATGCCTCTTCTTCTCAACACCTAGATGTGGCAGTGACAGCAGACGAGTGGGTGGCCCATTTCCCAAAGATTTTCGGCGGTCCCTTAGAGGTCACCAGTGGCGAGGTACATTCGACAGGTGACCCCCCATGGACCCCATATTTCCCATTGACCTTCTTTTCGATTACAAAGAGGTCATTACCGCGTTGTCATCTTCTAAAACCGGTAAAGCTCCCGGACCGGACGGGGTCCCCTTAGATATCTTTGCTCATAACCCAGAACTCTGGTCACCCCTGGTTATCCAGGTCATGTCAGCAATTACAAGAACTGGCCTAATAGACTCTTGGTCCACCTCTATCTTACTCCCAATATTCAAGAAGGGTGATCGTAACAACCCCGCCTGCTACAGGCCTATCTCCCTCCTGGATTCCTCGGGGAAAGTCGCTGGCCGGCTGATTTTGAAACGTCTCCAGGATTGGGCATCCTCTAATAACATCTTGACAGATCTCCAGTATGGCTTCCAGGAGGGACTTGGCACTGTTGAGCAAGCGCTGAACTTGGCCCTTCTAATTGGCAAATATGTGGGGGCTAAAAAAGGCAACCTTTATCTAGTTTATGTTGATCTTAGCGCAGCATTCAATTGCGTTATTCATTCCAGGCTGTGGTCCATTCTTGGCGACTTGGGGGTAGATCCCCCTCTTATTCAATTTCTCCGCGAACTCTACTCTGACGCTACCGCGTGCGTCAGATATGGGATCGGCGGCGAATTAACTCCATCATTTCCTGTTGTTAAAGGAGTTAGACAGGGCTGTGTCCTGGCCCCCTTCTTATTCAATCTATACACCAACGGCCTGGAAGCAGCCATGCTTGAAGGGAGCCAGGATCTTCCATTTATTAAACAACGCCCTATTCCTGCTTTGTTATACGCGGATGATTCAGTAATCCTACCCAGAACATTAAACCAGCTACAAAGACAGCTAAATAAATACTGCCAATTCATGCTCTCTTTAGGCCTAAAAGTGAATAAAAACAAAACTTTTTTTATGCACCTTGGTCCCAAGGCGAAGAACCCAAAGTCAGTTTTTATCGACCAAGTTAGGTTGGAAGGTACTAGAGAGTATCCCTACCTAGGTATTTTAGTTGACGCCAAACTTTCTTGGAAACAAGCCATGTCAAGTAAAAAGCTACTCTTTCAAAGAGCAACCTCTGCCCTAGTTTCCTTCTCAAGGAAACTGGGTAAACCCGCCCCAGCAGAGTTGGTAAAAATCTATCACGCTAAATGCCATAGCGTAGCAACCTATGGCGGAGGGGTTTGGGGTTAAGCTCCTACAGACACTTTGCAGACGGTTCAGAATGGGTTTCTAAAATATCTATTGGCCCTACCACAAAGTGCCCCAACGTATGGATGCCACATCGAGCTGGGTGTCGATTATCTGACAGACAATATTAAATGCCAGCCGATTTTGTTATGGCACCGCATTTGGTCTAAAACGGAATGTCATCTCACCCGTTCTCTGATAACTGACTGCTTGTCCTTGGCAAACTGGAATAAAATCCCCTGGCTTTTCTACGTCTCTAATTTCCTTAAAGACCTGAATTGTACATCTTATTTCTCAGAACCTAGCACACTGGTAGATGTTACCAGGAAAGACTTGAAACACTTGTACTTAATTCATCTGAGAGAACTACGCCTCTCACAAGAAGTAATGAAATCCTCAAATGTACAGATTCTTTGGGTCCAGACTGTTTTGGGTATTCAGCCGTATTTATCTTTCCACCTAACTAATCATGAAAAGTATGTTTTGACTAGGTTTCGCTTTGATTCCTTTTTCCGCCTAGTTACTTTTCCAACAGTGAAGGACTGGTCGCATATTCTTATGAAATGCCCTTGCGATAGTACATCATCTCAAACCTCAATCCATGTAATACTGTTCTGCAGATATTATGAGATTCCTCGCAAGCGCTGGATCATTCCTATACCCGGAAATTGGGTTTGAGAACATGTCGGCCTGCCTATTTGGCTCTGCAGTTACTGGATTCTCAATATATCGCCAAATGTGTAGCTTGCTTTCTAGAATCATGTCTAAAAATCCGCTGCAAAAAATGAAGTTTTTTTATTTACCTGTCTACCTGTTTGGTATTCCAATGATTTGTTTTTAAACCAAGGGTTTTTATTGTCTAACAGTTTTTTATTGTTTTTTAAATGTAACATACATTGAGTTTTTTATATGCACTGTAACATTTTATATATGTACTTTTTATGGTTACGCAACCTGCAACCGAATAAAAGTTTATGAACTGAACTGACTAAAGCTGTTCTCACAGTCATTGCTCTTATTCGAGTTGTTTGTTTCTCCAAGTTGGGTTTGTTTCTGGATACATGTCATCTTAAGACTGACTCTGATTTCAGATTGTGTACTTGTTTATGTTACAACTCAGCATTAACTTCCTACCATTAAAGGCACTGATCTAACTTGTCTTATTAACTTTCACTGAGGAGCCCCTTGTATTGATTAAGAGGCTTCTCATGGATTCATTTTCTCCAAGTTATGCCCGGGTGAATTTTCTCTTGTTTTAATTAGTCTCATTTAGGGATTCTGTTTTATCACATTTGATTTAGGAGTTTTAAAAGCACTGATAAGGTCTTTGGGCTTTAGTGTTTGCCTGGTAGCTATGTTTGTTCATACCAGTAATGACAGATGATTAGGGCATGCCAGGGTGGTTTATGAATTATCAATAGCAGAACACTGGCCTCTTTTATACTTTCTGTGCCAGTATATGCTTTTTTGATCAGTTGCTAAGACAGGTACATGATCCACTTTGGAAGTTACAGGACTGTTTGAAACCACTCGGATCAACCCAAGAGACAGAGTTGGTGAGGGAAACGCTTTGTATGTCCTATACCTATCTCCTGTATGAGAACTGATTCTGTAAAACAAGCAGAAAGATTTGTATATATCAATCCATCATTTGAAATTTAATGTTTGAGATTAGCTCTAATACTAGTGCCTTTAAAATGATCCTACTTATTATGCGGTGATAATTCCAAACCGCAATGGGTTTCAGGTGTGGTAGCGTCTATGATTCCGAACAATTTCACTGGTTTCTCTTTCTTCCAGTAACAATCTTCTTAGTGCTGCAAAAATGTGAAATCTCTAAATAATGCTTATTTGGAACCGTATTTCCTACTTAAGTCACTAATCATTACTAGCAACAAAGTCCTTGCTATTCTTTATTAAAAAGGCTTCAGAGCAACTTACCTGTTGTTTGCTTAATGAACGTGCAGATTGACAACTCAATCGAAATGAAGTATCCTAACCCAAAAGAAATGCCAACGAAAACCCATGTAGTATACTGTTTGTAATGAATACCTGCATATTTGGGCCATAGTTACCAAAATCTTCTTTCTTATGCTACGTGTAAAGAAGCATATTGTGAGCGTCATAGTCTTAGTTTACCGTCGTATCGCAACCCTAAGTTGGTGGATGTGAAGAGCCGGTGTAGTTAGAATGGCCGCCAAGTTAGAATAGAACGCTAAGTCCTTCCTCTCTGTTTACACCATGAGAGTAGGGAGTGAATTCACAAACAACGTGAACACGCTGTTTACACTTCTGGTATTCAAACTAGTTTGGGAAACTTCTTCGCACAAGCATACTCGGCATCGAAGATACATGGTGGCATCGCAGAGGATTCTCTTAAGAGTGGAACAAGGTAAAAAATAATGCTAATGCTGAGGTGGTAGCACGACTCAGGAATTCTAGATTCTTCTAATGTTGAGTTTGTGATAACATTAACATCGTTATATGTCTTCATGACAACTTTTAAATATTTTGTTTTTTTAAGGGGGCATACTATAGCCAGTTGGTGTTTTTGAGCCGTATACATAGGTATATTAGGAAGAATGTGTACTTTTACGTGTCACCTCTTGTTCTAACATTAACAAGATGTAGCTCACAGAGTGTTTAACATTCTAACTGAACCGGCACTTCACAACCACCAACTTATGGTTGCGATACGACGGTAAACTAAGACTATTTTTTGGTTCCTCTCGAGGTACCTTCGCGATCCCCTGTCCGTTGACTTGTGTGTCCCTGAGAAGGCAGCTGTAACTTTCTTTGGGCTTCCCTGGTTGCTCCAGATGTGCACTTACTCTCCATAGCTTGGTGAGTCCCCTGGACCTTGCTGGTCCACTCAGAAGCCATTGTTCTCTTCCTGCATGGGTTGCTGTTGCCAAGGCTTGTTGTGTCCAATCCGGGCACCAATACCTTGTGGGACAGCTCGAATCCAGCTCCTGTTTGTCGTCGACACCTCCTGGTCCTCGTGGCCGAAGAGTCAAACTTCCCCTCATCTCACCTATAGTATCCGACATCGGTGGACATTCGACTATTGTGCCCCTGGTCACTGGCAAGTGACCCAGACTCTGTCCCCTCTCCTTTCAGGTTCTTATCATCTTCGATTCAGCCTTGGATCTCTCCGACACTTCTCCTCTTCCCGGCAGCAGCACTTTGCAGCAACTCGCCATTGAAAACAACGACGCGACCCGACACCATTTGGCACCTATGCTCCCGGCTTTCCTGGGTTAGGTAACTCGAGTACTCCGGTGCTCCCGTGGGTATTAGCCCTAGAACCATCTAAGTCCAAAAGGGTTTGTTCCTAGTCAACTTCTAAGTGTCCTTAAACTTTAAATTTCCAACAGCGACTTTCCCAATAGAAGCTAACGGCGCTTGCGGCTGTGTTCCCACACTGAACGCGTTCCCCGTGGGTTCCCTGTGTCACTACCTTGGGTGGTTCTGAAGGGGCCCAGCGATTCTACAGGCTGTAGGCCTTGTGTACAGTCAAGTCGTGGTTCTTATACCACTATTTTAGTATATGGTTTGGTCCCCCCCCCCCCCCGGGGCCTATCGAAAACTGTGCTATTTACTGTGAATATTTGACTTGTAACTTGTGTACTTCGACTTCTAGCCTCATAAAGAGACTAAGGGGTGTGTTTAAGAATAAATACATGTATTTTATATATATACTCGGTGTAGTTCTCATTTGGTAATTCAAGATATTATAGACTGGTAAAACAAGCTGCTTTATATTCCTTCAAGACTTAGCCTGAAGGCTGATCCCCACAGCTACCACTAGGACAGCTTTCAATAAAGTTTTTCTTTAATCTATCATCAATAAGGGTTGTTTGGACTGGTGCATGGTTCCCACTATAACTAGTGGACAGCATATGCCAGGCCAACTTCTCACACTCGCCTCCTCTGCATCCCTGGACATGCTTCACCTCCTCTGACCCCTGGACAGGCTTCACCTCCTCTGCACCCCCTGGACAAGCCTCACCTCCTCTGCACCCCTGGACAGGACTCTCCTCCTCTTTAGCCCCTGGACAGGCCTCACGTCCTCTGCCCCCTTGACAGGCCTCCCCTCCTCTGCACCCCTGAGACAGGCCTCACCTCCTCTGCACCCGCTGGACAAGCCTCACCTCCTCTGCCCCTGGACAGGCCTCTCCTCCTCTGCCCCCTGGACAGGCCTCTTCTCCTCTGCACCCCTGGACAGGCCTCTCCTCCTCTGCACCCCTGGACAGGTCTCTTGGTGCTTCTCACAGGGCTCTCAGTGAAGGATTCATATTAAGGACAGAGGAACCCAGAGTTCATTCCCCCCATACAGCGCCTCTGTCTCCGCCCTGAGCCTTGGGGCACCATGCTCAGGGCCCGATGAGAGACACTGCTCCCCGGACAGGCCTCACGTCCTCTGCTCTCCTGAACAGGCCTGACCTCCTCTCCAACCCCCTGGACAGGTCTCACCTCCTCTCTCCTCCTCTGCACCACTGGACAGGCCTCACCTCCTCCTTTCCTCACTCAGGCTCATCAGCAGGAAGAGCTGAGCTCTCCTGACGTCACCATGAATGCTAGGGGTGGTGGTGGGGGGGGGGGGGGGGGGGGGGAATCTGATTCATGGATTCATAAATTGCAGCCAAGTGAGTTAGCAGCTCTCCTACCTGAGCAGAAACCTGTCCAGGCTCTCTCCTCCTCATGGGGGTCGCAGATCTGGGGTCTGAGGGGGGAGGGGGGGGGGGGGAGCAGGTCTGGGGTTTGAGGTGGGGCAGGGGCAGATCTGGGGTCTGAGGGGGGGCAGGGGCCAGACATGGGTTGTGTGAGGGTCTGAAGATGGAGGTAACTGCCCACCAGACGGGGCTCCTTCCTCCTCTGCAGCAGGCTGCATTCACGAGGAGAGGCTGGAAGTGATGTCACCACCGCTGCTTGTGCTGTCTCTGCCGCCGCCGCCCCGGAAGAGGAAACCCTCCTCCTTTTCATTCAATGTGTGCTCAGTGGGTATCATCGTCAGAGAAGCGCCCTCTGGTGGCCGCTGACGGAATCGCCGCCTCCAGCAGTGAATAAATTTCACACAAACAAGTATTTATACCTGTAAAGACCTGGGATTTCAGATGTCACAGACGTGAATATTTTTAAGGGTCAGACAGTTCAAGTACAGGGCCTCACACATGGCTGCTGCTGTGGAAAAGTATTCATAGCTTCACTTCAGATGAGCATCTTCCAAACACTGACGTAAAGGACTTGAGAGTGTTTACAGAAAGGTGACAACTGGAAGTGCCAGTCTGTATTTCAATGAATATATCTGAATTTCAATGAATATAGCTGTATTTCAATGAATATATCGGTATTTTAATGAATATATGAGTATTTCGGTCTATTTTGCAATCAATCTGGATAGCTTATTTATTCTTTTAAATCATTTATTTGCAGTTTTTCAAATCCACAACGTGCTAGATAGCAAAGTAAACAGAGGTAAATACCATGGAGTTTTAAACACTAGATCAAGTACAATGTGGCATAGGTCATGTGTCAAAGCGACAATTGAAGGAACAGCTTATTTCTAATTTTCCTGTGACTGTGGCTTATTCCTTATATTTGATCCGGTTTTATATCCTCGAACAAGACTGAATTGTAGGTTCTAATTAGGTTTTGAGTTTCTGGTTTGAGAGCACAACTGTCTCCTAAAATATTAAGATAGCGGCCTCTTCCAGGCTTTGTTTTTTTGTTTACAGTAACCACCATCCTCTCTCAACAAAGATTCACTTACAAAAAATAAAGCAATGTATCTTTGAAACAACTAATTCCTAAGATAGAGATATCAAGTATGAACCAGAAATTTCTCACACAGTTTGCATTGTATCATAAAAATGAGTGGGTGTTACTGATCTGAGGAGCAGGGGAGGGGCATTTCACTACTCGAAAATATTCTACTCCTTCACATAGGCCCCTATATCATAGTTAGGGCTCCCAGTTTTATGGTATTTATTTTTATGCCAATTTTTCTGTATTTATCCACATTTAATTTTACCACAAGCAAAAGACGACCCTACAGCTAGTATTTTTCCACATTTATTTAAATTGACAATTTTATTAGTTTTCTAGTACAATATAGTATATATTTAGGGCTCCCGGTTTTATGGTATTTCTTTTTTGAACATTTCCGTCTGTATTTATCCATATTTATTTTTTCATCATTTTATCTGTATTTATCCACATTTATTTTTGCCGCAAACAAAAGAAAATGCTGCAGCTAGTATTTTTTCACATGTATTTAAATAGACACTGCACACTTGCTCTAAGTTGTTATAGGTTTAGATATATTTATATATACCTAAAATCAAATAAACACAATATATTCATCTGAAAACTTAGCAAAATAATTTAAAGAGAACATAGGCCTAAACAGACCTTGAGTAACTTCCATTAAGAAACCTTTACTGTGGGTCTGTATACTAGGGACCAGAGGGAGGATAGAACTAGCTTTTTGTAAACAGCTTTAAATCCTGTCAACTTGTCACATTTGCTGTGCATTCAAAGACAGAGGTCAAATGACAAGCTGTGTCTATGAGGAAGCAACCCATTCTTCTTTCTCATTGCAGAATAACTTGTCTGGGATTATTTAGACCTACATAAGAATTCTTTTGGCAGATTTGTGTACTATTTTTTTTTCCAGTATACACTATTTATGCCTTGCTAAAACGCAAGGTGACTGTTCATATTTTTTAGGGCAAGTGTGAGTGAAATGCTTTTTTTCAAAATCGGAAATATTCTTCCCCTGGAGGAACTGGCCCTGGAGGTCTTGCAGTGCTTTACCCGAGCACCAGTTAAATGTACGTGTTCATATGCATTGTTTACAGGAATGTGGAAATGAAGTGATATTCCCAGAATCACATGAAGGTTTTCGGATGCAGCATCCTAGATCACTCAATGAAAGTATTTAAATTGATTAACTGGCCTAAAGTGTTACACCCTGCAACAAAAGGGCCACAAAATTGCGTACACAATAAAGCTATGTACTGCTCGCCCTCCCCCTTCCGCTCTGAAGCAAACCTAAAGACAAGGGGCTGCTGAAAGCGCCGACCAAGGTAAAGTACTGCACATTCAATAGGGGAAGGCACTCAGAGGCAGGAGCAACAGGCTCTAACACTGCCCAGCTCACCTGTATACTGCGAAGCACTCTCAGATTACGAGACCTAGCACACATCCAGAAGTGACACGGGGAGAGCATGCTGGATGGGGATGACTACCACAGGCTCCCCCCAGGGGTCCTGATGAATGACCTGCAAAAGGAGAGTGTCAAAGGCGTCTTCCCTCTTAGTAGGACGCCTTTCATATGCAGAAAGATGGCTGCCACATTTCCCTTGGCATTAGATTAGGCAACCCTGGGGTGAAACACTGCCCGAGCTCAACTGAATGAAGTACTCTCAGACTACGAGACGTGGCACACGCTGAGTGCAGCTGCATTCCTCTGTGCACTAGACTAGACAATCTTGGGCTGAAGCACTTTGTCGAAATCTTGTTTGTTAGTATTTTTCCGTTTATATTTATAAATACAGACAAAGGAAAAAAAGTTTTCCGTCTGCATTTATATGTGAAAATCCGTTTAAACGGAAAACCGGGAGCCTTATATATATTGTACTAGAAAACAAATAACAAGCATTGGCATAGCCAATAGGTCTCACCTTTGGGAACTTATAAGTATTTAGTTATGCAGCACAATATCCTTGGTGCAACAACATCAACTGTTGCATGGATAAACACTTATAAGGTCCCAAAGGCGAGACCTATTGGCTATACCAATGCTTGTTAAGGTTTATGGTTCGATAATGGGGGCACTTTTATGTTGGTGCCAAGATAGGAAGGAAGTGCACGTGAAAGCGGCTCATACATGAATAAATGGGACTGTGCCAGCACTGGCATCAGGCTATCGTGCTGTGCCAGGCCTCGCTGCCACTTACTAATTGTAACCGCTACAGCCTGTGATGCCCACAATGCTACAGACCTAGAGTACCAGCAGGCTAAAAGGTCCCTGCTCTTAGCAGCAGCGGTCCCTCCATTTAGTCAGTGCAGGCTGTGATGCCAACTTAAAAGGGGCTCCAAATCCGAGACAAAAATAAAATTAAAACAAATACAAAGTGGTCGGGGTACCTATCGCATGGACTGGGCAGTCAGGTAGGCAGTGTAACCAGGCCCACTATAGACATTTGGGTACTTCAGAGGGAACCAGGCAGCCAGGGGCTCCTCTGGAGAGTTCAGTTACTGGAATAGTACGGGTGCCTATGAGATGGTAGTGTGGCCAGACCCAGTGCAGTGTAGTGCTGTGAGACAGCCAGTAGTGTCAGGTGGCAGTCATGAGGATAGAACATAAAAGCTACAGTGGATGAGACATCGCTTCAGTCCTTGAGATGTCTGTCTTCCTGACAGACTCGAGGTTCTGACGGCACCCAAAAGGCGAGCGACGAGCTCCCGCACTGTAACGAAACATGCTGCCTCTCCCCGGAGATTAGTCCCTTCTCTCTGTCTATTCACATGGAACCCTGTCTCGCCTATTGAATGTATGAAGGATAATTTCAAATAATAAAGCGCCATTATGCTGGTGTGCCAATTCTCTATGCAGCATGACAATTGTGTTCATCAAATAACAATGTTTTCCCCAAAAAAACCTGAACGCAGACATGCCCCAGAGCAAACACAAATAAATTGTGTTTTCTATCAAACTGTTTCAAAGATTGAGAGAAACTGATTCTGAAGAAAAATGATTTGTATTGCGGGTCTCGCTATTAGAATATCAAAACCACAAAGGCAGTCACCATGGAAATCGCTGAGAAACAATTGATCTAAAGGGCATTTGCAATTTAGCTCTACCTGGCGGGTCTGATATCTGCGTATGCGAGAAGGGAGAGTGTCGAGGTGAGATTTAATAGCCCTTAGTCTTGAAAGAAAGCCACCATTATGCCGCTGTACCAATTTTTGTATATTGCAAAAAGGTTTTTATAGTTGTCAGTACGACGGAACAGCCTTGAAAAGGGAGCAATTTTAGGTTGCTGCAAAACAAAAAAATCTTTAAGCTGCTGTTTGCCTAGGGAAGGAGAAGTTTGGTCTAAAGACGAAAAATGATGGCTTTGGACCATCGGAAAGTATGTTCAAATCTCGGCCTTGACCCAACATCATGTGATTCTGGGCAAATCATTTAATCTCCTTGTGACAAAAAAGTGACATAGTCTGGTTCTTTTGTAAAGTTGTCTTATACCTGTGGGCCAGGTTTGCCCTATAAAGAAATCACATGTTAAGAATAGTTGCCAAATGCTTTCTGGGAGATGCAGTTTGGGTTCATCCTAGTGCTCTCGTTGAACTACGGTGATGCGAGAGTATGGCAGGAGGCATGGTGTCTTTAAACCCTCCCCCTCCCGCTACCAGTCTAGGGGGCGCAGGTCCTTCAGTAGATCGGAGGGGCTGCTCTAATTGTTATTCACCAGTCTGTGAAGGTAGCCTGGAAATGTGACCTCTGCTTGGTGCATTTCCAGCCTGCCTTTCACACCTCATTTACGCAGGGGCGTAACACAGGCCCCAGCAGCCCCCGTAGTGCGGGGGGCACTAAGCTCCAGAGGGCCCCCTCGGCACTGCACTATGCCCAGAGAGCTCCTGATTTAGCCTGGAGGGGGCCCCTCTGCATGCCGTGCAGGGAGGCCCCCTCAATTTTTGTTACGCCAGTGCATTTACGGTGATGGGAGGGGAGGAGCAGGAGCAAATCACAAGCCCTGTAGCCAGCGGCGCAACTAGAGCCACATTTAGTGGGGGTGGGGGGTTGGAAAAATATTTTGGGTCTCCCAGCAATAGTTAGATTGGAGATACAAAGGCTCTAGACGTAGTGACAAAACAACAAAGCCTCATTAACAAGCTAGAGGTCTTTAAAAGACCTGTGAAGTACTCGGGTGCGGCTTTGCCCAGGAAGCTGACTAAACCCAGGCAACCACATACGAGGGGGGGCCTGTCTGCAGCTGAGGGACGTGGCAAGTCACCTTGGCTAGAGCACGTCCCTCAGCTGCAGACGTATCGGTTCAAAATTGTAGTAATGAATTGCAAACATAACAAGATAAACTATATGAACCACAATGCCCCAGGAACTAAATCATGTGACTAACATGAAGTAATCATTGGTTTAAATACAGGAAGTACTTTGGGGGCGGCACTGTGATAAAGTTCTAGGTTAGAACGAAACGCGTTGGTGTTTGTTTGTTACGGAAAAACCTAATAAAATCTGAGATTTACCAAGAAGTTTGCTGTGGTGCGATCCTTTGCTTTTCAACAGGAAAGTGTGGAGAATATAGAGCGGGTTGCTCACCCGCGGGACACCGCACGGCTGTATGCAGCGCCTAGCCGCGAAATTGAGCAAAACGTGAAGAAAAAAATATATATATACATATTTGTTTTTTGATAAAGTATCACGTTTCATGTGAGGGGCAAGTCAGTAAAGCCGCACATTTTGAAAAGAAGACACATGGGCTCCATTAGCATCATGCCATGCTGGGAGAAACAAATCGTACAATGTTTCAAAAATGAAGTTGGGTGAGACACACGCAACAAAAGAAAAGTCGAGCGGCCGCCATTATTAAAGTCCAAGCAGAGCATGCTGCATTGCAAAAAGTCATTACATTGCGGGTGACCGTGTCGTGCCTACAACAACAGGTTGGGGAAAGTCTTTTAGGGAAATAGTGCTCCAGATTGTAAATAAAACATACAGTGCAGCAACACATGTAAGGGGGCAGTCACAATGGGAGGTTACAACATGAGAAAAGGTGGCTCTATGGGAGAACTAATCCTATTTATTTATAAATGTTATATAGTGTGAGCTAGACGAAAAGGTATCAGAGCGCTTTAAATAAAAAGAAATAGCATATTACAGCTTTACATGGGATGCATACAATGAGAAATAGAATACGTAGTTCTGTGTAGGATGCTATATACTTAGATTAACGAGCAAGCATAAATAGAGATAAAGAGAATAAGGCAAAAAAAGGAGTGTTTACAGTGAGCGGACTAATTAGAAGAGCATAAATTATAGAAGTGAATGACATACTTTATCACTGAAACAATCAAATAACTAACTATCCCAAACCGTCGCGTAATGGAGAGAATGAGCTATTGGAGCCTAGTTCAGTTGGCATGTGTGGGAGGTATTTGTTGAGGAGGAGTTTCAGGTTCCCTTTGAAGCAGGAGAAGGAGCAGTGGCATTGGAGGTATTTAGGGAGTGTGTTCCATATACTGAGTGAATTCTATTGACCAATGAAAAGCCACCATTTACAAATTACAGTAACATGAGACAATTAAAAAAATGGGCAGAAAGTGGGAGGAGCTACACTCCCATATCCTGAATACAGCATGTCTCAAAGGGATAGCACAAGCGCTACCCAGGCGAGACGTAATACGGCCCTTGAATAGGAATGAAAGCCCTTGGTAGCCTAATGTTATCTAAATCTGGAGACTAGTCAAATGTAGAAAGCATGTTAAAACTCACTTCCCAGCCGGGATGAGATGAAAACTGTAGATCAATGGTTTGTCCACGGGGCAAGGTAACCTAATTGGGAAAATTAATTAAATTAAGATCGCTATACAAGATATAGTGCCAAAGTTCATAATGCCATCTTTGATGCAATCTTTCCTAGCTTTTCAGTGCAGGACAGTAGAAAAACGAATTTGCCGGGAGTTGCGCTGAGTGTGGCACTTCTTTACGATCCCAAAGGGATTCTATAAGGACAGTATCCACTGGGGGGGGGGGGGGGGGGGGGGGGGGGGGAATCTGATTCATGGATTCATAAATTGCAGCCAAGTGAGTTAGCAGCTCTCCTACCTGAGCAGAAACCTGTCCAGGCTCTCTCCTCCTCATGGGGGTCGCAGATCTGGGGTCTGAGGGGGGAGGGGGGGGGAGCAGGTCTGGGGTTTGAGGTGGGGCAGGGGCAGATCTGGGGTCTGAGGGGGGGCAGGGGCCAGACATGGGTTGTGTGAGGGTCTGAAGATGGAGGTAACTGCCCACCAGACAGGGCTCCTTCCTCCTCTGCAGCAGGCTGCATTCACGAGGAGAGGCTGGAAGTGATGTCACCACCGCTGCTTGTGCTGTCTCTGCCGCCGCCGCCCCGGAAGAGGAAACCCTCCTCCTTTTCATTCAATGTGTGCTCAGTGGGTATCATCGTCAGAGAAGCGCCCTCTGGTGGCCGCTGACGGAACCGCCGCCTCCAGCAGTGAATAAATTTCACACAAACAAGTATTTATACCTGTAAAGACCTGGGATTTCAGATGTCACAGACGTGAATGTTTTTAAGGGTCAGACAGTTCAAGTACAGGGCCTCACACATGGCTGCTGCTGTGGAAAAGTATTCATAGCTTCACTTCAGATGAGCATCTTCCAAACACTGACGTAAAGGACTTGAGAGTGTTTACAGAAAGGTGACAACTGGAAGTGCCAGTCTGTATTTCAATGAATATATCTGAATTTCAATGAATATAGCTGTATTTCAATGAATATATCGGTATTTTAATGAATATATGAGTATTTCGGTCTATTTTGCAATCAATCTGGATAGCTTATTTATTCTTTTAAATCATTTATTTGCAGTTTTTCAAATCCACAACGTGCTAGATAGCAAAGTAAACAGAGGTAAATACCATGGAGTTTTAAACACTAGATCAAGTACAATGTGGCATAGGTCATGTGTCAAAGCGACAATTGAAGGAACAGCTTATTTCTAATTTTCCTGTGACTGTGGCTTATTCCTTATATTTGATCCGGTTTTATATCCTCGAACAAGACTGAATTGTAGGTTCTAATTAGGTTTTGAGTTTCTGGTTTGAGAGCACAACTGTCTCCTAAAATATTAAGATAGCGGCCTCTTCCAGGCTTTGTTTTTTTGTTTACAGTAACCACCATCCTCTCTCAACAAAGATTCACTTACAAAAAATAAAGCAATGTATCTTTGAAACAACTAATTCCTAAGATAGAGATATCAAGTATGAACCAGAAATTTCTCACACAGTTTGCATTGTATCATAAAAATGAGTGGGTGTTACTGATCTGAGGAGCAGGGGAGGGGCATTTCACTACTCGAAAATATTCTACTCCTTCACATAGGCCCCTATATCATAGTTAGGGCTCCCAGTTTTATGGTATTTATTTTTATGCCAATTTTTCTGTATTTATCCACATTTAATTTTACCACAAGCAAAAGACGACCCTACAGCTAGTATTTTTCCACATTTATTTAAATTGACAATTTTATTAGTTTTCTAGTACAATATAGTATATATTTAGGGCTCCCGGTTTTATGGTATTTCTTTTTTGAACATTTCCGTCTGTATTTATCCATATTTATTTTTTCATCATTTTATCTGTATTTATCCACATTTATTTTTGCCGCAAACAAAAGAAAATGCTGCAGCTAGTATTTTTTCACATGTATTTAAATAGACACTGCACACTTGCTCTAAGTTGTTATAGGTTTAGATATATTTATATATACCTAAAATCAAATAAACACAATATATTCATCTGAAAACTTAGCAAAATAATTTAAAGAGAACATAGGCCTAAACAGACCTTGAGTAACTTCCATTAAGAAACCTTTACTGTGGGTCTGTATACTAGGGACCAGAGGGAGGATAGAACTAGCTTTTTGTAAACAGCTTTAAATCCTGTCAACTTGTCACATTTGCTGTGCATTCAAAGACAGAGGTCAAATGACAAGCTGTGTCTATGAGGAAGCAACCCATTCTTCTTTCTCATTGCAGAATAACTTGTCTGGGATTATTTAGACCTACATAAGAATTCTTTTGGCAGATTTGTGTACTATTTTTTTTTCCAGTATACACTATTTATGCCTTGCTAAAACGCAAGGTGACTGTTCATATTTTTTAGGGCAAGTGTGAGTGAAATGCTTTTTTTCAAAATCGGAAATATTCTTCCCCTGGAGGAACTGGCCCTGGAGGTCTTGCAGTGCTTTACCCGAGCACCAGTTAAATGTACGTGTTCATATGCATTGTTTACAGGAATGTGGAAATGAAGTGATATTCCCAGAATCACATGAAGGTTTTCGGATGCAGCATCCTAGATCACTCAATGAAAGTATTTAAATTGATTAACTGGCCTAAAGTGTTACACCCTGCAACAAAAGGGCCACAAAATTGCGTACACAATAAAGCTATGTACTGCTCGCCCTCCCCCTTCCGCTCTGAAGCAAACCTAAAGACAAGGGGCTGCTGAAAGCGCCGACCAAGGTAAAGTACTGCACATTCAATAGGGGAAGGCACTCAGAGGCAGGAGCAACAGGCTCTAACACTGCCCAGCTCACCTGTATACTGCGAAGCACTCTCAGATTACGAGACCTAGCACACATCCAGAAGTGACACGGGGAGAGCATGCTGGATGGGGATGACTACCACAGGCTCCCCCCAGGGGTCCTGATGAATGACCTGCAAAAGGAGAGTGTCAAAGGCGTCTTCCCTCTTAGTAGGACGCCTTTCATATGCAGAAAGATGGCTGCCACATTTCCCTTGGCATTAGATTAGGCAACCCTGGGGTGAAACACTGCCCGAGCTCAACTGAATGAAGTACTCTCAGACTACGAGACGTGGCACACGCTGAGTGCAGCTGCATTCCTCTGTGCACTAGACTAGACAATCTTGGGCTGAAGCACTTTGTCGAAATCTTGTTTGTTAGTATTTTTCCGTTTATATTTATAAATACAGACAAAGGAAAAAAAGTTTTCCGTCTGCATTTATATGTGAAAATCCGTTTAAACGGAAAACTGGGAGCCTTATATATATTGTACTAGAAAACAAATAACAAGCATTGGCATAGCCAATAGGTCTCACCTTTGGGAACTTATAAGTATTTAGTTATGCAGCACAATATCCTTGGTGCAACAACATCAACTGTTGCATGGATAAACACTTATAAGGTCCCAAAGGCGAGACCTATTGGCTATACCAATGCTTGTTAAGGTTTATGGTTCGATAATGGGGGCACTTTTATGTTGGTGCCAAGATAGGAAGGAAGTGCACGTGAAAGCGGCTCATACATGAATAAATGGGACTGTGCCAGCACTGGCATCAGGCTATCGTGCTGTGCCAGGCCTCGCTGCCACTTACTAATTGTAACCGCTACAGCCTGTGATGCCCACAATGCTACAGACCTAGAGTACCAGCAGGCTAAAAGGTCCCTGCTCTTAGCAGCAGCGGTCCCTCCATTTAGTCAGTGCAGGCTGTGATGCCAACTTAAAAGGGGCTCCAAATCCGAGACAAAAATAAAATTAAAACAAATACAAAGTGGTCGGGGTACCTATCGCATGGACTGGGCAGTCAGGTAGGCAGTGTAACCAGGCCCACTATAGACATTTGGGTACTTCAGAGGGAACCAGGCAGCCAGGGGCTCCTCTGGAGAGTTCAGTTACTGGAATAGTACGGGTGCCTATGAGATGGTAGTGTGGCCGGACCCAGTGCAGTGTAGTGCTGTGAGACAGCCAGTAGTGTCAGGTGGCAGTCATGAGGATAGAACATAAAAGCTACAGTGGATGAGACATCGCTTCAGTCCTTGAGATGTCTGTCTTCCTGACAGACTCGAGGTTCTGACGGCACCCAAAAGGCGAGCGACGAGCTCCCGCACTGTAACGAAACATGCTGCCTCTCCCCGGAGATTAGTCCCTTCTCTCTGTCTATTCACATGGAACCCTGTCTCGCCTATTGAATGTATGAAGGATAATTTCAAATAATAAAGCGCCATTATGCTGGTGTGCCAATTCTCTATGCAGCATGACAATTGTGTTCATCAAATAACAATGTTTTCCCCAAAAAAACCTGAACGCAGACATGCCCCAGAGCAAACACAAATAAATTGTGTTTTCTATCAAACTGTTTCAAAGATTGAGAGAAACTGATTCTGAAGAAAAATGATTTGTATTGCGGGTCTCGCTATTAGAATATCAAAACCACAAAGGCAGTCACCATGGAAATCGCTGAGAAACAATTGATCTAAAGGGCATTTGCAATTTAGCTCTACCTGGCGGGTCTGATATCTGCGTATGCGAGAAGGGAGAGTGTCGAGGTGAGATTTAATAGCCCTTAGTCTTGAAAGAAAGCCACCATTATGCCGCTGTACCAATTTTTGTATATTGCAAAAAGGTTTTTATAGTTGTCAGTACGACGGAACAGCCTTGAAAAGGGAGCAATTTTAGGTTGCTGCAAAACAAAAAAATCTTTAAGCTGCTGTTTGCCTAGGGAAGGAGAAGTTTGGTCTAAAGACGAAAAATGATGGCTTTGGACCATCGGAAAGTATGTTCAAATCTCGGCCTTGACCCAACATCATGTGATTCTGGGCAAATCATTTAATCTCCTTGTGACAAAAAAGTGACATAGTCTGGTTCTTTTGTAAAGTTGTCTTATACCTGTGGGCCAGGTTTGCCCTATAAAGAAATCACATGTTAAGAATAGTTGCCAAATGCTTTCTGGGAGATGCAGTTTGGGTTCATCCTAGTGCTCTCGTTGAACTACGGTGATGCGAGAGTATGGCAGGAGGCATGGTGTCTTTAAACCCTCCCCCTCCCGCTACCAGTCTAGGGGGCGCAGGTCCTTCAGTAGATCGGAGGGGCTGCTCTAATTGTTATTCACCAGTCTGTGAAGGTAGCCTGGAAATGTGACCTCTGCTTGGTGCATTTCCAGCCTGCCTTTCACACCTCATTTACGCAGGGGCGTAACACAGGCCCCAGCAGCCCCCGTAGTGCGGGGGGCACTAAGCTCCAGAGGGCCCCCTCGGCACTGCACTATGCCCAGAGAGCTCCTGATTTAGCCTGGAGGGGGCCCCTCTGCATGCCGTGCAGGGAGGCCCCCTCAATTTTTGTTACGCCAGTGCATTTACGGTGATGGGAGGGGAGGAGCAGGAGCAAATCACAAGCCCTGTAGCCAGCGGCGCAACTAGAGCCACATTTAGTGGGGGTGGGGGGTTGGAAAAATATTTTGGGTCTCCCAGCAATAGTTAGATTGGAGATACAAAGGCTCTAGACGTAGTGACAAAACAACAAAGCCTCATTAACAAGCTAGAGGTCTTTAAAAGACCTGTGAAGTACTCGGGTGCGGCTTTGCCCAGGAAGCTGACTAAACCCAGGCAACCACATACGAGGGGGGGCCTGTCTGCAGCTGAGGGACGTGGCAAGTCACCTTGGCTAGAGCACGTCCCTCAGCTGCAGACGTATCGGTTCAAAATTGTAGTAATGAATTGCAAACATAACAAGATAAACTATATGAACCACAATGCCCCAGGAACTAAATCATGTGACTAACATGAAGTAATCATTGGTTTAAATACAGGAAGTACTTTGGGGGCGGCACTGTGATAAAGTTCTAGGTTAGAACGAAACGCGTTGGTGTTTGTTTGTTACGGAAAAACCTAATAAAATCTGAGATTTACCAAGAAGTTTGCTGTGGTGCGATCCTTTGCTTTTCAACAGGAAAGTGTGGAGAATATAGAGCGGGTTGCTCACCCGCGGGACACCGCACGGCTGTATGCAGCGCCTAGCCGCGAAATTGAGCAAAACGTGAAGAAAAAAATATATATATACATATTTGTTTTTTGATAAAGTATCACGTTTCATGTGAGGGGCAAGTCAGTAAAGCCGCACATTTTGAAAAGAAGACACATGGGCTCCATTAGCATCATGCCATGCTGGGAGAAACAAATCGTACAATGTTTCAAAAATGAAGTTGGGTGAGACACACGCAACAAAAGAAAAGTCGAGCGGCCGCCATTATTAAAGTCCAAGCAGAGCATGCTGCATTGCAAAAAGTCATTACATTGCGGGTGACCGTGTCGTGCCTACAACAACAGGTTGGGGAAAGTCTTTTAGGGAAATAGTGCTCCAGATTGTAAATAAAACATACAGTGCAGCAACACATGTAAGGGGGCAGTCACAATGGGAGGTTACAACATGAGAAAAGGTGGCTCTATGGGAGAACTAATCCTATTTATTTATAAATGTTATATAGTGTGAGCTAGACGAAAAGGTATCAGAGCGCTTTAAATAAAAAGAAATAGCATATTACAGCTTTACATGGGATGCATACAATGAGAAATAGAATACGTAGTTCTGTGTAGGATGCTATATACTTAGATTAACGAGCAAGCATAAATAGAGATAAAGAGAATAAGGCAAAAAAAGGAGTGTTTACAGTGAGCGGACTAATTAGAAGAGCATAAATTATAGAAGTGAATGACATACTTTATCACTGAAACAATCAAATAACTAACTATCCCAAACCGTCGCGTAATGGAGAGAATGAGCTATTGGAGCCTAGTTCAGTTGGCATGTGTGGGAGGTATTTGTTGAGGAGGAGTTTCAGGTTCCCTTTGAAGCAGGAGAAGGAGCAGTGGCATTGGAGGTATTTAGGGAGTGTGTTCCATATACTGAGTGAATTCTATTGACCAATGAAAAGCCACCATTTACAAATTACAGTAACATGAGACAATTAAAAAAATGGGCAGAAAGTGGGAGGAGCTACACTCCCATATCCTGAATACAGCATGTCTCAAAGGGATAGCACAAGCGCTACCCAGGCGAGACGTAATACGGCCCTTGAATAGGAATGAAAGCCCTTGGTAGCCTAATGTTATCTAAATCTGGAGACTAGTCAAATGTAGAAAGCATGTTAAAACTCACTTCCCAGCCGGGATGAGATGAAAACTGTAGATCAATGGTTTGTCCACGGGGCAAGGTAACCTAATTGGGAAAATTAATTAAATTAAGATCGCTATACAAGATATAGTGCCAAAGTTCATAATGCCATCTTTGATGCAATCTTTCCTAGCTTTTCAGTGCAGGACAGTAGAAAAACGAATTTGCCGGGAGTTGCGCTGAGTGTGGCACTTCTTTACGATCCCAAAGGGATTCTATAAGGACAGTATCCACTTGTCCTTGCTAAAATTTACATTTTGTTACAATCAGTCAGGGAACAAAGGGCCAGATGTAGGTGGTCCTTTACTGGTCGGTAAACCCAAAATTCGGTAAATTTCAGGTTTACCGACCAGTATTGAGCCATTTGACATGTAGGGGAGATACCGAATCGGTATTTACCGATTCAGTATTTACCGAATCATCATTTACCGATTAGGTATTTACAGAATCGGTAAATGATATGTAGGAAGCACTTTGAAGAGTGCTTCAGTGCTTTAAGGATTCGTTATTTACCACCAACTATTAGTTGGTGGTAAATAACGAATACCTCTGTAAATGCAAATCTGTGCATTTACACCAGTGCAATATGGCAGCCATACATGCCCTTAGGCCATGTATGTGTGCCACATGTGCACACAAGCACTATTCAGGGGTGCAACAGGGTGTCAATGTGACACCCTGCCACCCTTGAATGTTTCTCTATTTTACCGCATCGGTTTTTACCGATTCGGTAATTGGCATTCATTCCTATGGGCCTCCAGGCCCATAGGAATGAATGGCAATTACCGAATCTGAAAATACCAATTCGGTAAATACCGAATCTTAACGATTCGGTAATTTTTACCGAATATTTACCTACATAGCATTTACCGATTCTAAAATACCGAATCGGTAAAATTCTGTATTTTAGAATCGGTAAATACTATTTACCTACATCTCCCCCTTAGAGTCTAATAACTTAAAGTATAAGTAAAAGATTCATATATTCATTTGAAGTTGTAAAACTCCACGTTCGATTTCTGAAGAACGAAAAAAATCATTGTGGCTTCTCTCTGCGCTTCTGGTTAACGAAACACGGCAGAGAAGACCTACAACATAAGCGGGATGCAGCTGGCAGCCCCAGCGTGTACATGCACGTTTTTACAGTGTTTAAAGATGGCCAATCAGTTGGGTGGCGGTTTAGCTGCCGCTTGCTGTATGGTACAAGTGGGATGATACAAAGTATGTATCTCAGACTACCCAAGGTTACAGTCCTATTTTTCAATCACAAACTTACTTCAAATGTTTAGTTTGATTTAAGTTATTCCTGTAACTGTTAAAAACAAAGAGATAGATCTTGAGAACACAATTTGTCACAAGGTGAGGCTGAAAAACAAATTTCCTGGTTTTATAGATTCCATCTTGTATGAAACACAACGTGGATGTCACGGTCTGTGATGGTGAGACCGGGACTGTTCTTATCAAGGAAATGCCACTGAGTGCGAGCTGCCCAGACCTTTAATAGAGAGTTCTCAACCACAATATTTTGGCAAAGAGGTCAAGCCAGGAATAAATGGGTGAGGTTTGTGGCTGCCCAACTCTGTGAACTAAACACCTTGTTGCAGGGTTCACAAGGATTTTTTAAAGCACTCTGTACTTTAACAGAGCCTGTTTCCAAACACTCAAAGTGTTTACAGATAATAGACTAAAGGAATAAGGAGATAGTGATGCCTAAGAATATATTTCATACCAATCAAGTTACTTCCTGTGTAAACTTGGCTCACCAAATGCAGCAATAGCAGACAGAAAAGGCATACTTTAAGATCCATTACTGTCTAATCTATGTTTCTTCTAAACATTAGGGGATTCAACAAAATGTATCCGGTTTTATAAAACAAAAAAAACATAAAAGTCATACATATGAAGTTTTTTTGCAGCAGGCTGCTGGGGTTCTGGACAAGGAGATGGAATTGGCTATTAGACGATTATCTCGCTCACCTTCCCACCCTTCCCTAGTGGTTTCTTCTGTTGCTCCATATGCTGGTTCCCATTCTCAGCCTCAGTCCCCTCAAGTAGGCTTGGTGAACATACCTCAAGATATGCCTCAAAACCAGGCTGTGGGTATTAACCCTCCTTACACCAGTTGTTGTCACGCGGGTCGGTGCCCAGTCGCCAATTTTTAGGTCAGCCCCTGACATGACCCCTGGCAATGGGTTGGGCCCAGGAGGCGATAAAAGGAAGCGTTCCCCGGTTGGGGGCCCTTGTAAACGCAGAAAGAACATTGGATCACAGTCATCTTCAGCAGTCCACCCAGTAGTGCCTAACCTGGATGCTATTCAGTTAGACATGCTCAAAGCCGCCTTGCTGTCAGCACTTGGAACTAAATTGGACCACATCCTACTACAACTTTCTGCACTGGAAAGCAACCTGTCTGCACTGATCGCCTCATTGCAAGGGGACCATGTCCTTCTCTCCACAAGTATCCCTCCTACAAGGCCTATGATCTCAACCACCATTTCCAGTCCCAGTGGTAGTGGCACGGGGGTAGGAGACAGAGCAGTGTCTATCACAAAGCAGCCTAGTCACATGGTAGGAGATACAACGCCACCTATTATGCCCAGAACTGACCCTAAAGACCGTCCAGCCAACCGGAGGGGGGCAGGGGTCGCCCTGAACTCAGTATCTTTTCAGTGTCTGCAATCTCAGGGTTTCAAAGTGGGTGGATTGTACAGTTCCGATGATAGGTGGGAAGGGCTGGAAGCCATGCCCCCGGGGACTAGAATAACTATTCTCCTAGTTTGGGCTCTGTTCATCTCCTACCTGAGTCCACTCCGCTTGTTGTGGTGTTAGCTAGAGTACCATGCCTCAACCCCGGGACCAAGGAAGACTTTTACCAGCTGAACAATAAGGTGGTGCACTGGCTCAATTCCAACACTGACCCTGGGCTTAGGGTGGAAAACCAAATTCTCATGGTGCGCTGTACACAGTGGGTTGGTAGCGCCAAGAAATCCGGGCTAGGGGACTGCATTATCATCAATTTTAACAATCCAGTTATGGTAAGCCGCATCTTAAGCACGGTTGCCCAGTCTAACTACAGGTGTTGAAACTGAGCAATCTTGACACTTCTACAGACCCAATTATTACCAACTACGGTCCCAGCTTGAGCTGCTCCAAGATGTGGGCCATAGGGGTCGTGCAGAGGGGATTACAGGGGTAAGCACAACAAATAAACTAAACTAAACTCTGAGCTCATAGGAAGATTGCGATTGACAATGGGTGGGTCCCTCTGTCCCTGTGGCACCCACATCCCAGGGAAATATATCGCCCTCGGAACAGGTATCGAGTGTGAATGGAGGGTATACATTTCTTTCTTGGAATATCGCGGGGCTGGAGAGTAAGATCGAGAACACCGAATGGTTGGCCCTTGTTAAGAGCTTTGATGTGATATGCCTCCAGGAAACTTGGGCTGTAGACAATGATTATCACCAGGATGGGTATTAAACCCTCTTCATTCCAGCTACCCTGTCCAGGTCAGGGAGAGCCAAGAGGGGCTTATCACCTTTGTTATGTTATGTTATGTTACGGAATCTTGTATAGCGCATGGCTACCCCAGCAACGGGGCGTCCCAGCGTTTGCAGACAGACCTGACACTAGTGCGACAGAGGATGTGCTAGATGGACGGGAACAACCAAGTTTTCGGAATAGCAGATGGTTTGAAGTGGCTCGAGCTTTTAGGGGGATGGAGTTACAAAGCTTAGGGGCCAAGTACCTAAAGGAGCGGCCGCCGGCTCTGCTCCTCCGAATCTTGATGGTACGTGCTAAGGAAAGATCCGCTGAGCGGAGTGCGCGTGTAGGGATATAAAAGGAACATAGTCCTTGAAGAGTTTGGGGGCCAGCGCTATACAAGATTTTGTGGGTAAGGCAGAGGGTCTTGAATTGTAAGCGTTGCTTTATAGGTAACCAGTGTAGACGCCGTAGAAAAGGGGATGTATGACAGGTTTTGGGTAGAGCAAACAGAACACGGGCAGCAGCGTTTGTGCTCTTTGCATCCTGTTAATTGTAGTCGTGTTAGAGCCTAACATGAGGGAGTTGCAGTAGTCTAGATGGGAAAGGACTGACGCCTGGACTATGAGCTGGCGGGTGGGGGGCTCAAAAAACCCCAGAATGGGTCTGAGAGAACGCAGAAGCCCGTAGCAGGTGCCCGCCACTTTTTTGGCATGGGATTCCAGATTGAGCGAGTTGTCAAGCATCACTCCTAGATTTTTTACTAGCTCCTTAGGTATAGGAGCTAGTCCCAATGCAGGAGGCCACCAATGCTCATCCCATGTCTGCGTGCCATTGCCAATCAGGAGTATCTCTGTTTTGGAGGAGTTTAATTGAAGACAGTTGTTAGATAGCCACCTAGATATGGCCAGAATGTCTTCTTGGAACTTCATTTGGTCTAACACATTGTTATTAGAGAAATTAAAAATTAGTTGTGTATCGTCCGCATATGATATTAGTTGAATCTTACGTTCCCGGGCCATCACGGCCAGGGGGCGGACGTACACATTAAACCACGTGGGACTGAGCGCAGACCCCTGAGGCACCCCACATTAAAGGGGGAGTCTGCTGGATGAGTACGGAGGGGTGTGCACCTGGAAGGAACGGTCAGATAGGAATGACGCGAACCAATCCAGGGCCGTTTCCCTGACTCCAATCTCTCACAGTCTCTCAAGCAGTATCTTGTTGGAGACCGTGTCAAAAGCCGCACTCAAGTCCAGCAGAATCAAAATAGAGGTTGCGCCCATATCCAATGAAGCTCTTAGATGTTCAGTAACTGTTAGCAAGGCAGACTCCGTGCTGTGGTTCGCACGGAAACCGTTTTGGGATTCATCTAGGATCCCATTGGACTCTAAGTAGGCAGTCAGAGTGAGATTGACATGCGCTTCTGCCATTTTTGCAAGGTAGGGAAGCAGTGAAATGGGCCGGAAGCTATCAGGCCGAGAGGGATCGAGTGATGGTTTCTTCAAAAGGGGCACTACTTTGGCATGCTTCCACGATTTAGGGATGGAGGCTAGCTGAAGTGACTTATTAATCAGCACCCGGCCTTCCTGCAAGGAAGCTGTCCTTGGCATCTCCGCTACCTGTAGGAAAGTGGGTTTCTGTTGCAGTAACACCCCACTTTCTGCCAGACTACTGATGCACTTTTTCTTTGTGTACCCCGGGTCCCTGCCAATTAGGTTCCCAGGGCCTGAGTTCTTGCCCCAAAACTAACCCAATTGACATCTCTGGCTACATGTCAGCCCCTGGTAAATGGTACCACAGGTCTCCAGGGCACTGTGACAGAGAACGCCTCTAATGGCTGCAGCACTTATTGTGCCACCCTTAGAGGCCCTGTACCCTGACACTCACACACTGCCTTTGCAGGCTGCGTGTCATGATGCAGAAGAAAGTGAAGAGTCGACATGGCACCAATCCTTGTGTGCCATGCCCACAAACCACTGCCCTGTCTTACATAAGTCACCCCTCCAGCTGGGTGCCCTATGCCAGTGGTGAGGGTACAGGTGCATGAGCCCTGTACCCCTACAGTGCCCAAGTCTATTCCCGGGCACTTTAAGTGCAGTGCTGCCATTAAGAGTATATGGTACTGGGAGTTTGTCATTACGAACTCCACAGCACCATAATGTCTACACTGAAGACTGGGAAGTTTGGTATCAAACTTCTCAGCACATTAAACCCACACTGATGCCAGTCTGGGATTTAATGTAAAATGCACAACAGAGGACATCTTAGAGATGCCCCTTGAAACTCGACCAACTCCTAGTGACCTGACTGATTGGCTGCTTAGGCTGCCACCACCAGACATGTTTCTGGACCCCTGGGTTGAGAGCTTGATGCTCTCGGGGACCTGAAACAATGCACATCCTGGGATGAGGTGCCATGCCTCCACCCCCAGGATGGGCAGGGTTCATGAAGGGGAAGCTTCAAAGGCATGCCATGCAGCCTTTGTGAGCCTCTCCAGACCATTTGCCACTTTCAGCAACTGTTCCCCACTGGTTCTACCCCCCACTTTGGGCGGGAGAACCCGCAGGAAAAACAAGTGAGGAAGAGAGGTGTGCCACCTCTGCCAACTCCACCCCTAAGGTGGGGGAGGCGAGGTGAAGCACTACCTCGAGTCCCTGCCATCTTGAGGATGGGGGACCCAGCCAACCAGGGACAGGCTTCAGCCCCACTCCCACTGGAGAGTGGCAGAATAGGGGGTGTACCCACCCCAGGGGAATGGACCCATTAGTCCCTGCCCTTTACCTACCTTTAATGCCCCTAAATTTCGTATTTAGGGGCACCCTGAACCTTCCTTCCTCAGATCCAGCAACAACAAGAAAAGAAGAGAAGAAGGACGAGAATCTGCACAGAGCTAATAAGAGGACGACGCCCACTGACTTGGCCCAAGCTCTACAGGCCTGTCTCCCCTAGAACCTGCTCCTGCAAAACCCCGGCGTGTCCAGTAGCCAGCTACCTCACAAACCCCGGAGGACCTGCCTTCACTTTCAAGACTGTTTCTCTTGTGAACACCGGACATGTTTAAACTGCAGCTTCTGGTGCCAGCCACAAACCGAGAATCCAGACCACTGTGCACCTGCCGAACCTGGCACGAGCTTGAGTGAAACAACACCACAAGGAGGTCCCCCCGGCAATCCTGACTAGAGATCCAGCGACCCCTGACCTGTCTCAAGCCTCCAGACAACGCCTGCAGCCTCAATCCAGAGGTCCCCCCTACCGCGACCAGAGCAGGTAAGAAAAACTGATGTTGAAAGGGCCCCCTGCACTCCACGCCCCACGGCCTTGTGTGCCCAACCAACCCTCAACATCCCAACTTACCCCTCGAAGTGGTGGTCGCTCCTCGAAGATCCTCGTCCCCGAGCCTGCAGTGTTTTGTTTGTCCCGAGAATTTCCATTGAAATCAACAGGGCACCCGACCTCAAAACAGCCCCCTGTGCCCGGCCGCCCTAGTGCCGCGGAGGGTCCACCTTTGGTCCCCAACTTGCCCTGAGCAAAACCCTAAGAGCTTTACTCCCACAATCCCGTGGCCTGCTTGCCAACCACACAAACCGGTGCTCCCCTATCCTCCATAGGATAACATTGGGCCTCAACATTCTGCACCCCGCTGTCCTAGTGCCGCTGAAGGTGTAACAACAGTGCATCATTGACCCTGGGCGACCCCTGAGTCTAACCCTAGAACCTGAACACCCACAGTTGATTACTTACCTGAAAACCGTTATTCTGTTTTCCCTACATAGGATAACATGGACACTTTTTCTCCAAAATGTTTTTAAGTGTGGAGTTTTGAAACCTCAAAATAGTCTTTAAAAATTGCACTAATAACCAAAACATGTTTACTTACCTGTTTCTAGGGAATGCCCCAGTGCTGAATCTAGGTATCCAGCATTGAGTTAGAAAAGTAATGCAACAAGTAACTTACCTGCAATTTATTGTAGAAGACCATTCATTTCAATGTGCTGCTCCAAAAAGTTTCCAAGTGTGGTGTTTTGAAAACTGAAAATATTCTTTAAAAATCATGTGAATAACCAAAACGTAATTACTTACCTGTTTCGAGGAAATGTCCTAGTTATGAATCTAGGTATCCAGCACTGAGTTAGAAAAGTAACGTAAAAAGTAACTTACCTGCAATTTACTGAAAAAGCCAATTCATTTCAATGTACTTTATTTGCTAAGTGTTAGATACTACTGCTCCCCTGTAATTCAAACAAAGTACAATTTCTACTGCATATTTGAACTGTGTTCATACTGTTATTGTTATTTTTGATTTGTAACGCGCTCAATCACCTGCAGGCCTCTAAGCGCTCGGAAATCGATGGTACTAACAACAACTTTAGCAATACAGAGAGGCATCCACTAGCCTAGATGGCACTCAAGGACCTCCTAAACAGCAGCGTTTTCAACCCCTTTCTAAAGCGTAGGCGGTTCTCTTCCCTGCACAGTGGCTCAGGTAGTGTGTTCCATATCTGAGGAACCAGCACCGAGAAGGCTCTTCCACCCTTGGTGACAAGTTTGTACCGAGGGCAGACCAACAATTGAGAGTCTGAGGATCTGAGGGTTCTCATTGGGCTGTACACTGCCACACGGTCTTTAATGTATGCGGGCGCCATGCCATAGATGGCTTTGTGGGCTATACACAAGCTTTTAAATTCCACTCGCTCCTTGATGGGGAGCCAATGGAGGCTCTGTAACAGGGGGGATGCTTTGGTTCGTCTTGGCAGTCTAAAAATGAGACGAGCCGCATCGTTCATCACAACCTGTAGCCTATTTGTCAGGATTTTTGGCAGGCCAAGGTAGAGGGCATTTCCGTAATCTATCCTTGAGATCACGGTGGCTGCGACAATGGAGCGTAACATACAAGTAAATTATTACTGCAAAGTATTTTTATGCTTACCTGTGCCAGACTTGCATGGTTCTAGAAATAAAACAGTATTTTTTAATACAAAAACAATTGGCCTAGAGTTCAGTTCTTGAGTATATGAATTCATTTGCTGACTGAGTGTGTACATCAAATGCTTAACACTGTCCTCTGATACTGCCTCACTGCGCGACCAAGCTACCACTTTAAAGAGTAAGGTTCTATCTAACTTTAACCTCTATCTACCTCTGGAGAACTTGGACTCTATACACACTGTACCTCACTTTAGTGCAGTATACAGAGCCAGTTTCTTACACTACCTCACTATATGTCTCTCCCAATTCACATGTGATGTTGTTGTCCAGTGGAAAGAGCAAGCTACTTCTGGGTAAACTATTACAACGGGGGAGTTACACACCCGGATGAGGGCTGTATAACTCTGCTGGGGTCTGTATTTCAGGATAGCATCTTGAAAGGTCAGAGTTTTTTTTTTTTTTTTTTTTGGAAGACCTTTATTGCAATTGATACAAGTACACAGCAGCGTGCCTACAACCCATAGAGAGGGCCGGCTGCATCCAACGAGATAGAGAATAAAATGAAGCATACAATCAATGACATCTGGCATTACTGTGCGATATATGCAAGAGCAAACGATAAACCTTGCTCCAGGTACCACTTGTATCTTGTAATAGCATCATACACATTAAACGCGGTCTCATTTTGTAATTTTATATAACTAACAATACAGAACCCCAACATCCCTCCACCCAAACATCCCAGTATTCAGGTCATAGCATTGTCATATATTACAAAAGAGCATAGGTCAAGCAACGTACAATACGCATTTGATCAGGAAATCAGGTGATCAAACCTCGTGGCCCGTGATCGCCCACCCCAGCCTGTAGCACAAGTCATTGGCACACGGTTAAAAGGTCAGAGTTATCACTACATTTTTTTAACAGGGGATTTTAACACTCATGTGTGGGGACATCAGGCAAGGAGGAGTGGAAGCTATGGGCTGTGCACGACAAGCAGGCTTACACATGGAACATACTCCCCAGGGCATTGAGCTTAACTCCATCTTGCTTGAATTTGATCTGACATCTGTAATAAATAAGCTGCCTCCGGGGAAAACAGACATTACTCCCACCTTTATTGGAAGAGGGTGTGAGACCTTTATTGATTTTACCTTTGTATCTACCCCCTTTTACTCTCTGGTTACCGATTTTTCTGTGCAGGCGAGTGAATGCAGTGACCACAACCCCATTTGTGTCTCAACAGGCTGGACCCGAACACTTTGACACACCAAGGTGGGCGTGGGGGGGCTGGTGTCGCCCTTAAAGCGGTGGAAGCAGGAAGGAGCATAACGTGGGGTTGTATTGTCCCACAGCTACTCCATTAGTCCCTTTTAACTCAGTCTCGCAGTGAGTTTGCCACCTGTCTTGATGATGATGCAAGTGCTTCGGAAATCATGGGTGCATTTGGATCCATGTCTACTGTCATAAGGAAGTTACTACAAGCCCCGGGTGGGGGCCGTAAGCAACCAGGTCCACGATGGTTTGACTCACGTGCTCTCACGCTTCCAGGAACCTGAGACTGGCCTTGGGTGTTAAGCACCAAGACCGGGTGGCGGTCAAAGGACTAAGAAGAGCATATAAGGCTGCTCTAGCAACTCGCAAGCCTGCCCTGAAGGAGGAGGCCTGGATCGATTTAGTGGAGGCTAGTACACTGCGTAATAGCTCAAAGTTCTGGGGCATTATTAACAGCCCATTTCTATCTGGAAATAATGCTAATGACTAGAATTACTAAATGCTCATGTCACAGAGGATGATTGGGTACATAATTTCGAGAGTATCTTCCAGTCGGATACCCCTCCAATTGAGGGGCAGGAAAGGGTGGAAGGCAAGTCAGAACTTATTTTCACCATGAAAGAGGTGAGAGGCGGTATTCTGGGTCTGTCTAAAAACAAGGCCCACGTGCCAGATGGAATCCCGCCAGATCTCTACATCGCCCACATGAAAACCTGGGTGCCTGTCCTCACAACTGTTATCAATGCTGCAGTCCAGGTTGGCCGCTCAGATTCTTGGGCTTTATATAGTCCCGGCATTTAAAAAGTGAGATCGGTACAGTACCTATTGTTTTAGGCTCATTTCTCTGTGGTGAAGGTGGTGGGCCACATGGTACTTGACACACTTGTATCTTGGGTTGATGAAAACAACTTTTTATCCGATATCCAAAACGGCTTTCGCCCAGGTCGTTCCACTGTGGAACAGTGTTTGAACCTGTACATGGTTCTGAACAAATACACTGTGGCTCGTTCCAGCCCCATATACCTAGCCTTCATGGACCAGTCCTCATTATTCCACTGGGTCAATAGGTCCAAGCTGTGGCAGTTGATGACCTCCATTGGCATTGACAGTAACATCATTTTATTTCTGAGGGATCTTCACCGTGATTCAACCGCGGTTGTCTGCTATTCAAAGGACCTGAAAGTGTCCAGTCTGCTTGACATCAAGAGAGGGATGTGTCATGGGTGCATTTTAGCACCCGTTCTTTTTAACCTATATATTAATTCCTTAGCCAAGGCCCTTTTGGCCACAAATGTGGATTGTCCCCAGGTAGGCAAGTGTAGCCTACCAGTCCTTCTATACGCGGATGACGCAGTCCTCTTGGCGAGGACAGCTAGGGGCCTACAACTTCTCGTAAAGCTAAACAGTTCACTTTTAAACTCGGACTTTTGTCAATACCGAAGACCAATGTTTTCTCCTATTTGGGAGTTGTGTTTGGCGATTCCTTGAGTTGGTGCCCTTTGCTTACTTGGAAGAAAGGGGATCTAGTGAAAGCTTTTGCAGCTGTTTTTAACTTTGCTAGCAGAGTGGGAGGGAAGCCAATAGGGTCTCTTTTGCAGATATATGAAGCTAAATATATCTCAAAGGTTAGTTATGGGAGTGAGATATTGGGCCACATTGGGGTAGGGGCAGAGCAAAGTGCTGAAAACTCTTTCCTGCGATGGGCCTTTCAGTCCCACAAAGCACCCCATTTTATGTCGTGCATGAAGAGTTGGGGATGCCTTTCCTCTCAGATGTACTGACTTTCCGTCCCCTGGCTTTGTGGCTTAATATTTGGGCTAGGTAAGAAAATACAATTCGCAAAGATGTCCTATGGGAATGCCTTTCACTTGACCGTGTCTCGCGCATCCGATGGCTCCAGTATATAAGAGTAGGCCTTACCAGGGTAGGTGGGAACTATTCGCTAACCCGGAGCGCATATGTAAGAGGGACCTTTCTCTGGTCCAAGAGTGTTTTTTAAGAATGAGCCGCTGTGATAGAGAGGGAAATGAGCTGTGTTAGCCTAGTGTGCGTAAGTACATCGTGTCAAAAACTGTACCAACCAATGAACCTTATCTTCTAGGGTTTAAAAGCATCCATGATCATTTTCTAGTGACCCGGTTTCAGCTCAACCTCTTCCATTACCTCTTGGCACACCCTTGCAGCTTCCACAGAGGCCAGTGCCTCATGCCCTGTGGCTGCAACGGTGTGTCTCCTCAGGACATGATGCACTTTATAATGTTTTGTAGTTTTTATGCTGTCCCTAGAAAGTTATTGATTATTCCCATTCTCAAAAAAGCGGGTTTTAGGCAGGTGAGACCAACTCTTATCTTTTTACAACTTTTTACTGGTTGCTGTTAGACTCAGGTCAAGCTGAGATTAACTTCTGTACTGTAATTCATGCATTTTTATCTTGTGTTTTGATGAACTTAGACATATTATATTTGTCAATCTGTAACTTGGAAGATGTTTTATCATTTTATATATGACTTTTATTGTTTTCTTTTATAAAACCGAATAAGGTAGGTTGATAAAAATCACTAGGGGATTCATTTTCAGGGTAGCATGGTATCCCTCACAATAACTCCAGGAGTCACAGTCCACACAATGTACATGCTTTGTTCCCCCTACTTCCAACCTTACATATACCCCCAATCACCTGCCCAAACCTCCCCCTGATGATGCCAATGTGGTCCTCCGTCATCCCGCAGACCATATTTTTGGCCCCTTTGAAAGTTCCCATACAATAAAAATGCTGCAGTTGTAAATACATATAAACTACCATTTGTTGTGTTTGAAACATTTTATTGAATAATAAAACCTAATAAACATAAGCTGATTATTAAAGCAAAACAAAACATAAGTTGCTATGCACATAAGAGACAAAATGTGTACATAAAAATCAAAATACTGTAACAAAGCAAAGTTATGTAGAGCACAATTCTTAATTTCGGGTAAACTAGAAAGTTCAACAATAGAAACGTTCATAAAGAACAGGAAATACTAATTATTTTCCTTAAGCAATAAAGTCTGCACACTAAAATACTAAGAGAAATATACTGAACAATGAACATTTCATATGGAAATAGAATTCAATTTGAATATTTTAACCTCCTCAGCCTTATTTGACTCATGATTACAACCTGACTGCTTTCTGGAAAAGAACCACCTCATGGGGTTCAAAATCACATCTTTTCCAACAATAGGATTCAAATGATAAACTTGAATTTCAATTCAAGTTATTGATTTAGGCCTTTTTGGAGATCAACAATTTTAAGTATATACAAAATCCAGATACATTTGTGAAATTGTCACCTAAACTTTAATTCAATCCACCTTCTAATCAAACACTTCCAGCACGCATCACAGGATCACTTGTTGTTATCTTCCTAATTAGTGATAATTTTTCGGATGGCAACAACAATAAATATGTTTAGAATGTTACCTCCGAAAGCAAAAACATACCATTTCTGAATCATGATGCACAATAAAATGTAGGAACAGAATGGCATCTTTTGGTGTAGCATTCATTAAGGTTTGACCAGGCTTGAAACTAGAATTCCTGAACTTTTGGACATTTAAATGTCATATTTCAAAAGAGTTCAAACAGCCAGCACGAGCTCCGCGAAAAATAGAAGATGAGTGAAGATGTGCTGATAAGTAATCTATTGATGAAAAATACAGTGTTCAGGCAATGCTTGTGGATATAATCTATTCAGATTTTAACTCCATAGTTTGTTCAATAAATTGACTGAGCATAATACTTGAAGGTCCATCTGTCAGATCAGTTCTATTACAGTTTTAGTTGCGATAACACTAATAGAGATCATTGATAAATAGGTTTTAAAAGCCATGGGTGGAATTGATCCTTGGTCTAAATCTAGATTATTGTCTGCAATAGACACCAGTACAAACAAATCAAATCTAAAAGGATTGAATATGCTTATTATAGTGGTTTAGAGTAAACCCAGAAGACACACATTGTTCCTAAAACTCAGAAGATGTATCTAAAGATTATGATTACATCCTATTTTATGTCCAGAGACTGTTTTCCTGTTTAAGTTACAACATTTGCAAATATATTTAACAAAGCATTAAAGCTGGATGTCAGAAATTCTGTCTTTAAGTATTGTGTAAGAGTTACGTGTGATGGTTTTTATTTGATCTGAAGCAACACTAACACTAAATAGGTACATGTACAGGTTATCATTCAACTAACATTATTATCAAACTTAATTTGGAGGAAATTGAGAAAAATTGCCTCATGTACCAAGGGTTTTATTGTTAAAAAAAATCCACTGGTTCAGTATTTCACAGAGTTTGGAAATGCTAAACCCCTTTTAGAAATGTACTAAGCCCATTTAACAATTCAGAATTTGGAAGGGGAATGTTAATAGTTTACCTTCTTAATATTAAATACATCCTTAAGGTATGTATTAAACTTTGAAACCATATGTGGGCTGAAAAACAGTAACAGGAGGTAGTAACCCAAGGGGACATTTGTAAATCTGAAAGTAAAATGGGGTGCATTAAAAAATTCCATTATTTAAAAGCAATCACAGACACAGTAGTGTGCTGACTCTACAAGCAACCACTTTTTACTAAATGGATTATTAGTACATGAACCTCAGTATTTCCTATATTGCTGACATTTAGTCTCTAATATTTTTGTAATGTTGTGTAAATATGTGTTTCTGTTATTTCAATATTGTCATGAAATGTACCTATTCTTTTTGTCAAACATATTGAAATATCTTTATCACAATTTTTGGGGCTTTCTAAAAAGTGTTTCCATTCTCTAACTTGAAGCTTCCTAAGAAAAATACTGACGCCAGTTCCTGGTTTCTCCTAGATCATTTAGCTATCTCACTAAACAAGCACAATATTGATTTGTGAGCGGTGGTTATTGTAGTCATACGCACTGGGGTTAGTTCAGAAAAGACCAATATAGAACTTCCTTTATATTTAGAAATAATACTTGCAAAATTTATGTTCAATAATTTCAGATAATTTACTGATAAATATATCAGATAAAGAACACCCTAATTTCTTATACCTTGTGGTATCAAAAATCTGCTAGAATTAACAGACTTCTCTTCTAGATAAATCCAGGTATGAGAAGTTATTAAATGCGATTATCAACTTTCCGTTATTTTAACACATTTTCTCAGTGCACAGAGTATTTCCACTACATAGATCACAACATTTCATGCAATGGTCTGTGCTTGAACGTACAATGAAGGGGTAAAAATGTATTTCTACCACAAACAAGAAACCCTTGGGTCTATGAGGATTACTTTTGCAAATGAAGACCTAGCTAAGATGAAATATCCCTCTAAAGGGAAGATTTCCCTCACCCACCATAGTTGGCATGCTTCCTTATTGGGAATCTCCTTGCACCGTGATACAACCCCCTCACTGAGAGGAAGGAGTTCAGGCATATTTTGTTATAGAGAAAGGTATAACTAAAAACCACAATAATGAGCTCAGGGTAGTGGGGGCAGCAGAGTGAAAGTTAAAACTGGCTAAGTGTTTAGCCATGCAGATCAAGTAACAATGTGAAATAATTTCTATTAAAAAAAAGAAGACTATAAACTAAGCTAGACGTGACTTTATAACTGGTTAATCAAACGTTTCTGGAGGTTTAGTATATATAAACAACTCCTTCTTTCTATGGTGTGTCATAAAATTGATGCTCTAAATTTTGGTAAGAGTACACAATGTCAAAAAATTCAATACTGCTTTTATATAAATTTACTTTTAAAAGCTTGAAGTAAAAGACAATTCTAAGTGGCATTTGGTTATGAGTAGGCGCTAATGACTATTTACGGATGACAATGTAGTTAGTATTTTTTGTATAAGATGTGTTAAAAGTAGGGGTAGGGAAAATGGCTATTTTGGCCAAAGGCTCCCCTTTCTATATGCATGCCAGTTTTAATTTGTAAACAGAATCACAATTTTTTATGTGGTAAACTGTAATGTTAGATGAATCTATTTTACTCTGATAAGCAAGGGATGACGATGAACCGTTTTTTTGTCCCTGGTTTTAAATGGAAAAAGGTTGGAACAGACGAGGTGTTGGTTGACTTTGCCTCAGAAAATGGTTGTTTCCCGCATGCTGCTTTCATGAGACTTAAATCCCTTCAGTGGAAGAGGCGGCTGCATGCCTGCATATATGGCCAGATCAGTACTTGTCTGTTTCGGTTCTACAGTAGGGCTAGAATAGAAGCTGTTAAGGGCTTCCCATTGGTGCAGCAACTAGAGTGGCACCTGCTCCCAGATGCCTTAAAGGCCCACTGAACCCTGATAACTGCTGTTTGTCACAGTTCAAAACAGAGGCCTGATGGGCCCACAGAACAATGATTATTGCTGTTTTCCACAGTCCAAACAGAGGGCAGGGGTCACATTTTCTTTCTTGCCTTGGGGCCCAGGGCACACTGGCTAGGCCACTGGTTAAGGATGCGGCAGGGAAAAGGTGGCGAGACAGGTGGATTATTTAAACAGCTCGATGATGACTTCATGCCTGGGTATTAAAGTATTCATTGCAATTAAAGACTGAAGCAGGAATAGATCTCATAATATAGGAAGGCCTATGTACAAATGCAGCTCGATTAACGGCTGCCTTTTTACTTCTCACTTCTCACCTCTCCTAATTTACAGTTTTATTTTAGATGCAGACTTAAATTGTGACCTATTAATATGTTTATCTATCTTTAGGTTCCAAATGACCCATCTTTTCCATATGCAAGTATCAGACAGGTCGGGAAAGCCTAATGGCTTTGAACTTGATAAAGCCATATTAATCACTGTATTGAAATGCAAATGGCACGCAGAGGTGTAATCTACGTAATCCCATTATGTTCAGGGTACGGGAGGGTGTTGAGGGCATAAAGCACTTTGACAAAAACATTGCTGCCACCGTAGAAATTCAATCTTCCTTGTCCTACCCTAGTATACAAGTAGTACCACATTCTTTTTATACCTGAATTAAAACACAAAATAATACCGTATTTAAAGGCCCAGTTCAGAATTACATGGAAGGTGCACTATCCCAGACTACACAACGATGCAGTCTTTAGTGGGTGCTATCATCCCACACAGGGGGAGTACACCAGATTATGCTGGAAAAAGCATGTGGTGCCCCAACGTAGGTACAGTCGTAAACCACCAGTCTGCTTACAAAGTTAAAGTGTCTGGGAGCTATTAAACGAGGAGGCCCGTTTCCCCTGCAGGTGGTTGGGGTCTGTCACCATCCTGTCAGGTGGGGGAATACAATCAGTGCGCCTCCTGACTGCTTGTTTGTCCTTTCACCCGTGTCAGTAATACAGTGCAGTCGCAAGACAAAAGGTTTTCCCACATTTGAAAGTGGCCATGCCCAATACAAAGGAAAACATGCCTGCTTAGAATCTCTCCTACGTGATCCAAGCTACATAAAGGGCTATGGAAGTGTCTGCAGCCTCTTCTGTAGAACAAAAGCCAAAATGCCCATGGGATGCAGAAAGAGGGTGCATTCTGATGCTTCATTATGTACGAGGACCTTTGGCGTTCGTCTGTACTTAGCTAGTGACAGAGTTAGTGGAGTGTTTATTGCCCTCTATGTCACTCTACTTCTAAGCACCTAATACAGCTTGTACTGTGGTTACTGTCATCTGTTCACCTACATTATGCTTAATATAAATAGTGCACAATTTCGGCGTTTGTGTCTGCCTAGAACCTGGACCTGATACAAATAGCAGAACCTACAAGTTGGATGGTACAATTCAACAAGAGTCTAGGATACTCCAGCACAGATGACTTTGCATCAACATTACGGGGCATCAGTCTTGATGGCAAGCCAACTTTGTATACATTATTATCAGAGACTATACTTGCCTCTTGGATACAACTTTACAACAGAATTGTTATGAATTTTCGTACAGTTGTATTTATAGAATAAAACAACCTACCCACCATAATTGATCTATCTATTCATCTTTTTGGGTTCTGGAGTAGCATGCTACTCGCTGAAAAGCACTTCAACACTACATATGGGGTAGAAAGCGCTATATAAATGCAAAACCTTCCCTCTTCTATCCCCCCCACTCTCTTTTTCAACCCAACTAACAGACCAACATGTCCAGCTCTCAAATACATTTTATATTTCCCTACACTAATTCACCACTAATCATTTTTGGATCCTGGAGTAGCGTGCTACTCGCCGAAAAAGCGCTTCAAATTGACCCTAACGCACTCCGCTGCTCGCAGAACTCTGCGTTGAGCGGTTGAGTTTTTTTTACACTTTGCGGAGTTCTTCAATGCGGAACACCGCCTAGGCCTAATCTTATCATGAAAATCTAGATTTCAGTCATATGTAAAGAAACAAGTGTGAGTAGAAACCTTTTGGGTGGAGAAAATTTAAGACATTAATATTGTGAATTTTTTGTTCATTAGTTGATGTTTGCAAGTACGAACCCTTCTCTGTGTCAAGTAAAGACCTTGAGAGTTTTGTAACTTTCAGACACTCAAATTGTGGATTTTGTTGCAATTAAAACATTTTCAAGGCCTGAAATTTCTTTGGAGGTTGCATGCGGGCAACCTAAGTTACCCTGCAAGAGTTTCTTGATGAATCCTATTGCAACTACAATATGTGCTCTCTCATGTAAAGTCAGGTTGTTAGAAGCTTTTCTGCAACTCAAGATATGCCTTACTTTTCACATGGTGGGAGTGCATTTCTCATGTTAAGTGAGATCTCCTTTCTGAGTATAACGTTTCTGGCTTTCCCCTCCTGTATAAGGCTTTAGTCCAGTGTGAATTCTCTCATGTGAAATGACATTGTATTCGTGAATAAACCTTATCTGACATTCCGAACACACATAAGGCTTTTTTCTCCCTTGTGAGTTTGCTCCTGACAAGTGAGAAGTAATTTGTGACCAAAACTTTGCTTGCATTTCGAGCACTCATAAGGTTTTTCCCCAGAGTGGGATCTCTCATGAAGCATAACACTGTCTTTCAGATTCAAGCTTTTATGGCATAAGGATTTTCTCCAGTGTGGAGTTTCTCATGGTGAGATAGCGTTTTTCTCTGCAGCTTTTCTGGCATTCAGAGCACTCATAAGGTTTTCATCAGAATGGAGTTGATTATGGTTAGTAAGGCTGTGCCTATCAAAAAATAGGAATTTCTGGCATTCACAGCATTGGTAATGTTTTTTCATTGTGTGCGTCTGCTCATTTAGAGTGAGATTGCATTTTAAATTGATGCTTTTCTGGCACTTGGAGCACTGAATTATTTTTGTTGGTGTGTTTTCTTATGGTGCATGTAACCATCACTACCTCTGAATCTTTTCTGACATTTAGAGCACTGATAATGTTTTTCCCCCAGTGTGGATTCTCACATGTGCAGTGAGATCAGATTTACAGCTGAAACATTTTTGGCATTCGGAGCACTGATAAGGTTTTTCCCCAGTGTGGGTTCTTATATGGTGAGTGAGATTGATTTTTTCACTGAAACATTTGTGACATTCAATGCACTGATAAGGTTTTTCCCCAGTGTGGGTTCTTGTATGCCGAGTGAGTATTCTTTTTTCACTGAAACATTTCTGACATTCAATGCACTGATAAGGTTTTTCCCCAGTGTGGGTTCTTGTATGTGTAGTGAGCATTCTTTTTTCACTGAAACATTTCTGGCATTCAATGCACTGATAAGGTTTTTCCCCAGTGTGGATTCTTATGTGCCGTGTGAGATTACTTTTTATACTGAAACATTTCTTGCATTCAGAGCACTGATAAGGATGTTCCACAGAATGGGTTATTGAATGTTGAGAAAGACTTTGTTGGTTACAAAACCTTTCCTGGCATTCAGAGCACTGATAAGGGTTTTCCCCAGTGTGGATTCTGATGTGCTGTGTGAGTCTACTTTTTAAACTGAAACATTTCTGGCATTCAGGGCACTGATAAGGTTTTTCCCCAGTGTGGATTCTTATGTGCCGTGTGAGACTACTTTTTAAATTGAAACATTTCTGGCATTCAGAGCACGTATAAGGTTTTTCCCCAGTGTGGTTCATTGCATGTTGAGAAAGACTTTGTTTTTTACAAAACCTTTTCTGGCATTCAGAGCACTGATAAGGTTTTTCCCCAGTGTGGATTCTTGTATGTTGATTGAGTCTTTTTTTTACCCTGAAACATTTCTGGCATTCAGAGCACTGAAAAGGTTTCTCCCCAGTGTGGGTTCTTATATGAAGAGTGAGACTGTTTTTGTCAATGAAACATTTCTGGCATTCCGAGCACTGATAAGGTTTCTCTCCAGTGTGAGTTCTTCTATGCCGAGTGAGATGGGTTAAGGCATTGAAACATTTCTGGCAATCTGTGCACTGATAAGGTTTTACCCCAGTGTGGGTTAATACATGTTGAAAAAGACTTTGTTTTTGACTAAACCTTTTCTGGCATTCAGAGCACTGATAAGGTTTTTCCCCAGTGTGGGTTAATACATGTTGAGAAAGACTTTGTTTTGTACGAAACCTTTTCTGGCATTCAGAGCACTGATAAGGTTTTTCCCCAGTGTGGGTCCTTATATGTACATTAAGGTCTCTTTTATTACTGAAATATTTCTGGCATTCAGAGCACTGGTAAGGTTTTTCCACAGAGTGGGTTAATACATGTCGAGAAAGACATTGTTTGTTACAAAACCTTTTCAGGCATTCAGAGCACTGATAAGGTTTGTCCCCAGTGTGGATTCTCATATGTTCAGTGAGATAAGATGTAAAGCTGAAACTTTTTTGGCATTCAGAGCACTGAGAATGGTTTTCCCCAGTGTGCATTTTCTCAAATTCAGTGAGATGAGATTTATGGCCGAATCTTTTTTGGCACAGGTAACTTTTTTCCCCAACTTGGGTTACTTTGCTTTGATTGAGGCGAGTTTTAACACTGAATTTGTTCTCACAGCCCGTGTTTTTATAATGTGTATTCCTTGAGTTAATGTCTCTACATTTAGTTTTCTCTTGCTTATATGCCACGGTAAGAGTGAACCCGATTTTAGAGTCGGGCTTGTTTAGATAATGTTCAGCATTTATCTTTAAACGAAATTGCGTGTAATCTTCTTAACACTTAAATTGAGAAAAATATGTCTGGATGCAGCCCTTTAAAACCTGTTGAAATGTTTCTAGCAAATAACAGTCTTTTGGTTATAGCCTCTCCGGCAGCAACTTATTTTGTGACTGAAGTTTTTCTCAAATCTATTTGTATAGGTTCTTAGCAATGCAGTGATAAGGTGTTAGTCTGATATGTAATGATTAAACTGCTAAGTACCTTTTTGCACTGGCGTAATGGCAGTAACTGAGAACATTAGAACATGCACAGTAATATTGTGTCTCACCAGTCGCAGAACATCAGTTTCTTTTACCCTTTCTATGTTTGGTGGAAGGTTAAGGATTGCAGTTCTGAAGACGAGGATTTATTTACATTAGCTATAGCGCAACGGTGCTCATTTAATCTATTTTTATATTTAACAGTTTTACATATCACTCCTTCACAACAGATAATGTTGAGGCAATTTACATAGAATTACAGAACAGTACACAATAAAAAGGAAACAATCTGAGATGGTCATGAACACAATAAAGGGCTGAATTTTTAAGGTTTTCGCCAGAGTGAGCAGAGTGGGTCGTGGTGTTCTATCCAGAGGCAGATAGTCTCAAACTTGCGTAACTGGTTAAAAACGGTTGTTGAACAAAGGTGATTTTCCAATCTTTTGGTTGGTAGCGTGTCAGCTTCGGAGTCTTCTTTAAGTGTCTTTTCTTTGATGGTCTGCAGAAGAAACCTTTTGTTATATCTTTCTTTTATGCAGTGTGTGCTGCCACTCTGGAATTACATGATGCTTTAGATCATGCGTGCTTTAGATGAACGTTATTCTGTCATGCTGAGGCAATTTGTCTTTCTGATAATATTTCAGATGAGGATGTTGTGATTGGTCTTTCTGGCATTATCTCTGATGCTGTGTGGACAGATAGGACTTTGCTCTCGGTTAATGAAATGCAAAATTAGAGACTTCACTTACATGTATAGTACCTTCCTCAGCTCCCACTTCCTCGCCACACCTAGATTTTGGAAATTGTTTAAACTTAGAACGCTGGATGTCAATCAGTTTTTCAAAATTAACCTTCTTATGGCGCTTACATTCAGTTGGCAGGTGCTAAATCTTGCCTTCTTCGTCCGTAATTTCAATCACCTATAGTATTACAATTAAATAGTTAATACATGTAAATATCCCCAAAAATAATTTACAAGCCATATCAATGCAGAATTGCAGAATTTTGAAAGTGTTGAGCTGTTCTTCAGACAGAGCAGAGTGTAGAATGGTAGCCTGAGAGTACTTGGATCTATAAGTGAGGATTTGTAGAATTTCCAACATTTTATTAAGCTCACAAAGGATACATGTACCCTATGGACTTGTAACATAGAATCCCAAAAGCAGACATTAAAGTCATATGGACTGGCACCAAAAAGATATTGAAAATAGAATACTATTAATTAATTTTTAATGTAGATTTCTAGGATGGGAATTTCCCCTCCACGGACAACAGGCGTTTCCCGCTGCCCTGAGTTACCACCTACTTGTATCTGGTATCCTGACTTTTGAGCTCTGGCCTCTGCCGCACGCAAATCTATTGTGTGTTGCGAGGACTATGACGACGAAGTGAGGGAGGTGGCAGACGAGCGAGGCTTCACCGACACCATGACAAACGTCGGAGGAGAGAACGCTGACAACATAATCAATGTAGGTTGAGGAGAAGAGAAGGTGGAAGTCGTCGTCGTAGCAGTGGCGACGGAAGTCATCGTCGACGAGGAACCCATTTTTTAGGCAAATTTGTCTCAGGAAGAGACTTAGATGCCTGAGACTTAGATCTCGGAGGCGTAGAGGGGATAAGTACCCCTTAGAAAGAACAGGAGCCCTTTTTGAGGAAGAAGTCTGGCCTTCATGAGTAGAGGTGTGGTCTTTCTTGAGCACCTTAGCCTTAGCAGATACCATCTGAGCCGCACTAGCCCTCTTCTTAGAGATGACAGTCCTGAGAGCGGAATCACTCTCAACATCTGATAAGGGATTATCCTTAGTCTTGAGTTTCTGTAACCACAGAAGTAGACGTCCCTCTCTGTCTCTTAAAGTCTTTTGAGGAAAAGTCCTGCAGATTTTACAATCATGTTCAGGGTGGAGGCAATAGATACACTTTTTGTGGGGGTCTTCGGAATGAAGCCAGAATTTCCCACAAGACTCACAGTGTCTGATGAGTGACCTTTTTGTAGTAGACAAAGCAGTGAAGCTATTCTGAAGAGTTTCTGAAGTGAAAAGGTAGAGGTGCTGAGCAGAGCTCAGGGAGACTCCCTTCACATGACATGCAGTAGAAAATCTGAGAGCCTGAGCCTCTGAGGAGAAGGTTCCAGAGGGTGCTGTTGCCTGATTGGCTGGAGTTTGTACCATATCTAGTAACTTGGACAAGTTATTAAAGTGACAAGTTTTTTCCTATTAACGTCCATGTTGCAATACTTCCCATTGCTCCTTTAGCTATGCTATTGCTATATTGCTATTCTATGTACCGTGGGAATCCCACTTCAACGACGGGGAATGATTCAAGCATGTGAATCTATGAAAGATACCCCATTACTGGAGAACAGCAGATTTCCCACTACTGAAGCTCTTACCCAAGTTGCTTTAGCCTTAGTAATGTCTCACATTGACTACACTAACTCTTTACTTTGGCATTCCGGCATATCAATCTAAAAGACTGCAACTAGTGCCGATAATGAGGCCTGCACTTCTCAGAGCCTCCAGTTCTTTCCTAAGGTGGATCAGATGATCCTGCCAGGTGGAGCTAACGACAGCAATATTGTGTAGATATGCTGCACTCAAAGATTCCAATAAAGCAAGGCTTAGTTCACCAACCTTTGAAAAGTGGCAGGTGCCTGTTTCAAACCAAAGGGAATTACAGTGAACTGATAATACCCATCTGGGGTTGAAAATGCAGATATATCTTTTGTTACTGGAGTCAGACCTATCTGTCAGTACTCTGATGTGAGATCGAACATACTCAGATACTTGGTAGCTCCCAACCTGTCAATAAGTTCATCTGCCCATGGAATTTGGTAACCATTAAGAGAATGGGGTGACCCAAAAAGTCAAAAGACCTGGGTAATAAATGTTATTCAAAAACAATGGTCTCAGACTATTATTTTAACCCAAGACAAATAAATCAAGTGATTATTTAAACCTTCTCTTAGTTGTGGGACATATCCAACAGATCAGCCCACAATCATGGAATTTGGTATGCATCGCTTTTATCACAGCATTCACGCCCCAATAGTCCACACAAAACCTCATTTCTGTCTTACCATCCTGGTTATGAGGCTTGGAGATTAAGACAACTGGGCAGGTCCAAGGGCTCTCAGAAGGCTTTAGAACTCCCAAATCCAGCATCATGCTCACTTCAGTTTTGATGCTCTCTTTCACATGTTCAGTCTGCCTGTATGTTTTATTCTCGAAAGGTAGGCTTTCATCAGCGTCCACATCATGGATACACCAGCTAGTCTGGCGAGAGGTCCAAAAGAAACGCTCTGCAAACTGATTTAGGACTTGCCTGCAATCAATCTCCTGATGGGCAGGTAGGGTGTCTTACAAGACTGCACCTTCCACTGACCCATCTTTTGGATTGTCGGACAGGTCAGGGACAGGTTCACTCTTAGCTTCCTGGTCCTCATCTGGAAACATGAGCATGGTCACATCTCAAAGAAGAAATTGAATGCACAGTTCCCCTGAATTTAAACAACAAATATATAAGGGAGAGACAGTTGTAAAAACAAAGTGAGTGAAGGCACACAGAAGGGGAATCCTCCTTTCGGAACTAGAGACCTCACACACCCAGCAAGCTAGGTGTCATGCTTCATCATATGGGCTTGCCCCTCGTCGGGTCGGCAGTGCAATACATAAAGGGGCTCTTTGGCGGGGATCTTTTGTTCCTGCCGTATGGTGCTGTGGGTGTGAGGGCCCTAGCGGGAGATTTGGGGAAGGGAAGTGTGTGTAGATGTGCAAGGGTGATTTAAAAAAGTTAGGGTAGTCCACAACTTTCTTTTTTAATTCTGCAGCTTGTCTGTGTATCTTTTATCTGCACCTCACGGACTCCTCACATTTCTCTCGAGAGAAGCTCCTGCCTGCCTCCTACTCATTAGGGTTGTTTCAGTAACTGTTTCTATCACGTGTTCATGTTTCATTGACATGTATTAAAAATACATTGTGTAGCCTTAGCTTTATATACTCCAACTTGCTTTAGAGTGGATGCTCTCGTCCATTGCAAAGACAATCAGGGTTGGATTGGGATTGAAAATCGTCTCGGCATGCAAAAAAAAAATCGGCCCACATTTGAATAATGCCTTTCCACAAATGACTGCTTCGGCGTAATTTTATAATCTTGTAATACTATAAAAAAAAGAAATGCAGCGCGGGGGGGGGGTGCGTGAGGAGGGTTGGGTGAATGGGGGTAAAACATTTTTTACACGTTAGTTTACACTGCTGAAATACACCTGGAAACAAGTGAGGCCACTTCTGCTCAGGCCCCCTGCCCCCACTCAGTATGCACAGGTTAATGGGCCTGCCAGCGAGACTAAGGGAGAGATACCTCTGCCTGTTGCTAAACAGGAGGTAACGAGCGTCCATCTGCCTATAGAAAGGCCGCCCAGACACCCACTGGGCCGCTGGCTGTTCGAACAATAGAGACAGCGCCCAAATCGGCCCCAGACTGCTAAAAAAAGCAGCCCACTGCAGGGACTCGGACACCGGCCCCTCGGGCATTGCCCGAATGCCCACGTTACCAATCCGACGCTGAAGACAATTATCACTTGTTAGTTTGCTTGGCCTTTTGCTATTTTTGCATTACATTTCTGATAGATTTGTTGTGTTTTATTTTACATATCACAAGAGATGACGAGGAAAACGACAGTCCAGTATACCCATTCTTCATATAAATCAACTCACAGTATACTGTTCTGGAGGTTCAGTCCCACAGACATTACCTCTAACTGAACGCAGGCACCCTAGGAAGCATGTGCTTTTCAAACCAGTTGCCCTCTGATACGCTGTCCTCGCTATTGGATAAGTCAGTATGTCCTGAATTTTAGGAGGGTTACCGTATCTAGTGCACTCTGTTAGACAGTGCTCACCTCTGGTAATGAGATGTTAATAGGCACCTTATCACCTATGCACGGTGCAGGGCTTTGAGTTACAGAGCTCCTCACACTGTGGAGAAGATTAGGTCACATTTACCCGTTTTCACATATTTATTCCTGATGAAATGCCAACAGATTGCTCCATGACTACACAAGGCATGAAAAAGTTGACCTGAAGTACAGACCCCAGCTTACCAGCAGGTCCATAGGTGATCGACACTTTCACACAGTGATAGGGGCCATTAGTTCCTCAATTTCTCTGCCACTGTTTTTAATCTCAACATGGACCAGGAAGATCACATTAACTATATTGTGGCAACTGGTCAATAGTTGATCTTATATTCAGACTTCACCAATCTCACATCTAATGACACAACATCCTCTGTCCTACTATGCTCATCCGGCGTACTTAATAAAAGATCTGCGACAAAGTGACCTCTTGTGGTGCCCGCCAGGCATTGTAGCACTGGCCTGGTGAGGAGTATAGCCCAATGATGAAGCATGTCACCTTCAGGTGAGTGAACGCAACTTGACTTAAAAGCACATGCTTCCTAGGGTGTCCGCGTTCAGTTACAGATAATGTCGCTGGGACTGAACCTGCGGAACAGTATACTGTGATTTGACTGTTTTATTTTAACAAATGTACATAACAGATATTGGCCCTTCCTTGCTTCACAAAAATGATCGGATACCTGCCTCGGAGCGCACTTCTTACAGATGAGTACAGGGTTATCATGTTGCTGCTACAAGCTTCTTACCTGTGCGAGTTATCGGGATCGATGCAAGGGGCAGACCCAAACCAGCCACATGTGGAGATCAATGACAAATAGTGAAGAATTAACAGAGCTTCCAAGCAGGTGACCATCACTTTATTGACCTTGAAAATAAAAGACATGTTTTTAGTATTCTGGTGACTCATGACCATAAAAAACAAAGGTTATGAATTCAATATTGTGTCAAATGCTTAAAAAATGGAACTGAATGTGCTGAATCGGATGTTGTTCCAGGTCATGCATGACACCTTCCACCACTATTGCTTATGGGACTTGTAGTTTTGTTTTTCTCATTAAAAGGATGGGCTCTAAAGTCCCAGTGTTCTCAGCGATGTTGGTCAAAATCAGAGGCCTGAGTGAGGGTGAAGCATGACACTGCTCTGCTTAGCAGTGAGATGAATGACAGTTCCCCAGCTCTTCCATTCTTTGAACTACAGAGGCTCGTTGGCCCTTCATATTTTTTTGCAACGACAAAGAAACTTTTATTGCAGCTTCTGTCAACTGAAGAGATAAAACGCCTGGGCGTGTTTCATTAACTACTGACAAACATGAACAATCAAGAACATGAGTTTCTGGAAAATTATCAAGCACCCAATCAGAATCAGCCGCCCTTCACACCCAGGAAATCCTACTCTATGGCAGGGTGCTGCCTGCCACTATATATTGCAGGTTACTTCCAACATAATCTGATTTGTACATACATACTCCAGGGTGCTGCCAGCTATCGGGTCTGCACACAGCAGTCTGGAGCCACTCAGGAAGGAGGTAAGCTCTTCATTTCATCTTAAGCCCTTAGGTTACATTCACAGCCTGATTTGTCCGGAGAACTTTTTCCATGCTCTAACTAGCCCGTCATAGTCTGTGTTGTGTGCTGGGTGATGCCTGGCATCTTATTATCGTTGGCGGATGGATGAAGCTCTGATAGGAGCTACTACAAGAAGAGCAGAGAAACAGGACCACAGATCGCCACAGAGCGACAACTTCCCAGAAGCTGAAGAAAGAACTCTGGAACAGCAAACCTCCTACACCCTGGAGATTTTCCAGGATAAGCAAATGATGGTAATGAAATGCAAACTGCAGCATTAAGGTGATACACTACATCATTCCCTTTCAACCGAAGATAACAGCCTACAAGAAAAAACTAACCAAAAAGCATCAAAACTAGAAGATGCATTTCCAAATGCTTCAAAAGAGAAACAGTTAATACAAATGAACAATATTAAACTTTGTTGGTACCTTAGTAATGTGCTTACTTCTTGGCTTCACTCCATCTGCAGCAATAACGCTCTGAAAGGAGAAATTACTGCTATGAGTCTCAGAGTCTTCAGTATTACTGGTCTCAGTCACGAAGACTGTGGTGTCGGAAGATAACTTTCTCTTATTTGGCTTTATAGTTCCACCAGTCACGCCATCACTTTCAGCAGACACGCTACAGTCGGCAGCATCATAACTTCAGGCAGACCAGCAATGCTGATCTCACCACTCACACTGGTTGAATATTCAACAAGTAAGGTCTCGGCTTACCAAGTAGAACAAAAGAATAGGGTCTCACAACCATACCCCGAGCCACAGTTAGCCCTGCCACCACTTGAGCACACCCAAACACCTCAGCACTTAAGCACCAGTCCCAGGAGAGACCATCTGTGAAGTCCTTGTTAACTTGCACCACTCCTGGGTCAGCACAAGCAGCATCATGGACAGCATCTAACACCGCTGACACAAACATTCATGAATATCCAAATCCTCATCACCCAAACTACCCAAAAATGTATTTCTAGATAAGCAGCCAGCCCTGTAGTGTCTGTCTCTGTGCACTAATTTGATGTTAAAGTTGTAATTTTAAAAACATCCTTAGCAACATTTCAGAGGCCTTTCTGACACCATTAGCATTAATGTTTCAAAGCAAAGGACTGTGTTCTGTGAACTTTAAAAGATGAATGCCCCAGACCTCTTCTGGACATTAACAAGCATTTATTTGCAATGCAATAGGTCTCGCGATTGCGAGATTTAGAGCTATTGGCACTGTAAATGACAAGGCCTTTTATTTACGTATTAAAAACAAAAACATAGATAAAAGCAATTGTCATTTACAATGCCAATAGCTCAACCTCGCGTAAATGCGAGACCCCTTGCATGCAAATGCTTGTTTGTTGTGAGCCCTGCTGGATGCTCCGCGTTTCATTCATGCAGGGGCAGGGCTCACTTCACACCTCACACCAGTTCAAGCATCTGCAATTATCGCGCAGATGCGGTGAATAGGATAAGGGAAAGAGTTGCCAGCAAAGGAAAGCTGATCACGGCCACAAACTCTGCCCTGCCCAGTCTGCTGCAACTGAAAGGGATACGGGGGTCATATTTCCCCTTCAGCCCATGGCCCCGACTCTGACTTGAGCTGCACCACGGTTGCACACCCCGAGGGAGAGTGTTTCCCACCTGTAAGTGGTACAATGGCACATTTTCAAAAGGATGATGGCCTCCTGGGGGGCCAGTCGTAGTTAGAAGGCCGCGGTGCCATGGGCAGCTGCCCACATTGGCCACGCCTAGCGCTGGCCCTGCCAGGGATCCTGCCCGGTGGATATCTTGCCCCTTCATCTCTTATCTTACCTCTCACGTGGACTCAACTGGTATTCAAAATACGCCTGGCCCTCATTCACGTGAGGGGTCTCGCCTGAGTAGGAGACCACCTTTAGACAGCTGATCTCCAGCCTCCTAGCCAGGACGCCCCCTAGAGCTGACCTACCCCCTGCTGGCCACAGAGGCACATAATCCTCTGAACCTAGTGTCCCCTTGCAACTATGTCCTATTGAACTGTGTACCCGCTGTATTATAATTTGTAATTGCTGGCAGTCTTGCTGCATTCCTTGCCATCTTTTTGTCCTCTTAGCCCTGATTTATGTTTTGCTTTGCCGCTCTTCCGTTCCTTGTATTCTTACTTTCTTATTGTACTTTGTACTTACCAAAATAAAAACATTCATTTAAAAAAAGAGAAAAGACTATCAACTTGGGACAAACATAAGGGTATATTATATTTTCAAAGAAGTAGAAATGTTGGGTAATGTCGTCTTACTGGAGAATGATCCAATGTGACGTTAACAACGCATTGCTATAGTGGAAGTCGGAGTGTGGCAGGGTTGGAGGACACTGAAAGAAGAATAGAGAGTTTGAACAAGCTAACGCACAGAATCACAGCGCTCCTCAGCAGAGAATTTGGATATCCTCTGCAGCATCCCAACCCTTTCCTTTATTTAAAATACATTTTCCAGTTTTAAGAGAGCGCAAACGTCAGATGAGTACACTGAATGTCTTGTTACACCCTATTCTCCCATGAGATATTCGATCAGCCTCGCAGAGATTGGGAGTTAATTTAAACAAAGCGCTTTTCTTTTGGTACAACCTAATATCCGAGACCCTCTTGTGTAGCTTACAGCAAGTGAATGCGCTTGGCAGACTCTATGCACCGGCTCAGAGTTGTAAGCACCACCTGCAGTGTAGCATCCCGCCCCAAACCACACCTACTATTGAAGCAAAGTATGCAAATCTACAATGAATGGCGAAACTGCGCTGCAATTTTATCTGTGGAGCACTACTAACAAGCATTTGCAATGGAATAGGTCTCGCCTTTGGGAACTTATAAGTGTTTAGCCAGAGATATTGACTTTACCTATGTCTTTAAGCTGTGCTGAACAGAAGTTCGGAGCATGCTAAAAAGTTATAATAAAGAAGCGTCAGAAGCATTTTTGTTACCTTAGATATGACCAAAAAAGCATTATGTACAACTAAACGACCATATTATAAAAGTATTAAAAATAACGTCTTGAGTTTTTTTTCATCCTTTCAATGCTGGTAACTTGTATCTGCCTGTCCCAATGGTTACTTGCTGTGTTTTTATTTGTTATGGGGGGCATAAATAACAGGAGGGTGAAGGTCAGTCAGTCAGTCAGTGAGAGTGAGTGAGAGAGTGAGTCAGTCAGTGAGAGTGAGAGAGTTAGTCAGTCAGTGAGAAAGTGAGAGAGACAGTCAGTAAGAGTGAGCCAGGAGTGAGAGTGAATGAGAGTGAGTCAGTCAGTGAGTGAAAGATAGTGAGTCAGTAAGATAGTCAGTCAGTGAGAGTGAGTCCGTCTTTAAGCAAGAGTCAATCTTTTTGCGAGAGTCAGTCTTTTAGTGTCAGTCTTTTAGCGAGGGTCAGTCAGTCAGTGAGAGAAAGTGTCAGTGAGAAAGAGAGTCAGTCAGTGAGAGAGAGTGAGTCAGTGAGAGAGAGTCAGTGAGAGAGAGTTAGTCAGTGAGAGTGAGTCAGTGAGAGAGAGTGAGTCAGTGAGAGTGAGTCAGTGAGCGAGCCAGTGAGAGCGTTTGTGAGAGAGTCTGCGAGAGTCAGTGAGAGAGAGTCAGTCAGTGAGAGAGAGTCACTCAGTGAGAGAGAGTGGGAGAGTGAGTCTGAGAGGGTGAGTCTGTGAGAGGGAGTATGTGAGAGGGAGTGAGAGAGTGTCTGTGAGAGTGTGGCTGTGAGAGTCTGGGAGAGAGTGTCTGTGAGAGTCTGTGAGAGAGAGTTTGTGAGAGAGTGTCTGTGAGAGTGTGTGAGAGAGTGTCTGTGAGAGAGTGTCTGTGAGCGAGTGTCTGTGAGCGAGTGTCTGTGAGCGAGTGTCTGTGAGCGAGTGTCTGTGAGCGAGTGTCTGTGAGCGAGTGTCTGTGAGCGAGTGTCTGTGAGCGAGTGTCTGTGAGCGAGTGTCTGTGAGCGAGTGTCTGTGAGCGAGTGTCTGTGAGCGAGTGTCTGTGAGAGTCTGTGAGAGAGTGTCTGTGAGAGTCATAGATATCTGTGAGTCTGAGAGTGTTTGTGAGAGAGTGTCTGTGAGAGTCTGTGAGAGAGTGTCTGTGAGAGACAGAGAGTATCTGTGAGTCTGAGAGTGTCTGTGATGGAGTGTCTGTGAGCGAGTGTCTGAGAGTCTGTGAGAGAGTGTCTGTGAGAGTCAGAGAGTATCTGTGAGTCTGAGAGTGTCTGTGAGAGTGTGTGTGAGAGTCTGTGAGAGAGTGTCTGTGTGAGAGTGTTTGTGAGAGTCTGTGAGGGACTGTGGAGAAGTGTGGCTCACTGGTTAGAGGAGGCAGTCCCTGATGCAGAGGTCAGACCCGGGACCAGGGTTCAATCCCCGACGCGGCAGGGCCTTGAGCTCAAAATGTCCACAGACTTGATAATTCTCACCTCGGTGCCTACTCGAATCGTGGGTTCACACTCTGCAACTCTGGGCAATAGCTTGCTTAATCTCCACTACGGCCCCACCGCGATGGGATGCCTGGTCTTCACCTTGGGGATGACCAGTAGGGGTAATCTCGCAGGGAAAGGCCAGGACGGGTTCCCAAAGCAAGCGCCTTGAGACCTTACGGTGAAAGGCGCTATATAAGAACGTATGATTTTTATTTTATTTTACTGTGAGCATGTCTGTGAGTCTGTGAGAGAGTCTGTGAGAGAGTGTCTGTGAGAGAGTGTCTGTGAGAGAGTGTCTGTGAGAGAGTGTCTGTGAGAGAGTGTCTGTGTTCTTCTCTCATCCTCATCTTTGTCTCCTTTTATCTCACTCTTTATTTTTGCCTTATTTGCTCTTCTTCTCAACCACTGTCTGCATCACCCTCTTTCTTTCTTCTTTTTTTACTCTGTTCTCTGATACCTTTGAGTTTCCTCTTGCTCTCCCTTCTCATCTTTCTCACTCTCCACCCTACTTGCAGAGTGTGCACCTTTAAGCACTCTGAATAAGGGGGACATCATATCTGACAATCTCTGGCTGATATCCATCATCTCACAAATTCTAAATGCTAACCTTTGACTTTTTAATTCTATTCTATAATTCCCTTGAGTTTGTAGTCACTTTCATGTTAATTTGTTTCTCTTTTGCTCTGGTTCTTACCCTATTTCATTCTCTCATGCTATTTCTCACTTAGTTTTCACATTCTCTTAGTCTATCTTTCTATCTCTTTTGCTATTTTGGTCACACATAAGACTACCAGATTTTGAAAACAACAAAAAAACTGTACTTTTCAAAAACTAAAAGGACGACTATTTTACATCAACTGAGGGGTATGGGATAACAGTGCATATCAACGTCGAAACGCCAAGGAAATAAATAAATTGCCATTTCAAACACAGTTTGACGATACTCAGCTAGTGGTCTCTCTTGCGCAAAAGAACTGCCAGCAGCCACAGGACAGCTTGACAACTTGTCTAGAACAGATCAAGAACTGGATGACGCAGTCGTGTCTCAAACTTAACGGTGACAAGACCGAGCTGATGCCTATGGGTCCATCAGCTCCCTCCACTTTGGAGCTGTTATGGCCCGTTAGTTTGGGCACGCCCCCCCACACCCAGAGACAATATAAAAACTCTTGGGGTGTGGTTGGACAAAACCCTGACTTTTAACATCCAAGCAACTAAATTGTCTGCGACTTTCTTTGGTCTCATCAGGAGGGTGAAAAAAATCCTTCCACTCCTTCCTTTTGAGGCCAAGCAGGTAGTTATGCAGGGTCTCATCCAGTCTCGTCTGGATTTCAGTAACGCCCTTTATCTAGGGGCACCTGACTACTGTCTGCAAAAACTCCAGCGGACCCAGAACTGCGCAGCACGCGCACTGCTTGGCCTGCCGCGTAGTACATCGGTGAAGCGTGGGCTGAAAACCCTACATTGGCTCCCGGTGAGGGAGAGAATTGAGTTCAAATCTATGTGCATCTCCCATCAAGCATATTGGAGATCTGGCCCAGTAATTAATCACACGCTGATCACCCCCTATCGACCCACAAAACAGCTCCGTTGTCTCCACGCCTTTTTGGCGGTAGTCCCTCGGATTCGGAGATCTAGAGCTGGAGGCCGGTCATTTTCTTACAATGCAGCCAAAATGTGGAACTCACTTCCCCTTCACCTAAAATCCAATCCTAATTTGATGACCTTCCGCAAACAGCTTAAAACCTTCCTTTTTAATAAATCAGTTTAACTCCATGCTTACTCTTTTCTGGAGGGTATTGACTTAGTCTGTTAGCGCCTGGACGCCTCAGGGCAGCAGTCGCGCTTAATAAAACCCTTTTTCATTTCATTTTCATTTCATTTCAGTTTCATACCTGCTAATTAAATTGCTTTCTGATAACTGAAACTAGCCAGTCCTCCATTGGAATACATAAAAATGTGCCTCTTTCAGTTAGCCCTCTATGAAAACAGTGACATGAGCCAAATGTCTTGTAATTTGAAACACTGGGGTTGTCCCGGTAAATCTGGGGCACCTGGTCACACTAATCACACACACATTTCATAACCTTTGTTGTCAGCCCTTGCTGTTTTTCCACAACATTCACTCTTTTTTATATACCCATTTTCTCTCTTGCTTTGTTTTCTTCTATCTATTCTCTGCATAGCAGGTTTCAAAGAGGCCCTTCCGGCTCGCAGAGTTGAATTGGTCTTATCTAATGTATGGTTCATATGAGGGGTGCAGTCCAGCAGATGGAGTCACATCAGGGCACATAAATGTAAACAGCCCAGTGCAACCAACTCGCAGGGCACCGAAGGTTAGGGGTCAAAGTGCAAAATGCTCCTAGGACAGAGCACATGGTCACATCTATTGTGAGTGCAGCAGGCACAGTGGCACCAGGGCTGAAGAAGGGGTAAGAGCTCACTGAAGCCTACCCTATGCCCACAAAAGAACATCAATCGTTTCGTTCGTTTCAAAACTTTATTTCGATTTCATATAGAAACCATAAAAGTATACATAAACAAATTTTTAAAAAGGAAAACACAGGTTTGAATTAATCATCAGAAAGACCACAATACATAGTTACGTAGTTATTAAAAACAAAATTCAACAATATCTTTTTCTGATCACCATAGCAGATCTAATAAAATTTAAAACGGCATTACAGATATGTGCAGTTGATAGTGATAACAAATGATCATATGCCTCATTATAAAAACACGTTTCAAATGTTTCCAGCAATGGTTTAAGGAAAGTGTTTCTTGGTGCTTTATACAAAGTGCAAAAAAGCATGAGGTGGAGAGTATTTTGTGAAACTCTATTGTTACAAGGACAAAAGGGTAGCTTCTCCCACCAACCACCCTGCTTTGGGAAAGCAAACAAAAAGTGTAAGGTGCCAAGGCGAAATCTCGTAAGGTAAAAACGCCATTGTGTATTTGTGAGGTATGACAAATAGAACTGGGGGACTAATTTACCCCTTACACTTATCGCATGGTCAGTTGTCTTTAAAGAACCTAAACAATCACTAAAGGCGTTTTTAATAGTCTCCTTGGCATCACTACCAAGCAGTTCAGGGTTTGTGAACATCTTACTTAAACCTATGTTGTTAAAAGTCTCTCCAACATATCGCAGCCACGGGATTTGAGTATCATAATCAAGTTTAAGGCAATCTTGAATAATATCTTTAGTTAATTTCAATTCTTCAGATTGCCAAACCTTAGCCCATAGTATTAAAGGGGCAATGTGAATAACATCACTTATAAACTCGATTCCGATTTCTCCATGGCAGAATATATTGGATGTACCCATTGGAACAGATAGTAAACGTTTGATGAACTTATTTTCAACAGTTTGTATTTTTTCGCAATTATGCGAGCCCCAAACTCCTGAACCATAGGTCAAAGCAGAAACACACTTAGCTTTGTATAATAATGTCATTTCTGCTACGCGTCGCTGGCCTAATTTGCTAGAAAAACGGAAGAGAGCTTCAATTAGCTGTGCAACCTTCTGAACCCGTGCTATTAGCAGGGGCTCCCAGCTCAGTTTTTTGTTAAAGATGTTACCCAGATAACAAAAATTATCCACCTTCTCAATGATGGCATTCTTCACCACGTATTTACGTGTTTTTACATTTTTTGGACCACAGGTCATGGCAAAAGATTTAATAAAATTAACACCTAAATCTAGATTGCCCATGAATGAGTCAAAAGCATCCAAAGTGATCTGCATACTATTAGGGGTAAGTGTCATTAAAACAGTGTCATCTGCGTAAGACAACATTGGAACTCGTTTTCCATTTATCTTTGGGAAGTCAGCAGATGTTTCTAACAAAAAACCCTCTAAACCGTTTGTGTAAATCAAAAAATAAGAAAGGTGCTAAAATGCATCCTTGTCTGACGCCTTCAGTGGATAATATGGGTTTCGATTTCTCACCACCACGGCCATATCTGACCCTAACCGTTGTGGCGGTGTGTAACCTGCGGAGCAGGGTAACCAGTGGTTCTTCAAAACCCATAGAATCCATCATGGACCATAGTTTGTCCCTACATACTGTATCAAAGGCGCTGGACAAGTCCATGAATGCCAAGTGTATGGAACCATTCTTGGCACTCATGTACTTGCCCATAATCAGAGCAAGGTTCAAGCACTGCTCGTTTGTTCCTTTGCCTTTTCTAAAACCGTATTGTGAGTCCACAATTACACCTGAAGACTCGGCCCAGGTTTCCAGCCTTGCCAATATCACCCTACCCATCAATTTACATGTTGAATCTATTAGCGATATTGGCCTGTAGCATCTAGGATCATGTTTGTTGCCCTTTTTAAAAATTGGGACCAAAACGGCCTCTTTCCAAGAGGTCGGAATAGGACCAAGTATTAGTGCCTTAAAAACATTCATAAGCAAAGGGGACCAAAACTCTCGATTATATTTAAAAAGATCTAGTGGTACTGAATCAGGACCTGGGGCCTTTGCAGGTGCCCCCTTAGTAAGGGCAAGCTCTACTTCAGCAAGCGTTATTGACTCACTCAGCTTCTTTGCTGATTCCATATTAACATAGAGATCGGAGTCCTCCTCCGGGGTAGTAGTATATAATATCTCTTTGGGATTAAAGATTTTATTATAATGAGTCACCCAGGTGTCCTCTGGTAGGTGAACTCGAATGGTGTTTTCGTCCCCTGATGTCAAAAAGGGCCTGTTTATTACTTCCCAAAAGAGTCTATTGTCCCTTAGGTCTACTGCCTTATCTAGATCTTCCCATGCCTTGGATTTGAGATCTTTTTTCCTTTTTCTAATTGCTAGTCTATATTGTTTCCTAGCTAGTGTGACCATAATTCTATCTCTAGGCTTTTGCCGCAATGCTTTAGTTAAGGTTGTTTGGGCTGCAGAGCATTCCGCATTAAACCATTTAGGCCCCTGATCTCGGCTCTTCCCCCCTACCTTTACTAATAAATGTGTGGCTACATTTTCCATTACCTTCTCAAAGCTAGTGGGCTGGATCAGGATTAGTCGAAAGGCAGATGTCAATATAAGCCATGTTTTCCTTAAAAATATCCATCTCCAGTTGTCCAACCACTACTTTATTCCATTTCACCGTAACACCCTGATTCTTAGTATGTACTATTGGTTGTTCCTGGGACGATTTTGGATCAGAAGTAATGGAAAAGCTCAAGGTTAAGGGGTTATGATCACTAGCCGGGTGATCTTTTAAATGATTAAAAAGTCCCATGGAAATAATTGCAAAATCAATTATACTTGATCTACCCCTTGTACCCTGAAAAGTTGGTATATCCATTTTTCCCGAGAAACTATTCATATCAAGGATACATAGATTATTATTTATTAAAATGCTATTTATGGCTTCTCCTTGTTTTGTGTGAGAAGTGAGCCATACAATGGTCATTTAGGTCCATCATCCCACAAGCTCTAAACCCACTAAGTTTACACAACTCACAATTGAAATCACCCAACCACATAATCAGAAGAGGGAAGACTCTGTTTCTTACGTTGGTAATCTCTTCCTGCAAATTATCAATAACTTCCGTTTCATTAGGGTCAAATATATTGTAATACCAATTTATAAGAAGAACAGTTTCCACGAAAAGGTTCTTGATAATAAATAATTGGTACCAAGGTGTTTCCAGCACTAAGTTGACGGTCGTCAAATTGTGTTTAACTGAGATGGCTGTCATGAGTCCACCCTTCGCTCGACCTGAGTTTGACGGTATTGCTAAGGTGTTAAAGCTTTGAAAACTGTCTAAGCTCAGATCGACTGTGCTCCAGGTCTCCTGTAAACAGGCTAGATCAAAGGAATCTACAAATTCTACCCAGGCCGGGTCCTCCAATCTACGAGCAAAACCCGCTATGTTCCAAGAGAGTACATGAAAGTTGCTGACATTCTCATAAGTATTACAAATCTTAACACAGTTATCATCTTTTTCCACTTGCAAACTATCTAGGAGAAGTGGTTGGGCACATTGACCTTCCTTCGCTCCTATAACATTTATAGCATTTGTTCCCAAATCCACATCCTCCTGTAGTTCAGTTATTTGGGTATCCTTATCAACATCAACATCTCCCACATCCAGTTTATTGCCCATCTCTAGAGCTTTGCACCTCGGTACACTATTCCACCATATTGGGTCACAACCACTTGTTTGATGTTCGGCTGGGTGAAGTCAATCATTTAAGTTCAAAGGTGTCAGAGGGTAAAACATATTTGACAAGGGAACATTCCAGAATTCTCTAGGATTAGTTGGATAATGGTTATTTGGGCCGGAGTAAAGATTTGGAAAATTTACTCCAGGGTGGAAACTAGGGTTTCTAGGATTTCTAAAATTTCTATTTGGATAGTTAAAGAATAGTTTATTTGTATGTGGTTTCTGATGATGGTTGATGTTTAAGCCATGTCTCTGCCTATGTTTGTTTGAAGGGAACATCATATTTTCCGGGTAGAAATATGTCAAACTACGTGTGGAAACTTCACCCTCATTGCTACCAACATACCAATCATTTATGTAGGATACCACCCTTTGGTCCTTAAAGTTCACTATGATCAGGTCACCATCTATATCTTTTGGGCGTATGCCTATCCATTGGCATCTCCTAGCTGATACAATGTCCCCATCGAAATATGCAGGTAAAGGTGTATTCGTACACAACCAATGAATCACTTTATTTTTTAGACTTATATCCGATTCGAAGTCCCCCTCCCCAAGTACTGGTACACCCGTTAACACAATAACAAAGCCAAAGCACTCTGGAGGTAATTGTACCGTATTTTTGTATGGTATTTTGGGTCTGTTAGTGTTAGTGTTTTTTGTTTTTAAAGTGGTGACTTTATCAGTTTGAGTGGGCTTTGGCGGCATCGCAGGTGCGTTTTCTTTTTCCAAGTTTTTAGCGGCTAAGGTTGCCGATATAGCTGGTGGGGGGAGTGGGAGTTTATTCGCAGTTGGGATGTTCGGGTTATTAAGGGAACTCTGTTGATTAGAATCTTTGCTAACAATTTGTTCCCTAGGCTTAGTAGCCGGAGTTACTGGTATTATATTCTCTGGAGGTGTGGAATGGGGGAGAAGACAGTCTAACTTTTTGTCCAACCTTTTTAACCGTTCCACAAGAGGGAGAAAAAGAGCCTTCAGCATATTTTCAAGTGCTTCCAATAACTCAGCACTAGAGATGTTTTTGTCTTCCCTATCTGTGTTCGTTGGTAGAGTGTCTATTGGTAGAGTGTCTATTGGTAGAGTGTCTATTGGTAGAGTGTCTATTGGTAGAGTGTCTATTGGTAGAGTGTCTATTGGTAGAGTGTCTATTGGTAGAGTGTCTATTGCCTCTGTTACATTATCACTTATATCCACTAACAGGGTTTGTCTAGAAAGTACCATCTCGGCAGGTTCCCATGGGTTGTTGAACCTAATTTTATTTTTATTTTTATTTTTATTTTTACCACCCTTTCGTCTTCTTTTTCTAGCTGGAGAGGATATACCTTGTTTGCGCTTTTGACCTTGCTTTACCTTATTTACTTTAGTAGGGAGGGTAGGAGGGGGTAACGAGATGACCTCTGTTTGTATCTTCAGGGAGGAGGAGGTAGCGCAGTGAAAATCAGGTTCTGGGGATAGCGGAGTATTCAGGTCTATAAGGTTATGGGATTTTACTGTGGGCAAGTCGCTCAAACTTTCCACGACCATATCCCTAGACCCCTGGGGTTGCTGACTTTCCTGAAAAATTAAAGGTATGCTATCTGTGTTAAAAAAGTCAGCATCCACTTCCGCCTGTTCTGCTACGGATGTAGAGAGTGTCCCTTTAGTAACTAGATGAGGCTGTTTTTTAAGTGCCTCTACAGATAAACGCCGTTCGGCCCTTTTTTCTGCTAATAATAATTCACGGTCGATATCCTTAGTGGCTTTAGCGAAGAATTTATCTAAAGGACCGAGTATAGAGATACTCACATGGTCAGGAAGGGAGTTTGGTGTAGAAGCAGACATATTTTAGCAAAAAGTAGAATAATAAATTACAATAAATTAAGGGCATAAAAAACCTTAGGGCAACAATAACAATTACTTAAACACAAAGGGCCAATATGAATAGCAACACTTTACCCATATGTAATTCTAGTCCATTGGTCAGAGGGGGGGACCAGGCCTGGCCTCCTTTGGCCCCTGACGGCCACAGACGGTCCCGCCCTTGTCCCGGGCTTCTCCCGGGACGCTCCCGCACGCTCCCGCTTAGCGGGTACTGACCTTCCCCTAAATAGGTAGTACGTAGGGTTAGAGGCGGGGCGTGTTGTCCAGGGAGAGCGGCCAGGTGACGAGAGGCGCGGTGTGCAGGGGCTTCTGGGATTTGAAGTCCTGCCCCGCACGCTCGCAGCCCTGGACCTTCACACGCTATTCCAAAGATTCTTCCCTTGTGGCGCTGGTGCGCAGCGGGACCCGCGAAGCGGGTTCCGCAAGTTGTAAGCCTGGCAGGAGTAGGAAAAGGGGTCCAAGCAAAGTCCTCGACCCACAGGAAACGATCTGCTGAGGTATCCCATGACGGTCAGCCCTCTCAAGCCTTTTGAGGGTTAGAGGCGGGGCGTGTTGTCCAGGGAGAGCGGCCAGGTGACGAGAGGCGCGGTGTGCAGGGGCTTCTGGGATTTGAAGTCCTGCCCCGCACGCTCGCAGCCCTGGACCTTCACACGCTATTCCAAAGATTCTTCCCTTGTGGCGCTGGTGCGCAGCGGGACCCGCGAAGCGGGTTCCGCAAGTTGTAAGCCTGGCAGGAGTAGGAAAAGGGGTCCAAGCAAAACCCTCGACCCACAGGAAACGATCTGCTGAGGTATCCCACGACGGTCAGCCCTCTCAAGCCTTTTGAGGGTTAGAGGCGGGGCGTGTTGTCCAGGGAGAGCGGCCAGGTGACGAGAGGCGCGGTGTGCAGGGGCTTCTGGGATTTGAAGTCCTGCCCCGCACGCTCGCAGCCCTGGACCTTCACACGCTATTCCAAAGATTCTTCCCTTGTGGCGCTGGTAAGCCTGGCAGGAGTAGGAAAAGGGGTCCAAGCAAAGTCCTCGACCCACAGGAAACGATCTGCTGAGGTATCCCTCAATCAATCATTAGTGAAGAAGGTGCAGGGACGCTCACCAAGGTGCTATTACCGTAATCAGATGTAGGATATATATATAGGCAATCACCGTTGCATGCAAGGCCGTTTCTCTCTCAGATCGGATAGACAGCCTTGCATACCCAAAGAGACTACACGCTAGAACTTATCAAAGGCAATAATCCTTTCAAGATTTTATCTGACTGGATGTGATGGTGATTACGTTATGTTATGTTAAAAAATTTCTTCTATAGCGCAACGGCTACTCCAAAGGAGTGTCCCGGCGCTTTGGCGAAGAGGTCAGCAGGGGGCAGCAACATAACAGAAAATAAGGAAAAACGGGGGCCCTAGTTGGTGAATAGCCAAGTTTTAAGGCCTTACTGAAGGACATAAGGTTAGGGATCTGTCTCAGAGAGAGGGGAAGCTCGTTCCAAGCGCGAGGAGCCAGGTGGCGAAAAGAGCGGCCACCCAGTCTAGCGCGTTTGATGGTCGGGACTACCATTTTGGACAAGGAGGCAGACCTTAGAGCTCTATTAGGTTTATAAAAAGCAAGGCGATTTCTCATGTAGCTGGGGCCAATGTCATGTAGGGCTTTAAAGGTCAGCGTCAGACTTTTGAAAAGGACTCTCTTAGCTATGGGAAGCCAGTGCAATTCTCTTAACAGATCAGAGGCACCAGTACGTCTAGGGAGCCCGTAGATGGCACGGGCAGCTGAGTTTTGAACTACTAGAAGATGCATTAAGAGGTATTTTGGGAGTCCTAAATAAAGAGCATTTGCATAGTCTAATCTGGACCCAATGAGTGATTGAACAATGACCCTTCTATGATGGATTGATATCAAGGGGAGAAATTTTCTGAGCATCCGAAGGATGCCGAAGCATTTCCCGGAAAGGCAAGATATTTGGGGTCCAAAAGCTAGGTCATTATCAACAATGATTCCCAAATTTTTAGCTTTGATGGACGCATTTACAGGCGGAAACAGGTCTTGCGGCCACCAGCATTTCCAATTCGGTTCAGTGGCGCAGCCAAAGAAAAGCAGCTCCGACTTATCGGAGTTGCATTTTAGTCCGTGCCCTCTAAACCAACCAAAAACTGCCTCTAGGCAGCTTCTGATAAGAGTCCCGTCAAACACCTCGTTCTTGCCACATGTAAACAAGAGTTGGGTGTCGTCGGCGTAGGACACGATCTGAGCGCCGAAGGACTCCGCCACCTCTGCCAGGGGGGCCAAAAAGATGTTAAAAAGCAGGGGGCTAAGAATAGACCCCTGAGGGACCCCTACCTCCAGAGGTGCCATGTCGGCGGAGTGCGGGGGCGCCCAGATCGTTTGTCGGCGGTCGGCTAGAAAGGATTTGAGCCAATTCCACACCGTCCCACGAAGACCACACTCCCAGAGTCGTAATAGAAGGGTGTCATGGGGAACGGTGTTGAACGCCATCGACAGGTCCAACATGACCAACATGGCCTTTCCTCCAACATCCAGCACCTCTCTGATGGCGTCTGTGACTTCAAGTAACGCGGTCTCCGTGCTGTAATTAGCACGAAAACCAGATTGAGTGCTGTGCAACAGATGGTTCTCCTCGATAAAATTAGAGATTGATCTGTGCACGTGTCTTTCTGCCACTTTCGCCAGAGTGAGGAGGAGAGAGATTGGCCTGTAGTTGGCATGGACGGTAGGATCTAGGGCTGTTTTTTTTAGAAGTGGAAGAATGAGAGCACACTTCCAAGCCCGAGGGACTACACCAGAAGACAGCGAGGAGTTGAGAATAGGATTGATGAGACCATTTAGGGCCGGAGCTATTTTGTTGAGACATGAGGCTGGACATGGATCAAGAGGTGAGCCCGACTTCAGCCCAGACAAGAGGTCTAAGGAAGAATCAAGACTCAAAGGGGGAAATTCCCAGAGAGTGGGAGCCAGAACAAGTTTTGAGGAGGTGTGGGCGGCTGGTAGGTCTACATCAGTTTGTTGGGAATAGACCCAGCGTATTGATAATGCATCTCTTAATAAGAATAGGCGATTTGTTGTTCTTCAATAATATGGATTGAAGGCATTAAATCAATCATGAATGTACCAAACTGATTGCCTATATATCTATACTACATCTGATTACAGAAATAGCACCTTGGTGAGCTTCTATAAAAGACTATTCCAACCCTGATGAAGTCCATGTTGGGCAATACGAGTTGGCTGGGCTGATGCATTTGAGTACAAATAAAGAATACATTGAAAAAAAGAAATTTCAAGGCCCTGCGCTGTATTTTCTGATTTGGTGGATCTTATAATATTTTGTATAGTTTGCAAAGGAGATGAGGTTTAATTACATGCTCGAGTATAATTGATGAAAGAATCTAGTTATAACTGTATGCTCCTGTTCAGAATTTGACAATCCTAGTCAGGATAAGGCACAAGCAAACCCCAAATTAAACTGTGGTTAACCTCCTGGTAGCTTGGCACAGAGCAGACAGGCTTAATTTACAGGCAATGTGTGAATATTTGTGCAACACTTCAAACAGTAAAACAGCGTAAACAGCACACAAAATCAACACCAGAGCTTAGTTTAATTAGCAAATCGAAACCCAAACGACAAAAATCCAATAAGTAGAACCGGAGATATGAATACTTAAAGATTAAACTTCTATATAGCACCTAAAAACAAAGCGCCAACCGAGGCAATCTGGTCATGCAGAACCAGGTCAAAGTCAAAAGTTCAAGCTGATCACGATGGAGCGTGAATTAGATAGAGCCCCAGATTAGTTCAGCTGAAGGTTTACCCTCTCAAGTTTTGAGCCAAAAGCCCTGTTCGCATTGGAGAGGGTCGCAGGGAGTAAGAAGAGTGTTGATGGCGGTGGTGGACATGGCACGAAGAGCAGGCCGAGTGTCGCAGACGGTCAGGCTGGAGCTTCGTGTTGATGGTCTTCCAGATCGATTGATGCTTTCCCTGCAAGGAGATAGGCGGCAGGGGCCCACCCTGAAGTTCCGTGCGAACAGTGGGATTCCAGTGCAAATGGGCTTATTTGCAGTCATGAAGAGTTCAAAAGCTTGATTTAGGAGCCCACTGAACCACATCAAGGGACTAGGGCCTGGTAAGTACCATTTGAGAGCAAGGAACGCACTGAAGACTAATCCAGGAGCTGCTTGGGAGCTTGTTTTGTGCCGGAGGCTCAGATCAGGAGGCCAACAGACTAGCCCTCTGAGTCTCTCGGGATCCAGGGTTCAAGATAGAGTTGCAGGCCTAGATATTCTTCCCCAGACAAGAGTGCAGCAGACCAGTAAAGCAGGGTGCAGTTCCTTATAGAGAAGCTGTAGGAGAGTAGGGTCTGCTTTCCTATGGTCACCCCAATTTTTGCTTTTTTGCTTCACTGGTTTTCGACTTAATGTGGCTGTGGGCCTGCTAATCAGACCCACAGCCTGCTGTTCTCTCTCTAAATTCATATCCATGTACTTTAGGTACATCACCAATTTGGTACTGGACACCTTATCAGCCCCTGTACAGTGCACAGGGCATAGGTGCAGCCAAGGCCTACCAGGGGCTGCAGCATATCTTTTGCCACCCCTGGCTGGCCATTTAAATCAACACAACTGGCTGATCACTCAGCTGGGGCAAGGTGGTGTAATCACCCCTTGCTTAGATATAGTATACCTATATCTAAACCTATCTGGACACATTTTGAATTTTAAAATATTTATAAAGCGCTCTTATACCAGAATCGGTTTCATGGCGCTAGATAGCAGGAGACCAGTGGATGCGGGGAAGAGGGCTATACAGCTACAGATCTGGAAAACAAGAAGGTCTTAAGATGCTTGCGAAATTCCAGGTAGGAAGATGACGACCTAAGAGTAAAAGGAAGTGAGTTCCAAAAGGAAGGAGCCAGCACTGCAAATCTGACCCCACCGGACTTCTGTTTCCTAAAACGAGGGACTGACAGAAGGGCCAAATGAGTGGAACGGAGTATATATACCTATACATATATACCTATAAGTCACTCCTATGGCAGGCCTTAACAATCCTGGAGGCAGAGTGCTTTGTTTTATGTGAGATGGTGCTCTAGCATGAGCTGAGCCTGTCTGCAGCTTTTGGAACCATTTACTTATAGCTGTTCCAGGATATTGCCATACCATATACTCTTAATTGCATTATAATCCTCGCGGTTATTGCTAACTTTGGTTTGGCTTTATCAAAACATGTCGTGTAAGGTGTCATACACTTTGGAATACTACCCCTCGCCAGTTCTGGCGACGGGGGTAGCATTCCACCCTTCTAGAGGGAGAAGACATGTTACTTTACTTAAAACGCGGTTAATCCTAACCAGAGTCTCAGCATCACAAAATGGATGCTGCTGCCACAGACAGAAGTCTGACCTCCTGCTGCAGACCGAAACTTGGCAGGGGAGGCCTGGACAAAAGGTTTCCTGTCACAGGGAGGTGCTACACCACCCCAGACAGGAGATAGTGGATTGGAGCAGGGAGGGTTGAATGAAACTAGACACTGCCTGGGGCACACAAGGTGTCCCAGGCAAATTCCAATCAAACTGGTTCTGGGGCACTCCAGCCCCAGCTCTGGCGCGAAACTGGACAAAGGGAAAGGAGTGTAACCACCCCCTTCCTGGGTCCCACCCATAGGAGGGACCTAGCAGGTAATCCAGCCCCTTGTTTTGGAATAAAAGTAGGAGCTGTGCTGATGCACATCAGATTATCCTGACTGAAACTTCGATACAGAACTCTGGACCCTTCGACATCCCACTCGACGTGGAAGACTGAAGAATCTCCCTTGTGGTCATGGAGTGACCACCCTGTGCAAACAGGTACCATCCAGCAACTCACCGTTCGCATTGTTGCAGTTCCCGCCGGAACTCGAGCGACCGAGATCGACGAGACCCAGCTTCCCTGACTTCTAACAGCCCGATCCACAGTCCCAGCGAATCCGAGACCCGTGGAGGCGACGTGAAGCGTGGAGCCGGCCATCTTGGAAAAACTATGAAGTGCTGACCGTGCAGTTCCCGAGGCCCCCTCGAAGCTGTGCATTGGGGTTTGAGAAGCCCCAGCGCCGAGCAGCTTTTGCACCGAAGCTCTCCCCTCCACACTCATCGAGTGCTGCGTGGGGCCCTTTTGCATTTTCCTGCTCGGCGCGTTGGTCCGGTCATTTGCCCGTTGGCTAGTGGCCCCAGTACCGACGAACCAAAGAATTTACACTGCTAGTCTGGTTGCTTCAGACTGGCCCTCGCTCCCCTGAAAAGGAGCACCCGCTCTGACCTTGCTGTTCCGAGTAAGAAGCGATCTTCAAATTCTGCGTGGGTTGCATTTGCCAATGCCTTTTAACTTCGATTCGGAAGCCGACACCGCCGACAGCGAGAGCCTTCGTGGGACAGCTCGTGATTCACTCCTGGACCTCCTCGGTGCCCCAGAGTCCACATGGCAGCGGAGACAAGCCTCTCGACAACCACCTGATTGCGCCCGACATTGCCTGGTTCCTTCCTTGTTCCTTCCTGGTCACTGGCTAGTGACCCAGACTCTGTCCCCTCTGCTTTCAGGTACTCTACATCTTCGATCCACCCTTGGATCCAACCGGACTCTTCTCTCCTGGCCGCCTGCAGCATCTTCATCTCCAGGCTCCATAGAACTGCACGACGAAACCCGACATACTTTGGCACCTATGCACCCGCTTCCTGTGGGTGAGGTAACGATCTAACACCGGTGCTCCTGTAGTGGTTTACACCTCTAGTGTCCAAGTTTAAAGTGTGGTAATTCTATTCCAGTTGGAAGACTCCTAAAACTGTAATTCGATAACTTTTACGCACCAATGACTTTGCATTGGTTCAATTCACCGCCTCAGCGGGTCTTGGGCTCAAAATTCCACGGACCTGATCATTCTCGCCTTTGTGCCTATTCTAATCATTGAGTCCCACTCTGTAACTCTGGGCAATAGCTTGCTTAATCTCCACAACGGCCCCCACAACGCTAAGGATGCCTGGCCTTCACCCTGGGGGTGCCCAGGAGTGGACGCCTCACAGGGAAAGCCAAGACGGGTTCCACAGCGGTATTCGTACAAGCGCCTTGAGACCCTTGCGGGTGAGTAGTGCGCTATACAAGTATCAATTTACATTTTTTACATTTTACATTTACATGCGTGTGCTTTTAGCGCTGCACCCGAATCCCGCGGGATACTCCCGTCCTAACTGCTGTTAGTCCAATGTAGTCCCAGCGATTCCCAAGGCCCCAGGCCTTACCACTGTTCGTAAAGTGATACTTATACCACTTTTTTGATATATGGTTTGAGTGGCCACCGGCCTCATCCATAATTGTGCAACTTTCATATGTTTAACTGTGCTTTTGTTTAAACGCTTGTGCTTCTATACTCATAAAGAGTACAGGTAATAAATACATATATTTTTATAATATATAACTTGTGTGGTGTCCTTTCATTTGATATTACAGGATTGCATATGGTAAAACAGCTGGCTTCACATGCCCTCTTGAGTATAGCCTGAAGGCTGCTTAGTCCATGCTACCATTAGGATAGCTTGTCTTTTAAGGTTGACTTACAACCACCACCATAAGGGATTGTTTGGACTGATACAAGGTGCCCCCAGAATTGGGACATCATACATCAGGCCAACTTCTCACATTGGTGTGCAGCGGTTGGGATTTGAGCTTGCTGTTGTTTTACCATTGTAATCTTTTCATCAAATTGAAAGATCACATTAAGTACCATAGGTGCATATAAACAAAGCTTACATATTTAAGTTCTACTGAACTTAGTAGTTGTAGTTAAAAGGGCTTAGCACACCCTGCCTACAACTCACTAGCAAGGTACAGTAGGAAAACACTTGGTGTAGGTAAGTGCATCACGTACACCTCACTAGAGTCATGTCTGGCACAGGTGAGCAACCCATTGCTCTGCCTGTGATAGGTGACCTTGCTCAGGCACCTTCCAGCTATGACAAACTCAGCCACAGGGACTTGAGTGCCTTCTGCACCGCAAGGAGGCTGAAAAAGGGTCACAACCCTACCATTCCTATCCTGATAGCCATCCTAGAGAAGGATGATCTTGAGAAAGCTTGTACAGTTCCCTCAGGAAATTCAGGTAAAGGAGTGAACCCCCCAGATACTGAGAACACCACCCCAGAGGTAGAAGATGAGGAGGTGGACCCAGAATCAGAAGGTGATGAGTCAGATCATGATCAAGGGGATATCCAGGTACAAGTGGGGAGGCTTAACCAAACCAACTTGGACCTACATGGAAATGGGGAGGGCCAGCACCTCCCCAGAGTCCATAACAGAATACTCCCAGGCAATAGAAGAGAGAGATCTCCTTCCAGGAAATCTCACCTTTCTAGTGCCTCAAGTGAATCTCAAAGGGGAATGACTTCCCCCCAGAGAAAAGAGCATAAGGCCAGGATGAGAGCTGTCAAACTCCAGATAGAGAGGGAGGAGGTAGCCCTGGCCCAAGCTAAACTTGCTTTAGCAAGGGAACAAAAACTGTGTGGGGAGATACCCACTGGTGGCCGCATTATTCCTAAAGAGAAAGACAGGTCCTATGATAATAGAAACCTGACAAAGATTGTGCCCCCCTACAAGGAAGGGGATGACATCCACAAATGGATGACTGATCTGGAGAGAGCCTGCATGGTACAGCAGGTTTCTCAAGAACAGTGGGCAGCAATCTTATGGTACTCCTTTTCGGAGAAAGGGAGAGACAAGCTCCTCACTGTTAGACCTGAGGATGCTAAAAACTACTCTGTCCTGAAGAGTGCTCTTATTGATGGGTTTGGCCTAACCACTGAGCAATACAGGTTGTTGTTCAGAGATACCCAAAAAGCTCAGACTCAGGACTGGACTGATTTTGTTGATTGTGCCACTAAGGCTCTGGAGGGTTGGTTGCAGGGAAATAAAGTCTCAGACTATACAGGATTGTACAATCTTATAATGAGAGAACAGATCCTTAATAACTGTCAGAAACAGCTATTGCATCAACACCTTATTGACTCAGATCTGACCTCTCCCCAAGAATTGGGAAAGAAGGAAGACAAATGGGTCAGAACAAGGGTTAAGCAGAAACCCCAGAACCATGGAGGTGATCAAATGAAGGCAGACAAGAAGGGTGGAGATAAGAAAGAAAAAGAAAAAGACCAGAAGTCTTCTTCAGGCCCCCAAAATAATTCTAATAAGGAGGGTGGTTCCCAGAATGGAAACAAGAAGAAGAAGAATGATGGCACAAAGAAACCTTGGTGCAATTACTGTAAATCCACCTCTCACTGGGGTAGTAAATGCACTAAGAAAAATCCAGTCCCTACCACTGCAGCCCCTAAGGCACCTGCACCCCCTAGTACAGTCAGAAGTGGAGGTACACAACACAAGGCTATAGTGGGATTAACCCTGGGTACTGAGATGGAGTCTGGCCTAGTCAGAATCCCTACTCGGGCAGTTCTGCTATATGATGTGGACATGTCTGTGTCCACTCCTATGAGTCCCAATACGTTGGGCAAATATAGGCAGACGCCTTTAATCAATGAGAAACTGGCTCAGGACTACAGGGACACATGTGCCAGTGTCACTATGGTGACACCTAACTTTGTGGACCCTGGACAAATCATACTAGGTGAAAACTACCTAGTGACCAATGCTAGCAATGCCACTACTGCCCATACTGTGGCTGTTGTTAAATTCTCCTGGGGAGGGGTAACTGGCCACAAGAAAGTTGTTGTAAGTGCAGACCTCCCAGTTGACTGTCTTTTGGGCAATGATCTTGAGGAATCCTTATGGTCTGAAGTGGAGTATAGGACTCATGCAGAAATGCTAGGGATTTCAGCACATGTCCTTGCTGTAACCAGGTCCCAGGCCAAGAAGTGCCTACCTGAAGCTGTGGTGGGTCTTGAAACAATAGACCATCCACAACCCAAGAGTAAGAGCAAGAGGGTTAAGGCAGTGCCTTCCCACTTGCCCCAGGTTGAGGACCAGCCCTCTCAGGAGGATGATTCTGTGATCCAAGAGGAGACTGTCCTGGAAAAGCTTGAACCTGATCAGGTTGAGTTTCTGGGGACAGGGGGACCCTCAAGGGCAGACCTGGGGCAGGCTCAGTTGACTTGCCCTTCTCTTGAACCCCTTAGGCAGCAAGCTGCTGCTGAGGCTGTTGGGAATGCTCAAGGTACCCATAGAGTGTATTGGGATGATGGGCTCCTTTATTCAGAGGCTAGAGACCCCAAGCCTGGTGCTGCCAGGAGGTTGGTTATACCTATGCAATTTAGGGGCTTCCTTCTCACCTTGGCCCATGATATTCCCCTTGCAGGACACTTAGGCCAGAACAAGACTTGGGAAAGACTTGTCCCACACGTTCACTGGCCTCACATGTCAAAGAATACCAAGGAGTTTTGTCGCTCCTGTGAAACCTGCCAAGCCAGTGGCAAAGGAGGTGGAACCACAAAGACCCCCCTTATACCACTACCTGTGGTGGGGGTGCCCTTTGAAAGTGTTGGGATAGACATTGTGGGACCAATGGATCCCCCAACAGCATCTGGGCACAGGTTTATCCTGGTGGTAGTGGATCATGCCACCAGGTACCCAGAGGCAATACCCCTAAGGACCACAACAGCTCCTGTTGTGGCAAGGGCCCTACTTGGAGTTTTCTCCAGAGTGGGCTTTCCAAAGGAGGTCCTTTCAGACAGAGGTACCAACGTCATGTCTGGATACTTAAAAGCAATGTGGAAAGAGTGTGGAGTTAACTATACGTTTACCACACCCTACCATCCACAGTGCAATGGGCTTTTTGAAAGGTTCAACAAGACCCTAAAGGGAATGATAAAAGGGTTACCTGAAAAGCTTAGGCGAAGATGTGACATCCTTTTACCCTGCTTGCTCTTTGCTTACAGAGAGGTCCCACAGAAGGGGGTTGGCTACAGCCCTTTTGAACTTTTGTTTGGCCACCCTGTGAGGGGTCCATTGTGTCTTGTGAAGGAAGGATGGGAGTTACTTCTCAAAAAGCCTAAACTTGATATTGTGGACTATGTACTTGGACTCCGCTCCAGGATGGCTGAGTACATGGAGAGGGCATCCAAAAACCTGGAGGCCAGCCAAGAATTACAGAAAGCTTGGCATGACCAAAAGGCTGTTCTGACTGAGTACCAGCCAGGGCAGAAGGTGTAGGTGTTGGAGCCAGTGGCCCCAGCAGCTCTCCAAGACAAATGGTCTGGACCCCACATATACTTGACAAAAAGGGAGAGGTCACCTACTTGGTGGACCTTGGCACCCCTAGGAGCCCCCACAGGGTGCTCCATGTAAACAGATTGAAACCATATGTGGACAGGGCAGACATGGGTTTACTCATGGCTACAGATGGGGAACAGGAGGAAGAGAGTGACCCTCTCCCAGACCTGCTTTCCCAAAACCCTGATGATGGTTCAGTGGATGGAGTAGCCTTGGCAGGCAGCCTCTCTGACCAGCAGCAATGGGACTGCAGACAAGTGTTGCAGGCTCATAGACATATGTTTTCTCTTACACCCAGTCAAACTAAGTGGTGCACCCATGAGGTGGACACTGGTGACAGTCCGCCTGTGAAGAATAAAATCTACAGGGAACCTGACCATGTCAGGGATTGTATAAAGGCTGAGGTGCAGAAAATGCTTGAACTTGGAGTGATTGAGCCATCAGAGAGCCCCTGGGCCAGCCCAGTAGTCCTTGTGCCAAAACCTCATACCAAAGATGGAAAGAGAGAAATGCGATTTTGTGTGGACTATAGAGGTCTCAAAGCTGTCACTAGGACAGATGCTCATCCCATTCCAAAGGCAGATGAGCTCATAGATAAATTGGCTTCTGCCAAATTTCTGAGCACATTTGATCTGACAGCTGGCTATTGGCAAATCAGGTTAGCTGAGGCGTCTAAAGCCAAAACAGCATTCTCTACCCCCAGTGGACATTATCAGTTTGTGGTGATGCCCTTTGGTTTGAAGAATGCACCTGCCACCTTCCAAAGGTTGGTGAACCAAGTCCTTGCTGGGTTGGATGACTTTTGTGCAGCATATCTAGATGATATTGCTGTCTTCAGCTCCACCTGGGAGGATCACCTGATCCACCTGAAGAAGGTTCTGGAGGCCCTGCAAAAGGCAGGCCTGACTATCAAGGCTACCAAGTGCCAGATAGGGCAGAGCAAGGTTGTGTACCTGGGCCACCTAGTAGGTGGGGGTCAGGTTCAACCATTGGAGAGCAAGATCCAGGCCATACAGGACTGGGCTCCTCCAACTACCCAGACACAAGCCAGAGCCTTCTTGGGCCTGACTGGGTATTACAGGAAATTTGTGAAGAATTATGGATCCATTGTGACTCCATTAAATGATTTGACATCCAAATAGATGCCCAAAAAGGTTCAGTGGACAGTTAGCTGTCAAAAGGCATTTGATGACCTGAAGAAGGCCATGTGCTTTGCACCTATCCTGAAGAGTCCTGACTACTCCAAATAGTTCATTGTCCAAACAGATGCTTCTGAGTTGGGGTGGGAGCTGTGCTTTCACAACTTAATGTAGACGATCAAGACCAGCCCATTGCTTTCATTAGCAGAAGGCTGACCCCTAGAGAGAAACATTGGTCAGCCATTGAGAGGGAGGTCTTTGCTGTGGTTTGGGCCCTGAAGAAGTTGAGACCATACTTGTTTGGCACTCACTTCCTAATTCAGACAGACCATAAGCCCCTCTTGTGGCTTAATCAGATGAAGGGTGAAAATCCCAAACTGCTCAGGTGGTCCATTTCCCTACAGGGGATGGACTTTACAGTGGAGCACAGACCAGGGACTGACCATGGCAATGCAGATGGTCTCTCCAGGTATTTCCACTTAGAACATGAAGACTTATCTGGTCAAGGTTAAGTTTAATGTCCCTGCGTTTGGCGGGGTTGTGTAGGAGAGTAGGGTCTGCTTTCCTATGGTCACCCCAATTTTTGCTTTTTTGCTTCACTGGTTTTCGACTTAATGTGGCTGTGGGCCTGCTAATCAGACCCACAGCCTGCTGTTCTCTCTCTAAATTCATATCCATGTACTTTAGGTACATCACCAATTTGGTACTGGACACCTTATCAGCCCCTGTACAGTGCACTATAGGTGCCCAGGGCATAGGTGCATCCAAGGCCTACCAGGGGCTGCAGCATATCTTTTGCCACCCCTGGCTGGCCATTTAAATCGACACAACTGGCTGATCACTCAGCTGGGGCAAGGTGGTGTAATCACCCCTTGCTTAGATATAGTATACCTATATCTAAACCTATCTGGACACATATATACCTATAAGTCACTCCTATGGTAGGCCTTAACAATCCTGAAGGCAGAGTGCTTTGTTTTATGTGAGATGGTGCTCTAGCATGAGCTGAGCCTTTCTGCAGCTTTTGGAACCATTTCCTTATAGCTGTTCCAGGATATTGCCATACCATATACTCTTAAGTGCATTATAATCCTCGCGGTTATTGCTAACTTTGGTTTGGCTTTATCAAAACATATGGTGTAAGGTGTCATACACTTTGGAATACTACCCCTCGCCAGTTCTGGCGACGGGGTAGCATTCCACCCTTCTAGAGGGTGAAGACATGTTACTTTACTTAAAACGCGGTTAATCCGAACCAGAGACTCAGCATCACAAAATGGATGCTGCTGCACCGACACAAGTCTGGCCTCCTGCTGCTGACCGAAACTTTGTTTCAAGGAACATTGGTCCCCAACAAATAGTTGATAACTTGGAATGAATATAGAACAACAAATGAAGTCTATATAAACTGTCCAGCCGGACAGAGTTTAATAACACAATAGTAGAATTTTGCCAATCAATTAAATACAATATCAAAAAGTGGGACACAACCAGTGTCTTACTACTGTATCAGAGACAGTTGTGACACAAATGAACATGAATGAGGCAAGAGCAAACAGTCTGCATACATTCCAAAATTTGGCAGACATATATTTGCACAGGTACACTGTTGTGATTTAAGTAGTAATCAAATCAAATCATCCAGTGTCAAGTGTCGACGACGTTTCGATCCCCTTAGGGCATTACGGGATCATCATCAGGACAATCAAAATTCATGCCTTATCATACTAAAAACCAGAATCATGCCCAATCATTAAGTTAAAACATAAATAATAATTAAACAAATAGGGAAAATAACCACATGAAAAAACGGGGAGGGTGGGGGGGAAAAAAGGATACAAGGGTTAGACACAATCTTATTTAAGAACCACACAACATAAAGGGTCTTTACAACATAAAGGGTCTGAACAACATAAAAGGTCTTGTCTGATAGTCCACCCCATTGCCGGAGTACACATTCTAATTAAGTCTATACATGCAACATTTTGTTACCGCAAGATCGGCCTGTAAGAGGCATCCAACAAGTACATGCTTGTATTCAAATGCTACAGCAAGGTCGAGCCCCACGGAACAAGTGAGCAGCTTATTCGTGAAACCCGTGAACGGAAGCGGCCATTAGTGGACATGTAGGCGGGATTTAATACAACCAGTTGACTAAAAACGTGGTCCTTAATGTGGAATTCGAACCAACGCCAACCAGAGGACCCGTGCGCTTACAGTGAAAAAGGTCCTCCTGTGTGGATGCAATTAGTGAGCTTACCGTAGCGATATTTGCACTAGGCGTGTCGCCAAGGTTAAATGATTAACGCAGGACCTGTAATGAATAATCCCAACATGAAGGGGGTAATGGCTTGAAGATTTAATGCAATGGTTGCGGAACAACGGAATTAGCTTACCGCAACAGCAAGTCTGCTAAGCAAGGGGAACACGATGGTCCCTATAGAAGAGAACCAAGGTATCAGTCAGTTAGCGGGTACAAAACCGAAACTTGGCAGGGGAGGCTTGGACAAAAGGTTTCCTGTCACAGGGAGGTGCTACACCACCCCAGACAGGAGATAGTGGATTGGAGCAGGGAGGGTTGAATGAAACTAGACACTGCCAGGGGCACACAAGGTGTCCCAGGCAAATTCCAGTCAAACCGGTTCTGGGGCACTCCAGCCTAGCAGGTAATCCAGCCCCTTGATTTGGAATAAAGGTAGGAGCTGTGCTGATGCACATCAGATTATCCTGACTGAAACTTCGATACAGTTCCTTCCTGGTCACTGGCTTGTGACCCAGACTCTGTCCCCTCTTCTTTCAGGTACCCTACATCCTCGATCCACCCTTGGATCCAACCGTACTCTTCTCTCCTGGCCGCCTGCAGCATCTTCATCTCCAGGCTCCATAGACCTGCACGACAAAACCCGACACACTTTGGCACCTATGCACCCGCTTCCTGTGGGTGAGGTAACAATCTAACACCGGTGCTCCTGCAGTGGTTTACACCTCTAGTGTCCAAGTTTAAAGTGTGGTAGTTCTATTCCAGTTGGAAGACTCCTAAAACTGTAACTCAATAACTTTTACGCATCATTAACTTTGCATTGGTGCATGCGTGTGCTTTTAGCGCTGCACCCGAATCCCGCGGGCTACTCCCGTCCTAACTGCTGTTAGTCCAGTGTAGTAACAGCGATTCCCAAGGCCCCAGGCCTTACCACTGTTCGTAAAGTGATACTTATACCATTTTTTTGATATAGGGTTTGAGTGGCCACCGGCCTCATCCATAATTGTGCAACTTTCATATGTTTAACTGTGCTTTTGTTTAAACGCTAGTGCTTCTATACTCATAAAGAGTACAGGGGATTAATTATTCTAGTAATAAATACATATATTTTTATAATATATAACTTGTGTGGTGTCCTTTCATTTGATATTACAGGATTGCACATGGTAAAACAGCTGGCTTCACATGCCCTCTTGAGTTTAGCCTGAAGGCTGCCTAGTCCATGCTACTATTAGGATAGCTTGTCTTTTAAGGTTGACTTACAACCACCACCATAAGGAATTGTTTGGACTGATACAAGGTGCCCCCAGAATTGGAGACATTATACATTAGGCCAACTTCTCACAGAAGCAGTCTACCGCAGTGGCACTCCTTGTAGCGGCACAGTAGTCCTTCTTCCTGGCAGTGTCCCCAAGTCCAAAAGTGTACTGAAGTGGTGGCGTCCAATGACCTTCTTTCATACACAGTTGTGCCTTTGAAGTGGAATAAACTTCTAGAGGCATACCTTTGAAGTGTACAGATGCCCTACCTTCCCTGCCCTTGTTCCAGACTAAAACAGGGGGTGAGCAGTTCTTTGTGTTGACTGTATGGAAGAGTCTGTGGCCCGCACTCCTTGTTTCTATTCTCTTTAATGCAATGGTAGTCTTTAGGGGGAGCAATCCTGGCTTACGCTGCATCCTGCAGCGCCAAGTAAACAATGTAACAACCGCTGATATGGATGATATCAGTCCCAGGATGCATCACGCCTTGTAGGATGAAAAAATCATCGTAAACCAAATTTAATGAATGTCCCATAATTTTAGTGTTTGAAAAATGAGGTTGTAGAACGAGGTAATTCCAATTTTCAAATGTGTGCATAATGCCCAATTGCCTTTAATACAGCATGTCGAAATTCCCAATTCCTTTAACAATGATGAAAAGCTTGACCCAATGCATTTCGGGCCATACTGGCCCTTCGTCAGGGGTTCTGTTCTAAAAAATGTTAATCAAAAGAATTGTCATTAGTATGCTATAAACTCATTACCACGAGCAACATTAAACACCTTATATGTCAGCCATGTAAACTGTCCCATAAACAACTCTTTCCCTCTAAAAGCGTGAAGTAACGCTGTATTAAAGGCAATTGGGCATTACCCTACAAGTCGTGATGCATCCTGGGGCTGATATCATCCATATCAGTGGTTGTTACGTTCTTTGTATTGAGACACTACAGAGCCTATTCAGGCCCTCCCTCGTATCCTGCCAGTGATGTCTTGTGCAGTGGCAGGCTTGAGGCATGTTTAAAGGGCTACTTAATTGGGTGTAGTTTACAGGCCATGGGCACAAGTAGGGCTACCTAACTAGGGCCTTACAAGTAGATTAAATATGCTAAATCGGCAGAAGTATATGTGATCATGTTTTAAGAAGAGAACACACACACTTTAGCACCGATTAGCAATGGTAAAGTGCACAGAGTCCCAAGGCCAACAAAACAAATGTATCAAAAAGTAGTAGGAGGAAGGTATAAAGTGTGGGGATGACCATGCAAAAAGGACCAGGTCTAACACAACCCCCTCTAGTCTAACGACAGGGGAGTTTAATCAATACCTTGATAGACTTTCCTGCTTAGGTGATAGAACATGGACAGTGGCCCTCTACTTCAGAGGCACTCATCAGTTCTATGCCCCTTTGAACTCTGTTGGATACCTCTATCTACACTCTCCTGAGCCACTGAACTGACAAACGGGGAACTCTTCTCCTCATCTGTGCAGCACCTAACATTAACTTGTTCACAGATCCACCCCAGTTTGCAGACAGTACCACCATGTGATCTGGCTCGTTACACCCCTTGGATCAGACATTTGTCCCCAACCCAAGGAAAACTCTGTGAATTAAGACAGCAACCAACAGAGGCCCCTGACAGCGGTCAGCAGACAAAAACATCAAAGACAAACAGGTACGTGCCAATACACAGATGAATAGACCAAAGGTTTCCATACAGACCAAGCTAGCACTACCTCCCATAAAAGGACACCACCGATGTGGAAACTGCATTTCATGCTCGAGTACCATCGAAGGAGATAAATTTGAATACAGAGGCATAAGTATCATACATGAAGAATTCATAAATTGCAATAGTACCAAAGTAATATATTGTGTAATATGCCCATGCCAGCTTGCATATGTAGGTAAAACAACTCAGGCAGGAAAAAAGAGGATCCCTCAACACAGATCAAGAATTAAATGCAAAGTCCAGAATGCACTCATGGTACAACATTGCGAAGAAAAAAGACATGGGGCATAAGACATAAAATGGACAGTCCTAAAACACGTAAAAGGAAGTTGCACTAATTCCATACTATCGCGCTTCGAAGCAAAAACGATCCTACTTCTGGGCACAACCAACAATGGACTCAATGAGAAGAGCGAAATAATGCATTGCATACGAGGAGCCAACTACATACAGACCCTCCAGGATTTCGTGGCAAACCGCGAAATCAGCACTTTTGTAAAAATGCTGCGATTTTTACAAAAGTGCCCAGGAATGCAGGGACTTCAACGGTTAAAACAGTGGCAAAGGGAGACCGTGGGAATTAAGAATAATCTGCACAAGTGTGATAAAAGAGCTAGGAAGTGTAGATAGGTAGAAGAAAACGGCATGGAGTGAAATCAAGAGTAGCCAGCTTGGTATCTGGCAATATAAATATATATTATGTTATGTAACCTCCCCCTGTTTGTACAAATTAAAATTAGGCCATATCCTAGGTTGCTCAAGGTTTACATGTTTCATTCTATGTCGCGGAAACAGTGCCCCTTTAATTAAAATGCTACAGTTAATTTATCTCTACAGACATATTGAAGATATGAGAATTAAAATTCGGAATTATGAAAAAGTCAAAGTGAAAAATAAAATAATGAATTGTTAAACCAAGTACCTGGTTGGAAATATTTAATTTGAAGCTAATGTCTGAAATTGCGACCTTTTCTGAAATGAAATATTGTAAAGGTGTTCTGATATCTGAATTGATTGATTCCCTAATTAGGAATACAATTAAACCATCAGCTTCAGATTGATTCACTCAACTCTGACTGATAGTTTTAAGGCCATACCTGAAGATTATAATGCTCTCAGACCTCCTTTTCTAATAAGGTTCCAGCCCTCTGTCTTGGCGTAAGTTCAACAGACTCTTAATAGACAAGTGAAAAATGACCATGACCATATTTCAGAATGTTGGATATTGCCTAATATGAAAGAAACATGTATTTTGGTCATTAGAATTACAGAAGATTCAGGCGGTGCTGTTCTAAGTAATATTATGGTCTGTTGCATTCTGTAGTTTGTTGTGTAATGTGATTTTTTTTAACTTACCACGGATTTACCTTTTAAAAAACGTTCAAAATTCACCTTTGTATTAATGGCCCTCTCTTAGGACATATGAAAGTCCTACTTTTTGGGCCTGGGTAGGGATTTTAAGACTTTTATGGGGGCATACCCTGGGTCTACTGGGAAAGAATGTTTATGGAAATGGTGAGGTTTAGGGTTTTGGGATAATTTAGGGAAATGCGGAATAGTTGAAGGAAGTGGAGGAATTGGGTCACCCGAAGACATTGGGTGGACTTGGGACAGTGTGAGTGCTTTGAGTGGGGTCAGGTGGTGGAATGAGGTCATAGGTTGGAATGGATGTACATGGAGGAATAGGGGCAGGTGTGCTGGAAGCACTTGTGTCAGAGGAGGTATTAGATCTCCCTGTGTGGCAGACAGGGCAGAGAGCATATCTTCCAGGATGTTAACCAATTTAGACAGTTGCTGAGTTAGATTTGCTTTAATACACTAGGAAATTGTGGCTCGTCATCCTGTGATTCTGGGCACGTCACTTAATCTCCCTATGTCTATAAACAATGCATGTGTTTGTGTTGTAATTGTGTAGTGTGACTGGTGCACATGTGAAGAGCTTCAATACCTTCGGGTCAAGTTGGAGCTATAATTGAAAACACTACAGAAGAATGCACTAGGAGGCTAAAACTAAAAAAAACGTCTTAACATAAGGAAAGACAAATTGATGCCCACTTACTTGCTATTTTGTACAGAGTGAAACCAGAAAATGTGGATAAAATCGTGGCTTCCCTGCTGAAATTGTGTGAATTTAGGCAAATATTTAATTTCACTAAGGTAGGTTCTGGAATGCCATTTCCTATGGGATGCTCTGCTACCAGGCCATCTTTGATGGGCTTCTCAGAACCTATACTAAATCAAATGGAGGATTGCATTCCAAGGAATAACAGCCTTCACCTGTGGGCTGCTTCCTCTGTTCCACATCCCAGGTTGCCTATTTCAAAGCGGAATACTCTGCTAAAACAGTTTCCATTGATATAAGGCTGAAAATGATAGATTATGAGTAAAATAAAGTGCTGCAAAAATGCCGCTAAATTGCCATATTTTTGCAGCTAAATTTCCATATCTGTGCGGCTAAATTTACTAACCCATGCCGCTATATCCTGGGGGGTCTGTACATAACACACAGCACAATATGCATGTAACATTCGAACTGATCGTTTTTCACTAGGTCCTGATGAATCGCCACTGATCCTCCAGACTATGAGGCATCAAACATGTCGACCCCTTAAGAGTAGAGCGCAGTTATCCCAAACCATTACTTCAGATAGTCGCCACTCTTCCTTTTAACCAGGGGAGGAGCCAACCTGAGTAAAAGTAATTCTTTGGACTACCCAACCTATTTTAATCACTTTCCATTACACCACATCTACACTTTTTAGGTCCCTTACCTCCACTGCACCAACCGGCAAGGAACAAAAGATATCTGCCAAAGAGCCCCTCTTCAGCATCTTCGGGCCAAAACCTCAGGGGGGGATACAACGTGGTTGGGAATTAAAAGATAATTCCAATTTCAAATCTGTGTGCCCTTGACTAAAGTACAAGCTAAGGTTTATTCTTGAAAAAAGGTTTCAAGTCTTATCCTGCGGAAATTAAAATACTTGCCCAGGATCACATCATTTGAAATCAATTTAGGGGTCAAGAGCATTATAATTAGGTTGAGTAGATTATTTGAGTCACTTGCCCTACAAGTCTTCTAACATTTTTAAGATTTTTCGAGGCCTGTGTGGGACCCGACTGTATCAACCAGGATGTGAGAGGCCCCAACACGGATAATCTCAGCTGTCTGCTAATAAATTATCATAACTACTTAAAGTAACTACAGTCTGCCAACTTGGAGCGCTGCCCAGCCCGCCGCAGTACTGGGCAAACCGCAGGAGAGTGAGAAGCTGAGGCAAACAGGATGTACATTTTTCAAAAGGCTTCAGCTTAGCTGCTAGCTCCCTGAAATAATTTAAAGGCAATATGCCAGATCTGTTTATTAAGAAAAGCTATGCAAAAACATACGGTCGGATGTATTTATTGTGAAAAGCATATGTTAAAAGTGCCTAGAGATATAATATAGGGGAATTGCTATTACATGGCACGCCCCAGATCAGCCAAATTAAAAGATGCTCATGTGGACACATTTGTGTCAAATACATCATTTATAGATGTGGTCAGTTAATGGGTAAAGTCCGTGGTTGCAGTGGCCCAGGAGAAAGGTAAGAATGTGCAACTTGAGATTCGGCGACTACGGCGGCATTCATTATCATGCCTGAAGCCTCCAAAAGCAGCCTGCTGGAGCCTGAGGAATCGACAGTTCTGAGTTGCAAGCAGCAGACAGTCTTTAGTCTACAGACCTGAGGACGTGTGACTGGGAGCCCCAAGGCCACGAAGAGTCTCCAACAGCCTGGTCGCAGCGCATTGGATTTATTTAGGCATTTTTCGATAGCACATGCTTTACCCAGAGGTGTCAGAGCGCTTTACAATAGAGCGAAGTATATAAGATTAGATATTATGGTAACATATTTACAGAGTATAAATCCGCCAAAAATTACACAATGCAAACTAAAGTTGGCGCGATTATGGTCCCAAAAAAACACATTCCACAATTTAAGCGTAAGGACAAACTAGTTCTCCAGTGAGGAACACGAAACAGTCAGAGTTATTGGTAGCCGTGTCTATGAAAGAGAAGAGTTTTAAAATCCTTTCGGAAGATGCGGAAAGAGGTGGCAGTGTGGAGGTACAGAGGAAGCGAGTTCCAAATGCTGGTCGCACAGGGCCTCCAGTCTGGGCAGGTTTATTGTTTTGACCCCGCTCTCATTAACAGACCCCCCCCCCCCAAACCCAGACCCGCCCCCACCCACAGACCACACCCCCAAACCCGCCCCTATGCAGTTCCCAACCTAAGTTCTGTGGTGGGTGGTAAGAATGTCGCTGCGGTGCCGCCGCCAGCGAGAGCGCAGCTCGGCCCGGCCGGACCTGCCCCCGGCAGAGGAGGAGCATTCACACCACAGGCCCCGCTCCAACATTCACTGACCATGCCCCACAGACCCCAACCCACACCCACAGGCCCCGCCCCCGGCAGAGGAGGCGCATTCCCACTCACAGGCCCCGCCCCCACAGGCCCCGCCCCTTGCAGTTCCCAACCTAACCTGTAGTGGGTGGTAGGAATGCCGCCGCGGTGCTGCCGCCCGGACCCGCCCCTGGCAGAGGAGGTGCATTCATACGCACTCTGGAAATAGCCATTGAATGCCCCCAGGCTGGGCAGGTTTATTGTTTTGACCCCGCCCTCATCCACTGACCCCGCCCACTGACTCAGACTCCACCCCAGCATACACAGACCGTGCCCCTACAAACATCCCCCGCCCCCCACAGGCCCCGCCCCCCACAGGCCCCGTCCCCACATCCACAGGCCCCGGCTCCTTTCAGTTTTTATACTTTAATGCTCTTGACCGCTGCCTCGAGGTCATGTCATACCTTAACTCTTTTGTGCGTTCGGCCTGCGAGAGGCGGCGAGGGAGGAGCTGCCCTGAGGGGGGGGCAGTGGAGCCTGGCGGAGGGGAGGGGGCACACCGAGGGACTCGGGCTCTGGAGGCGCCGCCAGGACAACAATTCTGATGAGCTGTAGCTGCGCATACGCAGGACACACGGTATGTTACAAGTGGCTATGACTGCGCATGCGCTGAGAATAGCGAAGCACATGAAACTGTAAGATTGTGCCATTGTGTATTGAGCTTTTCTTTGGAAAAATGCCAACCCACTTTGTTTGGTTTGCTCTGAATTATAAGCTACAGATCAATATTAATTTTGATGTGTTAGGTATATTTATTTTTACCTTCTCTTTAGATTCTCTTTTTTGAAAAAATCATTGGTTTCTATGTCAGAAAAACAACACAACATATATAACACATATGTAAATCAACTTATACACAACATTTACCAAAAAACATTATTACATACATATATACATTCACTATACACAACATGACTTATGCATATCTATTTTTGACTGTTCCAAAGGCAAATATCAGCTCCTCGCCTTATTAACCATCAGTGATTTACAATGAAAGGAACAGTAGTGAACAAAGTCACGATCAACCGGAGATAGCACACAACATTAATTCTGTGAGTCAATGGTTATAAATATTTTTTAATTTTATCTCCGTTCTGCCGACGCGTTTCGAACACCATACAGCAGTTATGGGTTCTCCTCAGGGCCTTGTCACTTCTATCTTTCATGTAGCCGTAGTCGTCCTATGTCTGATTCTAGGTCTTTTGAGCTGCAATCTTTTTGTATCTTTTTGTGTCCGTGTCTGGGCGTCTCCCTATGGCTCGCAAACACTTGTCACCTTACTGTAGCTCTTCCTCACTTCACTATGGAAGTGAGGAAGAGCTACAGTAAGGTGTTAAGAGTGTACCCACTGGAGAGTAATCCGAAAGGAACAACGCGGCACACATAACGAGAGTCCGGAGGACCGTTGTAAACAAGATTGCCCGCGCATACAAAATAAAGTGAACATGGAGTGAGACGCTCCCAAAGCTATCGGTGGACCTAATAAGGTGACAAGTGTTTCCGAGCCATAGGGAGACGCCCAGACACGGACACAAAAAGATACGAAAAGATTGCAGCTCAAAAGACCTAGAATCAGACATAGGACGACTACGGCTACATGAAAGATAGAAGTGACAAGGCCCTGAGGAGAACCCATAACTGCTGTATGGTGTTCGAAACGCGTCGGCAGAACGGAGATAAAATTTAAAAATATTTATAACCATTGACTCACAGAATTAATGTTGTGTGCTATCTCCGGTTGATCGTGACTTTGTTCACTACTGTTCCTTTCATTGTAAATCACTGATGGTTAATAAAGCGAGGAGCTGATATTTGCCTTTGGAACAGTCAAAAATAGATATGCATAAGTCATGTTGTGTATAGTGAATGTATATATGTATGTAATAATGTTTTTTGGTAAATGTTGTGTATAAGTTGATTTACATATGTGTTATATATGTTGTGTTGTTTTTCTGACATAGAAACCAATGATTTTTTCAAAAAAGAGAATCTAAAGGTAAGGTAAAAATAAATATACCTAACACATCAAAATTAATATTGATCTGTTGCTTATAATTCAGAGCAAACCAAACAAAGTGGGTTGGCATTTTTCCAAAGAAACGTATATATAAGGTCCAGCCATCCCCACACTTTAAGGACCTAACTCCTTTACCCTAAAAAAAATTGTGTATTGAGCAGCATAGCTCATAGGTTGCGATGTGTGACATTTTTATAATTTTTGTGTAATAATGAATGACATTTCAAAGACTATGAGTGACACTTTCTTGCGAGCAAAATCAAGCAATGAAGATGAAGGAAACAAACAAATATTATAAATTACTATCCACTGAGCAACGAAAAGCTCTAATTGTATCTTAAAATTGCTTAAAAGCACCAGAAATGTAAGGACACTAACGAGACATAATCTCACCCCCACCATGCAGATTAAGCAAAATTGGTATTGACTACACCAGGTTGACAGGTGATGGCAGTGGGTCGGAGCAATTGCCACTTGAGGATGTTATTTAACTGCGTGAGGGGGAGCCCTGTCATTAGTCTGCTGTGTGTCTCTCCCTGCACAGAGAAACTGGATCTCAGCAGCCAGTTAACTCATTTTCTGTAGTTTCAGTAAGTTGTTTAAGTTCGGGGTGGGTGCTCTGGTTTCTGGATGGTTTGGGCAGAGTGGACAGGTTTTCAGTTTGCCCATGTGTGACATTTATAGGCTTTCAGGGTATTTATGAGTAAAATGTCAGTGGTTTATGTTTGACACTTTGTAAATCATTAAAGAAAGCTCAATTGTTTTTTTCTTGCATTTTCCGTTTTCATAACTTCTTCTTGTAACCGGCCCTGGTCATAAACCATTGCCCTCCAGTGCAAAGTAAGGACGCTTTTGACAAAAGTTTTCACCGAGATTAATTTCCTTTACAGACACAAAATGTGTTCACATTCTGGATGGCTGCAGTAGTTCCTATTTTAAAGCAGGGCCACTTATGAAGACAGAAGATAACTCAATTCTGGTGATAATGTCATTCGACAAAGAACGAAGAAATACCTCCAACAGATGCCCACCGCTGCTCTCTGGACAGGATCATTTTTAACCTCTTGGTCCCCGCCGGGGCTGCAGCAGGGCTCTGTTTGGGCCTCTCAGCTCCTTGGCCTCAGAGACGCCGCCATGATGTTGTTTGGGGGGCGGTGGGGAGGCCAGAGGCACGAGAGCGATATGAAGCAGAGTCTTCTCTCCGCACATGAGCAGGGAAGACGCGCGGTCCGGCGCATGCGCAGGTATGAGACGCGGTCATATTGTTTGGGGGGCGGGGGAGGTCAGGAGCACGAGAGCGATAGGAAGTAGTATCTTCGCTCCGCACGTGCGCTGTTATGAGACGCCTTCATGATGTTATTTGGGGGGCGGGGGAGGTCAGGAGCACGAGAAATAGTATCTTCGCTCCGCACATGCGCAGGAATGACACGCGGTCCTGCGCATGCGCAAATATGAGATGTCTCATGTTGTTTGTGGGGCGGGGGAGGTCAGGAGCAGGAGAGCCATGATAAAGAGATGCCCTCACCTGACTTCCTTCAAGGAAAACAATGTGACTGTATGAGCTTTGATACACGGGCTGCGAGGCACTACAGCACTAATGTATGTGAGCAGATATGAGTAATGTCTTCGCTCCGCACATGCGTAGTGATGATGCACGGTCCTGCGCATGCGCAGTTATGAGACACACCATGTTCTTGGAGTCGGTGGTTCTTATTTATACAATGGCGCACATTCCTTTCCGAGGCGCAGTGTGTCTAATCTGCGATAGGAAGTAGTATCTTCGCTCCGCACATGCGCAGTGATGACCCGTGGTCCTGCGCATGCGCAGTTATGAGACGGCCCGTGTTCTTGGAGTCAGTGGTTCTCATGTGGTAAATGGTTTCTATGTCTTTTCCCTCTCTACCACTTTATCAGAATGTCCTATGACATCATGGAATGTTTGAGTGCCTTACTGTGTTGAGATTGTCAGTTGGTCATCTCAGGCTGAGGAGCTGGTAGCTCTCTCCTGGTGGGGTTTCTCCTTGTAACTTCCTATCCTGTAACCTGCCACCTAACTACCTGCTAATAAAGAGGGATCTACTTCTACACCTGGACTACGCATCTTTTTTTGTGTACCACATTTTGGCAACGTTTCTTGGACTAACCTATGCTGCACATAAAGAGGACTGTAACTGAGTACTAAGGAAATCAAGGACTGTTTTGGGACGCTATCAAAATTAAAACAGAAGTAACTTTATATTCTTTTGTAATCGGAGAAACGCCCAGCAAACCCCACCAGTGTCCTAATCATCTTGGACAGCCTGTACCCTGGGCGTTTGTTTTGTGAAGGAGTTACTGCTGTCTTGCTGTCATCTGGAGACTGACTTCCTCCAGCCACATAAGCTAAGGAGTTTCAGCTGGCCTGATCACCCTACTGCATCTCTTTACTGCTCGTGCATCTTGACAGTTCGCCTTTTCTACATGTTCACAGTATCTCTACAACTACTCTGTGATAGGTGCGCTCTCACCCTGTGGGCACGTCCTTTCTTGTCAGCGTTTCCTCTGTTTGCTGTCACGGAGTTGCACCGGCGCTAGCAGTATATTTCCTTCCTCAACAGCTACCCACCATCTGTTTTGTCAATCTCTACAAGCTCTACCTACTCTTACAGCGTGAGACTTTCCCTTGCTTTCAAGCTATTCGCTTTCGATTTAAAAGATTGGTCCTGAGCGCGAGCCTACGCTCGTCTTTGTGGAAGCCTACTGGTATTGTTGCTGTGAGTGGGGCACACTTTTCAGATGTTTTTGTGTCTTTTCACCATGCGTTTTTTTTGTGGCCGTTTAATCTCTTCATTTTGAACAAGCTGTCCGCTATGGCGCACGCACAATCTTACCTGTCTCGAGGAGCCTGCTTCATGCTCTTTGTGACGTCTGCTCTTCTGCCACTGCTTTCTCCGTTACGAGTCAGGAAAGCACGTCTTCGCCATGAGCCATCCAGCACCGACATGACGACTTGCCTCCATTTTGGTTGCTCTTGCTGCGCAAGTCTCCGCAGTGTGTACGAGTCCGTCTGTTGTTGCCACTGCTTTAAGAGTTCGACGGCTTGTCTCCTGGTCCGGACATGAGGAGTGAGGAGTGTATGTCTACAGCGCTCTACGGGGAAAAGTGCTTTCGAGCTTCCTCTACATTGCTGCGTGCATTCGAGAGTTGCCTTTTCCAAGAGGGGGTTCTTTCAGGAACTCGGGTGAGAGATTAATTTTGTGACTCCTATTACGTTTCTAAACATTTCGATGCTTTCAAGCTTCCTCCACTTCACTGGTTGCATTCAAGTCTTGCCGTTTCCAAGAGGAGGTGTTTACAGGAACCCGGGGACTGTGGATATCCCATCTTTAGACGAACTCTTGGTGGGAGGTTGCCTGCATTTCACCCCACGTTTCCTGTTGTGCTGTCACTCAGTGGAACTTATGGACAATTCTAACTAAGAAGTCCTCGGGTGAGAAATCGCTCACCGGAGCTCATGTTTTTTATTTTTGTGTTGGGGTTTATTTATTATGTATATTTATCTGTGATTTCATTTTCCTTAACAGTGGTGGGTGTCAGTTTTTGTTTCCTTAGGCAACATGTTTACTCTATGGTGTACCCTTACTTTGGGGAGGTTCTGGTGTCAGTTTGTGCCAAATTTTGATTACTAGGGTCATGTTACCTCATGGTGTACCCTTACTTTGGGGAGGATGTGGTGTCAGTCTGTACCAAATTTTGCTTACTAGAGTCATGTTACCTCATGGTGTACCCTATACATTCATAGGGGATGTTGCTGTCTTGGTTTTACAGGGGGTGTTTCCTGTGTTTAATCCTGCTTGGTCAGCTAGGTTGTTTGAATTTAATCAATGCCCCATTTATGTACTAAGGGTTAGTACTCTACGGTGTACCCTTACTTAGGGGAGGTTGTGGGGAGGTTGTGGTGCCAGTCAGTGCCTACATTTAGTCTCTTAGTGTCTTTTTGCTACCCTTTGAAGAAGTTACGTTGCACACTTTTAACGTGGTGTACCCTTTCATTAGGGGAGGTTGTCCGCATGTAACTATTTTGTTCAAAAGTTTCAAGGATTACTATCCTTGTGTACCCTTTTCAGGGGAAGGTGGTGTGCGTGGTCAGCGCTGCCATTATGTGATGTTGCTTTGAACAATTTCTACATTGTTCAATGGTGTACCCTTTTGTTAAGGGAGGTTGTCTGTGTTGGTCTAAATTGCATCACTCTATGTGGGTAGTCGGGGTGCGTTGTCAGCGCTACCTCTTGGTGTAGTTGCGCCACTATTGTCAGTGTGTGGCTACTGTGTACTTTGTTCCAGGGGCGTTAGTTTTCTCTGGTGTACCCTCTCTTGGGGAGTTGTTTTGTTCCACAGTTTAAAGGTTGCCTTTCTTGGTGTATCCTTGGAGGGGAGGTTGTTAGTGCATGTCATGCACTAGTCCTTATTGCAAGGCATTCCTTTTTTTCTGTGTAAGTTGCTAGTTCATCTTATTGTGCTTACTTCCATCTGCACACATTTTGTCATTTAGTTGTTACACCCTACTTGGTTTGCCAGGTTCGCTACCTTGTTTTATTAAGGAGGGTGGATGGGCATGTTATGTAATTTGCATTCTTGTGTTTTGTCCAACGATGACCATTTATGCATCTTATGTATATCTTTCTATGTCTCTTTTTATTTTCCTTTGCTTCTGTCTTCACGCTTGAGTTTCCTGCTTTTCAAATTGTCTCTTTGACTAGCTCTTGTGTCTACAGTCTCCTCTGAATCCTTCTGCTCCGTCTTAACTTCTTACTTGCTGTTGTTCGCTAATGGAAGAGGATGTGTAGTAAATGGTTTCTATGTCTTTTCCCTCTCTACCACTTTATCAGAATGTCCTATGACATCATGGAATGTTTAAGTGCCTTACTGTGTTGAGATTGTCAGTTGGTCAGCTCAGGCTGAGGAGCTGGTAGCTCTCTCCTGGTGGGGTTTCTCCTTGTAACTTCCTATCCTGTGGAGAAGTGTGGCTCACGGTGTAGAGCAGGCAGACCCGGAAGCTGAGGTCAGACCCGGGACCAGGGTTCAATTCCCGACGCGGCAGGGTCTTGAGCTCAAATGTCCACGGACTCGATAATTTTAGCTTTGGTGCCTGCTCTAATCATGGGTTCTCACTCTGCAACTCTGGGCATTAAGCTTGCTTAATCTCCACAACGGCCCCCCTGCGGCGGGATGCCTGGCTTTCACCTTGGGGATGCCCTGTAGGGGCTATCTCACAGGGAAAAGCCAGGACGGGTTCCCAAGGCAAGCGCCGGGAAACCTCCGGGTAGCTGTGCGCTCAATAAATGCAATAATAATAATAATAATAACTTGCCACCTAGCTACCTGCTAATAAAGAGGGATCTACTTCTACACCTGGACTACGCATCTTTGTTTGTGTACCACATCTCACACATTCTTCTGAGGCACCGGCAGTGTTCAGCCTCTTCACTGCTGAGGCCTGCAGTCTGAACCAGAACATTTCAATGGTTTCATTGTACTTATGAAGAGGAGTCCCATTCAGCTGACAAACGTGTGACACTTAGAGTGGCACTTTCTGTATTTACAAAAACCATCGAAGGAAGTGCATTGGAAGTAATAAATATCAGAAATTTCTATATTTTGAACAATGAGAGGCTCTAAACATATTTTGAAAATAATGGGAAACGACTGAAATGAAAGGTCACTAACATACAACCTCTTTATAATATAACTACATTTATAAACTAATTGCGGCAAAGAAGACACAAGAAAAGGAAGTGTGATGGGGCTGAGAGACACAAGAGAAGGAAGCTTGATGGGGCTGAGACACATGTGAAGGAAGCTTGATGGGGCTGAGAGACACAAGAGAAGGAAGCTTGATGGGGCTGAGACACTTGAAAAGGAAGCTTGATGGGGCTGAGAAACACTTGAGAAGGAAGCTTGATGGGGCTGAGACACATGAGAAGGAAGCTTGATGGGGCTGAGAGACACAAGAGAAGGAAGCTTGATGGGGCTGAGACACTCGAAAAGGAAGCTTGATGGGGCTGAGAGACACTTGAGAAGGAAGCTTGATGGGGCTGAGAGACACAAGAGAAGGAAGCTTGATGGGGCTGAGACACATGAGAAGGAAGCTTGATGGGGCTGAGACACTTGAGAAGGAAGTTTGATGGGGCTGTGAGACACTTGAGAAGGAAGTTTGATGGGGCTGTGAGATACTTGCTTAGCTTGACAAGACCTCACTCATGGATCAACACTGTGCAGCCGACGAAAAGGAAGTTCTAGAGGCCAGTGCGTCAAGAAATATAGACGGGCCAGTTAGTCTGAATCACTTTTGCAAATGTGCGCTCTGTACAATTATGCAAATCTCAATCTCAGCTATTGGTGCAGTAAAGAATGATGCTTCATTTCAACCGCGCTATTCTAAAACACAAACTCTTGAGAAGGAAGCTTGATGGGGCTGAGACACATGTGAATGAAGCTTGATGGGGCTGAGACACTTGAGAAGGAAGTTTGACTGGGCTGTGAGACACTTGAGAAGGAAGCTTGATGGGGCTGTGAGACACTTGAGAAGGAAGTTTGATGGGGCTGTGAGACACTTGAGAAGGAAGCTTGATGGGGCTGAGACACTTGAGAAGGAAGTTTGATGGTGCTGTGAGACACTTGAGAAGGACGTTTGATGGGGCTGTGAGACACTTGAGAAGGAAGCTTGATGGGCCTGAGACATGTGAAGGAAGCTTGATGGGGCTGAGACACTTGAGAAGGAAGTTTGATGGGGCTGTGAGACACTTGAGAAGGAAGTTTGATGGGGCTGTGAGATACTTGCTTAGCTTGACAAGACCTCACTCATGGATCAACACTGTGCAGCAGACGAAAATGAAGATCTAGAGGCCAGTGCGTCAAGAAATATAGACGGGCCAGTTAGTCTGAATAACTTTTGCAAATGTGCGCTCTGTACAATTATACAAATCTCAATCTCAGCTATGGGTGCAGAAAAGAATGATGCTTCATTTCAACCGCGCTATTCTAAAACACAAACTCTTATTTCCTCTGCAAACTACGTAATAATTAATTGCCCGTCAATTGTCAAGGTACGAAATTGTGGCTAACATGAGGCTTTACCAACAAGCATTTACAATGCAATAGGTCTCAGGTTAATTAAGTTTGAGCTATTAGCATTGCTAAATATTGTAACTTCAACAAAAGTCTATATATTGTAGGCCGAAAAAAATGTATATTTATTTTTGTAGCAATGGTGGCATGCTGCGCTTTAGATAAATATGTTTAAAAGTAAAGTGTGTCATACTGCGATTGCTACAATAGTTAATTGTGGATGGGTTAACAATTGATGTGTGCACTGATGGCTGGTGGTGTGTGTGCCTGGTGGAAGCGTGCACTGATGGCTGGTGGTGTGTGTGCCTGGTGAAATTGTGCACTGATGGCTGGTGGTGTGTGTGCCTGGTGGAAGTGTGCACTGCCGGCTGGTGGTGGTGTGTCTGATGAATGCATGCACTGATGGATGGTGGTGTGTGTGTGTGCTTGGTGAAAGCGTGCACTGAGGGCTGGTGGTGTTTGTGCCCGGTGAAAGCGTGCACTGATGACTGATGGTGTCTGTGCTTGGTGAAAGTGTGCACTGATGGTGTGGTTCTGTTTGTGGTTGTGTGTGTGTGGTTGTGTGTGGTTGTATGTGTGGTTGTATTTGTGGTTGTATGTGTCGTTGTATGTGTGGTTGTGTGTGTGGTTATATGTGTGGTTCTGGTTGTGTGTGTGGTTGTGTGTGTATGTGTGGTTCTGCTGCTACATTTATGTATGTGTGTTGCACACACTCATGTCAGCGTCTGCTCCACCACTGACGTAGCTTCCTGCTGCTGCTGCGGTGTCTGTTCATTCTTTCGTTTTTGTGTTTTCTGGCACTTACCCTCAGAAGCCTGCAGCTGATTGTCATTTCACTTTCTGCTACGTCATTTCCATGTCTGCAGTGCTGATAATTTCAACTCTGTATTTATCCAACTTCAATGAAATTGATTTCAATTAATTTCAATTCTGTGTATGTGGATAGCCTCCTTTCAGCATTTGATAAACTTGTATTTCATTGTTTATTCCTGTTTTTATTTCAGTGTCTGCTGACACGGGTTATTCCACTTAATACCACGGCGTTCACTTCAGTGTGCACTGACACCTTGCCGCCAGTGTCTGCAATCACGAAATATATATATTTTTTATATGTTGGATTGCTCGGTGTGCAATTACTTAAAAGCACTTCTTAAAACTCCGCGCAAACCCCAAGAAAAGGACTATGGCTGAGGGTGTCCTATGCTAGCATTTAGGGGAAAGCAGTCGATTCTGTTAAGGGGATAAGATTAATTTGTAGTTCTGTGAACAGTTATTGTATGTTTTTATTCTGATTATTATATTTCTATTCTGATTCTTCGTATGTGACTTGAGTTTGTGAAAAAAACTATTTGTATGTCACACTGCCTGTCAGATAATGGACAGGCCCGATTCTGTTGCATGAATTAAAAGTTGTTTTGCGTGCAGTACGGAGCAAAACGTGAATGATAAATATTTGCTTCTGCGCGTGAGAGCACACCTTGAAGAAGCAGCTGTTGTGTTTCGAGGCGCCTACGGCGGCCCCGAAGGGGGTGGGCCACGAGATACTCACAGGATGCCGTTTGGACGGACTATCCTTGGCCCTAGTGAGTGTGTGATCATAGTGTGGTCTGTAGGGCATGAGTGAGGCAGGGGCCCTTCACGAGAGGGTGAGTGTGTGATCATAGTGTGGTCTGTGGGGCATGAGTGAGGCAGGGGCCCTTCACGAGAGGGTGAGTGTGTGATCATAGTGTGGTCTGTGGGGCATGAGTGAGGCAGGGGCCCTTCACGAGAGGGTGAGTGTGTGATCATAGTGTGTTCTGTGGGGCATAAGTGAGGCGGGGCCCTTCACGAGAGGGTGAGTGTGTGATCATAGTGTGGTCTGTGGGGCATGAGTGAGGCAGGGGCCCTTCACGAGAGGTTGAGTGTGATCATAGTGTGATCTGTGGGGCATGAGTGAGGCAGGGGCCCTTCACGAGAGGGTGAGTGTGTGATCATAGTGTGGTCTGTAGGGCATGAGTGAGGGCGGGGCCCTTCTCGAGAGAGTGAGTGTGTGATCATAGTGTGGTCTGTGGGGCATGAGTGAGGCAGGGGCCCTTCACGAGAGGGTGAGTGTGTGATCTTAGTGTGGTCTGTGGGGCATGAGTGAGGCAGGGGCCCTCCACGAGAGGTTGAGTGTGTGATCATAGAGTGGTCTGTGGGGCATGAGTGAGGCAGGGCCCTTCACGAGAGGGTGAGTGTGTGACCATAGTGTGGTCCTTGGGGCATGAGTGAGGCGGGGACCTTCACGAGAGGGTGAGTGTGTGATCTTAGTATGGTCTGTGGGGCATGAGTGAAACATGGGGCCCTTCACGAGAGGGTGCGTGTGTGATCATAGTGTGGTCTGTGGGGCATGAGTGAGGCGTGGGGCCTTCACGAGAGGGTCAGTGTGTGATCATAGTGTGGTCGGTGGGGTATGAGTGAGGTGGGGGCCCTCCACGAGAGGGTGAGTGTGTGATCATAGTGTGTTCTGTGGGGCATGAGTGAGGGGGGCCCTTCACGAGAGGGTGAGTGTGTGATCATAGTGTGGTCTGTGGGGCATGAGTGAGAGGGTGAGTGTGTGATCATAGTGTGGTCTGTAGGGCATGAGTGAGGCGGGGGCCCTCCACGAGAGGGTGAGTGTGTGGTCATAGTGTGATCTGTAGGGCATGAGTGAGGCGGGGGCCCTCCACGACAGGGTGAGTGTGTGATCCAAGTGTGGTCTGTGGGGCATGAGTGAGGCAGGGAACATTCACGAGAGGGTGAGTGTGTGATCATAGTGTGGTCTGTAGGGCATGAGTGAGGCAGGCCCTTCACAAGAGGGTGAGTGTGTGATCATAGTGTGGTCAGTGGGGCATGAGTGAGGCGGGGCCCTTCATGAGAGGGTGAGTGTGTGATCATAGTGTGGTCTGTGGGGCATGAGTGAGGCAGGGGCCCTTCACGAGAGGGTGAGTGTGTGATCCTAGTGTGGTCTGTGGGGCATGAGTGAGGCAGGGGCCCTTCAGGAGAGGGTGAGTGTGTGATCATAGTGTGGTCTGTAGGGCATGAGTGAGGCAGGGCCCTTCACGAGAGGGTGAGTGTGTGATCATAGTGTGGTCTGTAGGGCATGAGTGAGGCAGGGGCCCTTCACGAGAGGGTGAGTGTGTGATCATAGTGTGGTCTGTAGGGCATGAGTGAGGCAGGGGCCCTTCACGAGAGGGTGAGTGTGTGATCATAGTGCGGTCTGTAGGGCATGAGTGAGGCGGGGGCCCTCCACGAGAGGGTGAGTGTGTGGTCATAGTGTGATCTGTAGGGCATGAGTGAGGCGGGGGCCCTCCACGACAGGGTGAGTGTGTGATCCAAGTGTGGTCTGTGGGGCATGAGTGAGGCAGGGAACATTCACGAGAGGGTGAGTGTGTGATCATAGTGTGGTCTGTAGGGCATGAGTGAGGCGGGCCCTTCACAAGAGGGTGAGTGTGTGATCATAGTGTGGTCAGTGGGGCATGAGTGAGGCGGGGCCCTTCATGAGAGGGTGAGTGTGTGATCATAGTGTGGTCTGTGGGTCATGAATGAGTGAGGCGGGGCCCTCCACGAGAGGGTGAGTGTGTGATCATAGTGTGGTCTGTAGGGGATGAGTGAGGCAGGGGCCCTCCACGAGAGGGTGAGTGTGTGATCATTGTGTGGTCTGTGGGGCATGAGTGAGGCGGGGCCATTCACGAGAGGGTGAGTGTGTGATCATAGTGTGGTCTGTGGGGCATAAGTGAGGCGGGGCCCTTCACGAGAGGGTGAGTGTGTGATCATAGTGTGGTCTGTGGGGCATGAGTGAGGCAGGGGCCCTTCACGAGAGGGTGAGTGTGTGATCATAGTGTGATCTGTGGGGCATGAGTGAGGCAGGGGCCCTTCACGAGAGGGTGAGTGTGAGATCATAGTGTGGTCTGTAGGGCATGAGTGAGGGCGGGGCCCTTCTCGAGAGGGTGAGTGTGTGATCACAGTGTGGTCTGTGGGGCACGTGTGAGGCAGGGGCCCTTCACGAGAGGGTGAGTGTGTGATCATAGTGTGGTCTGTGGGGCATGAGTGAGGCGGGGGACCTTCACGAGAGGGTGAGTGTGTGATCATAGTGTGGTCTGTGGGGCATGAGTGAGGCGGGGGCCCTTCACGAGAGGGTGAGTGTGTGATCATAGTGTGGTCTGTGGGGCATGAGTGAGGCGGGGGCCCTTCACGAGAGGGTGAGTGTGTGATCATAGTGTGGTCTGTAGGGCATGAGTGAGGCAGGGCCCTTCACGAGAGGGTGAGTGTGTGATCATAGTGTGGTCTGTGGGGCATGAGTGAGGCAGGGGCCCTTCACGAGAGGGTGAGTTTGTAATCATAGTGTGTTCTGTGGGGCATGAGTGAGGGGGCCCTTCACGAGAGGGTGAGTTTGTGATCATAGTGTGGTCTGTAGGGCATGAGTGAAGCAGGGCCCTTCACGAGAGGGTGAGTGTGTGATCATAGTGTGTTCTGTGGGGCATGAGTGAGGGGGCCCTTCACGAGAGGGTGAGTGTGTGATCATAGTGTGGTCTGTGGGGTATGAGTGAGGCAGGGGCCCTTCATGAGAGGGTGAGTGTGTGATCATAGTGTGGTCTGTGGGGCATGAGTGAGGCAGGGGCCCTTCACGAGAGGGTGAGTGTGTGATCATAGTGCGGTCTGTAGGGCATGAGTGAGGCAGGGGCCCTTCACGAGAGGGTGAGTGTGTGATCATAGTGTGGTCTGTGGGTCATGAATGAGTGAGGCGGGGCCCTCCACGAGAGGGTGAGTGTGTGATCATAGTGTGGTCTGTAGGGGATGAGTGAGGCAGGGGCCCCCACGAGAGGGTGAGTGTGTGATCATAGTGTGGTCTGTGGGGCATGAGTGAGGCGGGGCCATTCAGGAGAGGGTGAGTGTGTGATCATAGTGTGGTCTGTGGGGCATGAGTGAGGCGGGGCCCTTCACGAGAGGGTGAGTGTGTGATCATAGTGTGGTCTGCGGGGCATGAGTGAGGGGGCCCTTCACGAGAGGGTGAGTTTGTGATCATAGTGTGTACTGTGAGCATGAGTGAGGCGGGGCCCTTCACAAGAGGGTGAGTGTGTGATCATAGTGTGGTCTGTGGGGCATGAGTGAGGCGGGCCCTTCACGAGAGGGTGAGTGTGTGATCATAGTGTGGTCTGTAGGGCATGAGTGAGGCGGGCCCTCCACGAGAGGGTGAGTGTGTGATCATAGTGTGGTCTGTCGGGCATGAGTGAGGCAGGGGCCCTTCACGAGAGGGTGAGTGTGTGATCATAGTGTGGTCTCTGGGGCATGAGTGAGGCGGGGCCTTTCACAAGAGGGTGAGTGTGTGATCATAGTGTGGTCTGTAGGGCATGAGTGAGGCGGGGCCTTTCACGAGAGGATGAGTGTGTGATCATAGTGTGGTCTGTAGGGCATGAGTGAGGCGGGGCCCTTCACGAGAGGGTGAGTTTGTGATCATAGTGTGTACTGTGGGGCATGAGTGAGGGGGCCCTTCACGAGAGGGTGAGTTTGTGATCATAGTGTGGTCTGTACGGCATGAGTGAGGCGGGGGCCCTTCACGAGAGGGTGAGTGTGTGATCATAGTGTGTTCTGTGGGGCATGAGTGAGGGGGGTCCTTCACGAGAGGGTGAGTGTGTGATCATAGTGTGGTCGGTGGGGCATGAGTGAGGCAGGGGCCCTTTACGAGAGGGTGAGTGTGCGATCATAGTGTGGTCTGTAGAGCATGAGTGAGGCGGGGGCCCTCCATGAGAGGGTGAGTGTGTGATCATAGTGTGGTCTGTGGGGCATGAGTGGGGCAGGAGCCCTTCACGAGAGGGTGAGTGTGTGATCATAGTGTGGTCTGTGGGGCATGAGTGAGGCAGGGGCCCTCCACGAGAGGGTGAGTGTGTGATCATAGTGTGGTCTGTGGGGCATGAGTGAGGCAGGGGCCCTTCACGAGAGGGTGAGTGTGTGATCATAGTGTGGTCTGTGGGGCATGAGTGAGGCGGAGCCCTCCACGAAAGGGTGAATGTGTGATCATAGTGTGGTCTGTGGGGCATGAGTGAGGCGGGGGCCCTCCACGAGAGGGTGAGTGTGTGATCATAGTGTGGTCTGTGGGGCATGAGTGAGGCAGGGGCCCTTCACGAGAGGGTGAGTGTGTGATCATAGTTTGGTCTGCAGGGCATGAGTGAGGCGGGATCCTTCACGAGAGGGTGAGTGTGTGATCATAGTGTGGTCTGTAGGGCATGAGTGAGGCGGCCCTTTACGAGAGGGTGAGTGTGTGATCATAGTGTGGTCTGTGGGGCATGAGTGAGGCAGGGGCCCTTCACGAGAGGGTGAGTGTGTGATCATAGTGTGGTCTGTGGGGCATGAGTGAGGCGGGGGCCCTCCACGAGAGGGTGAGTGTGTGATCATAGTGTGGTCTGTGGGGCATGAGTGAGGCGGGGGCCCTCCATGAGAGGGTGAGTGTGTGATCATAGTGTGGTCTGTGGGGCATGAGTGAGGCAGAGGCCCTTCACGAGAGGGTGAGTGTGTGATCATAGTGTGGTCTGTAGGGCATGAGTGAGGCAGGGGCCCTTCACGAGAGGGTGAGTGTGTGATCATAGAGTGGTCTGTGGGGCATGAGTGAAGCAGGGGCCCTCCACGAGAGGGTGAGTGTGTGATCATAGAGTGGTCTGTGGGGCATGAGTGAGGCGGGGGCCCTCCAAGAGAGGGTGAGTGTGTGATCATAGTGTGGTCTGTGGGGCATGAGTGAGGCAGGGGCCCTTCACAAGAGGGTGAGTGTGTGATCATAGTGTGGTCTGTAGGGCATGAGTGAGGCAGGGGCCCTTCACGAGAGGGTGAGTGTGTGATCATAGTGTGGTCTGCGTGGCATGAGTGAGGCAGGGCCCTTCACAAGAGGGTGAGTGTGTGATCATAGTGTGGTCTGTGAGACATGAGCGAGGCAGGGGCCCTTCACGAGAGGGTGAGTGTGTGATCATAGTGTGGTCTATGGCGCATGAGTGAGTCGGGGCCCTCCCCGAGAGGGTGAGTGTGTGATCATAGTGTGGTCTGTGGGGCATGAGTGAGGGGGGGCCCCCCCACGAGAGGGTGAGTGTGTGATCATAGTGTGGTCTTTGGGGCATGAGTGAGGCAGGGGCCCTCCACGAGAGGGTGAGTGTAAGATCATAGTGTGGTCTGTGGGGCATGAGTGAGGCGTGGCCCTTCACGAGAGGGTGAGTGTGTGATCATAGTGTGGTCTGTGGGGCATGAGTGAGGCAGGGGCCCTTCGCGAGAGGTTGAGTGTGTGATCATAGTGTGGTCTGTGGGGCATGAGTGAGGCAGAAGCCCTTCACGAGAGGGTGAGTGTGTGATCATAGTGTGGTCTGTAGGGCATGAGTGAGGCAGGGGCCCTTCACGAGAGGGTGAGTGTGTGATCATAGTGTGGTCTGTGTGGCATGAGTGAGGCAGGGCCCTTCACGAGAGGGTGAGTGTGTGATCATAGGGTGGTCTGTGGGACATGAGCGAGGCAGGGGCCCTTCACGAGAGGGTGAGTGTGTGATCATAGTGTGGTTTGTGGGGCATGAGTGAGGCGGGGCCCTTCACGAGAGGGTGAGTGTGTGATCATAGTGTGGTCTGTGGGGCATGAGTGAGGCAGGGGCCCTTCGCAAGAGGGTGAGTGTGTGATCATAGTGTGGTCTGTGGGGCATGAGTGAGGTGGGGTCCCCCCACGAGAGGGTGAGTGGGTGATCATAGTGTGGTCTGTGGGGCATGAGTGAGGCAGGGGCCCTTCACAAGAGGGTGAGTGTGTGATCATAGTGCGGTCTGTAGGGCATGAGTGACGCAGGGGCCCTTCACGAGAGGGTGAGTGTGTGATCATAGTGTGGTCTGTAGGGCATGAGTGAGGCGGGGCCCTCCACGAGAGGGTGAGTGTGTGATCATAGTGCGGTCTGTAGGGGATGAGTGAGGCAGGGGCCCTCCACGAGAGGGTGAGTGTGTGATCATAGTGTGGTCTGTAGGGCATGAGTGAGGCGGGGCCCTCCACGAGAGGGTGAATGTGTGATCATAGTGCGGTTTGTAGGGCATGAGTGAGGCAGGGGCCCTTCACGAGAGGGTGAGTGTGTGATCATAGTGTGGTCTGTAGGGCATCAGTGAGGCGGGGCCCTTCTTGAGAGGGTGAGTGTGTGATCATAGTGTGGTCTGTGGGGCATGAGTGAGGCAGGGGCCCTTCACGAGAGGCAGAGTGTGTGATCATAGTGTGGTCTGTGTGGCATGAGTAAGGCAGGGCCCTTAACGAGAGGGTGGGTGTGTGATCATAGTGTGGTCTGTGGGGCATGAGTGAGGCAGGGGCCCTTCACGAGAGGGTGAGTGTGTGATCATAGTGTGGTCTGTAGGGCATGAGTGAGGCAGGGGCCCTCCACGAGAGGGTGAGTGTGTGATCATAGTGTGGTCTGTGGGGCATGAATGAGGCAGGGGCCCTTCACGAGAGGGTGAGTGTGTGATCATAGTGTGGTCTGTGGGGAATGAGTGAGGCAGGGGCCCTTCGCGAGAGGGTGAGTGTGTGATCATAGTGTGGTCTGTGGGGCATGAGTGAGGTGGGGTCCCCCCACGAGAGGGTGAGTGGGTGATCATAGTGTGGTCTGTGGGGCATGAGTGAGGCAGGGGCCCTTCACAAGAGGGTGAGTGTGTGATCATAGTGCGGTCTGTAGGGCATGAGTGACGCAGGGGCCCTTCACGAGAGGGTGAGTGTGTGATCATAGTGTGGTCTGTGGGTCATGAATGAGTGAGGCGGGGCCCTCCACGAGAGGGTGAGTGTGTGATCATAGTGCGGTCTGTAGGGGATGAGTGAGGCAGGGGCCCTCCACGAGAGGGTGAGTGTGTGATCATAGTGTGGTCCTTGGGGCATGAGTGAGGCGGGGACCTTCACGAGAGGGTGAGTGTGTGATCTTAGTATGGTCTGTGGGGCATGAGTGAAACATGGGGCCCTTCACGAGAGGGTGCGTGTGTGATCATAGTGTGGTCTGTGGGGCATGAGTGAGGCGTGGGGCCTTCACGAGAGGGTCAGTGTGTGATCATAGTGTGGTCGGTGGGGTATGAGTGAGGTGGGGGCCCTCCACGAGAGGGTGAGTGTGTGATCATAGTGTGTTCTGTGGGGCATGAGTGAGGGGGGCCCTTCACGAGAGGGTGAGTGTGTGATCATAGTGTGGTCTGTGGGGCATGAGTGAGAGGGTGAGTGTGTGATCATAGTGTGGTCTGTAGGGCATGAGTGAGGCGGGGGCCCTCCACGAGAGGGTGAGTGTGTGGTCATAGTGTGATCTGTAGGGCATGAGTGAGGCGGGGGCCCTCCACGACAGGGTGAGTGTGTGATCCAAGTGTGGTCTGTGGGGCATGAGTGAGGCAGGGAACATTCACGAGAGGGTGAGTGTGTGATCATAGTGTGGTCTGTAGGGCATGAGTGAGGCGGGCCCTTCACAAGAGGGTGAGTGTGTGATCATAGTGTGGTCAGTGGGGCATGAGTGAGGCGGGGCCCTTCATGAGAGGGTGAGTGTGTGATCATAGTGTGGTCTGTGGGGCATGAGTGAGGCAGGGGCCCTTCACGAGAGGGTGAGTGTGTGATCCTAGTGTGGTCTGTGGGGCATGAGTGAGGCAGGGGCCCTTCAGGAGAGGGTGAGTGTGTGATCATAGTGTGGTCTGTAGGGCATGAGTGAGGCAGGGCCCTTCACGAGAGGGTGAGTGTGTGATCATAGTGTGGTCTGTAGGGCATGAGTGAGGCAGGGGCCCTTCACGAGAGGGTGAGTGTGTGATCATAGTGTGGTCTGTAGGGCATGAGTGAGGCAGGGGCCCTTCACGAGAGGGTGAGTGTGTGATCATAGTGCGGTCTGTAGGGCATGAGTGAGGCGGGGGCCCTCCACGAGAGGGTGAGTGTGTGGTCATAGTGTGATCTGTAGGGCATGAGTGAGGCGGGGGCCCTCCACGACAGGGTGAGTGTGTGATCCAAGTGTGGTCTGTGGGGCATGAGTGAGGCAGGGAACATTCACGAGAGGGTGAGTGTGTGATCATAGTGTGGTCTGTAGGGCATGAGTGAGGCGGGCCCTTCACAAGAGGGTGAGTGTGTGATCATAGTGTGGTCAGTGGGGCATGAGTGAGGCGGGGCCCTTCATGAGAGGGTGAGTGTGTGATCATAGTGTGGTCTGTGGGTCATGAATGAGTGAGGCGGGGCCCTCCACGAGAGGGTGAGTGTGTGATCATAGTGTGGTCTGTAGGGGATGAGTGAGGCAGGGGCCCTCCACGAGAGGGTGAGTGTGTGATCATTGTGTGGTCTGTGGGGCATGAGTGAGGCGGGGCCATTCACGAGAGGGTGAGTGTGTGATCATAGTGTGGTCTGTGGGGCATAAGTGAGGCGGGGCCCTTCACGAGAGGGTGAGTGTGTGATCATAGTGTGGTCTGTGGGGCATGAGTGAGGCAGGGGCCCTTCACGAGAGGGTGAGTGTGTGATCATAGTGTGATCTGTGGGGCATGAGTGAGGCAGGGGCCCTTCACGAGAGGGTGAGTGTGAGATCATAGTGTGGTCTGTAGGGCATGAGTGAGGGCGGGGCCCTTCTCGAGAGGGTGAGTGTGTGATCACAGTGTGGTCTGTGGGGCACGTGTGAGGCAGGGGCCCTTCACGAGAGGGTGAGTGTGTGATCATAGTGTGGTCTGTGGGGCATGAGTGAGGCGGGGGCCCTTCACGAGAGGGTGAGTGTGTGATCATAGTGTGGTCTGTGGGGCATGAGTGAGGCGGGGGCCCTTCACGAGAGGGTGAGTGTGTGATCATAGTGTGGTCTGTGGGGCATGAGTGAGGCGGGGGGCCCTTCACGAGAGGGTGAGTGTGTGATCATAGTGTGGTCTGTAGGGCATGAGTGAGGCAGGGCCCTTCACGAGAGGGTGAGTGTGTGATCATAGTGTGGTCTGTGGGGCATGAGTGAGGCAGGGGCCCTTCACGAGAGGGTGAGTTTGTAATCATAGTGTGTTCTGTGGGGCATGAGTGAGGGGGCCCTTCACGAGAGGGTGAGTTTGTGATCATAGTGTGGTCTGTAGGGCATGAGTGAAGCAGGGCCCTTCACGAGAGGGTGAGTGTGTGATCATAGTGTGTTCTGTGGGGCATGAGTGAGGGGGCCCTTCACGAGAGGGTGAGTGTGTGATCATAGTGTGGTCTGTGGGGTATGAGTGAGGCAGGGGCCCTTCACGAGAGGGTGAGTGTGTGATCATAGTGTGGTCTGTGGGGCATGAGTGAGGCAGGGGCCCTTCACGAGAGGGTGAGTGTGTGATCATAGTGCGGTCTGTAGGGCATGAGTGAGGCAGGGGCCCTTCACGAGAGGGTGAGTGTGTGATCATAGTGTGGTCTGTGGGTCATGAATGAGTGAGGCGGGGCCCTCCACGAGAGGGTGAGTGTGTGATCATAGTGTGGTCTGTAGGGGATGAGTGAGGCAGGGGCCCTCACGAGAGGGTGAGTGTGTGATCATAGTGTGGTCTGTGGGGCATGAGTGAGGCGGGCCATTCAGGAGAGGGTGAGTGTGTGATCATAGTGTGGTCTGTGGGGCATGAGTGAGGCGGGGCCCTTCACGAGAGGGTGAGTGTGTGATCATAGTGTGGTCTGTGGGGCATGAGTGAGGCGGGCCCTTCACGAGAGGGTGAGTGTGTGATCATAGTGTGGTCTGTAGGGCATGAGTGAGGCGGGCCCTCCACGAGAGGGTGAGTGTGTGATCATAGTGTGGTCTGTCGGGCATGAGTGAGGCAGGGGCCCTTCACGAGAGGGTGAGTGTGTGATCATAGTGTGGTCTCTGGGGCATGAGTGAGGCGGGGCCTTTCACAAGAGGGTGAGTGTGTGATCATAGTGTGGTCTGTAGGGCATGAGTGAGGCGGGGCCTTTCACGAGAGGATGAGTGTGTGATCATAGTGTGGTCTGTAGGGCATGAGTGAGGCGGGGCCCTTCACGAGAGGGTGAGTTTGTGATCATAGTGTGTACTGTGGGGCATGAGTGAGGGGGCCCTTCACGAGAGGGTGAGTTTGTGATCATAGTGTGGTCTGTACGGCATGAGTGAGGGGGGTCCTTCACGAGAGGGTGAGTGTGTGATCATAGTGTGGTCGGTGGGGCATGAGTGAGGCAGGGGCCCTTTACGAGAGGGTGAGTGTGCGATCATAGTGTGGTCTGTAGAGCATGAGTGAGGCGGGGGCCCTCCATGAGAGGGTGAGTGTGTGATCATAGTGTGGTCTGTGGGGCATGAGTGGGGCAGGGGCCCTTCACGAGAGGGTGAGTGTGTGATCATAGTGTGGTCTGTGGGGCATGAGTGAGGCAGGGGCCCTCCACGAGAGGGTGAGTGTGTGATCATAGTGTGGTCTGTGGGGCATGAGTGAGGCAGGGGCCCTTCACGAGAGGGTGAGTGTGTGATCATAGTGTGGTCTGTGGGGCATGAGTGAGGCGGAGCCCTCCACGAAAGGGTGAATGTGTGATCATAGTGTGGTCTGCGGGGCATGAGTGAGGCGGGGGCCCTCCACGAGAGGGTGAGTGTGTGATCATAGTGTGGTCTGTGGGGCATGAGTGAGGCAGGGGCCCTTCACGAGAGGGTGAGTGTGTGATCATAGTTTGGTCTGCAGGGCATGAGTGAGGCGGGATCCTTCACGAGAGGATGAGTGTGTGATCATAGTGTGGTCTGTAGGGCATGAGTGAGGCGGCCCTTTACGAGAGGGTGAGTGTGTGATCATAGTGTGGTCTGTGGGGCATGAGTGAGGCAGGGGCCCTTCACGAGAGGGTGAGTGTGTGATCATAGTGTGGTCTGTGGGGCATGAGTGAGGCGGGGGCCCTCCACGAGAGGGTGAGTGTGTGATCATAGTGTGGTCTGTGGGGCATGAGTGAGGCGGGGGCCCTCCATGAGAGGGTGAGTGTGTGATCATAGTGTGGTCTGTGGGGCATGAGTGAGGCAGAGGCCCTTCACGAGAGGGTGAGTGTGTGATCATAGTGTGGTCTGTAGGGCATGAGTGAGGCAGGGGCCCTTCACGAGAGGGTGAGTGTGTGATCATAGAGTGGTCTGTGGGGCATGAGTGAAGCAGGGGCCCTCCACGAGAGGGTGAGTGTGTGATCATAGAGTGGTCTGTGGGGCATGAGTGAGGCGGGGGCCCTCCAAGAGAGGGTGAGTGTGTGATCATAGTGTGGTCTGTGGGGCATGAGTGAGGCAGGGGCCCTTCACAAGAGGGTGAGTGTGTGATCATAGTGTGGTCTGTAGGGCATGAGTGAGGCAGGGGCCCTTCACGAGAGGGTGAGTGTGTGATCATAGTGTGGTCTGCGTGGCATGAGTGAGGCAGGGCCCTTCACAAGAGGGTGAGTGTGTGATCATAGTGTGGTCTGTGAGACATGAGCGAGGCAGGGGCCCTTCACGAGAGGGTGAGTGTGTGATCATAGTGTGGTCTATGGCGCATGAGTGAGTCGGGGCCCTCCCCGAGAGGGTGAGTGTGTGATCATAGTGTGGTCTGTGGGGCATGAGTGAGGGGGGGCCCCCCCACGAGAGGGTGAGTGTGTGATCATAGTGTGGTCTTTGGGGCATGAGTGAGGCAGGGGCCCTCCACGAGAGGGTGAGTGTAAGATCATAGTGTGGTCTGTGGGGCATGAGTGAGGCGTGGCCCTTCACGAGAGGGTGAGTGTGTGATCATAGTGTGGTCTGTGGGGCATGAGTGAGGCAGGGGCCCTTCGCGAGAGGTTGAGTGTGTGATCATAGTGTGGTCTGTGGGGCATGAGTGAGGCAGAAGCCCTTCACGAGAGGGTGAGTGTGTGATCATAGTGTGGTCTGTAGGGCATGAGTGAGGCAGGGGCCCTTCACGAGAGGGTGAGTGTGTGATCATAGTGTGGTCGGTGGGGCATGAGTGAGGCAGGGGCCCTTTACGAGAGGGTGAGTGTGCGATCATAGTGTGGTCTGTAGAGCATGAGTGAGGCGGGGGCCCTCCATGAGAGGGTGAGTGTGTGATCATAGTGTGGTCTGTGGGGCATGAGTGGGGCAGGGGCCCTTCACGAGAGGGTGAGTGTGTGATCATAGTGTGGTCTGTGGGGCATGAGTGAGGCAGGGGCCCTCCACGAGAGGGTGAGTGTGTGATCATAGTGTGGTCTGTGGGGCATGAGTGAGGCAGGGGCCCTTCACGAGAGGGTGAGTGTGTGATCATAGTGTGGTCTGTGGGGCATGAGTGAGGCGGAGCCCTCCACGAAAGGGTGAATGTGTGATCATAGTGTGGTCTGTGGGGCATGAGTGAGGCGGGGGCCCTCCACGAGAGGGTGAGTGTGTGATCATAGTGTGGTCTGTGGGGCATGAGTGAGGCAGGGGCCCTTCACGAGAGGGTGAGTGTGTGATCATAGTTTGGTCTGCAGGGCATGAGTGAGGCGGGATCCTTCACGAGAGGATGAGTGTGTGATCATAGTGTGGTCTGTAGGGCATGAGTGAGGCGGCCCTTTACGAGAGGGTGAGTGTGTGATCATAGTGTGGTCTGTGGGGCATGAGTGAGGCAGGGGCCCTTCACGAGAGGGTGAGTGTGTGATCATAGTGTGGTCTGTGGGGCATGAGTGAGGCGGGGGCCCTCCACGAGAGGGTGAGTGTGTGATCATAGTGTGGTCTGTGGGGCATGAGTGAGGCGGGGGCCCTCCATGAGAGGGTGAGTGTGTGATCATAGTGTGGTCTGTGGGGCATGAGTGAGGCAGAGGCCCTTCACGAGAGGGTGAGTGTGTGATCATAGTGTGGTCTGTAGGGCATGAGTGAGGCAGGGGCCCTTCACGAGAGGGTGAGTGTGTGATCATAGAGTGGTCTGTGGGGCATGAGTGAAGCAGGGGATCTCCACGAGAGGGTGAGTGTGTGATCATAGAGTGGTCTGTGGGGCATGAGTGAGGCGGGGGCCCTCCAAGAGAGGGTGAGTGTGTGATCATAGTGTGGTCTGTGGGGCATGAGTGAGGCAGGGGCCCTTCACAAGAGGGTGAGTGTGTGATCATAGTGTGGTCTGTAGGGCATGAGTGAGGCAGGGGCCCTTCACGAGAGGGTGAGTGTGTGATCATAGTGTGGTCTGCGTGGCATGAGTGAGGCAGGGCCCTTCACAAGAGGGTGAGTGTGTGATCATAGTGTGGTCTGTGAGACATGAGCGAGGCAGGGGCCCTTCACGAGAGGGTGAGTGTGTGATCATAGTGTGGTCTATGGCGCATGAGTGAGTCGGGGCCCTACCCGAGAGGGTGAGTGTGTGATCATAGTGTGGTCTGTGGGGCATGAGTGAGGGGGGGCCCCCCCACGAGAGGGTGAGTGTGTGATCATAGTGTGGTCTTTGGGGCATGAGTGAGGCAGGGGCCCTCCACGAGAGGGTGAGTGTAAGATCATAGTGTGGTCTGTGGGGCATGAGTGAGGCGTGGCCCTTCACGAGAGGGTGAGTGTGTGATCATAGTGTGGTCTGTGGGGCATGAGTGAGGCAGGGGCCCTTCGCGAGAGGTTGAGTGTGTGATCATAGTGTGGTCTGTGGGGCATGAGTGAGGCAGAAGCCCTTCACGAGAGGGTGAGTGTGTGATCATAGTGTGGTCTGTAGGGCATGAGTGAGGCAGGGGCCCTTCACGAGAGGGTGAGTGTGTGATCATAGTGTGGTCTGTGTGGCATGAGTGAGGCAGGGCCCTTCACGAGAGGGTGAGTGTGTGATCATAGGGTGGTCTGTGGGACATGAGCGAGGCAGGGGCCCTTCACGAGAGGGTGAGTGTGTGATCATAGTGTGGTCTGTGGGGCATGAGTGAGGCGGGGCCCTTCACGAGAGGGTGAGTGTGTGATCATAGTGTGGTCTGTGGGGCATGAGTGAGGCAGGGGCCCTTCGCGAGAGGGTGAGTGTGTGATCATAGTGTGGTCTGTGGGGCATGAGTGAGGTGGGGTCCCCCCACGAGAGGGTGAGTGGGTGATCATAGTGTGGTCTGTGGGGCATGAGTGAGGCAGGGGCCCTTCACAAGAGGGTGAGTGTGTGATCATAGTGCGGTCTGTAGGGCATGAGTGAGGCGGGGCCCTCCACGAGAGGGTGAGTGTGTGATCATAGTGCGGTCTGTAGGGGATGAGTGAGGCAGGGGCCCTCCACGAGAGGGTGAGTGTGTGATCATAGTGTGGTCTGTAGGGCATGAGTGAGGCGGGGCCCTCCACGAGAGGGTGAATGTGTGATCATAGTGCGGTTTGTAGGGCATGAGTGAGGCAGGGGCCCTTCACGAGAGGGTGAGTGTGTGATCATAGTGTGGTCTGTAGGGCATCAGTGAGGCGGGGCCCTTCTTGAGAGGGTGAGTGTGTGATCATAGTGTGGTCTGTGGGGCATGAGTGAGGCAGGGGCCCTTCACGAGAGGCAGAGTGTGTGATCATAGTGTGGTCTGTGTGGCATGAGTAAGGCAGGGCCCTTAACGAGAGGGTGGGTGTGTGATCATAGTGTGGTCTGTGGGGCATGAGTGAGGCAGGGGCCCTTCACGAGAGGGTGAGTGTGTGATCATAGTGTGGTCTGTAGGGCATGAGTGAGGCAGGGGCCCTCCACGAGAGGGTGAGTGTGTGATCATAGTGTGGTCTGTGGGGCATGAGTGAGGCAGGGGCCCTTCACGAGAGGGTGAGTGTGTGATCATAGTGTGGTCTGTGGGGAATGAGTGAGGCAGGGGCCCTTCGCGAGAGGGTGAGTGTGTGATCATAGTGTGGTCTGTGGGGCATGAGTGAGGTGGGGTCCCCCCACGAGAGGGTGAGTGGGTGATCATAGTGTGGTCTGTGGGGCATGAGTGAGGCAGGGGCCCTTCACAAGAGGGTGAGTGTGTGATCATAGTGCGGTCTGTAGGGCATGAGTGACGCAGGGGCCCTTCACGAGAGGGTGAGTGTGTGATCATAGTGTGGTCTGTGGGTCATGAATGAGTGAGGCGGGGCCCTCCACGAGAGGGTGAGTGTGTGATCATAGTGCGGTCTGTAGGGGATGAGTGAGGCAGGGGCCCTCCACGAGAGGGTGAGTGTGTGATCATAGTGTGGTCTGTAGGGCATGAGTGAGGCGGGGCCCTCCACGAGAGGGTGAATGTGTGATCATAGTGCGGTTTGTAGGGCATGAGTGAGGCAGGGGCCCTTCACGAGAGGGTGAGTGTGTGATCATAGTGTGGTCTGTAGGGCATCAGTGAGGCGGGGCCCTTCTTGAGAGGGTGAGTGTGTGATCATAGTGTGGTCTGTGGGGCATGAGTGAGGCAGGGGCCCTTCACGAGAGGCAGAGTGTGTGATCATAGTGTGGTCTGTGTGGCATGAGTAAGGCAGGGCCCTTAACGAGAGGGTGGGTGTGTGATCATAGTGTGGTCTGTGGGGCATGAGTGAGGCAGGGGCCCTTCACGAGAGGGTGAGTGTGTGATCATAGTGTGGTCTGTAGGGCATGAGTGAGGCAGGGGCCCTCCACGAGAGGGTGAGTGTGTGATCATAGTGTGGTCTGTGGGGCATGAGTGAGGCAGGGGCCCTTCACGAGAGGGTGAGTGTGTGATCATAGTGTGGTCTGTGGGGAATGAGTGAGGCAGGGGCCCTCCACGAGAGGGTGAGTGTGTGATCATAGTATGGTCTGTGGGGCATGAGTGTGGCAGGGGCCCTTCACGAAAGGGTGAGTGTGTGATCATAGTGTTGTCTGTGGGGCATGAGTGAGGCGGGGCCCTCCACGAGAGGGTGAGTGTGTGATCATAGTGTGGTCTGTGGGGCATGAGTGAGGCAGGGGCCCTTCACGAGAGGGTGAGTGTGTGATCAAAGTGTGGTCTGTGGGGCATGAGTGAGGCAGGGGCCCTTCACGAGAGGGTGAGTGTGTGATCATAGTGTGGTCTGTAGGGCATGAGTGAGGCGGGCCCTTCACGAGATGGTGAGTGTGTGATCATAGTGTGGTCTGTTGGGCATGAGTGAGGCAGGGGCCCTTCACGAGAGGGTGAGTGTGTGATCATAGTGTGGTCTGTAGGGCATGAGTGAGGCAGGGGCTCTTCACGAGAGGGTGAGTGTGTGATCATAGTGTGGTCTGCAGGGCATGAGTGAGGCGGGGCCCTTCAAGAGAGAGTGAGTGTGTGATCATAGTGTGGTCTGTGGGGCATGAGTGAGGCGGGGCCCTTCACGAGAGGGTGAGTGTGTGATCATAGTGTGGTCTGTAGGGCATGAGTGAGGCGGGGCCCTTCATGAGAGGGTGAGTGTGTGATCATAGTGTGGTCTGTAGGGCATGAGTGAGGCAAGGGCCCTCCACGAGAGGGAGAGTGTGTGATCATAGTGTGGTCTGTAGGGCATGAGTGAGGCGGGGCCCTCCACGAGAGGGTGAATGTGTGATCATAGTGCGGTCTGTAGGGCATGAGTGAGGCGGGGCCCTTCACGAGAGGGTGAGTGTGTGATCATAGTGTGGTCTGTAGGGCATGAGTGAGGCAGGGGCCCTTCACGAGAGGGTGAGTGTGTGATCATAGTGTGGTCTGTAGGGCATGAGTGAGGCGGGGGCCCTTCACGCGAGGGTGAGTGTGTGATCATAGTGTGGTCTGTGGGGCATGAGTGAGGCAGGGGCCCTTCACGAGAGGGTGAGTGTGTGATCATAGTGTGGTCTGTGGGGCATGAGTGAGGCAGGGGCCCTTCACGAGAGGGTGAGTGTGTGATCATAGTGTGGTCTATGGGGCATGAGTGAGGCAGGGGCCCTTCACGAGAGGGTGAGTGTGTGATCATAGTGTGGTCTGTGGGGCATGAGTGAGGCAGGGCCCTTCACGAGAGGGTGAGTGTCTGATCATAGTGTGGTCTGTAGGGAATGAGTGAGGCAGGGGCCCTTCACGAGAGGGTGAGTGTGTGATCTTTGTGTGGTCTGTAGGGCATGAGTGAGGCTGGGCCCTTCACGAGAGGGTGTGTGTGTGATCATAGTGTGGTCTGTGGGGCATGAGTGAGGCAGGGGCCCTTCACGAGAGGGTGAGTGTGTGATCATAGTGTGGTCTGTAGGGCATGAGTGAGGCGGGGGCCCTTCACGCGAGGGTGAGTGTGTGATCATAGTGTGGTCTGTAGAGCATGAGTGAGGCGGGGCCCTTCACGAGAGGGTGAGTGTGTGATCATAGTGTGGTCTGTAGGGCATGAGTGAGGCGGGGGCCCTTCACGCGAGGGTGAGTGTGTGATCATAGTGTGGTCTGTAGAGCATGAGTGAGGCGGGGCCCTTAATGAGAGGGTGAGTGGGCGAGCACCTCGGGTTCATGACTGTTGCAAATAGCGGTGACTCTGACTAGACATGTGTGAGGGCACGTGAATGAGCAAGGACCAGATTTACTTTTCCATGAACTGGCACCTCAGTCTTACGGTACCTGTTCCCTCCCGCAATTGGTCAGCGGTTCCATCACGGAGTATAGTCGAATATTGACTGCTCCCACAGCAGGAGAGAGCGAGACACAGGACATGTATGACACCTCAAAACCTCAATGAGCTTCATTTTCTAAAGCCCCTCACTTTTTTCACTACGTTTATTTTTTTCATTTTGTACGTTTTATTACAGTGAGGTGTATGTCTTTTCGATGTAGTGTAATTTGTAAAGATCGTGACTCCAGGGCCCAGCGGATGAGTTTCCTTGAACTTTGAGGTGCCATCACACCCCTCGAGAATTTCAGCAACCCCCACAGTCCCGCACAACAATCCCTACTACCACCGATTCCCCCCACCTCATCCCCACAAGAATATTGGCTTTCTTCTCCTAACCACCCCCCAAGAATTCTGATAACCCCTTCCCTCCTCGCCAAATTCCTCAGGGCTCTGTTGAACTCTTTGTAAATGTACCGTGTGGGAGTAAATGGAAGCCAAGTGCTTGTAACTGGTGTAGCGCTTAGTGAGGTGTGTGTCAACAGCGGCGCTGTGTGTGTTTGGGAATGCAGCGTGTGCTCCAGTGAAGTGAATCCAAGCACAGGGTGCGCCTGTGATTAGCGACTGGGGCACAAGCTCACACCCTCTCGTGTGAGTATTATCCCAGCTCATTAGTTACCCTGGAGTGGGAGAGGCTGAGGGGTAGGTGAGATGTCTGTATCCGGTTACACGACACTGGAGCTCTGTGAAAGACCTGCGCCCTTTTCTACATTTTTAGCCCAGGGTTGTGCATATGATGCCCTTCGAGGTTCCTTTGTATCAGACGTATACATGAAACCTTTTTTTCAGTGTATGCTTTGTGGTACAAATGAAAAATGTCACGAAACGTGCAAGATCTAGAGATGACCCACTTATTGTCACGTGCGTTTGCAAAGCCAATAAAAACATTCGAACAGTCATGTTACTGTATGTACCTAGTGACGCCTCCAAAAGAGAACCATCCGCCACTGTCAAATGTCTTTTCTGCCTCAAACCAATGGAAAGGAAAATTATCCCCAGAGTGAGGAGAGGTGAACTGGACCTGACGCAAGAGTGAAACAAATGTAGCAACGAATCCTGCCATTTAAAAGGAATTCCGCAGTAACTTGAAATAAGATAATCAGGAGCGCAGTGGTGTCTGGTGGCAGCTGTGTGAAGATAGCTAGACCACCTATGTTTTCGGCAGACCAGTCCATTAGATCGCAAATACAAGTGTCAGGAAAGGAGAAGGTTACATTATTAGAAAAGTTGTATAGGTATGCAAAAAAAGGAAACGACGTTCTGGCGGCGGCCCCGTTATTTCCCTGCTATTTTCAAAATAAAGACGAAGGCGAAAACAGTGGACACAACTCATGTGGCAATCCCCACCCTTGCAAAAGGTAACCACGAACCATTCCTAGTAGAAACGAGCAGCACAAACCCTACCCGATCTTCTATCGCCTCCTTTCATTCAGACAGCACTGAAAGCGATCGCGCGATCGCTATTGTAACAAGTCAAAATGACTGTGTACTATTTAAAACAAGCATTACAATACTGTAGTTAGGCTGTGCTGCTTCCGGAATAGCCGGAAGTTACCTACTGGCTAAAGAGCCAATAATAAGGCTGCTAACAAATAAAAAGCCAAAGTTAGCCAATGGCAAGCAGCAAGAAATAACAAAGCAGTAGGCAGAGTTTTAGCACCCTTATAGACTACCAGATGTCTCGGAGAGACAGCGCATGCGCGCTGCCAAACCGAGACTTAAAAATGACATTGCCGTGGAATATATGCTAAGTAAGGGATTTTTGCACATAGTTCAGGTGGGCTGAGGGATTTCCTGACGCTTTAAGTCACAGACAGGCAAAGTTAGTTCATGCGATTGTTATTTACGAGTGGGAGGCCAAGGTTGGGGGAGTCGGAAGCACCTCTGCTGTGTGACTGTGTGTAAGTGTTAAAGTAGAGTAAGTGAGGAGGGAGCGTGCTGGATGCGGAGGGCCAGACGGCAGCGTTTAACCAAATCCCTCCCACCAGATCACCGGACCCAATCCATGCAGCCATCAATCTCGCTCAATGGATCACCTGCTGCTCTGACGAATTAGCACCTGTGAAAAACCACCACAACAAGCCAGGAAACAAAAAAGCCACCTGATTCAATGACGACCTCAAAAACTCAAAAAAAACCTGCTGCACCCTCGAGAAAGCCTGGCGAAAAAACCCAACCACAGACAACATGACCGCCCTCAAGGACGCCACCCGCAAACACCACCAGCTGATCCGATCCACCAAGAAATCAGCATTCAAGGATCGACTCGACAACAACGCCCACAACAGCAAGGAACTCTTCAGCATCGTCAAAGAGCTTACCAACCCCAACGCCGACACCAACGACATCACCCCCTCTCAAGAACTCTGCGACTCTCTAGCCTCGTTCTTCCATAGGAAGATCGCTGACATACATAACAGCTTCGGCGAACAATCAACTCCCCTCACCACCGAACTGAAGCCCCCCACCACCACCCTTTGCGCCTGGACCCCAATCAGCACCGAAGACACCATCTGCTTGATGAATTCCATCCACTCCGGATCACCAACCGATCCATGCCCCCACCACATTTTCAACAAGGCTGTCTCCGTCATCGCACCCCAACTCCGAGACATCATCAACTGCTCCTTCAACACCGCTACCTTCCCGGAAAGCTGGAAACATGCCGAACTCAGTGCCCTCCTGAAGAAACCTACAGCAGACCCCACTGAACTTAAGAACTACCGCCCCATCTTGCTCCTCCCGTTCCCTGCCAAAGTCATAGAGAAGACTGTCAACAACCAGCTCGCCGCCTTCCTCGAGACTAACGGCTCCCTCGACCACACACAATCCGGCTTCCGAGCAAAACACAGCACCGAGACCGCCCTCATCGCAGCCACAGACGACATCCGAACACTACTCGACAACGGGGAAACAGCTGCCCTCATCCTCCTCGACCTCTCAGCAGCGTTTGACACGGTCTGCCATAGCACCCTCGTACAACGCCTCAGCAACGTCGGGATACAAGAAAAAGCATTGGACTGGATCATCTCGTTCCTCGCCGGAAGAACCCAAAGAGTCCGCCTACCCCCCTTCAGGTCAGAAGCCTCCGAAGTCATCTGTGGAGTACCCCAAGGATCATCCCTCAGCCCCACCCTCTTCAACGTCTACATGAGCCCCCTCGCGTCCACCGCACGCCAGCACAACCTCAACATCATCTCCTACGCTGACGACACACAGCTGATCCTCTCCCTCACCAAAGACCCAAACACCACCAAAACCAACCTACACGAAGGGATGAAAGACGTAGCCGAGTGGATGAAGAACAGCCGCCTAAAACTGAATTCAGACAAGACGGAAGTCCTCATCCTTGGATCATCCCCTCCGCATGGGACGACTCTTGGTGGCCTCCGGCCCTAGGCAGCGCGCCCAAACCTACGGACCATGCTCGCAACCTAGGATTCATACTAGACTCCTCCCTCTCAATGACCAGACAAGTCAGCGCCGTCTCGTCATCTTGCTTTAACATCTTACGCATGCTCCGAAAGATCTTCCGATGGATCCCCACCGATACAAGAAAAAAGGTCACCCAAGCACTTGTCACAAGCCGACTGGACTACGGAAACACCCTCTACGCCGGAACCACAGCCAAATTACAGAAAAAACTCCAACGCATTCAGAACGCCTCCGCCCGACTCATCCTAGACATACCACGCCACAACCACATTTCCGGTCACCTGAGAGACCTTCACTGGCTCCCCGTCAACAAGAGAATCAAGTTCCGTCTCCTCACCCACGCACACAAGGCCCTCTACGACCTAGGACCCAGTTACCTCAACACGCGCCTGACCTTCTACACCCCTACCTGCCATCTACGATCGTCCAATCAAGCCCTCGCCGCGATCCCACGCATCCGAAGAGCCACCATGGGAGGAAGATCATTCTCCTACTTAGCAGCCAAAACCTGGAATTCTCTTCCCACCCACCTCCGCCTTACACAGAACCACCTCTCCTTCAGAAAACAACTCAAAACATGGCTGTTTGATAAATAGCAAACCCCCTCCCTCAAGCGCCTTGGGACCCTCTGGGTGAGTAGTGCGCTATATAAATTTCGACTTGACTTGACTTGACTAACCGGCGGGCAGATTCATTGATACAATAAAACAATCTGAGCCACTCCAGAGCTGAGAGCAGACCATTTTTAACTATTTAGGAACTACTGAGTCCAGCAAGCAGCTTCTGGCACCATGTCTCGGAGCAGCAAAGCAGGCGCAAAGGTTCACACGCACCGCAGGTGGTGCGCGCTGGCAAGTGGCACTAAATGCGTGACAATGCATTTCAGTGCGGTGTTGCGGAACACCGTACTGAAATGCGCGAGCGTCACACCTGATGCGTGATACTTGACAGGCATGGATGGTGACAGGTGCACTGCACCGTGCAGAGGGTGACAGGTGCGCTGCACCGTGCAGTGTGGCTGGTGCACCGTGCAGATTGTGACTGGTGCACTGCACCGTGCAAAGTGTGACTGGTGCACTGCACCGTGCAGAGGGTTACAGGTGCACTGCACCGTGCAGAGGGTGACAGGTGCGCTGCACCGTGCAGTGCGGCTGGTGCACCGTGCAGAATGTGACAGGTGCACTGCACCATGCAGAGTGTGACTGGTGCATGCACCGTGACGAGTGTGACTGGTGCGCTGCACCATGCAGAGTGTGACTGGTGCACTGGAGTGTGCAGAGTGTGACTGGTGCACTGCACCATGCAGATGATGACAGGTGCACTGCACCGTGCAGAGTGTGACTGGTGCACTGCAACTTGCAGAGGGTGACAGGTGCACTGCACCGTGCAGAGGGTGACAGGTGCACTGCACCGTTCAGTGTAACTGGTGCACCGTGCAGAGTGTGACTGGGGCACTGAACCGTGCAGTTGGTGAAAGGTGCACTGCAACGTGCACAGTGTGACTTGTGCATTGCATCGTGCAGAGTGTGACAAGTGCACTGCACCGTGCAGAGGGTGACAGATGCACTGCACCATGCAGAGGGTGACAGGTACACTGCACTGTGCAGAGTGTGACTGGTGCACTGCACCGTGCAGAGTGTGACTGGTGCACTGCACCATGCAGAGTGTGACTGGTGCACTGCACTGTGCAGAGGGTGACAGGTGCACTGCACTGTGCAGAGTGTGACTCACTGCACCGTGCAGATGGTTACAGATGCACTGCACGATGCAGAGTGTGACTGGTGCACTGCACCATTCAGAGGGTGACGGGTGCACTGCACCATTCAGTGCGGCTGGTGCACCGTGCAGTGTGACTGGCGCACTGAACCGTGCAGTTGGTGATAGGTGCACTGCAACGTGCACAGTGTGACTTGTGCATTGCACCGTGCAGAGTGTGACAGGTGCACTGCACCGTGCAGAGGGTGACAGGTGCACTGCACCGTGCAGAGGGTGACAGGTGCACTGCACTGTGCAGAGTGTGACTGGTGCACTGCACTGTGCAGAGTGTGACTGGTGCACTGCACCGTGCAGAGTGTGACTGGTGCACTGCACCGTGCAGAGGGTGACAGGTGCACTGCACTGTGCAGAGTGTAACTCACTGCACCGTGCAGATGGTGGCAGATGCACTGCACCATGCAGAGTGTGACTGGTGCACTGCACCGTTCAGAGGGTGACGGGTGCACTGCACTTTGCAGTGTGGCTCGTGCACTGTGCAGAGGGTGACAGGTGCACTGCACCGTGCAGAGGGTGACAGGTGCACTGCACTGTGCAGAGTGTAACTCACTGCACCGTGCAGATGGTGGCAGATGCACTGCACCATGCAGAGTGTGACTGGTGCACTGCACCGTTCAGAGGGTGACGGGTGCACTGCACTTTGCAGTGTGGCTCGTGCACCATGCAGTGTGACTGGTGCACTGCACCGTGCAGAGTGTGACTGGTGCACTGCACCGTCCAGAGTGTGACTCTGAAGTGTGCTCGGCCTAGCTATCACACAGCTGCAGCTCTGAGACCTTCATATTTTTTTTCGATAAATCTTTTTTATTGAGAGAAACAACAAAACACATTATAAAAAGAATACAAAAACATAAAAAGAGAGCAGTTGTCAAGATGGTCAAATCACGTGAAATAAACACAAGGGACCTATAATCAATATAATAGAAAGAAGCGTCACTGATAATATTTCAGTCGCATACTGGTATTAAACCTTAAAGTGTCTCGTTATGAACATTAAATGGGGAATGGTCGCCAAAGGGAGTGCACAGAAGACCTCTACCGGGGGCCCAATTCTGGGAATTGCAGTTTGTTTTATTATAATAACTACTATTGCATAATAAATGCTGGACAACAGGTACCAGAGCTCTTGGGTTTCTGCTGTCCACGCGCAAGTATGTTTTCTAGCCCAGGTTTGTTTTCTTCAGTTTTGGAACTTGCAATGGTCCTTTTATTGACGACTAAACAAGACTGCAGAATGCAAAGGCAAACCAGTTTATACTGTTGCCCACACCCCAGAAGTTTCTATATTTTACAAAGTAATTCCTGAATAACCTCTAGTATGTCCCGATAAACAAAACATGCCCCCTTTCTTTAAAAACATGTTTTCTTGTATTAATCTTGAAGCATGTGTGTGCTGTGTGGACAGGTTAAAAACACACACCACAACCATTGTGTTATTGGCCAACATGGCACGTCTTGCAAAATGATGTGTAGACTTGATGCATAGTAAGCTATAAGTTAAAGCATGAGAATACGGGCTTCTGCTGTATGCTATGCTCCCCAAAAGAGGTTCATCAAGAACTAATAAAAAGCATTAGGAAAAAACATCTGACATGAGTTAGGTGGGTGACCTTCGCCTGCACAGTGCAGATGGGAGTTGTCCTTATATTAGGTACATATGAGGTGAAGAAATGGGCTTGGGGGCTGGGGCTACCTCCCCAGGTGTTTTCCTCGCCCTGCCTGGCCCGTCTCCCAGCCTGGCTCAGGATGGAGAAGGAGTTACTCTCTGGGTCGCCCGCACGAGCTGCTCCAGGGCAGCTACAGCCAACAGGAGGCAGGGGCAGCTGAGGGGGTCGAGGTTGGGAAGGATAAGAAATACAAAGCACAAAGGACTACTTTTAAGTCGATGCTGTGCAGCACAGTAACAGCTAAATACTGGCGTGAGTTTATCTTAAATCTTTCATCCCCGTATGATCGAGCCCCGTCCTCTTTCACCCTGCTTGGACTTCATTACTCTTCTACTGCCTGCCTCTCACCTTTTTCCAGCCTGATGCCTGCATTGCCTTTCTCCTTCGTCTGTCTCGACAGTGTTTAGCTGCCTTAATTGTCTTTCTCCTTCGTCTGTCTCGACAGTGCTTAGATGCCTTCATTGCCTTCACCCTGGTCTGTCTCGACAATGCTTAGCTGCCTTCATTGCCTTCTCCTTCGTCTGTCTCAATAGTGCTTAGCTGCCTTCATTGCCTTCTCCTTCGTCTGTCTCAACAGTGCTTAGCTGCCTTCATTGCCTTCTCCTTCGTCTGTCTCGACAGTGCTTAGCTGCCTTCATTGCCTTCTCCTTCGTCTGTCTCGACAGTGCTTAGCTGCCTTCATTATCTTCTCCTTCGTCTTGTCTCGACAGAGCTTAGCTGCCTTCATTGCCTTCTCCTTCGTCTGTCTTGACAGTGCTTAGCTGCCTTCATTGCCTTCTCCTACGTCTGTCTTGACAGTGCTTAGCTGCCTTCATTGCCTTCTCCTTCGTCTGTGTCGGCAGTGCTTAGCTGCCTGCATTGCCTTTCTCCTTCGTCTGTCTCGACAGTGCTTAGCTGCCTGCATTGCCTTTCTCCTTCGTCTGTCTCGACAGTGCTTAGCTGCCTTCATTGCCTTCTCCTTCGTCTGTGTCGACAGTGCTTAGCTGCCTGCATTGCCTTTCTCCTTCGTCTGTCTCGACAGTGCTTAGCTGCCTTCATTGCCTTCACCCTCGTCTGTCTCGACAGTGCTTAGCTGCCTGCATTGCCTTCTCCTTCGTCTGTCTCGACAGTGCTTAGCTGCCTTCATTGCCTTCTCCTTCGTCTGTCTCGACAGTGCTTAGCTGCCTTCATTGCCTTCTCCTTCTTCTGTCTCGACAGTGCTTAGCTGCCTTCATTGCCTTCTCCTTCGTCTGTCTCGACAGTGCTTAGCTGCCTTCATTATCTTCTCCTTCGTCTGTCTCGACAGTGCTCAGCTGCCTTCATTGCCTTCTCCTTCGTCTGTCTCAACAGTGCTCACCTGCCTTCATTCCCTTCACCCTCGTCTGTCTCGACAGTGCTTAGCTGCCTTCATTGCCTTCTCCTTCGTCTGTCTCAATAGTGCTTAGCTGCCTTCATTGCCTTCTCCTTCATCTGTCTCGACAGTGCTTAGCTGCCTTCATTGCCTTCTCCTTCGTCTGTCTCGACAGTGCTTAGCTGCCTTCATTATCTTCTCCTTCGTCTTGTCTCGACAGTGCTTAGCTGCCTTCATAGCCTTCTCCTTCGTCTGTCTTGACAGTGCTTAGCTGCCTTCATTGCCTTCTCCTACGTCTGTCTTGACAGTGCTTAGCTGCCTTCATTGCCTTCTCCTTCGTCTGTGTCGACAGTGCTTAGCTGCCTGCATTGCCTTTCTTCTTCGTCTGTCTCGACAGTGCTTAGCTGCCTGCATTGCCTTTCTCCTTCGTCTGTCTCGACAGTGCTTAGCTGCCTGCATTGCCTTTCTCCTTCGTCTGTCTCGACAGTGCTTAGCTGCCTTCATTGCCTTCACCCTCGTCTGTCTCGACAGTGCTTCGCTGCCTTCATAGCCTTCTCCTTCGTCTGTCTTGACAGTGCTTAGCTGCCTTCATTGCCTTCTCCTACGTCTGTCTTGACAGTGCTTAGCTGCCTTCATTGCCTTCTCCTTCGTCTGTGTCGACAGTGCTTAACTGCCTTCATTGCCTTCTCCTTCGTCTGTTTCTACAGTGCTCACCTGCCTTCATTGCCTTCTCCTTCGTCTGTCTCGACAGTGCTTAGCTGCCTTCATTGCCTTCTCCTACGTCTGTCTTGACAGTGCTTAGCTGCCTTCATTGCCTTCTCCTTCGTCTGTCTTGACAGTGCTCAGCTGCCTTCATTGCCTTCTCCTACGTCTGTCTTGACAGTGCTTAGCTGCCTTCATTGCCTTCTCCTTCGTCTGTGTCGACAGTGCTTAGCTGCTTGCATTGCCTTTCTTCTTCGTCTGTCTCGACAGTGCTTAGCTGCCTGCACTGCCTTTCTCCTTCGTCTGTCTCGACAGTGCTTAGCTGCCTGCATTGCCTTTCTCCTTCGTCTGTCTCGACAGTGCTTAGCTGCCTTCATTGCCTTCTCCTTCGTCTGTGTCGACAGTGCTTAGCTTCCTGCATTGCCTTTCTCCTTCGTCTGTCTCGACAGTGCTTAGCTGCCTTCATTGCCTTCACCCTCGTCTGTCTCGACAGTGCTTAGCTGCCTTCATAGCCTTCTCCTTCGTCTGTCTTGACAGTGCTTAGCTGCCTTCATTGCCTTCTCCTACGTCTGTCTTGACAGTGCTTAGCTGCCTTCATTGCCTTCTCCTTCGTCTGTGTCGACAGTGCTTAACTGCCTTCATTGCCTTCTCCTTCGTCTGTTTCTACAGTGCTCACCTGCCTTCATTGCCTTCTCCTTCGTCTGTCTCGACAGTGCTTAGCTGCCTTCATTGCCTTCTCCTACGTCTGTCTCGACAGTGCTTAGCTGCCTTCATTGCCTTCTCCTACGTCTGTCTCGACAGTGCTTTGCTGCCTTCACTGCCTTCTTCTTTGCCTGACTACTTTGCTGTGCTGCCTGTGTGCAGCTGTGCATCACTCCAGGGTGTGACGCCTCACAAATTAATGGAGTAAAATATCACAGCTTTGGTCATTTTTTTTTTAATGTGAAGTACCTCCTTGGTGCATATTTCTATTGTAAACCCACAGTATATCTCGGCGAACTCGCCTCTGAAGACTGACGTTTCGGGTGGTGTGTAATGCGCGAGATCAAATCCCAGCAAAATCACCTCAGCCAGGGGTCGAGAAACGGACTACTAATGAATGGGGTAATAATAATTTGTATATAATAACTCTTAAAAATGATTATTCCATGATGGGTGAAAAACAGCCGGCATAGCTGTGCAAGGTGTTGAATGAAGTGGCTTCAGGAGTCCCTCACACTGAAGGGTGGCGTAAGCTACAGAGCAGGCCACGTTTCTATCATGTGGAGTGGAGCGTTAACGCCCCCCCTCTCCTCTGCCCGTAGTGCAAACACAAGGTACTCCGGAACCGGTATAGGAGAACGTATGATATGTCAAGGCCGTTCAGTTATGGTACACGGACCCCTTACCCTTACCTCTTTGTCTCTGTGGGTCTCTAGCACAGTGCTGCAGCCCCAAGGCATACGTCGATTTTTATAATCATAAAGTAAACTATCTCTGAAAGATCCCAATGCTGCCGCTTTCATTTCACTAACGCTCATATGAACGCGAGGAGGGAGGAAAGGGAAAGAGCAACAACTTTGTGCACTGCTTCCTCCTATACACTTAAGGGGGAGCTCAGGGAACGCGAGAGGGAGGAAGGGGTTAAAGGTGGGTGCATGGTGGGAGTGAAAATAGTGAGGGAAACAAAAATAACCCCCTTTAAGGGGCGTGCCTTGAAGCGAGGAGGTGGCTTAAGATATAAAGCTGCTAACTTTGGAGCTGGAGAGCAGGGTTCGAGCCTCAGCTAGGCTGGATCAACTAATCAAAAATAAATAAACAGCCATCATGGAGTGGGGTGGGGAGAGACAAATACAATAAACACAACACACTTGGAAGGGTGCGACAGATAAAATTTAAAAAAGCACGGTCAAATGTAGCTTCGGAAACCAACTGAAACAAACGGTGAAGTGAATGAAAGGGAGGAGGTGGCTCAACAGATAAGGATGCTGACTTTGGAGCTGGAGAACAGGGTTTCTAGCCTTGGCTTGGGCTGTATTAAACATAAATAAACAAAGATCTCAGATGGGGGGTAGGGAGTCAGATAAAACAAGCATTGGCAGGGAGAGACAAATAAAACAAGCATTGGAATAAGGGCGACAGATGGCATCAGACTGTGAGAGGAAGGGGGTAGAGGCATGGGAAGAAAGTAGTCTGTGCAGTAATGGGGCCAATAGTTGTGGAAGGACTCAAATGAAGACATGTCCATCATAAGGAGGGACTAACAAGCCTACAAACAATCAGAAGTTAACATTTAAGATACTAGCCAATGAAAATGATGGGCAGGGAGTGGGCGGAGCATTCTACACTATAGTGATACTATACTGCATGGCTCAACGAGTCAGCTCAAACGCTGCCTAGGCGAGACTTAAAAAAGTAGAGTTTCACTCTAAATGAGTAAGATTTAGTGGCTTATCATTTTGTCAGTGGAAAAAGCTGAGGCACATAGAAATGGGATGAACTATACACACCAGCCCTTTAGACACCCCCCCCACTCTCTCTCACACACACATACGCACATTCCCTCTAAGGCACGCACACACACTTACGCACACTTGTTTTTATTCTCTCTCACACACATGTGGCACATTACACATTCTCTTACTCACGAACATAGGTAGGCACACACACAACACATTGTTTCACACGTGTGCGACCGCATATACTCTCACAAACCTATTCACTCTCGCCACCTCCATGCACACTCACTCTTATAAATGGAAACCCACCAGCCGCAGACACTCACACTCTCTCTCAAACACACACACACACACACATATTCCCTGTATAGCACACACGCACACTGGTATTGTCGCCCACACATAGCCCCTTACACAGTCTCTCACGCACATATGTATGCGCACACACAACACATTTAACCACGTGCACACACAAAACACAAATATTTTCTCTCACACACACTTCCTCTAATTCTCCCACATCTCACAGAATTATATAGTCGATCACAGACACTCGGCCACACACAAACATACTGATACACTCATTCAAGCACGCACACACGCACTCACACCTGAGCTCCCTTGCTCTCCCGGCAGCAGTAAATCATCAGGGTCCCCAGATTCCGGTGTGAAAGTTGGAATATTTTGGTGGAGGTAAAAAGCACCAGGACACACTCGCATTCAAACATGCATGCACACATGCACTTTCTCGCACGCTCACCTGAGCTCCCTCACCTTTCCACGCGGCAGTAAATCACTGCGGTCCCCAGATTCCGGTATGAAAGTTGGAATATTTCGGTGAAGGTAAAAAGCACAAGAACACACGCATGAACGCACGCACACGCTCTCTCGCACGCACACCAGAGCTCCCTTGCCGGCCTGCCAAGTGGGGAATCTCAGATGAAGCTCCCATAAACACAAGACCCCTCCCGCCGCCAAGCACGCTGTACTCTCCACACTGGCAACTTGGCTGTCTCCCACTTTTGATGTATGTCCCATTTGGCTTTTAATTACCACATTGTGCTGCGTGAGTAAAGCTGAAACCAGTGGTGCGTGCGTACCACAGAGGAGTGGGGGCCAGGAAGCCTCTCATCTGTGCCGCGCTGATGCGCGTGCTAGACACCGGTGGGAATGGGCGTCTTTGAGATTTGAGAAACTCTGGCCCCCCCTCATCAATATGCGGGGGATGCATCCTTTTGTGCAATGCCAGTGGTTCAAACTAATCAATTCTGCAGCAGTAGCGTTTTCCATTTTAATATTAATAACACTCTTTTCACAATATTTCTGCCTCAAACAGATGAAACATTACTAATACAAGTGCCACACTTTGCAAAACATTTACAGGTATCTTTCGGTTGCTGATTGCTGTATTCGGAGTTCAACTGGCACCAAAGAAGTGCACCTTTTTCCCAAACAGTATTATCGTGTGCTAAATGGACAAAACTGCGAAATAAGCCTGCTGCTGAATGCATTATTCCACATAATTGCATCATGCCACATAGTATGCCTTTTGTGGTCAACGTTGTCACTCAACTTGGTCCTTCATTTCTGCATAATTCAAGTGGTTATGAACAGAGGCAGAGTTGAGCTAGAGTGCCCCTTGGGGTCCTACACCCCATTTGATTTCTCCTAATGGAGAGTACTTTAGGTCGCTGAAAATGCATGGCTTGTTCGGTGCCCTTGTTGAAGGTGGGGGGGGTATCCACACTCATTATTGGGGGATTCGGCAAATCAGCATTTGGCAGTGGGCACTTAATACATACTTCGGGGCTCTGTGCTTATTTATTTATTTTTAGAAACTAAGCACTAAGAACATGCACATGAGAAAGCTGTGGTCTGGTGGCTAAGTTGCTTACCTTGAAATCAGGATTCTTGGGTTAGAATCTTGGCTTCCCCTCTTAATTAAATTGTGTGATCATAAGCAAGTCCACGCCTCTACTTGCTTTGGGGAGATGTTTATAAACATGGCCTATTTCAGGTAAAACAAACTCTACCCATTGCAATAAAGATGGTCTGGTATATGGGGCAGCGAAAACAGGTCGAGATTGTGCACAAAATTGATGTGGGGCATTCCTGTTAGAGGGCCAGGTTCACGTCTATTACATCACGAAGACCCATTCATCATTTAAGTTTAGGTGTGCCTAGAGGCAATCCAGTTTTCAGTTTTGAGCTACACGAGAAAAGACACACTGTGCAGGGTATTTAATGCACGCCAAAGATATGTATGCAGGCAGATTGAAACACAGATCTTGGCACCTGGCTTGGTAATTCCATTTCTTGAAGCACTCGGGCACTCCACCAAGAGTATTCACTTTTCAAATTAAATTTTTATTTTAGCGCACCAGAGGTGGGGGAAGGGGAGGGGCTAGCGGCATTCGCTTCCTCGCTGCAGCCGAGCGCGGAGAGTACATGAGTTCTGATGCTGCCAGGCGCCTGCTGTGGGGGCTTCCAGGCACTCCTGCCGGCCAGAGGAAACATTATCTGACTTCAGATCAAGGCGATGAGCAGGCAGGTGGGTGGCGAGGCCCACGCATGCATCCGACTTGAAAAGGGATGGAAACACAATTTGCGTCATTTGGGAAACTCTTAGCGAGCACATCTATCAATAGTGCTACATGTGCAGTGGCAACAGGCACTGGTCGTCTGGGTGGCTTACTGCATCCCACGTACACCAGGTTCATTCTCCGTGTTGGCATTAGGGCTCACGAGTCCACAGTGGATTATTTTTTATTTCAAGGCAATCGCTGAGGGGTAGATTTTCAGTGCAAGACAAGGAACAGCCTTATTTATTAAACAAGACGTTAGCGGTTCTTTCATTTCGTTGCTTCACTATGAAATAGATTCAAAAAGAAAACAATCCCGCGAGTGGTGCACGCGCACCACAGCGAGGCATGTGCTTTCAATTATCGTGCCCGTGTCTGGGCACGATAATTGAAACCACAAGACACCCGGTGCTCATAACAGACACCAATAGGCCGTGGGCAGAACAATGCGCCTGCCTTTGGCTAATTGCGTGCAGTCTTTTATAAAAAGACGCGCGCAAAGGCCAATCGCGTCGCACAAAAGGAAAAGCACACGCACAAGTGTTTGCTATTCCTAGGTCAGTGCTAAAACCCCGTTTTTCACCTACTAAATCTCTCACGCTGCGCGTGCACTGCTGCGCACTGCAAAGCTAGGCGCGAGTCCTAAAAAGTGGGGGTGACCATGAGAAAATGGGGCACTTTCCTACATTTGATTTCAAACTTTTTGTCTTATTAAATCCGTTATTGGATATATTATGACATGCAGTCAGTGGGTACCTTAGAGGTGCCCCCTGAAACCTATTAGCTCTCTCGGGTGCTGACTTACTGCTCCTGTCCAGTCTGCCACCACAGACAAGTTTCTAACCCCCCTGAAGGTGAATGTCCACACGCACTTGGGCCAGAAACAATGCCTGCTCTTGAGGAAGGTGTTCACGCTGCACCCAGAAGGATGGCTAGTGATTTAGCATATCAAGTAGACTAGCCTTGTGAGGAATACCTGATATGCTCCACAAATGAAGGATTCCACCATCTTGTTTTTGGTGGAATTAGGAACTCTAGAAAAGCATTATACCTGCTCCCCACAGGAAGTGTTCATATAGGACAGAGGTCTTCAAACTTTTAAAGCTTGAGCCCCCCCAGCTGAATTTTTTTAAATGTCGGGCCCACCCCACTACCTGACAGAAATTTCTGGAATCTGGTACACTACATAATCGACCGCCACCCGCATATCCCGGGCCATATCTGGCACATAATGTTCAAAACAATGAGGGTTTCCTCCTTCTCCATAAATTCCCTCACTACCACTCACCAACAATGCACCTCATCTCGCTAGAGCACCTTTTCCGTTCGTGTGGGGGAAGCTTGCACTGCTAACCAATGCTCATGATGTACATGAATTTGAATTTGAATTTAAAATATTTGTATAGCGCAACATTCACCATACGGTTTCTTGGCGCTGTGGAGGCAAATTTAGCAGCAGGACAAAGAAACAAATGCAGAAAGAAAATTAGGATCAATTCACATTAGGGAAAAGCCTGAGTGAAAAGAAAAGTCTTAAGATCCTTGCGAAACAGAGAATAGTGTCTAGCCAGACGCAAGTGATCAGGGAGGGAGTTCCAAAAGGATGGAGCTAGTACTGAAAAATTAGCTCCGCCCCATTTCTTGCGTCTGTATCGGGGTACCTGAAGGAGAGATTGTGTGGAAGAGCGAAGCTCACGGGAGGGGATGTACTCTTTTATCAGAGAGGAGATGAAAGCAGGGGCAGTCCCCTGGCGCGCCTGAAAGACCATACAACCGGTTTTGAACAGGGATCGCTCCCTGACAGGTAGCCAATGTAGTGCCTTTAGTAGGGGGGTAGAATGATGGGAGCGGGGGAGACCATATACCAATCTGGCCGCCTGGTTTTGAACCAGCTGGAGCTTCCGCAGACTATACGCTGGGTGAGAGCTTGTAATGTTCTCTGAGTGTGAAGGAAGCTTGACCTGCTGCAGTCTGTTTCATATCTGCGCTGCATGCATGAAGGATACTAGTACTGCTGTTGCCACACCCCTGGAATCCCAGCTCCATTCAAAAGGGGGAAGTGTGCACTGCTGCCCCTATGTTCCATGATGTATATGTATTTGAGGAGAGTTTGAACTGTTCTCGGAGTGTGAAGGAAGTTTGTCCTGCTGCAGTCTGTATCATATCTGTGCTGCATGCAAGAGGAATAAATGTACTGTTGTCGCAACACTAAGGAATCCCTTCTCTGTTTGTGTGGCGGAAGCTTGCAGTGCTGATGCATGTGAATTGCCTTTTCTCGGTTCGTGAGGCGACTGTGCACGGCTCCCTTTCTGTTCTTGCTCTGTACTTGTGAGCACGTTCACACTGCTCCTGTCCCTGTGTGTGAGGAAAGTCTGTCACAGTTTCCAGTATAAGGAAAGCAGTGCTGCTGTATCTGGTGTGGGTCTGTGCAGCAAGCTTCCACTGCTGGAGACTGTCACACCAGTGCACCGTGTGAATGAAGGACGCTTGTCCTGCTGCCAGCGGTGCCACTCATGATTCACATCTGTGTGTGAGCGGAGCCCGTGCCATTGCTCCTTAGACTGAACTTGCTGGAACCACTAATGCATACAGTGGTTTGTGCAAAATCCACAGATTTAACTGAGCACAAAATGTGGAGTAGTTGTAGGTTTCCGTTGCTGAAGGCCCCTAAGCCTGCCATTTAACAGAGACACCCTTTTCCATGTGTTGAGTTGTGTTTGCGCCTCACCGAGTCCGCCTCCTGTGGGGCTCAGGCACCAGATGTGAGACGAAGACAGGTGCAGTGTGAGTGCTTTCACTTTGATATCTCCCCTTTATCCTTTGAGAGGCCCCCTCGCCTCTCTCCTCTCTCCATACGTATAGATGCTGCTGTGAAATCCCGGCATAACGTGTAAATCACAGCTCAGAATCACGGCGGGGCCAACTCAGCCTATTATCCTTTTCAACAAAGGTAGCACTGTAGAACTTGAGATGTACACATCTGTAATTTAAGGTGCTTAGAAGGCTCAGTGTCGCAACAGCGTGCTGTACTCCTCTGGTACATGCCTGCCTTGTGCAACAGTAATAGTGGAAACAGAGCAGTGGGGTCATTTGTGCGGTAACATGTGACGTGTATGTTACTGCCTGTACATATCTGACTCATTCAAATCCGGGTGAGAATCCGATGTGCGGGTGTGTCATGTGTCGCGTGGGGAAGAACGCTAACCTATGTGTTTGGGCTTCCCTCTGACATGGAAAGTAATTCTGGGCCACGGATAGTGCAGTGTTCAGGATGTACTGCGCATGCGCACTGTACTGCCTGAGTGACTGATCCTGTTGGCATTACCCCCTTTTGTTTGCAGGTTACTGTTCTGCTCCTGTTACGGGGCAATGTGTATCGACAGTTGTATTTCTTTGGTGTGTTTGCTCTTGTGTGCTGTTTTATATGTCTAAGTGTCCAGGGTAGTAGTTTGCGCACTGTGTGTATCTCCTAGATTTGGGAGCATAAGGTGGGCAGGGAGCTAAGAACTTCCACGAATCCAGAGTTTCTGAGGGTGGCTGAGAGAAGGGTTTCCAGATGCCCAAGGCTTCGAGGGTTAAAGGTTGTCCTTTCACTGCTGAGGTTATGTGAAGGTCGAGCATGTTTGAGATATAAGTTTGCTGTGATTCGCGCTGTGTCGTTATCCATACATAGCATTTCAGCTGTAGTAATTAACCTGGTATGCTCGGGTGAAATTGCATCAGCCCCTCCCCCCACCCCCTGTGTGTCAGCCCGGGCTGAGACAGTTTCCCCGCACAGCTGCACCAGAGTACTTCACGGGTCTTTAAAAGACCTTTTACATGTTATTGAGGCTTTGATGGTTTTCACCCCTTCTTAGGGCCCCTGAAGCCCCACTCTGCCGTTTGCTTGAAGAATAAAAAAAAAAATCCCGCCCCCCCCTCCCGAAATTTGACTCTTGGTGCGCCTCAGCCTGCTGGTGAAGTAGAATTGCAACGATGTGGGACAGTAGAGGACAAAGGTGAGATTTATGGGTGGAGTGTGCGCCCCCCCTGAGACGGTGTCGCGCCCACCCAGGGGGGCACGCCCCACAGATTGAAGAACTCTGATATAGGGTGTGTAGTGATCCCAAGAGTGAGTAGCCCATTGGCTACTAAACTTCATTCCCCTTAATGCCCCTAAATTCAGTATTTAGCTGTGACCCCATGACACTAGGAAGGTAGATTCACCTGACCAAAGAAGAGCCAAAGACCACAAGAGCTAAAGTCTTGCTGTAGACTTGGTGTCAGACTCTGCCTGCTTCTGTCTCAACAATTCCAAAGATCCGACTCGTCCTGCAGTTGTGCATCCTCCAAAAGCCTCGGAGGGCTGCCAGCACTTTGCCAACCGGTCAGCATCTCCCATGAAGTGGAGGTGCCACAGACCCAGTATCCACCAAGAAGTGGGGGGAGTGGGGCCAACATGCTCTCTGAGGTCAGATTTATCTCCCCACCAAGTTTGGAGATGCCAGGACCCCCAGAACCTACCCTGCACCAATACCCGGGCACCTTGCAGCAACCAAGGATTGTTTAGTGTCCAGCCCAGCCACCAACACCACCAAGACTGACCTGCAGACAAGGGACAACAGTTTCACTGAGGCCAGCACCAAGAGTGGCCCTGCTGCCCTGTTTTGTTCCCACATCTAAGTCGACCCTAAACGTAAGAGCCTACACGGAAGATACCTGCAGGACAAACACCTCTGCACCCATACCCCACAGCCCGGGTTCAAACCTAACGAAAGTGCACCCTTGCTCCAGAGACTCAAGAACTGATGGCGCCTCCCCACCTTGGGTTCCGACGAACTTGTACCTAAACCCAATTTGCAGCATTTTTCTGCATACAGATTTCTCCACATGGACTTCAGTGGTAGTGTTCAAGGCTACCCTTGCGACCAGCATCTCTGCACCCGGAGGCAGGTAACCCAAAACTGCTGATGGTTCGAAGGACCTTGGCCATTTCTTACCTTAAGTCCAGAAGACCTACCCTGTAAGTTGTTTGAAAGTGACTGTAAACCCACGCTGTTCACTAGCGGGGATTCCAAGATGGACCCACTGGAAGCACCCGGCAAAGCGAGGTGAGCATTCTCTGCGACACGCCTAATGCAACACACACTCGTTCGGAGGAGCAGGACAGCAGGACAAGGCTGAAAAGGACGCGGAGGAGCGAGAAAGCTATCTCGTCGTCCCGAAGGAGGAACCAGAGACCCAAGCACCTCGACTCAACCCCAAAAAGACTGAAGAAGCCCAGAAGAAAGAAGACCCTGAGCAACCGCCGGAACCGCCCAGAGGCACCGCATTTAAGTCCTGCCGGCCCGGAGAAGAGGAGGGTGGTGAGACTCGCTCTGCCACGACCCCGGAGGGCTGTGGCACCAGGCAAGTGCCTTTTCTTTCTTACCTCACTGCGGGTTGGTGGAAACTAGGTGTGTAGATAGAGCACACTTGAACCCTCACTGTTAGACCCTGCATTACCACCTCCCCGGGGACAGGTGACGGTCTACTCCCCTCTTTAGTCAGAAGAACTGACTATTGTTTTGTTTCTTTTCCGAGGGCCATACAACCCCCGGTTCACTTTCTCCAGTGGACTTGGCTGAGACCACCAGGAAACCACCTCATCACCACCCAGGCCCCTAACAGATGACCAGAACTCTTCGGACAGTGAATGGACTGAACCATAAGGAAGCCTCCTATAGTTTTGTTTTGTTGTTCACCCTTCTTATTTTTTCATTGTTTTGGCACTCCCAGACATACTCATCTTTGTATATTCAATAAATCCTTTTCATCCCACATTCCCGCCTAAGTGTCCTGCATAGTCACCAGGCCCGGTTCTAGAGGGTGGGCCAGGCCCACCCAAACATGAGCCTGGCCCACCCAAACATGATGCCGTTTTTTTACCCCCCATCTGTGTTCAGGCTGGCTCTCCTGATCCGATTCAAGAGGCTGCTGCAGCCTCTGCGCAGCCCAGCACAGATTATCGCGGCCCATTGTCACATATAGAATGACAATGGGCCAAAGCCAGCAGGCACAGCATGTGGTGGGAGCTCCGGCCCTGGCCTTAGGGCGGAGGTCTTCAAACTGTGGGTCAGTGGCGGCAGTCCCAGGAGGGTGCAAATGCCTCTTTAAGTACTGAAGAATGAAGATGGCCTGGAAGAGCAACTTTTTTTTTCTCGCATTTCTAGGCTGTCTTCATTTAAAGTCAACAGCTTTGCTAAAAACAACACAATATTAGATAAGTATTTTGTTGTATTTTCACGTTCAGCAACTGCACTTAAAATAATGCTCACGCCTACAAGTGAGTAAAGAGGTGTTAAATAAATGCACATTAAACTAATTGATGGGACACACACATCATGAAACTTGGTTAATGTGATACCCGAAGATGTCTGTATGAGAACAGTCACAAAATTGAATCCAGGATGGTGGAGTGCATAATAGTGACGTGTATTTATATAGTTTTGCGGTCCCAGCATGTAAACAGAAAGCAATGTGAATATGTAGGGCATTACTCTAGAATTGTAATAAACACTGTATAAGATAGGTTGCCACACAATGATTATGTGATCAGGGCCAATGGAATTATGTGGAAGGGGAGCACCATAGACAAATTATGCGGTATAATGCAGCACATTGTTTACTAGTATAAGTTAATTATTTTGAATTTTTTTTACTTGGTAGAACTGTCTGGGTAAAGATTTCACCCCATTAGTACCAATTTAACAGCCAAATACAGAAATAAGCTACTGAAAGTTGGCAAGTTACCCTTCGAAAAGGGCTTCCAATGCGCGCAAACACGTCACCATGCTTTGTAGTAACTTTTGATCCATTTGAGCTTCAATTGTTTTTTAAATCTGCATGTTGTACTGCACGTGGTGGATTGTGGGGCAAATACATAATTATGTGAAAAATATCACAGATGCCGAATCGCATAATTCCAGCAGCCCTGTATCAGATAAAACAAGTGCTTTAGCAGCAGTAATAGCTAACCAGACTGTACCTATTGCAGACATTTTTATGACTATTAAAAGTACACGTTTTAAAACTCAACAACCTTACATTGCCTCTAAAAAAAAATTTTTTTTTTGACATCATGATGCTTCAAGTTATTCCATAAATGAAATCACATTAGACCCCCTCCTTGAACTCACACACAGAGGTACCTCCAGGTACCCATTAACACATCTGGGATGGTTGTTTTTACCAAAGGGTATGGGAAGTCTTTGCAAAATGGGTGCCTTAGTCCCCATACCTCAGCCAACTTGGCCTCTGTTTACATACAGATGTCCTTTCAGGGGAGTTGAGAGGGTACACGGGAAGAGACCCTGCATTCAGAAGTTTGTGGGTTGAGTGGTGCTGTACGCGGTGGGGATTGAGTGGCGCTGTAGGCATTGCGGGTTGAGTGGTGATGTAGGCGTTGTGTGTTGAGTGGTGCTGTACGCGGTGGGGATTGAGTGGCGCTGTAGGCATTGTGGGTTGAGTGGTGATGTAGGCGTTGTGGGTTGAGTGGTGATGTAGGCGTTGTGGATTGAGTGGTGCTGTACGCGGTGAGGATTGAGTGACGCTGTAGGCATTGAGGGTTGAGTGGTGATGTAGGCGTTGCAGGTTGAGTGGTGCTGTACCCGGTGGGGGTTGAGCAGTGCTGTAGGCGTTGGGAGTCGAGCGGTGCTGTACGCGGTGGGGATTGAGTGGTGATGTAGGCGTTGGGGGTTGAGTGGTGCTGTAGGAGGTGCACGTTTTCAGCAGGCACACTCCTTCAGCCGTCAGTGCACACTTTCACCAGGCACACACCACTATCCGTCACTGCACGCTATCACCAGACATACACACCACCAGTTGTCAGTGCACGCCTTCACCGGGCACAAACACCACCAGCCGTCAGTGCACGCTTTCACCGGGCACAAACATCACCACACCCCAGTGCACGCTTCCACCAGGCACACTTCCACCAGCCAGCAGTACACACTTCCACCAGGTACACACACCACCAGCCGTCAGTGCACGCTTCCACCAGGCACACACACCATCAGACGTCACTGCACGCTTTCACCAGGCACACACACACTACCAGCCATCAGTGCACAATTTCTACAGGCACACACACCACCAGCCGTTAGTGCACACATAATTTGTTAACGCATCCACAATTAACTATTGTAGCAATCGCAGTATGGCGCACTTTACTTTCAAACATATTCATCTAAAGCGCAGCATGCCACCATTGCTACAAAAATACATACACATTTTTTTGGCCTACAATTTATTGACTTTTGTTGCAATTGGTGTTGCAATATTTAGCAATGCCAATAGCTCAAATTTAATTATCCCGAGACCTATTGCATTGTAAATGCTTGTTATCATTATATTGACCATGGATGCAAGGCAACAATACAAATGTCCAGATAACTGATTATTACTGATCCTACTGGAGAGCAATCCTTTGTTGGTAGTTTTGAAATGCAGATCAACTGTATTTTATGTGGATAGCTCAGTGGGTTACTGTCTTTGTCACAGTGATTCTTGTTTTACTTGCAGCTCAGAAGTTACAATCCTAACATAGAACAGTGACCTATGAACTGTCATCAAAGAGCTGCATACAAACCTGAATGGTTTAGTTAGAACTTCACATTTTGTTTGTGTTGAGATATAGTTAGAACTTCCTCAGTCTTTCATTATTCTAATGTTGCTAAAAAGAGTTAGCTTGGGCAGATATACATTTTTATTAGTATAGCCAGCTCACCAACCATTAGGGTATGCTTTAAATCCCGCGTTTGTGCTTCTCCAGACCATACCCTCTTAGAATATATTGCCCACCAGTATGGATGACACGAGTCCTACACTTTCTAATCCTCATTTGCTTATGCGACATTCCCTATAGACTGATTTACCTACTTGCATCATTCATTATCTCTGTATAATGTGTGTGTGATGTGAAGTACTGTGACACCCTACACTGATATGAGTAGCGCTATACAACAAATGAAATGCATATGAGAGAGGGGCTACAGAGGGATGAAGGGCACTGTTGAAGGGTGGTAGTAATGGTATCTACAGATGAAGAGGTCATTGGTGGGGCGCCAAACCAGACTTTCGCATTAGTGCTAAAGCCGGCCCTGTCACGCTCTTTCGGTTTTTGTTTATTTAATTAGCTGTCAGGTCATGAGTGCACAGACTGTTTGGTCGGCCCTCTGGGGCTGCCCAAACTAGTCATGCCCACTCTGTCTTTCTCCATACAGGCTACATTGGCTGCAATGCAGCCTGCATAGAGAACATGGCCTCCACATAAGGCCCTGGCTGGGCCATGTCTCGACCAATCACAACACTGCTTGCAGCGTTGTGATTGGCTTTGGGGAGGGAGCCAGGCTGCCTGCATCTTATTCCTACCAGAGGCAGGAGAGCAGGAGCCGAGAAGACGTGGGTCCCAGCCAACGGAAAGGTAAGCTATATTTTTTAACCCCTTCCATGCTCATGACGAGCTCAGCTCGTCATGAGGCACAGTGGAGCTGTGCTTATGACGAGCTGAGCTCGTCATGAACAATGGGGTACGATGAGGGCCAGCACAGGAGGGGAAAACCATTAGCAGCCAAGGTGTTAATAATAATAATTATTAAATTAAACACCACCCCCCCTGCCCCGCGAGTCATGCCGGCCGCGAGTGCCACAGTGGCCCACCCTAATGCACCATTGGCCCACCCAAATAAAAATTCCTGGAGCCGGGCCTGATAGTCACCCTTTCCTGCTGTAAAAACGAGCATTGGTAAGGGCAAAATTGCTGTTTTCCCGCCAACTTCATTCCCCTCTCCCTGACTGGGACACGCCCACTTCGAGGCCACGCCTCTTGCACTGTCTCCTCCCTACAAATATGTGCATGTTCCGGAGGCGCAGCGGACGAGCGCAGCGGGCGCGACGATTGCGCGCCGAAGGCGCGCATAAGGCAAGCTCGTCTGCGCTCGTCCGCGCCCGGCCGGGCCCAGGGGCCATGCCCCCTGGCTCTCCCGGGGATGATAGACATATATACAGCTCAAGCCTCTTACATCAGCTGCGTCCTCCGGCTACACTCAGTTGTGGCCCTCCTAGACACCCCCTGGAGATCCCGCGCTGCTGCACACATTGTAAATATGAGCTAACTATCAAAACCACCACTGACAGACCTGAGGTAAAGGACTATTCCATGTTTCTGCTTAACTGTAGATCTCTAGTGAAACATTGTTTAGAAATCTCCATGCTACTAGAGGAACACTCACCGGACGTAATCTTTTTGACCGAGACTTGGTTAAATCAAGACTCTCAACCGGATTTGGCACAGGCCATTATTCCGGGATATCAGATAGCGCGAGCTGATAGACCATTGGGCAGAGGTGGCGGCCTTGCGATTATTCACAAGGAGAGCTACATCTGCCGCTATCTTTTGGAGGAGATTGAGGGCTGCGAAAATCTCTCTTTTGCGACCGAGCTGTCCCCTAATTCCAGCTTTACTGGCATTCTCATTCACCGCCCCCCTGGTTCTATCGGACAATTTAACACCTCTCTTCTATCGGTGGCATCCCAACTGGTTGTCTCCCCCTCTAACTTTACCTTACTGGGAGATTTTTACATCCATTTTGACAACCTGTTGGACTCCACGGCACTAGGGATGATATCAAGCCTGGCTGCCATTCAACTGGAGCAACGAGTCCCCTCCGCCACGCATGAAAAGGGCCATCTCTTAGACCCGATCTTTAGCAACAGCGACCATCTTAAAGTGGGCACCATGAGTAGTCTTCCATGGTCGGATCATTTCCTGATAGCCTTCACCTGGACCACGAGCAAACCCCCCCCCCATCCTCTCTTACATCACGGAACACCCGAAACTGGTCCAAACTTCCTATCGACAACTGGATAAATGCTCTTAGCACTACCAGACCTACACTTTCCCATGACCCGATGGTAAACAACACTAAATATGACGAGTGGATAACCACCTCTCTCGACTTGGTCCTCCCTTCACACCCATCTAGGTCAAAGAGGCAAAGCAAATATGCCCCGTGGTATACAGAAGACCTCAAATATCAAAAGCGTCTCTGTAAGAGACAAGAGAGGAAATGGCGCATGACCTATAACCCTCTTGATAAAACTACCTATAGGGAATTCATTAGGAACTACAAACTGGCCATAAAAACTTCGCAAGCAGCCTACTACAATGATAAAATAACATCGGCAAAATCTAAGCCAAAAGAAATATATCGCATAGTAAACTCCCTGATAAAACCCTCACTGCCGGCCACAGATAACAGCAGTTCACCATCCAAATGCAACGAGTTGGTGGACTTCTTTTTTCAAAAAGTGAACAAAATCTACCTCTCCTTCCCAAATCCATCTACTAATCCACCCCCTCAATGTCTGGATTCAGCCTTGGACAGGAACAATAGACTGGAGTCTATTCCGCTGTTGAAACTGGACACACTAGAGAGTCTAGCTCAAAAAATAAAAACCGGCTCTCCATGTGACCCGGCCCCACCAGGCTCACTAGGGCTGGTCAGCAAAACCATCCTCTCTACCCTTCTGGAATTGCTGAACTCCTCCATACTGAGTGGGATGGTACCAGTGACCTGGAAACAGGCAATGGTGCGGGCCCTACTAAAAAAACTGTCCCTTGACCCAGCAAACCCAGGCAATTACCGCCTGATTTCTCTGCTCCCATGGGCATCTAAGATCCTGGAGAAGCACGTCAATAACACTCTGACGAAATTCTTCGAGGAAAACCATCTTCTTGATGACTCCCAGACGGGCTTTTGCCCAAAACATGGGACAGAGACCGCTCTACTGGCCGTAACTGAGGAGGCGAGACGGATCTTGGATCGGGGGGGGGGGGGGGGGGGGGTTGGGGGTCAGTGGCAGTGATCCTCCTCGATCTGAGTGCCGCGTTTGACACGGTACATCACAAAATCCTGCTGAACCGTCTCGCCGACCTAGGAGTGTCCGGAGAAGCCCTGGTTTGGTTCGAGTCTTTTCTATCGAACAGAACCATCCGGGTCTTTGATGGCACATCCGTATCATCCAGTAGGCCGTTGGGGTGCGGAGTCTCGCAGGGCTCTTCCCTGAGCCCCACGCTCTTCAACGCATATATGAGGCCGCTGGCTGGGATCGTTCGTCCGCATGGTGTCAACATCATCTCCTATGCGGACGACACCCAGCTGGTGGTCTCCCTTGCACAGAAGAGCGGCCTCCAGTCACCGCCCAATCTAGCAGCATGCCTGGAGGATGTAAAAAGTTGGATGATGAGCTCATGTCTGAAGCTCAACGTTGACAAAACCGAGCTCATGCTCCTTGGCCCAGCGGCCCCCTCCACTCTGGAGCTGATATGGCCCATAAGCATGGGTGCGGCCCCACCCCCGAGAGAAAACATCAAAAGTCTGGGAGTATGGCTCGATAAATCACTGAGCCTTAACACTCAGGCTACTAAGGTGTCGGTCACTTGTTTTGGCCTCCTCAGGGTGATTAAAAAAAATCTTCCCCTTCTCCCATTTGAGGCCAGACAAATAATTATACAGGGCCTTGTCCAGTCCCGTCTGGATTTTAATAATGCCCTCTATCTTGGAGCACCAGACTACACTCTACAGAAACTCCAGCGCGCTCAAAATGGTGCTGCCCGTGCGCTATTGGGAGTCCCGCGGAGGACCTCAATAAAAACTGGCCTAAGAACTCTACACTGGTTACCTGTTAGGGACAGAGTGAAGTTTAAAGCTCTATGCACTGCCCACCAGACCTTCTGGAAAATGGGTCCAGAGATCAACCGCTCCCTGATCTCTCCATATCTGCCCAACAAAGCACTTCGCTCCTCGTCTGCATCACTAGCCAAAATCCCTAGAATTTTTAGAGCCAGAGCAGGAGGACGTTCGTTCTTGTACAATGTCTCTAAATTGTGGAACACCCTCCCTCTGCAGATACGAGATAACTCCAACCTAACTAGTTTCCGGAAACAACTCAAAACTTTTTTATTCAGTAAGTAGTAACCTCTGGAGGGCTTCTTCTGTTTGAGTTTCAGCGCCTGGACGCCTCAGGGCAACTGTAGCGCTCCACAAATCCCATTTTCATTTCATTTCATTTCATTTCCATTGAAATTCCACGTTATAGTTAGTTGGACTCACTATAACTTGCGCGCCTGCAATGCACTGCTGATGACGTCACATATTACATCACTCATGACATGGTCAGTGACATCACTCATGACATCACTCAAGACATCATCCTTGTGACAGAGTGACAGACCTCCTTTCAGTGTAATGTAACCCTTGAAACACATATTCAAAAATAGAAACTAAAATGTTCGCGCAAGTTATAGTGAGTCCAACTAACTATAACGTGGAATTTCAATGGTTTTATGTCAGTAAAATTTCCAGCTAACTATAACTGGTGTGAAACCTATGGTTTTTTCAGTGAATTTACTAGGTTTTTTAAATGTTAATTCCTAACTATAACTGGTGTGAAACCTATGTTTTTTTCAGTGAATATATATATATATATGCTCCAACAAGGTACGATTGATATCTTAATACCATACGGAAAGATCTCACAGGAGCAATTTTCAAAGTATGAAATACTTTATTGGTGCAGACCCCCCGCTTACTGACAGACACGTTTTGCGAAGAAAAAAAATATATAATATATTTGTTTTTTGATAAAGTATCAAGTTTCATGAGAGGGGCAAGTCAGTAGAGCCGCACATTTTGAAAAGAAGACACATGGGCTCCATTAGCATTATGCCGCGCTGGGAGAAAAAAGTCGTACAATGTTTCAAAAATGAAGTTGGGTGAGACACGCAAAACAAAAGAAAAGTCGAGCGTCCGCCATTATTAAAGTCCAAGCAGGGCATGCTGCATTTAAAAAAAAAGTCATTACATTGAGGGTGAGCGTGTCATACCTGCAACAGCAGGTTGGAGAAAGTCTTTTAGGGAAATAGTGCTCCAGATTGTAAATAAAACATACAGCGCAGCAACACATGTAAGGGGGCAGTCCCAATGGGAGGTTACAACATGAGAAAAGGTGGCTCTAAAGGAGTACTAATCCTATTTATTTATAAATGTTATATAGTGTAAGCTAGACGTAAAGGTATCAGAGCGCTTTAGATAAAAAGAAATAGCATATTGCAGCTTTACATAGGATGCATACAATGAGAAATAGAATAGTAGTTCTGTGTAGGATGCTATATACTTAGATTAACGAGCAAGCATAAATAGAGATAAAGAGAATAAGGCAAAAAAAGGAGTGTTTACAGTGAGCAGACTAATTAGAAGAGCATAAATTATAGAAGTGAATGACATACTAGACAGCTGAAACAATCAAATAACTAACTATCCCAAACGGCCGAGTCATGGAGAGAATGAGCTATTGCAGCCTAGTTCAGTTGGCATGTGTGGGAGGTATTTGTTGAGGAGGAGTTTCAGGTTCCCTTTAAAGCAGGAGAAGGAGCAGTGGCATCGGAGGACTCTAGGGAGTGCGTTCCATACACTGGGTGAATTCTATTGACCAATGAAAAGCCACCATTTACAATTGACAGTAAAAGGAGACAATGAAAAAGATGGGCAGAAAGAGGGAGGAGCTACACTCCCATATCCTGAATACAGCATGTCTCAAAGGGACAACGCAAGCGCTACCTAAGCGAGACCTAAAAAGGCCCCTGAATGGGAAAAAAAGGCCCTCTTAGCCTAATGTTATTTAAATCTGGAGGGTAGTCAAATGTAGAAAGCATGTTAAGACTCACTTCCCAGCCGGGATGAGATGAAAACTGTAGATCAATGTTTTGTCCATGGGGCAAGGTAACCTAATTGGGAAAATGAATTAAATTAGGATCGCTATACAAGATATAGTGCCAAAGTTCATAATGCCATCTTTGATGCAATCTTTCCTAGTTTTTCAGTGCAGGACAGTAGAAAAACGAATTTGCCGGGAGTTGCGCTGAGTGTGGCACTTCTTTATGATCCCAAAGGGATTCTATAAGGACAGTATCCACTTGTCCTTGCTAAAATTTACATTTTGTTACAATTAGTCAGGAAACTTAGAGTCTAAGAACTTAAAGTATAAGTAAAAGATTCATATATTCATTAGAAGTTTCAGAACTCCACGTTCGATTTCTGAAGAACAAATAAATCATTGTGGCTTCTCTCTGCGCTTCTGGTTAACGAAACACGGCAGAGAAGACCTACAACATAAGCGGGATGCAGCTGGCAGCTCAGCGTGTACATGCACGTTTTTACAGTGTTTAAAGATGGTCAATCAGTTGGGTGGCGGTTTAGCTGCCGCTTGCTGTATGGTACAAGTGGGGTGATACAAAGTATGCATCTCAGACTACCCAAGGTTACAGTCCTGTTTTTCTATCACAATCTTACTTCAAATGTTAATTTGATTTAAGTTATTCCTGTAACTGTTAAAAACGAAGAGATAGATCTTGAGAACACAATTTGTCACAAGGGGAGGCTGAAAAACAAATCTCCTGGTTTTATAGATTCCATCTTGTTTGTTACACAGCGTGGATGTCACGGTCTGTGATGGTGAAACCGGGACTGTTCTTATCAAGGAAATGCCACTGAGCGCGAGCTGCCCAGACCTCTAATAGAGAGTTCTCAACCACAATATTTTGGCAAAGAAGTCAAGCCAGGAATAAATGGGTGAGGTTTGTGGCTGCCCAACTCTGGATTTTTTAAAGCACTCTGTACTTTAACAGAACCCGTTTCCAAGCACTCAAAGTGTTTACAGATAAGAGACTAACTGCCAGATTCATCAAGCGAAATGCGCTCGCAAAAGGGCCAGATTCTGAGAATCTGGCCCTTTGCGAGTGCAATTTTTGCATTTGGGATTCATCATCCCAAATGCAAAAATCGCTAATAAAGAATTCGCAAATTTGCGAGGATTAGCATTTAAGGAATCTCTATTAGAGATTCCTTAAATGCTAATAATAAAACAGTTAAAAATTGTGAATTCGCAATTTAGGACCGCTATTTACCACGAAGTCAAACCTCGTGGTAAATAGCGAAAACTTTTAAATGCATTTTTCTAAGTTGCATGTTACACACACACATGTCCTTTGGACATGTGTGTGCACAACATCAGTGTAAATTCACATTTCAGGGGTGCTACAGGGTGTCCTTTGGACACCCCTGCACCCTTGAAATCGCAATTTTATTTTGTGAATCACTATTTGCGATTAGCAAATTGCGAGTGTCTTCCCATTCAATCCTATGGGTCTCTAGGCCCATAGGAATGAATGGGGAGATATTCCTTAATTGCAACTCGCAATTTGCGAGTCGCAATTAAGGAATAATTAGAAATCGCTATTTCTTGAGTGATTTCTTGATGAATAGCATTTTGCTATTCCTTAGTAGTGAATCGGTAAATTTCGCTATTAAGGAATCGCAAAATGTGTTCTTCATGAATCTAGCTGTCAAGGAATAAGGAGAGAGGGATGCCTAAGATTGTATTTCATACCAATCAAGTTACAGCCTGTGTAAACTTGGCTCCCCAAATGCAGCAATAGCAGACAGAAAAGGCTTACTTTAAGATCCAGTACTGTCTAATCTATGTTTCCTCTAAACATTAGGGGATTCAACAAAATGTATCCGGTTTAAAAAAAGAAAAAAAACATAAAAGTCATACATAGGATGCTTTTTTGCAGCAGCCTGCTGGGGTTCTGGACAAGGAGATTGAATTGGCTATTAGACGATTATCTCGCTCACCTTCCCACCCTTCCCTAGTGGTTTCTTCTGTTGCTCCATATGCCGGTTCCCATTCTCAGCCTCAGTCCCCTCAAGTAGGCTTGGTGGACATACCACAAAATATGCCTCAAGACCAGACTGGGGGTATCGCCCCCCCCTTACACCAGTTGTTGTCACGCGGGTCGGTGCCCAGTCGCCAATTTTTAGGTCAGCTACTGACATGACCCCTGGCAATGGGTTGGGCCCTTGAGGCGCTAAGAGGAAGCACCCTTTGGTTGGGGGCCCTTGTAAACACAGAAAGAACATTGGATCACAGTCATCTTCAGCAGTCCACCCAGTAGTGCCTAACCTGGATGATATTTCGTTAGACATGCTCAAAGCAGCCTTGCTGTCAGCACTTGGAACTAAATTGGACCCCATCCTGCTACAACTTTCTGCACTGGAAAGCAACCTGTCTGCACTGATCGCCTCCTTGCAAGGGGACCATACCCTTCTCTCCACAAGTATCCCTCCTACAAGGCCTACGATCTCGACCACCATTTCCAGTCCCAGTGGTAGTGGCACGGGGGCAGGAGACAGAGCAGTGTCTATCACGAAGCTGCCTAGTCACATGGTAGGAGATACAACGGCACCTATTATGCCCAGGACTGACCCTAAAGACCGTCCAGCCAACCGGAGGGGGGCAGGGGTCACCCAGAACTCAGTATCTTTTGAGTCTCTGCAATCTCAGGGTTTCAAAGTGGGCGGATTGTACAGTTCCGATGATAGGTGGGAAGGGCTGGAAGCCATGCCCCGAGGACTAGAATAACTATTCTCCTAGTTTGGGCTCTGTTCATCTCCTACCTGAGTCCACTACGCTTGTTGTGGTGGTAGCTAGAGTACCATGCCTCAACCCCGGGACCAAGGAATACTTTTACCAGCTGAACATTAAGGTGGTGCACTGGCTCAATTCCAACATTGCCCCTAGACTTAGGGTGGAAAACCAAATTCTCATGGTGCGCTAGACACTGTGGGTTTGGTAGCGCCAAGAAATCCTGGCTGGGGGGACTGCATTATCATCAATTTTAACAATCCAGTCATGGTAAGCCGCATCTCAAGCACGGTTGCCCAGTCTAACTACAGGTGTTGGAACTCAGCAATCTCGACACTTCTACAGACCGAATTATTACCAACTACGGTCCCAGAACGAGTGGCTCCAAGAGGTGGGCCATAGGGGTTGTGCAGAGGGGATGATAGGGGTAAGCACAGCAAATAGGTTTACTCCTCTGAGCTCATTGGAAGATTGCGATTGATGATGTGTGGGTCTCTCGGACCCTGTGTCACCTGCATCCCAGGGTAATGTATCGCCCCCAGAACAAGCATCGAGTGTGAATGGAGGGTGTAAATTTCTTTCTTGGAATATCGCGGGCTGGAGAGCGAGATTGAGAACACCGAATGGTTGGCACTTGTTAAGAGTTTTGATGGGATATGCCTCCAGGAAACTTGGGCTGTAGACAATAATTATCACCTGGATGGCTATAAAACCCTCTTCATTACAGCTACCCCATCCAGGACATGGAGAGCCAAGGGGAGGCTTATCACCTTTGTTTATCTAGCTGTCCTTGGCATCTCCGCTACCTCACTAAAGGTCTCTCCCAATTTACATGTGATGTTGTTGTCCAGTGGATAGAGCAAGCTACTTCTGTTAAACTTTTAAACGCGGGAGTTACACACCTGGATGAGGGCTATATAACTCTGCTGGTGTTCAGGATAGCATCTTGAAAGGTCAGAGTTATCACTACATTTTTCTAACAGGGGATTTTAACTCATGTGTGGGGACATCAGGCAAAGAGAAGTGGAAGCAATGGGTCGTGCACAACAAGCAGGCTTACACATGGAACATACTCCCCAGGGTATTGAGCTTAAGCTGCCTCCGGGGAAAACAGACATTACTCCCACCTTTATTGGGAGAGGGTGTGAGACCTTTATTGAATTCACCTTTGTATCTACCCCCCTTATTCTCTGGTTACCGATTTGTCTGTGAAGGTGACAGAATGTAGTGACCACAACCCCATTTGTGTCTTAACAGGCTAGACCCGAACACTCGGACATACTGAGGTGGGTGGGGGGGTGGGCGGGGGGACTGGTTTCCCCCTTAAAGTGGTGAAAGCGGGAAAGAGCATAAAGTGGGTGTGTATTGTCCCAGAGCTACTCCACGAGTCCCTTTTAACCCAGTGTTGCAAGAAGTTTGCAACCTGTCTCGATGGACATCATGGGTGCATTTGGATCCATGTCTACTGTCATAAGGAAGTTATTACGGGCCTCAGGTGGGGGCTATATGCACCAGGTCCACGATGGTTCGGCGTGCTCCCAGGCTTCCAGGAACTTGAGACAGGTCTTGGGTGTTAAGCCCCGAGACCGGGTGGCTCTCAAAGCTCATGAAGAGCATATAAGGCTGCTCTAGCAACTCGTGAGTTGGCCCTGAAGATGGAGCCCTGGATTGATTTAGTGGAGGCGAGTACACTACGTAATAGTTCAAAGTTCTGGGGCATTATTAACAGCCCATTTCTATCTGGAAACAATGCTAATTTACTGGAAGCCCATATCACTGAGGACAATTGAGTACATCATTTCGAGGGTATCTTCAAGTTGTGGTACTGCAATTCCGGACCCTGCTGTTCCACCAGTATCGGGGTCCAAACACTCGTATCACAAAATATCGTCGTACCATGACGAATTTGGTATAGACGGACCGGTAATAATTAGGACATTATCCCTATGCATTTGCGTCATGATCGAGTGATGCTAACACCCTTAAATCGTGGTTTCCGTTCCGAACCCTCAGACTCCATTTTGAAACGGCATCCATCTTATGACTTGCCCTCATATAGTCAATTGATTAAGGCCGAGTTTGATCTGAAAGGACACGTCCACCGTAGCTGACTTCCCCATGACCTGGCCGAGCTGACTCCCCTGCCTCCAGCCAAACCTGTTTGGGCAGCTCCTCGCCCAGTGGCCGAGTAAGATATCATCAAGGCTCAACATGCCATAAACCATTCACTACATACAGACCATGTTTTCCATACACATACACCTGTCCATGATTCTTGTTTATGACCAGTTTTACGATGGGAGGGTGCCCGACCTTATTGGTGTTTCATCGATATCTGATGGGAATTCTGGGTCTGGCGGGGTAATCCATCACGATCCGGACATCTAAAATATGTGCTGACCAGCATGACTTCGCTCATTGTATTGTTGTGAAAATATGTGTATAACCATATCATAAACTCAAGAATTCTTGCCCGCAGCTGTTATTTATGTATATAAGGAGAAGGCTGGTTCTGTAAAAACGAACAGTCTCCTGAGAACTTACAGCCCGTGTTGTTGTAATTCTAGGACGCATGTTACTTGGTTGCAGCCAATAAACCTTGATCTCTGACTTCAACTAGAAGACTCTGTGTTTCTGTAGTCCAGAACAGGGAGAACCTAGAGGTCTTCGGGTGTGTTCCCCTGGCACCACCGGGTCTCTAAAACCCGGCACCTCAAAGTCGGATACCCCGTCAACTGAGGGGCAGGAAAGGTTGGAAGGCAAGTCAGAACTTATTTTCACCACGCAAGAGGTGAGAGCCGGTATTCTGGGTCTGTCTAAAAACAAGGCCCCCGCGCCAGATGGGATCCCGCCAGATCTCTACGTCGCCCATGTAGAAACCTGGGTGCTTGTCCTCACAGCTGTTAGCAATGCTGCAGTCCAGGTTGGCCAGATTCTTGGGCTTTATCGATTATAGTCCCGGTATTTAAAAAGGGAGATCGGTACAGTACCTATTGTTATAGGCTCATTTCTCTTCTGGACTCTGTGGTGAAGGTGGTGGCCCACATGGTACTTGACACACTTGTATCTTGGGTTGATGAAAACAACTTTTTATCCGATATCCAATAAGGCTTTTGCCCAGGTCGTTCCACTGTGGAGCTGTGTTTTAAACCTGTACATGGTTCTGAACAAATACACTGTGGCTTGTTCCAGCCCCATATACCTAGCCTTCATGGACCAGTCCTCAGCTTTCGACTGTGTCAATTGGTCCAAGCTGTGGCAGTTGATGTCCTCCATTGGCATTGATAGTAATATCATTTTATTTTTTTGGGATCTTCACCGTGATTCAACTGCTGGTGTCTGCTATTCAAAGGACCTGAAAGTGTCTAGTCAGCTTGACATCAAGAGAGGGGTGTGTCAGGGATGCATTTTAGCACCATTTCATTTTAACCTATATATTAATTCTTTAGAGAAGACCCTTTTGGCCACAAATGCTGATTGTCCCCAGGGTAGGCAAGCGTAGCCTGCCAGTACTCCTATACGCAGACGACGCAGTCCTTGGGCGAGGACATCTAGGTGCCTACAGCTTCTTCTGAATTCTTTTGCCCTTTTTATGAAGGACTTGGACCTTTCGCTTAATCATTCCAAGTCGTTCATTATGCAGGTGGGACCTCGTAAAGCTAAGCAGTTCACTTTTAAATTCGAACTTTCGTCAATACCGAAGACCAATGTTTTTTCCTATTTGGGAGTTGTGTTTGACGATTCCTTGAGTTGGTGGCCTTTGCTTATTTGGAAGAAAGGGGATCTAGTGAAAGCTTTTGCAGCTGTTTTTAATTTTGCCAGCAGAGTAGGAGGGAAGTCAATAGGGGCTCTTTTGAAGACACATGAAGACAAATTTAGGGGAGTGGATTTGGACTAACGGCTAGGGCGCTCGACCTCGGACCTGGGGAACCAGGTTCGAGTCTCGGTAATGTCGCTAAACCTCCTGTGATTCTGGGGAAATCACTTAATGTCCCCATGCCTAACAAAATGAATGTGTGTCCTCATGTAATGTAACTGGTACTATGTAAAGCGCTATGATACCCGGTTCGGTTCGGGTCAAGTTCGCGCTATATAAAACTCTGCAAAAAAATATATATCTCAAAGGTTAGTTACGGAAGTGAGATATGGGGCCACATTGGGGTAGGGGCAGTGCAAAGTGCTGCAAACTCTTTCCTGCGATGGGCCCTTTCTGTTTTTTAAATAATGAGCTGCTGTGATAGAGAGGGAATTGAGCTGTGTAAGCCTAGTGTGTGTAAGTACAATGTGTTAAAAACTGTACCAACCACCGAACCTTATCTTCTAGGGCTTAAAAGCATCCATGATCGTTTTCTATTGACCCGGATTTGGCTCAACCTCTTCCATTACCTCATGGTACACCCTCGCGGCTTCCACAGAGGCCAGTGCCTCATGCCCTGTGGCTGCAATGGTGAGTCTCCTCAGGACATGATGTACTTTTTTTATGTTTTGTAGTTTTTATGCTGTCCCTAGAAAGTTATTTATTATTCCCATTCTCAAAAAAGTGGGTTTTAGGCGGGTGAGACCAGCTCTTATCTTTTTACAACTGCTCTGTAATGACACTGTTTTGCATACACTTAACTTTCTATCGGTCGCTGTTAGACTCAGGTCAAGCTGCGATTAACTTCTGTACTGTAATTCATGAATTATTATCTAGTGTTCTAATTAACTTGGACATATTATATTTGTCAATCTGTAACTTGGAAGATGTTTTATCATTTTATGTATGACTTTTATGGTTTTCTTTTATAAAACCGAATAAAGTTTTCTTGATAATAATCACTAGGGGATTCATTACAGGGTAGCATGGTATCCCTCACAATAACTCCAGGAGTCACAGTCCACACAATGTACATGCTTTGTTCCCCCTACTTCCAACCTTACATGTACCCCTAATCACCTGCCCAAAACTGTCTCTGCTGATGCCAATGTGGTCCTCCGTCACCCCGCAGACCATATTTTTGGACCCTTTGTAAGTGCCCCTACAATAAAAATGCTGCAGTTGTAAATACATATCAACTACCTTTTGTTGAGTTTGAAATATGGTATTGAATAATAAAACCTAATAAACACATTTTATTAAAGCAAAACAAAACATCAGTTGCCATACACATAAGAGATAAAAGTAGTACATAAAAATCAACATACTGTAACACAGCAAAGTTATGTAGAGCACAATTCCTAATTTCGGGCAGTCTTTAAAGTTCAACAATAGAAACGTTCATAAAGAACAGGAATGGAAACAAAGAAGGTGGGATACAGTGATTTCATTAATGTAATGCTTCCTACATATAGGAAAACAAATACTCATTATTTTCCTTAAGCAATAAAGTCCTTACATTAAAATACTAATAGAAATATATTGAACAATGAACATTTCATATGTAATTAGAATTCAATTTGAATATTTTAACCTCCTCTGCATTATTTGACTCATGATTACAACCTGAATGCTTTCTGGAAAGGAACCACCTCATGGGGTTCAAAATCACATATTTTCGAACAATAGGATTTAAATGATAAACTTGAATTTCAATTCAATTTATTGATTCAGGCCATTTTGGAGATCAACAATTTGCAATATATACAAAATCCATACACTTTTGTAAAATTGTCTCCTAAACTTGAATTCCATCAACTTTTTGATTAAACACTTCCCATTCCATCAAGCATCACAAGACCACTTGTTGTTATCTTCCCAATTAGTGATAATGTTTTGGCTGGCAACAACAATAAATATGTTTAGAATTTTACCTCCGAAAGCAAAAACATGCCATTTCTGAATCATGGTGCACAATAAAATGTAGGAACAGAAGGGCATCTATTGGTGTAGCATTCATTAAGGTTTGACCAGGCTTGAAACTAGAATTCCTGATTTTTGGACGTTTAAATGTCATATTTTAAAAGAGTTCTAACAGACCCAGCACGAGCTCCGCGAAAAATAGAAGATGACTGAATTGTACTTAGAGAAAATGTGCTGATAAGTAATCTATTGATGTAAAATACAGTGGTCAGGCAATGCTTGTGGATCTAATCTATTCAGATTTTAACTCCATAGTTTGTTCAATAAATTGACTGAGCATAATACTTGAAGGTCCATCTCTCAGATCAGTTCTATTACAGTTTTAGTTGCGCTAACACTAATAGAGATCATTGATAAATAGATTTTAAAAGCCATGGGTGGAATTGATCCTTGGTCCAAATCTAGATTATTGTCTGTAATAGAAACCAGTACAAACAGATCAAATCTAAAAGCATTGAATATGTTTATTATAGTGGTTTAGAGTAAACCCAGAAGGCACACATTGTTTCTGAAACTCAGAAAATGTATCTAAAGCCAGAGACTGCTTTAGCTGCTTTCCTGTTTAAGTGACAACATTTGCAAATATATTTAACAAAACATTAAGCTGGATGTCAGAAATTCTGGCTTTAAGTATTGTGTAAGAGTTGTGTGTAATGGTCAATATTTGATCTGAAGCAACACTAACACTAAATAGGCACATGCACCGGTTATCATTCAACTAACATTATTAGCAAACTTAATTTGGAGGGAATTGAGAAAAATGGCCTCATGTTTTATTGTTAAAAAATTTCACACAGTTTGCAAATGCTATACCCTTTTTTGAAATGTACTAAGCCCATTTAACAATTTAGAATTTGGAAGGGGAATGTTAATAGATTCCCTTCTGAATATTTAACACATTGTTAAGGTATGTATTGAGCTTTGAAACCATATGTGGGCTAAAAAACAGTAACAGGAGGTAGTAACCCAAGGGGACATTTGTGAATCTGAAAGTAAAAAGGGGTGCATTAAAAATGCCTTTATTTAAAAGCTATCACAGACAAAGTAGTGTGCTGACTCTACAAGCAACCACTTTTTACCAAATGGATTATTGGTCCATGAACCTCAGTATATTGCTGAAATTTAGTCTCTAATATTTTTGTAATGTTGTGTGAATATTTGTTCCTGTTAGTTCCCATTTCAATATTGTCATGAAATGTACCTATTCTTTTTGTCAAACATATTGAAATATCTTTATCACAATTTTTGGGGCATTCTAAAAGTGTTTTCACTCTAACTTGAAGCTTCCTAAGAAAAATACTGAATCCAGGTCCTGGTTTCTCCTAGATCATTTAGCTTTCTCACTACAACAAGCACAATATTGATTTGAGAGAGGTGGTTATTGTAGTCATACACACTGGGGTTAGTTTAGAAAAGACCAATTCCTTAATCTTTAGAAATAATACTTGGAAAAGTTTATGTTCAATAATTTCAGATAATTTACTGATAAAGATATCGGATAAAGATCCCCTAATTTCTTATACCTTGTGGTATCATAAATATGCTAGAATTAACAGACTTCTCTTCTAGATAAATCCAGGTATGAGAAGTTATTAAATGCGATTATCAACTTTCTGTTATTTTAACACATTTTCTCAGTGCACAGAGTATTTTCCCCACATAGATCACAACATTTCATGCAATGGTCTGTGCTTGAACGTACAATGAAGGGGTAAAAATGCATTTCTACCACAATCAAGAAACCCTTGGGTTACTGTTGCAAATGAAGACCTAGCTAAGATGAAATATCCCTTTAAAAGGACGATTTCCCTCACTCACCATAGTTGGCATGCTTCCTTATTGGGAATCTCCTTGCACCATGAAACAACCCCCTCACTGAGAGGGAGGAGTTCAGGCATATTTTGTTATAGAGAAAGGTATACTAAATACCACAATAATGAGCTCAGGGTAGTGGGGGCAGCAGAGTGAAAGTTAAAACGTGCTAAAGGGTATGTGATTTCCATTATTTGTACGCCCCTGGGCCAGGATTGAAAACAGGACACTAATGGAGACATATATATGCACTGTTAGAGTCAATAGGAGGTCAACATGTTTCAGCCTATTAACCCTCCAAAGAGGTGTTTGCGGCATTCTTCAGGACTTAATCAAAAGTTCTGCCGCTCAATGTACTCAATCAATAACAAGCATTTTAATAGCCAATAGGTCTCGCCGTTGGGACCTTATAAGTGTTTAGCCATGCAGATTCAGTAACAATGTGAAATAATTTCTATTAAAAAAAAGAAGACTATAAACTAACTAAGCTAGACGTGACTTTATAACTGGTTAATCAAACGTTTCTGGAGGTTTAGTATATATAAACAACTCCTTTTTTCTATGGTGTGTCATATAAAATTGATGCTCTAAATTTTGGTACGAGTACACAACGTCAAAAAATTCAATACTCCTTTTATATCAATTTGCCTTTGAAAGCTTGAAGTGAAAGACAATTCTAGGTGGCATTTGATTATGAGTAGGCGCTAATGACTATTTCCGGATGACAATGTAATTACCATTTTTTGTATAAGATGTGTTAAAAGTATGGGTAGGGAAAATGGCTATTTTGGTCAAAGGCTCCCCTTTCTATATGCATGCTAGTTTTAATTTGTGAACAGAATCACAATTTGTTATGTGGTATACTGTAATGTTAGATGAATCTGTTTTACCCTTCTGATAAGCAAGGGTTGACGATGAACCGTTTTTTCGTCCCTGGTTTTAAATGGATTAAGGTTGGAACAGACGAGGTGTTGGTTGACTTTACTTCAGAAAATGTTTTTTTCCCGCATGCTGCTTCATGCGACTTAAATCCCTTCCGTGAAAGAGGCGGCTGCATGCCGGCATATATGGCCAGATGAGTACTTGGCTGTTTCGGTTCTCCAGTGGGGCTAGAATAGAAGCTGTTAATGGCAGGGGCTTAGCTTCCCATTGGTGCAGCAGGTGCAGTGGCACCAGGTCCCAGATGCCTTAAAGGCACACTGAATCCTGATAACGGCTGTTTGTCACAGTTCAAACAGAGTCCTGACGGGCCCACAGAACAATGATTATTGCTCTTTTCCACACTCCAAATAAAGGGCAGAGGTCACATTTCCTTTCTTGCCTTGAGGCCCAGGGCACATTGGCTAGGCCACTGGTTAAGGATGCAGTGGGGAAGAGGTGGCGAGACAGGTGGATTATCTAAACAGCTCGACGATGACTTCATGCCTGGGTATTAAAGTACTCATTACAATTCAAGACTGAAGCAGGAATAGATATCATAATATAGGAAGGCCTATGTACAAATTTAGCTCGATTAGGGCTGCCTTTTAACTTCTCACTTATCACCTCTCCTAATTTACAGTTTTATTTTAGATGCAGACATAAATCGTGACCTATGAATATGTTTATCTATCTTTAGGTTCAAATGACTCACCTTTTCCATATGCAAGTATCAGACAAGTCGGGAACGCCTAATGGCTTTGAACTTGATAAAGCCAAATTAATCACTGGTCTTGAAATGCAAATGGCAGCATTAGGCACGCAGAGGTGTATTCTACGTAATCTCATTATGTTCAGGGTACGGAAGAGTGTTTAGGGCATAAAGCACTTTGACAAAAACATTTCTGCCACTGTAGGAATTCAATCTTCCTTGTCTTACCCTAGTATACAAGTAGTACCACATTCTTTGTATACCTGAATTGATTAGGCACACAAAATAGTACCGTATTTTAAGGCCCAGTTCAGAATTACATGGAAGGTTCACTGTCCCAGACTACACAACGGTGCAATTTTCAGTGGGTGCTATCATCCCACACAGGGGGGAGTACACCAGATTATGCTGGAAAAAACATGTGGTGCCCCAACGTAGGCGCAGTTGTAAACCACCAGTCTGTTTACATAGTAAAGCGTCTGGCAGCTATTAAGTGAGGTAGCACGTTTCCCCTGCAGGTGGTTGGGGTCTGTCACCATCCTGTCAGGTGGGGGGTATACAATCAGTGCCCTCCTGACTGCTTGTTTGCCTTTTTGCCTGTGTCAATAATACAGTGCAGTCCTTGGAGGAGTAGTCAATTTGTATTCATGAAAGACACTTGTGTTTCTCGGATGTGTAATCCCCAGATGATGCCTGAACTGTTCCCCAATGGGCTATTTGTACATGGTATTGAATTGTGTGGTCTTATGAGCACTGTTAATAATAAAAAAAGATTTAGTGGAGTGTTTATTGCCCTCCATGTCACTCTACTTCTAAGCACCTAATACAGCTTGTACAGTGGTTACTGTCGTCTGTTCAGCTACATTATGCCTAATATAAATAGTGCACAATTTAGGCGTTTGTGTCTGTCTACAACGTGGACCTGATACGAATAGCAGTACCTACAAGGTGGATGGTACAATTCAACAAGAGTCTAAGATACTCCAGCACAGATGACTTTGCATCAACATTACGGGGCATCAGTCTTGATGGCAAGCCAATTTAAAACTTATCACTATTGTATACATTATTATCAGAGACTATAGTTGCCTCTTGGATACAACTTTACAACATAATTTTATTAATTTTTGTACAGTGTGTATACAATAAAACAACCTACCCACCATAATTGATCTGTCTATTAATCTTTTTGGGATCTGAAGTAGCATGCTACTCGCCGAAAAGCACTTCAACACTTCATCAGGGGTAGCAAGCGCTATATAAATGCAAAAACTTCCCTCTTCTATCCCCCCACTATCTTTTTTAACCCAACTAACAGACCAACAAGTCCAGCTCTCATATGCATTTTATATTTCCCTATAGTAATTCACCACTAAGCATTTTTGGATCCTGGAGTAGCGTGCTACTCGCCGAAAAAGAGCTTCAAAGTTCATATGGGGTAGTAAGTGTTATGTAAATCTAAATACATTACAATTACTGTTTACATCGGGCTGCACTAACACAAGGATAGAAGTAGAGTGGGGATTAGAGTTTATCTGCCCAGAACGAAGCATACTACAGAAAGTGTGTGAACAGTCTATATGTTGTGCGCCTGGCAGAGAAAAACACAGCAGAGGTGGGAAGAAGGTTGGTAATGTGATGGTCAGACCTATGTGGAAAGATGCAATCACTTTGGGCAGAAAAGAGGGCTTATATGGAGGAATACTTTGTCCGGATGGACAGCAAGAAAGGGAGGTCTGGAAGATAAGCCTGAAGCTCACTCATCCTGCAAGCAGAGGTGATGGCAAGCAAAAAAGCTGTCTTCAAAGGAGGCAAAGAGGACAATTATGTAGGCGCTCAAAGGGAGCACACATAAGATAAGTGAGGTCAACTCCCACTAGGGTATTACGAAAGGAGAAGGAGGAAAGAGATCAGTAATGCACTTCAAAAATCTGTTAACAATAGGATCGTTGGCCATGCTCAAGAGCTCGGGGTACCAGACTTGGGACTGATCGAGTTTGATCTTCTTCAGCAATCTTGGCAGAAGTGGTACAGGAGGCCTCAACTCCACTCGCAAAGAAAAGGGTCGCCGAGCGAAAGCCGCCTTGGAAACTCTAACACGCAGAACTGCTGACATTGAGCGTTCTCTTCGGTGGCGAGTAGATCTAACCAAGGCTCTCCCCACTACTGACAGAGACCTAGCACCACCTTCGAGTGAAGATGCCATTTGTTATTCATCATGCACTGGCGGCTGAGTTTGTCCGTCCTTGCATTCAGTGAACCTGTTAAGTGTTGAACCACCAGAGATATGCCCTGATGTTCCAGCCATGTCCAAAGGCGGAGAGCCTCTTGACATACGGTCCATGACCCCACCCTGCCCTGTTTGTTGCAGTGCCACATGGCGGTGGTGTTGTCCGTGAACACCTGCACCACTCTTCCTTTGACAGAAAGAAGGAATGCCTTCAGTGCAAGATGAATCGCCCGGAGCTCCAGAGGGTTGATATGGTGCCTGGACACCGCCAGAGACCAGAGGTCTTTGATCTCCACCATTCCCATATGGCTGCCCCAACCCAGGAGTGACGCATCCGTCACTACTGTGAACTCAGGTTAGGGAAGGTAGAGGGATCTGCTGTTGACCCAATCCTGGTTCGTGAACCACCACTGCAACTGACTTGCAGTCCCCTCCGAAATCTGAACGTCATCGGAAAGATTCCCCTGGTGCTGCGCCCACCGGAACTTCAGGTCCCACTGCAGAGCACGTATATGCATCTGGCATGATGCACCAGCAGGATGCAGAAGGCCATGAGGCCCAGCAGCCTCAGGGTCATTCTCACCGAACACCGGGATGGAGGCTGAAACATCGGTATCATAGCCCGAATATCCTGGACTTGCTGCTAGGGAGGATAGACCAAAAACTGTGCTGTGTCCAGAACCGCTCTGATGAAAAGGAGCTTATCGGATGGAATCAGGTGCGACTTCAGCACGTTAACTGAGAACCCCAGCAAATGCAGGAAGTCCGTCGTAGTCTGGAGGTGGGAACGACAGGCTGGGCGAGCTCACCTTCAACAGCCAGTCGTCGAGAGAGGGGAAGACTGGAACCCCTGATCTGCGCAGATGAGCTGCGACCAGCACCATCACTTTCGTGAACACCCGGAGGAGGAGGGGGGGGGGCTGGTAAGGTCAAAGGGGAGCGTGGTAAACTGAAAATCCGTGTGGCCTACCGTGAACCGTAGGTAATGCCGGTGGGCAGGCAAGACGGGGATGTGAAAGTAAGTGTCCAACGCTACCATCAAATCTCCAGGGTCGAAGGCAGACAAGACCTGAGCCAAGGTTAACATCTTGAACTTCTTCTTTAGGAGGAAGCGGTTGATGTCCCTGAGGACTAAGCTAGGATGCAGGCCTTTGTCCTTGTTGGGTACCAAGAAGTAGTGGGAGTAGGAATCCCCAACCTACTTCTGGCACAGGGACGCGTTTGACAAAGAGATCCATAACTTCCTGGAAGAGAAGGGCCAAATGATCCTCCGACATAGGATGAAATTACCACAAACTGCATGACCCTTACGCACTCCGCTGCTTGCGGAACTCCGCGTAGACCGCCAGAGTTTTTTTGTCACTTTGCGGAGTTTCTCACTGAGGAACTCCGCATAGGCTTAATCTTATCATGAAAAAATAGATATCAGTCATATGTTAAGAAACAAGGGTGAGTAGAAACCTTTTGGGTGGAGTAAAATTTAAGACATTATTATTGTGATTTTTTGGGCAATTAGTTGATTTTTGAAAGCACTAACACTTCTCTGTGTAAAGTAAAGACCTTGAGAGTTTTGTAACTTTCAGATACTCAAATTGTGGATTCTGTTGCAAGTAAAAATATTTCCAGGCCTGAAATTTCTTTGGAGGTTGCATGCGGGCAGCCTAAGTTATCCTGCAAGAGTTTCTTGATGAATTCTATTGCAACTACAATATGTGCTCTCTCATGTAAAGTCAGGTTGGTAGAAGCTTTTCTGCAACTCAAGATACGCCTTACTTTTCACCTGGTGTGGATGCATTTCTCATGTTTAGTGATATCTCCTTTCTGAGTATAACGTTTCTGGCTTTCCCCTCCTGTATATGGCTTTAGTCCAGTGTGAATTCTCTCATGTGAAATGGCATTGTATTCAAGACTAAACCTTATCTGACATTCAGAATACACATAAGGCTTTTTTCCCCCGAGTGAGTTCGCTCATGTCAAGTGAGAAGTAATTTGTACCCAAACCATTGCTTGCATTTCGAGCACTCATAAGGTTTTTCCCCAGAGTGAGATCGCTCATGAAGCATAACACTGTCTTTCAGATTCAACCTTTGATGACATAAGGATTTTCTCTAGTGTGGAGTTTCTCATGGTGAAATAGCGTTTTTCTCTGCAGCTTTTCTGGCATTCAGAGCACTCATAAGGTTTTTCATCAGTATGGAGTCGCTTATGGTTAGTGAGGATGTGCCTATCAAATAGGAATTTCTGGCATTCACAGAAATTGGTAATGTTTTCCCCCCCTGTGAGCGTCTGCTCATGTAGAGTGAGATTGAGTTTAAAATGTATGCTTTTCTGGCATTCGGAGAACTGATTATTTTGATGGTGTGTTTTCTTATGACGCTTGTAACCATCTCTACCTCTGAATCTTTTCTGACATTTAGAGCACTAATAATTTTATTCACCAGTGTGGATTCTCACATGTTCAGTGAGATGAGATTTTTGTCTGAAACATTTTTGGCATTCGGAGCACTGATAAGGGGTTTCCCCAGTGTGGGTTCTTATATGCTGAGTGAGACGGCTTTTTACACTGAAACATATCTGGCATTCGGAGCACTGATAAGGTTTTTCCCCAGTGTGGATTCTTATATGCCTAGTGAGACTGCTTTTTTCACTGAAACATATGTTGCATTCAGAGCACTGATAAGGTTTTTCCCCAGTGTGGGTTCTTATGTGCTGAGTGAGATTGCTTTTTTCACTGAAACATTTGTCGCATTCAGTGCACCGATAAGGTTTTACCCAAGAGTGGGTCCGTGTATGTTTAGTGAGTCTCATTTTTTCACTGAAACATCTCTGGCATTCAGAGCACTGATAAGGTTTTTCCCCAGTGTGGATTCTTATATGCTCAGTGAGATGGCTTTTTTTACTGAAACATATCTGGCATTCTGAGCACTGATAAGGTTTTTCCCCAGTGTGGATTCTTATATGCTGAGTGAGACTGCTTTTTTGAATGAAACCTATCTGGCATTCTGAGCACTGATAAGGTTTTTCCCCAGTGTGGATTCTTATATGCTCAGTGAGACTGCTTTTTTGACTGAAACATTTGTGGCATTCAGAGCACTGATAAGGTTTTTCCCCAGTGTGGGTTCTTATATGCACAGTGAGTTTGCTTTTTTCACTGAAACATTTGTCGCATTCAGTGCACCGATAACGTTTTACCCAAGTGTGGGTCCTTGTATGTTTAGTGAGTCTCATTTTGTCACTGAAAGATCTCTGGCATTCGGAGCACTGATAAGGTTTTTCCCCAGTGTGGGTTCTTGTATGCAGCGTGAGATGTCTTTTTTCATTGAAACATTTCTGGCATTCAGAGCACTGATAACGTTTTTCCACAGAGTGGGTTAATTCATGTCGATATAGACTCAGTTTGATTCTAAACCTTTTCTGACATTCAGAGCACTGAAAAGGTTTTTCCCAAGTGTGGATTCTCATATGCTCAGTGAAATAAGATTTACGTCTGAAACTTTTTTGGCATACTTTGCACGGAGAGTGTTTTCCCCCAGTGTGGATTCTCATATGCTCAGTGAGATAAGATTTACGCCTGAAATTTTTTTGGCATACTTTGCACTGAGAGTGGTTTCCCCCTGTATGCATTCTGTCAAATTCTGTGAGATAAGATTTATGGCTGTATCTTTTTGGGCACAGGTAACTTTTTTCCCTAACTTCGGTTATTTTGCCTCAATTTTAGTGTCGGGCTTGTTTAGATAATGTTCAGCACTTATCTCTAAAAGAAATTGTGTGTAATCTTCTCAACACTTGAATTGAGCAAAAAATGTCGGGAAGCAGTTCTGTAACACCTGTTGAGATTTTTCTAACAATAATAGTCTTTAGGTAATAGCCTCTTCGGCAGCAACTTAATTTGTGACTGAAGTTTTTCTCGAATCTATTTGTATAGGTTCTTAGAAATGCAGTAATAAGGTGTTAGTCTGATATTTAATGATTAAACTGATAAGTACCTTTTTTCACTGATGTAATGGCAGTAACTGAGGGCGTTAGAACGTGCAGAGTACTATTGTGGATCATTAGTCGCAGAACATCAGTTCCTTCTACCCTTTCTATGTTTGGGGTAAGTTTAAAGGTTTGTAGTTCTGAGGATGAGGATTTATTTACATTAGATATAGCGCAACGGTGCTCCTTTAATCCATTTTTATATTTAACAGTTTTACATATCACTCCTGCACAACAGATAATGTTGAGGCGATTTACATAGAATTACAGAACAGTACACAATAAAAAGGAAACAATCTGAGATGGTCATTAACACAATAAAGTGGTGAATTTTTAAGGTTTTCGCAAGAGTGAGCAGAGTGGGTCAAGGTGTTATATCCCGAGGCAGATAGTCTCAAACTTGCGAAACTCGTTAAAAATGGTTGTTGAGCAAAGGTGAGTTTCCAATCTTTTGGTTGTTAACGTGTTAGCTTCGGAGTCTTCTTTCAGCGTCTTTTCTTTGATGGTATCCAGTAGAAACCTTTAGTTGTAACTTTATTTTATGTAGTGTGTGCTTCCTCTCTAGAATTACATGATGCTTTAGATGAACGTTATTCTGTCATGCTGAGGCAATTTGTCTTTCTGATAATATTTCAGATGAGGATGATGAAGCGGTCTTTCTACATTATTTCTGATGCTGTGTGCACAGATATGGCTTTGCTCTGGGTTAATGAAATGCAAAATTAGAGACTTCACTTACAGGTATAGTACTTTCCTCGCCACAGTTAGATTTTTGGAAATTGTTTAAACGTAGAATGCTGGATGTCCTTAAGTTTTTCAAAATAATCCTTCTTATGGCACTGACATTCAGTTGCTTAGTGCTAAATCTTGCTTTCTTCGTCTGTAATTTCAATCACCTATAGTATTAAAATTAAATAGTTAATACATGTACATTTCCAAAAATATAATTTACAAGCCAAATCAATGCAGAATTTTGAATATGCTGAGCTGTTTTTCAGACAGAGCAGAGTGTAGAATGGTAGCATGAGAGTACTTGGATGTAGGAGTGAGGATTTGTAGAATTGTCAACATTTTATTAAGCTCACAAAGGATACATGTACCCTATGGAGTTGCAACATAGAATCCCAAAGGCAGATATAAAAGTCATATGGACTGGCACCAAACAGATATTCAAAAAATATATACTATTAATTAATTTGTAATGCAGATTTCTGGGAAGGGAATGACTCCTCCACGGACAACAGGCGTTTTCCCCTGCCCTGAGTTACCACCTACTTGTCTCGGGTTTCCTGACTTTTGAGTTTTGGCCTCAGCCTCAAGCAAATCTATTGTGTGCCTCCGAGGACTATGCCTAGACCTATCCCTCAACTATGGTCCAGAGTGTGAATCAAGGGCAATGAAATTAAGGCGTACTTTCATGTGTTCATTTTATTCCACCTGATTATCAGTTGTTAGGTTTTTCTGCACCTGGATTTACTGGGTGCCGAAAACCAGGACACAATCTTTTTCCAGACAGAAAAATTAGACTGAAAAGACACATAAGACTCTGGGTGCAGCAGAAACAGCCAAGACTTATGCTGTTTTTTTTTCACTAACTAACAATTCTTCCCTCTGTTGTTGTTCACAGATGTTGTCGGCCTTTGATTCGGTGTTGAGTGCAGAGCGTATCGATTAGAGCCGAGGGGCCGAGCCAAGGAGGAGTTGACGAGCAAGCGGAGCAGAGCCTGGGACGACTGCCAGGGTTTGTTTTGTGACCGGTTCCTACTTCACCCGCGTCCTGTTATACGGGCGCTTTAAGTTCTACGGATCTGCGATGAGGGCAGGAACGGCCACTGCCGGCACCGCGGTGCTAAGGCACTGTTGGTCCTGCTCGTGCGGCGGCTGCTGCAGGGCACAGAGGAGCACAGAGGAGCCCAGAGGAGCCTTTGCCTGCAACCTGATTTATGTCAAAAATGTGTTTATAAATTTTTTTTTTCCACAGTCCACAGGCAAAAATTACTTCATCACTTGGTCCCACGCAGGGGATCAGAAAGCCTCAACAGAATTATAACAGGTGGACAAAGTGCATTGATCAATATAAACCAGCTCCTCCTCTTATTAGATAAGCCAAATGAAAGATACAGCTTCTAAGTGCCCCGGAGCTTAGAGAGAGAGGGAGATAAAAAAGAAAAAAAAGAAGATCATGCAACTTTGCTAAGACAGCAGATAGGTCTAAAGAAAACTCAACGGCCTTCTGTAACGGTAATTTCTCCAGGTTGCTCCACCGAGGTGTTGTATGCGGAATAGCCAAAAAGCGTGGAAAAACTCATCCTAACATGGGATAAGTTATTATGAATCTAACAAGGAACAAAGAAAAAAAACGAATAAAAAAACACTTCCCACCCCACCCATGGTGGCGGCATGTTCATACTAACGAGAGGTTGGTCGACACTGGGATTGTGATCAAAACTGGAAGAGATGGCGGGCTCTGATGGAGGAGGGACACACCGCAGACGGACGGCCCTGGGAGAGGAAGGAGACAAGGCAGCCCCATTTAAATTCAAAATTTTTATCATTATCCCTGAAAATATCAGCCATACGTTCTAGGCTAAGCAGTCTCCAAAGACGAGAGTGCCATAGGGAAAAAGCTGGAGCCTCCCTTCTCTTCCAGGCGGCTGCCAGGGTGACCTTAGATGCCCCACACGCACCACTCTTAAAGTATGGGACTCAATTTTGGGCGACGACAGGTGGACTTCTTTTCCATCCCCATTCACTCCAATCCATTTCAATCCAGCTGTCCACCCGGCCCAACATGAGGGACCCTTTGATGCCTGGAGAAGAGGAGGCTGCTTAGCTCTAATACATTTGTTCCACAATTTTGATCCCCTTACTTTTGATCAATGTCAAAGGGACTTTGTATTAAAGAACACAGAAAGATATCAGTATATCCAAATAATGCACTGGGCCCTCACACCTCAGATACGGGAGGCTGCTACTCGACCTCTCACAAAATTTGAGGCCTTTCTCACCAAGACGGCTAACATGAAAGGGGTGATCTCATTTATCTATAGCTTCCGCCTTAAAACAGTGCTTTGCACATGCCCCCGGTATCTGTCTATGTGGAAAGACTTAATTCACCGTCCTATTTCCGATGAGGAATGGACGCATCTATGGTCCGACATCGCACGCTTCAATCATTCCTCAGATCTCAGGGAACTGCTGCCTGATTTTACGTATACACCAAGCATTGAGCAGAGCAGAGCTGAGCAGAGGAGTGGAGGGAAGTGCCTACATCTGCCGTCTGTAGGTGGACTGGCTCTGGATCCCGTTCCTGCTCCTGAACGATTGCCAGCATTCTCACTTGTACTCTTGACAGCAATAAATAGCAACGAACAAGCAATGAACAGTGAGTGGTGAGTGACAAGTGCCAAGCGTTGTGTGGCATGTGGCGAGTAGTTAAGGTTGATCGGTCCGTAAGTCGCTGAGCCATTTCAGTCTGTAATAAGCCTGTAATACAAAATCTGAGAAATTATGCAAAGGGGAAAGTGACAATCGACTTTGACCCTGTTGAAGCACCCCTCGACCCCTGAATTAATCTGCATGCCTAGACAACAGCCCTACCCGGAGCCCGGATATTAATCAATTGAATAATTAATTAGTTAATTAAATAAGTAACCAGGAGCACCGGCGGATTCTGTACTGAGGTGTGCTTTGGGGGTGTTTTCCCTTGGAGGTGTTAGGAGGTGTTTTTATCCAATCAAAGCACCATTTGGTCTTGTCACTGGTCCGTTTGATTCCATGAAAGAAGCAAGACTTCTTCACCTTAGAGGGTGTATTATGAGGTCAGGAAAGGAGCGGCCACCTTTCCCTCCTATCAAAAGGAAAAGAAAAATACAACAAACACTAATATTAGATATGTTTAAAATAAAACAGACAGGTGACGGATAGTCCTTTAAATCATCTAAGGTCCATACATTTGGGAAACTGGGAAAGTCGCAGTCAAAGTTTGATTTTATGAAAGATCCAACTGGTGCTATGCTAACATTGCTAACTAACCCATGTGATCTTCAAACTCCGATTAAACCACTGAGAAGAACAAATACTATATCCCCAAAGCAAGGAGTAAGTGAACCAGGCCACCCTGAGTCTGAAGCTGAAGTCGAACGAATGTCAAATTCAACTAAGGACCAAGTCAACCATTGGGGTCAAATAACGGACCTAGAGATGTTAACTATTCCACTTACTGGTCGTTCACAACAAGAGGACGCAAAATGCACAAATCTAACAATGGGAGATACTCAGCAATTACTACCAACTAGGCATCCAATGCCAATAGAAGTGCAAGTAAAAATCAGAAAAGCTAACGGGATAGGGGAACCATCTAATTTGGGACAAATGAATCAACGAGAGCAAGAAGCTCCAAATGAACTAAATGGTGGGGTGAAAATCATAAGGGAAGCCAATACCCCACTGAAATCGGATCTTACTCTGCCTAAAATAAATTCAGTTAAAAAACAGGACCAGCCGAAATGTAATCAAAATAAAGTATCTCAAATTAATAAGGACAAATACAACAGCAACCCAGAAACTCTGCAGCGTTGGAGTACTCTGTATCAAAAAGACGTTTTGAATAGTAGTCTACAATTCATTAATTCTTGTGACGAGGGACATGATTTTCAAGGACCACAAAAAGAGGAGTATAAGGACCCATCATTCATAAATGGGCAACACCATAACCCAGGTACTCAGGTACCAGGAAGTGGGAACGCGGGAGCAATTTGGGATTTATTCTTCAAAACCTCGCAATTAACTCAGGAAGCTTTAACATATAAGTCCAACAAAAAGGAGGTCCAAATAGATCTCTTGAGTGCTACGGCATCCTCTGTTGCCGGACCTGAGCAGAAGATAAAAACACAAAATAATCTAATAGTAAGGGCACAATCTCAGCCAATATCTACATATGCAGAGTGTAGTTGTGCCCCACTAATTAACAAACTGGCTACCATTCCGGATATTTTAAAAACAATAATTGACGATGTAAAAGGGAATTCTCCTAATGTGGGAATTCAACCCATCAAGACCGACTGCCCCTCTAAAGATACAATAAAATGTAAAGACAATACTGTTGTTGTTAAAGAAAAAATAGATAATAAAACAAAAGATCAAGAAGTGATAAACCTATGCTCGACACAATCAACAATGACAGACGCAGCTCAGGAAGTTTAACTATTAAAAAGTCAGAGGAAAAAACAATGGAAAGCAAGAAATAAAGCTTCTAAAATTATAAAAAAAAATACAAATGCACCAGATATAGTGAGATTGAACACTGGAAACAACCATGACCAAATATCATATTGTGAAGGTGAGGGTAAACAAATGTCTCCAACAAAACCCTTTTACCCTCGATTTAATAAAGATCTATCGGAGGTACAAGCAGTTATGAAAAAGAAATGCCTAAACAAGCAAGCTGATAGTATAAAAATGATAAGAGTATGGGAAAATTCAGTCCTTAGAAATGCTGCAAGTGGAGGAATGTAATAAACAGGTGGAGAATAAGCCATCACAATTGGAAACAAATAGAGCAAAGAGTGAGAGTATCAGAGGTGATAAAACAAATAGAGATTTGTTAAAACCCTGGAAGGATATTAAATTACCACAAGATCTGTGAACCAAAACGAAGCAGTTACATAAACATCGACAATCATGGTCTCAAACTGTTAATAATCATAATGGAAGGTTAATTGAGCATGCTCAAGTTGAAAATAGCCTGCAACAAATTAAATTAAATAACCCAGATCAAAAAGAAGGAGTGGTGCAGGTAATTTCTACGCCGGAATATAAATCTAGGGGTAATAATGATATCATGACTCGTGGGAACATATTAAAATGCAGTACCCTCATTAAAGAAAATTAAATGTACCGACATAGAATCAATTGAATTCCACACATTAAGAATAATAATCGCAGATCAAAATTAGTAATTTGGACATCTTCTACTGCCGCCAGCCTTATTATGCAAGAACATATTCTCTTTCAGGACTGGGGAATAAAAATAACAACTCCCCTGCAACTTTCCTATCCTAGCCCTTTTGTTTTACCAAAATTACAAAATCATAACCAATGAGAACCGATAATAATAAGAAATACTCAATATTAAGAAACCCACAGGTATGACCAACGGGCATCTTTTAAAATTATTAGAGGTAAAAAAAGTAGACCTATTATTTGACACTGTCAAATTAGGTTGGCTAACAGCAGCCCTCCATAATGTCAGGCAGGATTGACATCTACAATCTGAAGTTTCTTTAAGGCGGCCAACTATTATGAATAAAAGGGTCAGATTATGTTCGAGGAATATAAATGGGGTTCAAGCAAAGATTCAGAATAACCAACTCGCTACTTTGTGCTGTTTTCAAATCATTTGTTTACAAGAGACTTGGGCTTTAGTTCTTTTTAGATTGGAAGGGTATAGGGTTATTACTCATTAGCTAAGAGAACAAGTAACTATGGCAGACCTTGTGGGGGTTTGGCTATTTTTATATCAACTGAGCTAAAAATGGAAAGTGAAATGGACGTCCCAAGTCAAAAGGATTATCTAATTGTCAAAATACGATACAAGGAACAAAATATAATTACATCTCTTGTAGTAATCAACGTACAAAATTACGAAGAACAATGGCGACCATTTTGATACTTATGATATTGCAACAACTGGACAATGACACCCAACCTGAGATTATTATTACCGGTGATTATAACATGAATATGCTATGGTCTTACGATAGAGATGTTGAAATACAATGGCAAAATTACTTATGGTCAATTCCAAGTTTTTCATCAACAGTGGGTATGAGGGAACAAAAGAATGAAAACATCGGCAAGACTCTTGTATAAGAATTAGAAACCATAGGTCTAAGATGGCAAAATGGGCGATTTCCTCAAGATTCGCCAAAAGCATGGACTTTTCAAGCAGGGGATCATAGTGCTAGAATAGGATTATACAATAGCATCGTTGAATCTATTTCATAAAATGTTGTCTAATCGGAAAGAGGGAATATATATAAACGACCACGATCAACAAATAATTGAGTTAAACCTAAATGGCCTAAGATTTGAAAACTATAGGTCACTTCCGGGAGAAATAACGACAGTAAATTATAAGAAACTTTATTGGTCAGATAACACCAAAGATTCTCTTACAAACACTGCGCAGGCAATTGTTGATTTTCGCTTCAAAGGATATTATTGGAATGCTGTCGAAAAATGGTCACAAAGCAATTAATTACCACAATCTCAATATTATGCTAATAAAGGTCAGTGGAGGAAAAAACCAGCATGTTCTTTGGTGAAAATTTCGCTTGAAAGCCATCAATTCAAAAAAGGACGTAACAGAATCCTGAGATTGGCAAAAAAAGTTCCCAGTTAATTTAATTTACAGAGTAAAACTTAAAAAGATAAATACAGGAGTAAGGAAAATGGTCTGGAAGGACAAAATGCAAGAAAAGCAATAGTTGTGGGCAAAAGCTCTATTGCCCACATGCATCAAGCATTTTTGGAGTCGCAAACGGTGCGATTCCTTAAAATCGGCCGTTTGCGATTCCAAAAATGCTTTTTGGAATGCATCATTATTTTTTTATGAAAATCGCTAATATTGCGACTTTCCAGAATGCGATTGCATTTAAGGAATCGCAATTTTGCGATTCCTTAAATGCAATGCATCATTCTGAAAACAAATTGCGAAATCAAAGATTGCAAGTGCAAATTACCACGAGGTTGAACCTCATGGTAATTTGCGAAAACTGTTTAAAATGTTCTAATTTGCATTTTAAACCATGTCATGTTACAGACACACATGTCCTTAGGACATGTGTGTTTGAAACATCCATTTTAAAATACATTTCAGGGGTGCAGGGGGGGGTCCTTTGGACCCCACCCCTGCACCCATGGAATGCATCAACATTTGCGAATTCAAAATTGCGAATTCGCAATTTCCATTGATTCCTATGGGCCTTTTGATTCCTATGGGCCTTTTGGCCCATAGGAATCAATGAAAATAGCGAATTCGCAATTTTGAATTCGCATAATATTTGCGATTCGGTAAAAATTGCGATTTTTACCGAATCGGAAATATTAAGCACTTTCTATGATGCATCCCGTTTTGCGAATCCTTATTTGCGATTCGGTAAAAATCGCAAATTTGGAAACGCAAAACGGGAGTTTGATGCATGTGGGCACTTATGCTTGCAAAAGGAGTAAGTCAAGAGGCTTCTGGATTCTAGTAAACAAACTGAGTAGATCTAGTAGGAAATCTACTTCATCAACAGTAACTGAATCTGAATGGGTATCGTTCATAGATATGCATTTGAATCCTACTCCTAACTTGGCTGTGAATTCTACTGATTGGGCTATAAAAAGAATAGGAGGAGAAAAGAATAATAACTGAACAGAGGTAACAGAAAACCAAGTATGTAAATTAATAAAGAATCAGAGATCCAATGGTGCCCCAGGCCCATATGGGATTCCCGCTGTGTTGTATAAGGAGAAAGCATCATATTGGTCGAGCTATCGAACACCAGTATTTAATCATGCTCTCCAATAAAGAACAGTCCCCGAGGCATGGAACGGATCTATAATTTCTCCTATATAAAAAGTAGGGACTGGTCCCTCCCATCCAATTACAGATTAATTACGCTCCAAGATATTGTAGCTAAATTAGTTGCATCTGTTCTACTTAAGGAGTTAATTGATTGGGCTAATGAAAACCATTTAATTCCACCAAACCAATCAGGTTTTGTACACGGTCAAGGTACAAAAACAAACGTGTTAACACTGGGAATTAGAATGGAAAAATATAAAACAAGAAACAGCTATTATATTTATGTTTCGTTGATTTTAAAGCTGCCTTTGACTGCGTAAATAGGCAGATTTTATGGAGGAAACTGGATAGTTATGGCATTAGCTCCAGCCTTTTAAATGCAATACAATTGTTATATACTGATACCTGGACAAGAGTCCGGCTAGGGAATGGCTCAAAGCTTTCGAGGAAAATTAAAAAAACTCAAGGCCTAAAGCAAGGGTGTGTTTTAGCTCCATATTTATTTAATCTATTTTTATCGGACTTTACCCTTGCAATGAACAATGAGTTAGCAGACTCACCAAAGCAGGCTGAGAAACAAATATCGAACTTATTATACGCTGATGACGTCCTCCTGCTAAGCCAAACAAGGGTAGGACTGCAGCAATTAATAAACAAAACATCAATGTATTCAATTGAGAACAAAATGACAATAAACGAAACAAAAACAAAAGTAATGGAAGTCAGTACCAAGAATCGGAAGGGCAGTCAATACAAATGGTACCACCAAAAGCGAGAGCTAGAAAAAGTTCAATGTTTTAAATATCTTGGGATACTGTATGACGAGAAAGGATCTTTTTCATACCATAAAATGGAGATGAAGGAAAGAGCCAAAAGTCTACAAGGGGCTTTTCGCCTACTTTATAGCTTCTTGGGAGGCCCAACTTATACCCCATTAATAAAAGTAATAAAAGCAAAATTGCTCCCGAGCCGTATATGGAAGTGAAATACTCGTGGTTTGATGCCGCCCAGGCGGCGTGCCCCAGCCCTGAGATGCTGGCGCTGCTTTGCCAAAAGCATACCGAATTCTAGGATGAAGCCGGCCGTGAACTGTCCTTCCTTGGTAGAGAGCGAGCGTGACGCTTTGGGGAGGGAGACCGCCCGGGGTGTACTCTTGCTAACCTCCTACATCCACGGCTCGCTGCCTCCTATATAACTGCTCTCAGTGATAGAGCCTGGACAGGACCACCTCTCTGAAAGATATTAAATCCCGTTTTCTCGACTTTTACTCTCACCTCTATTGTGTCTGCACTCCCTTGCCACGGGAGGAGTTCGACCACTATTTTGAGTCCTTCGCCCTCGTCTGGCTCGAAGATTACCATCGAAAATTTCTTGTTGAGCCATTCTCCAGGAAAGAAATATTGGCAGCCATCAACAGTTTACCTAGTGACAAGGCCCCTGGCCTGGATGGCCTGCCTGCCTCGTTCTACAAATCGTTCGCTGACATCCTGGAACCGCATCTGGAGGCCATGTATAATGAGTCTTTCGATACCGGGCTATTCCTGCAGTCCCTGCGCGATGCGTTGATAAATTTGCTCCTTAAACCCGACAAGCCTGCCGACCGTCATGACTCCTCCCGTCCTCTTTCCCTAATAAACATAGATAATAAAACCTTCGCCAAATCTCCCGGATCAATCTGGCTCCATACCTGGCAGGGCAACCTCACATAATCTTCGCACCATTTTATCTGTCCGGCATCAAATTAACCCTAACTTGCCGCCCGTGGCCAGACTGCTCGATGCCACCAAGGCATTCCATACGTTGGAGTGGCCGTTCCTGTTCAGCATTCTACCGCATATGGGTTTCAGTGCTCACTTTCTGCGTAATATCAAACTCCTTTACACCAGTTCCTCCGCACGTCTCCGCATTAATGGTCAGGTATCCGACCCGTTCAACTTTGCCCGTGGCACTCGCCTGGGGTGTCCGTTATCACCCATGCTTTTTGCAATCGTCATAGAGCCCCTGGCTGCCAGGCTACGGCAGCACCATACACACACGGTCATTGGTTTCTCTACCCGCTCTCTCCTGGTCTAAATGTATGCGGATGACGTCACCCTATATGTCAGCCACCCCCAGGAAAACCTTAGCCCCCTGGTTCGGGAAATCATACGTTTTGGCGGGCTTTCAGGCATCCAGATGAACTGGAGTAAGTCGATCCTATTTCCCCTGACTGATGCTACTGTCCCCTTCACACCGGACTTTCCATTTGTTTGGGCATCTGGCCCCACACGCTATTTGGGCATCTGGTTAATTAGGGATTTGGACTGAAGTACCGGGTTTTTAAGAACCCAGCGGTGCCAGGGGACACACCCAAAGACTTCGAGTTCTCTTGTCTCAGACTACAGAAACTTCTTGGTGACTTCAAAGATCAAATTTATTGGCTGCAGCCAGTAACAGATATCCTAGAAGTACAACACGGTGTATATTCTCAGGAGACTGCTCAAACTTACAAAGCCAGCCCTCTCCTTTTATACAAAATATTATGCTTTAGGCAAACATTCCTTATTTTACAGTTGACCATTCACATATTTTCACTACAAAGAAAAAGCAGAGTCATGATGACAAGCCCATATTTCAGTCTGTCCAGCCCTCAATCAATTACCCGGCAAGGCCCAGTATTTTCATCAGATATCGAGGGACCCCCAATAAAAACTGGCACCTCCTCCTCGTAAAGCAAGTCATAAAGAGGGAAACAGAGACAGGTGTGTGTAAGATTAGGCATGGTTTGTGTGCGATGAAAGGTTTATGATATGTTGTGTCTTGATACTAATCTCATTCGGCCACTGGGAAAGGAACTGGACGAACAGGTTTGGCTTCAGGCAGTGGAGTCAGCTTGCCCAGGTCACAGAGGAGTCAGCAAATGTGTATGTGTCCTTCAGACTCATAAATGGCCTTAGTCATTGGCCTATGTGAGGGCAATCATAAAATGGCTGCCGTTCACAAAATAGAACCTGAGTGTTCAGGACGGAAACTCTGATTTCAGGGTGATTTCGTCACTCGAATATGACGAAAATGCTTGTGCATAGTGTACCAGTCATTCTCGGTCTGCTGATAGCAAAATCGTCATGATACAACGATGTTTATAGTACGGGTCCAGAATTTTCAGTACCACAGACCCCCTTTTGCCCTTACATAGGCAATAACCTATACTCACGCTAATCCGAGTCCAGGTCTATATTCATAAAGTCATGGAGATGTCGCTGTAGCATCATCCTATTACTTAGCTCATCCTTTGATACAGTTTTCCTTACACACGATGTAGCACAGAGGCCACATATTGCAGGAGCACACTGTACACACAGACAGAACAGGAAAAGAATGGCTAGAATCATCCCAATGACCATTACAATCTTCCATCCCCAAGCAGATAACAGCTCCCAGAACCATCCCATCAATGACCAATCTCCTTTATCCACATGAATAGATTCAGAGATCTTATGCAGTTTGGAAATGGCATGGTACACTGTCGGAGCGTTGTCTGGAATGAAGACACAGCAACTTGATTGGATCACTTTACATACCCCACCTCGGTCTGCAAGTATGACGTCTAATGCAACCCAGTTCTGAAGAGTCATAAGACGATCCGACTGGAGCTCAGCAGTCAAATTACTAAGGGCACCGGCTGTTTCAACTACAGTGGATTCATCCACCCTTGTCAATTGCCTTATGTTCCTGCTGTTCACCATAGGCCCCCAAAACGGCAGAAAACCCTTTACGAAATCTCCAAATTCTTGCCCTGCAGTGTCTTCTTTGCTGATGACACCTCTAACTATCCTTGTCTTATGGTAATCTGCCGCGGCCGTGTAGGTGGGAGGCAACAGGAACGAAACAAAATATGCGCCCGAGAAGTCAGGGGGCAACCATGTATAGGCTCTATCATGGTAGATGAAATAGGTACCCTTAGCTGCTAGGAACGAAGGGGAAGTCCGAGACGCAAAAACATGTTTCAATGCAGATACTTTTCCCTAGTTGAGCTCTGGAATTCTTGCCATTACCTTGCAGACATAGGTGACCCTGATGGGGTACAATCCAAACTGGGGAGGATCTCTTTGCTCGCTTGTTCCAACTCAGAGTAACTCCATATTCTGTTACGTTCCATCTACCGTAAGCTTGTAACTCATCTCTGGGAATCGTTCTATACGAGTCAATGTCTCTGCTCATATTTGTGATTCCCACTTCCAATGCCTTGTTGCTCGAGTTACTTCTTGTGGAACGTGGGGGATATGGTTCGATGGCATATATGAACATCGTCTGAAACGCCCACAAAGAACCATTGTAGCTAAATGGTAAGACCAAGTATGGGATACCCTTATCTGTCGTATGTGGCATAAGACCACACACCCAACAATTAGTTGTGTTCACTACTAATTGGTGTTGGTGCAAAAGCTGAATGAAGGAGTTATTGATAAACTCTAATCTTCTAGCGGACTTGTGTTCAGGCAGAGGGTGAAAAGAATGCGAGGAAACAGTAGAAGGAGGTATAGGCGGTGTAGTGGGTGCAAATGTAATTTGAAAACATATCCTATTAAAAACGTCATTACACTAAGCAACATGAACATACATAATATCAAAAATCGTTTCTTTGTCATCATTATACACATTCTGGCTTTAAAGTCCATCTGTTTGGCAGGTCTCTGTCGGGATGGTAAGCAGCGCAAGAACAGTCGCGCGCCACTAACCTTATGGATCTTGCCAGCAGGAACGATGGGATGAAAGTCCCCTCGACTTGTCTAAGCACAACACCCAGTGGTGATGTGTTAATCACCTTCTGAGTGAGTATTGCGAGAAGCCGGGAGGTGAGAAGGTGTAGGAGAGCCGGAGTTTGGGATGCTGCCTTCTGGGTCCGGTCTGAGTGATCCACGAGAACTCGGTTGAGGGACGTACTGCAGCGTGGAGAGACAAAGGGCAGGTATGAGTACCTTTTCTCTTTAAGGTCACTTCCCTCCCCTGGCCCTGAGTGATGACACTTACCAGAGGTAAAGCTCTCTCGTCGTAAAACAAAAACAGGCAGTTCCTCAATCCGAGATAACCGGATAGGTGAAGAGAAAGTTATCGTCACTTTCTCCAATGGCGTATTTCCCAATGAGGCTCTTCTACCCTCGGATACAGAAAAGTGTATTTTCTTTGTAGGCTCTTTGTTCTCAATAACTCTTGGGAACAAACTTGTTGTCAAAGGGGGCAATAACAAGGAAATCAAGTAAGAACTCTTTCTTACGAAACTTGGGAACTTCTGGGGGACAAAGGAAATCAGAATACGTAACACGCGGAATACTAGAAAGAAAGAAAAAGACTTGGATAGAAGAACGAGCCCGTTCTTCTTTTGGTATACTTGCGACTTGTCGGAAGATTTCTCCACTCCTCTGACCTCGCAGGCTTTTCATCGGCATGGGCTTGAGTGTATGACCTCGCAGGCTTTTCCTCGGCGTAGACTTGAATCCGTTGACCTCGCAGGCTTTTCATCGGCGTGGGCTTGAATGTTCTCTGACCTCGCAGGCTCTTCGTCTGCGCTGGGTTTCTAGGGTATACATCCGGCAGGGACAACACCATCCGCCAATACCTAAACCACAATAACAATTGTCAAGCAACTACCTGCTGAGGGGAGGAGCTTATATAGGCTCAGCCTTTTTTCCTGCCTTCCAGAGCCGCTTTGCCTTCTGGGACATGTAGTCCGTTTGGAAAGATCGCGCTATTCTACATTTTCTTCTTCTCGCCGTGGTGGCGAGAGCGATCGCGACAGTCTCTCCATCTCGAAAAACTCCATCCTCTCTAATTGCCGCTTGCGGTGGTAGGGTGTTCTATGCTAAGGAATGCTTCTGTCAGTCCAGGGCAACTCCCTTAGACCAACCAGAACCGTCGACCTAACGTCTTCGGCTGCACCCCAAAGACTTGGGCAACCACGACCCTACAGCTGAACCCGGATGGCGGTTCGAAAAACAAAAATAAGAAAGTTTCCCAGATGAGAGAGCTGCGCTCTCAGCCTCAGATTATAACGTCTTTTTCCAGATAGTGTCTGGTCTTGGAACAAAAGTTTAGGCTTTGTAGTGTTCAATCGAATTGACGGTGGCACAGCTTCTTGCAAATGATTGTCACTTTCTCGTTCAGAAATTGTTCCTTTTACACGTGCGTCGCTAAAAGGCAGAAAACGAGGCACAGTCTCAGTCCCAGAGTCAGCGATACCCTCCTGGACCCACCGGTCGTACGGCAGAGACAAAGGGACCCTCTTGCAGTGTACGCCGTGGATCCAGTTCTTCTTTCCTTCCACTCGAACGGCTGATCTCGTTGAGAGAAGGATTAGATGGGGGCCGGTCCACCGGGGCTGGTCATTCTTTGTTCGCTGAAAATTCTTAACCAGCACCTAGGATCCAGGATCGATCGGATGTCCTGGAGCTTCAGAGACCTGAGGCAGAGTGTCGTGGACCTGTTGGTGTAAAACACGCAATTTAGCCGTCAAATCATACAAATAATCAAGCAGTACAGGGTGTTCGATCTCACTGAATTTTATTGGCCTTGGCACTCCCCATTTGTTGGCCGGGCGGCCGAACATTATTTCAGAGGGACTAAGTCCCACTCGGGAATGCACAGTCATTCTTGTCGATAGGAGTGCCAAAGGCAGAGCATCAGGCCATTTAAGACCAGAGCTCGCTTGAATCTTGGCCAATTTAAGTTTTAGTGTGCCATTATAGCACTCTACTAGTCCAGCTGATTGGGGATGATTTGCAGCGTGGAATTTTTGTTGGATGCCTAGCCCTTCACATACTTTCTTCATCACTCGACCCCAGTGCTTAATTTGTGCTGGTGCTTTCCGGTGCTTAGCACCGGCACTTAATTGACAGGGCCGGGTCTTCGCATCTGCTGCTACATTGATGTTTTTTACCGGAAGTCGGTGTACTCGGTGCACGCAACCTCGGCATGTTCAATGTGATCACCGCACTTCTTTTAATTAGCTGCCCTGCCCTGCCCTGAAGCTGTCGCTATGTGCACTGCAGGCAGGCATAGGCATCAATCATCAGAAGTACTGTTTGTGACACACCATGGGGGCCTGGGATTATCCAGATCGTTAGTGCTGCAGTCACGTCCGGAGAAGAGAAGGTGCGGCAGAAGCGGCGTGGGACTCAGTCTGAGTCGACTTCCTCGGTGCACTGCTGACTGTCTGAGGTGAGCAGGGCCTCATTCACGTTGCCAGACCTATTGGGAGCCGAGGCCCAGGCCAGAGTGTGAATAATAATTTTTCACTGACTGATTTGCTTCAGGCACGATTGGAGCGAGTCTGCAGCTATAAGCTGTTAAAGTGTTACAAAAATTTTGTCAGGGGCAAGCAAGGTTAGAGGATTTACACTCGTATGTGCCTAATGAAATGCATCAAATACCACGCTCTTAAACTTGTGCAGTCAAACCTGCTTTCTTCTACTGTTCCCCGGGTAGTGTCAGGTCCCACATGGACACACTGTTGCAGAGGAGCCATGTCCGGTCCGCGCGCATTCTGTGGCAGGATGTTGAATTTCCTGCCTGACAGCCGGGCCCCAAGGCACCCAGGAAATCTCCTGCTGCATGGCCCAGAGTTAAAGGAGGAAGCCGGTCTTCACTTCTTCCTGACCTCTACATGTTCTTTTGCTGTGCCCAGTCCAGGCAGAGCCCAACTTGTGCTGAGTCTGGGACCTGGGTCATAGTGAGAGCAGATGGCACAGCAGATTGAGGCAAAATAGCATGGCTTGCTCTCTAATTCTGAAGAAGAGACAGGCAAGATATTTCCGCGGTGCCACGCCAGCAGCTCCTCTCCGTGGATTATTCCGACAGCTATAATGAGAATCGGGTAAGTCAGATATTAATTTATTAATCTGCTACTGATGACATATGGCATGTTTGTTACTAGAATGGAAAGAGGGGCTCCAGCACGGCGTGGCGCCTTGGAATTGAGCACACTAACGTTTTCTCTCTGTGCTGTAAATTCAGTGCGATCGAAGGTGAAAGTTTTCTCTAAACTAGCAGCTTTTATGATTTATTAGTGAAAAGTGTTTAATATTCTTGCTTGACAGTGGCACAATGAAGCAGCAACCTTTATTTTCCCTGTGCAGAGAGACTTGCTATGTCAGAGATGAGGCAGACCGGTGATTAATGTTGTTCCTGTTGGAGAGAGGTCAGAGTTTTATCTAGTGGCAGTTTCAGTTTTTACTTTAACCATTAGGTAGCCCAGAGGGTTAATATGCCTACTGCAAAGAAAGTCTACCAGCATATTGTATTGAACTGTATTATATGTGGATAGCTCAGTGGGTTGCAGCTTTTGTCACAGAGATCCCTTTGTTACATGTGATTCAGCCGCAACTGAAGCGGAGTTTGTGGTGGAGGGTGCTGATTTTTAGAAATTAAATAATCGCTTTAAAAGCACCTGCTGCAGAGTTCGAATTTCTTGTTGCTCAAATGAGTGTGATTTCTGATATTTGTTTATTTCCATTGACTTCATTGCATGATTTTGGTCGCAAGAAAGTGCCACACATTTAGTCATTGAATGACTCATAAATCTACTGAATGTATGAAAATGTCACACATAAGCAATCTGAAATATTACCAGCTATACTCAAATGGGTGTAATTTCTGCTATCTATACGATTCCCTCGTCTTCATTGCTTGATTTTGCTCATGAGAAAGTGTCACTCATAGTCCTTGAAATGTCACTCATAATTGCACTGAAAGTACGAAAATGTCACACATAGCAAACTGAAACCTTGGCAGCAATGAGTGTGGTAGCAAACAGCAGCAGTGCACCAGGCCGCCTAATCTTATAAAACCAATTCACTGAGCAAAGACAGTACAGCCAGCCAGTCAGTCCAGCCAGTGTGTGTTCCTGCCGGCCGGCCAGACCGCCCAAGCCACAGTGGGTGTGAGGGCGCCTAAGGTGCCACAGAGGGGTCTTACAGCCTGATTCATGTAGCTAAATTGCACTCGCAGAGGGCCAGATTCTCAGAATCTGCAGCCTGATTCATGTAGCTAAATTGCACTCGCAGAGGGCCAGATTCTCAGAATCTGGCCCTTTGCGCGCGCAATTTTTGCATTTGGTATTCATGATACCAAATGCAAAAATCGCTATTTAAGAATTCGCATATTTGCGTGGAATGGCATTTAAGGAATCTCTAATAGAAATTCCTTAAATGCTATTCATGACACACAACAAAATAGCGATATTGGACATTTGGGGCCGCTATTTACCGACAGGTCAGACCTGTCGGTAAATAGCAAAAACTCAGAAAAATGCTTTTAAAAGCATTTTTCAAAGTTGCATGTAGCACACACACATGTCCTTTGGACATGTGTGTGCGCAACACCTGTCCAAAAGTGCATTTTAGGGGTGCTACAGGGCGTCCTTTGGACACCCCTGTCACCCTTAAAATCGCTATCTCAGTTGCGAGTAGCAAATTGCTACTCGCAAATCCCCATTCATTCCAATGGGCCTCTTGGCCCATAGGAATGAATGGGGAGTATTTGCGAGTAGCAAATTGCTACTCGCAAATAAAGAACATGTAGGAATCGCTATTTAAGTAGCAATTCCTACATGAATGCCGTTTTGCGTGTCCTCAATAGCGAATCGCTATGATTCGCTATTAGGGACACGCAAAACGGCCCGTACATGAATCAGGCTGCAAGTTCACAGTCACAGACAGTAAGAGACTCCAGGGTCAGAGAGCGGTGGCGTAGTTTGAGAGAACGCGCCCCCTGCAGCGGTGTGTGTTCCCACTTCCCAGGCTCCTGTTGAAAGATTCATGGTGGCTGAGGCCAGCCCTTACCAGGCTGAGCCCCGTGGCCCAGCCGGTGGTAACTCAGGCAGCTGGCCAAGGGAAGAAGTGCTGGCACCGGCCCTGGCCATAGAGGTTTGCCTCAAACTTCTGGCAGCGAGCAGGAGGTTCCTCGGAGGGAGTGCAGCGGGCCCCAGAGGGTCTAAAGGAGAAGAGAGGCTCTTAGCAGACAAAGCTTCAACAAAAGAGGCAGCATGGGACTGTGGAGAGAGGTTCCTAGAACAGGGACAGCGTTTATTTTACATGCTATGCGGAAGCATCGGACTTGGTTACAAAAACTAATGTATTCATAATCCCTTTTTGAATTGACAGAAGAATCTCTGTTCCTGAAAAATTATATTTACGTTATTTTGGACATTGAAATTATTTGGAAACCAAAATATTTTACGCCAGAAAAGTAAAATTAGGTATTACTATTGTATACTGTTTATTATGCTGTGATTTCTTTCCTTTTTGTCTACCCACTCTTTCTCTGACCTGGTACTTTTGGGACACTTTTTGGGTTGCCAAAAGAAATTTGAACATCGAGAAACTACTCTCAAATACTTTGCCGTTTTTAAAAAACACACCTGTTTCACTGTTTTCTTGCACTTTTTAGCTTGCGCTATCTCAGTATAACTCTAGTCACAATCACTGTACTTGACTCACGATTCACCACTACCAGAAAACGCAGATAAGGCCTTGATGCTATGATACCATAAATCATCCCAATCACTCTTGCACCTTAGGTGATTTCTCTGTTCCTCTTGGGGTCAACTGCTATCACATCGCACAACTTAACAATCTATTTCATCTTCTTCTACAGCCTTGAGAAAGCCCCAGCGCAAATCGCCAAGAGGGGGCGAAACACGTGTCGGCTGTCCATGTTCTATGAAAAATAATAAAGACACCTTTCTGCAATGAAAAATAGCTCTGTCCTTTGTACCACAATTTAAAAAGAACGGATATTAATCTTGGAAAAACTCTCGAGATTTTCTATGGAGTACACACTTAAAGAGGCTGTACCTCGAAACTGGGCTGTTGTGATCAGGAATTATGGTTGTCAGCAGCTTCCTCCTAACCGGCAAGGACGCTGTATTTTACTTTTAGGCTTCAACTGTGACATCAGACATCAGTATATGTTCTGCAGCTTTCCTCCCTCAGTGTCTCTCCCCTCTTTATAGTAGCTCCTTCCTCATCCCACGTTTCTGTCTTGTAGCCACCTGACTGTGACAAACTCACAGACATTTGTTTCTCATTCACAGAATCAAGGAGCTGATGAACAGACCTAAAGCCCCCTGCACCCAAATACTCCTGACCAGCATTAACAGAAGAAAAAACTGTATCCGTGTGAAGAGTCTGCAAAAACATCCACTTGGAAGCTTGATCCGTTTACACGCTATACAATACATTCTGGGGAAAAACAGTGAACTAGCTTAAGCAAGACCTTCATACAGAGCTCCTCTTTAGGGACAGTTTGAAGCTCCATACCATGAATAATCTTCATCAGTCTACGGAGTGAGAAATGTTTGCTTAGAGCTTGCATTGATATGTTCCTCAGAGGTTTTGTTCTGGCAAGAAACCATATTTGTGTACGGATTCGGAGAAGAGTCTCACTCAGAGCTCATATCTGTACATGCATCAGATGATCCATACGAGGCTGAAGCATAGTTGTGCACAGAGTGTGACATAATTTTCATTGTAATATCAGATTAGGACAAGCATCAGAATATCCATACTCTGGAGAAACTATACCATTGTAAAGAGGATTAGAAGAGCTTGACTCACCAATAAAATCGGGTGAATTACCATTGGTTGCCTTTTATGGGAGACATCGTAGTGTACATACAGTGAGAAAGCTGCACTACGGGCTCTTTGTTACACAGGCATCAAAATGTTTGTTCTGAGTATATGTCATACCAGTGTATGAAACGTTGGATAAGTTTCACTGAGACAAAAAGCATCAGAGAATTAATTGAGGTGAGAAACCTTATCAGTGAGAAACACTTTGCTGTGAAGAGCACACTGTTACATCATAGGGTTTCTCACCATATGGATTCTATATGTACTGAATGAGGACAGGCTTCACTTGTAAGACAAATATGTTAAGTCACCAAAGAATCCTCACTGGTGAGAAACCCTGTTGGTGCACAGAATGTGGAGAACACTTCACTCTGACAAGCGCATTAATCATACATCAGATAATCCATACTGGTGAGAACCCCTACAACTGCACTGAATGTGGAAAAAGCTTCAGTGAGCAACGTAGGCTGGTGAAGCATCGGAAAATCCCTACTGGTGAGAAACCCTTTCAATGTACAGAATGTGGAAAAAGCTTCACTTGGGCAAAAGCACTGCTTGTTCATCAGGGAATCCATACTGGTGAGAAACCCTATCAGTGAACCGAATGTGGGAGAAGCTTCAGTGTGAAGCACACCTTGAAGCAGCATCAGAGAATCCATACTGGTGAAAAACCCTTTCAAAGTACAGAATGTGGGAAAAATTTCACTCGAGCAAGTTAACTGCTTTTTCATCAGAGAATTCATACTGGTGAGAAACAGTACCACTGTGCTGAATGTGGCAAGAGCTTCAGTGTAAAACACACCTTGGTGCAGCATCAGAGAATCCATACTGGTGAGAAACCCATTCAATGTACAGAATGTGGAAAACGCTTCCGTATAAAGAGCACACTGTTATCACACCAGAGAATCCATACAGGTGAGAAACCCATTCAGTGTACAGAATGTGGGAAAAAGTTCACTCAGAAGGGAAGCCTTTTGGCACATCAGAGAATCCATACTGGTGAGAAACCGTACCACTGTGCTGAATGTGGCAAAAGCTTCAGTGTAAAACACACCTTGGTGCGGCATCAGAGAATCCATACTGGTGAAAATCCCTATCAATGTACCAAATGTGGAGAACGCTTCCGTATAAAGAGCACACTGTTGTCACACCAGAGAATCCATACTGGTAAAAAACTCATTCAGTGTACAGAATGTGGGAGAAGCTTCAGTGTGACGTACAAGCTAGTGCACCATCAGAGAATCCATACTGGCGAGAAACCCTACTACTGTGCTCATTGTGACAAAAGCTTCAGTGAGAAGTACACCTTGAAGCGGCATCAGAGAATCCATACTAGTGAGAACCCCTACCACTGTGCTGAAAGTGACAAATGTTTCAGTGCGAAGTGGAACCTGGTGCAGCATCAGAGAAACCAGGCAGGTGAGAAACCATTTCAGTGTACAGAGTGTGGAAAACGCTTTAGTGTAAAGAGAAAACTATTGTCACACCAGAGAAGCCATACTGGTGAGAATTCCTATCAATGTATAGAATGTGGGAAAAGCTATCTTCATAGATCCCATTTGTTAATACATCAGAGAATGTATACTGGTGAGAAACCCTTTCAGTGTACAGAATGTGGAAAAGGCTTCAGTGTAAAGAGAACACTATTGTCATACCAGAGAATCCATACTGGTGATAAACCATTTCCAAGTACAGAATGCAGAAGAAGCTTCACTCTGAAGAAAAAGCTTTTGGTACGTCAGAGAATCCATACTGGTGAAAACCCCATAACTGTACAGAATGTGGAAAATGATTTATTGAGAGCGGAGAACTGGTGAAGCATCAGAGTCCATACTGGTGAGAAACCATATAATTGTATGAGAAAAGATTCACTCTTATGAAAAATATGTTAAGCCCTCAAAAAATCTACACTAAAAACCCTATTTGTGAACAGAATGTGGAAAATGCTTCAATCTGAACAGCACACTGTTAAGATATCAATAATCCATACAGTGGAGAAACTAAAGAAAGTTACAGATTATAGGAAAAACTTCACTCAAAGGAAGATCTGTTCCAGCATTGGAGGACACCTACTTAGTCAAAGGCAGATGTAGTGTGGAAAATGTGAGAGTAATCCACACTGAGGAGAAACCCTCTTTGGGCACAGCATTTGGAGAAAGTTTCACTCAGACAAGCAAACTGTTCACACATCAGATGATCTATACTGCTGAGAAACCCTACCACTGCACAGAATGTGATAAAAGCTGCAGTAAGAAGTGAAACCTAGTAACTTTGAAGAAACCATCTCTCCAAACTGAATTTAACATCCAGGAGATTCAGCGATGACAGTCTGTGGGATTCCGTGACTGGCGTATTGCAACATAATAAGGCAAGCACCTTTTGGAACATAATCTCTCCAAGCATGAGTGCAGTCTGGAAATTTGTTTCATGTCCAATCTCACATTATGATTGGTAATCTTACAAACAGGAGTTGTATAAAAATTGTTAGGCATAGTAAAGTGATGGAACTTGAAATACTTGGACACTTTGAGAGTGGCTTCCTAAAAGAATAACATTTATCACAACTAAGAAAGGCTGAAAATTGGCATGGTCAGGAAGAGAAGACCTCATGAAATGCAAATATGTATTCTTAGTATGGTAGGATCTCTTGCTTCAGTTAAACTTCATTGTAGGACCGCTACACTGCACTGAATCAATTGCTCTGCCGTAGGGCTTACGGTCACATAACATGAGGCGCTGGCAGTTGTAGCTCAAAATGGTACGAATCCTGTGCCTGGACCTAGAGGCCTGTGGGGGCAAAGACACAAGATATTGTGATCTCCAAGGAGGGGACACGTCATTCCCTCTCATCCACCTGTACTATATTTGCCCCTTGTCTGCTGCAGGGGGATATTGATCCAGCTACTCAGTGGCAGAGATAGACAGTGACCAACCTCAGACCTCGCTTTGGGGAGGTAGTATGCTGTTTTTTGGGATGCCCAGGGGCGTCCAGGGGCGTCCTTATGCGAGTTCAAGTGCATTGCCCACTATCATTAACCTGGTTGGTGTCTTTGTTGAGGTGGTTCAAGAAAGAGATCCCTAGAAAATCACTGTGATGTTTGCTGTAATCTGCTAGTTTATCAGCCCTTCTCTTGTCAGTGGCATGAGCAATGTGACATCATTGCTTAGCATGAGAATGGATTCAGGTCCTATCTATGTTTCCTATAGGCTGTCTCACCATGGCATATGGCGGATAGCCATCGGAGATGGAGATTTGGTGATTGTCTTCTTGGCACACAATGCTATTCCCCACTTAAGGGAATATGGTGATGTAAATATATGGTGTAGCAAGGAGTGTGGTGGTGCACCCATCTGTCATACCTTGTGGAGATCTGATCGAGGAGAGGGGCCTGCACCCTCCAGAAGAGAGCTGGTCTTTAGTTAAAGTTTATATGAGACAATAGAGCCACAGAAGAGGATGATGTGCTCGTCCCCCTTGTATGTAGACTTCCTCATCCCCGACTTTGCGGTCAGCCATACCATGCATTGGCTTTTTAGGTTGAGTAGCCACCCTTATTGGCTTCAAAGCAGGAATGGTTGGTCGTGGTTGTCGGAGAGTGTGGGGCAAATTTGAAGAGAGGGGGCTCTGATGCGGCTTGTAGCCCTGTGAATGCTGTGGCATAATCATTCCACTGTCAAGTGATAGATGTTAGTGTTATCAGAGTAGATTATTATGGATATTTAAACAGGTGTTTGACAAATGGAGAAATTGCAAATGGCCACACAAATATTAAGGCCTAATGAGGTTTGCATCAAGTCTAAGGGAAAAGGAAAAATTCCCAAGCAATGTATACGGGATGTACAAGTCTCTCAGGTGAATAGGGAAGATGAATCTGGAGGAAAGATACTAGATCTCCTTTACCAAGTTCCATAAGAAACTTTGTGTCCAAGCATTTCTTCTCAGCGAATGATGGAAAGACAATCCAGCAGAGTATCCCAGGAGATAATCCAGCAAAAGCAAGTGGTGATTTAGGGGGACAAAACGGTATGGATATCATCGACTCGACAGGCTCAGGCTTCAGAACAGAAGTAGAAGCTGATGTTCGAAGCACATGAAATTATTGTAGATGCCACACTAAGCTGCAATGAGTGGAGTCTATGGTGAATAAATCTCTCCCTCCTTATTCTCAACAGGTGAAACTATAAATCCAACAATGTCCTCTGCCTCATTGAGTGTAATATTGCTTATGCAAGGCACTCTAAAAAGAATTTTAGAAGTGCTGGTTCTACTAGATAAGAATCAACAGTACCAAATAAAAATCAACAGACCCACACATTTCAACAGCAAAATATAACTGGGGAATTACAAAATGTGAACATTTGATGACTTCCTTAAATAAGACCAGTAAACAAGTCTCTAGAAAACTTCCATAATGTTTTGTCAGGAAATTTGGTAGAAGACCATGTTTCAGATGTCGATATTGCCTTAGATGACTTGACTAATAATTATTTAGGAGGAAATGGGACGGAACATATCTCTTACTGGCCAATGGTGGTTAGCTTGCACTTTCTAACAGCGGGTAACAGAACCTCTCCTCAAACTTTAATCTGTCCTATTTGTGAAATCAAAGGAAATTGCATCAGCAGGGGCACACAACATTGAAAAAAGGGCCTCTGTGCAAAAAGTGGCAGGCAAGAGAAGAATAAAGAATGGTTAATTCCAGCAGTTCTCTGTGCCATATTTTAAGAGGAGCTAATTTGGCTACTTGTAAAAGAATGGTTTAACTTGACTGGCTCTCCTTGCACTGTGTTATATAGATCTAAAATTATTTATTTTAATGTACTGAATTATGATTTATTTTGAACTTCCACCATGCTATAGATCTCTAAAACGTACCAAAGACTTATTTTCCTAAACTATGTTCATACTGAATGAACGTACTTATTTATATTTGAGGTATTTGTTGAATGGGAGTGAATTGGTTCTATAAGAAGTACTTTTGAAATATTATTTTAAGTTTACTAAAACCGCAGATTAATCTGTAATTTTGAACGGGTATTATTAATGCCTAAATTCAATACATACCATTAATAGAAATGTGGTGTGAATCTGTATTATCAATGACTGATGCCCCTGTACATGATTACATTCTCATTTCCTAGAATGAACTAAAATGTAGGTGTTAATTTTGGGATCATTCAGAGTAATTAATACAATAGCATTGTTTAAAAAAACTTAATAAATATTTAATTTGTTGAGTAATTTGTTTTATGGTATGGATAAATTAATGTTTATCATAAGCAACTGTCATTACAATAAATGTTTCTAATTTAACAGCCGTGAAAAAGCCTTTTTGATGTGAAACGGTTGTTGGGTGTGGTAGTATCGAAGTAAACAGTACATTCACATGTGGGAATATTATGAAAAGGAAGAGTTGAAATAGTGTCATTGTCTTCAATCTTTGACTTGAAGAGACAATTGGAACAATGAAGAGATTACGACATGGACGACTGACAACGTGTTATATTGCACTTTATTCTACTCATTTTCTCAGCAAATCTTTTAAATGTAGACCATGTTATCCTCCTATAGGAGATTTAGCTCCAAGAGAACCCGAATATTGATGGTATCATATCAATATGTAAACTCAGCCATGCTAGGTGATACGGTTGATTATGTGGAGACCTTTTAACGTTTATATGCACACGAAAAATAAGAAAGGTAAGAAGGATAGAACGTATAAGTATGTGGTCACAAATATCAGTGGTTGAAATTCAGGTAAAACAAAATCGAACTGAAATGTTACTCTTAGCTAATGTATATCTCCATAAGGATATAAAGTCAGTTGTATAATATCCCTCTCACTAACTATTCAGCTGTTGCATCCTCAATTGAGTCCAGCATTATCTGTGATTGGTTGAGCTGAAGTGGCTTAATCAGCTTAAATGGCCGCTCTGCCCATGTTAATCCAACTAGTTCGACTTTTAGGTTTGCACTCATCACTACTCAGTTGACTGTTTTTGTCCCCTGCGATACATTTAACCTATTTTGTTATTTTAATATAATGCATTGTGAAGGAAATGGTTTGGGGTTTTACAAGGACCACTTATATTAAAGGAATCATTTTTAACAGAAAAGGTTTTATTTCTGTATATGGATTTTTAACAAATTTCTGTTGTCAGCAGTAAAAGTGAGGAATAACCACCCCACTAAATATAATTCAATGTAGAATGTAGATAGGATAAAGTGCTGAGGCTATTACAACATTCTTTTAGGAGACTGTTAAGAGGTAAACTGTAAGCAGATCATGGGGTTGTAAATTCAATATAAGTATGTCATCAGAAGAAAGAGAGTGAGTTTACATAATAAAGAATGAAATGTTGGAAGATTTTCAAGCAGGGGATCAGAAAAATTCTGGCGACAGGTAAACAATATAGATGATGCACATGCAGTATCAGAAGAGGACCAGGTCTCAGATGTACATCACATATTTGCTTAAACCTTTATTAAGGAAAAAAAATATAAGTATAGTGTTGACACCAACATACTTGAATTATTTACCTAGGAGCAAATTTAAAATACAATAGCTGAGTGTAAGCTACGTAAGGTTGCTGGCCCTTATAACAGCAGTTGTCCTAAAAACTAATGTTGAGTAGTGGGCAGAAAACTTTGACTTTCTAAACAGATGAATAGAAGAAACGTATATTATCTCCATTACTGAAGAAAGGTAGAGTCACTGCAAATTACCGGTTAACTAGTCTTTTAAATGTGTCCACTAAAATCTATGACAACATACTAATAGTGTTGAAGTTTGGGTTACAGGGAACAAAAATCGACTACTTTATTGAACAGGGTGGCTTTCGGGCAAGACACTCTACTACTGGTCATTGTTTTGCCCTTTGGGCTATAATAAAAAATGTCTGTTAAATAAATCAGGGACTGTGTACTTGCTTCACGGACTTCTGTATTGCCTTTGACATATTGATAGATGGGGTCTATGGGGCAAACTACCCACCTGGAATTTTCATAGGGACGTATTGTCCTAGATTCAAGCATTGCGTAGTTTACCCACACAAGTGGAGATGGATCCGTTGGTCTGCTTAAACAAAAAGACAGAAATAAGCCGGCGCTAAGGACGTGTGTAAGCCCTGATTCTTGATAGCTTATATGTGTTAGATCTTCCCAAAATGTTAAATAATTCAAATTTATTTTCCCAAAAATTGGCAGTGACCCGCATTCCTTGTTTAATGTGTGCTGATGATCTTGGCACACTAACAGCATATTGTATGTCAATGCACTTAAGAATTCATTTAAATTCGACTTGGGGGCGTGGCCTGGTAAGATGGCCAACAGGACATAGAGCTCGCCGCTCCTAGTGAGTCCATCCTTTATTCTTATGAATCCTGATGCCCTGGAGCTTCCAAGTTACCAGCACAGACATGAGGAGTGAGCAGTGCGGTGGGCCGGTTGCTTGGTGCAGTTTTTAGCCCTCTCTGGACAGGGAAGAAGCACTGCCCGCAAAGGGATCCCGTTGGTTTCAGCTGGAGTGGCTGCATTGTGTGTAGCTGGGCCTACACTGGGGCTGTGCCATGAGTGGGTGTCTCCAACTGCAGGGATGGCAAGCGAGGCCCGCTGGGGCAGAAGAGCCTACTGTATTTACGGGTGGTATCCCTGTGTCATTAGGTGACCATGGAGTGTTGCCAATCAACTGCTGTAACTGCGCTGTGATGTGGTGACTGCACCCTGTACCGCCATCTTGAGTGCGGCCGGGAGCCATTGGAAACCCTTGAAGCTGCTGTGAGGGTTTGTGGTGATCTCCACTAGAGCTGAAGAGCATCGCAGTGGCATTGCGGGGTTGCCTGCTTCGGCATTTGCAGGTAGCGGTGGCTAGGCTGAATGCCTGAGAGTGCCTGGGCCACAAAAGATTCTGTTGCTAGTGTGTGCTGCCTCCCCTTGTGACAGAGGGGGGCTGTTTTGTCCAGCGGTGGTAGTTCAGGCTGGGCTGTTCCCATGAGGCACAGGGTTAGACTGATTTGCATATGACCATGTCTGAACTGAGGTGGCAGAGTGGGCTAAAGAACAGTGATGGATTAATGCCTGATCTGTTGACTGGGTGTGAGTGTTTTATTGGTTCAGATGCTCAGTCTATCACCACCCCCTTTTGTACCGTTACTGGATTTATGGGCGGTATCCCTGTGTCATCAGGTGACCATGGAGTGTTGCCAATCAACTGCTGAAACTGGGCTGTGATGTGGTGACTGCACCCTGTACCGCCATCTTGACTGTGGCCGGGAGCCATTGGAAACCCTTGCGGCTGCCGTGAGGGTTTGCGGTGGTCTCCACTGGAGCTGTGAATACGAAAATGGTAGTAAGTTTAGGATTTTGTCTTAAGTTATTTCTGTGAATCGGGCCCATTGTATTCCTGGAATTGGTGCCTGAGGGTGGAGAAGTCTTAGCTGGCATTTGTGACTGCCTTTGTGCTTGTGGGTGGTGCTTCCCTTGGGTTGTCAGGTGCTGATTGCTGCAAGCTGTCGGGAACTGGGGCATTGTGCCTGGGCCGCGTTTGTGGCTGTGTGGTGGCCGTGGGGGGTGTCCTGTTGGCTGCTGTCATGAATAAAGATAAGTTTCCCAAACTCCTGCCCCTAGGACTATACCTCAATATGCCATCCTCCGGCAGCCGTTGCAGCGGCTGATTGATCGCGGAAGTGCAGACTCCTGGAGAGGTTCCCCTGAGCTTGGGCCAAAATAGTGGCTGCTATACAGAGATGGCATGCTGCAATGGAACACAGGGGTGAAATAATGTATGCTGATGTGAAATGTCTGGTGGTGGATTCGCGGAAGGTCACAGAGAAAGAGACACCTTCTGAGGCTAATGTTAAGGCTCTTTAGGGTGAGGTCTCCACACTCAAGCTGCAGATGGCTTCAATGATGACAACTACTAGGGTGTTGGAGACCCCCATGGAGGATGCGGAGGGGGGTTCCCGCTGTTTCTGGGCTTTGCTGAAAAAGTGAAGGACGTTTCTGGTGTTATCTTTCTGGAGAACTAAATCAGACAGCAATTGCGGCCGAGTGGGCTTGAGAGGGCGCACAGGGCTGTGGTGCCGGCTCCCCCACCCAGTGCCTCCCCTGGCAGCTGTTATAGCCAACAGACTCCACGATAGGGATAGAGACTGTATCCTATGGGCTGCCGGGAACCGGAGAGCCCCAGGGTTGACAATCACGCCATTGCTATTTCCCTTATTACACAAAGAAAGTTCACGTCAGCACAACTCATTCTTAGTTGTCACACATAAGCAGCGTGGAATGAACTTGAAATACCTGTTGCTCTGTCCCTCCAAGTTGAAGGTCATAGCTAGCGGGATGGCTCTCAGGATGTATGAGATTGGCTGAAAGTCTGAGATGGCGCTTGACCAGTGGCCTGTGGGTTTGTGGCTGTTTTGTGTGGGCAGAGGCGCCGTGGTGCTTGAGGTGACCGCACTGGTGGACCCACGTTGAATGACAAGTGCCATGATTTGCATAGATTGACGATTTAGCAGGACAGCCCTATGTAGGTAGAGCCAAGCCTGCACAGCAGTCTGATGGGGAGATGTCTCCAGATGAGAAACTGCCTTCTGCCTTATCTGATTCCCAGCTGCAGTTGACTGGTGTTGTGTCATAGTCTGATCTTTCTTCTGTGTGACACTTTGTTGTTTTACGTTTTCGTTAAAAGTGAATGGATCCAGTGTTCTATGGTGTGTATATGTGGGAGTGTACTTGGTAATAGTGATTATGCTTTCTCTTTAGGTCTGATTGCTTTGGGATTGGACACTTTTCAGTTTGCTGGTGGAAATTTATTGGAAGGGTAGTGATGAGGTGCACTGTTTTAATATACTATGCTATTGTGTTTATAACTCATTGTCTGCCTAAGCACTGGGGCTCAGAGTCGAGCTAGCAGGTTGCACTGTGAGCGGGGGGGAGGAGGGGTACTGTATGTGGGAGGGTGGTAGTAGTTGGGGTTCTTAACCCTATTGGATGAGTGGGGTATAGTGTGTTCTCCTGGCACACGTGTGGGTGGGCTTGCGTATCATGACTGTTGTACTATGTTTATCCTGGGGTGGGGAGTTGGTTTGTTTTTAGTAGTTTTTTGTTTGTTGGGCAGTTTTATACACAGCACTTGGCAGATTAATCGGGTACTGAAAGATGGAGATTCGACAGCATTGCGATATCACAAGAATGGGTGGAAAGTTTTGGATACGTACCTGGAATGTCCTGGGACTGAGGATGTATAATAAGAGGAATAGAGTCCTTTCTTTTTTTAAACAACATATAGTTGACATAACCTGTCTGCAGGAGGCCCACCTCACGAATGGGGAGGTTGATAAGGTGGCCAAGAAGCTGAAGGGCCAGCTGTTTCATTCCTCTTATGCCGTTAGGGGGTGGGGGGTTGTTGGTGGCCCTGGGGGTTTCTTTTATGCCCAGTTATGTGGAGGCTGATGTACAAGGTAGGTATGTACTGATACAGGGCAAGGTGGACGGGTGAGCTCTTTCAGTCCATTACATGTATGTGCCTAAAGTGGATGATCCTCAATTTTAATTTAGGCTACAGGGCCTGATGTGCTCCGAGGAGGATGGACTTTATATGTGATTAGGAATCTTTAATTGTGTCCTGGATGGGGAGCAGGACAGGTGCCCTCCTAGAGCTGATGCAAAGCCACGTATGACTGTGCTATGAGGTGAAGGCATGTCAAATTTGGGATTGCTAGATGCTTGGAGAGTTCTAACCCAACGCAGAGTATTTACCTGTCAGTCACTCACCCACCATACTTAGTCAGCTGGCTAGGATGCTGGTGACTATATTTCCATTAAAGAAAGTCTGGACTAAGTATGGGCGAAATTTGAGAATTCGCGGTATGCGAATTCGTGCAAATACGTACTCGCGGTCCGCAAAATTAGCGAATCTGTGCGAATTTGCAGATTTTTTATTTTTGCGTGCTCGCAGGTTTTTTTTTCAGCGCAGCTACCGCAAAGTTACCCATGCGGTCGTACATGGGTGCGGCCATCTTGTTTTCAGTGTTCGCGTTGCATATTTCCGTTTCCGGGCGCTAGTTGCATGCTCGCGTTGGGCATTTCCTACATGTGGGGCGCAATTACGTGATCGTGTCCGTTTTTGCGTGCTCGCGAGGAAAATATCGCGCAAACCTACCCATGTGGTCGCAATGGGCGCGACCGTCTTGTTTTTCATTCATTGCTATGGTTCTGGGCATGCTTTTTCTATCCTGCTTTAATCTTTGCAATCCTTTGTTTGTTTGAACTTTTTTTAAATCTTTTTTACTCATTATCTATCCCTCTATTTTTCTACATCTATATTTTGAGTTTTTTCCAACTTTTTGTTACTTTAATAACTACTTTTTTGTTTAGCTCTCTCTTTTCTTTAATTTACTTTTTTTTCCCTATTCTTTTCTTCTTTCACCCAGAACCATGGCAAAGGGTGCCGACAAGTCTAAGGGGAAGGGTCCCGCACCCCGTAGCTGGCTCCCTTGCGGGCGCTTTAGGGGGGTTGAAGTAACTGCCCGGGAGCTCTTTAGCGCGGTGGAGGTGGCCGCACTGGTTTTCTTTGTCCAGCGCCACCTCCCCAAGACCGTCGCGGCAGACGGCAGGCCCGGTACAGCCTCCGGGAGCGTCGCCAGCTATGGGGGAAGGTGTGCCGGGCCATGTATCAGGAGTCTGGGGTCCGGCGCACCTACAACCAGGCGACGCACCGGTGGTCCGACATCCTGGACCGGGCACACGACCTGCTCGACCTACTTGGAGTGGAGATCCCTGGGCTTGGTGAGTAGTAGTAGCTATTTAATCACTACTTTGTTTTCTCCTGCTCTGTTTTATTATGATATTGCAAATATTTGTTTTTCCGAAGAGCAAGAATGCTGCCGATTACATTGCAGGTAAATTAAGTTTCAAAAGCTTCTGTGATTGCAGGTGCTCGCCTGCTCACTGGCGGTGCTACTATGCTTACTTGTTTTCAATTTTGTGCTCATTTGGCCTGGGTGATTATGTATGAGTGTACTCTACAGAAGTGCGTAATTCTAGACACTAGAGATTACAATGCAAGTAAATTATGTTTCAAAATCTTCTGTGATTGCAGGTGCTCGCCTGCTCACTGGTGGTGCTACTATGCTTACTTGTTTTCAATTTTGTGCTCATTTGGCCTGGGTGATTATGTACTTTACAGAACTGCGAAATGCTAGACACTAGAGACTCAAGTCCAGTCCTTCATTTGTACTCCTGCCACTAAGAAGAAATAGTGGTGGTGGATTGATAGTTTGAGTATATTATGACTGGTTATTTAGTAGGAAACTTTTTAGTGGTCTGCAATCATGACTGACTGTGTCTGTCACTTTGCGTGCTGCGGAGTGCTGCCTGCCAGTCCTAGTAGAAACTTTTTGTAGTTGGTTTAGTGAGCTACATAACTTTCCAAGTAGACGGTCCGCAAATCCAGCAATACTAATATCCTAGTTGACCACAGCAGATAGGTCAATAAATTTAGTGCAATTGTTGTCTATTTCCCCGAAATAATTTGTTATTGTTTTTTTGAAATGTTTGATTTGGTTGACAACAATCATCCATGTTTGTGTCTTTCTTTCATGTTGTACATCAGCTTCCCGAGGGGCAAGAGGGCATAGGAGGAGGTAGCAGCGCCGGTGGTGCAGGAACAACAACAGGAAGGCCAGTATAGGTCTGCCGAGAGCTCCTCTGCTTGCCCCAGTAAGTTTTCCTGCTGATATTATTAATTATGCTTCCCTATATTTTACAGCAACTATTTATTCCAAACGTTCCTCATAATACTATTTGTTCCTAAATCGTCTTTGATCTTCTTGTAGACTCTTTCTAAATTCTTATCCTCCCTCTACTACGACTCTCTGTGCTACTACTAGATTATTATTAGTCTGTCTGTGTAGCTAGCTAAGCTTGCACAGTTGGCAAAAGGTATACTGTTAAACAAAACTCCTATGCAGCAATAGCTCTAGGCACTGAGTGCAGTCGTCTGGGTTGTCCATAATGTCTATTCAAGTCTTCTAAATGTTAATGCTTTGACGATTCCCAACTATAAAATGTCAATGGCCACCAAGAATAAGATACTAGTTTACTTTTTAATTGGATAGGAGGGCATACTACTACTGTTGCAGGGACTATTCTGCACATACAGAACTATGGACAAGAAATAGGGCATTGGTTATAAATTATAATAGGCGCAGTTAGACTTTCCACATACCTCAGTCATAACAGAAGTTGAACCCCCAATCTCCTTACTGATTAGCAAGTGTGTCAGAGAGTCATTATTTAGCTCCCGAATGAGGCGATGATCCCCAATGTTTGTATAACCCAGAACATAACACTATGGAGTCAGAGTCCCGACCTCTCAGAGTCACGGACTCATGCTTGCAAATTGCAAACCCTTTCGCTCACTCACTCATGACCAAAAACCACAGAGTCTATATAAGTTTTAAAGCTTTATTAAAAGTAAAACAACTAGCTCTATGTGTACTCTGTAAACATTTAAATTGTGCATTATATAAAAACATTTATTAAAATCAATGTCATATAACCAAACGTGAACGACTGAAAAGTGGCTGATTTCACACATTAATTGTGGGAGAGCCCTCACCTAGTTGGAACTTAAAGTCTTGGTGGGGATGAATCGTTGACGACTCCGCTTAACATATGATAATGAACTTGCTCTTGTTCGTAGAAGGCAAGCTTCTGTCTGTTATGAGAAAAATGGTGCGTGTTAAAAAGCAAGCATTCATCAGTTGTGTCAAAAAGTGTAGCATCACATGTTATGGCTAAGCATAAATAAAAAACACCCTTCCCAGAAGAAAGGGAAATTTGTAGTTAAGACTAGAGAGTCACACATTATTAATTTTGTTTTTGAAGTACAGTAAAAATATTCATTCCTAGACAAAATACGGAGTGGTGTATATGGCATCTAAAAATATGAAATGTACTTTCTAGGCGGAACATCGGCACAGCCAAACAACAGCGCCGGGGCCAGCGCGGAGGTGGGCACTCCTGGGACGGATGCGGTGCAACAGCCATCAGGAACTGCTGTGGGGGATGCCACGGGAGTGGCGGGCAGTGGTAAGCTATTACATTCCTTACTTATTGAGATTGCAGACTGCAGAGTGTGCTCGCTGCAGGGATGTATATATTGTACAGTAAAAGTACACTCTTTACTGTTAAGAAGACTTACAAATTTAGAACTAAGTTTTTGTCAACCAGGTAGAAGACATTCACCCTTGACTTCTCATTAACAATATGCATTAGCGGCAGGAGTTGGCGAGTAACCAATGGCCTCCTCTAAATTTGACTTCAACTCAGCTGTGAAAGTTTTATCGAGAAGCCAAGTCAGATCAGAGATGAACTTGATGGATGGGATCAGCGCAAAGGGAAAGAAGGGTGTAAGGAAGGACGAGCAAGTTAAAAGTAATGACTGGCAAAGAATGATACGCGTTTTTGAATGCTGCCCGAGTGGCTGGGAATATGATGCATAGCCGGTTGAAGGCTGAAGCAAGGATGGGTTGAAGGCAAAAAAGAGGAAGAGGAATGCTTGGGTGGGTGAAACAGAAACTGTATGTGTATCCTTTTGTTCAAATTCAAATGCAAGTCAAGCATGGATGCATGGCTGGCAGTTTCCGAAATAAAATAAAAAGGTTGTTTTACCGTGAGAAAAATTAAGGTTTGACCAGTTGAGACATTAAGAAGAATGTTTGACATTTACTTTGAATGGATGGATGCCTGGATCATGGTGCTATCTTCCTCATAGATAGCATAGGTGTGTGTAGACAGAGTAGACGGTCACTGGATGAAGTAAGTGTTACTTTGAAGAGCATGTAATACTGCACGTCCGTTCCAGTGTAGCAAAGCCGAGAAAAAGAAGTTGTAATTTTTTAGAATACTACCATGACTAGTAACAGTAGTTTGCAAGCACAGCATATATCCGGCGATTACGGGGGCCACTCACTACCTCTGTTAATAATTTTATTACAACTCTGTCATTCATGTGTGGCCTATCGGTGTTCACTCAATAAAAAACAAAGCACCTAAAGTCATCCCATATGTAATCAAATATCCTGTGAAGGCATAGTTGATGATATTATTTATCTTCTTCATTTTCCTTTTCTAGTAGTAAGGGGCAGTACAGGGTGAAAGTTAAATTAATTAAGCAGTAGCCCTTGTAACAGAGATTGGCCAGTGCCACCGGTAATAGAAAAGTAAGAGCTTCACCACCTGCATGCACTGGACTGGTACAATAATGCAAGTCTGTGTCATCATGGCTTGCGTCTGTTTTTCTCGGGTGCAAGTTGACTGCGCTGGCATTATGGCGGCTTCCACAAGTTTACGTACCAATTTCGTTAAACAAGAGAGAGAAGAAGAAGACTGGTGTACTGTCTAATGTAGTGAGTCCATATAGTGCTAGTAGAATTTCTGAAACTCCCACTAATGTTAGAGCAGAGGCCGATGAAGTGGTAGGTTAGATAGATACAGGCCACAAATGTTATGTACTGTGCTTGCAAGTTGCTAGTGCTACTGTGACACAACTTTCTGCTGAATTATTTTGTGTTAATCTTAAACAGCATTGGTTACAGTATGTTTTCTTTCTTCATATAGATGCTCCTCCCAAACTAACACGGAAGGAGCTGGTTAGACGGGCCGGGCAAAGGAAGCTGGAGGCGATTGTCGCCGAATATCGGCGGCTGGTGGCCCAGGAGGAGGAGAAAAGAAGTGGGGTTGGAAGCGCACACCAATTAAAGGTACTCAAAAGGTAATCAAATATTGATAACAATTAAACAATCTTAACACAATTGGTGCAGCAGTGTAACCCTCGCTGTCTAACAGGGGTCAATAGACAAAAGTGGAAAAATGCTACCAAGACGGTCGCAACACTGCGCACTATCCACAAATGGTCACAGAGTGACCCTCTAGGTCATTGAATGCAATTTAATAACCCTATATCAAAAATTAATCACAAGAATAGCAAATATACTTGTAAATGTAAATCTTTACAGGTAATTGTTGAAATCCAAAAAAATGTTTTTACATTGATATGACTTTTTAGTTGCATTCACATAGAAATCAAAAGCAGGAATTCCTTATACATGTATCATGAGAACATTTACAAAGAGACAGATAATCAATTGTTTACGAAAGATTTTGTTAAACGTGGGCCCGATGCATTTCGGGACCTGAGAGTCCCTTCTTCAGGGGCCAATCTACAAAGAAAACAATGAGCATATATCACTTAACATAATTGCGTGAATACGCATCGAGAGGAAAAAACAGCAGAAAGTTGCACGTGAGTACTTAAAAGTCTGTGGTTAAATGATGGTATTGTAATCAGAAATTCCCAATGTTATAAAACAGCCATGTGTAGAACATATAGAAGGAACCAATGTCCTTCTATATACTCCACATATCCAAAAACGTAATGATAATAAAAATAATGATAGTAAAGGAACACATGAAAAAAAGTGGCTAGAACCTTTCACCGAAAGTCTGTGGGTTGGAGAAAACAACGAGTGTGGAAGTAAACCTTATGATAACTGCAACGAGACCCCTGTACTATAAAAATACCTGTCTGTCCTGTGGGGAGACCTTCTGTAACACAAATGGGGATACCATTCAATAAGGGAAACCGGTGAGATGTAGTGACTAAACCCTACTGCACACCTTCAATGTTATCTAATGGCTACACACCTGGATAACCTCGGATGAGGTAGACAGTGAAGTTTTCAAAATCTATAACGGATACCGGCAATTTTCAGGTGATGCTGTGGGGGGCATGACAAATATGGATCACCATAAAACTAAAGCTGTATTGCAAGATTAATAACCAATGGTTACTACTAGGGTAAAAATAAAACACTCACCTCACTAAGCAGACCCCCCAGGATATAGCGGCATGGATTAGCAAATTTAGCGGCACAAAAATGGAAATTTAGCGGCACAAATATGGAAATTTAGCGGCAATTTTGCGGCATTTTATGTGGCCATTTTTCCTACAAAAAACACAGATATCTTAGTTTTTTTTAGTTATTTAACAACATGAAGCTAGTTCTACATCAATCTATCTCTGTGGCTGCAGCTACCAACCTACTGCAGGAAAACCTAAGGCTAGAATTGGCAAGGTGAGAGTTTATTACCCGGTTTATGCAGGTAAACTCATGTCAGGTCAGTTTGTGTCTTGCAATAGAGTTCGTGTCGGCACCCAATACTTCTTTTAAAGTGAAAGCACTGATAAAGTAAACTCTGACTCCCTTCAACGTGCAGTACTAGCGTGAGACACTCTGGAAAGTCTGTGCAAATATACCTCAGCAAAGTTGTGGGTGGGTGTTGTGTGCCCTTCCCAGTCGCACGAGTGTGAGCAGAGTTGTTGCAGAGGCCCACCACTTGGATCTCATTGCTGAAGAAAGCTGCATGACCGGGCTTGTTAAGTGTTCATCCAACTTCGGCAATAGCAGCCTCCTGAGTGTGTGAGGGGGAGGGGGGGGGGGGGGTTGGTCCACCAGCGACGGTAATGATGACTCCTTTGTCTACAGCGGAGGTCCAGGTTCTCAGGTTACAGGAGAGATGCTGGATGGCAAGCGGGTACTTAGAAAGCTATTGTCACTTCATGCACATTAACAACTGACACATGACCCATGCTGGGAGACACGTCGCAGCTCGGTGCATGTCACACTCCCAATAACAAATTGACTCCTACAGGCTACGGATCGCAAAGACAGCATGCAACAAAAGAAGCATTTCTTACTGCTATATTCCGACTTTCCTCCCTGTAACACCTCCACTTGTAGACTGAAAGTCAAATCAGCTCATTTAAATAAAATAAAATAAAATAAAAAACTACTGCAAACTCAGTCTTCCAGCTACCAGCAGGGCTCCTCCCGTTCCGGTGCCCTCGCCTGGACACTAGCCTTGTATTCAAAGGGCACGTCTGGGGATCGGACAATGCCACGGTCCGATTATTTGACCCTTTTTGCTTTCCTTTGCAGACACGTCAAATAAGTAAACATGTTTTCTAACTTCATTGTGCTGACGAGCTACTTATCTGATGGGAAAACACAGCCAGTGAAAGTTCACGTAAAAAGCTAAGTCCACGCCTTCTGAACCTTTGTTTGGAATGTCCCATGGAGTCCGCTATTTCAGCGTGCTCCAATGACAACAATGTGTTCCACTTGGCTATTCGTCTTGCTGTGTGCTCGATACAGACTGTTATGGTACAGCAACGTTTCCCTGCAGCAGAGGACGAATTATTTCCCTGAGGAAAAGTACGCCATTCTGGCCGGACGACCATAAGGCACCTCGAAACACTGGCTTCAACGTGGAAAAGAACACTTCCATAAGCAACACGAGAAAACAACTGGCTAAATGGTAATCAATTAACCATCAACTTGATAACTAAAGGACAACTAAAGTAACTCACAAAACTGACTGACCTGACTACAGATTAAAATACAGATGAAAACCGACAACTCTCCAGCTGAACCATAAACAGACCCCCCAGAATATTTGTAAAAATACCGCGATTTCTACAAAAGTGCCGATTTTCGCGGGCACTTTAGTAAAAATCGCGGCATTTTTACAAAACTGCCGATTTCGCGGCAAATCGCGAAATCGCGAAATCGCGATATCCTGGAGGGTCTGACTAAGTGGGAAAAACACGAACAGTCACCACTTTAATTCAAAATCTTTTGATGAAATCAGACTCCCTAAAAAAAGGAATGATAATAATTATTAGGCCTTCAGTACTCGAAGGATTTAATGTCGGACTGTGGTTTTAAAGGAGAGTTTGCTGGAGGGCCAGTAAACTTACCGGTTCTAACCGCGAGAAAAAACAACAGTCTGAGGGTCTTCTGAAAGAGAAACGCTGCTGGTCTCCACCTTGCACAATACTAAACCAGCGTGCCGCACGGCGTTTGGAGATAGAAATAGGACTGGTGCCAAAAATGAGGCAGCGCCATCTTGGAGTGGTGTTTGGAGATGGAAATAGGACTAGTGCCAAAAATGAGGCAGCGCCATCTTGGAATGGTGTGTAAGAGGAGGAAAAATACTAAATGGGAAAAAAGAGAAAGAAACCACATTTGCAGAAAGAACCAAATGCGCGGCAGACCTAAGGGAGCTGCTTAGGAGGATGATGACGTAAACTGCAAGTCAATGAGGTGATGGTCGGTGCAAAACAGACTGAAACAAAGGATATAACTAATGAAAAACGCGCAGATCAAAAATGTAACATTGGGTGCCACATTAATATAAAATAAAAATGTGAGAAGAACCTATAACAAAAAATAAGAATGAAAAGGTGACATGCACCGAATGTGTGTCAGAGAAGAAAGGTAAAAAATGTTGAAATGAAGAATCAGGAAAATGTACATGGATATCCCTTAAACAACAATTAACTCCGTAGATGAATACAGTGATGATAAAATAATGACATATGGACATTCAAAATACATAGTAAACAACAGAATTGATCAAATTTATCAGTAACAGAAAAGTACATACAGTCTATATATTACAAACAAAACAACAACAAAACGTGGACATTATCATAAGATTGATACAATTGGTCCTCAGTATGAGCGCTAAACACATGTAGTGCTGGTGATCAATTAAGATGCTAGTGCTACAAAAAACATATCATATCGAGCCGATCATTGAGGCCCACTGGATGCATGGTTCCTAAAATTTGAATCCAATGTATCTCCCTTTGTAGTAATAATTTGTCAATGTCTAGACCAGGTCTAACCATGATTTGCTCAACCACTTGTTCTCGCACTTGGGAATCATGTGGTGGGCTTCATCCCAATGTCTTGCCAAACTTGAGGTGGTAGTGGTACTTTTAGTTCGAATCCGGCTCTTATTCTCGGTGATTCGCACCTTAAGTTTATGCGTGGTCTTACCTATATAGGCCTTGCCACAGGGGCATTTGATGCAGTATATTATGTTGGCCGAATTGCAATCTGTATTGTGCTTGAGGTGTATCTTTTTACTTGATGTGGGATGTATTAAGGTGTTTCCAATGGTCACGTTGTGACAGTCGGTACAGTTGTTACAACGTTTGGTCCCTGCGAAGAGCCTTGTCTTATCTGTGATGGTAGGTCTTCCTAGAAGTGAGCGTAAGTTGAGCCCTTTAGTGTAGGCGAACAGTGGTCTCTCATTAAAGATACCCTGAAAGTCTTGCTCAGTCTGCAAAAGGTCCCAGTGGTTAACAATGATCTGTTTGACAGCCTTAGAAACAGTAGAATATTTGGAAACATAAACCATACGCTTATTGTCCTGTTTAATAGTAGGTTGTAATAGCTCATCACGTGTTTTCTGAAGGGATTTTTGTAAACAATCCTGTACAGTCTGCTCAGGGTAACTTCGAGTGAGGAATTTCTGTGTGTATTCTTGCATCTTTGTCTGACATGTTGCAGAATCTGAACAGATCCTGCGAATTCTGATAAAACGGGAGTATGGAAGAATCTGAAGTAAACTCCTAGGATGAAAGCTGGTGTGCAGAAGCGTGCTATTGCGGTCTGTCGGTTTGGAATATATTGATGTTTGAAATTGATTATTAAGTGTGTTGATCACAATAAGTGTATGGTTTTATGTTTCCAAATATTCTACTGTTTCTAAGGCTGTCAAACAGATCATTGTTAACCGCTGGGACCTTTTGCAGACTGAGCAAGACTTTCAGGGTATCTTTAGTGAGAGACCACTGTTCCCCTACACTAAAGGGCTCAACTTATGCTCACTTCTAGGAAGACCTACCATCACAGATAAGACAAGGCTCTTCGCAGGGACAAAACGTTGTAACAACTGTACCCACTATCATAACGTGACCATTGGAAACACCTTAGCACATCCGACATCAGGTAAAAAGATACACCTCAAGCACAATACCGATTGCAATTCGGCCAACATAATATACTGCATCAAATGCCCCTGTGGCAAGGCCTATATAGGTAAGACCACGCGTAAACTTACGGTGCGAATCACCGAGCATAAGAGCCGGATTCGAACTAAAAGTACCACCTCAAGTTTGGCAAGACAGTGGGATGAAGCCCACCACATGATATCCCAACTGCGAGTACAAGTGGTTGAGCAAATCATGGTTAGACCTGGTCTAGACATTGACAAAATATTACTACAAAGGGAGATACATTGGATTCAATTTTTAGGAACCATGCATCCAGTGGGGCTCAATGATCGGCTCGATATGATCTGTTTTTTGTAGCACTAGCATCTTAATTGATCACCAGCACTACATGTGTTTAGCGCTCATACTGAGGACCAATTGTATCAATCTTATGATAATGTCCACGTTTTTTTTTGGAGATATATAGACTATGTACTTTTATGTTACTGATAAATTTGATCAATTCTGTTGTTTTCTATGTATTTTGAATGTCCATATGTCATTATTTTATCCTCACTGTATGCATCTACGTAGTTAATTGTTGTTTAAGGGATATCCATGTACATTTTCCTGATTCTTCATTTCAAAATTTTTACCTTTCTTCTCTGACACACATTCGGTGCATGTCACCTTTTCATTCTTATTTTTTGTTATAGGTTCTTCTCACATTTTTATTTTATATTAATGTGGCACCCAATGTTACATTTTTGATCTGTGCGTTTTTCATTAGTTATATCCTTTGTTTCGGTCTGTTTTGCACCGACCATCACCTCATTGACTTGCAGTTTACTTCATCATCCTCCTAAGCAGCTCCCTTAGGTCCGCCGCGCATTTGGTTCTTTCCGCAAATGCGGTTTCTTTCTCTTTTTTCCCATTTAGTATTTTTTCCTCTGCTTACACACCATTCCAAGATGGCGCTGCCTCATTTTTGGCACTAGTCCTATTTCCATCTCCAAACACCACTCCAAGATGGCGCTGCCTCATTTTTGGCACCAGTCCTATTTCTATCTCCAAACACCGTGCGGCACGCTGGTTTAGTATTGTGCAAGGTGGAGACCAGCAGCGTTTCTCTTTCAGAAGACCCCCAGACTGTTGTTTCTTCTCGCGGTTAGAACCGGTAAGTTTACTGGCCCTCCAGCAAACTCTCCTTTAAAACCACAGTCCGACATTAAAGCCTTCGAGTACTGAAGGCCTAATAATTACTATCATTCCTTTTTTTTAGGGAGTCTGATTTCATCAAAATATTTTGAATTAAAGTGGTGACTGTTCGTGTTTTTCTCACTTGGTGAGTGTTTTATTTTTACCCTAGTAGTAACCATTGGTTATTATTTTTGCAATACAGATTTAGTTTTATGGTAATCCATTTTTTCATGCCCCCCACAGCATCACCTGAAAATTTCCGGTATCTGTTATAGATTTTGAAGACTTCACTGTCTACCTCATCCGAGGTTATCCAGGTGTGTAGCCATTAGATAACATTGAAGGTGTGCAGTAGGGTTTAGTCACTACATCTCACCGGTTTCCCTTATTGAATGGTATCCCCATTTGTGTTACAGAAGGTCTCCCCACAGGACAGACAGGTATTTTTATAGTACAGGGGTCTCTTTGCAGTTATCATAAGTTTTACTTCCACACTTGTTGTTTTCTCCAACCCACAGACTTTCGGTGAAGGGTTCTATCCACTTTTTTTCATGTGTTCCTTTACTATCATTATTTTTATCATCATTACGTTTTTGGATATGTGGAGTACATTGGTTCCTTCTATATGTTCTACACATGGCTGTTTTATAACATTGGGAACTTCTGATTACAATACCATAATTTAACCACGGACTTTTATGTACTTACGTGCAACTTTCTGCTGTTTTTTCCTCTCGCTGCGTATTCACGCAATTATGTCAAGTGATATATGCTCATTGTTTTCTTTGTAGATTGTCCCCTGAAGAAGGGACTCTCAGGTCCCGAAATGCTTCGGGCCCACGTTTAACAAAATCTTTCATAAACAATTGATTATCTGTCTCTTTGTAAATGTTCTCATGATACATGTATAAGGAATTCATGCTTTTGATTTCTATGTGAATGCAACTAAAAAATGGTATCAATGTAAAAACATTTTTTTGGATTTCAACAATTACCTGTAAAGATTTACATTTACAAGTATATTTGCTATTCTTGTGATTTATTTTTGATATAGGGTTATTAAATTGTATTCAATGACCTAGAGGGTCACTCTGTGACCATTTGTGGATAGTGCGCAGTGTTGCGACCGTCTTGGTAGCATTTTTCCCCAGGAGGAGGAGGACACGCAGTCTCAGTCGACATTCACAACATCCACAACAGCTGCATCCTCCTCCACTCACCCGGGGTCATTCAGTCAGCGCAAGCCTTCAGCGGTACGGAGCTGTGGTACCGCAGCCGCCCGCCACCGCCAAGCAGCAAAAAAATCAGCTGCCCCCCACAGGAGGTGCAAGGCTCGTCTGCACCGCTTGATGCTCAGGGTGTCCAACCTTGAGCAGGAGGTGGAAAGGCTTAAAACCCTTCTCAAGGACCTCCGCAGGGAGCATCGGGACAACCTGGCCAAAGGACACCGTCGGCGGCAGTAGAGGAGGAGAGACTGTCCCTTGCCCCTTTTTTAAAGAAATTTGGGGGGGGGGGAATTGGGAGTTGGATTTTTTGGACTTTGGGGACTTTTATTTCATGGACATTCGTTGGGGTTAGGGAGGGGGGTGTTTATCGGGTCTTGCGGGATAGTTTATTTTTGTTAGGGATACAAATAATTATTTATTTTCAACTTAAAGATAGCATACGCGTTTTTACTGTTTCCTCCCCCCAAACGCTTATCTTACCTGTGATTTGTGTTTGAGAATAGGGCTAGGCACAGGGCTGGCTGCATGGCAAATGGCGATTAAGGTTGGCAATCCTGGGCGGATGAAATGGCATCGTTGTGGTGGTAGTAGTGTTGGTACACAGTGGCAGTAGCAGCATATGAAAAAAAAGGAAATTAAACCTTGAGTGGCCTGAGCGGAGCAGTACGATAGATAGTACAGTACACAAGGACAGTGCCATAATTTAGCCTAACAAATGCTAAAGTATTCAAAGTATAACTACTAGTTGCGTGGAGTTTGGCTTTGGCTACTACAAGAAATAGTACTGAAGGTGAAGGACACAGCAGCGTAATCATTTGCCACGTGTAGTAGGAGGATATTCTTGATGATCAATCAAGTTGATGGCGCACATGAAAATCAGATTTGATTTGCAAATAGTCATGGGTCTGTTTCAAGCTGAATAAGAATAAGAATATATCCTCGGATTCCTTCACCAGCCTTGAAATTGATTTTCTGTTGCTTTGACCTTATTTTCCCCAGCAAGTGTGTGGAATTATTGTTGTCATTTAGTCACACCTCAATGAAAACCACACGGCCTGGGGGAAGAGGGTTAGGGTTTGAAAATTGGATGGGAATGGGGGTTTTTGGGAAAGTTTTGTGGAGAGAGGAAAAAAACCCACAGCATAGACAAACAACAAATGAAGAAAAACAAATCTTTGGATATGAAGATATTCATAAATCTTTTAAGGGACATAAAGGAAGTGCATGCATGAAGTTGTTTGCTAAATGGATGGTTTGGTTACTGAAAAGTAGTACTAACTACAACTTACTAAGTAGTACTAAACTATTAGACAGTACAGGACTGCTGTAATTATGCAATTTCACTTGCCTATCTGCCCTCAGAGAGACTAAACACTTAGTAGTACATTACATTAGTTTTAAAAATAGCAAAGAAAGTTATGAAATAGCTGTAGGGATGAATTTGAAGCAGAGAGCAAAAGCAGAGTCGCACTCATAGAAGTTCACAACAATAAGTTAATTAAAAGATAAGGAGAAGTGAAGAGGATACTGTAACTGTATGTTGTTGTTTTCCTGTTCAATTTGGGAAGTTGCATGCATCCAGCGATTCCTCCTATTCGCAGTACTCCTCCATTCCATCTGACGCTCCATCGATCAATCTTGGTGACCAGACACACTGTCCACTGCCTGCCTGACGGATGCGGAATTGCGGATTGCTAATGGTAAGCCTGAGTTAATGTTGTTCCCATGGCACAGGGTAAAAGCCGGCCTGCAATTGTTGATGAAAAAACAGGAAGGGATATTAAAACATCACTGAGAAAAAATATAAGGTATGTGTGTAGTGCAAAAATAACACTTTCAGAGGCGACAGTATTACATACATGCATCATTTCTAAAGTACGTACTCTGAGTCTCCTTTTCAAGGATAGTAATTGCACACAGCAGGCCAGGGCCATGCAGACGGTCAAGGCAGGCCCCATGAGTGAATCAACCTGATGATGTAGCATACCTCTTTGACACAGACAGACAAAGCATATCTAATTTTATGCAGCAAGCCACATAGCCGCAATTTTACATGAACTGCTGTCTGGTCTCTGGCATACACTACACTGGCTCGACCACTCCCATACCATGATTAGACAGACATGTAGGTCTGCTGTGGTTGTTGTTGACTTGTTTACCTATTGTTTGCCACTCACGAAACGTCCATATTTCTTCCGTAAACCGACAATGATGATGATTCATCCATCCCAGTGAGTGACTGTGTAAAGAATAAAGATATTATGTAACTTTGATCATCAAGACTCATCATCATCATGGTATATTATTGACAAACTCAATGTTGTCTACCCACTGAGTCCAAGGACATTTCCATCTTGAAAAATGCCACGTAGAGGCTGGTCCCTGCAGTAGAAGTACAATTTGTATTAAACAAGGTAACATACTACACTTGAGTTACATTTAGTGTGTAAAAGATTAAATAATAATAACAGAACACATAGATAGGATTCACTTCATGCACAACCAACAATAATTGCTTTCATCAGAGCCAGACAGCCAGTGTTGTCCACTGCATGCCATCTCATCATTCATTACCTGTTCCACTTGTCAGCATCTTATTCTTAAGTGAAGGGCCACAGGGCAGCCTCTCGTGTCAATTTGAGAAGATGCAGTCAGCATAGTGAGTCATTCCAGTCCCACTTCTTTTGAGGGGACTCATGTACGAACTGAAGCGACAGTTTCTAGATTCTGCGTAATCCGGCCATCTGCCTTGAGGGAAATGGATAGGGGGAGTCTGGAGGAGGACATGGAGGAGCATGACTGGGTTGTGAACTTGTGAACTTCAGGAATGCAGACAGTGGCACCTTCAATATGGAAAATGTTAGAAATGGGATTTCCGGCTGGCTAAGGCTTGCGCCAAAGTTCGTCAGAGACCACCACTTCCACGTCAGGGCAAGGGAGTTACACACCAAGATAACCTCTGCTCACCCCCTTGGTAAGGTGACACAAGCAGTAAGGCTAAACTCGGAGGCAATGTGAGTTAAGTGTTTGCGGGCGCATCCAGCAACAACACCTAAGGCCCACCACAAAGGAAACTCCACACAAGGTTATATATAAAAATAGCGTTTGTATTACCAAAACACATTAGATAAAAACACACACTTTACAATGTGCCAACAGGCACGGGCAGAATTTACAGGGGATATGTACAAGACAGGGCCACATGGACCACTGTCAGGAGTATGCACTTTTAGACTTAGTACTTGGTAGAATTCGCACTTGTAGGAATAATTATTAGCACATAGCACATATAATAATAATCACTGTAGCACCAAATAGAACATAAAGCACACAACCAGTAACCACTGGTAACTGGTAAGTACCACCTACGCAACCCTAACCCCCTTAGGAAAATATTGCGCAGGGAACCAGGACCTCCCTAGCAACACCTGTACTAGGAGAAAACAACCACCTAAGTATCACCATACATTTAGGGGTATAAGCATAGGAACATTACACATGATGCATAAACATTCAGAGGTGTAGGGAAGGAAAACACATGATGCATAAACATACATTCAGCGGTGTAAGAACAAGGCACATGATGCATCATAACACATTCAGAGGTGCAGCACAGGGAAACACATGATGCATAAACCTACATTCAGAGATGTAAGAACAATTGCACAGTACTCACATCAGCCACCACCTGTGGCAGTCCCTAGGCCAACTGGCCTCTCTAGGGCTAGGATGCCCTGTATCCCAATGTCAGGGGGGCCTAAACGGAGCAGCTGCCCACTAAGTGCTGGGCAGCTGTGGAGATAATGCGGCCAATACGTGGGAGCCTCTCAGGCTCTGAACCAATGTGGCCCCAACGTGGGAGTCCCCCCTCTGGGGACTCGGAATCAATGAATGTCCCCAAGAGTCTCGTGGGCTCTAAACAAAACGCCCCCGCAAGGTAGGAGCCTCGTGGGCTGGGAACAACTGTGGGGCCCTGGAGCCTCTCGTGGACTCTTCCGAAGGATGCCCCAGGTCGTTGGAGTCCCTCTCGGGGGATTCAAAACAAAATTGTGCCACCAAGGGCCTCTCAGGGCTCGTCGCAATATGCCCCTTCGTGGGAGTCTCTCGCGGGAGACTTGACACCACCAAATGCCCCCAGAGCCCTCTCGGGGCTACAATTACACAATGACCCTTTCGTCGGAGTCCCCCCTCTGGGGACTCGGGATCAACAAATGCCGCCTGAGCCTCTCTGGGCTCTTCGACACAGATGCCCCCGGACGTTGGAGTCCCTCCCTGGGGGTCTCGGAGGCAGGAAAGGGATCCTAAACTACAAATGCCCCACTCACCGGCTCTCTGGCTGCCGGTCTTCTTTCTGGTGCGGCCCAGCGTGGGGTAGGCTCCCGACTGGGTCTTGACTCAGGTACCGGTCTCCAGGCGCCACGCGGGGCTCTCCCTTCCCTCAGGGGAGCCCTGCTCGAGCCGGGGCTGGCTTCCATTTTCACTTCTCTCTGCTTCCAAGTCAGGTCCCGGGCCGGCAGCCAATCCCAGCGAGGCCCGGGAATGACGTCACTGGGGTGTCCCGCAGTCCCGCCCCCGGCCTGCCTGACTTCCTGGTCGCGGGCCGGGCGGCGATTTTCAGCTGTCCCGGGCTGCGGCGGTGATCTCGGGGACAAGGGACTTTCGAAATGCCGGGTGAACACTGGCCAAAGGGGTGAACGCGCTCCCTAGCGCTATAGACCAAAATCAAGGTCCAAAATAGAAATAAAGTGCTCACAGCACTAGGCAGAGGATCACAGCGCTCCCAAGCACTGAAGGGTAAGATAAAGCGCTCTCAAGCACTATAAGCAAGACAAAGCGCTCCTAAGCGCTAGAGGCAAGGTCCAGATCCAGCAACGTTCTTTTAGGGGCAGGCAGGGGGGCAAGGCTGGGCCCAGAGCCAGCTCACTGGGCCTCCAGGCAGGGAGGTAGTCCAAGTGGCGGTCCTCCTGGCGCCCAGCAGCAGCCTCCCTCAGATAGGATCCTGGAAGAGAGCAAATTGCAAGGGGACACAGCCCCTTTTTATACATCAAATCCCTTTGTCTCAGGGTGCAGGGTGGGGGAGAAACCAGTCGCAGCTGGTTTTGGAGTACTTTGTTTTCCCCAGCCACCCTTTCCATTCACCAGGCAGGCTAGGGTCATTAGACGCACCACAGGGGGCGGAGCCAGCATTGTGTGGGGAAAGCCCAGCCCTATTTAGGTCCCAGGTATACTCCTCCCTCACATCACTCATGCTAATCTCTCCACTCACCACCGGGCAGACCCATCCAGACTCCTGGAGCCAGGCTCACCAGCCAGCTCCAGCCAATCACACGCCAGCACACTCACTGCACACGCACACCCATGTCTAGAAGTGGCACTTCCACACTAGACACAATCATGCAGCATACATCATTGCGCAGCATTCAATCACACGAGTCCGCACATACCAGACTCGAGCCTGCACACCCCACGCATCAGGAACTACCAGGGACACATACATTTCCCATGCATTCCTATGGGAGGGCAGGCCTATCTCACCACATGCACTCAGAGTGCGCACGCACTTTCCACTAGGACACAGTGAAAGTGCGCAGAAACCCAAAATCACCATCACCAGGTCACCATTAAAAGCAAAAAGTTTAGGGGTGAACCTGCCAGAAGGGCCAAGTCCAACAGAAAATAAGACGAAGACAGTGCTGATGATGGATTTGTTGTGATTAAAGTTTTGTTGTGCTAAAAGTTGCAAATCACACAGGAATAAAAGTCAATAAGGATGGAAGAAAACATAAAGTAAGTATTTCAAGCCTAATTGTCAGGGAAGTAGAGCTCGTCCTCAAACTCTGTGAATTGAACATGGAGTAGGTCAGCTAACAGAGAAGAGCTTCCGTCACCTAAGTCAGTGTCCTCTTCTTCCTGCGTGGATTCACTTATTTTGTAATCTGGTGGTATGAAGTGCTGATTCATCTTGATCATTGTTAACCTCTCCACATTTTTGGGCGACAGGCGGGTCCTTTTTGAAGTGACAATGGCACCAGCAGCACTGAAAACTCGTTCGGAAGACACGCTTGCGAGTGGGCAAGCCAAATAATTTATAGCCAGCCTGCAGAGCAGTGGCCAGTGAGGCCTTTTCCCATACCAATACACCAATGGGTCACGATCAATGTAGACCTCTGTTGGGTCATCCAGATAGGCCTGCACCATCCACTCAAGGCCCTCCAGGGGTGCTCCACTTTGTGTACCATGTGTTGCCTTTGCATCAACACTGGAGCAAGCAAACCCTTGCTGAGTTATCCAATGCGCTTCGGACATTATTATGGCTGGGCCTGGTGCAGGTGATGATGAGGATACTGTTGCTGCTGTCGGTAACGGCTTTGAGGGAAAGTGACTGCCTTCGGCCACAGAAGTGGACCTTGACGCCGGATGGCCTGTTGCTTCAGTAGTACTTGTGGTGTTTCCTTCAATTTCCTGCCGCTCTTTTTCGAACCGAGTGGCTGACAGAGCTAGCCAATGTTTGTACTTTGAAACATCTTCTTCATCAAAAGGAATGAATACTTTGCTGGTCAGTGCCTTTTTGTACCATGGATCCAGAATAGTGGCACAAATGTAATGTTGTTCTGAATTTATTTTTTTAAGCCTTTTATTGTCAAGTAGGCGGCTTAATAAGCTCTCCGCCAACTGATATGCGTCTTGTTTGTGAACATCAGCTTGGAATGCTGAAGACACCGCCTTCAGTTGTTGCTCTAGCATGCACAACAATGGGATAGCTTTGCCCAAACTACAGTCCTCCCTGCTGACTTCACGGGTGAAGACCTCAAAAGGACGAAGCATGTCTGTCAGGCTTTTAACTAGGTTCCATTCCTCCGCCTCTAGCCTCATGTCTTTAATAGCAGTAGACGGTATGTTAATGCTAGTGATATAATCATGTATTACCCTCCACTGCTCAGACAGATGCTCAAGCATGTAAAAGGTTGAGTTCCAACGTGTTGCCACCTCCTGAATGAGTCCTTTGACTGGCACTCTATGGCCACGTTGAATGATCCGCTTCTGCTTCCGGGCCTTCAAAGAATGGCTGAAACGTCTGAAGATTCTACGGCAGGTGGTCAGTAACTTGCTGACTGTGTTTTCTTTTTTCAAGAAATCTTGAACAATAATTTTAATGCTGTGCACCATCATGCATGGCCTGAACTATATTACTGCCATTATCCGTGGAAACATAACCAATCATGCGACTTCTTGGCACCAGCCATTTAGAGACCTTACTGTTAAACTCATCCAAAATGTTTACTGCAGTATAAGATTTCTCCATGGCAAACATGGCTACTGTTGCATGTTTCCAACTAGCTTGAAAAATTGTGACAGGGTCAACACCTGCAGACATCTTTTCTATAACCCCTGCAAAAGAGACCCAGTGTACAGTGATGCACATGTAATCCTCGACTTGGCAACTGGTCCACATGTCTGTTGTCAGGTGGATAGTGTGAACAGCACTCTTCTGCAAAGCTGACCCAATCACTTCCAGCACATCTTCATGTAGTGCTGGAACCCCAACTCTGGCAAAATAGGACCGGCTAGGAACCTTCCATTTAGGGCAGACTGTTGCCACAAATTCTAGAAAACCCACCCCTTCCACGAAAGAAAAAGGGAGAAGGTCCAGCGCTAGCATTTTAGCCAGCTTTGCGTTATACAGACGTGCCGTTGAGTGGTTGCGTTCATAGGGCGCCTCCATGCTTTTAATGGTGGTCTGGACCATTTTCATATGTGATGATAATGATCCAGACTTCTTCAACCCAGTTAGGCTCATTGATGTACTTTTTCGCATTGGTGTCTCTACCAGACTCTTACTGTGCCTCCTAGATGTTGCTGGGGTAGAGGAGCGTGTGGGCGCTACCACTGCGGTGCTGCTGCCAGGGGTACTGTGTGTACCAGAAAAAATGTCTTCCAGTTCTTCACCTCCCCCCTGCACGATCAGCTCCTCATCATCATCAGATGCAATATCAATGGATACATTTGGATTTGTACTTTTGGCTTTCCAGATGTTACTTAGGTGTACCTCCCACTGGATAATGTGGTGATTTTTGGAGATGATCTCTCTGGTCTCCGGTACCATAGTTGGTACCAAGCTTTCCCCGACTAACTACTTGTTTACAAATCGAACAAACAACTAGGTTTTCCGCCTTTTGGCTAGTACTAAAAAAGTCCCAAACTGGGGAGTTGAGATTTCTTGGGGTGGTGGAGGTGCTACTTTCAATGCCAGATTAAGTGGAGGATGGGCGTGGCGGAATTTGACTCTGTTGTGCACTTACAGCACCACTACTTGAGGTAATGGAGGTCGAGCTGGATGGAGGTCCCTGCTGGCCCTTCTGATGACAAAATATGGCCGCTGTAGGTCGTGTTGGTGTAGTAGTTAGTACCTGTGTTGGTGGTGGTACCAGTGCCTCGCCGCCCACATCCTGCAGCATTTCAGGATAGGGTATAAATGTCTGTCTGCTGCATGCCCACGGGGGCTGGAGTGATGACTGTGATGACTGGGTCGTCATCGTCAGACTGTTCATCAGCAGCAGAATACACCACTTCTACTTCTTCTTCGTCATCACCCATAAGTGGAAGACTTGCGGGAACCTTCCTTTTACCAAACCTTGTCGGATCATGGCGTGCCTCCCTCTCAGACTGCATTGGTGGGTGCCAATCACGATCGTGATCATCAGAAGGAAGGGGGCTTGAAGAAGAACTTGTACTAACCCTCCTTGACCTTTGCCTTGCTGGGGATCTGGAAGACAATGATGGATCATCATCATGACTCGGAGGAGTGGCTTGCTCGGCTGATACCTCTGCATGAATCTCAATTTCCTCATGTGCCGCTACTTCTGGAGGAACAAGCATTGTGGTCAGTTGTGCCTCTCCATGCACCTCTCTATGCGCCTCTCCATGCGCCTCTACTTGCGCCTCTACTTGGACCTCTACTTGCAACATTACTTGCGCCTCTCCTTGTTGCACCTGTGGTTGTCGTTGCGGCTGTGGTTGAACACTCATCAGATGAGTTACACCCTGCGTTGATTGGATGCTACTTTCTTGCGCTGGGACGCTCTTGGGCAGCCATGCGCTTTATAAATCAAATTTCATTTCATTTCATTTCAACACCAACATCACTGGTCGATGGTGATTCAGCAATTGAAGTGGCTGCCTCTGCAGCACTCATGGCCTTGGGCCTAACTTGGCGTGGTGGCACTGAGACCAATGAAGCGGAGGTACTGCTCCCAGCTTGGTCCCTGGCGGACACCGCTGCTGCTGCAGGCGTAGTTTTTTTTTCTTCCCAAAAAAGGTGTCTGTGGGCACACCAGTCTCCTTGGTAAGTGGCGTCACTTGCTTCTTCTGCTCCTTCTTACTGGCAGTGGCACTGGCAACTTTCTTGGTAGAGGAGCTACGGCCACCTTTCTTTGGGCCCATCTTCTTCAGATGTCAGAACAGCAGGCCGCAGTTGCATGAGTTGCAGAGTTGTCTGTGGCCACACGTGACGTCACGTGATGTTGTGCTGCACACACCGCTGCAGGACTTCTTCCTGGCACTGATGATTAACGATGACTGATGTGGTTCTCTTGTGCACCTAAAAGCAAAGAAAGCCAGAGGAACATCAGTTAAATAAATGTTGCATATGTCGTGCTTCAATTAATATTTGCAACTAGGCATTTATTATTATTACAACAACACACCCAAAAACGGAAAGACCCAAAATAAAAATTGCAATTCTAATAAAAAATTGATGTTTACATTAATAGAAGAGAGACCACACAGAGAGAGTTGTTTAATGCACCACTGAGTACCCCTGGGCATAATGGATGAAAGCAAGTCAAACCTAAGCACACTGCCTGGCTTCAAAATGGCCCATTGACCCCCAGCCACATGGCCAGGACCTGCCTGTACCAGGCCTCAAAATGGCCCCCACCCACATGGCCAGGCCCCAACAACACCCCAAAAAGTTGAAAAACACACAAAAATCACCACAATCCAATGCCATCCATGCCCTCAATGATGTTTAAATTCAAGACACCCCACAGAAAGACTTGGTCCATGCACCACTCACTACCCCCGGGCCTACTGGCTAGTGTGGCTTTACAGACACCCCAAACTTAAAAACATAATCCACATAGAACAGTGAGCTGAAATTCCATGACATAAATGTGATTTATGTTCAACAAAACTTACAGAAACTGTTGTATCATGCACCCATGACTAACCCTGGGCCTACTTGATATGGTGGCTACCCACAATATATATTTTTTTAAGTTGTGGAAAAGTTTTAAAATTGTAGTTGCAGCAACTGCAATGTCCCAAACAAACAACACCAACTTACTTGTAAAATCTCAAATCCAAAAGTGATCCAAAGACCAAAAAGTCCTCAAATACAAATATCCAGCAGCAGCCACAAAAAGTAATCCTTCCAGCTCCAGATCCAAATGAAAAGTGACCAGGACATGGACAAAGCACTAGGAGGAGACTGCTGGACAGGCACAGGAAATTGGAGACTCTGGGGTACTTCCTTCCTCCCACCCCCCCAAAAATGGACTCCTTGCACCAAAAAGTGCAGCCAAATGTCAATCTGAGGAGTTATTCTGATCAAAATCATCATTTTCAGAAGGTTTATGCTGCTTGCGGTGGATTTCTTGTGCAGAATTGCAATTTTTGCAAGTTCGGGAAAGCGAGCTGTTCAAATCTCCCGCCGGAAGTCAGCTGCGCGCCGCATCTACGTGTTCCCAATTGTTTACTCCCCCGATGCGTGATCGCGGGCCCTTATGACGTACTCACGTTGTCAAACTCTCGCTGTGCAAGATAGCCGCCCGCGATGATGTACTCGCGGTCGAAAAACTCTCGCGCGATCACGCAGCAAGATCCAAAATGGCGTAGCACACTCAAACTGGGAGGAAAAACAACTCAGCGAACTCAGAATCACGGTAAGTCAACGCTGCGCGCATGAGATTGTATTTTTCAAGCGCGACCAAACAAAAAAATTCTCCAGCTTGCGAATTGCTGATTTTTGGGCAAATTCGCGGGATTCGCGGACCGCAAAATTGCCAAAAATCCACAAATTCCGCAAACGGAACGGATTTTCAGCCCATGCTTAGTTTAGATAAGGTGCTACGAGTAGCTCCTGTATCAACCAGAAACTGATCAGTAGAACCCAAACCATGTGCTGTAACATAGGGACCCTTCTGATCTACTGGAACTTCAATTGATTCCTTACCCCATCCTAGACAGTCCTATGCATAATCAGAATCTTTAAAATCAGACGGCACATAATCAGACATTTGATATTGGTTCAGTCTATCGAATGTGTTAAACCCATTCTGTCCACGTGCATTAGCATCAAATCTAGCACGATCATCCGTGCTTCCTCTAGGCCCTGAATATCCCGAGCGACTTCTCATTTGTCCCTGACCACGTGGATACTGCTTAGCACGCAATACTGGACAATCAGAAGCCCAATGTCCAAATTTCCTTCAATACGCACACTGGTCAACAGACAAATTCGAACGAGTATAAGAAGAAAAAGACGAACCCTAAGATCCACGTCCACCTCTATCATTACCTCTATTATTCCTTCTAGTAGGCGGACTATAGGCCTGAGCCATCATAACCTTCGTTTTCAATTCCTTAGTCTTTTTATCCTCATTACCCTTTGCCTCTAATTCCTGCCGTTCATAATATTGAGCCATAGTCAAAAGAGAAACCGGAGAAGAGGTAGTCCACGAGCTCTCACTGGCCTTTAGGCGACTAGCTATTCCTGGCAACAGGTTTGCGACATATTTATCGACGAACAAATGCCTGCCTGTGTCATCTGTTAATGACTGGCCACTAAAATCGTGGAATGCCTCCTCAAAGCGCGTATAGAAATCTGAAACCGGTTCATCTGCCTTTTGCTTACACAACGCTAATACAGTCCAATCTATCTTTTTAGGTGGAATAATCATTTTTAACTTTACTAGTATGGCCGCTGGAGGATCTAAAATTAACTGACATAGTTTCCGCGCGGGTTCCCTTTCTCTATCTAATCGTTCTAATTCTTTCCATAATGCTCCAAAAGTCGCATGATCATCAACCTTATGAACAGTTCTCCATCAGGGGGTAATATCAAACCAAAAAACAAATCAATATCAGGCAGAGTCATAGTACAAGAACTAATAGCTCCCTAAACTTCCTCGTAAAAAGCTGCTGGATTTTTCCGCGGATCAGGCAATGCAGTTTTAAGAGCCATAACATCCGCTCTATTCCAAGGAGTATAAACCCAATTATAAACAAAATAACCCTTTGCATCAACATAATCCTTATCATCACTTGTTCCCTCGCCTCTCGAAGGAACATACAAAGGTGCGGCTTTCCGCATAGGTTTCGCATGAACTATCATCTTATCTGTTCCGAAGATAGGAGCTTGTGTCACGCCGGTCTGAGATGTTTGTGCAGCTGCGTTCGCTGCCTTTTGCTCCTCTTGCAAACGGATTGCCTCAACACATAATTTAACCAAACGCCTGAATGAGTCAGCCACCTGAGAAAAGAGAAAAAGACCATCACGCATTTGCTTACAATCATTTGCTATATCAACAGGCGCCAATTCCTCAGAATGTTTCCTAAACCGTTCAACAACTTCTGCTGCAAACACCTCGGTAAAATATACTTGCTCCCTTTCCTGCCAATCCTTCATGGCGTCTAAAAGTTCAGAAACAGCAGCAGTACTACTGGCAGCTTTGCAAGCAGATCTAATCTCAGAGGAACGCACAGCAGGGAACATAGAACGAGTTTCTCATGCTTTCTCTTGTTCTTTAACACCTTGGGTGCTAACAGAGTTTCCCCTCCTGCGCTGAAATTTTCATTTTCCCATTGTTCATGACGAGCTCACCTTGTCATGAGCACAGCTCCAGTGTGCCTCATGACGAGCTCACCTTGTCATGAGCATCGAACAGGTTAAGAGAGTCCTCATCTGACTCACGAGGAGCAGAGGGAAAAATATACGAAGGTGGAGAACGATCTAATAACAAGAAATCATCATGAGGCTTATTTAAAATAGGATAAAGGGGTTGCCGAACAGCGTATTGGCCAGTTACATGTAAATGGCGCTCCCTATCCTCTCCCTCTTTTAACTCTTTCAATTCTTTATTCTTTATTTCTAATGCTTTCGCATGGATGTTCTTTCGCTGTTCTTTTTCAATCAAGGCTTGTTCGCGCTTCATTCGTTCACGTACTTCTTTCTCCCACATTCAAACATATCTTGCCTAGTCTTTCGTTCAAACATACATTGCTCCACATACTAAATCTTTCGCAAATCAAATGACCCATGCATAGGCCAACGCAAAACAGGATCCTTAGGAGTATATTTATTCTATAACGTGCAGTACATTATAGAAGAAATACCATATTTAATATATATATCCCTATTAGGCATCCCCTCCGGGGGGGGGCAGTTGTGCTTCTTCGAGTCGCAAACTGATACCACTACAAAAGCAACATATCCTACGAAGTGTGCTAGAAACAGGCATGCCAAAAATAGTGCAGAATATGCAGTATTATATCCAAAGTAGCACTTAAGGTTCCTTTAGTACTGTGTGCTGTTCAAATCAATTCAAATAGAGAAAATTCTCCTCATTACCTGACAATATAAATTGCAATTTATATATTACATTCCCAATCCAAAGTTGGCCAACACTAATTCCAAAATTCAAAAGCCACAGTAAGTGTTGCTAAACTACCTTACCAATCCCAGGCATCAAAAACCAACAGCAAGTGCCGCATAACGACTCTTACCAATCACTTGGTGTCCATGTTCCCACTGCCAAGTTCTCAAAATCAACCAAATGGTCACTGCATGGCGAATCAACAGAAGAGATCTCAGTCGAGGACCGGCACCACCTGGATGGTCAGATCAGAAAGAAAGGAAAAACGCTGTGGTTGCCAAGACTCGGGTCTCCTCAGGCAGCGATCGCGTCCAAAGCGAGATTCCAATCCTTCATTTCGACCACTGCTTCGGGCATCCGAGTCACCGATGAGCTCGACGTTGGGTGCCAATTTGTGGTGGTGAGCCTCAGCAAGGCCTACCAGTGCAAGGGGTTCGTCCTTCTCTGCACAGAGTCCTCAGACCATAGAATAGAAGTTGGCACAGAAACTGGAATAGAAAATACAAGATTAAACCTCATGAGGGGAACTACATTCACACAGTACCCTTCGGTAATGTATGAAGTAGCACACTGAATGGAAGGAGCTTGGTTCTTTTATACCCACACAGGGGCTCAAAAGCAGGCGGTACATGTACAAAATGCTGGTTTTAGGTACATATATGGTCATACAGAAAATGCACAGTCAACAAGTGGGAGGAACTTACAGTTGCTAATTCTGGTGAACACATCTTGACAATTACATACTAATAGCAGCTGTATAGACAGCTGCAAGCTCAACTGAGCATGTGCGGAGCAGAAGAAGCTAAATATATCTTATCTCCAGACAGATTTCAGAGGCAAACAACAGCAAGGTAGGACAGAGCACATGGCACGCACGTGGTAGCACATGCCAGACAAAATGGCTGCCAGAAATACAAAATGGATTCCACAAAACGGAAACGATTGTCTATAAATACCGGATGGCTTCTGCTAATGCTAACCCCATCGCTGCAAAATTAGAACAGAAGGGCTGGGTCAGACCCCGGACAGGACTGGGTGGGAACAATAGAAGGGAGGCAGGGAAGGGCTGGGTCAGACCCCAGACAGGAGTGGGTGGGGACAAGAGAAGGGAGGCAGGGAAGGGCTGGAGCAGCAGATAACAGAGCTTGTCCGACACCGGACAGGACTGGGTGGGGACAAGGGAATGGAGGCAGGGAAGGGCTGGAGCAGCAGATAACAGCGCTGGGTCAGACACCGGACAGGACTGGGTGGGGACAAGGTAGGCAGGGAAGGGCTGGAGCAGCAGATAACAGCGTTGGGTGAGACCCTGGACAGGACTGGGAGGGGACAAGAGAATGGAGGCAAGGAAAGGCTGGAGAAGCAGATAACAGCACTGGGTCAGACCCCAGACAGGACTGGGTGGGGACAAGAGAAGGGAGGCAGGGAAGGGCTGGGGCAGCAGATAACAGCGCTGGGTGAGACCCCAGACAGGACTGGGTGAGGACAAGAGAAGGGTGGCAGGGAAGGGCTGGAGCAGCAGATAACAGTGCTGGGTCAGGCCCGGACCGGACTGGGTGGGGACAAGAGAAGGGAGGCAGGGAACAGATGGAGCAGCAGATAACAATGCAGGGTCAGATCCCGTACAGGACTGGGTGGGGACAAGGGAGGCAGGGAAGGGCTGGAGCAGCAGATAACAGTGCTGGGTCAGGCCCCGGACAGGTCTGGGTGGGGACAAGGGAATTGAGGCAGGGAAGGGCTGGAGGAGCAGATAACAGCGCTGGGTCAGACCCCAGACAGGACTGGGTGTGGACAAGAGAAAAGAGGCAGGGAAGGGCTGGGTCAGACCCCGGACAGGACTGGGTGGGGACAAGGGAATGGAGGCAGAGAAGGGCTGGAGGAGCAGATAACAGCACTGGGTCAGACCCCGGACAGGACTGGGTGGGGACAAGGGAAGGGAGGCAGTGAAGGGCTGGGGCAGCAGATAACAGTGCTGGGTCAGACCCCGGATAGGACTGGGTGGGGACAAGAGAATGGAGGCAGGGAAGGGCTGCAGAGGCAGATAACAGCGCTGGGTCAGACTACGGACAGGACTCGGTGGGGACAAGAGACGGGAGGCAGGGAAGGGCTGCACCAGCAGATAGTAGCGATGGGTCAGACCCCGGACAGGACTGGGTGGGGACAAGAGAAGGAAGGCAGGGAAGGGCTGGGGCAGCAGATAACAGCGCTGGGTCAGACCCCGGACAGGACTGGTTGTGGACAAGGGAAGGGAGGCAGGGAAGGGCTGGGTCAGACCCCGGACAGGACTGGGTGGGGACAAGAGAAGGGAGGCAGGGAAGGGCTGGAGCAGCAGATAACAGCGTTGGGTCAGACCCCGGATAGGACTGGGTGGGGACAAGAGAAGGGAGGCAGGGAAGGGCTGGAGCAGCAGATAACAGCGTTGGGTCAGACCCCGGATAGGACTGGGTGGGGACAAGAGAAGGGGGGCAGGGAAGGGCTGGAGCAGCAGATAACAGCACTGGGTCAGACCCTGGACCGGACTGGGTGGGGACATGGGAAGGGAGGCAGGGAAGGGCTAAAGCAGCAGATACCAGCACTGGGTCAGACCCTGGACCGGCCTGGGTGGGGACATGGGAAGGGAGGCAGGGAACGGCTGAAGCAGCAGATACCAGCGCTGGGTCAGACCTCGGACAGGACTGGTTGGGGACATGGGAAGGGAGGCAGGGAAGGGCTGGAGCAGCAGATAACAGCACTGGGTCAGACCCCGGACAGGACTGGGTGGGGCAAGAGAAGGAAGCCAGGGAAGGGAAGGACCGGGTCAGACTCCGGACAGGACAGGGTGGGGACAAGGGAAGGAAGGCAGGGAAGGGCTGGGTCTGACCCCGGACAGGACTGGGTGGGGACAAGAGCAGGGAGGCAGGGAAGGGCTGGAGCAGCAGATAACTGCACTGGGTCAGACCCCGGCCAGGACTGGGTGGGGCAAGAGAAGGGGAAATGCTACTCCTGAGTGTGAGGTGAGGGGGGTCCGGGGAGCAGTGGGCCTTGGGAGGGTTGCAGTATTGTTAAACAGACGGGGAGGTGAGATGCTGCTGCAGCCTGCAGGGGGTTTGTGGCTGGGCCGTCACTATCAAGGTTAGTTTATTTAGGTTTGTGAGAATGCTAATGTTGTAATAGAGGGAAAAGGTAATGAGTCACCAAGAACGCAGGCTAAATCAAAACACAAAATGTGAAGGGAAGGAACTGCAATCCATACAGACTGTAGCAAACATAAGAAGAAGTAACGCGCTGACACCAGGGCGCACGGTAAGTGTTTTCAATGTACAATGAAAGTATTAAAATAGACTACAATGCGTGTGTACTTGTAGAGAATGGAGAGGGATTCATAGCAGGGAAACAGCCAGATCTGCCTGATTACAAAATAGCGGCTAGAAATGTACCCCCACTACATAGACTACTATAGGCCATTTAATGCTCAAGCAGACATTCCTTAACACTTTTAGAAACTTTAAAGACACATTGTGACTGTTTATTTTATTTTAGTGTATTTTATAATGGACTCTGTAATTGATGTTGCCATTCAATCGGTCCTCCTACTGAGGGGTTAATGCACAAGCAGACATTCCAAGCTTATGTTACATATAGGCAAGCATAGTTGTACTTTATTTGATAAAATTTCCTCATAAAAGTATACAGATAAAATAGATAGAAACAGGAACCCACCAATCCGTGTATACATACATCTACACATTAAAACCACAATGCTACAAGCAATAAAATGTTCAGAAAAAACAGGTGCGTAACAGCCTAAGGTCATCATACCAAAAATTCATATAACAGTCAGGTTAGAGGGGGGGTTGATTTTACCCTCCGCATACGTGTCTGCCAGGCACTGCCCAAGAATTTGGCTACCCCGCAAACCATAGCAAGGGAAGAAGTGTCGGTGCTGAGGACCCGCAAGGCCATTTTATGGCACCTGAGGCCCAGCCCCTTGCATAGTGGTTTTAGCCATATCTTCCTAGCACCCCTATAAGCCGGGCAAGCGAAAAAGAAATGAGCCACAGACTCTTTGGGGGCTGCACACCCACGGCAGGATTTTGGTACATTGCCTAGATTGTACCACCCAGAGATAAATTCATTCACCGGGAGGGTCCCAAACCTGAGTTTTAGGTAAAGTGATCTATCCAATGTTACTTGTATGAAATCAAGGAAAGGTTCAAGTTTCCTTACCAGTTTAAACTCAAGGAACCGCTCTGTAAGGGGACCCCTTAAACCTCTACATGTGGCCACCTCCTAAACCCAGTCCCAATAGAGTTTCTTAATCACTAGCTTAGGTGGAGGAGTTTGGCTCATCCATGATTCACTCAAGCCCAGATTCAGGACGAGCTGCCTCAGCTTGCTCAACCACTTGATCTTGTTCCCCGAGTTGAGCGAAAGTAGTTCATCTAGAACTGCTGCATAATTGTGGAGCTCCCGGGTCCTTCTAAGTTGTACCCAGAAAAGTAACGGGCGCAGGCAGACGTTATCTTTTAAAGAGCGCCTCCCCATGTCTTGCCGTAATGGGTTTAGTGGGGTAGAAACAGGGAGGGACACCAGATCTCTCAAGAACTTATTTTCAGATGTAACTAGATTTTGTAAAGCGCGAACAATCACCCGTAAGGGTCTCTAGGCGCTGGGGGCCGTCGGGAAGATTAAGCAAGCTATTGCCCAGAGTCACATGGTGCTGGGCTAATTTGCCGCCGGAGCCGGGGATCGAACCGTGATCCCCAGAATCCAGCGTCAGTCACCCTGGCCGCGGCGCCACACCTGTGTTCTCGAACCCCCCCAGCTCGGATCCGTATAGTGCCGATGGTAACGCTTGGCCTTCATACACAGCGAGAGCCGGAGCTACAGGTTTGCTAGTCGACTCCCGCTGCTCCCTCAAAATAGCCCCTGACACTCGTTTATGATTAATAAGCATTTTGGCCATATGATCTTTCCAATTCATCCGTCTATTGACCCTAACCCCCAAATAGTCAAATGAATCTACCTAAATCTCTTGGAGGGTGAGATGGCCATAAGCTTTGTCTTAGAGGTATGGATGGTGAGGGCTCTATCCTTGCAGAACGCACTAAAACGATCTAGGAGCTTTTGGAGGCCTGTGGGGGTTTTAGAGATCAGTAGGGTGTCGTCCGCAAAGAGCAGGGTAGGTGTTTTTTACCCTGCCAGGGTTGGGGCATCGGTCGGTTCCTCCCTCAGGTGGTCCACCACACCATTCACAAAGAGGGAGAATAAGGTCGGTACCATAACACAACCCCGGCGGACTCCACTCCTCACCGACACTCTCTCTGTCAGTTGCCTTTGGGTACCCCATCTGATCCTAGCATAGTTCCCCTCGTGAAGTTTCACAATAAATCCCAGGAGAGACCTAGGGAAGCCCATCTTCTCTAGGATATCCCACAACCTGGCACGGGGGACTAGATCGAAAGCTGTTTTGAGATCTATAAAAGCCAGGTACAGGCTGCCCTTACCGATGGTCACGGCCTTCCAATAGATCGCAAAGAATCAGAAGACCTGATCCATCGTGCCCACTTTTGGCCTGAATCCCGCTTGGAAATGGGAAAGGACGTTCTCCACTTCCATCCAGACACCCACCCTGGAGATGATGACCCTGCCAACCACCTTCTGGATCACGTCTATTACACTGATCGGTCTGTAGTTGGCAGGGTCATCTCTCGCCCCCTTCTTATACACAGTTACAACCTCTGCTCCCTTCCACAAATCCGGCACTGGGTGGCCCTTAGAGATCAAGTTCATTATTAGGGCAATGAGTCTGGCCCAGGCTGCAGGTTCGTCCAGAAGAAGGTCCCCAGGAAGCCCATCAGGGCCCGTCGCCTTCCCCGGGGTGAGATGTTTAATGGCCAATGTTACCTCGGTGGTCAAACATGGATCTTCGAGCACCGAAGGCACACGGCCCTCGATGTCACAGGCTGGGGGGAAGGGGGGCATCACCTCTGCTCCGCCATACAAAGCAAGAAAGTAGGAATACCATTGTTGTTCTGTTATATGATACTAATGGGAACCATGCTCCGCCGTCTGGCCTTGGTGATCAAATCCCAGACAGAGAAGAATTCTTCATGTGGGCTGCAGATTTAAGGTCCTGCCAATGTTGTTCTTCCCACTCGCGCTTGGCTAGCACTAGTAACCCGGCATATTCCTTCCTAGCCGCTCTAACTAGTGAAGGATTCTTTTTAAGCAGGGCGTCTGATAACTCCTTCCTTTTTTCCCTGCACTGGTCCGTATATCAAGGGTTACTAGATTTTGCCTGTTTGGAGTTCGATCTACCCTTATTGCCCTGGATGATAAAATATTGGCCCACCTTCTCTATTGCATTTTTATAAACTAGAGAGAAGACGGGCCCTGAGCACTACCATTAGCCAATTCGAATTCCTCTAGGTCTGCAAACAGCTCAGCTAAATGCACCTTGATCCTACTGAGATTCCCTTCCTGAGATTGGACCTTGTCCCATTTCAGTCTACGATTGGAATTGTAGGGGACAACCTCTTTGGTTGTCCTCAGCGAGGCTTTATTCCCATTTCCGTTCAGTGTGCCCCACCTTAACTTCCAACATAAGGGGTTATGGTCACTGTCCTGGGAAGGTACTACCTCCATATCAATTAAATCTCGCCACAAGGTGACATCAAGTAGGATGTAATCTATTCTCGACGGGCCATTAAGCCTATTAAAAGTGTTTGCCCCGCCACGGTCTGAGCTTGTTCTGCCGATTAGCGCTCTTAGATTGTGTTCAATGGTCAGGGCATTAATCTGTATTGCCCTTGGGGACCATTTTCTGATTGGTGCTTGTGACAGGGCCGGTATAGACCATCTAGAGTCCTCGTCCTCTATACCCAGGGGATCATCTCTGCTTAGGGGTTCAAATGTACAGTTAAAATTCCCACCCACTATAGTTTTAGAGAGCGGGGGCATTTAGCTAATTCCTGCTCAAGGGTCGTTATTGTGCTTGACATTTGATCCCCTGGGGACCCTCTTGAATAAACATTAAATAGGTCAATCCTGCTCCCCTTGTTGTGCCCTGGGGATGAAAAGTGTAAAAAGTACTCGCTCCCTGATTCATGGACAGTGATATACCAATTCAATGCTATCTTTATCCAAACATGAAGGCCCCCTGCGGGTCTACCCTTCCCAGAGCTTATTGCGGGCGAGAAGAATGTTGCATAACCTGATTTGTACACTGGGAGCAAACTCCAGGTCTCTAGGAACATGCAGATATTGAACTTCTCGATAAACGCATTCCACTCTGGTAAGATTATCTTCTTTTGTAGCCCAGTCACGTTCCAAGATAGCAGGTGTATCACCCTATGAACCGTAGAGGGCAAGACTAATGCAACTCCCTTATTCCTGCCCTGCCCACAAGGATTTGGCTCCATGGTATCTACTAAGAGGCTCATTGGCTTCGGGGGGGAACTACTGTCGCCGTTGCACCCCGGGGCTTTATTGGCTTAATCCACCCACTACCAGAGTTGATCAAAGGACCCTGTCCCACTTGGCGTCATTCAACCTGCTCCAGTACGCTGAACCTATTCCTTTGTCGGAAATGTGAGAGAAGGGGGGTGAGCAGATGGCTGACCTCCCACGAGGTTAATCCCTGATGAGCGTTTGGTGGCGGGGTGTTCTGACCTTCCACCTGACAGATACCTCTATACTGTCTGGGATGGGTTATAGGATAAAAATATGAAAGATGCAGGGGAAGGATTTGTGTGTTTGCCCAAGATGGTGACCTACTGCAGATATAATCAACCGCATTTGTGCTCCTAAAATTGATCACTACACAATTCCCAACGATGTTTTTAGCCCCCGACCCAATCCACCCAACCCTTCTTACACAGAGTATTTCACCCGAGACCTCAGGACGAAGGGGCCTGTTTACATTGAGCCATTGTATGCATTTGTTTTTTAGCTCGGAATGGTCCTTGCTTTTACCCTGGCTTAAAGGGGGACCACCCCAAGAACCACCACGTAAGGCAAAGACTCAACCTTTAGGTCAAGAGTGGGTAGGGCTGGTAAGGTCCCCTCTTCCGGACCCTTGCTAGTAGAGCAAGGGTGGGGATTCAAGGACCCCAGCCTATATCCAGTAGGAGCCTTTGTCACTTGGGGTTTACCAGCAATCGCTTTACCAACCCCTAACGGCGGTACAAGAGGGACCGGTGAAGGATTTACTAATACCTTAGCCAACTCAACTGTTTTGTTTTCTCCTAGTGATATAGGTTTGGGATCACTAGGGATAGGGGGTGTACCCTTAATTGCGTTCCCCAATGAACCAGCCGGCTGGGATCTCCCTTGACCTAGACTATTAATTGCAGAGGTCAATCTGTCAAGCTTAGATGTCAAGGGTTTAAGGTGAGAACTGATAATCTGTTCAATATGGGTTTCTAGGTCAGATATAAGATGTGTAACCCACACTGGGGTACCTAGATTACGCAGCGGAGTTCCCGCAGTAGCCTGAACTCCAATAGCAGTAGTTGACAATTTTGTAACAGATTTCTTATTTTTCCTTTTTTTACTTTTCAAGTTGCATGTAGGTGCCCTTCTAACTCCAGAATGTGGGGGCGAGATAGGGACCACAGGCAAGTCAATTACATCATGGGCGATTTGTGCACATGGCAAGTCTGAAAAGGAACACATGAGAGATGAACTGAAATCCGGGGGAATCACAGTACCGGCCGAAAAGTCCCCAACGGTCTGGATCGGAGGGAACGCAGGGGTGATGGATAGGCGCCGTTCCGTGCTCTCTATTGCGGAAGCAACAACCCCGATCGTCTTCTGGAGCATCTTGTCAATTGCCGTAAGGGTAGGTAGGGGTTGTGCCGTAGTGGCCTGCAGCCTAGTGATACGGCGTGAGGGGACAGAATTTGACATTTTCCCTCTAATTAATCACTACTGCAACTGTATTGGTAAATCCCACTCAGTCTTATACATATGGTTTTGACCTCTTAATATTCCAGATTACTTATGGCAGTAAATGATAAAACTGCCTCAAAGCATATTACAATCATGTAATGGTGACGAGGATGGTATAGCTCCAAAAGTACCTTTATATCAAAAGCAGTGTGAGAAGTTGGCCTGGTATATAATGCTCACTAATTCTTAGTGATCGCTTTGTACCATGCCAAGCAACCCTTATGATGATGGTTGTAATTCAACCTTGTAGACCAGTTATCCTAGTGGTAACGTGGACAAAGCAGTCTTAGGCTAAACTCTGAAAGGCATGTGAAGCCAGCTGTTATACCATACACAACCCCCTTGAATACCAAATGAAAGGGACACCACACAGATATATATTAAAAATATATATTGATTTATTAACTATAAAATCCCCTGGACTCTTTATGAGCACAGAAGCACAAGCTTTAAATCACAAGACAGTTTAAAATATACAAAAGTTGCACAATATGGATGAGCCCTAGGGGCCACCTAAACCATATACTAAGAAAGTGGTATAAGAGATACCAGGAGGAAAGTGAAGAGGCCTAGGGCCTTGGGAATCGCTGGAGCTATTCGAGACTAGCAATAACTAAGTCGGGAGAGGCCCACGGGACTCGGGTGCAGTGTTCAAAGTGCACGCACTTTCCAATGCAAAGTCTATGGTGCGTAAAAAGTACAAAGTTAGTTTAAGGGCACTTCCGCTGAACCTAGAGGAACAAAACTTAAGACACAGACCCTAGAGGTGTGTACCAGTGTAGGGACACCGGCTTTGCAATGTTACCTCACCCACAGGAAGTGGGTGCACAGGGTCGAAGTGGCGTTGGGTTTTGACACGCAGGTTCTTGGCGCTTGAAGCTGAAGATGCTGCAGGCGATGTGAAGGAGAAGTGTCCGGTGGATCCAAGGGTGGATCTGAAGTGGTGAAGACCTGAAAGCAGAGGGGACAATGTTCAAAGTCACTGACCAGTGACCACTGTGGAACCAGATTGGAACCAGGCAAAGTCGGGTGCAAACAGGTGATGAGGTGTTGCTTCTCTCTGCAGCCACGTGGACACGAAGAGGTCAAGGACGTCCAGGAGTCAATCACGAGCTGTCCCTCGAAGGCTCTAGCTGATGGCGGTGTCGGCAACTCGATTGAAGCAAACAAGCCTTGGCTAACGCAAGCCACGGGGAAAGTGAAAAAGGCTTATTACTCGGACCAGCAAGGTCAGAGCAGGTACTCCTTTCTACAGGAGTGAGGGCAGGTCTGGAGCAACCAGACCCACAGTGTAAATCGTAGGTTTCGTCGCCAAGATGGCCGCTGATCACGTGACAAGCGGCCGGGATGGCGAGTCGAGTGGCACAAAGCAAAAGGGCCCCACGCAGATCGTGGAGATGCTGGAGGGCTGATCTTTGGTGCAAATGCTGCTCGGTTGTGGGGCTTCTCAAACCCCAAAGCACAGAGTCGAGGGTGCCTCGGGTGCTGCGCAGTCAGCGTCTCGGGGGTCTTTCAAGATGGCCGCTCCCACGTCTCTCGGTGCCTCCACGGGTCCCTTCTTTGCAGGGACTGTGGATCGGGCTGTGAGAAGTCTGGGAAGCTGGGTCTTGTCAGGCTCTGGGCTCGGGCTCCGGCGGGAGGCGGCGGCAAAGCAGACGTCGAGTTGCTGGTTGGTACCTGTGTTCACAGGGTGGCCACTCCTAGGCCACAAGGGAGATTCTCTTCAGTCTTCTGTGCAGCAGAATGTCGAAGTCTAGTCTTCTTCTTCGTGTAAAGTTGATTCAGGATGATCTGCTGTGCAATGGCACTGCTCCCCCTCTTATTCCCAATCTAGGGGGTGGATCACCTACTAGGTCCCTCCTCTGGGAGGAACCAAGGAAGGGGGGCGGTTACACCCCTTTTCCTTTGTCCAGCTCCGCGCCAGGACTGGGGCTGGAAGGCCCCAGAACCGGTTTGGACTGGCCTATGCACGGGGACACCTTGTGTGCCCCGGGCATGTCTGATTCTATTCAGCCCTGTCCTACCCAATACACAAAATCCTGTCTGGGGTGGTGCTCGCACCTCCCAAGGCAGGAAACCCTTTGTCCAGGCCACCATCTGCCGAGTTTCGGTCAGCAGCAGGAGGCCAGACTTGTGTCTGTGGTGGCAGCGTCCATTTTGTGAAGCTGAGGCTCTGTTTAACTTTAACCGGGGTTAAGGCTACACACATGTCGTATCCCTCTAGAAGGGTGGAATGCTATCCCCGTCGCCAGAATTGGCGAGGGGATAGTATTCCAATTCGTATGACACCTTACTCGACATGTTTTGATAAAGCCAAACCAAAGATAGCATTTAACCGCGAGGATTATAATGCACTTAAGAGTATATGGTATGGCAATATCCCGGAACAGCTTAGGGAGTGGTTCCCGACAGCTGCAGACAGGCTCAGCTCATGCTAGAGCACCATCTCACATATTTCCAAGCACTCTGCCTCCAGGATTGATGAGGCCTTCCATAGGAGTGGCTGATAGGAATATATGTGTCCAGTTTAGGGTTAGGCACAGGCATACTGTACCTAAGTAAGAGGTGATTACACCAACTTACCCCAGCTGAGTGATCAGCCAGTTGTGTCAAATATGGAGGCCAGGCCAGGGGTGGCACAATACGTGCTGCAGCCCCTGGTAGGCCTTGGATACACCTATGCCCTGGGCACCTAGGGTGCACTAATACAGGGGCTCATAAGGTGAACCAGTTCCAATTCGTAATGCACCTAGAGTGCATTGGCAGTAATTTAGAGAGAGAACAGCAGGCTGTGGGTCTGATTAGCAGGCCCACAGCCACATTAAGTCAGAAACCAGTGAAGCAAAAAGCAAAAATTTGGGGTGACCATAGGATAGCAGACCCTACTCTCCTACATAACCCCCCCCCCCCCAAACGCAGGGACATTAGACTAACCTTGACCAGTTGTGTCTTCATGTTCTAAGTGGAAGTACCTGGAGAGACCATCTGCGTTGCCATGGTCAGTCCCTGGGCGGTGCTCCACTGTAAAGTCCATCCCCTGTAGGGAAATGGACCACCTGAGTAGTTTGGGGTTTTCACCCTTCATCTGATTAAGCCATAGGAGGGGCTTATGGTCGGTCTGAATCTTGAAGTGAGTACCAAACAAGTATGGTCTCAACTTCTTCAGGGCCCACACCACAGCAAAGGCCTCCCTCTCTATAGCTGACCAACGTTTCTCTCTGGGGGTCAGCCTTCTGCTAATGAAAGCAATGGGCTGGTCCTGGCCATCTACATTAAGCTGTGAAAGCACTGCTCCCACTCCCAACTCAGAAGCATCTGTTTGGACAATGAACTCTCTTGAGTAGTCAGGACTCTTCAGGATAGGTGCAGAGCACATGGCCTTCTTCAGGTCATCAAATGCCTTTTGACAGATTTCTGTCCACTGAACCTTTTTGGGCATCTTCTTAGATGTCAGATCATTAAGAGGAGTCACAATGGACCCATAGTTCTTAACAAACTTCCTGTAGTACCCAGTCAGGCCCAAGAAAGCTCTGACCTGAGTCTGGGTAGTTGGAGGGGACCAGTCCTTGATGGTCTGGATCTTACTCTCCAGTGGTTGAACTTGGCCTCCACCTACAAGGTGGCCCAGGTATACAACCTTGCTCTGCCCTATCTGGCACTTTGTTGCCTTGATAGTGAGGCCTGCCTTCTGCAGAGCCTCAAGCACTTCCTTCAGGTGGACCAGGTGATCCTCCCAGGTGGAGCTAAAGACAGCAATATCGTCCAGATAAGCTGCACAAAAGTCATTCAACCCAGTGAGGACTTGATTCACCAACCTTTGGAAGGTGGCAGGTGCATTTTTCAAACCAAAGGGCATCACCACAAACTGATAATGCCCACTAGGGGTAGAAAATGCTGTTTTGGCTTTAGACTCCTCAGCTAACCTGATTTGCCAGTAGCCAGCTGTCAAGTCAAATGTGCTCAAATATTTGGCAGAAGCCAACTTGTCAATGAGCTCATCTGCCCTTGGAATAGGGTGTGCATCTGTCCTGGTGACAGCATTGAGTCCTCTGTAATCCACACAGAACCTCATCTCTCTCTTGCCATCTTTGGTGTGAGGTTTGGGGACCAGAACCACTGGGCTAGCCCAGGGGCTCTCTGAAGGCTCAATGACACCTAATTCCAGCATCTTTTGCACCTCAGTCTTTATACAGTCCCTGACGTGGTCAGGTTGCCTGTAAATCTTGCTCTTTACAGGAAGACTGTCACCAGTGTCCACCACATGTGTACACCAGTTAGTCTGACTGGGTGTCAAGGAGAACATATGCCTGTATGCCTGTAGAACTTGTCTGCAGTCATGTTGCTGATGTTCAGTGAGGCTGCCACCTAAGGCCACACCATCAACTGAGCCATCCTCAGGGTTCTGAGTGAGCAGGTCTGGGAGAGGGTCACTCTCTTCCTCCTGTCCCTCATCTGTAGCCATGAGCAAGCCCATGTCTGCCCTGCTGACATATGCCTTCAATCTGTTCACATGGAGCACCCTGTGGGGGCTCCTGGGAGTTCCTAGGTCCACCAAGTAGGTAACCTCTCCCTTCTTCTCCAGAATTGTATGGGGTCCAGACCATTTGTCTTGGAGTGCTGCTGGGGCCACTGGCTCCAACACCCATACCTTCTGTCCAGGCTGAAATTCAACAAGGACAGCCTTTTGGTCATGCCAAGCTTTTTGTAATTCTTGGCTAGCCTCAAGGTTTTTAGATGCCTTTTCCATGTACTCTGCCATCCTGGAGCGGAGACCAAGTACATAGTCCACTATGTCCTGTTTAGGCTTTTTGAGAGGTAACTCCCATCCTTCCTTCACTAGACACAGGGGTCCTCTTACAGGGTGCCCAAACAACAATTCAAAGGGGCTGAAACCAACCCCCTTTTGAGGGACCTCTCTGTAAGCGAACAAAAGGCAGGGCAGAAGGATGTCCCATCTTCGCCTGAGCTTTTCAGGTAATCCTTTAATCATGCCCTTTAGGGTCTTGTTAAATCTCTCAACAAGCCCATTGCATTGTGGGTGATAAGGAGTGGTGAACTTGTAGTTGACACCACATTCCTTCCACATAGCTGTCAAATATCCAGACATGAAGTTGGCACCTCTATCTGATATTACCTCCTTAGGAAACCCCACTCTGGAGAAGACTCCAAGTAAGGCCCTGGCCACAACAGGAGCTGTTGTGGTCCTAAGTGGAATTGCCTCTGGGTACCTGGTGGCATGATCCACTACCACCAGTATGAATCTGTGCCCAGATGCTGTAGGGGGATCCATTGGACCAACAATATCAATCCCCACTCTTTCAAAGGGAACCCCCACCACAGGTAGTGGTATCAGGGGGGCCTTTGTTGTTCCACCTGCTTTACCACTGGCTTGGCAGGTTTCACAGGAGCGACAAAACTCCTTGGTGTCTTCAGACATGTGAGGCCAGTGAAAATGAGGGACAAGCCTGTCCCAGGTCTTGTTCTGGCCTAGGTGTCCTGCTAAAGGAATATCATGGGCCAAGGTGAGTAGGAAGCCCCTAAATTGCAGAGGTATAACCAACCTCCTGGTAGCACCAGGCTTGGGGTCTCTAGCCTCTGAATAAAGGAGTCCATCGTCCCAATATACTTTATGGGCACCTTGAGCATTCCCAGCAGCCTCAGCAGCAGCCTGCTGTCTGAGGGGTTCAAGAGAAGGACAGGTTAACTGAGCCTGCCCCAAGTCTGCCCTAGAAGGTCCCCCTGTCCCCAGAAACTCAACCTGATCAGGTTCAAGTTCTTCAGGGACAGTTCCTTCAGGGGTCTCAAGATCAGTTTCCTGTGAAGCCTGATCCTCACTTGTAGGCAGTTGGGAAGGCGCAGCCTTAACCCTCCTGTTCTTCTTCTTGGGAGGTACTTGGTCCATTGTTCCAGGATCCAATACCTGAGGTTCAGAGAGGCACTTTTTGGCCTGTGACCTGGTCACAGCAAGGACATGTGATGATATCCCTAACATCTCTGCATGAGTCCTGTACTCAACTTCTGACCATAGAGAGTTCTCCAGGTCATTGCCCAACAAACATTCTACTGGGAGATCAGCACTAACCACAACTTTCTTTAGGCCAGTTACCCCTCCCCAGGAAAAGTTAACAAGTGCCACACTATGTGTAGTAGTGACATTGCTGGCATTGGTCACCAGGTAATCATCGCCTGGCATGTATTGTCCAGGGTCCACAAAGTTAGGTGTCACCATAGTGACACTGGCACATGTGTCCCTGTAAGCTTGAGCCACTTTATTGTTGATCAAAGGCGTCTGTCTGTATTTGCCCAGATTACTGGGACTTATGTCAGGGACAAAATCTATGTCCCCTTCACAAACCAGAACAGCCTGTGTAAGGGTTCTGACTAGGTCAGAATCTCCTTCAGTTCCCAAAGTGATACCCACTAATCCCTTGGCTTGAGGACCAGCACTGCTAACTGTACTAGTGGGTGCAGGTGCCTTAGGGGCTGCAGTGCTGGGGGCTCCACCCTTTTTACACTCACTTGTCCAGTGAGAGGTGTTTTTACAAGTTTTACACCAGGGTTTCTTCTGACCTTCTTTCTTCTTCTTCTTGGAAGTTTGGGACCCACCCTCTGTCTCAGTTTGGGGCCCTGTTGAAGACTTCTGGTCTTTAGCTTTCTGCTCCCCACCCTTCTGGTCTGTTTTCTTCTGGTCGCCACCCTGGTTCTGGTTCTGGTTCTTTTGCTTAACTCTGGTTCTTACCCATTTATCTGCCCTCTTTCCCAATTCTTGGGGAGAGGTCAAATCTGAGTCAACCAAATGTTGATGCAACTGCTGGTTCTGACAATTATTTAAAATTTGTTCTCTCATCAGCAAATTATACAATCCTTCATAGTCTGTAACCTTGCTTCCCAGCAACCATCCCTCCAGAGCCTTAGTGGCACACTCAACAAATTCAGACCAGTCCTGAGTCTGTGTCTTCTGGGTATCTCTGAACATTAACCTGTACTGTTCAGTGGTTAAGCCCAACCCATCAATCAGAGCACTCTTCAGGACCAGGTAGTTTCTAGAATCCCCATCACTAACTGTGAGGAGTCTGTCTCGGCCTCTACCTTCAAAGGAGAGCCACAAGATTGCTGCCCACTGCTCCTGAGGAATCTGCTGTACTCTGCAGGCTCTCTCCATTGCAGTAATCCATTTATGGATATCATCCCCAGCTTTGTAGGGGGGCACAATCTTACTCAGGTTTCTGTTATCAAAAGACCTGTCTTTATCCTTGTGGATATTGCTGCCACCAGTGGGTTCTATTACCCCACTCTCTCTAGGCTGTCTTGCTCTAGCAAGTTTCTCCTTGGCCAGGGCAACCTCTAACTCTTGCCTCTGGATCCTAAGCTCAGCCTCTCTCATCTTGGCCTCATGTTCCCTTCTCTGAGGGCTAGTCATCTCCTTCCTGGAGTGACCATGAGAGCCTCTAGAGACATGGGAGGTATTGGATTCACCTGAGTGATTCCTCCTCCTCCTATGCCCCTGGTTAAGTCCACCTGGGGGTCTGAATGGGTTGTTACCTGATTCAGTCCCAAATAGGCTTAAGTTAGCCTGGTTCAGTCTACTGACCAGCACCTGACTATCTCTGTCATCTTCTGACTCACTGCTTTCCACCTCCTCCTCCTCTTCTTCTTCCTCTACATCTACCTGAGGAGCTCCAGTGGTGGAGGCTTCCTCATCTACCAGGATGATAGGGGCAGGGGGGTCTACAGTGTCATCCTCTGAAGGATGGCCTCCTTCAGCATCCCCTGTGGGGTTTGCTTTAGAGGGCTTTAGAGTCTCAGACTGGTCTAAGAGCTCTCTTAGGTGGTCTGTAGTAGGGGAAGGCCCTGTCTTCAGACCCCTTAAGACACAAAGCTGTCTTAATTCCTTAAAGGAAAAAATAGCAAATTTGGATGGTGCCCTTGGAGGGTCACTCTCAACAGAGACATTCCCAGTGGAACCCTCTGCTCCAGACATTGCTCTAGTGTGGGTGGATGTGTTGCAATCTACCTACACTGGTGTTTACCTACTAAACCTATCTAGTAGTTGTAGCTAGGGTGTGCTACTCCCTTTGCTCTACAACAACTAAGTTCAGTAGAACTTAAGTATACTAGTCTTGTTTTATATGTACCTAGCAGGTACCTGTATGATCTTTCAAATGATAATCTCAAAGATTGTAATGGTAAAACAACAGCAAGCTCAGATCCCACCGCTGCCACCAATGTGAGAAGTTGGCCTGGTATATAATGCTCACTAATTCTTAGTGATCACTTTGTACCATGCCAAGCAACCCTTATGATGATGGTTGTAATTCAACCTTGTAGACCAGTTATCCTATTGGTAACGTGGACAAAGCAGTCTTAGGCTAAACTCTGAAAGGCATGTGAAGCCAGCTGTTATACCATACACAACCCCCTTGAATACCAAATGAAAGGGACACCACACAGATATATATTAAAAATATATATTGATTTATTAACTATAAAATCCCCTGGACTCTTTATGAGCACAGAAGCACAAGCGTTAAATCACAAGACAGTTTAAAATATACAAAAGTTGCACAATATGGATGAGCCCTAGGGGCCACCTAAACCATATACTAAGAAAGTGGTATAAGAGATACCAGGAGGAAAGTGAAGAGGCCTAGGGCCTTGGGAATCGCTGGAGCTATTCGAGACTAGCAATAACTAAGTCGGGAGAGGCCCACGGGACTCGGGTGCAGTGTTCAAAGTGCACGCACTTTCCAATGCAAAGTCTATGGTGCGTAAAAAGTACAAAGTTAGTTTAAGGGCACTTCCGCTGAACCTAGAGGAACAAAACTTAAGGCACAGACCCTAGAGGTGTGTACCAGTGTAGGGACACGGGCTTTGCAATGTTACCTCACCCACAGGAAGTGGGTGCACAGGATCGAAGTGGCGTTGGGTTTTGACACGCAGGTTCTTGGCGCTTGAAGCTGAAGATGCTGCAGGCGATGTGAAGGAGAAGTGTCCGGTGGATCCAAGGGTGGATCTGAAGTGGTGAAGACCTGAAAGCAGAGGGGACAATGTTCAAAGTCACTGACCAGTGACCACCGTGGAACCAGATTGGAACCAGGCAAAGTCGGGTGCAAACAGGTGATGAGGTGTTGCTTCTCTCTGCAGCCACGTGGACACGAAGAGGACAAGGACGTCCAGGAGTCGATCACGAGCTGTCCCTCGAAGGCTCTAGCTGATTGCGGTGTCGGCAACTCGATTGAAGCAAACAAGCCTTGGCTAACGCAAGCCACAGGGAAAGTGAAAAAGGCTTATTACTCGGACCAGCAAGGTCAGAGCAGGTACTCCTTTCTACAGGAGTGAGGGCAGGTCTGGAGCAACCAGACCCACAGTGTAAATCGTAGGTTTCGTCGCCAAGATGGCCGCTGATCACGTGACAAGCGGCCGGGATGGCGAGTCGAGTGGCACAAAGCAAAAGGGCCCCACGCAGATCGTGGAGATGCTGGAGGGCTGATCTTTGGTGCAAATGCTGCTCGGTTGTGGGGCTTCTCAAACCCCAAAGCACAGAGTCGAGGGTGCCTCGGGTGCTGTGCAGTCAGCGTCTCGGGGGTCTTTCAAGATGGCCGCTCCCACGTCTCTCGGTGCCTCCACGGGTCCCTTCTTTGCAGGGACTGTGGATCGGGCTGTGAGAAGTCTGGGAAGCTGGGTCTTGTCAGGCTCTGGGCTCGGGCTCCGGCGGGAGGCGGCGGCAAAGCAGACGTCGAGTTGCTGGTTGGTACCTGTGTTCACAGGGTGTCCACTCCTAGGCCACAAGGGAGATTCTCTTCAGTCTTCTGTGCAGCAGAATGTCGAAGTCCAGTCTTCTTCTTCGTGTAAAGTTGATTCAGGATGATCTGCTGTGCAATGGCACTGCCCCCCCTCTTATTCCCAATCTAGGGGGTGGATCACCTACTAGGTCCCTCCTCTGGGAGGAACCAGGAAGGGGGGCGGTTACACCCCCTTTCCTTTGTCCAGCTCCGCGCCAGGACTGGGGCTGGAAGGCCCCAGAACCGGTTTGGACTGGCCTATGCACGGGGACACCTTGTGTGCCCCGGGCATGTCTGATTCTATTCAGCCCTGTCCTACCCAATACACAAAATCCTTAGCAAGTAACCGCGAGGATTATAATGCACTTAAGAGTATATGGTATGGCAATATCCCGGAACAGCTAAGGGAGTGGTCTATGGGTGAGGGGGGGCTTTGGCACCAACACCCACCGGGATAGCAACGGGGCACCAATGTGGAGGGGGTGGGGGGGAGAGGCAGGGGGTGGGGGCACGCTCGTGAGGGAGGCTGGCTCTCGGTGCTGAGGCTCAGTGGAGGGGTGCGAGGAGTCAGTGGGGGCTGCCAAGACCAAAGGGGGGTAGATGCAGCCCCTGGGGGGAGCGGCACAGACAGGCGGTGATCCTCGGCAGGCAGGACAGTGTCCTCCCCCCACTGCAGACGAGCTCCTCGGGCTGGGTGGGGCTAGGCTCGAAGGGGGGGCAGCGAGAGGGAGCGCGGGAGGCCCATGCTAGGAGTGGTTCACATTGTACATGTCAGGGTAGAAGAGGGGAGGGGGCCCGAGGCTCTGGAACTGGGAGCGGAGTTTGCGGGCCGACCGACACGCCCCCGCAGGGGACCCTCATAAGAGGGCGGCCCCCTTAGTGCCACAAGATGGCACACTGGGCAGCCCAGTGTTCTGCGACCCCTGCTCGGGTCACGCTCGTCACTTCCGGACGGGTTGGGGGGTGGGGGAGAGGCATAAATTCTTCCCCCGCCCACCTGGTGGCCTCTTTGTCCCCTCACCCTGTCGCCGTTTGGCTCGTCTTGGTCTCGCGGCGGGTTTCGTAACCTCGAGTTTCCGGTGAGTGTTTGTTGTTTTCTGTCCCCGAGCCTGCATGCGTGTGGGTACGAGAGCTGCCTCGTGAGGCACAGTCTCCCGGCGGGGCTCGGGAATCAGACAGAAGTGGGATAGAGTGTTGGGCGAATGCGCATATGACGCTAAGAGTTGTGCAAAGACTGTAGGGCCCAGTTTGTGATGCTGGCAGTGCCGGGGGTCGGTTCTGGCGTGTGTTTTGTGGCAGGCGTTGGGAACGGTGGTCGGAGCAGAGGCCCAACTTCCGCTGCGCCATAGTTGAGGATCGAGGCTCCTCTCATCTGCACCTGGTGCAGCTCGGCCACTGCTTTCCTATGTTGGATTACGGGTGGTTGGAGCAGTAAGAGCAGGCGACGGACTGAGCTTTCTTTTGCGCTAGGTCTTAGTACCTTAAGACATCATCTCCGTCGCTCCTAGGTTCGGAGGCAGAATTTTTCCGCCTCAGGCGGGTTGAGTTTTGGGCAGTGCTGGCATATTTTGTCATCTTGCTTAGACTAATCTAGCAGACCTAGGGTTCGTAAACGCATCAGGATACTCTGCTCAGAGGAGGGGGGATAGCTCCCCTGGTAGTAAGACGCACCCAGACTGTCCGTTTCCGGGTGCGCAGGAACGCTAGCATATATATTGGTTTAGTCAGTGCGCTACCAGCTGCCTTTAGCAGGTCTTGTTCCCCCTTTTCAGTGGTCATTTTCTCTCTTCCTCTTCCCACTCCATGCGCGGGGTGGGGGGTTGGGGAAGCGCTAATGGAGGGGCCAAGCCCGGCCTCGTGCTTAGCGGCGTGCCTCCGGGTCCCTCAGGAGTAAATACGTGCTTTCTTTGCAGAGGTCTCTTTGTGGGAGTTAAGGAAAGTGTTTACGTGGCCATGTTTGGTGCAGCTGCCTTCCTGACTCTATGGTCTCAAATATGCCCAGGCTCTTCTCACGACGGTCATCGGGTGTCTCCTGCCTACTTGGGGCTCTCTGCCTGGGGTTAAGGCATAGTTTTGCATTAGGGTTGGCCAGTGTCGGATTTGAGAACCACAGCAGTGTAAGGTGTTGAGAGTGTATACAGATCGGAACGTCGCTGGCAGGCAGGCAAACACTGCCTCGGGTTTAAGGAGGTCAAAACGCTGGGTGGCATGATGCCCTTGTGCTGTCGAGCCCTGGCTGGGACAGGGGTGGTGCCAACATACGACGCCGAGGGGCTGGGGGCTCTGGCAAGAGCCTTCAGTATCTGGTTGGACAATAGACTTTTTTTCATTGAAGCATGTTGAAGTTAGCTGATTTTAGCGGTACGGTGTTATGTGTTTAGTTGCCGCCATGTCCATACTATATCACAGTAACAGGTGTGTTTTAGTCCAGCCCCGTGCCGCGGTGGGTTATGGCATATATGAGCTGGCTGAATTTCTCTTTTTCAACTTTCTGCTATTCCTGTGGTTTTTCTTTGATCTGATAGCGAGCTGCCCCATGCACTTACTGTCGTTTCCCTCATCTCGCCTTCCGGATGGCCTAGCACTTCTTCGGTTCTCGGGGAGGAGCTGGTATTCCCATTTCTGGACTTATTATCCTGCGTATTGCTTTGTCGCTTGCTGTCGGGCATGTTCATGTCCTACTTATTTATGTTACGGGTGTTACTTCCCCCCGCAAGGGATACGTCCAGTCTCGGTGTTTCCTGCTCCTTGGACAGTGAATACAGGTTTTGCTTCGAAATGTGGCAGGCTGAGTTCGTGCAAGCGGTGGTTAATGTTCCTAGGATGGCTTCACCTGCAATACGGGTCGGAGTCTCCACAACCTTGGGTGTGGTTGCGGTTGTAAGCTATGCATCGCGGCTGGTCCCGGCACGTCGGCACTGACAGGCAGGGTTCTGTTCCTGGTGTCGATCTGGTTTAAAAACAAAATAAATAAATAATTGTTTCCAATTGTCTAACTTGGAGTTAAGCGTGTCTAGCTGGTTATTGATCATTAGCACACCCGGGGTGCGCTTTCACCGCTGCCATGCGTGGAGTGGGAGCTTGCTTTGTCTACACTGTCCGGAGGAGGGGCCCAGGCAGTGTTGCAGCGCCACTAAGAGAGTTTATGTTAGGTAATTACAGGGTCCTGTCTGTCCCTCTCAGCTAACTTGGTGTCAGCGTGTCCCGACTTCTCCGAGTGCAGCGCCCAACAGGGACAGTCTCACACGTGGACCACGGCAACCTTGCAGGGAGCCATCATGGAGAGCAGCATGAATGAGTGCCAGGGTTTCCCCTGAACTATCCTGACTAATAAGTGCGGCGAACATCTTCGCTTTCTTCCTTGTATAACTATTTCACAATGTTTACTTTTATGCCAAGTGTTTATGTGTAATTTTATGCTGTTTGGATTTCTTCACACTTGGTTTTATCTAGTATATAAGTGGGACTAGGTAGGCGTGCACATTTAGTTTGAGTCTGCTGAGGTGAATGCATACAGCAACACATCTCCTGTGTATTCCAGGTGTGGGGCAGACAAGGGGGACAGAGGGTGCTTGGCAGCTTGCAGAGAACTGGGAGCTGGGGGAGTGCGAGTGTTGGCAGGTGGTGGCAGCTCAGCCAGAGGCTTGTTTCTTCTTGTTTTGAGGTAACGCTTCTCACCTCACATGGCCGGTTCTTTTTCCTCTGTTTCATTAGTCCGTCTCTTCTCATGGACCCCTACGCCTCTGATGCTGTGCTAGATACTGAGCTGTAATCCGGCTGGAATGTTCATGTCTGTGATAGGCCGGGTCGATAAAGTTTTGTCTTGACCGTCTTTCAGGTCAGTACAGGGTCCAGTTTAATAGCGGTTTATAAATAGAGTGAGGGAGTTGAGAACCCTGCAAACCTACAGACTTAAGGGCCCTCCCGTGTTGGTGCTTTTTAGCGGGGGTACGTTCGCCGTAAGGGTTTTGTTCTCCAATTGGGGCATCGTCTGATAGTTACATGGGGTTTTCCCACCTTCATTCGGGCTTGCTCACGAGTAAGTGTCTATCGAGTCGACGACACTGTCACACTGAAATCATGGAAAGGTCACTTCTATCAACACACCTCTGTGGCAGCTATCATCTTGGCATGCGATCCCAAATCTTAATTATGCCTTTAAATAGCGCAGACTTTACCCGAAGGTGTCATGCGCTTCTCATTAGGAACAGAACGGATACATGGGAGCACTATAAGTGAACACCTTACAAAAGCAAACGCTAAGTTACATGAAGCAAGGTGACAAACGGGGGCATATAATACAAGAAGGAGCTAACGTTGCTTTACAGGAAGAAAGAGTGTCATGAGTGCAAGTTACAAAAGCGTTACAAAAGCGTACAAAGTACAAGTAGAGGTATAAGACTGCAATACATGTCAGACACTCAAACACAAGAACAAACGTTACGTAAGCATTGGTGGCACTTGTGCAAGTACTGGAAGCAAACACGATGTAAGAGGTAGCAAATAGTGTGTTACAAGATAAAAGTGACGTGTGCATGTTACAAAAGAGGACCAATAACCGGTAGAAGGATAACACTGCAATGAATGGCAGACTCTCTAACCACAAGACCACTCTGGGAAGACACTTCTATTGTCAATGAGAATAGAACTTGCTATAATAAAAGGTCATCCTTCAGGTATTAGCGAGGGCATGAATTGAATTTGGAAGTGTCTTTAAAGTAGGAGAACTTTGAGGTCAGTTTGAAGGCCTGGGAAGAGGAGGTGTTCCTAGGTAGAATGGTAAGGGGCCGAGTTAAGATGTAATTCTAAATCACACACACCAAAGTACAATGGTCATTATCAGACTTTGCATTTGAATAATTGACTTAGTTTCAAGACACAACACTACACTACTGCCTCGGACGGTACGCAAGTGTTTTCCCCACCCAACTCCTTCCGAGAATGTAACTTGGACAAACTAGTTCTCGTAACTGACAAACAGGCTTGGCCTGGTACATTGGGGGGCATTGACGGCCCCTGCCTCATTGCAGACAATATATATTGGTATATGAGCGGGGGCAGGGTTTCTAATGGATGTTTTATGTCTCACATGCAGGAACCGCGCTGGAGAACCGCCCGACTCACATGGGGGGCCACCTGAACTATCAACAGGTATAAGGGTAATGCACACTGGGGGGAGGCCAGTAAACTAGGGTCTGGGACACCCAGGTTCCCTCCAGGAGTCATTACTGTCCCTGTTGTGGGGCGCGCAGGTTAAGCCCCATGGAAGTAATACATTAGTAGTCAACTGGTGAATCTGAGCAGAGCAGGTAGTTCCTGTGCACTACTGGGATGTTTTCTCTTTTAAAACAACTGATGAGTCTGGGCAATTTGTTGATTTACTAGGAAATTAATTGGGGTGTTCGCTCGGTAAGCAATGGCACAGTGTGGACAAACCCCGTGAATGGGTGTGTGGCATCCCCTGTGACAAAATTGAAATGTGTTTTCTTTTAAACAATTGGTGTGTCTGGGCATCTCATGCATCCCATGTGTAATAATGGAATGTGTTCTTTTGTACAGCAACTGGTGCGCAAGTAAGGGGCACTGTTCCAGGTGATCGAGTTAGCAATAGGCTTACCGGTCAGTGCTGGTTAGGGGCTGTTTTCATGGATTTGTTCTGTCTTCCAGAAACGCACGGGTTTCATTCTATTTTGGTTAAACCATGCCTAGCAGACCGGCCTGCCAGGGCTTGGAACAGATACAGGGGAAGAACACACTGGGGCCATTGTGTGGGGTTCTGGGTCAGCACGTCCAGGGTTGGAGTGTAACCTTTTCCTAAATTCAGGAAAATCGGATCAAGGACACAGGCACCACTCTGAGAAGGACAGGTGGGAACGGAAGCAGGAATTGCCAGGGTGTGCTCCGGGCCAGGAGCCTGAATGCTGTTCCGGGTTAAGTGCTCTTGGGGGGCAAGGTTGCAACTCGGTTCAGAATTCTCGTAGGGGAGAAGTAGAAGCAGTGTGAAGTGTAGCGGTTGTGCAATTGCCATGACATCCTTACACTTCAGCTCAGTTGTGCTCATTTACCTTTTTCAGCCACTGGCCTCAACTCATAGATGACAGGAGGGATAACCACACAGGTAGATTGGCAGAAGACTGGTATGGTAATTATTAGGGGGTGCCCAGGGGTCTTTGCCAGAAGTTATCTGAAGGTCAGTACTTGTAACACACTATAGGGTTTGCAGACAGCAGGGGAGAGGGCCTGCCCAGGGGCACCGTCCCTCAATTGTCACTAAATAGCACTGTCTGGCTTTCAGTGAAGACCGCTACAACAGCCACGGGGTAAGTCGAGATCATTGGTGACTATTGCCGTTGGTTTTATTGGTTTGTTGTAAATTCTGGTGCCCAGCATATTTAGACACGTATTGTCACGTTACGGCCGGATGGGTTGTGTCTTAGCAGGAGGGCCTACGATTGATTTGGCTGGGTTTCACTTGTAGGGTACAGATGTGGGCAGGTAATAACCACAGACTTAAAATGAACTGCTGGGGTTCACATGCAGTGGAGGGCCCTTGGCTAGGTGCACTAGTAATCGTTCGGGCTGAGTCAGATTCTTTTAGTCGTTATTCAGGAGCTAAGGTGGGGAGATCGTAGGCAGTATCTCCACGCCGGGAAGTACACAGTGAGAAAGTAGTAGTGTCCCAAGTTGCCCAACCTGATATATACAATTGTTAATAGCCACCTTGGGTCCAACAAGTGCCCAATCGGGGTGACTGGTCAAGAGACAGACATTAATAGTTACTCGGCACAGTGTACTAGAAGGGAGATTGCCTAAGAAGGTCCCAACTAGCCTTATACGCATGATGGAGACAATTAGTGACATGCCCAAGAGGTAAGCCTTGTGTTGTAGGGACGGGATGCCAAGGGAGGTAGCTTGGTCAGCCTACACAGGCAGGTGATTTCCGCAGGGGCTTAGCTAAGCTTGCGGCCAGGCAGGGGCTTGCACAACCAAGGTGATTACATTAAGGGCAAGCACGCACCAAGTGATGGATGCTCAAGTCTATTCAAGACAGACAATAACACCTGCGCATTAGCCAGGGAGCGGGCAGTGGTGGTAGCTGCCAGTTAAATTGCGAATTGCGGTGCAATAACCTGAGGAGAACGTGGGGTCAACATAATTTGGCTACAATGATTGAAGAAGGTTGTTTTGGCGGTCCGACTGCCCAAAAAGGGTCAAGTGTTTTGCGTTCATGTGTTTCCCCCTTTTATACGACAAAGACACATGGACACTCGTTTCTATGTCACTTTTCCCAGGGCAGGTTAGTTTCGAAGGTGGGAAATGGCCTTTGATATGCCTCGCCAGGACAGAGATAGCCGCTCACACGAGCTGGAGCCTGCAAGGGAGCGAAAGGTTAGAAACTTAGACGGGGAGCGCTGGGCTCAAAACCCCCTCACAAAGTCAGCGGGGGTATCAGGCTGTAGGTGTCTTTGAGGGACGGGCTAGGGCATTATAGGGCTGAAGTGGGTGACGCAGCATTGGCAGGGACACAGATGGGTCCCAGCGAGTTCACCAAAAAGGAGTATAGCTAAACATGTGACACACTATCTTGTAGTTTGTCACCATTACTGGTATAAGTATCATGGGTCACAGGTGGATAACAGGGTCCGGGCACCTATAGGTTGGCACTTCACGATATGGTGCAGTGTCTAATGATGGACGCCACACAATTATTCCCTCAAACCTGTGTGACACCATTGCAATGGGCACCAGGGATAATTTGAAAATAACTATGAAGTTGTCTGGTCAATGCGGCAAAGTATGAACCAGGGATGAAGACCACAATGACCACACGGGGCAAATTAGCAACCAGTGGGGGACAGGTATTCGTCAGTGGTCTGAAATTACCCCTGGCAGGGAGCTTGGCAGGGGAGGCGTTGGAGCCTGCGCGCAGGAAGTTATGCGCTATGTGTAAATTGACTGGGCAGAGGAGACTTGGCCTCCTTAGACCTGGATGCTACACGCCAAATTCACAGGGTGTGTCGAGAAGGACCAGTATAAGTATGGACCGGTGCTTGCTGGCTAGGGGAGAGGCCTTAGAAATAGCAGGATGTAAGTAGGAATGCCGGCCTTGGTGGGGGGCCCTGGCTGCGACGGTCGCTACGCCCAGGGCTGTGGCAAAGTTACAGGGTGATCCAGAGGCGGAAAGGTACTCAGGGGTACCCTCTTCAGGAGCACAAAGGGTGCTGAGGTCTAATATCCCAGGAAGTCTGTGCCGTGGACCCTGGGGTGCGACGGCGCCCCGCTATCCTACGGGTGGTTGGAAAACTTGCTTGAACGATCCACCCCTCGTAGGGGGGGCGTGAGCAAGAGGGTGGACCAATGGTTCACTGGAAGTGGGAGTGGCTATCCCTCACCACAACCGCTAAGCAACGATTGGCTAAGGCCACGATGCAATTTGGCCCTTCAGGTGGTAGGCCGGGAGGGGCGGCTTGCCTTTGGATCACCTGTAAGATAACCTACCATGTTGGCATATGTGTATGCTAATAAACCTGCAGCAATTTCCTCTCCAACAAAAAGTTGTCTTCTCTGCTTATTTATGCTTCATGTATGTTGCTGCAAGAGGGCTGGTGAGTGGGCCGATATTGGCACTATGAATCTTGGCGCCACAACCTCCTGTGACCCTGGGCGGTCGGTGTGTCTCTCAGGGAGGGGGTCGGTCCGGGGGGGTGGGGGGTGGCGCAGCACAGGTAGCAGAAGACACTTCAGTGGGGGGGACAAAGAAAGTGAGTGGGGGTGAGAGGGGGGCATGGGGGCCGCTGAAGAATGTTCGGGGTCTAATCACGAGGCTGAGGCTGGGCCAGGCTGCCCCGGAGGAGGGTTTGAAGGCAAGAAGGGAGTCTGGCAGGCAGGATCCATGGCCCCCCACACCTGCCGGGGGGCAGGGGAGCTGCGGCGCCGGCACTGGAGGGTGCAGTACCCGCGGGGCACGGACTGGCGCCGCCCTTACAAGGCAGAGAGTCCATTGCAGGGGGGCAGCCTTTCATCCTTCCGAGGCAGAGTGGAAACGTGACGGAGCCCCCAGTGCGGCCCTCGAGGCGCCTCCACCGCGCTGACCCTTTAATGTATGGAATACGTCACTTGATAAGGTGAATCTCCACCTGCTGCCGAGCCACAATATGCAGCTACATGTCATCATGTGGCTTTTCTAGGCCCCTTCCTAAATGTCACAAACGTAAAGAAAATATGCCCAGGTATTGATAACCAAGACAACAATCAGGCTATAATTATCGCAAACAACTTGTCACAATTCACCAACTCTGCTTCACACAAGTTTTGTCTCTCAATCGCCTGGTTTAACTTACTTAAAAGTATTAAGCTCTGGAACAATTGTTCCAAAAGAGACCATAATATTAAAAAGTTAACTTTGCAGTAAACGCCTTTGGGTCATTCTGCCATGTCCCGGACCTGGCTCCAAATGCTAGTGTCTGCGGGCAGGGCAGGGTGGCAGGGTTGGGCAGCGCTGACAGGGAAGGGCTGGGCTGGCAGGGCAGAGCCGGGCAGGGCAGGGTTGGCAGGGCAGGGCTGGTAGGAACCCTGGGAATGAGCAGGTCATTGCGACGGAGGGTTTCTGAGTCAAGGTTACTACAGGCCCCTCCACCCTGGCTGACCATAAGGCTCATTATTGCCTAAAAATAAATACCACAAGTCTAATTAAGCTGTATGTATTTTATTTGATGCCCACGTATTAGGTGTGCATCTGTATTGATTGTATTACAATATTCTTTATTATAGGTTTGTCATGCAGTGGTACACATGGGACTGGTCCCCATGTGGTCCAGAAGAAGTGTTTAGGGGACACCTCGAAACATGTCTGTAAGAAATGGGGGTTACCCAAATCTCAACCGGGGTAGCATGGCATCAAGCGGGCAGGCCAAACTTCGAGGACATGTGAAGCATTCACGCAGTACCCACAGTCAACACACCAGGCACACCACAAAAGAGGCAGGACACCAGTTTGAGTTGGAAAAAGATACGTCGTTTAGTAGGATTTCCAACCTGCAAGGCAAAAGAATGCAAAACAGTAGTGTCACACAAGACGCCCAATGGCGCCAGAGCCAAGTAAATAAAGGGGGGAAATTATGTACATAGGAAGTAGTCCATGCTGAAAGAGAAAAAGGATGGAATCAAAAATGTCATTAGGTCTGGAGCCCAATCTGGCGGGGCCAACTCAGACTCTCATCCTACAGGGAAGGCTGTAAATGCAAAAGTTCTACATTAGCATAGCTAACCATCATGCACATTAACACCAACCCAACCCCTGTTAGGGAAAGAAAACATTAGGGCATCACGGCATAACATGGGCAGGAACACCTGCAATAATTCAGCCTATCTGGCCCATCAATCTGGTACATAACAAGGGCCTGGAATAACATCAGGCCAACCCTTTGACCAACCTAGGCGGAACATACATCGCCCAGCATAGATATCAGGTAGGAGCCCTCCTTATATATCAGGAACACCTGTAAGGAAATAGCTAGGCTCCCTCTACCAACAACCTTGGGGTATCAACATCAGGCAGAACGTTGGCATCACTATAAGCATAAGACATCAGGGTGTACACAACAGCCAACTCTCTTCATGAACATTAGGCATACACATTATAGGGCATTGGCAGGTATTAAACCATACGCATGAGCCTAATCCTCCCCACTGGTGCATCATCTAATGAAGGCTCCCTAGGCATCTGTTCCCTCCCGGCTCATTCAGGCCAACCTAAATGGGGGGCGTGCCCTTAGGCCATAAACACACTAACACACTGGGTGCGAAATACAGCGAAAGCACTGCCTTGCCACACTGACACAAATCCCAGGGCCTACGCTAGCTGGCATTCACCTGGACACCCTAGGCAGGGATTAACTAATGTCATGGCCCGGTTCAGAGGCCTGGCAATCCTGCTGGTACTTCTCACGGGGGCCCTGGCGTAATTAGGGCCCACAAGCTCAATTACAATGTCTCCCGGGGGGGGGGGGGGGGGCGAGCACCGACCCTGTGCCCCGTTGCCCTCTCCACCCCCACACTGTGTATTGTTGCCCACACTCACCGGGCTGTCCAGGACCTTCTTTGCGGTGGGGGCAGGCACCGGCAATGTGCCTCGATGCCCCTGCTGCACAGTGCTTTCAATTGCAGGGCTTCCCTGACCAACCGGGAGCCCTGCGGGACCTGCAGCACCTTCTCGTGACCTCTGTCTCTCCCAGGCCCCTCTTATCCTATGGGGACCTGGGCTGCAAGGCGGAGGGGGGGGCCAGGCACCGACAATGTGCCTCGAGGTCCCCTGACGTAGCGCACGCAAAGGGAACTTTTCTCCCCCTCTGGGGGATTAACCCGGCTCCTCTTCCTCACCGGGGGCCGGGCGGCTCAATCGGGGCTCCCTCCTCCTGACGGGAGCCTCGCAGCTGCTCTGCTCCGGGCGCCTCAGGTCGGGAGGCGGGCCCTCTCCCTCGGGGCACAGACCGGCGGGGTAGCCTCCCGCTCCGGTCGTTTCACTCTGGGCTCCCTCGTTGGCACGGGGGCCCTGCAACGAAACTTCACCCGGGTCCCCCTCCTACCTCACGGGGACCCGGGGCTTCAAATCCCCTTCCTCTGGCCTTCTCAGCCAACAGCCAAACCCTGCGCGGCCTTCAGTGGTCACGGCCGCGCAGGCCAATCCGTGCGCGGCGGGGGCGGGCCGATGACGCGGCCTGATCCCCTGTCACATGATACGGGCCGGGACGGCCTCAGGGCCTAGCGCGGCCCTCTCTCTGCTTCGGCGGCCCCCTCCTGGCATCGGGGGCTGCCGCAACGTTGCACACCCCAGCAAGAGGGGGGGTCTCCTCAAGGCAGCGCCGGGCCGCTGCGGTGATTTTCGGCGCTGCCACACAGCTCGAGGACAGGACAAGGGGTAGGCTCCCTTTTAATTAATTATCTTCCTGTCGCTATTCTCCACAGAGACAGGGGCGCTTTTCTCAGAGGACAGCTCCTCCCTCAGCCCACACAGTCCTCAGAGCCAACAGCACTTCGGGGGCCACACCAATCACAGGGCACAGTCCCCTAGGGGCACAATCCTCCCCAGGCAGCTCCACAGGCAGCAACAGCCTTTAGACATCCAGCGCTTATGGGGCGATACTGCAGTTCACGCCAGTCAGCTGTCCACAGCCTTTCACCCTAGGCACCTCACAGCCCAGCGCTTCCAAAGGGGCCACAGCTTCCTTGGGGGCATCAACCTCCCCAAAACAGCGCTAATGCAGCACAGCATCTGGCAGCACACCTCACAGGGGGGGTGAACAGTCCCACAGTCCTCCTCAGGGGCACACTCCTCACCTCCTGGGCGCTTCTTCACACAGCGTTGGCGTGGTACCCGGTCAAATAGCGTCAGTGACCTGGATAGGGGCCCTCCCTTGTCAGGGGCCCATGGGGACAGCAGAGGGGGGGTTTTATAGGGGTGCAGGGCCCAGCTCACAGGCCCATGTGGCGGTAGCACCTCACAGCAGGTCCCCTCTCTTCTTTGTCCCAGCGCTGACTGACTGTCTGGTGGCACTTCTCCCTATTTATACCCTCCTCCCTCACAGAGCCAGCACCTTCCGGAATGTTGGCAAATCTGGCCTAAACTGGTTCTAGGGGAGGGGGTCAGCACCCTGGGTGCCAGGCTTTCCCTCCAAAAGCTAGGGGTAGCTGGGTAATATTATCTAGACCGCTGACCTATGGCAGTCCAGTGGCAAAACCCATAGCCATGGCATCCATTTTAAATACAATACATTTCAATCAGGTGCAGTTTTAAAATGGGGGATTTTACAAGTGCTCATATTATTACATGTAATTACATTTACACAAAGGTGTCTCACACCACTCATGGCCTATACAGGTTTAATCCCATGGGGGAGACAGTCTAGATAAGGGGATCAAAAGTGAAAAATTTTGGGGGAAAAAGGCCAAGTCCAACAATGTTGACAAAATATTAGGGACTAAAACACATAGCAGTTACTTTCCCTATTATTAACCCCCCATTTTAGGTTTCGCCTACGCAGCACACATGCGCTGATAGGAAAAAGACCTACTGAAATCGTTTCGGCTTTTCAGCCACAAACGTGCACGCATTGCATTGCTTTCAATGGCAATGCGTGCACATTTGGCGATTCCCTTGCGGCAGCGAGCTTTGGCGAGATATGTTTGCTCGCTCCCGCAAGGGAATCAGCTGTGTGTTCTCTCGCAGCCCCCACCCCTCCCACTTGTTTTATTTGCAGTGCTCCGAAAAGATAAGCAGGGGTCTTAAGCACTATATAAAGGAAAACAAGCACTCAAGAGATTTGAAGCTTTTATAATAGTAAATGTATAGAGCAGGGGTCTCCAACCTTTTGTGTAGTGAGAGCTACTTCTGGTCCGTCAAAATCGTTGTGAGCTACTAAACCCCAAGCAACTCGTGCATTTTTCCGAGAGATCCCCCCACGCCAAATCTAATAGCTAAAAAGTGGGCCACATTTGCAAATTAAGTTTTAAAGTGTAAAATGTAAAGACATGTTGTAAAGGAGGTGTTTTTCAAGGTATGGAAGACTAGTCTATTTGTGCTTGCAACACGCAATGTTTGGTAATATCAGAAAAATTAACAATAAAAACCAACCCACCAGCCAATGGAATCAGCACACAAATAGCCAAAAAACCACAGACAAGCATTGGCACAGCCCACCAGCCAATACAATTGGCCCACAAACAGTCCAAAAAACAACCAATGCACTGATCTGTCAGGCCAGCCCTTTGGAAAGGGCCTGTTTCACCTGTGGGCGATTCCCACCCCACTGACCTCTCGAGTGCAGTCAATAATGTTACACATTTGTGGCCATATACAAAGTGCACATTACAAACAGACATACTTTTCTGGCTCATGGCAGTGTTGGGTCGCTCTTTCTGTGGAAACTGACACGTTTGCAGACCCCCGGATGCAGCTGGCTACTATCAGCGTTCTTGGAATTGTTTTTATCAAGGTGGCATCAAGTGCGTGCACAAGTGAATGCGACCGTAATTAGAAGTGGCGCCTCTCCTTTTGTTTGAAATATCCACGGACTCACCCCTCTAAACTCCGTGATATAGCTGACTGCTTAATAGTACCCTAACTTGCTACTCGGCGCCCGACTGCATTTATCGATGCCGGCGAGGGAAACCCCTTTTCATTTTTAAAAGTTAGGAGCCCCGCAGCTACCAAAATTTATTACTGCAACCATTGCCGACATAAACAGCTGTTACCATCCAGTACCTCCTTTCTTTTGCACGGTAGCCCAATCAGTCCTTTGAGTAATTACCTCGCCAGCCATTCTAAAGTCCGGATGCGATAATGTGGGACTTATAACTCCCTAATTTTAGGGATTCACTGACCCTGTTCCAATAACTTGTACACACTAAAGAATAGATTTGATACCTGTCCCCTTTCATTGCAGCAAAATAGAGCTTACTCATGGTTAATGTCCTGATGAAGACATATTGTATATGTCGAAACGCGTTGACTGAAGACCACTTAACCTTCTTTTTATCTGACTGAAGACCACTTAACCTTCTTTTTATCTAAATTGTGAATACATATGTATCAGTCCTTTTATCAATTGTGATTAATGTGTCTAATTTTTATCCCTTTTTATATCAAATTAAACTACAAATATTCTTTCTTACTGAACTAGTTTGTTTGTTTTATCTATTGTTTGCTTTCCTTAGTTTATGCCTGGGAGTGTTTGTTCAAATAGTGTTGTCAGAGCATCATAAGTGAAGAAAAATGTATGTTTAAAAAAAAACAGTTTTTTCCCAATCATGTCAACTCTGTGATATAACCCACTGTAGATAGATACCATCTTACCTGCTTCTCCGATCAAATATAAAGATGGCAGGCTGAAAAGGCAGGTGATCCGGTTGTTCAATACAACTTGTACCACCTGCACCAGCACTTGTTGCGCACAATGAAAAGCGCTGTGTCAGGGTGGGAAAGGCAGAGGGCACACAGTTGTATGCTAATGTTGTGAGCTCGCTCCTTGCAACTTAATTGGAGTTCTGCCTTAATTAGTCACTACTACTATAACCATGAAGCACTACAGGGGTGATGTGGTCCACCCATGTTGACAGTTTAATTAAGTTTAGGCACGCTGGTTTTAGCACACAAAGGGCAAGAGAGGACACAGGGTGCCACCAGTAATGTCCTACTGTTGAGGGCCTCTACTATTGTCAACCCAGGTATTGAGTTTCTTTCTATGACAAACAAGAGGTACAGTCTTCCTTTTTCACCTCCTATGCAGACTCAATACATACAGCTATCACCAGCCTGAGCTATCAGATGCTGGACTCTTCAGTTAAAACTTTTTTGGTCATGCATGAATGCAACCAACGCAGGTCCGGCTCTAGGGCGGTGTGATTTATGACACCACACCAGGCACAGAGTGCCCCGTCACCTTGCAAGGCACCACTCGTTTAGGGGCGGTTAGGGACTGGTGGGCAGACACCAAAAGCTTCTTGCTTTCACATTGCTTCACTGAAGCCTCATGCTCGACTTTCATTTCTGATACCAGTGCTTCAGGAGCAGTCATGCTCCTTCAAGCACTCTTATCAAGACGCTCTGGAATGGATATTTACAGACGTCTTGAATTGAATATCAATCACTGCGTGCCTGGTACCATAAATTCAATGCTCTTATCAAGCGGCACATCCTGAAAAAATTGCTTTGAGTTTAAAATGCTTTCTGGAAAATGTGGCATGGCGCATCAGGAGAGCTGTCACAGGACTGAACGAGGTACATTCAACTAGGTGCCATCAACGAGATATGTTACTCTATAAGTGTGCACGATAATACAGTGCACATTGGCATGATGTGTAGTCATTCTGTTACATGCACAACAATGCTACAAAAAAGAGAAGCTTTAAATTAGCATCCTTTGTTTAAGTGAGAAGAAACTACTAGTGTGAGAAAGTAAAATGCTATAAAACACAAAATTAATTTTACTTTAGAATATTACTGTTTTCTCTGAGCATGAATTTGTTCGTCATTTCAGATCGTTCCCTTTAATTTTGCCCAGTCTTTGAGTATTTTACAAACATTTCGGGCATGAATTTGAGAAGAGAATTTTGAACTTGGGAAAAATGCAAGTTTGGGGCCTAAATACATACAAGTGGGAACTCCTCAAACTGCCCACAAATACCAGTCCCTTAATGCTAATTAATGACCGCTACTTACTCGAACCAACGGTGGCAGCATCTCACTGCCAACCAGTGCGATTTCATCACACTGTACCCCAGTCCCAGCTATTCACACTTCCCACCAATTCTAGCACTTAAACACTGCTCACTAGTGACAGCAACGTCTGTGGCCTACCAGTGCCCTCTTCTTACACTTTTCAGGAGTGCCTAACAGCCTGTTAGTGCCCTGGATTCTATCCACCACCATTCATTGCTACAGTGGTTGTTAGTGCCTCCGTACACTGGGAAGTAATGCCAACTCTTCACACTGCCCATTTCACCGTGCTTTGCATAGTTGACTCCTGCCTAGGGATTTACATGAAAAACAATTGGAATAGACCATGAAATAACAAATATAGCTTTGGGAGTTCAGCCTGAAAGCTAATGCAATTAACCCTAGCTTCGATTGGTGCAGCTCAACCCCTGTAGTACTGGCTTCAGATAATGGCGCCTTTCAGCTGCAAGCTTCACTTTTCACCATCAGCTTTTTCTCCATTCCTCCCCAGCCCAGACTAGGGCACCATAATGCATCACGGGGGCTGTTTTTAAAGTTTCTGATTTAAGGAGAGAGTTTGGGAGAACCCTGTGTGGTTGAGTTTTACTAGATGGAGATCCTGCTACATATACTCTCTAAGAGAGCCCCTACACACCTAGTGCACGTACAGCAGGCCTCTTCCAGCTGCAGGAATAGATGTTATGTCTGTCCCAGGGCACCCCGGGGCCTCTGCCTCCCTTCACAGATAACCGACTGTAGACCTGCCTCCTTAGACCTGGCAGGCGTAGAAGAGGCCTCCACCTGGCTGGCACACAGCATTAATGATGTGAAGCACTTAATTGGCGTCGCGCTGTGATAATTGCAGCATCCGGAGTCGAATAAGATGGCATGGGCCATGGGAGCTCGAGACGTTTTCCATGCGTGGTACAGCAGCACTGCGAGAGGTTAACAAAACCAGGGTAAAACTGAGATGTTTTTTTAGGCAAGCACATGCAAAGAAGCCCGAAGTATGCCACGTCTGAATAAAATAATGTATCTAGTAGTGTAAAGTTTACTTTTACAGGCTTAAGTGTTGTGGGTCCAGGCCTCAGGATGTGCTCCCACGGCTTACCTGCTGCTTGGATGGTGCGGGTCCCGGCAGTTCAATACTCTGTTTGCGCAACCTGGAAATCAGCTGCTCTATCCTGCCAGGCATGCTTCAGCTCACCTTTCGCGCTCGAGACTCAACCAATTAACAGCACGGTGCCAGTGAGGAAAATGCAGGGGGCGCATACTTGAGAGTGATGCTGATCTCCAAGTAGAAGAGCAACGTCATCCTCTTCGGCCCAACCCACCCCAGCTAAGCTCAAAGCCAATCTGAGCTGCTGGTTTGGGTGAGGGCGAGCAACGAAACCAGAAAAAAGCCTAAACAGCCCAAACAACACTAAAGGGTTACTAAATTGAGCAGCAAGTGTCACGAGCTACTCACAGGGTCTCGGCGAGCTACCGGTAGCTCACGATCGACTGGTTGGAGACCCCTGGTATAGAGACTCATTTGAAGATCATCGTTATAAGTTGCGTTCAGAAATGCGATGCTTTCTTTAGAGAAATCAAGACAAATCTACCATTTGGGCGCAGTACCGTTAGATTAGTTAAGGCGCCGCCTGTGATTTACAACGCCTTGAAACTGCAGATGTGTGGTTTGAAACGCTGCATGAAAATAGCCTTTCTCTGTGTCCTTCTGAGCGACAGTGATGTGATCAAACATCTACTTGACAACTAAGCTAGGATTTAAGAAATCTGATTTAATACTGTACTGTAACAGTATGAGAATATGAAAATATCGTACCTGTGTGTGCTTTTGTTGTGACACACTTTGTTGAAAAATTTGTTAGCCGAAAAGGAGTACTGGTGTTTGTTATATGCAGCGATGTGTACTGTAAAGTGAGCGCTCTTACTAGACAGTTGCAGTTTAACTACAAATATCTTGTCCCTTCCTTATTCGAGTGAGCGTGGGTGAATGACAGGTGATTTGAAAATTGCCCAACGTGATGAAAACTGTCTTTTAAATTGTGTATGCTTTTCAAACAGTTTGTTATTTTACTTTAGTGATGTTGAGGCTCTGGATGGCAGCAGGGTTGCCTTGCACCACGTGCAGCAGCGGGTTGGGGGGCACACAGGAATCCCTGCTGCGGGTTTAGAGTTGCTTGAAGGTCAGGTTCATGCTGGTCGCACACAGAGCTCTCACCATCCGGTCCAGCCTCAGCAGCTGCCCGAAGGCGGCAGGGTCAGGATACTACTGTTGCCTCTGGTCACCGCAGTGAGGGAGGCGTAAGTGACCTCGGTGTACTGCCTCTGTGCCGAGAAGAGCCCGGAGTCGTTGGTAGGGAAATGGTCTATTATAACAGCCCTCTCGCTCTTGGTGGGCCCCATGATGGGAGTGAATTGCTCCTTGATGTCATTAGACAGCCTCTTGGGCAAGAATTAGAACCCAGCTCCCAGCCCTGCAGTCAGCACCACGGGCACCAGCAGGAGCCACCGGGGATGCCTGGCGATCAGTGTGCCCAGGCCGCCGAAGACCCTGGAGAGGGGCCGCTCCAGGCAGTCCGTGTGGCAGGTGGGCATGGCGGGGTGAAGGGTTGAACACCCAGGCGGTGACTCAGCACCCAGCACCAGAATGATGTGGACTGCTGCAGACTGCACGCTGAATAAATGAGAAGACAAATAAAAAAAATGATAACAAAAAAAAACACGAAATAAGAAAAAACAGATCAGATCTGAAAATCTTGCTTCAGTGGCCACTAGTCAGGGTGATATGGAATAGGCAGAGTACCAGAACAGAAGCAGCTCATTGTGGAAAGTGGAAGTTAATAAAGCAGCAGATCTTCCTGGTGGCGACATAAAGTAAACACACCAAGCGACCTTAAGACCTGCTGTGGTGAAGTGGGCGGCTCCGAGTTTTAGAGAGCCATTGACATGAAGCTATTTTAGGGTAAATCTCTGATAAGGATGACGTGGCCTTACCTCCTCTGCACCCCTCCTCTGAACCCTAACCAACTAGGAGCAAGAATAAAGTATAGGCTCACTCACTAGGTAACTTTTAACGTCACCGGCATCACTTCCCCACACTGCACTACACACATGTCAAAATAAAACTGCTCCTACGTAAATCCGCAAGTCGCAGCACGCCCCAGGCAGTAGCTGTTTAGGATGGCCCCAATGATGAAGCATGTCACCTAGGGGTAACCCCTGGTAAGTGAGGGGACTCAAGAAACAAATTTTCTTTTCTCAAGACAGGAATGTTTTCCACTCATTAAGTGAACCCTTTCCTATGGCTAGGTTTGTTAATCTAACAATTACGGATTATTGTTTCCTAAAAACCACCTCTTACCTCCTTCACAACCACACTCCAGACAGGGACAACCACATGCCAGCCAAGGGACAACCACACACCAGACAAGGACAACCACACACCAGACAGGGACAACCACACACCAGACAGGGATAACCACACACCAGACAGAGACAACCACACACCAGACAGCGACAACCACACGCCAGACAGCGACAACCACACGCCAGACAGGGACAACCACACTCCAGACAGGGACAGCCAAACTCCAGACAGGGACAGCCACATACCAGAGAGGGACAACCAGACACCAGACAGGGACAACTATATAGCAGTGCAGAGCAGACAAATGCACATTCAGTAGCAAATGTTATGTTATGTTATGTTAATAAGGTTGCGTAAGCGCGACAGCTGTCCCAGCAAAGAGGCATCCCGGCGCTAAAGATTAACAAGTGCAGTACCGATAGAGGTGAAAGAGCAGGAACGGCAGTCCTAAGGAGGGGGAAATAAATGGGTCTTAACGGCTTTCCGGAAAGCAAACAGGTTCTCCATGGAGCGAATGTTCAATGGCAGGGAGTTCCAAAGCTTAGCTCCCATCACCCTGAAGCAACGGCCGCCAATGCGACAGAGTTTCGTGCGAGGCACGATCACTAGGTGTTGACCCAGTGAGCGCAGACTGCGCTGAGGCACATATGGTGTCAGAAGCGGGCATAGAAGTTTAGGGCACCTGGATTTAAGGATCTTGAATGCCAGGGTAAGAGTTTTAAACTGAATGCGGGATTCAATAGAAAGCCAATGCAGCTTTCTGATAGTGGCTCTTGCAGAGCATCTGCGGGGAAGACCCACCAGAGTTCTTGCTGCCGAGTTCTGAACTCGTTGGAGTCATGCAATCTCAGCTTTGTTAGCGCCCAGAAATAGAACACTGGCGTAATCTAGGCGAGAAAGGATTATGGCCTGTACAATAAGCTGCCGAACTTTGGAGTCAAAAAACTTCAGTATCGGATTAAGACTCCTCAGCAGGCTCACACATGTAGCTGCCACTCTTTTAGTGTGGGTCTGAAAGCTGAGCGAGGAGTCCATCCAGACTCCCAAGTTTTTTACCAATGATTTGGGTGGTGGGATGGTGCCTAAAGAAGAAGGCCACCAGTGCTCATTCCAATAGGCGGTATTTTTCCCAACAAGCAACACCTCCGTCTTGCCTGCATTAAGCTGCCACTGGGCTACTGAAGCCAGCCCATCCCTGAATCTCGAGGCCGATGTAGATGGCCCCTCGGTAAGAGTGATGACCAGCTGAGTATCATCTGCATATGACACCAGCGTAAGGTCCCACACTTTAGCCACTGCCGCAAGTGGCTGCACGTAGAGATTGAAAAGGGATGGGCTGAGTGCAGAGCCCTGAGGGACTCCCTGGCCGATGGAATGGGACTGAGAGAGATACGGGGGAGCTGACACCCGGAAGGATCTGTCCTTTAAGAATGAACGAAACCATTCCAGGGCAAGACCGGTAATCCCCACTGTCGCCAGACGATATAACAGAATGTCATGTGATACCGTATCAAAGGCCACGCTGAGATCTAACAGGATCAGCGCAGCACTCTGACCGGCATCAAGAATCGTCCGGAGATGTTCGGACGTGGACAGTAGGGCAGACTCGGTACTGTGGCCAGGCCTGAACCCATTTTGTGATGGGTCCAGGATGTTGTTTTGGTGCATGTATTGGGACAGCACATTGTTTACGTGGGCCTCCGCAAGTTTGGACACCCATGGGAGCAGGGAAATAGGCCTGAAGTTTTCTGGTTTGGAAGGATCCAGGGTAGGCTTCTTAATGATAGGGGAGACCCATGCCTGTTTCCAGGCAGTAGGGACACTGGCCGAGGAAAAGGACAGATTGAGTATAGAGGCCAGTGGTTGCAAGAAGTGCGCTAGTGACTCAGTAAATTGTGCCGGCCTCATGGGATCTGCCGGAGATCCAGACTTGACTTTCCTGCAGAGTTTAGTCAGGTCATCATACGTAATTTCTGGCATGAGCGCCAACGTGATGCCACCAGTGATGATATTAGTGGGGTTGTGTAGATCCAAAGAGTGCTGCGGGAATGACCTGTATATTTTTTGCACTTTTTCAACAAAGAAAGTGGCAAGGTCCTCACATTGCTGAGCGGAGGTAATGCTGGAGACAGGGGTTCTACTACTCTGGAGTTCTTGTACCAGTTTAAAAATACATTTGGTGGGATTAGGGCTAGAGGTAATTTCATCTGCGTAGAAAGAGGCACGCGTGGAGCAAATTCCTTTGTGATAAAGTTTTTGTTTGGCCAGGTACAGAACTTTATCGCTGTCTTTATAGTCCCTTCTCCAAATTCGCACAGCCTTCTTACATTCTTTCCTCATGGTTCTCAGGATGTCATTGTACCACAGGTTGGAGGGGGATCTACGCCCCTTGGTCCATTTGGCTGGGATGAGGGCATCTAATCCCCTGGTGATCCAGTCATGGAAGGCAGTGTATGCCGTATCAGGGTCCATTTTGTCCTCACAATGAAACATTCCTAAGGTAGTGTGGAGATCTTTGGATTTAAGTTTATGCCAGGGTCTCTTGAAGAGCCGAGTCGGCTCATCCTTAATAAATGGTTCCATGACCATCATGGTGGCCTTGATTAGACTTGTCTGTCCAACCCATGGATTTGGGCGCATACGTCCTAACCTCCGGGTTGTTAGTAAACACAAGATCTAGGACATGCCCTGCCGAGTGCGTGGCGGTCTGGATTAAGGAATTTAATTGTAAGGCCGCTAGATCCGCCAAAAGATTTATAAAAATAGGGTCACGTGTTAGATCAAAATGGAGATTTAGATCCCCCAAAATTGTGAAGTTAGCCGAGCCCACAACCAAGGAACTGGCCACCTCAAGAAGAGATTCAATGAATTTAGAAGCAGGTCCAGGGGGTCGATAAATGTAGAGCCCTGACAGTACAAAATGTGGGCCTATGGTGATCTTAAATCGGGCGCCTTCACAGCCCCAAATTTCTTCCTTGATAAAGGAGCAAGCATATTGACTTTTATAAATAACTGCTATATCGCCACCCCTAGCATCTCTGTTTAGTAAGTAAGTAAGCTTTATTTCGATATATAAAAACATATCATAAAAGCAAAACATCACAATATAAAACAATAATCGAACAAACAACTTACAGTTCATTGTACAATAAAAGGAATCTGTCCGTTGGACTAGAAAACCATGTTAAAAAGAAGGGGAGACATTATTGGATCATCAATTTTTTAGTGGTTCTTATACGCCAAGCCCATCCTAGGAATTTTGCCGTACAGATTGAAAAAAAGGGTCTTGTGTCTGAGAGCAGTATTCTCAAAGCTTCCAGGTGTGAACGGGTTCCTAGGCTCCTGAAAAGAGGCTTCAACCACCTCCGTCTTGGAGCTAGATAGGCTCGACACTCAAATAAAAAGTGAGCAACGGATTCTGTTTTCAGCTCACAAAATGGGCAGTCGGGAACAGTTTGCAAGGGTGGTTTCCAGGTAGAAGTAAACTGGCATAAAGGTAAAACTCCAACCCCGAATTTAAAATATAAAGCCCTATCATAAGAGCTGTGTATCAGGTCCATATAAGCTTCTCTGGAGGGGTTACATTTAACCATCAGGAAGTTGGCGACAGTTTTTGGATGGTTTGATTTACCCAGTCTCTCGCTATCGACCCAGGACCAATATGCCTTCTTCAATTCCTGTTTGGGAGGTGCAGTTTTATTTTCCCACGCAGATCCTAGACCAAGCAAGATGAGCGCCTTCTTAACCTCTCTAAGCCAGGCGATCTTGTGCCAGCCAGGGAGGGACAAGACGTCTTTTAAGGCATCCGCATAGCTATGGAGTTCAGGAACGTTCCAAATTCTGGACCACAGTAATAAGGGACGTAGTTTAGCTTGGTCGCAGATAGGGCGAGTACCTGCGTCGAGCAAGAGTGGAATTGTGGGAGTGCTTTGGGGTAGCCTCATCAAGTCTTTATGAAATTTATTTTCTAGGTGGGCCAAAGTGTCCACTCTCTGGGTTCCCCAAAGTTCTGCACCGTACAACGCTGCACTCACAACCCTGGCCCTATAGATGTCAAGCAGTGCCCCGATCGGTTTTGTGGAAGAGGCACGTTGTTCTTTAAGTAAAGCGCCAACAACCCTCTTGTGGGTTAGAAACACTTTCTGGTGATGGGCCTTCCAATTCATACTATCACAGAGGCGTATGCCTAGATAGTCAAATTCTTTGACCCGTTCTAATGGGACGGAGTCTAGGGTGGGGGGTTTTACAGATTTCTTCGGGGGATTTAGAACAAGGAATTTGGTCTTACCAATATTTATTGCTAAGCCCTTGGTATCACAGAAGGCCTTAAAGCTAGTAAGTAGCGCCTATATGCCTATGGGTGTCTTCGAAATCAGGAGGGTGTCATCGGCAAACAGGAGTGTCGGGATTTTCCTTCCAGCCAGGGATGGTGCATCAGCAGGATGTTGTAAAAGGTGCTCCAGCACTCCATTCACGTACAACGAAAACAGAGTGGGGGCAAGCACACACCCCTGGCGGACGCCCCTGTCTACTGGGATACACGGTGTTTTTTCTCCCTGGTCACCCCATCTGATTTGAGCAAAGTTGTTTGCGTGAAATTTTATCAGTAAGGCCAGAAGGTAGGGAGGTAGACCTAGACCGTCAAGGACTTTCCACAATAATGCTCGTGGGACCAGGTCGAAGGCCGTTTTTAAGTCTATAAAGACTAGATATAAACTGCCTCCTCCTAGCACCACTACCTTCCAATAGAGCATTAGAAGGCGGAAAGTCTGCTCGACGGTACCTGTCCCTGATCTAAACCCCGCTTGGAAATCGGATAATATCTGATTGTCGTCCACCCACTCCAGAATCCTGCCCAATACCACTTTCCCCGCCACCTTTTGCGTTGTGTCCAACAAACTGATGGGGCGGTAATTGGCTGGGTCCTCCCTGTTGCCTTTCTTGAAAATAGGGACGACTTCAGCGCCCCTCCAGGAATCAGGGAAAGATCCCCCCAGCGTAACCTCATTGAGTAGTTCTGCAATTAGTCTGCTCCAAAATGGGGGATTATTTTTTATCAGATCGCCCGGAATCCCGTCCGGGCCTGCCGCTTTATTGGGAACAATACAACTAATTGCCTTCTCTACTTCTACGGCGGTGAATGCAACTTCATTTGGTGGGAGAACTGTGGAACTGGACCATAGTAGCGGGTCTGGTTGGGTGGGTCCTGTTTGCGCTGTGTACAAGTTCGAAAAATGGGCAAACCAGACAGCGCCAGGGATGTTACAGGTCAATTGATGATCTACGGGCTTGTCTCTTGACCTTAGCAAGTCCCAAAACCCCTTGGCATCTTTCTTTGTGCTTGCCTCCGTTAGATCACGCCAAAAATTAAAATCATATGACCGCTTGGCCTCAGACACAGATTTCCTGTAGAGTTTCCTTGCAGACCTGATAGCAGTTTGGTCTTTCCCTTTTACTGCGGCCACGAGTTCACTCTTAGCATTTCGGCAATTCGCTGTAAACCACTTTCCATTTGTTCTCGGGACGCCTTTTGCAGTGCTTCTAGCGCTGGGTTTTGAAATGGTGAATAGCCCACTTAGTGCTGTTATTGTCTCTAAAAATAGTGATAAAAACTTCTTACTATCACCATTTGTGGAACCAAACTTGGATTCAGCCTGTAGTAGGATGGTTTCAGCTTGTGTCATCCGTGCCTCATCTGCTGCGATTCTTGCCCATTTGAGACGTCTCCCGCAATTCGAGGGAAGGATCTCACGTGAGGATTTCCATATCTGGTTGGTGGTTTCTTGAAAGTCCTGGTGCCAGGGATCAGAAATGGTTACAGCAAGAGGGTTGTGGTCACTATCACAGGTTTCTATAACCTCCATGTCTTGATGGTATGACCAGAGGGTATAGTTGAGCATGACAAAGTCAATTCTGGAAGAGTGGCCCGTCCTATTATATGTGTGGGCACCCATGGGATCTGACCTAGAACGCCCATTCGTTGCTCTCAAGTTATGCTCCATACAGAGAGCGTTTATATCGATCACCCTTTGTGACCATTTCGGGATCGGGTCAAGGTTCAAGATGGGGATTCCCCTCCTGTTATCCTCCTCATTAGTGTCCAGAATATCTTCTATAGCTAGAGGCTCAAAACAGCAGTTAAAATCGCCTGCCAGCAGGACGAGAGAGTCAGCGTTGCAGGCAGCCAGGTTGTTGTTTAGACCTAGTAAGGTTAAAGATCCTCCGTTCCTGCTGTCCCTTAAATAGATATTAAACAGTTCTAGCTTCCTTCCCCCTTTGTGTTGGAGTGTTAGCCATTGGAGGTCAGGAGATTCAGTAGTTCTTTGGAGAACGCTGAGGTCTAGAGCTATATTAATCCAAATAAGGAGACCGCCTGACGGGCGACCTTTGGAACCTTGTTGATGAACAGCCGGGACATAGAAGGTCGAGAAACCCACTCTATGTCTGGGTTCCTGGCACCATGTTTCCTGTAGCAAACAAATGTCGTAGGGTGCCAGGAAGGTGTTCCATTCTGGGTTGTCGAGGTTACGTTCGAGGCCAGCCACATTCCAGTTTAAGATCTTCAGTGAGGATTCGCCGGGTGGAAGGATTTTAGGAACGTGAGTGGATAAGGAAGAATTTTCTTCATCCGGGATAGTTGGTATTAGGGGGATCTTGGTCCGATATAGTTCAATGGGGGCAGCACTGCCTGGCTGTTTGATCTCCATTAGATTGAGTTGGGCAAGAGGAGGTGGGGTTAGACAGTGGGTGTCTGGCCGTAGTTCCATTCTTATACAGTCTGAAGTAGCCGTTTTGGTCAGATCCAAGACACGTGGCGTGCGAATCAGGAGCGCGCCATCGTTATTTTGTGGGCTGTAGATTTGATTTCCAGATGATTCTGTGTCCATGGGAGACAAAGCTTTTTCTACTTGTGGGGAAGCAGGGGGCGCAAAAAGTCAATCGACCTCCTCCAGGCCTCCAAATCTGTTGTAGGTTGAGAGGCCATTCCAATGTAAAAGGGTGTCCATTGGCCTCGTAGGATGGATGTTCCGTGGAGGGTGCTGCACCAAGGACCAGTTATCCGCTTGAGTATATACTTGGCGTGGAGGGTAAAAGTAAGATAACGGCCTCGGGATAACAAGGGATTCTTCGCTGGTTGGCCAAGAACAAATATGGCGTGCCGTATGTGGGTCATCAAAAGTTACAACTACGCAGTCCCCTTGCTTGGATTTCTTTGTTGGGCCCACCCAAGGTATTCTACGGACCATCATTACCCGGCTTCTCCTCCCATTAGAAGCTGGTCTATTAACGTTGAGCCAGTGCATTGTTTTGTTTTTCAAAGACCAATGGTTTTCGTATTGGTCAGTGCCAAGGACAGGGACACCTGTCAAAACAACTACATATTCGTTGGCCTCTGGAGGAAGATCTATATAGCCTCCTCTAAAATTTTCTTTTGGGCGAGGGCCCTGGGTTTCAATAGGATGGGGTCTAGTAGGTGGTCCCAGGTTTGGAATTGTATTTTGCGGCTTAGGATTCCGTGCAGGAGCCTGCGGTTGGGAAGCCTGAGGTTTAGCGGTCGTGGAGATTTGATCCACAGCCACCGTCCTTGGCTTGGGAACAGGCCTTGCAGCAGCGGGTACTGGAGCAGGGTGCTGCTCAGCTTGTACAGCAGGAGCTGGCAATTGTGAATCGGATAAGGACACACCCTGGTTTTCAAGATTTCTCAGGCCAAGAGTGGCCAGAGCAATAATGCTCTTCTCCATCTCGAGTAGATTGTTTTCTATCCTAGACAATCTTAAGTCGAGTGGTGAGAGAAGTTTTTTTAGTGATTCCCAGACTTGGTCTATGAATTCCTTCTCATTTTGTCCCTGGTCCTGCGCCTGCGACCCCTCAACCTCTGGAGTGATGGTAGCTAGGCCATCTCCCGTTATTTGGCATACTGGCTGAGATCTTAAGGGACCCTCAGGTATGACAGTACATGCCTGGGTATTAGCCATTGTAAGATGTTGGGAAACTGCCACTTTAGCCTTTTTGCGGGAGTAGGCTGAGCGTGATTGGCGTTTCCTTTTGGGATGCGCGCCAGTAGCACAGGCAATAGTTGGAATTACTTGGGCAGGAGAGTTAGGGGTGAAGGACTGAGTATGGGGAAGTACAGGGAAACTTAGCTCTTCTAAAGTGCGTGTTTGCTCTGAGGGGGAAGTGAGAGAAGGAGTGATCGGGGGATGGTGTAGATCGGCCTGAATAATGATACTATCTGGGCGAACAGGGCGAGCAGGGGTGACAGCAGAGGCTATATGGCCTAGGGATGATTTTTTCGAGTGGGCCATTACCTCAGACAACCTACGTGCGGCTGCCAGTTCTAGGGATACCCGGGTTTGGAGTTTGGATATTTCTTCATCAATAGCTATGTTAGTGCGAGTGATGAAGTCATCCATAGGACCGCTGACTTGTGAACCACCTTTGGTGGCCTTGCTACGTGTCATCCTAGTGCTCATAATGCTTACTAAAATATTAGGGCCCTTACACACACTGCTAGATAAGTTGCCTCTATTCAGCTGACCTAGCTTACCACAATGGTAGATCAACAGGCGGGGTAGGAGTAGCAAGGGGGGCGGGCCGGGGCCGTCCGCTGCCGTCCTCGAACGGCCTCAAACGGCCCGCTCTTAGCCCGGTCTTCGCTCCGGGCTGCGTCCCGCGCTGCGGGAGGAGTGGCCCCAGATATAGCAGGGTCTGAGGGCAGTGGGCGGGCCGGCAGGGAGAGCGGACCGGAAGTGGTCAGCGGTCTCTCAGGGACTCCTGGGATTTGGAGTCCCTGATACGCTCGCAGCCCTGCAGCCCTCTGGTGGTGTTAGACTCCCACTCCTCCTCACTTGATGGCGATGCGGCACCCGCGGAGCGGGTGCGGCGAGGTGTTGGCAAAGGTCCTCCTCACAGTGTCCAGCCAGAGATGAGCGCGTCCCAGCAAGCGCTATACAGTAAGGTCTCCCAAATGACAGTTCCGCTGGTGGGGCTTTAACAAACCCTCAGGTGGGCGGTGGGCGGGCCGGCAGGGAGAGCGGACCGGAAGTGGTCAGTGGTCTCTCAGGGACTCCTGGGATTTGGAGTCCCTGATACGCTCGCAGCCCTGCAGCCCTCTGGTGGTGTTAGACTCCCACTCCTCCTCACTTGATGGCGATGCGGCACCCGCGGAGCGGGTGCGGCGAGGTGTTGTTAAAGGTCCTCCTCACAGTGTCCAGCCAGAGATGAGCGCGTCCCAGCAAGCGCTATACAGTAAGATCTCTGTTTAGAGTCCTAATCAGATAGCCGTCTGGCAGCGTAAGGTTTGGTAAACTAGCCATGTCATAGTGAAGCCACGTTTCACATAGAAAGAGAACATCAGAGGATTCATCAAGGATGAGTGTGTGAACCTCTAGATAATGTTTTGCGAGGGATCTAACATTCAGATGGAAGACGGTGAGAAGAGCTTGTTTAGGCGAACCTAACCTGTGTCCAGGCAGGCAGGGTCTAGGTGCAGAAAAATCACAAGACTTACATTGCAAGCAGGTCTGTCCAAGATAGCCCGGTAGCTCATCAGAGGTCTGGCCAGGATTCAGTGCAAGCAAAGACTCCTTATCATAGTGACGAATTTCCCGTGAACTTTGGCCAGGTGGACAGGCGAGAGGCGATGTCTTGGCGATGACGGGCGCAGACGTGCTTGCCTTTGGCGTGCCTTCGGCGCGCTGCCGGCGCGCCCGCTGCGCCGTCGGGGATTGGTATTCATTTTAAGGAGGGGAGGAGGGTGGGAGGCAGCCGCAACTAGAGCGCTACCCCTTCCTCACCCAAAATGGCGTCCACCCCACGCTCGCACCAGTGCCTAATCGGCTGTGCGGGGAGTGAGTGCAAGGTAGGAGCAGAGTTTTTAAAGTGCAGATTAACAGGTAATACAAGGCATGAATTGCCAACACATTGAAACACCATTAAAACGAGCGTGTGCAAAATGCTCTGAAGGATGCTAAATTTGTTTTTATAAAAGAGCGCAATACAGTAAATAGCCCACCAAGTTCGCAGCCCCCGGCTTCCGCCTCAGGGGTAAATAACACAAGTAATCTGTGTGGCTCGGTTTTTAGGCAGCTTAAGTAGTGAGGGAGGGCAGGAGGCAGCCGCAACTAGAGCGCTACCCCTTCCTCACCCAAAATGGCGTCCACCCCACGCTCGCACCAGCGCCTAATCGGCTGTGCGGGGAGTGAGTGCAAGGTAGGAGCAGAGTTTTTAAAGTGCAGATTAACAGGTAATACAAGGCATGAATTCCCAACACATTAAAACACCATTAAAACGAGCGTGTGCAAAATACTCTGAAGGATGCTAAATTCGTTTTTATAAAAGAGCGCGTTACAGTAAATAGCCCACCAAGTTCGCAGCCCCCGGCTTCCGCCTCAGGGGTAAAAAACACAAGTAATCTGTGTTGCTCGTTTTTTAGGCAGCTTAAGTAGTGAGGGAGGGAGGGCGGGAGGCAGCCGCAACTAGAGCGCTACCCCTTCCTCACCCAAAATGGCGTCCACCCCATGCTCGCCCCAGCGCCTAATCGGCTGTGCGGGGAGTGAGTGCAAGGTAGGAGCAGAGTTTTTAAAGTGCAGATTAACAGGTAATACAAGGCATGAATTGCCAACACATTAAAACACCATTAAAACGAGCGTGTCCAAAATGCTCTGAAGGATGCTAAATTCGTTTTTATAAAAGTGTGGAGAAGTGTGGCTCAATGGTTAGAGCGGCAGACCCTGATGCAGAGGTCTGGCCCGGGACCAGGGTTCAATTCCCCGCCTCGGCGGGTCTTGGGCTCAAAATTCCACGGACCTGATAATTCTCGCCTCGGTGCCTATTCCAATCATGGAGTCCCACTCTGCAACTCTGGGCAATAGCTTGCTTAATCTCCACAACGGCCCCCACAACGCTAAGGATGCCTGGCCTCCACCTTGGGGGTGCCCAGGAGTGGACACCTCACAGGGAACGCCAGGATGGGTTCCACAGCGGTATTCGTACAAGCGCCTTGAGACCCTTGCGGGTGAGTAGTGCGCTATACAAGTATCAATTTATATTACATAAAAGAGCACGTTACAGTAAATAGCCCACCAAGTTCGCAGCCCCGGGCTTCCGCCTCAGGGGTAAATAACACAAGTAATGGTTTGTATCCAGTCCACACCGCCTCAGAACATCTTTAACATACAGAAGCCTGTGTTTGAATTAATTCTCACACAGCTTGCAAATGCCACTGGTCATATGTTTCCAGGGATACACAGGCACTCATAGGAACAGACAGGTATAAAACTCACAGGAACTCAAAGGCACATACAAACACACATGGGCACATAGAGGCACTTATAGGCACACAGAGACACACACAGGTACAAAGCAAACAGGCACTCAAAGGTGCATACATGCACACATAGGCACGTGCAGGAACACACAGGCACTCACAGGCACACACATGTACAAAACTCACAGGCACTGAAAGGCACATACAAACACTCATGGGCACATAGATGCACACATAGGCACACACAGGAACTCATAGGCATGCACACAGAGACACACACAGACACTCACATGCATGCACAGGCACACACAGGTACAAATCTCACAGGCACTCAAAAGTGTATTCAAACACACAATGGCACATAGAGGCACATACAGGAACTCATAGGCACGCACATGCACACAGGGGCACACACAGGCACACACATGTACAAAACTCACAGGCACTGAAAGGCACATACAAACACTCATGGGCACATAGATACACACAAGCACTCACAGGCACTCGAAAGCACACAAAAGGGTACACACACAGGCATTCATAGAACCACACAGTCCCTCATAGGCACACCCAAGCATTCATAGGCACCCTCAAAAAGACACGGGAATGCACAGTAAAACATAAGTACAAACGCTCATAGGCACACGGAGGACCAAACAGGCACTCATAGTGACACACAAGCCTTCATAGGCACGTGCAGTTACATCTAGGCACGTACAGCCACTCACAGGCATTTATAGGACCACACAGTCCCACATAGGCATACATAGGCACTCATAGGCACATACAGGCACTGAAATGCACACATAGGCACACACAGGCACTCACAGGCACATAGATGCACTCATAGGCACACACATATGAATGCACAGGCATACACAAACACAAAAAGGGCAAACTTATAGGAATCCCTGAGCACAAAAGTATACGTATCTGTGAGATTTACAGATAATATCTATTCAAACAATAATTGTCCATATCTGTACATCCAAGTTATGAAAAAGTCCTTATTTTTATTTTCTCAGTCCAGATGATCACGAAGACTTGTAGGTACAGCAGTACAGTCTTGGTACAGTATACAACAGCCAAACGCCAACACGTGTTTCGTCAAGGGACATCACCCAATGTCTTCCTCAGGGCTGTAACAATAAATTGTACCCCATTATAATCCCCATACAATGGGGAGCCAAGTCAAGACACAAAGAGCCACCACCGAACGCTCACCGAATGTGCCAAATAAAGATAAAAATCACCTCAACCAAGGAATAAAAGGTTAAGTAAACAAATGGGAAAGGAAAGAACACAATTACCAAAAGTGTATATACCTGATTCCAGAAGCGTGTCAGTATATGAGACACCCCGTGACAAAGGGGGAGAGAAATACACTGGAAGGACCGGAGGGACGGTGAAGGACCATCACACAAGCACCCATTCCAAACCAGAATCATTGTCCAATTTAGTTTATTGTGAAAAAGAATATCTAGTAAACACCCTCAATGAGTTGTGTGTAGAATACCCAAGAATTAGATACTTGTACTTATCACAAACTGATAAACTAACACTCACCCTAAAACTGTTATCACTTGCAGTTGCAAAACAGACAGGATGGTATCAAGGACCTTTGTCATATAATTCACTATAAGAAAAGGGGGAAAGGGGGGGAGGGGATTTTAGAAATAGTCTAAGTATTCATACTTATAAGTCACTGCAAAAAACGAAATTCTAAAACAACCACCACACACTATTCAATAGGAAACTCTCTTACCCTTCAAATGAACTTGCAACTATATCGCTAATTAATGTCTTCCCAAATATAGTGTTCTCGTTTTAGAGGAACAGGCAATATCAGCCTTAGTTCTCTGGAACCATCAAGCGTATCTGAAAAGTAAAAAACCGAGCAAAGAAATGTATTTAAAAATGTACCTGGAACGAGTCGCGTCCACACTATTGACATAACGTTTTCAGCAACCACATATTTATAACTAGAACGTACTCGCCGCCACAACTAATAAAATACAGAGAACCCCAATTGTGCTAACATCCTGGAGGTCTATTCACTATGCCCGATATCAAGTTGCAGTACAGTGCAGAGTAAAAAAAGGGTAAGCCTATTAAACGCAAACAACATAATTTAGACCGTAACTCCAGTCATGCGGGCATGCACTATCTCATTAATGCTCGACAACCCCCAGATGACACTCACCTCGGGTTCCCGTAGCAAAACGTGTAACCGATCCTCTTGTCAATACGGCGTGTTGCACCCGCGCCATCTTAGGTAGGTATTATATACTGAAGCTCCAATGATAGTAAAAACGGACTAAACACGCGAAAATAGATATCCCAGCGCTTCAAGTCAACCGGCCGATATCAACTGCGGCAGTAATAATAAATATATCATTCTTAAAACCTAATGTAATATACTAACAATCTAGTAATTATTCTATAACGTGAGATGGGAGTCAAAATAAAATCGAAGCCTAACAATAAACCAACCGGATTACACCGGCCAACTGCTCACTACCACCGGCACCATTTTGAAGTGGTCCGGTTAACATTAAATCACTATGTAGTCATATATATAATTTTTAACAAAAAAGCTGTAGTATTAGGCAAGAGTGCACTAAATATAAATTAAATTGCTCGGTTTGAATCCCAACTAAAATCCAAGAATTATGAGAACCAAGGATTAAATAAAGACAGTCATAATCGGAGGTGTGAAGAAAGTAAGAAAAGTAAAGGGACAAGATAAAGGCAGCACCATAGACAAAGTGAAAAAAGGGTAATAATGATGTATAAGTAAAGTAGCCAAAGTTACATAAGCACAAAATTAACACTTCACATACCATATACATTTATAATTATGTGAGGTGATACTAACCACACATATCAACATTTTACATTTTTTATGGATTTAACATCAACATATGCACACATTGGATGGTATACTTTCTATGCCATAAAAGGAAAATGATTTACTACTTCCCTGGCTAGGGCATTCACATGCATGAATTGCTAATGGGTAACGCCCATCCACATTTTTTAAGGCTCTAAAGTGCTCAGCTATACGTTCCCTGAGACATCTTATTGTACTGCCTACGTAAATTTTGGAGCACTTGCATTTGATAATATACACAACATACTTAGTACCACAGTCAATATGTTGATAAATTTTAAAGACTGGTGAGTTGTTATGTTGAAATTCCTTAGTTCCCTGTTCCGCTAATCTACACATACTACATCTGCCACATTTAAATGACCCACAGTTCAAGTTACTCAACCAGTTTCGATCCCTACTCTTGGAGTGATGTCAGAGGAGGTAACAGAGAATTACGGTTGCGTCAATGCGAAGCACGTTGGATACTTAAATTACGTGCAGTTGAACAGGGAATTAACATCGATTCAGAACTGCAATACTTTTTCGGAAGATAATTTGATCTAATATATTTCTCTTCAGCTCTAACTGTCATAACAAACTTATATGAAGAGTTAGAGTATATTAATATCTTCCCGGTATTGTCAAAAATAAGGATCCAATGTGTGCATATGTTGATGTTAAATCCATAAAAAATGTAAAATGTTGATATGTGTGGTTAGTATCACCTCACATAATTATAAATGTATATGGTATGTGAAGTGTTAATTTTGTGCTTATGTAACTTTGGCTACTTTACTTATACATCATTATTACCCTTTTTTCACTTTGTCTATGGTGCTGCCTTTATCTTGTCCCTTTACTTTTCTTACTTTCTTCACACCTCCGATTATGACTGTCTTTATTTAATCCTTGGTTCTCATAATTCTTGCATTTTAGTTGGGATTCAAACCAAGCAATTTAATTTATATTTAGTGCACTCTTGCCTAATACTACAGCTTTTTTGTTAAAAATGATATATATGACTACATAGTGATTTAATGTTAACCGGACCACTTCAAAATGGTGCCGGTGGTAGTGAGCAGTTGGCCGGTGTAATCCGGTTGGTTTATTGTTAGGCTTCGATTTTATTTTGACTCCCATCTCACATTATAAAATAATTACTGGATTGTTAGTATATTACATTAGGTTTTAAGAATGATATATTTATTATTACTGCCGCAGTTGATATCAGCCGGTTGACTTGAAGCGCTGGGATATCTATTTTCGCGTGTTTAGTCCGTTTTTACTATCATTGGAGCTTCAGTATATAATACCTACCTAAGATGGCGCGGGTGCAACACGCCGTATTGACAAGAGGATCGGTTACACGTTTTGCTACGGGAACCCGAGGTGAGTGTCATCTGGGGGTTGTCGAGCATTAATGAGATAGTGCATGCCCGCATGACTGGAGTTACGGTCTAAATTATGTTGTTTGCGTTTAATAGGCTTAACCTTTTTTTACTCTGCACTGTACTGCAACTTGATATCGGGCATAGTGAATAGACCTTCAGGATGTTAGCACAATTGGGGTTCTCTGTATTTTATTAGTTGTGGCGGCGAGTACGTTCTAGTTATAAATATTTGGTTGCTGAAAACGTTATGTCAATAGTGTGGACGCGACTCGTTCCGGGTACATTTTTAAATACATTTCTTTGCTCGGTTTTTACTTTTCAGATACGCTTGATGGTTCCAGAGAACTAAGGCTGATATTGCCTGTTCCTCTAAAACGAGAACACTATATTTGGGAAGACATTAATTAGCGATATAGTTGCAAGTTCATTTGAAGGGTAAGAGTTTCCTATTGAATAGTGTGTGGTGGTTGTTTTAGAATTTCGTTTTTTGCAGTGACTTATAAGTATGAATACTTAGACTATTTCTAAAATCCCCTCCCCCCCCTTTCCCCCTTTTCTTATAGTGAATTATATGACAAAGGTCCTTGATACCATCCTGTCTGTTTTGCAACTGCAAGTGATAACAGTTTTAGGGTGAGTGTTAGTTTATCAGTTTGTGATAAGTACAAGTATCTAATTCTTGGGTATTCTACACACAACTCATTGAGGGTGTTTACTAGATATTCTTTTTCACAATAAACTAAATTGGACATTGATTCTGGTTTGGAATGGGTGCTTGTGTGATGGTCCTTCACCCTCCCTCCGGTCCTTCCAGTGTATTTCTCTCCCCCTTTGTCACGGGGTGTCTCATATACTGACACGCTTCTGGAATCAGGTATATACACTTTTGGTAATTGTGTTCTTTCCTTTCCCATTTGTTTACTTAACCTTTTATTCCTTGGTTGAGGTGATTTTTATCTTTATTTGGCACATTCGGTGAGCGTTCGGTGGTGGTTCTTTGTGTCTTGACTTGGCTCCCCATTGTATGGGGATTATAATGGGGTACAATTTATTGTTACAGCCCTGAGGAAGTCATTGGGTGATGTCCCTTGACGAAACACGTGTTGGCGTTTGGCTGTTGTATACTGTACCAAGACTGTACTGCTGTACCTACAAGTCTTCGTGATCATCTGGACTGAGAAAATAAAAATAAGGACTTTTTCATAACTTGGATGTACAGATATGGACAATTATTGTTTGAATAGATATTATCTGTAAATCTCACAGATACGTATACTTTTGTGCTCAGGGATTCCTATAAGTTTGCTCTATTGTGACAACAATTACTCTGTAAATTGCTGTCTCTTGACAGCGGTGGGTGGTAGCTGTCTTTGGTTCCCTTGATGCCACTTTGGAATAATCCTTTCTAGATTTATTGCTGCATGGGCTATGCGCTGGTAATACCTCAGCACCTACTCTTTTCAAATTGTACAAACACAAATAGGCACTGGTAGACACACACAGGAACACACAGTCACTCACAGGCACTCAAAAGCACCTGAAAGCACAAATGGGCACACACACAGGCATAGATAGGAACACACAGTCCTGTATAGGCACCGTTGGACACTCATACACGTACACAAGCCCTCATAGGCACACACATATGAATACACAGGCATGCACAGAGACAAAAAAGCACTGGTAGACACACACAGGCACTCACAGGCACACACAGTCACTCATAGGCATGCACAGGCACTCATGGGCACATACAGAAACTCATAGGCAAAAACAAGCACTCATAGGCAAAAACAAGCACACAGAGGCACAAACAAGCACTCATAGGCACTGCTGTTCAAAGACACAAGGACGAAACGGAAATGTCAATAAAAAGCCGGGAAACACATTCTTGGTAAAAGGAAATATGAAATGAAACCAGAAGAGTGACGTATAATAGAATATAAAGAGCAGAGGATTACTGGTGTCCACATTGCATCATGCCTGAGTTACCTATAATTATGCGGTGACATTGTATTATGTGGATAAATGAACTGAAATGCAAGAGAGTGCCTATGGGAGTCGGAGGGAGGGGACAGAGAGAGGTGGAGACGAGGTGGGGGGAAGACCCAGAAAAGCAGATGTTTCCATGATGACGCACACACTGCAGCAAGAGGAAGATGAAGAGCAGTAACCACCCAACAACGGAGCCAGATAATGGAATAAATATCACAGAAAACATTTCAGAAGTGAGACGTCACTCAGGATCTCGGTGCACGCGTTAGATGCATTGACACGGGTGTGAGATGTACACTTTACGATTGTAATAAAGGAAGGATGCAGAGAATCTGAGGTGACTGCCGTGATCCAAGGAGGAGGAGAGGCAGAGGACAAGGGAACGAATTGCCTGGATACCTTCACAGGTGACAAGAAGCGCTCTATAAATCTACAAATCTACTGAGTGATTGAAAGAAGCTGCTGGGATCAGAAGTCCACAGGTGATTTCACATAACATTTCCAGTGGTACGTCTGAAGACCAGAGCCCAGCGCAGCTTTCCAGGAGTACTACAGTGAAACTTTACAAGCACTACATTGTAACTCTGCACCTGTACATTGGAGCATTGTCACTGTGTGCAAAGGTGCTGTGTCGCTCAAAACACATTTCATCCTTGAGTAATAATTCCACTGGTTCCTTTGTTCTGTGGGTGTTCTAATCCCTCCCAACTTCCAAGATAGTATGCGCAGATTCTCACAACCCTTCGCTTGTGAACATTTGTAGATTCTTAATATTCACTGGGGGCAGGACTGCTCCTTCCGGGCACCATGGGAGTCAGATCCAGTCTCTCACAACAGAGGGTCGGCCATTGTTGTTCTCTTTCTTCCATCATCTTGCAGCGTCACATTGAGGAGAAAGTCCTTGGTCTATTTTGTAATACCAGGCCACCAATAGCGATACTAAAAAAAACCTGTATCCACGACCCCTGTGTGTGCTGACCCCAGACCTTTGTGTGCAGCTAGTATTAAACCCAATCTGCGAGCAGTGTTTGGTATTACTCTATACCACACTCCTAGAATTTCAGTATACGGAATGTTTGGTGCATCTAACTTGTAGGAGTACTTGAGTGGAAAGCCTTTCAGCAAGAGAGTGTCATTGTGAGCAGCATTGATAGCCACCATGTCAGGGGGGGGAGCCTTGCTGCACGGAGAGTTGGCCCTCGCCTTGGAGAACATTCCAGCAGACTGTGAACGGGCCCTGCTCTTCCCCTGATGACAGAGGACAAGGTGATGTGACCCCAGAAACACCACTAGGTCCCCTGCGTTGACAGCCTTAGACTGAACATAATTAAGGAAAGCAAAGGTGCTCTTGATGTACAGAAGGGAGGGTGAGAAATGGGGTTACATGATGGCTTGAACTTCGATAGCACTAATGCCCTATAAAGCCAGTGTCAGTGTTGTTGTTGTTGTCAAGGCTGCCGTCCACAGAAGTTGAGAGGAGCTTGTGCTGGGAAATTGTTGAGCTGCAGCGATTCGAATGGTGTCCTCTGCTGTTGGCTCAGTAGATCTGTGGGGTGTTTGCGAGGGAGAGGGAAGCTGATCGAAGCTGTCTGGTCAGTTGGTAGAAGGTCAGACGTTTGTTGTGTATGCTGGTCCTTCGTTGCGCAAGGCCATGAGGCATGACTCATCATCTTGAACTGGCATCTCTTCTGAATCGGGAGCCAGTGTAGTTTCTTGAGATGTGACGTGGGTCCTTCTGGGAGGGTGACTATGAGTCTTGCCGCTGAGTTCTGTATTGTCTGGAGTCTCATCTGGAGGCGTGTAGTGATTCTTACGCAGATTGTGTTTCCAGTGTCCAGTCTGCTAGTGATGAGGGCTTGCATGATGGTCCTTCTGGTGTCTGCCGGGAGCCATCTGAAGCTCTTGTGGAGCCTGCAAAGGGTGTGGCAGCAGGTGGACGAGACTCCATTGACTTGTTTCTTCATGGATAGCTTGCTATCCAGAATGATGCAGAGGTTGCAGGCATGGTATGTTGATGGGGGTATGCCGTGCTCCATGGGACACCAGAATCGGCTTGCTCCTATGCAATCCCTCTGTGGCTTCCTTGGTCTAGTGACCTGAATGTCTAGGCCACACACTTTTGAACCACAACCACCTCAAACTGAATATTCAGTGGGGCAGACGACATGCACCAGTACCTACTAGGAGGCTGTATGCCCGGCCCTACAGGACAGAGTGAAGGGACGGCCTCTATGACAGTGATAGAGTGGGATACCTTTAAGGGTGTCACATAAGGCATGTGCATCAAGATGTAGCACGGTGTAAAACATGCCTTGCAAGCCCAGAACCTCTCCCTTGAACGAACTATACAAACAACGGAAATATATCTGGGGTAGCTGCATGAAACTAGAACACAATCAACCCTCTCTGAAAGGAGTAAAGAGAGGCGGGTGTCAGACTAGGAACACTACACTATCAGATACTTGCATGGCTCCTAAGTCCGTTGACCCCAAAGACACCCAGTAAGGCCAGCAGATCCCCGGTGGTAGAGATATTGATTGTGCAAGCAGATATAAACCAGGCTTTCCTGTAGTACCAGACGTCTGTATATCAGGCTGTGTTGGGAGTGCAAGCTCCCCAATTAGATGAGTATTTGAATAGACTATCGACCCCCAGACTTAACCCTCTTCAGGGACATACACCAGATGAAACCCTGACCACTGAGGAAATTGGCTTCATGATTGACAAGATCGCGTGCAACAAAACTCCTGGGATGGACGGGTTCCCGGTGGACTTTTACTTCACCTACAGAGCAACCCGCTCTCCAAAGCTAATCCAAATGTACCAACAAGCCCGGCAGAGGGCACATTGCCGGGATCCCTATGGGAGTCTATGAGGTTGGTCCTGCCTAACCCCAACAGGGACCCCCTGGAGCTACACTCCTACTGGCCACAGTACACCGACCACAAGATTCATAGGAAGGTTCTTGCAAACAGGTTGCTCCCCTGCCTCTCTACATTGGCACCAAGACCAGAATCAGACCCCCAGGATATAGCGGCATGGATTAGCAAATTTAGCGGCACAAAAATGGAAATTTAGCGGCACAAATATGGAAATTTAGCGGCATTTTATTTGGTGGTTTTTCCTACAACAAACACAGATATCTTCTTTTTTTAGTTGTTTAACAACATGAAGCTATGTATTTTTGGTTTATTTACAATGTAGACACTTTGTTTGGCTTCAAGGCTGCATATAGGACATAAACTAATGAATAAATGCCCCAAAAGCAATCCCCCCCATCGGCCGGCCGCACAATCGGCACGCTGCAGAATTACTTAAGAGTAGTGGTGAGTGGAATAGTATTGTAGAGTGGCATAGAGTTGGCATTGAGTGTTGTAGAGTAGATTTTCCACCCAGACTGTGAACAGTGTCTAGTACCACACGTGCATAATTATGTGTGCCAGGGTGTGGTCACGAGCTAGTAGGGCTACAGCACGTTCATGATAAATATATGCAAACATGTGTACCAGCTTCTACTTAGCAAGAAAATCTGTTAATGCAAGCGTTGTTTGAAATGAAACTCATCAACTGCACTGTGTGCATCTGCCAAAATTAACCGAGGATGCTGGATTCGAGGTTCCCGACAACAGCTCCATGTTTTACACAAGACGTTGGTGATCTGGGATGTATTATGGTTAGTCAATTTAAAGCAGCTCTGACCGCTTAGCAGGAAGCTTAGTACCAGGATAATGGAAGAAATACTGCTTACCCGCGCTTGCCTCTCACTATTCCTAATTGAATAATCATGTATCAAATCAATGTGTGTTTGATGAAGCCCATCATAAGGTAGCTTTGAATTCAGTGCAATCTTGAAAACAATGTCAGCTAAGCCACTACATTTTGTGCAATCACACATCCGTGCTGGGGGAGCTATGCTCATACAGTCATGTGAGTTCCTAGCAACATCAGAGCGGATCTTGAGTGCTTTTAACAGCTGTGCATTTACATATTTCTTTCTATAGCTATTTAGATGTACGAAGAAAGCAAATAAATCTGGCAATTTATGACTGAATGGTTAATGGAGGGCACAGCCTCTATCTCATTTTAGATTGATTACCCTTTGAAAGGTTTTGACACGTTCCAATACTTGGTTTCTTCTGCGTAACAGTCGAGGTTAAAGAAATTTCGATTATGTCTACAAGTATTTCTATAAGAATATGTGGTTTTTGTCCTTATAAGATTAGTCAAGGAGAGAAGCAATTTTATGAAGTTTACCTTCAACTCTTTGGACATCAGAATGGCTGTCATAGAAACTAACACATTTCAATATAGGTAAAAATCTTGCTTACCTTTATCCACTGTACTTTTCACCCAAATTGTCTAATTGTATGTGGTTTGATATCACATCTTGCACTGCCTCACTGGCAGCACCTCATTCATCCTATTTCGGGGTGTTGTTACATGCCAAGGGATATGTAAGTTATTTGAGAATTATATCTGATTTTGTGCTTAAACGTATGGTGCATGTTTACATTTTTCATGACTAATTATTTATTTACATATGTGCATGATCCTCAGCAACCTGATTTAACCACAATGGGATTCTTTATTTACATATGAATTAGTTTCTTGTAGCACGTGGAAATCTCAATGGTTACAGCCTGCCTCTCTCTCCTCTCGATCGTGGTATCAGCAGGGAACACCCCTGGGGACTCACAGACTCACAGAGCTGCCCCTCCCAGGCTTCCCACGGAGCGGGGGCTGCCACTGCCTCAAGATGCCTGCGATCCACCAGATTGCTCTTCCCCCCCCACCCCATGCCTCCGCAGACCCGCCCCCTTGAAAGGGGTCTGGATGTCTAGATTTCGCGGGCACTTTTGTAAAAATCCCACCATTTTTACAAAAGAGCCGATTTCGCTGCACTTTTGTAAATATCGCTGCACTTTTACAAAAGTGCCGATTTCGCGGCAAATCGCGAAATCCTGGAAGGTCTGCAGAATGGTTTCGTACCTGGGAGAAAAACATGTCTAAACCTATGACGCTTCTGCGGCTGATGGAGGCGAATCTTCATGAATTGCCTCCATACACAGCCCTCTCACTAGATATAGAGAAGGCCTTCGACACCCTGGGGTAGTTTTACTTAACGAAAGTGCTGATGTGCATGAAACCAGGAGCAGAAATACAGCACTGGATAAATCTCCTCTACACCAACCCGCTGTCCCGCATCTGGACATGCAGAAATCTCAGTTTCTTTTGAAGGATGTGGCAAAGATGCCCGCTGTCGATTACTTTCGCTCTAGCCATGGCCTGTTCCGTTTGCAGGACCCAGCAGTCGGTATAACGTGTGAGCCAAATTGGGAGGCCATAACACTGTATGCTGATTATGCATTTGTGTAACTCAGGTAAGTGCATGCGTATCTATATATGTATAGGTATTTAGGGGTGAATGTACCACACAAACAATACAGGGCAACTTAGGTGATGTCCTATGTTTGCAGCTCCCTGTCGTTTTGGGGCTCGCTGCCACTATCGACCCCTGGGTAGAGTGGCAGTTGCAAAAACGCTGTTGATACATTTATACTGCTTCTCGACCCCCCCAGTTTACCCACCCGCCGCTTCTTCAGGAAATTGGACTCTGTTTCTGTTCTTAAAATGTAAATTGATACTTGTATAGCGCACTACTCACCTGTAAGGGTCTCAAGGCGCTTGTACGAATACCGCTGTGGAACCCATCCTGGCTTTCCCTGTGAGGCGTCCACTCCTGGGCACCCCCAAGGTGGAGGTCAGGCATCCTTAGCGTTGTGGGGGCCGTTGTGGAGATTAAGCAAGCTATTGCCCAGAGTTGCAGAGTGGGACTCCATGATTGGAATAGGCACCGAGGCGAGAATTATCAGGTCCGTGGAATTTTGAGCCCAAGACCCGCCGAGGCGGGGAATTGAACCCTGGTCCCGAGCTAGACCTCTGCATCAGGGTCTGCCGCTCTAACCATTGATATATTCGATAGAGTGAGCTACCCAGTAAACCTTTGGGGGCTGGGTGAAATATGATCAAAAGGGTGAGAGGGCCTCCAAAGGAGTTTGTTTTCAATATTCACTTTGCTTATTCTAAATGGATTGAGTATAGGTAAGTGAATTATCCTAAAGTAACTTAATTAAATAAATCAAATGGCTAAAACTAACTAGACACAACAATACTCAACAGTGACACAAATGTTAACATAAAAACAAATAGACATGTGTATATGCAAAAAATAGATTTTATCAAAATTAAGGTTAGCAGGGAAAAATTACAATAAATCAAAATGAGTAACACAGGAATACAAGACAGGTATTAGGAAATAAATCAAAATCTCTGTATGGCCTGTGACAAGCTTATCCAAAAACAAGGGGTGGAGAAAATTTCTTTTGGATAAAGCAGAAGTCGACGTTTCGGTCTCTACGGACAACTCAATGAGACCATCATCAGGACAAATTGAAACAAAATATTGTAAATCCCCAAGGGCGAGAATCACTAGCCAGTATCTTAGCTTTTGCGATTTTGAGCGGCTCTAATACTGTTGGTAATCGATCTGAAAATGGTGACCACCGGTTGGAGTCTTTTAGGAGGGTCTCAGGTAGGGTTTTCTATTCTTCTAAAAAGTACAGCAGGAGGAAATAATTACTCCGTGGAGATTTGGGCACATCCAAGAATTCTGTTATGTGCTGACAAACGCCTGTTAATGGACGGTCTGATAAGCTTCTCCGCGGTCAAATAACACGCCAGTCTTTCCCGTCATTCGATCGAGGATGGGGATGTACATTTAAAAGACTAATAAAGAACTACAAACTACTGTGTGACTTGGAAGATGATTATTTCTCAATATAGCCCTTGTTTGTGATCTCGTTACAGTTCTCACATTATCATCCGCACTAGAAGAAATGGGAGCCGGGGGGCGTCTGACCATAGAAACTCATTTACATATTAAGGGGGGGTGAAAGCCTGTTCACATAGCACAACACAACTTGTTTATGTAAAAGTTTGTACATTGCACAGGGAGTGTGATTCAGGTAACAGTGTGAGTGTTGTATGGCAGGAGCAAGCAGTCTTAGTTGCTGAGACATGAATCTCTGACGGTTGCATTATTAGCTCTTTCAACTGTTTGAGAGAGGGTGGCAGTCTCAAATTCTGGGGGCACAGATACCAACAGCTTCCCTCATAATCTTTGATTTTTGCATCTACAGGTGGTGCAGATGCCACCTAGGAGAGTAACCTTAGTGTGCTTTCTGGAGTCAGCCTGCTTTGCTTTTTCCAAACTTTGGTCAGCAAAGGTAAATATGTCTTCTACTAAAGTGTTCCTAGCTCACTTTTGGTAACGTGGCTTGAGCAGTAGGGCCTACGGCGGGCTCGAAGGTAGAGCAAAACAGTGGAAGTCACAAATTTCAATAGGTTATTAAAAATAGACAAGGAACTTAAAGATTCAAACCAAGTTTAGATCAAAAATAATATTTAATAATTATTCAGAAGCAAAATCTAAAGGAGGGCTGTGATTTATGGATTATTACTTAGCAAAAACAACTGTCCAAACCAAACAAAAAGTTAAATACATTTAAAAAAAAGCAGATCCACTGAATCAATCAGGAAGTTACCTACAAAATTGTAGCTGACTTCGGTAGCTATGCTCGAGAGGGCAAAGATAAGTTTAGTCTCTGGTGATGAATAACACTGGAATTTGATGCAAGGATTTTGCCTGAATCAGTCTCAGATGATGACGAGCTGCACAGAAGTGGCTTGAAGTGCAACATTCCCACAGAATAGAGTTGGGTTATCAAGTTGAACCTGAATCCACAGCCATCAAAATGTGGGAAACTTCAAGCAGTTACAACAGCTGCGAAGTCTTCGGAGCTTCCAAGTTATGGAGATGGTTCAAGGTTGATAAGAGCGAAAGCATGGAACGTGGCAGGCCTGAGGCATGGTTAAGGGGATAGCAGGATCCATTTGAAACAAAAAGAAGATGGAAAGAGGCCACTCATGTGGATCTTTGTAATATGAAGCTGTGTCCCAATGGAACAGAAGTCATTAGGACTATTTAGGGTGGAGCCAAGAATGGTTTGCATATGGCTGGCCTTGTCTGTAGTTACACAAAGACTAGAGAATGATGTGGTGGGATGTTGCCGAGATTAGCTACCAGTTCATCCATCACCTTAGGTTTTTCTCAATGATCACCCCTACGTGGTACAAACATGAACAGATGTTGGTCCCATGGAGACCTTCGACAAAGGGACTCCTGCTTCAGGGCCCTGGTGAGGCTCATTAAGGCTGGAAACAGTTTGAGGTTACATGCATTCCAGACCCTTGGGGGCGTGGCCTCAAAGATCAGGATCGCATGGCCTTTGAGGGTCAGAGCCACAGCTTATAAACACTCAGGAAGCAAAACACACTGAATGGAATGAGGCCACAAATAGTTACAAAAGAATGAAATAGTTACAAAAGAATGAGGTTAATTCAAGCATTTCCATCCCTCGCTGTGCGCTTTTCTCAGTAGACAGTTTGTAGGACAATCAATGGAGCGGTGTCTTTGTGGCTGCTTCATGTAAATGTTTTGTGATGCTGAAAGCTCCTCCTCAGGGTTTACAGTGAGCACCTTTTATTCTCCCACATTGTCTCTCCTATGTGGAAAGGTTACATTTACAACTGAAGTTTTTGTCACATTGAGAGCACGGGTCATTTTCTTTCTCATTGTGGGTTCTCTCATGTTGAATGAAACGGAATCTCCAGCTGTCGCTTCCCTGGCATTTAGAACAAAGACAAGGTTTTTTTTCAGGTAAGTTCTCCCAAATTGAAGACCAAATTTCCGACTGAAACTTTTCTAGCATTCAGAGAGCTAATAAGGTCTTTCCCCAGTGTGAGTTCTTTCATGTCTAGTGAGAGTCTTTTTCAGTCGGAAGATTTCCTGGCATTCAGAGCACTGAAATGGTGTATACCCAGTGTGGGTTCTTTCATGTCTAGTAAGGTTGGATTTCTGACTGAATCTTTTCCAGCATTCAGAGCACTAATAAGGTTTTTGTCCAGTGTGAGTTCTCTCATGTGTAGAGAGATATATTTTCTTACTGAAGCTTTTCCAGCATTCAGGGCACTGATAATGTTTTTGTCCAGTGTGGGTTCTTTCATGATCAATTAAACCAGATCTATCTCTGAAGTTTTTTTGGCATTCAGAGCACTGATACGGTTTGAGCCCAGTGTGAGTTCTTTCATGTACAGTAAGGCTGAATTTCCGATTGAAGCTTTTCCAGCTTTCAGAGCACTGATAAGGTTTTTGTCAAGTGTGAGTTCTCTTGTGTTCAATTAAACTGCATCTCTGACTAAATCCTTTCCGGCATTCAGAGCACTGATACGGTTTCTGCCCAGTGTGAGTTCTCTCATGGAGAGTGAGAGATATTTTATGACTGAAGCTTTTCTGGCATTCAGAGCACTGATACGGTTTGAACCCAGTATGGATTCTCTGATGTAGAGTTAAACCGGATTTATGATAAAAACCTTTTTGGCATTCAGAGCACTGATACGGTTTGAACCCAGTATGGATTCTCTGATGTAGAGTTAAACCGTATTTCTGACAGAAAACTTTTTGGCATTCAGAACACTCATACGGCTTATGCCCAGTGTGGGTCCTTTCATGTTGAGTTAGATGGCCTTTCTGACTGAAGCTTTTCCAGCATTCAGAGCACTGATAAGGTTTTTGTCCAGTATGGGCTCTCTCATGTTGAGAGAGAGCTGATTTACTACTGAAGCTTTTATAGCATTCAGAGCACTGATAAGGTTTTTGTCCAGTGTGAGTTCTTTCATGTATAGTAAGGCTGGATTTCCGATTGAAGCATTTACAGCATTCAGAGCACTGATAAGGTTTTTGTCCAGTGTGGATTCTCTCATGTATAGTAAGGCTGGATTTCCGATTGAAGCATTTACAGCATTCAGAGCACTGATAAGGTTTTTGTCCAGTGTGGGTTCTCTCATGTATAGTAAGGCTGGATTTCCGACTGAAGCTTTTCCAGCATTCAGAGCACTGATAAGGTTTTTGTCCAGTGTGAGTTCTCTTGTGTTCAATTAAACTGCATCTCTGACTAAATCCTTTCCGGCATTCAGAGCACTGATACGGTTTCTGCCCAGTGTGAGTTCTCTCATGGAGAGTGAGAGATATTTTATGACTGAAGCTTTTCTGGCATTCAGAGCACTGATACGGTTTCTGCCCAGTGTGAGTTCTCTCATGGAGAGTGAGAGATATTTTATGACTGAAGCTTTTCTGGCATTCAGAGCACTGATACGATTTGAACCCAGTATGGATTCTCTGATGTAGAGTTAAACCGGATTTATGATAAAAACCTTTCTGGCATTTAGAGCACTGATAGGGTTTGAGCCCAGTATGGATTCTCTCATGTTGAGTTAAACCGGATTTGTGATAGAAACCTTTTTGGCATTCAGAACACTGATACGGCTTATGCCCAGTGTGGGTCCTTTCATGTTTAGTAAGGTTGCCTTTCTGACTGAAGCTTTTACAGCATTCAGAGCACTGATAAGGTTTTTGTCCAGTATGGGCTCTCTCATGTTGAGAGAGAGCTGATTTACTACTGAAGCTTTTACAGCATTCAGAGCACTGATAAGGTTTTTGTCCAGTGTGAGTTACCTGATGTTTAATCAGACTGCTACAAAAACTGAAGCTTTTTTGGCACGTGGAGCACTGATATGGTTTTTGTCCAGTGTGAGTTCTTTCATGTATAGTAAGGCCTGATTTCCGATTGAAGCATTTACAGCATTCAGAGCACTGATAAGGTTTTTGTCCAGTGTGGGTTCTTTCATGTAAAGTGAGATTGGATTCGCTACTGAAGCTTTTCTGGCATTCAGGGCACTGATACGTTTTATGCCCAGTATGGGTTATTTCATGTAACGTATGGTTGGTTTTGAGACTGAAGTCTTTCTGAAATTCAGGACACTGATAGGGTTTTCGTCCAGAGCTAGTTTTCTCACGTTTAGTGAAGTTGGATTGATAACTAAAGCTGTTCTCACATTCATTGTGCTTATTCGAGTTATTTGTTTCTCCAAGTTGGGTTTGTTCCTGAATACAAGTCATCTTACGACTGAATCGGATTGTGTACTTGTTTATGTTACAACTCAGCATTAACTTCTAAAGTACATTTCAGATGCTCTTCTTAATATATGTATAGCGCCGGGAAACCCACTGTGGGTAGCTGTGCGCGGTAAAAGTTTAAATAAATAAATAAAATAAATTTAACTAATGATAGTTTTTACCTGGAGATCATTTTCCTACCTTTAAAGGCACAGATTTAACTTGTCTTATAAACTTTCACTGAGGAGCCCCTTGTATTTATTAAAATGTTCCTCATGGATTCATTTTCTCCAAGTTATGCCTGGGTGAATTCTCTCAAGTTTAATTAGTCTCATTTAGTGATTCTAGTTTCTTCATATTTGATTTAGGAGTTTTAAAAGCACTGATAAGGCCTTTGGGGTTTAGTGTTTGCCTGTAAGGTATGTTTGTACATACAAGTAATGACAGCTGATTAGGGCATGCCAGGGTGGTTTATGAATTATCAATAGCGTAACACTGGCCCCTTTTATACTTTCTGTCAGTATATGCTTTTTTGCTCAGTGGCTAAGACAGGTACATGATCCACTTTGGAGTTACAGGACACTTTGAAACCACTCGGATTAACCCAAGAGACAGAGTTGGTCGGGGAAAATCTTCCTATATTGGAAACGATAATCCAGCAACTTTGCTGTAACGACATCTGAGAAAGTGTATTTACAATGATTTTCTTTTAAATAATCTTTTCCTTCCTCTTGTCTCCAGGAGACGGAGACAAAAGCTTGCAATTGTAAACCGAGGATATTAGTCTTTTTTACGGTCCTGTCACATCACAACACGTCTACGGATGCTGATCTGTTGGGGAGGGTTTGGGTCTCCAAAGCATTTCTCATAAACCATCAAACAGAATTTACAGCACTGAGTTTTCTCAAGTGCACGGCGTGGGGATCAATTGCGGCCAATGTTCTCCTTAATCTCAGTTACTGACACTGGTAAACATTTATGCTCCTTTTACTTTAGGAATTTGACAACTTTCACATTTATCAGTTTATTCCGCTACAACATCCTCACCATTCCTGGCACATAGAATGTGTTTCTTCTTTAGAGTTTGAGAATGTTTTAACTTTCCTTGAAATAATCCTTTTTGTTGTGTTTCTCTAAATGTAAACCTTCTTTTTTCTGTTCATGCTTCAGTCACCTGTAGAAATAGAGTCAAAAATTGTAAATGAACACAAAGAAAAAATATTTGACCTTATACTTTGCACAAAGAAAGTATTGACAAAAACAAGATAGGAAATCAGTTGAGTTGCATTTATGATAGTGGTGAAACAGTGTAGATCGGGAGCTTGGTATTACTGGAACTCAAGGATGTGAGAGCAAACTTAACCAATATTTAAGAAAGAAACACAAGTTGCACATATATTGTGACACAGATTTTCAGCAGCAGCCAACACTATCAATTTACAATTTCTGTGGCAAAGGCTGGCATCACAATGAGATATTTGTAATACTTTTAATAAATGATCATATGGTATTTACTCCCCTGCCCACCTAGACTGTTTATCTATTCCTTTTTCCAGTGTTCTTGGAAGGGACATTTTATTGAACGAAGGTATTGGCCTTGTTGCACTCAGTGCTTTAAATGCCACTGTAGACTGACGCTGTGTCAAGTTAGCTCAGTGGAATGCAGTTTCAAATTGTGTGGATGATACGGACTTACTTGGTGGCCCAGAACTCATCATGCTCCTTCGACAGGACCCGGGCACTTCAACACCTGAAAAAGAGAAAAAGAACAGCACAACACTAGAGGAAACCGAAAAGAGTCAAGAAAAGAAAAACACGAAGCAGAGGAAAGAGAAAAAAGGCTACCTTCCACTCTCATCACATTTTCAAGCACAGAAAACTGTGCAGCAGATGCTTGTGAACCCATAAGTTATTTTTAAACACAGTGCCCCCAAGGTCAGCACCAGGTGCAGCTCCACCACTCGCACCACCCTAAAGCAAGTCCTCTGTGCATGTGTGTCCACACACATGTACTGTGTCTTTTGCTTGTAGTTGACAAGACAGAAAAGAGCAGGATGGGAGGACGCAAAGAGATGGAAGTCAGATCCAGAGAGAAAAGACGCCGAAAGACAGACAGAGGGAGGATGGTATCACGTGGTGTAGAGGAGGAGACAAATGTGATAATAGTTAAGGAACTGGTGGGCAAAACGGACTTAAAAAGGAACTGGACCTGCACTACACACCCAACATGTTCCAGGAGGAATGTGGCTCCATCAGGTGATTATCAGAAGTTTGATAACAACAAGAATAGTGCACAGAGGGAGTCAAATGTTGAAGTTGAAGAGACAAAAACAACAGAGATCAAGAAAGGGAATAAAGTAAGAAGAAACAGGGGAAAAGGAAACTTAGAGTTATAAGAATCCTTACCTGAAAGTTATATTATATTTTGTTCCTCCGAGGGTGGCAGCCAAGCTGCACCACCTGGTCATCCCAGAATACCTTGAAAGGAAGTAAAGAAATAGTTTTGCTTCAGGCGACAATCACACTTCATCCCATCTTCCAAATACCCATCCTGAACTTCCAAAATAAAAGAATCTCTTATTCTCTGGAGGCCATTGCCAAGTAACTCTGGTTATGAATAAATAATTTTTTTGGTTCAAGAACCACAATCCTTTGCTGGAAAAGGTCTCTGTGAATATGGAGTGCACCCACAGTCTCAGAGAACCAACCCCAACAACCCAGTCCACGTCTTCATAACCCCCATATTTCCATTTCCAGCCCATGAAACTTGCAAATCAAAACAATCTGGTTCACAAAAGGCATGTTTAAGTCCTTGTACATAATTCTGCCCACCGTTCATAAATAATTCAACCAGACTCTTAGATTTTCTCTGAGCAACTGCAATTCAAGCTCATGCTGGTGCAGAGTTTGAATGCTGAGCAAGGGAAGCAACAAGACATCAATGTGTTGGCACTTTGAATGTATAAATTATCTAAAGAGATGATGCAGAGGGTCAGAGTCTTGTGAGCCCTACAGGACGGCGACCCAAAGACTATAATTTGGAATAAATCCTTTGCAAGACAAAGCTTAGAATATTGAAATGTTGAGACCTCCATTGAAGACAAAGGAGCAGCAGCCTCTAGAACCTGATATAGACACGCTGCTCTCAACATTACAATGTCTTAATACACAGCCTCTGCCTCTCTCTTTCCCCTGCCTCTCCAAAATATATGTATGGGGCAGGAGAAGGCTGAAGATAAAGCCTGCAGCAGGACACACAGGAGCCTCCCCCCTTTCTCCTCCGGTAGCTCGTAGTGTCACTGGCGTCTCAGAAGGAGGGTGGGGGTTCTGCTCATTTCCTGCATCTCTCCGGCTCGCCTGAATTGTGAAAAGCAGTTTAGCCGAGCCCCGGGAGAACCAAGCCTGACTTCAGCCTCTTTTCAAAGCTATGCTGTGAATGTTCAACAATTAACAGCCATGGTCCTGCATGCAGCTGTTAACTGTGAACATTCACAGCAACAGCTGTGAAACAAAGGTTTCAGAGTACCGGGGGTGTTTCAACCCCCTCGGTCTCTGGGACACCGCTGTTTTATTAATTAACACATTCTGCCCTCATGGGGCAAACAGTATAAAGACCTTATAGTCAGCCGTAGCAGGCAATACTGCCCATTAAAGGACCGCTCCCTTGGTAAAGGCCCTTGCCTTTGGAGCTACAACAAGCTTCAAAGCTATATTAAAGGTTTCAAATAATTACTGAAGGCATAAACATGGTTACTCAGTCAGTGAAATAATTATCATAATATTTGCAGGAGAATCAAATAAAGGTAACCTATAAAGTATATCAAAAGCCAGATTCAGAAATAACTCTAGCTGTAAAGTCAATAGACAGACCACCACAACAAATGTGTTCTAAGAAAAAAGAAAACGTTTTTCTACAATATCAAATAGCAAACTGTCAGATTCTGCTTAATTAAAAATCAAGGAAAAGTTCTTAAGTACAAAATCAGTAAGAGGACTGACATGTAGTCTGACTTTAGGAAAAGTGTAAAATAAAACAATTCCAGCAAATCTCCCAAAATAATACATTATATAAGTTTTTAGACAGAGAGAACATATTATTGACATGGTTCATGAAGTAGTAAAAATGACAGCAATCAATAAATGTTCATGAAAACATGGCACAACAAAATGTAGTTTAATAAACCACACCTACAAAATGAATAATTAATTGAGACTCTTCCCCTAACAGCCACAAGTCATTTTAAAAGGTTATTCCCTAACATAATAACTGGATCTTAATCACAGTTTGTGGCCTTTCATCATTGACCCAATTTGTACGAGAACATTTGCTGACAGCTTATTAGTTGCTTATTAGAAATGCCTACAACCTGCACTCCTTTCCCAAGAGGGGTGGGTTGGGCGCTCCAGTCAGTCTGACTGTGGCACGGGAGGCACATTTATTGATTAAAATTAAAAGAGATGCCGGATTCCCATTTACTTCTTCTACAAAAGGGCCACTCTGGGTGACCTCTAGGACTGCACCAAGCATACAGCCCTTCTCCCGTCTCAGGCACCCTCATTGTGTCTGATTCTGTCCAGTAGAAACTCCAAGCGTAGATGCAAGTTGTGGAAAATCATTATTAAGCAAAAAAGGATTTTGTTGAAATCTTAAATTTGTTGAGAATTTGGCGTTCTATTCTGCACTGGGCTGTGGGGCCATCGGGACTGAAGGCATGTTCTAATATATCTGCCTTTGATTCAACATGCTCGGCACAGAGGCCAGTTGGGCTGGGACCATTGACTGTGACATCCCATTCTGTGCCATCTGATTCATGTTCCAGTTTCCCAGGTTCCTGCGAACATTGCAAGGAGCATCTCTTATTCTGCACATTATTAGTGTTTGAAGTATTTAAATTGCCACTGTCAGTAAAACCTATACCCTAAGCAGGGCTGGGCAATGCTCAGGTATTTCCCCGGGAGGCTGGAAGAGTGGGGGACGATTGTTCAGTACTAGGGGCTGGTTTTGCTGTGGTGCTGCTATATCGCCCCCAGCAACAAAAGAGGCATGGATCTGGGCCATCAAAAAAGTCAGGCCTGGTTTGGGTTCCCAGTCCGGCCCTGACCCAGAGGAACAACATTTCCTCCTTGCACATACTGAACATCATTACTCTGCACACGTACGTCGTGCATATCCAAATTCCCACCAGCAACAAAACCAGAATCAAAACGAGAATACAATCCGTGAGAACCAATTCCGTCACCCTTCTGGAACATTTTTGTCTGAGCGCTCATTATTTTTTCTTTGATATTTTTCTGCTTAGTAACAAAATTGTCACTACAGAACTTTGGTTACAACAAAATCTCATCTCACATTTTGCTGGATATGTGCACTACCCTCGGAATTCAACGCTAAAAGATGCGCCCTCTTTTACCCGGTCTTTGACTTTGCATTGTTGTCTGTAAATCTGCATCAATCTCTTGTAATATAGTAAAATATTTTGAGGCGTTTCACTCTGTGGCTCTTCAATTGGCCAGTTTACAAGCAACTTACACTCATTCTACAAATCAATTAACAAACAAACAAACTTAAACTCAGCTCTCGACCACCAAGCATAAAATTGCTCTAAAAGAAGGTGCTGTCCCAGTAGTTCGCAAAGCACATTCTATTTCTTTACTTATGAGAGAACCTTTAAGATTGGAAATTGAAAAATTGGTCAACTAAGGTGTAATTCAAGAAATAGAGAGCTCTGCTTGGTTGGCACCCATAGTCATCACAACCAAGGATAGTGGTCAGAGTATTAGACTATGTGTGGAGTTAAGGGCCTTAAATGCTAACATTTTAGTTGACAGACATCCTTTACCGAGGATCAATAAAATGCTGAGTAAGATACAAGGACCAACATTTTTTAGTGTTCTTGATCTTTCCTCGGCCTATTATCAAATCCAGTTACATCCTGAATCTCAACCTATGACAGCATTCACCACCCCATTTGGCAACTACAAATTCTTGAGGATGCCATTTGGGTTGGCGTCTGCAGCTGCAGCATTTCAACATACAATGCAACATGTACTTAAAGATTGCCCCAAGACTATGTGTTTTCAGGACAATATTTTGATCTATGGTTCAAGTGAAACAGAACACAATTCTAATGCTGGTATGGTCCTCAAAAGACAGAGAGGTAGGGTTCACTACAAAAGAAAGCAAATGTAAACTAGGTGTTACATCTGTGGACTATCTAGGTCACACAATCTCTGAGGAGGGAATAAAACCTAAGATAGATCTCGTTGAAACTGTGAGACGAGCACCTACCCCAACGTGTAGAGGAAATTCTGTCTTTCCTAGGTTTAGTTGAATATATGGCCAAGTATATCAGAAATTTTGCAATGCTATCTCAATCTCTCAGAGATCTCCTAAAAAAAAAGATACAGCGTTCATTTGGGGCATAGAACAAAAAGAAGCTTTAGAGAGCATAAAGGAATCCATAATTTCTGCCCCGTTCATTGGGAACTTCAATGTGGATAAAGACACCATTATTTCCACAGATGCAAGTGGTAAAGGCATTGGAGCAACACTATCACAGAGGATTGACAAGAAGGTGAATGTAGTGGCTTTCGCCTCTAGAACACTAACAGGGGCTGAATCAAATTATTCTACAGTAGAAAAAGTAGGTGTTGGCTGTTTTTTGGGCAATAAAACACTTCAGTTTCTATGCCTGGGGCCTACCATTTGAAGTATATACGGATCACAAACCCCTATTTTCCTTGTTCACTAAAAAGGATATGGACAATATGACCCCCCGCATTGCAAAAGGGGCATTAGGGCTACAAGGATTCCATTTCAAAATTGTGTATGTTCCTGGCTGTTAGACCCGTCAGCCCTAGGGTGGTCTTTCCCTGTGATTTTTTGCCCTTGCCTCATTTTTCCCACCTTCTTTTTGTTGGCCCATAGGTCTTCGGGCACCTTTTCATAGCTAATCTGTGTAAGGGTGCAGGTGCTCTCTACTTCAAACATGGCTGCCACTGGCCCCTGCTACTGCAGCGTGGTCTTTTAGTGTAGCACCCTAGCTGCCAGGAGCAGGCTGGATCCCCATACAATATTGCAATACCAGACACCCAGCCCCTGTCCATAGGTAGAGTGGGGAAGCTCCTGGAACCTTCCAGAAGAAAGGCGGAGTTAGGTTTTCCCGCCTTAGAGAGTGGTCACCTGACCTGGGCATATATAAGCAAGGGAGGGAACGATTTCTAGTCAGTTGGGGCATCACTGACCTGGGGAACCCGCGCAGGAGTTTTAGGCGGGAGGGCCTAGTTAGGAACCTATGCTACTGGGAGTGACAGGATTTAGGTGCTGCCTCTTAAGCTGAGTGAGGTGTCCTAAGCTAGCCCCCTGATCTGGCCCAGTGGTAGGGAACCCCAGGGTCCATCTGCAGTAACTGAGGAAAAACTCATCCAGCCTTCAACTCAAACCCCCCCCCCCCCCCCCCACCCCCTCAGCAACTTCAAGTAACCAGCATCCAAGGACGCAGAACCATCCAAGCGCAAAGAAGTCTACCTTTCTCTGACAGGAGACTGCTGGGGGATCGACCAGGTATTGGACTGTGCTGCCCTGCGCATCCGCTGCCTTCAACTGGGCCCACCTTGCCCTGCCTGTCTCCCCCTGACTGAACTGCTCTGCTGTCCTTGCTAAACTGTGTGGAATGCGCTATATCCTGCTCCCCCTGTCCAGCGCTGTATTTAAGACTGCCTGCCCTGAGCTATCTGTGCCCCCGGGGTTCAAGCGCTGTGATCCTGAGGCGCTTTTCTCCTCAAGAAATCATCCTGCCGGCATTATTTTCTGACTGACTAACCAGCGCAGTGAAGCGTCACCCCCAAGCGCTGGATTGCCCCTTCAAGCGCTCCTCTGCCTCGGCACCAAGCGCTGTACCTGGTTCCCCTGAGGCGCCTGAGGAGTCCCCCTTGTCATCGCGGCATCAGCGCCGCCCACGCGACACCTCTGAGGCGCTGCCGGCCTGTCCTGTGGCCGTCTGCCTTCGCGTTGTGTCCAGCGCCGTGATTGACCCCCCTCGGCGGCCCCCGATGCCAGGAGAGGGCCGCCGCATCGAAACTGCCAGGCCGCATTAGGCCCGAAGCCTGCCTGGGCCGGTGTCACGTGACGGGGGAGCGCCGCCACGTCATCGGCCGCGCCCCCCGCCCAAGCCGCGCAGCCATTGGCTGCCGGGAACGAGCCTCTGCCCGCGAGACCCGGCACCCGGGGAAGTTCCGTTTTACCGCGGAGGGGGTGGAGGACCACGAGAGCCCCCCTCCGCTTCACCGCACACCGCGCCCGACCCCCCTGTGGGCGCCCCAAGAACCACCACTGCCCGTTGCCACCGCGGTCCGAGCGAGGCCTGCCAGAGACCGGAGGGCTCCCCGAGTGAACGAGAGCCCCCCACTGCTGACGCCACCGCAAGGGCCGGAAAGGCCGAAATACACCAGGTAACCCCCGGGGAGGAGGGAGGTACGCCGGTTGAGGCCCGAGGTCGCCCATCCCCCGGGGTGAACTAAGACTGGGCCCCGTTGGCCCCCACCTAATGTGCCTCGAGAGTTTGGAGGCTTGGGGGACAGACACTTACCCCTATGTTGAATTGCTATATTGCCAGTTTCCGGCCTGTAGGGCTTCTGTTCATACCATATTTACAAGCCTGTTAATTGAAATGGGGATTTGCACTGTGTCTTGAATTCCCTTGCAGGGGCGGGCTTCAAGGAATCCTGACGGGATTAAGCTCTGACGCTCAATTGGTGGTTGATGTTTAGTGGCAGTCTACGCCACCCGTTTGGTTTATGCTTACTTAAATGTCTTCATGCCTGCTATAAGGGGATGACCTTTTCCCTGTACTGAATTTCTTGCAGGGGTGGGTTTCTACAGTTCCTGAGGGGATCAAACTGTGATACTTATTGATTCATTCTAATGGTATTCTGATGATCTGATTCTGGGTCGCAATACCCTCAGTATTCACAAGAAGAAATGCTTGTGGTTATTTCCTAAAGGATAATCTAGGATCTATGAAATTACCTTTTTGGCCTGCTGAGTAGCATACGGTGACAGGCTGTGTTCTTTGAAGTTTTCTGTTGTACTGAAAGTACTTGATGAAATGTTTTATCACTTTCCAGGTAGTGCAATTTGGAAAGCGTTCATGAGAGGTTTTAATGTGGTACTTTAATGCAATGCTAATGATTTGCTACTGCATGATTTGCTCTAATCTAAAATCTACATAAAATATCTTGATTTACAAATACAACCAATGGTGTGGTCTCCATTATTGCGCCCACTGCATGTCACATTGGATGAGTGTGTTAAGTAGCTGCTTTACACGCAAGCCCCTGGCTGCCTTCCTGCTCGAGCCATGCTACCCCCGGAGAGCTGGTGGTCCCAGTTCTTACATTGGTGGCGAGCGGTGGGATCCAGGACTTGTAGCTACCCAACACCCTCCAGTGGGACAGAGTGCGCTGCAATTAATTGGACACCTGTGGTGCTGCAAGCAAACCCTAATTGTCCACCACTGTCTAAGTCTGCAAAGTGTGTAGGAACCGGTGTTGACCCAGCATTGTTGCCTACGTCCTAGAATTTTTCTTTCAGGTTGTCTGGGTCCCCACCTGACAAATTGGAGTTCCAGCTGGCTGACCTTGATAAGTACACAGTAGTGCAGTTAAGGGAGTTTTGTCAGGGGATGGGGTTGCCTGTGGGGACGAGAGCTGTCAAAGAAGAGCTCCGTAGCGCCTCAAGGGCATGGGTAAGGGCCCACCCAGAGGAGGAAGAGGATGGGGAACAGGTCACACAAGGGGAGGCGGACACTCAGGAAGACCCAGGCCTACTCAACATTGACATGTCAGACAATGTGCTGCCAGGAAGACGTTCCGGGGTGGGGAGTAGTGTATCTAGGGGGAGTGCATCGTCGCAGGAGTACGAGGACAGGAAGGAGGAGAGGCGATTGAGGTGGGAGCTTGCCAAGTTAGAGCACTAGAGGGAGAGAGAAAGGGAGGATAAACAGTTTGCTATGGAGGAAAGGAAGCTGGCGCACGAGCTTCAGCTCAAAGAAATGGAGCTGAGAGCATTACAGTTGAGTGCGCCAGGGAGTCCTAATGGTGGCAGAGTACCAGAGGCTCAGCAGGAGCCCAGATTCTGGTTACCCAAGGAGGTGATAGCAAGCTACACCAAGGGGGATGACATTGCCAGGTGGTTGGAGGAGTATGAAGCGGCCTTGACTGCCCATGGGGTGCCCGAGAAACATTGGGGAGGTGGTTTGTACCGGTATATACCTCCTGACGTCAGGGACACCCTCCTGTATCTGGAAAAGGCAGATCAGTTTAGGTATACCCCCATGAAGGAGGCGCTTATCAAACATTTTGGCCTCAATCCTGAAAGGTATCGCCAGAGGTTTCGTAGCAGCCATAAGCTGTCCACGCAGAATTGGGTGGATTTTTTTGAGTATGCCCGTAAGGCTCTGGATGGTTGGGTGCGTGGCAGCGAGGTGCGTGAATTTGAGGGTCTGTATAACCTTTTTTTGAGAGAGCACCTCTTGGATAAGTGTTTTCCGGAGTTACGCCAACATCTGGTGGACCGCAAGCTTACTGATCCCCGTGAGCTTGCGAAGGAGGCGGATACTTGGGTTAGCACCCGGGTGTCACACAAGCGCCCCGGGGGAGATGGCCCGAAAGGCGGACAGGGCGCCCCCCAGAAGAAAGAGGGTGGAGATAAAAGATCGGAGTTCTCACGAGGCCCACAAACTAGACCGTTTGGGAAAGGAGTAGGTACCCCACCTCAGAACCGTTCCCCAAAACCCACTTACCCTGACAAGAGTCAGCAGCCAAAAGTGGTCCGGTGCTATGAATGCGGAGAGGTCGGACACTACAAGGGAGATGCCCAGTGTCGCAAACGACCCCCAGCCATAACTGGTGGCAAGAGTCCCGGGGTGGCTAGCGTAGCGCTTGGGTTGGAGCTGCCCCTAGATAGGGAAGGGGAGTGGACATGCCTGACCCTGGTTTCACTTGGGGATAGAGAGATGGTCCCAGTGACGCCCTTACCATCGAATACTGCTAAGTACCAGCAGAGGGTGAACGTCAATGGGGAGGAGGTGGACGCTCTGAGGGACACCGGAGCAAGCATGACCACTGTAGTGAGGCGGCTGGTGTCCCCTGAGCAGGTTGTTCCTGATGTGTACCATCCGGCCGTGTTGGCTGACGGCAGTCTGAGCTACTATCCGGTGGCTCAAGTTCCCTTTGAGTGGGGAGGAGTGTCAGGCCCCTTGAGAGTTGCGATCAGCCCTGCCTTGCCTGTGGACTGTCTGCTCGGTAATGACCTCGAACATACCGCCTGGAAGGAAGTAGAGTTTAAGGCCCACACTGAGATGCTGGGATTACCAGGGTGGACTTGCGTAGTCACGCGGCCCATGGCTGCCCGGCAAGAAGCTCAACCCGGGTTGGAGCCTGAAACCACGGACCAACACAATGCCGGTCCAGGAGAGTGTTGTGGAGGACACACCCCGTGTGATAGATGGGGAGCCCGCGGAGGTAACCCCGGAGTCCGTGGAGGTGGATGTTGTTCCCGTGGGGGACCTGCCGACCCTTGCCGAGTGGCATGTGGAAGGAGGGCCTACCCGGGAGGAATTCTGTCGGGGGCAGAAAGAGTGCCCCACGCTTGAAGGCATGCGGTGACAGGCCGCAGCCCAAGCGGTCAACCAAGAGACCGGCAGTTACCACGTGTATTGGGAGGAAGGCCTCCTGTACAGTGAGCCATGGGTTCCGGTGCATGGATCATTGAGGGCCTTAGTGGTCCCCCAGTGCTACCGGGCCTTTTTAATGGAACTGGCGCATGAGATACCCTTAGCTGGACACCTGGGCCAGGACAAGACCTTTGCAAGGCTCGTCCCACATTTTTATTGGCCTAGGATGAGGGTTGCCTCTGACACCTACTGCAAGACCTGCAAGACTTGCCAGGCCAGTGGCAAGACGGGGACCAAAGTAAAGGCCCCGTTGGAACCGCTCCCAGTGGTCGGGACCCCTTTCGAGCGGGTCGGTATAGACATCGTTGGGCCGTTGGACCCTCCGACCTCTGCGGGACATCGGTTCATCCTGGTGTTAGTGGACCACGCCACTCGGTACCCGGAGGCCATCCCTCTGCGGACCGTTACTGAACCTGTGGTGGCGCGGGCCCTGATGGGGATATTCACCCGAGTGGGATTCCCCAAGGTCGTGGTGTCGAACAGAGGCACAAATTTCATGTCGGCCTACATGCAGGCCATGTGGAAGGAGTGCGGAGTGACCTATCGGTTCTCCACTCCTTACCACCCCCAGACTAACGGGCTCGTAGAGAGCTTCAACAAGACCTTGAAGGGGATGATCCGGAGTCTGCCAGAAGACCTGAGGCGGAAATGGGACATCCTCCTCCCTTGCCTGTTGTTTTCATACCGCGAGGTACCACAAAAGGGAGTCGGGTTCAGCCCCTTCGAATTGCTCTGTGGCCATCCCATTAGGGGACCCCTCAGTCTGGTCAAAGAGGGGCGGGGGAAGACTTCGAAGAATCTTCCCCATGATGTTGTCAGCTACATGCTGGCGTTCCGCAGCCAGATGGCCAAGCTGTGGAAAGAAAACTCAGACAACTTAGAGGCTAGCCAAGCCATCATGAAGGAGTGGTATGACCGCAACGCTCGGACGGTAGAGTTAGACGCTGGACAGAAGGTGTGGGTCATGGAGCCTGGGGAGCTTAGTGCCCTCCAGGACCGGTGGACTGGTCCGTACGAGATTGTGGAGCGTCGAGGCCAGACCACCTACCTAGTTGACTTGAAGACCCCCCTTCAGCCCCATCGGGTGCTCCACATCAACCGCCTGAAGCCTCACCATGAGCTATCGGAGCTTGCTCTCCTCATGGTGATGGATGGGAGCGAGGAGGAGGAAAGTGAGCCTCTTCCTGACCTTCTAGCAGCTCAGGAGAAGGATGGTTCAGTGGAGGGAGTTGTCCTCTCCCCATCATTGAATCCAGAACAACAGAGGGACTGCCGCCAGGTCTTGGCGCAGCACGCCTTGTTGTTCTACCTCACGCCTGGAATTACTCATCTGTGTACCCAAGATGTGGACACAGGGGACAGTCCGCCAGTAAAAACCAAGACTTACCGGCTGTCCGATAAAGTAAAGAACAGCATCCAGGGTCAGGTGACCAAGATGCTGGAGCTGGGAGTGATCGAACCCTCCAGCAGCCCATGGGCTAGTCCGGTTGTGCTGGTGCCGAAAGCGGCTCCCCCAGTCACCACACCAGAACTTCGGTTCTGTGTGGACTATCGGGGGTTGAACTCTGTCACCAAGACAGATGCTCACCCGATACCACGGGCAGATGAGCTGATTGACCGGCTGGGAGCAGCCAAGTACCCCAGCACCATCGACTTGACATCAGGGTACCGGCAGATTGCCATGGCCGATGGAGCGAAGGAGAAGACAGCGTTCTCCACCCCCGAGGGTCACTTCCAATTTCGAGTGATGCCCTTCGGGCTCAAGAATGCTCCGGCCACCTTCCAGCGGTTGGTGAACCAGGTGCTATCTGGCCTGGAGTCCTTCTCAGCGGCGTACCTGGATGACATAGCTGTCTTCAGTAGCACCTGGGAGGACCATCTGCAGCATCTCCAGGAGGTGCTGCAGGCGTTGCAACGCGCTGGCCTCACCATCAAGGCTAGCAAGTGCCAGATTGGACAGGGATCTTTCGTGTACCTGGGGCACTTGGTGGGCGGAGGTAAGGCACAATCCCTCCAGGCCAAAATTGAGACCATAATGGCCTGGGAGCCCCCCAAAACTCAGACTGAGGTCCGAGCTTTCCTCGGCCTCACTGGCTACTACCGCAGGTTCGTCAAGGGTTATGGCACCATCGTGGCCCCCTTGACCGAGTTGACGTCCAAGAAGCAGCCACGCAAGGTCATCTGGACGGCTGCTTGCCAGGAGGCATTTGAAACACTGAAGCGCGCGATGTGCACCGCAACGGTGCTGGCCACTCCGGACTTCCAAAAAGAATTCATTGTGCAGACAGATGCCTCAGAGCATGGCGTAGGCGCCGTGCTGTCGCAACTCAACGATGATGGCCAAGACCAACCTGTGGCCTTCATCTCCAGAAGACTCCTCCCTCTGGAACAGCGATGGAGTACCATCGAGCGAGAAGCCTTCGCGGTGGTCTGGGCTTTGAAGAAGTTGAGGCCATACCTTTTTGGCTCTCACTTCCTAGTTCAAACCAACCACCGTCCCCTTCGCTGGCTCATGCAGATGAGAGGCAAAAACCCTAAGTTGCTAAGGTGGTCCATTTCCCTACAGGGGATGGACTTTAGGGTGGAACATCGGCCCGGAGCTGACCACGCCAATGCTGACGGTCTCTCCCGGTTTTTCCGCCTTAGTGACGAGAACTCCCTAGAGGTTGGGTAGCTCTCCCCACTTTCAGCTGGGGGGGACGCATGTTAGACCTGTCAGCCCTAGGGTGGTCTTTCCCTGTGATTTTTTGCCCTTGCCTCATTTTTCCCACCTTCTTTTTGTTGGCCCATAGGTCTTCGGGCACCTTTTCATAGCTAATCTGTGTAAGGGTGCAGGTGCTCTCTCCTTCAAACATGGCTGCCACTGGCCCCTGCTACCGCAGCGTGGTCTTTTAGTGTAGCACCCTAGCTGCCAGGAGCAGGCTGGATCCCCATACAATGTTGCAATACCAGCCATCCAGCCCCTGTCCATAGGTAGAGTGGGGAAGATCCTGGAACCTTCCAGAAGAAAGGCGGAGTTAGGTTTTCCCGCCTTAGAGAGTGGTCACCTGACCTGGGCATATATAAGCAAGGGAGGGAACTTTTTCTAGTCAGTTGGGGCATCACTGACCTGGGGAACCCAAGCAGCAGTTTTAGGCAGGAGGGCCTAGTTAGGAACCTATGCTACTCGGAGTGACAGGATTTAGGTGCTGCCTCTTAAGCTGGGTGAGGTGTCCTAAGCTAGCCCCCTGATCTGGCCCAGTGGTAGGGAACCCCAGGGTCCATCTGCAGTGACTGAGGAAAAACTCATCCAGCCTTCAACTCAAACCCCCCCCCCCCCCTCTCAGCAACTTCAAGTAACCAGCATCCAAGGGCGCAGAACCATCCAAGCGCCAAGAAGTCTACCTTTCTCTGACCAGAGACTGCTGGGGGATCGACCAGGTATTGGACTGTGCTGCCCTGCGCATCCCCTGCCTTCAACTGGGCCCACCTTGCCCTGCCTGTCTCCCCCTGACTGAACTGCTCTGCTGTCCTTGCTAAACTGTGTGGAAAGCGCTATATCCTGCTCCCCCTGTCCAGCGCTGTATTTAAGACTGCCTGCCCTGAGCTATCTGTGCCCCCGGGGTTCAAGCGCTGTGATCCTGAGGCGCTTTTCTCCTCAAGAAATCATCCTGCCGGCATTATTTGCTGACTGACTAACCAGCGCAGTGAAGCGTCACCCCCAAGCGCTGGATTGCCTCTTCAAGCGCTCCTCTGCCTCGGCGCCAAGCGCTGTACCTGGTTCCCTTGAGGTCCACGCGACACCTCTGAGGCGCTGCCGGCCTGTCCTGTGGCCGCCTGCCTTCGCGCTGTATCCAGGAGAGGGCCGCCGCATCGAAACTGCCAGGCCACATTAGGCCTGAAGCCTGCCTGGGCTGGTGTCAATTGACGGGGGAGCGCCGCTACGTCATCGGCCGCGCCCCCCGCCCAGCTATTGGCTGCCGGGAACGAGCCTCTGCCCGAAGACCAGGCACCCGGGGAAGTTCAGTTTTACCGCAGAGGGGGTGGAGGACCACGAGAGCCCCCCTCCGCTTCACCGCACACCGCGCCCGACCCCCCTGTGGGCGCCCCAAGAACCACCACTGCCCCGTTGCCACCGCGGTCCAAGCGAGGCCTGCCAGAGATCGGAGGGCTCCCCGAGTGAACGAGAGCCCCCCACTGCCGACGCCACCGCAAGGGCCGGAAAGGCCGAAATACACCAGGTAACCCCCGGGGAGGAGGGCGGTAGGCCGTTTGAGGCCCGAGGTCGCCCCTCCCCCGGGGTGAACTAAGATTGGGCCCCGTTGGCCCCCACCTAATGTGCCTCGAGAGTTTGGAGGCTTGGGGGACAGACACTTACCCCTATGTTGAATTGCTATATTGCCAGTTTCCGGCCTGTAGGGCTTCTGTTCATACCATATTTACAAGCCTGTTAATTGAAATGGGGAATTGCACTGTGTCTTGAATTCCCTTGCAGGGGCGGGCTTCAAGGAATCCTGACGGGATTAAGCTCTGACGCTCAATTGGTGGTTGATGTTTAGTGGCAGTCTACGCCACCCGTTTGGTTTATGCTTACTTAAATGTCTTAATGCCTGCTATAAGGGGATGTCCTTTTCCCTGTACTGAATTTCTTGCAGGGGTGGGCTTCTACAGTTCCTGAGGGGATCAAACTGTGATACTTATTGATTCATTCTAATGGTATTCTGATGATCTGATTCTGGGTCGCAAGACCCTCAGTATTCACAAGAAGAAATGCTTGTGGTTATTTCCTACAGGATAATCTAGGATCTATGAAATTACCTTTTTGGCCTGCTGAGTAGCATACGGTGACAGGCTGTGTTCTTTGAAGTTTTCTGTTGTACTGAAAGTACTTGATGAAATGTTTTATCACTTTCCAGGTAGTGCAATTTGGAAAGCGTTCATGAGAGGTTTTAATGTGGTACTTTAATGCAATGCTAATGATTTGCTACTGCATGATTTGCTCTAATCTAAAATCTATATAAAAGATCTTGATTTACAAATACAACCAATGGTGTGGTCTCCATTATTGCGCCCACTGCATGTCACATTGGATGTGTGTGTTAAGTAGCTGCTTTACACGCAAGCCCCTGCCTGCCTTCCTGCTCGAGCCATGCTACCCCCCGGAGAGCTGGTGGTCCCAGTTCTTACACTGGCCAACAGAATAAAGTAGCGGATTTTCTATCAAGGGCACCAGTGGAAAAGGAAAATGTTGAATCCACAGGTAACGGAGGGGTTCTGGAGGTAAGGCTTCCAGCTGTAACAAAAGACCAGTGGGACTTTCACATGGAGAATGATGAGATCAGCAGCAAAGTGAAATCATATGTCATCAATGGTTGGCCTATCAAATGTAAAGAACTTCCAGGGGAAATACAACCATTTTGGAACTTAAGAGAAGACCTATCCATTGAGGGGAAGTTTCTTCTCAAGTCAGGGAAAATAGTTCCTCCGGATGGACTGAGATTCCAAATAACAGATTTTACACATGAAGGGCATTTGAGGAGGAGTCTCTGCAAGGCAAGATTAAGGTCTGAATATTGGTTCCCTGGAATGGGTCAGTTAATGGAAGAAAAAGTGAAAGACTGTTATGCATGTGGAATGAGTGATAAATCCGGAACAACCAGGCGCACCCCTCTCATTCCAGTTTAGATCCCTAAGTCTCCTTGGGCCAAACTAGATTTTGACATCACTGGTCCTACACATACAGAGGGACCTCAGGATTGGTACCTATTGGTGCTCATTGATTATTATTCAAACTGGATTACTTACAAATTTGTGAACATCAACACAAAGTCCCTAATTGTTTTCTTGAGTGACGTATTCTCTAAGGAGGACATTCCCTCCACCATAGGAATGGTAGAGAGTACAATGGTCTACTGCATATACTAGTGATTAGAGTTATCTCTATATACATAGGGAAGGGATACGAATGGATATACTCTAAGAGTCACATAGGAATGGTAGAGAGTACAAAGGTCTACTGCATATACTAGTGATTAGAGTTATCTCTATATACATAGGGAAGGGATACAAATGGATATACTCTAAGAGTCACATAGGAATGGTAGAGAGTACAAAGGTCTACTGCATATACTAGTGATTAGAGTTATCTCTATATACACAGGGAAGGGATACACATGGATATACTCTAAGAGTCACTTAGGAATGGTAGAGACTACAAAGGTCCGCTGCACATACTAGTGATTAGAGTTATCTCTATATACATAGGGAAGGAATACGAATGGGTATACTCTAAGAGTCACATAGGAATGGTAGAGAGTACAAAGGTCTACTGCATATACTAGTGATTAGAGTTATCTCTATATACACAGGGAAGGAATACAAATGGATATACTCTAAGAGTCACATAGGAATGGTAGAGACTACAAAGGTCTACTGCATATAGTAGTGATTAGAGTTATCTCTATATACATAAGGAAGGGATACGAATGGATATACTCTAAGAGTCACATAGGAATGGTAGAGAGCACAGCGGACTACTGCATATACTAGTGATTAGAGTTATCTCTATATACATAAGGAAGGGATACACATGGATATACTCTGAGAGTCACTTAGGAATGGTAGAGACTACAAAGGTCCGCTGCACATACTAGTGATTAGAGTTATCTCTATATACATAAGGAAGGGATACACATGGATATACTCTAAGAGTCACATAGGAATGGTAGAGAGTACAAAGGTCGACAGCATATACTATGGATATACTCTAAGAGTCACATAGGAATGGTAGAGAGTACAAAGGTCTACTGCATATACTAGTGATTAGAGTTATCTCTATATACATAAGGAAGGAATACGAATGGATATACTCTAAGAGTCACATAGGAATGGTAGAGAGTACAAAGGTCGACAGCATATACTATGGATATACTCTAAGAGTCACATAGGAATGGTAGAGAGTACAAAGGTCTACTGCATATACTAGTGATTAGAGTTATCTCTATATACATAAGGAAGGAATACGAATGGATATACTCTAAGAGTCACATAGGAATGGTAGAGAGTACAAAGGTCTACTGCATATACTAGTGATTAGAGTTATCTCTATATACACAGGGAAGGAATACGAATGGATATACTCTAAGAGTCACATAGGAATGGTAGAGACTACAAAGGTCTACTGCACATACTAGTGATTAGAGTTATCTCTATATACATAAGGAAGGGATATGAATGGATATAGTCTAAGAGTCACATAGGAATGGTAGAGGGTACAAAGGTCAACAGCATATACCAGTGATTAGAGTGATCTCTATATACACAGGGAAGGAATAAGAATGGATATACTCTAAGAGTCACATAGGAATGGTAGAGAGTACAAAGGTCTACTGCATATACTAGTGGTTAGAGTTATCTCTATATACATAGGGAAGGGATACGGATGGATATACTCTAAGAGTCACATAGGAATGGCAGAGAGTACAAAGGTCGACAGCATATACTAGTGATTAGAGGTATCTCTATATACATAGGGAAGGGATACGAATGGATATACTCTAAGAGTCACATAGGAATGGTAGAGACTACAAAGGTCCGCTGCACATACTAGTGATTAGAGATATCTCTATATACATAGGGAAGGGATACACATGGATATACTCTAAGAGTCACATAGGAATGGTAGAGACTACAAAGGTCCGCTGCACATACTAGTGATTAGAGATATCTCTATATACATAGGGAAGGGATACACATGGATATACTCTAAGAGTCACATAGGAATGGTAGAGAGTACAAAGGTCGACAGCATATACTAGTTAGTAGAGTTATCTCTATATACATAGGGAAGGGATACGAATGAATATTCTCTAAGAGTCACATAGGAATGGTAGAGTACAAAGGTCTACTGCATATACTAGTGATTAGAGTTATCTCTATATACATAGGGAAGGGATACAAATGGATATACTCTAAGAGTCACATAGGAATGGTAGAGAGCACAGCGGACTACTGCATATACTAGTGATTAGAGTTATCTCTATATACATAAGGAAGGGATACACATGGATATACTCAGAGTCACTTAGGAATGGTAGAGACTACAAAGGTCCGCTGCACATACTAGTGATTAGAGTTATCTCTATATACATAAGGAAGGAATACGAATGGATATACTCTAAGAGTCACATAGGAATGGTAGAGAGTACAAAGGTCTACTGCATATACTAGTGATTAGAGTTATCTCTATATACATAAGGAAGGGATACACATGGATATACTCTAAGAGTCACATAGGAATGGTAGAGAGTACAAAGGTCTACTGCATATACTAGTGATTAGAGTTATCTCTATATACATAAGGAAGGGATACACATGGATATACTCTAAGAGTCACATAGGAATGGTAGAGAGTACAAAGGTCTACTGCATATACTAGTGATTAGAGTTATCTCTATATACATAAGGAAGGAATACGAATGGATATACTCTAAGAGTCACATAGGAATGGTAGAGAGTACAAAGGTCTACTGCATATACTAGTGATTAGAGTTATCTCTATATACACAGGGAAGGAATACGAATGGATATACTCTAAGAGTCACATAGGAATGGTAGAGACTACAAAGGTCTACTGCACATACTAGTGATTAGAGTTATCTCTATATACATAAGGAAGGGATATGAATGGATATACTCTAAGAGTCACATAGGAATGGTAGAGAGTACAAAGGTCAACAGCATATACCAGTGATTAGAGTTATCTCTATATACACAGGGAAGGAATAAGAATGGATATACTCTAAGAGTCACATAGGAATGGCAGAGAGTACAAAGGTCGACAGCATATACTATGGATATACTCTAAGAGTCACATAGGAATGGTAGAGACTACAAAGGTCCGCTGCACATACTAGTGATTAGAGATATCTCTATATACATAGGGAAGGGATACGAATGGATATACTCTAAGAGTCACATAGGAATGGTAGAGAGTACAAAGGTCTACTGCATATACTAGTGATTAGAGTTATCTCTATATACATAGGGAAGGGATAGGAATGGATATACTCTAAGAGTCACATAGGAATGGCAGAGAGTACAAAGGTCGACAGCATATACTAGTGATTAGAGGTATCTCTATATACACAGGGAAGGGATACAAATGGATATACTCTAAGAGTCACATAGGAATGGTAGAGAGTACAAAGGTCGACAGCATATACTAGTTAGTAGAGTTATCTCTATATACATAGGGAAGGGATACGAATGAATATTCTCTAAGAGTCACATAGGAATGGTAGAGAGTACAACGGTCTACTGCATATACTAGTGATTAGAGTTATCTCTATATACACAGGGAAGGGATACACATGGATATACTCTAAGAGTCACATAGGAATGGTAGAGACTACAAAGGTCAACAGCATATACCAGTGATTAGAGTTATCTCTATATACAGAAAAGCAGAGATCCATTACGTGTGGTTGGATGGGGGATGCAGTTGGAGGGGGGATGCAGTCGGAGGGGGGATGCAGTCACAGCACCAGGGGAGGGACAGAGAAGGGCAGGAAAGTGAGACAAACTAGAGAGTGAAGCAGCTAGTAACGAGTAAGACAGCGCGGAGTGTGTCAGAGGCAACAGGAGAGACAATAGAAAGGTCTCTAGGACAGAGAGGGGAGAGGTCAGAGGTCGCTAAAATGGCGGAGGAGAGAGGTAGCAGAAGAAGCGAGTCATGAAAAGAAAGGAAAACGGCGGGAAGTGCGAAGGTCAGAGTCCGAAAGTCCAGGAAGAGGCTGCCATAGCCAGGAAGTCCGGGGGAGAAAGGCAGTCCGCGGCAAAGTCACAGCCTCATGGTCCATGAGGAGCTGGGGCAGAGGAGTTCGATCTGGAGACCAGGGCCCCCCAAGACCCCTCCCACTGTCCTTGGAACCCCAAGGCCCCTCCCGTTGTCCTCAGCCCCCCCCCAAGGCCCCATCTGCAGTCCTCGGTCCCCCAATGACTCCATCAGAGGAGCTAGCGCCTCGAGGCCGGGGCTGCTCACCCACCAGGGCTCTCAGACCTCCTCTGGACACACAGCGGCGGGGGTCGGAGTGGAGGAGGGGGGGGGGGTCACTCACCAGTGCTGGTCGGTCAGTGCCCCCCTCCTGGGGCTCCTCTCTCTGCGCCCTCAGCCGCAGTTCAGCTAATTGAAGCTCCTTCGCGGCGCTAGATACAGAGGCCTGGGCGTGGTGGAGTTCTGGGGGGCTCACTCACCAGTACCGGACGGTCAGTGCCCCCTCTGCTGGGGGGATCCTCCGTCTGTGCCCCTCACTGGGCGCTGGGTCGGTGGCAGCCTCGAGGCGCTAGAGTGCGGAGGCCCGGACGCCAGGGCGGGGGAGGCCGGAGTGGAGGAGGGGGGTGGGGCCCGGACTGCTGCGGACCCTGAAACGGCCAATCAGAGAGCGGGGGGGGGGGGGGGGGGGGGGGTGCTGTTCCCCCTCCCCCAAGAGAGAAGGGCCCGCCTCCCCCCACGCCCCCCATTCACAGCAGATCCTACGCTGAGCCTCTGAGTGCAGGAGTGAGCTTAAAACCAGTCAAGCCGCCACACCCAGCTGGCGCGCCCAGAAGCCACGCATGTTTGCATGACCAGACCAGAAGGCATGTGTGCGGCATGTTTGCATGACCAGAAGGCCTGTGTGCGGCATGTTTGCATGACCAGAAGGCCTGTGTGCGGCATGTTTGCATGACCAGGAGGCCTGTGTGCGTTCAATACTGGAAAGGGTCGCCGCCTCCCTGAAATGAGTGAAAGTGTCTTTCCGGAGTTTATTTAATGACTTTAAAAGCGGCCCCGCTCGTGTCGTGGGTTCAACGCCCAAAAGAACCGAGATCCCTTCAGCCCTCGACACCCGGAGCACTGACCCCCCCCCCCCCCCCCCCCCCACGCCCCTCCCCCATTCAAAGAAATGGATGCAAAACCCATATATTTCTTCTAATACAGCAGGGTTCATGTTTTACAAGATACATGTATTGAATGTGCCTGCAGGGGTGAAGGGTGATATATAGAAGGTCTGAAAGGGGCATTCGGTGCTCTTTAGACTCATTTAAACAAACATTGGCAGTGCAAGAGGTTTCTGGAGAGTTTGAGCTCCTGGCGTTGTAAATGGCGGTGTCTCTTATTTACTTGTTGTTTCTTCTGTTTGGGTCGGTCCTATGAATTGTATACCACTGGCCCGTGTTTATTACTACACTCAACTTCAAATTTCGATTTTTTCAAAATATATTGATAAATATTTTTTACAGTAATGTTTCTGCTTTCCTGGAAATATCACTTGCCTAATGGGGCGTTTCTCTGCAGCCCTGCGTTGTCTCTTTCGCGTTCTGAACAGAATCCTTCTCTTCAAATGTTTGCCGCGCACACTCGGGCACTACACACAACCACACACCACAGCATGAGCGCAAACCCTGGGGGAAGATTTGGATTTCACCCTTTTGCCCCCGTCCTTCTGATTGAGCCTCTGACACATGTTGTTCCAGGAAAGATGCCTCGAGACAGGCAGCAACTCTGAAGATCCCCGACCTTTCTTTAAAGTACCCCCCTCCCTCCCCCCCTCCCTATCTCCCCCCCTCCCTCTCTCCCCCCTCTCCCCTCCCTCCATTCCCCCCTCCCACCCTCTCTCCCCCCTCTCCCCTCCCTCCCCCTCCCCCCTACCTTCCTCCCTCCCTCCATTCCCTCTCCCTCCCTCCCCTCTCCCCTCCCTCCCTTTAGGTGCTATAATGGCAGCAGGCTCTAGGCGCTATAAAGGCAGCAGACTCTTAGGCGCTATAAAGGCGGCAGGCTCTAGGTGCTATAAAGGCAGCAGACTCTAGGCGCTATATAGGCAGCAGACTCTTAGGCGCTATAAAGGCGGTAGGCTCTAGGTGCTATAAAGGCAGCAGGCTCGGCGCTATAAAGGTGTCAGGCTCTAGGCGCTATATAGGCAGCAGACTCTTCGTCAGAAGCGGTCGCTCCCTACGGCCCCTGGTCTCCTGTGCTTACTGCTGTGCCTCTCTACTGCCTGGCTTACGCTGTACTGCCTGGGTATCGTAGCGCTGCTCTGCTGCCCTGAAATTGATAGCGCTTCACTGTGCCTGCTCGCATTGATTGTGTAGAGTGCCTTATTGCCTGGATATCGTAGCGCTGCTCTGCTGCCCTGTACTTGATTGTGCTTCACTGGGCTTGCTCGCATTGACTGTCTATATCGCCCTGCCTCTATCATTTGACCGCTCTGCCCTGACTAGCGCTCGCATTGCCTGATTGTTTAAACTACTTGTGCCCCATTTCGTTAGTGCCTCTCTGCCCACAGCGTTATTTATTTATTTAATTCCCCCAACCGGTTTCCGGTTTAGTTTCTGCCGCCATTTTTGTTGTTGTTGTGCCCGGAGCCCGCCCTCTCCACCCCGCTCCCGCCTCCCAGCTGCTCCTCCCTCGCCCCTCCCCCCCCACTGTCCTCATATGACAGATGCTGTTGCGCGCAGCGTTCACGTGCAGCGGTCGCGCCCAATGCGCGCCGAAGGTAAGCCCGTCTACACCTGTCCGCGCCTGGACCGCGCCCAGCGCCAGACCCCCTGGTCCCCGCAAACCGCACTCCTCCCGCATAACGTATGACGCCGCCACCCTCTTAGCCCTTAACCCCAGACGCACACCACAATGCTACGAAGCTGCCCCAGGACGTACCCATGGTCCCTTCGCCTGCCACTCCTGCAAGTTCGCCTGCATCAAGACCCACACCAAATCCATGACCTCCAAACACAGCTCCGACTCTAACCACCAGAAGTGCATCCTGCTGAACACCCGCTCGGTCCACAGACACGCCACTGAACTCTGGGACCTACTCGACACTGCGTCACCGGACATCGCCTTCCTTACAGAAACCAGGATGAACGCATCATCAGCACCCAACATCGCCATAGCCATCCCGGACGCTTACAAGATCATCTGAAAAGACCGCACCAACCAAACAGGAGGAGGCATCGCCATCGTCCATAAGAACATCGTCAGAATCACGACCAGCTCCGATGATAACCTTGCAACCGCCGAACACCTCCACTTCCAGATCCACTCCGACCCCAGGACCACACTTAGAGGCACCCTCATCTACAGACCACCAGGAACCCGTAAACAATTCAGCGAAGACATCACTGATTTCATCAGCCCACACGCCCTCCCCTCCGATAACTACATTCTACTGGGTAACTTCAACTTCCACCTGGAAAAGAAAAACGACAGCAACACCACCACCCTTCTGGACAACCTGGCCAATCTCGGACTCAAACAACTCGTTGACACCCCCACCTATGTAGCAGGACATACGCTCGACTCTATCTTCACCTCCTGCAAACACATCTCCTTTGATCACACCACAGCTCTCCATTGGACGGACCACAGCTGTGTTCACTTCAGCTACAAAACTACCACGATCCACAACCCCCAACAACCTATTCCTCGAAGAAACTGGAACAAAATCACCACCAACCAACTCCTCACATCGCTCAACCAAAACCCTCGCACCCTCTCATCGGACCCAAACGAAGCTGCCACCAAACTCAAACAATGGATCACTCACAGCGTTGACGAATTAGCACCCTTGAAAAACCATCAAACCAAACAGGGTAGCAAAAAGGCCCCCTGGTTCATCGATGACCTTAAGAAATCCAAGAAACTATGCCGTACTCTCGAGAAAACATGGAGAAAAAACCCAACCACTGACAACCTGACCACCTTCAAGGCAGCCACCCGCAAACACCACTAATTGATCCGATCCACCAAGAAATCAGCATTTAAGGATCGACTCGACAACAACGCCCATAACAGCAAGGAACTTTTCAACATCGTAAAAGAATTTACCAACCCCACCGCAGCCTCAAACGACATTACTCCCTCCCAAGACCTATGCGATTCGTTATCCTCTTTCTTCTACAACAAAATCGCCGACATACATAACAGCTTTAAGAACATTTCCAAAGAACAGTCCACCCCACCCACCTCCGAACCTAAACCGCTCTCTAGCAACCTTAGCGCCTGGAACCCAATCACCACTGAAGACACCATCCGCCTAATGAACTCCATCCATTCAGGTTCGCCAACCGACCCCTGTCCCCACCACATCTTTAACAAAGCAGACTCCATCATCGCACCCCATCTCCGTGATGTCATCAACTGCTCCTTCAACTCCGCTACCTTCCCAGAAAGCTGGAAACATGCCGAACTCAGCGCCCTCCTGAAGAAACCCACAGCAGACCCCTCTGAACTTAAGAACTACCGCCCCATTTCCCTCCTCCTATTCCCTGCTAAAGTCATTGAGAAAGCCGTCAATAGCCAGCTCGCCGCCTTCCTTGAATCCAACAACTCCCTCGACTCCTCACAGTCCGGCTTTCGAGCTAAACACAGCACCGAAACCGCCCTCATTGCAGCGACAGACGACATCCGAACACTACTGGACAACGGAGAAACAGCGGCCCTCATACTACTCGACCTCTCCGCCGCTTTCGACACAGTCTGCCACAGCACCCTTATACAACGCCTCAGCAACATCGGCATACAAGGAAAAGCCCTGGGCTGGATCATCTCATTCCTCACCGGGAGAACTCAAAGAGTCCGTCTTCCCCCATTCATCTCAGAGGCAACTGAAGTCATCTGTGGCATACCACAAGGATCATCACTCAGTCCCACCCTCTTCAACGTATACATGAGCCCACTCGCATCCATCGCGCGCCAACACGCTACTGGACAACCGAGAAACAGTTGCCCTCATCCTACTCGACCTCTCCACCGCCTTCGACACAGTCTGTCATAGCACCCTCATACAACGCCTCAGCAACGTCGGAATACAAGGAAAAGCCTTGGACTGGATCATCTCATTCCTCGCCGGGAGAACCCAGAGAGTCCGACTCCCCCCATTCAAATCAGAGGCCACCGAAGTCATCTGCGGAGTACCACAAGGATCATCACTCAGTCCCACCCTCTTCAACGTTTACATGAGCCCCCTCGCGCGAGAACACAACCTCAACATCATCTCCTACGCAGACGACACCCAGCTGATCCTTTCCCTCACCAAAGACCCTAACACCGCCAAAACCAATCTTCATGAAGGCATGAAAGAAGTAGCTGAATGGATGAAAAACAGCCGCCTAAAACTTAACCCAGACAAAACGGAAGTCCTCATCCTAGGATCATTCCCCTCTGCCTGCGACGACTCATGGTGGCCATCGGCCCTGGGCACAGCACCCATACCCACAGACCACGCACGTAACCTAGGCTTCATCCTAGACTCCTCCCTCTCGATGACCAGACAAGTCAACGCCGTCTCATCCTCATGCTTCAACGTACTTCGTATGCTCAAAAAAATCTTCAGTTGAATCCCCACAGAAACAAGAACGACTGTCACCCACGCACTGGTCACGAGCCGACTGGACTATGGAAACACCCTCTACGCCGGAACCACAGCCAAATTACAGAAAAAACTCCAACGCATCCAAAATGCATCAGCCAGACTCATATTGGACATCCCTCGCCAAGCTCACATTACCGGCCACCTGAAAGACCTCCACTGGCTTCCCGTCAACAAGAGAATAACGTTCCGTCTCCTCACCCACGCACACAAGGCCCTCTACAAACTAGGACCCGAATGCCTCAACACACAACTGTCCTTCTACACACCCACCCGCCAACTAAGATCCTCCAATCAAGCCCTCGCCGCAGTTCCGCGCATCCACAGATCCACCATGGGAGGAAGATCTTTCTCCTACCTGGCGGCCAAGACCTGGAATTCTCTCCCCACTCACCTCCGCCTCACACAGAACCACATTTCCTTCAGAAAAGAACTTAAAACTTGGATATTTGATAAGTAAAGCTCCCCCCCCTCCCTCAAGCGCCTTGAGACCCTCTGGGTGAGTAGTGCGCTATACAAATTCATAAACTTGAACTTGCTATAAAGGCAGCAGACTCTTAGGCACTATAAAGGCGGCAGGCTCTAGGCGCTATAAAGGTGGCAGACTGTAGGCGCTATAAAGGCAGCAGACTCTTAGGCGCTACAAAGGCGGCAGGCGCTAGGTGCTATAAAGGCAGCAGGCTCGGCGCTATAAAGGCGGCAGGCTCTAGGCGCTATAAAGGTGGCAGGCTCTAGGTGCTATAAAGGCAGCAGACTCAGCGCTATAAAGACGGCAGGCTCTAGGCACTATAAAGGCAGCAGGCTCGGCGCTATAAAGGCAACAGGCTCTAAGCGCTATAAAGGCGACAGGCTCTAGACGCTATAAAGGCAGCAGGCTCGGCGCTATAAAGGTGGCTGGCTCTAGGCGCTATAAAGGCAGCAGGCTCTAGGCGCTATAAAGGCGGCAGGCTCTAGGCCATGGGTACTCACAAACTTTCTCTCGGGGGCCAAATTTACAGTTTGGTTTTTGTCCGAGGGCCGCATCGTTGGGGGGCGGGGTCAGTGGGGGAGGGGCGGGCTAGAGCAACAACATAAAACTGACCATGAGGTTGATCACAGGTCCCTGCAGCGGACGCCTTCGTCCACTGAGCCGTCCCGGCATACACACATCTCTCTCTCTATTTCTCTCTCGGTCTCCCTCCCTCTCTATAGCTCTCTCTCCCTCTCTCTCCTACTCTCCCTCCCTCTCTTCTGTCTTCCTCTGTCTCACTCTGACTGTCTCACTCCCTCTCTCTCACTCCCACTCTCTCTCTCTCCCTCCCTCTCTCTCTCTCTCCCTCTCTCTCTCTCTCCCTCCCTCTCTCTCGCCCTCCCTCCCCGTCTCCCTCACTCCCTTTCACTCCCTTTCCCTCCCTCTCCCTCCATTTCCCTTCCTCTCCCTCACTCCCTCTCCGTTTCCCTCCCTTCCCCTCCCTCTCCCTCCCTCTCCGTCTCCCTCCCTTTCCCTCCCTCTCCCTCCCTCTCCGTCTCCCTCCCTTTCACTCCCTCTCCGTCTCCCTCCCTTTCCCTCCCTCTCACTGCCTCTCCGTCTCCATCCCTTTCCCTCCCTCTCCCTCCCTCTCTCCACCTCATTCCCTCTCCCTCCCTGTCCATCTCACTCCCTCTCCGTCTCTCTCCCTCCCTGTCCGTCTCTCTCTCACTCCCTCCCTCTCACTCCCTCCCTCCCTCCCACTCCCTCCCTCCCACTCCCTCCCTCACTCCCTCCCTCTCACTCCCTCCCTCCCTCCCACTCAATCCCACTAACTCACTCCCTTCCACTCACTCCCTCCCTCCCACTCACTCACTCCCACTCACTCATTCCCTCCCACTCACTGACTCCTTCCCACTCACTGACTCCCTCCCACTCACTCTCACTCACTCACTCCCTCTCCCTCCCTCCCACTCACTCCATCCCTCTCACTCACTCCCTCTCACTCCCTCTCACTCACTCACTCCCTCTCACTCCCTCCCACTCACTCACTCCCTCCCACTCACTCATTCCCTCCCACTCACTCCCTCCCACTCACTGACTCCCTCCCACTCACTGACTCCCTCCCACTCACTCCCTCCCACTCACTCCCTCCCACTCACTCCCTCCCACTCACTCCTTCCCACTCACTCCTTCCCACTCACTCCCTCCCACTCATTCACTCACTCCTTCCCTCTCATTCACTCACTCCTTCCCTCTCATTCCCTCACAGTCACTCCTTCCCTCTCACTCACTCACTCACTCCCTCTCCCTCCCTCCCACTCACTCCATCCTTCTCACTCACTCACTCCCTCTCACTCCCTCCCTCCCTCTCACTCACTCCCACTCACTCACTCACTCACTCCCTCTCACTCACTCACTCACTCCCTCTCCCTCCCTCCCACTCACTCCATCCCTCTCACTCACTCTCACTCCCTCCCTCCCTCCCTCTCACTCACTCACTCCCTCTCACTCACTCACTCCCTCTCACTCACTCACTCCCTCTCCGTTCCCCCTCCCCCTCCCTTTCCCTCCCACTCCCCCTGTCATCTCACCCTGCCTGTGTGCCAGCCGGGGCGTGCACAGACTCACAACCGCACCCGAGCACTTAACAGGTCTCTAACCCCTTCGATGCTCATGGCGGAACCGTTCCGTCATGACCACGCCCGTTTGCATAAGGGCTCAGCACCGGAGGGGAATCTAGGTCGCATGGATGGGGTTAAAAGACCATTTGCATGTTAATGTGCCCTTTGTATTTCACCTCTTCCTAGGCCCCTGCAGCTTTACTCTGGCCCTTGCTAGGATCGCCGGCCGGCAGCCCCCACAGAGCAGCAGAGTCTCTCGCGCTGCTGCAGACACTTAAAAAACACAGGTATGATGTCTCGGGGGTCCGCGGGCTGCCAGGAAAGGCTTGCCGGGCCGCCCCAGGCCCGCGGGCCGTACTATGAGTACCCCTGCTCTAGGCGCTATAAAGGCGGCAGGCTCTAGGTGCTATAAAGGCAGCAGGCTCGGCGCTATAAAGGCGGCAGGCTCTAGGCGCTATAAAGTCAGCAGCCTCAGCGCTATAAACGCGGCAGGCTCTAGGCACTATAAAGGCAGCAGGCTCGGCACTATAAAGGCGGCAGGCTCTAGGCACTATAAAGGCGGCAGGCTCTAGGCGCTATAAAGGCGGCAGGCTCTAGGCTTTATCCTTTTAGTACAAAACATATGGCAGGCTCATGCAGGCGCCCTGGCACTATTGTGCTAAGGTGTGTGCATGGCGCACAGCAGCATATTCCTGCACTGACGCTAGGGAGAGTGGAGTACAGCGCCATATTTCTGTAAATACGGTGCTCCTTGCTCTCTCCTTCTCATGCGGTGCCGCATTTGGGGCTGCTGCACTGCACGGTGTGATATTTTAGCAAATCATTGCCTTGACTCATGTACAGAGAATGCATTTGGTAAAAGGGGTTACAATTTGCAGAACCAACCAATGTACTAATAGGTCAGTTCACATCATACAGAGTAGTAGGGACGCAGTTTGGTTTCCATTATTAGTTTGCATGAGCTAGGTGCCAAATTACAACCTATTACAATACCAGGGAGGGAGGCCTGCAGGGATTCTTTTAAACGTTGGATGTAAAGTGCCTCTTACCCATATCACCAGGCTCACCCCAAATCCTTCCATCTGTACTTCCCGACATTCCTCACGCCATTCCTGTGATTCTCGTCCCTCCTTCAAATCCCTCTAAAGCCTTACACGTATTAACACATATATAGTTCGATACACTTTTCACACCTCTTCATAAAGCAACTCTACATGTGTATGCTCCTATGGTATGAGTCTCCGCCGTCTTCCCCTTATATGTTATAGTTCCGAGCTCTGCTGCGTTCGCCTTCCTTCTATCTCACCATCTTGAGGAAACACAGCTCAAAGAGATGTGAGACCCTTTCCCAGTGAACACAGGCATGCAGGCACTGCAGCTATTTAACCACAATCATTACAATGATGTCATTGCACTTTAAAGTCACTTCTCCCAGCTGTGTGATTGTGGCAGCTGTGCCCTTCTTTTTGGATGGAGCTTCTGTTCACAGGCAGTGTTTGTCTGCACCCCCCGCCCCCTCCCTGCTGCAATCAAGGCCCACACAGAGCATGGCCCTTTTGTTATGCACAGACCTGCATTTGCAGCTCTGGCCTGCCCTTCTGAAGTCCTGCCTTGAGTTTCCTTCCAAACCCTCTGGATGGCTGGAGTACGCCCTTTCTTTTATCGTCTACACAGGATGCACCTAAAACATGAAAAACTTTCATGACATTCACAAGAAAGGCGCCAAAAGCGCGTTCCTCTTTTTCATGACTTTATTTCCTTTAAAACCGATAGAAATTCATGTATGCTTTACATGCATTGTCCTGAAATAAAGGGAATTTCACTGCCACTGTTGTAAACGCTGTGCTTTTTCAACAGATCCGAGATTTTAGAATCACCCCAAAACATGGCACATCTCTGAGCTGTATTCAGCGCCAAAGTGCTCCACTGAGACACATTTATGAGTATTTCAATTAAAATATATACATTTGCATATCAGAAGATACAAACAGTACAGAGCAATGCGGGGGTGGGGGTGGGGGGGAGGGTTGGGCTTGGTTCGTCGCCAGGTTGTGCACTGTAAACATAGTTAAGGTATGGGCTTGGCCCGTCCTTGAGTGTACAACAGGCGGCCATACTCTGGACCCGTTCTTTACCACCTTAGAGGACATAATTTTGTATCCACCTGTCCCGCTGACATGGACTGATCATATGCTGGTGAAGGCAGCTATTCCTGTGACTGACCCTATCTTTGTGGCACAAAACAAAACCTCTTTCTCTCGCCAGTGGAGCAAACTAAAACTAGAAGATTTTCATTCCCTACTTGGAAAGACTCCCTTACCTACCTTTTCGGATGTCGACGGAGGGTATGACTCTTTCTGCAACTGGATTGAAACGGCCCTGGATTCCCTTATCCCCTTGGTACGCTCTAAGTGCCGCACTAAGGCTCATAGCCCGTGGTATGATGAGACCTTGGCGTCTCTCAAGAGAGAGTGCAGGCAAGCGGAAAGGCAATGGAGGAAAGCCTATGATCCAGTGCGCAAATCCTGCTACCTTACCGTATCCAAGGCATATCATAGAGCGGTCTGCCGAACGCGGGCTGCATATTATGCGAAGGAGTTCCGGAACAGCCCTAACCCCTCTAAACTTATCTTCAAGGTCCTAAAAGATCTGACGACAAAGAGGGCCTCTGCTGCAGAAATTTGTACAGACTCTCATTGTGAGAGTCTGGCCTCTTTCTTTGTCCAAAAGGTGCATACAATCTATCGCACCTTCCCAACTGCCGTGCACCACTTGGACTTAGATGTCGGTCCTAAGGGCAATGCTCCAACTTTGGATATGCTGGCCCCCCTCTCTGAGGAGGGTTTCGATCTATTGAGCCAAAAAATTAAATCTGGCTCCCCAGCAGACCCCCTCATACCGACTCAGTTCAAAAACATGCAGGCAACATGTCGCTCTCCTTTGCTGGCCCTTATTAACACTTCTCTGACCTCAGGGATGGTGCCCACCAAGTGGAAGCAAGCGGTAGTTACCCCCATCCTAAAAAAGCTTACCCTAGATCCGGTAAAACCCGAGAACTATCGCCCCATCTCATTGCTGCCGTGGCCTGCTAAAGTTACTGAAGCCCACGTGAATAGGATCCTGGCCGACCATCTCGCCATAGCTAACATCTTGGATCCCACGCAAAATGGATTCCGTGCAGGCCACAGCACGGAGACTGCCTTGTTATACATGGTTGAACATCTGCGCTCCGTGCTGGACACCGGACGAACAGCGGCACTCCTGTTGTTAGATCTGAGTGCCGCCTTCGACACGGTGTCCCACGAGATCCTTTTGCGGAGATTAGCTGAAGCTGGGGTTAGGGGTTCGGCTCTAGGATGGTTCCGCTCTTTCCTCACCAACAGATCCTTTCAGGTTGCGATACCACCTGGCAAATCCACCTCTCACCCGCTCACCCTGGGAGTTCCACAGGGTTCATCTCTGAGCCCCACGCTTTTTAACCTTTATGTGAGCCCGCTGGCTGCGGTAGTCAAACGCTGGGGCCTAACAATGGTGTCCTATGCGGACGACACGCAGCTGGCGGTCACACTAAGTGGGGACTCAGCCGTGGACGCCCACAACTTCTGTGAGGGGCTACGTGCCGTGGCCAATTGGATGAACCTAAACTGCCTCCAATTGAACACAAGGAAGACCAAGGTGATGGTGGTGGGTAAGCAACCTGGATGGTGGAATGACAACTGGTGGCCCCCCGAGCTAGGAACAATTCCTTCTCCTGCCATCGAGATAATAAATCTCGGGGTATGGCTGGACCCTACATTGAACTTCATCTGCCAAACTAAGAGGGTGGCTGCCTCCTGTTTCGGCATAATTAGGGGTATCAGGCCGGTGCTTAAATTTTTCGACGCCCCCACTAGACAGCTTGTAGTCCAGGCCGCGATCCTATCCAGGATAGACTATGCCAGTGTCTTACTAGCAGGTACGAACAAGGCAGAACTCATGCGGCTACAACGAGTGCAGAATGCCGCCGCAAGAGCGGTATTAGGATTGCCTCGTCGTTGCTCGGCGTCTAGAGCATTGCAATCGCTTCACTGGTTGCCTGTCGCTCGCCGGATCGAGTTCAAGGTGCTCTGCCTAGCTTTTAAAATTTTGAAAGGTATGGCTCCACCTATCTTGAGTAATTTACTGACCCCATATGTTCCTTCTCGATCATTGAGATCGATGGGTCAGAATTTGGCTGTTGTCCCACGCTTTCTGCTTAGCAGGATGGGTGGCCGCTCCTTCCGGGTAGTGGCGGCCAAATTGTGGAACTCTCTTCCCAGTGAAATCCGAGCTTTGGAAGATCTACTGCTATTCAGACGTGCCATCAAAACTTTTCTTTTTAACTAATTTTTCCTGACTTTGCTGCGTTCTGTGATGTTGTGTTTATCTCTCCTGGCGCCAGGACGCCCCTTTGCTGGGGCAGCTGTGCGCGGTACAAGAACCAATAACATAACATAACATAACATAACATTACCCCCCCTGGAGAGAGAAAGAAAGCGGAGATGAAGATAGTGGGGAGGAGAGGGGGTGGGGGTCGCGTTTTAGGTCCGGCGTGTTTCCAAGTGTGCGTCGAGGGCTTCCCACGTGTCGTTTTTGGCATTGTGCTCCTTCGAGAATTTGCCAGTGATGTTATCTGCGCCTCTGAGGAAGGTGACCCAGATTATCCAGTTTTTGAAAGTGGCTTTGGCCGTGTTCTTCCAGTTTGTTAATATGATTTTCACTGCCGCTGTCAGTAGGATGTCCACTAGGTCTCTTTCCTCCTTGTTTTCTAGGCAGTCCGTCATGAACCCTGTGTCGAGACCAACAAAACTTAATTGGTATGTGTTAGAATTGGGGGTCTCTGGTTGGCGCAGGTATGTACTTGCGACAAGCAGGGACCCTCTCCTCTAAGTCAGGGCAAAGGATTACTCCCAGAAATAACCCCTGCTCACCCTCTAGGTAGTGTGGCGCAAGCAGTCTAGGCTAAACTCTGGAGTACATAGGGTTAAACATTTGCAGTATCACACACAATAATCCTCAACCCACCACACAATGACACTAGACTGTATTTTTGTAAAAATATCTTCTTTATATATATTTTTAAAGCAGGCTTGTAAATACGGTCTTTGTACAAAAAAATGGTTCCAGTTAATTTTTAATAGGCCACAGTTCTTATTCTGCTTCTTCTAGTCTTTCAAAGGTGTTCTTTGGGGCCTTTTGCCCAGTTCCTGCCAAGTATAGTGCCCCTTAGCGCTTCTGTGCGCTTCCCCACGCCTCCGTGCACTTCTGGTGAGGAAATCGGGCCCGGCCTGCCAAAGCTCACGCTTCTCGCGTGAGCGGCGAAGGGCACGACCGGGTCTGGCTTTCAGATTGAGTCAAACTTCTGTGCGCGACTCGAGGCGGAGGGGGCACCGGCCACGGGGAGTGTCAGGGGGGGTCTCGGGGGGCCAGGAGCGGTGCGAGCCTCTCTGGGGAGGGGAGGCTCGTGCCGAGGTGCAGGCTGCAGATGCGGGGCACCCGGGGCACGGAAGGTCACAGAGGGCGGTGCGAGCTGCAAAGGGCAGGATGCTCGCACCGCGAGGGGGCACACACAGTACCTTTAAAGATTAGGCGAAGGTCGAGGCGGCAATGTCGGGGGTCAGCTCGGTGTCCCGCATCGCTGTGTCTTCCTTCCTGGGCCAGTCAGAGCGGCGGCTCGGCTCGGGCTTGAAGGTTGGCGTTGCGGCGCGGGCCGGGACGGGCCAGGGAGATAAAGCACCTCGAGTCCTGAAAGAGGGGGCACACGCTGGGGGCGGCGAACCTGCAGGGCACGTCAAGGGGGTCAAGACGGGCTTCTTCTGCACAGCGCGCCACAGCGGCTCACAGACAGCGGCAGGCGCTTTCCCGGGCACAGGTCAAAAAGGGCAAGCAGGTGCAGGGTGAGGCCTCTCCTCATGGTGCGAGCTACGGCTCGGTTGGGCGACAGTCACGGTGCTTGGGCCAGCGAGGCTGGTCTTCGCGGTGCTTCTGGGGCCTCGGCAGGCAGCAGTCACGGTGCTTGGAGGGACGGTAGTGCCCTGGGCCTCTCAGGGGGCACGGCGTATGATCACGACGTGCTCCGCTGTCCCCAAGTAGCAGTGCAGGGGAAGGCAGCACTCACAGCAGTTCCTCTTTCAGGGGGGTAGCGCCCAATGTTCCTGGGGCGCAGTTCAGGGGGCAAGTTCCACAGCAAGCCCTTGGAGATCTTTGTAGGAGTTTGGCACAAGTTCAAAATAAAGCAAAGTCTTTCAGTCTTTCTTCTCCTGCTCTCCTTAAGCAGCAAGGCACCCACCACAGGCCAGTCTCTTGGGGTCAGAGTCAGAACTTCTCCATGCAGCTTCCAGGGTCCTTCTCTTCAGGCAGAGCTTCTTCTTTGCGCAAACAGGATCTGATTTACAAGGAGCAGGGCTCCTACTTTTATACACCATTTCCTTTGTCTTCTCAGGCCAGGGGGGCCTCTGCATAATTTCTTTCAGTCTCTGAGCTCTTGTTGGGTGTACTCTGGTGTCTTCTTTCAGTGTGAGGGGCAGGCACATCAGACGCTCCACAGGAGGTGGAGCCAGCATTGTGTGGACAGGGGCAGCCAGGAGTACCTTGATGACAGTGCTTCGCCCTTTCTGGGCCAGGTGCAGGCTGAGTCATCAGTCGCTCCCCAGGGGGCGGAGCCAGCATTGTGGTGGCAGAGCACTGCCCTATTAAGAGTCCAGGGGCACTCCTACCTCCCACTAAGGTGTAATCCTTGCATTCACCACCTGTCACACCCCAGCCCTGTCACTCACACATCCCAGACAGTCAGATACACATCCAAGCAGAGGCGGGCTGAAATGGTTAGGCAAGCAAATGCTAACTTTCTAAAAGTAGCATTTGCAAACACAGGATATTAAAATAAACTTTACTAAAAGAAGTATTTTATTATTCTGAGTTCAGGCATACTAAACTTTATTTTCTACCATGTTCCCTGAGCCTGCTGGGATTATAGAGTGTAATAATTCCAGCAGCCCATTCTGGCCTATGAGAACAGGTAGCCGTACAATAGTGAAAAACGAATTTGGCAGTAATTCACTATTAGGACATGCCACACACATCAGAGCATGTCCTACCTTACACTTACAATGCACCCTGCCCTAGGGCCTACCATAGGGGTGACTAATATGAAGTTAAGGGAAGGTTTAGGGGCTGGCAAGTGTGTGCACTTGCCCAGCCAGCATGACAGTACCAGACTGCACGCAGGTTCTGCAATGGCAGACCCTAGACACATTTTGCTAGGCCGCTTCTGTGGGTGGCACAACCAGTGCTGCAAGCCCACTAGCGGCATTTGTATTTACAAGCCCTGGCACCCCTGGTGCATTCGACTAGGGACTGACAGTAAACCAAATAAGCCAAACATGGACACCAATCAATGTAACAATTTACAACAGGGAGAGCATATGCACTTTAGCACTGGTCAGCAGTGGTAAAGTGCCCAGAGTCATTAAACCAACAAAAACAGGTCAGAGGAAATATAGGAGGAAAAAGGCAAAAAGTTTAGGGATGACCCAGCAGGAAGGGCCAAGTCCAACACAACCCCCTTCCAGCCAAAACGCAGGGTAGACCAATCACTACATTGATGGTCTTCACTGCTTTTGGCGATAGAACAAGGACCTGGCCCGCAACTGCAGGGGCAGACTCCAGTTCTAAGCCAAACTGAACCTTTTTCAATTCCTCTGGGTATGCTCTCAGGGTCCACAAAGCCAGCCCATGTGGAACCCTTCTCTTCACCCGTGGACACCACCTGGGCAGCACCTAGCCTTAATTCGCTCACAGGTGTGTCCCAACAGGCAGACAGAAAAATGTCACAGTGGCCACTGACAGTAGTCAGGAATGAGACCCAGGCCTTATGCCTCTCAGGGCTCTCAAACCTCTGTGGCCTTAAAGAGCAGGGGGGAGTAGCCCCAGGTGCTTGGCACCCTTTGTCCACTCTCTCTCCTGTCAGGTCAGGTATGACATCCTGGCACTGACCCACCAGCTCCAGGCCTGTACCTGGCGGCTGGATCAAAGACTGGGGTGGCCTCTCCCACACCCGGTCCTCCTCCTTGGGGCTCTGTACCCTTCCACCTGGAGTGGTACCCCCTTTCAGAATTGTCAGGGCACCTGTGGCAGGTGACCTGCACAATTCTCCCACCAGTTCAGGGGTGCTATCCTGCAACTGGGGCACCAGGTCAGGGGGCACACCCTGCACCTGGCACTTAGACCTAGGGTCTAAACCCTCTAGTTAAACCAGGATCAGAGACGAGGACTCCCTCCCCTCCAGGTCAGACAACACCTGAACCTGGCTCTCCAACTCAGGGACCCAACCCTGCAGTTGAACACTTGCCTGGTGCACCATGACTTCCCGGGGAGCACGCATGCCCCCTCCTGAGGGTGGCATATAGCTCATGTGCCATGCGACAGGCTGCCTGGCGCAGATCTCCCAACCCCTGTCCATCTGACAGTGCGGGAAGATCCCCCAGGACAGAAGTGGTGTCCCCATGGTCATTCACTGGCTGGCCCCTGACCCACTGGTTCTTCCACTGGGGACTCTTTCCCCCTCTCGCCCCTCCTTCTGGACTTCTGCACCCTCCCAACTGGAGTGGTACTGCCAGACTCCAGAACTACTGGAGCCCTGTTTACAGAGCCTCCACGTTCTCTCGCCACTGGGGGATCCCCCTCAGCGGGTGACTCATCCAGACAGCCTAGGCTCCCCACCTGGTGTTCCCTTAAAGAACCATCCAGGATCGGAGGCTGAGGTTGGGCACTACCGGGACAAAACCCATTCTCACTCCTTCCCCTTAAGGACAGGACGTGAGGCCCTACACCCCTCTGACTACTACAGGACCTAGCTGGGCTACTCTGCGCCACTTCCACCACTCTGGGCTGGAAGATACCTGAGCCACTCCCCACAGGATCACACCCCACTGCCTCTCCAGACCCTCTGGAATCCACCACAAGGTCTGCCTCCAATGTGAGCTCCCTGGGGTCAGAGAACTCACTCTCAAACAGGTGTTGGCATAGCTCTGGAAAACTGAGACTTAAAGTATGCTCTCCCATAATTGGATTACACAGCCCCCTAGCAGGGTTAACCAAACTATCCTCCACCTCTCCATCCAGCGCCTCACACACATACTCCACACCATTCTTCTGAGACTGGCCAGACAGTAGCGGACTGTCTCTGTCACACAACCCACACTCTTCTGGGCGGTCTTTACACTCACCCACCAGGACCTCAACCATGGGGGAATCCCTCCCACCACTAGGACCATGAACTCCTATGCCAGCTACCCTATTCCCTTCAGGGACGCTGCACACTACTGGAGCTACCTCATGCCCTTGAACCTACTGACGTATGTTAAACCCCTCCAAGTCAGGTGCCACATCTCTAGGTGTGTGCACTATGCTCTCAGCACTGGTTACCTTAATGTTGCTGCCACCATCTGAGCTGGACTCCACCTCCAACTCAGCAAAGCTCAATCTCTGAGCTACACATATTTCTTGTTGTTGGACTGAAGCCCTCCTGGCCTCAAGCCCCTCGAGCTCCATGTCAAGTTTCCTCATTCTTAAGTCACGGGCAAGCTGTATTTTCATTTCTTCCAGGGCCAACTTCTTGGTTTCTAGCTCCAGTTGCCCATTTATTTCCAGCTCTGCCAACTTCAATTCATGATCTTGGGTTGCCTGTCTGTCCGCCAGCTCCTCTGGCGACAGACCTCGGCCAGAAACACTGCTACCCAAAGGGGAGGTTGCACCCCTCCACTCTGGAGTCAGGGGTCCCTCCAGCTGCTGTTCTGCATCCTCAAATTCAATATCCTTTCCAGGGGCATTCCTTGCCTTGACCCAGGCCCTCAGCGCCTTTTGGAACTGCTCCCTTCTTCCCTTCAGTGCTGGCAGATTGACTCTACTGAGCAAGTCCAGGTTTGTGTCTGCACTGTATAATTCCTGGTAGAAGTCTGAAGACTTCTAGGATCCCTTTGTTCGTCGTTTGTGATTTGTTTGTATTGTCAGTTATAGCTGCGATTCAGTGCTGCCTCTGCTTCGCTTTCAGGTACGATGCCAGTTGTTTCCCTGCCTTGTTGGCTGAGCATAGATTTATGACTTTGAATTTATTTATCCATGTGCCTGCTCTTTCACTCAGGATCTTGTTAAGCTCGTATTTTTTCTTTGTTAAGGTTGTTAGGGTATTTTTGACTGTGATGTTTGCACAGTGGCCTTTCTCCAAGGGGCCTATTTGTTCTTCTAGTTCCTTTATCTTCTTGTTCCTGCCTCTGTTGATTCTGGCCTTGATGTTTATCAGCTTCCCCTGATTGTTGCCTTTAGGGCATCCCAGGTGGTGCTTTTCTCCACTTCGCCGTTGTCATTTAGATCTAAATAGTCTTTTATGGCCTCTTCAATTTCTTTTACATTGCTCTGGTCTTGTAGGATATTGCTGTTCAGTCTCCATCTGCTAGTTGGTTTGTCGTTGTGTTTCCCGCTCATTGAGAGTGTGATGTGCGCGTGGTCCGAGATGGTTATCAGCGCTATTTCTGTGTGGCCAATCAGATGTGAGTGCGTGTTGGACATTAGGATGTAGTCTATCCTGCTGTAGGAGTTGTGTGGATGTGAGTAGAAAGTATATTCGCGTGCATCAGGGTGCTGCAGCCTCCATGGGTCTGTGAGTTGAAGCTTGGGGCAAACGTCTTTCAGGATGTTGGGATTGTGGGTGTCGTGGCTTGCTCTGTGCGGGTGTCTGTCTGTTGCTTGGTCTAATACTTGATTCATGTCTCCTGCCACGAGGAGGAGGTCTTCTTGGGGAATTCCTGATAGTCTTGTGGTAACTCCTTCCCAGAATTCTTTGTCATCCGAATTTAGTCCGTATATGTTGGTTACGTGTATTGTTTCATCCCCCCTTTTCAGACTCGTGAGTAGTAGTCTGCCTTCTTCATCTGTGTGTGTTTTCCCTAGGGTCAGGTTGGCCTTCCTGCTTACTATTGTGACTACCCCACGTTTCTTGTGCTTGGCTGGTGAGCAGAAACCCTCCCCTATCCACCTCGCTTTCAGCTGTGCGACCTCTTCTTGTGAGAGCTTGGTTTCTTGTAATACATATACGTCCCCTTTCAGTTTTGCCAGATATTCGAGCGTCTTCCTGCGTTTGACTGGGTGGTTGAGGCCCTTGACATTTAGGGACACTACCTTGAGGTTTGCGGCTGGCCTGGCTTGTGTTGATGTGCTCATGGTGGTTTCTTGGTGTCGCCGCCTGTCGGTGGGTCATTTAGGTTGCCTGCTGTGGGCGCCATTGGTCTACGCTTCCCGCTTAGAGAAGCCCCCTCTGGGCTGTGGCTTAGTATGAGTAGGGATGTAGAGATAGTAAAGACATAGAGAAAAAGTAATGCATGCTTCTGTACTGTGGTGTTCAGTCGCGATCTCCCATTCTTCCCTCCTCCCTTCCCTCCCCCTCCCTTCCCTCCCCCCTCCCCCCGCTTTTTGAACTGTGAGCGTGTGACAGCAAGAGTCCTCCCTCTCTCCCTCCCCCAAGTCCGTATCTGTGCTGAAAGGAGAGATACAGCCCTTGTCACTCTGTGTCCTTGCATAGTATTTCCCCCCTTAACTCGATAGTGTCTGTGAATAGAAAAAAGGATATGGTTGCACTTCTGCGCCCTCCGTGCTGCTGCGTTTGCTTTTGAGGTAGCATTGTTGTGTCCTTCTTCCTCTCCTCCAATCGCTTGGGGTAGGTCTGGTAGGTCATCACGCTTGTGTTTGTCTGAAAAAGACTGAGGTAGACAAAGGTTGCGTACTTCAGTTGCGCTGGGGCAGTTCTGCGATTGTACTCAGTGTTCTTTCTCTTCTTTCTTCCGAGTTGAGGTAGGTGTGTCATCAAAGTTAAAAAAGAAAAACAGTGCTCGCCGGCCTTGGGTAGAAATGTTCCAGTGTCGGTTTAGGTCGGCTTTACTCCTCTCCGCCTTCTGCAGCATCTGACGAGGCTCTTCTCTTTGCTCCTGGGCTCTGTGCCTCCATGTTCTCTGGCTCTGGTCCTCTCAGGTATCTCTTTAGTTCGTTGAGGTCATCGAATAGGAGGGTGCTGTTCCTGTCCGTTATTCTCAGCCTGGACGGTCCGGCAAAACTGAAGGTGATGTTGTTTCTTCGCATCTTGTCCCGTAGGGCTAGGAACCCTTTCCTGGTTTCTACTGTGAGTTTAGAGTAGTCTTGCGTGATTATTATCTTTTGGCCGTTTATGGTCAGCGATTGCCTCTTTCTGGCGATTGCAAAGATTGCATCTGTTTGGTTGCCACACAGTGGTTTGCAGATGATTGGTCTTGGGCTGTTGCTGTTTTGGAGCTTCCTTGCTGGGATCCTGTATGCTTTCTCTATTTTGAAGGGCTTGTCGAATTATTATTATTATATTATATTATATTACATTATTGGGGCAAAGCACTGCCATCCTCTGTCAACACTGGCACTCTGGTTCACTCATGCCACCCTCTGGCTGGCACACCCATGCCACCCTCGGTGTCATCAGAGCACCCTCTGGTTGACCAGTGAGTGTACATTATTGTGGCAAAGCAAAGCACACCTGCTAAGTGCTTTAAGTTTTGCAAAATTAAATTACAACAACACCTGCCCTGCCCCAACTGACATTAATGAAGGCTGGCACCTGCTTGTCTGCTCCCTTTCCTTTCCTTTTCCTGTTTGTTGCAATTTTTTTTTTTTTAACAGGAACCTAACCGAATTCTGGAGGGCCCCTTGAGGAAGCACTACAGGGAATGGTTACAAATGATGAGGTTGAACTTTTGCACCTGCTCATAGCCTTTGCTTTTGCAAAAATCGTTTTTCTGTAGTTTCGCGCTATTCGCGAGGCGCGACGTCGTGCGAAATCGACCGTAGAAGCCGCGAACTCGTGCGAAAAACCCCAAGGTCGAGTATGGGCACCGCCATTTTGTTTGCGTGACGTATTTCCGTTTCCGCCCGCGAAGTGTAATCTCGCGGAATGAGCGCGTTGCGAATACAAGTTCGCACGAGTTCGCGAGAGAAATCGCGTGCGAACTTACTCACGCTCACGTGATCGGGCCGCCATCTTGTTTTTCATTCATTTTTGTGTCTGGGCTAGGTGGTGTTTCTAATCCTCTCTATATCTCTGCCATCCTGTGCTTGTTACAATATTTTTTGAATCTATTTAAATTATTATCTATCCCTCTAGTTTTCTAGCTTTATATTTTTGTGTTTTTTGCTACTTTTGTTTACTTTTCAACTACTTTTTTAAACTTTTATTTTCTTCTTCCCTAGTCTTATTCTTTTTAATTTTTTCTCCTTGTTCCTACCACCTGCCCAGACCATGGTGAAGACAGCAGTGAAGCTGCCCAAGACGGGCCCCGCAGCCCGTGCCCGGCTCCCGTGTGGCCGTTTAAGGCCGGAAATGGTGGTGCCCAGGGAGATCTTCAGCCCTGAGAAGGTGGGCTCACTGGTTTTCTATGTCCAGCGCCTTCTCCCCAGGACCATCGCGGCAGGCGGCAGGATCGCTGCTGGCTACACCAACTGCCAGGAGCGACGGAAGCGGTGGGAGCAGGTGTGCCGGGCCCTGTTTGACATCTCGGGGGTCCAGCGCACCTACAACCAGGTGACCCACCGCTGGACGGATATCCTGGACAGGGAGCGCGAACTGCTCGACCTGCTGGGAGTGGAGGTCCCCAGGCTTGGTGAGTAGTAGTAGCAATTTTTTCATCACTCTCTACTCTGTTTTTTCCCCTGCTCTGTGTGTTATATTGCAAATGTTTGTTTTAACTTTTTTATAAAGAGCAATAATGCTGCCGATTACATTGATAGTAGAGGTAAGTTAATATTTCAAAATCTTCTGTGCATTTCAGGTGCACTGCTCTCCTTCTCTGTGGCGGTGCCACTGCTTATTTGTTTTCTATTTTGTGTTCATTTAATTGGGCTGAGTAATGTATGAGTGTACTTTACAGAACTGCGTAATGCTAGACACCAAGGGGCAGATTTACAATCCCCTTGCGCCACGTTTACGCTGCCTTACCTGACGCAACAGCGACGTAAACGTGGCGCATCCCTGCGAGTCATGTACAACGTGATGCATCTAGGGAGACGCGCCACGTTAAGGCCTGGGCCTGAGCCACAATGGGTGCGTCTCCACACAGGGGGGTGGGGGGGGGGGGGGGTGGCGGTCAGGCAGCTGTGCGCCTCGCAAAAGTGCCTGCGTGAAATCTACAAGATTTAACGCAGGCACTTCCGCGACGCTGCTACGTCAATTCTTTATGCCTGCTTGGTTGAAGCAGGCGTAAGGACTGATGCGGTATGTTGAGTATTGGGCAGCCCTGAGCAGTGCTAGAGTTGCATCGCGCCTGCGACGCGACTCTAGAGATGCGCCCCTCTTTCGTCACGAGATGCGTCACGCATCTGCCTACCCTTGCGCCAGGGTGTACCGCATTGTAATTGCGGCGCATCTGCCGTGAAGCAAGGTTAGTTTTGCGTTACGCATTTGTTCTGGTGCACCTCTGGAGGTGTGCAGCCCAGAACTAGTAAGTATGCCCCTAAGTGTCAGATTTGCAATTACCTGCGCATCCCTTCAAAGTGTGCGGCACGCCAGCACCACCCATGGTGCGCCGTATTTACAATGCGGCACACCATGGTCCCAAAACGTCACCGAAGCGTTTACGCATCGGTGCCGTAAAGGCTGCTCATTGATGGAGTTGCGTCGCAACGATGGCGCAGCTCCAGCAATGCTGCGTCAAGCCGTACGTCTGCTTCATGCCGGTGCAGGGTTTGAGTGCGCATCATTGTCCTAAATGACTGATTCAAATTTAATATATTCCCCATAGCCACTTTTAGCATGCGTTCCTGCGCAGGAACGCCCTCCCTTGCGCTGGAATGCTCCCTTATGGCGCAGGGCTTTGAAATGGGATGCATCTCCCATATGCGTCACGTTGTTAATATACGCCACACCATGGCGCCTCTCTTGTTGTGGCGCTGCGTCAGAAAAGTGACGCAAGAACGGAGCAAAAGAGCTGCAAGGGGCTTGTAAATCTGCCCCTAGAGTAGAGGCTCAGGTGCAGTCCTTCCTTTGTAGCCCTCTTTTTGGCTGAAATAGTTGGTTCTTGTTCTTTCTAAATGTTTGATTTGGTTGACAAGGACATCGACAAGCAGCAATCATCAATGTTTTCTGTTCTTTCTTTCATGTTGTATGTCAGGTCCCCCCAGGGGCAAGCGGACAGAAGTGGAACAGGAGGATGCTGTTGTGGCTCCAGAGGAGGAGGATGCAGGCCAGGGCGGCGAGTGCTCCTTTGCTGGCCCCAGTAAGTTTTCATTTAAATATAGAGGACCTACTGTTGTCCAAGCGTTCCTAATTTAATTTTTTCGAAATAGTGTTTAGATAGGAGCACAATCCATAATACTACTGTTGCAGGGACAATTCTCCACAAACCGAACTATGGACACTAAACACCAGAGTAATACATTTTCAGAGTGGCGTGTTTGGCACACTGTATAAACCTGGTAGTGTCTGCGGCACGGACTCCTCCTTGCCAAAATTTGCAAAACCTTTCGCTCAGTCACTCTAGTCTGGAGGACCAAAAACCACAGAGTCTATTCAAGTTTAAAAGCTTTATTAAAAGTAAAAGTAAACACCTATATTAAAATTAAGTTAGCTGGAAATGGAAAAGTGCTTGGTGCTGAGTTGATGAGTAATTGAACACATTTCTTGTGGTCGAGCCGAGCTTTCATCTGGTTTGAAGTTGATGTTGGTCTTGTCCTTAGAAGTCCAGCTTCTGTCTGTTCAGAGAAAAATGGTGTGTGTTAAAATTAAGCAAGCATTCATCAATTGTGACAAAAAAGTGCAGCAAGACAACAGCCTTCCCTGGAAGGAGGGACATTTTTACTTTAGACTAGAGTAGACAGTCAATTACTTTTTCTGTTGTTTTCACGTTCCTTCATTCCTAGACCAAATACTAGTGAGTGGTGTAATCTAACATTCTTAAATCTACTTTGTAGGTGGAACATCTGGTGCAGGGGCCAGCTCGGATGTGGTGGTGGTGGTAGACTCCGGGTCCGAGGACAACTCTGGGGAGGAGGCGGCGGTGGCGCAAGTGGCCAAAGAAGAGACTGTGAGGAAACAGACAGTGGTGGTGGCGGGTAGAGGTAAGCTGGATCATGGTACTATCTGACTCTTAGATAGCATATGATGTGTATCTACAGAGAGTAGACGGTCACTGGATGAACTACGAAAATACTATGAAATGTTTCCGGGGGGGCGTGGGGGGGCAACATCATCACCATCTCCTGAGTCCTGACATGATTGAGCACAAGTATTACATATATTTTTTTTAAATCTAACACGACATAGAGCTTAAATAAACAAAGAACCCCATAGGGGGAAGAGAAAAATCTTGTGCGGCACCACAGCAGACGACCTGGCAACTACATTAAAACAGGGAAAAACAAAAAATGCCAGAAAAAAACAATTCAATCTAAATCAGGAGGATGTGGTATAGAGCATGGGTCCTCACAAACTTTCTCTCGGGGCCAAATTGACAGTGTGGTTTGTGTCCAAGGGCGGCACCGAAGGGGGCAGGGTCAGTGGGGGAGGGGGTTGGATCTAGAGCAACAAAAAAAACTATGACCATGAGGTTGAACTCATGCCCCAGCAGCGGATGCCTTTGTCCACTGAGGCACCAGACCTGGCATACACATTACACACATCTTTCTTTCTCTCTCTCTCTCTCTCTGTCTCTCTCCCTCCCTCTCTCTCTGTCTCCCTCCCTCTCTCTCTGTCTCCCTCTCTCTCTCTCTGTCTCCCTCCCTCTCTCTCTGTCTCCCTCCCTCTCTCTCTGTCTCCCTCCCTCTCTCTCTGTCTCCCTCCCTCTCTCTCTGTCTCCCTCCCTCTCTCTGTTTCCCTCCCTCTCTCTCTCTGTCTCCCTCCCTCTCTGCCTGTCTCCCTCTCTTGCTCTCTCTCCCCCTCTCTCTCTCTCTCCCTCTGTCTCACTCACTCTGTCCGTCTCCCTCTCTCTCTGTCTCCCTCCGTCTCTCTGTCTCCCTCTGTCTCCGTCTCTCTGTCTCCCTCTGTCTCCGTCTCTCTATCTCCCTCTCTGTCTCCCTCCCTCCGTCACCCTCAGTCTCAATCCCTCTCTCTCTCTCCCTCGCCATCTCCCTCTCTATCTCTCTGTCCCTGTCTCTGCCTCTATCTGTCTGTCGGTTCCAGCCTGCTGTAATTACCATATTGTAATTTGTCACTGGGCCAGCACTGGATGGACCTGCAATCCGAGGGGGGGCAAGCGCCCCCCCTTGCCCCTCCCTGCGGACGCCCATGATACTGGCCTCAATAGTTTTGTACTGCGCTGGCTAGTTGCTAGTTGTACTGTGACACAACTTTCTGCTGAATCATTTTGTGTTAATCATATTCTTAAAGAGCATTGGTTACAGATTATGTCTTTCTTTCTTCATATAGTTGGCAATACTAAAACATCAAAAGCACCAAGGAGTATGAAGACTCTACTGGCCCGGCAACGGAGGCTGGATGCTACTGTTGCCCAATATCGGCGGCTGGTAGAACTGGAGGGGGAGGACACGCAGTCCAGTACATCAAATGAGACACCTGCATCCTCCTCCGTGACCCCACGTTCTGCCGGCCAGCGCAGTGCTCCGGCGATACGGAGCCGGGCTGGCAGACGCCACCGCCGAGCAGCAAAGGCTGCCCCTCACAGTACTCTAAAGGCTCGCTTGCGCCGTGCAATGCACAGAGTGTCCGACCTGGAGGCGGAGGTCCGGAAGTTGAAAGAATACCAAAATTTGTTGGAGGGCCTCCGCCTAGACCACGCCACCCTCCGGGAGCAGTACAATGCCCTGGCCCTAAGGCATGATGCCCTGGAGGCCAAAGTCAACACCATGCATCCATAGAGTGTCCCTTGCCCCTTTTTTATAGACTTTGGGGGGTGGGAATTGGGAGTTGGGGTTTTTGGGGACTTTTGAAGGACTATTTATTTGTTGGGGTTAGGGAGGGTCTTGCGGGAGATTATTTTGTTAGGGATATAAAAATATACTTTTTCCAACTTTATCTGAGCATAACTGTTTTTTACTACTTTTGAGCCTGGTGGGTGGTGGTTTTGCAGTAAGTTCGTTTTACTGAACACTGTCATCGTGTTGGTTCACCTGTAATTGGCCAAATGTTTTCCAAAGTTAAATGCCTGTCACAGAGTTTCTTAAATCAAGAGTCCTAGGAGTTTACTAGTAGTACCACTGTCACTCTCTCGCCTCTCCTAATACTCCATTATACTACCTCCCATCCAAACGCTTATCTTACCTGTAATTTGTGTTTGAGGGCTGTCTCCACCTGGAATTCACAGTGTCCTAAAGCGTTCTGCAGCAGGGCCCCAACTGGAGTTTCCCGGCGTGGATTTTCTGCAAAGCAAAAGCAATCAACATTCGAAATGTGCCAGCGGGGCTCACAGACCCCAAAACCCTAGAAGCCCCACAGACAGCACCCCTAAGACAGGCAAGCGAGCATTAATAACGTCTAAACGTTCACCTGTAATTGGTCAAATGTTTTCCAAAGTTAAATGCCTGTCACAGAGTTTCTTAAATCAAGAGTCCTAGGAGTTTACTAGTAGTACCACTGTCACTCTCTCGCCTCTCCTCCTAATACTCCATTATACTACCTCCCATCCAAACGCTTATCTTACCTCTAATTTGTGTTTGAGGGCTGTCTCCACCTGGAATTCACAGTGTCCTAAAGCGTTCTGCAGCAGGGCCCCAACTGGAGTTTCCCGGCGTGGATTTTCTGCAAAGCAAAAGCAATCAACATTCGAAATGTGCCAGCGGGGCTCACAGACCCCAAAACCCTAGAAGCCCCACAGACAGCACCCCTAAGACAGGCAAGCGAGCATTAATAACGCCTAAACGTTCACCTGTAATTGGCAAAATGTTTTCCAAAGTTAAATGCCTGTCACAGAGTTTCTTAAATCAAGAGTCCTAGGAGTTTACTAGTAGTACCACTGTCACTCTTTCGCCTCTCCTCCTAATACTCCATTATACTACCTCCCATCCAAACGCTTATCTTACCTGTAATTTGTGTTTGAGGGCTGTCTCCACCTGGAATTCACAGTGTCCTAAAGCGTTCTGCAGCAGGGCCCCAACTGGAGTTTCCCGGCGTGGATTTTCTGAAAAGCAAAAGCAATCGACATTCGAAATGTGCCAGCGGGGCTCACAGACCCCAAAACCCTAGAAGCCACACAGACAGCACCCCTAAGACAGGCAAGCGAGCAATAACGCCTAAACGTTTTCACCTCCCATTTCCTCCTAACCAATTTCATCCCTTAATAGACCTTGCCAGCAATGGCCCAGCCAAGACCCGTAAACCCAGGCGCAAACAAGTTTGACACCCCCCAAACAGCCAAAAAGCAAATCCGGGAAAAAAGCCACACTTAGCAAAATGTATTTAAATGAGGACTCACTACTTCCAGTACCTCTTTAGGGGACTCGTCAACGTAAGTTTCTTCATTGTGCGGAATCCAGGCATCAGCATTACGGGAAATGGATAGGGTGAGTCTGGAGGAGGAGGATAGACGACCAGGACTGAGTTCTTGGCAACTAACTTGTGAACCTGATGAATGCTGCGGCATCAAAATCAAGACAGTTCTGCTGATGGGCTTGTTGTTTGATTGGGTGATTACAGTTTTGTTGTGAATGGGATCAAGCACTTGCTAAACAAAGAAAGACAGACACACAGGAATAAAAGTGAATAAGGACTAAAAATAAAGTTAATGAATCCTTGACTCATATTCAGAACTCGCTGTCAGGGAAGCAGAACTCGTCCTCATACTCTGCAAATTCAGTCGGTAGTACTTCTGGTAACTGAGGAGAACTTTCCTCAGGTAGGTCGGTGTCCTCTTCTTCCTGCGTGCATTCTCGTACTTTGTAATCTGGTGGTATGAAGTGCTGGTTCATCTTTATCATGGTGAGCCGCTCCACATTTGCGGGCAAGAGGCGGGACCTTTTGGAAGTCACAATGCCACCAGCAGAACTAAAAACACGTTCTGAAGACACGCTTGCGAGTGGGCAAGACAAGTAATTGATAGCCAGGTTGGTGAGCTCTCGCCATATGTTTCTTTTCCCATGCCAATACGCCAATGGGCCCTCAGTAATATTGACCGCTGTTGAGTCGTCCAGGGAGGCCTGCACCATTGAAACAATGTTCTCCCGCATTCCTGTACTTTGCACTTCTGTGTCCTTTCTGGGACAAGGAAACCCTAGCTGACTTAGCCAATCCTCTTCAGACATATCGCCTGTGCCTGGTGCAGATGATACGGTTGCTGGTGTGGTTAACGGCACAGAGGAAAAGACACTCACTTCTGCCACAGGCACAGAAGTGCTTTTTTGGGACGCCTGTTGGCCTGCTGATTCACTAGTACTGTCTTCTCCTACAGTTTCCTTCCGCTCTCTTTCAAAACGAATGGCTGACCGAGCTAGCCAACCTTTGTACTCTGTAACATCTGAAGTTTCAAAAGGAATTAATACTTTGCCTAACAATGGCTTTCTGTAACATGGATCCAGAATAGTAGCACAAATGTAGTGCTGTTGTTTCTTGATATTTACAAGCCGTTTATTGCTAACTAGGCGTTGTAATAATCTCTGGGCCAACTCATATGCTTCATTCGTTCCAGCATCCTTTAATTTTGAAGACACCGCCTTGACTTGGTGCTCGAGCTTCAGCAACCATGGGATAGCTTTTCCCAAATTACAGTCCTCCCTGCTGACTTCACGCGTGAAGACCTCAAAAGGACGAAGCATGTCTGTCAGGCTTTTAACTAGCTGCCATTGCTCCACCGCTAGCATCATTTCTGTCGTAGCACCACCCAGGTTGTAGACATACTCATTGACTACTGGAAACAGCTCATGCAGACGCTCAAGCATGTAGAAGGTTGAATTCCAACGTGTTGCCACCTCCTGGATAAGTGCTTTCACTGGCATTCTACGTTCATGTTGCTTGCGCCTCAGCTCCTTCCGGGCCTTAAAAGAATGGTTGAAATGTGTGCATATTCTTCTGCAGGTGGTCAGTATTTTGTCGACTGCAAGTTCATTTTTAAAGAACTTTTGCACGACCAGGTTTATACAGTGCGCCAAACACGCCACTCTGAAATAGTCACTGTCCTCCATGGCCTTAACTACATTGCTGCCATTATCAGTAGAAACATAACCAAACTTGCATTTTCTTGGGGGCAGCCATTGCGAGACCTTTTTGTTAAAGTCATCCAAAATGTTGTCTGCAGTATGACTTTTCTCCAAGCCAAACATGGCTAATGTTGCATGTTTACGAGCACCCTTAAAAATCTCGACCAAGTCACCACCTGCATTTATCTGTTTTGCAACCCCTGAAAAAGAGACCCAGTGTGCAGTGATGCACATGTAATCATTGGCTGCGCAACTGGTCCACATGTCTGTTGTCAGGTGTATAGTGTGAACAGCACTCTTCTGCAAAGCTTCCCCAATCAACTCAAGCACCTCTTTATGTAGTGCTGGAACAGCAACCCTGGCAAAATAGAACCGGCTAGGAACCTTCCATTTAGGGGCCAGTGTTGCCACGAGTTCAAGAAAACCCACACCTTCGACAAACGAAAAAGGGAGAAGGTCCACCGCTAGCATTTTAGCCAGCTTAGTGTTATACAGGCGCACAATTGGGTGGTTGCGTTGAAATGGCGCATCTGAGGAGAACATGTCTGTAATGCTGCGCTGGACAAGTTTAATGGATGATGCTGATGCCTTCTTCGACCCACTTCTGCTCAGTGTTGACATTTTCCGCATTGGTGTGTCTCCCAGACTCTCAGTGTGCCTCCTATGTGTTCCGGAGGGTGTGGTGCTGCCAGGGGTACTGGGTGCGACCGGATAAATGTCTGACGCTTCTTCTACCTCCCCGTCATCTTCAGATGAAACACCTAGTACGGGTATATTTTGGCCACTTGCCCTTTGGGATTGCTTTCCCTTGATGTTTGCTAGGTGCGCAAACCATTCGACAGCGTGCCTTCTTTCAAGATGACCTATCTGGTCTCCGGTACCATAGTTGGTACCAATATTACCACGGCTAACTGTAGTCGTACAAATGGAACAAACGGCTAGGTTATCATGCTTTGCATGGACACTAAAAAAGTTCCAAACTGGGGACTGGAAACTTCTGGTTTTGCCATACGAGGTGATACTGCCAATGCCAGATGAAGCAGTGGTGGATGAGCCTTGCAGACATCTACTGGGTTGTGCAATTATTGCAGCAACCCTACTTGAGGGAGTCGAGCTGGATGGAGTTCCCCTCTGGGGAGAAAATATGGGAGCTGTAGGTTTTGTTGAACTTGTACTACTTGACTGCGTTGGTGGTGCTACCAGTGCCACATCGCCAGGGTCACGCTCAGCATGACATCGGGATAGGGTATAAATGTCTGTCTGCTGCATGGCCGGTGTGGCTGGAATGGCATGTGTGATGACTAGGTCATTGCTGTCATCCTGTTCATCAACATCAGAATGCACCACTTCATCAAGTCCGACGTACGGATCCATAAGTATGAGCTTTCCGGGGCCCTTCCTTTTAAGATTTGATACCTTTCTCAGCTCATGGTGTGCCTCCCTCTCAGACGTCGGAGATGGTTGCCAATCTTGATCCAGATTATCTGATGGAGCGGGGCTTGAAGAGGAACTTCTACACACCCTCCTTGGTCTTTTCCTTGCTGGGGAGCTGGGAGAAAATGAATCATCAAGAGGAGTGGCTTCGTCTTCCTGACATGATACCCCGGCTCCAAAGTCAATTTCCTCCTGTGCCCTTACTTCTGGAAGAACAACCATTGTGGCCACTTGCACCGCTCCATGCGCCGCTACATGGGCCTCTTCACTGACCTCTACTTGCAACTCTCAATGGACCTCTCCTTCTCGGCCTTCTCCTTCTCGGCCTTCTCCTTCTCGGCCTTCTCCTTCTCGGCCTTCTCCTTCTCGGCCAGCTCCTTCTCGGCCAGCTCCTTCTCGGACAGCTCCTTCTCGGACAGCTCCTTCTCGGACAGCTCCTTCTCGGACAGCTCCTTCTCGGACAGCTCCTTCTCGGACAGCTCCTTGCGCATGTACTTGTGCTTGTACTGTTAGCTCATGCAGTTGTTGTTGCGGCTTTGGTTGTTGAATAGTACTTGAGCCAACATCACTGGTCGTTGGTGATTGAACCACTAAACAGGCTACCTGTGCAGCACTCATGGTGGACTTTTGTTCTTTTTTCCACATAAATTTAGTGGTCGAGGCACCAGACTCCTTGGTAAGTGGTGCCACTTGCTTCTTCTTCTCCTTAGTAGAGACATCTTTCTTGCAAGAGGAGCTACGGGCACCTCTTTTCGGACCCATCTTCTTCAGATGTCGGAACAGCAGGCCGCAGCAGGACTTCTTCCTGTCACTGATGCTCAACGATGATGCGGAGTTCTTGACTTTGTGCACCTAAAAGCAAACGAAGACAGAGGAACATCAGTTAAATATATGTTGCATATGTGGCGCTTCAATTAATAGTTTGCAAGTAGGCATTTATGAATACACACGTGCACACCACAATATGGAAATATCAAAAATAAGAATTGCTAAATTTTTGGGAAACAGGAATTTAACATTGATCCAAGAGAGCTCACAGAGAGGGTTGTAGTTTCATGTACCACTGACTCAACCTGGGCACAATGGGTGAAAGCAAGGAAAAATGGGTGCAGGCCTATGGCACAAAGCTCACTGCCTGCCTTCAAAATGGCCGCTTGACCCCCATCCACATGGCCAGGACCATGCCTCAAAATGGCCCCAACCAACATAGCCAGCCCCCAACCCCTACTCCAAAAAGTCAAAAAAGACAACACAAATCACCACTATCCAATGCCATCCATCAAGTTTCAGAAGGTTTATGCTGCCTGCTGGTGGTTTTCTGGTGCAGAATTGCAATTTTTGCAATTTCGCGAGTGCAAGATTGTTGCTTCACGACGCAAATGTGGCAAAACACCCACAAATTCCGCGAACAGACCGATTCTGGGACCCCTGGGCATAATAAATGAAATCAGAGCACACTGGATGCAGGCCTATGGCACCCCATTCTGTGGGGGTGGGCACCCACCCCCACAAAATGGACTCCTTATGGTGCCTGCTGATGGTTTTCAATTCATGTGCAGAATTGTAATTTGTGCAATTTCGCGAGTGCGAGATTGTTGCTGCGAGGGACGCGAGCAGTGCGAACACAAGCAAAAAAATCCGCAGCTCGCGAACTTGCAGATTTTCGGTAAATCCGCGGGAGTTCTAGGGCCCCTGGGCATAATGAATGAAATCAGAGCAGATTGGGTGGGCCTATGGCACAAAGCACACTGCCTGACTTCAAAATGGCCGCTTGACCCCATCCACATGGCCAGGACCTGCAGGACCATGCCTCAAAATGGCCCCACCACCAACATAGCCAGCCCCCAAAACCACCCCAAAAGTCGGAAAACACACACAAAAATCACCACAAACAAAATCAACTTATCAACTTACTTGTGGAATCAAATTTCGAATACACACGTGCACGCCACAATATGGAAATATCAAAAATAAGAATTGCTAAATTTTTGGGAAACAGGAATTTAACATTGATCCAAGAGAGCCCACAGAGAGGGTTGTAGTTTCATGTACCACTGACTCAACCTGGGCACAATGGGTGAAAGCAAGGCAAAATGGGTGCAGGCCTATGGCACAAAGCTCACTGCCTGCCTTCAAAATGGCCGCTTGACCCCCATCCACATGGCCAGGACCATGCCTCAAAATGGCCCCAACCAACATAGCCAGCCCCCAACCCCTACTCCAAAAAGTCAAAAAAGACAACACAAATCACCACAATCCAATGCCATCCATCAAGTTTCAGAAGGTTTATGCTGCCTGCTGGTGGTTTTCTGGTGCAGAATTGCACTTTTTGCAATTTCGCGAGTACGAGATTGTTGCTTCACGACGCGAACGTGGCGAAAAACTCGCAAAATCCCCAAAACCACCCCAAAAGTCGGAAAACACACAAAAATCACCACAAAGAAAATCAACTTATCAACTTACTTGTGAAATCAAATTTCGAATCCAAAAGTAATCCAAATGGCCCCCCACCAACATAGCCAGCCCCCAACACCACCCCAAAAGTCGAAAAACACACACAAAAATCACCACAAACAACATCAACTTATCAACTTACTTGTGAAATCAAATTTCGAATCCAAAAGTAATCCAAAAGGCCTCAAATCCAAATATCCAGCAGCATCCACAACAAGCATTTACAATGCAATGGTTTTGCCTTTGTTAAAGTTAGAGCTATTGGCATTGCTCTTGACATTATTTTTATTTGTTTTTTTTTTAACATAAATAAATGGCATTGTCATTTACAATAGCAAATTCAACCACTCATCTAACCCATCTGAACACCCAGCCACTGATCCACCCGCTCATCTATCTACGCATGCACTTGCCAATCTCTTCATTCACCCACCCAGCTGCCCACTTGTCCATTCTGGTACCCACTCATCTATCAAAGCATGCGCCGTTCATCCATCCATTCATCAGCTCACGTGTCCATCCCTCCATCCTTCCGCTGCCTGGTGGAAGAGTCCAAGCCCGCACGCATGTCCCCCTCCCCGTTCCATTGAGTGGGGGATTCAAATTTTCTGACACTCTTGCCGTTATAAAACTTTTAAATAAATTATATGACAAAAAGTGAGAGGCGTCCAAGGGGTAAGGGAGAGGGATGCGATTTGGTAGGAGTACTAGGAAAGAGAACACAATATTTTGAAAATAAAAAAAAACATTTTTGAAGACTTTCAAAACTGGAGTGCCTATGCGTTTTTGTCTGTGGGTATGTAGAAATTCCTGCTGAAATCCAACTGGCATCTCATTCTCAACCTACCCGACTGAAAGCACCCCTACCATTCTATTAGGAGATACATATATTAGAGAGGGTGTAACCCCCCGCTTGCACATGCCTAAGGCCGCCCCTGAGCACACACACACACAGGCGTCCCACTAATGTCCTCGACGCGCAATGCCTGACCCTACTCCATATCATGCATTGTCTGGACAGGAGCCCATGGGATGCCACACATGAGCGCTCCCACAATCACAAATGAAAGATGTCAGGTTGGCAACCGCCCTCTCCCTCCTGCAGGCCTCACTCCGGCCAGCAGCACAGTGGTGTGTCACCTGACTCTACAGCACACTGCACGGTGTCTTATGCCCTCAGTTCAGTGCCAAGAATGGTGAACACAGGCGCACATTAAAGGTGTCATGTCTACCGCCCACCACAGCACCCGTGCCAGGCCTCCAACCACAGTGCACATCACACACAGCGTCTGCTAATGCAGAGGATAATAAACACACGGGCTGTCAGTGTCCTGCCTAGCACCCTCGTGACGCCACTGCACCCCTATGCGCACACGTCTCCGTACCACGCTGCACAGTGTCTGCAGCCGGCATCAGTGCCAATAAAGACCCTCGGCCGGATCCCCACCAAGTATGCAGGACAGTCAGCAGCCATCAAAGAAGCACAGATGCAGCTGCACACAGATGCACAGGCACACAACCTAAAACAGACACACGCCTCATGGATGGCATGTGAGACCCTCTTCCAATGCGAACTAACACCTGCTGTTGCAGTGCACTCATGTTCTTGGGCACAGATAGGTGCACACAAGAGCAGCGCGTGCCGAAGATGCAGTGTCAGCCCACCTCCCTGGCCTCCAGTGCAGCAGGTGGGGGGGATCTGTTGATGCACGCCGGTCAGAGATGCATCATTAAAGCAGGAGGGGGGCAGTGGTGCTGAAGGTTGCATGGGCTCATGCTGCTCTGCCCGCCTGGTGGAAGACACTTGTTGCTGTGTATGACTGACGCCTCCTGCAGCTTGCGCGAGCCCCCGCGCCCCCCCTCCTGCTTTAATGATGCATCTCTGACCGGCGTGCATCAACAGATCCCCCATACATACACACACACATTCCACTGCTAACTTTGTCATAGATGAACGATGACATAATGAGAGAGGTGAGGGTATTAGTGGGGTAAACTAAAAAATGTAACTCGCCGACTGGTATACGAAGGCATGTGCTCGTCTATAGCTAGAAAATGTTTAAGGCATATGTCCCTAGGTGAATTTAACTAATTGTAACTTCCTGGAGCCACAGTGCACTATTGCTTCCTTAGACATACAGGAGAAAAAGCTTGCTGGAAGACGGGTGGGATGCACTAACGAGAGCCTTCCAGAAGTCCTTCACGTGAAGTGAAATATATACTTGCCCTAATGGTGCAACAGACAAAAAAATAATGAGCATAAGGAAATGAAAACTGCAACAGACAATACAGCAACTGTTAGAAGAACAAAGTTAGCATTCTCCATCTAGCATTCTCCGAAAGATTTGAATTAGTGCATGTTCCAGAACACTTCTGTATGCAAAGTTAATCCCTTTAGCAGAACATGGGTGACAAACAGGTCTCCCCCCTCAGCGGCTTCGGTCCCGGATATCTTTACCCGAGTCCCAGCTTCTTGCCAGACGGCTGAGACCCACGGAGAAGGAGACCCGACGCGAGGGAAGGAGGAGGCGCAGGGGGACATGGTGACTTCTACTACGGGGGGAGGGGCGGACACCGACAATGTGTCCCGACGCCCCTCTCCCCTTGCTGGCACTCACCGGGTCCGGCGGCTGCTGGACGAGAGCTCCCGCTCCTCGGGACTCTCCGGGCCGCGGAGGGACGTTCTCTTTCCCCGGGGCTCCTCCTGTGCAAGCAGATCGACTCACCTGCACCTTGCGACGGCGGCACTTCTCCGGTCTCCCTTTTCGGCATGGGAGACCGGCAACATCGACGGCGGTAATCTCGCTGGCACTTCTCCGGTCTCCCTCTTTGGCATGGGATACCGGCAACATCGACGGCGGTAATCTCGCTGGCACTTCTCCGGTCTCCCTCTTTGGCATGGGAGACCGGCAACGTCCTCCGCATCTCCCGGGGCTCCCTCCAGGCCACGGGAGCCCCGCGGGCGCCGCCATACTTCTTGCCGTCTTCCTTCTTCCACCGGGCTGCGGGGGGCGGGCACTTCCGGCCGGCCGCGCTAGGATTGGCCGGCCGGCCGGTCACTTCCGGGTCGCTGCGGGCAGCGCGGCGGCCCGTCTCTAGCTCAGGCAGGCGGGCGGCGAAGTTTCCCGAGCCGCTGGCGGGATAAATATTATAAATATATAAAAAAAAACAAGGAACGTGTTGTGAGGCAGCCGCCAACCAGCAAACATGCGCGAGAGACCAGGAAAGGCCGACGTGGGCCCAGAATACAGCGTGAGTGAAAGATCGCTCATTGCAACGGTGACTATAGCGCCGAAAACAGTAATTTTATTAAATGCACCTCGGCTCACCCTTACAGCAGAAATACGGGTGCCGGCAATGCCGGCTGTTCATCAAGAGGGACTGGGGGAGGGGGGCGGGAGAGGACACGGACGTCGGGAGACACCGGAGCAGTAAGGCGGGTGCCGGCAATGCCGGAACAGATTCGGGGGCGTTCCCGGCTTTTGGCTGACGTCGCGTGACGTCGGCAAAAGCCAAAGAATCTCGGGAACGCCCCCGAGTCTGGTCCAGCATTGACGGACAGGCCCCTTGTCCAATGGCTAGGCTCCATTTATGGAGCCAGCCAATGAATGACGAGGGCCGACCCAAACCCACACTACAGTTCTCATTAGGTTTTCGCCTGCGCGAAAAAGCTGCGCAGAGCGCAGCTTTCGCCAGGCAAAACCTAAAAAGTAATCCTTCCCAGTCAAGATCGAATCCAAAATGGCCAGGAAACAGGAACAGGAAGTTGGAGACTGGGGCACTTCCTTCACCCCACCCCAATGGGAGGAGCTTGCTGGACAGGAACAGGAAGTTGGAGACTGGGCCACTTCCTTCCTTCACCCCTCCCCAATTATAATTTTTGTAATTTCGCGAGTGCGAGATTGTTGCTGCCCGCACCGCGGGCCGTGAGCAGTGCGAACACAAGCAAAAAATCCGCAGCGCGCGGATTTGCGGATTTTGCGGGAAATTCGCGAATCTTGCGGATTGTGAATTTACCAAAAATCCGCAAAATCCGCGAGCGTAACGGATTTTCCGCCCATGCTTACTGCGTACCTGTTTATGTGCAGGGTTGGTGGGCTCGTCCCTATCGCGCTTGGAGGCTCTGTTGGTTTTACTTTCTTATGCGCTCTTGTATTTGTTGATTTGTGCTGCGAGCTTCTCTGTACGCGCCTGGGTGTTGGGCTGTTTCCTCCAAGGGACGCTTGTCCCAGGGGTTACGTTGTGAATTAGGGCCTCTTAGCCGAGTACTCGCTGGCAGGAGCGTTTCTCTCTTTGTTCGCACTCACCCAAGATGGCCCCCTTGTGCTGGGTGCCTGGTTGCTCTCGAGCCCCTCCCAATATGGCCTCCGTTTCTTTCCTGTTCCTCGAGGGATTCCCCTTGGCCTTGCCTCCCAGTTGTGGCTCTCGATTGCTGATGGTGGCGCGTTTGCTCTGGTTGCCGCTCTTTGCCCTCTCTTAGCCAAAGGTATAGGCTTCGTTTGGCCCGGCTCGCCGGTTCGTGTGCCCACCCCAAGATGGCCGCTGCCACCGCACCGATCTGCCTCTTGTCGCTCCAAAGGTGTCTCCCCCTCACGTCGCTTGCTCTTGACTCAGCTTGTTTCCCACTGGCCGCTTCCCCTGGCTGTCCTGCTTGCTGGTTGTCTGCTCCGCCAAGCGCCTGGCGTTGGTGGCTGCTTGCCCGTTTACCTGGCTTGGTAAAATGATCGCCTTACAAGTGGCGCACAGCCTGCCTGCTTTCGGTTTCGTTTGGTTTCGTTCTCCACTGCCGAGTGCGTCTTGTCGCTTTTACCGCTTCTTGCTCGCACCGCTTCCACCGCTTTCGTCGCTCGCCTCTCCACGCACCTCTCTGCTTCTTCTTACGGCAGGGATTCCGGAGGGTAGCGCTATCGGTGCTTCCTCCTTGCTGATCGGTTACGCCTTACTTTTTGCCGCCATCTTGGAATCTCGTCCGCTTTCTTCGCTCGTTTGCTTCTTTTCTTGTATTTCCTTTCCTGTTGCTTCTTGGGTGTGACTGGCTGCAGCTGCGTGTGCCCTCCACCTTCACACACCCTTACCTGTGTGACCTTCCTTACTTCGGGCTTCTGTGCCGCTGTGCTCGCCGGTAGTTCGACTTGGGGGTCGGGAGCTCTGGACTTAGGTGAGCTTCCTCCTCGCCATCCAAGCCACGCCCCCCATTGAGACACATTTACAATAAATAAATATTTGTACAGATTATCAGGGCTTTTTTCCAATGGAAAGAGGTGCTTTCAGAGGCCCAATAATGTGAATGCTTGGTATCCCAATATTGAAAACAGAAAACAAGACATTCCTATTAGTAAACTTGTGTGTTTTTATCTTCTCTTTAACCCTTTGCATGCTGATGACGGAACCGCTCCGTCATCAGCTGCGGTGGCGCTGTGCTGATGACGGAGCGGTTCCGTCATGGCCCGCTCACCGCTCCTGCGCGGCGCGAATTCCGCGCCTGCGCTGAGCATTTTATTGAGAGGGCGGGGCCATGACGGAACCGCTACGTCATAAGCACAGCGCAACCGACGCTGGTGACGGAGCGGTTCTGTCACCAGCATGCGCCCGCCGCATTTCCGCCCCGCCCCTTAGCACTGCGGCGGATTAGCCGCCGCAGTGAAGGGGTTAATTCACTTAGGCCCACATGCATCAACAATGCCATTTGAGATTCCTTATTAGCGAATAAGGAATCGCAAATGGCTATGCATGAAGAAATCGCTAAAAAAAATAGCAATTTCTTAAAATTCCTTAATTGCGACTCGCAAATTGCGAATCGCAATTAAGGAATACCTCCCCATTCATTCCTATGGGCCTAGAGGCCCATAGGAATGAATGGGAAGACATTCTCAATTTGCGAATCGCAATTAGCAAATCGCAAATTGAGATTGCAATTTCAAGGGGGCCAGGGTGTCAAAAGGACACCCTGTTGCACCCCTGAAATCTGCATATGAGTACATCTTGCACACACACTTGCCTCAAGGGCATGTGTGTGTGTAAAATGGAACTTTGAAAAATGCACTTTAGTGCATTTTTTAAAGTTTTCGCAAATTACCATGAAGTTCAACTTCATGGTAATTTGCACCCCCTATTAGCAAAATCACAATTTTTTTTTATTTGATGCATTGCATTTAAGGAATCTCAATTTGAGATTCCTTAAATGCAATCGCAATTTAAGAAATCACAATTTTCCGAATTCTTAAATTGAGAAAAGTAAAAAAATTATGATGTATCCCAAATGATGAATTTGCATTCGCAAACGGCCGATTTTTGCAATTCGCACCATTTGCGAATGCAATTTTCAATGATGCATGTGCCCCTTACTCACTACTTTAATGGAGAGGATGTGGCTTACAGCCAGAGCTGCCTGCTAACTGTGGAACTGGAGATCCTGATTTGAGTCTCAGCATCAGATCCAGTGATTCTGGGCAAATCACTTAATCTCCCTGTGCTTTGAAAAAATATGTCCTTGCGTAATGTAAGTGGTGGTTATGCAAAGCGCTACCTTGGGTTGATTTTGCGCAATTTAAAAGTACCTAAGAAAATGTAAGAGCTTCAATGAACAGCATTCATTAAATGGTGCTCTGGGGCATCCAAGCACTAAATACTCAGGGCGTCATTTTTGAGGTTTTGCCGTAGGGAAGCGCAGGAGGCCTTCCAACTGCACCTCCCTGCGGCAAAAGAAAAGGGCAGGAATGCGCCGTATGTATAAGATACAATTTTACGATTTTGTGTAAATCTGGGGCAGTGTCGAAAGGCCATGGGTGTTGCTGGGAACGCCCCCAGCAACACCCATTGGACGCCCTTTAACGCAGAGCACTGCGTTAAAGGGACCGATATTTATCAGGCAGCGTTGAGCCAAAAAAGTGGCTTAGTGCTGCCTGATAAATATCATGCAGGCTTCTGCGCATGGAACTTCACAAAAAGGGACGTTCCGATGGCGCAAGGGGCCTCATAAATGAGCCCTCACTATTTTGTTGGTAAATATCAATTTGATTATCACTTACTGAACTCGTAATTAAGGGGCATATTACCAAGGGCACTCTCGCCGCTTTAGCGGGATTTTTTCCCGCTAAAGCGGCGATAAAACTATCGCCCTATGATCAAGCTGTCACTAACTACTGTTAACGACAGTTTCCATGAGTTAGCAACAGAAAAAAATATCGCAAAGCACGGAAGAGATAAATATCGCTAATGATATGCGAGGTAGGCGTACCCTCGCTAAATTTTACTAAAAATGTCGCTAAAACGCTATTGCACTATTAACAACTATCGCATGGACATGCTTAGCGACAAAAAAAATCCCGCTAAGACCCCTTAGCTGGAGAAAAATAAGAACTGCTAAAACCAGTTCTAAAAAAGCAAAACTGGAGATAAAAATATCAAATAAAAGGAGACATAGCCAGCCCAGCCCCACCACAAAGCTGAGGACCTGCAGACGCCATGGAGGCAGTAATCATACAGCTTGGAGTCCCACAAATGCCACAGCCCCCACCACCACCACCACCACCGCCTCCACCACCACCGCCTCGAGGACCACCACCAAGGCAGCGCCAAAGACAACGGCGACCAATGCGCACACGACTTGTCCTTGGAGATCTACAACCCCAGGATTTCATAGCCCACTACAGGCTCAAACGGACATCCATTGACTACATACTGAACCACCAACCCAGCGGATAACCAATATCCCCCCGCAAACAAAGCTACTGGCTGTGCTGCATTTCCTGGCCTCAGGGACATTTCAACCCACAACATCCAGAGTGGGTGGAGTCTCACAGGCAGCCTTTTCAAGATTCCTGCCAATTGTGTTGGATGGCATAATCAGCCTGATACCCCAGGAACTACACTTCCCCAACACCGTGCGTGAACAGCTCCTGGCCAAGCAGGGTTTCCACGCCATAGCTGGATTCCCACAAGTACTGGGTGCAATAGACTGCACACATATCCGATTAGTGCCACCGGCGGACAGTGCACACAAATATAGAAACCGAAAGCCCACTCACTCAATGAATGTGCAGGCAATAGTGGACCACCGTGGAATGTTCACTAATGTCATTGCAAAGTTCCCAGGGAGTGTGCATGATTCGTATATTTTCCAGCAGTCAGTCATCAACCAGTGCTTCCAGGATGGAAGATATGGGAATGCAGTCCTAGTTGGTAAGTAGTAATCCAACATGGCGGCGCTAGAGGGCGCACTTGCGGAATGGCTGCCTAGTGCTGCAGCTCCCGCTCCTTGGACATTGATCCTGCATCGATCTGCTGCCACGGGGATCGTGTGATCTCCAGAAGTCCGGTCCCCACATCGCGAGAGTGTTCCCTGCACTCGATCGAAATCTGAAGCGGCTGGGAGACTCAGAGCCGGAGATACGGGCTCCCAAAGATTGCCCGACGTCAGCCCTGGAGCGTACTGGGGAGAGACCCCGGCCACCGCAGCTACGCGACCTCGGGGACCGCCACGAGGTCACCAGGCCGCGCGGACATCTTGCCTGCATTGCTACTCTGAGCCGAATCCCGGTGTATGCTGAAAGGAAAAGCGGCGCTTCTCGCCCTGCACCCGCCTTCACCCAGAACGCGGCGCTACCAGTGTGCTGCGAGACCTGCTATTGACGTGGTGCTTGGTGCCCGGCCGGCGGCCTGAGCCTGTCCCCGGTGCTGAGACGTACCCGGGGCTCTGTGAGTTGCCTGCCGTCCCCACGGAGCGAAGCCCCCGCGCTGCGGACAGAGCTCCATGCTCACGGATCACCACGGATCCTTCCACCACGAGCGGAGAAGACACCAGCGGAGGGGACACCTGCGATCAGGGGGCCTGAGTGCTCTTCCCCCAAAGGACTACCCAGTGCACTACATTACGCGCTGCAACGGCCAGTGAAGGAGACTTAGCCCAGAGGTTTGGCGCATAAGCTGGCGCTTCTCGCCCTGCACCCGCCTTCACCCTGAAAGCGGCGCTACCAGTGCGCTACGCGACCTGCTCTCGACGTGGTGCTGGGTGCCCGGCCGGCGGCCGAGCCTGTCCCCGGAGCCGAAACGGGCCCGGAGCCCTGTGTGTTGCCTACCAATCCCACGGAGCGCGGCACCCGTGCTGTGGATAGCGCTCCTTGCTCGCGGGTCACCACGGATCCTTCAGCCACGAGCGGAAGGGACAACAGCGGAGGGGACAACAGCGATCGGGGGGCCTGAGTGCCCTTCCCCCAAAGGACTACCCAGTGCACTGCATTACGCGCTTCAACGGCTAGTGAAGGGGACCTGGCCCGGGGGTTTGGCGCAAAAACTGGCGCCTCGGCGCCCACGCTATCTGTCTGGGGCTGCTGCTGGGAGAGCGGCGTACATATGCTGCCATAGACCAACGACCGGACACGTGGCGCTGCCTGTGTCACTACGCGTGTTCCGACCTGCTACTGGGCCCCAACCTTTGCATCACCCCCGATACACAGCTGGTTGCTGACCGCCCGCTTGGCCGCTGCTATCCTTGCTAACCTGATTGAACCCTCACTGGATTGGAGATACCACCATGGGGCGCCCCGACGCTCGCCAACCCAAGCTGAGCTTTGACAGTACTCGTAAAGGCCACACATCGACGCAGCCACGCCAGAGTCCCGGTGAGCCACCCCAGCAGAATGCCCAGCCTGATGCCCCTGCTGCGGACATCGCCAGCCTTCTACAGGAAATGCGGCAGGGCTTTGCCACCGTGGTAGAGAAAGTGGATGGAGTCACGGCTCGACTGGACGCCTTGGTCCACAAAGTGGATTGCCACGAGGAGCGCCTAACGACTGCGGAGCAAAGGATTTCCGACAACACCGACGCCGCCGCGACCCACGCAACACAGTTAGCGAGAATGGATAACCTCCTTCGTGTCATTGCGGCCAAGAATGAGGACTTAGAAGCGCGAAGCCGCCGCAATAACATCCGCATTACCAATGTGCCGGAATCCACTGCCACAGGCAGGATGGAACTCTATGTGGAGAAATTGCTCAAGGGCTCAATCGGGGAGGACGCCTTCTCCTCACAATTCATAGTGGAGAGGGCTCACCGATCACTGGCACCTGTGCCCCAGCCTGGCCTACCACCGCGACCCATAATCGCTCGACTACTGAATTACCGAGATCGCGACACGGCCCTTCGAGCAGCCCGGACACAGAGATCGCTGAGGTATGAAGGCATCACCTTTTCCATTTATCCTGACTTTACGCCACTGGTTCAGGATGAGAGGCGCAAATTCCTTCCAATTAAAAAGAAACTGCGTGAAGCCCAGATAGACTATGCACTCTTGTATCCGGCAAAGCTGAGGGTTACTCATCAGGGCACACAACGCTTCTTCACGAACCCGCAGAAGGCTGAAGATTACTTCAAATCCATCCGGAGGGCGCGCAGGGGAGAACGGGCGCCTGAGGACGACCTGGAGAACGATGCCCTACCACCTGAACGCCAGGAGGATTAGCTACCTTCACGACCTTCGACACTTAGCAAGCATATAATCGGCTACTGGTTGGTGTTCAATCATCGATCGGCGGACAGGCAGCATCATATGGATCGGACTTAATGGACTTCGCACCCCCTGTGGTAACGTATACCAAGGACCGCTCTCTTGGCCCTAGCCTCCACCGAGGGCGGTATAGACTGGAGCTATGGGCCGGATTGTGGCAGCGCGCACCTTTAGATGTTCCCTAATAGGGTGTTCCCCACTGAACAATTGTTTGTTTGGCTTCTTGCCACACTGAAGTTGGGGGGGAGGGATGTGAGGGGGGGGTGTTCTAGGGGATTTCATGGCTACTGGCATATTTGGGATGCTGGGGTGGGCGGGGGGGGTTCGGGCGTTAAGAGGTTACTATTGCATAGAAGGTGTTTGCTTGTGCTGATGTGGTGTGGGGCTTGGGGCTCCTGTGGCGGCTGTAATTCCATGCTTTGGTCCGCTTGGGTACCTTCTTCCTTACTGTCAATGCGCTTATGGCTGCGGTGAACTTGCCTGTGCATTTAACATGTCTTTCGTGGAATGTTCGGGGGTTGAACGATGCTCGGAAATGCAGGAATGTTATCGCATACTTGAAAGGGCACCATGTGCAAATAGCTATGCTGCAGGAGACACACTTGCCTGCGCGCAGGGACGCCCCGTTTGGACAGAAATGGGCGGGTACCCGTGTTTTCTCCTCCTACTCGTCTTATGCTAGAGGAGTGGCGATACTGGTTGCTCGAGGTGTACCTTTCTTTCGTATGGGGGAATTGGCGGACAGGGAGGGGAGATATGTATTGTTGTGGGGAAGACTGGGGCATGACATTTATTTATTTGTCTCAATGTACGCACCGAATGTTGACTCACCTGGTTTTTTTTCCACATTGTGGGGCGAAATTGTATCCATCGGGGCACGACACGTCATTTGGGGAGGTGATTTTAATCTGGCCTTGGTACCTTCCCTGGATAGGGCGGATGGTGTTATCTCTTACAAGCCCCGAGCTAGGGAGGTGTTGGAGGGGGTGATAGAGGAGGGTGGACTAATTGACGCTTGGCGACAGCTACATCCCCACGGGCGGGAAGGCACGCACTTTACACATCACACCGGGACCTGGGCGCGCCTGGATTACTTTTTGGTGGACCGGGGCGTCACTGGGGAGCTATTAGGGGCCGATCACTTGCCTCGGACCTTTTCTGATCACAGCCCTGTTCAACTACGGTTCCGAACCCCTGGGTGGGATAGTCCAAGACCACACTGGAGGCTCAGCCCCGATACGCTCCTCGATGAGCTCTTTCGCACGGAGTTGGGCGAGGAGATCAGGGATTTTTTTCCTAGAAACAAGGGCTCCGTAGATTCAGTGGAACACATATGGGAGGCTTTCAAAGTTACTATTCGGGGATTCTGCATCTCTAAGAGCCATGGGGTCCTGCGGGATATTCTGCGTACCATCACCACTTTGGAAAAAGAGTTGCATGCACTAGAGCTCCAAATGGTGGCGAGCGATGACCCACTTCTGCGGGTGACCTTTAGGGACACACTATCCAAGTTTGAGGAGGAAGCTGCAAGAGAGGCAAGGTATCGGGGCAAACACTGGGTGGCCCGGAAATACTGCGAGGGAGATAGGCCTGGTAAAGTGCTTGCCTCACTCACGCGCGCGCCACGTGAACACACCACGATATTAGAACTCATTGATGTGGATGGTATTGTGACTAGAGACTCAGATGAGATTCTGACTGCATTTACGGCGCACTACTCGGCGTTATATACCTCAAAGGCAGAAACTGATGCCCCATACGCTGAATATATGAACGACGTGGCGCTATGCTGGCTTAGCGACGGAGACAGGGAGTTCCTAGCGGCTCCTTTTGAACTCGAGGAAGTCCGCGAGGCCATTATGTCCCTACAGAATGGGAAGGCCCCAGGGCTTGATGGCATCCCAGCCGAATTTTACAAAACTTATATTGATGTTATGGCACCAGTGCTTAACGAAGTATTCACTGAGTCGTTAGCTGATGGTAGACTACCACGATCTATGCGTGAAGTGGTTATCACCTCCCTTCTAAAACCTGGCAAGGCCCCTACTTCCTGTGACTCTTACCGGCCACTCTCCCTTCTCAATTGTGATGTGAAGATCCTTGCTAAGGTTCTCGCCACGAGACTGTCACTCCTGATGACTAGAATCGTCCTGCCCGACCAATCTGGCTTCGTAGCAGGCAGGTCCACCTCCCACAATCTGCGCACCCTGTTTTCTCTACTACGCTCTGTCCATCCTGATGTCCCAGTGGCGGCTGTGTTCCTCGACGCCACCAAGGCGTTCGACTCCATCGAGTGGCCTTACCTTTTTTCGGTTCTGGGACGCATGGGGTTCCCTAAACTGTTCTTGGCTTGGGTGCGCCTCCTATACACGGATCCCACGGCGAAGGTACTGATCAACGGGAAGCAATCGCCGCCCATCGGTATTACTAGAGGCACTCGTCAGGGATGCCCGCTCTCACCCCTGCTGTTTGCAATCGCGGTCGAACCACTAGCGTGCCGCCTCCGCCAATTACACCGAGAGGGAGCGTTTCAATGCCTGCAGCGGCAAATTGATGTATCGCTTTATGCGGATGACATCACGCTGTATGTCAAATCCCCGGAACTGCACCTTAACCCCCTGCTCCGTGAATTCGTCCTGTTCGGGGGACTGTCTGGCGTTCATATTAATTGGGCCAAGTCACAATTTTTTCCCCTAACAGATGCGGTGACTGACTTCCAATTGGATTATCCATTAGAGTGGTGCAAAGACGATCTTCGTTATTTGGGGATCCGCATCGCACGGGACAAAGGTGAGACGCTTCGCTCCAATTATGGCGTGGCTATCACCAAACTGACCGCTACTGTCGACAGGTGGATCACGATGCCACTCTCCATGGCTGGCAGAGCCTCCCTTATTAAAATGGTGATTTTGCCCCGTTTTTTGTATTTTTTCCTAAACATCCCATATTATCCAGGGGCCTTCTTCTTCAAGACACTTCGCGCCGAACTACGCAGACTTTTCTGGGGTGGCAAATCTCCCCGGCTAAAGTGGTCCACGTTGACCCTTCCCTACGACCGGGGTGGCTTCGACATCCCAGATTTTGAGGCATACTACCTGTGCGCACAAGCGCATTTTGCTTATCATTGGATGGCTCCTACCCCCTTCATGCCTCACGTAGCAGTGGAGGATTGGATAGCACACCCACTCCCATTGAATGGTCTGATGCATTGTCCCGAGTCTTCCATCCCTACAGCAGACACCTCGGTCTCTTGCACCCTAGACGCGTGGCGACGCATCGCCCAGCGACTCCTCTGCGCGATGCCTTACTCTCCTAAGCTCCCTCTGACCTACCACCCAAACCTTACCCTGCTGTCGGAAATTGGGTTTCGCCAGCTCTGCGCCAAACTGCATATCTCCACTTGGGGGGACCTGTTCCACAACGGAACGTTCAAGACAGCGGATCTTTTTTTCCAATCGCATGCCCACTCGCCCCTCGAGTTGTTTTACTATATTCGATTGCGTGCGGGGATGCGAGACATCCTTCCGGATTACCCTACCGAACCTGTGCCTCTGCCTCCTCTGCACCATCTACTGGAATCTCCAGATGGGGCCCATCTAGTCTCCAGGCTCTACCGCCAATGTCGTGGAGCTGCCCCCCTATCGGTCTCCACTGCCAGATTGCGCTGGTCGGCGGAACTGGATACAGAGGTATCGGACGATCAATGGCACTACTGCTGTGCATTGACTTCTCGCATCACTGCCAGTTGCAGATTGAAAATAATACATTATAAATACTTGCAGAGGGTCTACTACACTCCGGCCCGAAAACACAGATTCGGGCTAGCCGACAATGACCGCTGTGAGCGCTGCCGCGCAGAACACGCTGACTTTCTCCACTTAGCATGGTCCTGCCCCCAGATTGCGGACTACTGGCGACGGGTAATCGAGGCCGTTGTGCAGATGGTGGATGAGGAGATCCCCGCAGACCCCTTGGTAGCCATCCTTGGATACACGAAACATATATCCAGGGGAAGCAGGAAATTCGTCGATATGGCATTCCTCCTGGCCAAGCGACGTGTCGCCTGCCGCTGGGGCAGAGGCAGAGCGCCTAAGTTCAAGGATTGGCTCACTGATTTAACATATTGCCAGGATCAACATAACACTTTTTCGGAATTACTGCCTCTCACAAGCAGGCCTAGGAATATCTGGGACCCACTGGTACACTACCTGCTCAGGCGCTCGGATGATGACATTGCGCCAGGCGATGGGCTCACTGCCTCCCAACCTCATTAAAACTATTGGTTACCTTACTGCCGTCGGACGCTACATGACACACACTGCTTTCCTCCACCTATGGGATCTCTATGCCCCTGCAGTCTTCTAGTGGAAGATATGGTACTCGCCTTTACGGCACAGCCCCCCTCGCCTCCCCCCCTCCTATGTCCGACGTCCTCTCCCGACACGCCGTCGGACGCCCCCCCCCTCCACCGGAGGGGGCTGTCCTACATACCACTGACAACTCTGCACCCTGGCCCCATGGACTACCACTACCCTTGGCCCTTACATTCTGGATGTTCACTGCCCCACGCACCGGCGGCTAGCGGCACCACCACACTGTACCACTTTCATACATCTTCGTCGCATTGTCATACACCACTACTTGCGCGTAACCTCGTTAAAGAGTTGGGGTTTTCTTTATTTTTTTCTCTTTGTTCTTTTTCTTGTTTTACACGTTACAAAAAACTAGGAGCGAGATTCTCATCTTGCTCCAACAAAACCTGTTCGGCTGCAGCACATCCTCCCTTGGCCTGCCCCGCTGGTCGGCGCTGTACATAGCAATCCCATAGTAACGTGCCGCCGGGCCCCCGGGATGCCGGCTGTAAGGCTGTGTATTGTTGCTCCATTATCGCTGCCGGCCTCCGGGTTGTAGGCACCTCAAGCTGTGTATCCTAATGTGCTCTTATCAATAAAGCAGTGTTGAACACCAAAAAAAAAAAAAAAAAAAAAAAAAAAAAAAGTAGTAATCCAACATACCACTTGCATCTGCAGCACATACATGCAAAACAGAAATGTTCCAATGTCAATGTCACAATACCACATACAAGTGGTCATATTTACAAGAACTGGCGCATTCATGCAAATCAGCAGGGATGCACCAGTTATTGTGCGCCACAGCTCCGCCATCATGGATGCGCCGCATTTACAATGCGGCGCACCATGGTGCAAACACGGCACAGATGCGTGACGCATCTGTGCCGTAAAAGTGACGCATTGCTGGAGTTGCGTCGCAAGCGTGACGCAGCTCCAGCAATGCTCTTGGGGCCCTATCTAGTTAATGCTGCATCAAGCCTTGCGCCTGCTTCAGGCAGGCGCAGGGTTTTGACGCAGCATGGGCCTAAAAGTAACTGAGTGAAATCTTGTAGATTCCACACAGCCACTTTTAGGAGACGTTCCTGCACCGGAACGCCCCCCCCCCCCCCCCCTGCACAAGAACGCCTACATGTGGCGCAGGGCATTACAACGTGACATATCTCCCAGATGCGTCATGTTGTAAGTACCCCCGCACCATGGAGCAGGATATGCGCCGCCGCTGCGTCACAAAAGTGACGCAACGGTGGCGTAAATGAGACGTAAGGGGCTTGTAAATCTGCCCCAAGATGTCCAAAAACATCACCCCACACCAGACACATTAACACCATGAACTGTGGGCACTGGAGCCAGATACATAGACCAAAATCACAGCAAGTTGTACACCCCTGTCCCCCTCCCCAAAGTTACAAGATGTGTGAAAAATGCATGTGTGAGGGAGAAACATCACTCACAAACAAACTTGTGACACAACTTCCACTGTGCATGTCTTGTGCTGGACAGGCAGGATGAATACCACAGGAGAGACTGACATGTTGCCATTTAGTGTGAAAGTGTAGTACTGCTCCATGTCACTTACCGTCAGTGACCCAGTAGCACACTACAATGTGTGCTAACCTGCAAAGGCTGCATGAACTAGCTGAGTTCTTCCACACAAAAATCGAGAAGATCCTAAACTCCCTGCCCCAGCCCAGGCTATCTCAGGACAATGGCAAGCAGACCGTGGGAACTCAGGCCAGAGAGACCGCTTTCGATCTTGACACCTTTGGCCCAGTATCAGTGAGCGAGGTCGCCAAAACCTTATCTTCGATTAAAAGTGGTTCCCCCATGGACCCTGTTCCCATGAAGTTCCTCAAACAGGTAACAGCGTCCATTGCAGCTCCCGTGACAGACCTAATGAACGCCTCTTTTATCCAGGGTGTGGTGCCACCCACTTGGAAAATGGCAGTTGTTAAGGCTCTTTTAAAAAAAAACAATCTGGACCCCACAGACCTGTCGAACTTTAGGCCCATGTTGATTCGACGGCTGGCTGAGGTAGGGGTGTCTGGGGTGGCCCTGCAGTGGCTGAGATCTTTTCTCTCGGATCGAACTTACCAGGTCTGGGATGGCTCTGAGAGATCCAAATCAATTCCCCTCCAGTGTGGAGTGCCACAGGGCTCTTCGCTGAGCCCTACATTATTCTATGTTTACATGGCCCCCCTGGAGGACGTAGTATCCCCATATGACATCAAAATCGTCAGCTACGCTGACGATACGCAGCTAGTGGTTTCCTTATCCCATCTGGCCGACAATCCGGACACCTTGAACTCCTGCCTGGCGGATGTTCATACTTGGATGAGAGAATCCTCCCTCAAGTTAAACGGCTCAAAGACGGAAATACTGCTGCTGGGGAGTAAAACTACTGTTTTCCCTTCGCTCAGCTGGCCGGGATGTATGGGCGATCCCCCGGCCCCCAAAGAAGCGATTAAGAGCCTTGGAGTCTGGCTAGAACCAGACTTGTCATTTCGCACCCAAGCTAAGAAAACAGCAGGAGTGTGTTATGCCCTGCTTAGGTCGGCTCGGAAAATCTTCCCTCTCCTACCGTTAACATCGAGGAAGTTGCTGATTCAGGGTCTTATAACATCTAGACTCGATTATAGCAACGCCATTTTTTTGGGCGCCCCTGAATCTACCTTCAAGACCCTTCAACAGGTCCAAAATGCAGCGGCAAGGCTGCTTATGGATATTCCGAGGACGCAATCAGCGAAACCGGCATTGAAGGCGCTGCATTGGCTCCCTGTGCGGGAGAGAGTGACTTTTAAGGCACTTTGCACTGCCCATAAAATTCTCTCAGGTAAAGGCCCCCTCATTTTAAAAAACCTAGTTACTCCATACAAAGCAAGCAGAACGCTGCGATCGGAGAGGAAACATCTCTTGCTAGTTCCTAGAGTTAAAAAGGCCCGCACGGGCGGGAGAAGATTCTCATTTAATACGGCAAAGCTTTGGAACTCGCTCCCTCTAAAACTGCGCGCTGAGCCTTGCACACTGCGTTTCCGCAAAGGTCTTAAAACCTTTTTGTTTCCTGTATAATGCGTTAATTCTGTCCCCCACTACCATCGGATGTTGTCTGGAAAGCGCCGGGATGCCCAAGGGTAGCTGCGCGCTATATAAGATTTTAAATAAAATAATGAAGGACGCTGAGGCCTGCGAGGCAGATGCAGACCATCTGGTACACCTCTAGGTATATGGAGACTGACCCTCAAATATGGAGCTGATACAGGACTGTTTCCTCATTACATTGTTATTTTCATTGGTCACAACATAACACAGTAATACTGCAATCTACGGCAGTACATACTTGAAAAACAAGAGACGTCAGTGGATAATACAGCACGGGCATGCACAAAAACAAAAGGTTCATACCTTATATTATTTCTTGCATTCTAACATAGGTGTCGCATCAACCACGGTTTACAATTAACTATGGAAAGTAGTGACTCGTAGAAGAATGTTTGGTGACACTTACAGGTAATGGAGGAGAAAGGAAACTCAGCAGTGGACCCCAGTTGTACTTGGGTTTAAACGTCATTGGCATTTCCCCAGCATAAGTTGACAGGGTCCCTACAGTAATCCAAGTCTTCCAGCCAGCACTCCATACCTGGCTTCGCCCTAGTATCCCATGTAAATAAGATGTGGCGTAGATCCAGTCTGAGAGCAATTCTGACCAACATGGACACCGTCCCCTTAATGTGCAGAGTATGATGAAGTAGCCAAACCAGGGGCGTACACGGCAACTGCAAACCCATCGTGGTGTGCAAGTATCTCAATACTACCTCCTAGTATAGATGACCAGGAATACAGCCCCAGGACAAAGTAATAAAGACTGCCCCGATTGTACACAGCACTTGCAAAGATCATTTCCCCTGAGACCCATTCTATGGGGCTCAACAGGTGGGTGGCATGTTTGGTGCACAAATTGTAAAATTAATTACCAGAAAGTTGCCATTGGGGGTGAGGCAGCGTGTCAGCTGGCACACTTCGCTGTTGCTAGCGCCTCCGGGCTTGTAATTCCCCCCGCTGCCTCCCGTGCCGCACCGCCCCCTGGATCCCATTTGCTGTCCTCGCCACCCTCCTCCTGCCTCCCAGCGGACCCCTCCTCCCCTTATTTGGCAGCCGCTGTGCGGTGGAGACAGCGACCCTTGACCCTTGGATAGGTCGGTTACCCACTGCTGCATCTCCGCCTGCCCTGTCCGCTCTTTCAGCTTTGCCCCTTCCTCAGATCGACGCTTATTCACCTGCATCATTGCTGCCTGGCCCCCTTGACTGCCTGTGCCCCTTGCCTTCTGTGTCCCCATGTGCCTGCCCTCATCCCTTCTTATTTTGTACCCCGTGTGAGTGTTGACTGGTATTAATTTTCATATACTATTGCTCCTTTGCTGTCGCGCAGCGGACGCACCGCTGTCGTGCCAAAGGCGCTACAAAGGTAAGCCCGTCTGTGCCGTCCGCACATGGACCGCGCCCAGCGCCAGGACTCCTGGCCCTCAATGACACAAGCCCACCGGTCTTAACTACGACGACGCCACTCTCCATGCACTCAACGTCAGCTGGAACCCCACCTGCCACCAAGCCAGCCCAAAACGCACACACGGACCCTTCACCTGCCAAGCCTGCAAGTTCACCTGCCTCCAGACCAGCACCGCATCCGCCAGGCCAGGCCCTAGCAACAACCACCTCAAGTGTGTCGTATTTTGACGATGGCTGGGTTAGCGCTTAGCTTTGCTACACGATTCCCGCTTAAATTAGCTATACGTAGAAACGCCATTTTGTATGTGTTGGCGGCCATCTTAGATCATGAACGGCCTCGTGGCCGTCGTACCCTTTAGTCCGTTGTCCGTTCCACTGACCACTTTAGTCTGCCCAGCAACAGGCTATTTTTAGTACTGGTCAAGCCACACATGCGCAGTTCACACTGACCAGTCGTTCCTCAGGAATGTGCCACAAACTGACCAGTGGGTTTGAAACCCTCCAATGAGCTGGCAGTATTCCAAAATATGCCCTTATATGTACATAATGTTCTGTAACTTCGTGCCGCGTGTACGTTTTATTACCTGTAGAATCATATAAAGGAAGGGTCACACCGATGTTCGGTGTGATACCTCTTGCATTACCTCACTCCCTTTCACTCCCTTTCCCTCCCTCTCCCTCCATTTCCCTTCCTCTCCCTCACTCCCTCTCCGTTTCCCTCCCTTTCCCTCCCTCTCCCTCCCTCTCCGTCTCCCTCCCTTTCCCTCCCTCTCCCTCCCTCTCCGTCTCCCTCCCTTTCACTCCCTCTCCGTCTCCCTCCCTTTCCCTCCCTCTCACTGCCTCTCCGTCTCCATCCCTTTCCCTCCCTCTCCCTCCCTCTCTCCACCTCATTCCCTCTCCCTCCCTGTCCATCTCACTCCCTCTCCGTCTCTCTCCCTCCCTGTCCGTCTCTCTCTCACTCCCTCCCTCTCACTCCCTCCCTCCCTCTCACTCCCTCCCTCCCTCCCATTCCCTCCCTCCCACTCCCTCCCTCACTCCCTCCCTCTCACTCCCTCCCTCCCTCCCACTCAATCCCACTAACTCACTCCCTTCCACTCACTCCCTCCCTCCCTCCCTCCCACTCACTCACTCCCACTCACTCATTCCCTCCCACTCACTGACTCCTTCCCACTCACTGACTCCCTCCCACTCACTCACTCTCACTCACTCACTCCCTCTCCCTCCCTCCCACTCACTCCATCCCTCTCACTCACTCCCTCTCACTCCCTCTCACTCACTCACTCCCTCTCACTCACTCCCTCTCACTCCCTCCCACTCACTCACTCCCTCCCACTCACTCATTCCCTCCCACTCACTCCCTCCCACTCACTGACTCCCTCCCACTCACTGACTCCCTCCCACTCACTCCCTCCCACTCACTCCCTCCCACTCACTCACTCCCACTCACTCCTTCCCACTCACTCCTTCCCACTCACTCCCTCCCACTCATTCACTCACTCCTTCCCTCTCATTCACTCACTCCTTCCCTCTCATTCCCTCACAGTCACTCCTTCCCTCTCACTCACTCACTCACTCCCTCTCCCTCCCTCCCACTCACTCCATCCTTCTCACTCACTCACTCCCTCTCACTCCCTCCCTCCCTCTCACTCACTCCCTCTCACTCACTCACTCACTCCATCTCACTCACTCACTCACTCCCTCTCCCTCCCTCCCACTCACTCCATCCCTCTCACTCACTCTCACTCCCTCCCTCCCTCTCACTCACTCACTCCCTCTCACTCACTCACTCCCTCTCACTCACTCACTCCCTCTCCGTTCCCCCTCCCCCTCCCTTTCCCTCCCACTCCCCCTGTCATCTCACCCTGCCTGTGTGCCAGCCGGGGCGTGCACACACTCACAACCGCACCCGAGCACTTAACAGGTCTCTAACCCCTTCGATGCTCATGGCGGAACCGTTCCGTCATGACCACGCCCGTTTGCATAAGGGCTCAGCACCGGAGGGGAATCTAGGTCGCATGGATGGGGTTAAAAGACCATTTGCATGTTAATGTGCCCTTTGTATTTCACCTCTTCCTAGGCCCCTGCAGCTTTACTCTGGCCCTTGCTAGGATCGCCGGCCGGCAGCCCCCACAGAGCAGCAGAGTCTCTCGCGCTGCTGCAGACACTTAAAAAACACAGGTATGATGTCTCGGGGGTCCGCGGGCTGCCAGGAAAGGCTTGCCGGGCCGCCCCAGGCCCGCGGGCCGTACTATGAGTACCCCTGCTTTAGGCGCTATAAAGGCGGCAGGCTCTAGGTGCTATAAAGGCAGCAGGCTCGGCGCTATAAAGGCGGCAGGCTCTAGGCACTATAAAGTCAGCAGCCTCAGCGCTATAAACGCGGCAGGCTCTAGGCACTATAAAGGCAGCAGGCTCGGCACTATAAAGGCGGCAGGCTCTAGGCACTATAAAGGCGGCAGGCTCTAGGCGCTATAAAGGCGGCAGGCTCTAGGCTTTATCCTTTTAGTACAAAACATATGGCAGGCTCATGCAGGCGCCCTGGCACTATTGTGCTAAGGTGTGTGCATGGCGCACAGCAGCATATTCCTGCACTGACGCTAGGGAGAGTGGAGTACAGCGCCATATTTCTGTAAATACGGTGCTCCTTGCTCTCTCCTTCTCATGCGGTGCCGCATTTGGGGCTGCAGCACTGCACGGTGTGATATTTTAGCAAATCATTGCCTTGACTCATGTACAGAGAATGCATTTGGTAAAAGGGGTTACAATTTGCAGAACCAACCAATGTACTAATAGGTCAGTTCACATCATACAGAGTAGTAGGGACGCAGTTTGGTTTCCATTATTAGTTTGCATGAGCTAGGTGCCAAATTACAACCTATTACAATACCAGGGAGGGAGGCCTGCAGGGATTCTTTTAAACGTTGGATGTAAAGTGCCTCTTACCCATATCACCAGGCTCACCCCAAATCCTTCCATCTGTACTTCCCGACATTCCTCACGCCATTCCTGTGATTCTCGTCCCTCCTTCAAATCCCTCTAAAGCCTTACACGTATTAACACATATATAGTTCGATACACTTTTCACACCTCTTCATAAAGCAACTCTACATGTGTATGCTCCTATGGTATGAGTCTCCGCCGTCTTCCCCTTATATGTTATAGTTCCGAGCTCTGCTGCGTTCGCCTTCCTTCTATCTCACCATCTTGAGGAAACACAGCTCAAAGAGATGTGAGACCCTTTCCCAGTGAACACAGGCATGCAGGCACTGCAGCTATTTAACCACAATCATTACAATGATGTCATTGCACTTTAAAGTCACTTCTCCCAGCTGTGTGATTGTGGCAGCTGTGCCCTTCTTTTTGGATGGAGCTTCTGTTCACAGGCAGTGTTTGTCTGCACCCCCCGCCCCCTCCCTGCTGCAATCAAGGCCCACACAGAGCATGGCTCTTTTGTTATGCACAGACCTGCATTTGCAGCTCTGGCCTGCCCTTCTGAAGTCCTGCCTTGAGTTTCCTTCCAAACCCTCTGGATGGCTGGAGTACGCCCTTTCTTTTATCGTCTACACAGGATGCACCTAAAACATGAAAAACTTTCATGACATTCACAAGAAAGGCGCCAAAAGCGCGTTCCTCTTTTTCATGACTTTATTTCCTTTAAAACCGATAGAAATTCATGTATGCTTTACATGCATTGTCCTGAAATAAAGGGAATTTCACTGCCACTGTTGTAAACGCTGTGCTTTTTCAACAGATCCGAGATTTTAGAATCACCCCAAAACATGGCACATCTCTGAGCTGTATTCAGCGCCAAAGTGCTCCACTGAGACACATTTATGAGTATTTCAATTAAAATATATACATTTGCATATCAGAAGATACAAACAGTACAGAGCAATGCGGGGGTGGGGGTGGGGGGGAGGGTTGGGCTTGGTTCGTCGCCAGGTTGTGCACTGTAAACATAGTTAAGGTATGGGCTTGGCCCGTCCTTGAGTGTACAACAGGCGGCCATACTCTGGACCCGTTCTTTACCACCTTAGAGGACATAATTTTGTATCCACCTGTCCCGCTGACATGGACTGATCATATGCTGGTGAAGGCAGCTATTCCTGTGACTGACCCTATCTTTGTGGCACAAAACAAAACCTCTTTCTCTCGCCAGTGGAGCAAACTAAAACTAGAAGATTTTCATTCCCTACTTGGAAAGACTCCCTTACCTACCTTTTCGGATGTCGACGGAGGGTATGACTCTTTCTGCAACTGGATTGAAACGGCCCTGGATTCCCTTATCCCCTTGGTACGCTCTAAGTGCCGCACTAAGGCTCATAGCCCGTGGTATGATGAGACCTTGGCGTCTCTCAAGAGAGAGTGCAGGCAAGCGGAAAGGCAATGGAGGAAAGCCTATGATCCCGTGCGCAAATCCTGCTACCTTACCGTATCCAAGGCATATCATAGAGCGGTCTGCCGAACGCGGGCTGCATATTATGCGCAGGAGTTCCGGAACAGCCCTAACCCCTCTAAACTTATCTTCAAGGTCCTAAAAGATCTGACGACAAAGAGGGCCTCTGCTGCAGAAATTTGTACAGACTCTCATTGTGAGAGTCTGGCCTCTTTCTTTGTCCAAAAGGTGCATACAATCTATCGCACCTTCCCAACTGCCGTGCACCACTTGGACTTAGATGTCGGTCCTAAGGGCAATGCTCCAACTTTGGATATGCTGGCCCCCCTCTCTGAGGAGGGTTTCGATCTATTGAGCCAAAAAATTAAATCTGGCTCCCCAGCAGACCCCCTCATACCGACTCAGTTCAAAAACATGCAGGCAACATGTCGCTCTCCTTTGCTGGCCCTTATTAACACTTCTCTGACCTCAGGGATGGTGCCCACCAAGTGGAAGCAAGCGGTAGTTACCCCCATCCTAAAAAAGCCTACCCTAGATCCGGTAAAACCCGAGAACTATCGCCCCATCTCATTGCTGCCGTGGCCTGCTAAAGTTACCGAAGCCCACGTGAATAGGATCCTGGCCGACCATCTCGCCATAGCTAACATCTTGGATCCCACGCAAAATGGATTCCGTGCAGGCCACAGCACGGAGACTGCCTTGTTATACATGGTTGAACATCTGCGCTCCGTGCTGGACACCGGACGAACAGCGGCACTCCTGTTGTTAGATCTGAGTGCCGCCTTCGACACGGTGTCCCACGAGATCCTTTTGCGGAGATTAGCTGAAGCTGGGGTTAGGGGTTCGGCTCTAGGATGGTTCCGCTCTTTCCTCACCAACAGATCCTTTCAGGTTGCGATACCACCTGGCAAATCCACCTCTCACCCGCTCACCCTGGGAGTTCCACAGGGTTCATCTCTGAGCCCCACGCTTTTTAACCTTTATGTGAGCCCGCTGGCTGCGGTAGTCAAACGCTGGGGCCTAACAATGGTGTCCTATGCGGACGACACGCAGCTGGCGGTCACACTAAGTGGGGACTCAGCCGTGGACGCCCACAACTTCTGTGAGGGGCTACGTGCCGTGGCCAATTGGATGAACCTAAACTGCCTCCAATTGAACACAAAGAAGACCGAGGTGATGGTGGTGGGTAAGCAACCTGGATGGTGGAATGACAACTGGTGGCCCCCCGAGCTAGGAACAATTCCTTCTCCTGCCATCGAGATAAAAAATCTCGGGGTATGGCTGGACCCTACATTGAACTTCATCTGCCAAACTAAGAGGGTGGCTGCCTCCTGTTTCGGCATAATTAGGGGTATCAGGCCGGTGCTTAAATTTTTCGACACCCCCACTAGACAGCTTGTAGTCCAGGCAGCGATCCTATCCAGGATAGACTATGCCAGTGTCTTACTAGCAGGTACGAACAAGGCAGAACTCATGCGGCTACAACGAGTGCAGAATGCCGCCGCAAGAGCGGTATTAGGATTGCCTCGTCGTTGCTCGGCGTCTAGAGCATTGCAATCGCTTCACTGGTTGCCTGTCGCTCGCCGGATCGAGTTCAAGGTGCTCTGCCTAGCTTTTAAAATTTTGAAAGGTATGGCTCCACCTATCTTGAGTAATTTGCTGACCCCATATGTTCCTTCTCGATCATTGAGATCGATGGGTCAGAATTTGGCTGTTGTCCCACGCTTTCTGCTTAGCAGGATGGGTGGCCGCTCCTTCCGGGTAGTGGCGGCCAAATTGTGGAACTCTCTTCCCAGTGAAATCCGAGCTTTGGAAGATCTACTGCTATTCAGACGTGCCATCAAAACTTTTCTTTTTAACTAATTTTTCCTGACTTTGCTGCGTTCTGTGATGTTGTGTTTATCTCTCCTGGCGCCAGGACGCCCCTTTGCTGGGGCAGCTGTGCGCGGTACAAGAACCAATAACATAACATAACATAACATAACATTACCCCCCCTGGAGAGAGAAAGAAAGCGGAGATGAAGATAGTGGGGAGGAGAGGGGGTGGGGGTCGCGTTTTAGGTCCGGCGTGTTTCCAAGTGTGCGTCGAGGGCTTCCCACGTGTCGTTTTTGGCATTGTGCTCCTTCGAGAATTTGCCAGTGATGTTATCTGCGCCTCTGAGGAAGGTGACCCAGATTATCCAGTTTTTGAAAGTGGCTTTGGCCGTGTTCTTCCAGTTTGTTAATATGATTTTCACTGCCGCTGTCAGTAGGATGTCCACTAGGTCTCTTTCCTCCTTGTTTTCTAGGCAGTCCGTCATGAACCCTGTGGCGAGACCAACAAAATTAATTGGTATGTGTTAGAATTGGGGGTCTCTGGTTGGCGCAGGTATGTACTTGCGACAAGCAGGGACCCTCTCCTCTAAGTCAGGGCAAAGGATTACTCCCAGAAATAACCCCTGCTCACCCTCTAGGTAGTGTGGCGCAAGCAGTCTAGGCTAAACTCTGGAGTACATAGGGTTAAACATTTGCAGTATCACACACAATAATCCTCAACCCACCACACAATGACACTAGACTGTATTCTTGTAAAAATATCTTCTTTATATATATTTTTAAAGCAGGCTTGTAAATACGGTCTTTGTACAAAAAAATGGTTCCAGTTAATTTTTAATAGGCCACAGTTCTTATTCTGCTTCTTCTAGTCTTTCAAAGGTGTTCTTTGGGGCCTTTTGCCCAGTTCCTGCCAAGTATAGTGCCCCTTAGCGCTTCTGTGCGCTTCCCCACGCCTCCGTGCACTTCTGGTGAGGAAATCGGGCCCGGCCTGCCAAAGCTCACGCTTCTCGCGTGAGCGGCGAAGGGCACGACCGGGTCTGGCTTTCAGATTGAGTCAAACTTCTGTGCGCGACTCGAGGCGGAGGGGGCACCGGCCACGGGGAGTGTCAGGGGGGTTCTCGGGGGGCCAGGAGTGGTGCGAGCCTCTTTGGGGAGGGGAGGCTCGTGCCGAGGTGCAGGCTGCAGATGCGGGGCACCCGGGGCACGGAAGGTCACAGAGGGCGGTGCGAGCTGCAAAGGGCAGGATGCTCGCACCGCGAGGGGGCACACACAGTACCTTTAAAGATTAGGCGAAGGTCGAGGCGGCAATGTCGGGGGTCAGCTCGGTGTCCCGCATCGCGGTGTCTTCCTTCCTGGGCCAGTCAGAGTGGCGGCTCGGCTCGGGCTTGAAGGTTGGCGTTGCGGCGCGGGCCGGGACGGGCCAGGGAGATAAAGCACCTCGAGTCCTGAAAGAGGGGGCACACGCTGGGGGCGGCGAACCTGCAGGGCACGTCAAGGGGGTCAAGACGGGCTTCTTCTGCACAGCGCGCCACAGCGGCTCACAGACAGCGGTAGGCTCTTTCCTGGGCACAGGTCAAAAAGGGCAAGCAGGTGCAGGGTGAGGCCTCTCCTCACGGTGCGAGCTACGGCTCGGTTGGGCGACAGTCACGGTGCTTGGGCCAGCGAGGCTGGTCTTCGCGGTGCTTCTGGGGCCTCGGCAGGCAGCAGTCACGGTGCTTGTAGGGACGGTAGTGCCCTGGGCCTCTCAGGGGGCACGGCGTATGATCACGACGTGCTCCGCTGTCCCCAAGTAGCAGTGCAGGGGAAGGCAGCACTCACAGCAGTTCCTCTTTCAGGGGGGTAGCGCCCAATATTCCTGGGGCGCAGTTCAGGGGGCAAGTTCCACAGCAAGCCCTTGGAGATCTTTGTAGGAGTTTGGCACAAGTTCAAAATAAAGCAAAGTCTTTCAGTCTTTCTTCTCCTGCTCTCCTTAAGCAGCAAGGCACCCACCACAGGCCAGTCTCTTGGGGTCAGAGTCAGAACTTCTCCATGCAGCTTCCAGGGTCCTTCTCTTCAGGCAGAGCTTCTTCTTTGCGCAAACAGGATCTGATTTACAAGGAGCAGGGCTCCTACTTTTATACACCATTTCCTTTGTCTTCTCAGGCCAGGGGGGCCTCTGCATAATTTCTTTCAGTCTCTGAGCTCTTGTTGGGTGTACTCTGGTGTCTTCTTTCAGTGTGAGGGGCAGGCACATCAGACGCTCCACAGGAGGTGGAGCCAGCATTGTGTGGACAGGGGCAGCCAGGAGTACCTTGATGACAGTGCTTCGCCCTTTCTGGGCCAGGTGCAGGCTGAGTCATCAGTCGCTCCCCAGGGGGCGGAGCCAGCATTGTGGTGGCAGAGCACTGCCCTATTAAGAGTCCAGGGGCACTCCTACCTCCCACTAAGGTGTAATCCTTGCATTCACCACCTGTCACACCCCAGCCCTGTCACTCACACATCCCAGACAGTCAGATACACATCCAAGCAGAGGCAGGCTGAAATGGTTAGGCAAGCAAATGCTAACTTTCTAAAAGTAGCATTTGCAAACACAGGATATTAAAATAAACTTTACTAAAAGAAGTATTTTATTATTCTGAGTTCAGGCATACTAAACTTTATTTTCTACCATGTTCCCTGAGCCTGCTGGGATTATAGAGTGTAATAATTCCAGCAGCCCATTCTGGCCTATGAGAACAGGTAGCCGTACAATAGTGAAAAACGAATTTGGCAGTAATTCACTATTAGGACATGCCACACACATCAGAGCATGTCCTACCTTACACTTACAATGCACCCTGCCCTAGGGCCTACCATAGGGGTGACTAATATGAAGTTAAGGGAAGGTTTAGGGGCTGGCAAGTGTGTGCACTTGCCCAGCCAGCATGACAGTACCAGACTGCACGCAGGTTCTGCAATGGCAGACCCTAGACACATTTTGCTAGGCCGCTTCTGTGGGTGGCACAACCAGTGCTGCAAGCCCACTAGCGGCATTTGTATTTACAAGCCCTGGCACCCCTGGTGCATTCGACTAGGGACTGACAGTAAACCAAATAAGCCAAACATGGACACCAATCAATGTAACAATTTACAACAGGGAGAGCATATGCACTTTAGCACTGGTCAGCAGTGGTAAAGTGCCCAGAGTCATTAAACCAACAAAAACAGGCCAGAGGAAATATAGGAGGAAAAAGGCAAAAAGTTTAGGGATGACCCAGCAGGAAGGGCCAAGTCCAACACAACCCCCTTCCAGCCAAAACGCAGGGTAGACCAATCACTACATTGATGGTCTTCACTGCTTTTGGCGATAGAACAAGGACCTGGCCCGCAACTGCAGGGGCAGACTCCAGTTCTAAGCCAAACTGAACCTTTTTCAATTCCTCTGGGTATGCTCTCAGGGTCCACAAAGCCAGCCCATGTGGAACCCTTCTCTTCACCCGTGGACACCACCTGGGCAGCACCTAGCCTTAATTCGCTCACAGGTGTGTCCCAAAGGCAGACAGAAAAATGTCACAGTGGCCACTGACAGTAGTCAGGAATGAGACCCAGGCCTTATGCCTCTCAGGGCTCTCAAACCTCTGTGGCCTTAAAGAGCAGGGGGGAGTAGCCCCAGGTGCTTGGCACCCTTTGTCCACTCTCTCTCCTGTCAGGTCAGGTATGACATCCTGGCACTGACCCACCAGCTCCAGGCCTGTACCTGGCGGCTGGACCAAAGACTGGGGTGGCCTCTCCCACACCCGGTCCTCCTCCTTGGGGCTCTGTACCCTTCCACCTGGAGTGGTACCCCCTTCCAGAATTGTCAGGGCACCTGTGGCAGGTGACCTGCACAATTCTCCCACCAGTTCAGGGGTGCTATCCTGCAACTGGGGCACCAGGTCAGGGGGCACACCCTGCACCTGGCACTTAGACCTAGGGTCTAAACCCTCTAGTTAAACCAGGATCAGAGACGAGGACTCCCTCCCCTCCAGGTCAGACAACACCTGAACCTGGCTCTCCAACTCAGGGACCCAACCCTGCAGTTGAACACTTGCCTGGTGCACCAGGACTTCCCGGGGAGCACGCATGCCCCCTCCTGAGGGTGGCATATAGCTCATGTGCCATGCGACAGGCTGCCTGGCGCAGATCTCCCAACCCCTGTCCATCTGACAGTGCGGGAAGATCCCCCAGGACAGAAGTGGTGTCCCCATGGTCATTCACTGGCTGGCCCCTGGCCCACTGGTTCTTCCATTGGGGACTCTTTCCCCCTCTCGCCCCTCCTTCTGGACTTCTGCACCCTCCCAACTGGAGTGGTACTGCCAGACTCCAGAACTACTGGAGCCCTGTTTACAGAGCCTCCACGTTCTCTCGCCACTGGGGGATCCCCCTCAGCGGGTGACTCATCCAGACAGCCTAGGCTCCCCACCTGGTGTTCCCTTAAAGAACCATCCAGGATCGGAGGCTGAGGTTGGGCACTACCGGGACAAAACCCATTCTCACTCCTTCCCCTTAAGGACAGGACGTGAGGCCCTACACCCCTCTGACTACTACAGGACCTAGCTGGGCTACTCTGCGCCACTTCCACCACTCTGGGCTGGAAGATACCTGAGCCACTCCCCACAGGATCACACCCCACTGCCTCTCCAGACCCTCTGGAATCCACCACAAGGTCTGCCTCCAATGTGAGCTCCCTGGGGTCAGAGAACTCACTCTCAAACAGGTGTTGGCATAGCTCTGGAAAACTGAGACTTAAAGTATGCTCTCCCATAATTGGATTACACAGCCCCCTAGCAGGGTTAACCAAACTATCCTCCACCTCTCCATCCAGCGCCTCACACACATACTCCACACCATTCTTCTGAGACTGGCCAGACAGTAGCGGACTGTCTCTGTCACACAACCCACACTCTTCTGGGCGGTCTTTACACTCACCCACCAGGACCTCAACCATGGGGGAATCCCTCCCACCACTAGGACCATGAACTCCTACGCCAGCTACCCTATTCCCTTCAGGGACGCTGCACACTACTGGAGCTACCTCATGCCCTTGAACCTACTGACGTATGTTAAACCCCTCCAAGTCAGGTGCCACATCTCTAGGTGTGTGCACTATGCTCTCAGCACTGGTTACCTTAATGTTGCTGCCACCATCTGAGCTGGACTCCACCTCCAACTCAGCAAAGCTCAATCTCTGAGCTACACATATTTCTTGTTGTTGGACTGAAGCCCTCCTGGCCTCAAGCCCCTCGAGCTCCATGTCAAGTTTCCTCATTCTTAAGTCACGGGCAAGCTGTATTTTCATTTCTTCCAGGGCCAACTTCTTGGTTTCTAGCTCCAGTTGCCCATTTATTTCCAGCTCTGCCAACTTCAATTCATGATCTTGGGTTGCCTGTCTGTCCGCCAGCTCCTCTGGCGACAGACCTCGGCCAGAAACACTGCTACCCAAAGGGGAGGTTGCACCCCTCCACTCTGGAGTCAGGGGTCCCTCCAGCTGCTGTTCTGCATCCTCAAATTCAATATCCTTTCCAGGGGCATTCCTTGCCTTGACCCAGGCCCTCAGCGCCTTTTGGAACTGCTCCCTTCTTCCCTTCAGTGCTGGCAGATTGACTCTACTGAGCAAGTCCAGGTTTGTGTCTGCACTGTATAATTCCTGGTAGAAGTCTGAAGACTTCTAGGATCCCTTTGTTCGTCGTTTGTGATTTGTTTGTATTGTCAGTTATAGCTGCGATTCAGTGCTGCCTCTGCTTCGCTTTCAGGTACGATGCCAGTTGTTTCCCTGCCTTGTTGGCTGAGCATAGATTTATGACTTTGAATTTATTTATCCATGTGCCTGCTCTTTCACTCAGGATCTTGTTAAGCTCGTATTTTTTCTTTGTTAAGGTTGTTAGGGTATTTTTGACTGTGATGTTTGCACAGTGGCCTTTCTCCAAGGGGCCTATTTGTTCTTCTAGTTCCTTTATCTTCTTGTTCCTGCCTCTGTTGATTCTGGCCTTGATGTTTATCAGCTTCCCCTGATTGTTGCCTTTAGGGCATCCCAGGTGGTGCTTTTCTCCACTTCGCCGTTGTCATTTAGATCTAAATAGTCTTTTATGGCCTCTTCAATTTCTTTTACATTGCTCTGGTCTTGTAGGATATTGCTGTTCAGTCTCCATCTGCTAGTTGGTTTGTCGTTGTGTTTCCCGCTCATTGAGAGTGTGATGTGCGCGTGGTCCGAGATGGTTATCAGCGCTATTTCTGTGTGGCCAATCAGATGTGAGTGCGTGTTGGACATTAGGATGTAGTCTATCCTGCTGTAGGAGTTGTGTGGATGTGAGTAGAAAGTATATTTGCGTGCATCAGGGTGCTGCAGCCTCCATGGGTCTGTGAGTTGAAGCTTGGGGCAAACGTCTTTCAGGATGTTGGGATTGTGGGTGTCGTGGCTTGCTCTGTGCGGGTGTCTGTCTGTTGCTTGGTCTAATACTTGATTCATGTCTCCTGCCACGAGGAGGAGGTCTTCTTGGGGAATTCCTGATAGTCTTGTGGTAACTCCTTCCCAGAATTCTTTGTCATCCGAATTTAGTCCGTATATGTTGGTTACGTGTATTGTTTCATCCCCCCTTTTCAGACTCGTGAGTAGTAGTCTGCCTTCTTCATCTGTGTGTGTTTTCCCTAGGGTCAGGTTGGCCTTCCTGCTTACTATTGTGACTACCCCATGTTTCTTGTGCTTGGCTGGTGAGCAGAAACCCTCCCCTATCCACCTCGCTTTCAGCTGTGCGACCTCTTCTTGTGAGAGCTTGGCTTCTTGCAATACATATACGTCCCCTTTCAGTTTTGCCAGATATTCGAGCGTCTTCCTGCGTTTGACTGGGTGGTTGAGGCCCTTGACATTTAGGGACACTACCTTGAGGTTTGCGGCTGGCCTGGCTTGTGTTGATGTGCTCATGGTGGTTTCTTGGTGTCGCCGCCTGTCGGTGGGTCATTTAGGTTGCCTGCTGTGGGCGCCATTGGTCTACGCTTCCCGCTTAGAGAAGCCCCCTCTGGGCTGTGGCTTAGTATGAGTAAGGATGTAGAGATAGTAAAGACATAGAGAAAAAGTAATGCATGCTTCTGTACTGTGGTGTTCAGTCGCGAGCTCCCATTCTTCCCTCCTCCCTTCCCTCCCCCTCCCTTCCCTCCCCCCTCCCCCCGCTTTTTGAACTGTGAGCGTGTGACAGCAAGAGTCCTCCCTCTCTCCCTCGCCCAAGTCCGTATCTGTGCTGAAAGGAGAGATACAGCCCTTGTCACTCTGTGTCCTTGCATAGTATTTCCCCCCTTAGCTCGATAGTGTCTGTGAATAGAAAAAAGGATATGGTTGCACTTCTGCGCCCTCCATGCTGCTGCGTTTGCTTTTGAGGTAGCATTGTTGTGTCCTTCTTCCTCTCCTCCAATCGCTTGGGGTAGGTCTGGTAGGTCATCACGCTTGTGTTTGTCTGAAAAAGACTGAGGTAGACAAAGGTTGCGTACTTCAGTTGCGCTGGGGCAGTTCTGCGATTGTACTCAGTGTTCTTTCTCTTCTTTCTTCCGAGTTGAGGTAGGTGTGTCATCAAAGTTAAAAAAGAAAAACAGTGCTCGCCGGCCTTGGGTAGAAATGTTCCAGTGTCGGTTTAGGTCGGCTTTACTCCTCTCCGCCTTCTGCAGCATCTGACGAGGCTCTTCTCTTTGCTCCTGGGCTCTGTGCCTCCATGGTCTCTGGCTCTGGTCCTCTCAGGTATCTCTTTAGTTCGTTGGGGTCATCGAATAGGAGGGTGCTGTTCCTGTCCGTTATTCTCAGCCTGGACGGTCCGGCAAAACTGAAGGTGATGTTATTTCTTCGCATCTTGTCCCGTAGGGCTAGGAACCCTTTCCTGGTTTCTACTGTGAGTTTAGAGTAGTCTTGCGTGATTATTATCTTTTGGCCGTTTATGGTCAGCGATTGCCTCTTTCTGGCGATTGCAAAGATTGCATCTGTTTGGTTGCCACACAGTGGTTTGCAGATGATTGGTCTTGGGCTGTTGCTGTTTTGGAGCTTCCTTGCTGGGATCCTGTATGCTTTCTCTATTTTGAAGGGCTTGTCGAATTATTATTATTATATTATATTATATTACATTATTGGGGCAAAGCACTGCCATCCTCTGTCAACACTGGCACTCTGGTTCACTCATGCCACCCTCTGGCTGGCACACCCATGCCACCCTCGGTGTCATCAGAGCACCCTCTGGTTGACCAGTGAGTGTACATTATTGTGGCAAAGCAAAGCACACCTGCTAAGTGCTTTAAGTTTTGCAAAATTAAATTACAACAACACCTGCCCTGCCCCAACTGACATTAATGAAGGCTGGCACCTGCTTGTCTGCTCCCTTTCCTTTCCTTTTCCTGTTTGTTGCAATTTTTTTTTTTTTAACAGGAACCTAACCGAATTCTGGAGGGCCCCTTGAGGAAGCACTACAGGGAATGGTTACAAATGATGAGGTTGAACTTTTGCACCTGCTCATAGCCTTTGCTTTTGCAAAAATCGTTTTTCTGTAATTTTGCGCTATTCGCGAGGCGCGACGTCGTGCGAAATCGACCGTAGAAGCCGCGAACTCGTGCGAAAAACCCCAAGGTCGAGTATGGGCGCCGCCATTTTGTTTGCGTGACGTATTTCCGTTTCCGCCCGCGAAGTGTAATCTCGCGGAATGAGCGCGTTGCGAATACAAGTTCGCACGAGTTCGCGAGAGAAATCGCGTGCGAACTTACTCACGCTCACGTGATCGGGCCGCCATCTTGTTTTTCATTCATTTTTGTGTCTGGGCTAGGTGGTGTTTCTAATCCTCTCTATATCTCTGCCATCCTGTGCTTGTTATAATATTTTTTGAATCTATTTAAATTATTATCTATCCCTCTAGTTTTCTAGCTTTATATTTTTGTGTTTTTTGCTACTTTTGTTTACTTTTCAACTACTTTTTTAAACTTTTATTTTCTTCTTCCCTAATCTTATTCTTTTTCATTTTTTCTCCTTGTTCCTACCACCTGCCCAGACCATGGTGAAGACAGCAGTGAAGCTGCCCAAGACGGGCCCCGCAGCCCGTGCCCGGCTCCCGTGTGGCCGTTTAAGGGCGGAAATGGTGGTGCCCAGGGAGATCTTCAGCCCTGAGAAGGTGGGCTCACTGGTTTTCTATGTCCAGCGCCTTCTCCCCAGGACCATCGCGGCAGGCGGCAGGATCGCTGCTGGCTACACCAACTGCCAGGAGCGACGGAAGCGGTGGGAGCAGGTGTGCCGGGCCCTGTTTGACATCTCGGGGGTCCAGCGCACCTACAACCAGGTGACCCACCGCTGGACGGATATCCTGGACAGGGAGCGCGAACTGCTCGACCTGCTGGGAGTGGAGGTCCCCGGGCTTGGTGAGTAGTAGTAGCAATTTTTTCATCACTCTCTACTCTGTTTTTTCCCCTGCTCTGTGTGTTATATTGCAAATGTTTGTTTTAACTTTTTTATAAAGAGCAATAATGCTGCCGATTACATTGATAGTAGAGGTAAATTAATATTTCAAAATCTTCTGTGCATTTCAGGTGCACTGCTCTCCTTCTCTGTGGCGGTGCCACTGCTTATTTGTTTTCTATTTTGTGTTCATTTAATTGGGCTGAGTAATGTATGAGTGTACTTTACAGAACTGCGTAATGCTAGACACCAAGGGGCAGATTTACAATCCCCTTGCGCCACGTTTACGCTGCCTTACCTGACGCAACAGCGACGTAAACGTGGCGCATCCCTGCGAGTCATGTACAACGTGATGCATCTAGGGAGACGCGCCACGTTAAGGCCTGGGCCTGAGCCACAATGGGTGCGTCTCCACACAGGGGGGTGGGGGGGGGGGGGGGTGGCGGTCAGGCAGCTGTGCGCCTCGCAATAGTGCCTGCGTGAAATCTACAAGATTTAACGCAGGCACTTCCGCGACGCTGCTACGTCAATTCTTTATGCCTGCTTGGTTGAAGCAGGCGTAAGGACTGATGCGGTATGTTGAGTATTGGGCAGCCCTGAGCAGTGCTAGAGTTGCATCGCGCCTGCGACGCGACTCTAGAGATGCGCCCCTCTTTCGTCACGAGATGCGTCACGCATCTGCCTACCCTTGCGCCAGGGTGTACCGCATTGTAATTGTGGCGCATCTGCCGTGAAGCAAGGTTAGTTTTGCGTTACGCATTTGTTCTGGTGCACCTCTGGAGGTGTGCATCCCAGAACTAGTAAGTATGCCCCTAAGTGTCAGATTTGCAATTACCTGCGCATCCCTTCAAAGTGTGCGGCACGCCAACACCACCCATGGTGCGCCGTATTTACAATGCGGCACACCATGGTCCCAAAACGTCACCGAAGCGTTTACGCATCGGTGCCGAAAAGGCTGCTCATTGATGGAGTTGCGTCGCAACGATGGCGCAGCTCCAGCAATGCTGCGTCAAGCCGTACGTCTGCTTCATGCCGGTGCAGGGTTTGAGTGCGCATCATTGTCCTAAATGACTGATTCAAATTTAATATATTCCCCATAGCCACTTTTAGCATGCGTTCCTGCGCAGGAACGCCCTCCCTTGCGCTGGAACGCTCCCTTATGGCGCAGGGCTTTGAAATGGGATGCATCTCCCATATGCGTCACGTTGTTAATATACGCCACACCATGGCGCCTCTCTTGTTGTGGCTCTGCGTCAGAAAAGTGACGCAAGAACGGAGCAAAAGAGCTGCAAGGGGCTTGTAAATCTGCCCCTAGAGTAGAGGCTCAGGTGCAGTCCTTCCTTTGTAGCCCTCTTTTTGGCTGAAATAGTTGGTTCTTGTTCTTTCTAAATGTTTGATTTGGTTGACAAGGACATCGACAAGCAGCAATCATCAATGTTTTCTGTTCTTTCTTTCATGTTGTATGTCAGGTCCCCCCAGGGGCAAGCGGACAGAAGTGGAACAGGAGGATGCTGTTGTGGCTCCAGAGGAGGAGGATGCAGGCCAGGGCGGCGAGTGCTCCTTTGCTGGCCCCAGTAAGTTTTCATTTAAATATAGAGGACCTACTGTTGTCCAAGCGTTCCTAATTTAATTTTTTCGAAATAGTGTTTAGATAGGAGCACAATCCATAATACTACTGTTGCAGGGACAATTCTCCACAAACCGAACTATGGACACTAAACACCAGAGTAATACATTTTCAGAGTGGCGTGTTTGGCACACTGTATAAACCTGGTAGTGTCTGCGGCACGGACTCCTCCTTGCCAAAATTTGCAAAACCTTTCGCTCAGTCACTCTAGTCTGGAGGACCAAAAACCACAGAGTCTATTCAAGTTTAAAAGCTTTATTAAAAGTAAAAGTAAACACCTATATTAAAATTAAGTTAGCTGGAAATGGAAAAGTGCTTGGTGCTGAGTTGATGAGTAATTGAACACATTTCTTGTGGTCGAGCCGAGCTTTCATCTGGTTTGAAGTTGATGTTGGTCTTGTCCTTAGAAGTCCAGCTTCTGTCTGTTCAGAGAAAAATGGTGTGTGTTAAAATTAAGCAAGCATTCATCAATTGTGACAAAAAAGTGCAGCAAGACAACAGCCTTCCGTGGAAGGAGGGACATTTTTACTTTAGACTAGAGTAGACAGTCAATTACTTTTTCTGTTGTTTTCACGTTCCTTCATTCCTAGACCAAATACTAGTGAGTGGTGTAATCTAACATTCTTAAATCTACTTTGTAGGTGGAACATCTGGTGCAGGGGCCAGCTCGGATGTGGTGGTGGTGGTAGACTCCGGGTCCGAGGACAACTCTGGGGAGGAGGCGGCGGTGGCGCAAGTGGCCAAAGAAGAGACTGTGAGGAAACAGACAGTGGTGGTGGCGGGTAGAGGTAAGCTGGATCATGGTACTATCTGACTCTTAGATAGCATATGATGTGTATCTACAGAGAGTAGACGGTCACTGGATGAACTACGAAAATACTATGAAATGTTTCCGGGGGGGCGTGGGGGGGCAACATCATCACCATCTCCTGAGTCCTGACATGATTGAGCACAAGTATTACATATATTTTTTTTAAATCTAACACGACATAGAGCTTAAATAAACAAAGAACCCCATAGGGGGAAGAGAAAAATCTTGTGCGGCACCACAGCAGACGACCTGGCAACTACATTAAAACAGGGAAAAACAAAAAATGCCAGAAAAAAACAATTCAATCTAAATCAGGAGGATGTGGTATAGAGCATGGGTCCTCACAAACTTTCTCTCGGGGCCAAATTGACAGTGTGGTTTGTGTCCAAGGGCGGCACCGAAGGGGGCAGGGTCAGTGGGGGAGGGGGTTGGATCTAGAGCAACAAAAAAAACTATGACCATGAGGTTGAACTCATGCCCCAGCAGCGGATGCCTTTGTCCACTGAGGCACCAGACCTGGCATACACATTACACACATCTTTCTTTCTCTCTCTCTCTCTCTCTGTCTCTCTCCCTCTCTCTCTCTCTGTCTCCCTCCCTCTCTCTCTGTCTCCCTCTCTCTCTCTCTGTCTCCCTCCCTCTCTCTCTGTCTCCCTCCCTCTCTCTCTGTCTCCCTCCCTCTCTCTCTGTCTCCCTCCCTCTCTCTCTGTCTCCCTCCCTCTCTCTGTTTCCCTCCCTCTCTCTCTGTCTCCCTCCCTCTCTGCCTGTCTCCCTCTCTTGCTCTCTCTCCCCCTCTCTCTCTCTCTCCCTCTGTCTCACTCACTCTGTCCGTCTCCCTCTCTCTCTGTCTCCCTCCGTCTCTCTGTCTCCCTCTGTCTCCGTCTCTCTGTCTCCCTCTGTCTCCGTCTCTCTATCTCCCTCTCTGTCTCCCTCCCTCCGTCACCCTCAGTCTCAATCCCTCTCTCTCTCTCCCTCGCCATCTCCCTCTCTATCTCTCTGTCCCTGTCTCTGCCTCTATCTGTCTGTCGGTTCCAGCCTGCTGTAATTACCATATTGTAATTTGTCACTGGGCCAGCACTGGATGGACCTGCAATCCGAGGGGGGGCAAGCGCCCCCCTTACCCCTCCCTGCGGACGCCCATGATACTGGCCTCAATAGTTTTGTACTGCGCTGGCTAGTTGCTAGTTGTACTGTGACACAACTTTCTGCTGAATCATTTTGTGTTAATCATATTCTTAAAGAGCATTGGTTACAGATTATGTCTTTCTTTCTTCATATAGTTGGCAATACTAAAACATCAAAAGCACCAAGGAGTATGAAGACTCTACTGGCCCGGCAACGGAGGCTGGATGCTACTGTTGCCCAATATCGGCGGCTGGTAGAACTGGAGGGGGAGGACACGCAGTCCAGTACATCAAATGAGACACCTGCATCCTCCTCCGTGACCCCACGTTCTGCCGGCCAGCGCAGTGCTCCGGCGATACGGAGCCGGGCTGGCAGACTCCACCGCCGAGCAGCAAAGGCTGCCCCTCACAGTACTCTAAAGGCTCGCTTGCGCCGTGCAATGCACAGAGTGTCCGACCTGGAGGCGGAGGTCCGGAAGTTGAAAGAATACCAAAATTTGTTGGAGGGCCTCCGCCTAGACCACGCCACCCTCCGGGAGCAGTACAATGCCCTGGCCCTAAGGCATGATGCCCTGGAGGCCAAAGTCAACACCATGCATCCATAGAGTGTCCCTTGCCCCTTTTTTATAGACTTTGGGGGGTGGGAATTGGGAGTTGGGGTTTTTGGGGACTTTTGAAGGACTATTTATTTGTTGGGGTTAGGGAGGGTCTTGCGGGAGATTATTTTGTTAGGGATATAAAAATATACTTTTTCCAACTTTATCTGAGCATAACTGTTTTTTACTACTTTTGAGCCTGGTGGGTGGTGGTTTTGCAGTAAGTTCGTTTTACTGAACACTGTCATTGTGTTGGTTCACCTGTAATTGGCCAAATGTTTTCCAAAGTTAAATGCCTGTCACAGAGTTTCTTAAATCAAGAGTCCTAGGAGTTTACTAGTAGTACCACTGTCACTCTCTCGCCTCTCTTAATACTCCATTATACTACCTCCCATCCAAATGCTTATCTTACCTGTAATTTGTGTTTGAGGGCTGTCTCCACCTGGAATTCACAGTGTCCTAAAGCGTTCTGCAGCAGGGCCCCAACTGGAGTTTCCCGGCGTGGATTTTCTGCAAAGCAAAAGCAATCAACATTCGAAATGTGCCAGCGGTGCTCACAGACCCCAAAACCCTAGAAGCCACACAGACAGCACCCCTAAGACAGGCAAGCGAGCATTAATAACGCCTAAACGTTCACCTGTAATTGGTCAAATGTTTTCCAAAGTTAAATGCCTGTCACAGAGTTTCTTAAATCAAGAGTCCTAGGAGTTTACTAGTAGTACCACTGTCACTCTCTCGCCCCTCCTCCTAATACTCCATTATACTACCTCCCATCCAAACGCTTATCTTACCTGTAATTTGTGTTTGAGGGCTGTCTCCACCTGGAATTCACAGTGTCCTAAAGCGTTCTGCAGCAGGGCCCCAACTGGAGTTTCCCGGCGTGGATTTTCTGCAAAGCAAAAGCAATCGACATTCGAAATGTGCCAGCGGTGCTCACAGACCCCAAAACCCTAGAAGCCCCACAGACAGCACCCCTAAGACAGGCAAGCGAGCATTAATAACGCCTAAACGTTCACCTGTAATTGGCCAAATGTTTTCCAAAGTAAAATGCCTGTCACAGAGTTTCTTAAATCAAGAGTCCTAGGAGTTTACTAGTAGTACCACTGTCACTCTCTCGCCTCTCCTCCTAATACTCCATTATACTACCTCCCATCCAAACGCTTATCTTACCTCTAATTTGTGTTTGAGGGCTGTCTCCACCTGGAATTCACAGTGTCCTAAAGCGTTCTGCAGCAGGGCCCCAACTGGAGTTTCCCGGCGTGGATTTTCTGCAAAGCAAAAGCAATCGACATTTGAAATGTGCCAGCGGGGCTCACAGACCCCAAAACCCTAGAAGCCACACAGACAGCACCCCTAAGACAGGCAAGCGAGCAATAACGCCTAAACGTTTTCACCTCCCATTTCCTCCTAACCAATTTCATCCCTTAATAGACCTTGCCAGCAATGGCCCAGCCAAGACCCGTAAACCCAGGCGCAAACAAGTTTGACACCCCCCAAACAGCCAAAAAGCAAATCCGGGAAAAAAGCCACACTTAGCAAAATGTATTTAAATGAGGACTCACTACTTCCAGTACCTCTTTAGGGGACTCGTCAACGTAAGTTTCTTCATTGTGCGGAATCCAGGCATCAGCATTACGGGAAATGGATAGGGTGAGTCTGGAGGAGGAGGATAGACGACCAGGACTGAGTTCTTGGCAACTAACTTGTGAACCTGATGAATGCTGCGGCATCAAAATCAAGACAGTTCTGCTGATGGGCTTGTTGTTTGATTGGGTGATTACAGTTTTGTTGTGAATGGGATCAAGCACTTGCTAAACAAAGAAAGACAGACACACAGGAATAAAAGTGAATAAGGACTAAAAATAAAGTTAATGAATCCTTGACTCATATTCAGAACTCGCTGTCAGGGAAGCAGAACTCGTCCTCATACTCTGCAAATTCAGTCGGTAGTACTTCTGGTAACTGAGGAGAACTTTCCTCAGGTAGGTCGGTGTCCTCTTCTTCCTGCGTGCATTCTCGTACTTTGTAATCTGGTGGTATGAAGTGCTGGTTCATCTTTATCATGGTGAGCCGCTCCACATTTGCGGGCAAGAGGCGGGACCTTTTGGAAGTCACAATGCCACCAGCAGAACTAAAAACACGTTCTGAAGACACGCTTGCGAGTGGGCAAGACAAGTAATTGATAGCCAGGTTGGTGAGCTCTCGCCATATGTTTCTTTTCCCATGCCAATATGCCAATGGGCCCTCAGTAATATTGACCGCTGTTGAGTCGTCCAGGGAGGCCTGCACCATTGAAACAATGTTCTCCCGCATTCCTGTACTTTGCACTTCTGTGTCCTTTCTGGGACAAGGAAACCCTAGCTGACTTAGCCAATCCTCTTCAGACATATCGCCTGTGCCTGGTGCAGATGATACGGTTGCTGGTGTGGTTAACGGCACAGAGGAAAAGACACTCACTTCTGCCACAGGCACAGAAGTGCTTTTTTGGGAAGCCTGTTGGCCTGCTGATTCACTAGTACTGTCTTCTCCTACAGTTTCCTTCCGCTCTCTTTCAAAACGAATGGCTGACCGAGCTAGCCAACCTTTGTACTCTGTAACATCTGAAGTTTCAAAAGGAATTAATGCTTTGCCTAACAATGGCTTTCTGTAACATGGATCCAGAAGCGTAGCACAAATGTAGTGCTGTTGTTTCTTTATATTTACAAGCCGTTTATTGCTAACTAGGCGTTGTAATAATCTCTGGGCCAACTCATATGCTTCATTCGTTCCAGCATCCTTTAATTTTGAAGACACCGCCTTGACTTGGTGCTCGAGCTTCAGCAACCATGGGATAGCTTTTCCCAAATTACAGTCCTCCCTGCTGACTTCACGCGTGAAGACCTCAAAAGGACGAAGCATGTCTGTCAGGCTTTTAACTAGCTGCCATTGCTCCACCGCTAGCATCATTTCTGTCGTAGCACCACCCAGGTTGTAGACATACTCATTGACTACTGGAAACAGCTCATGCAGACGCTCAAGCATGTAGAAGGTTGAATTCCAACGTGTTGCCACCTCCTGGATAAGTGCTTTCACTGGCATTCTACGTTCATGTTGCTTGCGCCTCAGCTCCTTCCGGGCCTTAAAAGAATGGTTGAAATGTGTGCATATTCTTCTGCAGGTGGTCAGTATTTTGTCGACTGCAAGTTCATTTTTCAAGAACTTTTGCACGACCAGGTTTATACAGTGCGCCAAACACGCCACTCTGAAATAGTCACTGTCCTCCATGGCCTTAACTACATTGCTGCCATTATCAGTAGAAACATAACCAAACTTGCATTTTCTTGGGGGCAGCCATTGCGAGACCTTTTTGTTAAAGTCATCCAAAATGTTGTCTGCAGTATGACTTTTCTCCAAGCCAAACATGGCTAATGTTGCATGTTTACGAGCACCCTTAAAAATCTCGACCAAGTCACCACCTGCATTTATCTGTTTTGCAACCCCTGAAAAAGAGACCCAGTGTGCAGTGATGCACATGTAATCATTGGCTGCGCAACTGGTCCACATGTCTGTTGTCAGGTGTATAGTGTGAACAGCACTCTTCTGCAAAGCTTCCCCAATCAACTCAAGCACCTCTTTATGTAGTGCTGGAACAGCAACCCTGGCAAAATAGAACCGGCTAGGAACCTTCCATTTAGGGGCCAGTGTTGCCACGAGTTCAAGAAAACCCACACCTTCGACAAACGAAAAAGGGAGAAGGTCCACCGCTAGCATTTTAGCCAGCTTAGTGTTATACAGGCGCACAATTGGGTGGTTGCGTTGAAATGGCGCATCTGAGGAGAACATGTCTGTAATGCTGCGCTGGACAAGTTTAATGGATGATGCTGATGCCTTCTTCGACCCACTTCTGCTCAGTGTTGACATTTTCCGCATTGGTGTGTCTCCCAGACTCTCAGTGTGCCTCCTATGTGTTCCGGAGGGTGTGGTGCTGCCAGGGGTACTGGGTGCGACCGGATAAATGTCTGACACTTCTTCTACCTCCCCGTCATCTTCAGATGAAACACCTAGTACGGGTATATTTTGGCCACTTGCCCTTTGGGATTGCTTTCCCTTGATGTTTGCTAGGTGCGCAAACCATTCGACAGCGTGCCTTCTTTCAAGATGACCTATCTGGCCTCCGGTACCATAGTTGGTACCAATATTACCACGGCTAACTGTAGTCGTACAAATGGAACAAACGGCTAGGTTATCATGCTTTGCATGGACACTAAAAAAGTTCCAAACTGGGGACTGGAAACTTCTGGTTTTGCCATACGAGGTGATACTGCCAATGCCAGATGAAGCAGTGGTGGATGAGCCTTGCAGACATCTACTGGGTTGTGCAATTATTGCAGCAACCCTACTTGAGGGAGTCGAGCTGGATGGAGTTCCCCTCTGGAGAGAAAATATGGGAGCTGTAGGTTTTGTTGAACTTGTACTACTTGACTGCGTTGGTGGTGCTACCAGTGCCACATCGCCAGGGTCACGCTCAGCATGACATCGGGATAGGGTATAAATGTCTGTCTGCTGCATGGCCGGTGTGGCTGGAATGGCATGTGTGATGACTAGGTCATTGCTGTCATCCTGTTCATCAACATCAGAATGCACCACTTCATCAAGTCCGACGTTCGGATCCATAAGTATGAGCTTTCCGGGGCCCTTCCTTTTAACATTTGATACCTTTCTCAGCTCATGGTGTGCCTCCCTCTCAGACGTCGGAGATGGTTGCCAATCTTGATCCAGATTATCTGATGGAGCGGGGCTTGAAGAGGAACTTCTACACACCCTCCTTGGTCTTTTCCTTGCTGGGGAGCTGGGAGAAAATGAATCATCAAGAGGAGTGGCTTCGTCTTCCTGACATGATACCCCGGCTCCAAAGTCAATTTCCTCCTGTGCCCTTACTTCTGGATGAACAACCATTGTGGCCACTTGCACCGCTCCATGCGCCGCTACATGGGCCTCTTCACTGACCTCTACTTGCAACTCTCCATGGACCTCTCCTTCTCGGCCTTCTCCTTCTCGGCCTTCTCCTTCTCGGCCTTCTCCTTCTCGGCCAGCTCCTTCTCGGCCAGCTCCTTCTCGGACAGCTCCTTCTCGGACAGCTCCTTCTCGGACAGCTCCTTCTCGGACAGCTCCTTCTCGGACAGCTCCTTGCGCATGTACTTGTGCTTGTACTGTTAGCTCATGCAGTTGTTGTTGCGGCTTTGGTTGTTGAATAGTACTTGAGCCAACATCACTGGTCGTTGGTGATTGAACCACTAAACAGGCTACCTGTGCAGCACTCATGGTGGACTTTTGTTCTTTTTTCCACATAAATTTAGTGGTCGAGGCACCAGACTCCTTGGTAAGTGGTGCCACTTGCTTCTTCTTCTCCTTAGTAGAGACATCTTTCTTGCAAGAGGAGCTACGGGCACCTCTTTTCGGACCCATCTTCTTCAGATGTCGGAACAGCAGGCCGCAGCAGGACTTCTTCCTGTCACTGATGCTCAACGATGATGCGGAGTTCTTGACTTTGTGCACCTAAAAGCAAACGAAGACAGAGGAACATCAGTTAAATATATGTTGCATATGTGGCGCTTCAATTAATAGTTTGCAAGTAGGCATTTATGAATACACACGTGCACACCACAATATGGAAATATCAAAAATAAGAATTGCTAAATTTTTGGGAAACATGAATTTAACATTGATCCAAGAGAGCCCACAGAGAGGGTTGTAGTTTCATGTACCACTGACTCAACCTGGGCACAATGGGTGAAAGCAAGGCAAAATGGGTGCAGGCCTATGGCACAAAGCTCACTGCCTGCCTTCAAAATGGCCGCTTGACCCCCATCCACATGGCCAGGACCATGCCTCAAAATGGCCCCAACCAACATAGCCAGCCCCCAACCCCTACTCCAAAAAGTCAAAAAAGACAACACAAATCACCACAATCCAATGCCATCCATCAAGTTTCAGAAGGTTTATGCTGCCTGCTGGTGGTTTTCTGGTGCAGAATTGCACTTTTTGCAATTTCGCGAGTGCGAGATTGTTGCTTCACGACGCGAACGTGGCGAAAAACTTGCAAAATCCCCAAAACCACCCCAAAAGTCGGAAAACACACAAAAATCACCACAAAGAAAATCAACTTATCAACTTACTTGTGAAATCAAATTTCGAATCCAAAAGTAATCCAAATGGCCCCCCACCAACATAGCCAGCCCCCAACACCACCCCAAAAGTCGAAAAACACACACAAAAATCACCACAAACAACATCAACTTATCAACTTACTTGTGAAATCAAATTTCGAATCCAAAAGTAATCCAAAAGGCCTCAAATCCAAATATCCAGCAGCATCCACAACAAGCATTTACAATGCAATGGTTTTGCCTTTGTTAAAGTTAGAGCTATTGGCATTGCTCTTGACATTATTTTTATTTGTTTTTTTTTTAACATAAATAAATGGCATTGTCATTTACAATAGCAAATTCAACCACTCATCTAACCCATCTGAACACCCAGCCACTGATCCACCCGCTCATCTATCTACGCATGCACTTGCCAATCTCTTCATTCACCCACCCAGCTGCCCACTTGTCCATTCTGGTACCCACTCATCTATCAAAGCATGCGCCGTTCATCCATCCATTCATCAGCTCACGTGTCCATCCCTCCATCCTTCCGCTGCCTGCGGGAAGAGTCCAAGCCCGCACGCATGTCCCCCTCCCCGTTCCATTGAGTGGGGGATTCAAATTTTCTGACACTCTTGCCGTTATAAAACTTTTAAATAAATTATATGACAAAAAGTGAGAGGCGTCCAAGGGGTAAGGGAGAGGAATGCGATTTGGTAGGAGTACTAGGAAAGAGAACACAATATTTTGAAAATAAAAAAAAACATTTTTGAAGACTTTCAAAACTGGAGTGCCTATGCGTTTTTGTCTGTGGGTATGTAGAAATTCCTGCTGAAATCCAACTGGCATCTCATTCTCAACCTACCCGACTGAAAGCACCCCTACCATTCTATTAGGAGATACATATATTAGGGAGGGTGTAACCCCCCGCTTGCACATGCCTAAGGCCGCCCCTGAGCACACACACACACAGGCGTCCCACTAATGTCCTCGACGCGCAATGCCTGACCCTACTCCATATCATGCATTGTCTGGACAGGAGCCCATGGGATGCCACACATGAGCGCTCCCACAATCACAAATGAAAGATGTCAGGTTGGCAACCGCCCTCTCCCTCCTGCAGGCCTCACTCCGGCCAGCAGCACAGTGGTGTGTCACCTGACTCTACAGCACACTGCACGGTGTCTTATACCCTCAGTTCAGTGCCAAGAATGGTGAACACAGGCGCACATTAAAGGTGTCATGTCTACCGCCCACCACAGCACCCGTGCCAGGCCTCCAACCACAGTGTACATCACACACAGCGTCTGCTAATGCAGAGGATAATAAACACACGGGCTGTCAGTATCCTGCCTAGCACCCTCGTGACGCCACTGCACCCCTATGCGCACACGTCTCCGTACCACGCTGCACAGTGTCTGCAGCCGGCATCAGTGCCAATAAAGACCCTCGGCCGGATCCCCACCAAGTATGCAGGACAGTCAGCAGCCATCAAAGAAGCACAGATGCAGCTGCACACAGATGCACAGGCACACAACCTAAAACATGGATGGCATGTGAGACCCTCTTCCAATGCGAACTAACACCTGCTGTTGCAGTGCACTCATGTTCTTGGGCACAGATAGGTGCACACAAGAGCAGCGCGTGCCGAAGATGCAGTGTCAGCCCACCTCCCTGGCCTCCAGTGCAGCAGGTGGGGGGGATCTGTTGATGCACGCCGGTCAGAGATGCATCATTAAAGCAGGAGGGGGGCAGTGGTGCTGAAGGTTGCATGGGCTCATGCTGCTATGCCCGCCTGGTGGAAGACACTTGTTGCTGTGTATGACTGACGCCTCCTGCAGCTTGCGCGAGCCCCCGCGCCCCCCCTCCTGCTTTAATGATGCATCTCTGACCGGCGTGCATCAACAGATCCCCCATACATACACACACACATTCCACTGCTAACTTTGTCATAGATGAACGATGACATAATGAGAGAGGTGAGGGTATTAGTGGGGTAAACTAAAAAATGTAACTCGCCGACTGGTATACGAAGGCATGTGCTCGTCTATAGCTAGAAAATGTTTAAGGCATATGTCCCTAGGTGAATTTAACTAATTGTAACTTCCTGGAGCCACAGTGCACTATTGCTTCCTTAGACATACAGGAGAAAAAGCTTGCTGGAAGACGGGTGGGATGCACTAACGAGAGCCTTCCAGAAGTCCTTCACGTGAAGTGAAATATATACTTGCCCTAATGGTGCAACAGACAAAAAAATAATGAGCATAAGGAAATGAAAACTGCAACAGACAATACAGCAACTGTTAGAAGAACAAAGTTAGCATTCTCCATCTAGCATTCTCCGAAAGATTTGAATTAGTGCATGTTCCAGAACACTTCTGTATGCAAAGTTAATCCCTTTAGCAGAACATGGGTGACAAACAGGTCTCCCCCCTCAGCGGCTTCGGTCCCGGATATCTTTACCCGAGTCCCAGCTTCTTGCCAGACGGCTGAGACCCACGGAGAAGGAGACCCGACGCGAGGGAAGGAGGAGGCGCAGGGGGACATGGTGACTTCTACTACGGGGGGAGGGGCGGACACCGACAATGTGTCCCGACGCCCCTCTCCCCTTGCTGGCACTCACCGGGTCCGGCGGCTGCTGGACGAGAGCTCCCGCTCCTCGGGACTCTCCGGGCCGCGGAGGGACGTTCTCTTTCCCCGGGGCTCCTCCTGTGCAAGCAGATCGACTCACCTGCACCTTGCGACGGCGGCACTTCTCCGGTCTCCCTTTTCGGCATGGGAGACCGGCAACATCGAAGGCGGTAATCTCGCTGGCACTTCTCCGGTCTCCCTCTTTGGCATGGGATACCGGCAACATCGACGGCGGTAATCTCGCTGGCACTTCTCCGGTCTCCCTCTTTGGCATGGGAGACCGGCAACGTCCTCCGCATCTCCCGGGGCTCCCTCCAGGCCACGGGAGCCCCGCGGGCGCCGCCATACTTCTTGCCGTCTTCCTTCTTCCACCGGGCTGCGGGGGGCGGGCACTTCCGGCCGGCCGCGCTAGGATTGGCCGGCCGGGCGGTCACTTCCGGGTCCCCGCGGGCAGCGCGGCTGCCCGTCTCTAGCTCAGGCAGGCGGGCGCGAAGTTTCCCGAGCCGCTGGCGGGATAAATATTATAAATATATAAAAAAAACAAGGAACGTGTTGTGAGGCAGCCGCCGACCAGCAAACATGCGCGAGAGACCAGGAAATGCCGACGTGGGCCCAGAATACAGCGTGAGTGAAAGATCGCTCATTGCAACGGTGACTATAGCGCCGAAAACAGTAATTTTATTAAATGCACCTCAGCTCACCCTTACAGCAGAAAGACGGGTGCCGGCAATGCCGGCTGTTCATCAAGAGGGACTGGGGGAGGGGGGCGGGAGAGGACACGGACGGCGGGAGACACCGGAGCAGTAAGGCGGGTGCCGGCAATGCCGGAACAGATTCGGGGGCGTTCCCGGCTTTTGGCTGACGTCGCGTGACGTCGGCAAAAGCCAAAGAATCTCGGGAACGCCCCCGAGTCTGGTCCGGCATTGACGGACAGGCCCCTCGTCCAATGGCTAGGCTCCATTTATGGAGCCAGCCAATGAATGACGAGTGCCGACCCAAACCCACACTACAGTTCTCATTAGGTTTTCGCCTGCGCGAAAAAGCTGCGCAGAGCGCAGCTTTCGCCAGGCAAAACCTAAAAAGTAATCCTTCCCAGTCAAGATCGAATCCAAAATGGCCAGGAAACAGGAACAGGAAGTTGGAGACTGGGGCACTTCCTTCACCCCACCCCAATGGGAGGAGCTTGCTGGACAGGAACAGGAAGTTGGAGACTGGGCCACTTCCTTCCTTCACCCCTCCCCAATTATAATTTTTGTAATTTCGCGAGTGCGAGATTGTTGCTGCCCGCACCGCGGGCCGTGAGCAGTGCGAACACAAGCAAAAAATCCGCAGCGCGCGGATTTGCGGATTTTGCGGGAAATTCGCGAATCTTGCGGATTGTGAATTTACCAAAAATCCGCAAAATCCGCGAGCGTAACGGATTTTCCGCCCATGCTTACTGCGTACCTGTTTATGTGCAGGGTTGGTGGGCTCGTCCCTATCGCGCTTGGTGGCTCTGTTGGTTTTACTTTCTTATGCGCTCTTGTATTTGTTGATTTGTGCTGCGAGCTTCTCTGTACGCGCCTGGGTGTTGGGCTGTTTCCTCCAAGGGACGCTTGTCCCAGGGGTTACGATGTGAATTAGGGCCTCTTAGCCGAGTACTCGCTGGCAGGAGCGTTTCTCTCTTTGTTCGCACTCACCCAAGATGGCCCCCTTGTGCTGGGTGCCTGGTTGCTCTCGAGCCCCTCCCAATATGGCCTCCGTTTCTTTCCTGTTCCTCGAGGGATTCCCCTTGGCCTTGCCTCCCAGTTGTGGCTCTCCATTGCTGATGGTGGCGCGTTTGCTCTGGTTGCCGCTCTTTGCCCTCTCTTAGCCAAAGGTATAGGCTTCGTTTGGCCCGGCTCGCCGGTTCGTGTGCCCACCCCAAGATGGCCGCCGCCACCGCACCGATCTGCCTCTTGTCGCTCCAAAGGTGTCTCCCCCTCACGTCGCTTGCTCTTGACTCAGCTTGTTTCCCACTGGCCGCTTCCCCTGGCTGTCCAGCTTGCTGGTTGTCTGCTCCGCCAAGCGCCTGGCGTTGGTGGCTGCTTGCCCGTTTACCTGGCTTGGTAAAATGATCGCCTTACAAGTGGCGCACAGCCTGCCTGCTTTCGGTTTCGTTTGGTTTCGTTCTCCACTGCCGAGTGCGTCTTGTCGCTTTTACCGCTTCTTGCTCGCACCGCTTCCACCGCTTTCGTCGCTCGTCTCTCCACGCACCTCTCTGCTTCTTCTTACGGCAGGGATTCCGGAGGGTAGCGCTATCGGTGCTTCCTCCTTGCTGATCGGTTACGCCTTACTTTTTGCCGCCATCTTGGAATCTCGTCCGCTTTCTTCGCTCGTTTGCTTATTTTCTCGTATTTCCTTTCCTGTTGCTTCTTGGGTGTGACTGGCTGCAGCTGCGTGTGCCCTCCACCTTCACACACCCTTACCTGTGTGACCTTCCTTACTTCGGGCTTCTGTGCCGCTGTGCTCGCCGGTAGTTCGACTTGGGGGTCGGGAGCTCTGGACTTAGGTGAGCTTCCTCCTCGCCATCCAAGCCACGCCCCCCATTGAGACACATTTACAATAAATAAATATTTGTACAGATTATCAGGGCTTTTTTCCAATGGAAAGAGGTGCTTTCAGAGGCCCAATAATGTGAATGCTTGGTATCCCAATATTGAAAACAGAAAACAAGACATTCCTATTAGTAAACTTGTGTGTTTTTATCTTCTCTTTAACCCTTTGCATGCTGATGACGGAACCGCTCCGTCATCAGCTGCGGTGGCGCTGTGCTGATGACGGAGCGGTTCCGTCATGGCCCGCTCACCGCTCCTGCGCGGCGCGAATTCCGCGCCTGCGCTGAGCGTTTTATTGAGAGGGCGGGGCCATGACGGAACCGCTACGTCATAAGCACAGCGCAACCGACGCTGGTGATGGAGCGGTTCTGTCACCAGCATGCGCCCGCCGCATTTCCGCCCCGCCCCTTAGCACTGCGGCGGATTAGCCGCCGCAGTGAAGGGGTTAATTCACTTAGGCCCACATGCATCAACAATGCCATTTGAGATTCCTTATTAGCGAATAAGGAATCGCAAATGGCTATGCATGAAGAAATCGCTAAAAAAAATAGCAATTTCTTAAAATTCCTTAATTGCGACTCGCAAATTGCGAATCGCAATTAAGGAATACCTCCCCATTCATTCCTATGGGCCTAGAGGCCCATAGGAATGAATGGGAAGACATTCTCAATTTGCGAATCGCAATTAGCAAATCGCAAATTGAGATTGCAATTTCAAGGGGGCCAGGGTGTGAAAAGGACACCCTGTTGCACCCCTGAAATCTGCATACGAGTACATCTTGCACACACACTTGCCTCAAGGGCATGTGTGTGTGTAAAATGGAACTTTGAAAAAGGCACTTTAGTGCATTTTTTAAAGTTTTCGCAAATTACCATGAAGTTCAACTTCATGGTAATTTGCACCCCCTATTAGCAAAATCACAATTTTTTTTTATTTGATGCATTGCATTTAAGGAATCTCAATTTGAGATTCCTTAAATGCAATCGCAATTTAAGAAATCACAATTTTCCGAATTCTTAAATTGAGAAAAGTAAAAAAATTATGATGTATCCCAAATGATGAATTTGCATTTGCAAACGGCCGATTTTTGCAATTCGCACCATTTGCGAATGCAATTTTCAATGATGCATGTGCCCCTTACTCACTACTTTAATGGAGAGGATGTGGCTTACAGCCAGAGCTGCCTGCTAACTGTGGAACTGGAGATCCTGATTTGAGTCTCAGCATCAGATCCAGTGATTCTGGGCAAATCACTTAATCTCCCTGTGCTTTGAAAAAATATGTCCTTGCGTAATGTAAGTGGTGGTTATGCAAAGCGCTACCTTGGGTTGATTTTGCGCAATTTAAAAGTACCTAAGAAAATGTAAGAGCTTCAATGAACAGCATTCATTAAATGGTGCTCTGGGGCATCCAAGCACTAAATACTCAGGGCGTCATTTTTGAGGTTTTGCCGTAGGGAAGCGCAGGAGGCCTTCCAACTGCACTTCCCTGCGGCAAAAGAAAAGGGCAGGAATGCGCCGTATGTATAAGATACAATTTTACGATTTCGTGTAAATCTGGGGCAGTGTCGAAAGGCCATGGGTGTTGCTGGGAACGCCCCCAGCAACACCCATTGGACGCCCTTTAACGCAGAGCACTGCGTTAAAGGGACCGATATTTATCAGGCAGCGTTGAGCCAAAAAAGTGGCTTAGTGCTGCCTGATAAATATCATGCAGGCTTCTGCGCATGGAACTTCACAAAAAGGGACGTTCCGATGGCGCAAGGGGCCTCATAAATGAGCCCTCACTATTTTGTTGGTAAATATCAATTTGATTATCACTTACTGAACTCGTAATTAAGGGGCATATTACCAAGGGCACTCTCGCCGCTTTAGCGGGATTTTTTCCCGCTAAAGCGGCGATAAAACTATCGCCCTATGATCAAGCTGTCACTAACTACTGTTAACGACAGTTTCCATGAGTTAGCAACAGAAAAAAATATCGCAAAGCACGGAAGAGATAAATATCGCTAATGATATGCGAGGTAGGCGTACCCTCGCTAAATTTTACTAAAAATGTCGCTAAAACGCTATTGCACTATTAACAACTATCGCATGGACATGCTTAGCGACAAAAAAAATCCCGCTAAGACCCCTTAGCTGGAGAAAAATAAGAACTGCTAAAACCAGTTCTAAAAAAGCAAAACTGGAGATAAAAATATCAAATAAAAGGAGACATAGCCAAGCCCAGCCCCACCACAAAGCTGAGGACCTGCAGACGCCATGGAGGCAGTAATCATACAGCTTGGAGTCCCACAAATGCCACAGCCCCCACCACCACCACCACCACCGCCTCCACCACCACCGCCTCGAGGACCACCACCAAGGCAGCGCCAAAGACAACGGCGACCAATGCGCACACGACTTGTCCTTGGAGATCTACAACCCCAGGATTTCATAGCCCACTACAGGCTCAAACGGACATCCATTGACTACATACTGAACCACCAACCCAGCGGATAACCAATATCCCCCCGCAAACAAAGCTACTGGCTGTGCTGCATTTCCTGGCCTCAGGGACATTTCAACCCACAACATCCAGAGTGGGTGGAGTCTCACAGGCAGCCTTTTCAAGATTCCTGCCAATTGTGTTGGATGGCATAATCAGCCTGATACCCCAGGAACTACACTTCCCCAACACCGTGCGTGAACAGCTCCTGGCCAAGCAGGGTTTCCACGCCATAGCTGGATTCCCACAAGTACTGGGTGCAATAGACTGCACACATATCCGATTAGTGCCACCGGCGGACAGTGCACACAAATATAGAAACCGAAAGCCCACTCACTCAATGAATGTGCAGGCAATAGTGGACCACCGTGGAATGTTCACTAATGTCATTGCAAAGTTCCCAGGGAGTGTGCATGATTCGTATATTTTCCAGCAGTCAGTCATCAACCAGTGCTTCCAGGATGGAAGATATGGGAATGCAGTCCTAGTTGGTAAGTAGTAATCCAACATACCACTTGCATCTGCAGCACATACATGCAAAACAGAAATGTTCCAATGTCAATGTCACAATACCACATACAAGTGGTCATATTTACAAGAACTGGCGCATTCATGCAAATCAGCAGGGATGCACCAGTTATTGTGCGCCACAGCTCCGCCATCATGGATGCGCCGCATTTACAATGCGGCGCACCATGGTGCAAACACGGCACAGATGCGTGATGCATCTGTGCCGTAAAAGTGACGCATTGCTGGAGTTGCGTCGCAAGCGTGACGCAGCTCCAGCAATGCTCTTGGGGCCCTATCTAGTTAATGCTGCATCAAGCCTTGCGCCTGCTTCAGGCAGGCGCAGGGTTTTGACGCAGCATGGGCCTAAAAGTAACTGAGTGAAATCTTGTAGATTCCACACAGCCACTTTTAGGAGACGTTCCTGCACCGGAACGCCCCCCCCCCCCTGCACAAGAACGCCTACATGTGGCGCAGGGCATTACAACGTGACATATCTCCCAGATGCGTCATGTTGTAAGTACCCCCGCACCATGGAGCAGGATTTGCGCCGCCGCTGCGTCACAAAAGTGACGCAGCGGTGGCGTAAATGAGACGTAAGGGGCTTGTAAATCTGCCCCAAGATGTCCAAAAACATCACCCCACACCAGACACATTAACACCATGAACTGTGGGCACTGGAGCCAGATACATAGACCAAAATCACAGCAAGTTGTACACCCCTGTCCCCCTCCCCAAAGTTACAAGATGTGTGAAACATGCATGTGTGAGGGAGAAACATCACTCACAAACAAACTTGTGACACAACTTCCACTGTGCATGTCTTGTGCTGGACAGGCAGGATGAATACCACAGGAGAGACTGACATGTTGCCATTTAGTGTGAAAGTGTAGTACTGCTCCATGTCACTTACCGTCAGTGACCCAGTAGCACACTACAATGTGTGCTAACTTGCAAAGGCTGCATGAACTAGCTGAGTTCTTCCACACAAAAATCGAGAAGATCCTAAACACCCTGCCCCAGCCCAGGCTATCTCAGGACAATGGCAAGCAGACCGTGGGAACTCAGGCCAGAGAGACCGCTTTCGATCTTGACACCTTTGGCCCAGTATCAGTGAGCGAGGTCGCCAAAACCTTATCTTCGATTAAAAGTGGTTCCCCCATGGACCCTGTTCCCATGAAGTTCCTCAAACAGGTAACAGCGTCCATTGCAGCTCCCGTGACAGACCTAATGAACGCCTCTTTTATCCAGGGTGTGGTGCCACCCACTTGGAAAATGGCAGTTGTTAAGGCTCTTTTAAAAAAAAACAATCTGGACCCCACAGACCTGTCGAACTTTAGGCCCATGTTGATTCGACGGCTGGCTGAGGTAGGGGTGTCTGGGGTGGCCCTGCAGTGGCTGAGATCTTTTCTCTCGGATCGAACTTACCAGGTCTCGGATGGCTCTGAGAGATCCAAATCAATTCCCCTCCAGTGTGGAGTGCCACAGGGCTCTTCGCTGAGCCCTACATTATTCAATGTTTACATGGCCCCCCTGGAGGACGTAGTATCCCCATATGACATCAAAATTGTCAGCTACGCTGACGATACGCAGCTAGTGGTTTCCTTATCCCATCTGGCCGACAATCCGGACACCTTGAACTCCTGCCTGGCGGATGTTCATACTTGGATGGGAGAATCCTCCCTCAAGTTAAACGGCTCAAAGACGGAAATACTGCTGCTGGGGAGTAAAACTACTGTTTTCCCTTCGCTCAGCTGGCCGGGATGTATGGGCGATCCCCCGGCCCCCAAAGAAGCGATTAAGAGCCTTGGAGTCTGGCTAGAACCAGACTTGTCATTTCGCACCCAAGCTAAGAAAACAGCAGGAGTGTGTTATGCCCTGCTTAGGTCGGCTCGGAAAATCTTCCCTCTCCTACCGTTAACATCGAGGAAGTTGCTGATTCAGGGTCTTATAACATCTAGACTCGATTATAGCAACACCATTTTTTTGGGCGCCCCTGAATCTACCTTCAAGACCCTTCAACAGGTCCAAAATGCAGCGGCAAGGCTGCTTATGGATATTCCGAGGACGCAATCAGCGAAACCGGCATTGAAGGCGCTGCATTGGCTCCCTGTGCGGGAGAGAGTGACTTTTAAGGCACTTTGCACTGCCCATAAAATTCTCTCAGGTAAAGGCCCCCTCATTTTAAAAAACCTAGTTACTCCATACAAAGCAAGCAGAACGCTGCGATCGGAGAGGAAACATCTCTTGCTAGTTCCTAGAGTTAAAAAGGCCCGCACGGGCGGGAGAAGATTCTCATTTAATACGGCAAAGCTTTGGAACTCGCTCCCTCTAAAACTGCGCGCTGAGCCTTGCACACTGCGTTTCCGCAAAGGTCTTAAAACCTTTTTGTTTCCTGTATAATACGTTAATTCTGTCCCCCACTACCATCGGATGTTGTCTGGAAAGCGCCGGGATGCCCAAGGGTAGCTGCGCGCTATATAAGATTTTAAATAAAATAATGAAGGACGCTGAGGCCTGCGAGGCAGATGCAGACCACCTGGTACACCTCTAGGTATATGGAGACTGACCCTCAAATATGGAGCTGATACAGGACTGTTTCCTCATTACATTGTTATTTTCATTGGTCACAACATAACACAGTAATACTGCAATCTACGGCAGTACATACTTGAAAAACAAGAGACGTCAGTGGATAATACAGCACGGGCATGCACAAAAACAAAAGGTTCATACCTTATATTATTTCTTGCATTCTAACATAGGTGTCGCATCAACCACGGTTTACAATTAACTATGGAAAGTAGTGACTCGTAGAAGAATGTTTGGTGACACTTACAGGTGATGGAGGAGAAAGGAAACTCAGCAGTGGACCCCAGTTGTACTTGGGTTTAGGCGTCATTGGCATTTCCCCAGCATAAGTTGACAGGGTCCCTACAGTAATCCAAGTCTTCCAGCCAGCACTCCATACCTGGCTTCGCCCTAGTATCCCATGTAAATAAGATGTGGCGTAGATCCAGTCTGAGAGCAATTCTGACCAACATGGACACCGTCCCCTTAATGTGCAGAGTATGATGAAGTAGCCAAACCAGGGGCGTACACGGCAACTGCAAACCCATCGTGGTGTGCAAGTATCTCAATACTACCTCCTAGTATAGATGACCAGGAATACAGCCCCAGGACAAAGTAATAAAGACTGCCCCGATTGTACACAGCACTTGCAAAGATCATTTCCCCTGAGACCCATTCTATGGGGCTCAACAGGTGGGTGGCATGTTTGGTGCACAAATTGTAAAATTAATTACCAGAAAGTTGCCATTGGGGGTGACGCAGAGTGTCAGCTGGCACACTTCGCTGTTGCTAGCGCCTCCGGGCTTGTAATTCCCCCCGCTGCCTCCCGTGCCGCACCGCCCCCTGGATCCCATTTGCTGTCCTCGCCACCCTCCTCCTTCCTCCCAGCGGACCCCTCCTCCCCTTATTTGGCAGCCGCTGTGCGGTGGAGACAGCGACCCTTGACCCTTGGATAGGTCGGTTACCCACTGCTGCATCTCCGCCTGCCCTGTCCGCTCTTTCAGCTTTGCCCCTTCCTCAGATCGACGCTTATTCACCTGCATCATTGCTGCCTGGCCCCCTTGACTGCCTGTGCCCCTTGCCTTCTGTGTCCCCATGTGCCTGCCCTCATCCCTTCTTATTTTGTACCCCGTGTGAGTGTTGACTGGTATTAATTTTCATATACTATTGCTCCTTTGCTGTCGCGCAGCGGACGCACCGCTGTCGTGCCAAAGGCGCTACAAAGGTAAGCCCGTCTGTGCCGTCCGCACATGGACCGCGCCCAGCGCCAGGACTCCTGGACCTCAATGACACAAGCCCACCGGTCTTAACTACGACGACGCCACTCTCCATGCACTCAACGTCAGCTGGAACCCCACCTGCCACCAAGCCAGCCCAAAACGCACACACGGACCCTTCACCTGCCAAGCCTGCAAGTTCACCTGCCTCCAGACCAGCACCGCATCCGCCAGGCCAGGCCCTAGCAACAACCACCTCAAGTGTGTCGTATTTTGACGATGGCTGGGTTAGCGCTTAGCTTTGCTACACGATTCCCGCTTAAATTAGCTATACGTAGAAACGCCATTTTGTATGTGTTGGCGGCCATCTTAGATCATGAACGGCCTCGTGGCCGGCGTACCCTTTAGTCCGTTGTCCGTTCCACTGACCACTTTAGTCTGCCCAGCAACAGGCTATTTTTAGTACTGGTCAAGCCACACATGCGCAGTTCACACTGACCAGTCGTTCCTCAGGAATGTGCCACAAACTGACCAGTGGGTTTGAAACCCTCCAATGAGCTGGCAGTATTCCAAAATATGCCCTTATATGTACATAATGTTCTGTAACTTCGTGCCGCGTGTACGTTTTATTACCTGTAGAATCATATAAAGGAAGGGTCACACCGATGTTCGGTGTGATACCTCTTGCATTACCGAAGGGTGCTGTTTGAGTGTACCACCACCCCATGGGGTCTTAATAAACTTGTTCTTTGACTTTTACAGTTTCCGTGCCAACAGTTCTTGAATGTAAGTGGGTTATCTTCGGAACATGTAGGCCTTGGGAACCCTGATTACTTCAAATTGGCGACCACGAAGGGACTCATCGGCGACTCGGATGCCCGAAGGAGAGGTCGTGACGAAGGCTTGGAAACTCGCCATGGACGCGCGCTGCCACGAGTGACCCGAGTCTTGGCTGCCACAGTGTTTTTTCCTTTCCTTCCGATCTGACCTTCCAGGTGGCGCCGGTCTCCGACTGAGTTTTCGAGTGTCCGCATCGCTGAGAAAGTGCCGTTTGGCTGATTTGGCTTACAAGACCTTGGCAGTTGGAATCTGGACATTTGAGAATTTGGGTAAGCTTTGTGTTCGGTAAGGTAGTCTTCGGACGCTTACTGAAGTTCTATGATTTGTGTTCGGTAAGGTAGTCTTCGGACGCTTACTGAAATTCTGTGATTTGTGATCGGTAAGGTAGTCCTCGGACGCTTGCCGAAGTCCTACGTTTTGATTTGAGTTAGCTAATATTGTGAATTTGTGATCTTTGAACTTATATGTGTAGTGCACTTCACATAGGCAGGCATGTAGAGATGTTTCTCTAACTTTCTTTTTTTTCCTCTGAGCGGCACAGTTGTGTGAAGTACTGTAAGTGCCATTTTATACGGTGTCACGCTTTCGTGATACTTTTTGAACATGCCTGTTTTCAGCACACTCCGAGGGATGTGCTGTCTTGGAGAAGGTACCTCAATTAGGTTAGCGGAAGCACAGCCGGCTCCCCCAGAGGGAACACCAAATCGTGAGATGTACATCAAACATGGCCTTCCCCCTATTATGTACAGCAAATTATGGCATAAGTATACAAAGGCCGATCCTGAATTGCAATGGCCTCTACATGGGTCGTTCGATTTACGTAAAGTACAGTTTGTAGAGCAATGTTTGTTTCAACGCAGGTCTAGACAAAATATGTTTGATTGCGTGCGTATGTGGGAGAAAGCGGTGCGCGAGCGAATGAAGCGTGAGGTTGCCTTGGCGGACAAAGAGCAGCGCAAGGCTGCTCGGGATAAGGCTTTACAGCTTGAGGAAAAGGAGGCTCAGGAGAAGAAAGAAAGGGAGGAACGGGAACGTAAATTGCAGACGGCTGGTCAATTTCCTATCCGCCGACCACTCTATCCTGTCCTTAATAATGAAATTGATGATTTTTCTTTGTTAGATCGGTCACCGCCTCCGTATGTTTCGCCGACGGCTCCGGCTGCGGATTCAGAGGACGATGGACAGGATAAGTCGGATCACAAGGGTATATCCGCTCTCAGGTTTACTACGGCGAGGTCCGCTCATTTGCGTAGTTGGGCTCGTAAAGTGAATAAGAATTGTGTTTCTCAGGAGCAGTTGCTAACAGAAAAGAAAGCGTGGTCGGATCTTGAATTAATGTATTTTCTGTCTAGTTTGGCGGATGAAGTTGTAGGCGCGTATCGTGACCTTTCAGACACGTTAGAGCCTAAATCGTTGTCAGTGTATCGTGAGAATTTGGCTAAAGGTGATTTTGATCTTTCAGATGTTGACGACCTATTCAAGCAACTGATCAAGCTGCGGGATGAGACAGCCGGATTGCGGGAGGAGCGAAAAAGGAGGCAAAAGGAGTCCGAATCGGAAAATAATGGGCAGATTAAGGAGTGTTCTCTCCGTGGTTCAGATAAGAGTTCTGCACTGCATGTTATGCCTATGCGTGAAGCCGCGCCTTTGTATGTTCCACCAAAAGGGGAAGGTACAGATGATGATAAATCATCAAAGGATGCGAAAGGGTATTTTGTGTATAACTGGGTATATACGCCTTGGAATAGAGCAGATGTTATGGCATTGAAAAATTCTTTACCTGATCTTCGAAAAAACCCGGCGGCATTTTATGAAGGGGTGGAAGGGGCTATTTCATCTTGTGTGATGACTCTTGTGGATATAGATTTGTTTTTTGGGTTAATTCTACCACCTGATATGTGGAGGCAAATTCGTAAAAATAATGATGAAACGATATTGGGGGGCACCTGGAAAGAAATTAATGCTGCGGATTTAGACAGGGAACCAGCATGTAAGCCTTGCCAGTTAATTCTAGACCTCCCGGCAGCTATTCTGACTAAATTAAAGACGCTTGTTCCCTCTAAAAAGATTGATTGGACTATGTTGACGTCGTGCAAACAGAAAGCCGATGAAACGGTCTCGGATTTCTTTACACGCTTTGAGGAAGCATTTCATGATTACAGTGGTCAATCTTTGACAGACGATACGGGCCGGCATTTGTTTGTAGATAAGTATGTGGCTAATCTCCTACCGGAGATTGCGAAACGATTGAAGTCGAGTGAAAGTTCCTGGGCCACGGCGACCCCTGCGTCTTTGTTAACTATGGCTCAGTATTATGAGCGGCAGGAATTGGAGGCTAAAGAAAGTGTAGAGAAAAAGGCGAAGGAATTGAAAACGAAGGTGATGTTGGCGCAGGTTCGGGGAACACAGGGTAGAGGGAATGATAGAGGTAGACGGGGTGGAGGAAATACGTCGTATGGTCGTACGGACATAGCGGAGGATCAATGTGCTTATTGTAAGGAGTTTGGGCATTGGGCCGAAGATTGTCCGGTACTTCGTGAGCAGCGTAGTCAGCGTGGTCGAGGAGGTGGAAGGTCAAGAGGAGGTTATACGGGAGTGAGAGGTGGCGGAGGTGATCGTGGAAAGGTTGAGGAGAGGGGCCGTGGCCAGGATGAGCGAAATACGTTTGATAGGCGGAATCAATATCAGATTTCGGAGGGAGAGAATGTGGAACACCAGGATTATGTGCATGCATAGGACTGCGTAGGATGGGGTAAGGAATCAGTTGAAGTACCGGTAGATCAGCAGGGTCCATATGTAACAGCGGGTATTCTGGGTTCTACTGATCAATTTCTAGTCGACACAGGAGCTACACGTAGCGCTTTGTCGAAAAACTTGGTTCCGAGGGCTCCCCTGTCTGGCGAAATGATTACATGTGTAGGGTTTGATGGCACACCCTCCCCCAGCCCATTGTCTAAGCCCCTTGCACTATGTCTTGACAAGTACTTTAGTTTTGGTCAATTTTTGTTATCACCTCATACCCCAGACAATATCCTGGGTATTGACTTGCTTAAATATTTTCGAGCGACAATACGTTGCGCTCCGGAGGGAGTGCGGGTTATCCTGAATGACAATTATCCTGACCCCGACAGGTTTTACGCAATCTCAGATATTTCAGCTTTGGCCTCTCTCCCGCACACGTTATGGGCGATCTCAGATACGGATGTGGGAGAGATGCGTATTCCACCGATACATATTACTGTTAAGGAGGGGGCCCCTCTACCACGTGTGCCACAGTATAAGATTTCGAGAGAAGGTGAAATTGCATTGACACATATTGTTCAGGATTTGATTTCTGTAGGGGTTGTGGAGGAGGTCCCTTATAATGTTTGCAACAGTCCTATTCTTCCGATTCTTAAGAGAGACGCTGACGGCAAAATCTATCGATTTATTATTGATTTGCGAGAGATCAACAAAATTGTCATTCCTCAATGCCCGGTGGTGTCCGATATTACGACCTTGCTTACTTTGGTTCCACCAACGGCCACCACGTTTAGTGTAATTGATTTAAAGAATGCGTTCTTTTCCATCCCTGTTCATCCTGATAGCAGATACCTGTTTGGCTTTACGCTAAATAATAAATCGTATAGATTTTGTCGTGTTCCCCAGGGATATACTGAAAGTCCTAGCATCTATAGTCAGGCTTTGAAAAGGCAGTTGGATTCCTTTAAATTGCAGTCTGGCGTTGCTCTTATCCAGTACGTGGATGACCTTCTGCTGGCTGCCGACTCTTATGCACAATGTGAACAGAGTACACTTGCGTTGCTTTCCTTTTTGGCACAGAATAATCATAAGGTTTCGTAGAAGAAGCTTCAATACTGTAGACCTCAGGTGACCTACCTCGGTCATCTGTTGTCTAAGGAGGGGCGTGCATTAACATCTGATCGAATTCAAGCAATTTTAGACACACCAGTCCCCCGCACGCAGAGAGATGTACGTGCCTTCATAGGGTTGACGTCCTTCTGTAGACAATGGATCATGGGTTTTTCACATATCATAAAACCTTTGCTAGCGTTACTGTCCAAAGCTACACCAATGCCCCTTGAGTGGACAGATGAATGTCAGAAGGCTTTTGAACAGTTGAGGCAGGCCCTTTGTTCCGCACCCGTGTTGGGCACACCAGATTATACGAAACTTTTCACATTGTACGTGCACGAGAATGATGGGTGCGCGTTGTCAGTATTAGTGCAATTACACGGGGATAAGCAGAGACCATGTGCATACTTCTCTGCCGTTCTGGATCCTGTAGCACGAGGGTTGCCTGGGTGCTTTCGAGCGGTAGCAGCAACAGCAGTGGCCATACGACAGAGTGAGGGAATAGTGTTATCACATAAACTGTTGGTATTAGTTCCTCACGCAGTAGATGCCTTGCTAAACCAAACAAAGACCCAATACCTCACAAGTGCACGGCTAACAGGATATGAGCTGACACTTTTGGCGCCACATATTACACTGAAAAGATGCGCTACTTTGAACCCTGCCACTTTATTGCCCTATCCGGCTGAGGAGGGTCAGGAAGAAAAACATCATGATTGTGTTTTCCTGACCGAGGAACAGACAAAGGGTCGTGTCGACTTACAGGATGTCCCACTTCCAGATGTGGATGGGGAACTGTGGGTTGATGGATCGTGTTTAAGGCTGCCAGATGGTACGACTTCCGCAGCCTATGCGATCACGACACTTAAGACAGTGGTAGAAACAGCTAGGATACCACAAAAGTCGGCTCAGGCAGCAGAGCTGATAGCCTTAACAAGAGCCTGCGAACTGAGTGCTGGTTTATGTGTGAACATATACACGGACAGCCGGTACGCCTTTGGAGTGGCACATGACTTTGGGCTACTCTGGAGAGAACGTGGGTTTTTGACGTCTCACGGAGAGCACATTATGCATGGAGAACTAGTGCGTGATCTCCTAAATGCGCTGCTAGGCCCAAAGAAAGTAGCGATAGTAAAATGCAGTGCCCACAAAAAGATTACGGATAAAGTGGGTCAAGGAAATGCCTTTGCAGACAGCATAGCAAGACAAACGGCTATGTCCCGAACTAGCTCCCCCATGTATGTGGTACAATCGCAGGCTGAGCGATGGAGTGATGCTAGAGCAGAAATATTAGACATTCAAAAATCAGCTACTGAATCTGAACTTGCGGCATGGGCAGCAGACGGGGTACTAGATGACGAGGGTTGTTGGAGAAGCAAAGACATGGAAAAGTGGAAATTGCCTGCAGCTTACTTGCAGGCGATGGTCCAGATGACACATGGACTGGCGCATGTCGGAGCTCTTGCAATCACTCGGCTCTTAACACGAGTTTGGGAACATCCCGAGATTGCTAATACTGCAAAGAGAGTAGTGCAGACCTGCCTGGTATGTTTGCAACACAATCCTGGAAAGGGGACCCATACTCCGAAAGGAGGGTTCGTTCCACCTTCTGCACCATTTGAGGTACTCCAAATGGATTACATCCAACTTGAGCGTTGCAATAACCTGAAGTACGTCCTAGTGGTGGTATGTGCTTTTAGCAAATGGGTTGAGGCCTACCCCACGAAAGACAACACGGCTTTGACAACAGCTAAGGTGTTGCTTAAGGAATTCTTTCCTCGCTTTGGAGTTTGCAAATTTCTGTGGAGCGATACTGGGCCTCATTTTGTTGGAAAGATTGTGGAATATGTACTGAAGGGGTTAGGGATTCAGCAGAGGTTCCACGCTGTATTCCACCCTCAGTCAGCAGGTCTGGTCGAGCGGTACAATGCAACGTTGAAGCTTAAGCTGGCCAAAATTGTGGCGTCTACATCGTTGAAGTGGCCAGATGCTTTGCCGCTAGCACTACTCTCTCTTAGATCAGTACCCCACTCACGAACTGGCCTTACGCCCTATGAGGTGGTGTTTGGGCGCCCTATGAATATCTGGGGGGTGCCCAAGCCGCGATTAATACATGATGTGCCTTGTGTTATGATGAATGATTATTTGGCACGATTAACAAATGATTTGCTCTCTATTCATCAACAGGTTCGAGAAGCGCTCCCTGACAACTCTACTGGAGAGGGCCATGATCTCCGCCCTGGTGACCACGTGATGATTCGCTCGTTTGAGAGAGCAAGCAGTCTGGAGCCCAGGTGGAAGGGCCCCAAACAGGTCCTCCTTGTAACCCGCACCGTCGTACGAGTGACCAACAGGAAGCGGTGGGTGCATTCGACACATTGTCGCCGTGTCTCTCCGGACCTGGTGACTCCTGCTGTGCTGACCGACTACAAAGAGATTTTGGAGAAAGAAAAGAGCCCAGCTGTGACGTCGGCCGAAGTTGAGGGAGCCTTCCCGGACCACACTGTTGCCGGACGAGAACGCTACAACTTGCGTCCTCGATAAGAAGATTTTTGTATTTTTAATGACTGGTTGGTTACCGCTCCAGGTTTGTAAAACGGAAACCGGGAATTCCAAGGGGGGGGATCAGTTCTGCCAGTGTAGTGACACCCGTCTTGGCCCGGAGAAGAAAACAACGGCTACCTCGGAGTTCAGCACCACATTTTTTCTTTTTAGGTATACACGCATGTGTATGTGCAACTTTGTGACTAAATCGAATTATTGAGACTCAGCAAAGGTTTTCAGAACTATGGCATTATCAGCAGTACGAGATAAGAGACTCTTGGGTGCCATTCTCTTTGTCCTGACTATTGTAGTGATTGCGGTAATAGCCTGGGTAGTCGAAATTGTGGTACCTGCACGTGAACATTTGCTGCCGACTACCCCGGCTCCATCTGAACATTTCCATTTCACCCTGCCTTATCATGAAGAACGGCACCGACAGACTTATCTGAACAATAGTTTTATTCAGATTCTTCATCATACACACAATATGACAAATACTTCAAATTGCTGGGTGTGTGGGATGTTGCCTGGGCATCAGAAGAAAGGGGGTACTCCACTCATCCCTCTCCCGTTTTCACATAATGGGTCCTGTAATGCATTTTATACTCTCCTCTTTACTTTGAGATGGCCCACAAAAGGGGGAGTGCTTTTTCGTTTGAATAAATTGTGTCATCATGATCGGGATGGGTATCCACAAGCTGAGGGTACTCGATTTGAATATGAGGAGTACCGCCCTGACAATGTGTCTGCTTCACGAATGTATAGCAACCAGCGGAATGTCAATGTATCGAATGCACATGTTATCAACGTTATCGCTACCAAAGCAGACCTATGTATACGTAATAAAGGTGTAATTTCTGTTGGAAGAAGTGAATGTAACACTACACTTACGTTTGATAGTCCTACTGGTATATCGTTTGTCACCTCCCGAAATACTTACTTCATCTGTGGAACGAAGGGTTATCATCAGCTTCCTTTGGGATGGTCAGGCACTTGCTACGTGTCTTTTGTATTGCCGCCTGTATTCATTGCCCCACCCATGTATCACAACAACTACATCCTCTATCACGACTTTGTTTTAAATCGTGATAAACGCTCCCTTGTCTTGGACGATGTTGACCAAACGGACACTACCTTGCAACAATATGTGGACTTCAATTTGGGTTTGTTCTCTTTCGTTGGGGCAGCTTTGAACAGTCGAAAGATCCGACGACTAACTCGTGTTGTTGAGGCTGTGGCTAATGATACCGCAATTGCACTTGGAAATATCACTGAAGAAGTACAGATTTCTAGAATTGTTGCGCTTCAGAATCTCATGGTTCTGGATGTAGTGTTAGCTGATCGTGGGGGGGCATGTAGAATCATCGGAAGTAGCTGTTGCGTTTACATATCTGATAATTCACCTTCTGTATATGATGCTATCACTAAACTACATAAGATAGCGGCTGAAATACATCCCGATAATGGTACTTGGACTCTGTCAGGATGGTTCTGGTCAATACTCACCACCTGGGGATGGAAACTGTTAACGATTCTATGTATTATTGTGGGAATTCTGTTTTACATTTGCTTATGTATCCAGTGTGGCCCAGTTTTTTGTTCTATGTGCTTGTCAGTTTGTGTACCCTCGAGACAAGCTCTTGCTCATGACAAAATGATGCTTCATAAAGAAGTAACACAAATAATGCTAATTGACATAGAAGATGAACACCCTGACTATGTCCACTATGAGGTAGCTTCAGCTAAACGCTAAAAGGGTCGTCTGTCGTATTTTGACGATGGCTGGGTTAGCGCTTAGCTTTGCTACACGATTCCTGCTTAAATTAGCTATACGTAGAAACGCCATTTTGTATGTGTTGGCGGCCATCTTAGATCATGAACGGCCTCGTGGCCGGCGTACCCTTTAGTCCGTTGTCCGTTCCACTGACCACTTTAGTCTGCCCAGCAACAGGCTATTTTTAGTACTGGTCAAGCCACACATGCGCAGTTCACACTGACCAGTCGTTCCTCAGGAATGTGCCACAAACTGACCAGTGGGTTTGAAACCCTCCAATGAGCTGGCAGTATTCCAAAATATGCCCTTATATGTACATAATGTTCTGTAACTTCGTGCCGCGTGTACGTTTTATTACCTGTAGAATCATATAAAGGAAGGGTCACACCGATGTTCGGTGTGATACCTCTTGCATTACCGAAGGGTGCTGTTTGAGTGTACCACCACCCCATGGGGTCTTAATAAACTTGTTCTTTGACTTTTACAGTTTCCGTGCCAACAGTTCTTGAATGTAAGTGGGTTATCTTCGGAACATGTAGGCCTTGGGAACCCTGATTACTTCAAGTGCATCCTGCTCAACACCCGCTCCGTCCACAGGCACACTGTTGAACTCTGGAATCTCCTCGACACAACATCACCAGATGTTGCCTTGCTCACAGAAAACTGGATGAACGCCTCCTCAGCCATAGCCATTCCGGATGGCTATAAGATCACTCAGAGGGACTGCATCAACCAAACCGGAGGTGCCATCGCCATCATCCACAGAAACACCATCCGCATCATGACCAACTCTGAAGACACCCTCACTGCTGCCGAGCACCTTCACTTCCAGATACACACCGACCCCAACACCACCCTCAGAGGCACTCTCATCTACAGACCCCTGTGACCACGCACACAATTCTGCGAACCCATCGCAGACTTCGTCAGCCCGCACGGCCAAACCCCCTCAGAGTACATCCTCCTTGGGGACCTCAACTTCCACCTGGAGAACAACAATGACAAAAACACCACCACCACCCTGCTGGACAACCTCACCAACCTCGGACTCAAGCAACTGGTGAACACCCCCACCCACTATGCCGGCCACATGCTTGACCCCGTCTTCTCCTCCAGCAAGCACATCTCCTTCAGCCACTCCACCGTACTACACTGGACAGAACACAGCTGCGTCCACTTCTACTTCAGGAGAAACACAACCCACCACCACCTGCAACAGGTTCCCCATAGAAGCTGGAGCAAGATCACTGCTGACCAGCTCACCACCTCCCTTAGCTAGAACCCTCCCACCAACACGACAGACCCCAACGAAGCTGGTCGCAACCTCACACTGTGGCTCAACAACTGCGCAAATGACCTTGCACTGCTGAAGTATCCTCCCAGCAGACCTGGCAGCAACAAAGCCTCTTTGTTCACCAACAAACTCAAAAACCAAAGAAAACCTGCAGCACTCTCGAGAAAGCCTGGCGCCATGACCACTCAACAGGAAACATGACAGCCCTCAAGAACGCCGTCCGTGAACAACACCAGCTGATCCGAAACATCAAAAGGATTACATTCACAGAACTACTAGACAAACAACACCCACAACAGCAAGGAACTCTTCAGCATTGTCAAAGAGCTCTCCAACCACAGCGCCTGCAACAACGACATCACACCCTCGCAAGACCTCTGCGACTTACTTGCCTCGTTCTTCCACCGGAAGATCGCCGACATACACAACAGCTTCAGCGCACAGACCACGCAGCAAACCACCGAACCTGCCCCACCCACCACCACCTTCTGCACCTGGACCTCGGTCAGCTCCGAAGACACCACCCGCATGATGAACACCATCCACTCCGGCTCTCCAACCGACCCCTGTCCACAACACATCTTTAACAAAGCCTACTCCATCATCGCACCCAAAAGGACCTAGCTTAGGACACCCCCCGCGCCGCACGGCCACCAGCTGCTGCGTGTGCCTCCCGCCTGCCTGCCTCGCTGCCCCTGCCGCCGCCGTGTGACCACGCCCCCTGACACCGAGCGGCGTGGTCTCCTGCGTGATAGCACTGTGCTCGCCAGTTCTACAGGCTCCTGTACCCCGTTCTCCTGCTGTGTGCCCCCCTGCCTGTTAATTACCAATCAATAAATATAGACGAAATCAAATCTATATTTTGGAAAGACTTGTCCAGCCGGACAGGGGTCCTTCAGGTTTACTGAATAAACAGAAATTACATAAGTAGAACAAGCATACCTTCCACAAAACCCCAGTGTGGTACACAAGCCTGTGCCCAACACTTGCGGGGTGATTACTGTTGGTGAGAATAGGAAAGGTTTGAAGGCAAAAAACAAGCGTTTTTCTGTTTACAAATACAATGTGCAGAAAATATCAATTAGCACCGTTACAACAATCTATACAATCAAACATCTGTATAGGGTGCATGAGCAAGTCGACGGCGTTTCGGTTCCCCTACAGGGTTATGGGAACCATCATCAGGACAGACAGTTATATTGCCTTTTTCATTACGCCATGGGAACATCGTCTTGACCGCCCTTATCGGCTTACCCTGGCGTCGACCGGTTACGATTCTGTAACGCGGTAACTACAGCCTGAACTGGGGCTGCAGAATCGAACTACATGAGTATTAACTCGTACGGAATGCTATGCCACGCACTGCCTCGGCAAATTAAGGTTTAATGAAAGTTTATTACACTCATATGAGGTGAGGCTGCGTCGCCCAAAAGCCATGGCAAATGAATGAGACAGTCTGAGGAATTCAGAAGGCTGGCGCCTTATATACATTTCAGACTTACACAGTAAGCATAAATGAAAGGGGCAGTCTTGGCTCCTGTGAGCACACAAAATTACCAAATATGGACATACAAGTTCTCTTTGTTCAACCAAGTGGGAGGAGCTAACAGTTTCAGAACGTAGTGAACACATTCCTATGTAAAACTAATCAGTAACAGCTGCAGACTCTACCAGGCATTTCTGAGCATGCGTGAAAGTGGAGGAGGCTAAATATATCCTGTTACTAGGCAGACTTCAGGCACAGCTAAAAGGAAGGTAGGACAAAGCACATAGTGAGCACATGGCAGCACATGGAAGACAAGATGGCCTCCAGAAACTAAAATGGCTTCTAAAAAGCGGATAAGATAACTTCTAAATGCAAGATGGCTTCTGCCAACGCTAACCCATTTCTGCTAATTTACAACAGACGGCCGTTTTAGCGTTCGCTGAAGACATCCGTATGATCCAGTAGGAACATAGAAAACAGGTGCTCATTAATTTGCACATAATTACATCAAGGTCCTAATTCATTGCTAGATAAGCATTTCCATTCTAAACATTTCAGCAAGGGTATGACCAGGAATACTAAAGAACTGGACATTAGGTCATAAACATACATACAAACAGTAGGAGAAAGTAATGACCACTATTACAGAGAAAATGAGCAATTTCACAACCCTAAGCAATAGCAAATCCTAAAACCTTTCAGAAAACACTATATTCTCATGTGAAACAGTGGCAATGCAATCCTTCAATGCTCTCAAGTTGAATAGGGATACTCTTCCACAGAGAATGAACTTCTATTCTACCTGTACTAAACAGAATACTACTCTAAAATACTGCAAGCAAGATAATAAAAATTAATTCCACAACACCCAGTAATTAACTGTTCAGGAATCGCTTATATGATCACGACTTATGCCCAGAGTCCAATTCCAAGTCTCTCTGGCAGACTTTTATTGTTCATCGAATCTCCTCTTCCATCACTGCATGGGCCTCTTCATTTCAGGCCTTCCATGGAAATGTGTCTCAGCATCCGTTGGAGTGCCCTTTTGGCAAACACTCACAGTTCAGACGAAAGTCTCAATGTCTCAAGGCAGTGCACTGGTGTCTCTCATCTGCGGCAGACACTTACGGCAGACACTACAAATGATGTGCTCTTCGTGATCAAGGGCACAAAGCATCTCGTGCAGATCCAAACACTATTGAGAAACAACTTTAGCAAGATCAGCAGCACTTTCAGACTCCAACACTCCTTGTTCAGTGTCAGAGGACGCTCAAGCTGCTCTTTCATGGGCACCAGAATGTAGTGCCTCTTGCCAATCTCAAATTCTCCATTGCACTGCACTTCCATTGGAATAAAGGGAAAAAGGGAACGGCGTGGCCAACTCAGACCAAGGCTCAGGCCAAGACTCGGGCAAAACTTGGGCAAAAGGGCTCAGACCAAAGGACTCAAGGGGCTCAGGCCAAAACTCAGGCCAAGGGGCTCAAGGGGCTGTACACTGTCAGAGGCTGCCAGTACATAACAGGTAGCTTTTTGCCCTTTTCTGAAACTTTTCATTCTGTTGCAAAACCAAAGAGACTCCTTTTCTTCTGTCGTGGAACGCTGGCTGATAAAGCAAACAAAAGAACTTGGAAATACCATTGATGGCGTGCAGATTCCTTACTGGGTGCTGGGACTATAGACCAAAACTTCCTGCTTTCATCTATGGCTGTCAACAATAGGAGTTAGAATTCATCTTGATCATTCGTTCTGCAGGGTGCCACTCTCCCTTTGACTCTGGAACATCCTGCAGAACCTAGTGATGTAGGAGATGTGACATAATTGTTAGTTTCCTTCAATTTTCGTACAAAAAACAATTCAATATTTAACAAGGGGATTGCAATCAGTTGGCCTGCAATCTTCAAGAGAGTGGTCATACGCCCTGGGACTATCATGATCTAAAATACACTGTCATTCTCATAGAATACAAAGACAAAGGCAGTAGGCAAAAACAGTGCTTCTAGCCCCTTCCATTGAGTTTCCATGTGAGAGCATATCTTCTATCATCTAAGGGTAGATAATTACATAAACATTCCATCTGAATAGATGTCCTTACATATAGTGGCATTTTCTAATGGGGTAAACATTTTCCTCAATGAGTAAGTCTAAGTGTTCCTAAATCCCTCATCTAGAACACCTCAAAAGCGAAATCACATAAAACAGATGATCAGGGACATTCAGACAAAGGCTAATTTATCAAAATGTGAAAACATAGAAACTCCTAGTGTTTACATTATTAAAACACATGTGGTCTATCAAAGATTTAAAGCAGCAGAAAAAAGAACTGAGAACCTGATTAGAATGGGCATTACATTTTTTCCCACATTCAAGGATGAACATACAGTGTCTCCTATTGAGATGGGAAACTTTTTTTACTATACTATTAAGTCAGTTAACCAGTCTATCACTAAGCTGACAGTCAGACTGGAAAGCATCAAAAATACAGGCCTAAAGAAAAGTCTTAAGAGAAAGAAACAGTCTGGTCATACAAAAGGGAATTATGCATAATGTGGTTGTTCCTATTACATCTCTGCAGTCTGGGCACAATGCAACATCTGGGGAGAAGCGCTACACCATATACGGTAATCTCAGCTAATGGTCCAGTTCCTTCTTCAAGGGAAAAAATAAAAAATTTAGGTCACCTTTAAAAACAGCCACAAATCTATAATTTCATCCTTAGGTCCAATCAAGGATATGTATATACATCTAGGCCTGCCTGTTCCTTAAGGGAGAAGGGCAGTATGGTGGCTTCCTGTATATCTTTTATTTTACTTCAATACTATCATAGCCAAATTCTAACATTCACTGGTGAGGTGATGTATTTTCATGTAACATTATGTCTGTGAAATTTAGTATCAACGCAAATATTAACCTCGTGGTGTTCGGTGACACATACCGTCATACATGTCTCTTCACAACACAGGCAAATTTGTAATAATATCAAAAAGCAGCAACATGTAACAAAACAACATATCAAACCATCAGATATACATGCAGTATACCAAGCACAAGAAAACATAGATAAATTACAATAGCACATGCAAAGAAGCAGTTGCGCATGCATGCATGCACCCCAAAACCCAAAATCCAGGCCTGCTTAATTTGTCAGGATCAAAAATAAAAATCAAAATTGCACCAAAATTACGCTTTAATTTACTCACACCCCGCTTTTGCCAGGTGATCACCAGTTGCTGGTTATCAAACTGGCAAATAAAACTTACGGTGTCGCTTGTGACGCATAAGATCAGCAAGAACCATTCATAAGGGAAAAAATGTAAAATCATGAAAAAAACACACAAACATTTCTTGTAAAAAAAGTCATAATAAAAACCCATCTTTTTTCAACATACTGCTAACACAGCACATAACATATTAAATCTCAACTGTTAACCAACCATCCTTCTTTTAAAACATGCTACCCACTTTAATATCGACTGTCCAAAAACAAAGTACTTTCACAGACATGCACTGCGTCCCGTGCACCAGTCCATCCTTGAGACCCTTGGAGACCCTTGGCCCTCGAGGTCCTAGGGGGCCTTTAGGCCCTGGGGGGCCTTTAGGCCCTGCTTCTGTTTCCTCTCTCCAAGGCTGGTCAGGAATGCACTTCTCGGAGACAAAGCCCTAATGTAATGAGCTGCAGATGTGGATGTAAAAGCCTTGCGCAAGCCATCTAATGTGCAAGCTTTATTTTCTGCTAGTCAGAGAAGCTTTCACCAAGCAGTCATTGCTCCATCTGTTTTCACTTACTCCTAAACCCCCATCTCACTGACCTTAAGGTCAAACTCTGCCAGGCGAACCTTGCGCACCTTCAGTCCCCCACCTATTTCCTCACTCTAACTGACAAAGCCAGAAACCCTTCCCCACTCTTTCTAAGCTCCAAAAAACAACCCTGTTGAAAAACACATGTTGTATAAATGACTTCTTTTAGGGATAAAATTCATTTAGTCCTATATTTCAAAACATTTACTGTGACCAATTTGCAGAACATAATAACATAGCATACCAACAGTAAATGAAATGTTTGCTACCACCCTATGCAATGGTACTCATTTATCAACCCTACAAAGATGAAAGACAAAATAAGCCCTGCCAAAGGTAGAATCTTCAACTCTGATATTAAACATAAACCTCTGCACCGGGCACAGTGGTTCACTGAGCTATGAAGAACAACCTGGACTAATAACAACCCACAAGTTTGTAATATACACAAATATGCATTCTCTGAAAGCCAGAAACACTGCAAAACTATGGTAAATGACAAGAATGCTGTTAAAAAGTCAATTTTTACTCAATTTCGACTTTTGATTCTGGGGCACTTGAAAATGAAAATCCTACAATTGTATCACATATTAATCATCCTAAGAATGTGCTTTACATGTTGCAAAGAGCGAACATGAGGCATAGGCATGTAATGCCTTAGAAAAATGAGCTGTTACGCCTGCGCCAAGTCAAAACCCGACATGCAAATGTCCTAATTATGCAGTTACACATTACTTAAATCAAATTTTAATTTTAGGAGGTCATAGTATGAGTATTAAGCTTTATGAATATCTAAAAACGATTTTAAAAAACACATATTTTTTTTTTCAAATAATTTTTCCATGATTAATAAAAAAATTTTTTTTTTCTAAACCCAATCTGAATTGCTAAATCCACATTTAAAAACCAAACTGCATCTTTTGCCTATCAGTTTAGATGCAGTCATGTATGAGCCTATGCACAAAAGCCTCACTGAAAACAAGACAGATTTTCGCGCCAGAATTTTAGAAGGACATTGAGCAACAAAACCAGAATTATACCCCTTTTTCTTTTTACTATGTTTAAAAAGAGAGAAAAACCACAATTGAAATGTCTTCCTGTGATACAAAATAATGAACCTTACTTTTGTAACCCTCTAAAACACTTATTCTAAAATGCTAAATTCAGAGCGTGATGAACTAACGGCTAGGCTCTGGCTGAATAAACATTCCAATGTCATTTATGGCCTTTCAAAAACAACAGCTGCCGTTCTCAAGGCAGGAAAGGGCCTGCACAAAGCTGAAACCCAGAGCTTTCAGTCTTACTGAAAACAGACATTTTTCAGAAATGTGTGTGCCACAAGATGCATTTAAACGTAGCAGAATTCACTTTAGCTGAAGTTTTAGCATTTTACATATATGAAAATGCATGTAAGTAAAAAAGGCTACAAATTCGTTTTCCCTACAGAACACACAATTTAATTTTGAGGCCTTTCATATTCCTAGTGAATGTAAATTTTAACTTTATCTAATTTAAGCATTTAACATTTTGCACATGTGTGCCTTTGCTTAGTCTATAAATTAAAAAACAACATATAGCGATTTTAGCAGGTAACATGGCAAATTACTGCATTCTTATTTAGTTTCCACCTAATATCAATTAATCCAACATTTTTCTTAACAGACTGAAAACATCAAGAAATCCACAATCACGTATTGAGCTCATTTCACACAGAAACAGAAACATTTCAAACATGCAGGACACACAATACAGCGCTTAAGGCATGTGTTTCATAAATTCGCGCCAACGCTATTCACAAACAAAAGTTACACTAACAGGAAAAAAACCACATTTAAACACACATTGAACCCACAGATCAACACCTAGGACTGAAACAAAAAGACAACCCACAAACGGAACTCAAACCAAACCAATTGTAAATGCTAGTTGTGCGTCATATTTACAAGGAACGTTTGGCAATGGTGTTTCAATTCAAGTTTTGACTGGCAGAGCACCAAAAATCGCTCTGCATTCCCCATTCATAAAAGTGCACAGAACAAAGGATCCTTATATGTATTATGTCCATATTTTATTTCCCTGGGGATACAATATCACCAAGGAAGAAATATGTTTTCACCCCTAAACCTATTTAGGTATCCCTTCTAAGAGAAGCCGGCTCATTTACTTCACATCACATTATGGTACCTTTCACAAAAGCAACACATTTTAACATGTGAGCTTAACCAAAGACAACAACAGGCATGCCAAAAATAGTGCAGAATATACACTATTATCAAAGGTGGAGGAAATATCCTCGCATGACCTGCCTATATGAGTTGCAACACATACATATCAAATCAAATCAAATCATATCAAATCATATTCATATCATATTCATCAAAGGTCAAACAAAATCCAAAGTAGACAAGTCTATCTCAAATACGAATACGCCACAGTAAGCGTTCCTAAGACTACCTTACCATACAAAGGCATCCAAAACCTAGAACAGGGGCCACAAAATTACTCTTACCAAACATAAGCTGTCCAAATTCTAACTGCCAAGTTCTAAATGATCTAACAGTCTATCTTTTTATGTTACATTTTAATACTCACGCCAAAAGTGTTCTCAGTCAGGGGTGACATCATGTGGAGGATCAAAAATCAGGAAGGACAGAAACACACCGAGCTGCAGACACAAGGAATCACCAGAAGCGCCGTGCACAGCATACCTTCTTTGCAGAAACCAGTCCCATGCTGCTCAGTAGTTTTCTGTCTCCTGACAAGACGATCACTCCTCCAGATTGTCACCTCTCTGATGAGTCCCATCTGGGGTGCCAACTGTTGTAATCAAAATCCTGCCTCTCAGGGATCTCACTGATACGTAGTCCATAAAGCAGTAAGAGACTGACACAGAACTCTGAAATATCAAAGGACAGTTTATTACACTCATATGAGGTGAGGCTGTGTCGCCCAAAAGCCATGGCAAATGAATGAGACAGTCTGAGGAATTCAGAAGGCTGGCGCCTTAAATACATTTCAGACTTACACAGTAAGCATAAATGAAAGGGGCAGTCTTGGCTCCTGTGAGCACACAAAATTACCAAATATGGACATACAAGTTCTCTTTGTTCAACCAAGTGGGAGGAGCTAACAGTTTCAGAACGTAGTGAACACATTCCTATGTAAAACTAATCAGTAACAGCTGCAGACTCTACCAGGCATTTCTGAGCAGGCGTGAAAGTGGAGGAGGCTAAATATATCCTGTTACTAGGCAGACTTCAGGCGCAGCTAAAAGGAAGGTAGGACAAAGCACATAGTGAGCACATGGCAGCACATGGTAGACAAGATGGCCTCCAGAAACTAAAATGGCTTCTAAAAAGTGGATAAGATAACTTCTAAATGCAAGATGGCTTCTGCCAACGCTAACCCATTTCTGCTAATTTACAACAGACATACAAATGTATGGAACTTGAAACCACCCTTCTCACATGGCAATGTCAGTGTTTGCACCATTGCCAGTATCTACTGTGAGTACATGTTGTTTTTGTGTGTAGACATCATAGCTGCCCTGGCATTGTCAGTGAACCATGGTGCCAACTCATTGTGTGCCAATGTGAACCAGGTGTATACTCCTCTGTAGGCAATGTCAATGTCTGGAACTAACATGCCTTAAACTAAAATTGCCTTAAACTGCTTGATTTAAGAAGCTTTTTATTTCTCACACCTTCTCCCTCCTCTTCGCTGCCCAGGGCCACTCTCAACCGAGTACTGATGCTGTGGAGTTGGTCCCGGGTACAGATTTACGGCGGCCATATTGAGTGTGTTAGTGATTTCTCGCGCTCTAGTTGCACATAAAAGGGGACGGATATGTCTCCGCGCAGTGGACGCGATCATCGGATGTGCTGGACCTGTGCCGGAGTCGTGCCAGAGTCCTGCCCGTCTTCGCCCGTCCTAGCTGAGGACGCGCTGCAGGACGGGCTGGACGGTTTCCCCTGCTCTCTCACCAATCAAGACTCAGGTTTTCTCACCACTCTTATTATTATTATTATCGGACATCTATTAAGCGCCTGGTTACGCCACTGGCGTGTCCCCGCGCTATGACAAGTGAAGTGGCTGTCCCTCCTCCTCCCACAAAAGCTATCTGCTGAAAAAATACGTTTTAAGTTTTTTTCTGAACTGGACTTCAGAAGGTTCGAGTCGAAGTTCCAGCGGAAGATTATTCCAGCACTTGGGAGCAAGGTATCTAAAGGATCTACCTCCCATACGAGCTTTGAATACTCTTGGGACTTTTAGCAGCCCAGTCTGAGAAGACCGAAGACTGCGTGCGGGCTCATAACGGGATACTAGGCTCTGAAGCGGAAGAGGTGCTTTGCCGCTCAGGATACGGTGACATGTGGCAAGGGCCTTAAACTCCACTCTCCTCTCAATGGGGAGCCAATGGAGGGCCCGTAGAGCTGGTTTGGCGGAAGACCTCCTGGGGAGTCTGAGAACCAGCCGCGCTGCCGCATTTTGAAGAACCTGCAGGCGGCCCATAACCCTGCCTGTGGCCCCCAGATAGAGCAGGTTCCCATAATCAAGTCGGGAGGTGACCAGGGCATGCTCCAGCGTCTTTCGAGCAGAAATGGGAAGCAGATCTAACACTTTCCTGAGGGCTCTCAGAACACTGAAGCATATCCCCGCCACCCGACCGACCTGTGGACCGAAGGTGAGGTCCTTATCCAGCCACACGCCAAGGTTCCTGGCCTCGCGGCAGGGAGCAGGAACTTCACCCAGACAAGGTGGCCACCACGCCGACGACCACGCAGACGGTGCACCCCCCACCACGAGCACCTCGGTCTTGCTACCGTTCAACTTTAAACAGTTTGCGGACATCCAGGCAGCAAGATCTTGCATGCAATTCCTGAAGATGTCCGCTGCAAGGCCGGGCGCACGCGAGAGGGAGATGACCAACTGCGAGTCATCGGCGTAGGACACCAGGCGAAGACCATATCCCTCCACGATGGCCGCCAGGGGGGAGACGTAGATATTAAATAGGGTTGGGCTCAGGGACGAACCCTGAGGTACGCCCTGGCCCAACTCAATCTCCCTGGAGTAGCAATCACCCAGTCTGACTTGAAAGCACCTATCAGACAGGAAGGACTTGATCCAGCCACGCGCAGCTCCTGTCACCCCTCCTCCATTCAGACACTGTAGCAAGGTGGAGTGTGCTACAGTGTCGAATGCTGCGCTTAAGTCAAGTAGGATCAATGCCATGGTTTGGCCCTCGTCCACTCCCTGTCTAAGTGCTTCCACCGCCACGAGAAGAGCAGACTCCGTCGAGTGACGGGGGCGGAAGCCAAATTGCGAGTCGTGGAGTAGCGAGGCCGTCTCCACAAACTGCATAAGCTGTATGTTGGCTATTTTTTCCGCCACCTTCGCCATATAGGGCAGGAGGGAAATGGGACGGAGGTTGTCCAGTTTTTCAAAGCTGACGTTGGTCTTCTTTTGCAGAGGAAGTACCACTGCCTGCTTCCAGGCCTTCGGGACCACCTGAGACTCAAAGGAGGTGTCCAGTAAATGACGCACATAGGGCTCTAGTACTGGCAAGCTGTCCTTTAGCCGACTAGGAGTGGTCGGATCTCTAGGGGAACCGGATTTTATAGATCCACAAATACGGAGAAGTTCCGTAGTGGAAGGAGTAACAAAAGTGGTTAGACGTTGTTCCCCTTTCATTCTGGAGGATTCCGAGGGGGCAGAGCCACTGTCTGTCCTCTGGGGAAAGGAGTTATAGATGTTGGTGACCTTAGTTGCAAAGAACTCAGCAATTCGGTTACAGCCCTCCGTGGTGCAGAGTTTCTTAGGCACCGCGGCGGGTTTTCCAATCGCAATAGACTTATAAATAGAGAAAAGCTCCTTGGTGGACTGCTCTGCTTCCTCTATCTTATTGCAGTAGTACAATGATTTGGCCTTCCTAATCAACGTGTGATAGAGACGTCTGCAGTCTATGTAAACAGTTTTGGCCTGAGTGGAATAGGCAATCCTCCATTGCCTTTCGGCGCGTTTACATGTTGCTTTGGCCGTTCGCAAGTCCTCATTGTACCAAGGTGCCGATCTTTGCACTCGGCCCCCCAATTTCGCCATACCTAATGGTGACACCTGATTCAGGGCTTCCATGATGTGTTGGTCAAAGTTGGAATTAATTTCATTTACCCCATCGCCCCCAGGATGACCCTTCTCAGTAAGTGCCAGATTGAATTTGGCCTGGGGGAACGCTGCCCATCTACGCCTTGGGTGTTTATCAGCAGGGGGGTCACTGGGGCGAGGTCCCTGCATTTCGATGGTAAAGGGGACGAGGAGATGGTCAGACCATGGGATGGGAATCGGGGGTTGGGCGTCTACTTGGTTCCAGTTTGCGAAAACTGGGTCTAGAAGGTGGCCCAGCTTATGGGTAGGATGCAATACCTTCTGTTCGAACTGTAAGCTGGCCATCGTGTGACATAGATCACTCGCCACTCTATCCGCAGGGGTATCTAAATTCAGGTTAAGGTTCCCTAAGACCAGGTATTTATCCGAGCGTAATGCGGCTTCTGTGACGCCTTCCACTAGCTTTTCAATAAAGGCTGCAGTGGAGCCCGGAGGGCGGTAAATTAGAAGGCCTTTCAGAGTGAAATAGCCATTAATAGAAATGGAAAAGGCACCAGCCTCGCTGTCATCAATCATAGTGCGATCTAGCTGACATTGATAGTCTTGTCTAGCAACTATGGCTATGCCGCCCCCTCTTCCCCGTATCCTGTCTAGCCTTTGCAGACAGTAACCCTCTGGAATGGCCTCAATGATCTCCGGCATGGAGTCTTGGTCAAGCCACGTTTCCGTAAGGAAAAACAGATCCCATTGTTTTCCAGTAAGAAGGTCATGGATATCAAGAGAGTGTTTGCGTAGGGAGCGTACGTTCAGTAGGCCACATACCAAAGTATGCTGGCATGTGGTTTGTGCCTTACCTATGTTGAAGGTGTAATTACAGTGGCTGCAGCCCACGTTGTTTCCTGCCTCAATGCTGTGTGAGCATAGTCCACGCAGCTCTCTGCGGAGGAGAAGTAGATCATCTCGACTCCAGCAGACTTGGTGTACTGAAGAAGCAGGGGGACTGGCCCTGGGCCGCAGTCGGCCGCGGACGGGCGCAGATGGGCTTAACTCAGGCGCAACTCCGGCGCGCCTTCGTCGCGCCCGCTGCGCTCGTCCGCTGCGCTGCCGACAGCACATCCGCCTTATATCCCCCCCAGCGTCCCAACAACTAGAGCGCTGCTGTTTCCTGCCGGAAGTGCCTGGCTCGGACCCTCCACGCCCTCTGCTCAAACGGTGCTAATCACCGGCATCAGACCGAGGCGGGAGGGAGGGGCGAGTCCAGCACTCCGTTGCCAGGCAGCAGCACCTGCTTGTCCGCCTACCGAGGCTCTGCCGAGCAAAATGCGGAGGACACAGATATCACGCTGTGCAAAGCAGCTTTCACAAGCCAGGTGAGGAGAAACGATTGTGCAAGTTTAAAAGCATTAAAATGCTCACGCGCCACAAAGCATGCGAGCTACACGCAAATGCGCTTTAATAAAAAGCGGTAGGGACGCTGCCACAGTCCACTTACCATCTGCTCTCATTAAGACCGCTACCATTGCCATATCATCACACATTATCTCCAGAGGGTCTATCTCTCACCAATTGTGGCTGTAACTCCTCCCTACTCGCCCGTCCTAAACCTTCTAGAAAACGTCAGGCCAAGGCTAAATCCTCTGAACATCTGGAAAACTTAACTGGTTTCTTATCAATGCCGGATCCCAGATCAAAAGCAAAATCGCTTTCAATGACTTTGTGGTACAAAGGAAACCTTCCTGTGTCTTTATTACAGAGACCTGGGGATCCACCTCGGCCGGCCCTGATCTAGTAGAGGCTATCCCCGATGGCTATGCCCTGACTAGAATGGACCGTGTCGATCGTAGGGGTGGAGGACTGGGAATATTGTGCAAAGATCGCTTTACCTGCCGTATCGACCCCCTCTCATCCCCAAGGAGAATTATGAGGCATTACATTTCACCATTCAGTTAGCTCCCTCTGTTTCCTTTGCTGGTATCCTTTGCTATAGGCCCCCAGGCCCAAGGACCAATTTCTGTCATATCTTACTTACCTTACTAGAACCTTTTATTAGCAAGCCCAAGTTCACTCTCCTAGGTGACTTTAATTTCCATCTGGAACTATTAGAGGATAACAACACTAAAGTTCTAACAGAGGGTCTAACTTTCTGTGGACTCAACCAACTAGTCGATGGTCCTACTCACGCTGCTGGACACACCCTAGATGGCATTTTCTCCAACGATACCAGACTGGGGATCGGCACTCCGATTCCCCTGTCCTGGTCTGACCACTCGGCTATTCCTTTCCATCTCACCATTACTCCTTCTTGTTCTGATCTAACCAATAAAAAAGGATGGGAGACTAGGAGGAACTATAATAACATATCTAATACTACACTCGCTCCTTTTCTGACTGATATTCATCCCCTCTCTCGGCCTGATGCAAACGAGGCCGCTGGGGCTCTGTCTGCCGCTCTTACTAATGCCCTGGACTCGCTAGCACCCCTTAAAAACACTATTCAGCCAGGAAGAGCGCCTCATCACCCTGGTTCTCGGAACATCTAAGATCACTGCGGCAGAAATGTAGACAGAAGGAAAGAGCCTGGTATGCCCACCCGGACCCTTTGAGGAAAAACCTACATAAGTCCGCCCTGAGAGAATACAAAAAAGCTATTGACGAACAAAAAAAGAACTACTTTAACAAAATTACCACCTGATTGAAACCCTCTAGGGAACTTTTTAAAATTATTGACACCTTGGCCACTCCCAAAACAACTGAATCAGTGAATGAGTCGCAAGAACCCTGTGACGATATCGCAGGATTCTTCCACTCTAAAATCTCGGACATTTACATGTCTCTCAAATCCCTTAATACTTTACTAGATGTCAACAGTACATCCCTGCCTTCCCCTTCTTCCCCCTTATACACCGAAACCACTGATTCTGATTCCCTGCCAAATGTCTCCAGTTTCCCTCACCTGTCTCATGAGGAACTAAATCACCTTCCTGATGCCACTAAATCATGCTCTCCTCTTGATCCCTGCCCTCTAAAATTCTTGAAGGCCTGTAAAGAGTCTGTCCTCCCTCCCCTCCTGCAAGTTATGAATATGGCCATTGACGAGGGATCTTTTCCAATTCCTTGGAAATCGGCAGTTGTAAAGCCCCTTCTAAAGAAACCTTCACTCAATCCAGAAGTCTTAAAAAACCTCCGGCCAATATCCCTGCTCCCAGCCCCATGAAAGATGCTTGAAGCCCACCTCAACTTTCATCTGACCACATATCTAGAAAAAAACGGGTCTTCTTGACATCTCCCAGCACGGGTTCCGTGCTGCTCACAGCACCGAGTCCGCCCTCACGGTCGTGGCTAACAACATCTGCACTGAGGTTGACAGAGGTCGGACAACTCTGCTGGTGCTCCTCGATCTCACGGCAGCTTTTGATACCCTGTCCCCTCCTATCCTGGTCGACCGGTTGAAGGGGATAGGGGTGAGGGGAAGTGCCTTGAATCTCCTGTCTTCTTTTCTCTCGCAGAGACAGCAAAGGATCCAGCTTGGTGGCTTTCTGTCCTCCTCCCAAGAGGTGCAATGTGGGGTTCCTCGGGGCTCTGCCCTGAGTCCCCTGTTATTCAGCATCTATGTAACCCCACTTGCCGAGGTGATAAGATCTTTTGGGTACCAAATATTGTCTTATGCAGACGATACCCAAATTATCATCTCTACTACCTCACCTACCACTGAGGCCGCTTTCAAATTTCGAACCTGTATGGAGGCGGTTTCTCAGTGGATGGTGCGCAATTACTTGAAGCTCAACGGTGAGAAGACGGAGGTCCTAGTGTTTGGAGGAAATCCCGACATCTGGTCCCTCTTTAGGAGATTGCCCCCAACCCACAAATTCGGCCAGGAACCTTGGTGTTCTTTTTGACTCGGCCCTCTCCTTTGACCTTCAGGTAAATAGAACTGTATCCACCTGCTGCAATACCATCCGCATGCTAAAAAAAGATTGCTCCCTACTTGTCATCTGATGCCCGCAAGCAGTCAACTGTTGCCCTGGTATCTTCCAGGCTTGACTATTGCAATGCGCTGTATGGGGGCATAAACAAGAAAGCCCTCCATCATCTTACGATGGTTCAAAACTCTGCTGCTAGGTTGGTCCTAAACCTCGCAAAGCTATCATCCGCTACTCAGGCCAGAAAGGATCTCCACTGGCTACCCATACATGCCAGGATTTCCTTTAAGCTTATATGTCTGGCGCACAGAGCCGTGTTCGGCTCTGGTTCTGATGGTATAAAGGCTCTGGTCATTCCCTACTCTCCCAATAGAACCCTTCGATCATCCTCAAGAAATCTGTTGGCCGTCCCCAGATTTAAAAAGGCGAAATGGGGAGGAAGAGCCTTTTCCACTCTGGCCCCTAAACTGTGGAATAACCTCCCCCCCGAGCTTTCCAACCAACCTGATTATGTTCAGGAAGCTCTTGAAGACTTGGCTCTTCTCTCAGGCCTATTACTAAACTTTACATTCACTGTCTGTTTACGTAATTTTATATATATACTTTTTGTTTTAGTCTGCGCCATGATGCCCCTCGGGCTAAGTTTGCGCATTATAAATAATCCTTCATACATTCATTCATTCACATGCTTTCACAATCATGTAAACCCCAACCAAATGTGCTGGTCATATTTCATCCCACTGCCTGTGGGTCACTGTTTGTTGGTTTTGCATGGTGTTACAAGTAGACATGGCATGTGAAAAGGGTTACTATGTTGGTAGGACCATGGAAATGGGCACCAGCAAAAACAATTCTATGGTAGTCATGTCAGTGAAGAATGCAACCTGGAAGTGGAGTGCTTGTTGTGTGTGAGAAATGTCCAATTTGCTTCACGTTCTGCACCATGAGCACGTCACACAATAATGGTACCCCTGTATTCCCAAATCATACAAAGTGTATGTACAGATAATCTGGGATGAGGAACTTTTTGCAATGTGTCCCTCAATGTAGATTAATGAATACCTACAGCCAATTAAGTCATGTGAGATCCAGGCCCAGTGGTGTTGAAACTCAGGAAGCATGCTGTGTAATTTCCATCAATGATGTTGAGTGTGGATACACATCCTCAACATCTTTGCATGGATGGCACCCTATCACATTTGGCATGAGCAATTAAGTCTCGAAGACATTGCTACTAGACCATCCCTCCTTGTCGCACATGATCCTAACTTGATAACCCATAGCCTCCAGGTACAGACAGCATTGAGGATGTCAGGGGTGGAAGAATTAACAAGCAACGTCTTGGCAATGTGCATCTCACTTGGCCTTGAGTCCCTTGTGTATGGTGTGGCATACAGAATCATGGAAGCTAATGTGTAGAAGATTCAGCTTGCGGAAGGACAGGTCTCTAGCCAGTTGTGTGACCATAATCAAGTGTGTCATGTCATTGCTGCTGTGTCCACCATATAAAGTTCACTTGCCTACATTTCACCAATGCTGACATACATGTACAAACGTGGCAGCCCTGCTCTGCAGTTCATGGGCTGTGTACCCAATGCTCTGATGGTGTGTATGACTTGCATGTTACTTTAGAAATGGCCCGGGCTGTGCGTAGACAGGTGCCAAGGTGATGGCCCAAGCTGTGCATAATGCCAGCTCTAAGGTGTTGCCTGCATTGTGGATCAGTGTGGTGATGGCCGTGGTCAGCCTAATGTCAGAGATGTGATATGGCAACAGGTGCGTGGTTTATGTGCTGATGGGGAAGGCTGTGTGAGCGCTGAGCTCCGTGCATAATCCCCCGTAGTAATCCTAGGATTGATGCCTCCTGACCCCACAACCAGAGCCACGGGAGCAGGGGGCGGCCTGGCGCAGAGGAGCACAGAGACTTGCCCAGAGAGGAGTTAGTGGGAGCTGCACTAACCGCGTGACGGAGCGGGGGTACCAGCTGCCACCCACATTCATATGGCGCGGTCCCATAGTCTCGTTATGGCTGTGCCCAGCTGTGACGCGGCTAAATGGAAGCGCGGACCTGCGGCTTTGCTCCCGGCTGCCCGGGGAGCGCTGGCACCCTCTCATGACAGGGGGGGGCAGTGTGATGCTGCCAACAGCAGGAACGGCGCCTCGATTGCGAAAATAGGGGCGGCCACACCCTGGGGTATGTGTGCAGCTACTCCGGCCTCTGGAAATAGAGGTGGGCCCTGAAGTGGATCACAGCATGGCGACTGCTGACTGTGGAGCCTTGATCGCACGTCTGTTGCGCAGCCCCAGCAAGGAGGGCACCGAGAGAGGACGGGGCTCCGAGAGACACCCTCCCGCACTGACAGTGACTGGACCCCCGGCACAGCAGAGATACGCGCAGGGCCTGAGGTGGCTGGTACGGCTGGCCGCAAGCTGGGGATGCGCTGGTGAAGGGAGAGGCAGGCGGGTGCCCTGAAGAGCAGAGCAAGCACACTGCGGCCTACACTGCTCGGCCCTCCACGTGATATGTCCTGCGGACGTTGCTGAGGCTCCCCTCGGTTAGTGCAGTGGGGCGCATCTGAAGCTTGCTACTGACTGCCCCTGCCCTGAAACAGCAGATCACGACTGTGGAGGCTGATCAGGTGGGGTTTGGACTTCTTGTAGGGCGAAGCGAGCTGGGCTGTAGACTGGCGCCTGGGTGGGAGCCCCCCTGCCCCAACGTAACTGAGTTAAAGCTGCGCAGGTTGGAGGGTGACGGACCCTCGAGAAGCTCGAGACCCTACCCCCACCACTAGCAATATTGGAGCTGTGTGAATACACTGTGGATTGAGGGAGGGCTAGGCTGGTGATGACACTGGACTGCCCTGTGGATTGGTGCGCGGACTGAGTGCCAATTGCAAAAGGGCGCAAAGGAGGCAGAGCCAGCGACGGCCCCGATAGAGGTGTGGGAAGTTTCTTGAGGAAGTGAGACCTCCCAGTGGTGGCATGCTGCTGCAATCTGCACTGCAGAGAGGTCGGGTGCACACCTGGAACAGCCCACTGAGCGAGGGACTACCGATGGTAGAGCTGCGGAGCGGGCCCCACAGCTGTGGACGCAAGCGTAGGGGCCAGTGCTGAGTGACCTTGCTCCTGAGGAGGCCGGGATGTCTGAATAAGACGCACAGGAGGTGCAGCTTAACAGGACTGCGCAGTGGGTGTGAGCACACGGGGGCGCAGGATTGGAGTACATCACCAGCAGCAACCATGGCCAAGCCCCGAGGTCGGAAGGAGGGGGACCCACCGCCGTCAGACGCAGAATCCCTACCGGTGGAAGACAGGATTGAACTGGAATTGCTGCATAATGCCAGTATTTTGCAGCAATTTGACTAGATCTTGGTGGCCATCACGGACATTCGCACTGCTCATCTGCAGGACATTGCCCAAGTTGCGACTGGATTAGGCCTACTGCATGCAGACCACTCAAAACTAGCAGACACAGTAAAACAGACTGAAGATACACTTCAGGAGGTAGTCCCAGCGCAGACAGCACTATCTGCATCAATGGAAGGGCTCTTGGGCCGTCTCTCAGTATTGGAGCGGCGAGCTGAGGAAGCGGAAGGCTGAAACATGCGCAATAACATCCGCATGGTGGGCCTGCCTGATAAAATTGAGGGGTCGGATATGGATGCGTATTTGGAGACTTGGCTCAGGTCTGTTGCGGCCCCTGAGGGACTTTCAATTTGTACACTCTGGAACAGGCGCATCGGGTCCCGGCTAGACTGCCGGCACAGGGCCGTCCTCCAAGACCAGAGGTGGCGCGGTTGCTGCACTTTCAAGATCGCGACCTGCTTCTCCGGAAAGCCCGCTGCGATGGCCCCTTCCAAGTGGACAACAGCAACGTCACTCTCTCTCCAGACTACCCTTTTGACACGCAGCAGCATGGTATGTCCTCCCAAGCTGTGAAGAAATAACTGCAGGTGGAAGGGATCCAATATTCTCAATTATTCAAAGCTAATTTACGCATAGTATCGGACGGTAAGACCCACTTCCATGATACACCCGAGGAGGGCTGGGAATGGTTGGAGTCCCATAAAGCAGGGAAGGATGGCCAGGAGGCGGAGGCGCGTGAGCTGGTCTGCGACTCGCAGCCTTGCGGATCACAACGACTACGGCGCCGCAGGTGTGGACTGCGGAAACCATTGGCTTCGCACACCGCCATGGAACGCAAGGCAGCCCTGGCTGCGGTGGTGGCGATCTATGGGAAATTTCTAAACACTGCGTCGTAATAGTGTTTTCACTTGGGAGTGGAAAGGAACACTGGGAGGGTGGATCCTCTGTATCGGACAACCAGGGACTGCCATTGTTCACCCCTGGGACAGCTGACGGATTGTTGGATGAGTAGCTATTGGAGTGTCTGTGGAGATGGGACGTTGGATTTGAGTAATAATGTTGACGTGTTGGTATTAGTTGTTTGAAGATGGCAGAGATGATTCACATGGGGTGCGGTGAGGGCCTGTTTCGTCAAATGGGGGTGAAGTGGGGGGGGGAACGGTGATGGCCTCTGGGAGGTCCTGGGAGGCAGGATGATTTGGGGCAATCGGGGGGCAGCATTGGATGTTGTGTTCATTTGATTAGTCGCAGATTGTGACCTAGGCCCTATCTAACCCCCATCGGATGGTAATGGTTGGTTTGCCTTGAATTTGAATAACCTGTGCATTTGTGCCACTGTGGATGGAATTCACTATGTTGGTGCCTGTTCTTGGGGGGGTGGGAGGTTCAGTGGGGGGTGTGGGTTGTTTTGGGTTTGGGATTTGTTTGGTTTGGGGGACATTGCCTGCTGATGCGCCTATTGGTCAAATGCTTCCCTACAGTGAGCAGCAAGAAGCCTTGGGCCTTCCGCAAGGCCACTTTCTGATGGCCGCAGCCTTGAGTGCCGCTCAGCAAAAACATTGGGGTGCTGGTCTTTTGGAACCCCGCTGAGCAGAGTATGTCAAAATGTGGTGATGTCAGCACGCACATACAAGGCAATTACCAGTCTCTATTAATGGATGTCAGGGGATGGGCTTACCCCGCAACAAAGATTGAGGTAGCAATGAGCAGAGAACCTTGGGAGGGACATCCCGGAGACGTCCTGGTCACAGATCGTTCGAAGGGCGTGGAAGGGTACTAGGAATGCTAGGATCCTGTTGATCCATTTCTCCGTGTTACATAGGGCATACCTGACATCTGCTAAAATTATTCCATATTTCCGATCCTGTGGAAAGGCAGCGTCTGGCCCCAGCCTTGTTAGGTGTAAGGCAGCGATACTCAAATGGGTGGGGAGTGAGAGCTCTATCAGAATGCAGCAGGCGCATAGGTCCCATAATGATAAAGTGCTTGAAGCTTCACGTGCATGGGAGTCCCTGGTGGTGGAACTCTGGCTAATAGACAGAGAGGAGGATACGAGTTCAGTGTCCTCAGTGGGGGTGGGACATGCATGAGTGGCTCCATTCAGATAGAGAGGGACTAGCACAGTGAGAGGCTCCCGCAACTTAGGAGGTTATAGAGAATGCGACTATGGAGCGTACGATGACCAATTGCTACATGACACACATTAGTATTATTTATGCAACACTTATATTTTACACAACAGCACCTGCGGCAGGGGTGGGGGGATGGGAGTTGATGGTCAATGTGCGGGACCAACGATGGTGCGTTGTTTAAGAATTATGAACCTGTATTCATGCACGATTGTGGTTCATTGAAGGGCTGGGCATGACAGCATCCAAACTGATGGGGGTCCATGTGCTTCATTACTTATGGCATACTTGTCCAGTCTTGTCCTACCTTTGAAAGTGGATTCCCTTAATTTGTAATGGCCCCTTTGTTTTGTTTAGTATGTATTTGATTTTAATAAAAAGTAATTATACAACATGATTCAAAACAGAAGAGATGTGATATTGCAACATTGATGATGTCTGCTGAGCACTCATGTCATTAGATTTTGAGTCCAAAACAGGAAGGAGCACACAGAACAGGTAGTGGATGGTGTTGCACATGCTGAAGTTGATGTCGTTGGTGAACCTAACAAGGCCCCAATGGTCCATGCATGTAACAGGTAGCTAACTGGTGATTTTGTTCAGACCATGACCGTGATAAGCATGCGTTGTGTTCTGCAGTAGGCTTGCTGAATGCTGCCGCACAGTAGGTCAAGTGTGTGTTGTGTGTCATCATGCCACCTACATAGCTAATGTAAATTACAGTGCAGTAGGTGGATCACTGTCAGTGGCACATGGCAGAAGAGCCACACATGCAACTCATCTGCACAATAAAATTATGTTGGATGGAGTCACAGCAGAGAGCCATTATCACATGCAAACATGCACTACAGCATTCAGCTTAAACACATGGGCAACTTGATAAACAACTTGACATCCATCCCAACACACAAATCCATGCTCATCAACAACACATCCAGCACAACCAATGACTAATTCCGCTTTCCCTTGTATGTCACAGGGGACCACGGATATGCACTGGGAGCATGGATGATGACACCAGTACGAAACCCCACCACCCCAGGCCAGAGGCGGTACAATGCGGCACACATACGCACACGGTCCATTGTTGAGCGGACATTTGGTGTCTTGAAGTCCCGGTTCCGGTGCTTGGATATCTCAGGTTATCTACCAAAACAAGGGCCAACGCTGAGACTCTCAGTTAACCAACAACTCATGTCATTAGATTTTGAGTCCAAAACAGGAAGGAGCACACAGAACAGGTAGTGGATGGTGTTGCACATGCTGAAGTTGATGTCGTTGGTGAACCTAACAAGGCCCCAATGGTCCATGCATGTAACAGGTAGCTAACTGGTGATTTTGTTCAGACCATGACCGTGATAAGCATGCGTTGTGTTCTGCAGTAGGCTTGCTGAATGCTGCCGCACAGTAGGTCAAGTGTGTGTTGTGTGTCATCATGCCACCTACATAGCTAATGTAAATTACAGTGCAGTAGGTGGATTACTGTCAGTGGCACATGGCAGAAGAGCCACACATGCAACTCATCTGCACAATAAAATTATGTTGGATGGAGTCACAGCAGAGAGCCATTATCACATGCAAACATGCATTACAGCATTCAGCTTAAACACATGGGCAACTTGATAAACAACTTGACATCCATCCCAACACACAAATCCATGCTCATCAACAACACATCCAGCACAACCAATGACTAATTCCGCTTTCCCTTGTATGTCACAGGGGACCACGGATATGCACTGGAAGCATGGATGATGACACCAGTACGAAACCCCACCACCCCAGGCCAGAGGCGGTACAATGCGGCACACATACGCACACGGTCCATTGTTGAGCGGACATTTGGTGTCTTGAAGTCCCGGTTCCGGTGCTTGGATATCTCAGGTTATCTACCAAAACAAGGGCCAACGCTGAGACTCTCAGTTAACCAACAACTAATTAGCAACTGATAAATTGGTTCAGGTCTTCATGTCCTCCTGTCCATATGAGGAACACGTCATCAATGTAACGCATATAGTTGGAAATGCAGTTAGAAAAGGGATTGTCGTTGTATATAAATTTATCCTCGAATAATCCCATGGGACTCAACTGAGTTTATTCTTGATTTAGCCCGTTATGCTCTCCAAAAGAACTTTTTTACATTTGACTCAGAGTTCTTTTATCAGATAAAGGGAGTAGCGATGGGGTGCCCCTTCGCCCCAGAGCTAGCGATAATGTTCATGGGATTATTGATGTTGACACTCCCTTTGAACTGTGTTTCATAAAGACTATAATAACTAAAACTACGAAAGGATTTGTTCACTGGAGCTACAACCATCACGTGGACGCTTTAGTTCTGTTTAGGTTACGTTTGTGCGAATGTGTTGTATGATTGGATGGCCAAGTGTGTATGAAGTGTGCAAATGTTTTATTGTAATTGATGTTGTCTCATGTATATATTGTATATAAACCTGTTTGTATTCCCATGCACAAAAATAATGTTGCAATAAGTGAAAGTAAAATTTAAAAACAAAAAAGAATAAATTTGCTATGCTTTAAGCTAGTTGTTTTTGCTCCATTCAAAACAGCTACTCTTGCTAATTAGTTGTTGGTTAACTGAGAGTCTCAGCGTTGGCCCTTGTTTTGGTAGATAATAAGTTGGACTCAGCCTGCTGAGTTAAGAGTCAAGACCCTTGTTTGTTTATTGGATATCTCAGGTGGCAGCCTGCTGTACAGACCCGAAATGGTGAACAAAATTATCCTGGCATGTTGTGTGTTGCACAACATATGTGTCCGTACCAAAGCACCATGGATCCAAGTGCCAGACCCAACTGATGAAGATGAGGAAGTCGAAGAGGCTGGTGCTGTACACCCCACACCAAATGCTGCTGGACTTGCACGGAGGAACCGCATCATCAACAATTATTTTGACTGAGTCAGTCTGTTAAATAAAATTGTCCAAAAACATTACATGTTTATGTGTTACTGTCTGACACGGGCACTGTACCCATTAAACAGTTACGTGTCCCAACGAGTGGTCAGAGAAAACAATTATCCATGGAGGTTGGGAATGTGTACGCAGTACAGTAATGCCCTGCACTGTGTCAAATGTCTGACACTCTACTTGTCAAGGTGCTACGTAGGCTACACTATGTGCAATGGTTGTGTCACATGATTCAAATACTAGCAAACTAGGGTGCTGCTTGTGATGAGAATGACATTCCTATTCTGACTACATTTCCCCAAACCATGTATAATGGATTGGGTATGTTGTGTGAAAAAACACACATTAGTAGTGTGTGAAATGGTGTACATGATGCCAATAGTCATTGCAACATCCCAATACACAATGGTGCCAATCATTCAGACACCTGTCCAAAACATGTACGTCGTAGCAGCGCTAAACTGACCCTAAAGATGTGGACAATTTTCCTGATTATCAACCAATATCATTTCCTATGTAAGCACGCACCAGATGTGCCGGATACATAACCAGGGCCCGTATCTGATACATATCCTGCATATTACCAAGCTCATTGTTGCTGTATAATGTCAAGTACATATCTGCACAGATGGCCACACTGTCAATGAGGTTCCTGAACATATGCATCAAAGATGCATGTGTGGAATGGGTTAAGAGCTGCAAATAGCACATGTAATGGCCAGAAATGTTGATACGGCCCGTGTAAATTGGCGCCATATGAACAGGGAAAAGGGACTATAAATTTGGCCACTATAAAAGTTATGGGACAAATTAGAGTAACACGTTGATGTTGCATCTAATGTGGGTACAACATTTATCTGTCTGTCACAAGACATCAGCCCGGAAACAACTACCACCTACAGATCAACAAGGCCTAACATCACTATGCTGAGCAGCTACTTTGCAGAACCAATATACCACAACCATCACCAAGACATGCATAACAGCAACATCCTAAAAAATAAACATGGCTTGGTGAAGACACCTCCTACAGCTGGACGGACAAGTATATGTGGATACACAGTGACCCCTGGCTCATTCTTAGATACCAGTTAGACACATCTGTCATTGCATTTCAGCCACTACGCGACATTGTAACATCAACATCTGACATTACACATGCAGGTACACACACCTCGAAGTTTACAGGAAGTGATGGCCCTATGTCACGTGTCCACCATGGGTGAGTAGCACATGTAAGACGAGGCTATCCTCACTTATGGACCACTTGTGAGCAATGGCAACATGACGTGGCATGTGTGGTGGCTAAGTGTACAAATAGTACAGACGGGCTTGGGGCTGCCTGAAGCTACCTTCATGCTTGTACATACACATGTAGAATGCAGAGCTGCTGTCCATGTTGGTGAGTGGTGGCCCAACTACACACCTGCTGCAGACCTCCGCCCAATTTAATGTTGATTAAAGCCATGCTCAGTGCACCTCAGAGCCACAGACTCATGATTCACAGACTACACACATAACAGTGTGAGGGCAGGGAATACTCAGTGTATGCAGGAGTGGAACAAACATTGATTCAGACTGTGTGTACCTTTTTGTTAGAATTGGGGGTCTCTGGTTGGCGCAAGTATGTACTTGTGACAAGCAGGGACCCTCTCCTCTAAGTCAGGGCGAAGGATGACCCCTTAGAATTACCCTTGCTCACCCTCTAGGTGCGTGGCGTGAGCAGCCAAGGCTATTCTTCAGGCGCTATTCAGTTAAGCATTTGTAATCACACACACAGTAAAATACACCAATCCCCCCCACAAATGGACACCAGGCTGTGAGTATATAAAAATACGCTTCTTTATGTAAAAATATATATCTCTATGCAGTTCAGACTTAGTACAAGACCAAATAACGTTTTTGTAGCACCACAGATTGTAAATAGGCAACTTCACTTTTTAGTTGCAGTTTAAATGGAGATGTCTTTGTTATGTGTTCCAATAACAGTTCTTTTCACTTTATCTCTTCTTAAAAGCTAGTCTCTTTTCCCTTCTTCCAAGTTCTCTCAGTTCCTTGGCCGTTTCTGACCAGATTGTGCACTTTTCCACCCCTCCAGGACCTTAGGGACTCGGTCATGCACTCTGCAGCGCTTCGCGGCGTCTCAGACGGGTGAAATCCCGACCCTCTTCCAAGTCTCACGCTTCCCGCGTGGGGCGCGCTCGGCCCGGCCGGGTCTCTTGGAGCGTACGGCCCCCCCTGGTCTGCGGGACCCACCCGGGGGAGAGCGCCGACCTCAGAGCTGCCAAGGGGGGGGGAAGGCCAAAGAACCCAGCGCAGCCCCAGTCACTCTGGCAGGGGCTCGGATTGCAGCCTGCCGCTTCCCCTTCCCGGCTCTCGTCGAATTCCGACGGGAGGGGCTGGAGCGCTCTCACAGAGCAGAGCGGCGCTCGCTGAGAGGTGCTGCAGGCAGAGGCACACAGAGCAGTGCGAGGCAGCTGGAGAGGGCGGCTCGCACCGCGGGGGGATAAGTACAGTACCTTGATGTTGTCTTCACTCAGGAGCGGGGAAATAAGGCGTTGCGGGCCCCGAGCCCGATGGTGATTGATAGACACGTCTCCTTCTTGGCGAGAGTCGGCACGGGTTTAGTGCGACTCAGGCGATGAGGGGACTTCTGGATCCGGGCTTCAGCGGGTGTGTACAATCAGGCAGGCGCGGCCCGCGACCCTTAGCACGACGGAGCAAGGGTCTCCTCAGCGGGGGCAGTGCGGCCTGACAATCTCTGGGATCACAAAGCGGGGTCACAGGGCACGGCCTGTGCAGCTGTCGACCCGGCGTGGATCGTGATCGGCAGAGGAATTCCGGCGGGAGGGGGGAAAAGCATCTCAGGGCATTCCAGTAGCAGGCAAGGGGCAGAGGAGCAGGAAGCCAAGCCTGGGGGCAGAGAGCGACTCCGGTCGGAGCGAGGCTCTCACAGGACAAAGGCTGGCAAGCTCCCGAGTGCCACAGCCCTAGGAGGGGGCGAAGAGGGGCGCAGTCTGGCTCCAGCGGGATGCACACACGGCTCGAATATCAGGACGAGCAGAAGCACCAAGAACCCACTAGTCCTGGGGTTCAGGTCAGGGGGCAAGCTCCAACAAGCCCTTGGAGAATGTTTAGAGTACAAAGCAACAAAGTCTTTTTAGCAAGTCTTCTCCTCTCCTTTCTCAGCAAGGCAAGCAGCAGGCCAGTCCTTCCAGCGTCTTCTTCTCCTTCTAGTCGGGTAGAGGTCCTTTGTGGTAAAACAGGATTCTGATTTACAAGGAGCAGGGCTCCTACTTTTATACACAGTTTCTTTTGTTCTCACAGGCCAGGGGGGCCTTTGCATAACTGCTCTCAGCCACTTGTTGGGGGTACTTCTGGCTTCTGCATTCAGTGTGAGGGCAGGCACATTAGACGCTCCCCAGGGGGGCGGAGCCAGCATTGTGTGGACAGGGGCAGCCAGGAGTACCTTGATGACAGTGCTTCGCCCTTCCTGGGCCAGGTGCAGCCTGAGTCATCAGTCGCTCCCCAGGGGGGCGGAGCCAGCATTGTGGTGGCAGAGCACAGCCTGATTAAGAGCCCAGGGCCACTCCTACCTCCCACTAAGGTGTAATCCTTGCATTCACCACCTGTCATCCCCCAGCCCTGTCACTCACACAACCCAGACAGTCAGATACACATACTGCAGAGGCGAGCTGAAATGGTTAGGCAAGCAAATGCTAGCTTTCTAAAAGTAGCATTTGCAAACACAGGATATTAAAATAAACTTTACTAAAAGAAGTATTTTATTATTCTGAGTTCAGGCATACTAAACATTATTTTCTACCATGCTCCCTGAGCCTGCCGGGATTATAGAGTGTAATAATTCCAGCAGCCCATCTGGCCTAAAAGGGAGCAGGTAGCCTTACAATAGTGAAAACGAATTTGGCTGTAATTCACTATTAGGAAATGCACACTCATCAGAGCATGTCCTACCTTACACTTACAATGCACCCTGCCCTAGGGCCTACCATAGGGGTGACTAATATGAAGTTAAGGGAAGGTTTAGGGGCTGGCAAGTGTGTGCACTTGCCCAGCCAGCATGACAGTACCAGACTGCACGCAGGTTCTGCAATGGCAGACCCTAGACACATTTTTAAAAGGCTGCTTCTGTGGGTGGCGCAACCAGCGCTGCAGGCCCACTAGCAGTATTGGTATTTACAAGCCCTGGCACTCCTGGTGCCCTTTACTGGGGACTGACAGTAAATCCAATGAACTAATCAGGAACATCAATCACAGTTACACTTTATACAGGGAGAGCATATGCACTGTAGCACTGGTCAGCAGTGGTAAAGTGCCCAGAGACATTAAACCAACAAAAACAGGTCAGAGAGAATATTGGAGGAAGGAAAAAAGTTTAGGGATGACCCTGCCAAGAGGCCCAGGTCCAACACCTTTCAAATTGTAGATGACAATATTGAGGTGAACCAGTGGTATGTAGCAGTGCATGGCATACTAGACATGAGGACAGTAGTACTTGCCTTGCTGCATCCAAACATGGACCAGGGCGCGCTCTCAGATCACATGTAGCAAATAAATGCTCACTGGCATGTCCCAATAGATGACCTTACCTGATGGCCCATTGAAATTGTGACAAGGTCATAGCATGTCATTGATGCAATGGTGGCAACACATGTTTACACATATCTACATTATTTGCCACCATCTCTGGATCTGTCTCCAGAGGGACACTGCTCGTATTGGCATTGTTGTACATTCATAAGGTATCAGTGTCCGGACCCTAAATAGCAAATTAGTACCTTTGCAACATTTGACCAAAACACATATGCAACAGAAAAAATAATATTTATTTACAGTATATACACGTGGTGAGCATATAGGGCTAGTGCAGAGGGTGCCCGTTGGTGCAGAGGGTGCCCGTTGGATGGCCAGACAGAGACTATTGATGTTATCAGGTCCAAGGGAAGAGGCATAGTTCACTTCACAGGCTGGTTGAAGTGGCATGGAATGGGGTCATATGGCAGTCCATGGGGGGGTCCAAGGATGTTCCAGGGGATAGTGAAAGTGAGTGCAAGAAGTTCATGAGTGCAGCAAAACCATAGAAACTGGGGCTTTGGAACAGAGGGATACTACCGCTTCCTCCTCAGCAGAATTTCGTTGTCATTCTCATCTCCATCATCATCGGGGTCATGTGCCTCACAGGTGTCAGTGGGTGTTGTGGCAGCAGCCATGTGAGGCACTGACACCCCTGGTGTTGGAGCTGAGGATGTGGGGGCCGCTGCAGCATCCTTCTGCCCCAAACCCTGTGGCAGCAAGGAGGCGACAAGAAGGTGCAGGGCATTGTAAATCCCAGTAACCTGGCGCATGTGTTCAGCCCTTGCAGCCAAATGTTGGCCCTGCATCCGCTCCATGCTCTCCAGGATCTTTCTGATGTTGTCCAGATACTTGCTGACACTGCTGGAACCACCCTGAGCAGACAAAGCATGTTGCCTCTGGATCATGACTCCAGCAATGTCACCCATGGACTGCTGGAGAGCATTGAAGGGGCTGTGGGTGTCAGTGAGACACCCACGTAGGCCTGCGGGTTCGGGTGCCATGATCTGGAAGCCCACCTCCACCCTATGCCCCAACCGTTCCTGGAGCTCTATGATCCGCTGTTGGAATGCACGTGTCGTTGGATCTGGCCCCAGGGAAATGGCTGGGGTGGTGGATACCTGCTGCTCGGTGGTGTGAGCAGGGGGTGGGCTCTGCCGAGGGCTACTGGGTTGCCCTGCACCGGAGGCTGGGGAGGCAATGTCATTGAGCAGGATTTGCACGTTGTCGACATCGATGGTAGCATAGACGTCCATGTCATCAGTGGGTGCCAGGCCAGGTTGCTCTTCAGGAGGTGCAGTCTCGTCCTCTGCAATGTGATGTGGGAGATGAATTAAATCCCTGTTTGTCACCAACAATCATGCATTTGTTCATTACACCTTGATACAGCAGGACATTGTCTGATCATACTTGTTTAGAGGAAAGGACTTGTGGTTGACTAATGGAAAATGATCTGAGGAGATTTCACATGAGAAGTAGTAGTGGTACATGGTGGGCTCACAGTGCCCTATTTAAAATGTGACATACCAAAATGGCTCTGCTTTAGCACAAGGTAATAGCCTTTTGAGTGGTGAGTGTATGTTAACCAATGCTTGATTATTTGGCCTGTGATGCATATTTACCCTGGCAATCTGGCAGTCCGTGTGGGACTTCATCTCATATGCTCATCATTCCACACAATACTGTCACTAACCTCACCTCCCCCTTAGTGGGTGGCTCATCTTAGTTCTGCTTTCGGTTCATGCTGTATGGCATTTGGATTACAGATACCTATCTCCACGCACCAGCCACATCCTTAGTGTGGACTGAGTAATGGAAGTCTGATACATGTCCCGGTGTAATAATGCCTTACTGCAACCCTACCAACCATTCTAAAATCAGTATTCCACTAGGGGAGTTGCTATGTGTCCAGCTAGCCACAATGCCCATGCCATGGCTGCATGCATTACGTTATGGCATACTACATGTCTCCTATGGCCTACAGTGTCCGACAATAAGGTGCAGAATTCCTATAACTGTTGGCTCCCTGCATGTCTGTAGGGATGCCATAGTAATTGTGCACAACGCCGCAGCCAGCCTGGATGTGATGCGTATACAATGTTGTGCAACCTGGGCCAGAAATTAACATTATGTGTGTGCCATCTATGCCGTAAATGTGTGGCATTGCTGGAGTGTGTTTGCAAGTGCAAGTCAGCCAAGTGCAAGTGCAAGTGGGAGTACATGCAGGGTGTTGACATTAGCAGGTTGGGGAGTAGTATTGTCCGGTTACTCAATGCTAATGAACATCATGAGTCATAGCCCTCCACGTTCCACTCCTTACAATTGTGCAGATAGCAAAACAAGATTTTGATTCCCAAGAAGCTTAACAGACTGAAGCAGCACAAGCAGCAAGTTACACAACTCAAGCATAAAGCAAAACTGCGTACCCAAAGCCAGGAGACACAGTACCACACATCACCCTATGACCACATGACATAAAAGTGTGCTGAGAACACACAGCGGCATCCATGCACAACGTGGCCAGGGATTCCCTCCAGGAGCAAGCCCAATAATCTGCCACACCCAACGCAAGCAATCTCCAAACAACCGATGTGCCAACACACCACAAGCCCAAGCACAGGCCCCACAGCCAACACAGCCACTGATGGAGAGTAGCCACAGAAGACCACAGATAATGACCAGCCAGGCCAATGGGAACCAAAAGGGATAACCACCCTACAACAAAGGCACAGCAGGAAGAAGGCACACCTCCAGAGGCTGCACAAACGCCAACCAGAGCACCTGCACATATACATCAGAAAGTGGTACACCACCGACCAATAGTAGAACCATATACTCTGACAATGAGCAAAGGAAGCAAAGACCTGCCCCAGGAGGAATTAACTCCAGGTCCATCTGGACAACAAGGGGCTCACATGCTCAACCCACAAACTGCCAAAGGGCCATACTGCCACACACAGAGCTTGCAGGGAGGACAGTGCCCGACCCTAGTTGAAGTCAAACACCACGTAATCCTAAACACACCCCGGATTCAAATGCGGATACACCCCGTGTCGGACAGCAATGCAGGTAAAATTACAAAATGACTGGCATGGGGCCCGAGAGGCGAAGGGCTACCGAACCCAGATACAAACTCACCCTCAGTTGGAGGACAGGCCAACGCTAGGAGGTCCAGACACACCACAGCCACCCCACAAGCAGACATGACACCCCCAGACAGATGTGAAACAAGGGACCTCCGGCAATCAGCAGCAAGGCCACACTGCCAAACACAATGGAGGGAGCCAAACCCACCCCAACCAAACTGGATGCATCCCCACAAAGGAGGCTCAAGCCAGTCCTACCTGCAGCAGGATCCACAAATCCAGCGCAATTGGGGGGAAAGCACACAGATGGCATTACACACCACCATCACACAGTGTGACCGGAACATCAACATCCTCAGGAGGACCAAAGGCAGAAAGAGGCCAGGCAAAACCACTGACAACCTGACCACCTTCAAGAACGCCACCTGCAAACACCACCAATTGATCCGATCCACTAAAAAATCAGCTTTCAAGGATCGACTCGACAACAACGCCCACAACAGCAAGGAACTATTCAACATCGTCAAAGAATTTACCAACCCCACCGCCGGCACCAACGACATCACTCCCTCCCAAGCCCTCTGCAACTCCTTATCCTCTTTCTTCCACAACAAAATCGCCGACATACATAACAGCTTTGAAAAACAGTCTGAAGAACAGACCACTTCACCCACCCCCGACCCAAAACAGCACTCTCACAACCACTGCGCCTGGAACCCAATCACTACTGAAGACACCATCCGCCTGATGAACTCCATCCACTCAGGCTCACCAACCGACCCATGTCCTCACCACATCTTCAACAAAGCAGACTCCATCATCGCACCACACCTCCGCGATGTCATCAACTGTTCCTTCAACTCCGCTACCTTCCCGGAAAGCTGGAAACACGCCGAACTCAGTGCCCTTCTGAAGAAACCCACAGCAGACCCCTCTGAACTTAAGAACTACTGCCCCATCTCACTCCTCCCATTCCCTGCCAAAGTCATTGAAAAAGCCGTCAACAGTCAGCTCGCCGCCTTCCTCGAATCCAACAAATCCCTCGACCCCTCACAGACCGGCTTCCGAGCCAAACACAGCACCGAAACAGCCCTCATCGCTGCTACAGACAACATCCGAACGCTACTGGACAACGGAGAAACAGTTGCCCTCATCCTACTTGACCTCTCCACCGCCTTCGACACAGTCTGCCATAGCACCCTCATACAATGACTCAACAACGTCGGAATACAAGGAAAAGCTTTGGACTGGATCATCTCGTTCCTCGCCGGAAAAACCCAGAGAGTCCGCCTCCCCCCATTCAAATCAGAGGCCACCGAAGTCATCTGCGGCATACCACAAGGATCATTACTCAGTCCCACCCTCTTCAACGTTTACATGAGTCCCCTCGCATCCATCGCGCGACAACACAACCTCAACATCATCTCCTACGCAGATGACACCCAGCTGATCCTCTCCCTCACCAAAGACCCAAACACCGCCAAAGCCAATCTACACGAAGGAATGAAAGAAGTAGCCGTATGGATGAAAAACAGCCGTTTAAAACTAAACTCGGACAAAACAGAAGTCTTCATCTTAGGACCATCCCCCTCTGCCTGGGACAACTCATGGTGGCCACCGACCCTGGGCACAGCACCCATACCTACTGATCATGCACGCAACCTAGGCTTCATCCTAGACTCCTCCCTCTCGATGACCAGACAAGTTAACGCCGTCTCATCTTCATGCTTCAACATCCTACGCATGCTCAAAAAAATCTTCCGTTGGATCCCCACCGAAACAAGAAAGACAGTCACCCATGCACTGGTCACTAGCCGACTGGATTATGGAAATACCCTCTACGCCGGAACCACAGCCAAATTACAGAAAAAACTTCAACGCATCCAAAACGCCTCAGCCAGACTCATTCTGGACATCCCCCGGCAAGCTCACATTTCCGGTCACCTGAAAGACCTCCACTGGCTCCCCGTCAACAAGAGAATATCGTTCCGTCTCCTCACCCACGCACACAAAGCCCTCTACGACCTAGGTCCCGAATGCCTCAACACACGACTGTCCTTCTACACACCCGCTCGACAACTACGATCATCCAATCAAGCCCTCGCCGCAATCCCGTGCATCCATAGATCCACCATGGGAGGAAGATCCTTCTCCTACTTAGCGGCCAAAACGTGGAATTCTCTCCCCACTCACCTCCGCCTTACACAGAACCACCTCTCCTTCAGAAAACAGCTAAAAACCTGGCTTTTCGATAAGTAATGCTCCCACCCTCCCTCAAGCGCCTTGAGACCCTCTGGGTGAGTAGTGCGCTATACAAATACTGAACTTGAACTTGAACTTGAACTAGTGCGAGCCAGCGCCAGAGGCACAAGACATGACCAATAGCACCCGGGTATCAATGAAAGCACCACGTGACCCCACGACCACCCTGCATTAAGCCTCACGCATGCTGAATGCAAGTGCAGGGATAGGACGCAGCATTGGACCAAGGGTGAGTGGCTGGTATCCATCAATATTACATCAGCCAATGGAATGACGCGTAGCACCACCAGTACACTACCTCCTGTGCATGTCTGCCACCCCCAGTGGCAGCCATTAGTGACGGTACATATCTTTATGAGGCAAGACCTTGAGGGTAGGCCACAGCAGTGGGCATCCTTTGCACCACATCTGCTGCACATGGTTTGTGCCACAGCTGCCGCACAAAATGTTACGCTGACGCAGACTTTAAGAGGCGCAAGGAACTTGTAAATCAGCACCATGATGTATGGTTTGTGGTGTTCTGATCTCCCCTATTGTGTGTTACCTTTCAATGTCTGCATGCTGGTATTTGACGTAACACGCAATGCATGACATGTAGAGGCAAAACAAAGATATTGACCAGTAACGTCTATTAAAATGCATTTGAAAGTGATTCTTTGAACGTCCTGGCATACTTTTCAACATTACCATGATGATACAGCATTGTAGCATTCCGTTGTAACATTGGTCCCGTATGAAATCTGTGCATGATCACGTTCCCTGACCCCCTATATCTTGTGTACACATTTGTTTTCTAATAATTTTTATTGTTATTGTTGTTTCCACCTATTAATCTGATTTTTTTTTTTTTTTTTGGTTTGATATTGTCCTTATTTTTTCCTAATTTTTTATGTATTTTTTACTTTTCATTGATGCAAATCCATGAATTGATTAATTTGGAAAAACAAAATTAATATTTTGTCGCTTTGCGACCTTTAGCGAGTATTTTTTTGTTGCTAATCAGAAAAACGGGCCGCATTCCCATCACAATCGGATGTCTGACATAGCGACGTATTTCTGACCCGATTTTCGTCGCTAATGCTATAAATTTTGTCGCTAAGTCGGAATTTTTTGCAGCAAACACAGGAAGTGGTGTATTACTGCTTCCTGTCACATGGGTGTTGTTTCTACTTTCACTTTCTCTTTTCAGCACATTGCTGGTGCATGTGCTGAGAGGAGGAGGTGTATGGTGGTTGCTGTGTTGGGAGTTGGATTTTGAGAGTGGTGCTGCGTACAGTGTCCTGTCTGAAGTGTCTGTTTGTTGTATTTTTTGTATTTTAAACAGTTTGTGTGTCTACTGTCCTCTGTTTTGTCTGAAGTGTCTCTTATTTGTATTTGTTGTATTTTAAACAGTTTGTGTGTCTACTGTCCTCTGTTTTGTAGAGTTTGTTTTGGGGTTAGTTGTTATTTTTATATAGATAGTAAGTTAAGTGGGTTATTATTTATTAGTTTTAAGTGGGTTACGGGGTCAGGGAGATGCCTGCTGTTGGGAGGTCAGGGAGGATGAGTGAGGAGGCATTGTTTTTTTTTTATGGATGATAACATTTTATCTTCCATCTATGTTGGAGGTGGGGGGGCGGATCCTGCAGGGGTATGCTGTGGGGGTACGGAATGTGCGCTGGGAGCGGGTGAAGCTCCAAATGGAACACTACTTCAAAATTTCACGCACCGTGCACCAGTGGAAACACCGCTGGCAGGACATGACTGCGCGGGATGCCGACCTTCTAGATTACACCGGCGTGATGACAGGCATACAGGGTGGTAAGTACAAAAGCCATTTTTTCACATTAATGTTCAAATGTTATGTAAGTGAGTTACGTGTGTGACATGTGTGTATGACATGTACATGCTGCCTCGTTACTGTGATACTGTGACAAAGTGTTGCTGACAATGCCATTTGCCTTTGTGATTTGCACATGATTCGCATCAGTTAAAATTAATTAGGACTCCCACTTCCAGGCAAATTTTTGCTGATTTACAAGCCCCTTGGGGTTCTTTAGCGGCGCAGTTGCATAACTTATGTGACATAGCGCCAGCGCTAAAGATGCGCCATGGTGCAGGGTATGTACTATTTCACACTTCTGGGAGATGCGTCACATTGTATAGCTCTGCACCTTTAACTTCACTGGCGCAGGGGAGGGCATTCATACACAGGAACAGAGTGACAGAGTGAAATCTATCGAGTTTCCCCTCATTCACTTTCATGCCAATGCTGCGTCTTAACCCTGTGCCTGCTTGAAGCAGGTATGAGGATTGACGCAGCATTGACAAGATAGGGCCAACCAGAGCATTGCTGGAGCTGCGCCGCACATGCTACACAACTCCTGCAATGCACCGCCTTTACAGCACAGATGCCTGACGCATCCGTGCCATTTTAGCAGCATGGTGCGCAGCATGGGAAATGCAGCTCATCATGTGAGCTGGGCCATGGGGCACATTTACTCTTGCCTCCCTGCTGATTTTGTGGGATGCACCATTACCTGTAATACTGTCCCTTTGTGCGCTACAGTAGAGTAGGTGTGTGAGTAGTCAATGCAAAAGGGCCTATTTGTATAGCTCCATGAAGTGACAGTTGGAGTGGGTAGTCACGTTGTCATTGAGGTGTGAACACATATTTGCAGTGTGAAGACCAGATATGGGACTGAGGTCTCCTGTGTGTCACTTGCATTGACATTACTATGTGATGGTGAATGACCAGATGCCAGTAAGGGTGGCAAGGCACAGAGTATGTTAGCATGTATGAGCACATCACGGGTGTAGTCAGTCAAAGAGATGTGAGCAGCGACTGTGTGCAGGATGATGTGTGTGTGTCCAGTATGCGTAACTGCACATATCTGAGCAGTGCCAGTGTGTCTGTGTGACCTATGTGCAGGACAGTACACAGTGTGACAGATGCTCAAATCCATGAGCAGCAGGACTGTATCTACACGGCCCCTGTACATGGGTCATGTGTAGATATATCCTTGCCAGGTGATTATGCAATGTGTGAGTTTGACAGCTCCAGAGTGTTTTACATCCCAAAGGACTGCGTATCAGCCTCTTACTAAATGCATAGTTACCACCATACGCAGTACAACTTACACATGATGCCTGTGTGGACATGGTGCTTAGACATTGCATGACACAACTGTTATGTGCATGTATGACTGTGGTTATGTTATGTTTGGCCACCACTGCATTAGCAAGCCCATGTGTGCATGGCAATCAAAGTGCACAGAGTCATTTGTGCAATGTGTCACTCCCCTACAAAGTGATGTTGTACTTACTGTGACTGAAATGTTGTTCCTCATGTTTTTGTAACGTTTCTGGATGCCATGCAATGACACATATTTATTTTTGTTCACTCACAGATGGTCTGCGACCCATCACGCAGGGTGACGTGGATCGTTTCAAGGACCCAAAAGCCACTGGTGAGTTTTTGCAATTGAAACTGGCATGTTGCGATGTCATGGATGTCATTAACTCATGCTAAACACTGTAGTTTTGCTATACTGGTGTGTTTTGCATGCCACTCGGCCACAAGGTGCTGAGGATATTTATGTTATTATTTAGACAATATGTATTAGAGTGTGGTTAGACGCATATCTATCTAAGTTGTGACTTTGTCCATGAAGGGACAATGCAACAGCTCCGATTTCCTGTGCATGACATCCAGCACAGATTATAGCTAACTAGTCAATGATCAAGGGGTTCTGCAGGCATTGCACTAATGGATTAACACACAGGGCTACATATTATCAAGACCAGCCAGAAGATGTATCCACGCTTCATCTGCAGTACACTGCCACTGAAGCGTAGATTGAGGTTTAGCTAATATGGCCTAAGACATTCCCATAGCAGGCCAGGTTAAGGTCATGTCATGTCTAAGATATGAATAGATCACATATCATCAACGCAAGGTTTCAAGGACCTTTTACAGTGTAATTCTGATGAAACTGTGCCAAAGAGGTTCCAGGCAATGTTGCCCATCTTATTGGGAACAGGCAAGTTTACCAACTTTCACAGAAGAGTTTGTGTTGATAGATGGATAATGGGTGAGGGGGCAGTTCATTACACCGCCAAGGGGAAAGATAAGTTACCTAGCGTAGCCATGTTGAGAGGGACAAACACAGGGCTGGATCATGAATGGTTTATACCAGGATCTAAGTGGTCTATTTTGGCCATACCAGTTCTTCTCCTTTATGAGGTATTTAGGACCAGGGTTATACAGGATGTAATGCATGCAACTCTGATTGTTTACCTGCCTTTCCTGCCGCATGATGAGCCAGTGGTGTATTTTCTATGTAGGTGTGGAAGGGGTTCTAGGCGGAAGGTTGTGAGTCAGTGTGGCTGCCAGAATCTGCAGGCTCTGCTGTTTTACAAACGTTTTAGCATATAGTAATGGAATCTAAGGATTGCTGTAATCAGGCCCTGCAGCAAAGGGTTCCTTGCTTCAATAGGATGGCATTTGAAGATATACCATAATTTACACATGAACCCGTAGCAGATGACAATTACCTGGCTGACGAGCTTTGTCCGGGACAGGGCATGTTGTTTTGTTAGTTGTAGCTCTCAGACCGCATGTTTGCAAGGGAGGCAGGAGCACAGTTCCAGCTGCCACCTTTCATGTGACCAAGATACCTCGGGGCTGCCAGACTGAATGATGTCCGTTTTACAGCTGTTTAGTTTGAGTTTGTTGCTGCTCTTCTAGTTACTCATGTAAATCTTGCTGTTTGTACAACGGAGACGCGTGTCAGAGTAGTCTGTCCCACACATACTGAGTTACTGGTTATTGTCAGCATACAATACGCTTTAAATAGCTGTACAATTTCCTGACGTTGCCCAGCAGGGTCAAGTATAGATTGTACAGCATCGGATTTCGGATAGATCCTTAACCCCATGACCAGGACAGCTATGTGATTTCTCAAGTGCATATTGTCAATCACTTTATAGCAGGTTTTGCAGCACTTTTCTGCCGATGTACGCGGCAATATTGTGGAGAACTTTCTTGATATTATTGCCAACAGTTGTTGGTAGGGATGTCCCGCTCTTCTTCCCATGCATGTAGGCAGAGCTTATCATCGGTTGCCATGTAAAAGAGTGCCAGTCTTGTCAGTGACTACATGAACTGTACCCATTTTCTGATAGACACACATTTCTGCACATGTGCATCATACAGCAGTAGCAGCAGTGTGTCACAGGGTCAGATGTGGGTGGTGCTGGGCATGGAGGGGTAATGCCACTATACTAATGTGATTTGGACTACTTGCACACAATCAGGGTGCACAATGGTGACATGTTATCACAGTCTCATTTAGCGTCTAATTTGTCGGTACATCACACCTGCCATGTACTGTCATGTCACTATCCATGGGCTGTATTTTTGAATGAAGGGCTTGTCAATTATGTGGTCAGGTCACTAAGAGACGTTACAGGATGTCACATATGTGTTGCCTCCCATGTGGTATGTGATTTGTGGCCAAAAATATGATGTTTGGCAAATGACCCAGTGTCCTTGGGTATGAATTGACATTTCCATTTTTTTTCAGACAACATGAATGCAGAGGAGAGCAATGCTTTCAATGTGACAAAGGAACAGTGGCTTCATATCCGCCGGGTAAAGAAGGGCTACCGGAGCATGGCCAGGAGATACTTGTCTGATAGGAAGGCGGGGAGATGGCACTCGATGCCAGAGGCTGTTGGCCAGAAGGACAAAGATACCACCTCCAGGGCTGCTGGCAAGACTGGTCGAGTTAAAAAGTCTAAGACACAGGTCTCACCAGTGATTGGTGCTGTGGATGTGCTGTCCACTCCGAGTGCCGTACCAACTAGTAGCAGTGCAGCAGCCATTCCGAGTACCAGCAGCCAGGGGCCGGTTCAAGCTGCACTGAGCCAGGTACCAGCCCAGACCACAACACCCCAGGATCTCGGGACACCCACCACAACGCCTCCAATTGGTGAGACACTGCAGAAGATCCTGTATGAGCAGCACCGGAACAATGACTTGCTCCTTGATGTTAAACATGAGTTGGTGACCCTGAACCGGAGGATGGATGCAATAGCTGTCAAACTGGGTATTCCCTGAACATTGACATTTTCTGCCCCACACCCCTCTTCTGCCTTCCCTCATTGTTATTTGTTATTATATTATTGATAGTTGTTTTATAGTATTTTGATGTAGATTAGTTTTAGATTAGGTATAGTTAGTTTAGTATAGTGAGATATTTTTATGAGAGGTTAAGATAGTGTTGGGGCTAAGTTTCTTTTCTCTTTGGGTGGGGGGTTGATGTCCTTTTTTAGTTTGTGTAGTAGTGTATAGTTAGTATTACATGTGTTAGTTTTAGTGATTAGTGTAGTTTTAGATAGGTTAGATTATATTTAATAAATACTTTTGAATTTATTACTACTTGCAATGGTGTCAGGTAGGTTGCAGGGTGTGGCTCTTGACACATTGTATGCTTCTCAGGCCATCAGTGGAGTGATCCCTGTATGTGGGACTATGGATGCAACCTGTTACTGGGATGCATGTATAGTGTTAAGTAAGCCTTTGCTGTGGTATCTGTTGACTTGCATGGTTGACATATTACATTGGATTTATTGTGTATGGGCAAAATCAGGTAATTAGTGTTCTGCTATTTTGCACAAATGGCAAGACAGTCCACAAGTTTGCAAAGTTGCCGGCGTAGTTGCGGATTTTGTTGCCATTAGCACAAATATGTGACCACATGCGCCTGTCACTTTGCCAGCGCACCATAATGCAACTAGGTCCCTTGAGTGAACTGGCCATTATAGTGTGGACGGCCGGGAAGATGTTTCATACCGCTAGTGTGGGGTGGAGGGGGCCAAACGGGCAGAGCTTCTATGTTGAGAAAGGGTCAGAGACCAAGCAGAGCAGCAGGTGAGGAGAATGCAGGCTCCTTGTCACAAGAGCCTCACGGGGATGGCGCTTGGGAAGGTAATGGATGAGTTTGGCTCTGGTACACAGAATCCTTCAGATGTCCAAGATTGCTCTGCTGCGCGTGTTGGTACATAGCCATTCAGATCCTGCTCAGTGTGTTCATGCGCATGCAGCAGATGCACAATGTCCCATCTCATACTTAACTGCCCGATACAGGACTATGCTGGCACTGGGCAGTAGGGTGCAGTGGCATGCAGGTGCTGCATGCCTGGTACATGCACATACCTGTGCCAAGGGGGACACGTGCTCATTGGTGCTGTGTAGGTAGTTGTGACTTTACATTTTGAATGCACTGACGGTGTTACCACCTACACAGATATGGAGCATCCAGGCACAAGACTTCATGGTGCAAGAGCATGATGTTGCTGTGCGTTACGGGTATATATGTACTGGGGGCAGGGGGTCACTTGGCACAATATGTGCTCACACCCAGAGGGCTCCCAGGCACTTGAGCACAAAATATTTTCACACTGGGAGTGCTCCGGGGCAGTTCTGCAGCACAGGGCTCACAACCACAGGTCTCCCAGGCAGTTTAGCTGCGCCACCCTCTGGTTCCTCACAGCGCCCTCTGGTCCACCACTGCCACCCTCAAGATAAATTCCTCAACACTGCCAGACACCTCCACTTCCAGATCCACACCGATCCCAACACCACCCTCAGAGGTACACTCATCTACAGCCCCCAGGTCAACATTATCAATTCAGCATGTCCCTCGCCATCCTCGCCTGCAACCATGCACTCACCTCCACAGACTACATCCTCCTCGTGGAGCTGACATTCCAGCTCAGGAACAAGAACACCACCAACTCCAGCACCCTGTCGGCCACACTGGCCAACCTCAGCCTCAGCCAACTCGTCCCTATCCGCCCACCCACCCATCCACCCACGCGGCTGGTCCCACGCTGGACACCACCTTCTACACAGGCACCAGCGTTGCTTTAGGACACACCACCTGTTTCCACAGGACTGTACCGTGCTGCATCCATTCCCCCTTCAATGTACAGTCCACAGACCACCGCACACAACAGGTACCTCACCACTGCTGGAGGAGAGTGACTGTAGACCAGCTAATCACCACCCTTACCCACAGGCCACACAACAACTCCAACAACTCCAACGCTGCAGGCTGCCACCTCAGGCAGTGTGTGTACAACTGTGACAACACACTTGTGCCACTCAAGGAACCCTGTAATACCCACACCAGCAAGCCAGCCACCGCGTTCACCAATGTGCTGGTGCGCCTCCAGAGTTGGATGCCGGAAACAGGAGTGGATATAGCTCACCATACGCACTCCGGACAAGCACACAGACCACAAGGATGCCATACACATACATCACCACCTCTTGTGATTGGTCAAGGGGTACTCCTTCAAAGCCCAGCTGGATGACAACACACACAGGAGCAAAGGGCTCTTCGGCATCGTAAGGGAACTCTCCAACTCCAGCGCCAGCACCAACAACATGACTCCCTCAGAATAACTGTGCAACTCACTAGCCATCTTCTTCCACTGCAAGCTCACAGATATCCATGACAGCTTCAACACGACACCCACCCAAACTATGCCAGGGCCCACCTCCCCTGTGAACACCAGCGGCGCATGCCACCTGACCTCCTGGTCCAATGTCAACAGCAACGAGATACACAAGGTTATGTACTCCATCCATCACGCTCCCCGTCACACCTATGCCCACACCACGTATATAACATGGCAGATGCTGCCATCTAACCCAACTACAGAACAGCAACATTTCCATGGGGCTTGGGACACGACAAAATGTACACCCTCCTCAAGTAGCTGAAGCCAGGCCACAAGACCTCAAGTGCTTCCAGCATGTCTCCCTGCTCCTGTTCCCAGGGCGGATCACTGGGAATTGCTCAACATGCAACTGGCCCACCACCTGCTAGACAACAACATCCTGTACCCATCCCAGGCCAGATTCATACAAGTCCACAGCACCCTGGCAGAACTCATGTCCGCCACTGACGACATCATGAGCCAACTGTGCAACAGCTACACTTCTGCTCTCGTCCTCCTGGTGATGTGTCCCTATGCCAGCATGCCCAGGGCTCTCCAGGACTTGTTGTACAGTACATATGTGTATGCGATGTAATGACTTGCATGGTACATGAATGCCACTGTGCCCATCCACCCACTTCCACCCGTCCCGGTTTGACACTCACCCTGGTGTTGTTGTGTGACTTCCAGTACAGCAGTGTCCTGGCCTGCGACTCCGACCACAGTCTCCTCACTGATGACATTGGCCACCTGCTCCTCCAGCTCATCCAGCTCCTTCTGTGGAGCTGGCCCACCGCCTCCCGTTGCACTTGCTGCCCTTAGGTTGGCTCCCAGTTTCTTTTTAGTTTTGGTCTTCGTATTGTGCCACCGCTTCTTGCACTCTTCCACTGTCCTCTTGTGCTCCCCCCATGGCATTGACATTAGTCATGATGTCCTGCCATAGTTACCTTTTCCTCGCCATGGTGACGGTGGAACTCAGAAAGAGTTCCTGCTGGTGTCGGGTCACCTCTTCAACCAGTACCTGGTTCTCCTCCGGATTGAACTTTGGGTTCCTCTTCCTCTTGGCCTTTCCCTGGGTCTCATCCTGGCCTTCCTGGGTGTTGTTTCTGCCTTCTGCACTATTCCCTGGCTGCTCACCATCATTTACAGTATTGTCCATGTTTAGCTACGATTTTTGGGTTAGCGGGCATTTTTTGTCCCGCTAACGCGTCATATGATAGCCTCGGGCCTATTGGTTTAGCGATAATCATTGCTGATAGGCCCAACGTGCATTTTTTCACGTTAGCGTGCGACTGGTTAGCGTCGTCACGCTAGTTCTATCGCATGATTTTATCGCATTTCCGGGGAAATATCGCCGCTTAGCGGGGTGTTGGTAATTCCTCGCTACAGCGGCGATATTTCCAGGCGATGCATGGTGATACATTTTTTCGCGCTAAATATCGTTAGCGATATTTATCGCCTGTTGTTGGTAATATCCCCCATAGTTATATATGTGGAATCTGATGGGATGTTACACCTTTGCTATTAAATATTGTATTTATATTTTATTCAATCATATAGGTCGTCTTTTGGGTTATTAATGAACATTATTTCTTAATCTTAATGGATTATTGTACAGTTATTTAAAAAAAACATGACGTATGTATTTCCGAGCTGCGAGTCTAATGTTTGTAGTTGCATGCATAAACTATAGAACGTACCTATATGGCATTGTGTCTGTCCATGCACCAACCATATGCATAGGATATATACCTCCAAACTAGCTTGACTTATATGAGCAGTATACAGCTCAACCTGCCATGAGGTGTAGCTGAGACAGTGGGAGCCCCTCTCCTGCTTTACACCCAAGCACTGAGACACAGAAACACCGTCCTAGGGGGGGTGTGAAATGACTTGCTGCGCTCACTACTGGACTATGTTAGAAGTGCATTACTCACACACCCAGTGCCTAGACAGGTGACTGCAGGCTCCTTCTTTCTTTTACAATCACCTAACTTCTCATCACCTAATGCACATCTTGTGCTGGCATTTGGAAGCGAAAAGGATCCTTCATGTCTTTTTCCCAGTGAAAGTGTCTTCAAATCTTCCTGCGAGAAGACTACGGTTCCAGTGGAAACTGAGCACCCAACATTAGAACAGGTGTGCCCTCATCACTGGGCCAAGGTGGGGCATGGATGGGATTAGAAGGTGTAGATTTCCAGCTGATCAGCAGAACTTCAATGCAAGCTCATGTTAGCCCTCAACAAGCTGTTAGCTATTTTCTATTTGTTTACATTTTTAATATTCGCCTTTACTAATGGAGTACTGTTTTTTACAATTGAATTCTGTTTCATATGGTCTAGGTAATAGTACATAAAAGAGTTGTAAGTATCTCATTGTGATTTTCTTTAACTTCTCAAAGCAACACGTTGTATCTCTTGTATAGCAATTACCCATAAATGACCCTGCAGGCTCTGGGGCAGGCTGAGCTAGTCTCTATACGTCTTCATCCTCAGGAACCATGTCCACACAAGAGTTGGTGTCAATGTTACCTGTTCTGTGCAACCAAAGGCTAGCCACCTGGCTCAAGGGCTAAGTGCAATCTAACTGGGTAGGTTAAAAAACCCATTGACTTATGTCAGAGAAGGGATGCCTCACAATTTGGGTTAATATACAATCACTGCATGTTGTCTCAAAAGGTCACTTTAGGTTTCATGAACGGTTCATTGCAACCCCACCAGATATTTACTTCAGAATTGGGGCTAGTGTTGCATTTTGGCCCAGATCACAACTGATATTCGGTGATTTACTAGTGTGAGAAGATACCAAATGTATTGTATTTGCAGGAAGCATCTACCCGCTGAAGCCACAAAACAGTGAAGATTACACACTGTTGTGGTTCTATCTAGGACCCTAATTCGATATTCCTGATTCATGACCTTATGTGGGTATAACAAATAATATCCTTATAAAGGCATAAGAATCATATCCATATTTAGTAATAGCCCAGGCAGTCCAAATACGGCACGGCTACTCCCATAGACTCCTAGAAAGTACAACGCGTTCTTTAAACAAACCAAGCCTCCAGCAGCACAGGAATTCCCCCTGCTTTTGTTTTGATTTGCACAAGAACTCCTGGAGTCCAAAAAGAACTGTTAGTTCTTAGTGACGTCTTATGTCCAACCTTACGTCAAACCCGGCACCTTTCAGGTATAAAATACCAACAGTTGCCTTAAGCAAACACATGGTGGTTGGGAGCAGAGCGATTTTCTACTTGCCCGGGAGCCCAGCTGTTGCGGAGAGCCAAAGGAAACCGCCCCTCCCTTTGACGCACTGAGAGAGACGCTGTCTTTTTCTCCAGCCGAGAAAATCCAGCTCCGGTGTTCCCAAGTTACCCTCGCGCGTTACTGGGAGATCGAGTCCTGAGAAGCGAGATACAAGAACTCCTTCATTCTATAACCAAGGTACGGAGCTGATTAAAACCTTAGAGAGAATTCTTGATTCAGATCCTTGGCAAAAAGAAACCTAACTTAACTTAAGACTGAAACTTACTTACTCCTTCCCACGTATTAGGCTTAGGTCAGGTACACCGGGGTAGGCGTATCTTAGAAGCACCAGTTGAGTTCGTTAGTCAATGTTTTTATGTATGTATATATTTTATCTATTTTGAAGTATCATATGGCTAAGAAACCATATCAATGCTTTTACAGTATTATTTTATAATACTCCTTTTACTGTACGTACTTTACTTTATGATAAGTATTGCAATTGTGGCAATTCATTTCTCTTGCATGAGAAAGAAGACTGCGCAATAAAATACCACCTTTTATTGAAAAACGCCCGACTCTCTATTTCTCTGCACCCGGGTGAAATTAAGCATGCACGATTGACTGAGTGAAATAGTTGTCTATTGTTTTCACACGACTCTAGAGATACACTCTTTATTCTGAGGGAGCAAAGTTGTCATGTTATATGGTTGTCAGAAGCTAATCCCTTCTTGTCCTAATCAGGGAAGTTAACCCCTCCCTATTCACTCGAGAAAGTTTCTGGTGACCTCTGAGCTAGCTGACAAACCTAATTAAGTCTAACATAGTCAGTAGAGACCTAGATGACCTCAGTCCTATGTCTACACTGCTGTTTATGTTATTCCAATGCGCAGAGCCTATTGGGAATATAGGAACTACACTACAACACCACAATGGCCTTTTGTCAGACTGCAGGACTTGTTGAAGAAAAAGGCTGATGCAGTTCATGTGCAAAGTGCTTTTCCATTACCCTTCACACTGTGATAAAACATGATTTTCAGCAGTTGTCCATATCTACATTTTTTTTAAAAACAACTTTCATTCATCAAATGACACATATTGCAGGGCTCTGTAACCCAGAGACATCTGCGCAAAAAGCATAAAGCATCATGACTTTGACTTTTCGATAATGAGATTAAGGAGTAATAAAGGGCAATACAGATTAATTAAAACCATATGGAAACTCCAACCCAATAACCCCCCTCCCCCCTGTCTCACTAACAGCATCCCAGAAGCAGCCTAGCTGTAAATTCTGCACCACAACCACTCGTTACAGTAAACGTAAATGCAAGAGACTATAGCTTGCACCAGCAGGGTAAAATTAAAGTGGATGGAGGGGCCATGTTGCAGAGACCGGCTCCAGCAGCAAGCCCACCGCTTCCAAACTTTAAAATGCTTCTGCGGGCACGCTCTTGCAGTAAAAATAGGGATTTCCAAGCCCATACAGCAGTCCAGTCCCTTCTTCCATGCCGACACTGAGGGTGGCGTTGGTGCCTTCCATGCTCTAGCAATGTCTCTCTTCGCCAGAGTTATCGGTAGCAACATCAGATGCCGTTTATAGATATTGCCCCCTATCCCATCCATAACATGTAAAAGCACCAATTTCTGCGATTGGGGCAGGTCCTAGCCCAATATCTCAAAGAGGCAGATCACAACCCCTCTCCAGAACCATAACAGCGAGGGACAGTGCCAAATCGTGTGCACCAGGGTCCCTTCCTCTCGCTCGCATCTAAGACATGCAGGGGAGGCCACCAGTCCCGTCCTCCACAAACGGACCTGTGTGAGATAGACCCAATGAAGATATTTAAACTGGACAAAGTGCAGACGTACCGCTATGGCCGCCCCCCGCGGGGAGCCCAGGGCCTCCGTCCAGTCTTCCTCATCAAGTGAACCAACATCTCCATCTCAGGCCCCTCTAAGCTTCTGCAGTGTGGGGGAGCTGTGAGTCGCCAGGGACTGGTAGATCTTAGATATTTTATGATCCTGAAGGTCCCCCATAAATACCTTTGCCTCTATCGGGCTGAACTCCGCCTGTGACTCCAAGCCCTCCAAACTAGGGGAGAGGTCATGTCAAAACTGGAGGTATTTGTAAAATTGGGTTTTCAGCATTTGAAAATCTTTTTGTAGGTCTTGAAAGGACTTCAAGATCAGCCCCCTCATGACGTCCCCCAGGGTAGAGATACCTATGTTGTCCCATCCATGAAACCCTGACAGAGTAAATAGTTGTGGCAAACTGCCATTATTCCATGGAGGGGTTTCCCGTGTCAACGAGTTCCACCACCCCATCCTCCGCAAGGCCTGTCGCCAAATTTGGCAACAACCTGGGTCGCTGGCGGCAGGGATCTACGTATTGGTGCGGAGTACAGAATTGTGTGTAAGGAGAGATCCCACATAAGACGCTGCTCAACAGCATAGGCAGGTTCATCTCTACCTCCATATCACCACTCGTGTAAGACAAGCAAATGTGAGGCCATGTAATGTGATAGTAAGTCAGAGGTCGCCAGTCCTCCACAATACGTGAAAAGAAAGCATGTCCCCAAAGCGACTCTTCCCGCTCCCCCTGCCCATAGAAATTGACCCAAGGCTGCATTGACCAGCCTGAACCATCTAAAGGGAATCGGGCAAGAGTGATCCTGCAATTGATACAGTAAACGGGGGAGCGAGACCATCTTGAAGATGGCCGATCGACCATATATAGACAACGGCATATGAGACCATGTCTTAAGATCCTCCCTCACACGTTCCCAGACCAGAGCCAAATTCCTGTCCCATGCCACAGTGGGTGAGTCTGATAAAAATAACTGAGATACTTCAGCCCGCTGGTAACAACCCAAACTGACAAAGCCCAGGTGCCCAGACCCGACGTGTCCCCAAAAAGCCATAAGGTAGACTTGCTGGGGTTTAGGTATACGGTACAAAAGGTGGTGGTAATGGTCGGAGCATCTGAACCAATCAAACACTCACACCCAGTCAAAAGATCTGGGTTTAATCCATCACCGTTCTTTAGCCCACTCTGCCACCCCAGTTCAGACATGGCTATATGCAAATCAGTCTGACCCTGTGCCTCATGGGAACAGTCCAGCCCGAACTGCCAAGCCTTGCCTTCCCTGGACCGGAAACAAGCTTCCGAGGACCGGTTTCTGGCATTCCAGCCGTCTTCAGCCCAGCTTGCTTGAATCCAGTGGCAAAGTGAGCAAGGGACTCACGTCTAAGCATACCCTGCCACACTTATGGCGGCCAAAAGCGGTACAAAAGGGGGTGGTGATGGACGGAGCATCTGAATCAATCAAACACTCACACCCAGTCAAAAGATCTGGGTTTAATCCATCACCGTTCTTTAGCCCACTCTGCCACCCCAGTTCAGACATGGCTATATGCAAATCAGTCTGACCCTGTGCCTCATGGGAACAGTCCAGCCCGAACTGCCAAGCCTTGCCTTCCCTGGACCGGAAACAAGCTTCCGAGGACCGGTTTCTGGCATTCCAGCCGTCTTCAGCCCAGCTTGCTTGAATCCAGTGGCAAAGTGAGCAAGGGACTCACGTCTGAGCACATTCTCTGGGGGCATTCAGCTCCGCAATATATGAAGAGAAGCTTTCAGCAATGTCAGAGGAGTCTGTGAGGGACATCCCACTCAGGCCTACTATACCAGGGAGGGGCTGGGAATGGAACATTCCCTGACACAACCGATGAAGTATCTTGCTAGATTTATCCCCCCATTGGTATACCATACTGCGCGTTGCCAGCCAAGTAAGGCGGGCCTCATCCATAAGAAGAGCTACATAGTTCTGTTGCGCCAGCAGCAACTGTTGCCGGACTTGGTTACCCCCAGCGCCTCTACTGCGATGATCGAGATCTGCAATATTAGCCTCTGCTTGTAGCTGAGACTCCCTCTGAGTCCTGCGGGCTGGCACGCAAAAAAAGATATCTGCACCCCGTAAAGTGGGCTTGAATGCCTCCCACAGATGTTCGGTCCCAGAAACCGAACCCACATTAAGCGTCAATTATTGATCGAGCGCGCTCTCCATGCACTCCCTATAGTATGCCTTCTGGAGGTTCGACGTCGAGAGGCGCCAGAGGAAGGGCTGTTTTGCCCAGCCCATCTGTACCATAAGAGTAATCGGCGAATGATCAGAGAGACCCCTCGGAAGGATATCCGCCTCCCACACCCTACCAGCTGCCGCCTGGGGGACAAACAAATAGTCGAGGCGAGAGTAGAAATCATGGATCGTGGAGAGATATGTGTATCCCTGAACATTTCCGTGTATCCGGCGCCAGGGATCCACCCAATCGAGCCCAGACACTAACAATGAAAGTTTTGTGACTAGGCCAGCAGCCACCCCCCCCCCCCCCCGGTCTCCAACGATCCCAGGTCCCAGGACACATCCATCACATCGTTCCAGTCGCCCCCAACCAGGCCAACCAGCATATCCGCCCATAATGACATAAGCCGCTCTATCAGGCCCCATGAAAGCGGAAGAGGGACATAGACACAGCCCAGCACCACTGATTCTTCTCTGACCATGCCCTGCAAGAACAGGTATCACCCCTGGGTGTCCATCCACGTCTTGATATGTGTGTATAGAACTAGAACTCGGCGGTGAATCAAAATCGCCACCTCCGTGACCTCCGCACAAACCCCGAATGGAACACCAGAGCGTAACCATAACGCTGGAGGCAGAGCGCCTTTGAGCCCATAAGATGTGTTTTTGTAGCATGAGTATGTCGACATGAGCCCTCTTAGCCTGCTGAAGAATGGTCTCACGCTTGATAGCACCTCCCCTGACATTCCAGCTCACTATTTTGAGAGTGCCCGGGAGATACCCGGGCGCCATTAAGTGTGTTGGCCATGGAAGTGCCTGATGAAATACGCTGGTGCGGAAGAAAGTATGTGGTGTGTGCATAGAGGCCTAACAATACTACAGCAAAGTGTGACCAGATGACAGAAACATAAACAACCCAACAACCCCCACCCTATACTTCAATAACGATGAAGCATTTGTTGTGGCGGGTGCTGCCCACGGACCTCAATGGGAAGTCCCGGCACACCTCGACCAATGGGTCCCCAACTTCCAGCCCAAAGTCAGCGGACACCCTCTCCGTCGGAAAGATCCAACAGAGAAGCCAGCCCTCACTTAGGCTCCTCCGATCAAAGCAACAATGTCAAAGTTACACAAGACTGCAATCTCCTCTTCCAATTAGGAGACCGATGTAGTCTGCCGGGAGGCCGATCCTGCCTGGGAGGTTGTACTGAAGGAGTGGGATCAACGGCTGGATCTGGAGCGTCTGCGATCTTTAAGCTTTGAGTGAGGCTGCTTATGAGCTGCCTCGCTGGATGAAGAGTCTGATTCCCAATGAGGAGGTGTATGAGGACGCAACCGTACTGTCTCATCTGTCCACTGAAACACTTCCTAAGGCGAGTCAAAGAAATGGGTTCGGGATCGATACACCACCCGCAACCGGGCCGGATACAGAAGAGCATATGGAAGTTTAAGATCACGAAGTCGAGCCAAGGCCGCAAAAAAGGACCTTCTCCGCTGCTGGACCAGCTTTGTGTAGTCAGGAAAGATCCGTATGCGTTTACTATCAAATAGCAGAGGTTTCTTGGCCCTGGCATGTTTTGGAATGACATCTCGGTCATGATAGTTCAGCAACATTGCGATGACCGGCCTCGGAGGGCTGCAAGGCGGAGGCTTCTGCATAAGAGCCCTGTGGGCACACTCAACCATGAAGCAGTGGGACAGGGACTCCGGGGGAAGCCAGCTCTCCAGCCACTGAGTAGGAAACTGCTCCATGCTCCCCTCACACCACTCTGGGAAACCCACAAAGTGGAGGTTGTTACGCATGGAAAACAAAGGTTGAGGAGGGTCAAGGGGACTATGTTTATAGACCTACCAAACTCAATACCCCTAATCAAACTGCAACAAACATAAAGAGTCGGAAGGTCTGTTAAACGACGTAGCTGAGTCTATGAGGTCCTATTAAAGTGACCCTTTTGGATTGCACTGAACCAGACCAAGTGGTCACATGACACGAATATATGTTAGATATCCTATCAGCCCACCCATCTGGCGGAGCCTCGTCATGTAGGACATCTAACCAGGGTGGTGAGTCCAAGCCCAGATGAATTGGCCAGACAACACGCACTACTGGTTCATCTTGTAAAGGTGTCCGTGCCACAGAGTGGTGCTGAAAAAGTGCAGTGCAAAACAGGGAGTGAAGAATAGGTGATCTTAAAATGACGGTCGAGGCAAAGAAAAAAATGTTTTTATTAAAGATATTCACCAAGACGCCAGGTTAAAAAGAAGTGTAGAACAGTGTGAAAAAATCACTGTGATGCTTTGCTGTGTTATGGATTAGGCCAACATGTTTCTGCCGAAGGTGAAACTACACCGGCATTCTTCAGGGCCAGATACAAAAAGGTGTTGCTACTGCAAAGGTACACTCAGACAATTTATACAAAGTGAAACAAAAAAAGGACAGACCAAATTGTTTGTTAAAGAACTGTCCAAACTACTGGTGTGGTCTTGTAGACCATCCTACCGTATCCTCCTGACCAGTAGTTGATAGAGGAAGAAATCCTATAAAATGGAAACAAAAGAGACAACAAATGTTGTTCATTCTTAAATCATAATAGACTATTCACAATATCAGGACCATCATATAAACTCAGCTAGGCTAGTCCCTATTAGGACGGCCACATATTATAAAGGTTTCATATTCAAGTAAACCACCAGTCATTGCTGAACATTAATATCAAACAGGATGTAAAGGACTTACCCAGCAATATGTGAGAGTCGAGCCTCACCTCACCCGGCAACGGCTCGGAGATTGAGGCCCCGCTCTGTGCACAGAACATAAAAATATAACATGTCATCCTGAGTTGACTCAGGGGTCTGTAGTCAGTGTCAGGTTGTACAATCTGTGCATATAAAAACTGGTTGTGTGACTGTCCTCACCAAACGCTGTCCCATGGAGAACAAGGAAAAAGACTGGCTAATGGACAAAACTAGTGTCTAGTCACTGGCTAACACAATCAACCTGGAATGAGCACCTATATTTATCTAGTGCCTGTTCTGTGGTTGTACAGTCAGTTGAACACTCCCACCCTCACTGAGCCAAGAAATAGATGTGAATTGTATGGCTCAGGGATGACTGTTTCAGAGTAATGGGCCTAAGTGAGAAGACCCAGGTACTGTGCTCATCTGGAAGAGTACATAAAGTGAATTGAGCCTGGACCTATCCCCCTAATCTGTTGGTGAAGAAGGAGTTAATAAGGAGCTCAATTTTAAGGTTTAGCTAAAAATAGCGTCTGCCTAGAAGGAATATAACCTAAAAATAAGCAATGCATGAAAAGGGGGCCACAGCAAGACCACAGAACCTAGCGGTGCGCGTCACGATCTAGCTACTCACCTCTCCGTCGGTACCTCTAGGCTGACACCTAAGCCGAAGGGGAGGCAACGAGGAGAGGTGAGGCTCATATATTTATACCCCGTCTGATTGGGTAATCGGCAGCAGCTGTGCTCCTATCGCTGCTGCCGGTATTACAATGACATTCCCTATGCGCATGCGCGGCAAGATGACACTGCACAACGCTGTGTGCTCAATAACGGGCATGCGCGATGATGTATACCCAGCTACTGCATGCGGGTGCCGGATCTGGAGCAGCGCACGCGTAGAGGAAAACGGACTAGTCTCAAGAGTAATTCGGAATCGTCCCTGGTGTGCGCATGCTCAGTTATGCATACACAGTACACACTACCAAGAGTAACCATTAAACAAGCGGAGGGCATAGCGGTATTCTACTAGAATAACCCCTACCACTCGCAACTGTCAAACGAGGGATTCTCAGATGGCGGCCACGTTGATGACACGGTAAATTCCAGCTCTCATTACGAGCGTGGCCATATATGCTCTTGTCCCTGCAACGAAACAATGCATCCTAAGGGGACAGTGAACACCAAATTACTGCGCCTATATTGGCAGTGATGTAAATGGCTACAGACCATAGTTGATCAATATACTGTGTAAATGTAGAGACAATGGGTGTAAAAGTGCACGAAATGCCAGGATCAACATCCATATACAGCGGATAGGTCTAAAACGCGGTAGATGTTATCACTATGAGGCAAGGGGGTTCCGACATATAGCAATGATCGCTGGCTATACCCTAGGGTAAATTTACCAGGGACATAGAAAATGGAGCGAACAGAGTCTAACCTAATGCTGTTGGCATGTTGGAAGTGGGATTAACAATTTTCCGACGTGTGCTACACTATATCTAGTTACTGCAGTGGGTCGGCATCATGTGAAGTATAAGTGAAGCCAACTGATAGTGTATGGCATGTTGGAAGTGGGATTAACAATTTTCCGACGTGTGCTACACTATATCTAGTTACTGCAGTGGGTCTGCATCATGTGAAGTATAAGTGAAGCCAACTGATAGTGTATTGAGTCATTGATAGGAGATGGCGTCCCCGGAGGCTCCCAGCTGGTCAGATGGACACCCAAGGTATACTATCATTCAACCCTGAGATGTCAGTTTTCAATTTGAAAATCCAGCGTTGTTCCTTGATGAAAAGAAACCTTGAGATGTCTGTTATATGCGGTGGGATGAATGGTTGTTCCAGAACAACCCACCTAAGGTCTTCAGCTTTATGCTTTTTAATCAGAAAGTGGTTTGTTAGACAGGTGGACTGTTTATTACACCGTATTGTGCTCTTATGCTCGCTGATACGGGACTTCACTTTCCTGGTGGTATGTCCAATATAAGCCAGACCACACGGGCATGTGATCTTGTAGATCACTCTCTCCGAGTTGCAGTTGGTATGATTCAACAACTTCCATGGTCTAGCAGTTCCGATGTCGACGGAGAGTGTCTTGCAGGTCTGCGGACACGACGCACAGTTACCACAGGGGTGGTGCCCTTGAACCGGAGTGGTATTCAAAATGGTGTCAAGGGTGGTGGTAATTTCCTTCCTTTGTGTCCGTGGTCTTGTGTGGTTCAGTGCAATCCAAAAGGGTCACTTTAATAGGACCTCATAGACTCAGCTACGTCGTTTAACAGACCTTCCGACTCTTTATGTTTGTTGCGGTTGTTACGCATGGCCCGTCTCTCCGCATCCTTCACGCGTGTCCCGAGACCCCGCTGGGTTGTCTCAAGGGTGGCCACCCACATCTGTAGAATGGCAACTTCATCCTCTACTCCAGAGATCTGCGTTTCAGACTCCATAATGCGGGCCACAGCAGCCGCAGGTCTTGTCGGACGAGGATGACATCAGAGTCGACTGCCCCTATCTTGACATCAAGTACATCTCTGGACTGCGTTATAGTGGCCATGAGTGCAGCATTGTCTGACATGTCCGGCGAAGCCCCCTGTGCCCCTCCAGGCACGAACCGGCAGCCCTAGGGCCTGTATATTTATCGAGTGTGCTCTTTTTGCCGAGCCCCCACTCACCTTGTCCCTCATCATGGCGTCCACTGAGCCCTCTGGTTCACAAGGCCGCCGCGTCTGAGGGCCACGGGCTGTCCTCGTATGGGAAAGAGAGACACACTTCTGAGCACGTATCGGGCTGACACAACCCCCCCCCCAAGTGCAAGGACAGGCAAGGCGGAGAGAGGCCACTGGGCTGTAGATTCAGGGCCCACGCGACCCTATCTGGCTGCCGAGCACAGGAACACCAGCAGGCCACGGAGAAGAAGCGACGAGCTGAGGGGGCCCCAGTGGATGCCCAAAATCAGGCAGACGGAAGTCAAGGGCAATCCCCACCGTCTCAAAGATGGCTATGGCTGCTGCCAACAGGGTTCACAGTCTGAGAGCCAGGGGGTCACCACCACTCTCCCCAGGGCCCCTGTAAATGTCCACCTCCTACCTACAGGATACGCGGCAAGGACCAGGAACCGCCGTGAACTCCTGCAGTCCCATCAGCCGCTCATGATATGGCTGCCGCATCAAGTGAACAGCGCCGCCAATGTAGGTCGAGGGCGGCTCTCTAGGCGTCTATTGACTCAGGGGCACGGTCCCAACATCAGCCCCAGAGCAGTATGGTGGTCGCCGGATACAGTCGCAGCACCTCTGCCTTTCAGCAACCCCGTGGCCCGATGAGACGGCCGATGACTCAGTTTGTTGCCCCCCGCGGCCCGAGGAGACCGCCGACAGCTCTGCCTCAACCCCAGCGGGAGAGAAAGAATAAGCCCAGTGGGGGTGTCTACTGTTCCCACATTGAATTTCTTGTAGCACTTGAAGATTATGATGATCTGTCCTAACCTTGACTGAGTGACACAAACCTGAAATAAGGTGTCTCCATTCGATGCCGGCCTCTTTCCTCGCCATCTCCATCACTGACTAATTCTGTTCAGATGATGACAAGGTTCTTGAGTAATAAAAAATATTATTCTCCAATCCGTAATCCACTTGCTGATAGAGAAATGCAGCTCCAAGGGTTTTGTCAGAGGCATCTGTGTCTACTACAAATTTTGTCAAAGGATCTTTCTGACTTACTAAAGGGGCTGTAGTGAAAACCTTTTTAGAGCTTGAAAAGCTGCTTCAGCTCGTACTTCCAGGAAAAATCCAGAGTTTCATTTTCCTTCTTTATTAACCGACAAATGTTACATGAATACACAGAGAATTTATGGCAAACCCTAAAAAACTTTGGGTTTCTTTAAATGAAGAAGGAGATGGTCAATTTAATACAGCTGGTTTGTTACTTGGATCCACCGACAGACCACTGATAAACAGTATAAACCCAAGGTGTTATATCCTACAAAAACTTGGATTATAATTCCGTAATCGATGTAGGACTTCACAGACATAGTTACGATGTTTATCAACTGAAAAAAATCAAAATGTTGTCCAGATAAACTATTACATTTTGATTCAGGTGATCAGAAAAAAATATTTTCCATAACGCATTGGAAAATATCGGGAGCATTGTTTAAACCAAAGGGCCTCACTCAGTACTCAAAGTGCCCAAACTGATTTGCAAAAGCTGTTTTCCATGTGTCTCTTTTATCTTTAACAAATGGTAGGCTTCTCAAAGTTTGAATTTTTATAGTTATGATCTCCTCATACAGGTTCCAAGGTATCCTTAATTAATAGCAGAGGGCAATGATTCTTTATTGTGATCTTATTCAAACCTTTATATTTAAAAGCAGGGCTTAACTCATTTGATTTCTTGGGTACAAAGAAAAGAGGAGCCCCTGCAAGAGATGTCAATAGAACAATTTGGCTATTCTCCATATTTTCATCAAGATACTGTTGTAGCATCTTCTTTTCTGACGCTGAGAGTAGATACATTCTACCGTAAGGCATCTCAGATCCTGGCTCCAGATTTATAGCACAGCCACAACTTCGATACTGAGGCAGCATCTTAGGGCCAGATTCCAATCTCGCTAGTAAAGCCCTCCGTACGACTCGGATCCGTGGGGCTTTACGAGCGATTTGTGCAACTGTAGTCCGAACGAGCAAGAATTATACATTCTTACGCTTACGGACTTGGTTCGCTCTCACTGCCATTGAACTCTATGGGAGCCTGTATACTGGACGCGTACACAGGCTCCTATAGCAACAAGCATTTGCAATGCAATAGGTCTCGCATTAGGATACTTTGAGCTATTGGTATTGTAAATGACAAATATTTTATTTATGTGATAGTTTTGAAAACAGCAAAATTAATAGCTTAGTTCTACGAGACCATTGTCAAAAGTGTCTGTGCTTTGGGGAGGGGCTTAGACACGTGCATCCAGTTTTAGCTCTTCTTATAGAAAAGATTGGAGATTTGTGCTTAGAGATTTCCTTACACAAGCACAATTATGGCCTTTCACAGCAACCAAGCCAGGCTACCTTAATTTTAGTTTAAAGTTGTCACTCTTATTTACGAATGTACTTACCCTCTATCTTGCTGTGGTATCTGGTTGTCTTTACGGCTTGTGTTTCTGTTCGTTTACGCCATGAATTGCTAATTTATTTACACCAATGAGAGAGCGTGAGTATTACTGTGTATTTCTGTTGTTCAGAATGACACCGCACTCAACTGCGATAGTGGGATAGATTTTACATGAGCCAGCTTTCTAAAGATTTAAATGCAGAGGACTTTCTGAAGGGTCAAGGGGTCGTACATTGTTGATGCTTCCACCCAGCACTTTCCAACGTTGAATATCCTCGGGAGGAAGTCACTGGAAGCATAAAGGTAGAGGACTGGATAGAATGTAAGAGTATCTGCTTTGTCCTTCCTTCTGCCTTCATGCCCAAATATGGGCTAGTAAAATAAGTAAAAAATTACGTCAGCTAAACACGCAATGCTACATTTTTTAGGGAAGAAGCTTAAATTACCCTCGTGTGGATGTGGTGTAAGGGCCGAGCTGCTGACACTGGCGCTGGGGAACCAAGAATTGCAGTACTGAGATACTCACCTCTGTATCTGCTTTTCATGAAGGTAGGGGAGAATAACGCCGCGTGTTTGTTGTTACACGCAGACACCCGGCTGTGAGAGTCGGAGGGGGGCGTGGGGCAGGCAGGCAGCAGCTGACTTGACACTGGTTCGTGATGGGGGTCGGTTGTTTGCCTCCCCTTTCAATGTGGCTCCCACGCGGCAGGGGTGGACGTGCTGCTCGAGCCTGGAGTGACGGGGGTGTGACTGGTGCCGGGGGGGGCCCCGCAGGGGCTTTTTAATAGAAACAATGCCGCCTCTGGCAGGCCTACAGTAAGAGGGGGTTTAGTTCTACGAGACCATTGTCAAAAGTGTCTGTGCTTTGGGGAGGGGCTTAGACACATGCATCCAGTTTTAGTCTTATAGAAAAGATTGGAGATTTGTGCTTAGAGATTTCCTTACACAAGCACAATTATGGCCTTTCACAGCAACCAAGCCAGGCTACCTTAATTTTAGTTTAAAGTTGTCACTCTTACTTACGAATGTACTTACCCTCTATCTTGCTGTGGTATCTGGTTGTCTTTACGGCTTGTGTTTCTGTTCGTTTACGCCATGAATTGCTAATTTATTTACACTAATGAGAGAGCGTGAGTATTACTGTGTATTTCTGTTGTTCAGAATGACACCGCACTCAACTGCGATAGTGGGATAGATTTTACATGAGCCAGCTTTCTAAAGATTTAAATGCAGAGGACTTTCTGAATGGTCAAGGGGTCGTACATTGTTGATGCTTCCACCCAGCACTTTCCAAAGTTGAATATCCTCGTGAGGAAGTCACTGGAAGCATAAACGTAGAGGACTGGATAGAATGAAGTAAAAAATCACGTCAGCTAAACACGCAATCCTTTAGCAAAAAAGAAAAACAAGCTGTTTGCTGCGAAAGTGAAACGAGACGCATGGGGAGCAGCAGCCTTTGATATGCCGGCGGGCCATGCAGTGAATAATTAGGGGAGGAGAGATGCTGGCCTGAGGCAGAGCGCACCATATGGAGAGGGAGGGGGGTGGGCCGAGTGCAGGAGAAATGCTGCTGGCAGGGGGAAGGCTCGGGCAAGCTCGTGCATGAGGAGCTTGTCACGTGATTCTATTCTCGTGAACTGTTTGAAATATTATATTATATTATATTATATTATAGAGACTTTTGTAGCGCGCTCTGTTACTAAAAAATAGTATCCTGGCGCGAGGTGGGTGAGAAGCAGAGCAGAGTGAAATCAGTGAAAAGAAAGGGAAGAGACCCTGTACAGTGATGATAAAGAAATGGGTCTTCAGTCCCTTTTTAAACACAGTAATGGAAGGGGCTGTTCTAAGATGGAGAGGAAGGATGTTCCAGGCCCTCGCCGCTCTGACAGAGATGAATTGGCCACCAAGCCTGCTATATTTAAATTTTGGTACAGTCATTTGGTAGAGATTAGATGATCTGAGAGGACGATTGGGAACATATAAGGAAATCTTTTCCTCAAATAGACTGGGCCGGTTTGATGGACAGCTCGATAAGCAAGGACAAGGATTTTAAAAGAAATCCTATGGGCAACTGGGAGCCAGTGAAGAGTGCGGAGGGGTTGACGAACACTTTAACTTTTTGGAATGTTGAACAGGAGCCGTACAGCGGCATTTTGGATGACTTGGAGACGGTGAATCATGTAGGCTGGAAGGCCACAGAAGAGGCTATTCGCGTAATCCAATCTGGATAGTATAAGGGCGCGAATGACAGTCTCCTTGGCCTCTCTCGGAAGGAGCGGGAAGAACCTGCGTAATGTTTTAAGTGTGGAAAAGCAGATCCCCTGAGTTTTTTTAAGTGATCCTCGAATCTGAGGTTATTGTTAAACCAGACTCCAAGGTTTTTTGCAGGGCCTCCGATGGACTTGGGGCATGGTAGATCGGCAGGCCAAAGAGAGTCGCCAAAGTTGTCTGGGAAGGAGCCATATAGCAGGATTTCGGATTTGCTTTCGTTACATTTTAGTTGGGCGAGGGCAAGCCAACGAAAGACAGATGATAGGCAAGATTGGGCTCCAGACGTATCCAGGTTGTTTTTAGGCCATGTGAACAGAAGTTGAGTGTCGTCAGCGTAGGCCATTATTTTTGCTCCTAGCTGTTCGGCGAGATGGATGAGCGGGGTCAGATATATATTAAAAAGCAGGGGGCTAAGGGTAGAGCCCTGAGGGACACCCGTTGCAAGCTTCTTGGGGGAGGAGGCAAAGGGCGGCACCCAGACTTGCTGATATCTATTGTCTAGAAAAGACGTCAGCCAGTCAAGGGCGGAGCCAGTAATGCCTATGGCCGCTAATCTGGTCAGAAGGAGGGAGTGAGGGACAGTATCGAAGGCGGCAGAGAGGTCTAATAAAATCAGAGCCGCTCTGCCACCTCCGTCCAGGCACTCCCGGATGGCCTCAGATATTTCCACCAGCGCCGTCTCCGTACTAAAGGCTGCTTTGAAGCCTGATTGCGCTGGATGGAGTGCCTGGGAATTTTCTACGAATTTGTCCAGCTGTGTGAAAGCGACCTTTTCACATATTTTAGCTAGAGCCGGCAGCAGTGATATGGGCCGGAAGTTACAAATCCGCCTGTTAGGAATTTTCTGGTTTAGCAGTAATAGGTTCGAGTAAACTCGACCTAAAAAGGGGTGGGTGGGGAAAAGCGTATACACTGTGACGGGCATCCCATGGTGCCCACCACACTGTACATGCATGGGAAGAGGGGACCCATGGGAATCCCCACGGATCCGAATCGGAGGGCTCCAGGTGATCGGGGGCCTGCTACGGGCCCCAAGAGAACAATTCTGGCAGCTTTTTCAAACCGGAGATACCGAATCGTGAAGGCTATCCGAATCATGCATCGTACTTGCTCGCTCCGAAGCGTCGTACCGACTGGATGGGGTTGAGAGACGATTCGCTCAAAGCGGACGTGAACTTCACATCGTACTTGGTCGTTCGGACCACTGTACAAATCGGTTGGGAAAAGGGCTACGAATCGGATCTGTTAAAGTCAAATCCGATTCGTAGGTCTTCCGAGGAAGATCGGAATTGACCATCTAGTCTTGTTTTTTTCAAACACATCTCTGAAGTCCTGATATTGTTCAGGAATGAGGGACAATTCAGAAATTAGAGTTTCGGCCACTTCAGGAGAGACCAGGACTTCCTGAACTTTGGTTTGCTTTAACGGAGACAACTTTGAGCACACAGCTCATAGCAAAGGTATAAAACTCTAGTAGATTAGTTAAGACACGGGTTATGAAGTGCTAGCAAAGAAACTCTAAAAATCACAGGATGATTGGTTACTAAATCAAATTCCATGCTTTTATGATAATTACACAGGCACACATGAAGGGGTTCAGTGCACTGAGTAGCTGGTCCCGAAACTAATGAAGTACCTTCTACACTTTGTACAATATCCACCTAAGCCTTTGCTTGAATCAAAAGATTTATCTTTAAGGCCAATTCTTGTTTATAAATATATCTGTAGCCCCGAAATCCCGATGAGACTCAGACTGATATACAGGATGAACTAGATCCGATGGAGCTGGGTAACAAAAATGGAGGACATTCGCAGCCTCACTTAAGCGTTCAGAGGACCAAACTAGAGGAAAGGTTACATCACCCAATTCTTCCTTCCTCTTAAAGGATGGGTTTCTAAGTTTCCGGGTGTTTTTGTTTGTCGAATGGGTCACTGACAAAGCAAATGACCATTCTCTCCATAGTATAGACAAAGCCCCTTCACCTTCATCTTCTCCTCTCTTCTTCTGACAGCGGCTCTCTTGTAGTTTCTATTTGCGTAGGTTCCTCTAAAGATGAACTGGGAATGGGACTCTTGACTTTACGAGGTTCAAGCACCTTAGAAGTTTAATTCAAAGACTGTGACTGAAGCCCTTTTCTTTCTTTCTTCCTTTCATTCAAACAATGTTTGATATGCAAAGCCAACTTGATTGCTTCATTTAAAAATGTGAGACCCTTGTGGAATAGAGTCATAGCATTTTCTCCACCTAAGTCGTTTACGCAGCCAATTATTTAAAACGTGTCACGTAGGACACTACATCATGAGAGCCCTGTTAGATTTCACACACAGCATTCTCAAAATCCACCCTCTCAAACATTAGGGTGAAGGCCAATTGAAACGCTAATTAATCATTTAGACTAGGGTCAGCAGCCATGACATAAGGTGTCGCCCACACCACAGCGTCTTTGGATATTCCATCCTTATACAGTCCTGGGAGAATTGAGTCAGTTGGAAGGTAAAATAGATGTTAAAGAATCTAAAAACTCCTTGAGTTTAATGAGGTTTCCATCAAAACCTTGGTGCCTCAGCAGGAACTTGCAGTAACTCAGAAGGCCGCCTGGCTGACAAGGCTTGATGCAAGATCGTATTTTAATTTTGAAGGGAATCCAATTTACCTGTTTTATCATTTATAAATGATATAATGACAGGTCCTCAGGTACAGTGCATGATTCCTAATTGTTTCACTTAAGCATTTACCTGCAAAGGAGTAAAAAGGAGGTCCTCAGTGGGTGGCTATGAGAAAGAAAGTAAGTTGAAGTTGTTTCAAATAACTGGATGCATATACCCCAAGTAAATATGTTGTATATGTAATGACCTGGGCCAATCTATGGTTGTTGACGACCTGGGCTGAAGACAACTGTATTCTAGCAAACACTTATCTGGCTTTCGTCGAGGACTGGGTACTATTGAACAGTGTCTGAATCTGTAGCTGTTAGTTAATACTACAGTATGACAAAGAAAGGCTGTTTACAGGTAGCCTTCATGGATTTAACCTGTGCATTTGATTGTGTTAACCGGTCTAAGTTGTAGGATATTATGTTCTGCTGGGCATAGAAGTACCAATGGTAAGTTATTTGAGACGACTTTGCTCTGACATCAAAGTGAATTTCAAATTTGGGCCAAATGAGGAATGCTCTCTATGTTAAATTGGGTTGTTGGTTGACTGGGGTGTGACCCATGGTCAAGCAGTAACCACAATCCTTGTCAGGGTAAGGCACAAGCAGACCCCATATTAACCTGGCAGAGAGCTGTCCGTGTTAACTTAGAACAATGTGTAACACTTCAAACAGTAACGCAGTGAAAAAACACCACAAAAGGATCTTACATCAATTTAGAAAAATAGAACAAAATGTAATAAATAAAAAATGGTAAAAATCCCATCAGTAGAAGTGGGCTTCTGAATTTTTAAAGATTTCAGGGAAAAATATCACTAAAAAGCACAAAGTGGCAACCAAAGATATCTGGTTGTGCTTGACCAGTTCGAAGTCAAACTTTCAAGCCAACTGCGATAGAGCACAGGTTGGCTTCAGTCACTAGGTTAGGACCGAGAAGTTTACCTTCTCAAGTCCATGGCAAGAGTCCCATTTGCTCCCTTTCATTGTCGAGGAGGCCATAAGAAACAGGGAGAGCATCACAGGACGCTCCCGATATAGAAAATGGCTTTGCTGGAGCTTCGCGTTGGTGGTCCCCCACGAGTGGTTGAGAGTTTAGTGCGCAGAGGTGGGTCCTGGAGCTTTACCTTGAATCACAGTGTGAGCAGCGGGGTCTCGGTGCAAAGAGCCCAAAAGCTTGAATACAGTTTGCAGAGCCACACCAAAGGTCCAAGACATGAGGAGCACCACTTGGGGGTCAGGCATTCACTGGAGCTGAGTCCAGGGGCTGGTACGGGGTGATGAGGAAGAGTGAAGTTGCAGGACCACTTCTATTCTCATCAAGGCAAGAGGGCAGCAGACAGCAGGTCAGCACAGCAGGGCAGCAGTTTCTTTAGAGCAGCAGTTCAGCACATTGACAGTCTTTTCAAAAGCAGAGCAGTCCTCCATCCTGGCAGAGAATCCTCAGGTCCAGGAGTGTGCTAAACAGTTGGTATCTGAGGTCAAATATTTATACCCTGTTTTGCCTTTGGAGGGGGGAAGAAGATTCTAGAGGCATGCCTTTGAAGTGCACCCTGCCTTCTTGGCCCAGACTAACTACCGGGGTATGCAGCCCTTTGTGTGGAGGCAGGACACAACCTATACACGTGTAAGTGTAAGTAGGCTGGGTGCAGCTCGCCCCTCCCATTCTGCCAGTAATGACCCATCCAATCACCCCTAAGATTCCCATTTTGTGTCGCTGAGGAATACACAAAGCCCAACTGTCCACTACACCCAGTCACGTGACCCAGAGACATGTTGCAGGCACCGAATGTCTAAGTTAAGAAAATGCCACCTTTCTAAAAGTGGCATTTTCGAAATTGTAACTTAAAATCCAACCTCACCATGTTAGAATTTTTCATTCCAATTCCTGAGACACCAAACATTAACTGGGTACCTGTTCTCATTTGAAAATGAAACTTATAAAATGTAATAAGGTAACTTCAATGTTAGCTTGTGGAAGAGATAGACCTTGCAGTAGTAAAAACTCATTTAAGAGTTTTTCATTGCCAAGACATGTGAAACTTAAAAGTACATGTCCTGCTTTTTAAATACATTGCACCCTGCCCGTGTGCTGTTTAGGGCTTACCTTAGGGGTGATGTATATGTATTAAAAAGGAAGGTTTGGGCCTGGCAAAAGGTATATTTTGCTTGGTCAAAATGGCATTTTAAACTGCGCACTGAAGCTGCTGTGGCAAGGCTGTGAAATATGCTACTTGAGTAGGTGGCACAATCAGTGCTACAGACCCATCAGTAGAATTTAAGTGAAAGGCCCTGGGCACAAGTAGTGCCATTTTACTAGGGACTTACAGGTAAATTATATATGCCAATTGGGGTACAAACCAATTTAACATTTTTTAAGAGAGTACAAGTACTCTAGCAAGTCAGTAAATATAGGAGTTCTGAAGGCAAAAAGTTAGGGGAAAACCATGCCAAGCATGTCAAGTCTAATAGTCTGATTATTTTAGCATTGAGAGAGGAGCTTGACTGGGATGTGTACTTGTACCTTTTCTGTGCACAATCTATATTAATGGTTTCCAAAAGTGTCTGGTGGCCAGCAAATGTGATATGCCATAGTTTGGTTCACAGCCCATTCCGGTACAATTAAAAGCTGATGATGATTTTGTTATGGCAAAAATTGCAATTCGAGCAACGTGTTACCAAATCATGATTTCTGTTTAATGATTTGGTATCTGGAAGGGGCATGTGTAGGGCGTGCCTTTCAAATACCAAAATACAGTAGTATGTATAAATGTTTTGCAACCGAATTACGGTCACAAAACATTCATTTTTTACCAACACCTCAAGGGGGGTGGTGGTAACCATTGGCAAATGGGAAAGGGTCCCAACAGGACCCCTTCCCCTTTGTGGATGTTGGAACAAATATTTTTCAAGGGAAGGCAGTGGTTCAACAACCCACTGCCTTCTCCGAAAAAATTTAACTTAAACATTTCACGTTATTGTTTGAAATGCATTCCTTTAAGAACGCCAGCAGTCCATCATCCCTGAGATGGCTGTATTTCCCAATGGGTCGTAAACTGCAACCCCACGTCATTAATTTTCATGAGGTATGTCTATTTATGACCCCATTAGGAATAGTTAAATGAAATCTAAAAACACAAATTTGTACATATGACCCTTAGAGCTTTGGTCACTTATTCAGAGTACTACATAACATTTCGCCCCCTTATGCTGTGGCTTTTTACATGGTTCAAAGGCCAATAATAAATAAGTATGGGCGAATTTTGCGAATCTCGCGTTCGCGAATTTTGCGGATTTGCGAACTCGCAATCCGCAAAATCCGCGAATTCTAGCGAATTCGCTGATTTTTTTTTTTTTGCGTTCGCAAGGATTTCTGCCAGTTTGCGAGGGTTTCGTACCAGTTCGCAATTGCGAACTTACATTTCGGCACGCAACGGTCACGATTATGTTGTTTCTACGTCTGGTTCATCATCACAGGTTCCCAGCACCCTCTGTTTCACCACTGCAACCCTCTGTTACATCAATGCCACCCTCTGGTTCATCATCACTGTAGATTATGGGGGGGGGGGAAGCAAGCACACCAGCCCTGCTTCAACTGACATGAATTAATTTGGGGTTAGTTTATTAATGTGTCACTGTTTTAAAATTCCAGTCTGGCACCTGCTTCCTTATCTGTAATTTGCTTTCTGTTGCAGTGCATTTTTTTTCCCCAGGACCTTTGTGGCCTACTTGTAGCTATTCTATGAGCCTGCTGTGAAGGTCAGAGAAAGGGTCATACAATTGTTGCAACTAGCAACTGAATTCTGGAGGGGCCCCAGTCAGGAAGCACTACAGGGAATTGTTACTAATGATGAGTTTGAACTCTTGCCCCTGCCGAGTGCTTTCAGTTTTGAAAAACTCGTTTTTCTGCAATTTCGCGGGATTCGCGGGGCACGAACACGTGCGAGATCGGATTCGGAAGCCGCAAATTCGTGCGAATATGCAATGTGTTTTTTTGCGGCGTGTTAGTTGGCAAGGTTTTGTGCGTTTTTGCGAGCCGCTCGTAGCGCAAGGCGCGAAGTTACCCTCGCGGTCGTTCAAGGGCGCGGCCATCTTGTTTGCCTGACGTATTTCCATTTCCGGGCGCGAAGTGTAATCTCGCAAAGTCTGCGGCTTGCCAGTACAGTTTCGCGAGTGTTCGCAAGGAAAATCTCGTGCGAACTTACCCGCGCTGTCGTGAACGGGCGCGGCCATCTTGTTTCTCATTCATTGCTATGGTTCTGGGCATGGTCTTTGTATCCTCTGTCAATCTCTGCCATCCTTTGCTTGTTTGAAGTTTTTTTTTAATCTATTTTACTTATTATCTATCCCTCTATTTTTCTAGCCCTATATTTTTGTGTTTACTGCTACTTTTGGTTAATTTTAAACTACTTTTTAAAACTCTTTTCTTTTCTTCTCTTCCCTATTCTATTTTCTTTATTCCTTTCCGCCCAGACCATGGTAAAGGGACCCGGGAAGCATCCCGAGAAGGGGAAGGGTCCCGCACCCCGTGTCCGGCTCCCGTGCGGGCGTTTGAGGGGGAGGAGGTCGTACCCAGGGAGATCTTTACCCCGGAGGAGGTGGGCCAACTCATTTTTTATGTTCAGCGCCGCCTCCCCAGGACCATCATGGGAGGCGGCAAGATCAGTGCCGGGTACGGGGTCCGGGAGCGCCGGAAGCGGTGGGAGAAGGTGTGCCAGGCCATTTACCACCACTCTCGGGTCTGGCGCACCTACAACCAGGCCACCCACCGCTGGACGGATGTCCTGACTCGTGAGCGAGATCTGCTCGACCTCCTTGGCCTTGAGATCCCCGGGCTTGGTGAGTAGTAGTAGCTATTTCTTTACTACTATGTTTTCTCCTGCTGTGTTATTATATTGCAAATTTTTGTTTTTTACCAAGAGCAATAATGCTGCTCATTACATTGTAGGTAAATTATATTTCAAAATCTTCTGTGCATTTCAGGTACACTGCTCTCCTTCTTCTCAGTAGTGTTGCTACTATGCTTATTTGTTTTAGATATTGTGTTCATTTCATTGGCCTGTGAAATTATGTATGAGTGTAGTTTAAAGAACTGCGTAATACTACACACTAAGGTTCTGATTTTTAATTACCGGCGCATCCCTGCAAAGTAGCAGGGATGCGCCAGTAATTGTGCGTCACGCCACCATCACCCATGGTGCGCCGTATTTACAATGCGGCGCACCATGGGCCCAAAACGTCACCAAAGCGTTACGCATCTGTGCCGTAAAGGCGGCGGATTGCTGGAGTTGCGTCGCAACGATGATGCAGCTCCATCAATGCTCTGGGGTGCCCTATCTCCCCAATGCTGCGTCAAGCCATACGTCTGTTTCAAGCAGGTGCAGGGTTTGAGTCACGCATCATTGTCCTCAAAGTGACTGATTGAAATCTTGTAGATTTCCCTCAGCCACTTTTAGGATGCGTTCCTGCGCAGGAACGCCCTCCCTTGCGCCGGAACGCCCCCTATTGGCGCAGGGCTTTACAACGTGAAGCATCTCCCATATGCGTCACGTTGTTAATATACGACGCACCATTGCGCCTCTTTTGTGCTGTCGCTGCGTCACAAAAGTCACGCAACAATGGAGCAAAAGAGCCGCAAGGGGCTTCTAAATCAGCCCATACAGACTCAAGTCCAGTCCTTCCTTTGTACACATGGCGATAAGAAGAAATAGTGGTGGTGGATTAATAGTTTGAGTATTTTAATGACTGGTTAATGTAGTAGGAAACTTTAGTGTTGTCGCTGATCTTCAATCACGATGGACTTTGGCTGTCACTTTGCGTGCTGTGGACTGCTGCCTGCCAATCCTAGGAAAACCTTTTTAGTACTTTGTTTAGTGAGTTACATAGGGTAGTTTCCAATTCGACGGTCCGCAAATCAAGCAATACTAAAGTAATAACGTAGTCGACCACATGAGATTGGTCAATAATATATCCCGTGGAGTCGTTGTCTATTTGCTATTTCGCAAAAATATTTTGTTAGTTCTTTTGAAATGTTTGATTTGGTTGAGAAATATCATCCATGTTTTCTGTTTTTCTTTCTTTCATGTTGTACATCAGCTTCCCCCAGGGGCAAGAGGAGGACACAGGAGGAGGAGGAGGAGGGTGCTGTTGACGATGCAGGCCAGGACCGGGCAGGCGAGGGCTCCTTTGCTGGCCCCAGTAAGTTTTAATTTTAATATAGAGTACTTATTTTTTCCTAGCGTTCCTCATTCAATTTTTTCTAAATCGTCTTTGATCTTCTTGTAGACAGGATCTAAATTCTTATCCTGCCTCGACTATGACTCCGTGTGGTATTACTAGATTATTCTTATTAGTCTGTCTGTGTAGCTAACTAAGATTGCACATTTGGCATTTCCATTGGACTCCCATTCTAGTCAGCAATAGCTCTATGCCCTCAGTGTACTCCTCTGGGATTGTCCATAATGTCTTTTCAAGTATTCTAAATGTTTATGATTTGACCATTGCCAATAAATAAAAAGGTGAATGACCACCAAGAAAGAATAAGATACTACTTTACTTTTGGTTTGGATAGGAGGACAATCCATTCTACTACTGTTTCAGGGACAAATCTGCACAAACAGAACTATGGACACTAAATAATGCATTGCTTAGCTTATCAATTATAATAGGTGCTGTTAGACTTTCCACATACCTCAGTGATAACAGACTTTGTAGTTGAACCCCCAATCTCCTTACTGACTAGATAGTGTGACAGAGTCATTTAGCTCCCAAAGTCACCGATGGCAGAGGCACGGACTCATGCTTGCAAAAATTCCAAAACCTTTAGCTCATCCACTCTAGTCTGGAGGACCAAAAACTACATAGTCTATTTAAGTTTAAAAGCTTTATTAAAAGTAAACACATTTATTAAAATCAAGTTTGTCATAAAAGTGAACGTGTAACTGAAAATGGAAAAGTGCTTAGTGCTGACGATTAATTGGACACATTTCTTGTGGTCGAGCCGAGCTCTCACCTGGTTTGAACTTGATCCTGCTCGTGTTCTTAGAAGTCAAGCTTTCGTCTGTTAGGAGAAAAAGTGGTGCGTGTTAAAAAGTAAAAAGCAAACATTCATCAGTTGTGCCAAAAAGTGCAGCAAGACAACAGCCTTCCCTGGAAAAAGGGACATTTTTACTTTAGAGTACACAGTCATAAATTATTAAATTGTATACTGTTTTTTTCACATTTCTTTCTTCCTCCTAGACCAAATATTATATAGTAGTGAGTGGTGTATTCTAACATTATTAAATGTACTTTGTAGGTGGAACATCTGGAGACGGGGCCAGCGCGGAGGTAGTGGTGGCATTGGACGAGGAGGACAACTCTGGGGAGGAGGCGGTGCAAGTGCCGGACAAGGACATGCCTGTGAGGGTTCACACGGTGGTGGCGGGCAGAGGTAAGCTATACATTCCTTAGTCATTGAGATTGAAGACTGCAGAGTGTGCTTTCTGCACGGGTGTATTATAAATAAACCAGGTAGTAGCCTTCTCTAAATGTACTTCGACTTAGCTGCGAAGTTTTTGGCGATAAGAATCCCAATCAGATCTAAGGTGAACTTGAAGGATGGGATGAACGAAAAGCGAAAGAAGGGTGTAAGTAAGTGTGGAAGGACGAGAAATGTAATGATGACTGGCAAAGAAGAATGATATGTATTTGCTTGGTCCCCGAGGTGGCTGGGAAGGAAAGAATATGGTATGGTGCATGGCTGGGTGAATGATGAAGCAAGGATGGGTGGAAGGAGAACAGCCTGGGTGGGTGAGACAGAAACTGTATGTGTGCATATACTTTGAATGGATGGATGCCTGGATCATTCATGGTACTATCTGACTCTTAGATAGCATATGTGTATCTAGAGAGAGTAGACGGTCACTGGATGAACTAAGTGTTACTTTGAAGAGCATGTAACACCGCACCCGCACGTCCGTTCCAGTGTAGGAAAGGCAAGGAAAAGAAGTTGTAACGTTGTCCAAATACTACCATGAATAGTAGCAGTGGTTTGTATTGCAACTGCAAGCACAGCATATATCCGGTTATTACGGTGGACACTCCCTACCTCTCTTAATAACTTTAGTTTAGTAGTAGTACGTCATTCATGTGTGGGGGTATCACTGTTCACTCAATAATAAGCAAAGCACCTAAAGTCATCCCATATGTCATCAAATACATCCCATGTGAAGTGATAGATAATCAGATAATTTAGCTTCTTCATTTTCCTTTTCTAATACTCATTTGCACTGTAGGGTGAAAGCTAAATTAATTAAGCAGTAGCCCTTTTAACAGAGTATTCTCAGTGCCACCCTTAATAGAAAAGTAAGAGCTTCACCACCTGCATGTACTGGACCGGTACAGTAACGCAAGTCTGTCTCACTCACCATGGTGTGCGTCTGTTTTTCTCGGGTGCAAGTTCACTGCGCTGGCATTATGCCGGCTTGCATAAGATAACGTAGCAATTTTCCTAAACAAGAGAGAAGAAGAAGAATAAGAGTGGTGTACTGTCATAGTCGACTGTAATGGAAGTCCATAGTGCTCGTAGAATTTGTTCCTTAAACTCCCACTAATGTTAGAGCAAGGATGAAGAAGTCGGAGGTTACATAGATACTGTCCTCAATAGTTATGTACTGTGCTTTCAATTTGCTACTTGCACTGTGACAACTTTCTGCTCAATCATTTTGTGTTAATCTTAAGGAGCATTGGTTACAGACTATGTCTTTCTTTCTTCATGTAGTTGCTCCTTCCAAATCCAAGACACCATCAAGGAGGAAGGAGCTTGCTCGAATGGCACGGCAACGGAGGCTAGATGCCACTGTCACTGAATATCGGCGGCTGGTGGCCCTGGAGGAGGAGGAGACGCAGTCTGGTACAACAACAACGTCCACTGGGACAGCTGCATCCTCCTCCGTGTGGGCTGCCAGCCAGCGCAGTGCTCCAGTGGTACGGAGCCGGGCTACCAAAGCCAAACGCCACCGCCGAGCAGCAAAGAACGCAGCTGCCCCTCACAGGATTTGCAAGGCACACCGGCGCCGCTTATCCCTCAGACTGTCCTACCTGGAGCAGGAGGTCCATAACTATAAGTACTTGGTGGAGGGCCTCCGCTTCGAACTTGCCACCCTCCGCAAGGAGCATGATGCCCTGGCTGCTAAATCCAACAGCACCCTGCCATAGTGTCCCTTGCCCCTTCTTAGAGACTTTTGGGGGGTGGGAATTGGGAGTTGGGTTTTTTGGGGACTTTTGAAGGACAATCGTTGGGGTTAGGGAGGGTCTTGCGGGAGATTATTTTGTTAGGGCTATAAAAATATACTTTTTGAAACTTTATCTGACCATACCTGTTTTTTACTGCTTTTGAGTCTGGTGGGTGGGGGTTTAACAGTAAGTTTGTTTTCCTGAATAGTCCTAGGACTTTAGTAGTACTACCGTCAATCCAATCTCTCGTCTCTCCTAATACTCCATTATACTACCTCCAACTAAAAACGCCTATCTTACCTGTAATTTCTGTTTGCAAGTAGGGCTAGGCCCAGGGCTGGCTCCATGGGAAACAGCGAATAAGGTTGGCAATCCTGGGCGGATAAAATTTCCTCATAGCGGTGGTACTAGTGGTGTGACACAGTGGCAGTTGCATGCCTATGAAAAAAAAGAAAATGAAATCTGGTTTGTCCTCCTGAGCAATACAACGGTACAATAGAGAATATAGCAGGTGACAGAAGTACACTAGAACATGCCACATTGTAGCCTAACAAATGGTAAAGTATAACTAATTCGGTTGAAGTTCTTTGACATTAGCCATGGGTCTGTGTGAAGCAGAGTAAGAATATATCCTCGGATTTCTTCACCAGCCTGTTGCTATCACCTTATCCTCCCCAGCAAGTGTGTGGATTTATTGCTGTAATTTAGTCACACATCAATCAAAACCACACAGCCCGGGGGAAGAGGGTTAGGGTTTGAAAAATGGAAGGGTACGGGGGTTTTTTTGGAAAGGTTTTGGGAGACAAGAAAAAATAGCACAGCATGGACAAACAATTGTGAACATAAACAAATCTTTGGGTACAAACCTATCCATCAATCTTTGAAAGTGCATGCACTACTGCATGCATGTCAGTGAAAAGTAAGTAGTACTTTCGACAACTGTGGAAGAAAGAATGCGACAGAACAGGGCGTGTGTGGAATTATTGATAACTATATTCAACATAAGGTCTCTGTTGCCAGATACCTGAGAGCCTTGCTGGTCACTATAAATCCATTCACAACACCCAATGGGGTTGGTCTGGAAGGTATAGTAGATAGAAAAGGAGAAATTGCTCTTTTTCTAGGTGTCCCCTCACTCACCAGGGTTGCCCCTTGGTGACATGCTTCATCATTGGGGCCATCCCAGTCCTCTACGGGCTGGGGCGTGCTGCGACTTGCGAATTACGTAGGAGCACTTACAAATGACTATGTGTGGTGCAGATGTGATTGTGGAGTGGACTAAGTGATGTGTTAAGGGATCAATTTAGAAGCAGAGAGAGATCCAAGAAATGCAGTCACAGTCAGAGAAAAACACAATGGATACTGTATCTGTATGTTGTTGTAGTTGTCCTGTTGAAAGTGGTAAGTAAGTTGCCTGCAGAAAAAAAATCCTCTTATTAGCGGCACTCCTCCATTGCAGCCGACGCTTCGTCCATCGATGTTGGTCACCAGAAGACACCCTGTAAAAAAAGCACAGCATGGACAAACAATTGAACATAAACAAATCTTTGGGTACAAACCTATCCATCAATCTTTGAAAGTGCATGCACTACTGCATGCATGTCAGTGAAAAGTAAGTAGTACTTTCGACAACTGTGGAAGAAAGAATGCGACAGTACAGGGCGTGTGTGGAATTATTGATAACTATATTCAACATAAGGTCTCTGTTGCCAGATACCTGAGAGCCTTGCTGGTCACTATAAATCCATTCACAACACTCAATGGGGTTGGTCTGGAAGGTATAGTAGATAGAAAAGGAGAAATTGCTCTTTTTCTAGGTGTCCCCTCACTCACCAGGGTTGCCCCTTGGTGACATGCTTCATCATTGGGGCCATCCCAGTCCTCTACGGGCTGGGCGTGCTGCTACTTGCGAATTACGTAGGAGCACTTACAAATGACTATGTGTGGTGCAGATGTGATAGTGGAGTGGACTAAGTGATGTGTTAAGGGATCAATTTAGAAGCAGAGAGAGATCCAAGAAATGCAGTCACAGTCAGAGAAAAAGACAAAGGATACTGTATCTGTATGTTGTTGTAGTTGTCCTGTTGAATTTGGTAAGTAAGTTGCATGCAGAAAAAAATTCCTCTCATTAGCGGCACTCCTCCATTGCAGCTGACGCTTCGTCCATCAATGTTGGTGACCAGAAGACACCCTGTCCACTGCCTGCCTGATGCTGAATTTTGGCTCGCTAATGTGAAGCCTGACTCCATCCTTTTTTCCCCATTGCACAGATTGAAACCCGGCCTGTAATTATTCAATGAAAAACAGGAAGTGATATAATATTACAACACCACTGATAAATAAATATAAGGTATGTAGGCAGTGGAGTGCAAAAAGTCACACTTTGATTTTCCTAGTAGAGAGTACAATATTTTTGAAAGTGCGTACTCTGTCTGAGTCACCTTTTGAAGGATAAATAAGTATGGGCAAATTAATGTAGCGGATCTTTCCCCTCAAGCTAGGTGTACTGTAAACTGTGTTTTAGAACAAAATTAGATCTTCCCAGCAGTGCTCCCACCCAGACCCTTACTAAAGCCAGTCGCAAAAATGTAGAAGACCCCCAATCAAATCTCAAAAAACGAGGCCTAGCAGAAAACTGGTGACAAAACGTACTTTGAAAGTAAAAGTAGGCCCAAGTACCCCCTTGCCCACCGTGGATTGCATTCAAACCACTTGCAAGCAACCAAGCAAAAGTATCCATAGCCAGCATCGCTCCAAGACTCGAAAACCCCCCCACCCAAACACATGCAATAGAAATATTGCTAACCCTAACGAACCCTAAGTTAAGAGTAGTGGCAAAGGCTTTCTTTAACTATGCCAAATCCCCCCTTTCCCACCATGGATTTTCTTCAAATGACTTGCAACCAAAATTACACATTCTCACGAGTGCTCTAAGACCCCAGAACTCAGTTGCAAAAATCTAGAACACCCCGAAACACATGCAATCCTGCTGCTAGGGTTAACCCTAACGAACCCTAAGTTACAAAAAGTGCCAAAAGACTTTTCCGCGAGGATTTTGTCCCAACCACTTCTACCCGGTATTAGACCTTCCCAGGAATGCCCCAAGACCCGCCAACCCACCCGCCAAAAAGCATAACACCCCCAAACAGGCCAAAAGCAAAATCTCATACTTGCAATATTTCTCGGCCTTCGGTCCAAACGCACTGCGTAGCTAGGCCATAGGTCCGGTTTGCCACCACGGATTTCCTGAAAAGCAAATGCAATCAAGATTAGAGTGTCCCAGCAGTGCTCCCAGACCCCAAAACTCACCCACAAACACCAGGAAGCCCCCCAAACAGGCCCCCGAAAACGCTACATTGAGCAAAATGTCAGAAATAGCAACAAAAAAAATCGGCGTGGATTTTGTCCAAACCACTTTTATCCGGTATTAGAGCTTCCCAGCAATGGCCCCAGAGCCGTCAACCCAGGAGAAAACGAGTAGAAGACCCCCCAACAGCCAAAGAGCAAAAGTACAAAAATGGGGACTTTGTCATTTTTTTCCAAATTTCCCAAGTCACTCCACGCGCGCTCTGCAGCTAGGCCCTAACTCCCCTCTGCCACCATGGATTTGCTTCAAACCTCTTGCAAAGTAAAGTATATATAGCCAGCAGTGCGCCCAGACCCCGAAACTCACCCACAAACACCAGGAAGCCCCCCAAACAGGCCCCCGAAAACGCTACATTGAGCAAAATGTCAGAAATAGCAACAAAAAATCGGCCTGGATTTTGTCCCAACCACTTCTACCCGGTATTAGACCTTCCCAGGATTGCCCCAAGACCCGCCAACCCACCCGCCAGAAAGCAAAACACCCCCAAACAGGCCAAAAGCAAAATCTCATACTTGCAATATTTCTCGGCCTTCGGTCCAAACGCGCTGCGTAGTTAGTCCATAGGTCCGGTTTGCCACCACGGATTTCCTGAAAAGCAAATGCAATCAAGATTAGAGTGTCCCAGCAGTGCTCCCAGACCCCAAAACTCACCCACAAACACCAGGAAGCCCCCCAAACAGGCCCCCGAAAACGCTACATTGAGCAAAATGTCAGAAATAGCAACAAAAAAATCGGCGTGGAATTTGTCCAAACCACTTTTATCCGGTATTAGAGCTTCCCAGCAATGGCCCCAGAGCCGTCAACCCAGGAGAAAACGAGTAGAAGACCCCCAAACAGCCAAAGAGCAAAAGTACAAAAATGGGTACTTTCAAACAAAATGTCTTTTTGTGCCCAATAAGTGCATGCACATTCTTTATGAAATGCTATAACAACAATAAAGATACCATCACTTTTTTTATACATTAGGACCAATAGCGCCTGCACTCATTTCTGATCGCCCTTGATTCAAATCTCTGCCAAATAGCCGTGGATCTCTTTTTTTCTGACGCGCTCTGCGCCGCAAAGGTAACACGTCGCAAAAACATCTAACACCTAGAGGTTTGGCACCTTAGTTTACCTCCACTCATCAATTCTCAACGTCTCTTATAGATTATGTCTTACCCAGACTCAACAGCTACAAGCATTTGACCATACAGAGCCCCACTCTATAGGTAACAACACCAAATTCTTTTCTCCAACCTGGGAAATTATACACTGCTCACTAGAAGAACAATATTAGCACACTGGGTGTCAATCTGAAATTACCACTGGCTCTCTTATACCGTTCAAATCTCCTTTGTCTCCTTTATACTAAAACTCCTTTCTGCTGCACTTTCTAAATTTCATCTTTCTTAGATTCTATTTTTAATAAGGTTTTCTGTGCCTATTCTGAGCAGATGGTGCCTATAACCTAGTAAATAATAATTTAATGCCAAAGATGCACTAAATAAGATGTCAAAGAATGCAAAAAAATTCTACATAAATAGTATTTGTAAATTTACACATGTTTTCTTTATTTTCAGAACAGAAATTTACTGTGCAATGCCCCTGTTGTTTTAACCTGTGTGGAGAATATATGTTATCTTGTTATGTGTTTTCCTTGGCCCTGAGGAAGGTGACACTGTCACCGAAACGTACGTCGGCCAAGCATCCACAAATCTGGATATAGTTTGGTCAAATCTACACAGACCAACTTCTAAACTGGTAGAATCACCTCATCTAGGTTCTTGTTGCAATCTACCAAGTACACCTTTTGGGTCTTTTTGTCTCATTGTGTCTAGTTTGTTTTCCAATGTTTGTTAGGAATGTTTTTTAATAACTATGATGGTATGTATGGTATGAAAGTGTGTATGTGAGAATGTCAGGATTGAATATATTGTTAGGGGCATTTTCTCTTAAGTTAAATTGTTTCACCTTTGCAGTTTCTCTGTTCACACCAAATGTCTTTTATACTGTGGCGAATTTCTGTATAATATGTTAACTGACAAAATGAAATATGCAGATGCATACAAAAAATTCTATAAACGATATAAAGTATATATAAAAAATAAATAAAAAATATGTTTTGATAATACCTTCAAGTGTTAGCTTTTCTCTCTGACATCCTCCTCTGTATAAAGATTGTTTAAGATTTACTCTTAGTCAAAAAGCAATATAGGTCATTATCAGAGGTATTTCGCATATGTTGTTTGCAAAAATGGGGACTTTGTCATTTTTTTTCCAAATTTCCCAAATCACTCCGCGCGTGCTCTGCAGCTAGGCCCTAACTCCCCTCTGCCACCATGGATTTGCTTCAAACCTCTTGCAAAGTAAAGTATATATAGCCAGCAGTGCACCGAGACCCCGAAACTCACCCACAAACACCAGGAAGCCCCCCAAACAGGCCCCCGAAAACGCTACATTGAGCAAAATGTCAGAAATAGCAACAAAAAAAAATCGGCCTGGATTTTGTCCCAACCACTTCTACCCGGTATTAGACCTTCCCAGGAATGCCCCAAGACCCGCCAACCCACCCGCCAAAAAGCATAACACCCCCAAACAGGCCAAAAGCAAAACTCATACTTGCAATATTTCTCGGCCTTCGGTCCAAACGCGCTGCGTAGCTAGGCCATAGGTCCGGTTTGCCACCACGGATTTCCTGAAAAGCAAATGCAATCAAGATTAGAGTGTCCCAGCAGTGCTCCCAGACCCCGAAACTCACCCACAAACACCAGGAAGCCCCCTAAACAGGCCCCCGAAAACGCTACATTGAGCAAAATGTCAGAAATAGCAACAAAAAAAATCGGCCTGGATTTTGTCCCAACCACTTCTACCCGGTATTAGACCTTCCCAGGAATGCCCCAAGACCCGCCAACCCACCCGCCAAAAAGCATAACACCCCCAAACAGGCCAAAAGCAAAATCTCATACTTGCAATATTTCTCGGCCTTCGGTCCAAACGCGCTGCGTAGCTAGGCCATAGGTCCGGTTTGCCACCACGGATTTCCTGAAAAGCAAATGCAATCAAGATTAGAGTGTCCCAGCAGTGCTCCCAGACCCCAAAACCACCCACAAACACCAGGAAGCCCCCCAAACAGGCCCCCGAAAACGGTACATTGAGCAAAATGTCAGAAATAGCAACAAAAAAAATCGGCGTGGATTTTGTCCAAACCACTTTTATCCGGTATTAGAGCTTCCCAGCAATGGCCCCAGAGCCGTCAACCCAGGAGAAAACGAGTAGAAGACCCCCCAACAGCCAAAGAGCAAAAGTACAAAAATGGGGACTTTGTCATTTTTTTCCAAATTTCCCAAATCACTCCACGCGCGCTCTGCAGCTAGGCCCTAACTCCCCTCTGCCACCATGGATTTGCTTCAAACCTCTTGCAAAGTAAAGTATATATAGCCAGCAGTGCGCCCAGACCCCGAAACTCACCCACAAACACCAGGAAGCCCCCCAAACAGGCCCCCGAAAACGCTACATTGAGCAAAATGTCAGAAATAGCAACAACAAAAAATCGGCCTGGATTTTGTCCCAACCACTTCTACCCGGTATTAGACCTTCCCAGGATTGCCCCAAGACCCGCCAACCCACCCGCCAGAAAGCAAAACACCCCCAAACAGGCCAAAAGCAAAATCTCATACTTGCAATATTTCTCGGCCTTCGGTCCAAACGCGCTGCGTAGCTAGGCCATAGGTCCGGTTTGCCACCACGGATTTCCTGAAAAGCAAATGCAATCAAGATTAGAGTGTCCCAGCAGTGCTCCCAGACCCCAAAACTCACCCACAAACACCAGGAAGCCCCCCAAACAGGCCCCCGAAAACGCTACATTGAGCAAAATGTCAGAAATAGCAACAAAAAAATCGGCGTGGAATTTGTCCAAACCACTTTTATCCGGTATTAGAGCTTCCCAGCAATGGCCCCAGAGCCGTCAACCCAGGAGAAAACGAGTAGAAGACCCCCAAACAGCCAAAGAGCAAAAGTACAAAAATGGGTACTTTCAAACAAAATGTCTTTTTGTGCCCAATAAGTGCATGCACATTCTTTATGAAATGCTATAACAACAATAAAGATACCATCACTTTTTTTATACATTAGGACCAATAGCGCCTGCACTCATTTCTGATCGCCCTTGATTCAAATCTCTGCCAAATAGCCGTGGATCTCTTTTTTTCTGACGCGCTCTGCGCCGCAAAGGTAACACGTCGCAAAAACATCTAACACCTAGAGGTTTGGCACCTTAGTTTACCTCCACTCATCAATTCTCAACGTCTCTTATAGATTATGTCTTACCCAGACTCAACAGCTACAAGCATTTGACCATACAGAGCCCCACTCTATAGGTAACAACACCAAATTCTTTTCTCCAACCTGGGAAATTATACACTGCTCACTAGAAGAACAATATTAGCACACTGGGTGTCAATCTGAAATTACCACTGGCTCTCTTATACCGTTCAAATCTCCTTTGTCTCCTTTATACTAAAACTCCTTTCTGCTGCACTTTCTAAATTTCATCTTTCTTAGATTCTATTTTTAATAAGGTTTTCTGTGCCTATTCTGAGCAGATGGTGCCTATAACCTAGTAAATAATAATTTAATGCCAAAGATGCACTAAATAAGATGTCAAAGAATGCAAAAAAATTCTACATAAATAGTATTTGTAAATTTACACATCTTTTCTTTATTTTCAGAACAGAAATTTACTGTGCAATGCCCCTGTTGTTTTAACCTGTGTGGAGAATATATGTTATCTTGTTATGTGTTTTCCTTGGCCCTGAGGAAGGTGACACTGTCACCGAAACGTACGTCGGCCAAGCATCCATAAATCTGGATATAGTTTGGTCAAATCTACACAGACCAACTTCTAAACTGGTAGAATCACCTCATCTAGGTTCTTGTTGCAATCTACCAAGTACACCTTTTGGGTCTTTTTGTCTCATTGTGTCTAGTTTGTTTTCCAATGTTTGTTAGGAATGTTTTTTAATAACTATGATGGTATGTATGGTATGAAAATGTGTATGTGAGAATGTCAGGATTGAATATATTGTTAGGGGCATTTTCTCTTAAGTTAAATTGTTTCACCTTTGCAGTTTCTCTGTTCACACCAAATGTCTTTTATACTGTGGCGAATTTCTGTATAATATGTTAACTGACAAAATGAAATATGCAGATGCATAAAAAAATTTCTATAAACGATATAAAGTATATATAAAAAATAAATAAAAAATATGTTTTGATAATACCTTCAAGTGTTAGCTTTTCTCTCTGACATCCTCCTCTGTATAAAGATTGTTTAAGATTTACTCTTAGTCAAAAAGCAATATAGGTCATTATCAGAGGTATTTCGCATATGTTGTTTGCAAAAATGGGGACTTTGTCATTTTTTTTCCAAATTTCCCAAATCACTCCGCGCGTGCTCTGCAGCTAGGCCCTAACTCCCCTCTGCCACCATGGATTTGCTTCAAACCTCTTGCAAAGTAAAGTATATATAGCCAGCAGTGCACCCAGACCCCGAAACTCACCCACAAACACGAGGAAGCCCCCCAAACAGGCCCCCGAAAACGCTACATTGAGCAAAATGTCAGAAACAGCAAAAAAAAAAATCGGCCTGGATTTTGTCCCAACCACTTCTACCCGGTATTAGACCTTCCCAGGAATGCCCCAAGACCCGCCAACCCACCCGCCAAAAAGCATAACACCCCCAAACAGGCCAAAAGCAAAATCTCATACTTGCAATATTTCTCGGCCTTCGGTCCAAACGCGCTGCGTAGCTAGGCCATAGGTCCGGTTTGCCACCACGGATTTCCTGAAAAGCAAATGCAATCAAGATTAGAGTGTCCCAGCAGTGCTCCCAGACCCCAAAACCACCCACAAACACCAGGAAGCCCCCCAAACAGGCCCCCGAAAACGGTACATTGAGCAAAATGTCAGAAATAGCAACAAAAAAAATCGGCGTGGATTTTGTCCAAACCACTTTTATCCGGTATTAGAGCTTCCCAGCAATGGCCCCAGAGCCGTCAACCCAGGAGAAAACGAGTAGAAGACCCCCCAACAGCCAAAGAGCAAAAGTACAAAAATGGGGACTTTGTCATTTTTTTCCAAATTTCCCAAATCACTCCACGCGCGCTCTGCAGCTAGGCCCTAACTCCCCTCTGCCACCATGGATTTGCTTCAAACCTCTTGCAAAGTAAAGTATATATAGCCAGCAGTGCGCCCAGACCCCGAAACTCACCCACAAACACGAGGAAGCCCCCCAAACAGGCCCCCGAAAACGCTACATTGAGCAAAATGTCAGAAATAGCAACAAAAAAAATCGGCCTGGATTTTGTCCCAACCACTTCTACCCGGTATTAGACCTTCCCAGGATTGCCCCAAGACCCGCCAACCCACCCGCCAGAAAGCAAAACACCCCCAAACAGGCCAAAAGCAAAATCTCATACTTGCAATATTTCTCGGCCTTCGGTCCAAACGCGCTGCGTAGCTAGGCCATAGGTCCGGTTTGCCACCACGGATTTCCTGAAAAGCAAATGCAATCAAGATTAGAGTGTCCCAGCAGTGCTCCCAGACCCCAAAACTCACCCACAAACACCAGGAAGCCCCCCAAACAGGCCCCCGAAAACGCTACATTGAGCAAAATGTCAGAAATAGCAACAAAAAAATCGGCGTGGAATTTGTCCAAACCACTTTTATCCGGTATTAGAGCTTCCCAGCAATGGCCCCAGAGCCGTCAACCCAGGAGAAAACGAGTAGAAGACCCCCAAACAGCCAAAGAGCAAAAGTACAAAAATGGGTACTTTCAAACAAAATGTCTTTTTGTGCCCAATAAGTGCATGCACATTCTTTATGAAATGCTATAACAACAATAAAGATACCATCACTTTTTTTATACATTAGGACCAATAGCGCCTGCACTCATTTCTGATCGCCCTTGATTCAAATCTCTGCCAAATAGCCGTGGATCTCTTTTTTTCTGACGCGCTCTGCGCCGCAAAGGTAACACGTCGCAAAAACATCTAACACCTAGAGGTTTGGCACCTTAGTTTACCTCCACTCATCAATTCTCAACGTCTCTTATAGATTATGTCTTACCCAGACTCAACAGCTACAAGCATTTGACCATACAGAGCCCCACTCTATAGGTAACAACACCAAATTCTTTTCTCCAACCTGGGAAATTATACACTGCTCACTAGAAGAACAATATTAGCACACTGGGTGTCAATCTGAAATTACCACTGGCTCTCTTATACCGTTCAAATCTCCTTTGTCTCCTTTATACTAAAACTCCTTTCTGCTGCACTTTCTAAATTTCATCTTTCTTAGATTCTATTTTTAATAAGGTTTTCTGTGCCTATTCTGAGCAGATGGTGCCTATAACCTAGTAAATAATAATTTAATGCCAAAGATGCACTAAATAAGATGTCAAAGAATGCAAAAAAATTCTACATAAATAGTATTTGTAAATTTACACATCTTTTCTTTATTTTCAGAACAGAAATTTACTGTGCAATGCCCCTGTTGTTTTAACCTGTGTGGAGAATATATGTTATCTTGTTATGTGTTTTCCTTGGCCCTGAGGAAGGTGACACTGTCACCGAAACGTACGTCGGCCAAGCATCCATAAATCTGGATATAGTTTGGTCAAATCTACACAGACCAACTTCTAAACTGGTAGAATCACCTCATCTAGGTTCTTGTTGCAATCTACCAAGTACACCTTTTGGGTCTTTTTGTCTCATTGTGTCTAGTTTGTTTTCCAATGTTTGTTAGGAATGTTTTTTAATAACTATGATGGTATGTATGGTATGAAAATGTGTATGTGAGAATGTCAGGATTGAATATATTGTTAGGGGCATTTTCTCTTAAGTTAAATTGTTTCACCTTTGCAGTTTCTCTGTTCACACCAAATGTCTTTTATACTGTGGCGAATTTCTGTATAATATGTTAACTGACAAAATGAAATATGCAGATGCATAAAAAAATTTCTATAAACGATATAAAGTATATATAAAAAATAAATAAAAAATATGTTTTGATAATACCTTCAAGTGTTAGCTTTTCTCTCTGACATCCTCCTCTGTATAAAGATTGTTTAAGATTTACTCTTAGTCAAAAAGCAATATAGGTCATTATCAGAGGTATTTCGCATATGTTGTTTGCAAAAATGGGGACTTTGTCATTTTTTTTCCAAATTTCCCAAATCACTCCGCGCGTGCTCTGCAGCTAGGCCCTAACTCCCCTCTGCCACCATGGATTTGCTTCAAACCTCTTGCAAAGTAAAGTATATATAGCCAGCAGTGCACCCAGACCCCGAAACTCACCCACAAACACGAGGAAGCCCCCCAAACAGGCCCCCGAAAACGCTACATTGAGCAAAATGTCAGAAACAGCAAAAAAAAAAATCGGCCTGGATTTTGTCCCAACCACTTCTACCCGGTATTAGACCTTCCCAGGAATGCCCCAAGACCCGCCAACCCACCCGCCAAAAAGCATAACACCCCCAAACAGGCCAAAAGCAAAATCTCATACTTGCAATATTTCTCGGCCTTCGGTCCAAACGCGCTGCGTAGCTAGGCCATAGGTCCGGTTTGCCACCACGGATTTCCTGAAAAGCAAATGCAATCAAGATTAGAGTGTCCCAGCAGTGCTCCCAGACCCCAAAACCACCCACAAACACCAGGAAGCCCCCCAAACAGGCCCCCGAAAACGGTACATTGAGCAAAATGTCAGAAATAGCAACAACAAAAAATCGGCGTGGATTTTGTCCAAACCACTTTTATCCGGTATTAGAGCTTCCCAGCAATGGCCCCAGAGCCGTCAACCCAGGAGAAAACGAGTAGAAGACCCCCCAACAGCCAAAGAGCAAAAGTACAAAAATGGGGACTTTGTCATTTTTTTCCAAATTTCCCAAATCACTCCACGCGCGCTCTGCAGCTAGGCCCTAACTCCCCTCTGCCACCATGGATTTGCTTCAAACCTCTTGCAAAGTAAAGTATATATAGCCAGCAGTGCGCCCAGACCCCGAAACTCACCCACAAACACGAGGAAGCCCCCCAAACAGGCCCCCGAAAACGCTACATTGAGCAAAATGTCAGAAATAGCAACAAAAAAAATCGGCCTGGATTTTGTCCCAACCACTTCTACCCGGTATTAGACCTTCCCAGGATTGCCCCAAGACCCGCCAACCCACCCGCCAGAAAGCAAAACACCCCCAAACAGGCCAAAAGCAAAATCTCATACTTGCAATATTTCTCGGCCTTCGGTCCAAACGCGCTGCGTAGCTAGGCCATAGGTCCGGTTTGCCACCACGGATTTCCTGAAAAGCAAATGCAATCAAGATTAGAGTGTCCCAGCAGTGCTCCCAGACCCCAAAACTCACCCACAAACACCAGGAAGCCCCCCAAACAGGCCCCCGAAAACGCTACATTGAGCAAAATGTCAGAAATAGCAACAAAAAAATCGGCGTGGAATTTGTCCAAACCACTTTTATCCGGTATTAGAGCTTCCCAGCAATGGCCCCAGAGCCGTCAACCCAGGAGAAAACGAGTAGAAGACCCCCAAACAGCCAAAGAGCAAAAGTACAAAAATGGGTACTTTCAAACAAAATGTCTTTTTGTGCCCAATAAGTGCATGCACATTCTTTATGAAATGCTATAACAACAATAAAGATACCATCACTTTTTTTATACATTAGGACCAATAGCGCCTGCACTCATTTCTGATCGCCCTTGATTCAAATCTCTGCCAAATAGCCGTGGATCTCTTTTTTTCTGACGCGCTCTGCGCCGCAAAGGTAACACGTCGCAAAAACATCTAACACCTAGAGGTTTGGCACCTTAGTTTACCTCCACTCATCAATTCTCAACGTCTCTTATAGATTATGTCTTACCCAGACTCAACAGCTACAAGCATTTGACCATACAGAGCCCCACTCTATAGGTAACAACACCAAATTCTTTTCTCCAACCTGGGAAATTATACACTGCTCACTAGAAGAACAATATTAGCACACTGGGTGTCAATCTGAAATTACCACTGGCTCTCTTATACCGTTCAAATCTCCTTTGTCTCCTTTATACTAAAACTCCTTTCTGCTGCACTTTCTAAATTTCATCTTTCTTAGATTCTATTTTTAATAAGGTTTTCTGTGCCTATTCTGAGCAGATGGTGCCTATAACCTAGTAAATAATAATTTAATGCCAAAGATGCACTAAATAAGATGTCAAAGAATGCAAAAAAATTCTACATAAATAGTATTTGTAAATTTACACATGTTTTCTTTATTTTCAGAACAGAAATTTACTGTGCAATGCCCCTGTTGTTTTAACCTGTGTGGAGAATATATGTTATCTTGTTATGTGTTTTCCTTGGCCCTGAGGAAGGTGACACTGTCACCGAAACGAACGTCGGCCAAGCATCCATAAATCTGGATATAGTTTGGTCAAATCTACACAGACCAACTTCTAAACTGGTAGAATCACCTCATCTAGGTTCTTGTTGCAATCTACCAAGTACACCTTTTGGGTCTTTTTGTCTCATTGTGTCTAGTTTGTTTTCCAATGTTTGTTAGGAATGTTTTTTAATAACTATGATGGTATGTATGGTATGAAAATGTGTATGTGAGAATGTCAGGATTGAATATATTGTTAGGGGCATTTTCTCTTAAGTTAAATTGTTTCACCTTTGCAGTTTCTCTGTTCACACCAAATGTCTTTTATACTGTGGCGAATTTCTGTATAATATGTTAACTGACAAAATGAAATATGCAGATGCATAAAAAAATTTCTATAAACGATATAAAGTATATATAAAAAATAAATAAAAAATATGTTTTGATAATACCTTCAAGTGTTAGCTTTTCTCTCTGACATCCTCCTCTGTATAAAGATTGTTTAAGATTTACTCTTAGTCAAAAAGCAATATAGGTCATTATCAGAGGTATTTCGCATATGTTGTTTGCAAAAATGGGGACTTTGTCATTTTTTTTCCAAATTTCCCAAATCACTCCGCGCGTGCTCTGCAGCTAGGCCCTAACTCCCCTCTGCCACCATGGATTTGCTTCAAACCTCTTGCAAAGTAAAGTATATATAGCCAGCAGTGCACCCAGACCCCGAAACTCACCCACAAACACGAGGAAGCCCCCCAAACAGGCCCCCGAAAACGCTACATTGAGCAAAATGTCAGAAACAGCAAAAAAAAAAATCGGCCTGGATTTTGTCCCAACCACTTCTACCCGGTATTAGACCTTCCCAGGAATGCCCCAAGACCCGCCAACCCACCCGCCAAAAAGCATAACACCCCCAAACAGGCCAAAAGCAAAATCTCATACTTGCAATATTTCTCGGCCTTCGGTCCAAACGCGCTGCGTAGCTAGGCCATAGGTCCGGTTTGCCACCACGGATTTCCTGAAAAGCAAATGCAATCAAGATTAGAGTGTCCCAGCAGTGCTCCCAGACCCCGAAACTCACCCACAAACACCAGGAAGCCCCCTAAACAGGCCCCCGAAAACGCTACATTGAGCAAAATGTCAGAAATAGCAACAAAAAAAATCGGCCTGGATTTTGTTCCAACCACTTCTACCCGGTATTAGACCTTCCCAGGAATGCCCCAAGACCCGCCAACCCACCCGCCAAAAAGCATAACACCCCCAAACAGGCCAAAAGCAAAATCTCATACTTGCAATATTTCTCGGCCTTCGGTCCAAACGCGCTGCGTAGCTAGGCCATAGGTCCGGTTTGCCACCACGGATTTCCTGAAAAGCAAATGCAATCAAGATTAGAGTGTCCCAGCAGTGCTCCCAGACCCCGAAACTCGCCCACAAACACCAGGAAGCCCCCTAAACAGGCCCCCAAAAACACTACATTGAGCAAAATGTCAGAAATAGCAACAACAAAAATCGGCGTGGATTTTGTCCAAACCACTTTTATCCGGTATTAGAGCTTCCCAGCAATGGCCCCAGAGCCGTCAACTCAGGAGAAAATGAGTAGAAGACCCCCAAACAGCCAAAGAGCAAAAGTACAAAAATGGGGACTTTGTCATTTTTTTCCAAATTTCCCAAATCACTCCACGCGCGCTCTGCAGCTAGGCCCTAACTCCGCTCTGCCACCATGGATTTGCTTCAAACCTCTTGCAAAGTAAAGTATATATAGCCAGCAGTGCGCCCAGACCCCGAAACTCACCCACAAACACCAGGAAGCCCCCCAAACAGGCCCCCGAAAACGCTACATTGAGCAAAATGTCAGAAATAGCAACAAAAAAAAATCGGCCTGGATTTTGTCCCAACCACTTCTACCCGGTATTAGACCTTCCCAGGAATGCCCCAAGACCCGCCAACCCACCCGCCAAAAAGCATAACACCCCCAAACAGGCCAAAAGCAAAATCTCATACTTGCAATATTTCTCGGCCTTCGGTCCAAACGCGCTGCGTAGCTAGGCCATAGGTCCGGTTTGCCACCACGGATTTCCTGAAAAGCAAATGCAATCAAGATTAGAGTGTCCCAGCAGTGCTCCCAGACCCCGAAACTCACCCACAAACACCAGGAAGCCCCCCAAACAGGCCCCCGAAAACGCTACATTGAGCAAAATGTCAGAAATAGCAACAACAAAAAATCGGCGTGGATTTTGTCCAAACCACTTTTATCCGGTATTAGAGCTTCCCAGCAATGGCCCCAGAGCCGTCAACCCAGGAGAAAACGAGTAGAAGACCCCCAAACAGCCAAAGAGCAAAAGTACAAAAATGGGGACTTTGTCATTTTTTTCCAAATTTCCCAAATCACTCCGCGTGCGCTCTGCAGCGAGGCCCTAACTCCCCTCTGCCACCATGGATTTGCTTCAAACCTCTTGCAAAGTAAAGTATATATAGCCAGCAGTGCGCCCAGACCCCGAAACTCACCCACAAACACCAGGAAGCCCCCTAAACAGGCCCCCGAAAACGCTACATTGAGCAAAATGTCAGAAATAGCAACAACAAAAAAATCGGCCTGGATTATGTCCCAACCACTTCTATCCGGTATTAGACCTTCCCAGGAATGCCCCAAGACCCGCCAACCCACCCGCCAAAAAGCATAACACCCCCAAACAGGCCAAAAGCAAAATCTCATACTTGCAATATTTCTCGGCCTTCGGTCCAAACGCGCTGCGTAGCTAGGCCATAGGTCCGGTTTGCCACCACGGATTTCTTGAAAAGCAAATGCAATCAAGATTAGAGTGTCCCAGCAGTGCTCCCAGACCCCGAAACTCACCCACTAACACCAGGAAGCCCCCCAAACAGGCCCCCGAAAACGCTACACTGAGCAAAATGTCAGAAATAGCAACAAAAAAAATCGGCGTGGATTTTGTCCCAACCACTTCTACCCGGTATTAGACCTTCCCAGGAATGCCAGACCCGCCAACCCACCCGCCAAAAAGCATAACACCCCCAAACAGGCCAAAAGCAACATCTCCTACTTACAATATTTCTCGGCCTTCGGTCCAAACGAGCTGCGTAGCTAGGCCATTAGTCGGGGTTGCCACCACGGATTTCCTGAAAAGCAAATGCAATCAAGATTAGAGTGTCCCAGCAGTGCTGACAGACCCCGAAACTCACCCACAAACAGACTGAACCCCCCCTAAGAGCACCTCAAAGGCAAGCAAGTCAGCAAAAACACTAAAAAATTTGCGCCTCGGATTTGGTCCAAACCACTTTTATCCGGTATTAGAGCTTCCCAACAATGGTCCCAGAGCCATCAACTCACCTGCAAAGAGGTAGAACAACACCCCCACAAGTGCTGAGTCTTTCTTCATTGGGCGTAAACCAGCCCTCTGCTTTGATGGAAATAGGAGTCTGGAGGAGGAAGATAGAGGAGCATGTTCTTCTGAACTTGTGAACCTGAGGAATGCAGACTGCGGCACCTTCAAATCAATTAGCAAACCAGTGAAGACAGTTCTGCTGATGGGCTTGTTTTTGTGATTATCTGATTAAAGTTTGAAATATATTAACTGTGCACAACAAAGAAAGACAGACACACAGGAATAAAAGTGAATAAGGACGAAAAAGAAAGTTATTGATTCGTTGTCTCATTTTCAGGGCTCGGTATCACGGTCCAGGAATAAGAATAAGGCTTCGTCATCATACTCTGCGAATTCAGGCAGGGTGAGCTCAGTGTCACCTGACAGAGTAGAAATTCCCTCATCTATGTTGCTGGCCACCTCGTCTTCATCCGACGCGCTTTCTCGTACTCTGAAATCTGGTGGTATGAGGTGCTGATTCATCTTGATCATTGTTAACCTCTCCACATTTTTGGGCGAGAGGCGGCTCCGTTTGGAAGTTACAATGCCACCAGCAGCACTGAAAACACGTTCAGAAGACACGCTTGCGAGTGGGCAAGACAAGTAGTTTAAAGCCAGGTTGGTGAGCTGTGGCCACAATTCTTTTTTCCCATGCCAATACGCCAATGGGTCAGCATTAACATAGACCTCTGTTGAATCATTCAGATAGTCCTTCACCATCGACTCAAGGTCCTCATCCAAGGTTCCTCCACTTTGCTTAGCTGTTGCTGTGCCTCTGACCTTTTGAGAACCAAACCCAAGCCGAGCTAGCCAATCCTCTTCAGCCTCCAATGTTTCTGTTGTGTCTGGTGCAGATGATCTGGTTGCCGGTGTCTTTAACGGCTGAGAGGTCACTTGTGCCACAGCCACAGGTGCAGAAGTGGATTGTTTTGACTGGGGATGGCCTGCTGATGTACTGCCATTTCCTTCAATTTTCTGCCGTTCTCTTTCAAACCTCTTGGCTGACAAGGCTAGCCAACGTTTGTACTTTGGAACATGTTCATCATCAAAAGGAAAGAATGCTTGGCCTGCCAGCGCCTTTTTGTAGCGTGGATCCAGAATAGTAGCACAAATGTAATGCTCTTCTGAGTGGATCATTTTAAGACGTTCATCACCTTGTAGAAGCTCTAATAATTTCTCAGCCAGAACAAAAGAGTCTTGATTTTTTACATCTTTTTCAAACACAGAACACACCTCCTTCAGTTGGTGCTCCAGCATGTAAAACAATGGGATAGCTTTTCCCAAATTACAGTCCTCCTTGCTGACTGCACGCGTGAAGAACTCAAAAGGACGAAGCATGCGTGTCAGGCTTTGAACTATGTTCCATTGCGCCGGACCCATCCTCAGGTCCTCCTGAGCTGTACCCTCTGTTAAAAAATATTGATCGAGTACCGTATACTGCTCATACAGACGCTCAAGCATGTAGAAGGTTGAGTTCCAACGTGTTACCACCTCCTGGATGAGTGCTTTCACTGGCATTTGACGTTGATATAGCAGGCTCCTCAGCTGCTTCCGGGCCTTAAAAGAGTGGCTGAAATGGTTGCACATTTTTCGGCAGGTGTCCAATACTCTGTACGCTGCACTGCCTTTATTACCCAAGAATTTTTGGACAACCAGGTTTATACAGTGCGCTAAACACGGCACTCTGAAATACTCACCCAGCCTCATGGCCTTAACTATATTGGCGCCATTGTCCGTGGAAACATAACAAACCTGGCGTTTTTTTGGGGACAGCCACTTAAGGACCTTTGTATTAAAGACATCCAAAATGTTTTCTGCTGTGTGACGTTTCTCCAAACCAAACATGGCTAGTGTTGCATGTTTCCGAGCAGCTTTAAAAACAATGTCCGCGTCAACACCTGCGTTTAGCTTTGCTTTAGCCCCTGAAAAAGAGACCCAGTGTGCAGTGATGCACATGTAATCAGCGCCTGCGCCACTGGTCCACATGTCTGTTGTCAGATGTATAGTGTGAACAGCACTCTTCTGCAAAGCTGCCCCAATCACCTTCAGAACATCTTCATGTAAAGCTGGAACCGCAACTCGGGCAAAATAGAACCGGCTGGGAACCTTCCATTTAGGGCAGAGCGCTGCCACTAATTCTAGAAAACCAACCCCTTCTACAAAAGAAAAAGGGAGAAGGTCCAGAGCTAGCATTTTAGCCAGCTTAGTGTTATACAGACGCGTCAGTGGGTGGTTGCGTTCATATTGCGCTTCTGTAAACAACATCTTTTTAATGTTGCCCTGGACCAAGGATTTACGGGATGATGATGATATCTTCGACCCAGTTACGCTCGCTGATGAACTTTTCCGCATTGATGTCTCACTCTCTCCCACACTCTTAGTGTGGCTCACATGGGGTGTGCTGCTGACAGGGGTACTGGGTGTAAGTGAAGTGTTTGAATCGTCTTCATCCTCCTCGTCATCATCAGATGAAAAATCAACGTTTTCATTACGTGCAATTCGGGCTTCCTTGACCGCCTCTAGGTGCGCAAACCATTGGACAGGGTGCGCTCTCCTAAGATGACCTCTCTGGCCTCCGGTACCATTGTTGGTACTAAACTTACCACGACTAACTCGAAGCTTACAAATGCTACAAATGGCTACGTTTTCCATTCTTGGGCAAACACTAAAGAAGTCCCAAACTGGAGACTTGAAATGTCTTTGGGGGCCGGAGGAGGCGGCGATACTGGTGGTGGTGGTCCTGCTGCTAATGCCAGATGAAGTGGAGGATGTGGGTTGCCGAACTTCAGTACGTTTTGCACTTTCACCACCACTAATTGAGGTCGAGGTGGATGGAAGTCTCTTCTTGCGAGGAAGAAATATGGAAGCGGTAGGTGTTGGTGTACTAGTTAACTCCAAATCCAATGATTGTTGTGTTTCCATTGACTCCTTGTCGACATCATCATCACGCTCAGCAGCTTCTCGGGATAGGGTCAAAATGTCTCTTTGCTGCATGCCCGCTGGGGCTGCAGTGACCTTTATGATGACTGGCTCGTCGTCGTGAGAGGCTTCATCAGCAGCAGTATGCGTCACTTCTTGTTGAGCCTCATCACACTCCATAGCTATGAGTTTTTCGACGACCTTCCTTTTACGCTTAGGTATCTTTGTCAGATCATGGTGTGCCTCACTCTCAGGCTGCCGTGGTGGTACCCAATCGTCATCCAGATCATCAGTAGGAGGTGGGCTTGAAGAAGATGTAGACACCCCCCTTGATCTTTTCCTTGCTAGGGATGTGGAAGACAATGAATGATCATCAGGAGGAGTGGCTTCCTCAAATGATACCTCGGTCTGATTGTCAATTTCCTGATGTGCCCCTACTTCGGGAGGAACAACTATTGTGGGCACTTGTGACCCTCCATGCACCTCTGCTTGCGCATCTCCTTGCGCTGCCTCTCCTTCCACATGTACTTGGGCTTGTACTACTTGCACATGTTGTTGTTGCGGCTGTGGTTGTTCAACACTTGTCAGATGAGTTACAACAACCTGTGTTGGTTCAGGGACATTGCTGCTACTTTCTTGCGATGAGCCAACATCACTGGTCGATGGTGATTGGAGAAGTACACTGACTGCCTCTGAAGCACTCAAGAGCTTTGACTTGGTGGTGGAGGCACTGAACCCAATGGAGCGGGGGTGCTGCTCCCAGCTTGGTCCCCAGCAGATCCTGCTGCTGCAGGCGTACTTTTTTTTTTGCTCCCAAAAAACGTGGCGGTTGGCACACCAGCCTCCTTGGTAACTTGCTTCTTCTGCTCCTTACTAGCAACTTTCTTGCTAGAGGAGCTACGGAGACCTTTTTTTGGGGCCATCTTCTTCAGAGCAGGTCAGACAGCAGGCCGCAGTTGCACGAATTGTAGAGTTGTCTGAGGCCAGACGTGACGTCGCGTGATGTTATGCTGCACACACACACCGCTGCAGGACTTCTTCCTGGCACTGGTGGTTCTCTTGAGTCTTGTGCACCTAAAAACAATGGAAGACAGAGGAACATCAGTTCAGTTATACACCCCCAAAAAATCGAAAAAAAAACCAGAAAAATCAGCACAATCCCATTCCATCCATGCCCTCCATGATGTTTAAGTTCAAGACACCCCACAGAAAGACTAGGCCCATGCAAGACTCACTACCCCTGGGCATAAAGGTTGAAAAGTAGGCAAAATGGTTGCAGGCCTAACAACAATGCCTGCATTCAAAATGGCCTCTTGCCTCCCTGCACATGGCCAGGGCCTGTAGCAGCACTCAAAATGGCCCCCAGCCACATGGCCTGTCCCTCCCCATGAACACCCCCAAAAATCGAAAAACACCGAAAAATCAGCACAATCCCATTCCATCCATGCCCTCCATGATGTTTAAGTTCAAGACACCCCACAAAAAGACTAGGCCCATGCTAGACTCAATACCCCTGGTGAAAAGGCCACAAGTACAGCCCCAAAAAACGACAATCACTGAAAAATCAGCACAATCCCATTCCATCCATGCCCTCCATGATGTTTAAGTTCAAGACACCCCACAGAAAGACTAGGCCCATGCAAGACTCACTACCCCTGGGCATAAAGGTTGAAAAGTAGGCAAAATGGTTGCAGGCCTAACAACAATGCCTGCATTCAAAATGGCCACTTGCCTCCCAGCACATGGCCAGGGCCTGTAGCAGCACTCAAAATGGCCCCCAGCCACATGGCCTGTCCCTCCCCATGAACACCCCCAAAAATCGAAAAACACTGAAAAATCAGCACAATCCCATTCCATCCATGCCCTCCATGTTGTTTAAGTTCAAGACACCCAACAAAAAGACTAGGCCCATGCTAGACTCAATACCCCTGGTGAAAAGGCCACAAGTACAGCCCCCAAAAACGAAAATCACTGAAAAATCAACACAATCCCATTCCATCCATGCCCTCCATGATGTTTAAATTCAAGACAACCCACAGAAAGACTAGGCCCATGCAAGACTCACTAACCCTGGGCATAAAGGTTGAAAAGTAGGCAAAATGGTTGCAGGCCTAACAACAATGCCTGCATTCAAAATGGCCACTTGCCTCCCTGCACATGGCCAGGGCCTGTAGCAGCACTTAAAATGGCCCCCAGCCACATGGCCTGTCCCTCCCCATGAACACCCCCAAAAATCGAAAAACACTGAAAAATCAGCACAATCCCATTCCATCCATGCCCTCCATGATGTTTAAGTTCAAGACACCCCACAAAAAGACTAGGCCCATGCTAGACTCGATACCCCTGGTGAAAATGCCACAAGTACAGCCCCAAAAAACGAAAATCACTGAAAAATCAGCACAATCCCATTCCATCCATGCCCTCCATGATGTTTATGTTCAAGACACCCCACAGAAAGACTAGGCCCATGCAAGACTCACTACCCCTGGGCATAAAGGTTGAAAAGTAGGCAAAATGGTTGCAGGCCTAACAACAATGCCTGCATTCAAAATGGCCACTTGCCTCCCAGCACATGGCCAGGGCCTGTAGCAGCACTCAAAATGGCCCCCAGCCACATGGCCTGTCCCTCCCCATGAACACCCCCAAAAATCGAAAAACACTGAAAAATCAGCACAATCCCATTCCATCCATGCCCTCCATGTTGTTTAAGTTCAAGACACCCAACAAAAAGACTAGGCCCATGCTAGACTCAATACCCCTGGTGAAAAGGCCACAAGTACAGCCCCCAAAAACGAAAATCACTGAAAAATCAGCACAATCCCATTCCATCCATGCCCTCCATGATGTTTAAATTCAAGACAACCCACAGAAAGACTAGGCCCATGCAAGACTCACTAACCCTGGGCATAAAGGTTGAAAAGTAGGCAAAATGGTTGCAGGCCTAACAACAATGCCTGCATTCAAAATGGCCACTTGCCTCCCTGCACATGGCCAGGGCCTGTAGCAGCACTTAAAATGGCCCCCAGCCACATGGCCTGTCCCTCCCCATGAACACCCCCAAAAATCGAAAAACACTGAAAAATCAGCACAATCCCATTCCATCCATGCCCTCCATGATGTTTAAGTTCAAGACACCCCACAAAAAGACTAGGCCCATGCTAGACTCGATACCCCTGGTGAAAATGCCACAAGTACAGCCCCAAAAAACGAAAATCACTGAAAAATCAGCACAATCCCATTCCATCCATGCCCTCCATGATGTTTATGTTCAAGACACCCCACAGAAAGACTAGGCCCATGCAAGACTCACTACCCCTGGGCATAAAGGTTGAAAAGTAGGCAAAATGGTTGCAGGCCTAACAACAATGCCTGCATTCAAAATGGCCACTTGCCTCCCAGCACATGGCCAGGGCCTGTAGCAGCACTCAAAATGTCCCCCAGCCACATGGCCTGTCCCTCCCCATGAACACCCCCAAAAATCGAAAAACACTGAAAAATCAGCACAATCCCATTCCATCCATGCCATCCATGATGTTTAAGTTCAAGACACCCAACAGAAAGACTAGGCCCATGTTAGACTCAATACCCCTGGTGAAAAGGCCACAAGTACAGCCCCCAAAACGAAAATCACTGAAAAATCAGCACAATTCCATTCCATCCATGCCCTCCATGATGTTTAAATTCAAGACAACCCACAGAAAGACTAGGCCCATGCAAGACTCACTACCCCTGGGCATAAAGGTTGAAAAGTAGGCAAAATGGTTGCAGGCCTAACAACAATGCCTACATTCAAAATGGCCACTTGCCTCCCAGCACATGGCCAGGGCCTGTAGCAGCACTCAAAATGGCCCCCAGCCACATGGCCTGTCCCTCCCCATGAACACCCCCAAAAATCGAAAAACACTGAAAAATCAGCACAATCCCATTCCATCCATGCCATCCATGATTTTTAAGTTCAAAACACCCAACAAAAAGACTAGGCCCATGCTAGACTCAATACCCCTGGTAAAAAGGCCACAAGTACAGCCCCAAAAAATGAAAATCACTGAAAAATCAGCACAATCCCATTCCATCCATGCCCTCCATGATGTTTAAGTTCAAGACACCCCATAGAAAGACTAGGCCCATGCTAGACTCAAATACCCCTGGTGAAAAGGCCACAAGTACAGCCCCAAAAAACGAAAATCACTGAAAAATCAGCACAATCCCAATCCATCCATGCCCTCCATGATGTTTAAGTTCAAGACACAAAACAGTGGTGAAGAGATGCACACCTGAGTACTCCTTTATTTAATGCTCGTTTTGCTTAGATCCACTTTAAGCGTTGTCGGCGTGCAAGCTCTCCGCGCTCCGCCCAATTGCGCTGCCAATTAGTAAGAACATCAAGGGAACCGCCTTCTGGTCCCCATTAGGCTGCACAGCCTATTATGAATGAATTTAATGAATTAAATTCTTTTTCCACCATTAATGTATTTCATCATTTAAACCCTTATTTTTTTCTTTTTCTTATTCTTAGTTGTTTCAATCCATTACACTCATTGCCTTTTCTTTTTCAAAGAACACAGGATCATGGTTGATTCCACATGCCACGTAAATGTTTTTTTGCTTCATGAATAATAAGGTTTGGTCGAAAAACATGATGAAAAGCTGAACACGAGATTTAAGCACCACATGCCAAGGTAAGCGCGGCATTGAGTTTGGCTTCACTAAGATTAATGAGGGGTCCCAGGGGTCAACAGAATTGTTTAGTTACAGACCAGCCACTTGCTCAGATGCTCAGTTTTTAAACATGTAAAAGCATTGGGTCTGCAGATATTCAGTAGAGGCGCAGTTATGAAATAATCTACAGATAATGTGAGCTATGCTGCTTCGTTTGTATTGCAATATTGAGAATGTGAGCATGTTTTTTTGCTTCATGAATAATAAGGATTATGAAACTGATTATGATCATTTCTTTGTACTTTAGAAACCCCCGAAGAAGGGATTGATTCCCGAAATGCATTGGGTGACTGATAATAAAACGTGGCATGTGGAATCAACCATGATCCTGTGTTCTTTGAAAAAGAAAAGGCAATGAGTGTAATGGATTGAAACAACTAAGAATAAGAAAAAGAAAAAAATAATGGTTTAAATGATGAAATACATTAATGGTGGAAAAAGAATTTAATTCATTAAATTCATTCATAATAGGCTGTGCAGCCTAATGGGGACCAGAAGGCGGTTCCCTTAAGTTCAAGACACCCCACAGAAAGACTCAGTCCACCCACCACTGAGTACCCCTGGGCAAAAGGCCCCAAAACAGCCCAAAAAACGAAAAATCCAAAATTGTAGTTGCAGCAACTGTAAAGCCCCAAACAAACTTACTTGTAAAATTTCTAATCCAAAAGTGATCCAAAGAAAGTCAAAAAGGCCTCAAATCCAAATATCCAGCAGCATCCACAAAAAGTAATCCTTCCAGCTCCAGATCCAAATGAAAAGTGACCAGGAGATGGACAAAGCACTGGGAGGAGCCTGCTGGACAGGAACAGGAAGTTGAAGACTGTGGGGCACTTCCTTCCTCCCACCCCCCTCTCCCCCTCCCCAAAATGGACTCCTCGCTAAAAAAGTGCAGGCAAATGTCAACCTAAGGAGTTATTCAGATAAAAATCATCATTTCAAGAAGGTTTATGCTGCTTGCTGGTGGATTTCTTGTGCAGAATTGCAAATTTTATATTTTCGCGTGTGCGAGATTGTTGCTGCTCGCCGCATCTCAAAACTCGCAATTGCGAAGTACCGCGAGACGTGATCTCGGCGTACTCGCGTTGACAAACGCTCGCTGCAAAAGTTGGCAAGCCGCGATTACGTAATCGCGCTTGCCAAATTCCCGCGGGATCCTGCAGCAAGATCCAAAATGGCGCAGCACTCGCAAAATATCGAGAAAAACAACTCGGCAAACGATGATAAACGCCGCGCGCCGCAAAATTGTATCACCAAGAAAAAAAAAATCCGCTGCGTGCGAATTTGCGGATTTTGCGGGAAATTCGCAAATCTCGCGGATTGCGAATTTACCGAAAATCCGCAAAATCCGCGAGCGTAACGGATTTTCCGCCCATACTTAATAATAAACCTTCGGGATTTCTGACTTCTGCTTGAGATTAGATAACGTTCAAATGATACAAGGGCTAAATCACGTTAAAACACTTTGTACTAATTTGGACAAGCCAGAGCTATTTTATATTCCAGGATCATTTACTTGATCCATCAAAGGCACGGTTAAGACCCTTGTTATAAACTGGGTAGTGACGTTAGAGCTTGTACAGAATCCCCCAGGCCATTTTTCAGAGCGTATTCCAATATCAATAGGCAGAAAAACTCTGTCCTTCAGGGTCCCGCAGGGTCCATTCTTAGCGCACTGCTTTTTAACACCTATATGGCACCCTCTCATTGGTGTTGACACAGAATATTGAGTTGGAAATGTCGACTTACACAAATATTGAGTTGGAAATATCGTGATTCAGAAATATCGACAGCAAGAATATCGTGGTTAAGAATATCAAATTTAAGGTAAGAAATATTGTTTTTAAAAATATAGAAGTCATTAATATTGTTTGGAAAAATATAGTTGTTTAAAATATCGACTTTTTAAATTAGTGTTATGTATTTCGGTTTATATTTTAAATGTATGTGATGTATGTTTTTGTATAAGTATTGTTTTTTTTTAATATATGTGTTAGATTTTTAGTAGTTATGAATTTTATTTTAATAAAATTTTGCATTTTTTAGTTCCATACCGGGTTGTGAGTTTATGGGGGAATAGGGTGGGAAGTAATTGAATTATAATAAATTAATGATTATTTTTTGTTTATTTCATTTAGATTTTATATGGTTAATTGTGGGAAGTAAGTTATTTGTAATTAAATATTAATTGGTTGTTAATTAATATTATTTAATTCATTGATAATTATGGTATTTGTGTAATTTCTTTTTTAGGCACAGGTTGTGGGGTCTATTGGGTTAAAGGGTGGGAAGTAATTTATATTTGATTAATTAATAATTAGTTGCTAATTTATATTAATTAATTGATTGGAAATTAATGATGAAATTGTGTAATTAATTTTAGGTGTGGGTTGTGGGGTTTATAGGTGTAAAGGGTGGGAAGTAATTTATGTTTAATTAATTAATAATTAGTTTGTTAACTTATATTAACTAATTATTTGATAATTAATTATGGTAATTGTGTGATTTTATTTTAGGTGTGCGTTGTGAGGTCTATGGGGTAAAGGATGGGAAGTAATTTATGTTTAATTAATTGATAATTAGTTGTTAATCAATATTAATTAATTAATTAAAAATGTAATATGGAAATTGTGTTATTAATTTAAGGTATGTGTTGTGGGATTTATAGGGGTAAAGGGTGGGAAGAAATGTATGTTTAAGTCATTAAAAATTAGTTGATCATTAATATTAATTCATTAATTGGTATTTAATTAGGCTCTATATATATATATATATATATATATATATATATATATATATATATATATATATATATAATTTTGAGGTGTAAGTTTTACTGTTATGTAGGTACAGTGTGGGGAGTAAATTAATTTGACCTACTTTATAATTAGTTGTTAAATACTGATAGTTTTCAATTGAAAATAAGTTTTAATTGTATAATTAATTTCTTTACAGTTTAATTTTAACTGTGGTTTGTGGGGATTATAGGGGTAAACTGTGAGAAAATAATTTTTGAGTTTTAATTTGTTTTTTAATTAATAATATTTAATTGATAATTATGGTAATTAAGCAAGTACATTTAACTTTTAATGAAGGTGAAAAAGTACCAATTGCATACAAATCACCTTTGTGTACACAAGCCGAAATGCGCTTTACTTCAACAGAAAAAATTCTGAAAGCAGTTCAAACCGCTGTAGCAAAAGAAAGAGCTCTAGCTCTGGGGAAACAAATATTTGTCGTGACTCCAGTACCAGCCTTAGAGGCAGTTACAAAAGTGTGCATTCCGAATGCAAAAGCTTTACATCCAAGATGAATACAATGGGTTAATTCTCTTGCTGCAACAGATGTTGAATATGGTTTTGATCCTTATTTAAAACCACAAGCGTTCCTGCAATACGAACACAAATGTATTTTGCCTATTGAGATTCTCCCTCTTGATCAGTACGAATGTATAATTTATACTGACGGATCTGCACAACCCGTTATGGGAAGTAAGCAAGATTATAGTGCAGCATGCGCGATCGTTAAAGGTTGTATGCGCGATTGTAAATTCCGACTTATGGTCACAAAAACTCAATGTCTAGGAGATTGTACAGCTCTGTGAGCTGAACTACAAGCATTCAAATTGGCACTTGAAAATAAGGTTCGCGAATTCCCCAAACTTATAGTGTGCGATTCTTTTTACTGTGTTCAGTCATATAATGAATATTTACAGAATTGGCTTCAAAATGGTTACAAAGATGCAAAAGGTGACACAATCAAGCATAAAATGCTTTGGGAACAAGTAGTTCAGTTGCACAACGGACTACAAAACACTCACGCGGTACACACGCTGAGTCATCAACATGATGGCGTTCACGTTGCTGGGAATTCATTGGCTGACAAAGCCGCGAAGGGGGCTGTGCAAACGGCTTTCGTAGCTGCGATCACTTTGTTATAACCACTATGGTCATCATTTTTTGCATAAATCTGCAACACCTAGTGTATAACCGATGGGAACATAGTCCTATACTACCAAGGGGTAGCCCAAAAAACGTTAGCAAAGAAATTTCCATATTTTTCAGGGTACAATATATCCAATCCAGAAGCCTTTTACTTTAAAAATGTGAAAACAACAGGAATGAAAAATATGTTAACCAATACAAAACAGAGTTATTCTGCAGCCTTTATTGCCCATCTGTCTAGAAAAGGATCCGACTTTTGGAAAGACACAATTGATACAAAATCTGTCTGGGGAACAAAACATTGGCAAGTGCTGGGGATAGAAGCTTTGTTTAGAGCCTGTATCATCCCACAGCTAATAATGTTTTTGAATGACACTCTCCAACAAACGTCTTGCCTTGGGTTAGCTAAGATCAAAGACATGAACACTCCACCTATACCCACACCTGCAAGTAATAGCACTACACAGGGGGAGATCGACGTACACACTATTTTACAAAACAACAGATCAGATCCTGAATGGGAAAAATGTTTGCTCAGGCCTTCATAAACAAACATCTGTCAAGAACTATTCCTGAACAAAATACAGGGTTTCACTATCAATAGGCCAGACCTACGCTATGTCCAAAGACAGCATCCAGGGGTAGTAACAACATACAGTGTAGGAAAATGATGCCTTGATTGGCTACAGAAATCTACACTATAGGATGTGAAACAGCACTTCTCTTTACTTACAGAAGGCGCAGACCTTAGGGATTTCTTGCTAGGACCAAGAATAAAGCGGCAAAAATGTTTCATGTATGCCAGCATCTATGCTGCTTATAATGAAATATGTAAAGTTACAAAAGCAGACTCCACAGAAAAAATATGAGAAATTGATCGTATTAATTTAGAGAAATCTCTTGCTGTGGTCGACAATGGGTTAACGACTCTGTCATCCAGGGCACTGGGCACCATTGTATATTCTGCTATAGACATCATGGAACAAGACTTGGTCATGCTGCAACATGGTCAGTCTCAATTACATTCTATTATGCTACTAGGCTGGACGCTACATAACTTGCATGCAGGCTATGTGCCATGGCGTTTCATCAACACGTCGTCTGTTTACAGAATACAATCTCACTGATAAACAGATCAAATTGGCGCAAATGGGAAAGTGAGGTATACAGTGTTGAGCATTGAAAAAGTGGGAAAATTGCCATTTACGGTAGCAGAAAAAACAGCTACAGAATGGATCATTCTTGGCAAAATAACTGCCTGTTACAACTTTACATTTTCAGTATTGCCTCAAACAAATGCAAGCAGGAAAATATGAAAGGTTGGGTAAAGAATACATCAAAACATCCTGGGATTTACCTTACACACACAGATGTTGGAGTGGGGGGCGTTAAGTGTTTCTTAGCACACTGTACACACACACGGTACACACTGTGAAAATGCACTGAGCGGTTCTCTCCTATGTTGGGATATTAGTTTACACGGGCCTGTAGCGGTTCTACTGCAAACCTATCCTGAAACTTGCAAGGTTCATCGGCCGCTGTAATTAATCCAATGTTTGGACAACTTTCAAACGGAAGTTACCTCATGTTGAATGATCACAGCTGTTGTGGCATGTTGCCAGGCATCCCATATCTAGTAACTGTTACTTCCAGGGTCACTTGTTGTATGCAAGTTTTGTTCCCCCTAAGAATCACAGTCAGGGAGTCACCGTTACGGCCTTCACTGAACAGCTCTTCTATACGATTTGATACTTTAAGCAGAATGAAAGCCATTCTTTTATACCAAACCGTGCCTTTGACCTCGGCAAAAGAGACCTATGATCTAAAAATTGCAAGGACTTTGGCTGAGAAACAGGCTCTGTTAAGTACAAACTGCCCTACACATTTCACAGAAATGTTGGGACTTATCTTAAACATGTCTGAAACGAGCGGTATTGTGCATGTATTTAAGACCAAATGTTTAGGACTATTAACACCTTTTCAAGCAGGCCTCGGAATTATTCCAAACTTTGTGCACTCAGTGTTTGGTGGTCTGCTGTAAATTCCAGCATTCGTTGCAGGAATCCTGTTTTTACTCCTACTGCTATGCTACGGCAAGCCAACCCACCAGCGTCACTCCCAGACCCTTGGAGAAGGCTCTCCTGGAAAGGAAGTGGTGTGAGCGCATAGTACAACTTTTGGGTTTACCTCGTCTATGAGAAGTAAATACCACATGGTTTCTGTCATTCAGACCAATCTGGCAAGATTGCATCTTACCTGTTCTACGCTGCCTGCTTTGCGGTGAGGAATGCGTGCTAGACATCTGTCTAACACTCCCATCAGTCATGCCAACGGATATATCGATACTCTGCTGGACCCAATAATGGCCCATGCTCTGTGTTGTCCCCAGCGGCTACCAATCCTGATGATGGCATTCATTGAGCTCTCACAGATGCAAATTGCCACTGCTGAGGTACGAGAGGAATCAACGGGCACACAGGTAACATCGGAAACAAACATTGCTGTTGCTTCCAATGCTGAAGGCAACGATTCGCATCTATGTGCAGTTAATCTTCCAAACGAGGTATTCCAACTATCACATACATCGATAGATGACTTTTTGTCTACAGGAATAGAGGATTTTATGTTTTCTCCAGCCCCATACACTGACTTGTGATTCAGCACATAGTGTACTGGGAAAACTCTGATTTTGGCCTTCATTTTTCATAAACAAAGACAAAACCTTGGAACTTTTCCTATGATGAATTTTTTTTCCAAATTTGTATTTTTCTTTTTTATGGCAAAGTAATCTGCTTATAGTAGAACTATTCATAGACAACAGACTTCTTTGAACACTTCAGAGACAAATTGTCATCTTTTCACACCAATTTCATTTATGTACCATGACATGAAATGGCTTTGAACTATTTCTTCTGTAATCATGCACCATTTCATCATATGTATTTATATGTTCATTCATTTAGCATTCACTGTAAATATATGCTTAGAATGAAACATTGCTTTAATATGTACACCACCTTTGCATTTCATGTTTAGCAAAGACTTGTTTTTAGTATGCTTTTACAAATGTTTTAGCAACCTATGGTACTCACTAGTATATGTTTAGCATTAGCATGTTTAGCATTTAGTAATATCGATCATTTGAAATTGGAGTGGGTGATGTGTTTCGATTTAGATACCCGTACATGGGTTTCCAAATCATGTCCTTATATAGGCACAACTCACATTGTCCTTATTTAGACATAGAATCCCAGTCCTTATTTAGGCATCAGCCATGCTATCCAAATACAGACATGGTCACCTACATCCGTCCATCCCACGCCACAACTAGTTCTTAGAAACCAGACCCTTAAGCCTTTGGGATTTTCCCTGCTTGGATTACTGATTTACTGTTATCACATTTTTGGAACATATACATTTTGATTGGAGGTTTTCTAAAACACATTGTAACAGATAATGGTATTCAATTTTACTTCCAATGCATGTGTTCTACTGTCCATCGTCAAACAGTCTTGTGGAAAGCTATCATCGTTTTTTGAAGAAGAGTGTTTAGACTTCTTTGCCTGCTGGTCTTGATGTTAACAGTTATAAACAAAAAAATTGACCTAAATCACCTCTCACACTCTGTAACAGGTGCTTCACCTTTCAATTAAGAAGCTCAAAACCCAAAACCAAATTACTGCCCGAATGATTGAAGGTTCTTGTACGTCAGAATTAGGGTTACCTTCTAAAATCAATAAAGATAAAATGTGTACTAGAGTATAGACAAAAAGAAGAAATTGTGAAGGTCTATTTTGATACCAGGAGAAGAGCAAGAATCTAGAATCTGTGTTGGTGGTTGGGTACCCCCAAAAAACAAGCATTTGCAATGCAATAGGTCTCGCATTTGCGAGAGTTGAGGTAATGGCATTGTAAATTACAATGCCTTTTATTTATCTTTTTTGATAATAAACACATAAACAAAAGGCATTGCCATTTACAATGCCAACAGCTCAAACTCTTGAGACCCATCTCAAAGAAGCAGACGCCATTATCCCAGGCTGCTTGGCAAGTGAAAGTGCACATGGCGCGCTGAATGTTGCACTAGGAGAGACTCATTACAGAAACTAGTGCTTGCAGCCTAAATATGACATACTGTGTAACAACAGAAGTAAAAGAGCCAGTCCTCATGGGAGCTTACAAATGAAGACAAGGAGGTACTAATGAGGGACCAACAAGTCTTTTAACGAATCAGAAGCCAGCATTTACGAAGGACAATCACACAAACCAATGACAAATATGGGCTGAGAGTGGGCGGGGCTTCAAGCCCATACTCTAATTCAGCATGCCTCACAGCGCAGCGCATGCGCTTCGACCTAAAAAGGGATCAATCAATCAATCAAGGCATTTATATAGCGCGCTACTCACCCGGAGGGTCTCAAGGCGCTTGGGGAAGGAGGGTCCGCTACTGCTCGAACAGCTAGGTCTTCAGTTGCTTCCTGAAGGCGAGGTGGTCCTGGGTCAGGCGGAGGTGGGTCGGGAGGGAGTTCCACGTCTTGGCGGCCAGGTAGGAGAAGGATCTTCCTCCTGTGGTGGCTCTTCGAATGCGAGGGCGTGGTTGGTTGATCAAAGCTGGCGTGTGGGAGTGTAGAAGTTGAGGCGGCTGTTGAGGTAGCTCGGGCCTTGGTCGTGTAGGGCTTTGTGTGCGTGGGTGAGGAGACGGAAGGTGATTCTCTTGTTGACCGGGAGCCAGTGCAGGTCTCTCAGGTGTCCGGAGATGTGGCTGCGACGGGGGATGTCCAGGATGAGTCGTGCTGAGGCGTTCTGGATCCGCTGGAGTCTCTTCTGGAGTTTGGCGGTGGTTCCTGCGTAGCGGGCGTTGCCGTAGTCCAGACGGCTGGTGACGAGGGCCTGGGTGACCGTCTTCCTGGTCTCGGTGGGGATCCACCGGAAGATCTTACGTAGCATGCGCAGGATGTTGAAGCACGACGAGGAGATGGCGTTGACTTGTTTGGTCATCGTGAGGGAGGAGTCCAGGATGAAGCCCAGGTTGCGTGCGTGGTCTGTCGGTTTGGGTGCGGTGCCCAGGGCAGGGGGGCCACCAGGAGTCATCCCAGGCGGAGGGCGAAGATCCCAGGATGATACTATTGCTTACAAAACCCAATCAATTCCGTTGCAAAATAGACCCTGTGGTAGGGGCTTGCACTCGTGGCTTTTAAAACAAACTGAACTGTGCTGGTAAAATCACTACAAATGTATCAAATCAGATGTCAGGCCAAGCAGATGCCTCCGCGCGCCTCGGAGTGGGATGTCCATAAACTGTAATCTGAGGGATGTGCCAATGCCTTCAATGGGATCTTCCATAAAGTGCAAATTGCACATACAGAATCTATGAAATTAGTCAATCCTATGCATCAAATTGTTATTTACGGAGAGAGAATCTACACATGTTTAAATGAGTGCTCAAACCCACCCAGACAATGAAGACACAACCTCGTGTTCACCAGTTGAAAGTGCCGGAGCTTCGAGGTGGGCGAGCCGGCAGATTAACAGGGAGAGCCCGAGCCGAGGGTCTGGCTCGGGCCTTAGAGCCCTGGAAATATTTGCTATGTAAATCATACAGCGAAGATCGCGTCAAAATATGACGGCCTCTTTAAAAAAAAGTGTCGTTCTTTAAAATGTGAAGGCTTGGTGTTAATACTGCACGTTATCGCTCTGCGCTGAGAAGTTTTTCTACAACTGGGAGCGCACATGTTTCAAAGTGTTTTCATACACAAAAATGGAAAAAAACGCGATTCTGAAATAAGATATTTGCCCAAGATCACACAATGTAATCGGGGAAGCCTAGATTTATACAATGTTTCTGGTTTCGTTTTGTACAAATCAGCAGTAAATAGACAACTATTTTGTCAAGGCTTTGTTTTGACCTCTTAGGGCATATTCTGGTGTTTTTAAAGTATAATGTGAACTAGACATGAAGGCATCGGAGCACTTTATTTCTATAAGCACTAGAAACATTTCACAGGGTCACACGTGCATTGTTTGTAGGCTTTGCGGGATCAAGTGATTTGCCCGGAATCACAGGATGTTGTTGAGCCCCGGCTAAGACTTGAATCTGGTTCCCCAGTCAAGCAGTCTGGCCGTAACGCCACATCTTGTGGCAAGGAGCCAGCCAGGCAGAAGCCACGTGAAGGCTCGGCTCGTTATGGGCTCAACGTTCCAACTGGACCTCGAGCCGAGCCAGAGCTGGGCTTCAGGCTCGGGCTTCCGGTGGCTCGCCAACCTCTCCCACAGATGGGAAGTGGGAAGTACCAGGAGCCTACATCTCACACAGGCATTACTAAGCGCTACAATTGACCCACATGTGAACGGGTTACGGGTGAGTTGCTGCTGGTCGCAGCATTGTGTGCGGAAGGAACCACACACATGCAGCGTTAGTATGTGTTAAAACGACAAAATAGTGAAGTGGCAGTGCCGCAGAAACAGAATGCGACCTACAATGCCGTATAATTTACTTTTAGTCAAGCCTGCCTTTATGTATCCGTGGTGTCTGCAAGGCGGTGTCCTGCCACCCTCCACTCTGCCCCCGGCGGTGTCCTTCTGTCCGTCCCGCCCCCTCGTGCTAAGGCTAGTGTGATCACCAGGACCAGGCGGACCTGTTCCGGGACAGGAATGTGCGCCCGGAGGGGCGGGTGCATCCTACCGGGAAGAGGGGGGAGGGGAGGACCTCCCTCTGTACCGGGAGGAGCTGGCAGGGTCCGGGGGCTCCTGCTCCAGGGCACACGGGCAGCACCTCCTGCGTCATGAGAGAGGGTTCCGCCTGGCACGGCCCAGTCTACCTCTCATCTTTCCGAAGTCGGTAATGTGGGTGCCATTAAAATGGAAAATAATAAGTGTTATATACAATGCCTAAAACCGGCAGAACGTGACTTCCGAGCGCTATATGAAACAAGTATCATGTGTGACATGATCGGGAAATCATTGAATTGAAATAAGATGGGCGCGTAACAGGAATCAAACTACATTGAGCTGGTTTCGGGAGAAGTCTGAAATCCTTTCTCAGCTAAGCTTTGAACGTGCACCAGCGTTGAACATGTTTGCAGCATACACCAACACATCATCCACGAGGCCCCCACAGAAAACAAGCATTCACAATGCAATGGTTTCGCCTTTGGGAAAGTTAGAGCTATTGGCATTGTAAATGACAAAATGTATATTTATGTATTAGTTTTGGAAACAGATAAATAAATGGCATTGTCATTAGCTTAATCTCTCGCAAATGTGACTATTGTACCCTACGGACGAGCTCAGCAGACAGCAATTACTACCACACACACACACCCAGAGCCACACACACCCACACACCCAGAGCCCCCCACACACACACACACACACACACACAGAGCCACACACACACACCCAGAGCCACACACGCACACACCCAGAGCCCCCCCACACACACACACGCCCAGAGCCACACACACACACCCAGAGCCACACACACACACCCAGAGCCCCACACACACACACACATCCAGAGCCACACACACACACCCAGAGCCACACACACACACACACACCCAGAGCCACACACACACACCCAGAGCCACACACACACCCCAGAGCCACACACACACACACACACACCCAGAGACACACACACACACCTAGAGCCACGCACACACACCCAGAGCCACACACACAGAGCCACACACACACCCAGAGCCACACACACACACCCACACACACCCAGAGACACACACACACACCTAGAGCCACACACACACACCCAGAGCCACACACACACACACACACCCAGAGACACACACACACACCTAGAGCCACACACACACACCCAGAGCCACACACACACCCTGAGCCACACACGCACACCCAGAGCCACACACACACACCCAGAGCCACACAAACAGAGCCACACACACACACCCAGAGCCACACACACACACCCAGAGCCACACACACACCCAGAGCCACACACACACAACCAGAGCCACACACACACACCCAGAGCCACACACACACACACCCAGAGCCACACACACACACCCAGAGTGTTGGACAGGCCACATGAAGGGCCGCTCCCCCCTCGGCCCGACCAGGCCCGAGCCCGGTCACACAAGTGCCACCCACCACCACTGCTCGTCTTCCGTCCCCTCCGGGACCCCGGCCCCTGAACATATCGACCTCGTGGGCCCGACCCACTACTGGCCCGCGCGCCCAGCCTGGGCGCCATCTTGGACACTCCACCACGAGGCCGCCTGGCCCCCGATCGACCTCAACCCTGGGCCTAGCCAGGCCTCAGACATCCCGGCACCACCATCCACCCAGGAGGTGAGCGGGCTACTTGGCAAGTCAATGGGAGAAAGAGGCGTCGATGGCTCTCCCCCGCCAGGTGCCGCTCGCCCATCGCCTCCCCGGGCGCTGGCTCCACCCCCCTGCTGGGTGTCTGGACTCCCTCATCCCGGACCTCCCGACCTCCAAGTGCGAGGGTCCGGACATCAAAGGGCACCAGCCCTATAACTGGGGCAGCTCCAGAGCAGGAAGGCAGTTGTATCCTGGAGTCGAGAGACGCAGAGAAGAACTCATCCTTGACGGACTACTGGCGCTGCCGTAGCTCTGCCTTGCGCATCATCGTCCTGCCTGCTGGCGCTGCCGCAACCTTCGTAACCTTCGTAAACCTTCATCGTCGTCGGGACCTGCTGGCGTGGCCGCGGACCGTTTGCAACCACCATCTTCATCGGGACCTGCTGGCTCCGCCGCGGACCGTCGCTTCCTTTGTCCACCTCGGGACCTGCCTGGCTCCGCCGCGGCCCGATCATCTAGAACGCCGAGCTCGAGGATTGAGAGCTATTTCCATCTGTTGGTAACAAGACTGTCCCGCTACCCTTTTCCCAAACCAGAGACCAGAACCGAGGGGACCCCTGAGTCCAGACCTCCTTGTACCATCCATCGTACTTAAAGAATTGCCTATAAAGTATCATTGAACTTTACCCTTGTGTGGTGTCCGTCTGTGGGGGGGGAAGTTACTTGTCTGTACGATCGTCGGAGACGGCTCTCCCCGGAGACCTCTCCCCTTATCCTCGGCCGACCCTCCCGGTCCGTCTAACATTGGTGGCCAGCGGCGCGATCCGAATCACCGCATTATCGTACAGAGAGTAGCTCACCCCACGACGAAATCACGATGTCAAACAAAGAAAGCGGATCCACCGAGAAATTTCAGATGGAGAAATTGGACGAGTACAGCCATCGTGAATTAAAACAATTCTGCATCGAACTAGGTATCGCTACCACCGGTCTAAGTACCAAGGACGATTTCAAGCATGCCCTAGAGTCTTGGGCAGAAACCGGGGCTGCCGGAACCCCCGATCAAAACATCGCAGCAATAGAAAAACAAACCACAGCCCCTGAAGAGCGAAGAACGGGTCTCTCGCATGACGAGATCCAGGAACGAGAAAAAACCCGACTACACGAGCTGGAAATGGCCCGGCTCAAAATGGATGTTGAACTTAAGTTGGCCGAACAAAAAATAAACTTAGAGCACCTGCGTCTCCGAGAAGAAAGAGAGGAAAAACAGAGACAAAGGGAGCTCGAGGAGAAGAAATTGGCATATGAACACGAGCGAAAATTAGCGGAGATCGACTTACGCAAGCAGAATAAAGAAGTAGGGGTGCCCGAGCAACCCCACACCCCAGGGGCAACAGAGAAAAAAGTACACATCCCCAAGGATGTCGTTCGAGAGTACTTCCGAGAGGACGACATCCAGCAATGGTTTAAGGCCTACGAAATCGCTATGACCGCCCACCGGATCGATAGAAGCGACTGGGGAGCCGGTCTATGGGGGAGATTCCTCAACGAGGGCCGCGACGCCCTGCTACAGCTCCCGGACCACCAGATGACTTCCTACGACCATATGAAAGCTGCACTCCTCACCCGCTATGGCCTCACACCCGAGATGTACCGTCAGAGGTTCCGAGACTGCACCCGCATCCCGGGTACAACTTGGGTGGACTATGTAAACTATTTTAGCCGAGCCTTCGAGGGCTGGATCAAAGGAAGTAAGGTCACAACATACGAACAACTCTTCAACCTCATGGTATGGGAGCATCTATCGAACAATTGCTTCATTGAGCTCCGCCAGCACCTCCTCGATAGCAAATTGACCGATCCCCGGCAGCTCGCAGCCGAAGCTGACCGGTGGGAAATCACCAGAGTGGGCCGGAATGGGTCCTATGAACAGAGCCGGAACAACAACGGTCAGCACCGTCCCCAAGGAGGAGGAGGAGGCCAAGGACGTGGAAGAGACAACGCTCCGGTCGCCCCCGCTAGTAGCACCACCCCCCCGGCCAACCGGGGCAGCACCCCGGCGCGACCGGGATATCGAGCCAATGTCACGTGCCATCGATGCCAATGAGTCGGCCACTATGCAAACGACCCAAACTGCCCCCAGTATCAGAGCCCAAGACCCCGCCAAGTAGCCGCTGCTGCTCTGGGGGAGGAACAGATCTCAGAGGAACAAGAAGAATATGAGCAAGAGCATCAAGAATGGGAGCCAGCCGCCATGGCTCTAGCCTGCTTAGGGGGGAAAGACATGGTCCCGCGGGTCCCCCTACCCGCTAACACCCAGAAGTACAGCCAATGGGTGAGCATCAATGGACGCCGGGCCGAAGCCCTCCGTGACACCGGGGCCAGTGTGACAGCCGTCCGCTGTCACCTGGTGGCCCCAGAACAGTTCCTACCAAACATTCTCTGCCCTGTCCGTTCAGCCGATAACTCAGAGAGTCTGTGTCGGATGGCCTGCGTCCCTTTCGAATGGGGAGGGGTCTCCGGCATGTTGAAAGTAACGGTCCGAGACGATGCCCCCGTAGACTGCCTCCTGGGGAATGACCTTGAAAGCTCTCCGTGGGCAGCCGTAGAACGACGAGAACACCTGGGGATGTTAGGCATCCCGGACTGGGCCTGCGTCACCACCCGGTCCATGGCCGCCCGTGCCAAACCCCGACCCGAGGAATCCGAATGGCCGGCGCCTCCGCCTCCGGTCGCACCAGCCGAAACCACCGACCGTGACGTCCCCCCAGAACCAGCTCAACCTCCAGACCTCGCTAACCTCGACCAGTGGCCTCAAGAGGGGGGGCCCACGCAAGAACAGTTTCGCCAAGAACAGAAGACCTGTCCCTCCCTCGAGGGACTCCGCCAACAAGCCCTCGCCCAAAGCGCAGGGGATACCTCCGGAAAACATTGGATCTACTGGGACAATGATCTGCTATACAGTGAACAAAGAATCGCGGAGTTGGGGGCCAGCCGAGTGCTAGTGGTGCCCCTCCGTTTTAGAGGCTTTCTGCTAAACCTGGCCCACGATGTCCCCCTGGCTGGACACCTGGGTCAAGATAAAACCTACAGCCGCCTGGTGACCCACTTCTTCTGGCCCAAAATGAGGGACGATGTACACCAGCATTGCCGATCTTGCCCCACATGCCAAGCCAGTGGAAAGAGCGGCCGCAAACTAAAAGCCCCCCTGCAACCTTTTCCCGTGGTCACCACCCCGTTCGAGAGGGTCGGAATAGACATTGTGGGGCCCCTGGACCCGCGTACAAAACAAGGCCATCGGTTCATCCTGGTGCTAGTGGACCACGCCACCCGCTACCCCGAGGCTGTTCCCCTGCGGACTGTGACAGCCCCGGTAGTCGGCCGGGCTCTGATGGGAATCTTCTCCCGTGTGGGCTTCCCCCGAGAAGTCGTCAGCGACAGAGGCACGAACTTTATTTCCAAATATATGAAGTCCCTCTGGCAACAATGTGGGGTTACCTACCGATTCACGACCCCCTATCACCCTCAAGGAAACGGACTCGTTGAGCGGTTCAACCGCACGCTCAAAGGGATGATTGGGGGGTTGGAAGAGCCCCTCCGTCGCCAGTGGGATGTGCTGCTGCCGTGCCTCCTCTTCGCCTATCGGGAGGTCCCCCAGAAGTCCCTCGGCTTCAGCCCGTTCGAACTGCTGTATGGACATCCAGTACGGGGGCCACTCAGCCTAGTCAAGGAAGGCTGGGAGATGCCCCCTCTAAAGAACCCCCCAGATGTTTTCCGATACCTCCTAACCCTCCGCAACCAGACCCGGCGGTTCCGAGAGCTGGCAAAAGCCAACCTAGAGGCCAGTCAAGAGGACATGAAAAAGTGGTATGACCGGAATGCCTCCTCCATCGAATTTGAACCGGGGCAACAGGTATGGGTGATGTCCCCCACCGAACCCTGCGCCCTGCAAGACAAATGGACGGGGCCCTTCAAAGTAGTCGAGCGCAAGGGCCCTGCCACCTATCTCATCGACATGGAATCTGCCCGGAACCCCCTCCGGGTCCTCCACGCTAATAGACTGAAACCCCACTTTGTGCGTTCAGAACTCAGCCTCCTGATGGCCACAGACAATGGGGCCGAAGAAGACTCCGAGCCCCTCCCTGACCTCCTACGGACTCGGGAGAAAGACGGCTCCGTGGATGGGGTCCGACTCTCGGAGGCCCTCACCCTGGAACAACGCCAAGAATGTCGAGACCTTCTGTTGCAGTTCGCCAGCCTGTTTTCCCTCACCCCAGGTGTCACCTCCTGGTGTGTGCACGACGTGGATACCGGGGACAGCCCCCCTATCCGCCACCGGGCCTACCGCGTACCAGATCGGGTACGGGCCTGCATCCAGGAAGAAGTAACCAAGATGCTCACGCTCGGGGTCATCGAGCCCTCAGACAGCCCCTGGGCCAGCCCTGTAGTCCTGGTCCCCAAAGCAGCCGCTCCCGGCACCACACCAGAACTCCGGTTCTGCGTCGACTACCGGGGCTTGAATGCGGTCACCCGAACGGACGCACATCCCATCCCCCGGGCAGACGAACTAATCGACCGCATGGGAGCTGCCCGCTACCTCAGTATCTTCGACCTGACAGTGGGCTACTGGCAAATCGGCCTCACACCCCGGGCCCAAGAACGTTCTGCCTTTTCCACCCCTGATGGCCATTACCATTTCAAGGTCATGCCCTTTGGCATGAAGAATGCTCCAGCAACATTTCAGCGGCTCGTCAACCAGGTCCTGGCAGGGCTCGAAGGATTCAGCGCCGCCTACCTAGACGACATCGCTGTATACAGCCACCATTGGCCCGAGCACCTCCACCACCTCCAAGCGGTGCTACAGGCCCTCCAGCGGGCTGGCCTCACGATTAAGGCCAGTAAATGCCAAATTGGTCAGGGGTCCGTAACCTACCTCGGACACCAGGTGGGAAGCGGTCTGGTGGCCCCTCTGCAGCTCAAGATTGCCGCCATCCAGTCCTGGCAGCCCCCCATCACCCAGACCAAGGTACGCGCCTTCCTGGGCCTCACGGGCTATTACCGAAGGTTCGTGAAAGACTATGGTACCATAGTGGGGCCCCTCACAGAACTCACGTCCAAAAATCAACCCAAGAAAGTCAACTGGACCCCGGATTGTCAAGCAGCCTTCGAACAATTGAAGGCCGCCATGTGCTCCGCCCCTGTGCTCCAGGCCCCCGACTACAGCCGGGAGTTCGTCGTCCAGACGGATGCCTCCGACCATGGCATTGGGGCAGTCTTGTCTCAAGTGAACACCGAAGGCCTTGATCAGCCAGTGGCCTTCATCAGCAGGCGACTCCTACCCCGAGAACAACGCTGGAGCACCATAGAGAGGGAGGCCTTCGCTGTGGTATGGGCCCTCAAAAAGCTCCGGCCCTACCTCTTTGGCACGCACTTTCGGGTACAGACCGACCATCGACCCCTGCAGTGGCTGATGCAGATGCGGGGGAAAAACCCGAAACTACTACGTTGGTCCATCTCCCTACAAGGGATGGACTTCACTGTGGAGCACCGGCCTGGGCCAGATCACGCCAACGCGGATGGCCTGTCCCGGTTTTTCCGCCTCGACGAAGAGAGTCCCCAAGAGGATGGGTGACTCTCCCCGCCTTCATCTGGGGGGGACGCATGTTGGACCGGCCACATGAAGGGCCGCTCCCCCCTCGGCCCGACCAGGCCCGAGCCCGGTCACACAAGTGCCACCCACCACCACTGCTCGTCTTCCGTCCCCTCCGGGACCCCGGCCCCTGAACATATCGACCTCGTGGGCCCGACCCACTACTGGCCCGCGCGCCCAGCCTGGGCTCCATCTTGGACACTCCACCACGAGGCCGCCTGGCCCCCGATCGACCTCAACCCTGGGCCTAGCCAGGCCTCAGACATCCCAGCACCACCATCCACCCAGGAGGTGAGCGGGCTACTTGGCAAGTCAATGGGAGAAAGAGGCGTCAATGGCTCTCCCCCGCCAGGTGCCGCTCGCCCATCGCCTCCCCGGGCGCTGGCTCCACCCCCCTGCTGGGTGTCTGGACTCCCTCATCCCGGACCTCCCGACCTCCAAGTGCGAGGGTCCGGACATCAAAGGGCACCAGCCCTATAACTGGGGCAGCTCCAGAGCAGGAAGGCAGTTGTATCCTGGAGTCGAGAGACGCAGAGAAGAACTCATCCTTGACGGACTACTGGCGCTGCCGTAGCTCTGCCTTGCGCATCATCGTCCTGCCTGCTGGCGCTGCCGCAACCTTCGTAACCTTCGTAAACCTTCATCGTCGTCGGGACCTGCTGGCGTGGCCGCGGACCGTTTGCAACCACCATCTTCATCGGGACCTGCTGGCTCCGCCGCGGACCGTCGCTTCCTTTGTCCACCTCGGGACCTGCCTGGCTCCGCCGCGGCCCGATCATCTAGAACGCCGAGCTCGAGGATTGAGAGCTATTTCCATCTGTTGGTAACAAGACTGTCCCGCTACCCTTTTCCCAAACCAGAGACCAGAACCGAGGGGACCCCTGAGTCCAGACCTCCTTGTACCATCCATCGTACTTAAAGAATTGCCTATAAAGTATCATTGAACTTTACCCTTGTGTGGTGTCCGTCTGTGGGGGGGGAAGTTACTTGTCTGTACGATCGTCGGAGACGGCTCTCCCCGGAGACCTCTCCCCTTATCCTCGGCCGACCCTCCCGGTCCGTCTAACACAGAGCCACACACACACACCCAGAGCCACACACACACACCCAGAGCCACACACACACACACCCAGAGCCACACACACACACACACACACACCCAGAGCCACACACACACACCTAGAGCCACACACACACACCCAGAGCCACACACACACACCCAGAGCCACACAAACAGAGCCACACACACACACCCAGAGCGACACACACACACACACCCAGAGCCACACACACACACCCAGAGCCACACACACAGAGCCACACACACACCCAGAGCCACACACACACCCCCAGAGCCACACACACACACACACACACACACCCAGAGCCACACACACACACCTAGAGCCACACACACACCCCCAGAGCCACACACACACACACACCCAGAGCCACACACACACACACCTAGAGCCACACACACACACCCAGAGCCACACACACACACCCCAGAGCCACACACACACACACCCAGAGCCACACACACACACCTAGAGCCACATACGCACACACCCAGAGCCCCCCCCCCCACACACACACACCCAGAGCCACACACACACACCCAGAGCCACACACACACACACCCAGAGCCCCACACACACACACACACATCCAGAGCCACACACACACACCCAGAGCCACACACACACACCCAGAGCCACACACACACACCCAGAGCCACACACACCCACACACCCAGAGCCCCACACACACACACCCAGAGCCACACACACACACCCAGAGCCACACACGCACACACCCAGAGCCCCCCCCACACACACACACCCAGAGCCACACACACACACCCAGAGCCACACACACACACCCAGAGCCCCCCCACACACACACACCCATACACGTGTTACTATCCTTGTGGGGACTATGTGTTTTCACCAGCCTTGTGGGGACTAACCCTTCCCAATGTTTTAAAAATATATCAATAACAGAAAAATGTTAAGAAAAAATTCATAATACAGGATCCTGCTTCAATTTTACAAATATGTTGTTATTTAGTCACGCGCACAGAACCATCATTGTGGGGACTTGGACATGTGTTACCATCCTTGTGGGGACCTACTCAATAATTCTCATTTCTGATTGAATACACTCATTATCTAATAGATAAATGCTATTTTTCAGTGCCATACATATACAACATGATAGTTAAGTCAAATTTGAATAGGTCACTATGTCCTAGGTGCACCTAGAACAGAGATTTTTCTAATAATGCATTTTACAGTACAAAATGATCTTATATATAAAGTGCATGGACAGGGATTCACGGATGTTTAGCCTGTTACTGAGTGCACACAAACATTAAGGAATATGAAAACAACACATAGTTAAATTAATTTAGAGGGTTAAGATCCTGCAATGGGGTCAGATGGCAAAACCAAGATTCCATCTGACCACCTAGTTGTTTTTCATCAACCTCACCAATTGGCACCATCTATGTATGGCTGTGCATTAATAGTCCCCAAAGAGATGGCATGATATTATAATAATATTCTAGAGCTGACAGAGTAAGTGTATGATGATGATAATTTTCAAGCCCCCACAGAGATATTGCATGATTAGATTGATGCCCAAGTCCCTACAGATATTGTGGTTTTGGTGTACGATGATAGTCATGCTGCAGTTCATGCAGAAATAACACTATTACAGTAATGCACATGTCCCACATAGATAGTTTGTGATGATAGGAATGCCCATGTCTCCACAGAGATAGTGTGGTATTATAGCCATGTTCAAGTCCCCACAGAGATAGTGTGTGATCATATTCACGTTCAAGTCCCCACATAGATAGTGTGTGATCATAGTAATGTTCAAGTCCCCACAGAGATAGTGTGATCATATTCACGTTCAAGTCCCCACAGAGATAGTGTGTGATCATAGTAATGTTCAAGTCCCCACAGAGATAGTGTGTGTTCATAGTAATGTTCAAGTCCCCACAGAGATAGTGTGTGATCATAGTAATGTTCAAGTCCCCACAGAGATAGTGTGTGGTCATAGTAATGTTCAAGTCCCCACAGAGATAGTGTGTGATAATAGTCATGTTCCAGTCCCCACTGAGATAGTGTTTTACTATAGGAATGCCCGGACCCCCACAGAGATAGTGTGTGATTATAACCGTAATAAAGTCCCACATAGAGAGTATTATGATAGTGTTGTTCAAGTGTTGTAGAGAAAGTGTACGATGAGTCATTCTGACATTCATTCAGAATTCGTATAGCGCTTAATTATAGTCACTCTCAAGACCCCGTTGACAAAATGTGTGATTATATTCATGTTCAAGTCCCCTCAGAGATAGTGTGTGATTATTGTTATGTTACATCTCCGCAGAGATAGTATGTGATTACAGTCATGTTCAGGGCCCCACATAGAGAGTGGTATAACAATGGTGCTGAGGTGCTTGCTGTTATAACAGTCATGCTGAGGCTCCTGCAGAGGTAGTATGTGATTATAATGATGCCTAGGTGCCTGCTCAGGTAGTGTGTAGTTACAGTCATGTTCAAGTGATGTTGAGATATGTTGTGATTATGCTGAAGCTTAGGTCCCCAAAGCGATAGTGCATGATTAGGGAGGCCCACTAAGGTGGTGATTATTGACCTACAGAGAAAGTGTGTGATGCATGTAAAGTTCCAGTCCCTCTAAAGACAGTCTGTTATGATATACATGTTGATGTCCCTGAAGAGATAGTATGTGATGACAGTCATATTCAAGTCCCACAAAGTTAAAGTATATGAACCCCCCTCCCCACAGAGATAGAGTGTAATTATAGACATGCCAGGTCCCCATAGAGATATGTGTAATGAAATTCCGGTTCAATTACTAAAAGATAGCGCTTGATTGATTATATTGATGCCCAGGTCCCCACAGATATAGTGTGTGATTATAGTGATGTCCAGGTCCCCACAGAGATAGTGTGTGATTATAAGGATGCCCAGGTCCCCACAGAGATAGTGTGTGATTATAGGGATGCCCAGGTCCTCACAGAGATAGTGTGTGACTTCAGGGAAACCGGGTCCCCACAGAGATAGTGTGTGTTTATTTGGATGGCAGGTCCCCACAGAGATAGTGTCTGTTTATGGGTATGGCAGGTCCCCATAGAAATACTGTGTGTTTATAGGGATGGCAGATCCCCATACAGATATGTGTGATGATAGTTATGTTCAATTACTCAAAGATAGCATTTGATTGGTTATATTGATGCCCAGGTCCCCACAGAGATAGTGTGTGTTTATGGGGATGGCAGGTCCCCACAGAGATAGTGTGTGATTATAGGGGTGCTACGTCCCCACAGAGATAGTCTATAATTATAGAGATGTCAAGCTCCCCAAAGTGATAGTGTGTAATTATAGAAATATACAGGTCCTCACAGAGTTGGTGTGTGATTATAGCGTTACCACAGTCCCCGCAGAAATAGTGTGTGATGACAGTCTGGTTCAATTCCCCACAAAGGTAGTGTTTGATTGATTATATCGATATTCATGATCCCACTGAGATAGTGTGTGATTATGGACTTGTTCAAGTCCCCACAGAGATAGTATGTCTCCACAGTGATGTCTGTGATTATAGGTTTTATGAAGACTTAAAGAGATAGTCATAGTCTAGTGGTTTAGCAAACTAATGTAGCCACTTCAACAGTGGCAGCTGCTCCACTAAGGTGGAAGAGCGTCGCCCCACTGCTTTAAAGCAGGGCAATGGAAAAAAGGAAATGATAATAATGGACCGTATTATCATTTTATTTTTAGTATTCCAGTTGTTTGACATGGTGTTTCTGGTTGGCTAGGGTATGCAGGTATGGTAGGGCAGAACCCATCAGTCTAGTAAGGGTAAGATAGTAACACATCAAAGACAACCCCTGGCAGAGCAGTCAGGCTTATCCCAGAGGCAATGTCTAAAGCGTTTGCACAACGAACTCACACAACAGTGACACTTTAGGCACACCATAAAAAGCGACTCCACACAAGGTTACATAAAAATATCTTTTGTATTATTTATTTTTAAAAAGTTAGACCACAATCACATAAATCACTGTGCCACTAGGCACTTTGTCATGACATCACATAAAGTCATACAGCACTTTTGCCAATTGGATAATTGTCATAATTAACAATGTTAGTGAACTTTAGTAAATACTTATAAGTGAACACCACACTGAAAACATAAGGCCTAACATTACAGTTAGTGCAATCAAGACAATAACGATTAGTTGAACATGTTTCCGCTTGAGCCGGTGTCACCAGTCTGACCGGGCAATCTTTTAAGATAGTTGCTTCCAACTTTGTTAACATCCAACTACATCCCCTCTACATCCCCCTGCCTCCTTCTACATGAAAATGCTCCACTGGTTCCCGTAGAAACAGAGAAAATGCCAGGAATTACAGAGACGCCCTACGGGGCAAGAAAACGCCAAAAGCTCTCCTGCCTGCACGACAGGGAGAGAACACGGTCTATGGGTGCTTGTGCTCACCAGTGTGATAGGGCCACTGGCCTGCACTCACTGCAAGGAAACACTACCGGTTTCCATGGAAGCAGGGGAATGACGGAAGTACAGGGGTGATCTGCGGGGTAAGGAAACACCAAAGGATCTTACTCCTGGAGATCAGCCCAGTGGGAGGTCTGTTTATTGGTGCGAGCACACTATCCCTGGGTGGTCGCACTATCTAGCGTGATGGGTCCACCTGCCCCCACTATTCACAACAACGGGGCCAGAAGCCAAGGGGAGCCAAATGCCTCTGGTACAGCTCCGTAGTGTGGCATGGGTACGAATCTCTTCATGTTTCGCTGCAAGCGGCCTGGTGCAGCTGGGAGGCTCTTGCCTTCCTTAGCAATGCCCACACCCAGGGGCTCACGTCGGCCACCTAGGGTCTCACATCGGCTGCGTGTGAAAGCATCTGAATGGACACGTGAGGCTCTGGTCACTTCCGGGTGTGGCTGGGCCACATCTTCTGACATCCAAGGGAACTCCTGGGCTGATATTCCTTGCTGCTTGGGCATGGCCTCGCAGCCATGTAGCAGAGCCCAGGCTGCTGGCCCACATAAACAAAGGCAAGCAATACGAGAGGGAGAGCGTTTTGTTCCGTTCACCTCCTCCTTCTCAATGTTCAGGCCCTAGATGAGGGAGCTGTGCTGCCCATGCTGCAGGGTAAAAGTGCTCCTGTATGGGGTTAGCACAGCCAACTCCTTGGGCAACAGAATTGAAAACGCTTACCACGCGCGATTAGCAAACAGGGAGGCAAGCACTACCTCGTCCCTGGAGACCCTGGGGCAGAGAACAGGGCACAGGCTGGCTAGCACGGAAGGTCCCTTAGCAGAGAGGCAGTCACTTCAGCCACCCAGCAGGCAGCAGGTTAGTTTCACAAGAAGGTATTCACAAACGGCGGTTCCTCCTGGCACACAGCAGTCATTGGGTACTTGCCCCACATAGTGTCTTTTTATTTTCATGGGGTCATAGCCCCTGTATTTATTGTGCCAAAGTCTTTGTTCTGAGGGAACTTCAACCACATATTAGAAGTGCACAACACTGCCGTTCATATTGAAAGCCTTGGCCCCAGACACACCACAGGAGGTGGAGCCATTATTGTGGAAGGTAGGCACAGACCTATTCAGGTGCATGTGCAACTCCTACCACCACACCAAATGAAGACCAGGCCTATTCAGGTGCAAGGAAAACTCCCCCTGCCACTCTAAATTCAGGAAAGGTCTATTCAGCCTAGCACTGAGTCACCCACGCAGGACAGGACACACCTCAACTACCACAGGGACTAGAGTGAATGTACATCCCTTCTCTGGCAGTCAAAACCAAATGGTCAATACACATCAGGCAGGCGCAAACACTCATAAGCACACAGAAATACCCACTTCTAAAAGTGTTTTTTCTAACTCTGTTTTCACCAATAAGCAGGATTTATCACTAGCTTGCCTGCCCGCTTCGGGCCCCCAATGTTAAAAACTGCCTGCCTTTTCGTGGTGGCGTTGCCGCCACGGAAAGGCACATCCCAGCCTGCATACAAATATGGATGACGGTGTCTACCAGACACTGCCACCATATAAACTGCTTTTCCACCCTGTAGGCAATCGGGTGGATTGCCTACCTGTGGAAAACCGGCGGACAGTATTCCCGTTCGCTGGGGTCCCCCCTGCCATGGTAATGTGGCGGGGGAAGATAGAGGCGGGCGGTGGTTTTTGGCGGGTGGATCGCCACCGCCATACGGGCAGTGGCGATCTGCCCGTTATCATAATGAGCCCCTTAATATTCCCTTGCCACGCAAAAAACCCATACCCACCCTAAGCCCTAAGAAATCCCTTACGATCCAAAAACTCATACCCACCCTAACCCTGAAAAATCCTTTGTCACACAAAAACCTATATTCACTATAAACCATAAAATATACCTTGCTACCCAAAAACCTATACTCACCCTAAACCATTAAAAAATACCTTGCAACCTAAAATCCCATACCCATCCTAAACCCCCAATATTCCCGTGGCACCAAAAAACCCCAAACCCATCATCAACCCTAAGGCACAACTTAGAATCCAAAAACCCATAACTGCCCTACTTTTAATTCTGTTTCCTGAGTATAATGACCCTGTAGCCTTTGTTTTTTTCAGTAAATTGCTATGTTTTTTTACAGTTAAGTAAGATGCCCATCACAATGCACAGTGGGGGGTTAAACACAGGGTCTGGTCTGGCATTGTGTTGCCCCACCCACGCTTGCTGCTCCTGCCCACCCCCCTCCTTGCATCCATTGTCCAAGTCCATGACCCTGCTCCCTCATTACAGCCATTTGTGGCCTCTGTTCTGCCACTGCCGTTCTTGCCCTATCACCCTCCTCCCTACCCTCTTTTCTCTGAGTCTATGTACGAGCCCCCTCGCTCCTGCCCTGCATGGTCTAATGTACTGCCACTGCTCTCCATCAAGCTGGATGTCCCTGCCCACTCTTCCTGCCTTCCGTGGCCCAATTATATGCCTCATCATTGCCCTCCTGCTTAGCATCTCCTTAGCTTGCTGCCCCTACTCTCTTTCCACTTGCCCTCCAATGTCTGTGTGCATGCCCCTACACTCCCTGTCTGTCCACCATATTCCATTGGCCTGCCACACTCCTATCTAGTGTAAGTGTTCTGTTGAGCTGCCTCTGCCCCTTCCACCTGCCCGGCATTGTCAGATGGCTCTAGCCTGCCCCTGCTACCTCCACCCTGCCTTTCAAGTTCCATGCTTTATCCCCTGAGGTTCCGTGACAATTGTAAGTGGTGTTTTCGACTCGCACGAATACCGTCGAGTCTGGTATCTATGAACCGCAAATGATGAGTTTAGTAAGTGTGCGCAGTTTCGCTGTGCTAACTTAAACCGTTCGTTTGTTATGTGGGTTTTTCATCTGTACCCACGGGTTCCATCTTAGATACGGCATCCATTTTGTCTCTTGCCCTCAAGTAGCCAGCGAACGGACGTTGTCCGCTTCGCGACCCTGGGACTCCCAAGATATTTGCGGAAGACACATGTTCTTTGTAAGTGTCTTTATGACGAGGGGGATGCTACTGTAAGGCAGATGGCGCCGCTCGAGGCTCATCTTGCCGCACGGACTTATTGTCTCAGCCGTGCATCTCATTAGGCACGTCCCTTTGATGCCTGTATCTCGTGTTTCCCGATACCTCCCCTTTTACACCCTTTCCGATCTCCCCTCTGTCTCCGTCTTCCTCTGCACCTGTCTTCGTTCCTATTTCGATCTATTTTACTGCTGATTGGAATTTGCTAATGGTGGGAAGATGGTTTTTACAGTTGGGAACCGCCAAATGTTTCTGCACTTATGTTCCGGACCTCGTGTGTTTCAAAGTGACCAAAGCGACCCCTCTGGGGGATAATTGTGGGAACCGGGTTGTAAACTTTTGTGTTCAATGTTATCCTATGGGTAAAAACTGTATAAAAGGAGCGATCCACAGAACCAATTTGAAGCAGTCTCCCCAAGTTGCACGCTGTGTACTTGCCGTGATCTCTGTGTTCCCTGCAGCAAATAAACCTTGAATCTTTGACGTCGAAGGAAGTGTCCCGTGTCTCTGTGATTCGTACGCCGGAGCAGGTTACCCACGAAGGTTTCAGGTGTTGTGCCCTGGCACCGCTGGGTCTTAAAGAACCCAGTCCTTCACCCCTCTCCCCTGTCCTCCAAGATCCATTTTGTTGCTACTCCCTTCTGCCCTTCGTGCTCTGTTTTGCTGCCCCTGCTCCTCCTGCCTGCCCTGCGTGGTCTGTTGTGAAGCCCTTCCCCTGCCCTCTTTTGTGTGTGTCCAGTGCAATACCCCTCCCTTCTGTCTTCAGTGGCCCTTTGTGCATGCCCCTGTCCCCTCCCTCTAGCCTACCATAACCTTAGTGCTGCCACTAACCCTCCTGCTTGCCATACATGGTCTTCTGTGCTGCCACATCCCCTCCCAACTGCCCTGTGTAGTCAGTTTGCTGTCCCTGACCGCCCCACCTTTCCTCCAATGTCTGTGTCTATAGCATTACAGTCTCACTGTTGCCCTCCATGGTGTGTTGTGCTTCCAGTGCCCAACCCTTCTGCCCTCCATAGTCAGATTGCTGCTCCTGCCCTGCCCCTTTGCCCCTCAGATTCCATTTTCTATGTTCAGACCTCTATACCCTCCTCCCTGCCATATCTGGTCCTTTGTCATGCCCCTGCATCCTCCCTCCTGCCCTTTATGGTCCGTTAGGCTGCAACTGTCCTTCCTGTCAGACCGACATGGTCAGCTTGCTGCTGTTGCATATTTCCTCACTGTTCTCTGTTGTCAATGTGCGTAGCCCTGTTCATTCCCTATTGCTTTCCAGAGTCTGTTGTGCTGCACTGCAATCTCACTTGCCAGTGGCATATGGTATTGCGATTGGCATATAGTGGGGTATACCATGAAGTTACAGCAGTGTACTGCGGCCCAACACTTATAGCTTGATTCATCAAAGAGCCGTTTTGCGAGTCCTTAATAGCGATTATTAAGGAATCGCTATTAAGGACTTGCAAAACGGGATTCATGTAGGAATCGCTAAATAAATTGCGATTCCTACACATTCCTTATTTGCGATTAGCAAATTGCTAATCGCAAATAAGGAATACTCCTCATTCATTCCTATGGGCCAAAATGAGGTAAATTTAATTAAACATTTGCCTAGGGTCACACAATTTGGTCACGTAGAGAAGCCGGGATTCATCCCATGTGTTCTGGTTTCACATTACGCAGTTGAGTTTAGCCATGATACATGTTTTGCTTCCAATTTACTGACTTTACACACCCTGCTGACATCAGTGCAGCCCTTGGTCGCCCTAAAGACCAAACTTTGTGTGCCCCAGGAAAATGTTTGTGAGTACCCATAGCATAGAGCATGAACAATGGGTCAGCCCACTTTAGCCATTGGCTAACTTCACTGTGTGCATCGGCACTGTGCTCTATCACAGTTGTTCGATTCACTGCCAGGAATTGCTGGGGCGATTTGTGGTTTTGAGACCTACAAACAGTAGCTGTTAACCAATGTTGTTGATATATATATTAAGGATTCTCAAGCACCTACCCCAACAAAATCTTTTATTAAAAAAGTGACAAAACAAGCATTTACAAAGTCGAAAGGCTAGTGGCCAACGCCAGACCTATTTGCTTTGTCAGTGGTTGTTATGTCTTGTACTGTGTTCCTGTTACAATATCAACGTTCAACAACACATGTTTCTTTATTGCACAATTATGGTGATTTGTGCTTTATGTAGCACTTGCTTTAGCAAATTTCTATCATACGTTCATTGATACATGTTTCATAATTTCAAGAACATGATAGGCTGTGAATCCCCTGCTGATATTAATAATTGTGCCAAATAGGGTAGATACAGATATCTGCAAAAGTGTTACATAGACCAACTCTTCTGAAATTCACAAATGTTGTGTTTTAGCAAATTCTGCCAAATTTCTTGGCATTTCATGAGTGCAAATCTGTTTTTAATTATTTGTGCCCACTGGACACTAGTCTGAGCATAAAATGTCTTACAGGGAGAGCAAAACCACAGTAGAGATAAATTTTTCTTCAGACAACCTCACACTGGTTTCTCGTGGGACTCTTGTACACAAGGCCCTCACGTCCAATTTTTACTCAGGATACAGGCCATCTATATGCAAAAGGGCCACCTATATGCACAAAGTTATAAATGGCTCTCCATCTTCAAGCAAGATGAGTGACCTTTGGTCCGTCTTTTGCAGTCCAGTTGGCCCCTCATACGGCAGCTGACAGGGGGTTGAAGCCCTTTCAACCCAATGGGTGTTGCACCCTTGTACATATTGCGATATGCTTGTTTCCTTTCAATTGAGTGCATCAATCATGCACTGCTGTCACATGATGCAGACGCTTACTTAGGTCTCATAAAATACCTAACACATTTTCAAAGCTTTTAAAATACTTCTATGACTCACAAGGTGATAAACTGGTTTTTCATTATTTTGACAGTCATACTAGCTTGTCTCTCTTCAGCAATGAAACAGTTTTCTTTTTTAAGTACCTCAGATTTGGTAGTATGGAGAGTTTAATGCAAAATAAGCCTGTCATGGGCACATCAGGGGCTGGAATGTTATAGAGAGGGCAAAGCCTTCATGCCTCTCTCTGCATATCAAACAAAGTCGTTTTTTAAGAGGCACATACAATACAAGATAAATATATACACACTTTTTCGCTGCTCCTAAATCTATACCGCACAATTAAAGACACGTCATAGTATTTTCCCCTGTAAAAACAAAGAAAAAAGGGCCTTTGGATTTACTTCTAACAAACAAAATAAAATGAAAATGCATTGAGGGCTATTCACATTACTTCTGTTCCCTCATCGCCATTAAAACAAAGACGGAAACTTTGCATTTTGAGCACAGTAAAAAGAAAGGCCCTGCAAAAAGCTGTCTGCAAAGTTTAGAAAGGACAACCTGCAGTGTCCTCAGAACAGGAGCGAAGAGAGCCCGAGATTAGCAGCACAAAGGTTTTCAAGCCACCCACCTGACGAGGTGTTAACATATGTAAATGACCTCTTTGTTTTTCACCTCCGTTGCTGAAAGCGGAGGTCAAAGTCAAAGGGTGAGGCCAGCACTAAAGGAACACCTCTCCCTTCCCCCAGCCGGGAAAAACAAATTGGCGGCTGCAACTTCAACATTTGAAAGGCGAAGAGCTGAGCGCCGAAAGCAATCTTTAGTGTAATAATGCAAGCGGGAGATCACTAATGTTACTTTGCACAAAAAAGCCTTTATTTTTTTTCACTGTACACCAATGAGACTCCGAAAAATAGTAAATGCCTATTATTTCATAGTGTAATGTGTTACATACCAACCTACAAACCTACCCATGAACGTGATTTACGAATTTCAATGTTATTAATTGTAATTGTCATTTGTAAAAAAAATACAAAAATTACTAATTAACTCTAATATAGTTTACAGAATATAGGCAACAAATGTCCAGAGGAAACAACTAAAGTACAAACTAAGAAATAATTTTAAAAGTGTTTATTCGTTTTAAAATATATCATTCAACAGGATACATCAAATGGTGTGAAAAGGATAAATAAAGATTAATGAAACCTCTTTCTGGGACATTTTGTCCGATGCAATAGTACTAAAGTGACCTCATACGCATATTGTTCCCATTTTAGCACTAGAATTGATAAGTAAAAATGTAGCTTATTTCTCCCATTAGCACTGAAATCTACAATCAGGCTTTACTGTGTTGTTACGGTTTCTGCTAATTCATGAACAATTACTTATATCATGTGCATAGTGGATATTAGTGGTGTTTGTGTGTATTATTACCTATTTCATTGCAAAGAAACATTACTCAGCTGTAAATAAAAAATAAGCATTGGCAAATCTAATTGGTCCCTCCTTTGGTACCTGCAGGATTGTATCCATGCTGAACATTGCCCTTGATGCCGTGCAACATGGCTAAAGTTTTTTTTTAAACAACCTCTTGAGTTGCCCCTGCGCATCATTTTGTAGTCACGTGCATCACACATGCCTGCCTACAAAATGGTGCAGGCTTTTAAAATTATTTATGGTTAGCGATCCACGTCAGATCAGTAACAAAAAAGAAAGATGCCAGGGAGGAGCGCCAAACCAAAACAGGGATAAGAGTGGACTGGGATGCAAAACGTGGGATGATGGTCATGCGAAAGCAACATGGGGGACAGAAACAACACTAGAGGGGCAGAAGAGCACAAGTACAGACAAACCAGCATAGGGCGAGCACAGAAGTACGGGGAAGCACATGACAAGACAGAGCAACACGCAGGTGTGGGAAGCAACGAGGGGCATGGAAACAACATGGGAGTGGTAGACAACCACGTGAATCATATGGTGGAATAGGAGCTCCTAGGCAGTCACAAATGGATCTATGATATGCAGCCGAATCTTCCCTTGTCTTTGTCATCAGTATTTTGTATTAGCAGTGGAAGAAGTTGGCCAAATCTGGGGTAGAGGAGTAACTGAACCAGGCATTGGTGATGACTGAAAGACAGATATGTTAATAGAGGTCACAGGTAGTCTTAACTGCTCCATAGAGCATTAATAAAAAGACACAGTACGGCATTAGATGGGAAAGGTGATGATACTTAGTCATCAGGGGAGTAAAGAGAAGGAGGAACTTGAAGTGGAGGCACAGTAGCAGGGTCGGAGGATAATTCATCACATGTTTGTGAGCAGGTGGGCTTGAGAGCCTGGTTATGGAAAGGTCACTTGAGAGTGCTTTGATGTTGTTAAAAATATTATTATTAAGCCATTATCATGCCATTGTAATAGATGTTGATGGTGGTTGTTCAATTATGAGATTTAGAGTAAGGTATTCATTTCTGCTCATCAGCACGAGGGGTAGGGGGCAGATCATATGGAAAGACCTTATTTTTCCAACTATTGGTGTCTGTAATGCAGAACAGGAGGTTGGTAGTGATAATCTCATTTTAGGGCCTGATTAGGAGTTGTACACAGTGCTTATTTTGAGCAGATGGTTGCCAGCGGGAGGGTTTGCAGGGTGTCACAAACTTCCTAGGAATGGGTGTTGATGATTTCGGTGGCTGAGGGGTTGAAGAACTCTGACGATGTTGAAGAGTCCTTTGCAGTGGTTTGGGCAGGCTTTAGTGTGTTCTGCCAGGGGGTTGTTCTTCATCTCCTTTAGGAGCTGGTGGTAGTGGTTGAGGGCTGTCTTGAAGGTGGCTCTGTCTGTGGAATCCTTGCTAGTGCGCCTTTCCTTTCTAGTTGGTTGTAGATGCGTTTCATGGTCCTAAGTTCCATGGTGTACCAACTTTTCTTTTTGGTGGATCTTTTGCATTTGCTGGGCTTGGTGGGGGTGACTCTGTCGGTGCAGTCAGTGATTCAGACAAAGCCGTTCTTGACAACCTGTTTTAGGTTTGATGCAGTATCAGGGTGGGAAGTGTTAAGGGCATCGGTTCACTGCCTGTCTGACACTTTGATCCAGCTATAAAGGGGGGAACTGAGAGGCTTGGTGGAAGTAATGCGAGGGTCTTCTGATGACGAAGTGGATAATGGTGTGGTCTGTCTAGGTGAGCTTGTGACATGACTGTACTTGACTCTGTCACTGGCCGTGAAGATGGGGTCATGCATGTGTCCTGCATTGTGAGTATGGCTGGTAACTAGTTGGGTGAGGCTGATATTGTTCATGCTTTCGAGGAGCATGGCAGTGTTGTTGAGGTTGTTGAGGTGGAAATGTAGGACTCTGACGAAGATGTAGCTCCTACATTACTTTACCACATTTTACACTATGCTGCTCTACAGCACTATTCTACACCCCTCCACTCTACATCACGCCATTCTATGACACTCTATTTCACTCCACTCTATGCCACTCTTTGCCACTCCAATGTAATCCACTCTATGCTACACCACTCTATGCCACTTATCTCTCAGCCACTCAACTCCACTCTGAACCACTATACAACGTTACTCCGCTCCAGACCACTTCACTCTGACACTTTACTCTCCTCTAAGCTACACCACTCCACTCTATGACACTTCAGTCTAGGACACTCCACTTTAGCCACTCTATGCCACTCCACTCTATGCTCCTCCATGCCTCATTGCTATGCTACTCCTCTCTACCACACAGTATGCGACGCTACGATACTCTATGCAACTCTATGCCACTCCATTCTATTACTATTACACTCCATGTCACTGTACTCCACTCTACGACCCTCCATGTGGCAACACTCCAGTCTACGCTACACCACTTCACTCTGACACTCCACTCAATGCTACTCCATGCCATTCTATGGCACCTCATTCTGTACCAATCTACAACGTTCTCTGCCAAACTACTCTTCTACTCTCTACTACCCTCCACTCGACACCATTCTACACCACTCCACTCTATGCTTATCCATGCTGCTCTATTCTTATACTATACAACGCTCCACTGTACTACACTCTACTCTATACCACTTCACTCTACAACAGTCAGCACTATTCAATTCTGTGCTACTCATTGACACTTCACTCTGTGACACTGTGCCACTCTATGCCACTTAACTACTACACCCCATGCCTCTTCACTCCACTCTGACACTCCACGCTATGCAACTCCTTTCTATAATACTTTACTCCTCTCTTTGCTAAGCTACTTAATTCTACTCTACTCAACTCTACTCCACTCCACTGTACTACACTCTACTCAACAGCACATTACTCATATTTACAACACTTTACATCACACTATGCCATGCCACTATGCCACTCTAAACCCCTCCACTCTATATCACTCCATGCCATGCTATGCCACTCCACTCTGTGCTACACCACTCTATGCCACTTTACTGTAGGCCACACTCAGCCACTATGCAACTTTACTCCACTCTACACCCCTCTGATCTACAACACTTCCCTCCGGTGTCAGTGCGCTTTATAAATGTAGCTTAACATTAACATTAACATGTCCCCCTAGACCACTCTGCAACACTCTACACCACTGTACGCCCCTCCACATTATGGCCCTCCCCTCTGCAACACTCCATTCCACCTCACTCTTTGCTCCTCCACTCTGCGCCCTTCTGCTCTACGACCATCAACTCTATGACCCTCTACTCCATGACACTCCACGGTACTCTACTGTGCTCCAAGACACTCTCCTCAACACCACTCTACGACACTCCACTATTCCCTGAGACACTCCACGCCACTCTACACCACTCCACTCTGCATCACTCTACTCCATTTCACTCCACTATATTCTACTCTATGCCGCTCCACTCCATGGTCCTCCACTCTATACCTCCCCACTCTACGTGCCTCCACACTATGTCCCGCTGCTCAGTGACACTCCACTCAATGCCACTCCATGCCACTCCACTCTATGGCACTGTACTCCATGCTACGATACTCCACTTGACTCAAATGCACTCCATGACGTTTCACTCACTGTAGGACACTTTAATCAACTTAATGTTATGCCACTCCATTCTACGACATTCCACGACACTCCACTCTACTCTACCCACTCCACTCCTCTCTGTTCCACTTCACTCTATCCCACTTCATGGCACTCCATGATACCTCACTCTATGACACTCCACTCTACGACAGTAAATGCCACAACAGTCTAGGCCCCTCCACTGTACTCCCCCGACTCTACATCACTCCACTGTATGACGCTCTGCTCCAGAACACTCAACACCTCTCTATGCCAATCTATGCTACTTAACTCTAGGCCACTCAACTCCACCGTACACCACCCCACTCTATGACACGCTACTCTACAACACTTTGTCACTCTACGTGACTCCACTCTATGCCAATTCACTCCAATCTATTCAATTTGAAGCTGATTTACCCCACTCTGCAACCCCCCCACTCTGCAACCCCCCCCACTCTGCAATCCTCCACTCTGCAACCCCCCCACTCTGCAATCCTCCACTCTGCAACCATCCACTCCCCGACCCTCCATTCTATGATGATCCACTCCATGACTTTCCACGCCTCTCTAATCCCCCTCTGCTCTACACCCATTCACAATATGGCCCTCCACTTTGCACCCTTTTACTCCATGCCCCTCTATGACACTCTACGCCCCTCCACTATATGTGATTTTACTTTACTCCACTCTACATCCCTCCACTCTGTAGTCCTGCAATCTATGCTACTCTACACCACTGTACTCTACAACACTTTACTCTACAACACTTTACTCCCCTCCACTCCACACCACTGCACTCTACTCCAATCCATTCCACTCTACTCCAATCCATTCCGCTCTCCACAACGCTATTCCACTCTACTGCACTCTACACTACAACACTACATGACACTCCACACTACTGCACTCTACCCTACTCCAAGACCCTCCACCCCACTCTACACTACTCCACGACACTCCACTGCACTCTACACTACTCAACAATACTCCACTCTACACTACTCCATGATACTCCACTCCACTCTACTGCACTCTATACTACTTCACTCCATGACACTCTACTGCACTCTACACTACTGCACTCCATGACACTCTACTAACCTCTACACTACTCCATTCCACAACACTCCACTCCACTCCATGACACTCCACTCTACACTACTCCACTCCACAACACTCCACTCCACTCTACACTACTCCACTCCACTCCACAATACTCCACTCTGTATATAAGGAACAGTGGCAAGGTGTGGTCGATACTCCAGGCAGTAACACTGAACGCAAAGGAGGGCCCACTGACTGTTGCACTTCATTTTGTGAGGCCTCACTTGGCAGTGGGAATTCCCCCCTTTGTGTCCAGTGTTACTGCCTGGAGCATCGACCACACCTTGCCACTATTCCTTATATACAGAATCCAGCCCTACATTCAGAGGGCAGAATTGGCTCTACTGTCTTGCCAAGCATTACCTGACCACGTGTTCTGGAGCATGTTCTTGCAATTCAATAGTTCCTTAATTAAGGACTCCTGCCTCTATTTAGGCGCTAGGCCGGACCAGGCCCTTTTTACACTCTACACTGCGCCCAATATTAGTTTATTGCTGCATTATTTATGTGTAGCAATACATCAGTATTGTGAGGGTACTCACCCGATTGAGCCATGATGAAGTTCTCCATGAGGGAACCAAGCGCGTTGGCGACGTTCATTGTTTCAATATCATGAGGAAATTAAGAATTGAAAATAAAGACTGTTTTTGAAAATCCACTATCAATCTCTGGACCTCATTATCCGGCACACGCCCACTTTTTGCATTAATGAAAAACCTGACTGGGAACACCAAGAGTGGTATGTTTTTATCTATGAAAGTCTATTTCTGTATGCAAAAGCGCGTCTTACTTTTGGAACCAGCGATTTTTGTACACAAACCCAATAAGAAATGCAGAACTGGGTTGGAAGATCCTCTAAACCTTATATTATTTAAATTGATTGGCTTATCATTTAACAAAGGTAGCCCCTCAAGTGACCCTCATTTAGGGTTGAAAATTAATCATTCTTTTATCTTTTTACTTTAAAAAATGACTTCATCATCACTACACAATCATCTCAGAAATGCATTTTATACAATATCCAGGCCCAGATTTACTAAAATATTGTCTCGTTGCATCACTTATTTGGCGCAGTTGAGATGCAAAATCCATTGTGGCTTAAAAAAGCTATGAAAATCCTGATATGCGTGGCCTTGTTAAAAACAAGTAAGGCAAGTCAGCACATAAAATACCCCTTTATAACTGGCAGATGAACATGACTAATAGAAACCTACATACATACTTAGAAATCCTGGACAAGCTATTTAGAATGATTGACAATGCTACGTTTGTCTCCTCCCAAAGTCACAGAGGCACACATAATTAACGATCTTCTTGCTCCTCATACAACAGCTATGTCTGCCTCTTCTCTTTCCGCACCAGACTTTGCAACCAGCTTCTCATTACAAATCACCCTCAGATAAACCCTAGCCTCAATATTAACTTGTCCTCTTTCCATACTTGGCAACTTTGCCTGTAAATCCATTGGACCGTTCTCCGATACTCAAATATAGTTACTTTTTGCAAGCTTTTTACCCTAGAAATACACAACCATTAAACTTCCTGCTCTAACCACTAAAGTATTACTGTGTCTGACATCCCTATTTCGCACTCTCTCCTATCTGGTTCCTACCCCTCACACTTTAAAACTGTGTTGGAGATACCTTTATAAAAAACAGCACACACGCATCCCCACCTAATGTCTCTACTGACCTCTTTTCCCAAAAATTAAATGTCTCGCCTTCAATCACCTTCAAGTCTTACATCCTGCTCCATGTGTTCCAATCGGGATTGTGAGCCCTCCACTCCACTGAAATTTCCCTCATTCACATAGCTAACTTCCTAAAATCAGCCTATTGCTACTTTCTCTGAGCTATCACACTCATCACATTTGACACCATTAACCACCTACCTGACTTGAACTACTAAGGCCCATAACATTATAGGCTCGACATTGAACTGGTTTTTCCACCTCTTTGGCTGGTATGTCTGTATAGCAATTCAACAAATCATTTCACACCCCCAATTACCAGCTGGAGTCCACCAAGGTTCTGACTTTGGTCCATTCCATTTGTTGCTTTACACCACTTCCCTTAGTGATGTGATCTACTTGTTTGCGTTAGCTAAGAAATGTATGCAGACATAACCAAATTTCCCCAACTCTTTCACCCTTCAGAAGCCTCAAATATTAGACTGCCTTGAAGCAAGACATTTTCTGCATAAACCAGTCTTATGTAAGCAAAACGATGGGAAATTACGTACGTTGAAAAAAGTGTGCAGTACAACATACTGGATTTTCATCAGTTTTGCTAGTGTCTTTACATTTATGCCCAAGCCTACTACTGAAAGTGAGGACAGGAAAGCCTAGGATAAATGTCCATAGCCACATAATTAGTGAAAGTAACCCAGAAAACTACTGCTCCAGGCACAACGATAAGCGGAGTATTATCAGGTGCCTTGCAAGTATCCAAACTGCTACTCGGTTGAGACCCTCTACTGGTCATTCTCCCAAGAGCACAGCAGCAGATTCGAGATGTATGCTGAGATAGAAATATGAGTCTCATATTTTCTTTCTGAAAGGAATATGTCACTAAATATTGTTAATTTCTTATTTTACAAAACTGTACATCTTGTATCAAGAAGCAATTCAATGAACATGAAATATTCAGAATATATCCGTTCCTCTAAACATATAAATATCACATTTTCAAGTTTACATTGATGCGTTTTTACTATCAAGTATGTAAAGATTATAGGATGTAACATAGAAAGCTTTTTTCTCTGTTTTTCATCTGAACGAAGTGAAGCATATACTTTAAGGGGTATCCAAGAGTTGTGTTCAAGGCAGGTTCTGGCATTTACCTATTACAGTACATATACCATAGCTGAAAGCACATTTTGATGTGAGGGATACATTGAAGGCTAGCTGTCCTGTGTGAGAATTAGATTTGTGATGCTTGTAAATCCGAAATATAGCTGTGTTCCATGAAATACAAGCACTCAAAGCTATATGTAACAAGAAGGGAATTGCTCAGTGTTATGTCTGAGCCTGTAATTTGTACTCCGTAATACCTGAGCCTGTATGAATATTTGTCTCTTGAGATATGGTTGAGACAAGTGTCAATTGATCTTTGTAACCTTTGGATTACTTTGAATTTGTAAGGCCTCTGAAAAGTGCATATCTGGGGAAGTGGTTTCCGATGGGATAAGTATGTGCCAGGGGCGCTCACACAGTACTTTCTAGTGTGTGCCCTAAGGATTTGTTATGTGTCTGGAATAGATGTAGCATGGTCACTCAGGTACATCAGTGAATTGTAGAAGTTTTCAAACTAAGAGAACGTGTGCCGATAACTTCCGAATACCTTAATGCTAACATGTGAAAACCGAGAAATACCCACTAGGATGATGCTCCGTTTATTCTGATCAGAAGCAGCTGAAGAGTGTAAGGGAGTTAAGGAGTTGATCGTCTCCATACAGTTAAAGGTGATGGTGTTCCCTTAACGTGAGGCCGTGGGAGGAGGGGATGGCAGGCTATTCATTTTGAGTTGAGCAATTAAGGCACCTTGAACGAGCTGCTCCTAAGCTTTCACATGCAAATTGACCTTGGCCTCGCAGGGTGTTTTTAACTTCCCAGGCTGGTTTCACTTCATTCCTGAGAATGGACCAGGAGAGTGGAGTGTTAGACGATTTTCACTTTATGTGCAGAAACCCAATTCGAAATAAGGCTTGGATATTCCTATTGAAGCTTTAATGAGATGAGAAAAACTGTCTTATGTGTTCCCGAAATTGCACTTTTGAACGCTGTTTAAACTGTACTAAGACATAACAAAAGAAAAACGCTTTCAGCTTTGTACTGCTTTTACAGCTACAAATGAAAATATGCTTCAATCACATTTTAGACTGCTTCTTATTTCACTTGGGCTGAGCATTCAGACACAGAATGAAATAAACCGCAGCTTAGATTGCCGAACATTTTTGCACAGCCAATTCATGGTTAATGTAACCATCAGAAACTCCTCATACTTTCAATTGATATAAATGAGAAATAATGCAATGTGACCCACATGCTTTTATTTTTTGTGGTTTATAAACATATTCATTTCTATCAGACTTTCACATTAAATAGTGAATCGGTTAAGTGTTGGAAGTGTAAAACATGAGGATTCAATTGATTCTTCATGGCAATGCTTTTCAAAGAAAATAGCCACCAAACAATATAAAGTGGACTGTAAGTAGCTTCATTTGCTTCTAAAAAAAGAAAAAAAAGGTTACATACAATTAAAAAGGTCATTGCATTCAGGCATTATGGTTTCTGATGGGTATGCTTCTTTAAAATCACCATCCTCTGTGTTGCTAGATAGGATACAATTACTAAAGTGTGTTTAATATGCTAAGTGTGTTTAAGGCTGCAGTACCGCCGCCTGTCTACGGGGGCAAACCTGAGCAAAAAAATAAACACACTTGGGGAAACACAGGTCCCCACAAGGCAATTTTTAAAAAAGTTGTAAAAATTGGCACAGATGCATTTGAAGTCATTTCCAATCATTTAAAAGACATTACCTTGTGGGGACTTGGGTTCAAGTCCCCACAGTGCAATCAAGTCCCCACAGCGTGAGTGTGTTATCATACTCAAGTCCCCACAAGGATAGTAACACAAACCCTCACACACACACACACACACTCTCGCTCTTTCTCTCTCTCTTACACTCACACGCACTCTCTCTCTGGCTAAGCACGTATAAGGTCCCAAAGGTGAGACCTATTGGCTATGCCAATGCTTGTTCAGGTATTCAAAGGCTAACAGACTACTGTCTATTGAAATACATACTCTGTAAGCCTACAGTAGATGGGGGATCAAAGGCTGCCCACTTCCCTCAGTGCTGCTCAGTCTTATGGGCAGCAAAGGGCATCAGTGTTAATAGAAAGTTGTGCACGGGGTGCTGAAAAATCTAGCAGTGCAACTGTTACCACAGATTTTTTACAACGCATACCATTACAACGGATACTATTACAACGCAGGTCATTTTACAACGGATACCTTTACATCGCATTACACTACAACGCACATACTATTACAACGCATACCATTACATCGTAAGTATAATTATAGGTAAGTTTATCTTTTAGGGCTGGCTTTGGGTTTTGGGGTACAGGGGTATTTTTAGGTTTTAGGGCTGGGTTTGGGTTTTGGGGTACAGGGGTATTTTTAGGTTTTAGGGTTGGGTTTGGATTTTGGGGTACAGGGGTATTTTTAGGTTTTAGGGCTGGGTTTGGGTTTTGGGGTACAGGGGTATTTTTAGGTTTTAGGGTTGGGTTTGGATTTTGGGGTACAGGGGTATTTTTAGGTTTTAGGGCTGGGTTTGGGTTTTGGGGGTACAGGGGTATTTTTAGGTTTTAGGGCTGGGTTTGGGTTTTGGGGTACAGGGGTATTTTTAGGTTTTAGGGCTGGGTTTGGGTTTTGGGGTACAAGGGTATTTTTAGGTTTTAGGGCTGGGTTTGGGTTTTGGGGTACAGGGGTATTTTTAGGTTTTAGGGCTGGGTTTGGGTTTTGGGGTACGGGGTATTTTTAGGTTTTAGGGTTGGGTTTGGGTTTTGGGGTACAGGGGTATTTTTAGGTTTTAGGGCTGGGTTTGGGTTTTGGGGTACAGGGGTATTTTTAGGTTTTAGGGCTGGGTTTGGGTTTTGGGGTACAGGGGTATTTTTAGGTTTTAGGGTTGGGTTTGGGTTTTGGGGTACAGGGGTATTTTTAGGTTTTAGGGCTGGGTTTGGGTTTTGGGGTAGAAGGGTATTTTTAACCTATTTTTACAAATTAAAAAAGTAAAATTATTTTAATTAATAATTTTATTAAAATAATATATAACAAATAATTAAATTAAATAATACATTAATAAATATTTACAACATATTTTAAAATTATATATTATTATCATATACTTACCTATACTTACGTTGTAATGGTATGCGTTGTAATAGTATGTGCGTTGTAGTGTTTTGCGTTGTAAAGGTTTCCGTTGTAAAATGACCTGCATTGTAAAAAATCCGTTGTAATGGTATGCGTGCTAAAAGTACGCGTTGTAACATCATACATCCGGCGTTGGCTAACCTTTTAGATACCAGGCACTCACACAAGGTTGCCACACCACCGGATGATAACAACACTCCATATTTATGGTGCCTGAATCATCACGCTAATGTCAGTAAGCCCCCTGCAAACATTTTAATTTTTATTAAAGTTTACCTCTATAAGTAATTTGGCCTCAAGCCTACTGCCAGAAGGGGACTTTATTTCATGTTGCTGTCGAAAGCAACAGGACGTCAGACAGAAAAAAAAATCATTGTGAAGACATATGCGCAAACTTTATTATACTTATTGCATGAATCCAACATCTGTTAAAGGAGTTTACTTACAGTAACGAACAACGATTCATGGTGACCGTTAGGATATACAAACACATCAGACAATTCGCACGTTCCAAGAAAGCAAATTATCTAAATTATTGTTTTAGGAAAAAGGGCAAGGCTCAAGCCCACGTTAGGTTGTGTTACCACTTCCAGCAGGCCCCTGCCTCCACGCCACGTCCCTCATCTATCTCCGGCAGAACTCCGTACTCCAGTTTCTCTGTTTGTGGCTCAGGCAATAACACTTCTCAGCGTGTCCATTTAACCTACGATCTCATCTCTAATTACTATCTCAGCCTCCTGTCAGCAACCCTGGAGTTTGGCTCCTCACTCACGCCGCGGCTCGGCCCAAGAACCGGGTTTTTATTAATGAATGCTCTGGCTTTTACTGTATGAGCATGTCATCAAGGCAGAGTTGTGTATCCTGCTGGCCGGAGGTGCCCAAACGCTGTTCAGCATCTAAATAAGGCACAGCCCAAACATCCATCCAAAAAATGAAAAGTGGACAGGGGCAGCAAAGTGCTCTGGGGCTGGTTCCAAACAAGAGGGGACATAAGTATTGCCGTGCGGTACCGGCTCGGAGGCATCCAGACAGAATCCGAGTATAAATTAAAATAAGGCCCTCAGCTTGCACCTTTACGAACCACTGCTCCAGAGTCTTCCACACTCCAAAGGTGCATATGCAAAGCCCTAGTTCCCGGTATTTCCTGGTGTGCAGTGCATCCTGCAGTTTCTCTGATTGGAGGACAGTCGTCAATGACGTTGTATTCTTTTACAACGTCCTCCAATCAGAGAGGTCCGTGACATGCACTGTTCGGAATCCAAAACGAAGAGTAAACGTTTTGGATTCCAGATTCAGGCAGAAGTGTGACGGGAATGCGCGACCCCCTTTCCACGACTCCACGCCCCCCTTGGGGGTCGCACCCCACAGATTGAAGACCCCTGCCCTAGACACATTTTAAAAGGCTGCTTCTGTGGGTGGCGCAACCAGCGCTGCAGGCCCACTAGCATTTACAAGCCCTGGTGCTCCTGGTGCACTTTACTGGGGACTGACAGTAAATCCAATGAGCCAATCATGGAAATCAATCACATATACATTTTATATTGGGAGCGCTTTCACTGTGGCACGGATTGGCCGTGGCACAGTGCCCTGAGCAGCGAACACCAGCAAAAACATCTGAGGCACATCAGCAGAAAGTGGAAGAGAGACTCACGCCAAGGTGCCATGTCTAACAAGCGTGACCTGCAGACGGCTAGCGAGTGAACACTAAGCACTCTCTCACAAACCCAACCTATTCTAGTCTCTCGCCAGCAGGACCTGCAGACGGCTGGCGAGTGAACACTAAGCACTCTCTTACAAACCCAACCTATTCTATTCTCTACAGTAATACCTGTAGAAGACTTGTAAGCGAACAACAAACACTCCCTCTGTCAACTCCAACGTATTCCAACCCTTTTCATCAACACCTGGAGAAGACAGGTGGGTGAACACTTCAGGCAAATGCAACAAAACTAGGGCTGCTGATTGACCCCGATCGCAGGCCCAGAGTGACTGATTCACAAAGGCTAGTTCGATCCCATGGGTGGGCAGAAACTTCACCGGTTCTTGTCCAGAAATGCTTAGTGTTCATATGAGACAGGCAGCCCTTGTTCTAGAAGAGCATGTGTATTGAGTGCTTATGACCCTTGGCCCTCTTACAGTAATTTATTGACAGTACATGTAGCACTAGTACAGCGGCTGGTGTCAAACTCTTGAAGGGGGAAGAGTCATGTTCCCTAAACCACTGCTGTTAGAGCTGACACTAGGAAACCAACCAACCTTCAAGTAACTTGGTTTCCGCTGGTTCTTTTGGTATGGCACCGCCATATTTTGTACATTGTGTTTTTATTTAAATATTTTTTCAATTAAAAAAAATATTTATAAAATACTTTATACAATTTACACCAAAATATTAGCACCCAAAAAAAAAAACTTCAAAAGTTTAGAACATGTTAGAATTCAAATTTATTTTTGGAAATAATATTTATCTTTCTATACTTGTTTTATTAAAATTCATTATTTAACCAACATTCTTAAATTACTCCCCACCCTTACCCTCTATAAACCCAACATCCTGCTCCTAACTTTTTACATAAAATTAAAAAAATATAAAAAAATGGAATAAATATTTTTAGATTACTCCCCACCCTTATCCCCCATTAACCAAACATCCTGCTCCTAAGATTTTACATACATTTGTTACTGTCAATGTTATATGGCCATGAGTTAACCATTCTATGGACGGTGACTCTGCCACAGTCAAAGGTAATTGGTCTAATTTCTCAATGTGCAGCATTGCTGGGTCCCAGGCTCGTCAGCCAGCTGCTCAAGGGAGCTTTAACATTTAACACCTGCGCGCCTGTGTGGTACTTGACCTGGTGATATTTGGCAGCCACCGGCAACCCCAGAAGAAGGCCTAATCCCTGCTGATGAGGGGTAAATACCCCGGAAGTCGTGTACAGGGATGGCGAAGAGAGCAAAGATAGCAGGGAATTCAAAAGAAGAAGCATCGTGGAACACAAACTATATTGACCACAGTCCTTAGGGGCGATCCCGCTGGTGTGTGAGTAGTGTGCAACCCCATCCGGAATTGCAGTTTAATTGCAAAGCTGACTGATATGCTCATATATTCATTGAAATGCAGATATATTCATTGAAATACAGATCAATTCATTGAAATACAGATATATTCTTTGAAATACAGAATGTCCAGCTGCTCCTCCCTCCCACAAACAAACTCTAGACTGAGCCCGCGAGCCAAGGAGCTGTGACCGTCCTCCTGACCTGGTCAGAACCGGCCGCTCCACTCACAGCTCGTCCCTCCTTGCCTATTGCTGCCTGGTATCGTGGTATCTCGTTGCTGCCTGGTATCGTTCACTGTGTGGTATCTCGTTGCTGCCTGGTATCGTTCACTGTTATTAGTCATTAATTGTGCCAGCCATTTGCGCCATTGATTTAATTTGTGCCAGTGACCTGCATTTTGTTGTGCCCTTTGCCCGTCCCTGCCGCTGCTCCCCGCGGCCCCACTCCCGCTCCCTCCAGCTTCTTCTGACCCTCCGCCCTCCCCACTCCGCTCCCGCCTCTCAGCTGCTCCTCCCTCCACAAGCAAACTCTAGACTGAGCCCGTGAGCCAAGGAGCTGTGACCGTCCTGACCTGGTCAGAACCGGTCCCTCCACTCGCAGCTCGTCCCTCCCTGCCTGTTGCTGCCTGGTATCGTGGTATGTCGTTGCTGCCTAGTATCGTTCACTGTGTGGTATCTCGTTGCTGCCTGGTATCGTTCACTGTTATTAGTCATTAATTGTGCCAGCCATTTGCGCCATTGATTTAATTTGTGCCAGGGACCTGCATTTTGTTGTGCCCTTAGCCCGTCCCTGTCGCTGCTCCCCCGCGGCCCCACCCCTGCTCCCTCCAGCTTCTTCCGACCCTCCGCCCCTCGCCACCACGCTCCCGCCTCCCTGCTGCTCCTCCCTCGCTCCACCCCCCTCCACTCTCCACTTATGGCAGAGCCGCGTACACGCAGCGTTCACGCGCAGTGGGCGCGCCCCATGCGCGCCGAAGGTGCGCAAAAGGTAAGCCCGTCTACGCCCGTCCACGCCTGGACCGCGCCCAGCGCCAGACCCACTGGCCCCCGCAAAAGCCACCCTTCCCGCCTAACATACGACGCCGCATCCCTCACTGCACTCAACACTGGCAGACTCCCCGACTGCCACGAGCCGCACCAGGACGAACCCATGGACCCTTCACCTGCCAATCCTGCAAGTTCTGCTGCGTCAGGACCCACACTACAACCAATAACGCCAAACGGAGCTCAAACAACAACCACCTGAAGTGCATCCTGCTCAACACCCGCTCCATCCACAAACACGCCATTGAACTATGGAGCCTACTCGACACCACAACTCCAGACGTCGCCTTCCTCACGGAAACCTGGATGAACGCCTCATCAGCGCCCGACATCGCCATAGCCATCCCGGACGGATACAAGATCATACGAAGAGACAGCATCAACAAAACAGGAGGAGGCATCACAATCGTCCACAAGAACACCATCTGCATCACGACCAACCCCGACGACACCCTCATAGCCGCCGAACATCTCCACTTCCAGATACACACCGACCCCAAGACCACTCTCAGAGGCACCCTCATCTACAGACCCCCAGGACCCCGCACAAAATTCAGAGAAGACATCGCTGACTTCGTCAGCCCACACGCCCTCCCCTCCGATGACTATATTCTCCTTGGGGACCTCAACTTCCACCTGGAGAATAACAACAACAACAACACCGCCACCCTGCTGGACAACCTCGCCAATCTCGGACTCAAACAACTAGTGAACACCCCCACCCACTATGCCGGACACACACTTGACCCAATCTTGGTTCAATGATGACCTCAAGTACTCCAAAAAGAACTGCCACACACTCGAAAAAGCCTGGCGAAGAAACCCAACCACAGACAACATGACCACCCTCAAGAACGCCACCCGCAAACACCACCAGCTGATCCGCACCACCAAAAAATCAGCATTCAAGGATCGACTAGACAACAATGCCCACAACAGCAAGGAACTCTTCAGCATTGTCAAAGAGCTCACCAATCCCAGCGCTAGCATCAACGACATCACTCCCTCTCAAGACCTCTGCGGCTCCCTATCCTCATTCTTCCACAGCAAGATCGCTGACATACATAATAGCTTTGGCGACCTGACCACTCCCCCAACCACAGAAGCAAAGCCCTCCACCACCACCCTTCACGCCTGGACCCCTATCAGAACCGAAGACACCACCCGCACGATGAACTCCATCCACTCCGGATCACCAACCGACCCATGCCCCCATCACATCTTCAACAAAGCCGACTCCATCATCGCCCCCGACTCCGGGACATCATCAACTGCTCCTTCAACACCGCTACCTTCCCGGAATGCTGGGAACATGCCGAACTCAGTGCCCTCCTGAAGAAACCTACAGCAGACCCCACCGAGCTTAAGAACTACCGCCCCATCTCGCTCCTCCCATTCCCCGCCAAAGTCATAGAGAAGACCGTCAACAGTCAGCTCGCCGCCTTCCTTGAGCCTAACAATTCCCTTGACCCCTCACAGTCCGGTTTCCGAACTAACCACAGCACCGAGACCGCCCTCATTGCAGCCACAGACGACATCCGGACACTGCTCGACAACTGGGAAACAGTGGCCCTCATCCTCCTAGACCTCTCCGCAGCGTTCGACACAGTCTGCCACCGCACTCTTGTACAATGCCTCAGGAACGTCGGGATACAAGATAAGGCCTTGGATTGGATAATCTCGTTCCTCGCCGGAAGAACCCAAAGAGTCCGCCTCCCCCCTTTCAGATCAGAGGCCACCGAAGTCAATTGTGGCGTACCACAAGGATCCTCGCTCAGCCCCACCCTCTTCAACGTCTACATGAGTCCCCTCGCACCCATCGCACGCCAACACAACCTCAACATCATCTCCTATGCAGATGACACCCAGCTGATCCTCTCCCTCACCAAAGACCCAACCACCGCCAAAACCAACCTACACGAAGGGATGAAAGACGTAGCCGAGTGGATGAAGAACAGCCGTCTAAAACTGAACTCAGACAAGATGAAAGTCCTCATCCTAGGATCATCCCCCTCGGCCCCCAGCCCTAGGCAGCGCACCCAAACCAACGGACCATGCTCGCAACTTGGGATTCATCATAGACTCCTCCCTCTCGATGACCAGACAAGTCAACGCCGTCTCATCATCATGGTTTAACATCCTACGCATGCTCCGAAAGATCTTCCGATGGATCCCCACCGAAACAAGGAAGACGGTCACCCAAGTACTTGTCACCAGTCGACTGGACTACGGAAACACCCTCTACGCCGGAACCACAACCAAATTACAGAAAAGACTTCAACGCATTCAGAACGCCTCTGCTAGAGTCATCCTAGACATACCTCACCACAACCACATATCCGGTCATCTAAGAGACCTGCACGGGCTCCCCGTCAACAAGAGAATCACGTTCCGTCTCCTCACCCACGCACACAAGGCCCTCTACGACCTAGGACCCAGATACCTCAACACTCGCCTGACCTTTTACACCCCCACCCGCCAACTACGATCGTCCAACCAAGTCCTCGCTGTGATTCCACGCATCCGAAGAGCCACCATGGGAAGAAGATCCTTCTCCTACTTGGCGGCCAAGACCTGGAACTTCCTCCCCACCCACCTCCGTCTTACACAGAACCACCTCCCCTTCAGAAAGCAACTCAAAACCTGGCTGTTCGATCAGTAGCGAACTCCTCTCCCTTAAGCGCCTTAAGACCCTCTTGACTTGAATGCTTGTTTCTGTGAAATGTATTCACTGCTGGAGCCTGGAGGCAGCTGTTCCGTCAGCGGCCACCAGAGGGCGCTCCTCGCCTGCCGATGAAACCCACTGTGCTGCACGTTGTATGAAAGGGAGAAGGGTTTCCTCGTCCGGGTCAGTGGCGGCAGAGACAGCACAACATCACTTCCGGCCTCCCCAGGTGTGTCCAGCCTGCTGCAGAGGAGGAAGGAGCCCTGTCAGACCCTCACTGACCCCCCTCAGCCCCCAGATCTGCCCCTTCCCCCCACTCTGATTGCAGATCTGCGACCTCCACCCCAGGGGGAGGCGAGAGCCTGGACATGTCTGCACAGGTCTCTGTTCAGGTAGGAAATTGTCAGCACCTCCTGCTGTGTTTGTAGAAATAGACTGAATGATCCTGGAGGGAATCTCTGCAGGAGCCGGGCTGAGCTGGGCTCTTCTATCCGGGAGCCTCTTGGGCTGAGCTGGGCTATTCTATCCGGGAAGCCCTAGGGCTGAATTGGGCTCTTCTATCCAAGGGCCCCTGGGGGGCTGAGCTAGGCTCTTCTGTCCTGGGGCCCTGGGGCTGAGCTGGACTCTTCTATCCGGGGCTCCTGGGGCTCCTGGGGCTGAGCTGGGCTCTTCTATGCGGGGGCCCAGGGGCTGAGCTGGGCTCTTCTATCTCGGGGACCCCTGGGGGGCTGAGCTAGGCTCTTCTATCTGGGGGCCCCTAGGGCTGAGCTGGGCTCTTCTATCCGGGGCTCCTGGGGCTGAGCTGGGCTCTTCTATGCGGGGGCCCAGGGGCTGAGCTGGGCTCTTCTATCTCGGGGACCCCTGGGGGGCTGAGCTAGGCTCTTCTATCTGGGGGCCCCTAGGGCTGAGCTGGGCTCTTCTATCCGGGCCCCCTGAGGCTGAGCTGGGCTCTTCTGTCCAGGGCCCTGGGGCTGAGCTGGGCTCTTCTATCCGGGGGGGTTCTGAGACTTAGCTGGGCTCTTCTATCCGGGGCCCGAGGGCTGAGCTGGGCACTTCTATCTGGGGGCCTCTGGGGCTGAGCTGGGCTCTTCTATCCGGGGCCCCTGGGGCTGAGCTGGGCTCTTCTATCTGGGGGCCCCTGGGGCTGAGCTGGGCTCTTCTATCCGGGGGCCCCTCGGGCTGAGCTGGGCTCTTCTATCCGGGGGCCCGGGGGCTGGGCTGGGCTCTTCTATCTGGGGGACCCTGGGGCTGAACTGGGCTCTTCTATCCAGGGGCCCCTGGGGCTGAGCTGGGTTCTTCTATCCGGGGCCCCTGGTGCTGAGCTGGGCTCCTCTATCCGGGGCCCTGCGGTGCATTCCTTCTGTCCTGGGGTGTTTCTGGGCATCATTTGTGTTAAAGAGGGGATCTGTGCAATGCACTACACCTCACTGCACTATGAGAGGTCTGTGGGCTGCATCTTAATGCACTGAGGAATCTGTGCACACTGCACTTCATCTTACTGCACTCAGAGATCTGTGCACTGCATCTTACTGCACTCAGAGATCTGTGCACTGCATCTTACTGCACTATAAGGAATCTGTGCACTTCATCTTACTGCACTGTGAGGAGTCTGTGCGCTGCATCTTACTGCGCTGCTGGGCTGACAGAGAAATAGTCTGCAGAGATATATTGTGTCTACTTCCGTAGTTTTAAAATATATCGAGGGACGGCCCCACCCTGATGAGCGTGCCAGTCTTTAGGTTTCACGGTCCGTGTACCGTCGAATTGATTACTAGCATGAGACTTATCTAACGTTTGGAATAGTGTGTGCAGGAGTGCAATATGTGTTTTTTGAGATTGGGCACACACTTTGGCTCAAAGTGTGGCCAAAATTGCACCAAAGGTGGCTTTGTACATAGCACAACAGCACCACGAAGTGCACAAACAGTGCAAATACACGTTTTAACTATTGCCAATGACTATAGCTAGATGTGCAGACATTGGGCCTAGCCACCAGACGCTTATTTCTGAGGGCACTAGAGATGTTTGACTAATTGAAATTGTTGGTTGATTCAGAAGACATCTGTCCTTAGCCTTCGCAACAGATGTACAGATAAAGAGGTTCACAGTTGTTGCAGATGACAGGAAAAAAGAGTAGCACTTTGTAAGCAGCCATGCAGTCAGCTACGTTTGTAAATATATAGTTGCCCTTGAATAAAAATGTTATTTATATTTAAAAAGCTAGTCTGAGAAGCTATTACTATGTATTAACTTTTCTCTTAACATCAGATTTTCCGGTTGTTCTATGCTAATTGACAAAAAGTTTGAAGCAAATGAAACTGGAGAGGAATAGTCTAAGTTTGTGACTTCATTCGCTTAATAATTCCTGTCACCCATAAGGTGGAAGATGCTACTGGTTTATATACATTTAGGTTTCAATGAACTATTGGTTTGAAAAACTATGGAAACTTTTAGTTAGTCAGTGAATCTTTTAATGTTTAATCATCATCAAAGCTTTATTTCGATATAAATTTATCATTAAAGCATTTTACAAATTATGTAAAAAAAAGCACAATTTATAATGGAGAAGTCAGGTTAGAAAATCTTAAAAAACATCTCTCAAAGGATGCAAATGACTTTACAAAACAGTAGAATACCTATTCTAAATTTTGGACAATTAGTAAACTACGTACCACAACCTGAGAAATTCATTTGACATAATCATTCCATCAATAAATAACAACTTCATGAGAGATAAAAAGATAAAAAACCCACTTGGGAAAGTTAAAAATGAATGAAACTATCTTGGCGTTGATGCAGAATAAAATCAAATTTAAAAAGAGTCTTCAACCTGGGCATAACGCCTTTGATCTTATCACCCAAGCCCAGCTAAAGAATTTGGCCACGCCGCAAGCAAAGGTTGTATTGGTATCTGCTTGCAATATTCTAAGCGCTTCGCGGTGATTCCTAGTTCCTAATTGCCAACAAATGAGTTTTAACCATCTAGTACTTGGTTTATTATAAGCTGGGCATGCAAACAGGAGATGCGGGACGCTTTCAACCACTCCTTCACAATGTGGACAAGTTGGGAGTGTTTGATGGGGAGGCTTCCATTTATTTGTGTGTTCACGAACGGGAAGCGTGCCCAATCTGAACTGAATAAAAAGGGCCCTATCCCTGGGATCCGGAATAAAATCTAAATAGGGCTCCAAGCTGGAAACCTGCTTGTGCTGATGAAACTCGTCGGTCAGTCTGCCTGGGCTAGGATTTCTATTTTCCTGGCTGTCGACCTATGCCCAGGAGGCTTCCTTGATATCTAACTTGGTCAACGGGGTCCCTGACTCCCAGGCTGTTTTGAATCCCAATGCTAAAAAAACGTTTTTTATATTTGTTAGCCAACTAATTTTATGGGATCCCTCAAGATTCATCACTTCTCTTAGGCCGTCGGCGTATTTGGATAACTCAGGTGTGCGCCAAAGACGGGAAGAAGAGGGCGTAAGATAACGAGATCCTTAATTGAGCGGCGCCCCAGGTCGCTCAGTAGTGGCTTAGTGGGTGTTCCCTGTGGGAGTGAGACCAATTCTCTAAAGAATTTGTTTTCCGCTTTTACAATGACATCAACTTTGTCGAAGCCCCAAAGTTCAGCACCATATAGTGCTGAACCTATGGCCCTGGCAGCATAAATCTCAAGAGCAGGAGCAATTGGCCTGGATTTTGAAGCACGATGTTCCCTTCCAATCACACCCACAACTCGCTTGTGGTTCAGGGCCATTTTATCAATATGTGGAAAGAAGCGCGAGCCCGAGAATGAATAGTAGAAAGGTCTCTTGCTAGTTGTATGCAGACGATCTTGTGATTACTGACCAGACAGAGCTCGGGCTACAAAGAAAACTAAATGTATTCCATGATTACTGTAAGGATAAATTGCTGACAGTGAACATGGAAAAAACAAAGATCATGTGCTTCGGTAAAGGGACCAAGAATTTTAGCTGGTACCTAGATAAAATAAAATTAGAAACGGTAAAAGAATATAAATATCTTGGTCTTTGGTTTGAACCCTCCTTAAAATGGGACATACATTTGGCACACCAAAACGCAAAAGCATCTTCCTCCATTTGTGGCCTGAAAAAATTCAATAAAAACTATGGGGATATGTCACACAAACCGTTATTAAAAGCATACGAGTCCATGATACCGCCCCAAGTACTGTATGGTGCAGAAGTACTCCTTCTAAGCGGAAAGGGAGGCTGGGATCGGGAGGAAGGTAAGGCCCTGAAAACATTATTGTCACTACCTAAGTCATCTATGATACAGGCAATTAGACTAGAAACAGATATGATTGGATGGAATACTCAGGCCAAAATGGCGATGGTAAGATTCTGGAAACGCCAATCCCAGGGGGTAGGGGAAAAGGTCTCACATTGGTGTAGTGAAGAAATCCGCCACAGTAACCTAAGGTGGGCACTAGACGCAAAAAGAAAAATAAAGGAAATAATCGGGAATCTAAAAGTGGGAGTAAACCAAAATTCTCTAGATGTAGAGTTCACAAAGAGTACACTCAGAGTACAAGGAAGGGAGTACTCCAGAAGGCAGGATATAGGATATCTAAGAAACAAAAAATCAGTGGTAAATATGATAGAATCATGGGAAAACGAGACTGGGTACCCATACTTAGAAACCCTGCCAAATTATGCATTTAGGTGGGAGATACTGAAAATCCGAATTGGCACCATCCCTTGGCTAATGGAAGGGAGAGTTAAGGCAGAAATGTTATATCCAGATGGTACATGCAAATGTGGCCTGGGGGCCAAGTGTGAAATGCTGCACATACTACTTGACTGCTTGACATGTCTAGAAGTGAGAAAACAGTTCTTACGACCTTTATTTATAAAATATGGCATAAGACAACGAGTACAAGCGGCAAACTTATTGATAGGAATGGAAAATCTGGAAATAGCAATTGCACTTGGTAACTTTCTAAAAAAGGTGAATTGCATAGCACAGGAACAACAAAATAAATCAAATTGAGGAACCTATATCGATAGACACAAGTAAAAGCTAAGTTACGAGGGATTGCAAGCCTATAAGATATCGGATAGTACTGTAATGAGAAACATCGAAATTGCCTATTTTTAATGTAATATCTTCCAGTTTTATTATGTATAGCATGTGTTTTAAAATTCCTCTTAACATTTTTTATGTCTGTGCTACCCATAGAATGCCTTTTCTTTTTAAATTTTGTATAACATATAGAAAGCGGCATGGAAAGTAACAGCCCGATTTTATAAATTTTGTATGGTTTTGATATTGATGTGATGCATTTCGATCTCATTGTTTAAAGACCACGGTCTAAATAAACAGAGTTTCTTTCTTCTCAATATGTGGTCGCCAGCTTAAATGATCTGAAATTCTGATTCCCAGGTAATCAAATGTTTTAACACACTCTAAGGATGCCCATCAAGTGTAAGGGTGGACTTAGCCGACCTACTAGGATTCAAATAGAGGAGCTTTGTCTTAGAGGTATTGATTACTAAGCCCCTCAAATGACAAAAGAGGTAAAACCTGTTTAACAATTTCTGCAGTCCAACAGGGGTTTTAGATATGTTGTCCGCAAAAAGTAAGGCAGGCACCTTATCACCCGCCAAAACTGGGGCATCAGCATGTATTTCCAATAGATAGGAAACCACCCCATTCACAAAAAGCGAGAAAAGGGTGGGAGCCATAACAAATCCCTGACGGACGCCTCGATTGACAGGGATTTTATCTGTTTTCTGTTCCTGTGTGCCCCACCTGACTCGGGCGTAATTGTCCTCGTGCATGTGGACCAAAAGACTTAGAATGGACTGAGGGAAGCCCATCTCCTGTAAGACCGACCATAGGCGGTCTCGAGGGACCAGGTCAAAGGCAGTCTTTAGGTCGATAAGGCCAGATAAAGACTGCCCTTGCCAATAGTCACCACTTTCCAGTGCAAAAGGGCCAGCCTGAAGGCCTGATTGACCGTACTTGTGCATGCCCTAAAACCTGCCTGAAATTGTGACAGGATATTGTTCTCCCCGGCCCAAGAAATAATTCTCTCCACTAGGACCCTGCCAACCACCTTCTGGCCAGCATCTATAAGGCTGATAGGACGATAGTTGGCAGGATCCCCCCTGGGGCCCCTCTTATAGATAGGAATTACTTCCGCCCCCTTCCATGAGTTAGGGACGGGCGCCCCTTCCAGGAGAGCATTAATCAAAAGTGCAAAATATTTGGCTCATTTTTCAGGATTTGCATGAAATAGATCGCCCGGTAGGCCATCTTGGCCAGGGGCTTTTGCCGGGACAATCTTATTTATGGCAGCCTCTACCTCGCCTGTCACTCTGGGGTCAAAGGGTGCAAGGGAGAAAGAGGTCGGGGGCAATATGGGAGCCCTCGTTCCTCAAGGTTGTCATCTCCCGCATAAAGTTTTTTAAAATGGTCATGCCACTCCTGGTCGGTAATATGGTTCGGAATCTGGTCAGGGTCCCTTCCGTTGGATCTCCTAACCAGGCTCCAAAACAGCTCACCATTCTTAGACAGACTAGCGGCCTTCAAATCTTTCCAATATGATTCTTCCCAAGCCCTCTTGGCCTCTGCCATGGCCCGCCTGTGCTCCATTCTGGCCAGTCGTACCTCAATAGTATTGTGACTTTTAATGGCAGATATCAAAGAGGTCTTTTTTTGTTTGCATTCCTTGTTATACCAAGTTTTCAGTGATTTACGGACCTTAGGGCGCTTGTTGGGGGAAAGGTCTCTAAGAAAAGGGAACCCATCTGGTCAACAGTGTCGACATAGGTGGTCTCAACAGCTGAAAACCCATCCTTATCCAAACATGCTATCGATAGTTTAGTGGTCTGATCACTCAGAATCTCCCCAAGAACTAGCATTTTTCAACAATTTTTGGCCATTTAACGAACCTCTTACAATTGGATGGTAGAACCTCGTTTGTGGACATCCTGGGGCCAGTGTTGGGGCGACATACCTTGCTAGGCCATAAATCCATCATAGAGAGGCATAATGGGTTATGGTCGCTATCAGTAGAAAGAACAATACTCATATCGATCACATGTCTCCAGAGTCTCCTATCAACCAGTATGTAGTCGATTCTACTGAGACACGAAACCCTGTTAAAACCAACGGCGGACCCCACCGACCTCAAGAACTACCGTCCCATCTCGCTCCTTCCTTTTCCTGCCAAAGTCATTGAGAAGACCGTCAACAGACAGCTCGCCGCCTTCCTCGAGACGAACGGATCCCTCGACCCCTCGCAGTCCGGGTTTCGGGCCAACCACAGCACCGAGACCGCCCTGATCGCAGCCACTGACGACATCAGAGCCCTGATCGACAACGGGGAAATAGCGGCCCTCATCCTCCTGGACCTCTCTGCGGCGTTCAACACTGTCTGCCACTGCACCCTAGTGCAGCGCCTCAGCAACATCGGAAATCCAAGAGTAAGCACTGGAGTGGATCATCTCGTTCCTCGCCGGAAGAACCCAGAGAGTCCGCCTCCCCCCATTCAGATCCGAGGCCATCTGCGGCGTACCACAAGGATCTTCACTTAGCCCAACCCTCTTCAAAGTCTACATGAGCCCCCTCGCAGCCATCCCACACCAACACAACCTCAACATCTTCTCATACCCTGACGACACCCAACTGATCCTCTCCCTCACCAACGACCCCGCCACCGCCAGAGCCAGCCTACACGAAGGGATGAAAGACGTTGCCGACTGGATGAAGAACAGCCGCCTGAAACTGAACTCAGACAAGACGGAAGTCCTCATCCTGGGATCATCACCCTCCGCCTGGGACGACTCCTGGTGGCCCCCTGCCCTGGGCACCGCTCCCAAGCCAACAGACCACGCACGCAACCTGGGCTTCATCCTGGACTCCTCCCTCTCGATGACTAGACAAGTCAACGCCATTTCCTCATCATGCTTCAACACCCTGCGCATGCTCCGCAAGATCTTCAGATGGATCCCCACTGAAACCAGGAAGATCGTTACCAAGGCACTCGTCACCAGCCGACTCGACTACGGGAATACCCTCTATGCCGGAACCACAGCCAAACTTCAAAAAAGACTCCAACGCATCCAGAACACCTCTGCATGACTCATCCTGGACATCCCCCGACAAAGCCACATCACCGGACACCTGAGAGACCTGCACTGGCTACCCGTCAGAAAGAGAATCATGTTCAGACTCCTCACCCACGCACACAAGGCTTTCCACAACCTGGGTCCCAAGTACCTCAACGACCGCATGACCTTCTACACGCCCACCCGCCAGCTACGATCGACCAGCCACGCCCTCGCCACCGTACCACGCATCCGCAGAGCCACCGCCGGAGGAAGATTCTTCTCCTACCTGGAAGCCAAGACTTGGAACTCCCTCCCCACCCACCTTCGGCGAACACAAGACCATCTCTCCTTCAGGAAGCAGCTCAAGACCTGGCTGTTCGAGCAGTAACATACCCCTCTCCCCCAGCGCCTTGAGACCCTCCCGGGTGAGTAGCGCGCTTTACAAATGCCGTGATTGATTGATTGATTGATTGAATACAGGAGCTTGGGGAGAAGCACCATTTTTATAAGGCTCATCCTGCCCACCAGGGATAGGGGGAATGATATCCATCTCGATATTTGATTCATCATTTTACATATTTTCTGTCCATAGTACTCCCTTATTACCACATCCATATCCCTGTTTACTCAAATCTCCAGATACTTCATGGAATCTTCCCACCAGTTCAGCGGGAAGTCAGGGATGAAACAGCATGCACCCCGCATCAGGGGAAAGATCTGGGACTTACTCCAGTTGATGGTAACCCAAGAGAGCGACCTGTAGCACAAATACTCATGGAGTATCTCATTGAGACTTTAGCGTAAAGCGCGATGAGAATGTGTTGTGAAATATAATGAATGGCATATTGCGCATGGTGATGGTGTAGTTTTGCTGAAAGGGTTTCAAGAGTTAGTACAAATAGAGGCCAGGAGAAAAGGCACACCTGCTTAGCCCCCTGGATACTGAAAGGGAGCAAATAAATTGTTATTTAAGCATATTTATTGATTGGTGCTGCATGTAATAACTTTATCTATCCAAGGAAGTTCTCATTCTGGCCAGAATGGTGAAAAGATACTCCCATTTTAGCGAATCAAATGCCTTGAAGCTTGTAGGAATGCCTCTACAGCATCTAGGTCCGGGCTCAGTTCTTGCAAAAGCATAAATAGGGTCTGTAGACTATGTGCAGTTGATCATCCCGGTACAAATTCAGTTTGGTCTGGCCGCACTCGAGCCGGGAGTAGGAGATTTCTATGGTTTGTTAATAATTTGGCAAAACTGTTGTCTTCAACAGCAGTGATAAAGGGCGGTATTGATCACAGTATTGAGATACTTTTATCAAGGTAACTAGGATGGCTTCACAGAGGTTCAGGGAGAACATGTTTTGCTCGTGATTCTTCTTACAGTGCTAACGGATGTGGGGCTTTATGTGTCAGCTGGCCACAGATCACCTCCTCGAGTTCGTCCAATGTGATAGGCTGAGACAGGAACTGATGCTGCGCTGACGTAAGCGAGCCCAGCGTGGCATTTTCTAAATATTCACTCACAGATTGGTACTGGAGGTTCCTCAGATGGTATAGAGGTTGGAATAATGTGTGTGGAAGTTGTGCAGGATCTGTGGAGTCTCATAATGTGTGCCATGAAACCGACTGGTGACCGTGCGCGGTAGAAATAATTTTAACATAACATAACACCCTGATAGACTACAGAATGATGCCCACTTCCTGTCAAAGGCAGGGCTGCCTTCGGGTTGAAATGAGTTTTCTGCCGTAGGCCTATTGATAGCTTATGTCTATTAGAGAAGGCGCTTTTAACGTGGACCCCCCCCCAACTATCGCACATTCCATGTGATGCACACCATCTCAGGAATCTGAGTGTGCCCTGTGTCAGTCATCATGGGAGCATGTATAGCTGAGTGTGCTCCTGTGTGAGCCATAGCTTCAGTAAATAACATATCGCCCATAAGTAAAATGCTGTGGCAGGATCTTACGCCTGGCCTCCTGGCCTCCTGGACTGCCAGTGTGAAGTCTGAGTAAATGGAGATGTTGTTTCCATCAAAGTTTATTTCCCCTTTTCTCTGGTGCGGCTTAGTGCTGTATCTCAATGGCAAAAGTTTAGCAGAAGTGCTGTTATTGGCCGTGCAGGGTCTCCTGGTGGCACTGTGTGTCCTCTCCACCACCAGTAGTCGAGAGAAGCTCTCCCCACCAAACAAACCTAGGAGCAGACTATCGATGCAGTCCTCCATCAGGTCAGTATTCACTGATTCGTGAGCACCTAGCATGTGAATATTATTGCAGCACAACCTGGCCTCAAAATGTTCATTTTTTACATTATTGACTCAGAGGACCTTCTCCATATTTTGAAGCATTTTTCCTTTCGACGCAAGCATGTCCACAGTTGTGGAAATGTGGTGTTCAGCCTCCGTCAAGTGGTCCTCATGCTTTTCCATCTTGCTTGTTATGGAATCCATGCGATACGTCATGGCATCCATCTTGGTGTCTATGAAAACGAGCCTGTGCTGTGTCACCTTGAGCAAGACGTTCATGTCCTACCCAGCCGGGTCTAAAAAGGACGGGTGTCGATCTCTTTCAGAGGCGGCTGTCCCTGAGAGGTCAACTTGGACTCACACCATGTTTCAAAGGGTAGTTTCATTTGCCTGTTAGTCACTTTGCCCATTTCGAGGTAGTCCAAAGTTGCTGATATTGTGTCTTGGTGTTAGCACCTTACGCAGAGTGTCTCACACTCACCTGGTTCCAACCGTGGAGACACTTGAGCTGATGCTAGACCTCCTATCCCTCGCAGGGCAAGACCTAAACAAAGCATGGCCACTGGGGAGAAGGGAGGTTGTAACAAAAAAATTAAACTGCGACTTGCGATGCTAGTTTCGGTCAGCAAGTGTGCAACACAACAAAAACTAGAGAGCCACTGAGTCTTCCAAGGTGGATGCACGCAGGACATGGACCTCTGGCTTGCAAAGACGCAATGCACTAGAAAAAACCAGAAGACACAATTACTATTATACACCAACAGGCATTATCATGCATGTGCATTGCATAAACTTACATGACATTCACTTACACGCTTCTTCTGCATATGGTATGAAAGGTGAATGATAAAGTTCACAGCTTGGAATCTCTGAGACTCTCGAGGAAAAGTCAAAGCCCAGCTTGGAGCCTCTGGGACTCCTGGATAAAACTTGGAACATGAGTTGGAGTTTTCTGGCACTCTCAAGGTCACACTTGAAACATGAGTTGGAGAGCACACTTGAAACACGAGGTAGAGTTTCTGGAACTCCCAAGGTATACAAGGAACACAGGCTGGAGTTTACACACTCCCAAGGTATACAAGGAACACAGGTTGGAGTTTACACACTCCTAAGGTATACTAGGAACACAGGCTGGAGTTTACACACTCCCAAGGTATACTAGGAACACACGTTGGAGTTTACACACTCCCAAGATATACTAGGAACACAGGTTGGAGTTTACACACTCCCAAGGTATACTAGGAACACAGGCTGGAGTTTACACACCCCCAAGGTATACTAGGAACACAGGTTGAAGTTTACACACTCGTAAGGTATACTAGGAACACAGGCTGGAGTTTACACACTCCCAAGGTATACTAGGAACACAGGTTGAAGTATACACACTCCCAAGGCATCCTAGGAACAGAGGTTGAAGTTTACACACTCCCAAGGTATACAAGGAACACAGGTTGGAGTTTACACACTCCCAAGATATACTAGGAACACAGGTTGGAGTTTACACACTCCCAAGCTATACTAGGAACACAGGTTGTAGTTTACACACTCCCAAGGTATACTAGGAACACAGGTTGAAGTATACACACTCCCAAGGCATCCTAGGAACAGAGGTTGAAGTTTACATACTTCTAAGGTATACTAGGAACACAGGCTGGAGTTTACACACTCCCAAGGTATACTAGGAACACAGGCTGGAGTTTACACACTCCCAAGGTACACTAGGAACACAGGTTGTAGTTTACACACTCCCAAGGTATACTAGGAACACAGGTTGGAGTTTACACGCTCCCAAGATATACTAGGAACACAGGTTGGAGTTTACACACTCCCAAGGTATACTAGGAACACAGGCTGGAGTTTACACACCCCCAGGGTATACTAGGAACACAGTTTGAAGTTTACACACTGGTAAGGTATACTAGGAACTCAGGCTGGAGTTTACACACTCCCAAGGTATACTAGGAACACAGGTTGAAGTATACACACTCCCAAGGCATCTTAGGAACAGAGGTTGAAGTTTACACACTCCCAAGGTATACAAGGAACACAGGTTGGAGTTTACACACTCCCAAGGTATACTAGGAACACAGGTTGGAGTTTACACACTGGTAAGGTATACTAGGAACACAGGCTGGAGTTTACACACTCCTAAGATATACTAGGAACACAGATTGGAGTTTACTCTCTCCCAAGGTATATTAGGAACACGGGTTGGAGTTTAAACTCTCCCAAGGTATACTAGGAACACAGGTTGGAGTTTACACCCCCCAGAGGGTAAAACTTAGGCATGACATCATGTTCCACCAAGGTACCACAGAATTAAGACAACACGGGATACAGGGTAACGTACTCTTGGGGAAATGGAGAATAACTCTATACAGAGTCTGGGGTAGGTAAGGAAAGACAGGCCATGCCTAGAAAGTTTATGATTTCTTTTGGGAATAAATGTCGAAAATTTCTTAGCATCTTTGAGTTTTTATTAGAAACAGGGTTAGATGTGACAAAAGGTAGTCGACGCATGTTTAGTCCCAAGTGGCTGGCATGCCTAGGGCTTTCTCAAGGCTGATAACTACAAACACATCGGCCATTATCTACATATACCCATATAAGAAGACAAAATGCATAACGATATCAGGGCAAACAATTAGTCATGAAAAGAAGATATATCAAAAGACAAGGAGGGCAGATCAATGATAAGTAGAAAAATGATATGGAATGCAAAGGAAGGAATAAGAAAAAAGTTTAAAAAAAGAAGAGAAAAAAGTAAAAAGGGGGAAGAGGAAAAAAGGAGACAAATTGTAGGTTCAATAAATGATTTTGAGTTACAGTGCCCATAATATACAGTCATTCGAGTGAAGTTACATAAGGATTGCAAAGGAAACAAGTTGTGCCAAAATCACGCCATGTTTATGTTTTATTGTCAGTGAGAAAAAGGTATGTTCTTAATAAAAATTGAAAGTCAAAAGATGTCTGTTTTCAGGAGGGAAAGCAGCGGAAGGTTGAAATAGCTTTTGGAAATGCGCCAGGAAACCCAACCATAAGGAGAGTGGGATAAATAATTATTTGGTTGTGAGAAGGAAGAGACAAAAGAGAAGAAGGTCAGCAGCCCTGAAATAGCGGAAACAAACTGTGTTTTTAAAAGGTCAAAGAGTCAAAAATCAAGAAATATGTAATTTCACTCGGATTAATGTACATTTGGGGCATTGTAACTCACAAACATTTAGTTGTCTCAATTATTTTCCCCTTCCCCCTTTTTCCCTTCGTTTTTTAAATTTTTTTCCTTTTCTCTTATCCTTCCCTTTGCGTTCCATATCATTTTTCTGCTGACTTGATGTCCTGGCAGAACTCTTTACTTTTATGCAGAATTATTATTTATATATAAGTATAACATCAGAATGTCACTTGACAGAGGGAGCTCAGTGATTCTGGTGCTATTGGATTTGTCCGCTGCCTTCGACACGGTGTCGCACAAAATTCTTCTCGACCGTCTGAAGGGAGTAGGAGTAAAGGGGACCGCTCTTGCGTGGCTGGAAAGCTTTCTTGAAGACAGACAACAAGGTGTTAAACTAGGCTCCCATAAGTCTGTCTGCAGGAAGCTTACCAAGGGTGTGCCACAGGGCTCATGTCTGAGCCCCACGTTATTCAACGTATATGTGGCCCCCTTGGCAGAGATTATAAGATCTCACGGGTTCTCACCAATCTCTTACGCTGACGATACTCAGCTGCTGTTTCCTTTCCAAACCATTACACCTGCAGTCATGCAATCTTTCCAAGACGGCATGAGAGCGGTGGCAGGCTGGATGGCCCAAAACTTCCTCCAATGCAACGTGGCCAAAACGGAGGTCATGTTGTTTGGAGGGGCAACCCTGCTCTGGTCCCCGGATTGGTGGCCAACTGAGCTTGGACCTGTCCCAGCGCCCAAACAAACCATCAAAAACCTGGGGGTACGCCTAGACCAAACTCTGATTATGAAAGATCACGTCAGCCAGGTCACGGGAACGTGTTTCCGTACAATTGGTCTTTTACGGCGTATCTTCCCTTTCCTACCAAACATCTATAGGAAAACGCTGGTTCAGGCACTAGTCCTCGGACGGGTTGACTATTGCAACAGTCTACTCATTTCCGCCAACCAGGAACAACTGTGCAGACTGCAGGTGGTGCAGAACACCGCGGCAAGGCTCATCCTGAATGCCCCTCCCCGTACCCCCTCCCGTCCTCTTCTTTCCCACCTTCACTGGCTCCCAGTGCAACAGCTGGTAAATTTTAAACTCTGCTGCATCATGCATAAATGCATCTATGGGTCTGGTCCCAAATATCTGAAAGACATTTTCTTTCCCTACTCTCCCGGACGCACTCTACGCTCCAGCAACACTATGCTGCTATATGTACCTAAAGTCACCAGAGCGAGACAGGGTGGTCGAGCCCCCTCCCTTAAAGGTCCCTTGCTGTGGAATTCCCTCCCTCCCCAGCTAAGACAAACTCCCAACCTTTTTAACTTTAGGAAGAAACAAAAAACTTACTTGTTCACTGTGATGGAACGGCCCGTAAAACCCTGTCTGAGGACCCAATCCCCCCTATCATGCCTTGTCCGACACCCCCGGGACTGAGTTTACCTCACCGAAACGCCAGCACCGAGACAGGACGCCGAGCAACCTCCATCACCAACGAAACCCCGCCCTTCTCTCTCCCACAGGAGCCAACCCGAGCAACAGGAAGGGAGGAACCATATCCAGCTGACCCCGGAAGTCCCGCCCCCCTGGCAGAGTCAGCACAGGATAAAAGCCCGGATTCAGCACAACAAGGTGTCGGAGTTTCGTGGCAGGACCCTCTGGCTGGAGACGGAGAAGGTGACCAGACGTGCGAGGAAGAAGTGTGGACAGAGGAGTGGTGGAGTCCCTTGGAGGTGGCTGGAGAGCGGCCGTAACTCACTGGAGAGTTACGGCGGACCGCGTGAGTGCCTTTTGCCTCCTTTATCCCTACTCACTAGGAGTTCGTGTTAAAGTCCCTGTATATAAACCCTCTCTGCATAGTATCACTACCCTTGCACTGTATTATAAGTATATAGCACCTCACTGTATAAAGCCCTTCCGTTACTCGCACACCCCACCCCTGCACCCTCTCTATTACCCAAACCTGTGTTCCTTATTCCCGGTACCTTCCTTTCCCCACTGTCCGTTTCCGACCCCGCTCTTGCACTACCTGGGTGAAGGTGTACAGTTGAGTCTCTCTGTCGACACGATCAGACTAACGGTCCTTTGTTTCTTTCCTCTCTTCCGGTCCTCCTGGGAGTCTCCCCGTCATCGAAATCTACCCGGACCATCTGCGGACATCACGAAGAGGAAGAAGCGACGCCTCTGTGTTCATCGCCTGGTGCCACACCCTCGACCTGTTGGGACTATCTATACTGTAAATCTAGAATAAAGACCAAATATTGCCCACTACATACGGCCTCCTCGCCTGCTTTTCCGGCCCGCTACACTCACTCCACGACATTTGGTGTCAGAAGTGGGATCTGCTGGAGGTATGGAGGCCGTAATAAAGAAGATGGCAGAGTCCCAAGAACAATTCGGGAAACTTATGGAGCAGTTCATGAAGACTGCCGAAGACGACAGAGGTCAGCTCCACGATGTTCTGAAAGGCCAGGGGGCGACCCATGAAGATACCATGACAAAGCTAGCAGACGCCCTGGGCCAACAAAGACCGATGACCTCTCTTCCCTCTGTCGTTCTTCAGAAATATGTCCCTGGAGAAGATCCGGACTATTTTTTCACAAACTTTGAGAGGATAGCTCAAGCCGCCAACTGGCCTGCTGATCGGTGGGGACAGTATTTGGGTCCACTCCTCACCGGTGACCTCCAAGCGGCCTACCAACAGGCCAATATCCAGGGCAACACTCCCTATGCTGACATTAAAAGGTGCATCCTAGAACGCCTTGGCATTGATGATGATACTTACAGGGTGAAACTTCGTCAGGCCAGGGAAAAGCCCCAAGAGAATCCGAGAGCACTCTCCTTTCGGATCCGCGATCTCGCCAACCGATGGTTGAGACCCGAAACCTCTACCAAGGAGAATATTCTGGAGAAGATCTATCTGGAACAGTTCCTTAATTCCTTGCACCCGGCTACCCAACGCTGGGTGAGGCAGCACTCCCGACTCACCCTTGAGACCGCTATAGAGATAGCGTCTGCATATAGCAGGGCACAAGAACTTCAGCGGGGCAAAGACGACCACCCCCACAGGCCCCTGCCTGCTACGTCCACTCGCCCAACCCGGCCTCCCCAAGGCCGTCGACCTGAACCACCACCGCTGTTTCCCTCCCCCGTAGTGTTCCGAACCCCGACTCCCGGACCCCAGTGTTATTCCTGTGGTGGGTTCGGACACATTGCACGGATGTGTCCCCAGAAGGAGGAGCCGATGGAGGTCGGTTTCGTCAGGAACTACCTGTGTAACCCTCCAGGTTACACGCCACCGCCGTTCTATTGTCCAGTGTCCATAAATGGTCAGCCACTGAGGGCTCTCGCCGATACTGGATGTCGACAGAGTGTTCTACGACCCCAAGACCTTGTCCAGACTCTAAGCAAACCTACTGGGGTGGTAGCCATACAATGTGTGCATGGAGACACTAAACAATATCCCACCACTCAGGTACGAGTCCAACATTCCCAAGATCCCGGGACCTCTCTCACCGTGGGCCTTGTGCCCGCATTACCGGAACAAGCTATTTTAGGGAGTGATTATCCGGGACTTCCAATGCTCTTACAAAAGACTTCCGACTCCCTAACTCAGTGGTGGAAAGAGGCGCCCTATCCCGAGTGTCCCGATCAAGTACCCGAACCCAAACCCCACAAACCGAGGAGTCAAAAGAGAAGAGAAAAGAAAGAACACCTCAGCGCTTATCCTGCCATTATTGACGAACACCCCTGGCAGACTGACCAAGAGTTCAGGGCCGCCCAACGAGAAGATCCTCTGCTACAGGAGGCGTGGGGAAAAGCACTTGATCACGAGGACCCCTTACAAGTAGGTCCTTACTTCATTAAGAAAAACGGGTTGTTATATCGAAAAGGGGGGCCCCAACAGAATGCTCAGTTGCTTGTTCCCGGCCCCTTTCAAGACAAAGTCCTTTTTCTGGCACATAGTCACCTTTTGGGGGGTCATTTCGGGGACGAGAAAACCAGCCAAGCCATCTTGGAGAAGTTCTATTGGCCGGGGGTGTATCAAAGGATCAAGACTTACTGCCGCGAATGCATCATATGCCAAAAGAACAGTCGACACAGACCACCCCGTGTCCCGTTACAACCCCTCCCTGTCATAGATGTTCCCTTCAGTCGCATTGGGATGGACATAATCGGTCCCCTCTTGCCCTCCCGTAGCGGGTGTCGCTATGCCTTGGTCATAGTAGACTATGCCACCCGCTTCCCGGAGGCCATACCCCTCCGCCAACCTACCACACAGGCAATAGCGAAAGCCCTGATCTCCTTGTTTTCGCGGGTTGGCTTCCCGCGGGAAATCCTCACCGACCAGGGCACCCCATTCGTTTCAGCCCTTATGAAACGGGTATGTGCGGAGTTAGGAATCAAGCAAATCCGGACCTCTGCGTATCACCCGCAAACAGACGGGCTCGTAGAACGATACAACGCCACGTTGAAACAAATATTAAAAAAACTCTTGGGCCTCGAAGCGAAGAGATGGGAAGACATGCTTCCGTTGGCCTTGTTTGCGATTCGTTGCAAACCTCAGAGCAGCACGGGGTACTCCCCATATGAATTGCTGTACGGACGAGCCCCCCGTACCCTCCTAGATATGGCCCAGGAAGCATGGGAAGCTGAACCGGACCGGACTCGTCCACTCCCAGAATATATGCAAAACCTCAAGACACATCTGTCTATGATTCGCGATATTGTCAGACAAAACTTGGTGACCGCTCAGGACAACCAAAAGAGACAATATGACAAGGGCACTCGCAGTCGGGTCTTTGCTGTCAACGACCTAGTACTCCTTATGATGCCCTCGTCCGACCAAAAATTATTGGGACAATGGCAAGGACCCTACCCCATCCTTCGGCAGGTAACACCCGTCACGTACGAGATAGAACTGGACCCTACCCGAGGCACCACTCAAATCTTTCATGTTAACCTGCTAAAAAAATGGGAAGGACCCCGTCCGGTGCTGTCGGGAACCAAGAAGAACCTCATCTTCCCTTTCGACCCTTGTCTAGATTCCGACCTTAACCCAGTACAAATTCAGGAACTTCGCCACACCTTGGAGCCCCTGAAAAGCGTCTTCTCGACTTCCCCTGGTCGAACCACGGTCACCGAACATAGGATTGAAACCGAACCAGGGAAAGTGGTCCGCCTGAGGCCGTATCGAGTGCCAGAGGCCCGTAGAGATGTCATCCGTCAGGAAGTGGAAGTCATGCAACAAATGGGAATAATTGAACCCTCAGTCAGCGAGTGGAACTCCCCTATAGTATTGGTACCGAAACCTGACGGCTCGGTCCGTTTCTGCATCGACTTCCGGGAGGTCAACAAGGTCTCCAAGTTCGACACCTACCCCTTACCCAGGGTGGACGAAATGATCGAAAGAATAGGGCAAGCAAAATTCATTTCCACACTCGATCTCTGCAAGGGGTACTGGCAGATACCCGTCCGGGAACAGGATAGAAGAAAGACTGCCTTTTCCACCCCGGATGGGTTATATCAATTCCTGGTCATGCCCTTTGGACTTCATGGCGCCCCCGCCACCTTTCAAAGGGCCATGAACCAAGTCCTGAGACCCCATACAGCTTACGCAGGCGCGTATTTGGATGACATCGTCATCTTTAGCGACAGCTGGCCCCAACATCTGCAGCACCTTTCCAGTGTTATCAGCTCCTTAGGCTCATACGGATTTGCCATCAACCCGGCCAAAACCGCGTTGGCCGCGAAAACAGTGAAATACTTGGGGTTTCTTCTGGGGGACGGCCTGATCAGACCCCAAGAGAGCAAAACGGCAGCCATCCGATCCCTCCCGTTTCCACATACAAAGAAAGACCTCCGAGCCTTCCTAGGACTCCTGGGGTATTATCGGCGCTTTGTGCCCAACTTTTCTCAAAGAGCGGCAGCCCTCACGGACCTGTTGAAAAAAACAAACCGCTCAGATGAACAACTCAGGAATCCCTCCTCGGAAGCCTGGCATGCCTTTACAGACCTCAAAGAAGCCTTGACCTCGGGTCCTGTGTTGGTTCCCCCCAATTACTCAGTCCCTTTCATCCTACAGACAGATGCATCAGACTACGGCTTGGGAGCCGTATTGTCCCAGAAGGATGCCCTAGGAAACGAACGACCCATTCTGTTTGTGAGCCGCAAACTCTTCCCCCGGGAAAAACAATATGCGGTGGTTGAAAAAGAAGCTTTAGCCATCAAGTGGGCGGTGGAAAGCCTTCGGTATTACCTTGAGGGTAGAGACTTCATACTTTATACAGATCACGCCCCTTTGGAGTGGATGGCTAGAAACAAAGGGCAGAATGACCGGGTCCTGCGGTGGTTTTTGTCTCTCCAACCCTTCCATTTTCAAACCAAACATAGAAAGGGTTCCGATCAAGGTAATGCGGATTTTCTGTCCCGGTATCCGCATTCTCCTCCCATTACAAGAAGGACAGCTAGGGGAAGGGGATGTGATGGAACGGCCCGTAAAACCCTGTCTGAGGACCCAATCCCCCCTATCATGCCTTGTCCGACACCCCCGGGACTGAGTTTACCTCACCGAAACGCCAGCACCGAGACAGGACGCCGAGCAACCTCCATCACCAACGAAACCCCGCCCTTCTCTCTCCCACAGGAGCCAACCCGAGCAACAGGAAGGGAGGAACCATATCCAGCTGACCCCGGAAGTCCCGCCCCCCTGGCAGAGTCAGCACAGGATAAAAGCCCGGATTCAGCACAACAAGGTGTCGGAGTTTCGTGGCAGGACCCTCTGGCTGGAGACGGAGAAGGTGACCAGACGTGCGAGGAAGAAGTGTGGACAGAGGAGTGGTGAAGTCCCTTGGAGGTGGCTGGAGAGCGGCCGTAACTCACTGGAGAGTTACGGCGGACCGCGTGAGTGCCTTTTGCCTCCTTTATCCCTACTCACTAGGAGTTCGTGTTAAAGTCCCTGTATATAAACCCTCTCTGCATAGTATCACTACCCTTGCACTGTATTATAAGTATATAGCACCTCACTGTATAAAGCCCTTCCGTTACTCGCACACCCCACCCCTGCACCCTCTCTATTACCCAAACCTGTGTTCCTTATTCCCGGTACCTTCCTTTCCCCACTGTCCGTTTCCGACCCCGCTCTTGCACTACCTGGGTGAAGGTGTACAGTTGAGTCTCTCTGTCGACACGATCAGACTAACGGTCCTTTGTTTCTTTCCTCTCTTCCGGTCCTCCTGGGAGTCTCCCCGTCATCGAAATCTACCCGGACCATCTGCGGACATCACGAAGAGGAAGAAGCGACGCCTCTGTGTTCATCGCCTGGTGCCACACCCTCGACCTGTTGGGACTATCTATACTGTAAATCTAGAATAAAGACCAAATATTGCCCACTACATACGGCCTCCTCGCCTGCTTTTCCGGCCCGCTACACTCACTCCACGACATTTGGTGTCAGAAGTGGGATCTGCTGGAGGTATGGAGGCCGTAATAAAGAAGATGGCAGAGTCCCAAGAACAATTCGGGAAACTTATGGAGCAGTTCATGAAGACTGCCGAAGACGACAGAGGTCAGCTCCACGATGTTCTGAAAGGCCAGGGGGCGACCCATGAAGATACCATGACAAAGCTAGCAGACGCCCTGGGCCAACAAAGACCGATGACCTCTCTTCCCTCTGTCGTTCTTCAGAAATATGTCCCTGGAGAAGATCCGGACTATTTTTTCACAAACTTTGAGAGGATAGCTCAAGCCGCCAACTGGCCTGCTGATCGGTGGGGACAGTATTTGGGTCCACTCCTCACCGGTGACCTCCAAGCGGCCTACCAACAGGCCAATATCCAGGGCAACACTCCCTATGCTGACATTAAAAGGTGCATCCTAGAACGCCTTGGCATTGATGATGATACTTACAGGGTGAAACTTCGTCAGGCCAGGGAAAAGCCCCAAGAGAATCCGAGAGCACTCTCCTTTCGGATCCGCGATCTCGCCAACCGATGGTTGAGACCCGAAACCTCTACCAAGGAGAATATTCTGGAGAAGATCTATCTGGAACAGTTCCTTAATTCCTTGCACCCGGCTACCCAACGCTGGGTGAGGCAGCACTCCCGACTCACCCTTGAGACCGCTATAGAGATAGCGTCTGCATATAGCAGGGCACAAGAACTTCAGCGGGGCAAAGACGACCACCCCCACAGGCCCCTGCCTGCTACGTCCACTCGCCCAACCCGGCCTCCCCAAGGCCGTCGACCTGAACCACCACCGCTGTTTCCCTCCCCCGTAGTGTTCCGAACCCCGACTCCCGGACCCCAGTGTTATTCCTGTGGTGGGTTCGGACACATTGCACGGATGTGTCCCCAGAAGGAGGAGCCGATGGAGGTCGGTTTCGTCAGGAACTACCTGTGTAACCCTCCAGGTTACACGCCACCGCCGTTCTATTGTCCAGTGTCCATAAATGGTCAGCCACTGAGGGCTCTCGCCGATACTGGATGTCGACAGAGTGTTCTACGACCCCAAGACCTTGTCCAGACTCTAAGCAAACCTACTGGGGTGGTAGCCATACAATGTGTGCATGGAGACACTAAACAATATCCCACCACTCAGGTACGAGTCCAACATTCCCAAGATCCCGGGACCTCTCTCACCGTGGGCCTTGTGCCCGCATTACCGGAACAAGCTATTTTAGGGAGTGATTATCCGGGACTTCCAATGCTCTTACAAAAGACTTCCGACTCCCTAACTCAGTGGTGGAAAGAGGCGCCCTATCCCGAGTGTCCCGATCAAGTACCCGAACCCAAACCCCACAAACCGAGGAGTCAAAAGAGAAGAGAAAAGAAAGAACACCTCAGCGCTTATCCTGCCATTATTGACGAACACCCCTGGCAGACTGACCAAGAGTTCAGGGCCGCCCAACGAGAAGATCCTCTGCTACAGGAGGCGTGGGGAAAAGCACTTGATCACGAGGACCCCTTACAAGTAGGTCCTTACTTCGTTAAGAAAAACGGGTTGTTATATCGAAAAGGGGGGCCCCAACAGAATGCTCAGTTGCTTGTTCCCGGCCCCTTTCAAGACAAAGTCCTTTTTCTGGCACATAGTCACCTTTTGGGGGGTCATTTCGGGGACGAGAAAACCAGCCAAGCCATCTTGGAGAAGTTCTATTGGCCGGGGGTGTATCAAAGGATCAAGACTTACTGCCGCGAATGCATCATATGCCAAAAGAACAGTCGACACAGACCACCCCGTGTCCCGTTACAACCCCTCCCTGTCATAGATGTTCCCTTCAGTCGCATTGGGATGGACATAATCGGTCCCCTCTTGCCCTCCCGTAGCGGGTGTCGCTATGCCTTGGTCATAGTAGACTATGCCACCCGCTTCCCGGAGGCCATACCCCTCCGCCAACCTACCACACAGGCAATAGCGAAAGCCCTGATCTCCTTGTTTTCGCGGGTTGGCTTCCCGCGGGAAATCCTCACCGACCAGGGCACCCCATTCGTTTCAGCCCTTATGAAACGGGTATGTGCGGAGTTAGGAATCAAGCAAATCCGGACCTCTGCGTATCACCCGCAAACAGACGGGCTCGTAGAACGATACAACGCCACGTTGAAACAAACATTAAAAAAACTCTTGGGCCTCGAAGCGAAGAGATGGGAAGACATGCTTCCGTTGGCCTTGTTTGCGATTCGTTGCAAACCTCAGAGCAGCACGGGGTACTCCCCATATGAATTGCTGTACGGACGAGCCCCCCGTACCCTCCTAGATATGGCCCAGGAAGCATGGGAAGCTGAACCGGACCGGACTCGTCCACTCCCAGAATATATGCAAAACCTCAAGACACATCTGTCTATGATTCGCGATATTGTCAGACAAAACTTGGTGACCGCTCAGGACAACCAAAAGAGACAATATGACAAGGGCACTCGCAGTCGGGTCTTTGCTGTCAACGACCTAGTACTCCTTATGATGCCCTCGTCCGACCAAAAATTATTGGGACAATGGCAAGGACCCTACCCCATCCTTCGGCAGGTAACACCCGTCACGTACGAGATAGAACTGGACCCTACCCGAGGCACCACTCAAATCTTTCATGTTAACCTGCTAAAAAAATGGGAAGGACCCCGTCCGGTGCTGTCGGGAACCAAGAAGAACCTCATCTTCCCTTTCGACCCTTGTCTAGATTCCGACCTTAACCCAGTACAAATTCAGGAACTTCGCCACACCTTGGAGCCCCTGAAAAGCGTCTTCTCGACTTCCCCTGGTCGAACCACGGTCACCGAACATAGGATTGAAACCGAACCAGGGAAAGTGGTCCGCCTGAGGCCGTATCGAGTGCCAGAGGCCCGTAGAGATGTAATCCGTCAGGAAGTGGAAGTCATGCAACAAATGGGAATAATTGAACCCTCAGTCAGCTAGTGGAACTCCCCTATAGTATTGGTACCGAAACCTGACGGCTCGGTCCGTTTCTGCATCGACTTCCGGGAGGTCAACAAGGTCTCCAAGTTCGACACCTACCCCTTACCCAGGGTGGACGAAATGATCGAAAGAATAGGGCAAGCAAAATTCATTTCCACACTCGATCTCTGCAAGGGGTACTGGCAGATACCCGTCCGGGAACAGGATAGAAGAAAGACTGCCTTTTCCACCCCGGATGGGTTATATCAATTCCTGGTCATGCCCTTTGGACTTCATGGCGCCCCCGCCACCTTTCAAAGGGCCATGAACCAAGTCCTGAGACCCCATACAGCTTACGCAGGCGCGTATTTGGATGACATCGTCATCTTTAGCGACAGCTGGCCCCAACATCTGCAGCACCTTTCCAGTGTTATCAGCTCCTTAGGCTCATACGGATTTGCCATCAACCCGGCCAAAACCGCGTTGGCCGCGAAAACAGTGAAATACTTGGGGTTTCTTCTGGGGGACGGCCTGATCAGACCCCAAGAGAGCAAAACGGCAGCCATCCGATCCCTCCCGTTTCCACATACAAAGAAAGACCTCCGAGCCTTCCTAGGACTCCTGGGGTATTATCGGCGCTTTGTGCCCAACTTTTCTCAAAGAGCGGCAGCCCTCACGGACCTGTTGAAAAAAACAAACCGCTCAGATGAACAACTCAGGAATCCCTCCTCGGAAGCCTGGCATGCCTTTACAGACCTCAAAGAAGCCTTGACCTCGGGTCCTGTGTTGGTTCCCCCCAATTACTCAGTCCCTTTCATCCTACAGACAGATGCATCAGACTACGGCTTGGGAGCCGTATTGTCCCAGAAGGATGCCCTAGGAAACGAACGACCCATTCTGTTTGTGAGCCGCAAACTCTTCCCCCGGGAAAAACAATATGCGGTGGTTGAAAAAGAAGCTTTAGCCATCAAGTGGGCGGTGGAAAGCCTTCGGTATTACCTTGAGGGTAGAGACTTCATACTTTATACAGATCACGCCCCTTTGGAGTGGATGGCTAGAAACAAAGGGCAGAATGACCGGGTCCTGCGGTGGTTTTTGTCTCTCCAACCCTTCCATTTTCAAACCAAACATAGAAAGGGTTCCGATCAAGGTAATGCGGATTTTCTGTCCCGGTATCCGCATTCTCCTCCCATTACAAGAAGGACAGCTAGGGGAAGGGGATGTGATGGAACGGCCCGTAAAACCCTGTCTGAGGACCCAATCCCCCCTATCATGCCTTGTCCGACACCCCCGGGACTGAGTTTACCTCACCGAAACGCCAGCACCGAGACAGGACGCCGAGCAACCTCCATCACCAACGAAACCCCGCCCTTCTCTCTCCCACAGGAGCCAACCCGAGCAACAGGAAGGGAGGAACCATATCCAGCTGACCCCGGAAGTCCCGCCCCCCTGGCAGAGTCAGCACAGGATAAAAGCCCGGATTCAGCACAACAAGGTGTCGGAGTTTCGTGGCAGGACCCTCTGGCTGGAGACGGAGAAGGTGACCAGACGTGCGAGGAAGAAGTGTGGACAGAGGAGTGGTGGAGTCCCTTGGAGGTGGCTGGAGAGCGGCCGTAACTCACTGGAGAGTTACGGCGGACCGCGTGAGTGCCTTTTGCCTCCTTTATCCCTACTCACTAGGAGTTCGTGTTAAAGTCCCTGTATATAAACCCTCTCTGCATAGTATCACTACCCTTGCACTGTATTATAAGTATATAGCACCTCACTGTATAAAGCCCTTCCGTTACTCGCACACCCCACCCCTGCACCCTCTCTATTACCCAAACCTGTGTTCCTTATTCCCGGTACCTTCCTTTCCCCACTGTCCGTTTCCGACCCCGCTCTTGCACTACCTGGGTGAAGGTGTACAGTTGAGTCTCTCTGTCGACACGATCAGACTAACGGTCCTTTGTTTCTTTCCTCTCTTCCGGTCCTCCTGGGAGTCTCCCCGTCATCGAAATCTACCCGGACCATCTGCGGACATCACGAAGAGGAAGAAGCGACGCCTCTGTGTTCATCGCCTGGTGCCACACCCTCGACCTGTTGGGACTATCTATACTGTAAATCTAGAATAAAGACCAAATATTGCCCACTACATACGGCCTCCTCGCCTGCTTTTCCGGCCCGCTACACTCACTCCACGACATTCACACAAGATTAACTTAGCCTTCCCTCTGTCACTCCTCAACTATAGTTTGTCTAACTCATACAGAAGCCACGCGCGGAGATACCCCTTCGGGGCTGATTCAGGCGCGATACAAGACTATAAATAAATAAATAAATTACTGATCGAATCAGGAATACCACAAATATAAAGTCCTAGCAAGCGGTGAAGTCAAAATATGACTGAATAAAAGGTATAGCTTTTAGAAAACAAAAGTATATACAACCAAACAGTCTGCTTGCGTGCATGGCTTTCATTGTTTGTGTCTAATTTAATGTCAAAATAATGACACAAGTGTTGTCAGGGTAGGCAGCGACAGGGAAAAAAAGTGACCGGGCGGCATGACTGAGACGAGCCTGAGGGAAAAAGTAGCATGAATGTGACAGCATGGTGTAGAGCCAAGTGGGCGCTAACAAAATGCAGTAATGGGGAAGATAGGGAGGCGTACAGGGATCTGCCTGCACTGACCCCTGAAAGATGAACGTGTGAGAGAAAGAAAAACTCTAATCAAGCCACCGAGTACCTTCAAATGAATCTTAAAAGGACATAAACTGCAGGTTGTCAAAAGCAAAGGAATCTTTGGGGGTAAGTGTGTGACACCTTCCATTTCACCCTCCATGAGATCAGATAAAAGAATTAATAAATGAAGGGAACCCCAGTCCTTGTCTCTGCTTCCTTCCCTGCCTGCGCCTATGGGATGAGCACAAGACCTGTAGACTCTTTTCCCTTCTACCCGCGCATGAAGTTGCAATGGGGGACTCAATCAATCATGAGTTTGTAAAGCGCTACTGCTCACCCGTGATGGTCTCAAGGCGCTGAGGGGTTGTGGCTGCTGATCTGTCTGGTTGTTGAGGTTCAGTCAAAGAGCCAGGTCTTGAGGTCCTGGATTGGGTCAAGGACGCGGATTGCCTGAGGTGGAGGGGCAGGGTGTTCCAGGTCTTGGCAGCGAGGAATGAGAAGGGTCTTCCTCCGGTTCTGCTCTTATGGATCCTTGGGACGGAGGTCAGGGTGAGTTCTGGTGGAGCGGAGTTGTCTGGCAGGTGTGTGGAATGCGAGTCTGTGATACAGATATTCTGGTCCTGCATCGTGAAGAGCTTTGCCGGCATGTGTGAGGGGCTTGAAGGTGATTCTCTTCTTGACTGGGTGCCAGTGGAGTTGTCAGATTCATGGGACGGAGGCCCGGGCAAGTTGGCTGCGGCATTTTGGACGTTCTGTAGTGTCCTGAGCGTGTTTCTGGGTGATCCAAGCATAGAGTGTGTTGCCATAGACTTATGTTGGTGATGAGTGTGTGGTGACCATCTTTCTGGATTCTGCGGGATCGATCTGAATGTCTTTCGGAGCAAGCAGAACTTATGGAAGCAGGATGAGAATACTGTGTTGATTTGGCGGTTCATTGTGAGCGAGGAGTATCTTCATCCTGCTTCTACATGCTCTGCCCAAAATGCTACAGCCAGACTGGTCCTCGACATCCTCCACCGAAGCCACCTAACACAACACCTCCAACAACTCTACTGGCTCCCAATCAACAAGAGAATCACCTTCAAGCTCCTCACACTTACCTACAAAGCTCTCCACAATGCAGGACAAGGAGATCTGTACCACGGCCTCTCATTCCACGTACCTGCCAGACAACTTTGCTCCTCCGAACTTAATTAATTAATTAATTAATTGTGGGTTTTGTAATGCGCTAGAACCGACTCCCGAAGGAGTATCTCTGCGCAGTAGACCGCTGGGGAACCCGTCCTGGCTTTCCCTGTGAGATGATCCCTACTGGGTATCTCCAAGGTGAAACCAGGCATCCCCGGCGTATGTGGGGGGCCGTTGTGGAGATGAGGCAAGCTAATGCCCAGAGTTGCCGAGTGTGATCCCTGGTTAGAGTGGGCACCGAGGTGAGAATTATCGAGTCAGCTGACCCTGGTCCACAACCCTGCCGCGTTGGGAATTGAACCCTGGTCCCGGGTCGTCCTCTGCTCCCGGGTCTGCCGCCTCTAACCAGTGAGCCACACCACTCCACTTGCCCTGGCCTCCAACGCATGGATTCACAAAACCCAAACCGGGGGAAGATCCTTCTCCTAGCTCGCTGCCCAGACCTGGAGCACCCTGCCTCTCTACCTCAGGCAATCCCAGTCGCTGATCCAATTCAGGAAGGATCTCAATACCTGCCTCTTTGACTGGACCTCCGCGCCCAGTTGGATCAGCAGCCCCCCCCTCAGTGCGCTATATAAAATCCTGAATGATTGATAGATAGAGACACTGATGGTAAAATACTTTTGCTGGCATACTTGAGACACATTACTGGCACTTGTACACTGGAGGTCATTCTTGTCATAATGGGCACCCATGGTAAAAGGTGGTAATGATGTACTAGAGGAAATTCTTGTCATATGGCGCATCTGTGGAAAAATGTTGGTTTTACACACTGGAGGTAATTCTTGGCATAAAGAATGACAACTTGTCATACGGGAGTGGGCAAGAAAAATAAAATGCTGGCTCTTACATTCTGGGGTACTTCTTGACATTAGGTCACCTATGGTCTATGGATAGCATAAATGGAAACATTCTGGAACTGGCATATAGGGAGGCATCCATCACTAAATGCCAGCACTAGCACCATGGAGCTAATGTTTGATATATGGTGGCCCACAGAACATTGGGCGCACAACTAGGTCTCATGCCACTGCGCTTTCTCTCATGCCCGGTATCTCTACCACTGGCTGCTGAGTGTGCCTACACATTTGTTACTCTTTATCTGTTTGTGCCTTTCAGCTTTTTGTCGCTCTAAATCTGCTTGTGCCTTCCGTTTGTCACTGCTTGTTCCTCATTTTTGGTCATTGTCTACCTGCCTTCATCTTTATCACTGTTTTATCTATCTGTGGCCTCGTTTTTCAAACTGTTTATCTATTACTTCCTCCAGAAGCATGGCTGAATGCTGCATCAACACCGACATCACCACTGTAATCCCCGCCAGATACAATGTTATCAGGCAAGACCAACAACACAGACTCGGGGGAGAAATAAACATCAACTTGAAGGACACCACTAGCTGTAGCACCTCCACAGAAGCTGGAAGCAATTATATGGAGCACCTCAACTTCAAACTGCGAATCACAGCCAGCTTCACCCTGGGCAGGACCATGGTCTACCCACCCACAGGACCCAGTGCCAACTTCACCAACGGCAATATCATGAGAACAATTGTTTTTATTAGTGATATGTAAGGAGAGCCAATAAAGATAAAGCTCAGTGGTTGTATGCAAATGGCTGTTCACGTATGTAATAAGGAGGGAGGAGTCAAAGATTGTTTATGTTGAAAAATATTATATTTCCTTATATGGAAATTGGTAATGTGTAAAGTGTCCCACATGAAAGCGGAGCAAAAAACAAACAATAAAAACAATGCATATATGTAGCCAACAAAACAACATAAATGTGAGTGTTTCCACAAAACAACAAACAACCACACAGAAAAATGATCAAATGCATCAGAGCCTTTATATCAATTAAAGAAAAGACACATTTCAAAGAATATTACTTTGCTAAGACATTTCTGGGGCGCTTCCCTTCACCAAGGATCAATGGGCAACCCAGTGGACAAGGTCCAGCTTGACTTTGGGGCCACTCTCCCCTAGGAGCTCTGAAGACAAACCCACCATGAATGCCTCCAAAATGGACCCTTCGGTCCCCTCCTTAGATTTCACAGCTGAATATTGTCACGTCTTGAGTAGTTCTCTAGGTCCTTGCATTTCAGTTGTGCGGCTTTAAGGTCCTCTTAAGATGGTCGGAGGAACTCTCCAGGCAGTCAACTCGCTGTGCCAGGGTCTGGCATGTAGTATCGAGGTCAAGTGTCCGCACTCCAATGGAGCCTACGTCTTGTTGTAGAGTAGTGAATTTGGAGTGGAGGTCTGTCTGCAAATTCTCCAGAGAGGTAGCGAGGTCTGCTTTAAGTTCTTCTCGCAATTCTTTTTTAAAGTCCTGAGGGGAGGATAGGAGATCCTCCTTAGTTAATTCCATTTCGCCTTATGTGGTTGCAGATGAGCGCAAGTCTTGTACTTCAGTCAGTTCAAAGTAGCTCGACACACTGTTCTTTTGTGGGGTTTTCTGAGGCCTGTGGAATATGGCTTCTGATGCAAGTACAAGGTTGGCGTGTTAGTTCCCCCAAGTGATGGGCCACGGCCTTCTTAGATGTCTTTGTGCCCTCTAGATGGCTGGAATGTGTCCATTTCGCTATAGTGTGGCCAATATATCCCCTGGAAAGCTCTTGTAGGGCTGAAGTATACCACATTATCAGGGGATGCAGTTCCTGTTTACTCTAATTATGGAGGTGGGCTCTGCCAAGACAGGAAGGTTTGTAGCTGGTTGGTCAGCACAGACCTGTTTGTGCTCACTGTAGCACGCTTGTTGTTCTGGGCATGTTTCACTAGTGCCTGATTGTATTTGCACAGTACACAGATGCAAAATTAGCGTTAACACGGCAGGCGTGTCTTTTAGTTTAAACTCTCCCGTAAGCGCCAGAAAGGGAACCCCCGATGTATACCCTTTAGCTCATGTTGTGCCCCCTGCCTTGTCTCCAGATGGGAACAGGGGCACCCCGGGCCCCAGAAAGGAGAGGAGCCCTGGGTCCCTAGTGTAACTGGAGAGGCTGAGTTACAAGGCAGCTAGTTGCGGGAGAAGCACCCTGTGCCGACATTACCTCCCATATGTCAGTACCTGGGCAGTCATTAATCCACAGTGGAAGCAAAGATAGTGCATGGAGAATGACTCCAGGCCATCAGTGCAGTATCGATGGAGTTTAGCACCCCCTCAGCCAAGCACTACATGGCGCGCCCACCATTTTGAAAACAGACAGCAGGGCCTTCCCTGGAACTACAAGGCCTCTGCGGGATGCGACACAGCACCCCCAGGGGCCCCACAGCCGAAGGTGCGCCAAAGGCAAGCCCGTCTGCGCCCTTTCGGGACCAAGGGCCATGAACCTGGTCAAATATTTGATTAATCTGACACCTCAATACATCATTCTGCTGAAATACTGATCCAATTATTGATCCGGACTGCAACGTTTGTCTGCCGTTAGACAATGCGTCTTGCTGCCCTTGTTGTAATTTTATGTTTTGCACAACATCCTTAAAAGCCTATACAAGTAAGATTTCAAATAACTCACCTCTTTTAAAAAACAGCTTATCATTGGGCAATAACCCTATTAATAAAGCTTTTACTTTTTGGAATATTTATTGCCGTTCCCTTCCTAAACATAGGATGGACATATTTGACTTCTTGAATAGTGAACATCCTGACGCCATCTTTTTAACTGAAATGTGGCTTCATGATAGCTCCGGCCCTGATGTGGCCTCAGGCTTACCATCTAACTATGCTATAGTTAGAAATGATAGAGTTGACGGGAAAGGCTGAGGAATTGCTAAAATCTATGAAAAATCCTATCAATGTAAACTGTAAGATTCATCTTTTCTGAGCTGTGAAGCAGCTCTATTTAAAATTACGATGACCCCGCAAATGACCTTTTCTGGTATTCTTATCTACCGGCCTCCCGCACCATCAAGCTCCTGGGTTTCTTCACTTCCAGACTTGGTCACCCCCCATCTTCTTAAAGCGGCAAATTTCACTATTTTGGGTGATTTTAATTTACATCTCGATAAACCAGACTGCACGGTCAGCAATACATTGATCGCTGAGTTTGTTGCATTAAATCTCATTCTTTGTAATACTGGTTCCACACATATTGCTGCCCACCTTCTAGATCCAATTTTTTCAAACTTATCTGATCTGCAGTGTGACCCTGCTCTTCCTATCTGCTGGTCAGATCATTTTGCAGTTAAATTTTATTGTATTTTTTCGGTGACTCCAAATGTTGATAATACTAGTATTCCACAGAAATCCCGGAATTGGAGTAAGCTGGACATGGATGCTTTTAACAAACACCTTGCTAATAGTACACCTTCTATTGGCCATATGTCAACCACTTCATTGAGTTCAATACATGATTGGATCTTTAATGCAGTTGAGTACTGTTTTCCTTTATCTTTAAAAAAAATCTATAATCATCGTCTTCCAGCTCCTTGGTTCACGGAGCAATTGAAAATTGAAGAAAACAAATGTAAAGCTCTGGAAAGAAGTTGGAGAAGAAATTACGCACAGGAGGCCAAATTAAAATATAAGCAAGCGTTAAAGTACCATCAAGCACTTTGTAAATCAGCTAGGAAGGACTATGTGTCTTCCACTATTTCTAAAGCCCAGAACTGTTCGCATACTCTGTTAACTTACAAATAACCCAATTTGTCGAATCTGCTGACTTTCTGCACTCCTCTCAATCCGGCTTTAGGGCCGGCTATTCGACTGAAACTACTCTTCTTGGAGTAACAGAAATGCTAAGACAGCGACACTGTGTTAATTAAGTCCTTGCAATCTCTTGGCATCACCGGTTCAGAGCTCGACTGGCTTTCATCTTTTTTAACTAAATGGACATTTCAAGTGTTTTCATCTAGAGCCAACTCTAAAATACAGACCTCTTCTTATGGGGTACCCCAAGGTTCAATCCTTAGTCCTCTCCTGTTCAACTTGTATGTTAAACCTTTGGCGACCTTTGCAGAAGAGGCAGGGTTGAGCCTTTTTTCCTATGCAGATGATACTCAAATCATCTTTTCCCTATCTACGGATAGGATGCCTGGACCTTCATTTCTTCAGATTGGCCTGAAAAACATTGCATCTTGGATGCAACTAAATCCACTCAAGCTTAACAGCGAGAAAACTGAAGTCCTAATTTTCGGAAAAAAATAAAAATCTTGGGGGCCCACAGCACTGGCCCAGTGAAATGGGTGCTCTACATCAGCCCACTGATCATGTCCGTAACTTGGGAGTCATCATTGATGACAAATTATCTGTGAAGCAGCAGGTAGTAAAAGTGGCAGCTACTTGTTTCACCATTTTAAAATGGTTGAAAAAAATCATCTGGATGCTCCCGGTCTCCACTCAAAAAAAACGCAGTCCAGGCACTTGTGACATCTAGAATGGACTACGGTAACATCCTTTATTTGGGTTCAAATAAGGATGTCATGCGGAGGCTGCAGGTAATACAGAACTTTGCTGCCAGGCTGCTCTGTCAGCTTCCTAAAACATCTTCCACCTCCAGTGTTTTGCGTAACCTTCATTAGCTCAGGATTGAAAACCACGTTAAGTTTAAGGCCTGAGCTACATGTATAAAATCAAGGCTGGCTCTGCTCCTAAATACTTGCAAACCTTAGTTCAACTTTATCAACCGTCCCGTCTATTACGATCGACCACTCAGGGAAAATTCCTGGTGCCGAGGATTAAACTTTCCAGAATGGGAGGTCGCTCATTTGCTTGCCTTGGCCCATCCATATGGAACTCTCTTCCTATCGCACTTCATAATAAAACTTCTTACATGAATTTTCGGAAACTTTTAAAAACGTGGTTATTTAACCAATAGTTTGCTTCCCTCTGCAGTCTTGTTTTCTTTTGCTCTCTGTCAGGTTTAGCGCTGCGAAACCCTTTTTGGGTAGCTGTGTGCTATACAGAATTAATTTAACATAACATAACAGCCCTCAGCTTGCGGGGTTAGAGCTGGTGAAGGCGTGCGATCCCCTGAAGCCCCGGGAAGGAATGCATGTAGATCTTTGCATGCCACAGTCTCTCGACTCTGCTACGCTGTGCTGATTTCATTCATTTATTTCATTTCATTTAAACTTTATTCGGCTTCAAAAATGAGAACCATAAAAGTTACATTTACACAAGTGAACAAGCGAATTTAAAAATGGACATCACGGATCAGGTTACATGAGTTCCATAGGGTCGGTACACATTAAGTAAGAGTATAAAGGCAATATATAAAGTTAAAAGCAATTCATAGTAATACATTTTATCCTGGTCATTTGAAATCCAGGCTTTTTCTGTATCTTAAAGAGCATTTTAAAAACCCTACAATCAGCGGTATACAGTCGGGTTTTAACAATTGCAGGTAAAACAAAGCTGGGCATGCCTGTGAAAAATTTCGTTTTTTAAGAGAGATTTTAAAAACAATCTACGGGGGCCGCATAAAAGTCGCAAAAAAGGACAAAGTGTAACAGATCCTGTGGAGACAGGTTGTCGCAGCCACAGGGTGCTAACACCTGTCCTTTATGGCTCCCCCTAGGTACTGCCAGAAATCTTACCTGCAGAAATCTTTCGTGCATTGATAGAGGCCATGCAAGATAGTCCTCCATTCCTGGAGAGGTTTTGAGCATTAGATGTCTGTGTGCTCCAGATTTCTGGAGTTCCTGTTCCTCACGCTTGATCTGCTTATGCTCTAAATAGGATTACTTTACAAAGGCCACGTCTTCCTTTGTTATGCACTCTGGAGTTAAGAAAAGATCCAGGCGTCCCAGCTCATTAAAGGATCTCATTAAGTATTTGAACCATGGTATTACAGGCATGTGGTCCAAGTTCAACAAATCCCAGTATATTTTGTGTGTAAGAACAAGATCTTTGATTAGCCAACTTTTTAGCCAGAAGAGCATGGGGCGCAAGCCAAGGGTGTCGCAGATGTATTGAACACCAGTTTCTTCATGAACGGAGAAGTTTGATGTCCCTTGGCGGACCCCCAGCAGTTGTTTTAGGAAGGTATTTTCGGCCACCTGAATCCCTTCAGCTCTGGTGTACCCCCACAACTCACTCCCGTATGTGGCTATGGCTACACTCCTAGCTTGATACATTTTCAACATTGCGGCCACTGGGCGATTGCCCATCTTGCTCGCAAAGTTAAGAATTGCAGCGTTGCTCCTGGTCACCTCCCCCCGCTTCTTCTTAATCAAGGGGGCCCAGTTTTGTCTCTCATCTAGGAGAACGCCCAGATACGAGAAGGTAGAGGTTGTTGGCACTCTCGTTCCATTTACCATTAATGGGTATTGGCGCTTAGATCCAGGCCCTACCTGCATTATAAAAGATTTTGCATTGTTTAAGGCCAGATCTCTTTCTGCCATAAACCCCCAAAATGTGATTAGCAGAACTTGTAGGCTTTTAGGGGTTCGTGCTAGGAGAACCGCGTCATCTGCGTATAGCAAGACGGGCAGACCCCTGTCACCCACATACGGATAATCCACCGTCCTTCTGACCAGGTGGCCGAGGTCGGTTGGCTGAGTGTCAACACAGCACGGTGCGGAGCTCAGCGCTTTAAATGCCACACTGCAGTTCGCACATTACCGGCGTCCTCACCCGTCTCCTGGCTCCGCTCGAAGGAGGGAGAGAAAAACTGTAGCCAAGCAGGGAATGGTCGCGGGCGAGTAGATGTCACCAGGAAAAGCTCCACTGCTTGCTGCAGAAGTTCAGGGGCAGGCAGCGATTTTAGGGATACTCTAGATGGAGTTAATACAGTCTATTCGCCCCGTTCAGGTCTTCAAGCGCCCAGCGTGCATTCAGCAATTCCTCACATTGAACTCCCAGCCCCGCAGTCGGCGTTTTCAGCGGTCAGGACTTTTCCTGGAAAGAGCCTGTGCTGATTTAAAGCTGGGGTGTCCAGTAGGGGTGTGGTGTTTACTGCCTGACTCCGCCCCCACTTCCTGTTTCTTGAGATGAGTAGTATCTGATCTGGTTAGTACCCTCAGTAGATGGGTGCGTCCCCACCTGGGCCCTGTGGCAACCAGCAGTCTCGATATAGATGGTGCCCGCTGCGTCCCTCGTCTGCGCCTCAAGGGGTTAATATGCAGCCCCCTCAGTATGTCCTATTCCCGGCTTTCTCCACTTTAGGATAGGACTTTGAAAGGTGCTCTCTAAACATTGATTTTCCGAGCTAATGCAGTGGAGCTCATACGGATCACATCCGTGAGGCCATGGTGGTTGGCCGACATCAACAACTTTCATTTACATTTCCTCTGCTTCCCCGGACAGGCATCTCCTCCTCTGCGCCCCCTGGACAGGTCTCACCACCTCCTCTGCAACCGTGGACAGGACTCACCTCCTCTGCACCCCTGGACAGGTCTCTCCTCCACTGCACCCCTGGACAGGCCTCACCTTCTCTGTATACTGGACAGGCCTCACCTTACAGCACCCTGAGGACAGGCCTCACCTCCTCCTCTGCACCCCTGGACAGGCCTTTCCTCCTCTGCACCAATGGACAGGCCTCACCACCTCTGCATCTGGATAGGCCTCACCTCCTCTGCACCCCTGCACAGCCCTCACCTCTTCTTCACCCCTGGACAGGCCTCTCCTCCTCTGCACCCCTGGACAGGCCTCTCCTCCTCTGCGCCCCTGGACAAGCCTCACCTCCTCTGCACCCCTTCGCAGGCCTCACCTCCTCTGACCCCTGGAAAGAACCACACACCAGACAGGGAGAACCACACACCAGACAGGGACTACCACATACCAGACAGGGACAATCACACACCAGACAGGGACAATCACACACCAGACAGGGACAATCACACACCAGACAGGGACAATCACACACTAGACAGAGACCACCACACACCCGAAAGGGGCAACCACACACCCAACAAAGAGAACCACACACCAGACAGGGAAAACCACACATCAAACAGGAACATTCACGCCAGACAGAGACAACCACAAACCATACAGAGAAGACTAACCATCAGACAGGGAGAACCACACACCAGACAGAGACAACCACACACCAGACAGGGAGAACCACACACCAGACAGAGACCACCACACACCAGAAAGGGGCAACCACACACCCAACAGAGAGAACCACACACCAGGCAGGGAGAACTACACACCAGACAGGGACAGCCACACACCAGACACGGAGAACCACACACCAAACAGGGAGAACCACACACCAGAAAGGGGCAACCACACACCCAACAGAGAGAACCACACACCAGACAGGGAGAACTACACACCAGACAGGGACAGCCACACACCAGACACGGAGAACCACACACCAAACATGGAGAACCACACACCAGACAGGGAGAACTACACACAAGACAGGGACAATCACAAACCAGACAGACACAACCACATACCATACAGAGACCACCACACACCAGAAAGGGGCAACCACACACTGAACAGAGCGAACCACACACCAGACAGGGAGAACTACACACCAGACAGGGACAACCACATACCAGACAGGGACAATCACACACCAGACAGGGACCAGACCGAGACCACCACACACCCGATAGGGGCAACCACACACCCAACAGAGAGAACCACACACCAGACAGGGACAACCACACACCAGACAGGGACAATCACACACCAGACAGAGACAACCACAAACCATAAAGAGAAGACTAACCATCAGACAGGGAGAACCACACACCAGACAGAGACAACCACACACCAGACAGGGAGAACCACACACCAGGCAGAGACCAACACACACCAGAAAGGGGCAAACACACACCCAACAGAGAGAACCACACACCAGACAGGGAGAACTACACACCAGACAGGGACAGCCACACACTAGACAGGGACAACCACATACCAGACAGGGACAATCACACGCCAGACAGGGACCAGACAGAGACCACCACACACCCAACAGAGAGAACCACACACCAGACAGGGAGAACTACACACCAGACAGGGAGAACCACACACCAGACAGGGAGAACCACACACCCAACAGGGATAATCACACACCAGACAGAGACAGCCACAAACCATACAGAGAAGACTAACCATCAGACAGAGAGAACCACACACCAGACAGAGGCAACCACACACCAGACCGCGAGAACCACACACCAGAGACTATCACACACCAGAAAGGGGCAACCCCACACCCAACAGAGAGAACCACATACCAGAGAGGGAGAACCATACACCAGACAGGGAGAACCACACACTGGACAGAGACAACCACACACCGGGCAGGGGACAACCACATACCAGACAGGGACAATCACACAAAAGACAGGGACCAGACAGAGACCACCACACACCCGAAAGGTGCAACCACACACCAGACAGGGAGAACTACACACCAGGCAGGGACAGCCACACACCAGACAGGGACAATAATACACCAGACAGGGACAACCACATATCAGGCAGGAACAACCAGACAGGGACAACCAGACAAAGACAAACACACACCAGCCATGGACAACCATACACCAGACAGGGACAACCACACACCAGATAGGGACAAGCACACACCAGACAGGGAGAACAACACTCCAGATAGGGTCAACCCCAGCCCAGACAGGGACAGCCACATACCAGACAGAGACAGCATACCAAACAGAGACAACTATCCACTAGACAGGGATGACCAGACACCAAACAGGAACAACCACACACCATGAAGGGACAACCAGACAGGGACAACTACACACCAGACAGGGATAGCCATACACCAGACCGGGACAACAACACACCAGACAGGGTCAACCACATACCAGATAGGGACAACCGCTCACTAGACAGGGACAACCATGTACAGAGACAACCACACACCAGACAAAACACAACCACAGACCAGACAGGGGCAACCACACCCCAGACAGGGAGAACTACACACCAGGCAGGGACAGCCACACACCAGACAGGGACAATAATACACCAGACAGGGACAACCACATATCAGGCAGGAACAACCAGACAGGGACAACCAGACAAAGACAAACACACACCAGCCATGGACAACCATACACCAGACAGGGACAACCACACACCAGATAGGGACAAGCACACACCAGACAGGGAGAACAACACTCCAGATAGGGTCAACCCCAGCCCAGACAGGGACAGCCACATACCAGACAGAGACAGCATACCAAACAGAGACAACTATCCACTAGACAGGGATGATCAGACACCAAACAGGAACAACCACACACCATGAAGGGACAACCAGACAGGGACAACTACACACCAGACAGGGATAGCCATACACCAGACCGGGACAACAACACACCAGACAGGGTCAACCACATACCAGATAGGGACAACCGCTCACTAGACAGGGATAACCATGTACAGAGACAACCACACACCAGACAAAACACAACCACAGACCAGACAGGGGCAACCACACCCCAGACAGGGTCAACCGCTCACCAGACAGGGACAAACACACACCAGAAATGGACAACCACACACCAGACAGGGACAGACACTTTCCAGACAGGGACAGCACACCAGACAGGAACAACTACACACCAGACAGGGACATCCACATACCAGACAGGGATAACCACACACAAGACAGGGACAACCACATACCAGACAGGGACAACCACACACCATACAGGGGCAATCACACACCCGACATTGACAATCACACACCAGACAGGGACAACCACACGCCAGACAGGGACAACCACACACCAGACAGGGACAACCACGCTCCAGACAGGGACAACCACACTCCAGACAGGGACAACCACACACCAGACAGCGCCAACTACATAGCAGTGCAGGGCAGACAAATGCGCATTCAGTAGCAAACGTGATGGTTTGTGTCCAGTCCACACACCTCAGAACATCTTTAACATACAGAAGCCAGAGTTTGAATTAATTCTCACGTAGATTGCAAATGCCACTGTTCATTTGTTTCCAGGGACACCCAGACACACACAGGTACAAAACCCACAGGCACTCAAAGGCACATACATTCACACATAGAGGCACACACAGACACTCATAGGCACACAGAGACACATACAGGCACTCACATGCATGCACAGGCACACACAGACACTCATAGGTACACACAGTTATACACAGCGGCACAGAGGCACTCATAGCCACACAGGCACGCCAGCCACACAGAGGCACACCAAGTCACTCATAGGCTCACCCAGGTATACAAAGGTACACACAGGCACTAATAGGCACACACAGGGGTACACAGATACACAGAGGCACACATAGGCACACACAGGCACACACAGCCACACAGAGGCACTCATAGCCACATAGGCACGCCAGCCACACAGAGGCACACCAAGTTACTCATAGGCTCACCCAGGCATACAAAGGCACACACAGGCACTAAGAGGCACCCACAGGGGTACACAGATACACAGAGGTACACATAGGAACACACAGGCACTCATAGGCACATACAGGCATACAGGAACTCAGGCACATGCAGACACACAGAGTCAGATCAGATCAGAATACGCTTTATTTGATTTAAAAATTCTTAAGCCATAAAAGCACAAAACATAATAAACAATAAAAACATACATTTCATTTACATATACAAAATACAAATTCAAGCGATGCTTTAAGAAGAAATAGGACCTTCCATTGACAGCCGTTGTCTGACAACCCCTTTCAAATATTTAGCAATGTGATCAGTCACAGATCTGTCATTCAGATATTGCAGCTTTAGAAAGGCAGGGCGACATTGTCTCAAGCTTAACTCATTACAATTGGTTTTATCCATTTTTTCCTGGGCATAGAACAAAACTTGCAAAAAACATAACATGGATTGTCGACTGAACAGAGATATTGTCACACAGGCATAAACATAAGGTGCGGGACCAGTCGTTGATTTTTGGGATGATAACCCTAGTGTGAAAAATGCCAAGGCGTAGGTGCGTCAATAACAATCTATCATAAGCTCCTGCAGTGTTCAGTAAATATGGTTGTATCCCTGGTTGAGTCAAGAGTAGTTGGTGTGTACTCACTGACGGTTTTACAATGTTACTGGATAGATTAATGGACTCCAAATAGTCCAAACATAATGAGTTATATTAATTCTAGTAATATTGTTCAAAGTGTCAGGATTAGAGAAATATTCCGAATGTCCTAAACTCTCTAAAAAATGTTTAACATAAGTCAACCAGAAGATACGATCATCCACATCAAGGGAAAAACAATCTTTAATCAGGTCCCTGTTCAAACCAATGGAGACACCAGTCCAAACTTTATGCCACAGCAAAATGGCCTGCAATTTAATCAAGTCTAAAAGATAAGGCAACCCCAACTCAACGTGGCATACGAATGCGGCTGTGCTACTGGGTACAGCTAGAAGATATCTCAGGAAACTGTTTTCAACTATTTGCAGGCACTCGGCATTGGCATAATCCCAGATGCCTGCTCGATACATAGCAACAGGAATGCATTTCTCTTTATAGATTGTTATTAAGTCTGCAACAGGGTGCCTCCCCAATTTCCTTGCAAAATTGATTATAGCACCAGTGGCTTTACAAAATAATAATTTCCTAGATTTAAAAGCTTTAGCCCGTAGACCCCTTTTTTCAAAAACAATGCCCAGGTCAGAAAAATGAGCCGTGTGTTTGAGTTTCCTGTTTTCGATGACGAATTCTCGGCACTTGATACTGGGCTTACAACATTTAATTATAAATGTTTTGGTTATATTAACGCGAATATCAAGTTCTAACATATAGGCAGTAAAGCTGTTAATTACATTTTGTAGGCCAGTGGGGGTACGAGCCAATAAGACGGCATCGTCAGCATATAATAAAGCTCCTATTGGCCGTCCATTTATGCATGGCAAATCAAGACTGTCATTGCCTAATTTTGCTCCCAGGCTATTAATATAAAGAGTGAACAAGAGGGGTGCCAACACGCACCCCTGCCTCACCCCCTTCTTTACCGATAGGGTCTTACTGAGTTCACCGCCCCTTCCATAGCGCACCCGGGCCCTAGCATCTAAATAAGACTGTTTTCAAAAATTAAGAATGGGTGGATCAACCTGCATGACATCTAAAATGCTCCATAGCTTCTGATGGTTAACCCAGTCAAAGGCTGAACTCAAATCAACAAAACATAAAAATAAATTCCCCTTTTTAGCCTTTAAATAGTTTCCTACCAGTAAGTTCAGATTCAGGCATTGTTCAATGGTTCCCACACCTTGGCGGAAGCCGTACTGTAATTCAGAAATTATACAGTTTTCGTCTGCCCGTAACTGGAGGCGGTTTAAAACAACATGCCCAGCCACCTTTGCAAAATAGTCTAGTAATGATATTGGTCTGTAGCAGGACGGATCGCCCCGATTACCCTTCTTGTAAATAGGGACAAGTATTGATTCCATCCACGTGGCTGTGAATCCCAGGGAGAAAATTCGTTGGTGTCCATTATGTATATTATCGGTCCATTTCACGCGATTTATTTTCTTCTTTATCTATAGTCTCTCCCGTTAGTTGTATTGGGTTTCATGTATATGCCCCTATTTACTGACTAGCGCATCCTTTGGTGTTCAGTTAGAGCCAATATTACGGCGACACATCGGGAAATTGGCCAAAAAATCTTAGTCTACCTTTTGTGTTTACTCTACACCGACGCGAGTAAACGAGAGTCCATCCTCTATGTCAACTTTGAATGGCCATTCGTAACTCTCGTGATAACACGACCTCTATCGCGTTACTTGCGATCTGAAGGGCGGGATTATAAACCAGGCACTAAACGTAGGATGCTGCCGGTTGCCGATTGTAAAGGAAGATGAAAGCAGACTCCGTGATTCAAGACGTTCGGGTATGTACTTATCTGGGACTTTGTTGAATTATATGTTCTCAGAGGTCCATTGCACCGGTTTAATCTCTTGTCGTGAACACCCCGCCATAATCTCGTAAAACTAGCGTCTTCATACAACTCTGCATTTACCGATTTGTCTCCGTTCTCCTATACATCTTATATTTTTCTTATATTTTAGATGTATGCAGTATAATGAATGGCGCTATAATCGCAACTAAAGAAAAGATATACTCCCTGATACCGCTTCAGGAATAATAGACTCTTTGATACCGCTTCAGGAATAATAGAAGTAAGATCGAAATTTTCTTTGTATTGATTCAAACAACTGGATTCGCCGAAGCATAAATATCTGACAGCTTGCATCCTTTTCTTACTCTCTTAGACTGCAAATTGTCGAGATCTCGAAGTTTCAATTTTTTACGCTACCTGTGCCGCACCGCTGAGGGCAGTATCAATCACTAAAAGGTATATCTTTGAGCGTTATGCACCTTAGGAAGATTGTTCTCATCTCAATACTGTGCTAGAAATAGAATATGACATCTGGGTACGTTTATTTTGTAGCCAATTCGATTTACTGGAGAACAGAAAATCAACTTTTAACAGATTGGAGTAATCGCACTGTGTCTTGTATTGCAAACTGGTAAGATTAATCACGAATAGATATATGTATGCTGAGCACATTGGGTTGTGAAATATAGAGTAAGGGTCATTGTATCTTACATGCAGGTGCAATGTATCCTGTCCTAACATCTTTAACCTGGTAGGAAAAGAGTACCAAAGAAACAGAAACCTCATTGTTTTTTATCGTAAGTAGAACCATGTCCTGGTTAAAATGAAAGTGCCTCTTATGTCTCAACTTAACATAAAGGGAGTTTAAGAAAATAACACGAGTTTAGGTCATCTCTCGTTTTGATACAACTTTTGTCTTAAATGTACATTATGACTCAACAAATATCAGAGAGCATACGTTTTCGTGCATATGTTTTTTCTTTCTACTATTGGTCATGTGAGGAGCGGCCATGCTAAGTCCAAACAATGTTTTTTCGCTGTGTTGTTGTTTTTAAATTGCCATGAGAAGTGTTGGTGACAGACTTTCTCTCTTTTCTGTAAAAAACCTTTTAGGTCCCCTGATATCCTTGAATCACAAGAGAAAAAAAGGTCCTGAGGAAGGTGGTTTACCCACCGAAACGCGCGTCGACCGATCATGTGCAGGGGTCTCGAATCCATCCTGAGACCCTAGTATTGACATTGTTTGATCTTGTCAATTAACACTCAGTTTTTTTCCCCCCTTTTTTCCTTTTGGTAGTGTGGGTTGATTGTGGTATGTATGTGTGTATGCTAGTGAATTGAGTTGAGTGCTTGATATCAGGTGGTTTTCTTAAAAATTAATTGTATATTATAATTTTGTATATATTTTCAATAATTGGTGTGTTAAAAATTGTATTGGTTCTTAAAAACAAAAAATATTCACTTGAGAAATGTATTTATGATGAATTATACTTTTTCTACAAAAAAAAGAAATGAAGAACTATATTAAATGAAAATAAAAACTATGATGAAGTAAACACTGTCATATAATTCTGTCACCTTGTTTAAATAATTTTATGTATAGTGCTAAGTGAAATTCATGACCATTGAAGGAACAAACCTTCTAGAACGAATTTTCTCTTTCCCCTCGGTTCCTTGGTCACAACTTATTCTTTGAGGGGGTCCCATCCTTCATGCTGTAGCATTCGCGGTTTTTTAACCGTGGGATTTTTTCTTTTGTCTAAAAAAATATTCTTTTCTATAAAAATTACTTGTCACAATTTGCTGCTTGTGTGTAAATTCCCACATTGTTTGGTTAACCATAAGCTACCCTCACATGGCCAATTGGTTACTTTCTCTGATAACGTAGGTCATATTGCTTTGAGACTTTTTGTTAGCACTTCTCTCTTTTAATTGTAATGAGAATCATTCTGTCTTCCCTTCTTTTAGAGAATTGATTTATAACGACCTCCAGTGACTCATCTTGGGGGAATTCTAAAACGCACGGCTATATTGAATATACCTACATAGATATAGAGTCCCCGTAGTTCATTCTATAATGGACAATTTCCAGACGTTTGGATTTTCTGATGACGACTTCAATGCACTGATGGGTAAGGTTACGGGAGATAATGTCCCCTGCCCTCCTCATCAATTAGGTAAAAGCGATTGGCAAAATCTTCTTAATATGCGGAAGAAATTAAAACGGATAGAATCTCATGCATTTTATATGTTCGAGTATCTTAAGGCAGGTGTAATCCCGACAGGATTAAGAGTGCGAAATGCTCCTGCATTATTTGTCGACATCAGAAAGTTCCTGGAGCGGTGGTCACTTATTTCTAACCGCTGCTCCAGGGACTGGATGATGCTGATAATAGAAACAGCTAAAGATATAGCATCCACACTCTTACAGGAAATAAATGATTTGGAAGCCAAACTTAATGCATCCTCGGCAGTAGATGAAGCTAAAAACAGCCTGGAAAAAATACAAACTGAAATGAAGGACTTTGATACTTACCTAACTAACAAAAAGACAGAGAAGCTTAGAAAAGATGTTAGGTGGTTTACTAAGGAAAAAATCTATCCTTACCTCACCCCCAATTATTATCAGGAAGGGACACAAGGTAACTATAATCCTAACTTTAATAGTTACCCTGGGAGGAGGTTCACGAACTTCTCAGACTCTGGTTCCTCTGGATCAGATGGGGATAACTACCAAGAAATGAATAATGGGCAATACAATTCCAGACCATTTAGAGGTAGATCTACCCAACGCCCATTTAATGGAAGGGGTTTTTTACCCCGGGGCCAGTACAGAGGGAGGAATGTACGATGGCAGGACCAAGGAGCTCAAGCCCAAATGAGCCCTCAACCCCCACAACAGTACGTGAGGACACGCAATCAGCAGTACTGGTGGTAGGAAATACAAAGGACCTCACTCCCATCACTGCAGAAAATCTACCCATTTACAACTTGTCTTCCCTGTCACTTAAACCCGAGGACATACAAATTCTTAGTAAAGGGCTATCTTTTGTTCCAAGTGTTCACTTGAACAAATTTAAATTACATGAAGATTTGTTTGCCTTCTTTCGTAAGGTGAGACTTAATAAATTCTTCTCTGATCGACCACAAAATGAGGAAGAAAACAATCTTTCCAGATGTAAACCACCATCGACCTTCACCCCGACATTGGACATGGTAAGTACAGACGTACGGATATTTGAACAGAATGTTCTTCGAGACATTGCAAAAATTGTAAAAAATCCTTACAAACCTAAATCTAACCTATCTAATTCAGAAACTGTATCCCTTAATGATTTGAAAACAAACCCCTTAGTCATTATTAAACCTTGTGATAAAGGCGGAGGTATCACCATATTTGATAAAGTCACTTATGATGAGAAAATGTCTGAGATGTTATCAGTAACAGACCATTACAGACCAGCTCAAAGGAAGGAATTAGAGAGATTGAATAAACATATTCAAGAAATAACCCGTGAAGCATTCACAGATGGGCTCATCTGTGATGATGAATATGTTTTTTTGAATAAATCTTCTCCCATTACCTCTGCTCTTTATGGCCTGCCCAAAACCCATAAGTCAGAAACAAATCCACCTATGCGACCCATAATATCGACCATTGGGTCATGCACGGAGCCACTATCGAAATATGTGGATAGATTCTTATGCCCCCTGACCCAGAAGTATACCTCTTACATTCGAGATACTGGGGACATAATTAATAAGATAGAGGGCCTCCCATTTAATTCTGATTCAGACATCCTGGTAACGCTCGACATTGAGGCACTATACACCAATATTCCTCAATGTCGAGCATTACAGGCGGTCTCAGACCTACTACAGAGACACCCGTCGGACCGCCCCGATATATTCATCTTGCAATGTCTGGAGGTCGTATTACTGAATAATTTCTTTGAGTGTAATGGCCGTCTCTATAAACAAATCAAAGGGACATCAATGGGGGCTTCTTGTGCCCCTAGTGTGGCTAATATCTTTATGGGAGAATGGGAGCTTAAGAACATCTACAACGAACTGGCCCCATTTTTTGAAAATGTTTCCGTATGGAAACGTTTTATAGATGATATTTTTTTCATTTGGAAAGGCCCGGAAGAACTTTTACAATCATTTATTCTTTGGTTGAATGCCAGTGATACCAATCTGAAGTTCACAGTAAATTTCAACAAATGCAAAGTGGACTTCTTAGATATTAGTATTGAAGATACTAATGGTCATCTATCAGTAAGCCTCTTCAGAAAAAGCACAGCGAAGAATACTATTCTTAAGTTCGACAGTTATCACCCAAACTGTCAAAGAGAATCCATCCCTTTTGGGGAATTCCTGCGCATTCGTCGCAACTGTACGGACATGAAATCCTTCCATAAGCATGGAGATGCCCTCCAAGTAAGGCTACTCGAAAGAGGATATCCCCATCGCCTAGTACGGCATGCTTATAAGAGAGCTAAATATTATGATAGGACTGCATTACTCCAGGGTACCAAACGTATGAAACAAAATCGGATTACATGTGTAATTAACCATTCCACCTTGAATTTTAAAATCAGGAATATCATTAATAAGAACTGGAGAATTCTAAACTGCGATGACAATACCCCCCCTTTACCACGTCCGTTGGTGGCCTACAGAAGAAATAGAAACCTTAGGGACATGCTAGTGCATACTAGACAAAACAAAAGTGTCCCCTCACAAAACCTGCGTTCTATTACTGGCTTACCGGCTGTCCTAGGTAATCACAGATGTGGCTCATGCCACGCATGTGACTCAGCAATTACATCTGAAACCATCAAATATAATGACAGAGAGATTAAACTGCGACACTTGACCAACTGTCGAAGTAGCAACATTGTCTACATTCTGTTCTGCAGCTGCGGCTTGGCCTATGTGGGTGAAACGGGTCGCGAATTTCGCGTCCGTTTTAGTGAACACAAGTCTGCCATCAAGACTAAAAAATTGCTGGCACCTTTAGTCCAACATTGTTTAGACAACAACCATTCTGAGCAGGATATCAAATGGTCAATATTAGAAAAAGTGATACCTAAACTAGGCCAGCCCAATGAAGTTACCCGCAAGAAACGAGAAACTTTTTGGATATATAATCTTGACAGTGTTAAACAAGGACTGAATGAGGAAATCTCCTGGTACGTTACAAAATAAACATATGTGAATCTTACCCCTACCCAGAATCTATATCTTAGTTTTTAGTCCTGAGTAACCATCTTTTGATCACACATTGCAACTTTGGTCTTTCCTCTCATCTCCCGGGACTTTGTTTAATTGTATCCATAATGGTGTTGCTGTGCTATGTCAATATGAACATATATATTTACTTTTCATTTATTGACACTTTATTATTGTGACCGGCTCCACTAATCTGACTGGATTCCCTTATGTAATGTTTTGAATCTTGCTACTTCCTATTAAGTGATGATGTCCATTATGTATATTATCGGTCCATTTCACGCGATTTATTTTCTTCTTTATCTATAGTCTCTCCCGTTAGTTGTATTGGGTTTCATGTATATGCCCCTATTTACTGACTAGCGCATCCTTTGGTGTTCAGTTAGAGCCAATATTACGGCGACACATCGGGAAATTGGCCAAAAAATCTTAGTCTACCTTTTGTGTTTACTCTACACCGACGCGAGTAAACGAGAGTCCATCCTCTATGTCAACTTTGAATGGCCATTCGTAACTCTCGTGATAACACGACCTCTATCGCGTTACTTGCGATCCGAAGGGCGGGATTATAAACCAGGCACTAAACGTAGGATGCTGCCGGTTGCCGATTGTAAAGGAAGATGAAAGCAGACTCCGTGATTCAAGACGTTCGGGTATGTACTTATCTGGGACTTTGTTGAATTATATGTTCTCAGAGGTCCATTGCACCGGTTTAATCTCTTGTCGTGAACACCCCGCCATAATCTCGTAAAACTAGCGTCTTCATACAACTCTGCATTTACCGATTTGTCTCCGTTCTCCTATACATCTTATATTTTTCTTATATTTTAGATGTATGCAGTATAATGAATGGCGCTATAATCGCAACTAAAGAAAAGATATACTCCCTGATACTGCTTCAGGAATAATAGACTCTTTGATACCGCTTCAGGAATAATAGACGTAAGATCGAAATTTTCTTTGTATTGATTCAAACAACTGGATTCGCCGAAGCATAAATATCTGACAGCTTGCATCCTTTTCTTACTCTCTTAGACTGCAAATTGTCGAGATCTCGAAGTTTCAATTTTTTACGCTACCTGTGCCGCACCGCTGAGGGCAGTATCAATCACTAAAAGGTATATCTTTGAGCGTTATGCACCTTAGGAAGATTGTTCTCATCTCAATACTGTGCTAGAAATAGAATATGACATCTGGGTACGTTTATTTTGTAGCCAATTCGATTTACTGGAGAACAGAAAATCAACTTTTAACAGATTGGAGTAATCGCACTGTGTCTTGTATTGCAAACTGGTAAGATTAATCACGAATAGATATATGTATGCTGAGCACATTGGGTTGTGAAATATAGAGTAAGGGTCATTGTATCTTACATGCAGGTGCAATGTATCCTGTCCTAACATCTTTAACCTGGTAGGAAAAGAGTACCAAAGAAACAGAAACCTCATTGTTTTTTATCGTAAGTAGAACCATGTCCTTGTTAAAATGAAAGTGCCTCTTATGTCTCAACTTAACATAAAGGGAGTTTAAGAAAATAACACGAGTTTAGGTCATCTCTCGTTTTGATACAACTTTTGTCTTAAATGTACATTATGACTCAACAAATATCAGAGAGCATACGTTTTCGTGCATATGTTTTTTCTTTCTACTATTGGTCATGTGAGGAGCGGCCATGCTAAGTCCAAACAATGTTTTTTCGCTGTGTTGTTGTTTTTAAATTGCCATGAGAAGTGTTGGTGACAGACTTTTCTCTTTTCTGTAAAAAACCTGATATCCTTGAATCACAAGAGAAAAAAAGGTCCTGAGGAAGGTGGTTTACCCACCGAAACGCGCGTCGACCGATCATGTGCAGGGGTCTCGAATCCATCCTGAGACCCTAGTATTGACATTGTTTGATCTTGTCAATTAACACTCAGTTTTTTTCCCCCCTTTTTTCCTTTTGGTAGTGTGGGTTGATTGTGGTATGTATGTGTGTATGCTAGTGAATTGAGTTGAGTGCTTGATATCAGGTGGTTTTCTTAAAAATTAATTGTATATTATAATTTTGTATATATTTTCAATAATTGGTGTGTTAAAAATTGTATTGGTTCTTAAAAACAAAAAATATTCACTTGAGAAATGTATTTATAATGAATTATACTTTTTCTACAAAAAAAAGAAATGAAGAACTATATTAAATGAAAATAAAAACTATGATGAAGTAAACACTGTCATATAATTCTGTCACCTTGTTTAAATAATTTTATGTATAGTGCTAAGTGAAATTCATGACCATTGAAGGAACAAACCTTCTAGAACGAATTTTCTCTTTCCCCTCGGTTCCTTGGTCACAACTTATTATTTGAGGGGGTCCCATCCTTCATGCTGTAGAATCCCAGGGAGAAACAAGCTTTTAAAACCAGGGCTAGTAGGGGTCCCCATAGTAATGAATCGGATTTAAATAAGTCCACTGGTATATTGTCGGGGCCTGGGGCTTTTCCCCCCTTACTTTCATTAATGGCCAAGATAACATCCTGGGTGTCAAAGTCAATTTCAATAGGAAGATGGTTTGGAGGATTTAAACATATACCCACCTCATTTTGGGGGTCCACCTGATTACTATAAAGGCCAAAAAAGTGGGACACCCATTTATCCTCCCCTATTTCTATTTCGATACTAGGCAGGTTACCTGGGGCAAGGATAGGGGCATTCACTGCCTTCCAGAAACCTTTCGTATCTTTCAAGGCTGATGCTCATTTTAGATCTTGTAATAGTTCCGACTTAATGATCTCCTTGCGTTCCTTAAGAAGAGACGTCTTATAGGCTAGTCTTGCCCTTTATATAACTGCTCGATCTTTTATGGACTTGTCTAAGGTGGTTATCAAGGCTGTATGGGTTTGAGAACATTTCAAATCAAACCGACCACTTCTCTTATCAGCCCCTTTCTTACTTTTTGCCCATAGTCTGTTTTGTATAGTCGGAGTTATTTTCCCAAGCGAACTAAGAATATCTGTTTTATTTGTATTTTCATCGAGGCAGGCTATAAAATCAACTTTGCAGATGTTCAGAAGATGCTTACAAAGTTCAAGTTGATTTCCACCCGCCCATTTGACTGTGTAACCATTTCGTCTATCGATAGCAATATCTCCTGCCAAGTGAGTTACCGATGTCTTACTTGTTAATACTTTGGCAGGGAGTTTTAAAAGGACACTGATCGGATAATGATCGCTAAAAGCAACAGTATGTACTTTAAAATTGTGTATTTTGTCCACATATCTGTTTGATACCAATATATGGTCTATGGCTGAAAACAAGCCACGCCCATTAAAGGTACTATTAAAAGGGGTTGGGGGTAAACAGACACTGTTTGCAAATCCCAAGTCCATAGAATATTTTAACAAATTAAATAAATCTCCAGGAGCGGTATGCAGAAAATGGGACGAATCATTTGCATCATCTGGATCTACACCACAAACATCTCCCACGATATATGGACAGGGTCCACAATTAAAAACCCCGCCCCAGATTATACAGTAGTCTTTACCAGAACTTCTTTTGGTCTTGTCCAAATCTCTCTGCAAATGCATCAAGATTTGTCCGGTGTCCGCAATTGGTATATTGTTATAAAAATTTGACATGACTAAATAATACTTATTATCTAAGTTGATTTTTCAGACCTGATAATAGGTTTTAGACTTTATGAGATCTCTCTTGTGAGCATTTAACCTATAGGACACATAAATGCAAAGGCCGTCCTTATTCCTTCCCTTACTTGATGGCAGCGCTGGACTGGAAAATGTCTTAAAACCATTAATATGTAAGATGTTATCAGACCAAGTTTTTTGAATACATATAATGTCAAAATTATAGATGAACTCCAGCCAGGCAGGGTTAGACAGTTTACTTTGAGGCCTGCCACATTCCAGAACAAGATCTCTATTTCTTTCAGTCTAGGGCCAGACTGTGATGTGCAGTCAAAGGGGACAGAAACTACATTGGGGCCGCCAGAGCTATTTAGTGTTTCACTATAAGAAATGCTGACCTTCGATTGGGTTATTTTACTCTGGGTTTTACAATTATTACAATTATTGGTGGCATTTATTTCCCTAATGTCAGATTGTTCAGTATTTACAAATAAGGCTGTGTGTTGCGAGGATGTTCCTTTTGATTGGCATTGTATTTTTTTGCTAATACTGTTACTGAGTCAATCGTTGTCTTCCAAAGAAGAAAGGGCCTCAAATCTCCTGGTCAAGGGTAAACTGAATTGGGTATGATGCATGTTGTTCACGTAGTGGGCTGGGGGCTGAATCTCAAGTCCTGCACATTGGAGGTCGTTAGTAGGGGGATAAAAGTAACCCAATGGAAGTACATTTATACCATAATTGTTCACATGGAGGGAGCCCTGTCGGCGCAAAATTTCTTGTCTTAAAACTAGGTGATCTAAAGGTGAGAACTATACAGTCACCCGGGAGCCTCTTATCACGGTTCCCCACCCATCCCACTCTCCTTGCCATTTTAAATTCCCTAAATAGGGCATCCGTTAGACCAATTTTAGACCCAAGCAAACCTAGAGACTTATTGCATAAAGTCTCCCAGGATCCAATTAAATTGGACGTGGATTGTGGTACATTTGCCAGTATTATTGTATATGGTGTAGCTTCTGGAGGCAAATTCAAGGTCAGGCCTTCTTCACTTACCCTATCCCTTTCCCTATATGTGATCTCTGGGTTGGGCAATCTTTGATTACTAACGGGTGCTATATTAGATGTCACTTTGTTATGATCTAAATTAAGATGGTTCATATGTCCAACACACCTCCCAGATTGTATGGCTGGTTGTGAGATATCCGCCATATGTGGGTTGGCTATATTTTCACCGTTTGATGCACTCGCTAAGCACCCTAGATGACTGGATGGTATGTTGTTTGTGCCTACACCCTGTATTTTACTCAACAGATCCTTGATCGACAGAGTCGTTGCCAACAATTTTTCTAATGTGGCCGAGACCACTGATGGAGGTTGATGGTGTAGGGCATTGCCAGAGTTCTGCCCCTCACTGGGCACCGAAGAGTTCACAGTAGTAATACGTGACTCCGTGCGCCCAGACAAATCAGTCAATTCATCTTCAAGAAGCTTTAAACGGCCGTCCAATGACGCAAAATGTTTGTCTATGGATTCCCTGATCCGACCAAGGGCAGTGTCCAGTACAGTCATATCGGTGGCAGTAATGACTGTGCCATCCTCCTTGGGTCAAGAATGTATAGACAATGAAACATCAATGGTCTGACTACCTACTGAGCAACTCTTTACCTCCGTATTAGTCTGTGAGTGGCACTGGGACTCTTTTTGGAGTTTTTGTTTTGACAGACCCATACCCTTCTTACGGTTCACAGTTGCCTTTGCCTTCGGCTTAGCCTTTATGCCCCCACTAGAAAAATTGCAAGTCCGAGTTCTAGAGGCTATGCTTGGTCCGTTAGAGGTATCCATTTGTAGTTCTAGCGGCTCGTCGTGTACAAGGGCCAACAATTCCAAAGCCACCAGTGCTGTCCCCAAGTTATAAGGTGATGAGCAGGATTGAATTGAATTTTGAGAGATACCTGCCGGATTATGTAATCCTAATGAGGTTCACCTTGGGTGCGATGAAGGGTCCAGAGACAACCTCCTCTCTGTTAGTTCTATCTCGTGGGATAGAAAGGATTCTGCCCTCGTTATAAATGCATCCAAAGTCCCCTTGACCCCCTTTCTATTTGTCATTGCAGAATGACTCATTTTTGTGCATCAAAAAGTCACTCCCCCACGACGTTGAGTATCAATCTCGCTTCACACGGATCAATAACGCAAGAAGGTGTAATTAAAATCTGTACCTGGGATTTGTTATAAAGTTCTTATAAAGATGGTATGATGTAGGACCACTTGTTAGAGGGGAGGCCCAGCCCAAGCCTCCTCCGGTCTTCGGCTTCGGCTTCACTTCGCCCGCTCGGTGCTCAGTACCGCTTAAGTACGCCTCCCCTTCCTCTTAGCACTTCCAGGCGCTTGGCCTTCTGGGGAATATAGTCCTGCAATGAGGCACAAGGTGCAGCAAATCTGGCTGGAATGGCACCCACAGCGTGCAAAGCGGAGAAACTGCTCCTGAGGCAAAGATGTGAGGATTGATCAGCAGCGTTCAGAATAGAGCCTCAAACTCAGAAGCTCGGTCCCTGCATCAATGCACTCAAGCGCGCTTTCAAGTAAGCTGCACAGCACCCCGGTAATCAGCAGACAGGCAGGTAGGTAAAGACTCTGAGAGACTGCCGAGAGGAGCGGCACTGCTATAAGCACGATGGCCACGCCTCTCCCTCACTCGAGGTAGCTGTGATATGGAATGGTGCTCTCTGGGGGTTGCAGTCCTCCCCAGAGTGAAGATGGAGGTGCGGGCAGGGCAAACAATGCAGACAGAGCAGCGTATCCCCTGGGACCCTCGTCCCACCAGAGGAGATTCCAAAGGCAATAGTTGGCGTTTCCTAGCCGGTAATCAGCAGACAGACAGGCAGGTAAAGGCTCCAGGAGACCGCTGTAACCCGGTCTCAGCAGCAGCACCCGGCCGCACTTGGCTGCACTTGGCTCCGCTTCCCACCGGCTCCGCTTACCACCACCGGCTGCCCGGGGAAACCAGCGTTTGAGGCCCTATCAAGTTTAGCCAAGAACAAAACGATGCATTTTCTTCGGGGTTTCCGTCGGCACTAACCTCGGTGCACCATCAGCACCAGTGTGTTTACAAACATCCGCAGCAGAATTTTACTATTAATTGTGCAGAGGGGAGTTAATTGCAAAGAAAATGAGGTAAGACAGGAGCAGCGTATACACCATTATTGCTTTCATGACCGGAGCTGCAGCGTCGGCTTACTTGAGGCCTCCTACGGCAGAGCTGCCCCGGGAGTGGTTGAGGCACATTGAGGAGGCTGGAGAAGGAGCAGCATGGCAGCACTCCACACGCTGAACGCGAGGCATGCTTTCTCAGTTAGTCACACTCAACTACCTGGTATTATCAGATCATAACATCAGACAGGAGACAACAAGTCACAGTTGGGCAGATTTAGAACAGCATCCAAGAAAGTGTTTGCATCACCTGATGTTTTTTCATTTTATGTATGACTTTTATGGTTTTCTTATATAAAACCGAATGAAGTTTGTTGATAATAATCACTAGGGGTTTCCTTTACAGGGTAGCATAGTATTCCTCACAATAACTCCAGGAGTCACAGTCGACGCAATGTACATGCGTTGTTCCCCTACTCCAACTTTACATATACCCCCAATCACCTACCCAAAACTCTCTCTGCTGATGCCAAAGTGGTCCTCCGTCATCCCGCAGACCATCTTTTTGGCCCCTTTGAAAGTGCCCATACAATAAAAATGCTGCAGTTGTAAATACATATCAACTACCATTTGTTGTGTTTGAAACATTTTATTGAATAATAAAACCTAATAAACATAAGCTGGTTATTAAAGCAAAACAAAGCATCAGTTGCTAAACACATAATTGACAAAAGTTGTACATAAAAATCAACATACTGTAACACAGCAAAGTTATGTAGAGCACAATTCTTAATTTCGGGCAATCTTTAAATTTCAACAATAGAAACGTTCATAAAGAACAGGAAAGGAAAGAAGTTGGGATACAGTGATTTCATTAATGTAATGCTTCCTACATATAGAAAAACAAATACTAATTATTTTCCTAAATCAATAAAGTCAGCACATTAAAATACTAAGAGAAATATATTGAACAATGAACATTTCATAAGTAATTAGAATTCAATTTGAATATTTTAACCTCCTCAGCATTCTTTGTTTCATGATTACAACCTGAATGCTTTCTGGAAAGGAACCGCCTCATGGGGTTCAAAATCACATCTTTTCCAACAACAGGATTCAAATGATAAACTTGAATTTCAATTCAATTTATTGATTTAGGCCTGTTGGAGATCAACAATTTTAAATATATACAACATCCATACACTTTTGCGAAATTGCCACCTAAACTTTAATTCAACCGACCTTCTAATTAAACACTTCCCATTCCAGCAAGCATCACAGGACCACTTGTTGTTATCTTCCTAATTAGTGATAATGTTTCGGCTGGCAACAACAATAATTATGTTTTGAATTTTACCTCAGAAAGCAAAAACATGCCATTTCTGAATCATGGTGCACAATAAAATATAGGAACAGAAGGGCATCTTTTGGTATAGCATTCATTAAGGTTTGACCAGGCTTGAAACTAGAATTCCTGAACTTTTGGAAATTTAAATGCCATAATTTAAAAGAGTTCAAACAGACCCTGCACGAACTCCGCAAAATATAGAAGATGCCTGAATTGTACTTAGAGAAAATGTACTGATAAGTAATCTATTGATGTAAAATACAGTGGTCAGGCAATGCTTGTGGATCTAATCTATTCAGATTTTAACTCCATAGTTTGTTCAATAAATTGGCTGAGCATAATACTTGAAGGTCCATCTCTCAGATCAGTTCTAGTACAGTTTTAGTTGCGATAGCACTAATAGAGATCATTGATAAATAGACTTTAAAAGCCATGGGTGGAATTGATCCTTGGTCTGAATCTAGATTATTGTCTGCAATTGAAACCAGTACAAACAGATCAAATCTAAAAGCATTGAATATGTTTATTATAGTGGTTTAGAGTAAACCCAGAAGACACACATTGTTCCTGAAACTCAGAAAATGTATCTAAAGATTATGATTACATCCTATTTTATGTCCAGAGACTGCTTTAGCCGCTTTTCTCTTTAAGTGACAACATTTGCAAATATATTTAACAAAACATTAAAGCAGGATGTCAGAAATTCTGTCTTTAAGTATTGTGTAAGTTATGTGTGGTGGTTTTTATTTGATCTGAAGCAACACTAACCCTAAATAGGTACGTACACCTTTTATCATTCAACCAACATTACTAGCAAACTTAATTTGGATAGAATTGAGAAAAATGGCCTCATGTACCAAGGGTTTTATTGTTAAAAAAATCCACTGGTTCGGTAATTCACAGAGTTTGCAAATGCTAAACCCCTTTTTGAAATGTACTAAGCCCATTTAACAATTCAGAAATTGGAAGGGGAATGCTAATAGTTTCCCTTCTGAATATTTAATACATCCTTAAGGTATGTATTAAGCTTTGAAACCATATGTGCGCTGAAAAACAGTAACAGGAGGTAGTAACCCAAGGGGACATTTGTGAATCTGAAAGTAAAATGGGGTGCATTAAAAATGCCTTTATTTAAAAGCAATTGCAGACACAGTAGTGTGCTGAGTCTACAAGCAACCACTTTTTACCAAATTGATTATTAGTACATGAACCTCAGGGGGGCGTGGCTAAGCACGCAATGGCGACGGACGCTCTTGGGTAGAGCTCCGTGATCAGCTCCCCTTCCCCGAGCCGATTCTCTGTTCCATTCCATCGTGGCCACCTGAAACTGCGAGCGGACCCCCCCGGAGCCCATCGCGGCAATCTGGCGGACTTTTGTCATCGGACACCGACGGGGCCAACCCCGGCCATTCCTGCCGCCCTCCTGCGGGGCTGGGCGCCACCTGACCGGCGGAGCGGTTAGGGGAGTCCGAGGCTTGGGCCCAGCACACAGGCCCCAACGGACCGACTCCACTGCACTGCCTGAGACCCGCGGACCGCCCACCGCCTCGCCGGGAGCACACATCGGTGGTCCGGAGGCCGCCCCACATAGCTGCGGAACACCAGTGACGGGCCCGGACGAAGAGGGGATCAGGCGCCCCCCACCCGCATCGCGGCCTCCACGCGCCTGCTGCCCCGGACGGAGGTGAGGCATCACCGGGTCCCCCCTTGACGCACCCGAAGCAGCCGGAAGTCGGGGATCGACCCGAGTGAGGCACGGGAGGTGGCGGGAGCCCCCGATGGACAGAGGCCCTCCCCCGGGAAGCCGCACTGCAGCCGGAGCAACCCGGTGAGCCCACCACACCCCAACGGACGCAGAGGGGTCAGCGTGCAGCGGCCGCCCCTAAGCCTGACGCCAAGGGCCTGCACCCCCGGCCTGGGAGCCACGCCACTGCCGGGGACGGAACGACCGCCCCCCCCCTTGCACCGGGGGCACACGGAGAGGCACTCCGCGCTGGACCTGCCTGTGGGCCCCCTCCCACGGAGGTGGAGGCTGCCCGGGGGATAGTGAGACACACGTGGCGGGAAGATCCGGCCTAGACAGAGACGCCCAGACCCCCCTGGGCACACGCACCGCGCACGCCTCGTCGGCCTCAGCTACACCCGGATCGGCGAGGCGAAGCCATGGGGCGGTAGGGAGAAGAACCGCCTGACAGACCCCCCCCCCGGGCGCAACAGCGACAGCCCCAATCACAGCGACAGCTACCGGCCACCAAGCCCCCCACCCGGGAGGGGAGTGATTCCGGGGGCACCACCGGAGCAGCACAGGCGACGACTCTGCCGGACGGGCCCCCCTGCACATGTCCGGGGGAGTGCGGACCCGCACCGGGAAAGGGGAAGACAGACAAACTGCTGAACAAAATGGCCGCCGTACAACTGGCCACGAGGCTGGACAGCGTGCTGGCAGCTGTGGAACGCATGGAACAGTCACTCCAGCAAACCAGAACCTCCTTGGAGTCCAAAATTGATGGTGTCGCTGTGGACCTGACCCTCCTACGAGATGACCACAGGAAATTATCCGACCGGACCAAGACCCTGGAAGGCGCAGTGAAGGAGATTGAACCCAAGGTCACCCAGACGGACAGGCAGGTGCAAGATCTCCTGAACAGAGTGGAGTTCCTGGAGGACAGGGCCGAGGACGCGGAAGGGAGGGCGAGACGCAACAACATCAGACTCGTGGGGGTCCCTGAAAAATGGGAAGGGAACCACCCAGCGCAACATGTGGAAGAATGGCTTCGGACCCTGTTACCCGAAGGCTCGCTATCACCCCATTTCGTTGTGGAGCGTGCACACCGCGTGCCGACGAGGCCCCATACCACCGGCGCTAACCCGAGACCACTGCTCTTCAGGATACTGAATTATAGGGACAGGGACACGGTGCTGCGGGAAGCAAGACGGCTGGGCGAAATACGCATAGACAATGCGACAATCATGTTCTTTCCTGATTACACCATCCAGGTGCAACGCCAGAGGCATGACTTCATGGAAGTGAAGCGGAGACTACGCACCGCGGGCCTCAAGTACTCCCTACTCTTCCCTGCAAAACTGAGAGTGGTGGCGGGGGACAACACCTACTTCTTCGGGACCCCTGAGGAGGCCAGTGAGTGGTTGGACGGGGGCACGGACACAGCACCCAAACACTCGCGTGGAGGCGAGACAAGGTCCAGGCCACGCGGGCCGCGGCGCCGCCGCAGGCACAGAACTCACCAGTCCCAGCGAACGGAGGAGGGGTCGCGGCACTCTCCCCCGCTGGACCAGATACTCCAGGAACAACGCGATGCACTCCGGAGGGTTTCCCAGCTGAGCAACCCGCCCTCCCAAGAGGCGACCCTGGAGGACGGCCAGCAGACAGTGCCCAGCGATGACGATGAGGCCATATATGGGATCCCGAACTCTCAGATCTCAGTGGACCTGCCTGTCGTCACGCCGCAAACCTCTGACCTGATTCACTGATTCCGCAGGAGAGGTTTGCAAAGGGTTTGACATGGCGGGGGGGGCGGCAGAGGCCTACTGGACGATGAAACGCAGCTGACGCCCGCCACTGCTGGGGGTGTCTTCCTCCCCCCCCTGCCTGCCGATCGAACAGTGGACATCTGGAACTGTGAGTAATACCCCTGCGGCACTGGGGGTCGACGGGGTGGGGGGTGGCGGGGTTGTCTTACAGCGTGCGGCCAACCTTGGTCACCTCCATGTGCAGGCCCGGGCGGGAGGGGACTCCTCCAGATAGGGGCCCACGGCCCACATTGCATGACACTTTGCCCCCCACCTGCAGTGACCCACACAGGCGGGGCCCCCCGCGAGTAGAGCAACTCCGAGCACCGGAGCGCAGATGGTGGCCACCAGCACCCTGTATTGTAAGGCTCGGGGATGGGACTTGATTTCCCTAACTGACTACACATCCTCCTTGCCGAGACTGTGCTTAGTGCACGTTGCCCTTTAGACAAGTAAGGTTGTTCCTCTCACTTGAGAGCATGGACGGTGGCCCGTTTTGCCACTGCCCTTTTGGTATTTTAGTGGGGTTCACCCGCTGTTGGTTATTGTTATTCATTGTTTTTCCCGCCCTAATGTCTTCCCGAACGTTGCTGAGTGTACTGTGGGGGGTGGATACGAGAGAGCTGGGGGAACCGATGTGAGAGCACTTGGTGGAGCTGCTGTTAGTAGAAATGTTGGGGAGGAGTGTATACTGCCAGAATGACTACGATAAAGCTGTGTACCTGGAACATTAGAGGCATGCACACACCTGCGCGTAGGTATCAAATATACTCCTACCTGAAAAGACAACAAGTGCAGGTTGCACTCCTGCAGGAAACACACCTGTGTGGGGCGGAGGTGGCTGCGCTGCGACGACGATGGAGGGGACAATTGTATGCCACTGAGTCCTCCTCGTTTGCCCGCGGGGCGCTATTGTGGGTGAAGCCGGGCACTCCCTTCACAATGTCAGAAGTTTACACAGACCCGGAGGGGAGGTATGTCCTGGTAAAGGGCCGCATGGACGGGCAACCGGTAGTTCTGGCGTCCATTTACGCTCTGAACACGGACCAGGGGAACTTCCTGGCACGCGTTTCGGAGAAACTGGCGCCCTGGCACGGCGTCCCGTGGATACTGGGGGGCGACTACAACACGGTACTGGACCCTGTGATGGACCGCTCGGTCCCGCCCAGGCCGGAAGCAACATCCCTGGGGGCTAAGAGGGCACTCACACAGTGGGCGACACAGTGGGACCTGAAAGACGCATGGCGCGCGCACAATCCCGACGCTAGGGTGTACTCTTATTTCTCAGGGGCGCACGCGCTGCACGTCCGACTTGACAGATACATGGTGTCGACGGAAATGTTGCCGCACATTACTGACTCTCAATACCTAGGCCGGACACACTCGGACCACAACCCCCACACCCTGCACATGGCTTGGGAACGCCCGCACCCACCCATTCCTACATCGCGACCGCAACCTGCTTTGCTCTTAGACGCCCCCTTTAGGGACTCCCTGCAGGCCTGCGTAGCACAGTACTTTACTGACAACTCGGACACAGCGTCCTCCCCGAGGGTGGAATGGGACGCCTTCAAGGTGGTGATTCGGGGACACTGCCTGAGCGCTCAGGGAAGCATACAGAAGACGTTGGAGGCGGAACTGCGCAGGGTAGAAGCGGACTTACTCCGCTGGGAGCAAGAGGCGGTGGGCGGCACGGGAGACCGGCTGAGGGAGGCCCGAGCGGAACATGAGGCACTGCTGGAAAGACTGCGGCACGTTAACTTCGCGGCCCACTCGGCGCGAGTGCACCAATACGGTGACAAACCCGGGAGACTGCTGGCCTGGCTGGTCAGGCAGGAGACCCGCACGGAGCCAGTATCCGCCATCCGTACGGCTGAGGGAGAGATAGTGTACACCCAAAGCAAGATACACCAAGCGTTTGTGGGGCACTACCAGACCCTATACAAATCACAACTGAGGGTCTCCGCGGCCTACATTGCGGATTACCTTGTAGACATCCCACTGCCCTCCCTCACGGACGCACAACAAGACGCTCTAGGGGCACCATTCACCCCGGAAGAAATGCGCGAAGCCATTTTCGCACTGTCCAATGGCAAGTCCCCTGGCCCGGATGGCCTACCCGCCGAATTCTTTAAGGCATGTTCGGACACGCTGGTCCCGGAGATGCTCAAACTGTACACCAATGCAATTGAGGACTCGGCGCTCCCAGACTCGCTCAACGAGGCAAACCTGGTCTCACTACTGAAGCCAGGCAGGGATGGTACGTGCATGGGGTCCTACAGGCCGTTAGCCATGCTGAACACCGACTATAAAATCTTCACCTCCCTCTTGGCACAACGCTTGGCCCTGGAAGTCCAGACCCTGGTGCATGCGGATCAGAATGGCTTCATGCCGGCGAGGAGCACCTCCCGCAACCTGCGCCGCCTCTTCCGGGTTCAGGAAGCGGCCACGACGCATTGGCCGAGGTCGGGGTGTCTAGTCTTGGACCTAGAGAAGGCCTTTGACTCTGTGGAGTGGCCGTATCTGGGGGCGGTACTGGATAGATTCGGAGTAGGTGACGCCTTAGCAGACATGGTCGGACTACCCTACCAGAGGCCCAGTGTCCGAGTGCGGACGGGCGGGCTGCTATCGGAAAGGGTTAGGGTGCGCAGAGGCACCCGACAGGGCTGCCCCCTGTCGCCCCTCCTTTTCTCTCTGGCCATTGAACCCCTGGCGGCTCTACTGCGGGACAAAGGAGCGGAATGGGGGATCCCGCTGGCCGATGGAGTGCATACGGTCTCGCTCTACGCAGACGATCTGCTGCTCTATGTGCGAGACCTTACCGCGGTGTCCGCCGAGCTGTCGGACACTTTCCGGACCTTCGAGGAGGTGTCGGGCCTCAGGGTCAACTGGACCAAGTCCGGAGTATACTCGTTCAGCCAGGACCTGGGGGAGTGCGATGTGCGCCTTGGAGGAGCTCGGCTCGCATGGTACCCAACCACGTTCAAATACCTTGGACTACACATCTACAGGGACCGGCAGGACATACTGGAGGGTAATCTGGTGCGCGCTGTCTCCTCATTGCGGGCCCAGGTGTCCTTCTGGAAGACTTTGCCACTGAACGTGCCAAGCCGAATTGCGCTATCTAAAATGATAGTGCTTCCCAGGCTACTCTACCACTTTGCGAATATCCCACTGTACGTCCCCTCACGGATCTTCCGCGACCTGGAACAAATGCTTCGCGGCTTGATCTGGAACAAGGGGCGCCCACGCGTGGCCCTGGCTAAGCTATACTCCCCGACTGCGGAGGGAGGGCTGGCAGTTCCCAACATGGAGCTATACTACCTAGCCGCACAGCTACAATGGGTGATGTACTGGCTTAGTGGCACACATCTTGATGACACGGCCACCGCAACCTACCAATGGACTCACCCACAGGAGTGCGCCCTGTTTCACCCATTGACCAAGGGACCCCGCCCTCTACCCCTACATATGGCTGTGGCCCGCAAATGCTTTGTCCGTAGCCTGAAACTGACGCAGACTGTTAGGCCGTATGCCCCTGCCCTCCCCTTGATGGGCACCCCCCGGAGAAGCGGGATGGTGACGCCACGCAACCTGGAACACTGGACTGCAGCCGGAGTGGAGACCATGGGCGACCTGTATGCAGATGGGGCCCTACTTCCATTTGCGGAACTGTCAGAGGGCACGGGCCTGCCGGCAGGGCAATTCTTGCTCCACGCGTCGGTGATGCGGGCATTTACTGACTCCTGGGGGGACATCCAGGAGGAACCACCGATGCATTATCTAATGCAATACCTGCATGTCATGGGCAGAGGCTCACACATTACACACTGGTTGGCGCAGGCGCTTCTCATTCACACGCAAAAACCCACACAGCAGATCAGGGACAAATGGGCAGCCCACCGTGGGAGGGACTGGACAGATAAGGAGTGGAACCTGGTTCTGGCCAGCCCTGTGAATGTCCCCCGCAACTCCCGCTTCCGCATCATCCAGTTGTACATATTACACCAGGCGTACTTAACACCAGATAGAATAAATAAATACTTTGCGATCAACACTGCCGCTTGTCCCAGATGCGACCTGCTAGGCGCGGACATCCTACATATGCTCTGGCACTGCCCATCTCTGACTACATACTGGGGGGAGGTGACATCACTCCTAACTCACAGCACAGGCCCGGGGTTACCTGACACGTGGGAGGCATGCGTTCTTGGGTTGTATAAAAGGACCAAATTGAACAAAACGCAAGCCCGGTTCTGGGATCTGGGCCTCATCACGGTCAAGCGGCTGCTCACTAGGCACTGGAAGAGACGGGAGCCACCTACCCCAGCACACTGGTTTGCGTCCTTCACTAACTGGGTCAGAGCAGAGGGTACGGCACTACACCGGGAGGAGATAGCGGGTTTGAGGCAGTTCCCGATCGCACAGCTCTGGGATGACATCCTGGGGGCCCTGCAGGGGGAGGGCGCGGTCAGAGGGCTCGCGTAGAGAAAGCGGTGATGAGCAGGCGCCACAGGGGCGACGGCTCAATAGGCGGCGCCACGCATCGCGTCCCCCCCCCCCAGACATGGACACCGACCCTCAAGCGAGCACGCCACAGACACGATCGGCCACCCACACGAGGACTCTCAAGCAGACGCCACCACGCAATTTGCCCCCAGCTCCAAGCCATTGAAACCGCTCCCGCAAGTGCACTCCACCCCCCCCCCCCACCCTTTCCCCTTATATGTTCACATGTTCATAGTATCGGACTCCTGATTCCCAGCTGTAGCCACAACACCCTTCCGCGTCACGGTGGAAGGACGCCATTAGCCGCGCCCCCGACAGCAAGTCCAGGCGCGGGCGACATTTGCCACAACAATAGCTGGGTTACTCCACTTGTCTGCCACACACGCCGCTAGCCCGGCCGGCGACCGGCGAGGCGCCACGGCCCACAGGAGCTGTCCCTCATCGAGTCCGCGATTATTTGCGCATGCGCACCACTGACCCCCCAATACACCGTAGCATCATCAATGTACACTGTACTGTCTAGAGGGGTCTTCTCTTGGCACCATGCAAGCAGGACAGGCACGACGCGGCGCAGCCGCGAAAGGAACAATGGGACACGCCGATACGAACTGTTCTGTTTTCGTTTGCTGAATTCATGGTTTAATTATAGAAAAATTGTAAAATAAGACGTCACTTATGGAACTGTTTATTTGACGAACGAAAGTGATGTGAATGCAATACCTGAAGTCTAGAATGCCAGAGACAAGTGGGGCGTAGCAGCATACCATCCCCTGCAGACCTTCGCCCTTGCGATCTACCGCTTTCTTGCAGCCGGCCCGCTGGGTTGTAGGCTTTGCTATATGTACTGCACTTTTGAACACTAATAAACGTCTTACCAAAAAAAATAAAATAATAATAATTAGTACATGAACCTCAGTATTTCCTATATTGCCGAAATGTAGTCTGTAATATTTTTGTAATGTGGTGTAAATATTTGTTCCTGTTATTTCCCATTTCAATATTGTCATGAAATGTAACTATTTTTTTGTCAAACATATTGAAGTATCTTTTTAAAAAAAATCTGTTTTATTGTCTAAATCAGGAGTAGAACATATGTCCAGATGTACACAGCATTAAGCCCACAACCCATTTAGGGCTGGCCGTGTTGCTTTCAAGTGTTTCCCAGCATAGAAAAAGGCATTAATAAACTAGTTGGAACACAGCATGTGGCCTACAACCCATGTTAGGCCGGCCGCGTGATCTAGTACATATAACAATATTAGCGTGTTGTGAGAAGTCTCAGGACCTGTTTAAAACCAATAACATTGAGAACACGGGCTAGAGGCCCATATAAAGTGGATAGCGGTAGATGGACAGAAAAGGGTCGGAAAAAGAGATAGTAGAAAGGAGAGGTATACAGCAACGTCGGCGGTTGGGTGGACGGACGGGATTAGGTGTGTGACGGTGTCAGGTGTGGAGAATGAAGGCCTTAATGCTTATTGAAGGGATTGGTGTGCACAACTGTTCTAATTATGTGAGAAGCCTGTTAGGATCTGGCGGGAGTATAGCATCCTCAAAGAGTCGCAGCTCTCTAAGCTTGGAGGGTAAATAACGTGCATGTTCTATTTTACAGAGGTATTTAACTAAGGGTCGCCAAACAGTGGTGAAGCGGGTGTCTCGTGATTGCAGTCACGCTGTAAAAAGTTCCATAGTTATTACATACCACAAGCACACGAACCAAGCGACAATTGGGGGAGTCTCCGCTTTTTTCCAATATAGTGCTATAAGTTGTTTAGCCGCCCCAAGCATGTGAAGTGCTATAGTCCAATAGCTGTGAGTGAGTGATTTTAGGTTATCAGGTTTAAGGCCCAAAAGGATCGTATTTGTGGACTCAGGCAGGGGGTAGCACAGTACCTCCGTAATATGACTAAGGACTTCCTTCCAGAGCAGGGTCAGGAGCAGACAATCCCATCAAATGTGAATGAAGTCTCTAGATGCATTCGAACACCTCCAGCACAAGGGGGACGTTGCAGGGAACATTTTGTGCAGTCGAGCCGGCATGTAATACCATTGTGTCATAACTTTGTATGCATTTTCCCTCTGTGAAATGCTACGATAGACCCTAGTGTTGTAATTTGGCAGCGATTGGGTTAGCATTAGCAGAAGCCATCTTGTATTTAGAGGCTATCTTGTCCGTTTTCTGGAATCCATTTTGTATTTCTGGCAGCCATTTTGCCATGTGCTACCATGTGCGTGCCATGTGATCTGTCCTACCTTGCTGTTATCTGCTCTTGAAATCTGCCTAGAGACAGGTTATATTTAGGCTCTTCTGCTTCGCACATGCTCAGTTGAGCTTGCAGCTGTCCCTAGTATGTAACTGTCAGGATGTGTTCACGAGGATTAGCAACTGCTAGATCCTCCCATTTGTTGACTGAGCCTTTTCTGTATGACCTTATATGTACCTAAAACCTTCTTCTTGTACTTGTACCGCCTTCTTTTGAGCCCCTGTGTGGGTATAAAAGGACCAAGCTCCTTCTATTCAGTGTGCTACTTCATACACTCCGAAGGGTGTTGTGTGAATGTAGTTCCACCTCATGAGGTTTAATAAACTTTGTATTTTCTATTCCAGTTTCTGTGCCAACTTCTATCCTATTGGACTGGGGACTTGTGTACAGAAGGGCGAACTCCTAGCACTGGTAGGCCTGGCTGATGCCCACCTCTACAAATTGGCGCTCCAACACGGGGCTCATCGGCGACTCGGATGCCTGAAGGAGTAGTCGAAACGAAGGATTGGAATCTCGCTTTGGACGCGATTGCTGCCCGAGGAGACCCGAGTCTTGGCAACCACAGTGTTTTTCCTTTCTTTCTGATCTGACCATCCAGGTGGTGCCAGTGCTCGACTGCGATCTCTTCTGTTGATTCACAGTGCAGTGACCATTTGGTCGATTTTGAGAACTGGCAGTTGGAACATGGACACCAAGTGATTGGTAAGAGTTGTTCTGTGGCGCTTGTTGTTGGTTTTGATGCCTGGGATTGGTAAGGTAGTTTAGCCACACTTACTGTGGCTTTTGGAATTTGTGTTGGCCAACTTTGGATTTGTATGTGATGTATATATAAATTGCAATTTATATAGGCAGTAAATGAGGAGACTTTTCTATATTTGACTTGATTTGAATGGCACATTGTACTAAAGGTACCTTAAGTGCTACTTTGGTTATTATACTGCATATTTTGCACTTTTATTGGCATGCCTGTTTCTAGCACACTTCGTAGGATATGTTGCTTTTGTAGTGGTACCAGTTTGAGACTTGATGAAGTACAACCGGCCGCCCCGGAGGGGTCGCCTAAAAGGGATATGTAGATTAAATATGGTATTTCTTCTGTAATGTACAGTACGTTATGGAATAAATATACTCATAAGGATCCTGTGTTACGTTGGCCTATGCATGGGTCATTTGATTTGCGAAAGATTCAGTATGTGGAACAATGTAGGTTTGAGTGAAAGACTAGGCAAGATATGTTTGACTGTGTGCGAATGTGGGCGAAAGAAGTGCGTGAACAAATGAAGCGTAAACAAGCCTAGATTGAAAAAGAACAGCGAAAGAACATCCATGCGAAAGCAATAGAAATTAAAAATAATTAAATAAAAGAACTAAAAGAGAGAGAAGAGAGGGAGCGCCATTTATAGGTAACTGGCCAATATGCTGTTCGGCGACCACTCTATCCTATTCTGAATAGATCGTTCTCCGCCTCCGTCTATTTTTTCTTCTGCCTCTTATGAGTCAGATGAGGATTTTCCTACAGATCGGGATAAAGCACGAGCTACTCGTTCTATGTTGATCACTGCGCGTTCTGCTGAGCTTAGATCTACTGCTCGCAAAGCCGCCCGTAGTACTGCTTCTGCTTCTGAACTTTTAGGTGACATGAAGGATTGGCAGGAAAGGGAGCAAGTATATTTTACAGAAGTGTTTGCTGCAGAAGTTGTTGAACGGTTTAGGAAACATTCTGACGATTTGGAGCCTGTTGATATAGCAAATGATTGTAAGCAAATGCGTGATGGTCTTTTTGTCTTTTCTCAGGTGGCTGACTCAATCAGGAGTTTGGTTAAATTGCGTGTTGAGGCAGTCCGTTTGCAAGAGGAGAAAAAGGCAGCGAACGCAGCTGCACAAACATCTCAGACCGGCGTAGCACAAGCTTCTATCTTCGAAACAGATAAGACTGATAGTTCATGCGAAACCTATGCGGGAAGCCGCACCTTTGTTTGTTCCTCCTAAAGAAGCTGGTACGAGTGATGATAAGGCTTCCTCTGATGCAAAGGGTCATTTTATTTATAATTGGGTTTACACTCCTTGGAATAGAGCGGATGTTATGGCTCTTAAAACTGCATTACCTGATCCGCTGTAAAATCCAGCAGCTTTTTATGAGGAAGTTGAGGGAGCCATTAGCTCTTGTACTATGACTTTGCCCGATATAATTTGTTTTTCAGATTGATATTACCCCCTGATATGTGGAGAATTGTACGTAAGGTTGATGATCATGCGACTTTTGGGCCAGTATGGAAAGATTTAGAATGATTGGATGTAGAGAGGGAACCCGCACAGAAACCATGTCAGTTAATTTTAGATCTTCCTAGTAAAGTTAAAAACGATTATTCCGCCCAAAAAGATAGATTGGACTGTATTATTGTAGTGTAAGCAAAAGGCTGAGAAGTCAGTGCCAGATTTCTTTATGCGCTTTGAGGAGGCATTCCACGATTTTAGTGGCCAGTCCTTGACAGATGACACAGGCAGGCATCTGTTCGTCGATAAATATGTTGCAAACCTGTTGCCAGGAATAGCTAATCACCTAAAGGCCAGTGAGAGCTCATGGACTACCTCTTCTCCGGTTTCTCCTTTGACTATGGCTCAATATTATGAACGGCAGGAATTAGAAGCATAGGGTAATGAGGATAAGAAGAATAAAGAATTAAAAACGAAGGTTATGATGGCTCAGGCTTATGGTCCGCCTTCTAGAGGTAGTGATAGAAGTGGACGTGGATTTTATGGTTCGTCTTTTCCTTCTTATACTTGTTCGAATTTGTCTGTTGACCAGTGTGCGTACTGTAAGAGATTTGGACATTGGGCTTCCGATTGTCCGGCACTGCATGCTCAGCAGTATCCACGTGGACGGGGACACATGAGGAATCGTTCAGGATATTCAGGGCCTAGAGGAAGCACAGGTGATCGTGCTAGGTTTGATGCTAATACACGTGGGCAGGATGGGTTTAACACTTTTGATAGAAGGAACCAATATCAAATGTCCGACTATGTGCCGTCTGATTTTCAAGATTATGCTTATGCATAGGATTGCCTAGGATGGGGTAAGGAATCAGTTGAAGTTCCCGTAGATCAGAGGGGTCCCTATGTTACAGCACATGTTTTGGGTTCTACTGATCATCTTCTGGTTGATATAGGAGCTACTCGTAGCGCCTTATCTAAATAATTGGTTCCAAGAGCTCCCCTGTCTGGCTCAACCATTACATCGATAGAGTTCGATGGAACACCTTCCCTTAGCCCATTGTCACAACCACTTGCATTCCATGTTGATAAGTCCACTGCTCCATGTCCATTTTTGCTCTCTCCGAACACACCAGACAATATTGTGGGTCTTGTTATGCTCAAGTATTTCAGGGCTACGATAAGATGTTCTCCTGAAGGAGTACATGTTATTTACCCCACAATTGAGAGATATTATCTTATTAAAGAGGATACTGCATTAGCTTCACTCCCTAGTACTTTGTGGGCTACTTCAGACACAGATGTAGGATAGATGGTTATCCCACCAGTGCACATTAGTGTCAAGGAGCCCGATTCACAGAATGAACTTAAGACTCAATCCTAAACTTACTACTATTTTGGTATTCACATGATCAACTTACTACTTTTGGTATTCACAGAAGTTAGGAATTTGTCTTAAGTTTGTCTTAAGACAGAAAGTAGTAAGTTCATTCTGTGAATACCAAAATAGTAGTAAGTTTAGGATTGAGTCTTAAGTTCATTCTGTGAATCGGGCCCAAGGAGGGCACTTCATTGCCACGATTGCCCCAATATAAAATTTCACAGGAAGGCATAGAAGCACTTATACGCATTGTTCATAATTTGATTAAGGCGGGGGTTGAGGAGGTAGTCCCTTACAATGTTTGCAACAGTCCTATTCTTCCTATTTTGAAAAAAGATACTGACACAAGGATTTACAGATTCATTATTGATCTGTGAGAAGTTAACAAGATTGTAGTACCGCAATATCCTGTGGTTTCGGACATAACGACACTACTTACTTTGGTTCCTCCGACAGCAACTATATTCTCTGTGATAGACTTGAAGAACGCTTTCTTTTCGATCCCTATTCATCCTGATAGCCGATATTTGTTCGGTTTCACTTTGAATAATCGATCGTATAGATTTTGTAGAGTTTCTCAAGGTTATACTGAGAGTCCTAGTATTTACAGTCAAGCATTGAAGAGACAGCTTGATTCTTTCGTTTTGCCTAAAGCAGTGGCTCTCATAAAACATGTCGATGACACCTTGTTGGCAGGCAATACGCCTGAACTGTGTGAAGAGGTGCACTTTGTCTTTGCTTTCTTCTCTTGCTACACACCATCATAAAGTGTCAAGGAAGAAATTGCAATATTGTAGACCGAAGGTAACCTACTTAGGTCACCTTCTGTGTAAGGAGGGCCGTGCAATGACACCATATCACATTCAAGCAATTTTAGACACACTAGTACTTTCTACTCAGAAAGATGTTTGTGCCTTTATTGGTTTTACTTCGTTTTGTAGGAAATGGATATTAGGATTTTCACACATTGTTAAACCTTTGCTAGCGCTTTTGACGAAAGACACTCAGTGCCCCTTAAATGGACAGATGAATGTGAGAATGCTTTCCGACAGTTACGACAAGCTCTTTGTTCAGCACCAGTGTTAGGTACTCCAGATTATACGAAGCCTTTTACACTCTATGTACATGAGAAAGATGGATGTGCATTGTCAGTTTTAGTGCAGACACATAGTGATAAGCAGCGTCCCTGTGCATATTTTTCATCAGTACTTGATCCTGTTGCTCGTGGGTTGCCTGGATGCTTCCGTTCAGTTGCAGCAACAGCTGTGTCCATACGTCAGAGTGAAGGGATAGTTTTGTCACATAAACTGTTGGTGCTAGTACCTCATGCAGTCGATGCACTTTTGAATCAGACTAAGACACAACACTTAACTAGTGCTCGCCTGACAGGATATGAATTGACACGTTTAGCACCTCATATTACCTTGAAGAGGTGCGCAAAACTGAACCCAGCCACTTTGTTGCCATATCCTGCGACTCAGTTTCAGTCAAAGGAGCCTCACGACTGTATATTTCTTAATGAGGAACAGACAAAGGGTTGCATCGACTTGCAAGATATTGGGGTCACAACCGGCGTCTGGGGCGTCTCCACTGGCATCGGCGCCGGGGAAGGTACTGTGAGGCGACCAGCACCAATCCGGATCCAGGCCTGGATCCTTCGGGACCCTGCAGCGCAAGGGCCGGAGCCGCCGGCATCGAAGGCCTACAGCCCCTAGCCGAGTATGTGGGGCCCGAAGGCACGCCTGCGGAGTTGGGTTGCCCAAAGTTCCTGTACAGTACTTTGATAAATTGACGAAGCTGGGCGAGGGACGCTCTAGGAAATGTGCTTCGAGGAAGGAACCGGAGAGTGACGACGCTCCGGTACCCACGTCGCGTTGGCCGACGGACAGAGAGAAGGCGAAAAGCGAAGATGCTTCTTTGCCTTCTTTTTGTGCATCAACTTACTTGAGGAGTGCAAAGACTTCGAAGAGGAATGGTGATGACTTTCCTCTCGATGAGGACTTCAAGCTGCGCGGTGCAGACTGCCAGGCCTTCAAATGCTTTCTGGACCGCTCCAGCAAAGACTTCAGGTTCATGGCTGGGCAGTCAGAGCACTACTTCGCATCGTGGTCATGCTCCAGGCACCAAAGGCACACAAGATGCGGAGCGGTGACAACATCAAATTGTGACAGTCATAGGGCTTGAAGCCGGTCCAACGATGGGACATCCCTTGTGCTACCAGAAGTCGAAGACTCAAAAAAGAGGTCCTGCACAGAATATATGTAACAGGGCCACGACTGGTTCAGATGGGAAAGACAGAGAGTGCAGAGTGTAAAAGAGGGTGTGGAGAACCAGGGACGTTACTCCACATACTGTGGGACTGTCAATATATAAAATCATACTGAAGACACATACATGACACCTTGCGGGAGGTATTGGGGGTAAACTTGCAGCCAGAGGCGCGAAGGTGTATCCTCAACATCTGGGAACCCACAGATTTAAATACCAACACGACGCAATGGGTAACCCTGGCATACATGATTGCGAAAAGAAGCATTGCACAGCAGTGGGGTGCACTCCAGCCACCCCAATTAAGGAAATGGGAGGAAGATCTAGACTGGAGTATGTATAGGGAACAGTCAGTCTATGTGGCCAGAGGATGCCTGGGAAACGGAGTAGGGTGTGGGGAGCGTGGAATCACTATAGAGGCGACATTTGCACCCCACCAAATCGACAGGTCAGTACGGACACTCCAGAATCCCCTTGATTTATTCAGCTCATTTATCCTGATTTATGTTGCAATATCAATGTCAACAATGTAAGATGATGATGACTGTAATTGCTGTGATGTATGTCGAAATTGTTTAATAAAAAGAAATATATAAAAAAAAAATGAGGTCGATAAAAGTCGAAAAAGGGTTTAGTCAAAAACTGACTAAGAGGCACGCTCTCTCCGGATCTGGGCTGGCTGGTGCAGAAAAAAGAACGGACGTCAGCGCGCAAGTGCGGCGTCTAAGTAGACACCACAATGTCATCTCACGACTACTGAAGCGCAGGGGTACTTCTAAGAAAACATTTCTCTGGATCCAGTCTGAAGCCTGGGGGTAATTCTAAGGTAACAAATCTATAGCTAATAGTCTCTTTCAGATACAATCATCCTGGGAAAAGGTTCGGGGTAAAGCCCCTCATCGGCCAGGCTAGCTTGAATCCAGTGGCAAAGTAAGCAAGGGACCCATGTCTGGGCGTGCCCTGCCAACTTAGGGCAAACAAAGCAAACACAAGGAGATGATGGACAGAAGGCTGAAACTTTTCAGACACTCACCGCCAGTCACAGATCTGGGTTGAATCCATCATCGTTCTTAAGCTCACTTCTCCACCCCAGTTAGGCCCAGCCATGTAAAAATCAGTCTTGACCCTGTGCCTCATGGGAACAGTCCAGACCGAACTACCAAGTCAGATCTTAACTGGACCAGAAACAAGCATCCTGGGATTCAAGATAGCCTGGCTGATAAGAGGTATTAATCCAAAACCGGTCCCGGGATGCTGGTTCCCGGTCCTTGAAAGACCTGGCTTGGCAGAACGGTCTGGACTGTTCCCATGAGGCACAGGGTCAAGACTGATTTGCACGTGGCCTGGTCTGAACTGGGGTTGGCGAAGTGAGCTAAACAACGATGATGGACTCAACCCAGATCTGTGACTGGGGGTGAGTGTCTGAAAAGTTTCAGTGCTCCGTCCATCATCTCCTTGTGTTTGCTGGTAAAACTTATTTCAAAAAGCAACCACTTCTGCTCTAAAGTACGTGCAACTAAAAAAGAAAATATTATAGTAATTTGGCAATTCAACTGGCCTCAATTAAAAAAGCAGTAGAATATCTCCAGAAATCCACTGCCAGCGAAATGTAACTGTCTTATAAATGCAACTGTAAATTCCTTACTAACGTTGTAATACAATGCCATGTTTATTTATTTTTTCAAAGGCTGATTAAGAGATTTGTTTTAAAAATGAAATACTATGTTCTGGTAGTAAAGAATTGTGAGATTAAATAATCAGGTTATGGATTAAAAAAGCAACTCCACAATGTTTAATAAAGTTTGATAGCCCTCTGCCTAAAACTACACTGCGTGTTGAAGGTCCTGAACCAGAGTGATGGGGGGTTGGTAGCTAGAGGGTCTTTAACAACCGCTATAGCCCGAGGCTGAAAGTCTAGTCCATCCACTGAAGGTAAAATGTTATATATTAAAAAGGGAGAAAAAGAAAGGCAAACCTTGGAATGTCTGAGCAGAAGGTCTATACCAGTCACTATTGGCCTGAGCAACTCCACTGTCTTCAGCTCTTAGCATTCCAATATTCTGATATTCATTTTCTAATATGTCACCATCTATCAGAACATGAGCACCCTTGGCATCACCTGCTGTCAAAGACCCCCCTCGCTCTGTCATAATCCTTTAAAGAAAATCTTGCTATCGAAGTGTTCTCAGTAAAAAATATAAATTAGCAGGATGGAAGAGAAAAAATATCAAAGCAAGATTTAAATGTAGAAATTGAAAAATCGGACACAAAACGCCTAGTTCTTGAGTCAAACTGTGTTAATGCTATAGTTTTATATAATGGACTAGAAGCATTCAAAACCCTCAACCTGTTTGTCTCAGGTAATACCAGAAAGGATCCAGGAGGTTGTACTGTGGCTGACCTGGGAAGCGAGACCTGTCATCCTTTACCACAGTAAAATAGTCAGTGCACCTCTAGAGTTGTGGATTGTGATCCTCCTTAAGAGATCTCGTAAGAGGTTTCAATGACCCCCTCACACCTGTGGACTTTAATCCGTAATTTAACCCAGTGAACACTAGCTTCTGCCTCAAACGCAGGATGGATTTACATTGCAGGCTTCCTGAGGACATGTTTCTAAAGATACCTAAGCTTCGTTAATGGACAAGCTGTTCGATGGCTCTCACCTTTTAAGCAAGAAAATGGACTAGGCCCCAGACAGATTACTTGGGTCTGTCTGCCTCCGCCACGCAATTTCATCACATATCTCGTCCCCCTTTGGCTACAGTAGTGTTTTTCAACACTGCCAGCGCCAGACCCTGCTGCAAACCCAGCAGGTCTCACAGTTCATTCATGGCCATGGCACACAAAGGCAACGTCCAGGACATCATGCCACTGTGTGACCTGCTGCTACAGCTGGCACAGACGCAAAACCTCTTCGTGTCCTTCCAGACACTGACTCACCTTATTGTAGGCAGTATCCAACATTTTCTCTGGTGAATTAGATTGTGCCAGTGGCAGACCCCTCTCCCTATTCCACCCAGACTTAACAGTGGAGACGGATGTATCACTTCTGGGATGGGAAGGCCATATGGGAGACAGAGACTAGGGAACCCTCGTCAGCGGCAGAGACCCAACTCCACATCAAGCTGTTGGAGTTGCGAGCATTTAACTTGGCGATGAAGGTCTTCCGGCCCACCATCACAGGAGGGCTGGTGCAGCTTCTCACAGACAAGACAGTCAATGACGGTGGTCTCAGCAGGAAGTGTCACACAAACTTGTTTGACAGCAAGCCGAGGATTTACTGGCTGCAGTTGTTTGGTCCGGCGAACAGGACCTGGAACTGCTTAGTTGAATTTGACTTCCTCCCAGGTACGCTGCCCCGAGATACAGAAGAATCCTTACTGGGTTGTACTGAATATAGTTGAGAAGTATATTGGAGAGGCGGCGATCTACCGTCCTGATGAGACCACGGTAATTAACTGGAACGGTCAAAACTTTGACTATACAGGGACTATTTCATATAAATGATGTCTTCTAAGAATAGCCTTTGCTTAACTTGTATTGTAAGAAAGTATTTACAGCCCTGATTTTGTGTACAAAATGTGGATCGGATGGTTTTATCATCATATCTCTTTCATCTTGAGCACTGCGCAGTCATCATTCAACGATTTATATATACACTTGTTGCTGAGAATACAATTACAATTTTTGGAAATGAAAAGGCCTCATCTGAATTCTAACCATGATAAAAACGGTGAATTAATATCTGCCCAGGGCCTGCATATGTGATACAGACCTGTGAGAGAATGAACTCATAGACCTCTGTAGTTGTTCACAGTGCATATGGGAAGTGCTTCTAAGCGTCTACGCTTGTCACTTCTGGAGCAGGATGATGTCAACACTGAGATGCATGATGTCTCCTACTGCAAGCAGGAGGACCGCTTTAAAGTTTGAGGATCCAGTCTGACGTGTGGGGAATATTCACAAGGTAAGGAATCTGCAGGTAAAGGAATATCCACCAGAAAGAGCGTTATCGAAGGCAAGTAACTGGTTTGTTATGTTTTCCTGCTGTCGTATATTATCTCATTCTGGGTGGTGAACTTTGCTGGTGGAGTTTTCTGTACTCGGCGGAGCTCGCATAGTTCCTAAAAACTCTGCTCCATGGAGCGTAGCAAGGTTTTTTTCTACGCTCGGGCTCTTCAACGTCATGTGCCGGAGCAGGGAAAATCCACCTCCTGATGAGATTTTTCCTTGCTCGTGCTCGCCAACGTCTAGTTGGCGAGCAAAATCAACCTCCTTGCGCGATTTCTCTAAGCGGGTCGTCGGATTTCTCAATGTGAGTGGTCGCGGCAGGTCACAACCACCTCGCGTTGAGAAACCTTCCTTCGCATTGACAAAGCTGCCGCTCGACTAGAAGCAGCTGCACCCTCTTGTACGGCACAAGGTGCTACTTACGATTATTTTTACAGGGCGGGACAAACACCAGGAGATCAAAATCACCACGAACAATATGACCCTTACGCACTCCGCTGCTTGCGGAACTCCGCGTAGACCGCCAGAGTTTTCTTGTCACTTCGCGGAGTTCTTCACTGAGGAACTCCGCCTAGACTTAATCTTATCATGAAAATATAGATATCAGTCATATGTTAAGAAACAAGGGTGAGTAGAAACCTTTTGGGTGGAGTGAAATTTAAGACATTATTATTGTGATTTTTTTGACAATTAGTTGATTTTTGCAAGTACTAACACTTTTTAACTTTCAGATACTCAAATTGTGGATACTGTTGCAATTAAAAAAAATTCCAGGCCAGAAATTTCTTTGGAGGTAGCATGCGGGCAGCCTTAGTTATCCTGCAAGAGTTTCTTGATGAATCCTATTACAACTACAATATGTGCTCTCTCATGTAAAGTCAGGTTGTTAGAAGCTTTTCTGCAACTCAAGATAGGCCTTACTTTTCACCTGGTGTGGATGCATTTCTCATGTTTAGTGAGATCTCCTTTCTGAGTATTACGTTCTGGCTTTCCCCTCCTGTTTAAGGCTTTAGACCAGTGTGAATTCTCTCATGTGAAGTGACATTGTATTCGTGATTAAACCTTATCTGACATTCAGAACACACATAAGGCTTTTTTCTCCCGTGTGAGTTCGCTCATGTCAAGTGAGAAGTAATTTGTAACCAAAACTTTGCTTGCATTTCGAGCACTCATAAGGTTTTTCCCCAGAGTGGGATCTCTCATGAAGCATAACTCTGTCTTTCAGATACAAGCTTTTATGGCATAAGGACTTTCTCCAGGGTGGAGTTTCTCATGGTGAGATATCGTTTTTCTCTGCAGATTTTCTAGCATTCAGAGAACTCATAAGGTTTTTCAACAGTATGGAGTCGCTTATGGTTAGTGAGGCTGTGCCTATCAAACAGGAATTTCTGGCTTTCACAGCATTGGTGATGTTTTTCCCCTGGGTGCGTCTGCTCATGTAGAGTGAGATTGAGTTTAAAATTGAAGCTTTTCTGGCATTCGGAGCACTGAATTATTTTGACAGTGTGTTTTCTTATGGCGCTTGTAACCATCTCTACCTCTGAATCTTTTCTGACATTTAGAGCACTGATATTTTTTTTCACCAGTGTGGATTCTCACATGTTCAGTGAGATGAGATTTTTGGCTGAAACATTTTTGGCATTCGGAGCACTGATATGGTTTTTCCCCAGTGTGGATTCTTATATGCTGAGTGAGACTGCTTTTTTCACTGAAACATTTGTCGCATTCAGTGCACTCATAACGTTTTACCCAAGTGTGGGTCCTTGTATGTTTAGTGAGTCTTTTTTTGTCACTGAAACATTTCTGGCATTCAGAGCACTGATAAGGTTTTTCCCCAGTGTGGGTTCTTATATGCTGAGTGAGACTGCTTTTTTCACTGAAACATTTGTCGCATTCAGTGCACTGATAACGTTTTACCCAAGTGTGGGTCCTTGTATGTTTAGTGAGTCTTTTTTTGTCACTGAAACATTTCTGGCATTCAGAGCACTGATAAGGTTTTTCCCCAGTGTGGAATCTCACATGTGCAGTTAGAAGTGATTTAAGTTTGAAATATTTTGGGCATTCAGAGCACTGATAAGGTTTTTCCCCCGTGTGGGTTATTGTATGTTGAGAAAGACTTCTTTTGTCTTGGAAATATTTCTGGCATTCAGAGCACTGATAAGGGTTTTCCCCAGTGTGGGTTTTTATATGCTGCGTGAGATGGCTTTTTTCATTGAAACATTTCTGGCATTCAGAGCACTGATAAGGTTTTTCCCCAGTGTGGGTTTTTATATGCTGCATGAGATGGCTTTTTTCACTGAAACATTTCTGGCATTCAGAGCACTGATAAGGTTTTTCCCCAGTGTGGAATCTCACATGTGCAGTTAGAAGTGATTTAAGTTTGAAATCTTTTGGGCATTCAGAGCACTGATATGGTTTTTCCCCAGTGTGGGTTCTTATATGCCGAGTGAGCCAGCTTCTTTCACTGAAACATTTGTGACATTCAGTGCACTGATAACGTTTTTCCCCAGTGTGGATTCTTATGTGCCGTGTGAGACTACTTTTTATACTGAAACATTTCTGGCATTCAGAGCACTGATAAGGGTGTTCCACAGAATGGGTTATTGCATGTCGAGAAAGACTTTGTTTGTTACAAAACCTTTCCTGGCATTCAGAGCACTGATAAGGTTTTTCCCCAGTGTGGAATCTCAAATGTGCAGTTAGAAGTAATTTACGATTGAAATGCTTTGGGCATTCAGAGCACTGATAAGGGTTTTCCCCAGAGTGGATTCTTGTATGTTCAGTAAGTTTGCTTTTTTCAATGAAACATTTCTGGCATTCAGAGCACTGAAAAGGTTTATCCCCAGTGTGGGTTCTTCTATGCCGAGTGAGACTGTTTTTGTCAATGAAACATTTCTGGCACTCCGTGCACTGATAAGGTTTATCCCCAGTGTGGGTTCTTCTATGCCGACTGAGATTGTTTTTGTCACTGAAGCATTTCTGGCATTCAGAGCACTGGTAAGGTTTTTCACCAGAGTGGGTTATTACATGTCGAGAAAGACTTTGTTTGTTACAAAACCTTTCCTGGCATTCAGAGCACTGATAAGGGTTTTCCCCAGAGTGGATTCTCATATGTTCAGTGAAATAAGATTTACGGTTGAAACTTTTTTGGCATTCAGCGCACTGGTAAAGTTTTTCCACAGAATGGGTTAATGCATGTCGATATAGACTCGGTTTGATACTAAACCTTTTCTGGCATTCAGAGCACTGATAAGGTTTTTCCCCAGTGTGGATTCTCATATGCTCAGTGAGATAAGATTTACGGCTGAAACTTTTTTGGCATACTTTGCACGGAGAGTGGTTTCCCCCAGTGTGGATTCTCATATGCTCAGTAAGATAAGATTTACGCCTGAAACTTTTTTGGCATACATTGCACTGAGAGTGGTTTTCCCCAGTGTGCATTCTGTCAAATTCAGTGAGATAAGATTTATGGCTGTATCTTTTTTGGCACAGGTAACTTTTTTCCCCAACTTCGGTTATTTTGCCTCGATTGAGGCGAGTTTGAACACTGAATTTGTTTTCACAGTCTGTGTTTTTATAAGGTGTATTCCTAGAGTTAATATCTCTACGTTTAGTTTTCTCTTGCTTATATGCCACGGTAAGAGTGAACCTGATTTTAGAGTCGGGCTTGTTTAGATAATGTTCAGCATTTATCCATAAAAGAAATTGTGTGTAATTTTCTTAACACTTGAATTGAGCAGAATATGTCTGGAAGCAGCCCTGTAACACCTGTTGAAATTTTTCTAGCAGATAATAGTGTTTAGGTAATAGCCTCTCCGGCAGCAACTTATTTTGTGACTGAAGTTTTTCTCAAATCTATTTGTATAGGTTCTTAGCAATGCAGAAATAAGGTGTTAGTCTGATATTTAATGATTAAACTGATAAGTACCTTTTTGCACTGGTGTAATGGCAGTAACTGAGGGCGTTAGAACGTGCAGAGTACTATTGTGGATCATTAGTTGCAGAACATCAGTTCCTTTTACCCTTTCTATGTTTGGGGTAAGGTTAAAGTTTGTAGTTCTAAAGACGAGGATTTATTTACATTAGCTATAGCGCAACGGTGCTCCTTTAATCCATTTATATATTTAACAGTTTTACATATCACTCCTACACAACAGATAATGTTGAGGCGATTTACATAGAATTACAGAACAGTACACAATAAAAAGGAAACAATCTGAGATGGTCATGAACACAATAAAGTGGTGAATTTTTAAGGTTTTTGCAAGTGAGCAGAGTGGGTCGAGGTGTTATATCCTGAGGCAGATAGTCTCAAACTTGCGTAACTGGTTAAAAACGGTTGTTGAACAAAGGTGATTTTCCAATCTTTTGGCTGTTAACGTGCCAGCTTCGGAGTCTTCTTTCAGTGTCTTTTCATTGATGGTATCCAGAAGAATCCTTTTATTGTAACTTTCTTTTATGCAGTGTGTGCTTCCTCTCTAGAATTACATGATGCTTTAGATGAACGTTATTCTGTCATGCTGAGGCAATTTGTCTTTCTGATAATATTTCAGATGAGGATGGTGAAGCGTTCTTTCTACATTATTTCTGATGCCTTGTGCACAGATATGGCTTTGCTCTGGGTTAATGAAATGCAAAATTAGAGACTTCACTTACAGGTATAGTACTTTCCTCGCCACACTTAGATTTTTGGAAATTGTTTAAACGTAGAATGCTTGATGTCCTTCAATTTTTCAAAATAATCCTTCTTATGGCACTGACATTCAGTTGCTTAGTGCTAAATCTTGCGTTCTTCGTCCGTAATTTCAATCACCTATAGTATTAAAATTAAATAGTTAATACATGTACATTTCCAAAAATATAATTTACAAGCCAAATCAAGGCAGAATTTTGAAAATGTTGAGCTGTTCTTCAGACAGAGCAGAGTGTAGAATGGTAGCAAGAGAGTACTTGGATGTAGGAGTGAGGATTTGTAGAATTTTCAGCATTTTATTAAGCTCACAAAGGATACATGTACCCTGTGGAGTTGTAACATAGAATCCCAAAGGCAGATATTAAAGTCATATGGACTGGCACCAAACTGATATTAAAAAAATATACACTATTAATTAATTTGTAATGTAGATTTCTGGGACGGGAATGGCTCCGCCACGGACAACAGGCATTCTCCCCTGCCCTGAGTTACCACCTACTTGTATCTGCTATCCTGACTTTTGAGTTTTGGCCTCTGCCTCAAGCAAATCTATTGTGTGCTGCGAGGACTATGCCTAGACCTATCCCTCAACTATGGTCCAGAGTATGAATCAAGGGCAATGAAATTAAGGCGCACTTTCAAGTGTTCATTTTATTCACCTGATTATTAGTTGTTAGGTTTTTCTGCACCTGGATTTACTGGGTGCAGAAAATCAGGACACAATTATTTTCCAGAAAAATTAGACTGAAAAGACGCATAAGACTCTGGGGGTGCAGCAGAAGCAGCCAAGACTTATGCTACTTTCTTTACTAACTGGGGGAAAACCACAATTCTTCCCTCTGTTGGTGTTCACAGTCGTTGTCGGCCTGTGATTCGGCATTGAGTGCAGAGCGTGTCGATTAGAGCCGAGGAGTCGAGCCGAAGAGGAGTTGACGAGCAAGCAGAGCGGAGCCTGGGACGACTGCCAGGGTTTGTTTTGTGACCGGTTCCCGCTTCCGAAGGTTTCTCCCGCTTCTCCCGCGTCCTGTTATACGGGTGCTTTAAGTTCGATGGGTCTGCTTTGGGGGCAGGAACGGCCGCTGCCAGCCCTGCAGTGCTAAGGCACTGCTGGTGCTGCTGGTGCGGCAGCCACTGCAGGGGTCAAAGTAGCCTTGGCCTGCGGTGCTGCTGGTTCGGCGGCTGCTGCAGGGCACAGAGGAGCACAGAGGGCCCAGAGGAGCCTTGGCCTGCCGCCTGATTTTACGTATTTACTAAGCATTGAGCAGAGCAGAACTGAGCTGAGGAGTGGAGTGAAGTGCCTACATTTGCTGTCTGTAGTGGGACTGGCTCTGGATCCCGCACTTGCTCCTCAATGATTGCCAGCATTCTCCCTTGTACTCTTGACAGCGATGAATAGCAACGAACAAGCAATGAACAGTGAGTGGTGAGTGACAAGTGGCAAGAGGTGTGTGGCATATGGCAAATAGTTAAAGTTGATCAGTCCGTAAGTCGTTGAGCCGTTGGAGTCTGTAATAAGTTTCTAATACAAAATCTGAGAAATTATTCAACGGGGAAAGTGACAATAGACTTTGACCCTGTTGAAGCACCCCTCAAACCCTGAATTACTCTGCATGCCTACACTACACTCCTACCAGGAGCCCGGATATTAATCAATCGATTAATTAATTAATTAAATAAGTAACCAGCAGTACCAGTGGATTCTGTACTGAGGTGTGCCTTGGGGGTGTTTTCCCTTGGAGGTGTTTTTGTCCTACTAAAGCACCCTTTGGTCTTGTCACTGGCTCGTTTGATTCTCTGAAAGAAGCAAGGCTTCTTCGCCTTAGAGGGTGTATTATGAGGTCAGGAAAGGAGCGGCCACCTTTCCCTCCTATCAAAAGGAAAAGAAAAATACAACAAACACTAATATTAGATACGTTTAAAATAAAAAAGGCAGGTGACATACAGTCCTCTAAATCATCTAAGGTCCATACATTTGGGAAACTGGGAAAGTCGCCGTCAAAGTTTGATTTTATGAAAGATCCAACTGGTGCTATGCTAACATTGCTAACTGACCCATGTGATCTTCAAACTCCAATTAAACCACTGAGTAGAACAAATATTATATTCCCTAAGCAAGGAGTAAGTGAACCAGGCCACCCTGAGTCTGAAACTGAAGTCAAATGAATGTCAAATTCAACTAAGGACCAAGTCAACCACTAGGGCCAAATAACGGACCTAGAGATGTTAACTATTCCACTTACTGTTCGTTCACAACAAGAGGACCCAAAATGCACAAATCTAACAATGTGAGATACTCAGCAATTACTACCAACTAAGCAGCCAACGCCAATAGAAGAGCTAACGGTATAGGGGAACCGTCTAATTTGGGCCAAATAAATCAACCAGAGCACGAAGCTCCAAATGAACTAAATGGTGGGGTGAAAATCATAAGGGAAGCCAATACCCCACTGAAATCGGATCTTACTCTGTCTAAAATAAATTCCGTTCAAAAAACTGGACCAGCCGAAATTTAATCAAAATAACGGATCTCAAATTAATAAGGATGAATACACAGCAATCCAGAAACTCTGCCTCGTTGGAGTACTCCATATCAAAAAGACGCTTTGAATAGTAGTCCACAATTCATTAATTCTTGGAACGAGGGACATGATTTTCAAGGACCACATAAAGAGGAGTATAAGGACCTATCATTCATAAATGGGCAACATCATAGCCCAGGTACTCAGGTACCTGGAAGTGGGAACGCGGGAGCAATTTGGGATTTATTCTTCAAAACCTCGCAATTAACTCTGGAAGCTTTAACATATCAGTCCAACAAAATCGAGGTCCAAATAGATCTCTTGAGCGCTATAGTATCCTCTGTTACCGGAATTGAGCAGAAGATAACAACGCAAAATAATCTAATAGTAAGGGCACAATCTCAGTCAATATCTACGTATGCAGAGTGTAGTTGTGCCCCACTAATTAACAAACTTGCTACCATTCCGGATATTTTAAAAACAATAATTGACAATGTAAAAGGGAATTTTCCTAATGTGGGAATTCAACCCATCAAGACCGACTGCCCCTCCAAAGATACAATAAAGTGTAAAGACAATACTGTTGTTGTTAAAGAAAAAATAGATGATAAAACAAAAGATCAAGAAGTGATAAACCTATGCTCGACACAATCAACATTGACAGACGCAGCTCCAGAAGTTCATCTATCAAAAAGACAGAGGAAAAAAAAACAGAAATCAAGAAATAAAACTTCTAAAAGTATAAAAAATACAAATGCATCAGATATAATGAGATTGAACACTGGAAACAACCATGACCAAATATCATATTGTGACGGTGAGGGTAAACAAATGTTACCAACAAAACCCTTTTACCCTCTATTTATTAAGGATCCATCAGAGGTACAAGCAGTTATTAAAAATAAATGCTTAAACAAGCAAGCTGATAGTATGGAAATGATAGAGAATGGGAAAATTCAGTCTTTAGAAATGCTGCAAGAGGAGGAAAGTAATAAACAGGTGGAAAATAAGCCATCACAATTGGAAACAAATAGAGCAAAGAGTGAGAGTATAAGAGAGGATGAAACAAATAGAGATTTGTAAAAAACCTGGAAGGATATTAAATTACCACAAGATCTGGGGACCGAAACGAAGCAGTTACATAAACATCGACAATCATAGTCTCAAACTGTTAGAATTCATAATGGAAGGTTAATTGAACATGCTCAAGGTGAAAAAAGCCTGCAACAAATTAAATTAAAGAACCCAGATCAAAAAGAAGGAGTGGTGCAGGTAATTCTTACGCCGGAGTATAAATCTAGGGGTAATAATGATATCTTGACTCTTGGGAACATATTAAAATTGTGTAATGCAGTACCCTCATTAAAGAAAATTAAATGTACCGACATAGAATCAATTCAATTCCTCATAATCAAGAATAATAATCGAGAATCGACATTAGTAATTTGGACATCTTCTACTGCCGCCAGCCCTATTATGCAAGAACATAATCTCTTTCAGGACTGGGGAACAAAAATAACTCTCCTGAAACCTTTCGATCCCAGCCCTTTTGTTTCAACAAAATTACAAAATCATAACAAAATGAGAACCGAGAATAATAAGAAACACTCAATATTTAAAACAAACATAGGTATGACCAACGGGCATCTTTTAAAATAATGAGAGAAAATAAATAGGAGAATTATTATTTGACACTGTTAAATTAGGTTGGCTAACAGCAGCTCTCCATAATGTCTGGCAGGAATGACATCTACAATCTGAAGTTCCTTTAAGGGGGCCAAGAATTATGAATGAAAGGGTCAGATTATGTTTGTGGAATATAAATGGCATTCAAGCAAAGATTCAGAATAACCAATTAGCTACTTTGTGCTGTTTTCAAATCATTTGTTTACAAGACACTTGGGCTTTAGTTTCTTTTAGATTGGAAGGGTATATGGTTATTACTCATTAGCTAAGAGAACAAGTAACTATGGCAGACCTTGTGGGGGTTTGGCTATTTTTATATCAACTGAGCTAAAAATGGAAAGTGAAATGGACGTCCCAAGTCAAAAGGATGATCTAATTGCCAAAATACGATACAAGGAACAAAATATAATTAAATCTCTTGTAGTAATCACGTATATAATTACAAAGAACAATGGCGACCAATTTGATAATTATGATATTGCAGCAACTGGACAATGACACCCAAACTGAGATTATTATTACCGGGGATTATAACATGAATATGCTATGTTCTTACGATAGAGATGTTGAAATACAATGGCAAAATTACTTAGGGTCAATTCCAAGTTTTTCATCAACAATGGGTATGAGGGAACAAAAGAATGAAAAAATTGGCAAGACTCTTGTAAAAGAATTAGAAACCATAGGTCTAAGGGTGCTAAATGAGCGATTTCCCCAAGATTCGCCATCAGCATGGACTTTTCAAGCAGGGTATCATAGGTCTAGAATAGATTATACCATAGCATTGTTGAATCTATTTCATAGCATTTTGTCTTATCAAATAGAGGGAATAGATATAAGCGACCACGATCAACAAATAATGGAGTTAAACCTAAATGGCCTAAGATTTAAAAACTATACGACACTTCAGGGAGAAATAATGAAAGTAAATTATAAGAAACTATATTGGTCAGATAACACCAAAGATTCTATTACAAACACTGCGCAGGCAATTGTTGATTTTCACTTCGAAGGATATTATTCGAATGCTGTCGAAAAATGGTCTCTCTTCACAAAGCAATTAATTACCAGTCAATCTCAATAATATGCTAATAAAGGTCAGTAGAGGAAAAAACACAGCATGTTCATTGGTGAAAATTTCGTGAAAGCCATCAATTAAAAAAAGGATGTAACAGAATCCTGAGATTGGTAAAAAAAAGTTCGAAGTTAATTTAATTTACAGAGTAAAACTTAAAAAGATAAATAGAGGAGTAAGGAAAATGGTCTGGAAAGACAAAATGCAAGAAAAGCAATAGTTGTGGGCAAAAGCTCTATATGCTTGCAAAAGGAGTAAGTCAAGAGGCTTCTGGATTGTATTAAACAAACTGAGTAGATCTAGTAGGAAATCTACTTCATCAACAGTAACTGAATCTGAATGGGTATCGTTCATAGATATGCATTTGAATACTACTCCTAACATGGCTGTGAATTCTACTGATTGGGCTATAAATGGAATAGGAGGAGAAAAGAATAATAACTGAACAGAGATAACAGAAAATCAAGTATGTAAATTAATAAAGAATCAGAGATCCAATGTTGCCCCCGGCCCATATGGGATTCCCGCTGTGTTGTATAAGGAGAAAGCCTCATATTGGTTGAGCTATTGAACACCAGTATTTAATCATGCTCTCCAATCAAGAACCGTCCCCGAGGTGTGGAAGGGATCTATCATTTCTCCTATATATAAAAGTTGGGACTGGTCCCTCCCATCCAATTACAGATTAATTACGCTCCAAGATATTGAAGCTAAATTAGTTGCATCGGTTCTACTTAAGGAGTTAATTGATTGGGCTAATGAAAACCATTTAATTCCACCGAACCAATCAGGTTTTGTACACGGTCAAGGTACAACAACAAATGTGTTAACACTGGGAATTTTAAAGGAAAAATATAAAACAAAAGAACAGCCATTATATTTATGTTTAGTTGATGTTAAAGCTGCTTTGACTGCGTAAATAGGCAGATTTTATGGAGGAAACTGGATTGTTATGGCACTAGCTCCAGCCTTTTAAATGCAATACAATTGTTATATACTGACACCTGGACAAGAGTCCGGCTAGGGAATGGCTCAAAGCTTTAGAGGAAAATTTTAAAAACTCACGGCCTAAAGCAAGGGTGTGTTTTAGCTCCATATTTATTTAATCTATTTTTATCAGACTTTACTCTTGCAATGAAAAATGAGTTAGCAGACTCACCAAAGCTGGCTGAGAAACAAATATCAAACTTATTATACTCTGATGACGTCGTCCTGCTAAGCCAAACAAGGATAGTACAGCAGCGATAAATAAACAAAACATCAATGTATTCAATTGAGAACAAAATGACAATAAACGAAAACAAAAACAAAAGTAATGGAAGTCAGTACCAAGAATCGGAAGGGCAGTCAATACAAATGGTACCACCAAAAGCGAGAGCTAGAAAGAGTTCAATGTTATAAATATCTTGGGATACTGTTTGACGTGAAAGGATCTTTTTCATACCATAAAATGGAGATGAAGAAAAGAGCCAAAAGTCTACAAGGGGCTTTTCGCCTACTTTATAGCTTCTTGGGAGGCCCAACTTTTACCCCATTAATAAAAGTAATAAAAGCGAAATTGCTCCCGAGCCTTATATGGAAGTGAAATACTCGTGGCTTGATGCCGCCCAGGCGGCGTGCTCCAGCCCTGAGACGCTGGCGCTGCTTTGCCAAAAGCATACCGAATTCTCGGATGAAGCCGGCTGTAAACTGTCCTTCCTTGGTAGAGAGGGTCGAGCGCGCAGCTTTGGGGAGGGTGACAGCCCGGGACGTACCCTTGCTAACCTCCTAAGTCCACCGCGCGCTGCCTCCTATATACCTGCTCTCAGTGATAGAGCCTGAACAGGACCACCTCTGAGGTAGATATTAAATCCCGTTTTCTCGACTTTTACTCTCACCTTTATTGTGCCGGCACTCCCTTGCCACTGGAGGAGTTCGACCAATATTTTGAGTCCTTCGCCCTCGTCTGGCTCGAAGACTACCATAGAATATTTCTTGAAGAGCCAGTCTCCAGGGAAGAAATATTGGCAGACATCAACAGCTTACCTAGCGACAAGGCCCCTGGCTTGGATGGCCTGCTTGCCTCATTCTACAAATCGTTTGCTGACATCCTGGAACCGCATCTGGCGGCCATGTATAATGAGTCTTTCGACACCGGGCTATTCCAGCAGTCCCTGCATGAAGCATTGATAAATTTGCTCCTTAACCCTAACAAGCCTGCCAACCGTCATGACTCCTACCGTCCTCTTTCCCTAATAAACATAGATAATTAAATCTTCGCCAAATCTCCCTGATCAATCTGGCTTCATACCCGCAGGGCAACCTCACATAATCTTCGCACCATTTTCTCTGTCCTGCATCAAACTAACTCTAACTTGCTGGCAGTGGCCGCACTACTCGACGCCACCAAGGCGTTCGATATCTTGGGGTGGCCATTCCTGTTCAACATTCTACCGCGTATGGGTTTCGGCGCTCACTTTCTGCGTAATATCAAACTCCTTTACACCAGTCCCTCCGCACGTCTCCTCATTAATGGTCAGGTATCTGACCCGATCAACATTGCCTGCGGCACTCGCCAGGGGTGTCCGTTATCGCCCATGCTTTTTGCCATCGCCATGGAGTCCCTGGCTGCCAGGCTACGGCAACACCATACACACAGGGGTATTGGTTTCCCTTCCCACTCTCTCCTGGTCTCAATGTATGCGGATGACGTCACTCTATATGTCCGCCACCCCCAGGAAAATCTTAGCCCCCTGGTTCGGGAAATCATAAATTTTGGCGGGCTTTCGGGCATCCAGATGAACTGGAGTAAGTCGGTCCTATTTCCCCTGACTGATGCTACTGTTCCCTTCACACCGGACTTTCCATTCGTGTGGGCATCCGGGCCCACGCGCTATTTGGGCATCTGGTTAAGTAGGGATTTGGATGAATTGTGGAGGTAGAACTTAAGGCGGGCTGTTGATTGCCTTGAATCGAGGATCCCTTCGTGGGCCGACTGCGGCTATCCTTGGCTGGCCGTATCGCCATAGCAAAAATGGTGGTCCTGCCTAAATTCCTCTATCTCTTCTTGAACATACCTATCCCCCTCACCTCTCATTTCTTTCGCAAACTTCGCTCTCTAGCCATTTTGCTTATTTGGGCAGGTGAACAACCCAGGGTGGCCTACGATATCCTCACCCTCCCTAAGTCTGCTGGTGGGATGGGTGCGCCTGACTTTCGGATCTACGCCTGGACTCAACCCACCCCATGGAATTGACATTTTGGAGGCCGACTGGTTGTAATCAAACCAAAAAGTTGTCCCCGAATTACCGGCTCCGCCTGATCCACTTCAAGTACTTGCACAGACTGTACCGCACCCCAGTGAGGCTCCACCGGTTCGGGCTCACCCCTGGAGATACTTGTATGCGTTGCGCTGCTCCATTTAGCTTGGCTCTGCCCCAAGGTCTCTGAGTTCTGGCAGGCGGTGTGCTCCACCGTCTCTGACATCACCGGTACTGCAGTGCGCCCAGACCCTCCCCTGTGGATTCTTGGCTTTGTTAAGTTTTGCCCTGATGCTTCCCGCCGCTTGATTTAGATGCTTTTGGTCCTTGCCAGACGTAGGGTGGCCATGTGTTGGGGTTGGCGGCCTGCTCCTAGGGTCGAGAGTTGGTTGGAGGATGTCTCTTGATGCCAGACTCCTTTCTGAGTTTTGGGATTTAATGCCTGCCAGGTCCCACCCTGTCGACATTTGGGCCCCCCTGGTTGCCTATCTCCTTTTCCCGCTCCTCTCCGCTACCTCTCCCGCGCTCCCCGCCGGGCCGGGGTCCACAGCGGCCGACAGGGTTGGTTAGTGGATGCTCCCACCTCCACTACTTCCCATCAGCGCCCCTGCTGCTTTAGACTTTCATCTGTTATTGTGCTTCTATGCGGGCTTCCCCTTGGGAGGCTGTAGCCCTGGACTGTGGTTCTGTGACTTTGACATTCCTGGTTTACTGAATTGCTGTAAACGTAACCCAATTGCAACTCAATGTCTGTATTGTGATTTATCTTGCTACCGCGCGCGGCGGTTCTGCACGGTGTATTGTGTCTGCCATGTTGATATTCCTTAATAAAGGTTTTTGAAAATAAAAATTTTTAAAAATGTCACTTTTAAAAGACAAAGAACTGTTTATTAAGAGATCCCACGCATGGATGTTGGTCCAGGAATATACAAGTCTTAAGGTCCAACCATATTTATAAATACCATGGTCTCTACAAACCAAAAACACCTTTATGAATGACGATCCGGCAATTTACCTGGCTTAAAACATTTAGTGCCCTGGTTGAAACCATCTAAGCCGACAATGCAACCTATAGGACAAAAGTATTTTGCATTTTGTTTGTGTATGTGCAGTAATGATGGCGGAAAGAAAACGATATTTGAAAAACTGCTTCATTGGCAGAGGTGTTCGTATCTGCAGACATGCCATGGTAGTTTTTTTTAGACCATCGAATATTAAAATGAACGCCAATTTTACTAAATTTTTAATACTTGTTAAAAAGAAGTTGGATACTTGAGAGTTGCCCACAGGAAATCTAGAAGTCTAAGATAATTAAGGACAACATTTAGGACTATTTTTATGACATCACACATAAATTACAGAAATATTAATTGACACAATTTATATTAAGTCCTGGAAAGATGACGATCTGATGTAATGTCTATAAATTGTGTTTATGTTATTTAAGAAAACTAATTTGGATTTCTTGAAATTTTAAAATTGTTGGTCTGTATTTAAATTGGTGTGTTTCCTTTAAGAATGCAGTAATTGTACGATTTTTGTTAATCATGCAAATAAAATTTACCTTGCTCCCTCTGTTAGAAAATGCTTTCCCCTTCCCTGCTTCACCTATCTCCCCCAACCAACCACATGCATATATCTACCACCTGCTTAAAACAAGTGGTAAATAAAAGCAGAAAAACACTATGAAATAGTGAATGGCATGTGGTTTGACAGGCAGAAGAATCTGTTCCTCGTGGCAACTGCCCAGTCCATGGCGTCAAACTTGTAAATGGACGTTACTGGGGTAAATCCACCACAAAGTAAAAAAACAACAATTACATGAGATTTTTCTGCCACCCCAGTACTGTGCAACTTCTAACAAGGGACTATGAGAGGTCTTGGACAGGCCCTGTGACCTGGAGGGTCACACCAAGTGTCCCCTTATTTAAGGCAGAGGACTGTCATGGGTTTAACAGCTAGAGCGGTTGTGGCAATGGAGCCTATTGTAAGGATCCATAGCCTAATATGATCTTTGCATCATGGTCAGTGGAGTGGTGTCCTACTGACACACACATGTAATTCTACATTTCTATACCTGTGCCCAACTTTGCGCTAACATCATGTGCGTGTTTAGGGTGTTGGTGTGCGTAGGATAAATGCAATGTGAGAGTGCGACAGAGTAAACCGCTAGTCTAAGGGACACCCCCCACCACCACCCTCAAGACTCTCCCAATAGTTCAAGGCAGAAAATAATACTCTACGACAACGTGATTGTTGAGGCCCAGTTGGACGATTGTGTTCTGCCAACCGGGCCGTTCAAGGCTGCATTTGCCAAACTCCTAACACAACAGGGTCTGAATCTACTGGCTTCCTGGAAAGCCTGAGTTGGGTTTTTAGTGGCTGAATTCCTGACTACTCTGTGTCAGAGGCCCATGAGGGACTACAACTACCCCAGTGTTGAACACCCTGTCTGAGCCGGCCACAGTGTGGGCTCAATTGCTGATGGTCGGGCCTCCAGAGGGGCTGCACTTACCAACAGGCCAGGTGTGACTGCTACCTTGGGACTGCTGATCTTCAGGCAACTGCAAAGAAAAGACAGAGTGGTGCCCTACTGAATGCAGCACTACCTTCAGGACAAACGCACTCCACAAAAGCCTGCTGGTGGGTCACTGCTCTCTCGAGTGTTTGGGCGTGCCATTCAAGTGCCGGGAAACAGGAAAGAGACCCAGAGAAGACTGACTCATCCTGTGAAAGGGTAAAATGCTTACAACAGAACATACACGCATTGGGGTGACTGGAGTGACAGAACTGCACCTATACTATATTCATGATACTCCTAAATGCTCTTAGAGGGTAAGGGGGTATCAGAACCGGATGCACCTGTCTGCAGCACATGGTAGTCTGGCATGCCTGCACTATCTTTTCAGCCAGACTGTCCATAAAGATGATTTTAGAGCCGCTACACACATAGCAGGGGGAATCTCAGACCATTCGCTGGTGGAGGTGCAACTCGATGGTCCGGTTGTGGACTTCATCCTACCCCCAAGGGTTGATCTGACATATTTATAAGACAAGAAGTTCAAAGCTCGTATGAGAGATGGAGCAGACCTCTATTTTAAGGAGAACGGGCGGCCTGTTGAATCAGCTTGCGTGCTATAGGATGAATTTAAGACAGTGATTCGAGGCCAGACACAAGCCTTGATTGGGGGAATGCCGAAGGAACGTAAATTGAAGTGCGAGGCTCAGGACGGGGAATATGCTTTCCTGGAGGCACGCTTGGCAAGTGGGGAATCAGTTTCTCTCCCATTACACCATCAACTGAAGCAGCACACATTAAGAGCACTAATGGAAAATAGCGGGCACTCATGCGCTGGCTACCCAGCCCTGTCTCTATGATGTGGGTGATAAAGCCAATGAGTTGCTTGCATGGTTAGAGAGACAAGACAAAGGACGGAACTGGATCCTTGAGGACACTGACAACAAGGGACGGATATACCGGGAGAGACTTCCTGAAAGACCTGACCCTGCCAATGCTAACGAATGAGGACCGAGATGCACTAGACCAAGACCTGACAGTAGACTAAATAAATAAGACAATAGGAACCTTGCAAACAATACCAGCGACGGGGCCGGATGAGCTCCCCTTAGAATTATATAAATGCATGATGGATAAAATCAGTGAGTGCCTCCAGAGGCGGTTTCAGACTGCCTGAAAATAAGGGTGTCTCCCGGAGGACCAAATAACATCTGAGGTGGTGGTCATCGCAAAAATGGACAAACCGGCAACTGAGTGTGGGTCTTATAGACCTAACTCCCTGCTTAATTTTGAGACTAAGGTCCTTGCGTAGGCCCTGGCGGTCTGCCTGCAGACAGTAATTGCAACAGTGGATCATCCTGATCAATCGGGCTTCATGCCACACCAGGGAAAGCGCTTAAATCTCTGACACCTTAATGGCGTACCACACGCAACAGGGGATTCCTTTGCTAACCCAGTGGCGCTGCTGTCAAGCTCTTGTATGTGGCCCCTCATGTGCGTGGGTTCACCAGGACCTCTCATATGAGGTACTCCAGTTGATCAGGAGTTGGATGAGAGAATCTCGGTCTACTCTGACGTTTTGTTATATGACACGCAACCAGCCTTCTCGAGTGAACGAATCCTACAAATTCTTCACATATTTGGAGACCATTCAAGATATAAGATCAATTGGAAGAAGTCCTTAATATTCCTGCTGGAGGCAGGGACCCTGCGGCTGCACTCTAGGTGCACAGCTTGGGTGGCACTACATGGCTTTAAATATTTGGGCGTAATCTCTCTTACCTACTACCTCTTCTCTTTCTGACACTTTTCTGTCCACTCATCACTGCTCACTTCTTATGGGCCTCTTGCCCGTGTTCTTAGTGTTGTTGTTTTTAAAGGGCCCTGCGACTTCCCACAATAGACCAATATTGCTATACATAATGTGTCACACGGCCGGCCCAGCAAGGGTTGTAGGCGACATGCTGTCTTCAAGCTACTTTGCTACTGCTTCTCCATACTCTTGGAGGCTCTCTTACAGTACGCTGCCGGCCCTAAATAGGGTTGTGGGCTTAACGCTGTCTCTATCTGGACCTGTGTTCTATTCTTTACCTACAAAATAAAAATATATTTCAAACAAACTATTTGGGCGTGTTCATTACAAGAGAGCCACAGGCAGGAACATGCTCCCGAAATTAGACCGGTGTCGCAGGGATACCCCAAATTGGCAGGCGCTCCGGCTCTCCTTACTGGGCCGGGTAGCCGTATTTAAAGTGATAACCCTCCAGGATCTCCTGCACATTGTGCAAAAAACGTCCTTTAAGATCTCACCGGACATTTTCTTTCAAAAGGTAGACTGAGAACTTCGGCTCCTGTTGTGGGATGGTGGCACTTCACGCTGAGTAAGTTGCAGAGGGGAGTTTATTAATGTGCACCGGCAGTCCGGAGCATTCTCAAGTATTACTGGGCCCCGCAGCTGGTGGCAGTCAACTACTGGGTTTTTGCGGACTGTGAGGAACCTGCTTACCGGGTAGATAGATTGGCCATGGGCAAGCGAGGTTACCCCACCCCGGTGCTGTATCAAAGAAAGTATGAGTGCACCCTACCCACCCATACCCAAACATTGTTAAGGGTGTGGAGAGAGGCTACCAAGTATTTAGGCTGAGAAGGTAAGCTGACTGAAATTACTCCACCCTATGATGGCGATCTCTTAAGTGCAGCTGGAGTATTTCAGGGCTTCACAAAATGGGGATAGATTAGCTTAGAGCGGCCGGGCGACGTGTAGAGGGGACAGGCGCTTGTGTCCTTCACGATCCTACAACAAAAGTATAAATTAGGTGACTATAAACGGTTCTGACATTTATAGGTGGATCACGCTCTGCAAGGTCACATCTGGGAAGGGGAGCCGTTGCCTGAAGCAACCCCACTGGAGGACCAGCTGCTAACTAATCCCCGACCGAAACTATCTCAACCATCTATAGGAAGTATAGCATCTATATCTATATCTATATATAGTATAGTATCTATAGCAGAGGGGCCAGGAACCTCAGGAACAAGAGGGACGAAAGAAAACCAGCCTCAATCCTGGAGCAACCAGAGCAGAGGGGCACAGGAGTACCTATAGACCTAGTCTCCACATTGCCAAGGAAGAGGAAGGAACAAAGCATTCTTGGCGAGAGAGCGAAAGAATGCACTCATTCATCATAGCCATCCACCGGGAGGCGAGTGCAGAAGGGCAAGCCAAAGGGTCCTCGCAGAGCGGGGAGGAAGGGCGGGCAGTGAAGGAATCTGCGGCTAGAATCGTCTCTACCAGATACATCATTACCAAAGGTAAGTAACTCGCACATCTGATAGAGACTACTAGCTGCAGATTCCTTAACGTAGAATAGATACCCAAGCCATACCCACAGGAAAAGAGGGTCTGCGGAAGGACCCCACCAGCCTGGACATGACAGAGGGTCCCACAGGGAACTAGTCCAATGGATAGGGCGAAGAGCCCCGTCCTCCCAGCCCCCCACAAGCAGAACACCACTGAACCCAAGAGGGGTGTGGGAAGAAGAAAAAAGAAGAAGAAAGCCTGTTCACTCTCAACAGAGGAACCAAGGACAAGGCCAGGGAGGCCAAAGCACCCCACGCCCCTACAAGGCAACAGAGCTTCCATCCAATGCCAGGGCAAGGAAGAGGAAGAAGAAAAGCCTAGAGGGCCCAAGGAAACGAGGAAAAAGAAGGCGAGCACACCATAGACGGAAGGCAACAGATCAGACAGAGCTGCGCCGGCAGTAATGAGCCGCCGGAAGCAGGACGAACACCCTGGGGCCCCAGGAGGCCCGGGCAGGCTACGCCTGACAAAGGGAGAAACACAGAACCCACCCAGCCTCCAGGACAGGAGCATGAAGGCGAGGAAATGCCCGGACACACTACTATGAGGGGTTCGCGCACACGACCTAAAGAAGCATCAGCAACATACATAAACACCATGGAGAGCAGAGGCCCGAAGGCGACCATAACTCCCTAGTAGAGAGCAAGCTATATAACAGCTACTACTACCCCACATAGGGTATGTTAATTCCCAAGACATGGGATCCCTCTTTGGAAGAAACTTCCGCAGCAGAGGAAAAACCGAAAGAGCCACGGGGTAAAAAAAACCTGCAGAAGGCTTTCCAAGCAGCCCAAGAGAAAAACAGAAGGCCTAATCTCAGGGCCAATTCAGTGCAGATAACTCAAGCAAAAACACACACAGTCAACAAAGGGCCGTCCAGCAGCCAACAAAGCCACAGTCTCAGCAAGGAGGACTCGAGTGGCCATAAAACACAGCTCACAGCCAGGGCAACCTGCCCAAAAGAAGGTCCAAGAACCAGATCAACTCAGCAGTCACTGAGGGGGAGAAGGAGAAGGAGGAGGAGGAGGAGGAGGAGGAGGAGGAGGAGGAGGAGGAGGAGGAGGAGGAGGAGGATGGAGCCCTGCCAAGAACCTCTGGATGGTGGAATAACAGAGTGCCACCGAATGGAAGATCAACCAGCCGCTCCCAAACATTTTCTGGGAACACACTGCCCCGAAGCCAAACATGCCGACGGAGGGCGACCGAGGTAGCCGTGGCATGGCCCAGCACCTACGAGATGTCCAGGGTTCAGCAGAGAATAAAGGCTGCTAGCTCCCAGCCATCGAACGCATGATGCCGTAAGTCGACCTGAACAGTCTCCTGTGAAGCAGCGGATCCCATGCACTCAGCCGAGTCCCACAAAGAAGAGGTGGCCCTAGCCAACACACATAAGGTGTTAAAGGCCCGCAAAGCATCGCTGGTCGAGTCGAACATGTTGTGTCCCGAAGAGTCCAGCCAGTGGGCCTCCCGCGACGGCGGAGACAACAGTGGCGGAAAGGAGGGAAAAGCAGTCTGCAAAAGTGGACTGGAGGCAGAGGGGTAGAGGGAAAGACACGCCGGGTCACGTGGCGCTGGAAGGTGCCGGTGCAGGAGGTGTTGGGGCACCGGATCGCCTGTGGCAGGATGCCCCCAGGTCCCCATCAGGGAAGAAAGGAGCGACCCCTCAAAGGGTAGCAATAGCTCCCTCCCACCAGAGCCCTGGTGGAGAACCTCCAAAAGATGGTCTGCCGGGAAATGAGCAACCGGGTCACCCATGTGCAGAATACCCACAACCGTGGACACTGCATGAGCGAAGGCCGCACCCGCCTCCATAGGGCCCTTCAGTGGAGAAAGCAGCTCCTCCGTGGGCGACGGCTGTAAACTAAGGCGGCCGTCCCCGAAGCCAAGCGGGGCGGGCAAAGGCCAGACCTGGAAGTTAGAAGGAGGAACCGAAGAGTGGGGGACCTGTTGCACCTCCGGAAAACACCGCGGCCTCAAGAATGGCGGGGATCCGCCCTTTGATGACGTGGGTGAAAAAGCCACCACGCAGCAGGATGACACCAGCAGGCACCCAACCTCCAGATAAGAGGGAGCGTCCAAAGACGAATCCGTGACTCGAAGCCTGTCCGGCGCCGTAGACTGTGCAGCCTGAGGCAGGACGTCATCACCATCCGGCGCCGAAGGAGACGCTGGACAGGGCTCCCCCAAGTCACGCAGCGCCAGGGACTGGAGCTGAAGTGGCCAAGGGGCAGCGCCGGAACGGCACCGACTCGACCTCCGACGAGGCAGCCGCCTGCGTGGAGGGACGCGAGGGACCAGGGGAGTGACCTGAAGCCCTCTGCCAGCCTCGGCCCAGAATGTGATGTAGGTAGTCCGCCGACCCATGCAGCACCACCAGGGCCGATACAACCTCCGACTCAACCTCCGTTGAGGCAGCCGCCTGAGTGGAGGGCCGAGAGGGTCCCGGAGGGGGACGAAGGGCCCCAGTCCAGCCTCGACCCAGAGCAGGACGAGGGGGTCTACTGACCCTTGTGGCTCCTCCTGGGCAAGCAGGCGCTGGCGCCGTAGCGGCGTCAGCTCAGCCGTGGACAAGGCCGTCGCCTGTCTAGAGGGCCAAGCGGGGCTCGGGGATGCGACCCACGCCCCGCGGACCTCCCGCGACATCACAGGGACTCCCGCAGGAGTTTGGGGCGAGGCAGAGGCACCGTGGTCCGAAGGAGGGACTCCCGAAGGGCTGCACACCTACAGCACCACATCCTCCAACCCTGGAGCCGAGCCAGTCGGCGCCGGGGCACCGCGGAGGGTCCAGCGCAATGCAAGGGATCCACCAACGTCCCAGAAGGGGAAGGAGGAGATGCCAGGGAGGCCTGCAAAGCCGCTGCATAGGTCTCCATCTGGGCACTCGACGCCCCTTCAATGGGAAACGGTGGATAGGAGGACGACACGCGGAGCCGCATCACCCGCGAAGAACCCATGCCCTCGGCAGGCCGAACACCAGCCCCCAGGGACAAGCTGCAACACTTACCCACCGGGGAGCGACGTGCGACATCGGAGAGGGATGAGGACACCGATGAGGACGGCCGCTTCTGAAACCATCTGCGGAGGCTGATCGAGGAGATGAAGCCAATCTTGAGAAACACTGCAGAGAGTAGTTGCTTCCGGCGCTCCCGCCGTGACTTCGGCTTCAACAGTTGACATGCCTTACAATCAGTGGTGCCGTGATCTTCCCCTAACACCACATTCAAATGAGGTGAGGGTCCGTCGCCGACATAAGACGCCCACACGACGTGCATGTCTTGAAGCCCAAAGGCATTCGCACAGTGTTCCACCAAAAGATATCAAGTCAATAGAGCTTTATTTCGGCAGTTTTCAACCATAAAAGCAGAGTACAAACACAATCTAAAATCTAAAATTTTGAACTGTTGATCCAAAGGATTATATAAAGCTTTACATGAGACCAGATTAAAAGTATAAGTAAAATCGATATACAAATATAATATGTTACAAAGTATTAAAATTAGAATTAAAAAATAGGGAGGGTGGCGAGCACCAGATGACAAGATTATTTATTATTTGCACGCGGAAAAGGAAAAAACTGACGTAGGCGCGCCGGGTGGGACTTAAGTGACCTCGCTTACGTCACGTACGCGGACGACGCCTGGGCGGAGTCGCGTGATGCCGTCTCCCCGGCACGCAGGGATGCTGTGGCAAAAAGTTTTCCGGATCCAGTCTTACGCCTGGGGATAATTCTACGTTAAGGAATCTACGGCTAGCAGTCTCTATCAGATACTGAGTCTTGTGGGTTTAGTACAGGTTTAATCTTGTATTTGGGTTTAATTGAACCCTGTGGTTTAATCTGCACTTGTTGTTTATGCGGTGTTGTCACACCCTTGTAATTATAAAAAGCATGTTACAGGCGACCAGGTGTCTCTTGCCCATGACTTCTGAGGAACTAATGGTACACAGTTAACAGCAGCAACATTGCAAAGTGTCAAAAGCCTGATTTGAGTTCGCTGGCCGAGTTACTGGCAGGGTTACTCAGACACAAACATGACGGATATCTTGGCCGCCGTATTACAAGCACCACTGAATATAATAAAGGGGAGCCTTGTTTCTTTCTTTCGTACTTTCTATTTCTCTTGTTTTTATTATCTTTATTTTACTCTTTTTTTCTCTTTCTTACTGCTTTGTCTGTTTCTCTCTATTCCTGGTTTATCTTTCTTTCATTTCTTAATTTAAGAGTGCTCAGCATCCTAAAGCATTTTATTCATTTATTTGAATTTCTTTTTTCCTGTCATGGGGATGACTGCACAGATATCCTTACAAGTAGGATCTTTTGAATTCTGCATGAAGGTTTTTACTAATAGTCCTAGTTGAAGGTGTCATTTAGAAGTTAAATATAGGTTTCTGATGTGAGGTAGGGTGGGTATGTGTGAGAATGTGTGAGAGAGAGAGACAGAGAGAGAGTGTGTGTGTCTGTCTATATATGTTGGAGTGTGTGTGAGTACTTGAGCGTGGGGAGCCGGCTCTCACTATGCTATACCAAAAAGAGGTATAGTGTGCAGAGAGTCCAGTGGATCCCCAGAGATTTTACAGAGGCTAAAGTAGATAATACTAATGCTCTTTTGTGGTAGTGGGGGGAGCAGTTAGAGGGTAGTTTTAAGCATTTGTTGTACACACAGTGGCAATAAATGACACACACTCAATGAATAAATCTGAGACCAATTTATAAAATGACACTTGGTTAGATTTATTTAGAGGAACCGCAGAATTTCATCTTGAGTAAATACGTTTTGTAATACAAATTCTGTTCAATATAAAAAGTGAACAATTAGTGCAATATAAAAAGTGGACAATTAGTGCAATTTCCAGACTTTGCAATGTTAACCTATGGGGTGAAGAAAACATTCAACATACGTACAGGCAACATCTCCTAACAAGACCATTCTTCGGAAGTTAAGGTTAGTATTGGACAAGGTTCAGTTCAGAACCAACAGTGCACCACCAGCGGCACGTGGGCGCCGAGGTGCAAGTGCAAGTTCAAGGTTGGAAACCCAATACTAATTAAGGGGGACTGGGGCAATCGGACAGAGGCTGCTTACAGGTAAGTAACAGCGGCTTGGGGGAACTAGTCTCTGGGGGTTGAGGCCAACACTGGACATGGCTCAAGGCAGCACCATGACAACACCACACCACCAGCGGCACAGGGACGCCCGGGTGTAGGATGCCAACACAGCATCAGAGACAGGCCAAGTTGGAAAAGGTCTGCAGACTCAGGCCAGGAGGCCGGTCGAAGGAAACCAAAAGCTGTCATGGTAAGTTTCGATTCACCGAAACATAGCAACACCCTTTGTCCTCTTCACCAAAGCCCAGGACGGATGGTTGCAAGGGTGCCTTTTGGTGTCAGAAAAGGCATACCAGAGCACGTCAGGGTTGAGGGGGGTCTCCTTGCAGAGGCTGCAGGTAACGTTGAGTCCAGACGAGGTCAGCTCATGGTGGACGCTCGCTCTAGACTGACTGGGAGCGATCCTCTAGAAAGGAGCTAATCTAACTAAGGACTGAGCCCTGAATGCCAGCCTCCTTGACATGGTCCAATAAGATACCATGGTCGACCCTGTCAAAGGCGGGTGAGAGATCCAACAGCACCAGGGCCTGAGGAGTACCCGTCAGCCTTCTTTCACAGGGAGTCCAATACCGCCAGTATTACGGTCTCCATTGAGTGGGCAGGTCGAAAACCAGCTTAGTGTGAGTCGAGATAGTTGGATTGGACTGTTCAATAAAATTGGACAGGCACTTCACCACATGAGCCTCCAGTACCTTTGCCAGGTCAGCAAAGATATTGGGCGGTAATTCAACAGGATCTGGGGTCTGCCCCCGATTTCTTCAGAAGGGGAACCACAATTGCCTCTTTAAAGGCCTAAGGGACACAGCCCTAGAATAGGGACTCATTCAGAAGAGAGAGGTCTGGACCCGGGAGACGGTGAAGGCTTCTTTTAGGATGTGTAGTGGGCAGCAGTCCGTAGGGGATCCAGATTTTACTTTAGACAAAAGGTCCTGGAACACCTGTATACAGTGGATCTCTGTAATCTTCTCTGCTGGTGCAGATCGGTAGTGCCCAGCTCTTCTTAGGTCATCAGGAACTGAAGTTCAGAAACTGGGGATGCCACCTGAAAACTAGATTTAAGGGCATTATAAGGGAGTGACAGGTGGTGTCCAATGGACCCTTTGCCTGGGGTGTCTACGCCCTCTAACATGCCCATCTTCTGTTAGAGGAGGACACAGTCCTAGCCCTAACTGGATAAGACCCATCATCTTCAAGATGGTGGGCACTGAAAAGCGTACTTGACCTAGCTTCCAGCACCCGAAGGCTGGAGTTGGCAGAGGGGGGCACATCTCCTCTTCTATCAAAGGTTTCCCACCTGTCCTGCTGCCAAAAAGGGGGTAAGGACAGGATGGAGGCCAGCTCCTTCGAACAGGAGAGGCTGGGGTTGCATTATAAAGGGGGCAAGACCTCTGAAGCTCCCCACCACGGATGGCTCTTCCTGTCCAGTGGGAGATGTGAACACCTCCACCCTGGAAAGGCTTGTTCTCAGCCTCAGAGTGCGCAGGCACTCTCCCCTGAGGTCAGAACACACTCTGGTGGTAGCAGGCTGGCTCGGGCCAGTCAATGACCACACTAAGGATTGGTAGGTTTCAGGGGATCCCTCTAAGGGGCCCTCTGTGTGCAATTTATAGTAAAATCTACACTGGAATCAGTGCAAGTTTATTATGTTGAGATGCTTGGTGCCAAACATCACATATTTCAGGAAGCCATCATGGGGCTGCGAACTCATAATGATGAGTGCCAGCCTATGTACCTACTATGACTTCCCTGGTCCCTTACAATATCCAGGAATCGTCTAGGATATTGCAGGGGCATCAGGGGCATTTCATGCAGATATGCCCTCACAGGGGGAAGAGAATGTGGTGCAGCAGCCAGTGCTGCCGACTCGGGAACTGGGGATCCGGGTTCAAGTCTCTGCTTCAGCGCAACATCCTGTGATTCTGGGCAATCACTGTATCTCCCGATGCCCATAGACAGCGTCTGTAAACCCTCACAGGTGATGAGCTGCAATATATAAATCTGCAAACTTTAACTCACTGCCTGAGATATGTGTAAGACATCCCTGTAGCAGTGTTCATGGGAATGGCACACAGGGATGTGTGCCAGGTCGGCTCTTCAGTTTTGTCAGTAGGTGACGGAGTCAGAATTAAATAATTGTCCCACTCAGTAAGGAGGGATCTATCACCCACTCCCCTTCTTCTCTGTTGTCGTCAGTTGTGTGCACGTCCTCTGGGTGATGAGACATCGATGCCACCGAAGGGGGAGGCCTGATGATCGATGAAGGTAGAGGAAGAGGCTTCTGTGGGACAGATGCCGAGGGAGGAAATCGGCGGTAGAAGTCATCAAGCGCACGTTGCAAATTAGAGATGAGAGACATGGGTATCTGCACAGTTGGATTCTCAAGTGGTGCTTGAGTATTAGGCTCAGGGTAATAATCATATCCTTGGTCATCATCAATATCTTGTCATTTGATGAGAAGCTCGGAAGGAGTACGAGCAGCACGGAACCGGTCATCCTCTTCCGAAACCTCCTCATTAGCCCCATAGTCAAAAAGCTCCACAGAAAGATTTGGAGATGATTGAATTGGCAATAGATCCAAAGAAGAGTTCGTACGTTGAAGTAGGGAAACATCTGTCGTTCCTGAAGGTGGAAAAAGTGTTGCTGAAGATTTCAAGGGGACTAGAGACATCAAAGCTGAAGGTGGAACTAAGGATGCTGCCGCCGACTCAGCGGTTGACAACGAAGAATGTGGTTGAAGTTCCGTAAGGAAAGGCTTCTGTGCTGTCGACGAGGCAACCGTCGACAAAGCAGGTAGAGCCTTGAGAGCCATCGACCGTCTCGTCAGCGAGGAGGCATCTGTCGACGACTGACCGGAAACAGATCTCTTTTTTGTCAACAACGAAGTGAGGGAGGTGGTAGGCGAGCGAGGATTCACCGACACCACGACAAACGTCGATGGAGAGGACGCTGACGACATAATCATTGTAGGTTGAGGAGCAGAGAAGGTGGAAGTCGTTGTTGAAGCAGTGGCGAAGGAAGTCATCGTCGACAAGGAACCCATTTTTTTAGGCAAATTTGTCTCTGGAAGAGACTTAGATGCCTGAGACTTAAAAGCAGATCTCAGAGACATAGAGGTAATAAGTAGTCCCTTAGAAGGAGCAGGAGCCCTTTTTGAGGAAGAAGTCTGGCCTTCATGAGTAGAGGTGTGGTCTTCCTTGAGCACCTTAGCCTTAGCAGATACCATCTCCGCCTCACCAGCCCTCTTCTCAAAGATGACAGTCCTGAGAGCGGAATCACTCTCAACATCTGATAAGGGGTTATCCTTGGTCTTGAGTTTCTGTAACCATAGAAGTAGACGTCCCTCTCTGTCTCTTGAAGTCTTTTGAGGAAAAGTCCTGCAGATTTTACAATCTCTCACCTGATGTTCAGGGTGGAGGCAATAGATACACTTTTTGTGGGGGTCTTCGGAACGAATCCGGAGCTTCCCACAAGACTCACAGTGTCTGATGAGTGACCTCTTTGTAGTAGACAAAGCAGTGAAGATATTCTGAAGAGTTTCTGAAGGGAAAAGGTAGAGGTACTGAGTAGAGCTCAGGGAGACTCCCTTCACACGACGTGCGGTAGAAAATCTGAGAGCCTGAGTCTCTGAGGAGAAGGTTCCAGAGGGCGCTGTCGCCTGATTGGCTGGAGTTTGGACCATATCTAATGACTTGAACAAGTTATTAAATTGACAAGTTTTTTCCTATTAACGTCCATGTTACAATACTTCCTATTGCTCTTTTAGCTATGCTTTCGCTATGCTATTGACACGCTAATTAATCAAACTAAGAGTGGATGCCCTTCGGACATCATTCCAGCTCGGATCATGTCACTTTTGAGGGATGATCTAGGAGAGGGTATTCAGTGGGTAGTTAATCTATCCTTAGGATCAGGGGAAGTCCCCCCTGATAGGAAGCGTGCTTTGGTGAGGCCTCTACGGAAGAACAACTCCATTCCATGGACTGACCTCACTAATCTGAGACCCAACTCTCTCCTCCCTTTTTTAGGGAAGCTCGCCGAGAAGTTTGTTAACCGGCACTTATCTAATTACATCGAGAGTGCAGGGGGACTAGACCCCTCTCAATCGGGTTTTAGGCCCAGGCACAGCACCGAGACCGCCTTGCTGTCCGTCGCTGACAATCTTCATATGCTTCAGGATAGGGGGTACTCCGTTATCCTGGTGTTATTAGATTTGTCAGCTGCGTATGACACTGTGTCGCATGATATCATGACCACCAGACTAGTTGACATCGGTCTGGAAGGCAAGGCGCTGGCTTGGTTAAGGAGCTTTTTTACCAAACGCACTCAGAGAGTCATACTTGGTTCTTACCAGTCAGAGGAGGTGGAGATCTCAAAGGGGGTGCCACAGGGCTCCTGCTTGAGCCCTACATTATTCAACATCTATGTGGCACCCCTAGCTAACATCATGAGATCTCACGGGTTTATCCCCGTACCGTATGCAGACGATACTCAACTCCTCTTTCCGTTTAAAATCATGACTCCTGAAGTGCGTCACTCCTTTGCCCAAGGGATGAAAGAAGTGGCACATTGGATGGCAGCAAACTTCCTTCAGTGTAACGTCTCCAAGACGGAGGTGATGCTCTTTGGGGAAGCCAAACGTCTGTGGACTCCTGACTGGTGGCCTTATGATCTTGGCCCAGTCCCGGAACCAAAAATGGTAGTAAAAGATCTAGGAGTCAAGCTGGATCAGGAGCTCACCTTAAAACATCACGCTACGCAAGTAGTGAGCTCCTGTTTTCATGTGATTGGGCTTCTCCGAAGGGTGTTCCCACTGCTACCTGATACCACCAGGAAAACCTTAGTTCAGTCGCTCGTGTTGAGTAGACTGGACTACTGTAATGGTTTGCTGCTAGCCGCCAATGAGGGGGTCATCGCCAGACTTCAAGTTGTGCAGAACACGGCTGCACGCCTTGTTCTCAATGCCCCGGCCCGAACTCCTTCAAAGCCCCTTCTTAAAAAACTCCACTGGCTCACGGTAAAACAAAGAGTGATGTTTAAAACTTGTTGCATCATTCACAAGTGCCTCTCCGGCAGAGGCCCGGATTACCTAACTAAGCAATTCATCCCATACATTCCGGCAAGATCCCTGAGATCTGGAGACCGTGAACTGTTATGCGTTCCCAGGTTCTGGAAGGCACGTCAAGGGGGAAGAGCTTTGTCAGTGGCTGGCCCGAAACTTTGGAATGAACTCCCATTCGAAATCAGAGCGTGCAGGGAACATTTTCTCTTTAGGAAAAAACTAAAAACATTCCTGTTTAACTATTGATCTGGTAGAACTTTAAATTATCACATGACAGGCTATTTGCTTTCTGATGACGCCAAAGGCGCGGAGATACTCCCTAGGGAGTCGATTCCCAGCGCGGTACAAGTTTGCAAATAAATAAATAAATAAATTGCTATATTGCTATTCTATGTACCGTGGGAATCACACTTCGACTACGAGGAATGATTTGAGCATGTGAATCTATGAAAGATTCCCCATTACTGCAGATTTCTCACTACTGAAGCTCTTACCCATCTAAGGACTAGGACAAGTTAGTAAAGTGACACGTTTTTTTCCTATTAACGTCTATGTTACAATACTTCCTATTGCTCTTTTAGCTGTGCTTTAGCTATGCTGTTGCTATACTGCTATTCTATGTACCGTGGGGATCTCACTTCGATGACGGGGAATGATTCAAGCATGTGAATCTATGAAAGTTACCCCATTACTGGAGAACAACAGATTTCTCACTACTGAAGCTCTTACCCAAGTTGCTTTAGCCTTAGTCATCTCTCACATTGACTACACTAACTCTTTACTTTGGCATTCCGGCATATCAATCTAAAAGACTGCAACTAGTGCCAAACCAGGCTGCTAGATTAATCTATCGTCAGCCAAGAATACAGTATGTCACCCCTCTTATGAAAAAGTTACATTGGCTTCTGGTAGTCGAACGCAGTGCATTCAAGTTGGATGCCTCCTCTTTAAAGCGCTTCATGGCAACTGCCCAGTGTCTGTATCTACTCGGGTCCAGAGATACAGCCACATTTAGGATCTTAGGTCTACCCATTTGAATCCCCTAGCTACTCCGTCCTTTAAGCGCTAGAAATCGGGGGGAATAAGATTTGCAGAACTGGCCCCTCAATTTTGGAATTCTCTCCCTCAGGACATTAGATCGATGATATCATATCCTAAATTTTGGAAACTCTTTAAAACCTGGCTCTTTCGCCAGGCTTATGAATGAATCACTTAGCGGCAGGACTCCTTTGTTCGCAGCGCCATGAAACCTTGTGGTGTGCACGCGCTTTATAAGTATTTTTAACATAACGTAACATTTAACATCGTCTAAATAGGACAACCTGGTAAGTCCATCTGCATTGGCAGTCCCAGGTCTCTGTTTCACTTCAAAGTATATGCCCTGTAGGGAGATGGACTACTTTAGCCATTTGGGATTTTCACCTTTCATTTGCATTAACCATCCGAGAAGCCTGTGGTCTGTTTGAACTAGGAAGTGAGAGACAAATAGGTTTGACCTAAACTTCTCAAGGGACCAAACCACAGCAAAGTCGTCCATCTGATTGGCCCTTCAACGCTGTTCCCTGGGGATTAGCCTTCTACTGATGAAAGCCAGTGGCTGATCTTGCCCTTGGTCATGTGTTTGGGATAGCACTGCTCCTATACCATGTTCAGAGGCATCAGTCTGCACAATGAATTGCTTGACATAATCTGCAGCTTTCAGAACAGCTGCAGAGCACATTGCTTCCTTCCGAGTGTCAAAAGCCTTTAGACAGCTCACAGTCCAGTTCACTATTTGTGGCATTCTTTTTGAAGTCAGTTCCGTGAGGGGTGCCACAATGGTGCCATAATCCATCACAAACCTCCTATAGTACCAGGGAAGCCAAGGAAGGCCCTCACTTGAGTCTGGGTAGTTGGAGCCACCCAGTCCAGAATGGTCTAGATCTTGGGTTGTAAGGGTTGAACCTGGCCTCTACTCACAAGGTGACCCAAGTATGCAACCTTTCCCTGCCCTATCTGACACTTGCAGGCCTTGATAATGAGGCCTGCACTTCTCAGAGCCTCCAGTGCTTTCCTAAGGTGGATCAGGTGCTCCTGCCAGGTGGAGCTAAAGACAGCAATATTGTGTAGAAATGCTGCACTCAAGGATTCCAATCCAGCAAGGGCTTAGTTCACCAACGTTTGAAAAGTGGCAGATGCATTTTTTTTAAAAAAGGGCATTACAGTGAACTGATAAGACCCATCTGGGCTTAAAAATGCAGATATTTATTTAGCTCCTGGAGTCAGACCTATCTGCCAGTACTCTGATGTGAGATCGAACATACTTAGATACTTGGCTGCTCCCAACCTGTCAATAAGGTAATCTGCCCATGGAGTTTGGTATTCATCGCTTTTGGTCACAGCATTCATGCCCCAATAGTCCACACAAAACCTCATTTCTTTCTGACCATCCTGGCTATGAGGCTTGGGGATTAAGACAACTGGGCAGGCCCAGGGGCTCTCAGAAGGCTTTAGAACTCCCAATTTCAGCATCATGCTTACTTCTGCTTTGATGCTCTCTTTCACATGTTCAGTCGGCCTCTATGTTTTATTCTCGACAGGTAGTCTTTCATCAGCATCTACATCATGGATACACCAGCTAGTCTAGCGAGAGGTCAAAAAGAAGAGCTCAGCAAACTGGTTTAGGACTCGCCTGCAATCAGTCGCCTGATGGGCAGGTAGGGTGTCGGACAAGACCGCACCTTCCACTGACCTATCTTTTGGATTGTTGGACAGGTCAGGGCCAGGTTCACTCTTTGCTTCCTGATCCTGGACATGAGCAAGGTAACATCTGCCATGTCATAGTAGGGTGTAAGGCGGTTGACATGGACGACCCTCTTATGATTCCTGTCTGAGCCAGGGTCTACCAGGTAGGTGACCGCCCCTTTTCTTTCTAGGATAGGGTAGGGTCCGCTCCACTTACCTAGCAGAGCCCTAGGAGCCACAGGACCCAAACCCCACACCATCTGCCCTGGCTGGAACTCAACAATTGCAGCCTTTTGGCATTACCAGAGCTTCTGGCGCTAGGCTGTCCTCAATGTTTTTGCTTGCTTTTTCTATGTACTCATACATCCTGGAGCAAAAGCCAAGCACTTAGTCCACTATATCTGCTAAGGTTCAACAAGAGGTTTCTCCAATCCCTCCTTCACAAGGCACAGCGGTCCCAACAGGAAACCCAAATAGAAGCTAAAATAAGGAGGACCCCTCTCCTTTCTGTGGCCCTTTCCAATAGACAAAAAGCAGGCATGGCAGTAAGACATCCCATCTTCTTTTGAGTTTTTCAGGAAGTCCACCAAGCATGCCCTTCATGGTCTTGTTAAATCTTTCAACAAGGTCATTACACATAGCAGAGTGGCTTTGGCAACACTGACCAGGAATTATGCAGCGGGGGATTGGAGGTCCCACATTTGGACCCCTAATATTATGCCGTTCAATTGCAACACGCAGCTCGATGGCTCAACACAGGCCCTAGTTGGGAAATGCGGCTCTTGGCGGGAATGGTGGATGCTCGTTGTCTTCCAGAGCTGTTAATGGAGGAATCAGGTACACCGAGAGATACTCCATATATTGTGCGAAAGATGGCAGAGGATGGCAATGGTTTGTAGTGAGAGAACTTAAGTGCGCACCATTCCATAGGGCGCTCCCAATCTGGACATAAAAACCTATCAGGCAAATGGCACTCAGTATGTCCTTCCAGGCATGGAGGGAGGGGGATGCGTGTAGACACTTAACTATGCATCTTTACAGAACAACATGATCAGATACAGTTGACAGTGGATGTATGACGTTACAATGCATGCATTTACAACGCATGCCATCACAATGCAACCACTACAACGCAGGTGCCATTACAACGCATGCGATTACAACGTAGGTGCTATTACAACGCATGCCATTACAACGTAAGTATTTGGTAAGTATTTAATTTCAATATTATTTATTTATTTTTAAATTATTTTTGATAAAAATAATATTTTATTTATATTAATATTTTTAATTTAATTATTATATTTTAATTTACTATTCTTACTCCAGGGGGGTGTAATAGTAGGGTAAGTGTTGGATAGTGTAGGGGTTAAAATTGTAATTTAAAAAATATTAAATATATTTAAAATGTTATAATTATTTTAAATTAATTATTTCTTAAAACCAAAAAAATGACATTAATTTTAAAAATATTTTAAAAAATTAAAATATTTTTATTAAATTAAAAGAAATTAAAATTAAATTAATATTAATAAAATTAAATACTTACCTATACTTACGTTGTAATGGCATGCGTTGTAATAGCACCTGCGTTTTAATGGCATGCGTTGTAATGGCACCTGCGTTGTAATGGTTGCGTTGTGATGGTAGTGCGTAGTAAAATTTGCATTGTTATGGTTGTTTCCCGAAGACAGTACACACGGGCCCGAGAGGCCTGTAATTTAGACTTTAACATTCCAATGGAAAATCAAGACTGGCAGCGGGCCTGTGAACTAATACGCATGGTTTCTAGTAATGCCCATTTTCGACTGATACATTATAATTTTCTGCGAAGAACCTATTTAACGCCACAAGACCCTCATCGAATGGTCGGGTCTTGCCCAGATATATGCTTGCGCTGCAACACTGTGGGGGCCGATTTCTTACATTAACCATGGTCCTGCGATGAAATGCACTCCTTTTGGCAACTAGCTGTCGAAGAAATAATGCATGCAACAAAACTAAGTATTGCGCTGACACCCAAATGCTGTTTATTAGGCCTCCTTAGATGCCAGAAGGGCGTAAGATAACCTATACATTAGGTCAGTCGCCTATGATACTGGCATGATGTAGAATTGCAATCACATGGCTGCCCCAGCATGCCCCAATGATTGCGCTCTGGCATAGAGATGGGTCTGTTCTTCTATGGCGGACGCTTCTATCTCGTCTTGGTCAAATTCTTCCCCGAAGATATCCAGAGTGTGTTGAATGCTTTGAAGCTGCCTCTCTCGTCAGCGAGCCTGATGATCGGGTAGAGTCCTCTTGGACAAAACGACTTACAAGCACGCAGTCTTCCTCCTTGTGCGCTGTAGAAAGGCACAAGTTACAAACTTGATGTAGGTCGGTGCAAGGGTACTTGGCTTGGCATCCAGGGCAGAAATGGAATGGAGTCCGTTCCATTTGCAGATGGCTGGCCCTATGCAGCAAAGCTCGACGGTTGCCCACGAGGGTTTCTATCAAAATGGAGAGTTTGCCGATCGATTTGAAATGCGGAGAACACGGAAACGCGTACTGAAACAATACCGTTGAGGGTAGAGTGGACTGAGCACTGAGAGGAACCCGAAGAGCGGTGTTGGAGCGCAGCAATATGCATCCAAAACCGTTTGGGGTAAAAAACAATCTAACAATGGAGTCGATGCCCTTGCGCACTATCACCGAAAGGAGGAGTCACCTTACCTTGTGACTGGAAAGACACCAGTGACCGGAGTTGGTTAGAAGCATTGACGACCTTTGGTATTGATTAAATGCAGGATTCCAGGTCACAGGAGGTACTGCTGAATACGGCTGGCTACCAGCAGTGGCGGCCTCTAGGAAGAAGGAATTGAGAAAGCATAACTGGATATACTGGTTTCCTTAATACCGATAATTGGTTACACATGAATGCCACAACGTGCATTGATATATTACATTACCAAATTACAATATTCTTATATTAATTTGATGTGACTGTTCGCCTTATTATGCCTGCAAAGTTATATGATTCTATTAGGGCCCAGAACAATGGAGTCGATGCCCTTGCGCACTATCACCGAAAGGAGGAGTCACCTTACCTTGTGACTGGAAAGACACCAGTGACCGGAGTTGGTTAGAAGCATTGACGACCTTTGGTATTGATTAAATGCAGGATTCCAGGTCACAGGAGGTACTGCTGAATACGGCTGGCTACCAGCAGTGGCGGCCTCTAGGAAGAAGGAATTGAGAAAGCATAACTGGATATACTGGTTTCCTTAATACCGATAATTGGTTACACATGAATGCCACAACGTGCATTGATATATTACATTACCAAATTACAATATTCTTATATTAATTTGATGTGACTGTTCGCCTTATTATGCCTGCAAAGTTATATGATTCTATTAGGGCCCAGAACTATTTTATTTAGTGATGTCCATCTGCACACTTTCGTGCATCTTGTACAGACCCTCCAGCTTATCGCGATTTCGCGATTTGCAAAGAAATTGCGAAATTGGGCGATCTGTGGAAATGCCGCGATATTTGGGCAAAAGCCAGCGAAATTTGCCGTTTCCGCCGTTTCCTCCTTAAATCCAGCCCCATGCGCACCCATTTTTCCATTCCCCCCCAGGATTTTGTCAAATAACTCAAACAGTAAGATATCTGTGTTTGGTGTTGCAAAAAACAGAAAATAAAATGCCGCTAAATTTCCATTTTTGTGCCGCTGAATTTTCATTTTTGTGCCGCTAAATTTGCCAATCCATGCCGCTATATCCTGGGGGGTCTGCTTGTAGTAAACTGAATATTGAATTCTGCAGCTTTTCTGTGTATCTTTTATCTGCACCTCACGGGCTCCTCACATTGCTCGCGAGAGAAGATCCTGCCTCCTACTCATTAGTGTTGTTTAAGTAACTGTTTCTATCACATGTTCATGTTTCATTGACTTGTATTAGGAGAAAAGTGTATAAAAATACATTGTGTAGCATTAACATTGTATACTCCAACTTGCTTTAGGGTGGATGCTCTCGTCCATTGCAAAGACAATTGTCACTTGTTAGTTTGCTTGGCCTTTTGCTATTTTTGCATTAAATGTATGATAGATTTGTTGGCCTTCAGGTGTGTTGTGTATTATTTTACATAGCACAAGAGATGCTGAGGAAAATGACAGTCCAGTATACACATTCTTCATATAAATCAACTCACAGGATACTGTTCCAACAGACATTATCTCTAACTGAACGCAGGCACCCTAGGAAGCATTTCAAACCAGTTGCCCTCTGATGCGGCGTCCTCGCTATTGGATAAGTCAGTATGTCCTGAATTTTAGGAGGGGTTACCGTATCCAGTGCACTCTGTTAGACAGTGCTCACCTTTGGTAGTAAGATGTTAAGAGGCACCTTATCACCTATGCACAGTGCAGGGCTTTGAGTTACAGAGCTCCTCACGCGTTGGAGAAGATTAGGTCACATTTACCCATTTTCCCATTTGGTCCTGATGAAATGCCAATAGATTGCTCCATGACTACAGAAGGCATGAAAAAGGTTGACCTGAAGTATAGACCCCAGCTTACCAGCAGGTCCATAGGTGATCGATACTTTCACACAGTGATAGGGGTCATTAGTTCCTCAATTTCTCTGCCACCGTTTTTAATCTCAACATGGACCAGGAAGATCACATTAACTATATTGTAGCAAATGGTCAATAGTTGATCTTATATTCAGACTTTCACCAATCACACATCTTATGACACAACATCCTCTGTCCTACTATGCGCATCCGGCGTACTTATTAAAACATCTCCGACAAAGTGCCCCCTTGTGGTGCCAACCAGGCATTGTAGCGCCGGCCTGGTGAGGTGTATAGCCCAATGATGGAGCATGTCACCTTCAGGTGAGTGAACGTAACTTGTCTTAAAAGCACATGCTTCCTCGGGTGGCTGCGTTCAGTTACAGATAATGTTTCTGGGACTGAACCTCTGGGAACAGTATACTGTGATTTGATTGTGTTTTATTTTAACAAATGTACATAGCAAATATTGGCGCTTGCTTGTTTCACAAAAATGATCCGATACCTGCCTCGGAGCGCACTTCTTACAGACGAAAATGGGGTTATCATGTTGCTGCTTCAAGCTCCTTACCTGTGCGAGTTATCGGTAATGATGCAGGGGGCAGACCCAAATCAGCCACACATGGAGATCAATGACAAATACTGAAGATTAACAGAGCTTCCAAGCTGGTGACCATTACTTAATTGACCTTGAAAATAAAAGACACATTTTTAGTATTCTGGTGACTCATGACCATAAAAAATAAAGATTATAAATTCAGTATTGTGTCAAATACTTAAAAAATGGAACTGGATGTGCTGAATCGAACGTTGTCCCAGGTCATGCGTGACACCTTCCACCACTATTGCTTATGGGACTTGTAGTTTTGTTTTTCTCATTAAAAGGATGGTCTCTAAAGTCCCAGTGTTCTACGCGATGTTGGTCAAAATCAGAGGCCTGAGTGAGGGTGAAGCATGACACTGCTCTGCTTAGCAGTGAGATGACTGACAGTTCCCAGCCCTTCCATTCTTTGACCTACAGAGGCTCGTTGGCCGTTCATATTTTTTGCAACGACAAAGAAACTTTTATTGCAGATTCTGTCAACTGAAAAGATAAAACGCCTGTGCGTGTTTCATTAACTACTGACAAACATGAACAATCAAAAACATGAGTTTCTGGAAAACTATCAGGCACCCAATCAGAATCAGCCGTCCTTTTCACCCAGGAATTCTTCAGTCTTTGGAGGGTGAATTGCACGTGGTATAAGAGGAATAATACATCGACTCAAAGCTCACTTCTCAGGGATGTACTGAACTGCCAGCCTCATGGCACACTTAGCCAGCTCTTCACCTCCTCCTCCTCAAACTGTTGACCAGCTATCAGGGCAAATGAGACGGCAGCAAAGCATCGCTGGCTTGGTTCCACACCGGACCAGGCAAGGTGGTCAACTCCATACTCCTCCGAGTCAGCAAGCACTCTGGTCGAGCCAGTCCTAACCCACATGAATGTTCCCCATCACAACTATTTTAATGGTACTAAGTTATGTTTCTGCCAAATGATTGAGTCAAAAATTGAAAGGTTTTACTATGAAGTGCTGAAAGAGAAATCATGAAGTTTTTCAATATTTTGCAGTCTGCCACAGTACACAGGAGCATTATTTATCTACAGCAGCAAATCATGTATGTGCCCTGTAGAAAGCATGTTTGAATGAAACATGGAATGCATTGCAGCCAAAAATCCATGCAACAACATAGAGTGCAAGATAACTTGTGTTATTATTCCAGCAGAACGAAATGCCATTCCTAATGTGTACGTCATTTTAAAGACAAACCCAATAAAATGTATGGTCAGTGTTGTTCTTCTGCCTTTTAAAAGACAATCTCCATTAATGTGTCAGGAAATAAAATTCCATGAGAAATCCTACTTGTTGGCAGGGTGCTGCCTGCCACTATATTGCAGGTTACTTCCAACATAATCTGATTTATACATACATACTCCAGGGTGCTGCCAGCTATCGGGTCTGCACACAGCAGTCTGGAGCCACTCAGGAAGGAGGTAAGCTCCGCATTTCATCTTAATCCCATAGGTTACATTCACAGCCTGATGGGTCCGGAGAACTTTATCCGCGCTCTAACTACACCGAGCAGATAGACGTAGCCCATCATAGGCTGTGTTGTGTCTTGGGAGATGCCTGGCATCTTATTATCGTTGGCGGGAGGATGAAGCTCTGATAGGAGCTTCTACAAGAAGAGCAGAGAAACAGGACCACAGATCGCCACAGAGCGACAACTGACCAGAAGCTGAAGAAAGAACTCTGACACAGCAAACCTCCTACACCCTAGAGATTCTCCAGGGTAAGCAAATGATGGTAATGAAATGCAAACTGCAGCATTAAGGTCATACACTACAACATATTTCCCTTTAAACCAAAGATAACAGCCTACAATAAAAAACTAAACAAAAAGCAACAAAACTAGAAAATGCATTTCTAAATGCTGCAAAAGAGAAGCTGTTAATATAAATGAACAATATTAAACGTTGTTGGTACCTTAGTAATGTGCTTACTTCTGGGCGTCACTCCATCTGCAGCAATAACGCTCTGAAAAGAAAAATTACTGCTGTGAGTCTCAAGAGTCTTCAGTATTACTGGTCTCAGTCACGAAGACTTTGGTGTCGGGAGATAACTTTCTCTTATTTGGCTTCCTAACTCCACGAGTCATGCCATCGCTATTAGCAGACACGCTACTGTCAGCAGCATCACAACTTCAGGCAGACCAGCAATGCAGATATCACCACTCACATTGGGTGAACAGACTCGTCTCTGCTACATACATCCACTCTGTTTTTAAATGTGCTTGGGGCTGCCAAAATGCAAAGAGCTGCAATATATTCCTCACACTTTCCTGACTACCTTGTTTTAAAAAGTTGTGACATTCAAGCGTGATTCTAGGTTGATCTCCAAGCTGAATTTTTTAAGAGGTTCAATTGCCACACAATACTATTCCCGTATTCCAGTTTGTCCACAGGGTGCTTCAACCCTGGAAGGTTATCAACTGCCTGTTTTGCAAATAATTTCAGATAGTTTCTGTAAGAAACTGAATTAATATTTGCGGTAGATGAGAAACAATTACAACCGTTGTCAGAGTGAACTTTCAAAGCAATTCAATTAACCTAGTATCAACCCCCTGGTACCTAAGCACGGAACAGGCAGGCTTAACTAATATGTCAGATATTTATGCAGAAACCAAAAAAGTAAAAGTCAAAATGCAAAACAGTAAAAAACCCAAACCAAAATAGAAAAATAAAGTAAAATGTATTGGACAAAATGACACTAAAATGACAAAATCCTATAAGGGGAATGAGATATGAACTGTAACGCTGTAAGAATCACAAGGTGCCAATGGATGAGGGGCCCGGGCATGGATTAGTCTCTCTGGAGCTGACTGCCAAGTCAGAGGAAACCACGGTCTGCAAGCACATAGTTCAGGAATTAGACGCAGTGGTCCAGGTTCAAATAGGCCTGCTGGCCTTCAGGGGGATTTGCGGCAGGTTTGTGCGCAAAGTGCTTAGAGTATTGAGAACAAGCAGCAGACAATCAGCAGGGATATAGCAGACGGTCAAAGGCAGCAAGCCCGGACGAGACTGAAAGGGAGTGACACCTCTGGCCCTCACCATCATGCAACAGCATAGTGGAGCTCAGCGGGAGGACAACCCGATGACAGCCACCCACTGGGGCTGAGACCCCCACAACAAGGCAGGCTGGTCTGGTGATGTGGTAAGAGATATAGCAGCCATGTAATCAGCGAGAAGCAATAAGGATCAGAATCTAAAAGAGATGCTGACCAAGCTCCCGATGACCAGCAGCGGAGAAGGGAGGCTCTCCCCTAGACACAAATCAGCCAAGATGCGGACACCTCTGAAGCCCTAATTACCCACGCCTTTTTAGAGTCGCTATTCGGTGCATTACGAGGTGACTTACAGATGCTGAAAAGAGAAATAGCGGGGGAGATGAAGGAGATAACCGATGGAGGCCACACGTTCTCCAACAACACCAACGTCTTCCTTATGATAAGGCAGGACGTTGATGCCGTCGGGGAACGTGTGGCCTCCAACGAGGATCAGGAGCAATCCCAGGAAGAGGAGGTGGAGCATCTACAGCAAGAGATACTCCGGCTCAAGGCTCAACAGATCGATCTCCAGGCACACACAGAAGACCTGGAGAATCAGTCTTGGCGAAACAACATCCGCGTTAAGGGAGTTCCACCTAAAGTAGAAGGGCCAGACATCACAGAATACCTGCAGGGTCTCTTCAGGAGCATACTGGGCGCCCCAACCGGATATTTTGGCTTACATTCCAGACTTTCAACTAAAAGAGTATATACTACGTGCTGCCAGGGACAAGCAACCACTTATCAGGACCTCTCCATAGCTTTGTACCAGGACCCGACTCTAATACCCCTTCAAAAGTGTAGGGAGTTCCGAGTGGCAACCACGCTTCTTAGAAATCAAGGAATACCGTATTCTTTGGGTCAACCTCTACGGCTGATTTTCATATGTCAGGGCAAACTCCTCCAGCTCAGAGCCATGCAGGACACTTGCCAGGTGCTGGGCATTGAGAATCCAATCCAGGAGGAGACTGAGGGCCCGCAGACGAAAAATCATCGGGAAAGATGGCATAAGGTCTATGGGAGGCGTAACACAGAGCGAGCGACGAGACCGGACCCCAAGACCATGGCACAAGAAAGACTAGCAGTGCTGGAGACATTGTCGAAGGAGACATTCCCCCATGATGACACCGTGAACGATTGAGGGACAGATAAGTGACAGTTGCAAGGCTGGGTGGCCGGAGAAGAAGTCTGCTGGGAGCGTAGAAACATGGGGAATGTAGAGACATGGGGAGCATAGAGACACTGGGAAGTGGCCACACGCATTCCCAACTATTTCAACTTCAAGGACATGCACACATGAATGGTGGGCCCTGGAAAATTTGACATTAATGGGTTTCTAAGTTGGGGTTAGGTATGGGAGGGTGGAGAACTGGTATGCAGCTTAAAGTCGTTGAAGAAAGGATCAAAAGGCAATGAAGGCCAGGCAGACGTTGGGAGCTCAGGGGGAAGAGGCATCACAGGGACCCAAATACAGGCCAAGGCTGGTGCACTCACTATGGCACGCTATTTCCCAGCCCACACTGAAAATTCTCACTCTCAATGTGAGAGGTCTCAACAATCCCAATAAAAGGAGGTCCATCCTTTCCTACCTGGATAACATGGAGGCAGATGTGTGCCTTCTCCAGGAGACACAGCTCCTCTCCAAAGATTGGCATAGAATGAGGTCATGACTCTTTCCCCAGCAGTTCTTTCATCTACCCTGGAAAAGAAGGTGGGTGGCTATTTTAGTAACCAAACGGTTTAAGGGGACAGTGGGTTAAAAGGTGGCCGAAATCAAAGGAAGACTTTTAGCCCACGTATTCAAGAAAGGTGGACATGCCCTAGTGATAGGATCCACATACGCACCTAACACAGGGCAGGAGAAATTCCTGAGGTCAGCTGTATCCGAGGTACTGCACAGACATGAGCGTAGGACGATCATAGGAGGGGACCTAAACATGGTTATGGACGGAACCAAGGACCGGTCAGGAAATAGATACTCACAGGCTGGAGCGATTTCACAGGTACGTAGAGAATGCCTCCAGTCTATGGGTTAGTGGATTTGTGTAGAGAGGTGCACCCTCACACATCACAATACTCGCATTACTCTCCTACACACAGGACATTGTGGAAAGTGCCATTTTTAAAAAAAGCTGACAGGCCACTGGGCCTAGAGGGGTCACCAATTACTAGGGCGGTGATGGTTGTATGGGAGGAGGTGGCGACGAAAAAGGAGCTCACGACATTCCCCTCGCCAATGACGCCCTTACTGGAGAACAAGGACTTAAAGTCGAGGTTGGAGGTCGGGGCTTTCACAGCCTGACAAGCTGTACAGCAGTGCCACCTGTTTGATGTAGAAAGGATTATTCCCTTCCACACAACTACGACAGGACTATACACTTCCAGAGACGGAAAGGTTTCATTACACTGAGGAATATAAATTTTATGGTCAAGTAATGTTCCCTAGCGTGTCCCCACCGTCTCCATGTACCAGCTTAAAGTGCATGTAACTTCCCTCCTGTGCCAGCTATGAAGACGCAAATACATTTGCGTCCACCGTTAACATGTCCTCTTTCAGACCCACCCTGAATGAGTTGAATGCTCCGTTTCCAAGTATGCCTTGCCAACGTCTTTTTATGGTGTACTCTACACGTTTTTCAGCTCTGGCAAAACTAGGCCCTGAATTCTGCCATCGAGCCTTTTTTCTCTGCTTTCTGACTCTGAAAGCCTCAGCCCAGGCTGTCTCTGTACTTGTGACCTCTGTCTTACTCCCTGTGCGGCCCATGGCGCTTAGCTCAGCCTGCTGCCTGCCAAGACTGTATTCAACCTTCGAATTATCTGTTCCGCTCCTCGAAACTGCATTCCTGCCTACTAGTTTAAGTAAACATTCCCCCAGCTGCAGAGCAAGGGCCCGGCCTCACTGTCTCCATGCAAGTAATTCATAGCCTCTGTTACCATGGAAGGCCCATGCCCCTCGCATCTCATGCAGACACTTAGGCGCTTATACACGCACTCACAGTCAGTATAGAATAGCTTCTGCCCCAGAGACCTTTCCCTCTAGATAGTATGGTTCCCAAACATCAGATATCAGATATGATAGAAGTACGAGTTGATCTGACATGCCAGACTTCTGTCTCTTTCCGCCAGTGTAAATGTCAAGTCCCCTGCACCCGTCTGTTTCACGTCAATCATACGTCATGCAGCTGCGCGCGCATCCATGCTTCAGATTTCTGCTGACATTACAAAATTCTGCTTTGTTGCCACCCACTGTGACACCTATCTGTGACGTTTCTAGTACACACCTCCATGTGCACGCCCAGTTCACGCCTTCTAATTACGTATCACTATCACGTGGATGCTGTTATCTTGTTTTTCTCAGCTGTTACGCCTACTACATTGGTTTCTTTAATGCAAGTCAAGTATATAAGCTATGTATTGTCAATAAAATATTGCTCTATCCCTTCCTGAACCCCTGTGGTTGCAGGAACATGATATCCAGGTCATGACCATTCCTTTTTAAGGAATAAAACCCCTAAGAACTCTAACACCACGGACTCTGCCTCTTTCTTTCCGATTGAGTTATTATTGATTAAGTACTTACCTGCCTAGAAATTAAGACGGTAAATCAAATATTTACCACATTATTTTGGCGCCCGAACAGGTACCCCTCCCCCACCCCACGCGCCGGTTGGTGCGTTGCAAGCTCTGTCCCCTGCCATCAGTTAGACGGAAACTACGCGTATTGGCAGGATTTCCTGTATCTCCCTCTGGCCCACGGAGGTGACGAAGACTGCGATCAGCACCCAGACGAGGCGGTGAGGAGTGCGGAGGATCCCGACCAGAGCCTAGCCGAAGGAAGCAAGGTCCGAGGTGTTAAGAGGCCCACCAGTTTCCGAAGTATCCATGTGTCGAGTCGAGTCGAGTTGAGTCCAGTCCGGTCCAGTCGAGTTTTCCGAGGCCTTCTGTTTCCGTGCTTCCCGGTGAGTACCATTGCTGGGACGTATCAAGACGGGTTTGGGTACACAAACACGGTCTGCACTGTTTTAGACAGTGTATCTGTACTGTTTAGCAGTATATCAGTCATTTCAAGTCTTTGCACTGTTTTAGACAGTGTATCTGTACTGTTTAGCAGTATATCAGTTATCTCAAGTTTCTGCACTGTTCTCAGCAGTGTATCTGTGTTGTTTAGCAGTACATCCGATATAGGGGGTAGTCATATATGTTTCAAATGTTTTCCATGTGATTAATGTCGTGGTATGAGTGTGACTGTTTTTAATGTGCATTATTGTGTTCTTGTGTAATTAGCTGTATTCAGTATTAAGTAGCAAGGATTGAGCATTCAGTATTAAGTAAACAAGATGCCGTTTTTCAACAAATTAAAGCAGATAGGAACTAGGAAAGGGATACTAGAGGAAGAGATTCCTATCCCCCCTAGGGACACTCCTGGAAATTTTATGTACCACAAGCATGGCTTAGATGCCATATTGTATCTAGATTTATGGGCCGATTATACTAAGCATCTAGACGAAAGACATAGATGGCCTGTTACCGGAACATGGGATGCCGAGTGCATCATGAAAGTAGAAGAAGCACTATGGAAAAAGAAAGCCAGACAATCTCAGAAAGACGCCATAGAATTTTGGCGTAAAGAATCACATAAGCGTGCTGAAAAAGCACTCCGTAGAGAAGACAGACTTAAAGAATCAGATAAGGCCCAAGAAAACGAATTAGTTACTGAAGGGATCCGAGTAAAATCAGAGCAAATAGACCGTGCACGAAATAATCTCGTAAATGGCATGTATCTAGTGGCCGAGGGTTCGCCTGAGGTCACTTCAGGGATACCGAAAAATCTGCTGCCACCATTGGTTCCAACTAAAGTAAATCACAGAACTACTAAAGACATATTCCTGAATTCCTATCTAGAGGATGGAGTACCCGCTTACACCAATCTGCCAGTCCGCACCCCGCCTACCGACGGTGACGGAGGTGGCAACCCGCCTCCAGACCCTATCCCGCCATTACTGCAATCAGGTTTCCCCGTTCGACAGTCCTCCGTTCCTGCACCTCCACCACTTCCCGCACATAAGATTGATATACCGAAACCTGATTCTACTAAAAGACAAGTTCAAGTACACATACAGACTCCACAGAGAGATAATGTCCAAGCTTCCGCCTCAGGAGGTGCGACCGGGGGTTACCGGACCCCACCAGCAACACACAGATTACACCTTAGGGACATACAGAATCCGTTCACGTTCCAATCACCCCGTCTCGACATGCTCAAAGAACCGCTTCCAGTTTGCAGATACGATCCAGTACCCGGCAAAGACGATAGGATGTTGATAGCATCACTACGATTGCGACAAGCTACAGATTATCTAATATTGTTCTCAGGAATGAAAGAACACTTAGATAGAATATACCATTTTGTCCAGACTGGGGAAGACCCTGAAAGTATTAAAGAGGCCATGGCACATCAGAAAGTTGACACTCAAGCATATATATTACGTTTTTTCATAAATTGTCTAATAAGAGAACGAGACAGGCCTGAGACAGAACAGGATGAAATAGAGGCACTCAACAAGTGGGGTCAAAATATATCCGAAGGAAAACATGATAAAGGGGGTTGCATAGCCAGTATGTACAAGAGAATAAGAAAAGCAGTGATAGAAATACACGAAAAAGAGAAAGAAAAAGCTTCCTCCGAGGAGGAGGAAGAATCTGAAGAACAAGAAAAGACTACAGACACGATAGCGTATGTAGGTAAGGGAACTTACCTTAGGAAAGGCATTCGTCCGGAAAGCAAGAGAGTTTTTCTCTCTGGCATAACAAAACCGAATTCTCCGGAACATCAGTTCCAAGAGACTGATAAAAGGCTTCGAGAATGAATGGGGTACCATGTACTCAATTCTATGGATGAACAAGAACTAGCCCGGTCAGCAGTACTATGGGCTGACAATCCGAACATATATAATGATGACACAGTAGCGCAGACATTTCTGAACCTCTCCCCAGACGAACAGAAATTAGCAGGTGTATACATGATTCAGCACCTTCTCACGTTATACAGAAACCAACATTCTGATCCAGGTCCCTTACACGATATATTAGAAGCATTACTCATGGACAGATGGAGAGGTCTAAGTACCAAGTTAATACAAATAATCCTAGAACAACGACATAGATATAACACTTTCTTAAGTACAGAATATGTTCCCGCTCCGCCCCCAGAAAGAAAAATGTATCATATGGAGCGTCTGCATGGCATTGAAAGTCAGAACCCCTTACGAGAAGTGCATCCAGTTATGGGAACCGATAATAACCTGAAACGTGTGTATGTACACACGCCTCTGACCAAGTTAGAACTATTGGAAATGAAGAAACTAGTACCCTGTCATGATAAAGACCCTGCAGGTTTTCACAGAGAACTTAAAGATATGTTACTGATGGGAGATTACACATATGAAGATATCATGAAAATGTTAAAGGTACTGCTGCCCACGGGCATCTACGAGAAACTCAAGGAAAAAGAGTGGGAGGTGGGAGACAAAAAGATTGTATGGGCAGAAATAGAAGACGAGGAAGAAAAGCGTACCCCAGGGCTAGGCCTTGGGGAGAAAACTAAAGCATTACCAGGTTTAATAGTACAGGTTCTGCCAAGATTACTGACAACTAGAAAGGAAGATTGGGACGCAATTTCGGCCTGTAAACAGAAGCCAGATGAAGATACTAGTGACTTTTATTCAAGATTCGAGAAATGTTTCATTATTAATAGTGGTCTTAAACCAAGTAGCGAGTCGTACCCGCATCTTTTTGTATCAAAGTTAGTCGAGAATTCCCTGTTAGCAGTTAAAAACCGTGTATACAAGGTTGAGAGTACATGGCAAGCAAATACGCCATCACAGATGTTACAAATGTTACAATACCATCAGAACAGAATCAGAGAAGAACAGGATCATGAACAGAAACGCATGAAAGACACGAAAATGAAAATGTTAGTGGCCCAATCAGTTCCAGCCGACAGCCAGAGAAAGGGTATGACCCAGACAGGTCACGCCGCAGCTCCCGTTAAAGGGACATGCAACTATTGCAAGCAGCCAGGTCACTACGTACATGAATGCCCAGTCCTGAAACATAATATAGCAACAGGCAAAACTAAGGAAAGACCGCATCCACCTAGACAAGACCAGGTCCAGCAACAGACTTCACAGAATACACAGCCTACGCATGTTTCGTCTCATACAGCACAGACAGTAGCGGTACCACAGCCACAGCCCATTGCCGCGACTCAGCAAGTTTCACAACAGATGTACCAGTATGCCCAATCTGCTTACCCCGATTATCCACGATACACATGAAACAGCCTGGAGAGGGAAGTTGGCTTGCCTCTTATTGAGATTCCTGTAGATCAAGAAGGTCCTTATGTACACAGTCAAGTATTGGGAAAAGACAGAAAGTTTTTAATTGACACAGGGGCAAGCCGCACAACAATCAGCCATGATGAAGTTCCAGGGGCACCCCTCTCAGGCTCACAGAATGTTTCCCTTGGTTTTTCAGGACAGCCTATTGTAAATGAGGTATCAGAACCAGTTCCCCTGGCTGTGGGTCCATTATCACGTGTTACAGACCTATTACTTACAAAATCATGTCCAGAAAATCTGTTAGGAATAAAGACATTGAAGGCTCTAGGAGCAGTGATATGTTGGTCTCCGGAAGGAGTTAGACTCTTTCTGCGAGATTTCAAGGGTCACTATGTATTACGAGAGTTTGATATCAGATTGAAAAATGTACCAGATCACCTGTGGGCACAAGGCCCAACCGATGTAGGCTGCATGCACATTACTCCATACCGTGTTACACTGAAACCAGGTGTTGTTTTACCGAGAATCAGACAATACAAGTTACCGCCTGATGCTGTAGTGGCTTTACTGAAAATCATTGAAGAGCTTATTGCCCAAGGAGTGGTCGTAGAGACCGACTCCAATATCTGTAATTCCCCTATCATTCCGATTCTTAAACGTACTGATCCCCATGCACCGCCAGTATATCGGCTGGTGATTGATTTACGAGAACTGAATAAATGCATAGTTCCACAGTACCCTGTGGTTCCCGACATCTCTTCCCTATTGACTGCTATTGATTCAGAAGCAACGTTCTTTACTGTAATTGACCTCAAGAACGCCTTCTTTAGTGTGCCTATTGATCCAGAGAGCCAATATCTTTTCGGATTCAGTTTAAATGGACGAAGTTTCAAATTTTCACGCGCACCTCAAGGATTCACAGAAAGCCCCAGCATCTATAGTCAAGCACTGAAAAGACAACTAGATTGTATTCAAATGCCAGTTAACACCGCCTTACTGCAATACGTCGATGATCTGTTGATCACCGCACGAAATGAACCCGAATGTGAACAAGCATCACTGACAGTTTTACACTTTCTGGCCGACAAGGGACACAAGGTGTCTCCTTCGAAGCTACAATTCTGTGTTCAGCAAGTTGTGTACTTGGGTCACTTGCTGTCCAAAGCGGGGAGACAGCTCACTCCTGATCGCATCCAGCTAATTGTAAATATGCCACAACCCCAGACACAAAAGGAAGTGCGGGCCTTTATAGGCCTCACCTCGTACTGTAGACAATGGATTCCTCAGTATGCATTTCTAGCTAAACCACTCATTCAGTTGACAACGCAGGAGGCAGCAACTTCGACTGCCCTTCCGTGGACTCAGGAACATACACAAGCCTTTGAAGAATTAAAGAAAGCTTTATGTCAAGCACCAGTTTTAGCGACACCATGTTACAGCAAACCTTTTATACTTTTTGTTACAGAACGTGATGGTACAGCGTTGTCTGTCCTCACTCAAGATCAAGCAGGTTCACATAAGCCTTGCGCTTATTTTTCAAGTACATTGGATTCAGTAGCCCAGGCACTCCCTGCGTGCTTAAAGTCAGTAGCAGCAACAGCACTAGCAATCAGACAGAGCGACTCAATTGTTTTAGGACATCAATTAACAGTACAAGTTCCACATTCTGTAGAGGTTCTTTTAAACAGAACTCAGACTCAACACTTGACTATAGCACGACTGACAGGTTATGAATTAACACTATTCCAGCCACACATAGAAATCAGACGCTGCAGCATTCTGAACCCCGCTACATTATTACCTTCAATAATGACAGATCCAGCCCCGCATGATTGTATAGAGATCATTAATGCAGTAACAAAGCCCAGACGAGACTTAACAGATGTTCCATTGACAAATCCAGACCTGACACTTTATGTGGATGGTTCATGTATGAGAACAAGTACAGGAGAATTAGTGGCCGCATATGCAGTGACCACTGAAACTGAAGTCAAAGAAACATATCGTATTGATACACTGTCTGCTCAAGCGGCAGAGCTTATTGCTCTGACCCGAGCCTGTATACTAGCCAAGAACAGAAATGTTAACATATACACAGATTCCCGTTATGCGTTCGGAGTCGTACACGACTTCGGAATGTTGTGGCAAGAACGAGGTTTCTTGACCTCTCACGGTGCCAAGATCCAACACGGTCCCCTCATTCAAGCACTGTTAGAAGCAATACATCTGCCTTCAGGCATATCCGTCATGAAGTGTAAAGCACATACTAAAGTTACAGATTCTGTTTCCCAGGGTAACGACCTGGCAGACCAGACAGCAAAACATACAGCACTGACTCACACCCAGATAACTGACGTGACAAAGACAATAGTACCGACACATTGTATGACAGTAAGGGATCCCGCCCTAGATGTAATCGATATTCAGACACATGCTACCACAGATGAAATAAAGAAATGGACCGAACTAGGAGGGATCCAGACAGATCAAGGATGGATGACGAAGGGAAAATCTACATGGTTTCTCCCCGACTCTATGGTTCAAGTTATAATCAATACAGCACATAGTCCAGCACATCTAGGAGAGAAAGCGATGTTAGACAGTTTACAGAATCTCTGGTATAACAAACACTTACGAGCAGCAGCAAAACAGAAAGTGCGTACTTGCATGATCTGTTGTCAGTTCAATCCAGGTAAAAGCGTCCCTGTAGAGCAAGGTGGATTTCATCCTCCCGATCACCCTTTTGAAGTCCTCCAGATGGATTATATCCAGATGGACCGTTGTCGAGGATTCAAATATGTCCTCGTAATTGTTTGTGCACTTTCCCGTTGGACCGAAGCATATCCAGTCCCAGATTACACTGCTCCAACCACTGCCAGGCAGCTGGTTCGTGAATTCTTCCCACGGTACGGCTTGCCTCGTGTCGTGTATTCAGATAACGGACAGCCATTCTCATCCGAATTAATGAAGCAGGTTTCCCTTCTGTTAGGGTATCAGTGGAGATTCCATTGTGTCCGACATCCCGAAGCCGCAGGCCTTGTAGAGAGGCATAACCAGACATTAAAGACCCGTCTTGCTAAAGTTTGTAAAGAAAAAGGGGTCGACTGGATAGTCGCCCTGCCAGTTGCATTGTTCTACATGAGGATGGTCGCCCACTCGCGATCAGGACTATCCCCGTATGAAGTGGTTTTTGGCAGACCACCGAATATGTGGGGGACGCCCATACCGAAGAAAATTACCGATGTTGATTGTAATATGCTGACAGATTACCTTGCCTCCTTGATGTCTGCACTCCAATCATGTCGTTCACAGGTTGCCGCAGCCTTCACTGACAACACAGATGTAAAGCCGCATGATGTCCGTCCAGGAGACCTGGTCCTAATTAGGAACTTCGACAGGAAAAGTCCGCTGGAGCCCCGCTGGAAAGAGCCGAAGACCGTCCTTCTCACAACGAGGACCGCTATAAAAATCGAAGGGAGAAAGGGGTGGATCCATACAAGCCATGTAAAAAAATACAATGAACTAATGCCAGGAAAAGACTCGTTCACCCCTTCCAAAGACTGTATCGAATCTAGTGACTTTAAAGTTCCGAAACAAGAGAAAACTCCCCAAGAAGAGTACAGACTGAAACTCCGATCTAGCAAGTCAGACAGTTTAATTGTTTAAGTCCTCCCCTAGGTGAATCGGTTAAATAGTTTCTGACATGTATCCCCTAGATCGAGATAGAGAGAGAGAGAGACAACTCAAGAAACGTACATATTGTAAATCACTCCGTAGTCACTGTATAGTGACATTATTGATTATGTTTTTTCTAAGCCTTCTGATTATTGTTGCTAGTATATTGCTTTCTATATATTGCCCTATTTTCAAGCGTGAACAATCTGCTTATAATGACACTGCCGAACATTCCTTTAGTGAATTACCTCCCCACGAACTTTCTTACAGACTTGCGCTGCGCAACAACACATTCATTAGTATGTTACATCACTCCCATCAGACTCACAACGCTACAAACTGCTGGATATGTGGCCGACTCCCTCCCTACCAGAAATACAAGGGAGTTCTGCCCCTCTTTCCGTACCCGTTCACACACAATGGCTCCTGTGGTGCCTGGTTTAGAATAATTAATTCCGTAGATCCTGATATTGCTGTTTTTAAAGGGAGCTGGGTTTGGGGAAACTTGAACTTAGTTCTGCTTAATGCCTGTTATCCTGACAAGAAGGGACTTCCCATTAGAATAGGAACTGATCTAGAAAATGAAGTATATGGATTAGGTAATTATACAATTAACCTTATGATTCTTACTGTTGAATCAGAAGCTGCTCCAGTTCTCCCTGCTATGTCAGTATTACCAGTCACAGGTGAATTATGTGTCAGTAAGAAGGGTTCAGTACACTTAGGTCATAGCAAATGTACTACTGTGGTCGAATTCAGTGACCAAGGTAAATCTTCTTTTAGAGCTACTCGTCATTCTTACTTTGTTTGTGGTCATACCGCATACATACGCTTACCTCCAGATTGGGATGGTACCTGTTACATTGCATTCCTTCTGCCACCTGTTTTTCTAGCTCCTCCTGATTATCACAGAAATACAAATCTAGTAAAGAATAGACTCCGAAGAGATCTCCCGATTGTCGACTATACTGAAACGGCATGGGAGCAGTACACAGATTTCAATAAAGGATTCTTTTTCTTCACAGGCCCCGTCCAAAATAGTAAACTAATCCGCGGATTAACTAGAACACTTGAAGCAGTAGTGAATGAAACTGCCTCCGCCCTGGGTAACTTAACAGAGGAGCAGTCCGCCATGCGGGTTGTTGTCCTTCAGAATCGTCTTGTTATTGACGTCATCTTGGCAGACAGAGGCGGAGCTTGTAAGGTCATCGGGTCAAGTTGCTGTGTTTTCATCCCAGAAAACGCGCCAACAGTATATCAAGCTATTACACGTCTTCATAAAATTGCAAATCTGATACATCAGAATCCAGGCACCTGGACTTGGTCCGGTTGGTTCTGGACAACGTTAACCGCTTGGGGATGGAAGATCCTATCCTTCCTAGGCATTGCCCTCGTCATAGTATTCAGTTGTTGCCTGTGCCTACAGTGTGGGCCAGCGATATGTGGACTGTGTGCCACATCGTGCATTGAACATTCCAGTTTTTTCTCAAAACGTGAAAGAAAGAAAGATGAGCAAATGATGTTACAAGAACAGACTGATCGATTCATGAGGATCGATATATCATGAAGGGTCCGTAGGGAACAAGGAGGGAATGAGGAAATATAAATTTTATGGTCAAGTAATGTTCGCTAGCGTGTCCCCACCGTCTCCATGTACCAGCTTAAAGTGCATGTAACTTCCCTCCTGTGCCAGCTATGAAGACGCAAATACATTTGCGTCCACCGTTAACATGTCCTCTTTCAGACCCACCCTGAATGAGTTGAATGTTCCGTTTCCAAGTATGCCTTGCCAACGTCTTTTTATGGTGTACTCTACACGTTTTTCAGCTCTGGCAAAAGTAGGCCCTGAATTCTGCCATCGAGCCTTTTTTCTCTGCTTTCTGACTCTGAAAGCCTCAGCCCAGGCTGTCTCTGTACTCGTGACCTCTGTCTTACTCCCTGTGCGGCCCATGGCGCTTAGCTCAGCCTGCTGCCTGCCAAGACTGTATTCAACCTTCGAATTATCTGTTCCGCTCCTCGAAACTGCATTCCTGCCTACTAGTTTAAGTAAACATTCCCCCAGCTGCAGAGCAAGGGCCCGGCCTCACTGTCTCCATGCAAGTAATTCATAGCCTCTGTTACCATAGAAGGCCCATGCCCCTCGCATCTCATGCAGACACTTAGGCGCTTATACACGCACTCACAGTCAGTATAGAATAGCTTCTGCCCCAGAGACCTTTCCCTCTAGATAGTATGGTTCCCAAACATCAGATATCAGATATGATAGAAGTACGAGTTGATCTGACATGCCAGACTTCTGTCTCTTTCCGCCAGTGTAAATGTCAAGTCCCCTGCACCCGTCTGTTTCACGTCAATCATACGTCATGCAGCTGCGCGCGCATCCATGCTTCAGATTTCTGCTGACATTACAAAATTCTGCTTTGTTGCCACCCACTGTGACACCTATCTGTGACGTTTCTAGTACACACCTCCATGTGCACGCCCAGTTCACGCCTTCTAATTACGTATCACTATCACGTGGATGCTGTTATCTTGTTTCTCTCAGCTGTTACGCCTACTACATTGGTTTCTTTAATGCAAGTCAAGTATATAAGCTATGTATTGTCAATAAAATATTGCTCTATCCCTTCCTGAACCCCTGTGGTTGCAGGAACATGATATCCAGGTCATGACCATTCCTTTTTAAGGAATAAAACCCCTAAGAACTCTAACACCACGGACTCTGCCTCTTTCTTTCCGATTGAGTTATTATTGATTAAGTACTTACCTGCCTAGAAATTAAGACGGTAAATCAAATATTTACCACAACACGCAGTTTATACACTGACTTCTACACCCCAACATCCACCCCAAAGTTAATAGGAAGTTAACAGAATTTGAAAAATGGTTGGTCACAAAGGTATCGGATAAAAAGTTGATTTCTGAAACTAAACCTAATGCTGCGCTTACCGGCACCTACACAGCCTAGCCCCGGTCAGAGACGCTGGATGGCGGAGCTTGGGAGGGATCTCCAAAAGGAAGAATAGGGAGACATTAATTCTAAGGCCAAGCACACTGTGCGAAACACAGCCAGCAAGGAAACAGCTTTCAAGATAGCTACTTACTGGACCTGACACCTGTGCGCCTAAACAAAGGAAACCCTGACCGCAGTCCCACATGCTGGCGGGGAAGATGGGACCTTGCTACACTTGTTGTGGGATTGCCATGTACTGTCCGAATATTGGCCCAAAATCTTGGATGACATCGATTGGCAGTTCGAGACACGGATCGCAAGATTCCTGTTCTATGTTATATTAGGCTTACTCAACCCTCTAACATTCCCCCTGAAGTCTCACAAAGGAAAACAGATGGGCTTAGCACTAGGGGCGGTAATTCAAAACATTTTAACACACTGGGGTACGCACACAACCCCCACCTATGTAGGATGTCTCCATAGGCTGTGGTACATTTTGGGTATGGAGCGCATTCATGCCTCCCTTTCAGGCTCTATATCCGGATTTAAAGAGGTTTGGAGGCCCCTTCTGTCTCTGTTGTCCACCGAATTCAATGAAATTACCTGCCTGAAATACCTCTGCCTCCTGCGCCTGACAGCAACGGATGATTCTCCCGAGGGAACTTGAACGCTAACCGGGTGTACTTGCTTTCACGTCAATATATCAAAGACGTAAGAACTATGCATACCAGTTGGAGGGTAGGGAGGGGGGGTTATCGCTTAATGTTCTGGGGGAAAGTTCCACCTCCAAGGGTTATGTTCACGACTACGGAGTGTTTCACAAACTCGGGGTGCAATATGCTGATTTGTTCACGACTACGGAGTGTTTCACAAACTCGGGGTGCAATATGCTGATTGTACGTCACAGCAGTGCTAGCTGTATTTGAAATATACAAACATTATAATGTTAACTATGCATTACGATGTAGAACTGCAACTGTGTGTATACTGAACATTCCAATAACAATAAAATAAAGAGTTTAAACTAAAAGTTACTTTTCATAAATATTAATTAAAAATCAAACTTCACCATTGGATTGAATTTTAATGGCTGTTAAAAATAGTTGTTTAATTATTTTTTTTTAGCAACTTATAGACAAGGAAAATAATCAATTTAGGACTATACCAATTTGACCATGTTTAAAGGGGGAATACAGACACTTTACCACTGGTCGGCAGGGTTAAATTGCACAGAGATTTAAAGCAAGTAAAAATATAGCATTACAGCAAAAGATGAAAAATCCAGAAAACGCTAATTTCCAACAGTCTCCTTTTTATAGGAGGTTTATCTTTACTTTTTGGGACCAGGGTTCTGTGTGCCCGTTCAATGATGAAAAAGCTTGACATCCGTTTTGGGCGCAGATGGTTTAGCATGAGTTCCCCCAGGAAGAGCTCCATACTGGGTCCCTCCATCCCTCCTGGAACACCCACCACTCGAAAGTTGTTTGGGCGCGCTTGCCCTTCATGCTTCTCGAGTTTTGCTGCTAACACGTCCTGTTGACGCTTGAGTTGTTGCATTGTTCCTCAAGACTCTGCGTAACTTTCTGCAACTGTGTGATATTTCCTTCTGCATTTATTACTTATTCGGATATTTAAGAGATTTACTTCCAGTGTGACAGTGTCTATTTTAGGCTTGAGTGATCTTTTTAGGTCCCCTAATGCTGCCATGATGGCTGCTAGTGATGGTTCTGCTGCCACCATTTCTGCCATCTGGGCTCCCACGTCTGCTGATTTTGCGGCAGTGTATTTATCCATTTTATTTCTTTGGGTTGTCAGAGGGCCTTTTGGCTTCACCATTTCCTTTGTAGTTGCCACTACACAGATGTTGGAGGCCAGCCTGCAATATGTCGAAATACACTCCTCCACGCTGCTTTCACCGGTCCAGGGTGTCTACCTCCTTCCTTTTCGGTCAACCCCCAATCCACCACTCATCACCCTCACCTTGCCCGGTTCCATGATCCCGCCGTCCACTCTCCATCCTCTTCATTTTTCTCATGATGCTGGTAACCAATCATAGTGCTCGCTCTTGCAGGAGTCTGACTCCCGTGGGAGTGAGATAGCCCAAGGAAAAGTTTGTTGGCCCAATCAGAAAACTTCATTTTTAAATTGCTGCTCCCAACAGTCCATATATACTATTATTTTTCAACCATAATTTCACAAAAACTACTGAACAGATTTATACCAAATCATAAAAAGCACAATTTGTGGACCATGGTCTAGCTTCCTGACGAACTTGAGGCAATTCCATTCAGCAGTTTATATAGATGTCTATGGAAAAAGCATGGGGATTTTGCATTTTGGGACCCCCGTTTTTTCTCAGCCATCGCCTGATGAATCATCCCCCAACTTTCTATGCAAAAACTAGTCAAAAAGGAGGACCTTTTTGGAAAGTTTAGTGGAGATTCATAAAACGGTCCCAAAGTTATTGGCAAGACAAAAAATGCCTTTCCTAAGGAAGAGCAGTAGTAACTAAATGAACCTTGTGGAATTACTGAAAACAAGCTATGACATAGCCAATAGGTCTCGCTTGTTGGACCTTATAAGTATTTAGCCATGCAGCACATTATCCTGGGTGCTACACCATCTACTGTTACTTCATGTGCCAAAAACTTCCTGTTGGACACTAGCATAAGAGTCTAGCAAACAAAAAAATTTGAAATTGTAAATATGTTTTTCTTTTTTTATTGTTTTTGTACAAAGCATACATACAATCTTACAAAAACAAAAGAGTGCAGGCATAAATACAGATTCATGTCGTACAGTACAGCATTTCACATCAATTCACAGTGCGGTTGATTGGTGTAGAACAGCTCAGTCGTTTGATAATGCAGTTACACAATGATAAGTTTGAAGGTAATCAGATAGAGGTACCCACACGTTTCTGGGCCTGGAGGAAGAAGGTAGTTCCTCCTCATAAGACTGTAAGGTGTCCCTACGGTATGCCATGCCTCGAAGCCACTGTTCAACGGTAGAATAACTTTTGCCCCCCACAACCCCCACCCAATGCAAGGATACCCTCCTTTTAGCTAAAAGCAATGCAATTACACAAACTTTCCGTTTAAGGGATCTCAGACTTGTTACTAATCCAAGGAGACAAACCCGGACTGTACATTCTATGCATGTTTTTAGCATCGTACTAAGCAGGTTCATGACATTTTCCCAGTATACTCCAATATCAGGGCATTGCCACGCTAGGTAGAGAAGGTCTGCATTGTTAATACCACAGCGTTGGCAGTATGCATTTGTGTAACTTTAGCGGGGTATAGTGTGTTTGATGCAAATATTTATAATGTATAACTCTTAAGTTACCATTCGGAGTGAGCATGTCTGTTAGGGAGCAGCATGTTTGCCATTCCTCCTCAGTAAGGTGTACGTCCAGGTGTGTATTCCACCTGTCAAGTGCTTTAGGTGCCTTTCCGCCTGTATCCGCCTGAAGCAAGGCGTACAGTTTCTTAACAAGGTGCACATTATGCGGAACGTAGGGTATAATCGTTTGGGAGCTCACTGTAGCCTATATATGTGAATCTAAAAAGCATTGTGGGGTTGCTTATATAGTCAAGTTAATCAAGGTCTATGAAGACCAAATCGTCGAATAATCTTCCATCTTGTCTATTTCCACTTTATGAAGTTGTTCAATTTCCACCTCGTCTTGGGTGACAGATAACTCTGGATGGTGTTGCAGTGGTAGTGCTGGTGCATATAGCGGCAATCTATTCGCTAATTTGCCCATCTTCTGCCAGGCCAGATTGGTGGTGCGGATTGTGTTTATCTCGTGTTTGCCCAGGTGTGCGTAGGTGTGGTAGAATATTATGTAGTGGTATAGGGTATGCGTCACCATCCTCAACTGCCGTGTGTGGTAGATACCTAATTGGATGGTACCAGTAGTGCGCATAGTGTGCATGTGCGCACAGGTAGTATAGTAAAAATTCGGGAACTTTGATGCCGCCCTCGGAGTAGGGCAGAGTTAGTGTAGAGAGGTCGATATGCGCTAGTTTACCAGCCCATATGAGTCGGGTAATCATGGATGACAACCTGCGAAATACAGATGATGGCGGTGTGATGGGAATGTTGTTGAAGAGGTAAAGAAGTTTAGGCAGTATAACCATCTTAACAACAGCCATGCGGTCTGCTAGTGATAGGGGCAGTGTAATCCACCTCTCTACTTTATCCTCTAGCTTACTAATAACCGCACCATAGTTTTCACACACAACCCCCGCAAGGTGCCGGTGATGCCAGAACCCCAAATATTTAATGGAATCTGTCTGCCATTCCAATGGGAATCCCGTCGGACAGGACCTTGTAGCGTCAGTTAAAGGTAGGATTGTTGATTTACTCCGATTTATCTGGAGTCCTGAATATTCTCCGAATTTAATATAGTCCCTAATTAGCGGGGATAGGTTAAATGCGGGATCTCGGACATATAATACCATATCATCAGCATATAGTGAAATATTCAAGGGGTGTTGCGGAAATTGCAAGGCTGTGGTCTTGTGTCATTGCCTTATTTTCCACGCCAGGGGTTCCAATGTTATGGCAAATAGAAGCTGGGATAATGGGCATCCCTGTTGAGTGCCCCGTGTAATGCTTAACGTGTCCGACACATATTGATTGACCCGTATCCTAGCTACCGGTCTTGTGTATAGTATTTTAATCCATTGTAGAAAAATGGGGGGTAATCCCATTTTTTGTAATACTGTAAATAGCTAAGTCCATTCAATTGAATCAAACGCTTTTGCACCATCTAATAAGACTGCAGCGGCTTGTAAGTCGGGGTTAAGCTGGTGTGATAAGGTAAACAGGGTGCAAATGTTATGGGCAGTGGATCGGTGGGGTATGAATCCAGATTGGTCTGGGAAGACGATGTTAGGCATCAGGGGCTGGAGTCTGGTAGCAATCAATTTAGCTAAAATGTTAGTGTCAGTGCTAATCAGTGATAATGGCCTGTAGGAATCGCAATGGTATGGGTCCGTATCCGGCTTTCACAGAGAAATGATCATAGCTTCTCTTAAGGTAGGGGGCAGTATTGGTTTCTCATGTGCATCACCATACATCTCAACCATATGTGGGGCTATTAAATCAACATATGCCTTGTAAAATCCGTTGGTGAAGCCATCTGGGCCCGGAGCTTTGCCATTAGGTAGTGTTTTTATCACTGCCGTTATCTTTTCTACTGTAACTGCTTGTGAAAGGTATTCCCGTTGGGAATTTGAAAGCCAGGCTATGGCCACATCATCAAGGTATCAATATGTCTGGTGATGTAGCTATGTTACACAAAGTATAGAGGTCTTTGTAAGTGTCCATGAAGGTTTGTAAAATACGCGCTGTGTCATAGTGTGTATTATCTAGACGATCTACAATTTAATCACAGTATGTGTGGTACCCCCTGTGCAAATTTTATGGGCTAATGTTCTTCCCGGTCTACCCCTTTCTCCATAAGATCAAGCCACGCCACGTTTAGCGACGTATCTAAGTTCTTGTTCAGCAAACTCTTGGTACTCAAGAGATTACGGTAAGAATCTCTCCCAGTATGGCCATGCCTTGGGTAGTGTCAAATCGTTGTTCTAGGTCTTTAAGTTTTGTTTACCGCTTAGTGACTTGTCGGCGTGTATCTTTAAGTGTGCCCGCAGTCGTGAAATTGTAAATATTAACAAGCATTTGCAATGCAATAGGTCTCACATTTGCACGAGTTTAAGATATAGGCATTGTAAATGACAATGCCTTTCATTTATGTTTTCAAAACCAATATGTAAATAAAAGGCATTGTCATTTACAATGCCAAATGGCTCAAATTCTCACAAATGCGAGACCTATTGTATTGGAAATGCTTGTTTTAATTGGCTGGGGCAGTGGAAGATTATATGGGGCAGAAGGGGAGAGGGAAGAGTTAAGTTTAAAAGGTAAATGGAGCGGGTCGGTTTAAATTAAAAGGACTGTAGGAATCCTACCCGATAAATTAAAAATCAAAACATACTCTCTGCATTTTAAATAACAAGCATTTGCAACACACGGACAACGGGAGAGACGACGTGAGAGAAAAGCAAATGGGCAGCCTGTGAAGATTTATGCCCCGATGAGGGAGATAAGCTATGCGTGGCGTGGGGATGTTGTGAGGGCCGGAAGGGAGGGGCCCCAGAAGGGAGACTCCCAATTCGAGGCGCAGTATGTTTTAAGTGAATGTGCTTGTCCTGTGCTGGCTGGTGCTCAGGGAACAAAAGAGAGGAAGGGGTTAAGGATGGCGGTATGGTAGGAGGGTGACTGAGGGAATCTGAGATAATCCACCCCTAAACAAAGCGGATGCATTTGGAGAGGCAATGTGACATGCAGACACCTCGAGTATTAAAAGCACAGAGTAAGAGCTTAAATGGGTGGCAACAGGTTTTAATAACTTAAATAGCGTCTACTTAACAGAGATGACAGCACCTTGTAGTGTAGTTCATATTTCCCTCGTAGGCTCCCCACATTGGAATAGTATACACTATAGTTTTATCATAGGCTGAGGTCAGTATGCCTCTATCGAGTACATTAAACTTAATTACTTGTAGTGCCAGCTAACTCAGAGATCACTAGAAACTTCTTGAATGAAGAGAAGGGATTAGTTTCTGACAACCGCATAAACATGACAAATTTGTTTCCCTTAGAATCTAAATAGTTCTCAGAATCGTGGAAATAATAGATAACAATTTTACTCAGTGAATCGTGCAAGCTTCATTTCTTCAGAGTTACACAGAAATAGATAGACGGGTGTTTCAATAAAAGAATCTATTGAACAGTCTTATTTCTCGTGCAAGAGATATGATCTGTTACAATCGTAAGACGGTATGCTAAATATAATACGTACAGCATGAGCACTAAGAAGAAATAATACTGCAATAACATTGTTTTTTAGCTATGACATATATTCCTATACACATACATAAATAACACAGGCTAAAATGCTTGTCTAGTGCTTCTAAATAGTTCTACCCCATTGTACCTAACCTAAGTGTAGTACGAGGTAAGAAGTAGGTGCTGTTTTATATAGTATAGCTAGTTTTGTATTGCTAAGAGTCCCTCTAGGTTCCAGTGTGCGCCATACCTTAGAATGAGAGAGGTTGGAATCTCTTTCCGGGTCTCAATATCTAACACCCACAAAGGGAGTCAGAAACACTGAAAGCTGGATTCTCTGTGAGCAGGATGACAGCGTCTGGTCAGTGCGTCAGGTGGGGACTCAAATTCCTTCCGAACATGCAGTGGCGAGCCGTATCGAGCTGTGTAGCCGAGCCATGTTTTGCCAGGGTAAGTGAACATATATTTATACCTGGAAGGTGCTTAGGAATGCTAGCATTGACGTAAAGTCGGGCAGAGGAACATCATGAATGAACCCCTAAGGAATAGTTGTGCATGCATAATAAATGAGTTCTTGAAGAAATCAATAATCCAAGCAGGGGAAGTCCCAATGGCTTAAGAGTCTGGTTTCTAAGAACTCGTTGTAACGTAGGATGGACGGCTGAAGGTGAGCATGCCTGTATTTGCTTAGCATGGCTGATGCCTAAATAAGGACTGGGATCCTATGCCTAAATAAGGAAAGTGAGAGTTGTGCCTATATAAGGGCATAATTCGGGAAACCTATGTACCGGTATCTAAATCGAAACACAACAATCTCTGTCGGGACCTGTTGAGGCGGTAAGACTTTTATAGCCCTGCGGGTGTCCACGAGTGCCAGCACTTCATGGTGGTGTGGGGACTTGGAGAACCCTGGGAGCGCAGGGAGGAGGTCAGGCAGGGCAGCAGATGCTTCGAAGGAGGGTTAAGCATTCGAAGAGGTCGTGTTTGTGCCAAGTTGCCGAAGGGCTCAATGGGAACCGGGAGGGGCAAAAAAAGCTTAAAGGAGCACGCTGCAGCGTGCAAAACAAAGGAAAGGGCAGTCTCTTTGATTGACTGTACTTCTTTTACACCAGCTTTTGCATCTCTCTCCCTAAGGGGGAACACGCCCACTCCTCCACCCGCTCCTTTGGCTGTAGCCATAACTCTATTAGAGAAGTGAAGTCCCATGCAAGTGTCTCAAGCCACTGGACACTCTGATACTGTAAGTCGTTACTCCGATTCTCTTCCTTTTAATCTCAGTATTTTAAGATATGTTTCAGGAGTGTACAGTATATAATTTGCAACTGCATGGAAAGCAGGGGGTGCAGAAAATGGTAACCAGAACCATAGACAAAGAAAATGCCATTGCCAAAAACCTAAAAGAAATTATTTCGGCATTTTTACACACTACAGATGCTAATTAACATTAAACGCGCTGTGATAACAAGTAGAGCGCGCCGAGAACCCTTTTTTCTACTGAGACTTACCCTTGAGTAAAATAAAAATGAAGCAAAAATCAAAAGATTTGATCAACATTTGACGTTAGAAAAAAATTGGTAAAATCTGTGTGAAATATTAGCGCCTCGTCAGGGGTAGAAAGCGCATCCTAACTTTTGGTATTATGTAAGAGACGTATTTTAATGCCCACCAATTTTTCCCAAACATACTCAACAGACATATAAATGCTACAGCAATCCATGGACTAGTGCGAATGGCAGAAAGGCTGGCGAGATGTTGGCTCTGAACTCCCTTCTAAGGCGGCCAGCTGTCTTCTGTAAGCATCTCAAGAGGTCATTACGCACAGCCCTGCTTCTCAGCCGCTTTGGCAAAACCTCTTAGTCTGTTTGCAAAGTTTAGAGACACTAGCCCTGCTTATTTCATGGCAGCCTCTTCACGTGGCGCGTTCAACTCTTTATTCAGAAACATCAGGTATTTAAAATAAAACAAGGAATCGTCTGAAAATGTGCAACTCACATCTAAATACTATAAAAATCTCTGTGTGCATTGTTTGTCATAGTGTAAGACCGCAAAAAATGAAAGGAAATCATCTCGGACTCGCTGAAAAGCACTACTGCGCCTCGTGAGAGGTAGTAAGCGCTATATAAATAAAATACAATTGTCTTGAGTGACAGGGCGGGGAGGGTAGAGGGGCTTGGACTATGGCAGGGTCTAGGTTACGCACCTGAATCCCATGTTTAAAGGGTTGGCTGCAGTTCTCAGCCTGCCACGGTAACACTTGTGGCCTATTAACAGCATCAATGTGAGAGACTGACTAGGAGCGGGTTCTGCCTTCCTGGGTGCAGTGCGCAAACAAAAGGCTGTGGGCTGCTGCCGGGGCTGGCAGGGACAGCATTTAGATTACCAGAGCGGGCAGAGTTAATTTAGGCATCTCCCTTAAAGACAGTCAAGAAAGGTGGGAGGCGAAGAGGGTGCACGAGGAACACCAGAGTATACAAGTGAAAGGAAAAACCGAGAAGCAGCAGACAATAATGATACAGCTACCTTCTTCCCCATGGCGTGAAAATCGATATAAAGCAAGGATTTTTACTTAAGCATGTAATTATAGCTCCCGGGAATTCTGTGCTACATATACACGCGTGCAGTGGGTGGTAACAGGGCTTGTGAAACAATATTACACCCATTGATTAATTTGTTAAAAACTTAAGTGCCAGGGATCTCGTCAGGAGGCATGTTAAGTACAGCGCATACCAACATTATAATTAAAACAAGAAGCGCGAGCAACAAGCCCGGGAGTTGTGTGCGTGTAAAAAAAAAACACGCAAGTGGTGCGCACGAAAGAAGGAGAGGCCAGGGTGCTGAAAGCTGCCGGCTGCGCGCGTGAACGCAAGCGTAAGGCCATGTGGCAGCACTTTTAAAAGCCCTAACAAAATGTCTCGGACATTATCCGGCAATAGGTGGAGTTTCCCCAAGCATATAGATTACTAGATGTCTCGGAGAGACAGAGCATGCGCGCTACCTAGGCGAGACCTAAGTCACCAACTGAAACAAATGAAAATGATGAGACACCAACAATCAGCCTTATTATTCTAGTGAAAACTCATCACATTTCATTTTTAGGTCGAGCCTAGAACAGCGTTGCTCGACTTATAGTAAAGGGCATCTTGAAAGTGGGCTGGCTACAAGCTTAAGTGCACGTGCACGCGCGGAAAAGCCATCTGTCTCCTCAGTCACTTGCCATTAAATTGCTTTCCTCTCTGCCTCCGTCCGATCACTTTAACTTTCGCTTTCGTGGCTTGGATTGGTTATACTGGTGGGATGAAACAAAGCTCCTTATTCTTGCCCTTTGAAAACCTTGCAATGTCCTTGTTTCCCTTGCCTTTGCAAAGTTTGTGTTTGCATTTTGAAATAACTGTCATTTTATTGCGAAATAATGTCCCCTGCAACCAAACTTCCATCCCCTTTTCCCCTCTTTTTTTAAAGGAAAAATAGCTGCCAGGTCCAGCCTCTGTCCCTTGTTGCTAGTGCCAAAGTGAGGCGGCCAATCGTGCCACATCCACCAATCGTGCCGCGTCCACCACCACATCCACCACCACCACCACGTCCACCACCACCCCCACCATCACCCCCACGTCCACCACTAGCACGTCCACCACCACCACGTCCACCACCACCACCACATCCACCACCACCACCATGTCCATCACCACAACGTCCACCACCACCATGTCCACCACCACCACATCCACCACCACCACCTCCACCAACTCCACGTCCACCATCACCACACCCACCACCCCCAGTACGGCCACCACCACTACAACCACCACCATGTCCACCACATCGACCACATCCACCACCCCATCCACCACCACGTCCACCACCACGTCCACCACCACCACGTCCACCACTGGCATATCCACCACATCCACCACATCCACCACCACCACCACCATGTTCACCACCAACACCACGTCGACCGCCACCACCACATCCAACACCACCACTTCCACCACCACCACAACCAACATGTCCACCACCACCCCCACAACGTCCACCACCACCACAACCACCATGTCCCCCACCACATCCACCACCACCACGTCCACCACCACCACGCCCATCACCACTACCACCACCACCACATCCACCACCATGTCCACGTCCACCACCACCATGTCCACCACCACAATGTCCACCACCACCATGTCCGCCACATCCACCACCATGTCCACCACCATCACCACGTCCACCACCACCACATCCACCACCACCACGTCCACCACCACCCCCACCCTCACAACGCCCACCACTAACACGTCCACCACCACCATGTCCCCCACCACATCCACCACGTCCACCACCAGCACATCCACCACCACTACCACCACCACCACGTCCACCACCATGTCCACCACCACCACGTCCACCACGATGTCCACCACATCCACCACCATGTCCACCACCATCACCACGTCCACCACGTCCATCACCACCATGTCCATCACCACCACGTCCATCACCACCACGTCCATCACCAACACATCCACAACCACCACGTCCACCACCACGTCCACCACCACCACACCCACCACCATGTCTACCACCACATCCACCACATCCTCCAACACTATGTCCACCACCACCATGTCCACCACCACCACACCCACCACCACATCCACCACCACCACCACCACGTCCACCACCTTCCATGTCCACCACCATCACATTCATGTCCTCCACCACCACATCCACCACTACTATGTCCACCACCAACACCACCACATCCTCCACCATGTCCACCACGTCCACAACCACCACCACCACTACGTCCACCACCACCTTGTCCACCACCACTACGTCTACCAGCATGTCCACCACCACCACGTCCACCACCACACCCACCTCCACCACCATCACGTCCACCATCACCACACCCACCACCACCACTACGTCCACCACCACTAGCACCACCACCACATCCACCACCACCAAATCCACCACCACCATCACCACATCCACCACCACGTCCATCACCACCATGTCCACAACCATGTCCACGTCCACCACCACACCCACCACCACAACGTCCACCACCATGTCCACCACCACATCCACCACCACCACTAAGTCCACCACCGCGTCCACCACGTCCACCACATTGACCACGTCCACCACCCCATCATCCACCATGTTCACCACCAACACCACGTCGACCACCACCACCACATCCACCACCACTTCCACTACCACCACCACCACCACCACATCCACCACCACCACATCCACCGTCACCACATCCACCACCACATCCACCACCACCACCACGTCCACCACCACCATGTCCACCACGACATCCACCACCACGTCCACCACCACCACGTCCACCACCACCACGTCCACCACCACCATGTCCGCCACATCCACCACCATGTCCACCACCATCACCATGTCCACCACCACAACGTCCACCACCACCATGTCAATCACAACGTCCATCACCACCACGTCCACAACCACCACGTCCACCATGTCCAACACCATGTACACCACCACCACACCCATCACCACGTCTACCACCACATCCACCACCACATCCACAACCACTATGTCCACCACTACGTCCACCACCATGTCCTCCACCACCACACCCACCACCACATCCACCACCCCGATGTCCACCACATTCCATGTCAGCCCCCATCACCACCACCACATGCATGTCATCCACCACCACATCCACCACTACCATGTCCACCACAAACACCACCACATCCACCACCACATCCTCCACCATGTCCACCACCACCACCACCACGTCCACCACCACTACGTCCACCACCACATCCACCACCACCACGTCCACCACCATGTCCACCACCACCACGTCCAACACCACCACCACACCCACCTGCACCACTACCACGTCCACAACCACCATGTCCACGTCCACCACCACACCCACCACCACAATGTCCACCACCACGTCTACCGGCACATCCACCACCACCACATCCACCACCACTAAGTCCACCACCACTACGTCCACCACCACCACGTCCACCACCACCATCACATCCACCTCCACCACGTCCACCACTACCACCACATCCACCACTACCACGTCCACCACCACCATGTTAACCACCACCATGTCCACCACCACCATGTCCACCACCATCACCACGTCCACCACCTCCACGTCCACCACCACCATGTCCAACACCAACACCACCACATCCACTACCACATACACCACCACCATGTCCACCACCACGTCCACCACAAGGCCACCACCACGTCTATCACCACCACCACCACGTCCACCATCTCCATGTCCACCACCACCATCACGTCCACCACCACCACCATATCCACCACCACCGCATCCACCACCACCACGTCCACCACCACCACGTCCACCAACATAATTTCCTATGCAATGAATAACGTTAACAGATTTTTTAGTGGCGCATCTGCAGAAAAGTCTTCTTCCTGTTGGAAATGAAGAGAACCTTAACCCCTCACCCAAACAATAAATTCACATAAAAAAATGGACTGAATGAGAGTCGTGGCCTGCGGCCTTGGTGCTCCAGTAATATTACACCTGACGGCCAAGAAACCAAGCACGTATAAGCCCTAAGCGCACGGCCGCCGTGCCGCAGACGCATGCACAGCGGCGGCCATCTGTGGGTTCTGCCCCTGTAGCTCACGTGGTTTAATGTAACAGGCGATTGGCTTTGAATAGATCCCATGGGCTTCCCAGGGGCGGGATACACTTACAGGGGCAGATTTAATCTTCCATGAAAAATCTGTGGGATGCCAGTGGAGCATGGGAGAAAGAGGTGTGAGCGGTTTATAGCCGCTGCCAAAGGGACCATTGGAAATAACTTCTCCAAACAGTATCTGTCTATCTTCACCTTTCACCCAGTAACGCACACCAGAACCGGAGTCCTCAAGGACAACTGTGGCAATCAAACCACACACACAGGTATTAAGGTAATCCATAGCATTGGTTCTGTTATGGGGTGGGAAGGGGGAATTCCATAAATCTAATGCCATTTGAATATATTTAAATTGGGGACTTTACCATAAGGACAATAGTACTTCAAGGAAGTAAGCGGGCACCGAGGCAATTATGCCACACACACGTTTATTTGTTGATAGGAAAATACACTATGCAAAATGTTTCAGTAACTGACAGCTTTTGGTTAAACCTGGGCAGAATCATTCAAATTCAATCTTTGTTGACAACAAATTAGAAATTTATGGTTGTGTGTACAGCGTCCTAGGCCATAAGGGCCCACACAAAAGCTTCAAATTTAAGTTTTCTAATGTTACTAAGAAAGACCATGAGACGGAAGATAACAAGCATATTGGGATTGTAAATGACAAAGCATTTTATTTATGTTTTGAAAACCAAAACATAAATAAAAGGCATTGTCATTTACAATGCCAATAGCTCAAACTTGCGTAAATGCGAGACCAATTGTATTGCAAATGCTTGTTCCAGTTTGTTGTGTGTCCAAACACCCATTTGGTAGCAAGTAGCAGGTATACCCCAACTGCCTCGTATTAAGTAAATATCAAATGAATCGCTAGATAGAGAAAATTTATGAGCACCAAAATAAAAATGCTCACCATTAGTGAATAGCTGAAGAAGTGGCATCTATAAGCTAACTGTAATGCACGCTATCATGCAATAGGAAAATAATAATAGACTACTGCGAATATCTGTGCAATGCAGTAAATAAAAGTACATAGATATGCAAGTCAGATTCAGAGAGGACTATATTCATTCTATATCATGCGTTACAATATTTTAGCTTTCTCCCACCGGAAACTTGCTCTGCCCAATAAAGGTTAATGTTAACATGTTCCCACAGGTTTCATTAAAACTCTCCCACATTGTTGTACCAAAATACATTTAAGCCTTCTTCATTTATGTACATGAGGGTATACACTGCTCATGTGCGTGCTTATGATACGTGAATCACGGTTCATTACCATTAAAGAGAGGTATAATAGACTTGCAATGTCCCTCTCTGTGATATTACTGCTCACTGCTTATGCTACTTTGCAAACCCTGCCCCTCTAAAACCTTTTGTTTGTTTTGTTTAGGGCTCGCGCCCCCTGTACTCTGCATTTCCGTACTTGCGGTTTGCTGTTTTCAGTATCTCAATGGACCTACTGTTAATAAGTCCCATTTGCTATTGCTCATTCCTTGTGGGCCTATCTAGTTGTAGTGGCCCTTCAATCTTCCTGAGTTAAACTTAGTCCGGCAGATAGAGCATGACATCTTCTTCCCTATCAAGCTTGTTGGCGCTAGAATCATCTCACAATGGGCTCTACCCGAGTATCTCAATGAGAATAAAAATGCTCTATCATATGCGATGAGCTTACCGTTTTCTGGGACGAATCCGGCATGGTTCCTTGCCCTAGACCATGTCCGGACGCAAGCGGGCTAGCCTTAGGCGCGCCAGCAGTGTGCCGCTGCACGTCCATGCTGTGGGCACCATAAGTAGGCTTTTGCTTAACTACTAGAGCGCTGACCTGTCCCTCGCTCCCCACGAGGGCGAGTCCTCCAGCTGTGGTCACTGGTCCTGCCCAGCCCAGCTCCCGTTCTCGTTCTACTATTCGACGTAAGTCAGGCTTACCCACAGTGAGTAAGCATTCAATGCAATTTCAGTTTAAAAAACATTTGTTTCAAAAAGCTTTAAATTTAAAATGCGATTGTCTTAGAAGCATCCAGAGTAATTTTAAAAGCGATACATTCAATCATTCAAAATACTCTGGCTTAAAGAGACTGTGCAAACAATCAAGTTCTCAGTTAGTACTCTCTGGTACCGTGTGTCTGACCTGTGTTAGTTTCTCTGATTCTTCCTGTTTCTCTTGTTAAGCCATGGCAGCTTCTTGAGCCGTGCAAGGTGGGAGCCCCAGCTCTACCACTCCCACTCCCCCCAATGGACGCGCTATGGCTTAGCAAGAGAAACAGGAAGAATCTGATCTGAGCCTCTTGTCACCATACATTAGGAATAAAGAGACTCGCTGAAGAAATGTTGCAAAAATGTAACAGACTCACTCAGTAACCAAGAATGACTCAGTGAGCCTGTCTGCTCTGACACTTCTGGAAAGTTAGGGAAGGATTAGCAGAATGAGTAGCTTTTACTCCCATGGGACCACCGAGAGCAAAGGAGATACAGCGGCCCCGGCTCAACCCCGACCCCTTTTTGAAGAACATTGAAATACACATGTAGCCGGGGCTGTCCCAGGGAGGATCTAGATCAGTGATACTCAAAGCACGGCCCAGGGGCCGCATAAGGCCCTCCAGGTCTTTACATGCGGACCCCTCGGCAGCAGCAGCACTGGGCTGCTGTTTACTTGACTCAGACCTAACATGAAAAAGAAACGTACATATACAGCAAACACTTATTTAAAGGTTAATTGCAGTTAGAACAAGCATTTACAATGCAATAGGTCTCTCAGCATTACAGTTAGAGTTACTGGCATTGTAATTGACAATGCTTTGCATTATTTTATTTTTTTTATTTGCAATTGGTATATAAACATTGTTTGTGAATGGTTAGCTGTTGCTTATGCTAAGCAAAGTTGGCAGTAATATAGAGTGCTAGTCTTGCTTGTTATAAGCATGCTGATTTAAAGCGCTCCGATACCTGCACTGACGTCAGGTGGTGTCTGTGTGCCTGGTGGAAGTGTGCATTGATGGCTGGTGTTGTATGTGCGTGGTGAAAGCGTGCACTGACGGCTGGTGGTGTGTGTGTGCCTGGTGAAAGCGTGCACTGACGGCTGGTGGTGTGAGTGTGCCTGGTGAAAGCATGCAACAACGGCTGGTGGGGTGTGTGTGTGCCTTGTGAAAGCGTGCTCTGACGGCTGGTGGTGTGTGTGTGCCTGGTGAAAGCGTGCCTGGAGGAGCAGTGGTGACGCAGGGCTCCTATGCCCGAGGGAGAGCCCCGCGTAGGCTGCAGATGTCCGGAGTGCCGGTAAGTGGGCCTTACTTGTAGGGGGGGGCAGGGGGGGTGTCGGTAAGCTTGTGTGTGTATAGGTGCGCGCGTGTGTGTATGTGTGCGACGGTGGGGGGGGTGTTTCTGTATGTGTACGTACTAAAGTTCTGCTACTGAGTTCACTTTCACACAAAGCCTGTCAAATTTCCCCCAAAGTTTCATTGATGACACAAAAGCAAATGACACATTTATATCTTCAAACTGATACATTGTGACACCGTTGCACGCCACTGTGCAGATTGCTACGTGCGACACAACTACTCCTAATCTCACTCTCAAACATTGGGAAACTTCGTTTTTCTGACAGTCTAGAATGCAAGGGCTTGTGACTAGTACATTTAGACTTTATTTGGTGACTGCTGGATGTTGATGTAGCTATAAAGCCTTACAGATAACATTCTTGAAGGGAAGCTAGTATAGTTTAGCCTAGGAATGCAAGATGAATGTTCTTGTTAGACATAAAATTTGAAGGGCAGCGACCTTCTACCCCACCCGAAGCCTGCGAAGAAGATAGATAGGGGGAACTCTCTCTGTATTCTACAGCCTTCCTGTTGGGATTACTCCTGAAACCTGCTGCTAAAACCGCCTGACGAGGACCTCTAAGATCTGGGTCCCAGCCCTCCCGCCTCCCGCCGCCCACTCCTTGCTTGCCTGGGGTTTGGCCGCCGAGCGGAGTGCGGTCGAAGGGCCAAGACTACAAGTCCCAGCACCCCTAGCGGCACACGCCGCGACATTTGCGCGCCAGGAGGCGCTCAAAAACAGCGTCACCTCGGTCGAGGGGGGAAACTCTCTCTGTATTCTACAGCCTTCCTGTTGGGATTACTCCTGAAACCTGCTGCTAAAACCGCCTGACGAGGACCTCTAAGATCTGGGTCCCAGCCCTCCCGCCTCCCGCCGCCCGACTCCTTGCTTGCCTGGGGTTTGGCCGCCGAGCGGAGTGCGGTCGAAGGGCCAAGACTACAAGTCCCAGCACCCCTAGCGGCACACGCCGCGACATTTGCGCGCCAGGAGGCGCTCAAAAACAGCGTCACCCCGGTCGAGGGGGGGAACTCTCTCTGTATTCTACAGCCTTCCTGTTGGGATTACTCCTGAAACCTGCTGCTAAAACCGCCTGACGAGGACCTCTAAGATCTGGGTCCCAGTCCTCCCGCCGCCCGACTCCTTGCTTGCCTGGGGTTTGGCCGCCGAGCGGAGTGCGGTCGAAGGGCCAAGACTACAAGCCCCAGCACCCCTAGCGGCACACGCCGCGACATTTGCGCGCCAGGAGGCGCTCAAAAACAGCGTCACCCCGGTCGAGGGGGGGAACTCTCTCTGTATTCTACAGCCTTCCTGTTGGGATTACTCCTGAAACCTGCTGCTAAAACTGCCTGACGAGGACCTCTAAGATCTGGGTCCCAGCCCTCCCGCCTCCCGCCGCCCGACTCCTTGCTTGCCTGGGGTTTGGCCGCCGAGCGGAGTGCGGTCGAAGAGCCAAGACTACAAGTCCCAGCACCCCTAGCGGCACACGCCGCGACATTTGCGCGCCAGGAGGCGCTCAAAAACAGCGTCACCCCGGTCGAGGGGGGGAGCTCTCTGTATTCTACAGCCTTCCTGTTGGGATTACTCCTGAAACCTGCTGCTAAAACCGCCTGACGAGGAACTCTAAGATCTGGGTCCCAGCCCTCCCGCCTCCCGCCGCCCGACTCCTTGCTTGCCTGGGGTTGGCCGCCGAGCGGAGTGCGGTCGAAGGGCCAAGACTACAAGTCCCAGCACCCCTAGCGGCACACGCCGCGACATTTGCGCGCCAGGAGGCGCTCAAAAACAGCGTCATCCCCGTCTCGCGGGACGCCGGGCGAAGCCCGGGCCAAGGGCGGGCCCGTTGTTGCCCGTTAGTGCCCGGTAGAGACCGGACCGGGCCACCCCCCTTGGTTCTTATTGCCAATTCGTCCACCTCTCTGCACACAGGAGCTTTTATATGTCCACCATGCTTGGTAGAACCAGAAGTAAAACCAAAACTGCTCTGGCTGTAGCCCAAATCACCGGCCCAATAGACCAATTCATCTCACGGACCAACGAGGTAATTGATCATAGTATCTCTCTTTTGGAACGCAGAGTGTCTCTGGACCTCATGAAAGCAAAACGATCGTCTTTGGGCCTTCTAGCATCTGCAGCATCCCCCATCCAGCAAACCCCACCTACCTGTTCCCTCGCCTTACCTGTGACTATTGCTGATATCAATACAGTGCCATGTTCAGTTGATTTATCAGTAACTCAATCAGAGTCTGAATCACTACTATCAGACGATCTAGAGGCCACCCCGGACCTAGAAGCCTGTCAAACACTCGAAAGACTAGAATCAACTATAGATAAACACCTTCGAGGTGTAAGGGAAGGAGCTATCCCCAAACAAGGTAACTTCAACCCATCTGATAACACAGCAGATTCTGTTAACTCCATGGGACTTGAGAGGGAACCCGGGAGGGATCGATCCAAACAGTTAACACAACCCGCACAACTAATGACAATTACTCCAACAGAAAATAATTTCTTACTACCTCCTATTCTTATTGAGGACACAGATAACCCCTGTAAAATATGTAAAACTACATCACAAATATTAACCTCAATCAAAGACCTTCTTTCTCAGCAGCTCAAACCCGTACAAATTAGTATAAGGAACCTGGAAGCTCAACTAGCAATCCTATCACGAACACACCCCAGCACAAACAATCGACACTTACCTAAGCAAGGGACAGGAAATGTTACTCATCCCCCAAAAGCATCTCACCAACCACAATCAGCTGTAGTAACCAAACAACCTGCCCCGACTATCCCACCCTCTCAAAAACCAAAACATAGTGTTCCAACACAAAAACAGCAAGATTCAACGCCTAGTGTACAAAAGGCTAAAACCACTACGGAGTTGCCCCAACACACGCCCACCACAGGCCCGGTAAAAACAGGAAAAACTGGGAAAACAGCAGTTAATGCAACCATAAATCATCCTACAAATAAATCGACACCTACATCCTCTAAACCAACAGTTACACAACCCCAGTTGACATCCAAAAAGACATCAAGATTTAGGCGCCCAGTGCACCTCCCACCAGAGGCAACCCCATATACAATCATTCTCACAGGCGTACCTAAATTAACGGAAGGTATGACTGAAACTGCCTGGTCACTTAAGAACAAGGTCATGCAGTGGCTAAGTATAAACAGACCATTAGAACCATACCACTCTGGAGGGATCTCCACAGTCCGCAGAGTAATATGGATAGGGGAAGAACCCAAGTCGATCCACGGAGACTGCATTATAGTAACCTGCAGGGATCCATCTACTGTGGACCACATCTGTTCATGGCCCTCATTGGAGAAAAAAGGTGGAATAGATGCCCAACACCTTTCTTTCTTCTACCCACCATTGAACACACATCAATATATTCCCATCCCGAACTAGCAGCACCCCCAAGAAGACCAATGGAAACAGGTGGGATATAGCTATGGCCACGGAAACAGAAATAGAACTAGAGAATGGCACAAACAGCCTTGGCAAGGTAGACCCTATCATCCACTGGAGCGTTGGCAGGGTATTCCAACAAGAAACCGTTATGACTGTCTAGAGATGGTGGATTGACCGTTAAGGCCCCAAAAACTTAAGAGCAAGAACGCCCATATCACGCTTTCTCCACCGAACCCTAGACCCCAGTCATCCCCATCTAAACCCGGAAGTCAATCACAACAAACTTCGCCCACTAATATAAACTCCCAGCTTGGGACTACTGTAGATACCCGCCACGCCATTCCTAACGAAGCGATGACCAGAGTTCCGGTTATCCTTATGGACAGTATAGATCTAAACTCTCACCAGCCAAATGATTCGAGAGATACTACTAACTCTCCTTTGATCCCAATAGAGAGATTTCCTAGTGAACCCCCTGTTTCCCACGTACCCCCTGATTCCAACAAATTGAACCTTTCCATAATGTATTGGAATGTCGCAGGACTGTTTTCCAAATTAACGCTAGAATCATGGTCTGAAACAGTAAGGAAACATCAGGTACTCTGTTTCCAGGAAACATGGTCTATTACTGCAAATCATTTAACGGGATACAAAACCTTTTTTACCCCAGCAGTCCAGGGACCTTTGGGCAGGCCTAAGGGGGGTCTTGTGATTTATGTCGCTTATACTCTCCCTTCTTTATCTATTAAGATGCTAAAAGAATTCCCGACCTATCAAATCATGCAAATAAATTTCACAAATGATTGCACTCATATTTTTATCAATTACTATAATAACTCAACTACAATGGACTGTTTGACAATCCTAGTAGAGATTGCCACCTTTTTATTATCCTGCAAAATGATTTTAACCCAAACACAGTACACTTACTATGGGGCGGCGATTTTAATCTCCCACTTTGTTCCAGCCACAAAAATGGAAACTGTGGATTGCAAAACGAACATGGTAGCCCTATGCCCCATTTTGCTCATTCGATCTGTGGAAACAAGTTAAACGAGATTCTATTTTCCTTAGATCTGGACTATGCAAACGAGTTAGTAGAGCCACAGAAGGATTTTTCCCCCACTTTCCATGGAAGAGGTTTTCTAACCACCATAGACTATATACCGTCCTCCCAATCACTCAAGGGACAACTAACCAACTTTGAAACTGGGACAAATGTTACGAGTGATCATTATCCAATCAGTGTAAGAATCACTCCAAAAATGGCCAAAGCATACCCTGTAAAAATGAGTCTCTTAAACCAAAACTCACTAACCATGAACAAACTGAATGGCTATACAGTCAAATGGGCCAAGATTGACCCGGTCGAAGTAACAGAGAAGATTCTCGAAAAATCTAAGCCTTGGATACTTGAATGCTTATCTTCAGATACTACACCTCGGTCAATCGCCAATAGCTTCAAAAACATCTTGGAAGCAATTGGTAATGAACTCTTTGTCAAGTTAAAGAACATTAAGCCCTCTACCACAAGATGGTTCGACGCAGCTTGCCGAAAAGCCCTCTCAAGTTTAAAAGAAGCCTTACATAGACCCACAAGAAAGCAAGTGGAAATCTCCAACTTAAGAAAACTCTATAACCTAGCCAGACGGGAACGCAAAAAAGAAATCAAGAAAGACCTATGGGCACAACTCCATGACAGCTGCCAAAGAAAGGATAGCGCCCTATTCTGGCAAGTTATAAGATCCCCTTTCTTGGCCGACAATGCAGAAGGTCAACATCTAGATGTAGCAGTTACGGAGGATGACTGGGTTATGCATTTCTCTAAAATCTTCGGTCCATCCTCACAAAATGCCACAGAAATAGGAACAGAACCAAGTGAACCCCATACATCGAAGAATAATATCTACCCGATAAATATCCATTTCCATCACAGTGAAGTTGTTAAAGCAATTAAGGCATCAAAACCAGGCAAGGCTCCGGGCCCTGATGGAGTTCCAATGGACATTTTTCTCCACAAAATAGAACTCTGGTCACCGATAATTACTCAGGTTTTGGCAGCAGTAACATCGGACGGACTCTTTCGGTCTTGGTCAACGTCAATCCTGCTGCCCATCTTTAAAAAAGGCGACCGTAACGACCCAGCCTGCTACAGGCCAATCTCCCTTTTGGATTCCATGGGTAAAATTGCAGGTCGAGTGCTCCTGGACCGCTTACAATCTTGGGCCCAGGAAAATAACATCATGACCGACCTGCAATATGGTTTCCAGAAGGGGCTTGGGACCGTGGAACAGGCCCTGAACCTTGCCCTCCTGACCGGGAAATATGTTGGCGCCAAAGGAGGTAACATCTTCCTCGTCTATGTCGACCTCAGTGCGGCATTTGACTGCGTCCAACACGAAAAACTCTGGAAAATACTCAGTGACCTCGGAGTGGATCCTCCTTTAATAGTCTTCCTCCGTGAACTCTATTCCAATGCTTCTGGGCGAGTCAGATTCGGTACTAACGGTGAGCTGTCCCGCTCATTCCCAATAACAAAAGGAGTAAGACAGGGTTGTGTACTGGCTCCCTTCCTGTTCAATCTTTACACCAATGGACTAGAGCAGGCTATGCTGGAAGGGAGCCAGGATCTACCCCAGATAAACCACCGACCAATACCGACACTGCTATATGCAGATGATTCAGTCATCCTGGCCCGCACACTAAATCAACTTCAAAAACAAATCAATAAATATAGCAGTTTTATGTACTCACTTGGCCTGAAAATTAACATAAAAAAGACTTTTACCATGCACATTGACCCTAGGGTTAAAAACCCAAAACCAATATTGGTGGATAACACAAAGTTGGAAAAAAACCTCTGTCTACCCTTATCTGGGAATTCTTGTGGATGATGCTCTAAACTGGTGTCAAGCTACGGCCACTAGAAATCTCCTTTTTCGGCGTGCAACATCGGCCCTGATCTCTTTTTCGAGAAAACTGGGGAAACCTGCTCCACCAGAACTCCTGAAAGTTTACTATGCTAAATGCCACAGTGTGGCTACCTATGGAGCAGGCGTGTGGGGGCACGGCCATATTGATCACCTACAAATAACAAAGAACGACTTCATCAAATACGTGCTGGCCCTCCCGCAAAGCGCCCCGAACTTTGCTTCCCATAGCGAGCTTGGCATGGAATACATTACAGACACTATCCGTTCCCAACCTATTTTATTGTGGCAACGTATATGGTCCAAACCCAAGTGCCACTTAACACGATCCCTGATCACAGACTGCTTAGCTCTAACAAATTGGCATAAGATCTCATGGTTGGTCTATGTACGGAACTTTTTTAATGACCTCGGCCACAAGTCCTATTTCGATGACCCTCCTAGTATCGAAGACATCTCCAGGAAACAGCTAAAATCGATGTGCTTGACTCACCTGAGAGAGTTGCGAAACCAGACGGAGATCACAAAAACTTCGAATACCCAGATTTGCGTAATACAACCTCTCAAAGGTATGCAACCCTACCTGTCCTACTTTCTGTCAAATCAGGAGAAATTTTTATTAACAAGATTTCGTTTCAATACCCTCTTTCGTTTAGTTTCTTTTCCTGAAATCCACAACTGGTCCGGTATGCTCACGAACTGTCCATGCGATGGAACATCTCTACAAACAACAATTCATATTATTTTCTTCTGCAAATATTACAAAGCTCCTCGCAAATCTTGGATTCTTCCACTTCTTCGATCTAGTGGTCATAGACAGTGTTATTCTGCACTCCTGTTTCTGCAATGTTTGGACTCGCCGCACGTAGCTAAATTTATAGCGACTTTTTTAAAAGCCACTATCACAATACGTCAAAAACTTACAAACCGAACAGTAATACCTAAGCAATAAGTTCTTTCTCATGCACTTTTTTAAATTTTGTCCTTCTTAAATTTATCTCGTGGTTGGTGACACCTAGTGTAGATGTCAGCTCTCTGAGCACAACCTAAATGAAACAAGCGAAGTTTCTATATCATATGATCCAAATGCCGCCAAAAAATTAAACCAAAATTGTTGTCATGTTTCTCATGTTTAATTCACATGAATCTCATCAATGTCCACGAAGTTCCAATACATTTATGCATCCAAATTCATTGTATAGGTAATCATATCCCAATGCATTTCGGACACATGGTCCTTCGTCAGGGGAATCCTAGAGAAATGATAATAAAGTAATCTAAGTATAATCCACCGAGTAACAAGTTAAAAAATACAGTTGTGCTCTAACGATTATGCATGCGTTTTACGGATAGTAGTGAATAGTGAGTCTGACGTAAAACAGAAAAGTGCACAAGAACGAGTTGATCCCGATGTCCCCAAACGTGAAAAACAAATGAAACGAGCCAAGATTACGGCAAATATAAAAAGCTAAACAAGACCAGAGCAAGTTGAGTGTCACCGGAGGAAAGGACATGATTAAATAATCACCGTGAACGTGGAAACATTACCCTAGTAAAAAAGTCCGCGAGTTATTAGCCAAGTGAGAACGCATATAGTGGTGTGTTAGCACTTACGGAGAAATCAAAGCAAGATCACGCGTCCTGCCAGTGCGCCCTTCGCCATGATGTGTGAAACAAGCGTTCCGTGTATGTGGAAGTAAATGAAAGAAGAACAGTGTGTATGAAAAGAGGACTGTGGATTTAGCGGCCATATTGGAATGGTGCCACGGAGAGACCAAAGGGTCAGAGTAAATAAGCAATCAGTTGGTTGTGAAAGAAAGAAGATGAAAAGTGAAACGAGAAATAAAAATAAAACTAGGCAAGGAGAAGGTTAAAGTAATATCATGATTGCGTGCCAATAAACAGATAACAAAAACGATGCATGTCAAAGTCACATTTCCACAAAAATAATGAAGTACTCTACAAATAACATTGAAATTCCATCCGATCATTGAGACCAGAAGGTTTCATGGATTGAAGGAATTTGATCCAATGGTTTTCACGCTGCAATAAAAAGTTGTTATTGTCTCTGTCGTCACGCTTGTTGACCACCTCCACTGCAGCGAACCTGAGCTGACTGATGTTATGTCTGCTGTCTTTAAAATGAATTGCTAAATTAGATTTCATGTTAACAGTTCTTATATTGCTCTTGTGTTCATTTATTCTCTGTTTCAGTTTGCGTGTGGTTTTCCCAGTATATATCAGTCCACAGGGGCATTTAACAATATACACGACATTTTCAGTGTCACATGTGGCATTCAATTTCAATTTGATATCGGTACTTCGTCTTCAGAGGAAGAATCACGCACTGAACAAAGACGCGTTAACCTACAAAAACCCTCAACCAGCACTGAATCTTCCACCCTCTCCGCGGTTCCTTGATATTACTTTAACCTTCTCCTTGCCTAGTTTTATTTTTATTTCTCGTTTCACTTTTCATCTTCTTTCTTTCACAACCGCCTGATTGCTTATTTTCTCTGACCCTTTGGTCTCTCCGTGGCACCATTCCAATATGGCCGCTAAATCCACAGTCCTCTTTTCATACACACTGTTCTTCTTTCATTTACTTCCACATACACGGAACGCTTGTTTCACACATCATGGCGAAGGGCGCACTGGCAGGACGAGTGATCTTGCTTTGATTTCTCCGTAAGTGCTAACACACCACTATATGCGTTCTCACTTGGCTAATAACTCGCGGACTTTTTTACTAGGGTAATGTTTCCACGTTCACGGTGATTATTTAATCATGTCCTTTCCTCCGGTGACACTCAACTTGCTCTGGTCTTGTTTAGCTTTTTACATTTGCCGTAATCTTGGCTCGTTTCATTTGTTTTTCACGTTTGGGGACATCGGGATCAACTCGTTCTTGTGCACTTTTCTGTTTTACGTCAGACTCACTATTCACTACTATCCGTAAAACGCATGCATAATCGTTAGAGCACAACTGTATTTTTTAACTTGTTACTCGGTGGATTATACTTAGATTACTTTATTATCATTTCTCTAGGATTCCCCTGACGAAGGACCATGTGTCCGAAATGCATTGGGATATGATTACCTATACAATGAATTTGGATGCATAAATGTATTGGAACTTCGTGGACATTGATGAGATTCATGTGAATTAAACATGAGAAACATGACAACAATTTTGGTTTAATTTTTTGGCGGCATTTGGATCATATGATATAGAAACTTCGCTTGTTTCATTTAGGTTGTGCTCAGAGAGCTGACATCTACACTAGGTGTCACCAACCATGAGTTTGATTCCCACACCTTCCTTGTCAGGGGGTGATATCTCTGAAGCACACCACAACCTGTCTACCCTAACTCCACTGAGGAGTGCGTGACCCACACCCGAACACTTCTTAAATTTATGTCTATGATGAAATGTTTTGCTCTGTTTTTAAAAATATGTACTTTTTATGATTATACAAGTGGTAATCGAATAAAAGTTATTGAACTGAACTGAAGATAGATAGGATGACCTGGGCAGGAGGTGCTTTAATCCAACCTTGATCAAACTGATGCATTTAATATGTTCCTAATTTGTTGTCTCTGGTACCAAAGGAAGTTACTTTTAATAAAGTAGGTGGTAGCAAAGCAAGGCCTGTGTTCTGTGTATTTGTCCCGTTAAATGTTTGCTTCAATGTAAAAGTTAACCTTTATAACTAAAGGGAATATTCCCTGTGCTCGCCAGCCAGAGGTAGGATCCCATGAGTGAGAGGGAGGCCTGGACTCCAGCCACAAGAACCTCTGCTTTGTCGGAGTTGAGCTCAAGAGAATTATCTGCCATACAACCCAACACTTCTACAGTAGTCTCTGAAAGGTTTTGGCAAGTTATGTCCGTCCGAGCATAACCTAATTTGAGTGTCACCTGCTTACATACGGTAAGGTAGCCAAATGTTCTTTTAAGGTTGGCCACAAGTTGAAAGTAGATGTTAAATGATTCCATGAGTTAATAATGATTCCAGGAGTTAATAAAGATCCCCAAAAAACTCCATGTTGTACCTTGTGTGTAGAGGACATAAAACGCTCACAAATAGTGTTGGTTACCTGTTGTATAGGAAGGAGGCTAGTCAATGGTGCACCTATTGTATGTTAGCTGGGGATTTCAGGTTAGTCCGCAGCAAGATATCACTGCCCTGAGCGAGTCAACAATTTTACTGCAGCACTGCCGCCAATGATCATACAAAATCAACGAGGACCGATACACGCACAGACAACGTTTATCTCAATGGCTGGAAGCCAGCTTGAGCTAAACTGTCTTGGCGTTTTAAGGTATTCTGGTGAGGAACAGAAACTAATGCCCTAGTGTTTCATACATGCTGTTCGTTGTCATGAGCCCTACATGGCAGTCTGTGGCTCCCTGACTCCCATGAACAAGACGTGTGTGCGCACTCCCAAAAACGAAACCTATCGTGGGGCGGGACTCCCGTCTTCTGAAGCCCGCCCACGGAGTGCCTGGAGGAGCAGTGGTGACGCGGGGCTCCCATGCCCGAGGGAGAGCCCCACCTAGGCTGGAGATGTCCGGAGTGGCGGTAAGTGGCCCTTACTTTTAGGGGGAGGCAGGGGGGGCGTCGGTAAGCTTGTGTGTGTATGTGTGCGCGCATGTGTGTATGTGTGCGACGGTGGGGGGGGTGTCTCTGTATGTATACGTGCGTGTATGTGCGCTCATGTGTGTGTCTCTGTGTGCGACGGGGGCGTGGGGTGTCTCTGTATGTGTGTGCGCATGCGTGTGTGTTGGATCTTTCCAGGAGACAGGAGCTGGCCACAGCCAGCGCGTTCTTGTGCGCGTGGCCCGCTCAAATTGCGTTCTGGCAGAGGAGATGCGCGCGGCCAGATCCTGTCTCCTGGAAAGCTGCGTCGCTAACAATAGGTCTCTGGCGAGACAGCGCTTCGCGCTGTTAACGCCACGAGACCTAAAAAGGAGGTAACTAGGCCCTTAACTTTAGGAACACCTTCATTCTTAAAGGCAGCCACTAGATAAACATGCTTTGTTTCCCCTACCCAGAGTTAATACCCCCGCTGGCATCAGTGCGGCCCTCGGTCACACCATAGATCAAACTTTGCGGCCCCCGGGAAAATGTTTGTGAGTACCTGTGACCTAGATCAACAAAAGACGGAAGTAGTTAGACAGGAGGACGAAACAGAAGCTTGCATCTCTGAAAGGCACAAACAGGAACCAATGAAAACAAGCATTGGCATAGCCAATAGGTTGCGCCGTTGGGACCTTATAAGTGTTTAGCCATGCAACAGTTGATGCTGTTGCACCAAGGATATTGTGCTGGATAACTAAACACGTATAAGGTCCCAGAGGCGAGACCTACTGGCTATGCCCATGCTTGTTTACCTGATGGGCATTGGCTAACCGCTACCTGGTTACTGAGGCCCTAGTGAGGTTGAGACACATCAGCTGTGCAGGCCCAGGACTATGTAGCAATGAGGCGCAGTCGGTGGTGCTGACTGGGAGTGTGTTCTTTCACTTTCAATTGGCGGGGCTGCCCCCCTTTACTCTGGTGAAAGCCACAAACGGAATTCGAGTCGATCTTCTCATCACACAGACTTGTCAACGTTTGCTGAGGCCTTCAAAAGAGTGACCCAACTCAGCAGACACAAGGAGACCCAGTATAGCTGCAATGCAGTACAGACCTTGAGGTGCCCAGACCCGGCGGGAAAAAAAGAGTGACCCAACTCCACCAATGAGGGTCAATGAGCATTTTTTATACAAATAATCATCGATCAATGCAGACAACAACAAAATGAATCCCGGACAGCAGGCTCGAGACCCTGCCAGCACCAGATAATCTTTGTACCTCATGCCCTCACCTGGGGTTTCATGTGGGTCTGCACATGCGCTGGTAATAGACAGAGCTTCCCACAGCGCGGGGTAAAGAGGCCTTAGACTAACTGCGCATGCGCTGAGGACAACACACAGCACACGCTGAGTTGGCTCCTTTATTCGGGGGGAAGTGTCTTTCCTCTGCGCAGGTTGAGTGAGTTCTGTCCAGGGCAAGGTCCTAACTCGGCGATAGGAGGTAGTGTCTTCGCTCCGCACATGCGCAGCTGTGACGCGTGGTGCTGCTCGTGCGCAGCTGTGACGCGCGGTCCTGCTCGTGCAGTGTGTCGCGCGGTCCTGCTCGTGTGCAGCTGTGACGCGCGGTCCTGCGCGTGCGCAGCTGTGATGGGTGTTTTGTTGGTTCGTGTCTTGTTTTCCTTGGCGGCCGCTCGCCCCTGGGTGAAGGGAGCGCTCACAGGCGTTGGGTTCAGTGGGCAAGGGGGAGGCTTCAGGGTGGTTCAAAGCGCAGCTCCGCTCACACAGCTCGTCTTTTCACCAGCGGGCCATAAGAAAGAATATGAGGCCACCCCGAGCCCAATGGAGAGGGGGCCGGCGACGCGGCTGTAAACAACATATGTTGTAACTATTCTGCTTGCCCTTTACCTGCAGGTAACTGCATGTCATATAAAATGTACACGCATTTAATGAAGAACATAAATGCAAGTTAAACGAACAGATGGAAATGCACTGTTAGGCTGTGGAAGCTCAGCTGTGAAGGTGATCACTGCAGGTGTCTGTAACCTCGACACAGAATTGAACCCTTGTTGATGCATTGGAGATTAAGAACATGTATTTGAAGTGCTATGAAGTCCTGGCCTCTGGCCTCACTATGAATATGAATATGCATGTCATTATTTTCAAATAGTATAAAACAGTGTGAGATGGGCTACGATAAAAATGTGCAAAACCCTCCCTACCCACAGAGTAGAAGGGAGCCCTTGGGTCCCAGCCCTGAAAGTGCCACCGTAGCAAATGTATGCATTGGGATGGTGTCTGCTGTGTCAAATGTATGCATGTGGGATGGTGTCTGCTGTGTCAAATGTTTGCATGTGGGTGGTGTCTGCTATGTTAAATGTATGCATGTGGGATGGTGTCTGCTGTGTCAAATGTATGCATGTGGATGGTGTCTGCTGTGTTAAATGTATGCATGTGGGGTGGTGTCTGCTGGGTGGAATGTATGCATGTGGGATGGTGTCTGCTGTGTCAAATGTATGCATGTGGGATGGTGTCTGCGGTGTCAAATGTATGCATGTGGGATGGTGTCTGCTGTGTCAAATGTATGCTTGTGGGATGGTCAAATGTATGCATGTGGGATGGTGTCTGCTGTGTGAAATGTATGCATGTGGGATGGTGTCTGCTGTGTGAAATGTATGCATGTGGGATGGTGTCTGCTGTGTGAAATGTTTGCATGTGGGATGGTGCCTGCTGTGTCAAATGTATGTATTTAGGATGGTGTCTTCTGTGTCAAATATATGCATGTGGGATGGTGTCTGCTGTGTCAAATGTATGCATGTGGGATGGTGTCTGCTGTGTTGAATGTATGCATGTGGGATGGTGTCTGCTGTGTCAAATGTATGCATGTGGGATGGTGTCTGCTGTGTCAAATGTATGCATGTGGGATGGTGTCTGCTGTGTGAAATGTATGCATGTGGGATGGTGTCTGCTGTGTGAAATGTATACATGTGGGATGGTGTCTGCTGTGTGAAATGTATACATGTGGGATGGTGTCTGCTGTGTGAAATGTATACATGTGGGATGGTGTCTGCTGTGTGAAATGTATGCATGTGGGATGGTGTCTGCTGTGTTAAATGTTCAGCATGTGGGATGGTGTCTGCTGTGTCAAATATATGCATTGGGATGGTGTCTGCTGTGTTAAATGTTCAGCATGTGGGATGGTGTCTGCTGAGTGAAATGTATACATGTGGGATGGTGTCTGCTGTGTCAAATGTATGCATGTGGGATGGTGTCTGCTGTGTCAAATGTATGCATGTGGGATGGTGTCTGCTGTGTCAAATGTATGCATTGGGATGGTGTCTGCTGTGTCAAATGTATGCATGTGGGATGGTGTCTGCTGTGTCAAATGTATGCATTGGGATGGTGTCTGCTGTGTCAAATGTATGCATGTGGGATGGTGTCTGCTGTGTCAAATGTATGCATGTGGGATGGTGTCTGCTGTGTCAAATGTATGCATGTGGGATGGTGTCTGCTGTGTTAAATGTATGCATGTGGGATGGTGTCTGCTGTGTTAAATGTATGCATTGGGATGGTGTCTGCTGTGTTAAATGTATGCATGTGGGATGGTGTCTGCTGTGTTAAATGTTCAGCATGTGGGATGGTGTCTGCTGTGTCAAATGTATGCATGTGGGATGGTGTCTGCTGTGTCAAATGTATGCATTGGGATGGTGTCTGCTGTGTTAAATGTTTGCATGTGGCATGGTGTCTGCTGTGTTAAATGTTCAGCATGTTCTTTAGGCAGTCCTCGAACAGAAATGAAAAACAAAGTTAGTTTGTCATTCAGTTTGGCCGGTCTTGGAGAGGCCTGATTTATGGTATAATCTCCAATTTGCACTTGCTATGCTATGAACTTTGTTTTTTAGGCTAGCATGCTGTCATGAATGATCAAATCAATTAGATCTTCTGGGCAGCTGCAGTGCCCGCTTGCCTTATGTTACTGAGAACTGCAGTCACGCAGTCTGTCTCTGGTTAGTGCCCTTCCATTTCTGGTGCTTTGTAGTAGTTTTAAGATCTTTTTAGAGGTTCCCATTACTCAATTTAGTGTAATTTCTGATTTTTATAAGTTTTCCTCATGATTTTGCTCATGATAAAGTGTCACTCATACATGTTGAAATGTCACTCATAATCACAATGAAATTATGAAAATGCGACACATTGCAATCTGAAACCTTGGCAGCTATGTCTGTGATAGCTGTATTGGATGAACATGGACTTTGAGACTGTCCCCCTTGGATAAAAACGTTCTTCTGGGGTTACCTCTTTGCCCAGGGATGTGGGGATGGTTCTGTAAGTCATGGTAGAGCTGGAGACCAGGTCACGTAGAAGCTGGTTATAGTACACATGGAGTGATGCAAGAACCCATGTACATAGAGTGTGTACACATGGAGTGAAGCAAGAACCCATGTACATAGAATGTGTACACATGGAGTGAAGCAAGAACCCATGTACATAGAGTGTGTACACATTAAGTGAAGCAAGAACCCATGTACATAGAATGTGTACACATGGAGTGAAGCAAGAACCCATGTACATAGAATGTGTACACATGGAGTGAAGCAAGAACCTATTGACATAGTATGTGCACACATGGAGTGAAGCAAGAACCCATGGACATAGAATGTGTACACATGGAGTGAAGCAAGAACCCATGGACATAGAATGTGTACACATGGAGTGAAGCAAGAACCCATATACATAGAGTGTGTACTCATGGAGTGAAGCAAGAACCCATGTACATAGAGTGTGTACACATGGAGTGAAGCAAGAACCCATGTACATAGAATGTGTACACATGGAGTGAAGCAAGAACCCATGGACATAGAATGTGTACACATGGAGTGAAGCAAGAACCCATGGACATAGAATGTGTACACATTAAGTGAAGCAAGAACCCATGTACATAGAATGTGTACACATGGAGTGAAGCAAGAACCCATGTACATAGAATGTGTACACATGGAGTGAAGCAAGAACCAATGTACATAGAGTGTGTAGGTCTGGCCAGTTGAGGTTTGACTAACCTGCAGCTTTTAGCTGTTTTTGTCAAGAATCTCTGGAATCTGTGGGTTCAATGCAGTTGACGAAACATGGGGGTGCGCTCGTTGCTAAAATGGAGCTAGTGAAATTTGAAAATAAGGCACCCACAGACCAAATGGACTATTCTCTGTTGGTGAATGTCGCATGCCATGAAACATTACAGTGAACTGCATATACCATAATGCACTTGGGAGTTCTGGGGCTAACATTCTGGTAGTTTTATTAATTTGTGTTTTTCTGCTGGTGAAAGGCGAAATGGACTTTCCTCTTCCGGGCCAGTGATGGCAGGTTCATTCATCCATTCATTCAGCTGCATTGCTGTAGATGTATTTATACCCGTCGTAGCCTGCTCTTAAGGAAGTGGTGTTCCGCTGCCTTCTATTTAAATTAATCTTATAAATAGTACCAATGTAATGACTTCGTCAGGCGTGAGAACATTTCTAGGATGGGTTTTGTGTCTCGTTGCTGGTTTTTATGTGGGGGTTTCCACACGGATACCGTCCGTCCTCGGTGAGCAAAGGGCACCACAAGGTCGTCTGCTGGGAAGTCCTGTTGTTTATCCGATCTCCTCCTCAAAGCCTCTGCGCTTCGGGCGCAATAAAACTGCATTGCAAGGCTAGTTGGGAGTAATAATAAATAGTTTAACTGTGGCAACAGGAAACTGCCCTCCAGCTTAGATGGTGTCAGCCCTAAATCAGATGCGCTTAACTCCGAATAACCACCAACAGCCTGTGCGTCCGCTGCTTAAGAGAAACTGAAGTAAATGATATTCGAGGAGGCAATCTGGTAGGAAGAAAAGGTTTGATTCCAAATCAGAGAGCGCTCGGTAGACACATGCCCAATATAACAGAGGCCGCAAGGAGCCTCTTGGCAGGGAGGATTATTAAGCCAGTGGTTTAACGTGTGGGGGCAGCTCATAGGGTTGCAGCATTTGTGGTCATGACAGAAAGTATGACCTGCAGCCATAGTGTGCGTCACAAGTTTACAAGTCGATGGGTTTCATTGAGAGCAGAGATTCAGGGCATGAATTCATTTCATTTGATGTAAGCACCCGTAAAGAAATGATGCTTTGTGTCTATTAGCAGGTAAACATGCATGCTTTCTACAGAGGAATAGTATTTGTATCTGTACACAGGCTTCTTTCATATTGTCACTCAAAGGGCTTTAAGTGGGACGGGTCTCTATCTAGCAGGACCACCCTTCACTATGTATGTCAATTCAAAGAGACTCCTGATAGTTCTTTCACAGTCTCATCATTTCAGAAGTAATGCTTTGTGTTTATTAGCAGGTAAACATGCGTACTTTCTACAGAGGAATAGTATTTGTATCTGTTCACAGGCTTCTTTCATATTGTCACTCAAAGGGCTTTAAGTGGGACGGGTCTCTATCTAGCAGGACCACCCTTCACTATGTATGTCAATTCAAAGAGACTCCTGATAGTTCTTTCACAGTCTCATCATTTCAGAAGTGATGCTTTGTGGTTATTAGCAGGTAAACATGCGTACTTTCTACAGAAGAATAGTATTTTTATCTGTTCACAGGCTTCTTTCATATTGTCATACGCAGGGCTTTAAGTGGGACGGGTCTCTCTCTAGCAGGACCACCCTTCACTCGTTATGTCAATTCAAAGAGACTCTTTATAGTTCTTTCACAGTCTCATCATTTCAAAAGTGACGCATTTTCAATATTCTAAACAACGAAGCCATAGTCGTTGATTTTTTTATCTTGTGCAACTAGGGTGACTAACTGGCATGGGTGCATATTCAGGACATGACTGAGAATAAACATTCAGGGCAATGGGGTGTATAGTGGTTTGCAGACTCTTAACTGTTTCATACAGTTGTGACTTAAGAAAAGAAAGTGCATTCAAATCAGATCCGTACAGTCCCCGCAGCACCAAAGTGCACTCTCAATGATCTGGGAAAGTGAAGCCTGCCAGAAATGAATGACGTCACACAAGACATACAGACACTTAGCACTTTCACATTCTTCTGCTCGTGGTCTCTTCTTTGAAACTTACACCACTGATAACTAGTCTTCTTCCCTGCATAAAACTGCACACGTTACCTTTCATTATTTGCCTTTCTCAAACAAGTCATAACGCTTTTTCAAAGTTCCTTTAAATTATATTGCCGAACTGCTCACCAAGCTAAAACTTTAAAAAAAATTACTAATCAGATAGGAGAAACCTAATGCTTTTACCAATGCTTGTTTACATTGTACTACAGTTAATTAGATATTCAACATACATTAACAAGCATTGGCATAGCCCTGTGGTTCCCAAACTGTGCGCCGCGGCGCCCCAGTGCGCCGTAATGAGGTGCCAGGGGCGCCGCGCACACTATCTGTAATTTTGGCCATCACAGGGAGCAGCGCTGCTCCCCTGTGAGAGGCCTCACACCTGCTGCTGGAGGCGCCTCGCACTCCTCCAGGGGCACAAGAGCAGCCCCTCCCGCCCATTGTCATTCAGTATGCCGCTGATTGCCACTTACTGAATGACAATGGGGCAGTCTGGGGGTGTGACACCATGTGGCGGCCTCCTCCTGCCTCAGAGTACAGAAGTGAATATAAGACAAGGGGAGGTTGTGTCCAAATGAGCGCTGGGTAGGACAACGTAATCACATGTATCAAATAAAGGGAACCCGGTCACTTTTCATTTCTGCTTATTTTATTTGGAGCAGATACCACCCAACTTTTTTGGATTCGTGGGTGTTGTAATTTATTTATTTATAACCACGTTTGCAAGTTGCTTCACTTGGATCAACCAGTGTACTAGTCCGAGGTTTTTTTTTTGTCAAACACCAGAGGCTAGCCTGTCATTTTAGAACTGAAGTATTTTCAATATTGTATTCAACAAAGCCATGATTGCTCCTTTTTTTTTTTTTAAGGAACTAGAAACCATTGTAAAAAAACCAAAATACCGCTAAGATACAACTGTTCAAAAAGATGAAAAGCGTATGTATCAACGGGGATATTTCTAACCAGTCCTACCTTCGTGCTAATGCGGTAGTCTCGATGTTACGAGATGTGGAGATCCTGTTGCTCATTAAGGCGTTTTAGTCGGCTAAATCCCCATGCTGAAAAAATCTTAGCGGTATTTTTCGTGCCTTTCAGGAATCTCTCACATACCAGAACGCGCCCATTGTAGAAATATCGAGTATCTACTTATTAAAGTAGGGGTTGGTAACATTAAAGTACAGGCATGCTTTCGGGATAATGTATTCCACTGGTTTGCTCACTTTTCCCCTTACGGATCACAGAGCCACATGCACGGCATAAGCTTTCTAGTTTTTAAGGTTTATTTTTCCTCGGTTTTTTTCCTACCCTTACAGACTACTCCACAGGTTGCCCTCTAATCTTTTATCTTTCGCTCTTCTTTCCTTTTCACTCTAGTCACTTTAAATGGCATGGGCTTAAATTGTACTACATAGATTCACCTTGTTGAACATTTTTTGACTGCATTCTCTTCTATGTTGAAGGACCATATCAAATAGTATGAATTTTCTGATTTTTTCTAGATACAGCCCCTGAGGAAGGGCCAAGGGGCCCGAAATGCATAGGGCATCGAAAACAAATATAAAAATGTATATGTGAGAAAAGTAAATGAAAAATTGTAATCCAATGAAATTTACAATTGGTTATAATGTTTGGCTCTATTTTTGAAAAAGAAAAAAGTAAAATACCAATGAACAAATCATTCAATGTTTGTGTAGATTAAATTATGGTTATGTTATTTAACACTTGATACAATTTATGTTGATAAACTAAATAGAAGCTCTCCAGCGGGAAGTGCAACAGTGCGTATTAGGTCAAGTGGTTTCGCTTGGCGTTTGTTTGTTTAATTGATCAGCACAAATTGGACATTGTGCTAACCTAAGCGGCACGCATATCAGAACGTTGTAAATTAGGCATATAGAATTAAAATGAGGAGTGCCCAGTCTTTATTCTTATTTTCTTATATTCTTTTGGAAATAGCGCCATATGTCATAACATTGAAAGCCAATGTTAGGTTGCCACGTATTCCCCAATACAAGATCTCTAGCGAAGGTGAAAAGGCGTTGTTAGCGATCATTTATGATCTGATTGAGAAAGATGTCATTGAAGAGACAACGGGTAAGGTTTGTAACAGTCCTGTTCTGCCGGTTTTAAAGCGTACTGATCCGTCTCAGCCACCTGTGTACAGATTTGTGATCGATCTTAGAGAAGTGAACAAGATCGTTGTGCCACAGTTTCCAGTTGTTCCTGATATCACTGCCTTATTGACTATGGTTCCAGCTTCAGCCACTTGGTTCTCGGTGATTGACTTGAAGAATGCTTTCTTCAGCATCCCTATTGCCGAGGAGAGCAGAGATATTTTTGGCTTCAATTTAGGAGGTCGAAGCTTCCGCTTCAAACGCGCTCCTCAGGGCTACTGTGAAAGCCCATCTATATTCAGTCAAGCACTGAAATCACAACTTGACACGATTGTTCTACCTGATGGTGCGACGCTTATTCAGTACGTAGACGATTTGCTACTAGCTGCAGATACTGAGGAGATTTGCAAACAAGCCACTTTGTCATTGTTGCGTCATTTATGTGACATGAAGCACAAAGTCTCTCTTTCGAAATTGCAATTTTGTCGACAAGAAGTGACCTACTTAGGTCACATCTTATCGAAGGAGGGAAGGAATCTGACCTCAGAGAGAATACAGGCAATTGCAAATTTGGGTGTCCCAAGGGCACAGAGAGAAGTGTGTGCTTTCCTGGGCATTACGTCATTTGCAGACAATGGATACCAAATTTCTCATTATTGGCCAAACCTTTGGTGGCATTAACTTGCAAGGATACACCGAAACCCATTCCATGGTCTGAAGATTGTCAGAAAAGCTTTCACAAATTGCGTGATGCATTGTGTTTGGCTCCTGTGTTGGGTACCCTCGACTACAGTAAGCCTTTTACATTATACGTCCATGAGAGGGAAGGTTGCGCATTATCAGTCCTGACACAATGTTTTGGGGACAAACAGCGTCCATGCGCCTACTTTTCAGCAACTCTAGATCCCGTAGCTAAGGCATTGCCAAGTTGCTTGAGGGCCACTGCTGCAGCAGCTGTCTGTATTCGACAGTCTGCTGGGTTAGTAATGAATAATACACTGATAGTTATGGTCCCACATGCTGTAGACATTTTGCTAAACAGAACAAGGACACAGCACTTAACTAGTGCTCGACTGTCAAGTTATGAGCTGACACTGTTAGCGAGTCACATACACATAAAGAGGTGTGATACACTCAACCCAGCCACGTTATTGCCCATTCCAGCAGAGACAGATGAGGTCGAACGACATGACTGCTGTTTTAGGACAGAAGAAGAGACAAAAGGGAGGGTAGACTTACAGGACACCCCTCTTCCCAAATGTAATGATGCTTTATGGGTTGATGGTTCATGTTTCAAATTGCCGAATGGTGATACAACTGCAGCATATGCTGTGACGACTTTGCACACGATTATAGAAACTGCACGTATCCCACACAATTCTGCGCAAGCAGCAGAGTTAATTGCACTTACAAGAGCATGTGTGTTGGCAAAAGGAAAACGAGTGAATGTGTACACAGACAGCCAGTATGCCTTTGGCGTGGCTCACAGTGTTGGACGATTGTGGCGTGAACGTGGGTTCCTGACATCGCATGGCACAAAAATCCAACATGGTCAGCTAGTAGATGAGCTTCTCGAGTCACTGTCCTTGCCACTACAAGTTGCGATTGTGAAATGCAGTGCACACAAAAAGATTCAAGATGATGTTGGTCATGGGAACGCATTTGCAGATGAAGTTGCGAAAGAGACTGCAAGGAACGTGATGAGTCGAATGTATGTTGCAGGTCCCGCAAGATGGATTTGTGATGTGGGAATGTGTGAAGACACAATTGAGAGTGTGAAGTCTATACAATCCGAGGCCACTGAAAAAGAGGTGAATGAATGGAGAGAAAGCAAGGGTAGATTGGATGCGAATGGTTGTTGGGTCGAATTATCAGAGCATCAGAGATGGCTTTTACCCGATGCGTATGTGCTTGCAGTGGTGACAATGGCTCATGGAATGGCTCACATCAGCGTGAAAGGGATCTGTAAGTTGTTGGCCCCAGTATGGCAGAATAGTGGCATCCCTAAATGTGCAAAGAATGTGGTCAAGAACTGTATGGTGTGTCTGAAGTACAATCCTGGTAGGGGAACCCCAACTCCAGCTGGTCATTTTGCGCCTCCAACGTATCCGTTCGAGGTTTTACAGCTAGATTTCATCCACATGGAGAGGTGCAACAACCTGAAATACGTACTCGTTGTTGTCTGTGCCTTTTCCAGGTGGGTGGAAGCGTATCCCCTTAAGGACAATACTGCCTTGTCCACAGCTAAAGCCCTTGTCAAGGAATTCTTCCCTAGGTTCGGAATGCCTTGAATGGTCTGGAGTGATAATGGGAGTGAATTTGTGGGACGAGTGATGAAGAGAGTGTGTGAGAGTCTAGGCATACACCAGAAGTTTCACGCTGCAAATCACCCCCAATCAGCTGGATTAGTAGAGTGCTATAACGGCACTCTGAAGTTGAAATTAGCCAAGATCCAAGCCAGTACAGGCCTTAAATGGCCTGACGCCCTGCCTTTGGCACTCCTATATACCAGAATGACTGTTCATTTTAGAATGGGACTTAGTCCCCACGAAATCGTGTTCGGCCGCCCGGCCAACATATGGGGAGTGCCAATGCCCAAAAAGCTTAGTGAGATAGAGCATCCTGTACTGCTTGACTATTTGCACGAATTGACAACTAAATTGCGTGTTTTACACCAACAGGTCCACAGTTCCTCTCCGCCAGCGTCTGATGATCCAGGCCATACAATTGAACCTGGCACCTGGGTCCTGGTGAGAAACTTTCAGCGAACAAAGAACGAACAGCCCAGGTGGACCGGCCCACACCTCGTCCTTCTTTCCACAAGATCAGCCGTTCGGGTGGAAGGAAAAAAAGAACTGTATCCACGGGATCCATTGCAAACGGATCCCTCTACCTCTGCCCTATGACCGGTGGGTCCAGGAGGGTATCGCCGACTCAGAGACTGAATCCGCGCCTCGTTTCTTACCCTTCAGTGATGCACGTTTGAAAGGAACTGCTATAGCAAAGGAGAGTGATGATATTCTGCAAGGATTTGTGCCACCGTCAATGCAGTTGGACACTACAGAACCTGAAATCTTGTTTGAAGACCACACCGTGCCAGGAAAACAACGGTATAATCTGAGGCCAAGAAAAACAAACTAATAAAAATAAACTAATAAAGTTTTCTTTCCCCCAAGAACTATTTTTGATCGTGCAGCTCTCTCATCCAGGAAACGTGCTCATTTTTGATTTTCGAACCGCCATCCGGTTCTGCTGCTAGGGTCGCGGTTGCCACAGTCTTTGGAGTTAGGTCGACAGTTCTGGTTGGTCTAAGGGAATTACCCTGGACTGAACAGAAGCACTCCTTAGCAGAATCAATCTCCCACCGCGGGCAGCAACTTAGAGGATGGAGTTTCCAAAGATGGAGAGACCTGCCAGATCTACGAATTTTGAAAAGACAATATGCACTGTGATGGCAAGAAAACAATTTTTAGTAATATGCATTTTTATGTTGTGTAGCATAATGATGTTTTTTGGTGGGCTATGCTCTGTTCACCTTTCGAGTTACATTTGTACACAACACTCAGCCCACACCTCCTCCTACTGTTTCCCCGCACTCCTTTCACCCTCTACCTGAACACGAGTCTGCCAGAAGATTAGAATTTGTAAATAACTCATTCGTCCAGCTCTTACACCAGCACCAGTCTGTAATGAACACCACAAATTGCTGGGTATGTGGCCTCATGCCACACACGACAGACAAGGGTATACCGTATTTTGTCCTGCCATTTGGCTACCATGGTTCTCTTTGGGCATTTCGAGCAATGTTCCTGTTTGCCCTCGAACCATATGTCCCAGGGAAAAACTCAAGCAACAAGGCACTAGTGGCGGGAATTAGAAATATGAGTAGGGATGTCGACGCGTATAAAACGATTCCCAGAGATGAATTGACGCCTTACAGCAGATGGAATATAACCCAATATGGAATCTCCTTGACTGAGAGTCAGAAATCAAAGAAATCCTCCCCAATCTGTATAGTACCCCACCAAGGTCACCTATGTCTGCAGGGAAATGGCAAAAACATTAGAGCTCAGTTAGGGAAGAGTGTCTGTACTGAGACTTACGTTTTCTCGTCTCAGACCTCTCCTTCATTCCTAGCAGCTAAGGGTACCTACTTCGTCTGCCACGATAGAGCGTATACATGGTTGCCCCCTGACTTCTCGGGCACATGTTTTATCTCGTATCTGCTGCCACCCACCTACACGGCCGAGGCAGATTACCATCGGACAAGGACAGTTAGGGGTGTCGTGAGTAAAGACGACATTGCGGAACAGGAGTTTGGAGATTTCGCAAAAGGTTTTCTGCCGTTTTGGGGGCCTATGGTGAACAGCAGGAACATTCGCCAAGTGACGAAGGTAGTTGAATCCGCCGTAATTTAAACGGCTGGTGCCCTTAGTAACTTGACTGCGGAGCTCCTGTCGGACCGCCTTATGACTCTTCAGAACAGGGTTGGCCTAGATGTCATACTTGCAGACCGTGGTGGGGTATGTAAAGTGATCCAATCCAGTTGCTGCATTTTTATCCCTGATAACGCTCCGACAGTATACCAGGCCATCTCCAAACTGAACAAGATCTCTGAGTCCATTCATGTGGACAAAGGAGACTGGTCCTTGCTGGGGTGGTTCTGGGAACTGATATCTGCTTGGGGATGGAAAATTCTGATATTCATTGGAATGATTTTAGCCATTCTGTTTATGTTCTGCCTGTGTGTACAGTGCGCTCCTGCAATATGTGGCCTCTGTGCTACATCATGTGTAAAGAAGCCTGTGTCCAGGGACGAACTGAGCAACAGGATGATGCTACAGCAGCATCTCCATGACTTCATGAATACAGATTTGGACTCAGATTAGCATGAGTTATTGCCTATATAAGGGCAAAAGGAGGGTCTGTGGTTCTGAGAATTCTGGGCCCTGCTATAATGTGGTACCGAAGCCCAACACTCGTGTCACAAAATATAATCCAATCATGACGAATTTGGTATTGGCAGACCGGTAATGACTTGGACATTATACCTGTGCATTTGCGTCGTGATCGAGCAATGCAATCACCTTAAAACAGTAGTTTCTGTCTTGAACCCTCGAGGTTCCAGCTTGTGAGCGGCATCCATCTTGTGGTTGTCCTTACATAGTCAATTGACCAAGGCCGAATTCGAGCTGAAAAGACACGTCCACCTTTGCTGACTCCTCTCTGACCTGGGCGAGCTGCCTCCACTGCCTCCAGCCAAACCTGTTCGGGCAGGCCCCAACCCACTGGCCGAGCGAGATTAACATCAAGGCACAACATGTCATAAACCATTCACTGCATACAAACCACGCTTATCATACACACACCTGTCCCTGTTTCTTCTTTATGGCTAGTTTTACAAGGAGGAGGTGCCCGATTTTATTAGGGTTTCATCGATATCTGATGGTAGTTCTGGGCCTGGCCGGTTAATCCATCACAAACTGGACATACGAAAATGTAGGCTGGCCATCATGACTTTGCTTTTTCTTTGTTGTAAAAATATGTATATGGTTGCATCGTAAAACAAAGAATTCTTGCCTGAAATGTAATATTGTGTATAAAAAGAGAAGGCTGGCTCTGTAAAAACAAACAGTCTCCTGAGAATATACAAACCGTGCTGTTGTACTTCTAGGACGCTTGTTACTTGGTTGCAGCCAATAAAACTCGATCTTTGACATCACCTAGAAGACTCTGTGTTTCTGTGGTCCAGAACAGGAAGAACTGAAGAGGACTTTGGGTGTTTTCCCCTGGCACCACCGGGTTCCTAAAAACCCGGTACCTCAATGGATGTTGGCTAGTAGATCTCAGGATTCCTCCACTGTGGTTATCACTGCAGGGGAGTATAACTGGGTGTAATAGGTGCCAACTGCGTCTACCACACGTTTTCCACTTTTACTTAGTTATCCTCCGGTGTCCTCACCTGCAGTACCCAGTGGCCCGTCTATTCCCTCCTATCTAACTAGGCCAACAGTTTGCCCACTTTGTTACTGACTCATGTAAAATCTGTGAGGTCCTATGACTCATTCGGGGGCATCAGTAGCCACATCTCTGTATTCCCTTGGATTCATAAGGAGTGTGTGTTGGGTGTCACTACTGTCCTGTACAACCAAGTCCCTCTTTGGCGTGTGAATTTCATGTTCCAGCAATTCAAGCTGGGCCTCTTTTCCTTTCGTGTCCTGCTATGAGGGAGAAGGGAGAAGGCCTGTTCCCTAATCACCGCCTATATGCCTCCTAGAGGGTCTAAGAGGAGTCTACTAATGTCCTGCGACTACGACGGCATTCAGAATCATGCCTGAAACTTCCAAAAGCAGGCCGCCGGAGCCTGAGGAATTGAATAGTTCTGAGTTGAGGCTTCTAAAATTAAATTATTAACAGTCTTTAGTCTACAGACCTGAGAACGTGTGACTGGGAGCCCCAAGGTCACGACGAGTCTCCCAACAGCCTGGTCGCAGGGCATTGGATTTATTTAGGCATTTTTTTATAGCGCATACTTTACCCAGAGCTGACAGAGCGCTTTAGAATAGAGCGAAGTATATAGGATTAGATATTATGACAACATGTTTACAGAGTATAAATCTGCAAAAAATTACACGATACAAACTAAAGTTGGAGCGATTAGGGTTCCAAAAAAACACATTCCACAGTTGAAGTGTAAGGACAAAATAGTTCTCCAGTGAGAAACACGAAACAGTCAGAGTTATTGGTAGCCGTGGCTTTGGAAAGTTTTAAGGTCCTTTTGTAAAATGCGGAAAGAGGTGGCGGTGCGGAGGTACGGAGGAAGCGAGTTCCAAACTCTGGCCCCACAGGCACAGGCGTCGGAGCACGCAGGAAATCAAACTCAGAAACCTACAGACACCCGCTCCATATAGAGATTCCCGCTCTCCAAATGGTGTCAGCTAAACCATCTTGAAGGCAGGGCGATGTCCCCGGGGAGTCCCATACAGGGGCAAAATAAATCAGAATAGTAGCCAATTTTCTATCTGGTTCTTACTTTAAACCAAGTTTCTAGCGCAGTCTTAAGAACCTTCAAGCATACTTTTTTTTAAAGAACTTGGGAGACCCAAACTTATAAAGAAACCCTTTTGCGCCTCCCCCGCCCTCATTTATTGCCAACTCACTGAGCAACCTTCCCCATGCCGTCCCAGCTGGTTTAGACAGTAGCATCCGTATAGCTTTAAATTGGAATGCGACTAAATACCAGCTGATATCTGGGAGGGCTAACCCGCCTTTAACTAATCTGCGCCTCAGTTTCTTCCATGAAAGCCTTACACCCTTGGCTGCCTAAACAAAACTCCCAATCTTATTTTGAATCTTGGAACTATTCTGTTGGGGAAAAGTCAGGGGGACTGCGTTAAACAAATAAGTCAGCTTTGGAAGAATGATCATCTTCACTAGGTTGACCTTCCCATAGATAGACAGAGGAAGGTTCCTCCACCTTGCAAATAGACGATCTATCTCCTTGATGATTTTATTCAGATTAATAAGGGGAATTTTCTCAAGGTCTTTGACAATATTAATGCCCAAATATTTGAACTCTTTGCTAATTGGGCCCCCCCCCCACTTATTGATATTCCAGCATATCACCTCTGTCTTTGAGGGATTAACTAAATGCCCAGAGATAGAGCCAAAATCCTCCAATAGGGTTTCGACCCGCGGAATAGTCACTTCATGGTTTACTGGTGTATAGGATTATATTGTCAGCATATAAAGCTGTTTTACATTGATAAAGCTGAGATTTAAAAGGGGGGATTAGATCATCTAGTCTAATAGCTCCATATATAAGTCAAATAACAGAGGCGAGATGGGCAACCTTGCCTAGTCCCCCTCTGTATATCAAATCTGGAGTTAAGCATTCGATATATCAAGATTTTTGCTGATGCTCCCTGATAATATTTCCTCATAGTTTGTATAAATATGGGACCAAAAGCCATTGCCTTCAATACCTCCCAAAGATAGGCCCAACTGACCCTATCAAAAGCCTTGGCAGCGTCAAGAGCGATCACTGCCAAGGGATGTACGTTGTTTCAACGCATGCTTTTAGCACGCATGCTGTAACAACGCGGTTTTTATAACCCATTCTATTACAACGCATAACAGAAAGGGGTGTTGGATAGTGAATATTTTAATTTACTATTCCAACACCAGTCCCCGTTGACACTAGGGAAGGTGTTGGATAGTAAATTAAAAGTATTCCCTATTCTTTAGCGCCCTCCAGTGTCATGCATTGTAATAGAATGCGATTTAGGACCCGCTTTGTAATAGCACTGCATGCTAAAAGTTGCGTCGTAAACGACGTTCCCCCTGCCAAGGGGTCTGATCTTATTATAGCCAGATCGATATTTCCTATAAGCAGCTCCGTCTGTTCCTGGATATATCACCCGGTTATAAAAACCTTTCTGGTCGATGTTAACCAATCCAGGAACCAGCTTGGCCAATCTCCCTGCCAAAATGCCCATAAAGATCTTGTAATCGGCATTTAGCAGGGAGATCGGATGGTATGAATCTGCTTTGAGTGGATCCTTCCCGTGTTTTAATATTAGGACAATGGTTGCTTCCTTCCAGGAGCCTGTTAGACTATTTGTTGATTGGAACAAAATTTCCAAAGCTGGAGTCAATTCGTCTGACATAAATTTGTAAACTTCATTTGGCAATGCGTCCATACCTGATGCTTTATAGTTCTTAGATATCTAAAATTGAGTTTTTATCTCTTCCAACGTAATGGGAGCGTGTGAAGGTCTCGGTTAGCTTGGGTTAAAGTAGGGAGAGATTTACTACTCAGCCATGCTTGTATTTGCTCTTTTGAGTGTGTTAGATTCTGTTTATAGAGATCTGAGAATAATGTGAGGAAACAGGTCTGTATATCTTCTACACTAGTAGATTCATCCCCATTACTGTTTATTACTAGCTCATTGATGTTATTTTTGGAACAGTCAACTCTGGCCTTCCAGGCTAGGAGGGCACCTGCTTTCTCCCCATATTCATAATTTTCCATATTCTTAATAAGCCACAGAGCCTTGTATTTCTCATCTAATGTCCCCCTGAACTCTTGCCTAGCCATGTCAAGATCGTTCTGCTCTTTACCCAACTTTCCTGAGCTCCCTCCTATTGATAGAATCCTTTCGGCTTCTAGCTGCTGGTTTTTTTCCTCCATTAATCTTAGCTCCCGGGCTTTACCTCGATTTTTGGAGCATATGGCGCCATGGAGCCCGCTCCTCAGGTTAGCCTTAAAGGCGTCACAAACAAATTCTATAGCTGTTGAACCGATATTTAGATAAAAAAAACTCTAAGATAATTTAATGGCCTGAATATTTTCAGGGTCTGCTAATTTTGCCCTGTTAAGCGTCCATCTTGTTTGAGTCATATTCATTTTCCTTTGATATGAGAACAATATTGGGGCATTATAAGACATGGCTTGGTAATATGGCGACCTCAGACGTGTAGTCCAGGAGATTTCTGTTAGTTAGGAAATAGTCAATCCTGGAAGAATGATGGTATTTTTTTACTATGGAATGTAAACCCAGGGAGATCTCCCTTGTTTCTCCTCCAGACGCCGGCCAACTCACAAGTCATGCATCAGATTCTTCATAGCACGACAAATACGGGGGGCCCCTATATAATGTGTCTGGTTTGACCTGTCTTTTAGCGGATCTAGAAGGACATTCAAATCCCCACCAATTATCATAGGGGGGTTTTCCGTGATTAGCTTGGGCTACAGCTTTGAAATATAAATTGGATCATCCACGTTTGGTCCATAAAAGGAGGCACAGGTTAATTCTGTACATCCGAGGTCCAGTTGTGCTATGATCCACCTCCCCGTTTGATCAGTCTGTGATGATTTTATGGAACAGGTGGACCCCTGCTTAATCAAGATTGCGACTCCCCAACTATTAATCATTTGTTCAGGAGAACAATGACTATTAATCCAAGTAATACTAGAGAACAATGAATTAGATTCCCCCAAAGTCAGGTATGTCTCTTGTAAGAGACAAACCTGTGCTACGGAGAGCTCCAAATATTTCAATATCAGAAGAAAACATCTTTAAAGGTGAAAATGACTCCTTCTCTAAAGACCTATTATAAAGTTATGTCTTCCTCTGTAGTAGCCACCAGTGAGCAAGATAAAATAACTACTCAAGAGGAGCTTGAGGGGGTCCCTCTAAGTCCAAGCCCAAGCCTAAGACCAAAGTATTAGTTAATGACAAAGGGAAACCTTTATCCCTCTCTCTAGCTCTTACCCCATTTTTGCAGTGTAAGCAGAGAGGACCTAAGCAGCAGGGGGGGTCTACAGTAACCTCGTCAGTAATTCCACCTGCTTCTCACCCAGCAGTGAGACTGTCTAACAGATATAATGTTCTTGAAATCCAACACTCTCAAGATTCTCTAGACAGTGCAAATGGAATAGTTAATGAAACAGAAACTGGAAAAGAAACTGAGGAAGCTGGAGAAGGAATAACAGACCTTGATGCACAAAACAACCCACTGAGAGATGGTCCGTTTGTGCACGCCCACCCCTTCTTAATGCCCACATAGCCACCAAAAAGTTGGTTGTCCACCCGGAACTGTTGTGTGCGGTTCAGGTAAAAAGAAAGCGCACATTTTGGGCCAGACGGTGGAGTCTCTCTTTCGAAGGATGCGAAGGCGGAAAGAAGGTGGGCAAGGTAATGGTCTGGGCGATATGAAAGGCAGTAACCACCTTGGACAGAAAAGAAGGACGAGTCCTCAGAACAACTTTGTCCTGATGGACAGAGAGGAAAGGAGGCTTAGAGGAAAGAGCCTAGAGCACACTCACTCTTCTGGCAGAGGTGATGCCAACCAGGAAAGCAGTTTTGAGAGTCAGAAGACGAAGAGGACAGTTGTTTGGTGGCTCAAACGGAGCACACATCAGATAGGTTAATACCAGATTCAAGTCCCACTGAGGCATTACGAAAGGAACAGGAGGAAACATGTTAGTAATGCTTTCAAGAACCTACTTACAACAGGGGACTTAAAGAGAGAAGGCTGATCAGGAAGCCTCAAGAAGGCTGAAAAAGCTGAAAGATATCCCTTGATGGTGCCCAGAGCTGGGTCAGGGAAAGAAGAAAGAGGAGAACCTCAGAAAGAGGGGCGGAAAGGTGATCCACAGCCTTTGCTGTGACCATGCCACAAATTTGTTCCACCTGCAGGCGTATATCGTTTTTGTGGAGAGACGCCTGGCTGGCAGAATGACATCACAGACTTCAGGAGGCAAGTCAAATGGCATCAACTGCCCCTGCTCAATCTCCACGCATGGAGGTGGAGGCTGGACAGGTTCGGATAGAGGACCGTCCCCTGCTGCTGCAATAAAAGGTCTGTAGCACCCCCCTTTCCTACCTAGCCTTTCCTCATGACCAACACATAAACACACAACACACACACACACACAACCACACACAGCCATACACACACACAACCACACACACCCACAACCAATCCTACAACCTTACACAACCACACACACAACCCCACACCCACAACCCTAAAAATCTTTTTTTTCCTCACCAATAAAAATGTCAGTGTGTTTCTAGGTATCGCTGAGTCAGCGCGCATGCGCTGCTTGGAGAGACTTTAGTAAGTGAGTTTTGAAAATGCTACAGACTGGCTGCAGCCGCCATCTGTCTCCTCAGTCACGGGTCAATAAGTTGCTTGTTCCTTTCTTTCATGGCTCAGTAAGCCCCTCCCACGCAGCCCTCTTCCTCTGTTCGAACCCCCTTCCCTGCCTAGCCTTACGTCACAACCAACACATAAACACACAACACACACCCACACAAACACACAACCACAACCACACACCCACAACCACAACCACACACCCACAACCACACACACAACCACACACACACTCACACACACAACCATACTAACACACACAACCACACTCACACACAAACAACCACACCCATAACCACACCCACACACACAACCACAACCACACCCACACACACAACCACACCCACACACACAACCATACCCACACACAATCACACCCACAACCTTACACAACGATAACCACACACACACACAACCACACACACACACACACAACCACACACCCACAACCACACCCACAACCTTACACAACCACACACAACTACAACCACACACACACACAACCACACTCACAAACACAACCACACTCACACACACACACAGCCACACCCATAACCACATCCACAACTACACACACAACCACCCACACAACCACACAAGCAATCACACACACAATCACACACACACACAACCACACACAACCACAACCACAACCTTACACAATCACAACCATGCACACACACAACCAAACACACACAACCACACACACAACCACACACACAGCCACACACAACCACACACACCCAACTACACCCACACACAACAAAACATATACACAACCACATACACACCCACAACCACACACACAACCACAAATACACACACCACACACAACCACATCCACACACAGCCACACTCAACCACACACACCCAACCCCACCCACACACAACCACACATACACAGCCACACACAACTACACCCACACACACAACCACAAATACACACACAACCACACCCAACCACAGGGGTGCTGTAGTGTGGTGCTGTAGTGTGGTGCTGTAGTGTGGTGCTGTAAAGTGGTGCTGTAGAGTGGTGCTACAGAGGGGTGCTGCAGAGTGGTGGATTATATTGGTGTTGTTTAGGGGTACTGTAAAGTGGTGCTGCAGAGTGGTGCTGCAGTGTGGTGCTGTACAGTGGTGCTGCAGAGTGGTGGTTTAAATTGGTTCTGTAAAGGGGGCGCTGCAGAGTGATGCTGCAGAGTGGTGCTGTACAGTGGTGCTGTACAGTGGTGCTGCAGAGTGGTGGGTTAGATTGGTGCTGTAAAGGGGTACTGTAGAGTGGTACTGCAGAGTGGTGCGGCAGAGTGGTGCTGTACGGTGGTGCTGCAGAGTGGTGCTATACAGTGGTGCTGCAGAGTGGTGCTGTACAGTGGTGCTGCAGAGTACTGCTGTACAGTGGGTGAGGAGCTTGAAAGTGATCCTCTTGTTGACCGGGAGCCAGTGCAGGTTTCTCAGGTGGGTGGTGATGTGGCTGTTGCGAGGGAGTGCGAGGATGAGGCGTGCTGAGGTGTTTTGTAGGCGTTGGAGTCTCTGCTGGAGTGTGGCCATGGTTCCTGCGTAGAGGGCGTTGCCATAGTCCAGCTTGCTGCTGATGATTGCTTGGGTGACAGTCATTCTGGTTTTGGTGGGGATCCATCTAAGAATGGGCGGAAAATCCGTTTCGCTCGCGGATTTTGCGGATTTTCGGTAAATTCGCAATCCGCGAGATTCGCGAATCTCCCGCAAAATCCGCAAATCCGCGAGCAGCGGATTTTGCTCGCACTGCTCGCACTGTTCGCGTGAGTTTGCGGCTTCCCAGTACAACTTCGCGCCCCGCGAATAAGTGCAAAATTGCAGAAATACGATCTTAGCAAAACTGAAACTACTTACCAGGTTCAAAAGTTCAGGCTCATCATTAGTAGCCATTTCCTGTAGTGCTTCCTGAGGGGCCCCTCCAGAGTTCAGTTGCCAGTTGCAACTATTATGTGACCCTGCTCTGAACCTCAGAATAGTTACACATATGCCACAAAGGTCCTGAATTACAGCTAAGGGAGACAAGCAGGAGCCAGGCTGGAAGTTGAAATCCATTAATCAGCCCCTAATTCATTATTGTCAGTTGGGGCAGGGCAGGTGTTGTAACTAATTTTGCAACAATGAAAGCACTTAGCAAGTGCAAAAGATCACTAATCAGGAAGCACTAAGGAAGCAGGTGCCAGCTAAAAAAATATTCTGTGACACATTAATCAGCCCCAAATTAATTCAGGTCACTTGAGGCAGGGAAGGTGTGCTTGCGATGCCACAATAATGTACACTGACTGGACAACCAGAGGGTGCTGTGATGAAACAGAGGGTGGCATGAGTAGTCAGAGAGTGGCAGTGGTGACAGAGAGTGGCAGTGATGAAGAAGAGTGTCCCAAACAGGCTGGACACGTAGAAACAACAAGTTCGCGAAACTTGCGACCCGACAGGTAAGTTCGCAATTTGCGAAAGTGTACAAAACCCTCGCGAACTGGCAGAAACCCGAGCAAACACAAAAAAAAGAAAATCCGCAAATTCGCGAGAATTCGCGGATTTTGCGGATTGCGAGTTCGCAAATCCGCAAAATTCGCGAACGCGAGATTCGCAAAATTCGCCCATGCTTAGATCCATCTATAGATCTTTCAGAGCATGTGGAGGGTGTTGAAGCAGGATGAGGAAACAGCATTAACTTGCTGGGTCATAGAGAGCGTGAAGTCCACAATGAACCCCAGGTTGCATGTTTTGTTGGTGGGTGTCAGGGCAGCTCCCCGCATAGCCGTCCACCAGGAGTCGTCCCATTTGGAGGGGGTGGATCTGAGGATGAGGACCTCTGTCTTGTCCGAGTTCAGTTTCAGCCGGCCTGTCTTCATCCAGTCTGCGACAGCCTTCATTCCCTTTTGGAGGTTGGATTTGGCGGTGGTCAAGTCCTTGGTGAGGGAGAGGATCCGCTGGGTATCGTTGGCGCACAAGATGATGTTGAGGTGGTGTGCTCGGATGATGTTGGCGAGGGTAGGGCTGAGGGATGATCCTTGAGGTACGCCGCAGGTGATCGTGGTGGCTTTGGATCGGAAAGGGGGAGGCGGACTCTCTGGGTTCTGCCGGTGAGGAAAGAGGTGATAAAAGTAATAAGCAGTATAGGCACATTGAACAAAATAAATTGTTCTACCATCTTTCTAAAACAATGTACATATGCCAGCATATAAAAACTGTATCAGGCGTTTTCCTACGATGCTTTCCTGTGTGTGTGTGTGTGTGTGTGTGTGTATATATGTGTGTGTGTCTCTGTCTCCCATTCCCTAGAGGGAGAGTTTGTAGCTCCCCATTGTAGAAGTGTCGGTCAAAAAGGAGCTCACTGCATTGAATAATTTCTTGGTATGCACTGTTTATTAGTATTACAGGAAATCACAATGATTTATTGTCTCTTTTGTATTCTTCTTTCCCACAGGGTCTTCCACTTCTGTCCCTTAGGTGAGCCTTGGCCGCCGTCGTCCCTCGGACAAAAGGAAAAGGCTCAGGTAAGTGTTTTTGCTTTATGGTTTAGTCAAGGGAGGATGGGAGGGATAAATAATAGCTATGCATAAATGTGAAGGGTGGGGGTAGAGTTTGGAGTAACAAAAAAGAAAAAGAGAAGCCAATGATTTCTGCTCTTGTCTTTCTTTTCCTTCTCACTTATTTCCTTTTCTCTGGGTCCCTTTCACCCCTCCGCCTCTCCTCCTGTCCCTCTCTGACTCAGCCCCTTTACAAAACCCCTTTAGACGCCCATGCACCTGGAAGAGCCACGTCCCTCTGGGGCCATGGCGTAGTGTCTCCTTCTTCTTCGGCTTTTCCTCCTCTGCCGGGTTCGGGTGTTCTGTTTGCGGACAAGCTGTAACCTTCCCTGGGCTCCAGTTCTCTCTCTCGGAAGGCTGTTCGGTCTTCTCCGTCTGGTTTCCCCACCTAGCACTCCCTTGTTGCGTGTAGCTGGACCAACTACTGACCAACCTGACACGCTCTCCGCCCCGCCTTCTTGAATCGTGTATCGTCTGACGTCTGTCCTCATCTCCGGCTTAAAGGGGCCTCCTGCCGATTCCCCTCTCTCCACTTCTTGCTGGCAGCAAAGCGGCCAACTGGTAACAGGGGACTGTGAATATAGGAGGGGAGAAATATATGAAGGGATGGCATGGCACTCCTTATTCTCTATCCCATCGTGTACTACAGGGGCTTCCTGACACCCGTCTTGCTCACAGGTTGGACATTCCTCCTCGCAGAATGATTGGCAAGCAGCTGAGTTGAGGTTTTAGTGACCTTGCAATGACCGCAAGTGCTCCTCTGCCCCAACCCAGAAATGCTTGTTTATTTATCTCTTGTTTCCAGGCCGGGCCTTAGTCAGACCGTCTTTGTTCATGATCTATTGATAGCTGCTCACCTCTTGGACGAATAACAAACTGTCTCATCTGCACAATGTATGTTCAGACCTTATGATGTTGGTCAAGGTGTAGTGATAGTGTTCTTACGAAGTGGAATTCGTAAGCAAAGTAGTTTCATGGAAACAAATCGTTCACTTTCACTCATGCAAATGCGTCAAAAGTCATCATGTGAAAGAAAAGGCAACTTTGTCAAACGCGTCCATGTTAAAATGGCAGCGTTTCTCCCTGGGCCTAACTGAGCCATGTGACAAACAGTCACAAGTAAGATTTTGAGAAGGGATAATACAATAGTAGTTTTGAAGCAGTGAATAGATATTAGTTAAGCTGGAGAGATTTAGTAGGGAGGTTCAGCCGAGAAATGTATCCAAAAAGGTGTTTAACATTCATGCCCATGAAGTGGTCAGATGTTGTACAAGATGGATTGGCTGATTTGAGAATTGCAATGGGTTCTCTAGGTGAAAAAAAAAGAATTAAAGTGAGGGTGTTCAGCAAAGAGATAAAAGAGAGATGAGGGGCAGTAAGTGAAGTAGCGGGGTGTTCCCCAAAGTGGTGATCTTAGAGGAAAGTATGAAGTAAGGTCAGTGGTAGAGAGTGTGGAGTGAATGATGAGTGGGCTTAGTGATCAGATGATATTTTGAAAGTATGTGCACTTGATATTAGCAGCAGCTAGAGACTGTGTGTTTAGTGCATTTATGTTAGTGACAAGATTTTCTTGTTTAATTTGTCGGGAGGTCAGTAGAATGAATATAGAATTTTATTATGGTCTGGCGTAGGCCATATTAATTTGCTGCATGTGCCGTAGCCGGCCAACACATGATTCTGTTTTCACCCCGGCATGTGCAGGTTGTCAGCTCATCTGGTTCTGTTTACTGATTATGTCAAACGCAGATCTAAATCACTTTTTAGGTCTCGCTATGGCGAACGCGCGCTAATCGCGTTCTCGCCGCGAGAACTATAGCTGCCGGCTCAGCCGACAACGAGGGGAGACAAGAGCCTTTTCATAGGATTACGTTGGGCGCATGAGCTTCTGCCTTAGACAGCATGGCAGAAAAAATCGGATCACGACGCGCGCCTCGTGGAATGCAGGGGGAGTCTGCAGAGGGGCGCGCGGCGCTGATAAACAGGCAGGCGTCTGAATCTGCCGTGTTTGCCTCTGCTGGTCGCTGGAGCCATGCGTGTGTGGGCTGATCTGACGGAGACTGAGAGTGCGGGAGAGGTGGAGGCAGAGGAGGGCTCGAGTGAAGTTTTGTTGCAGTTTAAGTTTCTACCCGCTGTGCAGCTCACTATTCCTGCCAAAATCCCGTAAGCTTTTTTGAAATCTTCCTCATTGCTTGGTCCTCTGCGTTTTTCTCATACAGATAAACTCAAAGTCACATCATCACAAAATGCACCGATCTGCGCGGACCTAATGGGGAACATATGCCCAGTGTGCGCAAGGAGGGAAGGATGTTGTTTTAATAAACTGACTTCATCGCAACTGGCCGTGAGTGACCTCGGGCGGTAATGGTTGGCTCAGCTCTAGTGACTTTAGATCCCTGCGGCATGTGAACGCCCTCCCTATAATTATTAAATTGTCGATGGTGCCCTGTCCTGCAGACAGTCTGCAGAGTGCCGCGTCTCTCTCTCTTGTTTCCAGTTGCTTTTCTCCGCCTAGTTATATCCGGAACTTATAGTCTTGCTTTCAAGGTTTGACATGAGAGGCATTACAGCCAGACACTTGCTGCAAAACATCATAAACAGGGTGCTGTATCTTTCAGAGATCCTATAAAAACTGAAACAATTACACTTCTCACTCGACAGGTCGGGGGGAGCATTTGTTTCGTTGGCCCCTTGCCCGCCGTGTATTTTTTTATAACTAGACGGATGCTTCTGCGGCTCTCTAAAACAACTTTCGTCCGGTGCCCCACCCCACCCCCAGCATGTTTCCAGTGCACTCTAAGCAAGCGAGACAACATGGCTGCTGTGTCATCGAGAAAATGGCCAGGTTCGATGTTCTGTCTCTGAACGGCACCCCGGGGGAGCAGACCATGCTGCGCAGCCAGAATACAGAGGGTCCGGCCAGCCCACTCCCCGCCCATACCTTTCGCACCTTACCTGAAGCAGCTACCCTACTGCAGCAGGTAGTAGGAAGTGACAGTGTTAACTCCCAGGAAACGAACAAAACCTGCACAAAAGGACCTAATAATAACAGGTCTATCAGATTATTTTTAAAGGGGGGTAGGGCTGGGAGGGGTGGGGACCCAAACAACAGGCCTAATAATTCCAGTGCATTTAGATAATTTTATGGGGGGTTAACTTGTGATACCCAATTACTCATGGGTGGGATACTAGAAGAAATCTTTAGCTCCAAACCTGTTTTCTCCCGCGTAATTAACAGGGAACGTGTAATGGGGCACTTCCGCACTTGTGGAAGCACTGCTCACCAATACCACCACTAAACATTACAGAAACCAGGTTTGGCACCTGCCACATCTATATGCCTCTGGGTACCCCTGCACAGCCCTTCTCACCCAGGGCCTCGTGAATCATGAAGGCAGGGGCAGAAACACTTGCCCTTCACATAGCTCCTGAGCAGAAAAAAGGAAGCTGCTGAGAAGTCTGTGATATCGGGTCGCAAAGGTATGTGATGTCACTTCTGTTACCTCGTATTTTGATAAATCGTTGTCCATGCCACCGAACTCTCCCTGTCCCATCTAATGATTGACTTAATGTGCTTATCTCAGAAAATGTTCTGACATCTTTCTACTTGCATTCCCACTCATTGAACATACGTTCTCTCCTCAAACCTACATGAAATTGCTAAATATTGTTTATTACGTTTTTGGAAAACTACTCGAAATTAAGGGACATTTTGCAAAATCCACTTTGCAGAATTTCATGTGAAAATGGAACAGGCACCTCGCATTCAAAAATCACGCGAGGTAGTGGCAGGGTTCTATTTAAACCAGTTCTCAGCGGAAAACAATGTGCAAAATTCTGCAGTCGTGAAATTCTATCAAATGTGAATTGAATTTCATAATTTTCATGAGTGTAATAAAAATGTCAAATGTGTCTTTGCACCTTCAAACCTCATCCTCCAACTGAAAGTCCTTCATCACGGCCAATGCCACTCGGATGTACATCACTGTAGGCACACTGACAGTAATGACACGTCCTCTGGTACCGTCCCACTGTAAACACCATCGATTGAGCATTCGTTCAATAAAAAGAGTTTTACAAAGTACCGGTGTCTTGGTAAGATAAGCAGTGTGCTGGTCATTTATTCAATCGAGTCTGTTGTTGAGCTCTGTGTTCATGCTGCCCTTTAATGCAAACAGGGTCATTGATTTGACAGTATCAGTATCTGCAGTTAAATTAGACAAAAACGAGTTCTAATTGCCATCTCCCTGACACCCTGAATGGCCTCAACACAATCGCCATCGCCGAGCTTTCCTAGGTCCCTCTCCCGCACAGCTCTCCGCGTCCCCAAGGCATCCAGAGAATTGTAGATCAACTTCCTATAGATGGTTGAGATTGCTTTTTCAGTCAGGGGATTAGTTAGCAGATGGTCCTCCAGTGGGGATGCATCGGGCAACTTCCCCACTTCCCGGATGTGACTTTGCAGAGCGTGGCCACCTGCAAATGTCAGAACTGTTTTTATTCACCTAATTCATACTTTTGTAGTAGGATCGTGAAGGACACAAGCGCCTGTCCCCCTCACACATCGCCCGGCCGCTCTAAGCTAATCAATCCTCATTTTGTGAAGCCCTGCAATCCTCCCACTGCACTTAAGAGATCACAATCATACACTGGAGTAATTTCAGTCAGCTTACCTTCTCAGCCTAAACACTTGGTAGCCTCTCTCCACACCCATACCAATGTTTGGGTATGGGTAGGTAGGGTGCACTCATACTTTCTTCGATACAGCACCGGGGTGGGGTAACCTCTCTTGCCCATGGCCAAACTATCTACCCGGTAAGCAGGTTCCTCACGGTCCGCAAAAACCCAGTTGTTGACTGCCACCAGCTGCGTGGCCCAGTAATACTTGTGAATACTCCGGACCGCCAGTCCATCTTAATAAACTCCCCTCTGCAACTTACTCAGCGTGACGTGCCGCCATCCCACAACAGGAGCCGAAGTTCTCAGTCTACCTTTTGAAAAAAAATGTCTGGTGGGATCTTAAAGGACATTTTTTGCCCAATGTACAGGAGACCCTGGAGGGTCATCACTCTTTAAATAGGGCCACCTGGCCCAGTAAGGAGATCGGGAGTGTCCGCAAGTGTGGGGCATCCCAGCAAAGACGGTCTAATTTCGGGAGTATGTTCCTGCCTGTGGCTCTCTTGTAATGAACACAACCAAATATTTAAAGCCATGTAGTGCCACCCTAACTGTGCACCTAGAGTGCAGCCGCAGGGTCCCTGCCACCAGCAGGAATATTAAGGACTTCTTCCAGTTGATATTATATCCTGAATAATCTCCAAGTATGTGAAAACTGTGTAGGATTCGTTCACTTGAGAAGGCTGGCTACGTGTCATATAACAAAACTTCTGAGTAGACGGAGATTCTCACATCCCACTTCTTATCAACTGGAATACCCCATATGAGAGGTCCCGGTGAACACAAACATGTGTGAAGAGCATAGGAGACAAGGAACATCGGCGCATGCTCGCTAGAGGGGCCACATACAAGAGCTTAACAGCAGCGCCACTGGTTCAGCAAAGGAATCCCCTATTGCATATGGTACTCCATTAAGGTGTCGGAGATTTAAGCGCGTTCCCTGATGTGGCATAAAGCCCGATGAACCACTGTTGCAATTACTGTCCGCAGGCAGATCGCCAGGGCGTTCGCAAGGACCTTAGTCTCAATATTAAGCGGGGAGACAGGTCTATAAGACCCACACTAATTTGCTGGTTCGTCCTTTTTGGGATGACCGCTACCTCAGACGTTCTTTGGTCCTCCAGGAGACACCCTTATTTTCAGGCAGTCTGAAACCTACTCTGGAGGTACTCCCTGATTTTATCCATCATGCTTTTATATAATTCTAACGGGAGCTCATCAGGCCCCGTCGCTTGCCCTGTTTGCAAGGTTCCTATTGTCTTATTTATTTAGTCTACTGTCAGGTCTTGGTCTAGTGCGTCTCGGTCCTCATTCGTTAGCATTGGCAGGGTCAGGTGTTTCAGGAAGTCTCTCCCAGTATTTCCGTCCCCTTGTTGTCATTGTACTCAAGGATCCAGTTCCGTCCTTTGTCTTGTCTCTCTAACCATGTAAGCAACTCATTGGCTTTATCAACGACATCATAGAGACAATGCTGGGTAGCCAGCGCATGAGTGCACGCTATTTTCCATTAGTGCTCAATGTGTGCTGCTTCAGTTGATGGTGTAATGGGAGAGAAACTGATTTCCCACTTGCAAACCGAACCTCGAGGAAAGCACATTCCTTGTCCTGAGCCTCGCACTTCAATTTACGTTCCTTCGACATTCTCCCAATCAAGGCTTGTGTCTGGCCTCGAATCACTGCCTTAAATTCACCCTGTAGCATGCAAGCTGATTCAAAAGGCCGCCCGTTCTCCTTAAAATAGAATTCTGCTCTATCTCTCATAGGACCTTTGAACGTCTTGTCTTTTAAATATCACGGATCAACCCTTGGGGATAGGATGAAGTCCACAACTGGACCATCGAGTTGCACCTCCACCAGCGAATGGTCTGAGATTCCCCCAGCTATGTGCGGAGCAGCTCTAAATTCAACTTTATGGACAGTCTGGGTGAAAGGATGGTGCAGGCATGCCAGACTACCATGTGCTGTAGACAGGTGCGTCCGGTTTGAGGTGCCGGGTTTTTAGAGACCCGGTGGTGCCAGGGGACCACACCCGAAGACCTCTAGGTTCTCCCTGTTCTGGACTACAGAAACACAGAGTCTTCTAGGTGAAGTCAAAGATCGGGTTTTATTGGCTGCAACCAAGTAACATGTGTCCTAGAAGTACGACAGCACGGGCCGTAAGTTCTCAGGAGACTGTTCGTTTTTACAGAACCAGCCTTCTCCTTATATACATAAATAACAGCTGCGGGCAAGAATTCTTGGGTTTATGATATGGTTATACACATATTTCTACAACAATACAAAGAGCGAAGTCATGCTGGTCAGCACATACTTTGGATGTACAGTCTGTGATGGATTACCCAGCCAGGCCCAGAATTCCCATCAGATATCGATGAAACACCAATAAGGTCGGGCACCCTCCCATTGTAAAACTGGTCATAAACAAGAATCATGGACAGGTGTATGTGTATGGAAAACATGGTCTGTATGTAGTGAATGGTTTATGGCATGTTGTGCCTTGATGATATCTTACTCGGCCACTGGGCGAGGAGCTGCCCAAACAGGTTCGGCTGGAGGCAGTGGAGTCAGCTCGGCCAGGTCATGGGGAAGTCAGCTACGGTGGACGTGTCCTTTCAGATCAAACTCTGTCTTAATCAATTGACTATATGAGGGCAAGTCATAAGATGGATGCCGTTTACAAAATGGAGTCTGAGGGTTCGGAACGGAAACCACGATTTAAGGGTGTTAGCATCACTCAATTATGACGCAAATACATAGGGGTAATGTCCTAATCATTACCGGTCCGTTGATACCAAATTCGTTATGGTACGATGATATTTTGTGATACGAGTGTGTGGACCTCGATACTGGTGGAACAGCAGGGTCCGAAATTACAGTAACACAGGTTCTGATACCCTCTTCCCCTCTAGGGGCATTTAGGAGTATCATGAATATAGTATAGGTGCAGTTCTGTCACTCCAGTCACCCCAATGCGTATATGCTCTGTCGTAAGCGTCTTATCCTTCCACTGGATGAGTCAGTCTTGTCTGGGTCTCTTTCCTGTTTCCCAGCACTTGAATGGCACGCCCGAACACTTGAGAGAGCAGTGACCCACCAGCAGGCTTTTGTGGAGCGCTTTTATCCTGGATGTAAGGCTGCATTCAGTAGGGCACCCACTCTGTCTTTTCTTTGCCTTTGCCTGAAGATCAGCAGTCCCAAGGTAGCAGTCACACCTGGCCTGTCGGTAAGTGCAGCCCCTCTGGAGGCCCGACCCTCAGCAATTGAGCCCACACTGTGGCCGGCTGGACCACAGGCATAAGCTCAGACAGGGTGTTCGACATTGGAGTAGTTGTAGTCCCTCATGGCCCTCTGACACAGAGTAGTCAGAAATTCAGCAGCTAAAAGCCCAACACATTCTCTCCAGGAAGTCAGTAGAGTCAGACTCTGTTGTGTTAGGAATTTGGCAAATGCAACCTTGAAAATGCCGTTGGCAGCACACAATCTTCCAACTGGGCCCCAACAATCATTTTGTTGTAGAGTTTTATTTTTTGCCTTGAACTGTTGTGAGAGTCTGGGCGGGGGGGGGGGGGGGGGGGGGGGGAGGTCCCTCAGACTAGCTAGTCCTGCTGGATGGCTTTCCGGCCCGCCCTACAGATAACGACGATATGTCGGACCTTGCTTCTTCCAGGACAGCCTTGTCCTCTCTTCCCTTTCTTACCAGACAGGAAGGCTTGTAAGCAGACTTCTAGGCTCTTCAGGACAGGTACACAGCTTCTCCATTAAGTAATTCAGCCTACAGGTGATGTCCCTTCAACTTAGATAGGCTGACACCATCCCTGGTGTCACAGCAGGCATCTGAGTACTTTGTAGAGCACTTTATTCCTTGGTAACAGAGGACTTTGAACTGGGGTATAAAAGAGGGATAGATGGTCCCACTTGTATACACAACTGGCAGGCAGGAGATGCTGTTTACTCTGTCGCACTCTCACATTGCATTTATTCTACACGCACCAACACCCTTAACACTCAGGCATAGAAATGGAGCATTACATGGGTGTGTCAGTAGGAAGCCACTACACTGACCATGATGCAAAGATCTCATCAGGCTGTTGATCCTTACAACAGGGTGCATTGCCATCAACGCTCTAGCTGTTAAACCCATGACAGTGGTCTGCCTTAAATAAGGGCACACTTGGTGTGGCCCTCCAGGTCACAGGACCGGTCCAAGACCTCTCATAGTCCCTTGTTAGAAGTTGCACAATACTGGGGTGGCAGAAAAATCTCATGAAATTGTTTTGTGGTAGATTTATCCCAGTAACGTGCAATTACCAGTTTGACGCCATTGACTGGGGAGTTGCCACAAGGAACAGATTCTTCTGCCTGTTAAACCGCATGCCATTCATTATTTCACAATGTTTTGTGGCTTTTATTTACCACTTGATTTAAGCAGGTGGTAGATATATGCATGTGGTTGGTTGGGTGGCGATGGGTGAAGCAGGGGAGGGAAGGGTAAAGAAATGTCTAACAAAGGGAAGAATTGTGTGTTTCCCCCAGTTACTAAAAAAACAGCATAAGTCTTGGCTGCTTCTGCTGCACCCAGAGTCTTGTGCGTCTTTTCAGTCTAATTTTCCTGTCTGGACAAAAATGGTGTCCTGTTTTTCTGCACCCGGTACATCCAGGTGCAGAAAAACCTAACAAAGGATAATCAGGTGGAATAAAATGAACACATTAAAGTACTCCTTAATTTCATTGCCCTTGATTCATACTCTGGACCATAGTTGAGGGATAGGTCTAGGCATAGCCCTCGCAGCACACAATAGATTTGCTTGAGGCAGAGGCCAAAACTCAAAAGTCAGGATACCAGATACAAGTAGGTGGTAACTCAGGGCAGGGGAAATATGCCTGTTGTCCATGGAGGGGAAATTCCTGTCCCAGAAATCTAGATTATGAATTCATTAATAGTATCCTTTTTTAAATATCTGTTTGGTGCCAGTGCATATGACTTTAATTTCTGCCTTTGGGATTCAATGTTACAACTCCATAGGGTGCATGTATCCTTTGTGAGCTTAATAAAATGTTGAAAATTCTATAAATCCTCACTCCTACATCCAAGTATTCTCAGGCTACCATTCTACACTCTGCTCTGTCTGAAAAACAGCTCAACATTTTCAAAATTCTGCATTGATTTGGCTTGTACATTATATTTTCGAAATTTCTTGTATTAACTATTTAATTTTAATACTATAGGTGATTGAAATTACTGACAAAGAAAGCAAGATTTAGCACCAGGCAACTGAAGTCAGTGCCATAACAAAGATTATTTTGAAAAACTGAAGGACATCCAGCCTTCTACGTTTAAACAATTCCAAAATCTGGGTGTGGCGAGGAAGTGGGAGCTGAGGAAAGTACTATACTGTAAGTGAAGTCTCTAATTTAGTATTTCATTAACCCAGAGCAAAGCCATATCTGTGCACAGAATAACCTTCATCTAAAACATCATGTAATTCCAGAGAGGAAGCACACACTGCATAAAAGAAAGTTATAACAAAAGGTTTCTTCTGCAGACCATCAAAGAAAAGACGCTGAAAGAAGACTCCGAAGCTGACACGTTAACAACCGAAAGATTGGAAAATCACCTTTGTTCAACAACCGTTTTTAACCAGTTATGCAAGTTTGAGACTATCTGCCTCTTGGTAGAAAACCACGACCAACTATGCTCACTCTTGCGAAAACCTTAAAAATTCACCACTTTATTGTGTTCATGACCATCTCAGATAGTTTCCTTTTTATTGTGTACTGTTCTGTAATTCTATGTAAATCGCCTCAACATTATCTGCTGTGCGTGAGTTATATGTAAAACTGTTAAAGATAAAAATGGATTAAATGAGCACAGTTGCGCTATAGGTAATGTAAATACATCCTCGTCTTCAGAACTACAAATCTTAACCTTACACCAAACATAGAAAGGGTAAAAGGAACTGATGTTCTGAGACTCGTGATCCACAATAGTACTGTGCACATTCTAACGCCCTCAGTTACTGCCATTACGTCAGTGCAAAAAGGTACTTATCAGTTTAATTATTAAATATCAGACTAACACCTTATCACTGCACTGCTAAGAACCTATACAAATAGATTTGAGAAAATATTCAGTCACAAAATAATTTGCTGCCGGAGAGGCAATAACCTAAAGACTATTATCTGCTAGAAACATTTCAAAAGGTGTTACATGGCTGCTTTCAGACATATTTTCCTCAATTCAAGTGTTAAGAAGATTATACACAATTTCTTTTAGAGATAAATGCTGAACATTATCTAAACAAGCCTGACTCTAAAATCGGGTTCCCTCTTACCGTGGCATGTAAGCAAGAGGAAACTAATTGTAGAGATATTAACTCTAGGTATACACCTTATAAAAACACAGACTGTGAGAACAAATTCAGTGTTCAAAAACACCTCAATGAAGGCAAAATATCCTAATTTGGGGAAAAAAGTTACATGTGCCTGATAAAAGATACCAGACAGGTAGCTGGATAACTTCTTCTTTATTCACAACCTCCACAGTGCCACCAGGATAGCTTATCAGGACACCTATAACACCGCTCTCTTCAACTCAGCATGCCCTCACTGTCAACATTCTAAAGCAGCCTTCGGGGACAAGGAACGTACCACAGGGGGAGGAAAGGGAGGGGAGTAGGAAGGTACCAAGTGCTGCATAACATTATATGTAAAACAACCCATATAACTACCAGTAAAGTTCCTGGCAAAGTACATCCTTAATATCTGCGTATGGTAATATTGTACTGCACATTTATGAACAGGAGATTATAACAGTGCCAAAAAAGACACAGCCATAAATCTTATCTCACAGAATTTGACAGGATGCACACTGGGGGAATCCACTCTCAGTGCAAAGTATGCCAAAAAAGTTTCAAGCGTAAATCTTATCTCATTGAACATATGAGAATCCACACTGGAGAAAACCACTCTCCGTGCAAAGTATGCCAAAAAAGCTTCAGGCGTAAATCTTATCTCACTGAGCATATGAGAATCCACACTGGGGAAAAACCTTATCAGTGCTCTGAATGCCAGAAAAGGTTTAGTTTCAAAGCGACTCTATATGCACATGCATTAACCCACTCTGTGGAAAAACCTTACCAGTGCGCTGAATGCCAAAAAAGTTTCTGCCGTAAATCTAAATTCACTAAACATATGCGATTCCACTCTGGCGAAAAACCTTATCAGTGCCCTGAAGGCCAGGAAAGGTTTTGTAACAAACCAAGCCTATCTCGACATGCATTAACCCACTCTGTGGAAAAACCTTATCAGTGCCCTGAATGCGAGAAATGTTTCAGGCGTAAATCTCATCTCACTGAACATGTGAGAATCCACACTGGGGAAAAGCCTTATCAGTGCTCTGAATGCCAGAAATGTTTCAGTGAAAAAATCCGTCTCACTCGGCATATAAGAATCCATACTGGGGAAAAACCTTACCAGTGCTCTGAATGCCAAAAAAGTTTCTGCTATAAATCTAAACTCACTGAACATATGAGAATCCACTCTGTGGAAAAACCTTACCAGTGCTCTGAATGCCAAAAAAGTTTCTGCTATAAATCTAAACTCACTGAACATATGAGAATCCACTCTGGGGAAAAACCTTATCAGTGCGCTGAATGCCAGAAATGTTTCAGTGACAAAAGAGGACTCACTCTACATACAAGGACCCACACTGGGGAAAAACCTTATCAGTGCTCTGAATGCCCGAAATGTTTCAGTGACCAAAGCAGTCTCACTCGGCATATAAGAATCCATACTGGGGAAAACCCTTATCAGTGTTCTGAATGCCCAAAAGATTTCAGACGTTCATCAGATCTAACTGCACATGTGAGATTCCACACTGGGGAAAAACCTTATCAGTGCTCTGATTGCCAGAAAAGGTTTTGTAACAAACAAAGCCTTTCTCGACATGCAATAACCCACTCTGTGGAACACCCATATCAGTGCTCTGAATGCCAGAAATGTTTCCGTGACAAAGGAGGACTCACTCTACATACAAGGACCCACACTGGGGAAAAACCTTATCAGTGCTCTGAATGCCAGAAATGTTTCAGTGGAAAACGCAATCTCACACTGCATATAAAAACCCACACAGGGGAAAAACCTTATCAGTGCTTTGAATGTCAGAAATGTTTCAGTGTAAAAAGCAATCTCACTAGGCATATAAGCACCCACACTGGGGAAAAACCTTATCAGTGCTCTGAATGCCCAAAACATTTCAGACGTTCATCAGATCTAACTGCACATGTGGGATTCCATACTGGGGAAAAACCTTATCAGTGCTCTGAATGTCAGAAATGTTTCATAAACAGATTCGATCTCACTAAACATATAAGAACCCACACTGGGGAAAAACCTTATCAGTGCTCTGAATGCCAGAAATGTTTCAGTGGAAAAATCAGTCTCACTCAGCATATAAGAATCCATACTCGGGAAAAACCTTATCAGTGCTCTGAATGCCTGAAATGTTTCAGTGAAAAAGGCAATCTCACTAACCATATAAGAATCCACACTGGAGAAAAGCCTTATCAGTGCTCCGAATGCCAAAAATGTTTCCGCCTTAAATCTAATCTCACTGAACATGTGAGAATCCACACTAGAGAAAAAAAATTATCAGTGCTCTAAATGTCAGAAAAGATTCAGAGGTAGAGATGGTTACAAGCGCCATAAGAAAACACACTATCAAAATAATTCAGTGCTCCAAGTGCCAGAAAAGCATCAATTTTAAACGCAATCTCACTCTACATGAGCAGACGCACACAGGGGAAAAACATTACCCAGCCTCACTAACCATAAGCGACTCCATACTGATGAAAAGTCTTATGAGTGCTCTGAATGCCAGAAAAGCTGCAGAGAAAAGCGCTATCTCACCATGAGAAACTCCACACTGGAGAAAATCCTTATGCCATAAAAGCTTGAATCTGAAAGACAGTGTTATGCTTCATGAGAAATCCCACTCTGGGGAAAAACCTTATGAGTGCTCGAAATGCAAGCAAAGTTTTGGTTACAAATTACTTCTCACTTGACATGAGCGAACTCACACAGGGGAAAAAGCCTCATGTGTGTTCTGAAGGTCAGATAAGGTTTAGCCTCGAATACAATGTCACTATACATGAGAGAATTCACACTGGACTAAAGCCTTATACAGGAGGGGAAAGCCAGAAACGTTATACTCAGAAAGGAGATCTCACTAAACATGAGAAATGCATCCACATGAGGTGAACAGTAAGACGTATCTTGAGTTGCAGAAAAGTTTCTAACAACCTGACTTTACATGAGAGAGCACATATTGTAGTTGCAATAGGATTCATCAAGAACTCTTGCAGGATAACTTAGGCTGCCCGCATGCAACCTCCAAAGAAATTTCAGGCCTGGAATATTTTTTAATTGCAACCGAATCCACAATTTGAGTATCTGAAAGTTACAAAACTCTTAAGGTCTTTACTTGACACAGAGAAGTGTTAGTGCTTGCAAAAATCAACTAATTACCAAACAAATCACAATATTAATGTCTTAAATTTTACTCCACTCAAAAGGTTTCTACTCACCCTTGTTTCTTAACATATGACTGATATCTATATTTTCATGGTAAGATTAAGCCTATGCGGAGTTCCTCAATGAAGAACTCCGCAAAGTGACAAAAAAACTCTGGCGGTCTGCGCAGATTTCCGCAAGCATCGGAGTGCGTAAGGGTCATGGCGTTCGTGATGATTTTGACCTCCTGGTGTTTGTCCCGCCCTATAAAAATAATTGCGAAAGGCACCATGTGCAGCACAAGAGGGTGCAGCTGCTTCTACTCAAGCGGCAGCTTTGTGAATGCGAAGGAAGGTTTCTCAATGCGAGTGGTGTGACCGGCCACGACCACTTGCATTGAGAATTCAGACGACCCGCTTTGTGAAATCTCGCCAGGTGGTTGATTTTGCTCGCCTACTAGACCATGGCGAGCGCGAGCAAGGAAATCTCATCAGGAGGTGGATTTTCCTCGCTCCAGCACATAACGTTGAAGAGTGTGAGCGTTGAAAAAAAACTTGCTACGCTCCACGAAGCGGAGTTTTTAGGAACTACGTGAGCTCCGCGGAGTATGGAAAACTCCGCCTGCGGAGTTCACCACCCAAAATGAGATAATATACAACAGCAGGAAAACATAACACACCAGTTACTTGCCTTTGGTAACGCTCTTTCTGGTCGCTACTCCTTTACCTGCAGATTCCTCACCTTGTGAATATTCCCCACACACCAGACTGGGTCCTCCAACTTTAAAGCAGAGTAGGAGACAACATGCAGCTCAGTGTAAACGTCATTCTGCTACAGAAGTGACAAGCGGAGACTCAAATAAGCACTTCCCAGGCGCACTGTGAACAACTACAGAGGCCTATGAGTTCATTATCTCACAGGTCTGTATCACATATGCAGACCCTGGCCAGATATTAATTCACCATTTTTACCATGATTAGAATTCAGATGAGGCCTTTTCATTTCCCAAAATTCTAATTGTGTTCTCAGCAGCAAGTGTATATATAAATCGTTGAGTGATGACTGCGCAGTGCTCAAGATGAAAGTGATATGATGATAAAACAGTCCGATCCGCATTTTGTACACAGAAACGGGGCTGTAAATACTTTTGTACAATACAAGTTAAGCAAAGGCGATTCTTAGAAGACATCATTTTTATGAAATAGTCCCTGTATAGTTAATGTTTCGACCGTTCCAGTTAATAACCATGGTCTCATCAGGACGGTAGATCGCCCCTCTCCAATATGCTCTGCAACTATATTCAATACAACCCAGTAAGGATTCTTCTTTATCTCGGGGCACGGTACCTGGGAGGAAGTCAAATTCAACTAAGCGGTTCCAGCTCCTGTTCGTCGGACCAAACAACTGCACCCAGTGAATCCTCGGCTCGCTGTCAAACAAGTTTAAGTGTGACTCTTCCTGATGAGATCATCGTCATTGACTGTCTTGTCTGTGAGAAGCTGCACCAGTCCTCCTGTGATGGTGGGCCGGAAGACCTTGACCGCTGATGGTGATGAAGTAGCAGCTTAATTTCCAGGAAGGCATGTTGGCCATCAGTTGTCGGATGGCCAACAATTGCCTTAAACTTAACTCTGAAAAAACAGAGGTTATGATATTCAGCAAATTACTGCCAAATTGGTCTTCTTCATGGTGGCCATCTTCTTTGGTGCCCCTTCCACTGCCAGTCACCAAAGTCAGAAATGTGGGCGTCATATTTGACGACAGACTATCCTTTGTGCCTCATTTTTTAATTTTTTTTATTTGTTATTTTCAAACACCCACAACAAATAGGAGGATGGACAATTGCCTTTACATGGTGCCCGACCATTAGGAAGAAGGAGATAGTGACATTGTTACACAATCAAGGTTATCCAACGATCCCAGCTCAACCCCAGACACAGATACACCTCAATACCAGTATTGCCACAGTGTCAAAAGTTCCTATAATTCTCCATGCTACTATGGTTAATGTCTTCTGCATCAAAGCCTCATCCTACTTTTCCTGAGATGCCCGCCCCAAAATCGACCTCCCCCTCACCCCCCTGCCGGCGCTACTGTCTTAAGGCTAAGTGGGATCAAATGGTGAGTCATATTGTACGGGTTCCCCAGGTGATCTCATTTTAACAACATTATTAAGCATCCTGACTACTATGGAAGCCGGGAATCGCCTCACGTTCTGCGCCTCAATATCAAGATACCTAGTCTACTGGTCTCCCTCAGCCATTAATGCGCTCACCTCTGAATCAGTTTCTGGATCTGTCGCTTTCAGCTCTGTCACAACGGCCTCCCAGGTTCGCGCCGCCTCTAATGCCTTGTCATTATGGGATCTATGGGCTTGCTGTAATCGAACTGAGCTCTCGCTGTTTGCCCACTTAAGGAATGCAGATTTCCACCTTATATAGCTAGGACCCGCCGCTGCTTTCCAGTGGGATGTAATTTCTTGTTTAGCAAGCACCAATCCCAAGTCTATGAATTTGCTAGTTAACTTCGTTTTGCTAGTATGCAGAAACCAATGTAGCAGGCAAGTCCCCCCATTCGGAGCGATCTGTCGCCCTGTTATATTACAGAGTAAAGCGGTCATCTCTTCCCAATATGTCCAATCTACAACTGGGGCTAAGAGCCGTATTAACATGGAAATATTGGTTGATTTAAGCTGGCGTAAGATATGCCCTGTGCAATATAAAAAATTGAATCAGCTGGAATCTAGCATTCCTGGTGCCCTTCCATGCCCTTTTAAGTATCTGCGACCAGGCCGCGTCAGGTATCTCTTTAGCTAAATCCACCGCCCACTGCTCAAGTAGCCTCTGCAGCGGTGCCAGTCCCTCTCCCAGCATACGTTTATATAAACAAGTGACCGCCTTATACTTGCCCGCCGCCATCACTACACATTGACACGCCTCGCTCGTTGGCGGTTCCGAAAGACCAGTGCCCCAGTGCTTCTGGATGGCGGCAACCAGGGCCGCATGCAATAAGAAGTGACCCTGGGGGAGTCCAAAAGTGTCCTGTAATGCGCCATAAGGTAATAGTACACCATCTCCAAATAGATCGCCCACCATTTGGAGTCCCAGTGTTTCCCACTCCGCGAGGGCAGACCAATCTCCGCATTGTGGCAGGGCTGTGCACATGCCCAACGGTATTTCCGGGGCGTAAGGTCGCTGTACGCCAACTCTGCTGTGGTAGCGTCTCCAGCAATGTCTCAGGACACATTCTGCAGATGACAAATCGGTAGCCCGTAACCTTTGCTGCAGTACCACAAACGATAGAACATGCCGCGGGAACATCTGGCTCAGTCTCTCGCTCAGGCCCTCGAAACTCCTGCGCCACCGCCTGGGTGAGGTGTTGGAACTGTGCAGCTAAATAATGTAATTCAAAATCAGGGATAGCTAGGCCTCCCTCGGCTCTTGGGCGGATCAGAGTATCCAACGCCACTCAGCGCCTCTCTATTCCCCAAATAAAGCCCCCCACCATAGAGCAGAGTTGCCGTAATAGTGCGACGGGTATACGTATAGGCAAGGTCCGGAAGAAATATAAAAGCCGAGGGAGCGCTACCATTTTCAACAATGCTACTCTGTATGCTACCGACAGTGGCAGAGTCCCCCAGAAATGCATGCTGCCCTTAAGCCCCCCCGTAACGCTCTACCTATGTTACCTTCAAGCAGATCTTCCTGCCTATGAAAAACATGCGTCCCCAAACACGCTCCGGCCGCCGGAAACACACATGTCTTCGCCCAATTACTCGCAGGCCAGAGATATCCCCAAATTGGCTGAGCAAGGAACGCGCTCCCCCCAGTGCGCCTCACGCATCTCTCAAAAACAGCAGCAGATCTTCTGCATATAATGAGATATAATGTGACTGACCACCGAGCCTCAAGCTCCGGAACGCCCTCCCCATCCTGGCCCTCGCCGCTAACGGTTCCATCGCTAGGGCAAAGAGCAGCGGGGAGAATGGGCACCCCTGTCTAGTACCACGCCCTACTGGGTACGAAGAGGATACAATTCTGCCAACCCTCACTCTGGCCCTTGCCGACGAATATAATATTTCAGTCCAGCGTGAATATCCCTCGCCAAGCCAGAAGGCTTTCATGACTGAGAATAGGTAGGGCCAGTCCAAGCTGTCAAATGCCTTACCAATGTCCACCGAGAAGACAACTGCGCGCCCCTCCGCTCCATGGTCCCCATCTAGTATCCGTATTAGTCTGCGTATGTTGTCAGCAGTATTGCGAGTCGGGTTGAAGCCAGCCTGGTCCGAGTGTACCAGCCACATCATTAAGGGAAGGAGTCTCGTAGCTAATACACGACTCAGTATTTTATAGTCAGTGGTGAGCATAGATAGAGGTCGGTACGCGGACGAGTCAGTCGGGGTCTTCCCTAATTTAAGGAGGGGAATGATGATGGCCTCCCTGGTGGAGGTCGGACATACCCCGCTGCCTGGCCTCTTTATATACCGTCAACAGTCTGGGGGCCAGGAGGTCGACATATGCTAAATAGAATTCTATGGGCAACCAATCGCTGCCCGGAGTTTTGTTGCGCGCCAATTGTTTAATGGCACAATGAATTTCATGAGTGTGATGTCCCGACCAAGGGACTCCGCCTCTTCCGCCTTGACGGTAGGCAGTTCGAGGTCCTCCAAAGATGCCTGCACATCCATCTCCCCTGTTTGTAAGCAACTGGTATATAAGTCTGCGTAGAAGGACCTAAACCGATCATTTATTTGATGTTGCGTATATTCCAGTCGTCCCGACGATGAAGTCAATGCCAATATGAGCACACACCTAGGGGTGGGATCGGCCAATCATGCCAATAGCTTACCCACCTTATCCCGTTCAGCATGTGCGCGGGCTAAGTAAGCTCTGTGGGCGAAGCGCCATAAGCGCTCCACGACCACTGCTACTGTTTCTCTCCGGGCCTGGACCGTGTCCCGGTCCTCGGTGCCACCAGAGTGGGCTCTTTCACCCTCCTTAAGGGCCTGTTCCTTAGTTTCAATTTCTTGCAGGAATAGCTTCCGCACACCCACCCATTTATTAATACAAATCCAGTGAATCACTACTTTAAAAGCGTCCCATTCCAGGGCAGTCGTTGAGGCCGAGCCTTCATTTTCCGCAAAATACCGCTCAATACACACACCCAGTTCAGTATGGAAGGCTGGGTCTTCCAGCAACTCCGGGTGCAGCTTCCAGGTCGGAACTATACGGCGCTCCGCAACCCAACAGAAGATCAATAGGCTCAAGAGCCTCCTGGGATGGCCCATATCACCCAAAACCTGCCATAGCCTGCTTCGTGGAACCAGGACAAAAGCAGATTTAAGGTCGATGAAGGCAACATACAAGTTGCCCTGCCGACCACAACGATCTTCCAATAGAATAAAAGGAAGCTGAAAACCTGATAAAATGTGGATATCTTTTTCCGAAAGCCTGTCTGAAAGGGGGATACGATATGATGGCTTTAGCTGCAGTCCATTCCTCAATCCTGCTCAAGACCAATGGGGCAGAAATTTTCTTCGCACAGTTGATCAAGCTGATCAGCCTGTAATTGGCTGGATGGAATCTATCCCCCTTCTTATATATCGGGACGAGGTCCGCTCCCTTCCAAGAGTCAGGTACTGGGGCACCACTGGTAATGGCATTAGTTAAGGAAAAGTTATTCCAAGACAATTTATCTCTTTCTAGCAGAAGGATATATGCTGCAATGCTGTCTAATGCTGAAGCTCTACCTCTGGTTATTGCATCCAGAGCTGAGGATGTCAGCCAGGTTAAGGAAAGGGCCAGGTACAGCTACAGAGTTGTCTGTTTACACAGTCCCCAGCACAGTGTCCGGCTCATTAAATGGAGTTACTGAATAAAGATTGTAGAAATGATCAACCCAGGTCTGGGAGGAATGTTATTTTGCAGAGGTGAAGCAGAGACCTCTCTCTCCTCCACTTTACAAGTGCCCAAAACCTGGTGGAGATCTTAAGAGAGCAAGACAATTTGAGTTCCTGTCAACTTTCTTCTTCCCATTCTTTCTTAGCCCGAGCCTGGGCCCTTTTGTACCTCTCTCCACCCAGACTGATTTCTGAGATGTCCTTTGTGCAAAGTGTCTTACCCCGATATCTACGTGATAGTCTGAATTCCTTATTAAACCAATTGTTTACTTTATGAAAATGCTGTTTGTGGTCGTTAATAGGGCCTATAAGGTAGGACAATATTTTCTTGAAGTTGTTGTGGAAGCAGTCATTGGCATGCCACACTCTTAGTTCTTGCAGATCGATTTCCCGAAGGTAGTGATAGATTGATCTTCACCTCGCCAGATTACCAAAATATCGTTGATACACACATATAACTGAAATCCCAATTGGCACAGACAAACTATGGGAACGAAAGCAGTGATTGGGATCGGACGGGCCTGAACACCATTTTCCCTTGTCCATTTAGGATAGTCCCAAATCTCCATTGATTGCAATAGGAACAAGGCAGTTGTCCCTTCTCTGACGGAGGGGGCCCCATTAGACTTGACCTTTTCCACATGAGTGATTTTTCAGAGTGTGTGGTGAAGTGCCACTGGTCCCCTAACATGCAAGAGAATACATATGGCTAACCATATAGAACTATGGCTCCTGATAACCAGGTGATACAAAAGTGGATGATGGACGGAGCATTTGAGCAAATCAAACACTCACCCCCAGTCAATTGATCTGGGTTTAATCCATCACCATTATTTAGCTCACTCTGCCACCCCAGTTCAGACATGGCCATATGCTAACCAGGTGCCTTAGAATATGTGCGAGGGACACTGCCTGTTCTTTTCTATATTTTCATATATATCTTTATTTTTATTATATTCTCATAAGCTCAGAAGAAGATTACCACCACCAGATACCTGTAACAGACTGTCCGTTGGACATGGTCCAAACATCCTACACTTATCCATACAAGATTGGGCACTCTGATTCAGGTGCACTGATCTCTCTATACCCTTAGACATATGGGGCTGACCGCTTGCAACAGGATACATGCGTAGTACAAGGGACATGGTTTACACACACCACTACTATGGGCAATCTGGTTTTCGGGTGTGCTGATTTTCCTAATGGGTCTTCTGCCCTTGGGTATACAGCGCTGACCCTTTAAAAACACATGCCAGTACATCGTGGTATTTGCATTTAACTTCGATGAAGGCCCATCTTTAGTGATTTTATTCCACGTGAAGAAGCGGCTGTGTGTGACAGAGGCAAGAAAGCCGTCACCATTTAGTGCACGTTCATTCAGATTCATGCTGCCCGCATGGGACTACATTTCCCAAGTACTCGTGGTCACGTGACTGCATCAGAGTAATGCGATTATACAACCTGAGTGAGTAGCCACACACCAAATTCGGCTTTAATCAGCTCCGGATTATCTATTCGAGCAACAGCAATTACTCTGGACACCTTCCGCCATCTGCTGTGGTATAACGGATTGCTGGCTCCCCGTATACAGCGTATACAAGTATGGGTCTCTGACCCTACGTTTGTTATATCTTTAATTTTTTCTGCTCCGAGGCAGCATGTTCCCTGTGTACAGGAATGGGTCCCTGAACCTACCTTTTGTTTAACTTGAATCTTTTGTGCATTGAGCGTGTCTTTTTTTTTTTTCCTTTTTATGAAAACGTACAGAATGCTGCATTCATGTTAAGGATATGGAAGTGTCAAAGCACACTCGTTCATCTCGTAGGAAAGTTCTCAGTGCACATGTGGCAGGTGTTGTGTCTTGAAAACAAAGCACGCTGCCCCCATGCAGAGGTCAACTATTTTTTTTTTTTATAAAACTTTATTGAAGGAAGGAATAGTGGTTTATCAGTTACATACATTCCATTGGGCGATCGCCATTTAGCATTTCAATTTAACATTTCTATATGAGACGAGTGTTTGTTCGTGACATGAACTGCGTTGCCTGCATTGCTCAGGTACATGATATACATCATATGTGAGTTACACCGTGCAGGATGGAGTCCCCTGATAACCCCTCCCTCCTGTGTCAGTGATGGCGAAGTCTTCCTTTTTTTTTTCCTTGAACAGTGTGAACAAACTCCCCAACTTACCCCCCTTAACCATGTGTCATCGCAACCTTTTTCCACCCACCCACATGGTACATTAGTCCGTGTCTCTCCACGCACTGTGGCGTGCGGTCGGGCCAGCGCCGCTGTAGTAGCATTGTCCTGTGCACGAGGCAGCACCCCGTGACCGTTCAGTTACTCCTCCTCCCCCTCCGAATCTGAGTCTTCCCCTTCCGGCAAGGGTTCACAGATGTCCCCTCTGTACTTGTTCCACGCCGCCCAGACTTTGTTCCATTTCCGGGGCGCTGCTCGGAGCACGTATACAGCTCTTTCTGTCACCATGAGAATGTCCATGTTTTTGGCCCACCTACTAGCGGTGGGTATTTCTGGCGCCCCCCATTTCTGCGCCATGTCCCGTTTAGCCACTGTCATAGCTAATGATGCCCAAATCAGTTCGTATCTGCCCAGATCATTGGGGTCCCAGATGTTCAGAAGGCATTTACGTGGTTCCGGCAATATGGACAGTTTAAGGGCCTGAGAGATTGAGCGGAGTACCTGCCTCCAGAATTCACGAATGTGCGGGCATTCCCATAGTGTGTGTAGCAGTGTCCCTTCTTCCCCGCATCCTCTCAAACAAAAGGGGTGTAGTGCCCTCCCAATTTTGTGCAGCAGCGGCCTGGTGTAGTAGACGCGGTGTAGGATTTTAAGTTGTACTAGCCTGAGCTTACTCGAGATCCCCACCTCCCTCGGGGAGGCCAGTGCTGCATTCCATTCGAATTCGTCAGTTCCACCTAGCTCCCTTTCCCATTTGTCTTTAAGTTTTAGTGTCGGGTCTTGGAGATTGTTTAGCAGTTTTTTATAGGTAAGGGAGGTGGCGCTCTGGAGCATATATTCCGTCAGTAGCCTATCCTCCAGTGGGGAGGAATCCGGCAGGGTGGTGCCTGCAGGGATTGCTTGTAGTAATGCGTGTCTAACTTGGACATATCTAAACGTCTCTGTGGGTCCTAGACTGTATTGGTGTTGTAGGTGCGCGAGTGGTAGCACTGCGTCAGTATCCCACAGGTCTCCTACAGTAGATATGCCTATGGAGTCCCATCGCTCAAACCCTTTACAGCCTCTCAGGTTTCCCAATGCCTTTGTGTCCCATAAGGGCGTCATTTTAGTGATCCGACCTGCCCAACCCAGACGGGCCTGTGCCATGTGCCACAATGTCGCCGTGTGTTTGGTCGGGCCAACCAGTGTTTTCAGCTGTGATTTGTTGTAGAGTACGGACAGCATTCCTTCCGTCCCAAGTTGGGACCAGTCCGCCCGATAGGCCGGGTCGTTTCTTGGGGCGTGGATCCAGTAGTTTACAATTTTGAGCTGGGCTGCCCAGTAATATAGCTGGATGTTGGGGAGCGCTATGCCTCCTTCGTACCAGCTTTTTACTAGTTTGTCGTACGCTATACGCGCCGGGCCAGCATTCCACAGCAGGACCGTGACCAGCGCCACGATCTGTTTAAAGTATCGCGGTGGTACCAAATGCGGAGTATTTTCTAGGACATAGAGGAGTTGTGGGAGGGCCATAATCTTGTAGAGAGCCGCTCTGCCCAGTAGGGTCAGGGGTAGGGTTGCCCAGTATTTAACATCGGCCCGCAGGCGATCTATGGGTGGCTTCAGGTTGTTGACAAAAAACTCCGCTTCCCCACATGCTATGACAATTCCTAAGTATTTGAAAGAGGCCGACGTCGTCAGTAATGGACAGCTCGCCTGCAATGTCGGAGCCGGGCCCTTTAACGTGAATATTGTGGACTTCGACCAGTTGAGAGTGTATCCCGATGCGCGCCCATGCGTGTCACAGAGGTCAAGCAGGGCTGGGATGCCTGTATCAGGTGCGGTCATGTAGATAAGCATGTCGTCTGCGTATAGCGAGACTTTGTCCTCCCACCCCTCCTCCCACGTGATGCCTGCGAACAGTAACGTGGCTCTGATCTGGATGGCTAGGGGCTCAAGCACCAGTGCAAAGAGCAGGGGGGACAGGGGGCAGCCCTGCCTGGTCCCCCTGCTCAGTGGGAAGCTTGGTGATATGTGGCCGTTGGCCACCACCTGTGCCACGGGTTTCGCATAAAGTAACCGTATCCATTGTATGTATTTCGGCCCAAACCCCATACGTTCCAGTACCACGAAGAGATATTCCCACTCCACCAGATCGAATGCCATTTTGGCGTCGAGAGAGAGAATCACCGCCTGCTCCGCAAGGAGGTGCGCCCTGGCCATCACTCCATGGACCCTTCTGAGATTCATCGCCGTGCTCCGGTGGGGCATAAAGCCCGACTGGTCAGGGTGGATCAGGGTACTGAGGTGGGGTAGCATGCGGGTAGCCAGAAGTTTAGCCAATATCTTGGCTTCGATGTTCAGTAACGATATCGGGCGGTATGCGTTGCATTCTGTCGGGGGTTTCCCTGGCTTGGGTATCGTCACGATCGTGGCCGTGCGTTGATCTAGCGGTAGTTCTAGCCTGTCCCTGCTTTCCAAGAACATGGCCAGCAACGGGGCACTGAGGGCTGGAGCCATGGACTTGTACCACTCTACCGGTATCCCGTTAGGGCCCAGAGCTTTCCCGGACTGCAACGCCTGGATTGCCAGCTGGATTTCCTCTCCCGTTGGGTCCAGTTCTAGGGAGTCTCTATCTTCCTGAGTAATGCTGGGGATGGTAATGTCTGCGAGTGTTGCCGTTGCCATTTGTCTAGTGACTCTCCGTTCTGGTGTGTACACTGCCTGATAGTGTCGTGCTAGTTCGCAAACTATTTCTTCTGGGTGTACCAGTGTTCGCCCCTCCTCTGTGTTGAGCCTCTGAATGCCTCTAGTCCCATTGCCTCTCCTATCCAGCCACGCAAGCATACGGCCCGCTTTGTCGCCTACGTCGTAAATTCTATGTCTAGTGTTCGCGATGTAACCCTTCTCGGTCGTTTTGAGGTGCGCCAGGTGTTGTTGTTGCCTAATCATGAGGGTGTGCGTCGTGGACGGGGACGGGTCTGACATATGTGCATGGTTGGCCAAGTCGAGTGCCAGCTCTAGGTCTGTGAGGTCCTTTCGTGAGTCTCGTTTGTGTCCCGTAATTGCTGCAATGGCAGCCCCCCTGAGGACTGTTTTGTACGCCTCCCATAGGGTTGAGGGTGATTCCACTGTACCCGTGTTTTCAGCAAAGTATTGTGTGGTTACCAGTTGAAGCCTTTTCCGAATTTTGGGGATTTTCAGAAAGTTGGGGTAGATAGGGTAAATTCGGGCCCTCCGTGTACCCCCAGTGGTGAGTGTTAGGACAATCGGAGAATGATCTGAGATTCCCCTGGGTAGTGTGTCCACCCTGTCCACCATGTCCAGTCCCAGTCCCAGTGCCATGAAGTAGTCTATGCGAGAAAGGCTATTGTGTACCGCTGAATAATAGGTGTATGTAGTGGTCTCGGCGTTGAATTGTCGCCAGAGATCCACAAGGCCCAGGGCTTCCGCAAAGTCCGACAGTGGTGCCGTACCGCGTGGCCGGGTCCTAGAGGGAAAGGTGTCCACTATCGGATCCATGACTGCATTGAAGTCCCCCCCAACAATTGTTGCGCCATCAGGGAGGTCAAGAAGGAATTTGCCCAGCGCCGGAAGGGCCACAGAGTGCAGGGCTGGGGGAATATATACTGATACCACATTTAGAGCTCTGCCCTCCCACTGCCCATGTACCGCGGCAAAGCGACCCTGGTCATCCTCCACCCGGAGTGTTACTATAAAGGGGGATGACTTTCTCATCAGTATGCCCGTTCCCCTGGAGCCAGATGTGAAGTCTGCATGCACAGCCATGGTGTAGCCTCTCCTGTCTAGGGCTTTACAGGTGGACCCTGTGAGGTGGGTTTCCTGTAGGAGTATTATATCTGGGTTTTGTCGTTTAACGGCCTGTAGGACCAAGCCTCTCTTAATTTTGTCACCCAGGCCCCGGACATTCCATGTCAGTATGCGTAGTGGGGGAACCCTCCCGGTCGTGGAGGAGCCCTCGGCGGGCGTGTGATTAAGTGGCCTGGCCATTAAGGAGATGAGGGAGTGTTGCACACGACGTGTGCTGTGGCGTGGCCCCTGCGCCGGAGTGTGTCGTGCTGTGTAGGAGACATACTGATGTCGAGGCAATAGCGCACTGTAGGTGGTGAGCGATGACTACAAACAAAATTAAACATTTCAACCTGAAAACTTCAATCCCGTCCCCCCTCCCTGCTACCCTGCTCCACGGACAATTCCCCGCCCGCTTCCCCAACTGTGCAGAGTGCTTTCGCCCTCCCCCATACATCTTACTTGCTCGTGGGGTTGGTGAGTCCCCTTCGGGCACTGCCTGTGCCCACCCTACTCAGCTTTGTCCGAGCCACGGCATCCGCGGCCCATACAGTCTCGAATGCAATGTAGTACAGTGTCATACCGGAGCCGATTGCCCAGAGTCCAAAGGGTCTCTCTCAAGGTCTGATTCTATTTCCTCCTCGCCTCTCTGTAGCGGCCGCTGGGAAGACTGACCGGGCGGCGATTTCTCAGGACGATGTCGCGGTCGGTCACGCTGTGAGCGGTGTCTCTGTCCCGCAGGTCTCCAGCCCTCCAGCCACTCCTGCGCTACCTCTGGTGTGTCGAAGAACCAAGTCTTTCCCTCCGCCACTATCCGCAGTTTAGCAGGGAACATCATGGAGTATGGCAGTTCTCTGTCACGTAACGCTTTCTTAACCTCCGTGAAGGATTTGCGTCGTCTGGCCACTTCCGCCGTATAATCCGGGAAAAAGGCTAGGGTTGCATTTTGAATCCGCACTGGCGGTGAGTTCCTTGCGGCCTGTAAAATTGCGTCTCTATCTCTGAAGTTGAAGAGCCGGGCAAGTACCGGCCGTGGTGCTGCCCCCGGCTTGGGAGGGCCTCCCGGCACCCTATGCGCTCTCTCCACCGAGAAGAAGTGAGATAGACCTTTGGGTTGGAGTTTGCTTTTGATGAGGTCTTCTATATAGAGGTCCATTGCCCCTTTCCCCTCCGTCTCTGGAAGCCCAAGGATACGTACGTTGTTGCGTCGCGAACGCCCTTCCTGGTCGTCCAGCTTGTCGTGCAGGAGCTTGGTCACTTTCTGCATCCTTTCCATGGCCACCTGGAGCTCTGAGGTGTCTTCCACCAGTGACTTAGTGACCACTTCCACTTGCGACACCCTCTCCGCCATTTTGTGAAAGTCAGCTCGTAGCAGGGAGACTTCCGAGGAGATGGCGCCCACCGTGGTTTTCACCTCCGAGAGCGTTTTCATGATGTCCTCCAACGTTATTTTGTTCGTTTTCTCTGCTTCCTGGGCTTGTCCCGTGGATGGGCGCCCCGTGTTCTGCTGTTGATTCTGGTGGCCGTAGGCGAATTTGTCCAGTTTGGCCTGTGTGGACCCACTCCTGAGGCCTTTACCCGCCATAGTGTTAAGATTTGCGAGGTTCGAGGCTTCGTCGTGCGCCTGAGTGTACCGTTAGATTATGGAGCAGCAGGTCGGTGGGTGGGTGGTGGACTGAGTGTTCTTGTCTGCCGACTGCTAAGCCTCAGTGGCCGTTTGCGTGGGTGTCGGGAAATTGCCCGTCGGTTCCAATTTGGTGCCCCTGGTGGTTTCCTCCTGGGCTGGGGCGGTTACTGCGACCTCTTCCCCCGTTTGCAGTGTCGTTCCGTCCTGCACGGCCACCATAGATGGTTAGGGGTCCGCGTTTTGTCAGCCGCCTCCCCCACAGGCCGCCGGGTTACTGCCTCTGCGTTGGCGTTGTTAGTTGCGGCCGGTAAAAGGCAGGTTCGGGGCTCTTCTCTGTGCTCCCGCGTAGGTGGCCGGAGTGGCGTCGTCCCCCCGGGGTACCGGCGTTCTGGACCGTAATTCTGCAGCGGTAGCAGTGTCCGCTGTTATCTCTCAGGTGCGCGGGGTCCGCTGATGGCCGCCGAGGCGTTCCCGGCCCGCTAAGACTTCGTGGGGGGGGGCGGGGGTTTTTCCCCAGGATGAGGGCGCCGTTTCGCGCGGAAAGGGCTCCGACCTGTGTGTCGCTGCAGTTCCGTTTGGTGGTGGCGGCAGTCCGCGCGCCTCTGGATGGTGTTTGCAGGAGTGTTAGGTTGGTCTGGGACCGCCTGGCTGGCGTCAGGGTGCGTTCACTCCTCCGGCCGGCTCGGCCGCGTTTCCGCTGGGGCTCGGATGTCACGAAAGGCCGGTGTTGCTCTTCTGGCTGCAGGCCCCAACTTGCCATTCGATGGAACTCGGGCTCCGGTGCTCTGATCTGTCCCAAAGTCGGACCGGTGACACCGCTTAAGACCGGGACTCGAACGCCGCCGCTTCAGGTGCGCTAGTCAGCGGATTATTGTGCCGGATAGATTAAAGGCTGCAGTGCCCTCGGGAGCTCTCACTTCAAGCGGCCGCCATGTTCGGCTGCTAGCCACGCCCCGAGGTCAACTATTTTAAGCCCATTTCCTCCACTGCATTGCAGCTTTGTTATTGCAGTGCACATCAAACACGTCCGCAGTTTTCAACTTGAAGAATGCTGCAACAATGTTTAAACTAGGCAGTGTTATCATGTGCCTTGCTGCTGCATATTTTAATGGGGAAGTTGCCTGCAGAAATCTAAGCACGCTGTACTTGTGTGTTAGGCCAACTATCTCTAAGAGTCTTTTTTCCCCCATAACACCACATGTTTCCTTTGGAAGTTACTGCACTAGGTTCTGCCTTTGTTCACCCTGTGATGCCGCAACGCACGCCTGTTATGAGGAACGAGCCATCAAAAACATTGATATACAAACTTCAAGGCAGACACACGACTGCCTCCACAGTCTTGGCGTGTCTCCCCCTAGTATTTAACACCATTACGCTGCACGCTTGTCTCAATGAACCTTAGTGACATCTAAATACATGCTCGGGGAACGTATTATGGACTTCACAGCCATACGAAAATACCTCAGTCACTATTGCAGACACCGCCTATGAGTATATGGACAGTTTTTAATCTACATGGGCACACTTTTTCTTTACACTTGTTCTGAAATGCCTAGACCTGTTACAGCCTTCCAGAAGACTTATTTTCTTACCATGCTCACCTTCCTATAATTCTTTATTAGGGCGGAGAGTCACCCTGAGCTGCATGCCACAGTGAGTTGAGGCACATTTCCCGACGTCAGCGGATTTTAGTAAGGGCTTTAAACTCTGAACACATGCTTGTGTGTGCTTATTTATCCTTGCTGTCTCTGTTTATCACCTTCCCCTTTTCAGCCTTTCCCTCTCTTGCTTTGGGACCTTTCCAATGTTTAACAAAAAGCTGTAAAACCTGCTGACCGATCTTTGTTCTTTTAATAAAGCGTTATTTTATCACCCTGTGCCTGGAAGCTGTGGCAGATTGGAGTACGACAAACCCCTGAAAAATGGACCTCGTCTGCCGTATTCTAAGCATTAACCAAGGAGAAATGTATTGCATGATAGCTTGGAGAGATGAACTGACCAGTCAGAGATCCCATGGCAGCTCTGTGGAGACTCAAATTCACAAGCTCCTTCTTTCAAGGAGTTATAGGAACCAAATCATGCACGCCATGCCCTCTGACCTTTTGCAGGCGACATAGTTAATTTTAAATCCCCCCTTGCACAAAAAATTTCAGACAATTTTAGTGACAACCAAATACATGCTTGGTACTCATAAGTGTGTGAGTGAACAGTGGCGACGCAAGTGGTGGGGTAGACAGCGTGAGTGGCGCAATAAAAACAAGAGTGCAAGTATCATACAGTGGGTGGCTGAGTGAAGGGAACAAATCAAGTGACTTCTGTGTTCAATTCACAATTTAAGTAACGGCCACAGTAGAGAAATGCACCAATGAATGTGATGTAGAGTCAACGGCGTTTCGATCCTCAATGGTTTGGGATCATCATCAGGACATGGTTGTCATGGTTTGTAGTGCTGCGGGGCGAAAAGAACAAATCAGGGGGGCGAAAGGAAGAAGGAATGCGTCAAAGCGGCAGGATGTCAGGGGGGCAGCCACCCACTGTATGATACTTGCACTCTTGTTTTTATTGCGCTGCTCACGCTGTCTACCCCACCACTTGCGTCACCACTGTTCACTCCTACACTTATGAGCACCAAGTATGTATATGGTTGTCACTAAAATTGTCTTAATACAGTGCTGCTTTAACTGTATGAATATGATGATACCCTTCCAAATATAATAGGATTAACTACACAAGACCAATTGAATACCAGTCTCCTTTGTTCTAGCTCTTGTAATGTTTTATACATACATATGTAATACTCTACCAAATATTACCTGTTGGGATATTGTTAGCTGTTCTACTTCTTTACCATGATCCCGACTAGGTCTCCTGAATTGCTTTACTAGCTTTTAAATAAAGGCATTTTTTAATGCACCCCATTTTACTTTCAGATTCACAAATGTCCCCTTGGGTTACTACCTCCTGTTACTGTTTTTCAGCCCACATATGGTTTCAAAGCTCAATACATACCTTAACAATGTATTAAATATTCAGAAAGGAAACTATTAACATTCCCCTTCCAAATTCTTAATTGTTAAATGGGCTTAGTACAATACAAAAAGGGGTTTAGCATTTGCAAACTCTGTGAATTACTGAACCAGTGGATTTTTTTAACAATAAAACATGAGGCCATTTTTCTCAATTCCCTCCAAATTAAGTTTGCTAATAATGTTAGTTGAATAACCGGTGCACATACCTATTTAGTGTTAGTGTTGCTTCAGATCAAATAAAAACCATCACACACAACTCTTGCACAGTACTTACAGACAGAATTTCTGACATCCAGCTTTAATGTTTTGTTAAATATATTTGCAAATGTTGTCACTTAAACAGGAAAGCAGCTAAAGCAGCCTCTGGACATAAAATAGAATGTAATCATAATCTTTAGATACATTTTCTGAGTTTCAGGAACAATGTGTGTCTTCTGGGTTTACTCTAAACCACTATAATAAACATATTCAATGCTTTTAGATTTGATCTGTTTGTACTGGGTTCTATTGCAGACAATAATCTAGATTTAGACCAAGGTTCAAATTCACCCATGGCTTTTAAAATCTATTCATCAATGATCTCTATTAGTGTTATCACAACTAAAACTGTAATAGAACTTAACTGAGAGATGGACCTTCATCAAGTATTATGCTCAGTCAATTTATTGAACAAACTATGAAGGTAAAATCTGAATAGATTAGATCCACAAGCATTGCCGGACCACTGTATTTTACATCAATAAATTACTTATCAGCACATTTTCTCTAAGTACAATTCAGTCATCTTCTATTTTTAGCGGAGCTCGAGCTGGGTCTGTTAGAACTCTTTTAAAATATGACATTTAAATGTCCAAAAAATCAGGAATTTTAGTTTCAAGTCTGGTCAAACCTTATTGAATGCTACACCAAAAGATGCCCTTCTGTTCCTATATTTTATTGTGCACCATGATTCAGAAATGGCATTTTTTTGCTTTCGGAGGTAAAATTCTAAACATATTTATTGTTGTTGCCAGTCGAAACATCACTATTTGGGAAGATAACAACAAGTGGTCTTATGATGCTTGCTGGAATGGGAAGTGTTTATTCAAAAAGTGTATGGAATTCAAGTTTAGGAGAGCATTTTACAAAAGTGTATGGATTTTGTATATATTTCAAATTGTTGATCTCCAAAATGGCCTAATTCAATACATTGAATTGAAATTCAGGTTTATCATTTGAATCCTATTGTTGGAAAATATGCGATTTTGAACCCCATGAGGCGGTTCTTTTCCAGAAAGCATTCAGGTTGTAATCATTAGTCAAATAATGCTGCAGAGTTTAAAATATTCAACTTGAATTCTAATTACATATGAAATGTTCATTGTTCAATATATTTCTCTTAGTATTTTAATGTGAGGACTTTATTGCTCAAGGAAAATAATTAGTATTTGTGTTTCTATATGTTGGAAGCATTACATTAATAAAATCACTGTATCCCACCTTCCTTGTTTCTTTTCCGGTTCTTTATGAACGTTTCTATTGTTGAACTTTAAAGATTGCCCGAAATTAGGAATTGTGCTCTGCATAACTTTGCTGTCTTACAGTATGTTGACTTTTATGTACTACTTTTGTCTCTGATGTGTATGGCAACTGATGTTTTGTTTTGATTTAATAATCAGCTTATGTTTATTAGGTTTTATTAATCAATAAAATGTTTCAAACACAACACATGGTTGTTGATATTTATTTACAACTGCAGCATTTTTATTGTATGGGCAGTTTCCAAAAATATGGTCTGTGGGTTGACGGAGGACCACATTGGCATCAACATGAAGAGGTTTGGGCAGGTGATTAGGGGTACATGTAAGGTTGGAAGTAGGGGGAACAAGGCATGTACATTGTGTGGACTGTGACTCCTGGAGTTATTGTGAGGGATACCATGCTACCCTGTAAATGAATCCCCTAGTGGTTATTATCAACAAACTTTATTCGGTTTTATAAAAGAAAAACAACTTCCAAGTTACAGATTGACAAATATAATATGTCCAAGTTAATCAGAACACAAGATAAAAATTCATGAATTACAGCAGTAGCATTTTCCGTCTGTGAGATCTCAATGAATGCCGTCATCAGAATCGGTAGTGGCTGGGGACAACACAGTGCATGGGCCATTACTGGTTCAAGCAAAGTATCAACATCCGTTGGCATGACTGATGGGATTGTGTGAGACATGTGTATAACACACATTCTTCTCCGCATAGCAGGCATCGTAAAACAGGTATGATGCAATCTTGCCAAATTGGTCTGAATGACAGAAACCGTGTGGTATTTAATTCTCTTGGACGAGGTAGTCCCAAAATTTGGACGATGCACTCACGACACTTCATCGCCAGTAGAGTTGTCTCCATGGAGAACTGGGTGTCGTTTGTGAAATTACTTGCCATATCGCAGCAATAGGAGCAAAAATAGCATTCCTGCAGCGAGTTCCAAAATGAGAGGCAATCCGCCAAATGCACAAAGTTTGGAAATATTCCTAGCACTGCTTCAAAAGGTACTAACAGTCTAGAAAATACGGTCTTAAATACATGTACAATACCACTCGTATCAGACATGTTTAAGGTACGACTTAACATTTCTGAGAAATGTATAGGGCAATTTGTAGTTAGAAGGGCATGTTACTCTGCAGAAGTCCCTGCGATTGCAGATCATAGGTTTGTTTGGCCGAGGTTAGTGGCACAGTTTTTTGCAAAAGAATGGCTTTCATTCTGCTTAAAGTATCAATTCGTATAGAAGAGATGTTCAGTGAAGGCCAAAGTTGCGACTCCCGGCTGTCTTGGTTTTAGGAAACAATACTTGCATACAGCACGTGACCTTGGCTGACACAGTTACTAGATATGGTATTCCTGGCAACATGCCACAGCAGCTGCGATCATTCAACATAAGGTAACTCCCATTCAAGAGTTGTCCAACATTGGATTAATCAACGCGGCTGGTGAACCTTTATTTTTATTTATTTTGTGTATTTTGTAAAACGCGCAGCTACCCCAACGGGGTGTCCCGGCACTAATTGAACAGACAGCAGGTGGTCCAAAGCAGAGACTTACAGGCAGAAAAGAAAGGTTTTAAGGGATTTGCGGAATTCAAGCTCCGACTGGCTCATGCGGAGGTAAGGCGGAAGCTTGTTGCTGGGTGGCACACACTTCGAAACTTGCTTTTTTTAATCTAGGAGTAACTAGTAGCATTTTGTTGTTTGAATGGAGAACTCTGGAATTACTGTATGGGCCGAGACTTGACCTAAGATGGGCTGGTCCTCTGCCTTCCGTAGACCAATAGGCCAGGGTCATAGCTTTGAACTCAATTCTTTTAGAGATGGGGAGCCAGTGCAGTTTGTGAAGGTATGGGGAGATGTGTTGCCTAAGTGAGATGCCCCCGAACAAACGGGCAGCAGCATTTTGCACTGTCTGGAGTCTGTGGCACAGACCTGCTGTCAAGCCCAGATAAAGTCCGTTGGCATAGTCCAGATGCGAGGTTATAAGTGCGTGGACTATGGTTTTACGGTTATCGCTGGGCAGATAATTTATGAGTTTTTTTATGATTTTGATTTTAAAGAAGCAGGCATCCGAGACTGTTTGTACCTGATACACAAAGGATAAACGGTTGTCCCATCGGACCCCCAGATTTCTAACCGAGTCCTTAGGGAGAGGAGCTTGGCTCAGATCTTCCGGCCACCATAAATTGGAGTCTAATGTGGATGATTGAATGAATGAATGAAATTATTTGTAGAGCGCACAATGGCCAAAGCGGCTTCCTAGCGCTGAGAGCTCTAGGGAACAGAACAGACAGGGCCAGGAGGTTTAGCGGGGGTAGGCCAGGGCAAACAGAAAAGTTTTGAGCGCTTTACGGAAGTGTGAAAAGATAGGGATAGAGCGCATAGAGAGAGGAAGGGAATTCCAAAACCGGGATGCAAGAACAGAGAATCTAGTTCCACCAGTGCGAGTTTTGCGGAAACGGGGAACAGTGAGGAGGGCAGAGGAAGATGAACTGAGAGTGCGGGCAGGGGTGTGGAGGGAAATCAGAGAATTGATGAAAGCCGGTGCAGAGTGATCAAGGGCCCGATAAACAAGGCAACCTAGTTTGAACAAGGATCTCTGCAGGATGGGTAACCAGTGGAGGGATTTGAGGACAGGAGTGATGTGATGGGTTTTGGGCAAGTGAAAGATGAGACGGGCAGCCTGATTTTGGATTGCTTGAAGGCGGCGGGTTTCGTAGGCAGGGATACCTGCCAACAAGCTATTACCATAATCAAGGCGGGAAGTGATAAGGGCAGAAATTGTGATTTTAAGGGAGTCAAGAGAAAAGAAGCGAGAAATTTTCCGGATCAGCCGAAGGGAGAGGAAGCAGGAGGACACTACGGCACTGACCTGGCCATGCATGGACAGGTCCTGGCTGACCTTAATGCCCAATGTTTTAACGGAGGGAACCGGGGTGGGAGGGGGGCCAAGAGTAGGGGGCCAAAAGGCAGAAGACCAGGGGCTGGATGAGCCGCCAGTCAGGACAAGCTCAGTCTTATCTGGATTGAGCTTGAGGTGATTGGCGCTCATCCACCCAGAAATAAAGACCATGGTGGAGCGAAAAAAAGATAGGTAGTGAGAAGAAGAAGAAAGATCAAAGACGAGCTGGAGGTCATCTGCGTAGTTATACACAGAGACCCCCAGCTCAAGAAGAGAAGAAATAAGTGGATGAATGTAAAGATTGAAAAGAAGAGGAGAGAGGGAGGAACCTTGGGGAACCCCACAGGGCGCCGGGAGGGGAAGAGCAGAGAAGCCGGGGAGGTGGACAGCTTGTGAACGTCCTGTTAAAAAGGACGTGATCCAGGAAAGGGCGGGGCCTCGTATGCCCGCTGCGCTGACACGGTCCAAAAGAATGTTATGGTCGACCGTGTCAAACGCAGCGGACAGGTCGAGGAGAACCAAAGCTTGGGGAGAGTTGGTGTCAGCCTTGGCTTTCAGCTCGTCGAGAACGGCGAGCACCACAGATTCGGTCGAATGACCCGAGCGGAAACCTGCTTGGTGAGAAGCAAGGAGTTGGTTCTGTTCGACATAAGTAGAGAGACAGGAGGTGACGTAGGATTCCAGAATTTTAGCAAGATAGGGAAGAAGAGAGATGGGCCTGAAGTTAGAAGGGAGAGAAGAATCAAGACCAGGTTGGTCAGATTGGTTGAAGAACAGGACCTCGGTTTTTCCAGCGTTGAGTCTGAGAAAATTTAAATCCATCCATTTCGCAATATTCCTAAAGCATAACTTCAGGGGGTCGAAAGTGGTGGATGTTGGCTCATCAAAGGAAAAAAGGAGCTGAATATCGTCAGCATATGATGTAATTTTAATGCCCGATTGTGAGATCATTTCGGCCAGAGGGGTAAATACACATTAAAAAGGAGCTGACTCAGCGATGAGCCTTGAGGGACACCCCATTTAAGTGGCCTAACTGAGGAACCGTACCCTGGATACCAATGGATCTCAACCGTCTCAGCAGGATTGAATGAGAGACGGTGTCAAATGCTGCAGATAAATCCAGCAGCACTAACACCGCCTTCGAACCCCGTCAAGAGTCCACCGCACAGAATCTGCCATTTCAATCAGGGCCGACTCTGTGCAGTAGCCCGAACAAAATCCATTCTTGAAAATGAATTGTGTCATTACATTTGATTATTCGACTAGGGTACATGTTTTTTATATTTACTGTATAATTTGGTTGTGTTTACAATTGTTTTTATATATTTTATTGTTATCTATGAGATGTCTTTACATTAACTGCTTTCAGAGAAATTATTTCTTCAGAAATTTTAACGAAAGAAGGTTGAATTTTGTTTTAAATAAAAGAATGTAAATGTTACATTTTTGTTTTTGGCCAGTTTGTAAAGAGTATATGACTGAGTGAGGTGTGATTAGGAAAGAATAGAGTGAATATTACTGTTCAAAAGTCAGTCCAGGGATATTCCTTTGACTTTGATTGTCTTTAGGACCCTGTTCCCTGGAACAAGTGTGGTCTTCTCTCTCACCGTGACTCAATTCCTCCGAATACCAGGGGGCTGCAGGTGAGGACCTGAAGGTTTTAATTGGTCTGAGAGGGGCCAGTGAGTCAATTGCCTTGCCCATCCAATCATTGAGGTTGGCAATACTTGAGTCCAGGTCAGAAGCTGGAGGCGGGCAGGAGTCTTTTAAATACTCTTGGAGGGATTCAGGGGAAATTTTGCTCCAGTTTCTACCGAATTCCTTAGGGGTTAAAAAGGGTCTATCATGATGGGTCATGTGAATAGAAAAGGGAATAAGATAGTGATCAGACCATATAACTGGTATGGGATCCTCAACCAGAATGTCAGGGAGATTAGAGCAAACTAAATCTAGCGTGTGACCACTCTGTATGTGGGGAGAGCTATTAGTTGGAAAAGATTACAGGCAGCCAATGTGGAGATGAAATTCGAACTGAGGGGACAAGTAGCATCTTCCACATGCAGGTTAAAGTTTCCTAGGACCGTGAAATTGGCATACCGCGTGCATGCTTGGATGATATAATCCGTCAGGGCTGGTAGATGGGAGAAGCTGGAGTGAGGGGGACGATACATCAAAAGGCCAGCACATGAAATAGAGGCCGTTAATTTGATGCAGAAGGGAAGACCTTCAATGCAATCAATTTGATCGTAATGGGGAGAAGTAACCGTCCATTTAGATTTATAAATAACTGCCACCCCAACCCCTTGTTTACCATTTTGTCGATTGGCACATATAATACTGTGGCCTTCAGGAATGGACAAAGTCAGGGCGGGGTTTGTCTCCTCACTTAACCAGGTTTCTGTCAAGAAAAGGACAACCCAATCATTATCCTTAAGGGACTGCAGAATATCTAGAGAAAGTTTTACCAGTGATCTGCAGTTTATAAGTGCAGCTGTAAGAGATATTGTCACCCTGGAGCCCAGGGGTAAGGATGAGCTGAGCAAAGATGGATGTCTATCCCGTGTGGTGTATCTGTTCAAGTTTTTTTTTTTAAATTTATTTTTATTGCAAAGTTATATAGAATTTTCCATCACAGTACAAATATGCGCCTACAACCCTGAGGCCGGCTTGCAGTATGAGGTAATGATGATCTGAACGAAGACCTTGTAACCTTGTCTAGTTGTAGAGATAGTATCAATTATCAGCATATGCAGTCATGCGGAACAAATGAAATTTACAATGAAAATACAATTTGCATTTTGTGTTTTTGTTTTCATTTTAAACTTAACAAAAAAAACTGCACACATGAGTCAGTACGACAATAAGTTACACATGGTGTGTTATCTAGCATCGAAGCTGCCCTGTGAGAGACCAGTTGTGCAATTCTCCCAAAGTCACATCCTGCCCGCACACCCCCCCTTTGTCAAACCCCACTGCAATGTGACCAGCCCCGTCCCCTGCACGTAAATTGCCCACCGTTGGCTTCGACCCCTATTCAGTGTCCTCCTCTTCCTCAGAACCTTCAAGATCCTCTTCCGACAATGGCTCACAAATATCCCCCCTGTAGGTGTTCCACGGTTGCCAAACCCCATTCCATTTGCGTGGGTTATCTCTCAGTTTGTAAACTGCCCTTTCTGTCAACATAAGCATATCCATGTTCATGCTCCACTGCGCCAGTGTGGGGAGATCCGCCGTTCCCCATTTCTGTGCGATGTCTCGTTTGGCTATGATAAGTCCGATCGTAGTCCACACCCTCTGATAGAAAGTAAGATCAGTATGCCCCCACACATTCAATAAGCATACCCGTGGGTCCAGTGTGAGTGAAGTGTGAAGTGTTTGAGCGATAGTGCGTAGTACCCGCTGCCAGTAACTGACAATACGTGGGCAGCCCCAGAGCGTGTGTATGAACGTGCCCTTCTCCCCGCAACCCCTGAGACAATATGGATGCTCTGCTCTCTGCAGTTTGTGTAGTGTAGTTCGGGTGTAATAGATCCTGTGCAAAATTTTTAGTTGTACCAAGCGGAATTTAGACTATATACCCGCCTCACGTGGAGACGCCATGGCTGCGTTCCAGTCGGATTCGTCTAGGTCTCCGACGTCGGTCACCCATTTGTCTTTTAGTCTCTCCAGCGGGTCAGGTAAGTTGTTGATTAGCTTACGATATGTTAATGAGGTTGCGCCTTCCTGCATGAAATCTGTGAGCAGATGGTCCTCCAGCGGGGAGGACTCTGGTGGAGACGTGTCTGGTGGGATCGCCGCTTGGAGGGCGTGTCTGATCTGTATGTATCTATACAGCTCGCTATCTCCCAGTTCGTACTGTTCCTGAAGGGTCGCGAATGGAATCACTCCCTACCTAGTCCACATGTCTCCCACAGTCGATATCCCAATGTTATCCCACTGGGTGAAGCCCTTAGTGCGCTGTAGATGTCCCAGTGCCTTGGTGTCCCACAGAGGTGTGAGCTTTGTGATGGTCCCATCCCAGTGTAGCTTTGCTTGTGCCTTGTACCATAGTTGAACGGTGTGTTTAGTGGGCCCTATGAGTTTCGCCGCCGTGCCCCGGTGGTATAGAGGTGCCAGTAAGCTATTTGTACCTAGTTGTGTCCTGTCTGCTTTGAATGCTGGGTCGTCCTGCGGGGCGTGCACCCACTGATTGAGGATCTTGAGTTGGGCCTCCCAATAATATAATTGCATATTAGGCAGTGCAATTCCTCCATCATACCAGCTCCTATTTAGCTTCGTGTGTGAAATTCGGGCTGGCCGGTTTCCCCGGAGCAGACTTGAAATCTGTGCTGTTACTCTCTGGAGGAAGTTGGCGGGTATCAAGTGTGGGGCGTTTTCAAGGACGTATAGAAAGCGCGGCAGGGCCATCATTTTAAATAATGCCGCTCTGCCCAGCAATGTCAGCGGGAGTTCTTTCCAGTGTTGCACATCGTTACGGAGCTGGAGCAAGGGGGGTTGCAGGTTGAGCAGTGAGAACTCTGTTTCATCTCGAGTGATGTGGATTCCCAGATACTTAAAGGAAGAGGGATCTATCTCCAGCGGACAGGAGTCTGGCAGGGGCGGGAGTGGCCCTTTAAGCTCAAAGAGTATCGACTTCGCCCAATTGATGGTATAGCCTGACACTCGCCCATGTGAGTTGCAGATTGCTAGGAGGTTGGGAAGGCTGTTCTCTAGGTCTGTGAGGTATATCAACATGTCGTCCGCGTAAAGGGACACTCTGTCTTCCCACTGTGGATCCCATCGTATCCCCTTCAGAAGTTGTGTAGTACGGATAGTGACCGCCAGCGGTTCTAAAACCAGAGCAAATAGGAGTGGGCACCCATGTCGCGTACCACGTCCTAAACGTATGGCTCGAGACATGTGTCCATTCGCTACTATCCTGGCCATGGGATCCTTATAAAGCATCCTTATCCAGGAAATAAAGACTCGACCAAAGCTCATGCGGGTGAGCATCGTGAAGAGATAGTTCCACTCCACCAAGTCAAACGCCATTTTGGCGTCTAGTGATAATATCGCTGCTGGTTCCCTCAACATTGAGAGTCGAGCCACAACTCCGTGCACTCTGCGAAGGTTTAGGGCCGTGCTTCTATGCGGCATAAAGCCGGACTGGTCCGGGTGAATCAACTGACTTAAGCATGGCATAAGTCTGTTCGCCAGCACTTTCGCTATTATTTTGGCCTCCGGGTTCAGGAGGGAAATAGGCCTATATGATTTACAGTCGCTGGGCGGTTTACCCGGTTTCGGGATGGCAAATATAGTTGCCATCCGTGGATCTGGGGGCAATGTTCCCTTCATCCTACTCTCTTCATACATTTGAAGAAAGGGCTTACTCAGGGATTCAGACATGGTTTTAAACCACTCAATGGGCACCCCGTTGGGGCCCAGAGCCTTACCCGAGTGGAGGGAGTTAATGGCCAACTCGCCCAGTTGTTAAGGGGGCGTCGATGTCCTTCGCCGCCTCTTCCGTCAGTGTTGGCAAAGGTACACAGTCGAGAGCGTCCCGGGCTTCATCTTCTGCCACCACTATCGTTGGAGTGTATACTTCATAGAAGTGATCAGCCAGGACTTCTACTATGTCCTCCGGTTGGGTGTGTACAGTGCCACAAGAGTCCGTAATTTGTAGTATGTTCCTACCCCCCCCCCCCCTTGTTTCTTGTCCAGCCACGCTATGAGTTTACTAGCTTTGTCCCCTATGTCATAAACCTAGTGTTTAGTCGTGTTTAGTCGCGGCGATGTCCGCCATGGTCACACGCCTCAAATGATCGTTGAGGCGGCGCTGGTGTATCTGTAGGTCATGAAGTGTGTCGTCCGATGGGTCCGCCATATGGGCAGTGTTGGCCCTCTCGAGGCCCAACTCCAGTTCCAATGCTTCTTTCCTGTGTGCTCTTTTGTGATTCGTTATCGCCGCAATAGCCTGACCCCTGAACACTGTTTTGTAGGCTTCCCACAGTATTGAGGGGGAGCCCACCGAGGACTGGTTCTCCTCAAAATAGAGCCAGGTCACTTTCTTCAGGTCTTTACTAATCTGCGGGACTTTGAGATACCCTGGAAAGATCGGATACATCCCCCTACGTTTGGTGCCTGTGCTAGCTACGGTCAGAGTGACCGGTGAGTGATCCGAGATGCCCCTCGGCTGTATCCTTGCCTTGCCGATGTTGAGGAGACCGTTACCCAATGTGAAAAAGTAGTCTATCCTTGAAAGACTATTGTGGGTCGCTGAGTAATAGGTGTATTGTTGCTGATCTGGGTGTAGTGTACGCCACACATCCACTAAACCCTGCGCTTCTAGAAAGTTCTGGAGCTTGCTAGGGCCATCTGTTTGCGTTCGTGTGGGGAACCGATCAAGGGTGTTCGTGAGTGTCATGTTAAAGTCTCCACCTACAAGCAAATCCCCTTCAGGGAGTTCCAGCAGGAACTTGCCGAGATCCGGCAGTGCTGCTGTTTGTAGCGCCGGCGGGATATAAACGGAGACCACACTTAGCAGTCTACCCTCCCACTGGCCATGTACTGCTGCAAAGCGGCCTCGATCATCTATTTTTGTGGATTTCACTATGTACTGGGAAGACTTCCGTAGAAATATGCCTGTGCCACGTGACCCTGAGGTAAATTCAGCGTGTGATATCATACGGTATCCCCTCCTGTCCAGAGCCCGTGTGGCCGCCCCCATCAAGTGTGTTTCCTGTAAAAGAACTAGGGTGGGTCCCTGTCTCTTAATCCTTGCAGTACCAGGCCCCTCTTGATCTTGTCGCCCAGGCCCCTAACGTTCCACGACATGATTTGCAGCGGGGCTGGTGTAGTGTGGCTATCTACCCTGGCCATAAGAATTGGTGGTGGTCGGGCCCGGAGGAGCCCGCCGGATGCAGTCCCTCTCTAGTGTTACGGAGGGATCACTATAGGCCGCGAGGCCTTCTCGTCATGAGTGAGGTGTTGTGCGGAGACGAGCGTAAGGCAGGTGCGACTTTACCGTACCTCCCGCCATCTGGCTGTCCCATTGACGTACGATGCTTTCCAAATGCTGAGTCATACCAATGAACATGTGTGTGTGCAAAACCAGAACTTGCAGGACCAAGTGGTCCCAAACTTTAACCATTCTTGTACCCCTACCCACCCCCCGCCCTGCCCCCCTGCTATACGGACTCAAAACTGCCCGCCCCCCCCAACTGAGCAGAGTGCATACCCCAACCCCAAAACAGTGTACTTGAGCGTTGGGGTGAGGGACTCTCCGCTGCCAGCGGTCTCTCATTCACACCCTCGGAGGTCCATCACCCAGTGTCCAATGGAGGGTAGCGTGTGCGCAGCACAATAAGTCAAATAAAGTATGGAATCCTGGAGATTACTGTTCCTCGTTTTCCTCCTGTCCGCCATCTTCTCCCAAGGGCGAGCTGCTCTCAGGGCCCCCTCCCGATGCCTGGGAGTCCGGATGTCTTCCTGCATTTCGGCCCTTTGGGGGTCGGTTGGTTCGTCGAGGGTGGTGTCCCGGTCTCCATCCCACCAGCCAGTCCTGCACCGCTTCTGGGGTGTCAAAGAACCAAGTTTTATTTTCTGCTACTACCCTAAGCCTCGCAGGGAAGAGCATGGAGTATGGGAGTTCTCTTGTCCTTAGTTCTTTTTTAACCTCAAAAAAGGTTCTTCGCTTGCGTGCGACGTCCGCCGTATAGTCGGGGAAGAAGGCTATGGTGGAGTTCTGAAGTTTGATAGGAGGGGATGTCCTGGCCGCCTGCAAGATGGCATCTCGGTCTCGGAAATTGAACAGGCGGGCAACTATAGGCCGCGGAGCCGCCCCCGGCTTCGGTTGACCGCCCGGCACGCGGTGGGCCCTTTCCACGGAGAAAAAGGTGGACAAGCCCTTCGGCTTAAGTTCGTCCGTAATTAAGCTCTCCACAAACAAGTACATGGCTCTTGTGGCTTCCGACTCCGGCACTCCAATAATACGGATGTTGTTCTGCCTAGAACGCCCTTCTTGCTCATCAAGCTTCTCACGCAGCAGTTTATTGTCCTGTGCCATCTTCCCCATTGCCGGTTGAAGTTCGGAGACATCCTCCACGAGGGATTTTGTGACCACCTCCATGTCTTTGACCTTCTCCGACATTTTGTGGAGGTCGGCTCTAAGCAAAGTGACATCCTTGGAGATCGAGCCCACCGTTGTTTGTAGCTGAGCCAATGCTTGCATCACATCCTCTAACGTTGCCTTCTTTCCTCCCGGGGCATCTGCAGTCTTGCCCCCCGTGTCCTTCCCCGCCACTGGGGAGGTAGCTGGCTTGTCGGACGTGTATCGTTCAATGCGGGTCTGCGTGGCGCCGCCCTTCGGTCCTTTCCCTGCCATGCCTATGAGTTTCGTGGCTTTCGGGCCTCTCCGCTCCAGTTTGTCCGGAGTGGCTCACCCACCTCGGCCACGGAGTGTTAGTGTTCTCGTCCACACGTGAGCTCGGCCAGGGAGCCTCTCAAATGTCCGCCGGTACCAACGAGCTGTCCCTCCCCGGGCCTCCGGGGAATCATATTGGGCTTCCGAACCGGGTGTATTCTGTTGCGTGTGTTCTGGCCCATCAGCCGGGCACCTGTAGGGTGTTCTGCAGGGCGAAATATGCTAACGGTCCATAAGTGCGCAGTGACTTCCTCCGTCTAGAAAATGGCGGCTGCCCATCACCTTCCTGGGCTCCCCCTCACTTGTGGCCGCCGGTCTGTCCGCGAACAGGGCCGGGGGTGTCGGTCACAGTACAATAGTGCAGTCACACTTCCTTGGATCGTAGGCGGTGCCCAGTCTGGCTGCGTAGTTTTCAGGTTTCGGCCGTCCTGTATGGCGTGCGGGCACTTCCGGCCCAGGTCCCCCGGAACAACTGTACTTCCTGCCGGGCCATTCGATCAGGGAAGGTCCCGGTTCAAGTGGTTGAAGTAGGCCAAGCCGCAGCCTCGACGGAGCTCGGTCCCCAGGTGTCGGATTTGAACGCCGCTTCTCGCTACTTGCTCCGCCCGGTCCTGGGCTCTGGTACCCTCCTGCAGGGCTTGAAAATTGTGGCGGATTATGAGTCGGATAGTCGAAGAGGCGGCTTCAGCTGCGGAGCCTGTCCCTTATGCTGCCGCCATGATCGGCTGCTAGCCACGCCCCCCGTAAAACCACAACACTTACATGAGAGATCCAAGCTCCGGGTTTCAGATGTGTGGAGCAGGGCGTGGGGGTGCCAAGTAGGTCTAAGTGCAAGTATCTCCATCTGGCTATATGAAGTCCTATGGGTGATGTTAAATCAAGCAGCGTTTCCGGCCCTGGCCGCGTGCTGGACGGGACGGGTGCAGGCGGGCTTCCCTTAGGCGCGCCCGCTGCGTGCGTCCGCTGCGCGTCCAGTTAGGTATAGCCATTTTATCCTGGTGAGGGCGGGAGAGGCCAACAACTAGATCTCCACCCCGAGACTTCCCCCAAAATGGCGGCTCTGTAGAGCACAGGTTGCTTGGCTTCCCGTGTCAGCGCCCAAATCGGCTGATGAGGGGAAGTGTGCAAAGCGTGCAGGAAGGTAGGAGCAAGTGCAAATAAGCTGGTGAAAAGAAGTTTAAAAATACAATTAAAAACGAAACGCTTGACTATGTTCCCGGCTTCCGCCTCAGAAACTGCTATCAGTGCAATCTGCCCGTGTGAGCCCCAGCGCGTCTTTTATCCTAGTGAGGGCGGGAGAGGCCAACAACTAGACCTCCACCCGAGACTTCCCCCAAAATGGCAGCTCTGTAGAGCACAGGTTGCTTGACTTCTTGCGTCAGCGCCCAAATCGGCTGATGAGGTGAAGTGTGCAAAGCGTGAAGGAAGGTAGGAGCAACAGCAAATAAGCTGGTGCAAAGAAGTTTAAAATACAATTACAAAACGAAACGCTTGACCTTGCAGGTGGCAGGATACGTTTTTTGAGGAACTATCGCAGGTAAGTTTATACCCTGACATAGGAGAGAACCGCATAGTGCGTTTTCACAGCTTTCCCCTCTAAGAAACACTTCACGACCCCCCCTCCAACATCTGTATGTATACGGCTATTCCCAGTATGTCGTGATGTATTCTTTACCCAACCTTTTATATGTGCCTGCTGGTATATGTTGTAGGCAATATTGAAAATGAAAAATTGTAACAGGCAGAGTGATGTTCTATGTATAATCCATTCCGTAGCTGGCTTTTCAGCGACAGTAAATGGCAATCTTTCCAGTTTTTCAATGCTCAGCACCGTATTGTCTGCTCCCCTTTGTGCCAATTTTATCTGTTTATCAGTGATATTGAATTCTGAAAACAGTGACATAGTATTGATTAAACGTCAAGGCACATAGCCTGAACGTAATTGCGACTGACCATATTGCAACATGACCAAGTCCTGTTCCATGATGTCTGTGGCAGAAGACACTATGCTGTCTTAAGAATATATCCTGGACCACAGAGTCGTTAACCCATTGTCAACCACAGAGAGAGATTTCTCTAAATGAATATGATCAATTTCTCATATTCGTTCTCCAGTCTCTGCTTGCGTAATTATCCATGCTTCATTATAAGCAGCATAGATACCGGTATATAGAAAACGTTTATGACGCGGTGTTCTTGGTCCTAGCAACAATTCCCTAAGATCAGGGCCATCTTTAAGTAAAGATAAGTGTTGCTTTACATCCTTAAGTGTAGATCTATGTAGCCAATCAGGGCAAAGTTTCCCTACACTATATGTTGTTACTATATCTGGATGCTGTCTTTGAACATATCTTGGTTCTGGCCTAATGAATGTGAACCCCTTTGTTTTTTTCAGGAATCTAGCTTGACAGTTGTTTGTGTCTGTGGGCCAGATCAACCATTTATTCCAATCTGGGTCTGTTCTGTTGTGATGCAAAATAATATGTACGTCGACTCCCCCCTCTGAAGTGTTATCACTAACAGGTGTAGGTGTAGGTATAGACGGATTGTTCAAGTCTTTTATCTTGGCTAACCCAAGACATGACGTCTGTTGGACAGTGTCATTCAAAAACATAATTTTCTCAGGGATGATGCAGGTAAAGCTTCTATCACCTGCACTTGCCAATCTTTTGTGCCCCAGACAGTTTTTGTCTCAATGTTGTCTTTCCATGATTCGAAACCTAGTGTAGACAGTTAAGCATAAAAGGCTGTAGAATAAATTTGCTTGGTATTTGTTAACATACTTTTCAGTCCAGTTTTTGTTTACATTTTTAAAGTAAAATGATTCTGGATTGGATACATTGAACCCTGAAAAGTACGGAATTTTCAAAGAAATGTGTTTGAGCTACCCTTTGGTTGCGTAGGACAATGTTCCCATTGGTTACACATTAATACATTTGTAGGATTTGCAGATTTGTGCAAGAAATGATGACCATAGTGATTATAACAATACATTTGTTCATAATCTGATGAATCTTCTAAGTATTCATGATGTAAATACGGCACACATTTCTAAGTCTGACATCATATTATTAACAGTCTCGAAGTCCCAATCATCAGAAAAGGTACTAGATGAAACAAAGTCATTCAAGGAAATCTTGAACTGGTGTGGAATCTTCAACAGCTCTGACCGGCCAAAAATGTCATATTTAGTTCTGTCCCAAGCTATAAACCCTGGTATAGGAACGGCTGTGATATTCACTGATGACAAGTCTCTTTGTTCACGATGGGATGATTTGTGTGGCTTGAGAAGTAAGTTGGTGTTCTTACTTGCTGTGTCCATTTTTACATATCTTCCATTTATCAGCATTCCCATAGTTAGCACCAGAGTCAACCAAAGTAGAAGAAAAAGCACACCCAACACAATCCAAAGTTCAATCCATGGTGAAACCAGATAAGTATTTTCTAGGTGATGAAAAAGGTCTGTTGCTTGTTCTTTCGAAGTTCTTTTTACTGGCGCAGTTTCAGGTTTGCTTGGATCCTCAGAAAACGTATAAAAGTTAATGAAATAGCCAGAGGCAGTTCTGTCAATTGTTGGGATTGCATCAGGATTCGTTGAAATCGCTGAAACCTCAGGATTACTAGTAACATTTGAGTAGTCAGATGCTACTTCATAGTAGACAGGCGTTTCTTGACAAACTGTTATTTGGGTTTCAGGAGGAACAAGTTTCATAGTTGCTTAGTCCTTCATTTTGCACTGCAGATTCTTCAAAGGTGATGAGTCTCTCAGTTTGAACCTCTTGGATAGTAGCCAGAGCTGGGCGTCTGCTACATTGGCGGAGTCCACTTGGCCTACTGCTTATGATCGGCCACATGATGTGGTTTGACCAGGTCGATAGACATGAACCGGTTCTCCTTTTTTCCAGTAAGGGCGGCAGTAATACTGTTCTTGATCTGTGGATTGCTAGGACAGGTACTGGTTGTCAGTAAATAGGCACATATTTCTTCTTGTCCGCGATCTTTTCTCTGACCACATCACCAAGCTTTGGGATCCAGACAGGCCTTGCTGGGACGGTCGGTTTCTCTTCAGTGGTGGTTGGCTTCAGGAGCGCGTTACTTTGTTTCGTTCTTATTTCATTTAAGTCCTGAAAGACAGCCAACCGATCTTTGATATCAAAGAGTTTTTGGTCTACCATTGAAGTCTGACAATCGAAGTCCGCTACTAACATTCTGGTCCCAAAAAGGACTTCATATGGAGTGATACCCCCTAGAGAACTTCTTGGCAGATTGTTAAGACTACGTTGGACACTTATTAGATATTTGACCCACCCGTCACCCGAACTAATACCCTACCCTAGCTGTTATAGATTGCTTTATGTCCCGTTTTTTCCTCTCCACTACCGAATTTCCCTCAGTATGGAATGAACTAGAGTACTGCAATGCAACGCCCAGATTGGCCATGACCTCCTTGTCAGCTCGAGAGCTAAACGCAGGACCCTGGTCCGAATGTAGCATGCCAACTGTGTATGTGCCGATAAAGACTCGCAAATCTTTTATAACACTTCGAGCATCAGCCGAGCGCTGAGGCCACAGCCAAATGAATCTTGAATACAAATCCATTGCGATCATGATATATTTATAGTTGCCATCCCTCTGTAAGGGATCGCAGTGGTCCAGGTAAACGCAAGCTAATGGTTTATCTGAAATCAACAGGGGAGCAGGACGTTTCACAGTAGAGACTTTCATCTTTTGGCATATTTCACATTCCAAAACAAAGTTTCTGGTTTGTTTCCTCATGCGCGGCCACCAGTATCTCTGCTTTAATAATGACACTGTGGTGGAAACACCTGCATGTACAAAGGCGAGCCCTTCATGTGCTGCTGAAGATTAGTCCTAATCTATGTTTCATGTTTGAAATGACTCTATCCCCCAATCCAGGGATTCGAGCAAATGGAACATTGTTCGCATCAGTTATGTATGAGTATTTGAGTGGAAACCCTTTTGGTAATGTTTTACCACTGTCTTTGCTTGAAGCATTGACAGCCAACATTATTTCAACGTTTATTTTTGCTTCTGAACGAGTGATTGCAGCTACGGAAGCCGTTTGCACAGATGCCTTTGAGGCTTCATCAGCCAATGAATTCCCTGCAACATGAACGCCATCACGTTGGTGACTCAGTGTATGTATCACGTGAGCCTTTTGGAGTTCTTGTCGTAACTAAACTACTTCCCCCGGTATACCTCTGTAATCATAGGCCGACAGTTTGGCGACACTCTTCGGCAGAGGGGCAAGCTCTATGATATGGCTATGAGATATTGCTTGGGCAAATAACTTATCCAGCTCTGCAGGAAGGTGTCATTGTGGGGCCAAACCTCCTCATAGGCACATGAGGGTGTATAGGCGTGTTCTCTCTGGGATTGCATCTTTTTTAAGGGTGAGAGCACAATACATCCTAAGGTATATAAGTGGGCAGCCCCCTTGCTGGTGCTCCAAAATGGTGTTCCAGGCAGTAACCAATTTCAGGGGTGTGCGCTGCTTGCCTGCACCACACAAAAGTTTTAATTGGGCTTAGCCCTGTTTGTCTTATTGCCTCTGTGGTGTCAGGTGAGGGTTGGAGAGAGGAGGCACACAGCGGGAGTACGCTTCACCTCTCTGCAGCGGTACGTGCTGCCGGAGCGCTGACTTATCTTCCATATCAATGCCATGTTTGTCGGCCGAAAGACCCAGCTCAAACGGGGTTTATCCCTGGGCAGACTATAGCTACCAATATATTCGACACGTCCTGGCTATTATGGAGGCTGGTCACTATGACCAGGAGAACGCAACGGTATTTGCGGTTGATATTGAAAAGTCTTTCGATACCCTTGAATGGCACTATCTCTACGAGGCGATGCTGCTTATGGGACTGTGAGAGCAACTTGTGGTCTGGACGCAATTGCAGTATACCAGACCAAAAGCCAGAGTACGTACCAGCCGAACTATATCGGCGAGATACTTAGTAGAGAAAGCGATGAGTCAGGTGTGCCCCCTGTCTCCACTGCTCTTTGCTATTGCGATGGAACTTATGGCACCATGTGCGACAACTGTCAGGGCACTTAGGGGTCTCACAATGAGAGAAACTGCTTTTCATGACACAGAAGAGAATTTGATGGGGGCAAGAGACCTGTTGGAGGAATTTGGCCGGGGGTCAACTGGCAGAAATCCAAGCTCTTCCCCCTGGCACGGAGAGAACAACTTACAATTGAGTAGCGGAAACCCCGGTGCTTAACATACCTGTGGGTCAAGATCTACCACAACAGAGTTAATCTACTTGAGGATAATGTCGGATGCGTGATTGGAACCCCGAGGTCCTTCATGAACTTTTGGGGGGCACTTCCGCTTTCAGTGATGGGAAGGATAGCCCTTTTGAAGACAGTGGCTCTCCCCCGGTTCCTCGACATTTTTACCTCCCTTTCCCGGTGGATACCAGGGGCGCAGTTCAGAGAACTGAAAACCCTGAGCAGAGTTTATTTGGGGATTAGGGCATCGGAGAGTGGCATTGGCCACCATGCAGCGCCAGACAGTGAAACGAGGCCTCGCAGTCTCTGATTTCTAGCAATATTACATATCGGCCCAACTACAGTGGCTGGTTCAGGGCATTGCACATAGATTATCAGAGATGACCCCTGGCTCCTTTGTACCACCACTCTGGGAGCTCCTTTGGGTTTTCCTTCGAGTGCGGTGGTCAAACCTAGATGACTCCACTGAGTTCCGTACACTAGCAAAGTGCTGGAGAAGGGGTTTGCAACAAATATACACTAAGATCGCATAGTCTGCAGCGCCACCTATGGATTTCCTGCATGTACTTCCACACGGGGGATTGAGAGGGACTGGCTGTATGGGTGGTAGCAGGGGCGATGAAGCTGGGGGACCTGTAGAGGAATTCAGAGCTGATTCAGTTTGAGGACTTTAGAGAAGAGTTCAACCACCCCCAGGGGCATTTTTTTCTTCACAGGGCACTCACATCGGCTACGATGAAACACTGGGGTGGGTCAACTAAACCCACATCCTTCCAGAGATACCAATATACAGCACTCTCAGCTGGTAACATAAGAACAGTTTCATGCCTTTAAAGAGCCCTTTGGATGGGCTTACAGCTGCCCCTACATACGCTGCGAGCCAGATGGGAGGAGGGCCTAGGTACCCCTATTAGGACAAAAGACTGGGACAAGATTAAGGAACGGACGCCAAAGATCTCTAGAAATGCACATTTAAACGTAAAATTTTTATATGTTACATAGATCATACTGGACACCAGAACGCATTGGCAGGTACTTCCTAGTACCGGATGCAGCCTGTCCCCGATGAAGGGAATAAAGGGCCCACATTCTTCATATGTTCTGGGCCTGTCCATCAATTCATACTTTCTGCAAGGGAGTCCTACAGATGACTGAGGAGTGCATTGGAAAGGATCTCCCACGCATCCGGACATTGCTTACTGGATCAGATTCTTCGCCCTACCATAACAAAGTTAAGGAGATTTCAGGACTTTGCAAGATAGCTTGCAATTGGAAGGCAGCAAGGGCCCATGACTATTGGTGTGGAGGAGGGAGCTGGTAAAGTGGATGGGCTGAAAGGGGGGAGTCCTCCTGTGGGAAGCGCAGAGGGGCATAGGCAACATTCAGGGTGCCCAAGCTTGGGGCTGACAGCTTGACTGATCCAGGGCCAGACATTCCGGCAAGCTCCCCCACAGGATCGTCTTGACGACTTGTGTGACTGACTACAGGAGTCCCTCCCCGGGTCCGGTCCTACAAAAAGTGCGACTAGGACCTGCCTTGAACACGGAGTTTGGCGCCCTCCAACAGGGAAGATTACCGGCTTTGCAAATTTATTATTCACACAATTGATTATGAAGAAAGTGGTGTACTGACTCACGGTTAGTTCATTTTAATGATGACTGAATGTAACAATCAGAATGTAAGCATTCATGCGGCCCCAAAGATACCCATGAGTTGTAATGTATACTCTGCTTATTCCTGAAAATTCAAAAAAATATGTTTAAAAAAAGACAAAAAAAAAGAGAACTGTTTGTTGACCAAAGAAAAGGAGCACCCAGAAGGTCAAATCTCAGAGAAGGAGGTCCCAGAATCCAATAAACATCTGACATCTGGTAAGTCGCTGGGCCCATGTGGGTTCCCAGCAGAGGTCTGTAACTGCCTGGCCACTCCCCTAACACTGGCATTTACTTTTTTTTTGAGGTTTTATAATTATTGCGGAAAAACATGAAATATATAAAATACAGTCCGCAATTTCCACACATAAAGCATTTGTACCGTAACAACATTACGTGGATATTAGGGACACCCACAGCAATAATATGATTTCTTGCAATAAGATCTAGAAACAGTGAGCAAACTGATTCTGACCCCTAATGTATTCCTGGTGTCAAATCAAGAGGTGTCGTATAACAGCTCCATTATTCATCACCTTTCCGAAGGTCCCAGATTTTGCCGTGCTTGTAAGAGCATCCCCTGGCCTCACAGATTGGCTGTTGTAGCATTCAAGAACAGTCCATTGGATGTGTCCGTTGTGTTACAGTGGGTGCAGTCGCATCGCTCCACTGTTGTGCTATGTCCCTCCTCCCCAAAAAGAGGCCTAATCTTATCAAAATCTGTACTGCTCTTGTGAAACCCTCGTCCTTCAAGAAGTTTGGCAGGGCTATTTTAGGACAGCACCTCTGTGGTCTCCTAAGGACTCTCAGCACTGCTCCAAATATTCTCTCCTAGAAAGGCTTTAAGACTGGAACTAGGAAAACCATGTGATTAAAATAAATCTCTGGTGTGTGGCTACAATGCAAGTATTCCGGTCTTGATCCTTTGACGATTTTCGATAATCAGTAGGTGTCAACTATAACCTATATAAGTATATGAATTGCAGCCTCAAGAGAGGCCATCAGAGCAAACGTCCATTCCTCATGCTGCAACTGCCCAACATTTGCTTCCCAGGTGTCTCTAAGGCATGCACAAGTGTCAGGGGCATTTATCACCAGGGATCTGTATATTTATGCACAAGTTTCCCAACTATCAAATCCCTCTAATTGAGCAGCTGCCTCCAACAACATAGTGTAAACTGTACCTCACGGCTTGCCACTGCGTCATTCACTCCTACTCAAGGATCATGACACAATAATCTAATCATAGCTTGTAGATAAACTCACAATGCAGTCTTTTCAGTTTATTAGATTAAGTCGCTCTACTGACAAAGACAAATGTGGCCACTAAATGAATAAATAGACATTAAGAGACATTTCCTCTCTTGAACATGTTTATTCACCTAGAAGGAAAAGTGTGAGACATTAATCCACTGTGGGTTTGTCAGACAGAATCCCAGGGTCAAAAGCAGGACAGGGCATTACCAATCTGTTCGTGCAAGACGCAAACATAAATTTCACTTGAACAGAAACTAATTGTCAAACAGGTTGATCAATCTAAAATTGGGAAAATCTTCTGGGGCCTCTTTCTGTGGACCTTTCTCTTGACCAACAATAGGACCAGAGCTAGTAGTCGGATCCATTTGTTCCACCAAGTGGGTTTTCTCATGTAGAGTCAAACTCTTTTTCACGATTGACACTGCCTTGGAATTTGAGCTCTGATACATTTTTCTAGAGTGGAAGTTCTCTTTTGAAATAGGTGGATTATTTTATCTTCAGTGTTTCTGGCATTTCCAGCACTTTTAAGGATTTATTTTATATTAGCGTTTCTAGGTTTGATTTTCTTTGGCATACATGCCAAGACAGGATGCAGTTCTTTCGAGTCACGTTTACACCTCAATGGGCAGCTCGTCCATGTTCTCATATAAACTGTGTCTGTTTTGTTTGATATTTTATATTCAGTTGCAGCTGTGGGCATCTTTACATCTTCGGGGTCTTATAGGCCCTGGAGGGAAGCCCACTGGACCAGCAGAGGCTATGGCCTTTACCCCTACATTAGGACAGTTCACCACATTTTGTGAGCTCTACCACGGCTAGCAGCGACCTCTGTACCTTCAGTGGCGCTGCCATTCTAGCGGCTCTGCTGAAGGCTCTGGACCTGCACCAAGTAGGCATCCCATTTTTGGTACCCGCTCTGCAAACTTTTTTGTTGGCAAGTAACAAATTCTCAGGGCAGTACTTGGTTTCTTTAAAACAAACACACAAATAATGAATTTCTTATAAAAGGAAACATGCAAAAATACCTTCCCAAAAAATTCAAACTGAATTACAAGAGTAGAACAAAAAAAGCACTTATTTAGTGAAGATGAGGCAAGCTAATGCCCAGAGTTGCCGAGTGTGATCGCTGATCAGAGTGGGCACCGAGGCGAGAGAAGTATCGAGTCCGCTGACCCTGGTCCAGAAACCTGCCGCGCCGGGAATCGAACCCTGGTCCCGGGCCATCCTCTGCTCTCGGGTCTGCCGCCTCTAACCAGTGAGCCACACTACTTCACCCAGTGAGCCACACTACTTCAAATATCGGACAAACAAGCCTTCAAAGGGTCAACAGATTTCTCCCCACACCAAGAGACAAATTTAGACCATCTATATGAATAAATGATTTAGTGGAGGCACGCCTATCCGAAAGAATGACATCCACCACATCGTGTGGGAGAGAAAAGGAGTTCAGGTTGCCCCATTCAATCTCCAGGCATGAAGGTGTAATGTCTGGAGGTGGGGGTGTAGAACCTGCCCCTCCATCTGTGAGAGGAGATCTGCCCTGAACGGGAGACGGAGCGGCGGGCGAGAGGAGAGGTGGAGAAGATCCGTGTACCACACCCTTCTTGGCCAATCCTGGGCAACCAGAATAACTTGGGCCCGGTCTTGGTTAATCTTCCTCAGAACCCGAGGAATCAAAGGTATGGGAGGAAAAGCGTAAAAGAGTTGATTTCCCCAACTCAATTGAAACGCGTCCCCCAAGGCTCCTTGCATCGGATACTGGAGACTGCAGAATGACGGGCAGTGAGCATTCTTGCGAGTCGCAAACAGGTCCACACGAGGAGTCCCCCACGTCTGACGTGACGAACCACCTCCGGGTGAAGCCTCCACTCGTGGTCGGCCGAGAACTGCCGACTGAGACTGTCTGCAAGTACGTTCAGAACTCTGGCCAGATGATTCGCCAACAGACAAACCTGATGGTCCTGAACTCAGGACCAGAGGCGCAGAGACACTGCGACCCCACTCCTCCCTGCTTGTTGTCATACCACATCACGGTGGTGTTGTCCGTCAGGACCTGAACAGACCGACTGCGAAGGGAAGGGAGGAAGGCCTTAAGTGCCAACTGAATCACCCGTAACTCTAGAAGGTTGATGTGAAGCAACCTTTCCTCTGGAGACCAAAGAACTTTGACCTCCAGATCCCCCAGATGAGCACCCCAACCTAGAGTGGATGCATCCGTAATCACTGTGGCCACCGGGGGAGGCAGATGAAAAGGCTTTCGCTGAGAAAGATTGCCTTCCACGCTCCACCAAGATAGATCCGCCGCAGTTTCTCTGGAGATCCTCACAGACTCCCTGAGATCTCCGTTGTGTTGATACCACTGCCTGCGGAGGCACCACTGGAGTGCCCTAGTGTGCCAGCGTGCATGGTTGACCAACAGAATGCAAGAAGCCATCAGACCGGGCAGGCGAAGGACCTTCAGGACTGGAACGACCACCGCCATCACCTTGGTGAAGACTCGAAGCGCAGTAGTAATTCCAAAAGGAAGGACCGCAAACTGATAATGTTGCGATCCCACCGTGAAACAGAGATACTTCCTGTGCGACTTCAGGATTGGGATGTGAAAATATGCATCCTGCAAGTCGAGCGACACCATCCAGTTTTCTTCCAGCATTGCCTGAAGAACTTGCGCAAGGGTGAGCATCTTGAACTTCTCTTGTTTCAGATAAAGATTCAAGATCCTGAGATCCAGGATTGGACGAAGTCTGCCATCCTTCTTGGGAATCAGGAAATACCGGGAGTAGCATCCCTGACCCCTTTCCTGCTCTGGAACCACCTCTATCGCACCCTTTCTTAATAGTGTCTGTACTTCCTCCTGCAGAAGTAAGAGGTCTTCCTCCGTGCAAAAACCTTGGCAAGGAGGGTAATTGGGAGGAAATTCCCGAAACGGAAGAGCATACCCATTTTCTACGAGATTGAGAACCCAAAGATCTGATGTAACCGATTCCCAATCCCGTAGAAAGTGGGTAAGCCGACCACCCACCGGACCCACATGATCCTGAATGGCGGATCTAGGGCTGCTTTTTTGAGGCTGGGGGTTTGGAAGAGGTGGAGGAGGAGGAGGCCTGATGACCTCTAGGACGAGCTCTTTGTTTACCCCTGTACGACTTGTACAAGGGATTCTGCTGCTGCTGCTGCTGCTGCTGCAGACCTTGCCGATAGGAGCGAAAGGAAGAGCGTCCGAATCCTCTAATCCTTCTGGTAGAAGAACCCCTGGTCTGAAGCCCTAAAGATTTGGCAGTAGCCCTACTGTCCTTAAATCTTTCCAAGGCAGCATCAGCTTTTTTACCAAAGAGTCCAGCACCATCAATCGGCAGATCTAACAAAGCAGCCTGAACATCTGCTGAAAAGTTCGAAGATTTCAGCCAAGCTGATCTTCTTGTGGCAACCTCAGTACCCATGATGCGTGCCACCGAATCCGCAGTGTCCAGTCCACTTTGTATTACCTGATGAGCCGCTGCCTGTGCATCCGTTATCACCTCTTCAAAATCCGCCCTGCTGTCATCAGGGATCTTAGGTGCCAGAAGACGCAGTGTGTCCATGAGAGCATGTACATATCTCCCCATAAGGCAAGTGGCATTGGTTGACTTTAATGCCATACTCACACTTTTTAGCAACCTGATCTTGTTTCTTCGCATCTTTATCCCCAGGCACTTGAGGATATGCACTCATAGTCTTTTTAGAACAGGCTGCCTGGATTACTAAACTTTCAGGTGAAGGATGAGAAGTCAAAAAAGCAGGGTCTTCAGGAGCAACCCTGTACCTTCTTGCCACACTCCTGGAAATTGCTGGTGCTGTAAGTGGCTTTTTCCAAACTTCCATAAAAGGCTCCGTTAAAGCTTCATTAAAGGGGAATAATGGTTCCACCACAGAACTGGGTGAATGCAGAACCTCAGTTAGTAGATTGGACTTAAATTCTACTGTTGGTAGAGTCAAATTCAAAAGTTCCGCTGCCTTCCTCATGACCAAGTGATAAGGCTGAAAGTCTTTTGAAGGGGCATCAGACACAGAAGGTAACTCCCACTCTGGAGAAAACTCCAGGCCACTAGCCTCCGCCAGTTTATCGAAACAGTCATCCTCAAGCTCACCTTCTTCCATTTCAGCTTGAGCTTCTGTATATCTCTGTTCTTCTATGAGGCGCTGAGTCTCCCTCCTGGACCTTTCCTTCACACGCCACGCCGTCAGATCCATCAACGACTCCGACGGATCCGGAACCGACGTCGGTATTGAATCTGATGGCATAGTGGCTTGGTCTCGAGGTCGACTCGGAGCAGACGACGTCGGTATCGGCGTCGACGACCTCGGCGGAGCCGGGTATTGCCACGGTGGTGTCTGAGTCGGCATGAATGGCATAAATGGAGCCGGAGCATAGGAGTGTGGAACTCCTAAATTGAAGGCTAGTGGACCCATGGGACCTGAAGGCGCACCAGAGGGGTACCAAGCCCTTGAAAATACACCATACATAGTGTTCAAAAACGCTGATGGGTCTTGGCCCGGGGCTGGAAATGGTGGCTGAAGACCCTCGGGCTGGCCTTGAGGTGGTTCCGAATTCGGCTCTTCCACAGGCGCAGAATTCTCACCCACTGGAACCTCTTCCTCATCCTCACGGGCCGGGGACGACGCCGGAGAATGTACCGGAGACTGAGCCGGAACCTGCGACTCCGAAGGTGACGCCTTACCTTCTGGATCTAAGTCCTCCGGAGGAGGAGGAGGAACCACCCTTGAACGTACCTTCTTGGGTGACTTCGACCTCGAGTCCGAATCCCTACCGGAGTGACGTCGGTACTCATGTCTTCTTTTCTTATGCTTCTTCCTTGACTTCGAAGCATGATCTGATGATGACTTCGAAGACGACTCCGCTCGAGGCCTTGATCTCGACGCCGATCTCAACCTCGCCCTTCTCGAACGAGACCTCGAAGACTTTTTCCCTCTCAGCTTCACCACCAGAAGTTTGGTCTCTCTCTCTCGCAGAGCCTTTGGGTTCATCTTCCGACATGAAGAACATTCATCAACACATGATCGGAACTTAAACACCAGATGCAATCTTCTGCGGGTCCGTAATAGACATCATTTTCCCACACTCTCTGCAAGGCTTGAAGCCAGTCTTCTTTGTCGACATCGCGAAGGACACAAAGAAACAGAAAAGTGAAGAAAATAGCAATAAAGTTACTAAGAGGCTACAGAGATTCCCCGAAACTGTTAGCGTCGACGACGCGGAAAAAAGGGAACTGACGTCATCACGCCGGCGTGGGCCTACTGTAGTGTCGCTGACGTCACCGGAGTAGCGTGCGATGCCGTGCCTCTATGACGTCGTCCACGTCCACGTCGGCATGAAGCTACAAAAGAATTTCCGAATGTTTCTGACGCAAGGGGGATATTCACAAGGTGAGGAATCCACTGGCAGATGTATCTATCAGAAGCACAAGTTACTTACCTTCGGTAACGATATATCTGTAAGAAACATTAGTAGTGATAGATTCCCTACCTTATAATTACTCCCAGGCGTCAGACTGGATCCGATTTCGTCAGCAGTACTGCTGCGCGTCAGTAGGCGTCGTCGTGCGGCTCCGCGTACATAGTTGGCGTCGGGATGACGTCGCTTGAGCTACTAAGACACGCCAACGCACACTGACGTCAGTTCTGTACACGACTTTCCGTGCAAGAAACTGACCACTGGTGCCATGAAACTAAGGCCCTGAAAGGGATGACCTTAACACTAAAAATCAGTTTGCAGAACGGGGAGGATGGGTGGGTGGTAAGGAATCTATCACTACTAATGTTTCTTACAGATATATCGTTATCAAAGGTAAGTAACTTGTGCATCTGAAAGAAACACATAGTGATAGATTCCTTACCTTAGAATAGATGCCCCAGCAATACCAACCCCGGTGGTGGGTCTGCGAACCAAGATCAGACCAGAAAGTCCTGGAGAACAGAACGGCCAAAGAAGCCGTCTCTACGGACTTTGCTGTCCAGGCAGTAGTGCTTGGTAAACGTGTGCAGCGAAGCCCACGTATCTGCCTGACAGGTGTCCTGCAAGGGAACTCCTTGTCCCAGAGCAGTAGTGGCTGCTGTCACCCTGGTAGAGTGGGCGCACAACCACACCGGAGGCTCCTTTTTAGCCAAAGAGTAACAAGCGTTTATGCACAGAACGACCCACCGAGAGGTGGTCTATTTGTGCACAGCCTGACCTTTCTTGGCGCCCATGTAGCCAACAAAGAGCTGGTCATCCACCCGGAACTTTTGTGCGCGGCTCAGATAGAAAGAGAGCGCACGTTTTGGGTCCAGATGATGGAGCCTCTTTTCCTATTTAGAGGGATGCGGAGGTTGAAAGAAGGTGGGCAAAGTGATGGTCTGCCCGATGTGAAAGGCAGTGACAATCTTTGGCAGAAAAGAAGGAGGAGTCCTTAGAACAACTTTGTCCGGATGGACAGAGATAAAAGGAGGCTTAGAAGAAAGAGCCTGGAGCTCACTCTCTCTTCTGGCAGAGGTGATGACAACCAGGAAAGCAGTGTTTAGAGTGAGAAGACGAAGACGGCAATTATGAAGTGGCTCAAATGGAGCGCACATCAGAAAGGTAAGAACTCGATTCAAGTCCCACTGAGGCATCACAAAAGGAACAGGAGGAAACATGTGTGTTATGCCTTTCAAGAATCTATTTACAACAGGGGACTTGAAAAGGGAAGGCTGGTCTGGGCGCCTTAAAAAGGCGGTAATGGCCCAGAGTTATCCCATGATAGAGCCCAGAGCAGAGCCCTGCTGGGCCAAAGAGAGAAGAAAAAAAAAGGATGCCTTTGCTGTGCACCATGTCACAAACCTATTCCACCTACAGGCGTATACCGTCTTAGTGGAGGGATGCCTGGCTGCCAAAATAACATTACAGACTTCGGGGGGCAGGCTGAAAGACGTCAACTGCCGCCGCTCATTCTCCACGCAAGGAGGTGGAGGCTAGACAGGTTGGGGTGGAGGACCGTCCCCTGCTTCTGCGACAGTAGATCCTCCCGAAGAGGCAGACGGATTGGGGGAATCGATGCTCATACTGAGTAGCTCGGGATACCATACTCTTCGAGCCCAGTCTGGAGCCACAATAATAACTTTGGCCCGGTCGCGCCTGATCTTCAACACTCTGGGCAGAAATGGTATAGGCGGAAAGGCATTCAACGGACCGCAACTCCACTCACAGCAAAAAGCGTCGCCCAGCGAGTGCCGCCTTGGAAATTCCAACGCGCAAAACTGACATTGCGTGTTCCCTTCGGTGGCGAATGGATCTAACCAAGGCTCTCCCCACTGCTGAAAGAGACCTTGCGCCACGTCCGAGTTCAGACGCCATTCGTGATCTATCATGCACCCGCGGCTGTCGGCGGCTGAATTAGTCTGCCCTGCCGTTCAAGGAACCTGGCAGGTGTTGACCCACAAGGGACATGCCCTGATGTTCCAGCCAAGCCCAGAGGCGCAGAGCCTCTTGGCATAGGGTCCACGACCCCACCCCGCCCTGTTTGTTGCCGTACCACATGGCAGTGGTGTTGTCTGTGAACACCTGCAATACTCTCCTCATGACATAAGAGAAGTATGCCTTCAGTGCAAGTCGGATCGTCCGAAGCTCCAGCAGGTTGATGTGGAGCCTGGACTCCTCTGGAGACCACAGGCCTCTGATCTCCGCCTCCCCATGTGACCGTTCCATCCCAGAAGGGAGGCATCTGTCACAACTATATGTTGCGGTTGGGGATGGGAGAGGGATCTGCCATTGAGCCAATTGAGATTGGTGAGCCATCACTGCAATTGCCGTGCAGTGCCCTCAGAGATCTGGACGTGATCGGACAGGTTACCCTGATGCTGTGCCCACTGGAACTTCAGGTCCCACTGCAGAGCCCGCATATGCCATCGGGCATGATCCACAAGCAGGATGCAGGAGGCCATCCGGCCCTGGAGCCGGAGGGTCATCCTGACCAAAACCCGGCGGGATAGAGGCTGAAATATCAGAATCATAGCCTGAATGTCCCGGACTCAGTGTTCGGGAGGATAAACTCGAAACCACGCCGAGTCCAGAACCGCTCCGATGAAAAGGAGCTTCTGGGAGGGAACCAGGTGCGACTTTGGCACATTGATGGAAAACTGTAGCAAATGCAGGAGGTCAGCCATCGTCTGGAGTTGGGAGACAACTGCCTGGGCCAAGCCCACCTTCAATAACCAGTCGTTGAGATAGGGGAAGACTGAAACCCCTGATCTGCACAGATGAGCTGCGATCACTTTCGTGAACACCCGAGGGGTGCTGGTAAGGCCAAAGGGGAGCACGGTGAACAGAAATTGCTTGTGGCCTACCGTGTCTGCCTTATTGCCAAAAAGGCGAATGCCATCAAAGGGCATGTCCATCAAGGTATTCTGGACATCCCCTGAAAAGCCAGTTGTCCTCAACCAGGCGTGGTGCCGAACCGCCACTGTCGTGGAAATCGACCTGCCCAGTGAGTCGGCGGTGTCCAGCCCACAACGTATGGTGAAGTTAGCTGCGTCTCTCCCAGCCACAACCGCCTGGGAAAGAACTGCCTGGGCCTCCCCTGGGCAGTTGGGCAGCACCTGTGCAACCGTGTCCCACAGAGAGTTTGTATGACTGCCCAAGAGGCAAGCAGTGTTCACCTACCGCAGCCCTAAGCTGGCAGATGAAAACAGCTTCTTGCCAAGCTGATCCAGCTTCTTGGATTCCCTATCCGGTGGTGCGGTGGAGAACCCGCTCTGGGATGCTGAGGCTTGGACCAATAAGCTCCCAGGGGTGGGGTGTTGGGTAAGGAAGAGGGGGGTCACCCGTGGCGGGCAATGGCGTCAGGCCATGTTCTTATCCACAGGAGCCCCTGTGTTGGGCCTGGGCCAGGTGCCCAAAAAAGCGTCTGACAGTGTTTCTTTAAAAGGCAGCAAGGGCTCCGAACAGGTAGCTGCCGGTTGGAGCACTTCTGTCTGGAGGTTAGTCCTAACGGCCACCGTAGGGAGTTCGAGGTGGAGAGCCTCGGCTGCCCTACGCAACACCACTGCATAACTGGCTCTATCCTCCTTAGCCACGGTAGGAAGAAATGCATGCCAAGGTCAGGTGAGGTGTCAAGACCACTGACCTCCCCAAATCCTCTGCCCAGTCTGCATCATATTTTTACCAAAATCGGGGGTTTGCCCTAATAATCCGCCTACATCTGGGCAAGAAAGACCAAGCAAGAACAAAAGCAATGCAGCAGAATGGATACAGCAACAATTATTTTAATAAATGATATAAACCTGAATTAGTTCATCAATGAGAAATCATTCTCTAACCAGCCAATTGTCTTAGTTCAAAAACACACTCACACTAGGTTGTATATCTGATGTAAATCGTTATATATCCAGATATTTTATATATGTTTTTTCATCCCATGTACAATAAACACTTACTTACAAGAACATTAAAACATACAAACAATACACTTAAGTATCTGAAGACAACACAGAATCCGTAGGACCTTAATGTTGGTGGTGCTGCGAAACAAACTTAGAAGAACAAAAATACTATTTGCAGTTCACATTAATCAAGATCGCCCTTGTGTCAATACCTCTTAAGATATATGTCATTACACCTTTTTACACGATTAACAGGTTTTACAAATATTTCTTTTATACATGAGTTCGAATAGTATAGGGCTTCTTTTTATATCTGGTCGACGCGTTTCAGCCTGTTTAATTTGGGCCTCATAAGGACTGTGGGCCAAAGGAAAAGCGGACTCCGTCATCGCACCCAAACTTCGGAACATCATCAACAACTCCTTCATATCCGCCACCTTCCCGGAGAGCTGGAAGCACGCAGAGATCAGCGCCCTCCTGAAGAAACACACCGCAGTCCCCCCAGACCTCAAGAACTTCCGCCCCATCTCGCTCCTCCCCTTCCCTGCAAAAGTCATCAAGAAAACCGTCAACAAACAGCTGACAGCCTTCCTGGAGACGAACGGCTCCCTCGACCCATCGCTGTCCGGATTCAGAGCGAACCACAGCACCGAGACCACTGTCCGCGGCCACCGACGACATCCGGACCCTGCTTGGCAATGGAGAAACCGCCGCCCTCATCCTGCTCGACCTTTAGGCTGCGTTTAACACGGTCTGCCACCGCACCCTGACAACCTGCCTCCGCCACGGCGGGATCCAAGGATAGGCCCTGGAATGGATCACCTCCTTCCTCTCCGACCGAACCCAAAGAGTCCGTCTCCCGCCCTTCCTCGCAGAAGCCACCAAGATCATCTGTGGCGTACCTCAAGGCTCCTCGCTCAGCCCCACCCTCTTCAACGTCTACATGAGCCCCCTCGCAGCCATCACACGCAAGCACAACCTCAACATCATCTCCTACGCCGAAGATACCCAACTGATCCTCTCCCTCACCAACGACCCCACCTCCGCCAGAGCCAGCTTCCAGGATGGAATGAAAGACATCGCAGACTGGATGAAGCTCAGCCGCCTGTAGCAGACATCATTGAAAGTCCGGAACCCCCAATGAACGCTTTCAAAAAGGAAAAGAATATCAGAGACTATGTTGGCCGTTCTCTGCTGGATACACCGCAAGCACCATCTATACAAAGACTATTGAATCTCCCGGAAGTAGTAGGCCACTTTCGCTGCACAACATGTAAAGCCTGTCCTACGTGCTGGGAAACCAAACAAGTCATCCATAACAATTCAACTGCAGATCTTAAATCTTTTACAAATTGCAACTCAAGTGGAGTCATATATGCGATCATCTGCCCTTGTGAACTCATGTACATAGGGCAAACCAAACAGAAAGTTAAGAACAGAATTTTCCAACATTGCACAGAATTCGTTGTCAGACTACAGGGGCACCCATGGTGGAACACTACAAGGAAAAAACTCTCACACCAGAATCTATGAAGTGGGTTGTACTAGAAAAAATTCACTCTGGGTCCACGGGGCGGCAATCTCAATTCCATCTTAAACATAAGAGAATGTAAATGGATGCAAAAGTTTAACACCATAAATGATGGTCTTAATGAACTGGACGCTAACTTTGCACAGATAGCAGGACTAGACCCTGAATAAAGACAGGCCGCATCCTAGACAGCTTGATACCACGCACCAACCACATATGTCAGGTGCCAGAGACCACCCCTCACACAGATAATCCCTTGATATCACCAACCGTAACTAGTTATAATGCGAACACAACACAGACTGGCAACCAAAGTGTTATGTATGTAATACTATCCCTACATTTTTGTTGTGTAATTATGACAGCCACCATATGAATATCAAATCTTTAAGTTCTTTAGCACGTATGTGGAATGTGTCTATACCACACAGGTCTCCTAGGGGCGATCTAGTTACCATAAGCTGAATAATGATGTGTTTAACTTTGCCATTCAGACAGTATGATCTAATTACCATAAGCTGAATAATGCCATTCAGTATGTATCAATAGGTTGTTATATGTATAGATGCTAAATAGTCGTTATGTATATAGATGTGTTATGAGAAATCCAATAACCATAAGATGAACAACGATGTGCCCAACATGCCAATTTAGACACCTTGCAGCGATATGTCTATATGACACTGTGTCCACGTTTTTTAGAAAGATGAGAGCGACTGTAAGCCCATACAATGAACACCGACGGGCCAAGTTTTGGCATTCACCCTTATGATTACAGTGGATCCTACGATCATTATGACTCACGTAGTACACACATGACTTAAGACTGCCTAGGAGTACCTAACATCCCTCCACTGAGTGATGAATGACCCCTTTTAATAAAAGAAATGGTTCACTTCCATAACACTTATCACAAAAAACTAGGTCATCTAAGGAATATAACTATGTACCTCACCATGTGTTAACTTTGTGCGCCCCCATACCACGCAATGCTCTTTCAAGAGAGCCCGATATACTCTTCAGAGAGAGTCCCCATGTGACGTTGGGGCATTCACACAGAGCAGCCGCGGATTGGCTGCCTGAGACGAGCCCCTGCTTGCAGCATCTAGTGGCAGCACCTCGCGGATCGCAGCTCCACAACCTTGGAGGACGCGACGCGAGAAGTCGATTACAAGACTGATCCCAGGTATGTGTGCTCCCTGGAGCACTAAACAGGATCTTACAAGTGGCACCGACCCTTCGGGGTTCACGCGGTAATTAATTTAAAGATTAAACAATGCAGTGTACAGCACCGAGATTTAAGGGCGTTTTGGCCTCCACGGCCTATGCTTTACGGCCTTAAAAATACACTATCTCACGAAGGGGAATTTAATACTTTTAAACGAACGAAGGCACAGTAATCACAAATACTTGGCCTAACGGCAAATCATTATACCAACACAGCGATTTTATACAAACCCACTATCCAGCCACATAATCTCACAAAGGGGAATTAAATATTTTTAAACGAATACAGGCATATCAATGATATTTATTTTGCCTAACTTATATTAACACGGCAGTTGTATGCAAATCAATCAGCCATACAATCACACCTAGTTTTTCTAAATGGATAATTGAATCGGTGCCAATAGTTGTATTGACCTTAGTTTATCTCATGCCCTATTTCAGAAAGATGTGTGGCGCATGATGAAGATAAGTACGAAGAATTCCCAATGAGCTCCGCTACACCATAGGATGAAAACTTTAAGTTAGTGTTAAAGAGTGAGTTTCACTTCCATGCGATTTGGTTTAAAGAGGTGATTAGCATTCCCGCTCAAAACCTCCCTCTATACATTTCAGAAACGACTAGGAGCACAATCAGGCCCTAGACGTGACGCGAGGACTACCGTCCGCCATATTATATGTAGGTAATTCGCTGAATAGACCTACTATTAAGTGTCTGTTCACCACATAGATTAATAACACAAGCTAATGCTATGTTTTCCAGGCTCTCATTTGTCCTGATGAAGACCCCAACATGAGGGATAACTAACCCTTTCACACCACGGGGGTCGAAACGTAGACTACGCCATAAACCTACACACCATAGAGCAAAAAGAATGATGGAATCTCATCTATGTGTGATGTAATGTGGGAACATTGTAAATACATGATTTGTAAAGGCGTTACAATTCAAATGTGATGTAACATTATCACACCACCTTTACCCTGTCCTTCACAAACCCTTCACTCCCCTTTCTCCTTGCACTGAGAGCACCTACAATACAATGCTTTCATAATTATAATGATGAACTACGTTTGATTTTGAATTAAATATATGCAGTGAGAACTATAACTGATGAGCTTATGTGTGTAATAAATATAATTGAATTATGTACACTGCATATCCCATTCTCATTATATTATGTGAATTCAAAGAGGAATCGGAAATGTGGTGTTCTTAATATACACTAGAATGCAAGTTATTGTTAATGAACTCGAACCATTCCTTATTTATACTTACACAGTGACCCAGGTCCATGAGTTTTGAGGGCTGACCCCTTTTTTGAACTGAAACTGAACTCAGACAACATGGAAGTCCTCATCCTCGGCCCATCCATCTCCGCCTGGGACGACTCCTGGTGGCCCCCTGCTCTGGGCCCCCCACCCAAGCCCACGGACCACGCACTCAACCTGGGCTTCATCCTTGACTCCTCCCTCACGATGGCCAGGTAAGTTAACGCCGTTACCTCCTCCTGCTTCAACACACTCCGCATGCTCCGTAAGATCTTCCGCTGGATCCCCACTGGAACCAGGAAAACGGTCACCCAGGCCCTCGTCACCAGCCTTGTGGACTACGGGAACGCCCTCTACGCTGGGTCACCGCCAAACTACAGAAAAGACTCCAGCGCATCCAGAACGCCTCAGCACGACTCGTCTTGGACATCCCCCGACACAGCCACATCTCCGCCCACCTGAGGGACCTGCACTGGCTCCCCGTCAGCAAGAGGATCACGTTCAGACTCCTCACCCACGCACACAAGGCTCTCCACGACTTGGGCCCCGAATACCTCAACAACCGCCTCACTTTCTACATGCCAACCCGCCAGCTCCGCTCCGCCAGCCTCGCCCTCGCCACCGTCCCACGGATCCGCAGAACCACCACCGGAAGAAGATCCTTCACCTACCTGGCAGCCAAGACCTGGAGCACCCTCCCCACCCACCTACGACTCACCCAGGACCATCTCTCCTTCAGGAAGCAACTCAAGCCCTGGCTTTTCGGGCAGTAGCAGCCCCCCTCCCCCCCAGCGCCTTGAGACCCTAGCGGGTGAGTAGCGCGCTTTACAAATACTCTTGATTGATTGATTGAAAGGAAACCTGTAACACAAGTAAAAACACCTTCTTGTGTATTATTAAACATAAGTATTGAGATATTTACAAGTTATATAAATGTGTGTGGGGATCAACGACACCACAATCTCCCAAACATGTCACCAATTGAGTGAATCTCAGCTGTGGACAACAGTAGAGCTCGAGAAATGCGAAAAGTGCGTTTTAGCAAGTAACAGAGAGAGGATAGCGTGAGCATGACTCTACTCAATTATATTCCTCGGAACAGTGCTCTGTGATAAATAGGAAAGTGTCAAAGAAAAGGAGAACAAAGTAATCCCAAGAGTTCAAGGGTGCTACAATCTGTGCTCAAATGCCTCTTAAAAAGATCTCAAAATCAACGGAACGTATCCCTGCATGTCTACCTTGCAGGAATGGCTGCTACCGGGTCTGCATGGAGGTCTCCAGTCTCGGCCAAGCTAATCACGGCAGGATATATACTCCACGTCTCTGTGTGGAGACATACACATAATCTTCAAGGCACATTTCTATGACTACCAAGTTATTATTACTCACATCAACTTATATGTGCCACTCGAAAAAACAATGTGGAAAGTTAATATAATTTTATATGACAACGCTGGCACGACTATCTCACATGACTGGTGCAAACCGGTTAAAGACGCCGTACAGCAAGGGAATGCAATAAACTCAGAACTTATGGGTAAAATGATGGAGGATTCAAAAAGGCGTCAGTCTTTGCTCAAGTGGTTCGTGATAATCCAAAGTAAATACTCTTAGACAGTCAGTCTACAAAATCAAAAGCCTGCGTGAGTATTCCATGTGTAAAGGTAGTTCAGGTTTAGAATATATAAGAAAACTATCTACAAGCTAAGGGGAGCTTTCCTCTTAGTCGACCTTTCTTTCGCCCGATCCCTATCTCTTTAATTTCCGAACGCCACGTAACAGACTAGGAACGAAAAAGAACTCTCACCGGCAGTGGACAGTAAAGACAGACTACTACAGCCTTCTCTACATTCTCCAGCTTACATTATATGCTGGTTACGCTGTTGCACTCGCTGACAAATATATAGTGCCACACAACTAGAGGGCAAAAAAAAAAAGAGAGAAGGGGGGGTCGGTTGTTTGAAATATTAAAACAAGAAAAAAAGAAGAATGCATGTGCTTGCTAAAAATAAAAATTCAAAAGAACCATCACCAAGTAAAAGGATTTATATTATCTATGAAAGATATCTATATTGATACTATGCATGGGCGTAAAATCCGTTCCGCTCGCGGATTTTGCGGATTTTCGGTAAATTCGCAATCCGCGAGATTTGCGAATTTCCCGCAAAATCCGCAAATTCGCACGCAGCGGATTTTTTTTTTCTTGGTGATACAATTTTGCGGCGCACAGCGTTTACTTCCCGTCATTCATCGTTTGCCGAGTTATTTTTCTTGATATTTTGCAAGTGCTGCGCCATTTTGGATCTTGCTGCAGGATCCCGCAGGAATTTTGCAAGCGCGATTACGTAATCGCGGCTTGCCAACTTGTACAGCAAGAGTTTGTCAACGCGAGTACGCCGTGATCACGTATTGCGGTACTTCGCAATTGCGAGCTTGGAGATGCGGCGAGCAGCAACAATCTCGCACTCGCGAAAATACAAAATTTGCAATTCTGCACAAAAAATCCACCAGCAAGCAGCATAAACCTTCTGGAAATGATGATTTTTATCTGAATAACTCCTCAGGTTGACATTTGCCTGCACTTTGCTGCAACTACAATTTTGGAATTTTCGATTTTTGGGCTGTTTTGGGGCCTTTTGCCCAGGGGTACTCAGTGGTGGGTGCACTGAGTCTTTCTGTGGGGTGTTTTGAATTTAAACATCATGGAGGGGCTGGATGGCTTGGGATTGTGCTGATTTTTCTGTGATTTTCGTTTTTTTGGCCTGTTGTGGCCTTTTCACTCGGGGTAGTGAGTGGTGCATGGGCCTAGTCTTTCTGTGGGTTGTCTTGAATTTAAACATCATGGAGGGGCTGGATGGCTTGGGATTGTGCTGATTTTTCTGTGATTTTCGTTTTTTTGGCCTGTTGTGGACAGACCATGTGGTTGGGGGCCATTTTGAGTGCTGCTACAGGCCCTGGCTATGTGCTGTGAGGGAGGGGGCCATTTTGAATGCAGGCAGTGTTCTCAGGCCTGCACCCATTTTGCCTAGCTTTCATCCATTATGCCCAGGGGTAGTGAGTGGTGCATGGGCCTAGTCTTTCTGTGGGTTGTCTTGAATTTAAACATCATGGAGGGGCTGGATGGCTTGGGATTGTGCTGATTTTTCTGTGATTTTCGTTTTTTTGGCCTGTTGTTGTGGCCTTTTCACCAGGGGTAGTGACTAGTGAGTGTTGCATGGGCCTAGTCTTTCTGTGGGGTGTCTTGAATTTAAGTATCATGGAGGGCATGGGATTGTGCTGATTTTTCTGGTTTTTTTCGATTTTTGTGTATAACTGAACTGATGTTCCTCTGTCTTCCATTGCTTTTAGGTGCACAAGACTCAAGAGAACCACCAGTGCCAGGAAGAAGTCCTGCAGCGGTGTGTGTGTGCAGCATAACGTCACGCGACGTCACGTCTGGCCTCAGACAACTCTGCAACTCGTGCAACTGCGGCCTGCTGTTCTGACCTGCTCTGAAGAAGATGGCCCCAAAAAAAGGTCTCCGTAGCTCCTCTAGCAAGAAAGTTGCTAGTAAGGAGCAGAAGAAGCAAGTTACCAAGGAGGCTGGTGTGCCGGCCGCCGTGTTTTTTGGGAGTAAAAAAAAAAGTACGCCTGCAGCAGCAGCGGGATCTGCTGGGGACCAAGCTGGGAGCAGCACCCCCGCTCCATTGGGCTCAGTGCCTCCACCACCACGCCAACTTAAGTCAAAGCCCTTGAGTGCTTCAGAGGCAGTCAGTGTACTTCTTCAATCACCATCGACCAGTGATGTTGGCTCATCGCAAGAAAGTAGCAGCAATGTCCCTGAATCAACACAGGTTGTTGTAACTCATCTGACAAGTGTTGAACAACCACAGCCGCAACAACAACAACATGTGCAAGTACAAGCCCAAGTACATGTGGAAGGAGAGGCAGCGCAAGGAGATGCGCAAGCAGAGGTGCATGGAGGGTCACAAGTGCCGACAATAGTTGTTCCTCCCGAAGTAGGGGCACATCAGGAAATTGACAATCAAACCGAGGTATCATTTGAGGAAGCCACTCCTCCTGATGATCATTCATTGTCTTCCACATCCCTAGCAAGGAAAAGATCAAGGGGGGTGTCTACATCTTCTTCAAGTCCACCTCCTTCTGATGATCTGGATGAAGATTGGGAACCATCACGGCAGTCTGAGAGTGAGGCACACCATGATCTGATAAAGATACCTAAGCGTAAAAGGAAGGTCGTCGAAAAACTCATAGCTATGGAGTGTGATGAGGCTCAACAAGAAGTGACGGATACTGCTGCTGATGAAGCCTCTCACGACGACGAGCCAGTCATCATAAAGGTCACTGCAGCCCCAGCGGGCATGCAGCAAAGAGACATTTTGACCCTATCCCGAGAAGCTGCTGAGCGTGATGATGATGTCGACGAGGAGGCAATGGAAGAAACACCACAATCATTGGAGTTAACTAGTACACCAACACCTACCGCTTCCATATTTCTTAGTCGCCACAAGTCTGCAGTTTGGGACTTCTTTAGTGTTTGCCCAAAAAAGGAAAACGTAGCCATTTGTAGCATTTGTAAGCTTCGAGTTAGTCGTGGTAAGTTTGGTTCCAACTATGGTACCGGAGGCCAGAGAGGTCATCTTGAAAGAAAGCACGCTGTCAAATGGTTTGCGCACCTACAGGCGATCAAGGAATCCCGAATTGCACGTAATGCTGTTTCATCTGATGATGACGAGGAGGAAGAAGACGTGTCAAACACTTCACTTACACCCAGTACCCCTGTCCGCAGCACACCCCATGTGAGCCACACTAAGAGTGTGGGAGAGAGTGATACACCAATGTGAAAAAGTTCATCAGCGAGCGTAACTGGGTCGAAGATATCATCATCATCAACCCGTAAATCCTTGGTCCAGGGCAACATTAAAAAGATGTTGTTTACAGAAGCGCAATATGAACGCAACCACCCACTGACGCGTCTGCATAACACTAAGCTGGCTAAAATGCTAGCTCTGGACCTTCTCCCTTTTTCTTTTGTAGAAGGGGTTGGTTTTCTAGAATTAGTGGCAGCGCTCTGCCCTAAATGGAAGGTTCCTAGCTGGTTCTATTTTGCCCGAGTTGCGGTTCCAGCACTACATGAAGATGTTCTGGAGGTGATTGGGGCAGCTTTGCAGAAGAGTGCTGTTCACACTATACATCTGACAACAGACATGTGGACCAGTGGCGCAGGCGCTGATTACATGTGCATCACTGCACACTGGGTCTCTTTTTCAGGGGTTAAAGCAAAGCTAAACGCAGGTGTTGACCCGGACCAAGTTTTTAAAGCTGCTCGGAAACATGCAACACTAGCCATGTTTGGTTTGGAGAAACGTCACACAGCAGAAAACATTTTGGATGTGTTTAACACAAAGGTCCTTGACTGGCTGTCCCCAAAAAAACGCCGGTTGGTTATGTTTCCATGGATAATGGCGCCAATGTAGTTAAGGCCATGGAGCTGGGTGAGTATTTCAGAGTGCCGTGTTTGGCGCACTGTATAAACCTGGTTGTCAAAAAATTCTTGAGTGTGCAAACATTTCAGCCATTCTTTTAAGGCCCGGAAGCATCTGAGGAGCCTGCTATATGAACGTCAAATGCCAGTGAAAGCACTCATCCAGGAGGTGGCAACACGTTGGAACTCAACCTTCTACATGCTTGAGCGTCTGTATGAGCAGTATACGGTACTCGATCACTATTTCTTAACACAGGGTACAGCTCAGAAGGAGGACCTGAGGATGGGTGCGGCGCAATGGGACATAGTTAAAAGCCTGACATGCATGCTTCGTCCTTTTGAGTTCTTCACGCGTGCAGTCAGCAAGGAGGACTGTAATTTGGGAAAAGCTATCCCATTGTTGTACATGCTGGAGCACCAACTGAAGGAGGTGTGTTCTGTGTTTCAAAAAGATGAAAAAAACCAAGACCCTTTTGTTCTGGCGGAGAAATTATTAGAGCGCCTACAAGGTGATGAACGTCTTAAAATGATCCACTCAAACCAGCATTACATTTGTGTTACTATTCTGGATCCACGCTACAAAAAGGCGCTGGCAGGCCAAGCATTCTTTCCTTTTGCTGATGAAGATGTTACAAAGTACAAACAGTGGCTAACCTCCTCAGCCAAGAGGTTTGAAAGAGAACAGCAGAACATTGAAGGAAAAGGCAGTACATCAGCATCAGCAGGCCATCCCCAGTCACAACAATCCACTTCTGCACCTGTGGCTGCGGCACAAGTGACCTCTCAGCCGTTAAAGAGACCTGCAACCGGATCATCTGCACCACCAGACACAACAGTAACATTGGAGGCTGAAGAGGATTGGCTAGCTCGGCTTGGGTTTGGTTCTCAAAAGGTTACAGCAACAGCTAAGCAAAGTGGAGGAACCTTGGAGGAGCACCTTGAGTCGATGGTGAAGGACTATCTGAATGACTCAACAGAGGTCTATGTTAATTCTGACCCATTGGCGTATTGGCATGGGAAAAAAGAATTGTGGCCACAGCTCACCAACCTGGCTTTAAACTACTTGTCTTGCCCACTCGCAAGCGTGTCTTCTGAACGGGTTTTCAGTGCTGCTGGTGGCATTGTAACTCCCAAACGGAGCCGCCTCTCGCCCAAAAATGTGGAGAGGTTAACAATGATCAAGATGAATCAGCACCTCATACCACCAGATTTCAGAGTATGAGAGAGCGTGCCGGATGAAGAGGAGGTGGCCAGCAACATAGATGAGGGAATTTCTACTCTGTCAGGTGACACTGAACTCACCCTGCCTGAATTCGCAGAGTATGATGACGAAGCCTTATTCTTATTCGTGGACCGTGACACAGAGCCCTGAAAATGAGACAATGAATCAATAACTTTCTTTTTCGTCCTTATTCACTTTTATTCCAGTGTGTCTGTCTTTCTTTGTTGTGCACAGTTAATATAATTCAAACTTTAATCACCTAATCACAAAAACAAGCCCATCAGCAGAACTGTCTACTCTTCACTTGTTAGCTTATTGATTTGAAGGTGCCGCAGTCTGCATTCCTCAGGTTCACAAGTGCAGAAGAACATGCTCCTCTATCCTCTTCCTCCAGACTCCTATTTCCATCAAAGCAGAGGGCTGGTTTACGCCCAATGAAGAAAGACTCGGCACTTGTGGGGGTGTTGTTCTACCTCTTTGCGGGTGAGTTGACGGCTCTGGGGCCATTGCTGGGAAGCTCTAATACCGGATAAAAGTGGTTTGGACCAAATCCGAGGCGGACATTATTTGGTGTTTTTGCTGACTTGCTTGCCTTTGAGGTGCTCTTTGGGGGGGTTCCGGCTGTTTGTGGGTGAGTTTCGGGGTCTGGGAGCACTGCTGGGACACTCTAATCTTGATTGCATTTGCTTTTCAGGAAATCCGTGGTGGTAAACCGGACTTATGGCCTAGCTACACAGCGCGTTTGGACCGAAGGCCGAGAAATATTGTAAGTATGAGATTTTGCTTTTGGCCTGTTTGGGGGTGTTATGCTTTTTGGCGGGTGGGTTGGCGGGTCTTGGGGCATTCCTGGGAAGGTCTAATACCGGATAGAAGTGGTTGGGGCAAAATCCACGCTGATTTTTTTTGTTGCTATTTCTGACATTTTGCTCAATGTAGCGTTTTCGGGGGCCTGTTTGGGGGGCTTCCTGGTGTTTGTGGGTGGGTTTCGGGGTCTGGGAGCACTGCTGGGACACTCTAATCTTGATTGCATTTGCTTTTCAGGAAATCCGTGGTGGTAAACCGGACTTATGGCCTAGCTACACAGCGCGTTTGGACCGAAGGCCGAGAAATATTGTAAGTATGAGATTTTGCTTTTGGCCTGTTTGGGGGTGTTATGCTTTTTGGCGGGTGGGTTGGCGGGTCTTGGGGCATTCCTGGGAAGGTCTAATACCGGATAGAAGTGGTTGGGACAAAGTCCACGCAGATTTTTTTTGTTGCTATTTCTGACATTTTGCTCAATGTAGCGTTTTCGGGGGCCTGTTTGGGGGGCTTCCTGGTGTTTGTGGGTGGGTTTCGGGGTCTGGGAGCACTGCTGGCTATGGATACTTTACTTTGCAAGAGGTTTGAAGCAAATCCATGGTGGCAGAGGGGAGTTAGGGCCTAGCTGCAGAGCGCGCGCGGAGTGATTTGGGAAATTGGCAAAAAATGACTAAGTCCCCATTTTTGTACTTTTGCTCTTTGGCTGTTTGGGGGTCTTCTACTCGTTTTCTCCTGGGTTGACGGCTCTGGGGCCATTGCTGGGAAGCACTAATACCGGATAAAAGTGGTTTGGACCAAATCCGAGGCGGAAATTTTTTGGTGTTTTTGCTGACTTGCTTGCCTTTGAGGTGCTCTTTGGGGGGTTCCGGCTGTTTGTGGGTGAGTTTCGGGGTCGGGGGCACTGCTGGGACACTCTAATCTTGATTGCATTTGCTTTTCAGGAAATCCATGGTGGTAAACCGGAGTTATGGCCTAGCTACACAGTGCGTTTGGACCGATGACCGAGAAATATTGTAAGTATGAGATTTTGCTTTTGGCCTGTTTGGGGGTGTTAATCAATCAATCAATCAATCAATCAATCACAGCATTTATATAGCGCACTACACACCCAAAGGGTCTCAAGGCGCTAGGGAGGGGGGGTCCGCTACTGCTCGAACAGCCAGGTCTTGAGTTGCTTCCTGAAGGCGAGGTGGTCCTGGGTCCGGCGGAGGTGGGTCGGGAGGGAGTTCCATGTCTTGGCGGCGAGGTAGGAGAAGGACCGTCCTCCTGTGGTGGCTCTTCGGATGCGGGGGATGGCGGCGAGGGCGTGGCCGGTCGATCGAAGCTGGCGTTTGGGAGCGTAGAAGTTGAGGCGGCTGTTGAGGTATCCCGGGCCTTGGTTGTGTAGGGCTTTGTGTGCGTGGGTGAGGAGTCGGAAGGTGATTCTCTTGTTGACCGGGACCCAGTGCAGGTCTCTCAGGTGTCCGGAGATGTGGCTGCGCCGGGGGATGTCCAGGATGAGACGTGCTGAGGCGTTCTGGATCCGCTGAAGTCTCTTCTGGAGCTTGGCGGTGGTTCCGGCGTAGAGGGAGTTGCCGTAGTCCAGACGGCTGGTGACGAGGGCCTGGGTGACCGTCTTCCTGGTCTCGGTGGGGATCCACCGGAAGATCTTACGTAGCATGCGCAGGATATTGAAGCACGACGAGGAGACAGCGTTGACTTGTCTGGTCATGGAGAGGGAGGAGTCCAGGATGAAGCCCAGATTGCGTGCGTGGTCTGTAGGTTGGGGTGCGCTGCCCAGGGCGGGGGGCCACCAGGAGTCGTCCCAGGCAGAGGGTGTGGATCCCAGGATGAGGACTTCCGTCTTGTCCGAGTTCAGTTTCAGGCGGCTGTTCTTCATCCATTCGGCTACCTCTTTCATCCCTTCATGTAGGTTGTCTCTGGCGGTGGCGGGGTCGTTGGTGAGGGAGAGGATCAGCTGGGTTTTGTCGGCGTAGGAGATGATGTTGAGGTTGTGCTGGCATGCGATGTCTGCGAGGGGGCCCATGTAGATGTTGAAGAGGGTTGGACTGAGCGAGGAGCCTTGAGGGACGCCGCAGATGACTTCGGTGGCTTCCGATCTGAACGGAGGGAGGCGGACTCTCTGTGTTCTCCCCGCGAGGAAGGAGATGATCCACTCCAGTGCCTTCTCCTGGACTCCGACGTTGCTGAGGCGCTGTACTAGGGTACGGTGGCAGACAGTGTCGAAGGCCGCGGAGAGGTCTAGGAGGATGAGGGCCGCTGTTTCTCCGTTGTCGAGCAGGGCACGGATGTCATCGGTGGCAGCGATCAGGGCGGTCTCGGTGCTGTGGTTTGCCCGGAAGCCAGACTGCGAGGGGTCGAGGGATCCGTTCGTCTCGAGGAAGGCGGCCAGCTGCTTGTTGACGGTCTTCTCAATGACTTTTGCAGGAAACGGGAGCAGCGAGATGGGGCGGTAGTTCTTGAGGTCGGTGGGGTCGGCTGATGGCTTCTTGAGTAGGGCGCTGAGTTCGGCGTGCTTCCAGCTCTCCGGGAAGATAGCGGTGTCGAAGGAGGTGTTGATGATGTCCCGCAGGTGGGGTGCGATGACAGCGTCGGCCTTGTTGAAGACGTGGTGAGGGCAGGGGTCGGTCGGAGATCCGGAGTGGATGGAGTTCATCGTGCGGACGGTGTCTTCGATGCTGATCGGGGTCCAGGCGCGGAGGGTGGTGGGGGGGGTGCGGGGGTTCGGTCGTGGCGTGCGTCGGTTGAGTGCTGAAGCTGTTGTGTATGTCCGCGATCTTGTTGTGGAAGTAGGAGGCGAGGGAGTTGCAGAGGTCTTGCGAAGGGGTGATGTAGTTGTTTCCGGCGTTGGAGTTGGAGAGCTCTTTGACGATGTTGAAGAGTTCCTTGCTGTTGTGTGCGTTATTGTCCAGTCGTTCCTTGAATGCGGTTTTCTTGGTGGCGCGGATGAGTTGGTGGTGCTTTCGGGTGGCGAGCTTGAGGGCAGCCATGTTGTCCGGAGTTGGGTCTCTGCGCCAGGTTCTCTCAAGGGCTTCGCAGTTCTTCTTGGAGTTCTTGAGTTCGTCGGTGAACCATGGGGCTTTCTTGCTGCCGGGTCTGCTAGGCGGGGTCCTCAGGGGGGCGAGGTCGTCAGCGCAGTCGCTGATCCACTTGGTGAGGTTGGTGGCCGCCTGGCTTGGGTTCGGTGTGCTGGTGGGAGGGTTCATGCTCAGGGAGGTCGTGAGTTGGTCGGCTGTGATCTTGTTCCAGCTTCTGCGTGCAACCTGTTGCTGGTGGTGGTGGATCGTGGTCCTTCTGAAGCTGAAGTGGACGCAGCTGTGATCCGTCCAGTGGAGTCCGGTGGCGTGGCTGAAGGTGATGTCCTTGCTGGATGAGAAGACGGGGTCGAGTGTGTGTCCGGCGTAGTGGGTGGGGGTGGTGACCAGCTGCTTGAGTCCCAGGTTTGCGAGGTTGTCCAGCAGGGTGGTGGTGTTGCGGTCGTTGTTGTTCTCCAGGTGGAAGCTGAGGTCCCCGAGGAGGATGTAGTCAGCAGAGCAGAGGGCGTGCGGGCTGATGAAGTCGGCGATGTCTTCGCTGAATTGTGTGCGTGGTCCCGGGGGTCTGTAGATGAGGGTGCCTCTGAGGGTGGTCTTGGGGTTGATGTGGACCTGGAAGTGAAGGTGCTCGGCGGGTGCGAGGGTGTCGTCGGTGTTGGTCGAGATGCGGATGGTGTTCCTGTGGATGATGGCGATGCCTCCTCCTGTGTTGTTGATGCGGTCCCTTCGGATGATCTTGTAGCCGTCTGGGATGGCGATGGCGATGTTGGGCGCTGAAGAGGCGTTCATCCAGGTTTCCGTGAGGAAGGCGACGTCCGGTGCAGTGGTGTCGAGCAGGTTCCAGAGCTCGACGGCGTGTCTGTGGACGGAGCAGGTGTTGATCAGGATGCATTTCAGGTGGCTGTGGCTGTTGCTCGTCTTGGTCTTGGTCGGTTCTGGTGTAGTGGAGGTCTGGATGCAGGTGAACTTGCAGGAGTTGCAGCAGAAGGGTCCGTGGGTGCGTCTCGGGGTGGCTCGGTAGCACCCCGGGATTCTTCCGGCGTTGAGTGCGTGGAGTTCGGTGGCGTTGTAGGTCCGGCGGATGGACTGGTTTCTGCGGGGGCCAGGGGTCCTGGCACTGGGCGCGGTCCAGGCGCGGACGGGCGCAGACGGGCTTACCTTTGGCGCACCTTCGGCGCTCATTTGGTGCTCCCGCTGCGCGCGTCCGCTGCGCGGTCGCTGGGGGGGCGACATAAGAGGGGGACGGGAGGGCGGGTCAGCTGGGCTGGGCTGGCGTCTGGGCCAATGGGCCGGAGGTGGGCGGGGCCACAGGGGGCTAGCGGCGGGTGGGTTGGCGGGTCTTGGGGCATTCCTGGGAAGGTCTAATACCGGGTAGAAGTGGTTGGGACAAAATCCATGCGGAAAAGCCTTTTGGCACTTTTTGTAACTTAGGGCTCGTTAGGGTTAGCCCTAGCAGCAGGATTGCATGTGTTTCGGGGTGTTCTAGATTTTTGCAACTGAGTTCTGGGGTCTTAGAGCACTCGTGAGAATGTGTAATTTTGGTTGCAAGTCATTTGAAGAAAATCCATGGTGGGAAAGGGGGGATTTGGCATAGTTAAAGAAAGCCTTTGCCACTATTCTTAACTTAGGGTTCGTTAGGGTTAGCAGTATTTCTATTGCATGTGTTTGGGTGGGGGGGTTTTCGAGTCTTGGAGCGATGCTGGCTATGGATACTTTTGCTTGGTTGCTTGCAAGTGGTTTGAATACAATCCACGGTGGGTAAGGGGGTATTTGGGCCTACTTTTACTTTCAAAGTACGTTTTGTCACCAGTTTTCTGCTAGACCTCGTTTTTTGAGATTTGATTGGGGGTCTTCTACATTTTTGCGACTGGCTTTAGTAAGGGTCTGGGTGGGAGCACTGCTGGGAAGATCTAATTTTGTTCTAAAACACAGTTTACAGTACACCTAGCTTGAGGGGAAAGATCCGCTACATTAATTTGCCCATACTTATTTATCCTTCAAAAGGTGACTCAGACAGAGTACGCACTTTCAAAAATATTGTACTGTCTACTAGGAAAATCAAAGTGTGACTTTTTGCACTCCACAGCCTACATACCTTATATTTATTTATCAGTGGTGTTGTAATATTATATCACTTCCTGTTTTTCGTTGAATAATTACAGGCCGGGTTTCAGTCTGTGCAATGGGGAAAAAAGGATGGAGTCAGGCTTCACATTAGCGAGCCGCATTTCAGCATCCGCCAGGCATGCAGTGGACAGGGTGTCTTCTGGTCACCAACATTGATGGACAAAGCGTCATATGGAATGGAGGAGTGCCGCTAATAAGAGGAATTTTTTTCTGCATGCACCTTACTTACCAAATTCAACAGGACAACTACAACAACATACAGATACAGTATCCATTGTTTTTTTCTATGACTGTGACTGCATTTCTTGGATCTCTCTCTGCTTCTAAATTGATCCCTTAACACATCACTTAGTCCACTCCACTATTACATCTGCACCACACATAGTCATTTTTAAGTGCTCCTACGTAATTCGCAAGTCGCAGCACGCCCCAGCCCGTAGGGGACTGGGATGGCCCCAATGATGAAGCATGTCACCAAGGGGCAACCCTGGTGAGTGAGGGGACACCTAGAAAAAGAGCAATTTCTCCTTTTCTATCTACTATACCTTCCAGACCAACCCCATTGAGAGTTGTGAATGGATTTATAGTGACCAGCAAGGCTCTCAGGTATCTGGCAACAGAGACCTTATGTTGAATATAGTTATCAATAATTCCACACACGCCCTGTACTGTCGCATTCTTTCTTCCACAGTTGTCGAAAGTGCTACTTACTTTTCACTGACATGCATGCAGTAGTGCATGCACTTTCAAAGATTGATGGATAGGTTTGTACCCAAAGATTTGTTTATGTTCAATTGTTTGTCCATGCTGTGCTTTTTTTACAGGGTGTCTTCTGGTCACCAACATTGATGGACGAAGCGTCAGCTGCAATGGAGGAGTGCCGCTAATAAGAGGAATTTTTTTCTGCATGCAACTTACTTACCAATTTCAACAGGACAACTACAACAACATACAGATACAGTATCCATTGTTTTTTTCTATGACTGTGACTGCATTTCTTGGATCTCTCTCTGCTTCTAAATTGATCCCTTAACACATCACTTAGTCCACTCCACTATCACATCTGCACCACACATAGTCATTTGTAAGTGCTCCTACGTAATTCGCAAGCCGCAGCACGCCCCAGCCCGTAGAGGACTGGGATGGCCCCAATGATGAAGCATGTCACCAAGGGGCAACCCTGGTGAGTGAGGGGACACCTAGAAAAAGAGCAATTTCTCCTTTTCTATCTACTATACCTTCCAGACCAACCCCATTGAGTGTTGTGAATGGATTTATAGTGACCAGCAAGGCTCTCAGGTATCTGGCAACAGAGACCTTATGTTGAATATAGTTATCAATATTTCCACACACGCCCTGTACTGTCGCATTCTTTCTTCCACAGTTGTCGAAAGTACTACTTACTTTTCACTGACATGCATGCAGTAGTGTATGCACTTTCAAAGATTGATGGATAGGTTTGTACCCAAAGATTTGTTTATGTTCACAATTGTTTGTCCATGCTGTGCTATTTTTTCTTGTCTCCCAAAACCTTTCCCAAAAACCCCCGTACCAATCCATTTTTCAAACCCTAACCCTCTTCCCCCGGGCTGTGTTGTTTTGATTGATGTGTGACTAAATTACAGCAATAAATCCACACACTTGCTTGGGAGGATAAGGTGATAGCAACAGGCTGGTGAAGAAATCCGAGGATATATTCTTACTCTGCTTGACAAAGACCCACGGCTAATGTCAAAGAACTTCAACCGAATTAGTAGTTATACTTTACCATTTGTTAGGCTACAATGTGGCACTGTTCTAGTGTACTGTCACCTGCTACATTCTCTATTGTACCGTTGTATTGCTCAGGAGGACAAACCAGATTCCATTTTCTTTTTTTTCATAGGCATGCAACTGCCACTGTGTCACACCACTAGTACCACCGCTATGAGGAAATTTCATCCGCCCAGGATTGCCAACCTTAATCGCCATTTCCCGTGGAGCCAGCCCTGTGCCTAGCCCTACTTTGAAACACAGATTACAGGTAAGATAAGCGTTTGGTGGGAGGGAGTATAATGGAGTATTAGGAGACGAGAGACTGACGGTAGTACTACTAAAGTCCTAGGACTCTTGTTTGGGCAGTTACACTTAAAGGAAGAAAATGGAACTAAACTTTCAGGAAAACAAAGTTACTGTTAAACCCCCACCCACCAGGCAAGCAGTAAAAACAGGTATGGTCAGATAAAGTTTCAAAAAGTATATTTTTATAGCCCTAACAAAATAATCTCCTGCAAGACCCTCCCTAACCCCAACGGTTGTCCTTTAAAAGTCCCAAACCCGACTCCCGATTCCCACCCCACAAAAGTCTCTAAAAAAGGGGCAAGGGACACTATGGGTGGATGCTGTTTACTTTTTGGGCCAGGGCATCATACTCCTCGCGGAGCAAGGCGTACTCTAAGCGGAGCCCCTCCAACACGTTGGTAAAGTGGTGGAGCTCCTGCTGAAGGCGGGACACCCTCAGGGTACTGCGGCGCAGGCGTGCCTTGCAGTTGCAATGGCTGTGAGAGGCAGCTGTTGTCCTTGCTGCTGGGCGTCGGCGTTTGGCTTTGGCAGCCCGGCTCAGTCTGGCTGGAGCACTGGGCTGGGTGGCAGCCCGTGGGGGCACGGAGGCCGATGCAGCCGACGTTGTTGTGGTCGACTACGCACTTTTGTCGTCCTCCAGGGCCACCAGGCGCCGATATTCTGCAACAGTGGCATCGATCCTCCGTTGCCGGGCCGCTCTAGCCAGCTCCTTCCTCCTTGTTGGTTTGGAAGGAGCATCTATATGAAGAAAGAAAGACATAGTCTGTAACCAATGCTCTTTAAGATTAACTCAGCAGAAATTTGTGTTGCAGTACAACTAGCAACTTGCAAGCGCATTACATAACTATTGAGGCCAGTATCTATCTAACCTCCCACTTCTTCATCCTTGCTCTAACATTAGTGGGAGTTTAAGGAACAAATTCTACGAGCACTATGGACTTCCATTGGAGTCGACTATGAAAGTACACCAGTCTTATTCTTCTTCTTGTCTCTTGTTTAGGAAAATTGGTACATTATCTTCTGCAAGCCGGCATAATGCCAGCGCAGTGAACTTGCACCCGAGAAAAAGAGACGCACGCCATGATGAGTGACCTAGACTTGCGTTACTGTACCGGTCCAGTACATGCAGGTGGTGAAGCTCTTACTTTTCTATTATGGGTGGCACTGAGAATACTCTGTTACAAGGGCTACTGCTTAGTTAATTTAACTTTCACCCTACAGTGCAAATGAGTACTAGAAATGGAAAATGAAGAAGATAAATAATCTGATTATCTATCACTTCACATGGGATGTTTTTGCTTACATATGGGATGACTTTAGGTGCTTTGCTTTTTATTGAGTGACCAGTGATACATCCACACATGAATGACTGAGTACTACTAAACTTATTAAGAGAGGTAGGGAGTGGCCACCGTAATAACCGGATCTATGCTGTGCTTGCAATACAAACTACTGCTACTATTGATGGTAGTATTTGGACAAAATTACAACTTCTTTTCCTTGCCTTTCCTACACTGGAACAGACGTGCGGGTGCAGTGTTACATGCTCTTCAAAGTTACACTTAGTTCACCCACTGACCGTCTACTCTCTCTAGATCATGGGTACTCACAAACTTTCTCTCAGGGGCTAAATTTACAGTGTAGTTTGTGGCCGAGGGCCGCACTGGTGGGGGCGGAGTCAGAGGGGGCGGGGCTAAAGCAAAACAAAAACTTGTGACCATGAGGTTGCACACAGGTCCCTGCAGCAGATGCCTTCATCCACTGGGCCACCAGACCCAGCATTTACATACATCTCTCTCCCTCCTGCTCTCCCTCCTGCCCTCCCTCTCCATCGCTCTCTCCCTCCTGCCCTCCGTCTCCCTACCCCTCTGTCATCCCACTGTGTGTGTGTCTGTCTGTGTCAGCCTTCAGCCCGGGCTGAGACAGCTTCCTCAACGCGCACACACAGACAGCCACACCAAAGTACTTAACAGGTCTTTAAAAGACCATTAACATATTATTGAGGCTTTGTTTGTTGTAGCGCCCCTGCATCTCCACCCTGACAATCACTGCTTGCCCTGCCCCACAGAGCAGAGGCTTTGTTCTATTTCACCTCTTTGTGGCCCTGCATCTCCACTCTGCTCTGTGGGGGCCGGGGAGCAGTGATTGTCGGCAAGGTCTGCGCACCGCCAAGGAAGGCTTGACGGGCCGCCACCGGCCCGCGGGCCGTACTATGAGTTCCCCTGCTCTAGATACACATATGCTATCTAAGAGTCAGATAGTAGCATGATCCAGGTATATGGACACATACAGTTTCTGTGTCACCCACCCAGGCTGTTGTCCTTCCACCAATCATTGCTTCATCATTCACCCAGCCATGCATCTCATATTCTTTCCTTCCCAGCCACGTCTTCAATCTCAATAAGTAAGGAATATATAAGAGCTTACCTCTGCCCGCCACCACCACCGTCTCAACTCTCACAGCCGGCACTGGAGCCGCCGCCTCCTACCCTGAAGAATTGCCCTCCGCCTCCGTGTCGAGCACCACCACCTCCGCGCTGGCCCCGCCACCAGATGTTTCACCTACAAAGTACATTTAAGAATGTTAGAATAAACCACTCACTAGTGTTTGGTCTAGGAATGAAGACATGTGAAAACAATGTAATTTGTGACTGTCTACTCTAAAGTAAAAAAAAATGTCCCTTTTTCCAGGGAAGGGTGTTGTCTTGCTGCACTTTTTGGCACAACTGATGAAGGCTGGCTTTTTAACACGCACCATTTTTCTCCACACAGACAGAAGATGGACTTCTAACAACAAGATCAAGTTGAAACCAGGTGAGAGCTCGGCTCGACCACAAGAAATGTCTTCAATTAATCATCAGCACTAACCACTTTTCCATTCTCAGTTAAACGTTTAGTTTTTTTATTATGACTTCATTTTAATAAATGTGTTTACTTTTAATAAAGCTTTTAAACTTAAATAGACTCTGTGTTTTTTGGTCCAGACTAGAGTGACTGAGCGAAAGGTTTTGCAATTTTTGCAAGCATGAGTCCGTGCCTCTGACACTTCTTGACTCTGACTCCGTACTCTTGAGCTACGTTGGATAATCATCACTGGGGATCAATCATCGATGAATTCGGGAGGTAAATGACTGTGCCACACTATGTAGTCAGTCAGTAAGGACATTGGGGGTTCAAAGTCTGTTATCACAGAGGTATGTGGAAACTCTAACAGCGCCTATTATAATTGATAAGCAATGCACTATTTATTGTCCATAGTTCTGTTTCTGCAGAAGAATTGTCCTCGCAACAGTAGTGGTATGGATTGTCCTCCTATCCAAACCAAAAGGTAGTATCTTATTCTTTCTTGGTGGTCATTCACATTTTATAGTTGGGAAATTTCAAAAGACATTATGGACAATCCCAGAGGACTGCACTAAGTTGATAAAGCTATTGCTGACTAGAATGGGAGTTTCCCAAAAGTGCAATCTTAGTTAGCTACACAGACTGACTAATAAGAATAATCTAGTAATACCACAGGGAGTCATAGTAGAGGCAGGATAAGAATTTAGATACATTCTACAAGAAGATCAAAGACGATTTTGAAAAAATCAAATGAGGAACGCTAGGAAAAATAGCTACTAGTCTAAAATGAAAACTTACTGGGGCCAGCAAAGGAGCCCTCGCCTGCCCGATCCTGGCCCTGTTCAACAGCATCCGCCGCCGCCTGCTGCTCCTGTGTCCCCTCGCCCCTGGGGGGAGCTGACGTACAACATGAAAGAAAGAACTGAAAACATGGATGATTGTTGCTTGTCAATGTCAACCAAATCAAACATTTCAAAACAACAATAACAAAATATTTCCGCGAAATTATATTGATTAGGGTTAGTTTTTATTGATTTGCTGACCTGCGACTTCGAAAGTCACGTAACTCACTAAACAAAGTACTGAAAGGTTCACCTAGGACTGGCAGGCAGCAGTCCGCAGGCAAGACGCAAAGTGACAGACAAACTCCATTGTGATTTCAGTCAGATCAGTGACAACACTAACAGTTGCCTGCTACATAACCAGTCATTTAAATAGTCAAACTATCAATCCACCGCCACTATTTTTCTTATTGTCAGGGGTACAAAGGAAGGGGCAGATTTAAGCCCCTTGTGGCTCTTTTGCTCCGTTCTTGCGTGACTTTTGTGACGCAGCAGCTAAACAAAAGAGGCGCCATGGTGTAAATGTATAAATGTAAATGTATTGGCATTTATATAGCGCACTACTTACCCGTAGGGTCCCAAGGCGCTTCGACCGCTGCGAAACCCTTCCTGGCTTCCCTGAGAGATGGTCCCTTAATGGGTATCTCCAGGGTAAGACCAGGCATCCCCGGCGGTCTGGTGGGGCCGTTAGTGAAGATGAGGCAAGCTAATGCCCAGAGTTGCCGAGTGTGATCGCTGATCAGAGTGGGCACCGAGGCGAGAGGCGTATAATATTATAACAACGTGATGCATTTGGGAGATGCATCCCGTTATAAAGCCCTGCGCCATCAGGGGGCGTTCTGGCGCAAGGGAGGGCATTCCTGCGCTGGAACACATCCTAAAAGTGGCTGAGGAAAATCTACAAAATTTCAATCAGTCACCTTTAGGACAATGATGCGTCACACAAACCCTGCACCTGCTTGAAGCAGACGTACGGCTTGACCCAGCATTGGGGAGAGAGGGTACCCCAGAGCATTGCTGGAGCTGCGCCATCGTTGCGACGCAACTCCAGCAGTAAAGCTTCGGTGACGTTTTGGGCCCATGGTGCGCCGCATTGCAAATACGGCGCACCATGTTTGGTGGTGGTAGCGGGCCGCACAATTACTGGCGCATCCCTGCTACTTTGCAGGGATGCGACGGTACTTGCAATTCTGCCCCTTAGGGGCATACTTACTTACGCGTTCTGGCGCATCTCCAGAGATGCGCCAGATCAAATGGGTCACGCAAAACTACCCTTGCGACACGGCAGATGCGCCTCATTTACAATGCGGCGCGCCCTGGCGCAAGGGTAGGCACTTGCGTGACGCATCTTGTCACGTAAGAGCGGCGCATCGCTGGAGTCACGTCGCCAACGCATTGCAACTCCAGTAATGCTCAGGGCCACCCAATACTTAACATGCTGTGTCAGTCCTTATGCCTGCTTCAAGCAGGCATAAGGAATTGAATTGACGTAGCAGCGTCTCAGAAGTGCCTGCGGTAAATCTTGTAGATTTCACGCAGGCACTTTTGCGAGGCGCACAGCCGCCGGACCGCCGACCCTGCGTACTAGGAACGCACCCATTGTGGCGCAGGCCCATGGCTTTATAACGTGACGCATCTCCCTAGATGCGTCACGCTGTAAATAACTCGCAGGGATGCGCCATGTTTACGCCGCTGTTGCGTCATGCAAGGCAACGTAAACGTGGCGCAAGGGGCTTGTAAATGTAATCTGCCCCCTAGTGTCTAGCATTACGCAGTTCTGTAAAGTACACTCATACATAATAGTTACTCAGGCCAATGAGACCACAAAATAGAAAACAAATAAGCATAGTAGCAACGCCACTGAGAAGGAGAGCAGTGCACCTGAAATGCACAGAAGATTTTGAAATATAATTTAACTACAATGTAATCGTCAGCAGCATTATTGGCTTGCTCCATGTAAAAAACAAATATTTGCAATACAACAACACAGAGCAGGAGAAAACATAGTAGTGAGTGATGAAATAGCTACTACTACTCACCAAGCCCGGGGATCTCCAAGCCGAGCTGGTCCAGCAGGTCGCGCTCCCGGTCCAGGAGGTCCGTCCAGCGGTGGGTGGCCTGGCTGTAGGTGTGCTGGACCCCGGAGAGTTGGGACATGGTCCAGCACACCTTCTGCCACCGCTTCCGGCGCTCCCGGATGTTGTAGCCGCCGGCCGCGATCCTGCCGCCTCCCGCGATGGTCCTGGGCAGGCGGCGCTGGACGAAGTAGACCAGCGCGCCCACTTCCTCCGGGCTGAAGATCTCCCGTTGCGTCACCTGCTCCCCCCTCAATCGCCCGCATGCTGTCCTGGCACGGGGTCCAGGACTCCTCCTCCCAGCCGCCGCTGCGGCCCTCAAGTGCCTGGGCAGCTTCACGGCGCCTGGCTTCACCATGGTCTGGGCAGGTAAGGTAGGAAGTAGAAAATTAAGAAAGAATAGCATAGGGAAGAAGAAAAGAAAAGAGTTTAAAAAAGTAGTTTAAAAGTAAACAAAAGGAGGAGCCACGACGGCGGCCTAAATGGCCGCATAGACGCCCGGCTCCGCCGCTCGCCCTCGCCTCCCGCACCATCCTGGGGTATATCCTGCATCCCGACTGCGGCTTCGTACAGATGAAGGCGTGTGGAGCCCGGTAGTGTGACTCCGGCGTGAAATCCGCCCCTGATGGCTGAGAACCATCGTCCCAAACTTCCCGGCCCTTAATGTGAGCGAGCCGGGGCCTCGAGTGGAGCAGCAGCCGGCACAGGATTGAACAACATCGGCTCCGATCGGCCATGTTAGTCCGGTGATCCAGACCGGGACTTGTAATTGCACACGGCCGTAGACAGTCGATCGGAGCTTGGCACTGGACCCCCGAGCAGCCCAACAAAGGTTTACGCCGGTGCCTGTGATGGGGTGTAAACTCAGCTGCACCTTTTGACACACGGCCAGGATTTGACCTATCTCGGAGACTGCCGGCGGCCGACCGATCTCCTTGAAGTGCTGTTTTCTATGGGAGACTCCGGCTACGGCTGGTAAGCGAATTGCAGCGCGGTGGATGTTTGTGGACTCGAGTTTGCCTGATATGACTTGTCCGTGTGTTACGAGCAGCTATTGCCTTCCCGGCTGCTTGTGGGGCTTGCTTCCTCTCCTGCTCGGAGGTTCCCTGAAAGAGACGTGCGCTGCGTGAATCGGTGAAGGGGAGATGGAACCTACAGTGCTGGACATCCTTCTGGCCCTTACTGATCTGCACTCAGCATTGAAATGTCGATGGATGGTAGTGGACGACCCACTGGCGGCGGCGAGTTGCACAATGATGGGCGGACAAAATGTCGATCGGGAGCCCGGCCCTTCCCAGTTTGCTGCTGCTGAGGACTCCCTGGAGTGCGTGGAACTGGAAAGTGGAATCAGTGGGTCATTTGGCCGAGCCTGTGTGTCTGCGGACTTTCCTACCCTCCAGCTGGTTATCTCCTCTCCTGCTTTGCAGCACCCAGTTTTATCAAAGGCTAGGGTTACATGGAGACCAATTTTCACATCGACTCCCTTGCTTTTACTTGCAGCCGAATTGGCTCCGACAGGGACTGTGGCGTCACCGAACTTGCCTTTCCATTTTGTGCGGCGCTTTACTACCTCAGTTCGGACTGGCCAGGGTTGCACCTGGGCTGTTTATGTACGTGGTGGATGTTCCTGGTGCCGGACTGTAACATGGCCTGTGACGGTGACTTAGGGTGATTGGGATGACTGTACATTGCTGTTTGCCCTCCAACATGGTGGGCTTCCATGTTTTTCGGGATGGGTGGGGGGTGGGGCGTGTCTGGGGCCGGAGCTAGGGCCCTCCTCCTTACTTCCCTTTTTCGGGGTTTTCTGGGGCGACAGGCATGCCTATGGGGGGGGTGGGCCGTGGCCTTCCGCGGCATGCAGGGTGGGGGGTGGGGGACGGGACGTATTTTTGTTTCTTCTTTGTCTCTATGGCCCTACTTTTCTTTCTTCTTTCTCGTTCTTTCTTGGTACATTTTCCATCCTTTTATATCTTTCTTTTACAGTTGGAGACGGGGGTTTGGGTTCCTTGGGTGGATTATTGATCGTGTCCTTTAAAGCTCCTGTATTTTGTTGTCGTTACTCGTTTTCACGAGTGGGACACTGTGGTTTAGTGTGATCGTTATTGGCTTTATATCCTCCTAATGTTTTCCCAATGGTGCATTCGATTGAAGGCTAACATCCTGCCATGTGAATTGCTCGATATGTGCTATCGTATAATTGCCTGATGTCCGATCCTTCAACTTTATTATAAATTGGAATCCTCCTATATCCTGTAATAATGTGGACAATTTTGCTCGTCAATCCTGATTTACTGTGGCTGGTCTGGCCGAGGAACGCCGTATTGTTATCCTTTGCTGCAAGTGATTTTGACATCTGGAATGATACTGTTCAGTGGCTCCTCGGCCTATACTTGCTTTGTACACGATGTAATGCTGAGGTTTTCCGAATAAAAATTAAAAAAAAAAAAAAAAAAAAGTAAACAAAAATAGCAGAAAAGACAAAAATATACAGCTAGGAAAAGAGAGGGATAGATAAGAAGCAAAATCGTTCGAAAAAAAACTGAAAACAAGCAAAGGATGGCAAAGATAGCAAGAGGATAAACACCATGCCCAGACACAGGAAATGAATGAAAAACAAGATGGCCGCCCGTTCACTAGCGCGAAAGTAAGTTCGCACGCGATTTTCCTCGCGATCTCGTGCAAACTTGTACTCGCAATGCGCTTACTTCGCGAGATTATACATAGCGGGCGGAAACGGAAATAGTCACGCAAACAAAATGGCCGCGCCCGTACTCGACCTTGGGGTAAATTCGCGTGTTGCACTGCAAGCGGCTCGCGAATACTGCAAAAAAACTCGCGAAATAACACGCCGCAAAAAAATATAAAGCTCATTCGCACTAATTGGCGGCTTCCGCGGTCGGTTTCGCACGACACCGAGCCTCGCAAATATCGCGAAATTACCAAAAAACGATTTTTGCAAAAGCAAAACAAATGAGCAGGTGCAAAAGGTCAATCTCATGATTTGTAACGATTCCCTGCTGTGCTTCCTGAGGGGGCCCTCCAGAATTCGGTTGCCTGCTTGCAACTATTGTGTGACCCTGCTCTGACCTTAACTGTATGCCACAAAGGTCCTGATTTACAGCTAAGGGAGCAGACAAGCAGGTGCCAGGCTGGAACTTCAAATTCAGTGACACATTAATTAGCCCCTAATTCATTATTGTCAGTTGGGGCAGGGCAGGTGTTGTTAATAAACTAACCCCAAATTAATTCATGTCAGTTGAAGCAGGGCAGGTGTGCTTGCTTTTCCCCCCCATCTTCTACAGTGATGATGAACCAGAGGGTGGCATTGATGTAACAGAGGGTGGCATGGGTCAAAGAGAGGGTGGCAGTGGTGAAACAGAGGGTGCTGGGAGGCTGTGATGATGAACCAGACGTAGAAACAACATAGTCGCGACCGTTGCGAGCCGACAAGTAAGTTCGCAATTGCGAACTAGTACCAAATCCTCGCGAACTGGCAGAAACACTTGCGAACACAAAAAAAAATCTGCAAATTCGCGGATTTTGCGGATTGCGAGTTCGCAAATTCGCTAAATTCGCGAACGCCAGATTCGCAAAATTCGCCCATGCTTAATTGATACACCCCTCATTATGACCTCTCCCTGTTGTCCCGCACAATATCAATAATGTCAATTAGACTCCATGAATTACATAGAGTCGTACACCGTACAAAGGATACCTCAGAGGAAGAGACATATAAAGTTGTATACGACAGAAAAATACATTAAATCGTCACCTGGACTTCAAACAGATCCCTCTTAGTAATTGAACATACTTTATTTCCCTATAACCTCATCAGTGTAAGATGAAAAAAGGTTAACAACTTTATGTCTAAACGGGCACATGATATAATAGTGTATATCTCTCTCTGGTTGTAATTACTGATTGGACAGTCTAAGATGAAAAAAGGAAAACCACTTTATATCGAGACAAACACATGGTGTAAAAGAGTATATCTCTGTCTGGTTATCAATACGGATTTGGAAACAAATAATATTTTCTCAAAGTCCAAATTTCGCCTCTGTCATTAAGTCCTGTGGTCGCTGTATGATATTTCTCGATCAGTCTAGCCTCTAATCTGTTTAGCTTAGTCTGTATAATTTCCTGAGTGTTGTTATGAACTTTAATTAGTACTGTCCAACTGATATTGATCTCACTATGGCCATGACTCAAATAGTGCTCTACCAGTGGAGCTCCAATGATTTTGCACTTTATTCGAAATTTGTGTTGTAAAATGCGATTCTTTATCGGCTGTGTAGTTTGACTGATATAGTGCTTATTACATGGACAGGTGACACAATAAACAACTTTCTTTGTGTTACAATTACTGAATGATCTCCGGGTATGTCGTTGTCCATTAATCATCACTTCTTTAGAATCTTTTGTCAATATACATGCCACACACTGTTGGCACCTGAAGTGACCCACCACTGGCAGTAGGCCGCATCATAAGCAGAGTCTTGTGGGGGGCGTGGCTTAGCACGCAATGGAGACGGACGTGCCCGGGTTGAGCTCCTACCCCGGGTCATATCTCCGACAAAACTTGTCCTTTTCGGCCCGAAACTGCTGGCGGACCTGCCCGTAACCCCTCACTGTGTGCTGGCTGATCCCGGAGAAGATTGGCTGCGGGGGCCCGCTCCGGCGCCGAGCGCAGCACTGAGGCCGGTCTGCCTGCGACACTGCCGGGGTGCCCAGCTACGTGAGGCCGGGGATTCTGACGGGCTGCTGGGCCCCGAGTTGCGGCCTACAGGGCACATTTCCGGGCCCATGGCGATATCTGGGTGGCCCCTGGCGATGCCGGATCCGGCCCTACGATCCGCCCGAACTGAAGCGGCGGCGCCTGTGACCTTTGAAGGTGCCGGTGGGAGTGACGGCGTACCGAGGACGGCTAAGACCCTGCGCTGACGGAAGCCGATAACAGCGAGCCTGGAGGGACTCAAGGGCAAGGAGGTGAGCGCCTGATCTACAGAAACGTTCCCGAGCTGGGGCTCCAGAGCGACGAAGCAGCGCCTGGGAGAGGACAGTACCTTCCCCCTCCCCACAGCACGTTGTCCCCTCCGGACACCGCCGGGCAGAGACCAGAGCTGAGTGGGGCGGCCCGCTCTCGGAGACGCTGGGGCCGGGAGGCGTCTGGAGACGGCCGTGTGCCCCCCCCCACCCCTGGGGTGGCCTGCAGCGGTGGGCTGCTGCGCCTGGGAGCGGGGACTCTGGCGGTGCGCGACGCCCTACAATGGACATTCACACCACCCCACGCCAGTGAAGGCGACGCACACCCTGAGTAGCTGCCGGGGGCGACTTGGCGGCCCCCCCGTACCCTGGAGCGGACCAGCGCCACTGCCAGACATATCCTGTGCGCCACCACCATGCCGGGCCTGCGCGCCTGGGCACCGGGGACACTGCAGGGCTGTCTTGTGCGGACCAGGGACACCAGCGAAGCTGCGAGAGCCCACAGAGAACGCTCACCTCCCGACTAAACTACGCTAACCTCCCATGACCTAGCACTACTAGCGCTACGACGGACGGCGCTAATTGCATACCGCCCAGAGGTCCACCACCGCGACATCCGGACACTTGGATAGAGAGCGCCCCTCTCCCCAGAGGAGACCTGAGACTTGCAGAGACAATCCCACCCATACGTCTGCATTTTGCGCGTTGAGACATTTCCCCCTCTTGATAGCAGGAGCTACTTGCACGCACTGCCTGGCCCATGTCTGGAGGGGTGATGACACGCACTGGATCAGGAAACACATCGGCGAAAGGGAAGCAAACGAAACCGACGGCCAAGATGGACGCAGAGCACGTGGCGTCAAAATTGGACAGCGTACTGGCGGCCATGGAGAGGATGGAAGAATCCCTTCAGCAGACGTGCACCTCCCTAGAGACCAGGATAGATGGCGTGGCAATAGACCTGACCCACCTCAGAGCCGACCACAAGAAACTACAAGATCGCACCGCGACACTGGAGGGTGCAGTGGCAGCCGTGGAACCGAAGGTGACCCAAGCTGACAAGCACATACAAGATCTCCTGAACAGGGTGGAGTTTCTAGAAGACCGCGCTGAAGATGCGGAAGGACGGGCGCGAAGAAATAACATCCGCTTAGTGGGCATTCTGGAGAAATGGGAGGGGATGGACCCTGCTCGCCGGGTGGAAGACTGGCTACGTGACCTGCTGCCAGAAGACATGCTCTTACCCGACTTCGTGGTGGAACAGGCCCACCGAGTACCCACGAGGCCCCTTCCCCTTGGCTCTAACCCCAGACCATTTATCCTCCGCGCCATAAACTGCAGCGACTGCGACACAATACTGCGCGAGTCTAGGAAACTGGGGGAAGTCAACATAGACAATGCCACAGTGATGTTCTTCCCTGACTACACCGTGCAAATACAGAGACAGAGACACTCCTTTCTAGCAGTGAAGAGACGACTGCGCCAAGCGGATCTCAAATACTCACTCCTCTTCCCTGCCAAACTAAGAGTGGTAGCACGGGACAAGACGCACTTCTTCACAAGCCCTGAGGAAGCGGAGTCCTGGCTAGATGGAGGAATGCCGGAAGCGCCCAGGAAGGCGCAGGGAACCACCTCCACGGAGCGAACTCGCGGACCGAGACGACGACGCCGCCGCAAAACACCCACGTCCCCACAGACTCGAGACACGACAGCGCACCCTCCATCAATGGACCAGATCCTGCAGGAGCAGCGGGATGCCCTGCGCAGAGTAGCGGAAATCAGCAGCTCCCCGGCCCAATCGCCACACCCGAACGCCAGCCCGACCACATCCCCAACAGACGATGAAGCGGTCTACGGCATACCGGATACCCAGCGCTCTGAGGAGCTCCCGGACATCACACCGCAGACAGTGGAACTTTTTGGCTGAACGGGATCAAGACGCACCTTGCCTCCGGAATACAGCGCAGACTCAACCAGACAGTTGCCTGGCTGACTCGCCTCCCAATAGGTAAACTGTGTAACTACCTGCAGCTGAAGCCTCCCCAACTCGGGGGATTAAGAGTGGACCTGACACTGTGAGTAGCTTTTTGGTTAATACACATGGCTCAGCCACCCACTGACACGAAATTATCATTTAGACTATAGCAGTATACATACTAGCTGACACTACTTTGGCCGCTTGAGGAGGGGGATCTCCCCCGGGAGCCCCTGCCCCCACCCCTCGATGCTTGGGAGCGCTGCTGACATCGCACTGAGCGGCAAGGACTGGGCGTCCGCCAGACAGCAACTGCCTCTCTGCCCACCCGGGAAGGATGCCGCACTCCCCATGGACTAAACTGTAATTCCTATTGTTACAACATAAGTCACACAACACCCCCTAGAACTGTATAGTTTACGAGCTCACTTGAGTGTTTGGACGGCGACATGTTGTGCAGCCGACCTTTTGGCATTTTTGCTTATGTTGCCATGTTGATGCTATATGTTCTCCCTCTCCTCCCTACCCTTCCACACCGCTGGAGATCATTGCATTTTGTGCTGAGAAATAGAAGCAATTTCACGACGTGGTTGGGACACTGGGCTTGGTGGGGAGTCTTGCTTGGGGACTTGACATGTGGGGGAACTGGAGGAAATTGCAAATGCGAAATCTATGGCTGACATATCTGCACCTGGAACTTCAGGGGAATGCACACACCAGCTAGGCGCTACCAAATTTACTCATACCTAAAGTGACACAAGATAAACATAGCACTGCTCATGGAATCACACCTGAATAAGGCGTAGGTACAGGCACTATACCGCAGATGGCGCGGACAGCTCTATGCCACAGCCTACTCCTCATATGCTCGTGGTGCGCTGATATGGGTCCGTCCTAGGACCCCCTGGACAGTCACGGACACTACCATAGACCAGGAGGGCAGGTTTGTTGCCGCACAAGGCAGGCTAGATGGGCAACAGGTAGTACTAGTGTCCTTATATTCCCCAAACACTGATCAGGGAGGCTTCCTGACGCGCCTCTCCACGGTAATGGTGACCTGGCATGCGGCACCATTGATACTGGGCGGGGACTACAACTGCGCACTAGATACGATACTAGATCGCTCCACCCCACCCCCAATTGGTGCACCTACGCGAGGTGCCACAAAGGCATTGCTTGAGTGGGCCGCGCACTGGGACCTCCATGATGTTTGGAGATCAAACAACCCTGGGACACGGGTTTATTCCTATTACTCAGGCGCTCACGACTTGCATGTCCGTCTAGACAGATTCATGGCATCTACTGACCTCCTACCCCTAGTAACAGATACACGCTACATGGGCCGCACACATTCAGAAAATAACCCACACTTTTTGTCCATAGCTTGGGAACGCCCACGCCCCCCCGTACCCACCTGGCGACTGCAGCCTGCACTGCTACTTGACGCGGCATTCCGCGCTTCCCTACTCACACGCACTGCTCAGTACTTTGAGGACAACGCAGACAAAGCGTCCTCCCCCCAGGTAGAATGGGACACCTTCAAGGTAGTGATCCGAGGCCACTGTTTGAGGACACAGGGCCACATGAGGCACCTACTGGAAGGCGACTTGACCAGGCTGGAATCTGACTTGCTAGACAGGGAGGAAGAGGCAATTGAAGGCGATGCTGACTCGCTATAGGGGGCACACGCAGAGCATGCGCGCCTACTGGAGAGACTCCGCAACATTAACTATTAACTAACTTAATAATGAGACTCAGTATTTTAAAACATTTTGTGCGAACCTACCAAGTAATTTCCAAAGAGAGTGGGAACTACGGAATACATTCTTGTAATTACACGAATCTTGTCGCGTGAGGGTGCAAACTTGAAAGTCTTCCTTGCCTGTTAGATGGTTGCCTCCGCCTTACATGCAAACTGCCATTCTGTTAAGAGAAATGGCTAATGTTGTTTCTGTGCAATTGCTGCTTTGTTGCTTCTAACATTTATAATACTTGCTATCTGACCTACCTTGTTGGGCCGATATATTCAGGTTTCAGCTGGTTAAATTCGTGGGCCTTTTTGTGAATTCCCAACGAATGGCACGCCATGAACCGACTGCGTAAGGATAGCAGGGTAAGTTCATGTCTTAATTAAGTGAAGTAAATATACCATCACATCAAATGTCAGCAGCGAGCGTGAAACTCGCTGATCTTTTACATTGGTACGTCCACCTGCATACAACAAAGCATTCTTATTATAAGCGATGCTCATGTTATAGTGAACATCAGTTGAGCGCTTCTGGCTGTTTTATAGTTGTAACCTCTGTCCTTACCAATTTCCTATCAATGGCATGGCGAGTTGACGTCAGAATTAAGTGCTGTAAATATACGATCACACTTGATGTCAGCAGCTAGCGTGAAACTCGCTGATGTTTATAATTGCACACGCATCTGCACAAAACAAAACTTTATTATTTTCAGCTATGCTTGTGTTATAGTGAACACGGGCTCAGCCCTTCAGGCTGTTTTATAGTTGTAACCTCTGGCCTTACGAATTCCCAACGAATAGCATTACATGTACTAACTGCGTAAGGATAGCAGGGTGAGTTGGTCAGTATTAAGTGCCGTAAATATACAATCGCACTTGATGTCAGCAGCGAGCGTGAAACTTGCTGATCTTTTACAATTGCACACGCACCTGCATAAAGTAAAACATTCTCATATTAAGGTGTGCTTGCGTTATAGTGTACACGGGCTCAGCGCTTCAGGCTGTTTTATGGTTCTGACCTCTGGCCTTACTAATTCCTAACCAATTGCACGCCATGTATCAACTTCGTAAGGATAGCAGAGTGAGTTGATGTCAGCATTAAAGGGCAGATGCATCAAAGGGTTTTGCTCATTATGTTTCTATAGGAGAATGTGTTGATGCATATGGCCCTGTCAGGGTTTTTTTTTTTTAAAACAAACATAAAATACATTCTCATTTACAATGCAACATTTTAAGGTATTAGCATTATAAATGACAATGGCATTTCTTTATCTATTTTCAAAACTAACACATAGATAAAAACTTTACCATTTACAATGCTGATAGCTCTAACTTTTGCAAATGCGAGACCTATTGAATTGCCAAGGCTTGTTATAAATGGAGTTGCAAATTTTCTTGATGCTATTAGTACTGACGCACCTGTCCTAGCTGTTAGAAAAATTCCAATAATGTTCGTGGACGACATGCTGATAATCTCAAAAACGCCAGGTGGCTTGCAGCGTGCCCTCCAGCGCTTTGAAGAGTTTTGTCTTCTGAGGGGTCTTAAAATTAATTTCCTAAGACAAAGTTTATGGCATTCAATTAGCATAGATCGTTTAAAGGGAGAATGATGATGGATGGGCTACCCCTGGAGCAGGTTGGTGCTTTTATTTATCTTGGCATCAAACTGCAGAAGGATATGAGGTGGAAGCCACACATTGAAGGCATGACACTAAAGCATCGGCATTACATACGGGGTAACCCAAAACCAGTCCTAGGACCTGGGTATTCAATGGTACAGATATGGTGGTCCTAGACACAAATTTCACACACAATGTTTGATATTATTCCAAACGAATTTTCTCAATTCTTATTCCATGTGCGAAATCAATCCTGTATTGAAGAATTTGGAAACAAAAAGAAAGAAACATACAATAGCCCAAAAACAGGTGTTCAGTAAGCACACAAAAGAGATATTCAATTGTTTTAAAAGTAGAGGAGAGAAGACTCTACTGTTTATTTTCAATAAAATTCCTCCTCAACATTACCAAACAAAAATAAAAATATGCCAATATTTCAATTCAAAAAAGGGGGTTACCAGGAAAAAGTAAAGTGCATAGTGTGAGAGGTTTTGTGCTCGTGTGAAAGAAAGAAAGGACCAAGAGGTCAAGGGGATATCGAGTTTCACAAATGTCTTTGAGTCCAAGGGTTACATGGTTATAATGTAACTTAGCCCTTCCCTTCACCTCCCGTCCTGATGAAGACCCGTCCATGAGGATATAAACTGCCCTTCGTATCCTTGGGTCGAAACGTCGACAATCTCCCCCTGCATTGAGCCTGCATCTCCTATGCCCCTGCCCACTCACCCCCTCTGAAGATACGAAGCTCCGAGCGATTTGACCGCCGCAAAGACAAAAAGATCGACTTTTCTTTGCATAAACTATTGAGGGCAGGCTCTGGTTGAACAAAACCAAGGACTATCTCAGCCTTGGACTCAAAGACAATTGTGAAACTCGATATCCCCTTGACCTCTTGGTCCTTTCTTTCTTTCACATGAGCACAAAACCTCTCACACTATGCACTTTACTTTTTCCTGGTAACCCCCTTTTTTGAATTGAAATATTGGCATATTTTTATTTTTGTATGGTAATGTTGAGGAGGAATTTTATTGAAAATAAACAGTAGAGTCTTCTCAATTGAATATCTCTTTTGTGTGCTTACTGAACACCTGTTTTTGGGCTATTGTATGTTTCTTTCTTTTTGTTTCCAAATTCTGCAATACAGGATTGATTTCGCACATGGAATAAGAATTGAGAAAATTCGTTTGGAATAATATCAAACATTGTGTGTGAAATTTGTGTCTAGGACCACCATATCTGTACCACTAAAGCATCGGCAGCTCGCTGGAACCCTAAGAAAAGAATTTAAAACTACTTTTACTAAACCCCTAAGCCCGGTACTCCAAAGTTATAATACCAAAGTGGTGAGCTCAGTTCTCTACAGGGCCGGGCTGTGGAACTTTGGAAACCTGGCCCACCTTACAATAGCGGAACACACGTTCTTCAGCGCAATTACTACTATGCCATAAAGTATACCGATGCTCCCTCTAAGGAATGACCTAGGAAGATAAGCTCTGAAGGACCTGGCCATACTACGCCCAATACTAGACTGGCATAGAATCTGGTGTACAAAGGAATTGGCCGTGTTCACACAGGGCCTAAGGTATATCGTAAACACGGACTGCTTCTGTGAAATTAGTTGGCTGCGCAAACTGAGAAGTTTGTTAAATAAAATGGGCCTGCAATACCTGTGGGATTCACCCCCCACTGAAACATTCCCAACAAAAAATTGTCTTAAAGAAGTTCATTGGGAAACAGTGGTGCACAATGAGTTTATGCGCCATGATACAACTTCTCTCTTGGGGCTTTTTCTTCAGACCAAGCCATGCCCTGGCCTTGAGCCGTATTGGGGCATTATTGGGAACCCTCTGGATCGCAAACTCTATTTCCAATTTAAATCTGGATCTCTTCCATTTAAGTATTTTACATCTAAATGGTCTGTTATTAGGGGCAACAAATGTCACTTATGCACTACACAGGTAGAATCATTTGCACACGTGCTCTTTGTTTGTCCTGCGTACGCTAGCCCACGTAAGGTTTGGCTGGTCCAGCTACGTAAGAACCTGGCTACAAGATCACATACTAAATTCCCGTCTGTCTGAGCATAGATCAGCCATACATACGGGTAAACTGCAAGCCCCATTAGTCAAACACTACATCGAGGCGAAGCATAATCCAAATGATATACGTTGGTATATCTTGGAAAAAATACGCAAGTCATCGGGAACTCTAAGCACACAAGTGCGAAAATGCAGAGAAGTTTATTGGATCTTTACCTTGGATACATATATCAAAGGACTAAACAATGAGATACCCTGGGACCAGGTTATCAAATACAATTATGGTTGAACCACTCATCTACCATCCTTGGTTCTTCAATACTTTTTCTGCACACTTCAGCTATCATCCCCTGTGCAATTATCTCACATGTAGTGTTAATTTCATTCGATTAGTACCCCCTGCTTCTTTCTTCAACCCTAGTATTCAACACATCCCTCCGCACGTTGGCCCTTTCACATCAGGTCCTTCCCCCTTTTCTATTTCAAATTTTTATTTGTTACCTTTATTTCATCATCATGATCTGACATTCTCTGTAGACCTATACTGTTATGCATAACATCGCTACCGTGGAGATTTTGTTATCTCCCAGCGCTATCATTACTATTCACCTTCAGAATTTCTACCTTCAATCTGTCATTTTCTATACATTTTTACATCGCTCGCATTTATAAATATATGGCTGTACATTATCCCGGCATTTTTGCAAATTAGATGGTCTGATAGATATTAACAAATTGCCCACTACAAATATCTCGCTGTGTATTTTATCACCATTTGTGTAAATGAGGTGGTGACACATGCACGCTTACATTGTCCGGAACACATCATTAACACGTTCCAAGATGTCGGACTAAAGATAAACAATAACCCGGCACCTCGGACTTTGCCCTTTTTCTCTTTCAATCACTCTCTTGAGGGACGTCCCCTTTCCATCCACAATGCGCGCCAAATGTGCATTGATAAACATCGCTCCACCCAACAACGCCCTCGGCTCATCAGGACTCATTTCCGAGGCGCAAGGCAGACTCCACTATAGGATCGACCGCGGGACCGTCAATACAGGTATTTTTCGTTCACCACCCCCACTGTGCCTAACAACCCAGCTCATTCCATCGGCAGGTTCGACGCGTGCCTAATTACACCTTGTCCCGTTTTCTCCTAGATAACGATAATGCGGATCCCATACAGGCTGCAATCCTGGGACATTACATTTGGAACCCCGCATAGAATTATCAATAAGACCGCCTACCAGGTACTATTATAGGTGTCCTCACGTTACCGCCCATAACCTAGGGTTTATTTGAAAATCTAGGTATAAGTTTTTAATGGAGATATCCATTCAAAACATTCATATCTGTATATACGACCACTCTACCCACAGATACAAACAACCACAGAAGTTTCTCCACTCCCTACTCTGATAGCCTGTTCACACAGCTTTACCATCTCATCAGACTCCATCATTGGATTTTGAGACACATTCAGTGTGCAGGTACTCATTATTTTCAACAGCCCTATTTATTAATGATTATTTCATTCGACTCTCCTTTGAAATGTCGAACCCTTTTCTATTCCTAATTTTAGTACGAGCCAAATTTTCACCTATATGAACGGTCTAGGAGGTCCCTAATCTCCTTACATAAGGTAATCTAAACTCTCTATCCTTTCTAGATACTTGGGCCCCTTAAAGGTTTAATCCTCGTTTTTGCCTCACTGATATTCTATTCATTTTCCCCTTTTGCAGACTTTATTGCTTCCAACCTGTATAGCACTTTCAAGCTGCCTTGATAATATTCACCCATTTTCAGGTACTTTTGCTTTCCTTTTTTCCTTCCCTACCCCTCCGTCTCTTTCTCCCGCTACTCCCGCACCTCCAAACCATCCTAACAAAACTTCCCCCTTTTCATCCCACCCGCCCGCACTGAACATACCTCTCCTACAATCCCCCCTCCCCGCCCCCCCGCTCCTTTCCAGTTTCCCTTAATTGTATCCTTAGGTTGCAATACTAGTACTTATTTTCCCTTCCCCTTTTATTTGTATTCTTAGGTTGCAATACCAGTACCAATTACCCCCCCCCCCTTTCTTTTTCTTTTCCCCCTCCCTCCCAAACGGGTTAGCCAGAATGCCCAAAAAGTTGCAGGAAATGTACTTTTGCACTCTTGTATGATAGCTTTTTTTATATGTATATGTAATAGTAAATCTGTACACATGTAAATAAGGTTATTGTGGTAGTTCTGTGCCCCACTTTTTGATATAACATCTGTAAATATTGTATATAGATAGACACTGTTAAGGTTTTATTGTAAAGTTTTTTGTGTAGGATAATAGACTGACATTGTGATATGTATAAACTGACGCTGATATATACTTTTGTATGTTTGTATATATATTTCCCCATATAGGTTCTCTGGAAATACTCATGGCTTCCTGATGAAGGCTCACAGCCGAAACGCGCGTAGTACACTGTAACTTATAGCCATGTTTTAAACAACAACTGTAATGCATTATAAATACCCATGAATTGGAACTTACAGTATGTTATATATGTAGAAAGTTTGTAATTTATATATATTTAAAGTAGCCAAATATCATTGCTCTCCTCTCTTTTTAAAAAACCAAATATGATTGAATAAAGAACACCAATTTTTGTACCAAAACTTTGGTTTAGATACATTCACTTTTGTCCGATGTCAGTCACAGTCCATAATTTAACCTGTTCCTAATTTACTGTATTTCCAATTGTTACAAGATCACATACCACAGCCTTGCGTATCCTTTTCACTGATCCATCTCCCAGGTATGCAGTTCCGGTGGCAAAATATTTGAGGTGGATGTGGACTATACGCACTAAACAAATCAAGGATGAATAAAGTGCAGGATGAGGTCCCACTAGTGCGCAGGATTGAGCTTACGTCGTCCTGCGGGCTCTTCAACCCTTGCTGATGGGCTAACTATTGTTTTATGTGTGTTATTTTAACAATGTGTCTTTTTAATCTTCTTAATATTTTTTAACATAATGATGGTCCTGATTGCTTACTTGCACAATTGTTTAATTCAGATCTTAAATTTCTGTAATTATTGTTCCACTTCTTTTTAATTACAATGCGTTTATGACTTGCATAGGCGAATAAAGCTTTCTTGACTTGACATTTTACAGCTTTGGACTCACTGTGGCCTGTTACAGCTCGCTGCCAATTGATACATTTTACCGCTTGGGACCCCCTGTGACCTATTACACCTCGCTGCGCATTGATTCATATTACAGCTTGGAACCCACTTCGGCCTGTAGCAGCTCGTTGCTCAATGATACACATTGCATTTTGGGACCCACTGAAACCTGGAACAGCTGGGCACCCATTAATAAATGATACAGCTGTTACAGCTTTCTTCTCATTGATTCATGTTACCTCTCGGAACCCACTGAGACCTGTTACAGTTCACTACCCATTGTTACATGTTACCGCTCTGGACATACTGAGACCTGTTACAGCTCGCTGCCCATTTATACTTACTACACCTTGGGCCTGTTACAGCATGCTACCCCTTGATATATGTTGCAGCTTTGGACCCATTGAGAACAGTTACAGCTCTCTTCCCATTGATACATGTAACCGCTCTGGACATACTGAGACCTGTTACAGCTCGCTGCCCATTGATACATGTTACAGCATCGGACCCACTGAGACCTGTTACAGCTCGCTGCCCATTGATATATGTTACAGCTTCGGACCCACTGAGACCTGTTACAGCTCGCTGCCCATTGAAACATCTTACAGCGTGGGACCCACTGGGGCCTATTACAGGTTGCTGCCCATTGAAAAATGTTACATTTTAAGACCCACTATGGCCTGTTACAGCACACTGCCCATTTATACATACTACAATTTGAGAACTTGGGAACAGTTACAGTTTGCTGCCCATTGATACATAATAAAGTCTGGGACACGCTGAGAACAGTTACAGATCGCTGCCCCTTGATACATTATAAAGTCTGGGACACGCTGAGAACAGTTACAGATCGCTGCCCATTGATACATAATAAAGTCTGGGACACACTGAGAACAGTTGCAGATCGCTGCCCATTGATACATAATAAAGTCTGGGACACGCTGAGAACAGTTACAGATCGCTGCCCATTGATGCATGTTACAGCTTCGGACCCACAGTGAATCACAGAAGCCAAAAGGTTAAGGACCACTGCTCTAAAATATCTGCTAAAAAATCTTGAATGTGTTCCTTCTATATATTAGAACTTGGAATCTACATTTTCAATGAACACTGTACCTTCACCGACACCTCCCGTTCTTCATGTCTAATCCTCACTTTTCCTTACGATTCATAAAAGTACTTCTTTTTTTTCCATCCCTTTCTTTTTTTAAATGTAGCTTTTGATCCTAAATCTCCACTTGCCAATCTTTCAGGGGGGCTCATTACCCTTTTACTACATTAGTTTTCTTTTATTACTGTCAAATGTGTCCACAGTCATCCCCCTGAGCATATGCTCTCTCCTAATACCCTCCATACTCCTCTGCTGCAAACGTTCTCCTATATGATGTAAATGAATATTCTTCTATTTCCTATGGGCCGTATTCATAGCTTCATTATAACAAAAGCCATTCATGACTTAAATTAAAATATGATTATTATAATCAAGGGAACACATGTGTAATTAAATATGAACCAACTGGTCTTTTCTGGGTATATACTTACATACTGGAGCTAAAAAGAGCTCATTGATATTAATGAGGTGGCTTTGTGTGTTCCATGTAGCGGTAACACACAGTCCCTATATCATTCCATCCCCCAGGCACCATCCCATTCTCTCTTCCCCTCCATGTGATCAGTTGAACGTTCCGGACCTGTCCATCCTCTTCTTGGGTGAAACAGTTGACTGGGAGAACCTTGTGAGTGTGTGATGGTTCATTGACTGGCTAATGCTATAATGTGCATGAACATGTGACAGCCGTGCTCTTGCACCATGACGCTGATCCCATAATGACCAGTGTAGTGTAGTTTCTCTTTCCCTAATAGGCTCTGCGCATTGGAATAAAATACACTATAGTTTTGGCATAGGACTGAGGTCAGTATGCCTCTATCGAGTACATTAAACTCAATTACTTTGTGTGCCAGCTAACTCAGAGGCCACTAGAAACTCCTTGAAAAACAAGAAGGGAGTAGTTTCTGGCAACCGCATAAACATGACAACTTTGTTTTTCCCTTTAGAATCGGAATATGTCTGAGAATCGTGGAAAAAATAGATAACAGTTTCACTCAGTCAATCGTGCATGCTTAGTTTCTTTAGAATTACACAGAAAGAATAGACGGGCGTTTCAATAAAAGGATTTATTGAACAGTCTTGTTTCTCGTGTAAGAGATATGAGCTGTTACAATTGCAAGACAGTATGCAAGATATATTACATACAGCGTAAGCAGTAAGAAGAAATAATACTGCAATAGCATTGTCGTTTCGCTATGACACATATTCATATACTTATACATAAATAAGACAGGCTAAAAAGTGGATACTCATCTGATGCTTCTCACTAGTTCTACCCCAGTGTACCTAACCTAAGTGTAGTACAAGGTAAGACGTATGTGCTGTATTCTATAGTATGGTAAGCTATAGTTTTGTATGCCAAGAGTCCCTCTAGGTTCTAGTCTGCTCCATACCTTAGAATGAGAGAGGTGGGAATCTCTTTCCAGGTCTCAAACTCTTACACCCCGCGAAGGGAGTCAGAACACTGGAAGCTGGATTCTCTGCGAGCAGGGATGACAGCATCTAGTCAGTGCATCAGGCTGGGACATAAATTCTCCTGGAGTTGTGGTTTCTTCCGAACTTGCCGAGGCGAGCCTAGGCGAATCAAGCCGTCCAGCCGTCGGGAAGGTATATTTATACCTGGTAGGTGCCTTGGAATGTTAGCATTGACGTAAAGTCGGGCAGAGGAAGACGTCATGAATGAACCATTAAGGCATAGCTGTTCATGCATAATAAATGAGTTATTGGAGAAATCAATAATCCTAGACTAGGGAAAGTCCCAATGGCTTAAGGGTCTGGTTTCTAAAAACTCGTGACGTTGGGGTGGACGGATGTAGGTGACCATGCCATATTTGGAGAGCATGGCAAATGCCTAAATAAGGGCTGGGATCTTGTGCCTAAATAAGGCTAATGCAAACTGTGCCTATATAAGGGCATGTTTTAGGAAAACCTATATACAGACATCTAAATCGAAACAACATCAGTGCTGTGCGGACACCGTATCAGAAATTCCATAACTTCAATTGACAATACTGTAGGGTTTGAACATTCTATGATGCAGAATATTGCACTGTGAGGCATTTTCCTCCCAGCAAAGGTGAATTATAGCTGATGTCCACCTTTCTGCCCTGATTTTGTCAAGACTTTTCGGAAGTACAGAGTTGTTTTCCATGGACAAGTTCCACAAGGTTTTACCTGACCAAATCTGTCCATGAGTAACCCAGTGAGTGCAGTAGTGTAACTTTTTTTTTGCAACATCCCTTAGATCGGAAACTCCAGTTTCAGCGCAAAAATCGAATGTACAAACTTGTAATGAAGGTGCTTGTAGTGTCACAATGAAGGCATGAAGTAATGTTCAGGCCTTGCTCAAATGAAATTTGAGTTCTAAGATTGACAGTTCTATTTTGTAAAGGACGTTCTAAGTTTGGAATGAGAGTTCTAATTTGGAATGGAAAGAATTCCTTTAGAATGTAGATTGGAACAACGCTTCTAATTTGGAACGCAAGAGCTATGTATGGAATGCAAATTCTACATTTGGAACGCCTCTTACACAAAACATAAATCTTTTTTAAGGTTGAAGCCGCAGCTATGTGTGATCTCTTGATTTTTTGAGTAGAAAACAGGAGATTCCAAGACTACAGATTCATTGGGCACCTTGACCCCCAGGGTATCCAGAACGACCTTCTATTTCATGAACTTGTGCATTGCTCTTGAAGCTGTGCGTAGTCACACAAGAAGGAGTCCATGGCAGTCTTCACACACATAAAGACTCAGAGCCCAGCCGTACGACCGCTGCCAGGCTCTGCTAGTCAGTGCAGAAGAAAGATGTAGGGTGTCTTCGAATCCTTAGGTCCCACCCTGACATTTGAATACCTGAATCACACCTGTGAAGTGGGCAGAGCAGAGAGGAAGAAACAGAAGGAAAAGCTGTGCATTCCTGTGCAGTGCACTAGGCCCATCTCACCAGCGCCTTTACAGATTCTGTTAACATGGGTATGAAGGACATTCTTTTTGGCAGCAAAATTGATAGATGACTTGTTAATTAATGACCATCGAGGCCACATCTGTAGAATAATCAATCAAGACAGTGAGAAATTCTGAAACAAATCCTCTGACCCATTCTTTCTTTCTAGGCAGCTTAAAAATAGCAGTCGGTATGCAATAAAGAGAACACAGGAAACTGACTTCCTTCCCTCAATCTTCTGGTTCTGTGATGGGTAGATGGGCCCACACCTACCAGCATAATGTATCACTGGTCCCCCCAGGCAGCCATGAGTGCTATCAGTATTTCCCATCAATCAACTATATCACACCCTTGACCCTGGCCGGTTTGTGACATCATGTACTACATCACACCTTGGCCCTGCAGGCTATATATAGAGGTGTATTCGGGGATGCCGGCAGTGTGAGTGCAGTCTGTGGACTGGGCTATGAATGGTGTGAAAGAGGTGTGAATGAGGGACTTGGGGGCACCGAGCTAACATCAGACTCACAGGATGGCCGCAGCAGTTCTGCTTCTCAAGGCCTCTGCCATGTGTTGTTTGGCTGTGGTTCCAGCGTAGAGGGTGTTCCCGTAGTCCAGTCGGCTGGTGACGAGGGCCTGGGTGACCGTCTTCCTGGTTTCAGGTGGGGATCCACCGGAAGATCTTTCGGAGCATGCGCAGGGTGTTGAAGCCGGATGACGAGACAGCGTTGACTTGCTTGGACATCGTGAGGGAGGAGTCCAGGATGAAGCCCAGGTTGCGTGCCTTGTTTCTTTGGCTTGGGGGCGGTGCCCCTAGGGCAGGAGGCCACTAGGAGTCGTCCCAGGCAGAGGGGGATGGTCCCAGGATGAGGACGGCGGAGCTTCATCCATTCCGCGACGCCTTTCATTCCTTCCTGGAGGCTGGCTCTGGCGGTGCCGGGGTCGTTGGAGAGGATCAGCTGGGTATCGTCGGCATAGGAGTCGGCTTTGTTGAAGATGTGGTGAGGACAGGGGTCAGTTGGGGAGCTGGAGTGGATGGTGTTCATCGTGCAGGTGGTGTCTTCGGTGGTGACCGGGGTCCAGTTGCAGAGGGTGGTGGTGGGGGGTGCTGGTTCGGTGGTTGGGTGCGTGGTCTGTGCACCGAAGCTGTTGTGTATGTCGGCGATCTTGCGGTGAAAGAACGAGGCGAGTGAGTCGCAGAGGTCTTGCAAGGGTGTGATGTCGTTGTTGCAGGCGCTGGGGTTGGAGAGCTCTTTAACAATGCTGGAGAGTTCCTTGCAGTTGTGGGTGTTGTTGTCCAGACGTTCTATGAATGTTGTCCTTTTGGTGGTGCGGATCAGCTGGTGGTGTTTGCGGGTGGCGTTCTTGAGGGCTGTCATGTTCTCTGTTGTCTGGTCGTGGCGCCAGTCTTTCTCGAGGGTGCCGCCGGTTTTCTTGTAGTTTTTGAGGTCGTTGGTGATCCACGAAGCTTTCTTGCTGCCGAGTCTGCTGGGAGGGTTCTTCAGTGGCGCGAGGTCATCGGCGGAGTTGGTGAGCCTCTGTGTGAGGTTGCGGGCTGCTTCGTTGTGGTCCCTCGTGTTGGTGGGAGGGTTCTGGCTGAGGGAGGTGGTGAGATGGTGGGCGGTGATCCTGCTCCAGATTCTGCGGGGAACCGGTTGCGGGTCGTGGTGGGTCGTGGTTCTCCTGAAGTTGAAGTGGACGCAGCTGTGATCTGTCCAGTGTAGTCCGGTGGAGTGGCTGAAGGAGATGTGCTTGCTGGAGGAGAAGATGGGGTCAAGCGTGTGACCCGCGTAGTGGGTGAGGGTGTTCACCAGTTGCTTGAGTCCGAGGTTGGCGAGGTTGTCCAGGAGGGTGGCGGTGTTGTTGTCATTGTTGTTCTCCAGGTGGAAGTTGAGGTCCCCTAGGAGGATGTAGTCTGAGGAGGTAAGGGCGTGCTGGCTGAGGAAGTCTGTGATGGTTTCGCTGAATTGTGTGCGTGGTCCCGGGGATCTGTAGATGAGAGTGCCTCTGAGGGTGGACTTGGGGTCGGTGTGTATCTGAAAGTGGAGGTGCTCGGAGGCGGTGATGGTGTCGTCGGAGTTGGTCGTTATGCGGATGGGGTTTCTGTGGACGATGGCGATGCCTCCTCCGGTTTGGTTGACACGGTCCTTCCGGGTGATCTTGTAGCCCTCCGGGATGGCTATGGCGATGTCGGGGGCTGAGGAGGCGTTCATCCAGGTTTCTGTGAGGAAGGCGACGTCTGGTGATATTGTGTCGAGGAGGTTCCAGAGTTCGACGGCGTGTCTGTGGATGGAGCGGGTGTTGAGCAGGATGCACTTGAGGTGACTGTTGCTGGTGTCTGGCTTGGCGGGGAGTGGTGCAGGTTCGGAGGCAGGTGAATTTGCAGGATTGGCAGGTGAAGGGTCCGTGGGTGCGTTTCGGGTGGCTCGGTAGCAGGCAGGGTTCCTGGGAGAAAAGAGGCAGCACCTCGCAGACCGCCAGTAAGATGCATTTTGAGGTGGGGGCGGAGCCTTCCATATGGTGTGGTAAGGCCTTATGAGGTTCCTTGTCGTTTCAGTAAACCGCTTTTAATAGCAATTCCTGGGGTTCTCTTAGCAGGCGAATTGAATTTTGCCTTGAGCTCCAGGAACTCTGGCACCGCCCCTATCTGGAGCTGGGTGCGGAATGTCTGTGGGTCTGATGGGAAGCAAGGTAGTATGAATGAAGGTGTGAATGGTGTGAATGCCCAGTAGCAAAGGTCAAAACCTTGGCGTGGTGCTACTGCTCACAAGTTTACCCATTAACTTGTGCTAATTTGACCTGTTTTGGATGAAAGGGGTGTGCACTGTTTTCTTCCTGTTCTGTGCCTTGTTCCTGGATGCTATCTTCCTGTCTTTTCTCACCTGCTTCCTTGAGTGTTATCAGCATTTCCCAACAATCCCTTGTGATGTCATCTACTACATCACACCCTTGGTCCTGGCAGGCTTTATGGCATCATTCACCTCTCAGCTGGGTATAGAGGCGTGGTCAGGGATGGCTGCAGGGTAAGTGCAGTCTGTGGACGGGGCTATGATGGTGGGAAAGAGGTGTGAATGAGGGACTTGGGGGCACCGAGCTAACATCAGACTCACAGGATGGCCGCAGCAGCTCTGCTTCTCATGGCCTCTGCCATGTGTTGTTTGGTCGTTCTGTGGGAGAAACCAGGCAGCACCTCGCAGACCGCCAGAGAGATGCACTTTGAGGTGGGGGCGGAGCTTCCATAAGGTGTGGTAAGGCCTTATGAGGTTCCTTGTTATTGTACCAAACAGCTTTTAATAACAATTTCTGGAGTTCTCCTTCAGGCGAATTGAATTTTGCCTTGAGCTCCAGGAACTCTGGCCCCGGCCCTATCTGGAGCTGGGTGCGGAATGTCTGTGGGTCTGATGGGAAGCAAGGTAGTATGAATGAAGGAGTGAATGGTGTGAATGTTCAGTAGCAAAGGTCAAAACCTTGGAGTGGTGCTACTGCTCACAAGTTTACCCATGAACTTGTGCTAATTTGACCTGCCTTGGATGAAAGGGGCTGGCACTGTCTTTATCCTGTTCTGTGTCTTGTTCCTAGCTGCTTTCTTCCTGCTTTTTTCTTTTCTCAGTTTTAAAATCTACATCTCACTTAATTCTCCTTACACTTTCTTTCATTCCTTCCATGTTTAATTCTTCTGTGGGCTTTGTGTTTCTTATTTTATTAGTCTTAATTGTGTTCTTTTATCTCATTGCCTTCCCAGGCTCCTCATTGCTTTTCTTCTTGTTAAAGTTGATTCTCGGACTTTCTCTTGTCCAGAATATCTTTTCTCATTCCTTCGTCCATACTTTATCTTTCTCTTTTGTTTCTTCGCCATTCTTTGCAATGTCTTTATTTCATTTTTTAATTTCTTTATCTTGCATTTTTACTTTCATCATGTTATTTTCCCTGCTCCTCATGTCTTTTCTTTTCCTCTCTTTATTCGCTGCTGTTTTGTTTCTCATCTTACTCTGCCATTCTTTTATTTCTTACTTGATTTTGTTTGTTGGTGCAATTCCCAAGTTGTTTTATTTGCTCTCGATTTTAGTTTTTACAAAATGCCCACAGATGATATGATAGGGCATCGGGCCATCCATAGTGACGCTGCGGCACCAGGAGGATGGGGGACGGGGTGGGCCAGACCGTCATGCGCAGTAGCCTTTCTCCAACCCTTAGCTGTGTTGTACAGCCGGGTGGAGAACCAACACAGGCTCCCAGTTCCTGTCTGGGGGCCGAACCAGGAAACAGTATTCCCAGCATGAGAAAAGCCCTGGGATAGGCATCTGGGTTCCTGCCCAGTGGGCAGCAGTTTCAGACATCAGGAAGAAGAGTTTTGGGAGCCCGTGAGCAGCCGTCGGAGCAGGTAAGTGCAATTTTATATATTTTTTATTCTGTCTTTCGTGATGGGTTTGTATTCCCCCTCCCCCACTTCACCACTTTGCAATGGGAGCAGCCGCTACTTTGATATTCGAGTGCCTAGAATTCCTTCAGCGTGTCTCATCAGTTCAATAGTTGTGCTATATAAACATTTATTTGAAAGAAACACACATTTCAGACAACCCTCACATATCCCAGACCTACCACAAACCCAGAACTCATGGTTGTTGCATGAGGTAGTGGGTAGTACACATTACCTGTCCACAATAACGTTTACAGCGTATTTCTAAAGACTCCCAAATGGTTAACACTTTTAACAGAAGTGGGCGATACATTGATATCGCTGCTGGTGAGGTTGATGTAAAGGCAAGTGAGGAAGCGACCCAATGTTTGATGAGAAACCGTCTGTTGCAGGCGCTTTAACATAAGCTAGGCACTATATTTAGTTGATACCGGAATCAAGCATATCTATAGGATTATGCTTGAAATACTTACAGCATTGGTGTTTACTAAAACTTTGCTGCTGAGACGTTTTTTGTATTTTTCTACAACTGGAGGGGTTTCCCTCTACACGTCATTCACCACAGAAGCACACCTTAAGCTAGACGCATAAAGTACCTTGCAGGCGTAACACAAACTGCTACCAAGCAACAACAGATATACATGGACGTCAATTCACCAAAATGCCAGGGGTAACGGAAGTGACATTACACGCCCTTTGACACCCACTTTCATTCACACACACATACTTACACATTAGCGTGATAAAGAATTGACAGAAAATAAAGAGTGCAGCCCAAGCTGTCCCTGTGTTCCTGGCACTGAATTTGCCACCTCTGAGGCCAGGGGTCGTAAAGGCAGTGCCAGGGGTAGCAAAGGGCGAGCCAGGGGTCGCAGCTTCGACCCTTAAATGACGCCCATGATGATATACAGTTTAATGGTGCATTGTGGGTGATTTTGGTGGGAGAAACGTTCCCTCTTTCCTGGTACTTTCAGTGACTGTTGCCCCTGGAGTGAAGGCCTGGAGACCTGCAGGATACACGCGGCTGCTGGTGGGGTATGTGTAGTGCCTGCTCCAGCTGTCAAGGTGCATTAATACCCTGGCAACACATTTCATGCGTCTCTGAGTTCAGGAAATAGGAAAAAGAAACTGGGCAAAAGTAGCTAGGAAAGACCCTGTGCTCAAAAGGGGAGAAGCAGAAAGACACAGAAAGAAACGCTCCGTAGTACCGTCTGTTGCAGGCGCTTTAACATAAGCTAGGCACTATATTTAGTTGATACCGGACACAAGCAGATCTATAGGGTAATGCCTGAAATACTTACAGCATTGGTGTTTACTAAAACTTTGCTGCTGAGACGTTTTTTGTATATTTCTACAACTGGAGGGCTTTCCCTCTACACGTCATTCACCACAGAAGCACACCTTAAGCTAGACAAATACAATACCTTACTGGAGTAACACAAACTGATACCAAGCAACAACAGATATACATGGACGTCAATTCACCAAAATGCCAGGGGTAGCGGAAGTGACATTACACGCCCTTTGACACCCACTTTCATTCACAATTACATACTTACACATTAGGGTGATAAAGAATTGACTGAAAATAAAGAGTGGAGCCCAAGCTGACCCTGTGTTCCTGGCACTGAATTTGCCACCTCTGAGACCAGGGGTCACAAAGGCAGTGCCAGGGGTAGCAAAGGGCGAGCCATGGGTCGCAGCTTCGACCCCTAAATGACGTCCATGATGATATACAGTTTAATGGTGCATTGTGACTGATTTTGGTGTGAGAAACTTTCCCTCTTTCCTGGTACATTCAGTGACTGTTGCCCCTGGAGTGAAGGCCTGGAGGCCTGCAGGATACAGGCGGCCTGCTGGTGGGGCATGTGTAGTGCCTGCTCCAGCTGTCAATCTGCATTATTACCCTGGCAACACATTTCATGTGTCTCTGAGTTCAGGAAATAGGAAAAAGAAACTGGGCAAAAGTAGCTAGGAGAGATCCTGTGCTCAAAAGGGGAGAAGCAGAGAGACACGGAAAGAAAGGCTCCTCTTTCATAACATCAAAAAAATGTTGAAATCCCCGCACCTGTCCATAGAGGTGACAATCTCTGGGTGGAGCTTCTCGGCACTACAAGTACCTTAAACATAAAAAGAGGACTTGGCAGTAAACCGTGGAGCTACACCCCCACCCACAACCCCAATGCCTCCCCCACGGATCAAATTATCCACGTGGTCAATTAAGGTGATAAATGGGAGAAAAAATGTCCCTAGAACTATAGATATCCATTTGCAGTAAAGTGCCTGCTAATTTCGTGTCTACGTCATCTTTCTCCATTCTGGAAACAGAGGCTCGTCATTGCATGTTGTAGGGGTGCCATAACCAGCTGGAATCAGTAATTTTACCAAGCAACTGGTACCCAGGCACATGGTCTTCTGTGACGCTCATCTTGAGATCCACTGATACCTATTCTAGCTCGGGGTCCATTAATGCCTGTTAGAGCCTGGGGTCCATTAATGCCTGTTAGAGCTTGTGGACCATTGATGCCTATTCTAGCTTGGGGTCCATTAATGCCTGTTAGAGCCTGTGGAACATTGATGCATATTATAGAATGAAGGCAATTGTTACCTGTTACACCTTGAGACCGATTGATGCTGATTACAGCTAAAATCACTTTAATGTCTGTAACTACTTGGGGCTGATTGATGCCCAGAGCTGCTTGGGGCCAATAAGGCCTTTGAGCGTGTCATGGCTCGGGGCCTAATAACGTCAATTACAGCTTGGGACCTACTGCTAAGCATGGGTGAATTTTACAAATCTGGCGTTCGCGAATTTGCGGATTTGCGAACTCGCAATCCACAAAATCCGCGAATTCTCGCGAATTTGCGGATTTTTAATTTTTTTTGTGTTCGCAAGAATTTCTGCCAGTTCGCGAGGGTTTTGTACCAGTTCGCAATTGCGTACTTACATGTCGGCTTGCAACGGTCGCGAATATGTTGTTTCTACGTCTGGTTCATCATCACAGGTTCCCAGCACCCTCTGTTTCACCACTGCCACCCTCTGTTTCACCCATGCCACCCTCTGGTACATCAATGCCACCCTCTGGTTCATCATCACTGTAGATTATGGGGGGGAAAAGCAAGCACACCTGCCCTGCTTCAACTGACATGAATTAATTTGGGGTTGATTTATTAATGTGTCATTGTTTTAAAATTCCAGTCTGCACCTGCTTCCTTATCTGTAATTTGCTTTCTGTTGCAGTGCAATTTTTGTTCCAGGACCTTTGTGGCCTACTTGCAGCTATTCTATGATCCGGCTGTGAGGGTCAGAGCAGGGTCATACAATTGTTGCAACTAGCAACTGAACTCTGGAGGGGCCCCAGTTAGGAAGCACTACAGGGAATGGTTACTAATGATGAATTTGAACTTTTGCACCTGTGCTGAGTGCTTTCAGTTTAGCAAAACTCGTTTTTCTGCAGAACAGGAAATGTAATGTCAACAAACTTACTTGTGAAAGTGTATTTCTAATCCAAAAGTGATCCAAAGAAAGTCAAAAGGCCTCAAATCCAAAAAAGGGCAGGCAAATGTCAACCTGAGGAGTTATTCTGATAAAAATCATCATTTTCAGAAGGTCTATGCTGCTTGCTAGTGGATTTCTTGTGCAGAATTGCAAATTTTGTAATTTCGCGAGTGCGAGATTGTTGCTGCCCGCCGCACCTACATGTTCGCAATTGCGAACTTACACCGCACGCCGCAAAATTGTATCACCAAGAAAAAAAATCCGCTGCGTGCGAATTTGCGGATTTTCGGTAAATTCGCGAGCGTTTGCGGATTGCAAATTTACCGAAAATCTGCAAAATCCGCGAGCGTAACGGATTTTCCGCCCATGCTTACCTACTGCAACCTGTTACAGATCGCTGCCCATTTGATTCATATTAAAGCTTCTGACCCGCTGAGGCCTGCCACAACTCACTGCCCATTGATACATGTTACAGCTCGGGGCCCACTCCGGCCTCTTACAGATCGTTGCCTCAGTTACATATTAAATGTTGGGACCCACTTCGGCCTGCTACAGCTCGCTGCCCATTGATACATGTTACAGCTCGGGGCCCACTCCGGTCTGCTACAGCTCGCTGCCCATTGATACATGTTACATCTTGGGACCCACTTCGGCCTGCTACAGATCGTTGCCCATTGATACATGTTACAGCTCGGGGCCCACTCCGGGCTGTTACAGATCGTTGTCAGCGTCTTCCTTTGAGATTTTTTCTCATCCCGGTGGATTCTCCAATTTTCTCCTATCTGTGACACCTTACTGGGCATCCGGATTGCCTGCGCCTGCTGTTTCCTCAAGGCCGTGGGGTTGCCTGAAGGAAGCTGCTCTGCAGATCGCTCCTAGCCCTGCTGTGTTGGCGTTAGTGGGTACCTCACGCGTGTCTGTTTTCTCTTGAGGCGCTGTCACCATTCCACGCGGATAGCCTTAGTTGAGGACCCTGTTTTCGCTGTTCCTCCTATCCCAATGTCCGATGTGGTTGGTCGACCGGAGAGTGCTTCCTCAGGAGTGTTCTACATCTGCTGTTTTCCAGGACATCCTAGCGTGCGAATCAACATCGGTCAAAGTGTCTGTTAGGAGGAGTCCTCACTTCACTACTGTCCGGCGCACCAGCCCCTCAGAACCGTACTACTGTGAAGAGCCCTGTGGTGTTCTACACACCAGTGACGCACCAGCTTTTCCAGCTCAGCTGCGTCACAGCAGGACGGCTGCCGGCGCACCAGCCTTTTCAGCACCTTTCCTTTCTCTAGGGCTGTGGTGGTTGCCTGTGAGTTCGCTTTGCCTCAGTCTGTCGTCTCCAGGAGGCACCTCTTGAAAGCTGTGGTGAGTTGAACAAGCGTTGGTACCAGCAACCTTTGTTGTAACAAGTAAGCTTTCCTCGCTTGGTGTTTCAAGGGTTTTGTCTTTTTCACGGCTGCCTCTGACTTTTCTGCAGTTTGCCTATAGTTTCAAGCCTCCACTTTTTCTCTTCTCACCAGACTGTTCCAGCCATCTTGTTCTTTTGCCTATGTTCCCTCCGGTTGAGGCACTCACTTACTCTGCCGCATCAAGTTTTTCCACGTTTCTTTTGACATTTGGCAGTCTATCTAGCACTTCATATCCTCTTGGTGGTCAAGGTCTCCTGTCGGCGTGTCCTCCACGGTGATACGCAAACCTTAAATCTCTTTATGTACGTTTACCCCACGGTGACTTGCACACCTGACATTCTGCATGTTAGATTTGGGGGTCTCTGGTTGGCAGAGGTGAGTACTTGTGACAAGCAGGGACCCTCTCCTCTAGTCAGGGCAAGGGACTTACTCTTTAAAATAACCCCTGCTCACCCTCAAGGTTGCGTGGCGCGAGCAGACAAGGCTAAACTTCAGAGCGTTATGGGTTAAGCATTTATGAACACATACAGTAATACAATGACACACCACATATGGACACCAGTCTAGTTTTGTATCAAAAAATAAGTATCTTTATATAAGGCTTACCACAAGACTCAAATAACGTTTGTAAAATGAGGCCACAATACTATTTAGCAATATATGAGGATTCTGTTAAAAATGCATAATTCTTGGTTCCTGTTCACGTTGCGCACTCTTGTCCGACTCTTACCGTACTGTGGTACGCGTTGAGTGACAGTACCTTTTCTGCGATGAGGAGTCCGGTTCGAATGCGGCATCCGGGACGTGAAGGCAACACGAAGATGCTGGCTGCTCCTCTGCGAGGCGGGCCCCGGCTCTGGTAGGCGTCTCGGTGCGAGGCGTAGAGCAGGGGCGGGCCTCGAGGAGTGGGGCAATCGATGCGGGTTGCCTCCGGCGTTCACGGCGTTCGAGCCGTACCTTCGGTTTGTAGCTGCTGATTCAATGTGGGCAGGCGCGGCACGAGGCAGCCAGTACGAGGCGTACGGCCGGTCTCTCTTAGTGCGGCGTGACACCGGTGATCACAAGTCCAATGCGAGGCGGCTGGTACGCTTCGTGTGTATGGGCCATCCTTGACTTTGTGAGGCACTCCGTTTGGATTCCAGCGGTGGGGGTGGTGAGGCGAGCAGTGCGGCTCGAAAAGGGGGGAAGAGTGAGGCAGAGTGCGGGCGGCCCAGCGGGATGGTGCAAGGAACGGCTCAAAGCAGAGCGGGCTCACACGGTGCGTGGGCGGCCAGGCACAAGCGTCACGGCAAAGGAGGGGACGAGGCGCACTGGGGATCACGGCTCTAGCGATAAGGAAGGGTAAAGTTCAGCAGATTTGTCAGCGAAGGCAGGAAGAGTCCAATAATCCTGGGACTCCGTTCAGGGGGCAAGCTCACCCACGAGCCTTGGAGAATGTTTGAAGCACAAGTAGCAAAAGTCTCTTTCAGTCCTTTTTCTCTCCTTTCTCAGCAAGGCACCCACTGCAGGCCAGTCCCCCAGGTCAGGGACAGTACTCCTCCTCACAGCTTCTTCAAGGTCCTTCTCGTCGGTCAGAGGTTCTTCTTGGTCAAACAGGATCTGATTTCTTAGGAGCAGGGCTCCTATACTTATACTGCATTTATTTTGTTCTTTCATGCCAGGGGGCCTTTTCCTAGTTAAGTACAGTTTCTGAGCACTTTGTTGATAGGATTCAGGCTTCTGCTTTCAGTGTGCAGGGCAGAGACATCAGACGCTCTGCAGGAGGTGGAGCCAGCATTGTGGTGACAGGTACGGTCCAGGAGTACTCTGTTGACAGTCTTCCCCCTCTCTTTACAAGGTGCAGGGCAGAGACCTCAGACACTCCACAGGGGGTGGAGAAAGCATTGTGGTGGCAGAGCACAGCCCTATTCAGAACATTGGTGCACTCCTCCCACCAATCTGACTGTCACCTTCCTATTCACCACCTGGCAGCCCCAACCTGTCTCCTGGAATTCCCCAGCCCTGTCACACACAGAAACCAGACAGCAGATACACATCAGAGCTGAGGCGGGCTGAAATGGTTAGGCAAGCAAATACCAACTTTCTAAAAGTGGCATTTGCAAACAGAACATTAAAATAAACTTTACTAAAAGATGTATTTTATTATTCTGAGTTCAGGCATACTAAACGTGAATTTCTACCATGTTCCCTGAGTCTGTTAGGAATGTAGAATGTAACAATTCCAACAGCCCATTCTGGCCTATGAAAACAGGCAGCCTTACAATAGTGAAAAACGAAAATGGCTGTAATTCACTATGTAATTCACTATTAGGACATGCCACACACATCGGGCTTGTCTTACCCTTATGCTTACAATGCACCCAGCCCATGGGCCTACCATAGGGGTAACTAATATTAAGTTATGGGAAGGTTTATGGACTGGAAAGTGGGTGCACTTGCCCAATCAGCATGACAGTACCAGACTGCATGCAGGTTCTGCATCGGCAGACCTTAGACACATTTTACAGGGCTGCTTCTGTGGTTGGCACAGCCAGTGCTGCAGGCCCACTAGCAGCATTTGGATTTACACGCCCTGGGCACTCCTAGTGCACTTTACTGGGGTCTGACAGTAAACCAAAAAAGTCAATCATGGAAACCAATCAACATATACACTTTATACAGGGAGCACTTGCACTGTGGCACTGATTGGCAATGGCACAGTGCTCTGAGCAGCTAACATCAGCAAACCACATGAGGCAACAGTAACAAACATGGAAGGGAGACCCACGCCAATGGTGCCAGGTCTAACAAGTGTCCCCTCCAGCTGAAATGTGGGGAGAACTACCCTACACCAGGGAGTTCTCATCACTAAGGCGGAAAAATCTGGACAGACCGTCAGCATTGGCGTGATCTGTACCAGGGCGATGTTCCACCGTGAAACCCATAGCCTGTAGGGAAATGGACCACCTCAACAGCTTTGGATTCTCTCCCCTCGTTTGCATCAACCATCTGAGGGGCCTGTGGTCTGTCTGAACCCGGAAGTGAGTCCCAAACAGGTAGGGTCTTAGCTTCTTCAGTACCCAGACCACAGCAAAAGCCTCACGCTCAATTGCACTCCACCTCTGTTCCCTTGATGTAACCTCCTACTGATGAAGGCTACGGGTTGGTCAAAGCCCTCCTCAGTCATCTGTGAGAGAACAGCCCCTACACCATACTCTGAAGCGTCTGTCTGCACAAGGAACTCTTTGGAGAAGTTGGGCGTCAGGAGCACGGGCGCCGGGCACATGGCAGTTTTCAGGGTCTCAAACGCTTTCTGACAGGTGTCAGTCCAAATCACTTTCCTGGGCTGCTTCTTGGAAGTCAGCTCTGTCAAGGGTGCAACAATGTTGCCATAACCTTTGACAAACCTCCTGTACCCTGTGAGTCCTAAAAAGGCCCTTACCTCTGTCTGGGTCTTTGGGTGTTCCCAAGCCAGGATGGTTTCAATCTTGGGTTGGAGGGGCACCACCTAGCAGCTCCCCCTTTGGTGTCCCAAGTACACCACGGAACCCAGCCCGATCTGGCGCTTACTCGCCTTGATTGTGAGGCCTGCCTTGCGCAGGGCCATCAGCACTTCCCAGAGGTGGCCCAGATGTTTTTCCTAGGTGACACTGAACACTGCGATGTCATCCAGGTAGGCAGCACTGAACTCTTCCAGCCCAACCAACAACTGGTTGACCAACCTCTGAAAGATGGCAGGGGCATTCTTCATCTCAAATGGCATAACCCGGAACTGGAAATGCCCATTTGGTGTGGAGAATGCTCATCTCTCTTTGGCCCCATCAGCCAGGGAGGTCTGCCAGTACCCAGACGTCAAGTCAAACGTGCTGAGGTACCGTGCAGCCCCCAACCGATCGATGAGCTCATCAGCTCTGGAGATGGGGTGAGTGTCAGTCTTCTTGACTAAATTGAGTCCTCTGTAGTCCACACAGAACCAGAGTTTGGGTGTGGCACCCGGCGCTGCAAACTTCGGGACCAAGACCACTGGGCTGGCCCAAGGACTGCTGGAGGACTCAATCACCCCAAGAGCAAGCATCTTTGAGACCTCCTCTTTGATGCAGACCCTGACCCTGTCAGTCACCCTGTAAGCCTTGTGCTTCACAGGTAAACTGTCTCCTGTATCCATGTTGGATTTGGCCTTTCTGGAAGGTTCACCCCTGAACTTTTTGCCTTTTAATGTTTCATCATTATAGTGATTTCTGGTCTTTGCGCACTTTAGCACTGTGGCGCAGTTTAAAGTGCGTGCGCTCTCTGAGTGCGTGTGTGAGATTGACTTGCCCTCCCATAGGAATGCATGGGGGATATGTGTGTCCATGGTAATTCCTGAATCGTGCGGAGTGCAAGGTTGAGTTTGGTATGTGCGTACTCGTGTGATTAAATACTGCGCGATGATGTGTGCGGCTTTAATGTGTCTAGTGTGGAAGTGCCACTTCTAGAAGTTGGCCTGCCTGTGCAGTAAATGTGAATTGACTGTCTGGCTTGTGATTGGCTGGAGCTGGCTGGTGTGCCTGACTCCAGAAGTCAGGATGGGTCTGCCCTGGTGGTGAATGGGGAGATCTGTATGTTGATGGCAGGGAGGGGCTGCACCTGGGACCTGAATAGGGCTGGGCTTTCCCTCCACAATGCTGGCTCCGCCCCCTGTGGTGCGACTGATGTCCCTGGCCTGTCCTGTGAATGGGAAGAGGGGCTGAGCAAAATAAAGTGCTCCAGAACCAGCTGTGTCTGGTTTTTCCCCACCCTGCACCCTAGAGACAAAGGGATTTTGTATATAAAATGAGGCTGTGACCTCATGTTCAATGTTCTTGTTTTCCTGACTAGAATCTACCAGGGCGTGCTGCTGCTGGGTCCCAGGGAAAGGTTTGCCTCCCTGGCCCCAGCCCAGCCCCTGGAATGCTGATGGACTTCTTGTGGACCCTTCTTCCTGGCCCTAGAAGACTTGTTCTGTGATGTTCTGCTTGTTGCTGGGCCCTTTTCTTTCCTGGGGGGTCATTCCTTGGGGGCCTGGTGGTCTCTGTGACCCTCATCGCCTGGTGAGCACTTTATTCTGCATTTATAGGCAGAGCGCTGGTGTATTCCCTCTGGTGGAAGCGCTCCTGCCCTTGTGTACCTCGCAGGTGCCCACCCTGCGTTTTGCCCGTATTTAGATTTAACTAAGCGTGGGTGCCACCCTGCTTTTTTTGTGGTTATCACCGCGGGCGCCCACCCCGCTATTTTCCTTTTTTTACTGAGGGAGCCTACCCCTCATTATAGCCCCCGACACGAGAAAACGGAAGTCAGGCCAGCGCCCGCCTGACTGTGGGCGGGGCCTGGATTGACTCACTTCCGCTTCCCCCCTGCCTGGGGGAAGCCATGCCCGATTTACCGGTCTCCTGTAGGGAGAGGGAGACCGGGGATGCTGCCCGTGAAGGAAAAGCTGCCCGGAGCCTCGAGGGCTCTACACGAAGTCCCGGCCCATGAGAAAAGAGGACTGGGTAAGGCATGGCGTCTTTGCGAAGGCGGGGCTCCCAGAAGTGAGGGAGAGCCCCTCAAGTGACACCGAGGGTTCCATAGATGCTGAGGGGCTCGAGGCACATTGGCTGTGCCTGCCCCGCCGCCCGATGAAGAGAGCCTCCCCCCGCGCCGAGAGCCAGTAAGTTGAGATGGCTGGGGCAGGGGGGAAGGCCACATGTTCTCCCAGGCGCCAGAGTGGTACCCTTCTTCAGAGCGGCCCCAGATGGCAGTGGGCCGCTCCACCAATGGCTCTTTGGTAGCTTCAAGGGCCCCGTGGGGGTTCCGGGGGCCCGTGGCTCCAATGATCCCAAAAGCCCCAGTGGGGGTCCCGAGGGTCAGAGGGGCCCGTGTTCTTGCCCCTGAGGGCACCCGTTGTCCTAGAGCCAGAGGGCTCCACCGTTGTGGGCCAGTTCTTTTTCTGGATTGCGCATAATTAGTTTAGGAGCCAGAGTGCTCCAAGGGGTATAGCTGATTTCAGAGCCTAGAGGGCTTCACCGTATGCGCAACATGTATTTCTAGAGCCAGAGGGCTCCAACCGTTTAGGTTTTCCTTCCTAGGGACATGTACTTTGGACTCAGGAGTGAGTCGTACTCCTTCATCCCTACTTTGGCCTTCCCCCACTGCGCAGCACTTAGTGCCAGCTGCAGCGTTTAGGCCCTGTTCTTGTCCTCAGCTGCTCAGCAAGTAGTGGTCAGCTGCTACGTTTAGGTTTTGGCGCAGTGGCGCAACCTGAACTTTAATGTGATTTCTGCGCTAAATGTGATTTATGTGCTTCTTAGGGTGCTAGGAAACGTACTGTGTGTAGAATGTTTTGCGCACCCTGTTCTGATACCTCTAGACATATGTTTATGCTTAGGAGGTTGTTTTTCCTAGTATAGGTTCTACTAGGGAGTTCATGGTTCCCTGCGTGATATTTGCCTAAAGTGTGTAGGATTGCGTAGGTGGTACTTACCTTTTACCAGTGGTTACTGGTTGTGTGCTACATTTGTTATTTGGTGCTACAGTTATTATATGTGCTAAGTGTTATTCCTACAAAGTGCTAATTCTACCAAATGCTAGTTCTAAAAGTACTTATTCCTGACAGTGGCCCACGTAGCCCTGTCCCATGTACATAATCCCCTGTAAATTCTGTCTGTGCCTATGGCACATTGTAAAGTTTGTGTTTCTTATCTAATGTGTTTGGTATAATACAAAGGCTATTTTTACGTATAACCTTGTGTGGAGTTCCTTTTGTGGGGGGCATAGGATGTTGTTGCTGGTGGGTGTGTTCGCAAATACTTAACTTACATTGCCTCCAGGAAAAGCCTTCCTGCTCGTGTCACGTTACCAAGAGGGTGAGCAGGGGTTATCTTTGGCGTGTAACTCCCTTTCCCTGACTAGAGTGGTGGTTTCTGCCTGGCTTTGGCGCAAGCCTTAGCCAACCGGAAATCCCATTTCTAACAATCCACATCATGGACGCACCAGTCAGTGATACTAGGAACCAGGGAGAACAGGTCAGAGTACTGCCACAGCAACTGGTGGTAGTCATTCTGTTGCTCGGGTCAGGGTGGGAGAGAGGGTAACTCCATCCACTGACCCATCTTGCTCTCTGGCTACCAGGAGGTCAGGAAGAAGCTCAGTTTCCACCTCCATTCCATCATCTGTTGCCAAGAGCATGCCCACTTCAGACCTCTCCAAGTGGGGCTTAAGGCGGTTGACATGCACGACCCTCAAGGGGTTCCTGGGAGATTGCAAGTCCACCAAATAGGTAACTGGACTCTTGCGCTCCACAACCTTAAAGGGGCCTGTCCACTTATCCTGGAGCGCACAAGGCTCCATGGGGGCCAAGACCCACACCTTCTGTCCAGGCTGAAGCTCTACCAGAGTGGCATTCTGGTCATACCACCGCTTCATCTCCTCCTGGCTGGCTTCCAGATTTACCTCAGCAAGTGCTCTGAAATGCCTAGTCTGGTTCCTGAAGGCCAACATGTAGCTATATACATTATGGGGAGGTTTCCTGGGAGATTACTCCCAGCTTTCCTTGACCAGACTTAGAGGTCCTCTCACTGGGTGGCCTATACAGGAGCTCAAAGGGGCTGGACCCTAGAGACTTCTGTGGCACCTCACGGTAAGCAAAGAGCAGGCATGGCAAGAGGATGTCCCACTTACGCCTCATGGGTCCTTCCAGACCCATAATCATGCCCTTCAGAATTTGGTTGAATCTCTCAACCAACCCGTTTCCTTGGGGGTGGTAAAGCGTGGTGAATTTGTAGGTTACACCACATTCTTGCCAAAGGGATTTCATATACTTGGAGATTAAATTAGTACACCGGTCAGACACCACCTCTAGAGGGAATCCCACTCTGTAGAAAATTCCCATCAGCGCACGTCCCACAACGTGGGCCATCACTGTCCTCAGAGGGATGGCTTCCGGATACCGGGTGGCGTGGTCCAACAGGACCAGGATGAACCTGTTGCCCATGCCTGTCCTGGGGTCCAGTGGACCCACGATGTCAATTCCCATTCGCTGGAATGGGGTACTGACTACAGGGAATGGCTGGAGAGGAGCCTTCTTCTTCCTCCCACTCTTTCCACTTGCCTGGCATGTCTGGCAGGTCCTACAGTGAGGATCTGAGTGCATTTGAGGCCAATAAAAGTGGGTGACAAGCCTTTCATAGGTCTTGTCCTGCCCCAAATGCCCTGCCAATGGCACATCGTGAGCCAGTCCCAGTAGGAAGGCCCTGAATCTCTGGGGTACCACCAGCGCACGGGCTGATCCGGGTTCAGCAACCTTAGGCTCTGGATACAGGAGGTCATTCTCCCAATAAATGAAATGTGTTCCAGACTGATCACCGTTGGCCTGGTCTGCAGCCTGCTGCCGCAGAACTATGAGAGAAGGACACCCTTTCTGCATCCTGCATAATTCCTCCCTGGAGAGGCCTCCTTCCTGCTGCCAATGGGTCAGCTCAGGCAGGTCCCCCAGTTGAGCTATCTGTTCCCCGGTAGGTTCAAGGGCATTCCCCTCAAGGTCTGCTTCCTCCTGGGCCGTGGGAACTTCAGGGGCCGGTTTCCCGCACTTCCTGCGCCTTCTCTCTAAGGTCGGTTCCTGGGCCTCTCCCTCAGGCTCCAGGACCTCTTGAGCACCCCTACAGGCTGCCATTGACCGGGTGGTCACGCACGCCCAGTCAGGCAGACCCACCATCCTTAGGTGAGTACTTTTCTCCACCTTTTCCCAAGGTGAATTTTCCAAGTTGTTCCCTAACAAACAGTCTACAGGCATGGCAGTTCTCACAGATACTTGAAGAGCACTAGAGACCCCCCCCCACTCAAAGGGAACCTGAGCCATTGGACAACAACTCTCTGTGTTGTCAGCGTTGACAACCCGGCAGTATGCATGGGGGACAACCTGTTTTTGAGACACCAGGTGTTGCTTGACAGCAGTCACACTGGCTCCAGTATCTCTAAGAGCCTCCACCCTTTGGCCATTGACGGTCACCCACTGCCCATATTTCTTAGTGTTAGAGGGCAGTTGGTTTTCAGGGACCATCTCACTGTCTCCTAACGAGACCAGGGTCATCTGAACGGGATCCCACCCACCTTGGACTACTACCTCCCTCTCAAAGGCTACACTAGCCATCGGCCGGGGCGGAGCACCAGTGGGTGCTGGTTTACCAAACAGGCGACACTTGGGATCATTGGCAAAATGCCCCAGTTCACCACATTTGCAACACTTTAGGGCCCTCTTTGAACAGGGGTACCTGTCGGGGCCCCGGTCGGTTTCTGGGGTGGGGGAGGCTGAGAACCTTTCCCTTGGTTCCCTTGGGGATTACTTTGGGGCCTCTTCTGAAACTCCCTCTGTTTGCCCTTGTCGCCCCCACTCCTCTGCTGGGGACCCTTCCCACCCTTGGCGGAGTCTCCCACTTGACCCTTGTGGACCCTGGTGCTGGCTTCCTAGGGTTAGTCAGCTTGCTATCAATCAGGTGCTGGCTTAGCTCAGGAAAACAATTACTAGACAAGTGCTCCCATGCAATTAAATCAAAGAGACCTTGAAAATCATTAACTTTGCTACCCTTCACCCAACCATCCAGTGCTCTGCAGAAAAAAGTTACATACTCAACATACGTACTTTTAGGAATCTTTGCACGACCCCTGAACCTCTGTCTGTACAATTCAGGAGTTAACCCATACTTGGTCATCAAAGCTTCCTTCATGTGTGGGTAATAATTATAAACTTCAGAGGGCAAATCTAGCAGTGTGTCCCGCCCTTCACTAAGGAACAGCCCCCACAACACCACTCCCCAATCTCTCTCAGGGACCCGGTGGGAAGACATGGCTACCTCATAGGCCTGGAACCACTGCCCTATGTCATCATTCTTAAAAAATTCCTTCACCACGTCCTTTGGCATGTACACCCTTGATTCTACCTGCATTGGCTATGCGCTGCCACCAGAGGGAGTAGTTTCCATTCTTTTAGCTTTCAGCTCCAGCTCCCTCAACTTCATTTCATGCTCCATTTGAATTTTTCTTTCTTTCATAGCCAGCCTTTTGCTTTCCATCTCCAGCTGACCATTTAGTTTTGCCATCTCCATTGCATGTGCCCGGGTGCCAACTCCTCTGGAGACAGGACTCTGCTAAAATCATGGATGTTTTCTGCTGGTTCAATTTCCACTCTATTCTCAGGTGCCCTTGACTCAATCCACGCCCTCAGCGCCTTTTGGAAGTGAGCTTTGTTTTTACATCCAGACTGTGAAACTCTGAACTTTAAGCAGAAGCCCTTCAGCTGGGCTAAGGAGTAGCTCTCTAGTCTCTCTTCTACCCATTCTATTCCTTCAATGTCAGAGACTACAGATGCCACCATTTCTCCAATGACTGAATCAGGCATGACTTTTCTTTAAAAAAAAAAGGGAGATCTCTTGGCAAAAACAAAAATCAACAAGTATTTAGCTGCGGTATTGGTCTGAACTCATTACGTGGTGTTCACCAATTACATATATTAATCACAAATGCAAATTCGAAATCCTCACCGCTGCCTCCAATGTTAGATTTGGGGGTCTCTGGTTGGCGCAGTTGAGTACTTGTGACAAGCAGGGACCCTCTCCTCTAGTCAGCGCAGGGGACTTACTCTTTAAAATAACCCCTGCTTACCCTCTAGGTTGCGTGGCGCGAGCAGACAATGCTAAACTTCAGAGCGTTATGGGTTAAGCATTTATAACCACATACAGTAATTCAATGACACACCACAAAATGACACCAGTCTAGTTTTGTATAAAAAATAAGTATCTTTATATAAGGCTTAGCACAAGACTCAAATAACGTTTGTAAAATGAGGCCACAATACTATTTAGCAATAAAATGAGGATTCTGTTAAAAATGCGTAATTCTTGGTTCCTGTGCGCGTTGCACACTCTTGTCCGACTCTTACCATTGAAAAATAATGTCAAAAAGGTATTAAACCAGCGTTGCGGACTCCGTGGTCCGTGGCGTACACACTGTGGTACGCGTTGAGTGACAGTACCTTTTCTGAGATGAGGAGTCCGGTTTGAATGCAGCGTCCGGGACGTGCAGGCAACACAAAGATGCTGGCGGCTCCTCTGCGAGGCGGGCCCAGGCTCTGACAAGTGTCTCGGTTCGAAGAGTAGAGCAGGGGGGCCTCGAGGAGCGGGGTGGGCGAAGCGGGTTGCCTCCGGCATTCACAGCTTTTGAGCCGTACCTTCGGTTTGTAGCTGCTGATTCAATGCGGGCAGGCGCGGCAAGAGGCAGCCAGTACGAGGCGTACGGCCGGGCTCTCTTAGTGCGGCACGCCACGAGTGCGATGTGAGGTGGCTGGTATGCTTCGTGCGTACGGGCCGTCCTTGGCTTCGTGAGGCACTCCGTTCGGTTTCCAGCAGTGGGGGCGGCGAGGCAAGCAGTGCGGCTCGAAAAGGAAGGAATAGTGAGGCAAAGTGTGGGCGGCCCGGCGGGACGGTGCAAGGAACGGCTTGAAGCAGAGCAGGCTCACACGGTGCGGGGGCCGCCAGGCACAAGCGTCACGGCAATGGAGGGGACGAGCCGCACTGGGGATCGCGGATCCAGCGATAAGGAAGGGCAAAGTTCAGAAGATTTGTCAGCGAAGGCAGGAAGAGTCCAATAATCCTGGGACTCCATTCAGGGGGCAAGCTCACCCACAAGCCCTTGGAGATTGTTTGAAGCACAAGTAGCAAAAGTCTCGTTCAGTACTTTTTCCTCTCCTTTCTCAGCAAGGCATCCACAACAATATACAGTGTAGGGAAACTTTGCCTTGATTGGATACACAGATCTACACTTAAGGATGTAAAGCAACACTTATCTTTACTTAAAGATGGCGCTGATCTTAGGGAATTGTTGCTAGGACCAAGAACACCGCGTCATAAACGTTTTACATACGCCGGTTTCTTTGCTGCTTATAATGAAGCATGGAAAATTACGCAAGCAGAGACTGCAGAACGAATCCGAGAAATTGATCGTATTAATTTAGAGAAATCTCTCTCTGTGGTTGACAATGGGTTAAAGACTCTGTGGTCCAGGATATATTCTTTAGATAGCATAGTATCTTCTGCCATAGACATCATGGAACAGGACTTGGTCATGTTGCAACATGGTCAGTCGCAAGTACGTTCTATCATGCTATTAGGCTGGACGTTGCAAAACCTTCATTCAGGCTATACTACGTCACTGTTTTCAGAATTCAATCTCACTGATATGCAGATCAAATTGGCACAAAGGGGAGCAGACAATACGGTGCTGAGCATTGAAAAACTGGAAAGATTGCCATTTACTATCGCTAAAAAGCCAGTTATGGAATGGATTATACATTGGAACATTCACTCAGTCTGTTACAATTTTCCATTTTCAATATTGCCTACAACATATACCAGCAGGCACATATAAAAAGTTGGGTAAAGAATACATCAAGACATCCTGGGAATTGCCGTACACATACAGATGTTGGAGTGGAGGTCGTGAAATATTTCTTTGCGGGGAAAATTGTGAAAATGCACTAAACAGTTCTCTCCTATGTCAGGGTATAAACTTACACAGGGCCTGTGATAGTTTCTCTAAAAACTTATTGTTGTAATCTCCGTTTTACTGGTTGCCTATAATGGTATGTCCCAACACCCCTCCCCTTTCCGTGTTATCAGAGCTCTGGAATGTTAGCAAGGCGCTTGTGATAGAACGTTGGTGTGAGGCGGCGGAGTGCAGAGACCAAGACGATTAAACCAGCTCTTCCTCTATTGCATGCTGTGTTTATTTCAACAAATTGGCGACGGGGCTGCGCGGGGGGCAGGTCCTGGTCTTCCCCCGTTTATTCAGCACTGCCAAGCCAGCCCGAGAAGTAACCGTGAGTCATCAAGTGAGCGCAGTGTATCGTTGGTAAGCGGAGGACAGATTGCGGCAAACTGTGCGTGAGATAAGACTGTCCCAAATATTATTATGATTGATTCCTTGAGGCGTTACATGTGACATTCACGGAAGGACTTGTGATAATTGAGGCCAGTGCTAAACTTATTGTTCGGAGGGCCTCGCTCCGTGAACTGTATAAGGGGTGACGCTCCACTAGTAACTGCTGCCACTGTGAGACTTTTGAACGGAACGGCGCTTTAGCCGAAGAATCTCGGATGCCAAGTAATTAAATGTCATGGTGCCAGAGTAATTGTGCAGCCGTAAATCTTCTCCTGGCATGTAGAGTCGTGTGAGAGACTTTGCGGAGAAGCCTTCAGAGGAGAACTGTCAGCTGAATAATACAGCTTTGACGCCACCTACAGTATCCAGCTAATCCTGCAGTTTAGCGCTCCATCATTTCTCAGCTGCAGAGCCAAGCTGTGAGTGTGTGGAGTTTACAAGTCACGAGAGGGCGTCCAGTGAGTGAACCGAAATGCAGGAGTGACGCTGTGCATCTGGTTTGGCGGCAGTTCCCTCAATAGAGGAGCCTGAGCCTTGTTTGAAGCCTATACAATTATAGACAAAGCTGATGTTGAGCCTACGGGGATAAAGCACAGATGAAGCTATTCTTCGCTGACAAGCACAGTTTTCATTGGGAAATCTTGTCAGGAACCTCATCTCGTTTTTCACGCTGATGGGCACAGCTAATATAAGATTCTTGTTGCAGCTAGGGTGGAGGTGCCTATTCACACTGGAAACTGAAAGTTAAAGATCACGCTGACAGGCTCAGCCTGCGCCTGGGAATCTTGTCAGAATCCTCATCTCGCTTTTCACGCTGATTGGCACAGCTTTTATAAGACTCTGGAAGCAAGGGTGCCTATTGACATTAAAACTGTGGGTAGTAAAGTATTACAGGTATCTGGATGCTGAGTTGTCTACCTAGGGTTGTCTGTAATAGTGGAGGTGGAGAGATACAGGTAGTGTGTACCCTACTTGGAAATATAGTTTAAGAGCATTCCATTGTGCTAGAAGATTTTAAGAAGGTACGTGGGTGAGAAGTGTTAGCAACGTAGTTCAACTCCTGTACCTAGTACACAGGCATAACCTCATTTATTATGGCTACAGCAATGTCAATGTCACAACCACCACCCTTCCTAAATGAGGACGGTGAGCCCCTCACTCCATGGAAAAATTGGGAAAGAATTTTTGAGTCTTACTTAATAGCTATAGGAGGCAACAGGTTCTCATCGGTTAGGAAGTTGCACATCTTGTTGCATAATTTGGGTAAGCACGCTAGAGAGATGTATGATAATTTACCAGAAATTGAGAATGAAAGCAGTGGTGGAGGTGGTGAAGGCGATGCTCCAGCAGATGTATACCAAATTGCTTTGGAGAAACTAGAGGCGCAGTTTGGAAAAAAAATAAATGTGGTTACACAAATTCTTTTCAAGGTCTCAAGGGAAGTATGAGAGAGTAGTGAATTACATAGCGGTCCTTAGAGGGTTGTCATCTACTTGTGATTTTGGTAACCTCACTGATTCTCTGATCAGAGACCAATTGGTTAGGTGCACTTCAGATCGGAAAATACAAGAAAAATTACTTGCAGATGCTCCAGATTTGAAACAGGCTGTGGATATAGCGAAAAGCATCGAACACACGGCTTTCTGCATGAATGAGATGAAGGAGGCTGTTGAAGTGAAACATGTATGTGAAGAGGAAGTAATGAAAGTGTCCAACAAGCATGATAAAGGCAAATTTGTACAGAAAGGGAGTTCATTCCTGAGGGATGAGTCACAGAAGTTGAAATGTTTCCGGTGTGGAAATCCTAATCACCTAGCTAATAGTGTAAAGTGTCCGGCTAGGGGTGCAATGTGTAGGAAGTGCAACAAGAGGGGACATTTTACCAAAGTATGTCATGATATAAAAAAAGAAGTGACCCATGTTATTTTGGATGATGAGGAACCCAGAGGGGACATTGTATTCCTGGTTAATGAATCACTTGAGAGTTCTGACTGTAGTTACCCAGAGTGTGAGATCATGCTTGACAATGTTCCCTACAATGTATATGCAGATTCTTGTTCACCGTACACACTTATAAATGAAACTTCATTTAAAACCAGGTCTGTTGACAAAGTATATGAAATTTTGCCCCCAGACATCAACCCAGGAGGATACAATCGTGACACTATACCCTTGGTAGGAATGGTCATTATGCACATCAGATTCAAGGATAGAGTCACTGTGGGAAAAGTGTACTTAACTGCGAAAGGTTCATGTTTACTGGGGTGGAGACATCAAAAGGACCTAGGCATCAAATTGGACCCCAATGCTTTGGAACCGGTGTACCTGGTGGAACAACCTAGCATTGGTAGTGAGGTGTGTGAGGAGTTCCCTGAGGTATTCTCTAGTGAGTTGGGATTATTGAAAGGGTTCCTCCATAAAATAAAGCTAAAAAACATTACAAACCTACGGTACATAAAGCAAGATCCGTGCCGTTTGTGGTGAGAGACTCATTGAAAAAAGAACTAGAGAACTTGGAGTCCAATGGCGTAATTGAAAAGATTGAGAGCTCTGAGTGGCTCGCCCCTATTGTGGTAGCTTCAAAGGGAGGGGGCAAAGGGATTCGGTTGTGTGTGGATCTTAGGGATCTCAATGCCAACATCTGGGTAGAGAGGCATCCTCTCCCTAGAATAAATGAGATGCTTAGTGTGTTGAAGGGGGCCAAATTCTTCAGTGTTTTGGACCTCTCGGCGGCGTACCATCAGGTTGCCCTACATCCTGAGTCAAAAAGCCTCACTTCCTTCATCACGCCATTTGGGGCGTACCAATACAACCGTATGCCATTTGGTTTGGCGTCCGCGGCAGCGGTCTTCCAACGCATTATGCAGCACATCCTGGAAGGCCTGAGTAAAATCTTGTGCTTCCAAGATGACATACTAATTTATGGAGACTCAGAGGATGAGCACAACTTGAACTTAAGAGAGGTCTTGTGTAAATTGAGTAAAGCTGGTTTTACCACTCAAAAGGACAAGTGCAAGATAGGGGTCAAGTCTGTAACTTACCTAGGGCACACCATATCAGGTGAAGGAATTAAGCCTAAAACCAGCCTGGTGGATGCAGTAATGTTAGCTCCCGCTCCCACTAACAAGGAGGAGCTCAGATCTTTCCTGGGATTGGTAGAATACATGACCAAGTTCATTGAGAAGGTTTCTAGCCACACAAGCAAAATGAGGGAACTCTTGAAAAAGGGCAGTATATTTGTTTGGAGTGGGGAGTGCCAAAAAGAGTTCAAATATGTTAAGTCGGCCATCGCAAAAGCACCCACATTAGGCATGTTTGATCCAAATGAAAAGACTACATTGACCACGGATGCCAGTAGCAAAGGACTAGGGGCATCCCTTACACAAAGGATTGATGGATGTGAGAGAGTAATTGCTTTCGCTTCCAGGGCGCTGAAGGGAGTCCAATTACTCCACCATTGAAAGGGAAGCCCTAGCATGTTATTGGGCTATAAATCACTTTAAATTCTTCCTTTGGGGAATTCCCTTTACCCTGAGGTCTGACCATAAACCATTAATACCATTATTCTCCACTAAAAATATTGAGAGGGCCACACCACGCATTGCTAAGTGGATACTCGCACTGCAAGGCTACAATTTCACTATGTGTTATGTGGCCGGTGAGAAAAATACCATAGCCGACTGCAAGTCAAGGTTGCCCATACAGGGAGAAGACAATGTGGATGCTCCACCAGAGGAAGCCATCCTCGCGGTTGAACAACCGGCAATCAGTAAGGAGGAGTGGGAGAATGAATCCCATAAGGACCCGGTGTTAAAAGAACTGGGGAAGTTGATTGAGGAGGGGTGGCCAGAACGTGACAGTGAGTTATCTGAAAACATTAAACCTTACTGGACAGTGAGAAACGAATTATCCAACATGAATGGTCAGGTGTGGAGAGGGAACAAGGTTATTCCACCGGGTGGCATGAGAGACAGGATCATAGTGTTAGCACATGAGGGTCATTCGGGAAGAAGCATGACGAAAAGTAAGGTTAGACAACACTATTGGTTCCCCAGGATGGATGCGTTGTTGGAGAGCATGGTAAAGGACTGTGAAGCGTGTGGTAGAAGTGACAAATCTAAGGTGGTACATAAGGCTCCACTCATTCCAGTAGAAGTGCCGAGTAAACCATGGGACAAGTTAGGAATTGACATAATAGGTCCCATGAACTTACTAAAAACCAACCAGAGATTTATGTTTGTAATTATAGACTACCACTCACATTGGATCTGTACCAAGTTTGTCCCAACTATAACTACACAAGACTTGGTAGAGTTTTTGAAGGAAGTGTTTGCTACTGAAGGTATTCCGAGCACTCTAGTGACAGATAATGGCGTTCAATTTACGTCAGATACAATGAATGAGTTCTTGTCTGAGTTAGCCATCTCACATATAAGAACACCTTTCTACTGTCCCAAAGCAAATGGCATGGTGGAAAGGGCAAACAGGATGTTGAAGAACTCTATTCAAATGGCTGTTTCTATGCATGAACCGGTAGAGGAGGCTATTAGGAAAACACTATGGTCATATCATTCCTCTCCAAATGCTGTGACAGGAGTATCCCCGTTCGTATCCCTCAAAGGGAGGAATCCGGGGTCTAAGCTTAACCCCAACTTGTTGAATGGAGGTAATCCGGTGTGGGTGGACAGAAAGTCGGTGAGTGACAAGGTGGAACGACATCAAGTGGATTACAAAACCAGGTATGACCAGAAATGGGGCACCACTAGCAGGAAGTTCCAGGTTGGACAATGGGTGGTAGTCAAAAGGCCAGTGATTGGACGTGCAAAAGTGTCATCTTTCTACAAACCTGCAAGAATACAGAGAGTGAACAATAACTCTCTGGTGCTGGAAGACGGAAGCACATGGAGCATAGACAATGTAAGTGCCTGCCCCGATGTTTGTGTTCCAATGGCCACTGGTGAGGAAAACCAGGATGGCATATGGCTGGATAGTCAAGAGACCAGAGGAACCAGGGTGCGCCAGCCACCGAGTTGGCAAAAAGACTATGTAACTTAAAGCTGCGTAGTAGTTTCTCTTACAAAGAGGAATGGTTGTAAACTGTTGTTATTTCCGTACAGAGGGAGATGTGTTGTAATCTCCGTTTTACTGGTTGCCTATAATGGTATGTCCCAACACCCCTCCCCTTTCCGTGTTATCAGAGCTCTGGAATGTTAGCAAGGCGTTTGTGATAGAACGTTGGTGTGAGGCGGCGGAGTGCAGAGACCAAGACGATTAAACCAGCTCTTCCTCAACTATTGCATGCTGTGTTTATTTCAACACTTATCCTGCCACCTGCAAGGTTTTTGGACAACTCTCGAATGGGAGTTACCTTACATTGAATGATCGCAGCTGCTGTCGCATGTTGCTAGGAATACCATATCTAGTAACTGTGTCAGCCAGATTCACTTGCTGTATGCAAGTATTGTTTCCTAAAACCAAGAATGCCGGGAGTCGCCACTTTGGCCTTCACTGAACCTCTCTTCTATACAAATTGATACTTTAAGCAGAATAAAAGCCATTCTTTTGCAAAAAACAGTGGCACTGACCTCGGCCAAAGAAACCTATGATCTGCAAGTCGCAAGGACTTCTGCAGAGTTACATGCCCTCTTAACTACAAATTGCCCTATACATTTCTCAGAAATGTTAAGTCGTATCTTAAACATATCTGATACGAGTGGTATTCTACATGTATTTAAGACCGTATTTTCTGGACTGTTAGCACCTTTTGAAGCAGTCCTAGTAATATTTCCAAACTTTGTGCACTCTGTGTTTGGCGGATTGCCTCTCATTTTGGGACTCGTTGCAGGAATACTATTTTTGCTTCTATTGCTGCAACATGGCAAGTCATTTACCAAACGACACCTAGTTCTCCATGGAGACAAGTCTACTGGCGATGAAGTGTCGTGAGCGCATCGTCCAAATTTTGGGACTACCTTGTCTAAGAGAATTAAATACCACATGGTTTCTGTCATTCAGACCAATTTGGCAAGATTGCATCCTACCTGTTCTACGCTGCCTGCTATGCGGAGAAGAATAAGTGTTAGACACATGTCTCACACTCCCATCAGTCATGCCAACGGATGTTGATACTTTGCTTGAACCAGTAACGGCCCATGCACTGTGTTGTCCCCAGCGGCTACCGATTCTGATGACAGCATTCATTGAGATCTCACAGACGCAAAATGCTACTGCTGTAATTCATGAATTTTTATCTTGTGTTCTGATTAACTTGGACATATTATATTTGTCAATCTGTAACTTGGAAGAGGTTTTTCTTTTATAAAACCGAATAAAGTTTGTTGCTAATAATCACTAGGGGTTTCATTTACAGGGTAGCATGGTATCCCTCACACTAACTCCAGGAGTCACAGTCCACACAATGGACATGCTTTGTTCCCCCTACTTCCAACCTTACATGTACCCCTAATCACCTGCCCAAACCTCTCCCTGCTGTTGCCTATGTGGTCCTCCGTCATCCCACAGACCATATTTTTGGCCGCTTTGAAACTGCCCATACAATAAAAATGCTGCAGTTGTAAATACATATCAACTACCATTTGTTGTGTTTGAAACATTTTATTGAATAATGAAAGCTAATAAACATAAGCTGATTATTAAAGCAAAACAAAACATCAGTCGCCATACACATAAGAGACAAAAGTAGTACAAAAAAATCAACATACTGTAACACAGCAAAGTCATGTAGAGCACAATTCCTAATTTCGGGCAATCTTTAAAGTTTAACAATAGAAACGTTCATATTGAACAGGAAAGGAAAAATAGAAGGTAGGATACAGTGATTTCATTAATGTAATGCTTCCTACATATAGAAAAACAAATACTAATTATTTAGCTCAAGCAATCAAGTCCTCACATTAAAATACTAAGATAAATATATTGAACAATGAACATTTCATATGTAATTAGAATTCAATTTGAATATTTTAACCTCCTCAGCAGTATTTAACTCATGATTACAACCTGAATGCTTTCTGGAAAGGAACCACCTCATGGGGTTCAAAATCACATCTTTTCCAACAATAAGATTCAAATGATAAACTTGAATTCCAATTCAATTTATTTATTTAGGCCATTTTGGGGATCAACGATTTAAAATATATACAAAATCCATATACGTTTGTAAAATTGTCTCCTAAACTTGAATTCCATCCACTTTTTGATTAAACAGTTCCCATTCCAGCAAGCATCACAAGACCACTTGTTGTTATCTTCCCAATTAGTGATAATTTTTCGGCTGGCAATAACAATAAATATGTTTAGAATTTTACCTCCGAAAGCAAAAACATGACATTTCTGAATCATGGTGCACAATAAAATTTAGGGACAGAAGGGCATCTTTTGGTGTAGCATTCATTAAGGTTTGACCAGGCTTGAAACTAGAATTCCTGATTTTTTGGACAATTAAATTTCATATTTTTGAAAGAGTTCTAACAGACCCAGCACGAGCTCCGTGAAAAATAGAAGATGACTGAATTGTACTTAGAGAAAATGTGCTGATAAGTAATCTATTGATGTAAAATACAGTGGTCAGGTAATTCTTGAGGATCTAATCTATTCAGATTTTAACTCCATAGTTTGTTCAATAAATTGACTGAGCATAATACTTGAAGGTCCATCTCTCAGATCAGTTCTATTACAGTTTTAGTTGCGATAACACTAATACAGATCATTGATAAATAGATTTTAAAAGCCATGGGTGGAATTGATCCTTGGTCTAAATCTAGATTATTGTCTGCAATGGAAACCAGTACAAACAGATCAAATCTAAAATCACTGAATATGTTTATTATAGTGGTTTAGAGTAAACCCAGAAGACACACATTGTTCCTGAAACTCAGAAAATGTATCTAAAGATTATGATTACATCCTATATGATGTCCAGAGACTGCTTTAGCTGCTTTCCTGTTTAAGTGACAACATTTGCAAATATATTTCCCAAAACATTAAGGCTGGATGTCAGAAATTCTGTCTTTAAGTATTGTGTAAGGGTTATGTGTGATGGTTTTTATTTGATCTGAAGCAGCACTAACACTAAATAGGTACATGCACCGGTTATCATTCAACTAACAATATTAGCAACATTAATTTGGAGGGAATTGAGAAAAATTGCCTCATGTTTTATTGTTAAAAAAATCTACTGGTTCAGTAATTCACAGATTTTGCAAATGCTAAACCCCTTTTTGAAATGTACTAAGCCCATTTAACAATTCAGAATTTGGAAGGGGAATGTTAATATTTTCCCTTCTGAATATTTAATACATTGTTAAGGTATGTATTGAGCTTTGAAACCATATGTGGACTGAAAAACAGTAACAGGAGGTAGTAACCCAAGGGGACATTTGTGAATCTGAAAGAAAAATGGGGTGCATTAATAAATGCCTTTATTTAAAAGCTATCACAGACAAAGTAGTGTGCTGACTCTACAAGCAACCACTTTTTACCAAATGGATTATTAGTACATGAACCTCGGTATTTCCTATATTGCTGAAATTTAGTCTCTAATATTTTTGTAATGTTGTGTAAATATTTGTTCCTGCTAGTTCAGAATTTCAATATTGTCATGAAATGTACCTATTCTTTTTGTCAAACATATTGAAATATCTTTATCACATTTATTGGGACATTCTAAAAAGTGTTTTCACTCTCTAACTTGAAGCTTCCCAAGAAAAATACTGACGCCAGTTCCTGGTTTCTCCTAGATCATTTAGCTTTCTCACTAAAAGAAGCACAATATTGATTTGAGAGAGGTGATTATTGTAGTCATACGCACAGGCGTTAGTTTAGAAAAGGCCAATTCCTTAATCTTTCGAAATAATACTTGGAAAGGTTTATGTTCAATAATTTCAGATAACTTACTGATAAAGATATCAGATAAAGATCCCCAAATTTCTTATACCTTGTGGTATCAAAAATATGCTAGAATTAACATTCTAGTTATATTTGCGATTATCAACTTTCTATTATTTTACCACATTTTGTCAGTGCACAGAGTATTTTCCCTACATAGATCACATTTCATGCAATGGTCTGTGCTTGAACATACAATGAAGGGGTAAAAATGCATTTCTACCACAATCAAGAAACCCTTGGGTCTCTGAGGATTACTGTTGCAAATGAAGACCTAGCTAAGATGAAATATCCCTTTAAAAGGACAATTTCCCTCACCCACCATAGTTGGCATGCTTCCTTATTGGGAATCTCCTTGAACCATGAAACAACCCCCTCACTGAGAGGGAGGAGTTCAGGCATATTTTGTTATAGAGAAAGGTATACTAAATACAACAATAATGAGCTCAGGGTAGTGGGAGCAGCAGAGTGAAAGTTAAAACTTGCTAAAGGGTATGTGGTTTCCATTATTTGTACAACCCTGGGCCAGGATTAAAAATAGGACACTGTGGGAGAAATATATATGCACTGTTAGAGTCAATAAGAGGTCAACATGTTTCAGCCTATTAACCCTCCAAATAGGTGTTTGCGGCATTCTTCAGGACTTAATCAAAAGTTCTGCCGCTCAATGTACTCAATCAATAACAAGCATCGTCATAGCCAATAGGTCTCGCCTTTGGGTCCTTATAAGTGTTTAGCCATGCATATTCAGTAACAATGTGAAATAATTACTATTAAAAAAAGAAGACTATAAAGTAACTAAGCTAGACGTGACTTTATAACTGGTTAATCAAACGTTTCTGGAGGTTTAGTATATATAAACAACTCCTTTTTTTCTATGGTGTGTCATATAAAGTTGATGCTTTAAATTTTGGTGAGAGTACACAACGTCAAAAAATTCAATACTGCTTTTATATTAATATACCTTAGAAAACTTGAAGTGAAAGACAATTCTAAGTGGCATTTGGTTATGAGTAGGCGCTAATGACTATTTCCGGATGACAATGTAATTAGCATCTTTTGTATAAGATGTGTTAAAAGTATGGGTAGGGAAAATGGCTATTTTGGCCAAAGGCTGTCCTTTCTATATGCCTGCTAGTTTTAATTTGTAAACAGAATCACAATTTGTTTTGTGGTACACTGTAATATTAGATGAATCTGTTTTACCCTTCTGATAAGCAAGGGATGACGATGAACCGTTTTTTCGTCCCTGGTTTTAAATGGATTCAGGTTGGAACAGAAGAGGTGTTGGTTGACTTTACCTCAGAAAATGGTTGTTTCCCGCATGCTGCTTTCATGCGACTTAAATCCCTTCAGAGGAAGAGGCGGTTGCATGCCTGCATATATGGCCAGATCAGTACTTGGCTGTTTCGGTTCTCCTGATAACTGCTGTTTGTCACAGTTCAAACAGAGGCCTGAGGGGCCCACAGAACAATGATTATTGCTGTTTTCCACAGTCCAAATAAACGGCAGAGGTCACATTTCCTTTCTTGCATTGGGGCCCAAGGCACACTGCCTAGGCCACTGGTTAAGGATGCAGTGGGGAAGAAGTGGCGAGACAGGTGGATTATCTAAACAGCTCGACAATGACTTCATGCCTGGGTATTAAAGTATTCATTACAATTAAAGAATTAAGTAGGAATAGATATCATAATATAGGAAGGCCTATGTACAAATGCAGCTCGATTAGCGGCTGCCTTTAACTTCTCACCTCTCCTAATTTACAGTTTTATATTAGATGCAGACATAAATCGTGACCTATGAATATGTTTATCTATCTTTAGGTTCAAATGACCCATCTTTTCTATATGCACGTATCAGACAGGTCGGAAACGCCTAATGGCTTTGAACTTGATAAAGCCACATTAATCACTGGTCTTGAAATGCAAATGGCAGCATTAGGCACGCAGAGGTGTATTCTACGTAATGTCATTATGTTCAGGGTACGGGAGAGTATTTAGTGCATAAAGCACTTCGACAAAAACATTTCTGCCACCATAGAAATTCAATCTTCCTTGTCCTCCCCTAGTATACAAGTAGTACCACATTCTTTGTATACCTGAATTAAATAGGCACACAAAATAGTACCATATTTAAAGTCCCAGTTCAGAATTACATGGAAGGTGCACTGTCCCAGACTACACAACGGTGCAGTTTTCAGTGGGTGCTCTCATCCCACACAGGGGGGAGCACACCAGATTATGCGGAAAAAACATGTGGTGCTCCAACGTAGGCGCAGTTGTAAACCACCAGTCTGCTTACATAGTAAAGCGTCTAGCAGCTATTAAGTTAGGTGGCACGTTTCCCCTGCAGGTGGTTGGGGTCTGTCACCATCCTGTCAGGTGGGGTGTATACAATCAGTGCGCCTCCTGACTGCTTGTTTGCCTTTTCGCCCGAGTTAATAATACAGTGCAATCCTTGGAGGAGTAGTCAATTTGTATTCATGAAAGACACTTGTGTTTCTCGGATGTGTAATCCCCAGATGATGCCTGAACTGTCCCCAATGGGCTATTTGTATATAGTATTGAATTGTATGTTCTTATGAGGACTGTTAATAATAATAAAAAAGATTAGTGAGTGTTTATTGCCCTCTATGTCACTCTACTTCTAAGCACCTAATACAGCTTGTACAGTGCTTACTGTCATCTGCTCACTTACATTATGCTTATTATGCTTAATATAAATAGTGCACAATTTAGGCGTTTGTGTCTGCCTACAACGTGGACCTGATACAAATAGCAGTACCTACAAGGTGGATGGTACAATTCAACAAGAGTCTAAGATACTCTAGCACAGATGATTTTGCATCAACATTACGGGGCATCAGTCTTGATGGCAAGCCAACTTAAAACTTATCAGTATTGTATACATTATTATCAGAGACTATACTTGCCTCTTGGATACAACTTTACAACGGAATTTTATTAATTTGTGTACAGTTGTGTGTATACAATAAAACAACCTCCCCACCATAATTGATCTGTCTGTTCATCTTTTTGGGATCTGGAGTAGCATGCTACTCGCCGAAAAGCACTTCAACACTTCATCAGGGGTAGGAAGCGCCATATAAATGCAAAACCTTCCCTCTTCTATCCCCCACAATCTTTCTTAATCCAACTAACAGACCAATATGTCCAGCTCTCTTATACATTTTATATTTCCCTATACTAATGCACCACTAATCATTTTTGGATCCTAGAGTAGTGTGCTACTCGCCGAAAAAGCGCTTCAAAGTTCGTATGGGGTAGTAAGTGTTATGTAAATCTAAATACATTACAATTACTGTTTACATCAGGCTGCAGTAACACAAGGATAGAAGTAGAGTGGGGATTAGAGTTTATCTGCCAAGAACGAAGCATACTACAGAAAGTGTATGAACAGTCTATATGTTGTGCGCCTGGCAGAGAAAAACACAGCAGAGGTGGGAAGAAGGTAGGTAATCTGATGGTCAGACCTATGTGGAAAGAGGCAATCACTTTGGGCAGAAAAGAGGGCTTACACGGAGGACTACTTTGTTAGGATGGACAGCAAGAAAGGGAGGTCTGGAAGATAAGCCTGAAGCTCACTCATCCTGCAAGCAGAGGTGATGGCAAGCAAAAAAGCAGTCTTCTAAGGAGGCGAAGAGGACAATTATGTAGGCGCTCAAAGGGAGCACACATAAGATAAGTGAGGTCAACTCCCACTAGGGTATTGCGAAAGAAGAAGGAGGAAAGAGATGAGTAAAGCACTTCAGAAATCCAAGAGCTCGGGGTACCAGACTTGGGTCTGATCGTGTTTGATCTTCTTCAGCAATCTTGGCAGAAGTGGTACAGGAGGCCGCAACTCCACTCGCAACGAAAAGGGTCGCCGAGCGAGAGCCTCTTTGGAAACTCTAACACGCAGAACTGCTGACATTGAGCGTTCTCTTCGGTGGCGAATAGATCTAACCAAGGCTCTCCCCACTACTGAAAGAGACCTAGCACGACCTTCGAGTGAAGATGCCATTTTGATCCATCATGCACTGGCGGCTGAGTTTGTCCGTCCTTGCGTTCAGTGAACCTGTTAAGTGTTGAACCACCAGAGATATGCCCTGATGTTCCAGCCATGTCCAAAGGCGAAGAGCCTCTTGACATACAGACCATAACCCCACCCTGCCCTGTTTGTTGCAGTACCACATGAGGGTGGTGTTGTCCGTGAACACCTGCACCACTCTTCCTTTGACAGATAGAAGGAATGCCTTCAGTGCAAGACGAATCGCCTGGATCTCCAGAGGGTTGATGTGGTGCCTGGACTCCGCCAGAGACCAGAGGTCTTTGATCTCCACCATTCCCATATGGCTGCCCCAACCCAGGAGTGAAGCATCCTTCACTACTGTGAACTCAGGTTAGGGAAGGTAGAGGGATCTGCTGTTGACCCAATCCTGGTTCGTGAACCACCACTGCAACTGACTTGCAGTCCCCTCTGAAATCTGAACGTCATCGGAAAGATTCCCCTGGTGCTGCGCCCACTGAAACTTCAAGGCCCACTGCAGAGCACGTATATGCCATCTGGCATGATGCACCAGCAGGATGCAGGAGGCCATGAGGCCCAGCAGCATCAGGGTCATTCTCACAGAACACCGGGATGGAGGCTGAAACATCGGTTTCATAGCCCCAATATACTGGACTTGCTGCTAGGGAGGATAGACCCAAAACTGTGCTGTGTCCAGAACTGCTCCGATGAAGAGGAGCATATCGGATGGAATCAGGTGCGACCTCAGCACGTTAACTGAGAAACCCAGCAAATGCAGGAAATCCGTCGTAGTCTGGAGGTGGGAGCCTTCAACAGCCAGTCGTCGAGATAGGGGAAGACTGGAACCCCTGATCTGCGCAGATGAGCTGCGACCACCGCCATCACTTTCGTGAACACCCGGGGGAGGGGGTGGGCTGGTAAGGTCCAAGGGGGAGCGTGGTAAACTGAAAATGCGCGTGGCCTACCGTGAACCGTAGGTAATGCCGGTGGGCAGGCAAGACGGGGATGTGAAAGTAAGTGTCCTGCAAGTCCAACGCTACCATCAAATCTCCAGGGTCGAAGGCAGATAAGACCTGAGTCAAGGTTAACAACTTGAACTTCTCCTTTCAGAGAAAGCGGTTGATGTCCCTGAGGACTAAGCTAGAATGCAGGCCTTTGTCTTTCTTGGGTACCAAGAAGTAGTGGGAGTAGCAACCCCGACCTACTTCTGGCACAGGGACGAGTTTGACAAAGAGATCCATAACTTCCTGGAAGAGAAGGGCCAAATGATCCTCCGACATGGGATGAAATCACCACAAACTGCATGACCCTTACGCACTCCGCTGCTTACGGAACTCCGCGTAGACCGCCAGAGTTTTTTTGTCACTTTGCGGAGTTCCTCACTGAGGAACTCCGCATAAGCTTAATCTTATCATGAAAAAATAGATATCAGTCATATGTTAAGAAACAAGGGTGAGTAGAAACCTTTTGGGTGGAGTAAAATTTAAGACATTATTATTGTAATTTTTTGGGCAATTAGTTGATTTTTGCAAGCACTAACACTCCTCTGTGTAAAGTAAAGACCTTGAGAGTTTTGTAACTTTCAGATACTCAAATTGTGGATTCTGTTTCAATGAAAAATATTTCCAGGCCTGAAATTTCTTTGGAGGTTGCATGCGGGCAGCCTAAGTTATCCTGCAAGAGTTTCTTGATGAATTCTATTGCAACTACAATATGTGCTCTCTCATGTAAAGTCAGGTTGTTAGAAGCTTTTCTGCAACTCAAGATACGCCTTACTTTTCACCTGGTGTGGATGCATTTCTCATGTTTAGTGATATCTCCTTTCTGAGTATAACGTTTCTGGCTTTCCCCTCCTGTATATGGCTTTAGTCCAGTGTGAATTCTTTCATGTGAAATGACATTGTATTCAAGACTAAACCTTATCTGACATTCAGAACACACATAAGGCTTTTTTCCCCCGTGTGAGTTCGCTCATGTCAAGTGAGAAGTAATTTGTACCCAAAACATTGCTTGCATTTCGAGCACTCATAAGGTTTTTCCCCAGAGTGAGATCGCACATAAAGCATAACACTGTCTTTCAGATTCAACCTTTTATGGCATAAGGATTTTCTCTAGTGTGGAGTTTCTCATGGTGAAATAGCATTTTTTTCTGCAGCTTTTCTGGCATTCAGAGCACTCATAAGGTTTTTCATCAGTATGGAGTCGCTTATGGTTAGTGAGGCTGTGCCTATCAAATAGGAATTTCTGGCAATCACAGCATTGGTAATGTTTTTCCCCTCTCTGCGTCTGCTCATGTAGAATGAGATTGAGTTTAAAATGTATGCTTTTCTGGCATTCGGAGAACTGATTATTTTGATGGTGTGTTTTCTTATGGTGCTTGTAACCATCTCTACCTCTGAATCTTTTCTGACATTTAGAGCACTGATAAAAGAAATTCTCCAGTGTGGATTCTCACATGTTCAGTGAGATGAGATTTACGGCTGAAACATTTTTGACATTCGGAGCACTGATAAGGTTTTTCCCCAGTGTGGATTCTTATATGATGGGTGAGACTGTTTTTTCCAGTGAAAAATTTGTGGCATTCAGAGCACTGATAAGGTTTTTCCCCAGTGTGGGTTCTTATATGCCGAACGAGAGTCTTTCTTTCTCTGAAACATTTCTGGCATTCAGAGCACTGATAAGGTTTTTCCCCAGTGTGGGTTCTTATATGATGAGTGAGACGGCTTTTTTCAATGAAACATATCTGGCATTCAGAGCACTGATAAGGTTTTTCCCCCGTGTGGGTTCTTATATGATGAATGAGACTGTGTTTTGTACTGAAACATTTGTGGCATTCAGAGCACTGATAAGGTTTTTCCCCAGTGTGGGTTCTTATATGATGAATGAAACTGCTTTTTACACTGAAACATTTGTCACATTCAGAGCACTGATAACGTGTTACCCTAGTGTGGAATCTGACATGTGCAGTTAGAAGTGATTTAAGTTTGAAATCTTTTAGGCATTCAGGGCACTGATAAGGTTCTTCCCCAGTGTGGGTTATTATATGTTGAGAAAGACTTCTTTTGTCTCGGAAATATTTTTGGCATTCAGAGCACTGATAATGTTTTTCCCCAGTGTGGGCTCTTCTATGCTGAGTGAGACTGTTTTTGTAAATGAAACATTTTTGGCAATCAGTGCACTGATAAGGTTTATCCCCAGTGTGGGTTCTTCTATGCTGAGTGAGACTTTTTTTGTCAATGAAACATTTCTGGCATTCAGAGCACTGATAAGGTTTTTCCCCAGTGTGGGTTCTTGTATGCCGAGTGAGACTACTTTTTATACTGAAACATTTCTGGCATTCAGAGCACTGATAAGGTTTTTCCCCAGTGTGGGTTTTTATATGCACTGTGAGATGACTTTTTATACTGAAACATTTCTGGCATTCAGAGCACTGATAAGGTTTTTCCCCAGTGTGGGTTAGTATATGCAGCGTGAGATGTCTTTTTTCACTGAAACATTTCTGGCATTCAGAGCACTGATAAGGTTTTTCCCCAGTGTGGGTTTGTATATGGAGCGTGAGATGTCTTTTTTCACTGAAACATTTCTGGCATTCAGAGCACTGATAAGGTTTTTCCCCAGTGTGGAATCTCAAATGTGCAGTTAAAAGGGATTTACGGTGGAAATTTTTTGGACATTCAGAACACTGATAAGGGTTTTCCCCAGAGTGGATTCTTGTATGTTCAGTGAGTCTGCTTTTGAAACTGAAACATTTCTGGCATTCAGAGCACTGAAAAGGTTTATCCCCAGTGTGGGCTCCTCTATGCTGAGTGAGACTGTTTTTGTAAATGAAACATTTTTGGCAATCAGTGCACTGATAAGGTTTATCCCCAGTGTGGGTTCTTCTATGCTGAGTGAGACTGTTTTTGTCAATGAAACATTTTTGGCAATCAGTGCACTGATAAGGTTTTTCCCCAGTGTGGGTTCTTCTTGTATGGCGCGTGAGTGCGCTTTTGTTACAAAAACTTTCCTGGCCTTCAGAGCACTGATAAGGTTTTTCCCCAGAGTGGACTTTCATATGTTCAGTGAAATAAGATTTACGGCTGAAACTTTTTTGGCAATCAGCGCACTGGTAAGGCTTTTCCACAGAGTGGGTTAATGCATGTCGATATAGACTCGGTTTGATACTAAACCTTTTCTGGCATTCAGAGCACTGATAAGGTTTTTCCCCAGTGTGGATTCTCATATGCTCAGTGAGATAAGATTTACGCCTGAAACTTTTTTGGCATACTTTGCACGGAGAGTGGTTTTCCCCAGTGTGGATTCTCATATGCTCAGTGAGATAAGATTTACGCCTGAAACTTTTTTGGCATACTTTGCACTGAGAGTGGTTTCCCCCAGTGTGCATTCTCTCAAATTCAGTGAGATGAGATTTATGGCTGTATCTTTTTTGGCACAAGTAACTTTTTCTCCCGACTTCGATTAATTTCCCTCGATCGAGGCGGGTTTGAACAATGAATTTGTTCTCACAGTCCGTGTTTTTATAAGGTGTATTCCTAGACTTAATACCTCTACATTTAGGTTTCTCTTGCTTATATGCCACGGTAAGAGTGAACCTGATTTTAGAGTCGGGCTTGTTTAGATAATGTTTGAGTGTAATCTTCTTAACACTTGAATTGAGCAAAATATGTCTGGAACCAGCCCTGTAACACCTGTTGAAATGTTTCTAGCAGATAATAGTCTTTAGGTAATAGCCTCTCTGGCAGCAACTTAATTTGTGACTGAAGTTTTTCTCAAATCTATTTGTATAGGTTCTTAGTAATGTAGTAATAAGGTGTTAGTCTGATATTTAATGATTAAACTGATATGTACCTTTTTGCACTGATGTAATGGCAGTAACTGAGGGCGTTAGAACGTGCACAGTACTATTGTGGATCATTAGTCGCAGAACATCAGTTCCTTTTACCCTTTCTATGTTTGGGGTAAGGTTAAGGTTTGTAGTTCTGAGGATGAGGATTTATTTACATTAGATATAGCGCAACGGTGCTCCTTTAATCCATTTTTATATTTAACAGTTTTACATATCACTCCTGCACAACAGATAATTTTGAGGCGATTTGCATAGAATTACAGAACAGTACACAATAAAAAGGAAACAATCTGGGATGGTCATGAACACAATAAAGTGATGAATTTTTAAGGTTTTCCCAAGAGTGAGCAGAGTGGGTCGTGGTGTTCTATCCAGAGGCAGATAGTCTCAAACCTGCATAACTGGTTAAAATGGTTGTTGAACAAAGGTGATTTTCCAATCTTTTGGTTGCTAACGTGTCAGCTTCGAAGTCTTTTTTCAGTGTCTTTTCTTTGATGGTTTGCAGGAGAAACCTTTAGTTGTAACTTTTTATGCAGTGTGTGCTTACTCTCTAGAATTACATGATGCTTTAGATGAACGTTATTCTGTCATGCTGAGGCAATTTGTTTTTCTGATAATCTTTCAGATGAGGATGCTGAAGTGATCTTTCTACAATATTTCTGATGCTGTGTGCACAGATATGGCTTTGCTCTGGGTTAATGGAATTCAAAATTAGAGACTTCACTTACAGGTACAGTAATTTCCTCGCCACACTTAGATTTCTTGAAATTGTTTAAACGTAAAATGCTGGATGTCCTTCAGTTTTTCAAAATAATCCTTCTTATGGCACCGACATTCAGTTGCTTAGTGCTAAATCTTGCTTTCTTCGTCCGTAATTTCAATCACCTATAGTATTAAAATTAAATAGTTAATACATGTACATTTCCAAAAATATAATTTACAAGCCAAATCAATGCAGAAGTTTGAATATGCTGAGCTGTGTTTCAGACAGAGCAGAGTGTAGAATGGTAGCAAGAGAGTACTTGGATGTAGGAGTGAGGATTTGTAGAATTTTCAACATTTTATTAAGCTCACAAAGGATACATGTACCCAATGGAGTTGTAACATAGAATCCCAAAGGCAGATATTAAAGTCATATGGACTGGCCCCAAACAGATATTAAAAAAATATATACTATTAATTCATTTGTAATGCAGATTTCTGGGAAGGGAATGACTCCTCCACGGGCAACAGGCGTTTTCCCCTGCCCTGAGTTACCACCTACTTGTATCTGGTTTCCTGACTTTTGAGTTTTGGCCTCTGCCTCAAGCAAATCTATTGTGTGCTGCGAAGACTATGCCTAGACCTATCCCTCAACTATGGTCCAGAGTGTGAATCAAGGGCAATGAAATGAAGCCGTACTTTCATGTGTTCATTTTATTCCACCTGATCATTAGTTGTTAGGTTTTTCTGCACCTGGATTTACTGGGACACAATCTTTTTCCAGACAGAAAAATTAGACTGAAAAGACGCATAAGACTCTGGGTGCAGCAGAAGCAGCGAAGACTTATGCTGTTTTTTTCACTAACTGGGGGAAACACACAATTCTTCCCTCTGTTGGTGTTCACAGTTGTTGTCGGCCTGTGATTCGGCGGTGAGTGCAGAGCGTATCGATTAGAGCCGAGGGGTCGAGCCGAGGAGGAGTTGACGAGCAAGGGGAGCGGAGCCTGGGACGACTGCCAGGGTTTGTTTTGTGACCGGTTTTCACTTCACCCGCGTCCTGTTATACGGGCGCTTTAAGTTCTACGGATCTGCTGTGGGGGCAGGAACGTCCGCTGCCGGCACCGCAGTGCTAAGGCACTGCTGGTGCAGCTTGTGCGGTGGCACAGAGGAGCACAGAGGAGCCTTGGCCTGCCACCTGATTTATGTCAAAAATGTGTTTATTAATTTATTTTTCCACAGTTCACAGGCATCAGAAAGCCTCAACAGAATTATAACAGGTGGACAAAGTGCATTGATCAATATAAACCAGCTCCTCCTCTTATTAGATAAGCCAAATGAAAGATACAGCTTCTAAGTGCCCCGGATCTGAGAGAGAGAGAGAGATAAAAAAGAAAAAAAAGATCATGCAACTTTGCTGAGCAAGCAGATAGTTCTAAAGAAAACTCAACGGCCTTCTGTAACGGTAATTTCTCCAGGTTGCTCCACCGAGGTGTTGTATCCGGAATAGCCAAAAAGCGTGGACAAACTCATCCTAACATGGGATAAGTAATTATGAATCTAACAAGGAACAAAGAAAAAAAACCACAAAAAATCCCACCCCCCAACCCCACCCCGTGGTGGCGGTGTGTTCATACTAACGAGAGGTTTATTTATTTTAACGATTTGTAGAGCACCTGGTGACCCGAAGGCATCCCCGCGCTGTAATGATTGTGTTTATCCAGAGGAGAGGGAAGAGAGGGGAGGGGAATTTATTTAGGGAATAGGAGTGTTTTCAATTTTTTTCTAAAGATGAGGTAGCTGGGTTCCAATCTGAGGGTGCGGGGGAGGGAGTTCCATCCGGTGGAAGCCTTCACGGAGAAGCGTCGGCCTCCAGTACGTGTCTTTTTATATTTGGGGATGTTGGCCAGATGTTCATTCTCAGACCTAAGGGATCTGGGGGCTTTGTATGGAGTTACCAGGTCCCTAAAAATCGAAGGGCCAGCTCCATTGATCAGTTTGTATGCAGTGCACATGGCTTTGAATTCCACCCTTTGGCGCACTGGTAACCAGTGCAGGGCCTTGATGGCTGGTTTAGCTGACACTCTGGAGGGAAGGTTCATAAGAAGTCGGGCTGCTGCATTCTGTGTTCGTTGCAGTTTAGCCATGGTGGCCTCTGGGGCTCCCAGATAAACCATGTTGCTGTAGTCCAACCGTGACAATATTAGCCCTTGGACTAGGAGTTTTCTGGATGCGGGCGGGAGTAAGGGGAGAATCCTGCGGGTGGTGCGCATAAGCCCAAAACAGGTTCCTGCTGTTTTGGCCGCTTGCGTTTTCATTGAAAGCTCGGGTTCAAGCCAGACTCCTAGAGTCTTAATTTCTTGTTTCGGGGTGGGAATTTCCCCAAACACGTCTGGCCAGACCGATGGGGGGATGGTCACCCATTGATGGTCACCCATTGGGATTGTGATCAAAACTGGAAGAGATGGCGGGCTCTGATGGTGGAGGGACACACCGCAGACGGACGGCCCTGGGAGAGGAAGGAGACAAGGGGGCCCCATTTAAATTCGAAATTCTTATAATTATCCCTGAAAATATCAGCCATACTTTCTAGGCTAAGCAGTCTCCAAGGACGAGAGTGCCATAGGGAAATAGCTGGAGCCTCCCTTCTCTTCCAGGCGGCTGCCAGGGTGACCTTAGCTGCCCCACAGGCACCACTATTAAAGTATGGGACTCAATTTCGGGCGACGACAGGTGGACTTCTTTTCCATCCCCATTCACTCCAATCCATTTCAATCCAGCTTCCCCCGGCCCAACATGAGGGACCCTTTGAGGCCTGGAGAAGGGGAGGCGGCTTAGCTCTAATACATTTCTTCCACAATTTTGATCCCCTTACTTTTGATCAATGTCAAAGGGTCTTTGAATTGAAGAACACGGAAAGATATCAGTATATCCAATTGATGCACTGGGCCCTCACACGTCAGATACGGGAGGCTGCTACTCGACCTCTCACAAAATGTGAGGCCTTTCTCACCAAGACTGCTAACATGAAAGGGGTGATCTCATTTATCTATAGCTTCCTCCTTAAAACAGTGCTTTCCCCGCGCCCCCGGTATATGTCTATGTGGGAAGACTTAATTCACTGTCCTATTTCCGATGAGGAATGGACGCATCTATGGTACGACATCGCACGCTTCAATCATTCCTCAGAACTCAGGGAACTGCCGCCTGATTTTACGTATACACAGAGCATTGAGCAGAGCAGAGCTGAGGAGAGCTGAGCCGAGGAGTGGAGTGAAGTGCCTACATCTGCCGTCTGTAGGTGGACTGGCTCTGGATCCCGCTCTTGCTCATGAACGATTGCCAGCATTCTCCCTTGTACTCGTGACAGCGATGAATAGCAACGAGCAAGCAATGAACAGTGAGTGGTGAGTGACAAGTGGCAAGAGGTGTGTGGCGTGTGGCGAGTAGTTAAGGTTGATCAGTCCTTAAGTCGCTGAGCCATTGGAGTCTGTAATAACTCTGTAATACAAAATCTGCGAAATTATGCAAAGGGGAAAGTGACAATAGACTTTGACCCTGTTGAAGCACTCCTTGACCCATGAATTACTCTGCATGCCTAGACTACAGCCATACCCGGAGCCAGATATTAATCAATCGATTAATTAATTAGTTATTTAAATAAGTAACCAGCAGCACAGGCGGATTCTGTACTGAGGTGTGCTTTGGGGTGTTTTCGTTTGGAGGTGATTTTCTCCTATCAAAGCACCGTTTGGTCTTGTCACTGGCCCTTTTGATTCTCTGAAAGAAGCAAGACTTCTTCACCTTAGAGGGTGTATTATGAGGTCAGGAAAGGAGCGGCCACCTTTCCCTCCTATCAAAAGGAATAGATAAATACAACAAACACTAATATTAGATATGTTTAAAATAAAACAGGCAGGTGACATATAGTCCTTTAAATCATCTAAGGTCCATACATTTGGGAAACTGGGAAAGTCGCCGTCAAAGTTTGATTTAATGAAAGATCCAACTGGTGCTATGCTAACATTGCTAACTAACTCATGTGATCTTCAAACTCCAATTAAACCACTGAGTAGAACAAATATTATATCCCCTAAGCAAGGAGTAAGTGAACCAGGCCACCCTGCGTCTGAAGCTGAAGTCGAATGTCAAATTCAACTAAGGACCAAGTCAACCATTGGGGTGAAATAACGGACCGAGAGATGTTAACTATTACACTTACTGGTCGTTCACAACAAGAGGACGCAAAATGCACAAATCTAACAATGGGAGATACTCAGCAATTACTACCAACTAGGCAGCCAATGCCAATAGAAGTGAAAGTAAAAATCAGAAAAGGTAACGGGATAGGGGAACCATCTAATTTGGGCCAAATAAATCAACCATAGCAAGAAGCTCCAATTGAACTAAATAGTGGGGTGAAAATCATAAGGGAAGCCAATACCCCACTGAAATCGGACCTTACTCTGTGTAAAATAAATTCAGTTAAGAAACAGGACCAGCCTAAATTTAATCAAAATAACAGATCTCAAATTAATAAGGACGAATACAACATCAACCCAGAAACTCTGCAGCGCTGGAGTACTCCGTATCAAAAAGACGTTGTGAATAGTAGTCCACAATTCATTAATTCTTGTGACGAGGGACATCATTTTCAAGAACCACAAAAAGAGGAGTATAAGGACCTATCATTCATAAATGGGCAACACCATAGCCCAGTTACTCAGGCACCAGGAAGTGGGAATGCTGGAGCAATTTGGGATTTATTCTTCAAAACCTTGCAATTAACTCTGGAAGCTTTAACATATCAGTCCAACAAAAAGGAGGTCCAAATAGATCTCGAGCCCTATGGCATCCTCTGTTACCGGAATTGAGCAGAAGATAGCAGCGCAAAATAATCTAATAGTAAGGGCACAATCCCAGCCAATATCTACGTATGCAGAGTGTAGTTGTGCCCCACTAATTAACAAACTAGCTACCATTCCGGATATTTTAAAAACAATATTTGACGATGTAAAAGGGAATTTTCCTAATGTGGGATTTCAAACCATCAAGACCGACTGCCCCTCTAAAGGTACAATAAAATGTAAAGACAATACTGTTGTTGATAAAGAAAAAATAGATGATAAAACAAAAGATCAAGAAGTGATAAATCTATGCTCGACACAATCAACAATGACAGACGCATCTCCGGAAGTTCATCTATCAAAAAGACAGAGGAAAAAAACAACGTAAAGCAAGAAATAATGCTCATAAAGGTATAAAAAAGTACAAATGCATCAGATATAGTGAGATTGAACACTGGAAACAACCATGACCAAATATCATATTGTGAAGGTGAGGGTAAACATATGTCTCCAACAAAACCCTTTTACCCTCTATTTAATAAGGATCTACTGGAGGTACAAGCAGTTATGAAAAATAAATGCCTAAACAATCAAGCTGATAGTATAAAAATTATAGAGAATGGGAAAATACAGTCCTTAGAATTGGTGCAAGTGGAGGAATATAATAAACAGGTGGAAAATAAGCCATCACAATTGGAAACAAATAGAGCAAAGAGTGAGAGTATCAGAGGGGATGAAACAAATAGAGATTTGTTAAAAACCTGGAAGATCTGGGAACCGAAACGAAGCAGTTACATAAACATCGACAATCATGGTCTCAAACTGTTAGTAATCATAATGGAAGGTTAATTGAGCATGCTCAAGGTGAAAATAGCCTGCAACAAATTAAATTAAATAACCCAGATCAAAAAGAAGGAGTGGTGCAGGTAATTTTTACGCCGGAATATAAATCATGGGGTAATATTTAAACAACTTGCAAACATCCGGACCCAACACAAGATGGCAGGAGTATGAAAAGCATGTGCATCTACAGCACACAAGCCTCGAACAGAGGATTAATGGCCCCAAATCCCTGCCGTGGTATCTTGTCATGTTGTGTCTGAGTGTGCCATGTGATGTGGCGGGCTATAATGCTTGGTGTGATTTGGTCATTTTTGACAAGGTGGAGTGCTGAACCGTCAGGCAACTTTTGATTTTCTTTGTTTTTGGGATCGTGTGATATAGTGCGGTACCTACCGTATGATGTAAATTAATTACATTGCTAATATACCATAAGGATGTGGGGTGAGTGTTATTAGGGTCGAAGCCTTGCTGATTATATGCAGAATACCAGGTCTGTGAGGTCACTACTGACTAGAGCAGGTTAGCAGCTGCACAGGCCTTGGGTATTGAACCTATTGAGGATAATATGTGACGGGCCACTGGTGACTGTAGCTGGCTAGCAACAACGCTAGCCTCTGGTATTCATTACAGGCAGGGTAACAATACATGTCAATATTGGCTGGAACTGGTTGGCAGTAGAGTTGACCTCTGGATTTGAATATTTGCAGGATTTAAGGTACAGGGGTCACTACTGACTGGAGTTACTTAGCAGGATAATAGGTCTCAGGGAGCCAACCTTGACTGAAGCTGGTTAGTATGATCACTAGTCCCAAGGTGCTACTAATGACTCAAGTTGGCTAGAATGGTAACAGGTCCCAGGGGCCAGTACTACCAGGAGTTAACTAGTAGGCTTACATACAGGTCCAAGGGGCCACTACTGACTGGAGCTGGCTAAAAGAATAACAGGCCCAAGGGTGGTGTGGTGCAAGTGGCACCAGTGACCGGAGTTGGCTAGAAGCATTGACGACCTTTGGTATTGATTAAATGCAGGATTACAGGTCACAGGAGGCACTGCTGAATATGGCTGGCTAGCAGCAGTGGTGGCCTCTAGGAAGAAGGAATTGAGAAAGCATAACAGGATATACTGGTTTCTTTAATACCGATAATTGGTTACACATGAATGCCACAACGTGCATTGATATATTACATAACCAAATTACAATATTCTTATATAATTTGATGTGTCTGTTCGCCTTAATATGCCTGCAAAGTTATATGATTATATTAGGGCTCAGAACCATTTTATTTAGTGATGTCCATCTGCACACTTTCCTGCATCTTGTAGTAAATTGAACATTGACAAACAGAAGTGTTATTTCCAGAAACAGTGAATTCTGCAACTTGTCTGTGTATCTTTTATCTGCACCTCAAGGACTCTGCACCTCACAGACTCCTCACATTCCTCTCGAGAGAAGATCCTTCCTCCTACTCATTAGTGTCGTTTCAGTAACTGTTTCTATCACATTTTCATGTTTTATTGACTTGTATTAGGAGAAAAGTGTATAAAATACATTGTGTAACATTAATGTTGTATTTGCTTGTGCTTTTATGTTTCTTTCATGGAACTTATGAAGTTGTCAGGGTGCTGCTTGAATTCTAATTCTGCTTATGGTCAGTTGGAGTTTCCCTGTGCCAGTGTATGGTGCGATGGCTCTTTTCTCTGGGAATAAACTCTCCAACCAACTTCTCTCAGGTTTCCTGCATCTTCTTATGACCCACAACATTATTTTGGCGACGAGGACTTGTGATCAACAAGAAAGCGAGCCACTGCTTCGAGTTTTTATAAAAAATATGAAATGAAAGATGAATTTCTGCGACCTTGATCGTGTTTAAATCTCTCCTTTCCTTTTGCTATTTAACCTTATGACCCTACTTCCTTCTCCAACGGCTATAAGTTTAAAGGGAATTGATTTTCCCCAGCAGCAGTCTCTTCAGACATTTCTCAAGGTGAGGAGGTTGTAGGGTGGGACAATTTTATTTTCACCGTTGAGACGCTGTTGGAGTGCTGTTGGAGTGCTGTTGGAGTGCTCTGTTTCTTTCATGGAACTTATGAAGTTGTCATGGTGCTGCTTAAATTCTAATTCTGCTTATGGTCAGTTGGAGTTTCCCTGTGCCAATATATGGTGCGGTGGCTCGTTTCTGTAGGAATAAACTCTCTTCTTACTACCCACAACATTAAGCATTATATACTCCAACTTGCTATAGGGTGGATGCTCTCGTCCATTGCAAAGACAATTGTCACTTGTTAGTTTGATTGGCCTTTTGCTATTTTTGCATTAAATGTATGATAGATGTGTTGGCCTCCAGGTGTGTTGTGTTTTATTTTACATATCATAAGAGATGACGAGGAAAATGGCAGTCCAGAATACACATTTTTCATTTAATCAACTCACAGAATACTGTTCTGAAGGTTCAGTCCCACAGACATTATCTCTAACTGAACGCTGGCACCCTAGGAAGCATGTGCTTTTCAAACCAGGTGCCGTCTGATGCGGCGTCTTCGCTATTGGATAAGTCAATATGTCCTGAATTTTAGGAGGGTTACCGTATCTAGTGCACTCTTTTAGACAGCGCTCACCTGTGGTAGTAAGATGGTAATAGGCACCTTATCACCTATGCACGGTGCAGGGCTTTGAGCTACAGAGCTCCTTACGCTGTGGAGAAGATTAGGTCACATTTACCCATTTTCACATAATTGGTCCTGATGAAATGACAACAGATTGCTCCATGACTACACAAGGCGTGGAAAACGTTGACCTGAAGTATAGACCCCAGCTTACCAGCAGGCCCATAGGTGATCGACACTTTCACACAGTGATAGGAGCCATTAGTTCCTCAATTTCTCTGCCACTGTTTTTAATCTCAACATGGACCAGGAAGATCACATTAACCGCATCAATGCTGATGACGGAACCGCTCCGTCATCAGCCGCGGTGTCGCTGTGCTGATGATGGAACGGTTCCATCATGGCCCGTCCGACGCGCCTGCGCGGAGCTGATTTCGCGCCTGCGCGGCGCGTTCTATTGAGCAGGCGGGGCCATGACGGAACTGCTGCGTCATCAGCACAGCTCACCCGAGGCTGGTGACGGAGCGCTGCCGTCACCAGCGTGTGAGCGCTGCGCCGCCCCCTTAGCAATGCGGCCGAATAGCCGCCGCAGCGAAGGGGTTAACTATATTGTGGCAACTGGTCGATAGTTGATTTTATATTCAGACTTCACCAATCTCACATCTTATGACACAACATCCTCTGTCCTGCTATGCTCATCCGGCATACTTAATAAAAGATGTGCGACAAAGTGCCCTCTAGTGGTGCCCGCCAAGCATTGTAGCGCCGGCCTGGTGAGGAGTATAACCCAATGATGAAGCAGGTCACCTTCAGGTGAGTGAACGCAACTTGTCTTAAAACACATGCTTCCTAGGGTATCTGCGTTCAGTTACAGATAATGTCGCTGGGACTGAAACTCCGAAAACAGTATACAGTGATTTGACTGTTTTATGTTGCTGCTACAAGCTCCTTACCTGTGCGAGTTATCTGGAACGATGCAGGGGCAGACCCAAACCAGCCACATGTGGAGATCAATGACAAATACTGAAGATTTAACAGAGCTTCCAAGCTGGTGACCATTACTTAATTGACCCTGAAAATAAAAGACACATTTTTAGTATTCTGGTGACTCAGGACCATAAAAAACAAAAGGTTATTAATTCAATATTGTGTCAAATACTTAAAAAATTGAACTGGGTGTGCTGAATCGGTTGTTGTCCCAGGTTGTTATGCCGGATGAGCATAGCAGGACAGAGGATGTTGTGTTTTACCACTATTGCTTATGGGACTTGTAGTTTTGTTTTCCTCATTAAAAACAAAAGGTTATAAATTCAATATTGTGTCAAATACTTAAAAAATTGAACTGGGTGTGCTGAATCGGTTGTTGTCCCAGGTTGTTATGCCGGATGAGCATAGCAGGACAGAGGATGTTGTGTTCTACCACTATTGCTTATGGGACTTGTAGTTTTGTTTTCCTCATTAAAAGGATGGGCTCTAAAGTCCCAGTGTTCTAAGTGATGTTGGTCAAAATCAGAGGCCTGAGTGAGGGAGAAGCATGACATGGCTCTGCTTAGCAGTGAGATGACTGACAGTTAACCAGCCCTTCCATTCTTTGACCTACAGAGGCTCTTTGGCGATTCATATTTTTTTGCAATGACAAAGAAACTTTTATTGCAGTTTGTGTCACTGAAGAGATAAAACCCCTGGGCGTGTTTCATTAACTACTGACAAACATGAAGAACCAAGAACATGAGTTTCTGTAAAACTATCAAGCACCCAATCAGAATCAGCCGCCCTTCAACCCAGGAATTCTTGTGGCTCTGGAGAGGATGAATTGCACGTGGTATAAGAGGAACACTACATCAACTCAAAGCTCACTTCTCAGGGATGTACTGAACTGCCAGCCTCATGGCACACTTAGCCAGCTCTTCGCCTCCTCCTCTTCAAACTGTTGACCAGGTATCAGGGCAAATGAGCCTGCAGCTAAGCATCGCTGGCTTGGTTCCACACCGGACCAGGCAAGGTGGTCAACTCCATGCTCCTCAAAGTCAGCAAGCACTCTGGTCGAGCCAGTCCTAACTCCACATGAATATTTCCCATCACAACTATTTTAATGGTACTAAGTTATGGTTCTGCCAAATGATTCAGTCAAAAATTTAAAGGTTTTACTATGAAGCGCTGAAAGAGAAATCATGAAGTTTTTCAATATTTCTGAGTCTGCCACAGTACACAGGAGCATTATTTCTCTACAGCAGCAAATCATGTATGTGCCCTGTAGAAAGCATGTTTGAATGAAACATGGAATGCATTTCAGCCAGAAATCCATGCAACAACATAGAGTGTAAGATAACTTGGGTTATTAATCCAGCAGAACGAAATGCCATTCCTAATGTGTACGTCATTTTAAAGACAAACACAGGAAAATGTATGGTCAGTGTTGTTCTTCTGCCAGTTAAAAGACAATCTCCATTAATGTGTCAGGAAATAAAATACTATGAGAAATCCTACTCTATGGCAGGGTGCTGCCTGCCACTATATTGCAGGTTACTTCCAACATAATCTTATGTATACATACATACTCCAGGGTGCTGCCAGATATCGGGTCTGCAGACAGCAGTCTGGAGCCACTCAGGAAGGAGGTAAGCTCTACATTTCATCTTAAGCCCTTAGGTTACATTCACAGCCTGATAGGTCTGAAGAACTTTATCCTCGCTCTAACTACACCAAGCAGATGAACTTAACCCAACATAGTCTGTGTTGTGTGCTGGGTGATGCCTTGCATCTTATTATCGTTGGCGGGAGGATGAAGCTCTGATAAGAGCTACTACAAGAAGAGCAGAGAAACAGGACCACAGTTTGCCACAGAGCAACAACTGCCCAGAAGCTGAAGAAAGAACTCTGGAAAAGCAAACCTCCTACACCCTGGAGATTCTCCAGGATAAGCAAATGATGGTAATGAAATGCAAACTGCAGCATTAAGGTCACACAATACAACATGTTTCCCTTTAAACCGAAAATAATAGCCTACAATAAAAAACTAAACAAAAAGCAACAAAACTAGAAAATGCATTTCCAAATGCTGCAAAAGAGAAACAGTTAATACAAATGAACAATATTAAACTTTGTTGGTACCTTAGTAATGTGCTTACTTCTGGGCTTCACTCCATCTGCAGCAATAACGCTCTGAGAGGAGAAAATACTGCTGTGAGTCTCAGAGTCTTCAGTGTTACTGGTCTCAGTCCCGAAGACTGTGGTGTCGGAAGATAACTTTCTCTTATTTGGCTTTATATTTCCACCAGTCACGCCATCGCTTTTAGCAGACACGCTACTGTCAGCAGCATCATAACTTCAGGCAGATCAGCAAAGCGGAAATCACCATTCACATGGGGTGAACAGACTCGTCTCTGCTACATACATCCACTCTGTTCTCAAATTTGCTTGGGGCTGTCAAAATGCAAAGAGCTGCAATATATTCGCCACACTTTCCTGACTACCTTAGTTTAAAAAGTTGTTACATTCAAGAGTGATTCTTGGTTCGTCTGCAAGCTGAAGTTTTTTAGAGGTTCTATTGCCATACAATACTATATTCCAATTTGTCCACATGGCACTTCAACCCTGGTAGGTTATCAACTGCCTATTTTGCAGATAATTTTAGATAGTTTCTGTAAGAAACTGAATTATTATTTGCGGTAGATGAGGCACAATCAGAACCGTTGTCAGAGTGAACTTTCAAAGCCATTCAATTAACCTAGGATCAACCCCCTGGTACCTAAGCACGGAACAGGCAGGCTTAACTTAAGGTAATATGTAAAATATTTATGCAAAAACCAAAAAAGTAAAAGTCAAAATGCAAAACAATAAAAAACCCAAACCGAAATAGAAAAATAAAGTAAAGTGTATTGAACAAAATGACACTAAAATGACAAAATCCAATAAGGGGAATGAGATATGAACTGTAACGCCAACTAGGTTTCAGGGGTAAAGTTGGCACAAACAAGCAAAGTCTTAATCTTAATTTGATCATAGGGAAGTACACTATTGCACAGCACTCGCCACTTTACTTAGCTCTTATGGACCTGTCCTCAGCTTTCGATTTTGTCAATATGTCCCGTCTATGGTCCATCCTTTTAGAATATGGACTGGATGAGACCCTTGTTCATTTTTTGGCCTATCTCCATACGGACCTGAAAGCAAGGGTCAGGATTGGCGGTGGGGGAGAAGTTTCCAATGACATCAGTGTAGACAGAGTGGTCACACAGGGGCGTGTTCTGGCCCCTTTTCTATTTATCATATATATAATAAATTTATATAAATCACTGATCACACTAACTAATGATGTTCCCAGAATTCAAGGCAAACCTCTCCCAGTGCTTTTATACACAGATGATGCGGTTTTAATTGGTCGCACACCAAATGCACTACGCACTTTAGTTCGAGGTTTCACAGATTTTATGTCCGGCCTAGATTTATGCACAAAATGTAATAAATCTTTTATAATGCCTTGTGGGCCAAGGAAATGTCCTTTAAATTTGATCTCTGTGGGCTCCCAAAAAGTAACTTGCACTGCTACTTTCCCTTATCTGGGAATGGTCTTCGCTGCGAACGGCACCTGGTGGGAACACTTGGCATATTGTAAAAGTAAGTTCTCGAGGGCTTTTAACTCAATCCTCAGTCTCCTCCGCCCTAAAAGATGGGGAACAATTCCAGCCCTTTTAAAGATTTTTAAGATCCTGTGAGTACCAATAGCTACCTATGAGGCAGAGGTATGGGGTGTTGCCAAATGCTCTTGCGTCCAATCAGAGGAAAATAGATTTTGTAGAAAACTCTTGGGCGCTCCAATCTCCACCCCTTTGTACATATGTCAAGGTGAACTGAAATTAGGATACATTGAAGACATCATAAGGGCCCGCCCTGCACTATTTTGGCTATCCATAATGAAGAATCCCGAGGCTTCTCTCACAAGGGACATAATAGATGGTAGTCTTTGCTGTGAGAAAGGGATAGATATTCCATGGCTTCCTGGGGTAGTCAAGAGTCTGGAAAGCGATAACCTTGGTAGACTGTTTGCTAATTCGAACACAGCTGTATCAATGGACAAAAAAGTTTTAAAGACAGCATTGTACGCACTTTATAGCGTGGAACGACTAGAAAGGGAATTGAATAATCAAACTTTTGCAAAATGTATATCCGAATGGATTGGAGATTGCTATCTATTTATTTTTCTAATGGTTTTTATCCTGTACGTTTGTTACTTTTATGGATATGTTGCTATCCAAATAAAGTCTTTTGGATTGGGATTGGATTAGCTACTTTCAGTTCTCTCATTCTTGAATGGGATTAGAAGGGTTTATTTAAGTTAGCTGCTGCTTATGGCTTTCCCTGACAGCGGTCTGTGGATAACTCATGTTCCTGCAGCTAGCAGATAATTAATTTCCAGGGTTGGGAGCTCTCTGAGAGGCACAGTGACAAGAGAAGGCTCACAACTTTTTGTGTATTAAGTTTATGTGCAGGTCAGTGGTGTAACAAAACGTGAGCCCTCACCCCCACTCCCCCCCCTGCAAAAAACATGGACGCCTTCCTTCCCCCAGACTGTCAGGACCTCTCAGGCCAGAATGAATTAAATGAAGGATGTCAAGTATTCATATTGTAACCTGGAATTGCATATCGTTTTGTATTATCATGCTTCACATTCTGATCATGGCAAAGTGCAATATTGTTCTAAACCTTCTCTGTCTAAATAATATAGCAATGTAACTTGCTTTTTATGCGCATACTTTCATTCACTGCTCTGGGTAAAAGCAGCTTGTTCTGCTAATCCTTCCCTAACTTTCCAGAAGTGTCGGAGCAGACAGGCTAGTGGAGTCATTCTTGGTTACTGAGTGATTCAGTTACATTTTTGCAACATTTCTTCAGTGAGTCTGTTTATTCTTAAATGCATTGTGATAAGATGTTTATGTATTTGTAAAGTGCATAGCCCAAACTTTGCTGCCCCCGGGAAAATGTGAGTACCTGTGATCTAGATCACCAAAAGGCAGTCGTAGTTAGACACGAGGACTAAACAGAAGCATGCATCTCTAAAAGGCACAAACAGGAACCAATGAAAACAAGCCTTGGCATAGCCAATAGGTCGCGCCTTTGGGACCTTATACGTGTTTAGCCATGCAACAGTTGATGTTGTTGCACCAAGGATATTGTGCTGGATAACTAAACACTTATAAGGTCCCAAAGGTATGACCTAGTGACTATGCCAATGCTTGCTTACCTGATGGGCATTGGCTGACCGCTACCTGGTTACTGAGGCCCTAGTGAGGTTGAGACATATTTGGGGGAGTTTTAGCCAAATCAGATTCTACTGTGCATCCCCAAGCCTAGGTAGCAATGAAGCGCAGTTGGTAGTGCTGACTATGAGTGTGTTCTTTCACTGTGGGGAGAGGAGTTGGCCTAACGGCTAGGGCGCTCGACCTCAGACCTGGGGATCTTGGTTCGAGTCTTGGTAACGATGCCAAACATCCTGTGATTCTGGGCAAATCACCTAATCTCCCCGTGCCTAACAAAAATGAATGTGTGTCCACATGTAACGTAACTGGTGCTATGTAAAGCGATCTGATACCCGATTTGGGTCAAATTTGCGCTATATAAAACTCTGCAAAAAAAATGTTTTAAACCAAAAAAAAAACTGTGCTACTTTCAATTGACGGGGATGCCCCCGTTTACTCTGGTGAAAGCCAAAAACGGAATTGTGATCTTCTCATCACACAGACTTTTCAGGTGTAAAAAATGACAACGTTTGCTGAGGCCCTTCAAAATAGTTACCCAAATACACCAATGAGAGTCAATGAACATTTTTGATACAAAATAATAATGTCTAATGATCGATGCAGACAACAAAAAATAAAAAAATGAATGCCGTGACAGCACGCTTGAGACCAAGCCAGCACCAGACAATCGTTCTCAGGTAATGCGGTGAGAATCTGGAACTCGCTTCCTCCTTTGCCCCGTGCCATCACCTCCATTCAGATCTTCAAAGCGAACCTCAAATCTCTTCTATTCCAAAGACACTTTCAGAACTAATTCTCTCCTTCAGACCCCGCCAGGAAGTTCTTTACTCATTGTAATTTGTCATATATATGTATATTTTTGTCTGTACATTCTGTGGTGGATGTGTTTGTTATTGTGTTCCTTTTGCCTGCATTGTTTTGATTCTATGGCCTGCTACCTTTGTTTGTTCCTTCCCTGTAACAGTTCTCTCATGTAACGTAATTAGTTCTATTGTACAGCGCTCTGACACCTTCGGGTAAAATCCGCGCTTTCATAAAAAAGCATCAAATAAAATAAATAAATAAATAAATGACCTCACCTGGGGTTTAATACGGGTGCTGTGGTCCCTGCTGTGGGTCGGGCCTCCTCCGCTGGCCCTGCGGAGCCTGAGGCCAGGACTGAACTATGAGCGTGGGTTAAAAGAGGGCCTGTTCATGGATAACTGCGCATGCGCTGGGGATAGACACTGCTTCCCACAACGCGGGTTAAAGAGGCCTTAGATTAACTATGCATGTGCTGAGGACAGACACTGCCTCCCGCGGCGGAGCGCGAGTTAAGGAAGGCCTTGAATTTTTTCTTCAAAGAATTTGGTCTGTGCTTGAATCATCTCCCTATGATATTGTCTAATAGCTGCTTTATATTGACTTTTGATGGCGGGATCATAGTTTTTTCTCCACAACCTTTCCATTCTTTTACATGATTTTTTTGTCAAAATGAATTGCTCATTGACCCATGGGGCTTTAATGCTAACATCAAGTTTACTTTGTCTGGTTTTCTGTGGGTGTTGGGCTGCAACTTTGTTGGGCCAGTCAGCCCAAATCTTGTTGTCCTCTTCTACGTCATCTGTCAGGCTTGGTCCTCTAATTCAATCCTTACGTTGTCAGCTAGGGATTTTGGCCATTTAATCTTAATCCAGGTTACTTTGTGACTGGTGTGTCAAGCCTGTGGATTTTCCAGTGTAAACAGGATGAAATAATGATCCGACCATGGCATTGGTATAGGGCTCCCTACTTTTAGCTTAGGGTCATTTGAAACAAGCATTGGCGTAATCAATAGGTCTCGCCTTTGGGACCTTATAAGTGTTTAGCCATGCACAAATTGATGCTGTTGCACCAAGGATATTGTGCTTCATAACTAAATACTTATAAGGTTCCAAAAGTGAGACCTATTGGCTATGCCAATGCTTGTTTAGTGTTGCACTGTTGTTTCCATTGGTACAGTGCTATACACCGTAATTTAAAATAGGGTTAATACATATAATCAAATAAACGTTGCCTGTGCAAGATCGTTTCCTACTGTTTTGGTAGTGTTGCTATGGTGTTTCCGTTCTAATTATTAAAAAATGTTTTTGAGTCAAGGATCAGAGCGGCAGTGGAAAAATACAGTGAATAATGCCCTCTAATAGTGGGTGTAAAAATCGCATCAATGTTGTGCATTGCCATGCTGAAGGCACCATCTATGCAGGTTTGTAATTCTGAGGAGATATGATATTATTCTATTCTGACTCGTGTTGCAGGCGAACCCTAGTACGAGTCCACACTAGCTGTTTATTGCTCATTTTAAACTAATAAAGAGATTGTACTGGAGGACTCTGAGACTCTGAAAATGAATCTCTGCCACGGACGAGACTTCTCTGGTTGTTTACTCGGAAGCGGAAGCAAATCTTGCAACAATACCTGAACTCCCGACAGTCATCTTCAAAAGTCTGAGTATAAAACAAGCTTGCAAAAACTATTTTCTTTACAGGTGCTTGTTGTTGTCCTAGATATTCATGTATGCATGCGTATCTGCGGTGGCTGTCCTTAAGTGGGATTTTGTTAACTATTCAAAAGTGTACTCAAAGCGAGCTCTGGCTGATGCTTGCGCATCCACGGACCCATCGTTGAATGAACAGATTTTGTTTAAGTAAAGCACATTCAAATATTCTCCCCGTAGATGTGCGTGCATCAGTGGAAGGAGCGATCTTTGATGAGATTTGTTAAAGCAAGTGCCATTTGAAGATGCAAGTAGTGCGTGCGTGCACTTGCGGCACATTAGAATGTCAGTGTGCGGGTGCGCCCAGTCGGTTCTTTTTGGAAGCACATACTCGTGCTTGTGGGGCACCCCTGCTTAATAACAATGTATCTGCCCAGGCAGCTTGTGCAGTCTCGTGCCTGGCTCCAGGCAGGCTGCATTGTAATTATCTCCTGTAGCGCCCGCAGCTAAATTGACACACAGTGCGCTGCCAATTACAGGGGGCAGGGCCTACCCTCAGCAGTCGTTGCTCCTGGCTGTCACTCACACTGCGGCACTGTGGAGGGGGAGGGGGGCGAGATAATTATCCAGATGTGTCAGCCGTAGACCCTGTGGTTGCTCCTGCTGTGGAATATCCAGATGTGACATGCTTTCTGCCTCGGCTCCCTCACGTCCTGGGACACAGGAGGAAGGAAGTGAGGTTGGTCAGAAGTGGTCGGGGACTCGAATCTGAGGCGAGTGAATCCTGCAGGGTCTGCGCATATTTGTTTTCAATGGTAGGTGACCGTAGAGCCTGAGGAGGAATGGACTCGAATCTGAGGCGAGTGAATCCTGCAGCGTCTGCGCATATTTGTTTGCAATGGTAGGTGACCGTAGAGCCTGAGGAGGAATGGACTCGAATCTGAGGCGAGTGAATCCTGCAGGGTCTGCGCATATTTGTTTGCAATGGTAGGGGACCGTAGAGCCTGAAGAGGAATGGACTTGAATCTGAGGCGAGTGAATCCTGCAGGGTCTGCGCATATTTGTTTTCAATGGTAGGTGACCGTAGAGCCTGAGGAGGAATGTACCGTTTTTTTGGGCCGGTGGCTGTATTACGTTCAAAATAAGGTTGACTTGTTCTGACAGCTTGTAAGTGAACGCAGTGCATGGTCTCGTACGTTTTTTGCAAACTGCATTAGGGCCAAGCATGGCAGTTATTGTGCGTTTTTTTGCAGGTGTAGAAAGTATTGTTGCTTTTTATATTTGTATGTTACGGCGTTGTGATCGGTTGCACGTTGTTGGTAGTGTCTCACAGAGAGCAGTTAAAAAAAGCAGATTCGCTGCGTTTACCTAATAGGCTTTGACCATATTTAATCGCACTTACACGTCTATCAGTTAGGTTGAAAGATCCCCGTTTTTTTTGTTGCATTCTTCCTCTTCTCGGAACTAATGATCATCACCCGGCTCTAGATGGGAGAGGGAGCAGTTGTGGCTCATTTGCTGCCACATTCACAGCGGTAGTTGTTGACCCAAGCTCTGGCTTTGGTCAACCACCACAGCTGTTCAACGTGGCTGCTTAGAAAATAAACACACTGCACCCAAATACCTTAACTGTAAAGTAGTGTTTAAGACGTTTTTCATCTGTGACGCACACTTGCTCTAATATATATGATTACGAATTTAGCTTTAAGAGTTTACCCACAGGTGTGTATGTATGATTGTGTGTATATCTATCTCCTACTGGCGGTCGCAAATAAGTTAACTGTGTAGCTTCGGTGAGCCGGACCATTACACTGTGGCTGCTCACTTTACTGGTGTGACATTTTAAAGTAATACTGCCTGCCGTGCTGTGATCGCTGTGTGTGTGTCGCAGCCTCTCATGAGGCTTGCCCAGAAATCAGGCTTCCATGCCACTACTGACTGCGTCGGCCAGAGTCCTAAAGTCAGCTGACTAATTAATTTATGGTAGAGGCCCGACGCAGCTGAGCTCTGTGTTAAGGCCTCTCACATCCTGTTGTATAGTCCTGTGATTCTGCTGTCTAAACACAAGTCCTTGCTCTTGTTTGCTGGTAATTCTTAGCGGAGCCATGTGAGTCCTGCTTTCTAGATGTCCGCATTTTATTGTTTTCTAGTGGTGATGTCTGAGGCTGGTATTAGTAGTTACTTCACAAGCCTTACATTAATCCTGCTTACAGCATTCGCCTATGAATAAGGTTGCCCCTGCAGTGGCAGCCTTACTAACTCTGTTGTTCACCCTTGGACGGAGGAACTTACCGGGTGCTGTTGCTGTTGTCAAAAAACGCCATATCGCCATTTTGCCCCTGCTAGCCAGCTGGCCTCCCCGTATCCCAGGAGGGATTGACCGCCCCGCCGCGTAGTTACAGCTTGCAGCACCCGCTTCGCGGGTGCCGCTGCGCGGCGTGAGGTGTGGGGTAGAGGCCGGCGGACTGCTGCGGAAGGAGGAGGAGGTAACACCAGAGCCAACTGAGGGCGCGAGCTGCAGGGACTCTCAAGACCAGGAGTCCCTGCGCTGCACAGGTGTGCACGGCCGCGCCCCCAGCAAGACACGCCCCCCGGCCGACCAGCCAACAAAAGAAGGAAGCCTCGCAACAGTTAGCGGGAACCCTTGGACGGAGGAACTTACCGGGTGCTGTTGCTGTTGTCAAAAAACGCCATATCGCCATTTTGCCCCTGCTAGCCAGCTGGTCTCCCCGTATCCCAGGAGGGATTGACCGCCCCGCCGCGTAGTTACAGCGGGTGCCGCTGCGCGGCGTGAGGTGTGGGGTAGAGGCCGGCGGACTGCTGCGGAAGGAGGAGGAGGAGGTAACACCAGAGCCAACTGAGGGCGCGAGCTGCAGGGACTCTCAAGACCAGGAGTCCCTGCGCTGCACAGGCCGCGCCCCCAGCAAGACACGCCCCCCGGCCGCAACCCCCCTTACAAATTCAACGACAAGTCGCTCAGCGGGACGCCGAGCGAAGCCCGGGCAAAGGGCAGGCCCTCTGAGGCCAGAAGAGGCTGGGCTGGGCCACGAACCCTGGTCGGTTATACATAGCTCCTCGTTGCTATTACTGCTAGGATACACGGGTTATGTCCTGCCGTGAAACCAGAAGTATGGCCGCTGCAGGAGTTAAAAAACTTACTGGAACTTTGGACGATTTCATCACTCGCACACATGCGTTAATCGACGAGGGAATAATACTAATGGATAGGAGAGTCTCCCAAGACCTGGCCATGGCCAAGCGCTCCTCCCTGGGCCTTATTGCACCTAACACTGATTCTCGGTCAGATATACAGGCCCTAGTACATAGTTCAGGAGAGACTGGGGATCTTGACGCTTCAAACACTGTACAGGATTTGGAGGCTTCACCTAACCTCAATATCTTAACAGAGAGTGGAGCGCAACAAAGTGAATCAAATACCTCTAACATCATATCCGCTACAAATGAAAGGGGCCGGATAGAAGGGGCAATCCCTAAGCAGAAACGTAAGGTCAATAAACCGCGCATTCCTAAAGGAAAGAACGTTCAAATCCCCCCTAACCTCCCTAATACGGATAGATTGCCAGCAGTCTTACCCAGTCCCATAGAGGTACCGCATTCCACCAAGGTTGGTTTACCCTTGAGCCTTCCAGACGACACTATTATTGACCAAAGTCTAGAAGAAATCTTGGAGCTGAGTGGGGAAGTAGGTAATTTAGTAAAATCACCATCACAGGAGGGGAACGGTTCAAGCATGAATAACACCACCATTTTTAATATGCTAAAAGAATTGCTGGAACCCATAGAGGCTAGATTACGCTGCCTGGAAACTGTTCTAAAAAACATACATAAAGATATAAGTGCTCCCAGTTTCACCTTAAACAACAAAACCGCCCAGGCCACCAACCCACCTAAAACGGCCAACAAGCCTTCGGTGGGTGTTAACAAAACGCTGGAGACCAAAAATGTGGCGCCCAAGAAACTTAGTAACACCCCAAACCAGGCTGGCACCAAGACAAAGCCCTCTGTAGCTGATCAAACTAAGAAAATAGATCCAACCCAGAAAACAACTAAAAATAATTCAACCCCTCAGGCTGCAACGAGCGATTGCTTATCTCAGCCTCCAACTCTTGACGCAACCGACAGAGCTAAGGGCATGGCCCGTAGAAATATCCACCTTCCCCCTGATGCCTGTCCCTATGTGGTCATTCTCACTGGTGTCACTGAAATCCCTACATCAGAAGTAGAATCGTACCAGGCCCTTAAAAACAAAGTATGTCACTGGCTATCCAGAAATTATCCTCTCCCGCCAAACATACAGAGCAATATCCTAATGATAGAGAGAGCTCCGTGGGTAGGAGGCAACAGAAAAAACCTTCCAGGGGACTGCGTCGTGGTCACTTTTGAGAATACGGAGGTTGTAGAATTCATCTGTAGTAGTGGAGCCCCTAGATACCAGGCGAGCACGGTGACTGCTAGACCTCTTTCCTATTTTTATCTCCCACAAAATCAAGTCGATAACCGTTGGAGCTGGTTAAAAGGACCACATGACCGCAAACCCAGACAGAGATTTAACCCCCCCTGGGACACACAACCCCTTGGCTGGGCGGAGGGGTGGGACGCGGGATGGAATTTGGCAAGGACCAGAAGAGGTAGACCGCGTCAAGGCGGTCCTGTTTTTGGTCCACACCTCATCCAACCGTATCAGTATCACCAGCCTGCAAATGGTCTAGACAACCCCTTGCACTTCCCGATAGCAAATCGCTTCGATTGCCTGTCAACCACAGACTGGGTTGACTGACATACACAGGGCTCCCCAATTGGACGGAGTCATCAGACTATTTCCATTCAACTTTGCAAGGATGTCGCAACGGAGGACTTGACCAATGTAAATCTATCTCCTACAGCTGATAAAGGCTCGGTGGAGGGCGAGTGCCGGGGAGCGCTTACCCCCCCTAACGCAGCTTCACCACTATGCAAACTTCTTACCTGGAATGTGGTGGGTTTAAACTCAAAGGCCCTAGACCCCATATGGCAAGGGTTCGTAAAACAACATGACATTCTGGGAATCCAAGAAACATGGGACACCACCACAAGTTTTTCATTGGATGGTTTTTGCAGTTTTACTACTCCAGCAGTACCAGGAGCAAGAGGGAGAGCAAAGGGTGGCCTACTCACATTGTGTTCTCTGGACTTGGTGGGGGTTTTCAAAAAACTAGTTTCTGCACCCATGAACACGTTAGTCGTGGAGTGGACCCTACCTGACTCAAAAATTTATTTGCTTATTAATTTCTATAATTCCAAGAAGGTTTCCTGCGCGAATGAGCATTTGACCTCCTTGTTAGACTTTCTGTCAGTCTATAGACTTGATTGCATTTCTGTCCCAGAGATGGTAATCCTGGGTGATTTTAACATTCATCCCTGTGAGGGAGATTGCTATAACGATAGATATGGGGGTTTACCGACTGAGGGCATTCCCCATTTTGAACACACAAATGAGGGTGAGTGTCTTGAGACTTTCCTCGCGAGCCTAAACCTATTTGAACTCGACCAAGGCAAAAACGAGTCTAGAGCCCCAACTTTTGTTGGGAAGGACGCCAACACCGTCATAGATCATATTTTTGTATCAACCGGGGTCCTGGTAAAGGCGCGGGAGTACAGGGTTGTTACTTCTAGTTTCAGTGATCATCATCCTGTCCTCCTAACGCTGGACCTAGACTGTTTCCGGACCCGTAGATTGACAGGTGTGGTAGCTTCAAAGGATTTGACGACTAAGGACCAGGGAAGGTGACTAAAATGGGAGAGGATTGTCCCTGATCAATTCTTTCAATTAGTAGCCCAAGAGTCCGAGGCTAACATGGCAGTGTGCTTAGACGCAACCGCCCTGGGTTCCGATGTAGTGGCTGCATATGAGGAGATTTGTGTAAGGATCTCTAAGAACTTGGAGCTAAGGTCAGGCGCACAAATGAATAAGAAGATTTACAAATGGTTCAATAAGGAATGTTCGCAAAAACACAGTGCCCTGCTGAAAGCATTAAAACATAAACCCAGAGACAGGCCCTTAGTGGCTAAATTAAGGAAGGAATACAAAATTGCAGTTATTAATCGCAAAACCCAAATTAAGGAGGAGGCTTGGGATAGTTTACTATCCATTGATGTATTGAGAGACAGCAAAAAGTTTTGGGCCACCGTGAACCAGCCCTTTTTTTCTGAGGATGGAAAAACTGCCATGGACTGTGTGATTGAAGATGAAAGATGGTTAGGACACTTCAAACAAATTTATGAATCCACAGCACCAACTTCATCAGCCAGTACCTATGACTCATCCAACCTGGTTATGGAGTTTAACCCCACTGAGGTCGAAAGGGCGAATAAAGACACAAGCAAACACAAGGTCCTGGGACCTGACGGGGTCCCTGCAGATCTCTACATCCAGTATCCGCAATTTTGGTCAAAAATATTAACCAACGTTTTTAATGCGATACCTGCAGCTGGCTTTCCTTCCTCCTGGTCCACCTCTATTATTGTGCCCATTTTTAAGAAAGGGAACAGGGGGGACCCTGCCTGCTACAGGCCAATCTCCCTGCTGGACTCTGCTGTTAAGATCTTGGGCAGAGTCATTCTGCAAAGACTGGGGGATTGGCTCGAGGAGAGCGGGATCCTCTCGGATTTACAATATGGTTTCAGAGCACATAGAGGGACTATGGACCAATGTCTAAACCTTCACCTCATCATTAGTAAATACACCGTGGTGAAGGGGGGGCTTCTTTATTTGGGATTTATGGACTTATCTTCTGCTTTTGATTTGGTCAACCGTTCAAAACTGTGGATTATTTTGCGCGATCTGGGTTTGGACACTACTTTGGTTAATTTTCTGCACGACCTCCATCAAAATTTGTCAGCCTCTGTTAGGGTAACAAGGGAAGGAAGATGCACGGCGAAGTTCAGGTCAGGGAGAGGGGTCAGACAAGGCTGCATTCTGGCCCCTCTCCTCTTCACACTGTACATCAACTCTTTGGGGAAATCTCTGAACTCAGCCACCCTGGACATGCCGCGTATGGGTGGGCTACCTATTCCGGTCCTCCTATACGCGGACAATGCTGTCCTCATAGCTCGGACTGGTACGGGCCTGCAAAGACTATTAGACCACTTCGGTGGTTTTATGGAAGCCTTGGACCTAAAGATTAACACTGCCAAATCTCATGTTATGGTCACTGGCTCATGAAAGAAAAATATGAAGATCAGGTCCTTTAGCTGTAACAGCTCTCCGCTTTCGAGGGTACCCTTCTTCTGCTATTTGGGCGTCACTTTTGACGAGAAAGGAACTTGGGGTGCCCAATTGAAACTAAAGGAGAACGGAGTCACCAGATCCACTACAGCCCTTTTGCATTTCTCTAAAAGATTGGGCTCGAGACCTATGGAAGCTATGGCTCGTATTAATAGAGCCAAATGTGTGGCAATTGCATCCTACGGGGCAGACATTTGGGGATACGTTTCAGCCCCAGGCATCCAAATTGCAGAAAACAATTTTATACGAGCCTTGTTATCACTCCCGAAATCATCTCCTACATACTCAATCCATAACGAAATAGGCTTGGGATACGTCACTGATCACCTAAAAATGTCCCCACTGTTATGCTGGATTAAAACCTGGACAAATGAGGAGATCACATTGAATTATTGCATCCTCAAAGACTGTATGTCTCTGGACAAATCAGATAAAATACCGTGGCTGGCGTATGTTAGAGCGGCATGCGTGAAGCTAGGGCGCCCGGATATGTACTCTCTTCCACAAAACCTTAAAAAAGAGGATGTAAGGTGGGTCAAGCAGCATTTTCGAAATTTGTTGGAGTGTGAAAGGGAAACGGTTGAACTTTGTAAGCCAATGGTAAGAACACTTTTCCAACTTTCGTCGTCCATGGCTATGGAACCTTATCTAAAATACGTAACCAAACCTTATCATCGTTTCCTACTTATAAGGTTCAGGTTCAACCTGATACATCTTGTTCTCGGCTCGTATACAAAGTGGGGCATTCCAGAAAACTCCCCACCCTGCACTTGCGATTGTTTTTCCACACAGGACACTCTGCACCTAGTCATGCTCTGTGAACATTATTCGGTGGCCCGTAAAAAATTTCTTGTCCCTATCCTGACAGACTTAAACTTCGTTCAGGTACGGCCAGCTCTATTATACCTACAGATGCTGAATTCGGTTCAAGTCACATATGGTGTAGCTTGTTTTTTGGTAGCAGCCGCTAGACAAAATAAATCAAGAATTGACCCAATAATCAACCACCAAACCTGACATTTGTAAAAAATTCGGTGGAAATGTTCTACATATACTGAAACGGGTACTCCATATATCTATCTATTTTTTTTAAAAAACTTGTTTTTGGAAAGTCTTTTTAAATATGTTTTTTTATTCAGGAGTAGAAATCACTTTTATACTTGTTTAATTGTATTTTAACTTTGTTTCATGAATTATATTGTGCTTTTATGGTTTTAATTAACCGAATAAAGTTCTTTGACTGACTGACTGACTGTTGTTCACCCCACTCCAAGTGACCTGTCATGTACAACAATCACCACCCGATAAAGGTGTTTTGTTTTATACTCCTTGTTTCACCATGCTCCTTATCTTTTATTTTGGCATTTTTTCCGCCTTTTTATCCTTATTCGCCTTATGTGCCATCCAAAATTCACAAGTTTATTATATGATCAGCATTGTACAAGAGAAGCAATTAAATAACAATACAATAAAACACATACTTCCTATCACTTTTATGAAATATGTAAGTAAAGAAGACTCGGTGTCAAGAACAGGAAAATGGTCACGGTCTTCAATGCTATGTCATGTGAAGTGATGCCCGCCCTCTTTCATAGCAGCCAAGCTTATGTGTGACATTTTGATAATGTCATTATAATTATGAGTTACCCACGCAGGCCTTTCTTTCTCATTGCTCAAATAGGTCTAATTTCTGATATTTATACGTTTCCCTCGTCCTAATTGCTTGATTTTTTTGCTCGCAAGAAAGAGTCACTCATAGTTGTTGAAATGTCACTCATATTTATCCTGAAATTATGAAAATGTCACACATAGCAATCTGAAACCTTGGCAGCTATGCTTCTCATCACAGGCTTTTCAGGCAAAAAAAATGTCAATGTTTGCTGAGGCCTTCAAAAGAGTGACCCAACTCCAGCAATGAGGGCCAATGAGCATTGTTGATACAAAATAATCATCGATCGATGCAACAACAACAACAGATGAATCCCGGACAGCAGGCTCGAGACCCTCCCAGCCCCAGACAATCTTTGTATCTCTTGACCTCACCTGGGGTTCAATGTGGGGCCTGTTGTGCTCCCTGCTGTGGGTCTTGACCTCACCTGGGGTTCAATGTGGGGCCTGTTGTGCTCCCTGCTGTGGGTCTGGACCTCCCATGTGGGGCCTGTTGTGCTCCCTGCTGTGGGTCTTGACCTCACCTGGGGTTCAATGTGGGGCCTGTTGTGCTCCCTGCTGTGGGTCTGGACCTCACCTGGGGTTCAATGTGGGGCCTGTTGTGCTCCCTGCTGTGGGTCTGGACCTCACCTGGGGTTCAATGTGGGGCCTGTTGTGCTCCCTGCTGTGGGTCTTGACCTCACCTGGGGTTCAATGTGGGGCCTGTTGTGCTCCCTGCTGTGGGTCTTGACCTCACCTGGGGTTCAATGTGGGGCCTGTTGTGCTCCCTGTTGTGGGTCTTGACCTCACCTGGGGTTTCCTGTGGCTGCTGTGCTCCCTGCTGTGGGTCTTGACCTCACCTGGGGTTCAATGTGGGGCCTGTTGTGCTCCCTGCTGTGGGTCTTGACCTCACCTGGGGTTCAATGTGGGGCCTGTTGTGCTCCCTGCTGTGGGTCTTGACCTCACCTGGGGTTCAATGTGGGGCCTGTTGTGCTCCCTGCTGTGGGTCTTGACCTCACCTGGGGTTCAATGTGGGGCCTGTTGTGCTCCGTGCTGTGGGTCTTGACCTCACCTGGGGTTCAATGTGGGGCCTGTTGTGCTCCCTGCTGTGGATCTTGACCTCACCTGGGGTTCAATGTGGGGCCTGTTGTGCTCCCTGCTGTGGGTCTTGACCTCACCTGGGGTTCAATGTGGGGCCTGTTGTGCTCCCTGTTGTGGGTCTTGACCTCACCTGGGGTTTCCTGTGGCTGCTGTGCTCCCTGCTGGGGCCTTGACCTCACCTGGGGTTCAATGTGGGGCCTGTTGTGCTCCCTGCTGTGGGTCTTGACCTCACCTGGGGTTCAATGTGGGGCCTGTTGTGCTCCCTGCTGTGGGTCTTGACCGCACCTGGGGTTCAATGTGGGGCCTGTTGTGCTCTGTGCTGTGGGTCTTGACCTCACCTGGGGTTCAATGTGGGGCCTGCTGTGCTCCCTGCTGTGGGTCTTGATCTCACCTGGGGTTTCCTGTGGGGCCTGTTGTGCTCCCTGCTGTGGGTCTTGACCTCACCTGGGGTTCAATGTGGGGCCTGTTGTGCTCCCTGCTGTGGGTCTTGACCTCACCTGGGGTTCAATGTGGGGCCTGCTGTGGGTCTTGACCTCACCTGGGGTTCAATGTGGGGCCTGTTGTGCTCCCTGCTGTGGGTCTTGACCTCACCTGGGGTTCAATGTGGGGGCATGTTGTGCTCCGTGCTGTGGGTCTTGACCTCACCTGGGGTTCAATGTGGGGCCTGCTGTGCTCCCTGCTGTGGGTCTTGACCTCACCTGGGGTTTCCTGTGGGGCCTGTTGTGCTCCCTGCTGTGGGTCTTGACCTCACCTGGGGTTCAATGTGGGGCCTGTTGTGCTCCCTGCTGTGGGTCTTGACCTCACCTGGGGTTCAATGTGGGGCCTGTTGTGCTCCCTGCTGTGGGTCTTGACCTCACCTGGGGTTCAATGTGGGGCCTGTTGTGCTCTATGCTGTGGGTCTTGACCTCACCTGGGGTTTCCTGTGGGGCCTGTTGTGCTCCCTGCTGTGGGTCTTGACCTCACCTGGGGTTCAATGTGGGGCCTGTTGTGCTCCCTGCTGTGGGTCTTGACCTCACCTGGGGTTCAATGTGGGGCCTGCTGTGCTCCCTGCTGTGGGTCTTGACCTCACCTGGGGTTCAATGTGGGGCCTGCTGTGCTCCCTGCTGTGGGTCTTGACCTCACCTGGGGTTTCATATGGGGCCTGTTGTGCTCCCTGCTGTGGGTCTTGACCTCACCTGGGGTTCAATGTGGGGCCTGTTGTGCTCCCTGCTGAGACTGAGGCCAGGACTGAACCATGAGCTGCTCTCCCCCATCCTCCGAGGTGGAGGATTCTACTAAAAGAGCAGCGGACTTCGCTATTTTCTTCGATGAAAAAGTGAAATCACTTGTGGATCAGGTCGCTCATCCTACACCTCCAGAGGAGCGCAAATCCTTAGCCATTTGGCAGAGCTTTGACCCCATCTCTGAAGATGCCCTTCTCAAGTGCATACGCGAAACAAAGCCCTCCAACCATTCTCTTGACCCTATCCCCAGTGCCATTGCCTTGGACTTCTATACCCATTCCCTTTCCTATTGGACCACTCTGATCAACCTCTCCCTCTGGCAAGGCTCCCTTCCTGTCTCCTTCAAAACTGGGCAGGTCACCCCTCTGCTTAAAAGTCCACTGCTGATGCGAAGGACCTCAACAACTTCCGCCCAATCACTAACCTTCCTTTCCTTGCGAAGATCACAGAAAGATGTGTAGCAAAACAACTCTCTCGTCATATCAAGGACAATGATCTTCTTGACAATTGCCAGTCTGGCTTCATCCAAAACTGCAGCACTGAAACGGCCCTACTGCAAGTGGTTGATGACGCACTGAGGATACTCGATTCGGGGGGGTCCTGTCTTCTAATTCTCCTTGACCTCTCCGCAGCCTTTGACACTGTCAATCACAAAACCCTCCTCAATATCCTTCAACAGAGAATGGGCATGGAGGGCACTGTGCTTAAATGGTTTGCATCCTTCCTCTCTGACAGATCCCAAATGATCAAAATAGCGAACAGTCTTTCTCCTCCTGTGGCGGTAGGTCAGGGTGTTCCTCAAGGTTCTATACTTGCACCCACTTTGTTCAATCTCTACTTAGAACCACTGGGAAACCTCCTAAGCAAATCCGGGATTCACTATCATCTCTATGCAGACGATACTCAACTCTACCTCAAGGTTGCCCTCCACTCATGATCTCTCCTTCCTAAGCTCTACTCTGGACTCCATCCAAAACTGGATGTCAACTCATCAACTGATTCTGAATCCCTCCAAAACTGAATTCCTCCTCTTCTCCTCCTCACTCTCTCCTCCCCCGGTCCAATCATGGATGGATCAGATGAATCTACTAAACAATAAACCCAGCATTGTCGAGACAAAAAACTCAACCTAACTCCCCACATCAATTCTTTTGCTAAATCTGCTCGTTACCAACTGCGCCTTCTTTGGGGAATCCGACGCTTCTTCCCGGAGCAGGACCTCATCACCCTGGTGCAATCGCTGGTCCTCTCCAGACTTGACTACTGCAATTCTCTTCTTACTGGCCTCCCCAAATCTCACCTGTCCCCACTTAAGTCTGTTTTCCATTCTGCAGCTCGCTTCATTTATGGGGCCAAAAGAAGCGATCACATCACACCAATGTTATCCACCCTCCGCTGGCTTCCCTTCGAGGCTAGAGCTATCTACAAGACCGCTTGTATCACCCACAAAGCCTTGCACTCCTCCTCTCCTCGCTACCTGGCGAATAAACTGAAACTCTCTGGAGGCTCTAGACCTTCACGCAATGCGGAGAATCTACTACTTGAACCTCCCACTTTCAAGAAGGAGAGAACAATGGCCCAATCGTTTTCAGGCAACGCAGTGAGAATCTGGAACTCCCTTCCGCCTCAGCTCCGGACCACCGCCTCCTCCCAGGCCTTCAAAAGGGACCTCAAAGTTCTCCTCCTCCAGAGACACCTCCAAAAGTAATTCACGTCCTCTTGTTATTTGGAGGAAGGCTTCCCACTACTGATAATTTCCACGACCATGGATGTGCCTTCCCAGTGTATCCCTGGGGTTGGAGTGTCTGCCTCTTTGGAGTATTTTCCATGTACCTGTGTTTTGTGCCCTTTTGTAACATGCACACACCACTTTGCCCTTGTAACACACGATTTGCGACCTTTCACATGTTTTTACCTTTGATACTGGCACAAGTGCCACCTCTGCCTACATAACACTTGTTCTTGTGCCGGAGTGTCTAGCACCTTTTGCAGTATTATACCTCAAATTATACTTTGTCTTCTCTTGTAACTGCACACTTGTCACTTTTTTTCCTGTGCACTTTTTACTACCTCATGTATTTTTGGATGCGCACAATTTTTACTACCTCATGTATTTTGTTTGCTCACAATTGTCACTATTACCTTTACTACCTCATGTATTTTTGACTGCTCACAATTTTTACTACCTCATGTATTTTGTTTGCTCACAAATGTCACTATTACCTTATGTACTGTAACGTATGCGTTTGAAATCTGTTTTGTAATGTTTCTCATTATGTTTCATTTCTGTTCCTTATGTGAAGCGCTCTGACACCTTCGGGTAAAGTCCGCGCTATATAAAAATGCATAAATAAAATAAATAATAAAAGGGGGCCTGATCATAGACACCTGCGCATGCGCTGGGGATAGACACTGCTTCCCAGAGTGCAGATTAAAGAGACCTTGGATTAACTGCGCATGCGCCAAGAACGGATAGAATGTAAGAAAGATTTCTTTCTTTCGTTCACAGCACAGTAAAGGGCGACAGCTCAGCGCCAGCACAGGTCCACGCGGGGGCACAATGAATGAGAGACAACTGCTTCCGGCCACGGAGCACGAGGCGCCTCGCGCCACAGCACGCGCTGAGATGTATTTCAGTGCAAAGCTCCTCGGTTCGACTCCTCTATGTGGGGGGAAGTGTCTCTCCTCTGCGCAGGCGCAGTGACACTGAGTATCCTCTGTCCAGGGCTGGCCACAGTCTGTTCCCCGTGCAAGGACCTAACTCGGCGCCCGGAAGTAGTATCTTCGCTTCGCACATGCGCAGCTGTGGCGCGCGGTCCTGGTGTGATGGATGTTTACTTCGCGCGTGCGATGGTGGCTCGTGGGGAATAACACACCGGGCCCCACACACTCCTCACAGGCATTCGGGCCCCCGGTGCCGGACTCAGGCAGGCTGCCCCCCTCTCCCCCAGGGCCTGCAGCCCCCACGGGCCGGTGCTCAAGCAGAATGCCGAGAATCTACTGCTTGAACCTCCCACTTTCAAGAAGGAAAGAACAATGGCCCAATCCTTTTCAGGCAACGCAGTGAGAATCTGGAACTCGTTTCCGCCTGAGCTCCGGACCACCGCCTCCTCCCAGGCCTTCAAAAGGGACCTCAAAGTTCTCCTCCTCCAGAGACACCTCCAAAAGTAATTCACGTCCTCTTGCTATTCGGAGGAAGACTTCCCACTACTGATATTTTCTACTTTCCATGACCATGGGAGTGCCTTCCCAGTGTTTTCCTGTGGTGGGAGTGTCTGCCTTTTTGCAGTATTCTCCATGTACTTGTGTTTGGTGCCCTTTTGTAACGTGCACACAACACTTTGCCCTTATAACACACGGTTGCTACCTCTCACATGTTTTTACCTTTGATACTTGCACAAGTGCCACCTTGCCTACGTAACGCCTGTTCTTGTGCCTAGCACTTATTGCAGTATTATACCTCAAATTATACTCTGTTTTCTCTTTTAACTGCACACTTGTCACTTTTCCTCTTATGCACTTTTGACTACCTCATGTATTTTTTTGTTGTTCACAATTTTTACTACCTCAAGTATTTTGTTTGCTCACAATTGTCACTATTACCTTTACTACCTCATGTATTTTTGGTTGCTCACAATTTTTACTACCTCAAGTATTTTGTTTACTCACGATTGTCATTATTACCTTTACTACCTCATGTATTTTTGGTTGCTCACAATTTTTACTACCTCATGTTTTTGTTTGCTCACAATTGTCACTATTACCTTATGTAACGTAACGTATGCTTTTGTAATCTGCTCTTTTATAATGTTTCTCATTATGTTTCATTTCTGTTCCTAATGTGAAGCGCTCTGACGCCCTCGGGTAAAGTCTGCGCTATATAAAAATGCATAAATAAAGGTGAGGGAGGCCTCTCACCCCGCGCGCTGCATGTCACATCCAATGTCCAGACGTTGAATGAAGAGCATCAATGCAGCTGCACCAGCAGGGGGAGCTGCACTGAGGGCGGTGGAAGCTGAAGGGGATCCCTGTAGGGTCTGGGTGTGACCTCGAGGATGCATTGGAGACCAGGAGCATGGATTGAAGTGCTGTGAAGCCCTGGCCTCTGCAGCACTATGAGCATGCATGGCACTATTTCAAATAGTATCACACAGAGTGCAAGAGAGGCCACCATAAGAATGAGCACAAATAACCAGGGACTATAACAGCACCTCCCCGACCACAGAGTGTAAGAGAGGCGACCATAAGAATGAGCACAAATAACCAGGGACTATAACAGCACCCTCCCCACCCACAGAGTGTAAGAGAGGCCACCATAAGAATGAGCACAAATAACCAGGGACTATTACAGCACCCTCCCAACCACAGAGTGTAAGAGAGGCCACCATAAGAATGAGCACAAATAACCAGGGACTATAACAGCACCCTCCCCACCCACAGAGTGTAAGAGAGGCGGCCATAAAAATGAGCACAAATAACCAGGGACTATTACAGCACCCTCCCAACCACAGAGTGTAAGAGAGGCGACTGTAACAATGAGCACAAATAACCAGGGACTATAACAACACCCTCCCCGACCACAGAGTGGAAGAGAGGCGGCCATAAGAATGAGCACAAATAACCAGGGACTATAACAGCACCCTCCCTACCCACAGAGTGTAAGAGAGGTGACCATAAGAATGAGCACAAATAACCAGGGACTATAACAGCACCTCCCCGACCACAGAGTGGAAGAGAGGCGGCCATAAGAATGAGCACAAATAACCAGGGACTATAACAGCACCCTCCCCACCCACAGAGTGTAAGAGAGGCCATAAGAATGAGCACAAATAACCAGGGACTATAACAGCACCTCCCCGACCACAGAGTGTAAGAGGCGACCATAAGAATGAGCACAAATAACCAGGGACTATAACAGCACTTCCCCGACCACAGAGTGTAAGAGGCGACCATAAGAATGAGCACAAATAACCAGGGACTATAACAGCACCTCCCCGACCACAGAGTGTAAGAGAGGCGGCCATAAGAATGAGCACAAATAACCAGGGACTATAACAGCACCTCCCCGACCACAGAGTGTAAGAGAGGCGGCCATAATAATGAGCACAAATAACCAGGGACTATAACAGCACCCTCCCTACCCACAGAGTGTAAGAGAGGCGGCCATAAGAATGAGCACAAATAACCAGGGACTATAACAGCACCTCCCCGACCACAGAGTGTAAGAGAGGCGGCCATAAGAATGAGCACAAATAACCAGGGACTATAACAACACCCTCCCCGACCACAGAGTGTAAGAGAGGCGACCATAAGAATGAGCACAAATAACCAGGGACTATAACAGCACCCTCCCCACCCACAGAGTGTAAGAGAGGCCACCATAAGAATGAGCACAAATAACCAGGGACTATAACAGCACCTCCCCGACCACAGAGTGTAAGAGAGGCCACCATAAGAATGAGCACAAATAACCAGGGACTATAACAGCACCTCCCCGACCACAGAGTGTAAGAGAGGCGACCATAAGAATGAGCACAAATAACCAGGGACTATAACAACACCCTCCCCACCCACAGAGTGTAAGAGAGGCGGCCATAAGAATGAGCACAAATAACCAGGGACTATAACAGCACCCTCCCTACCCACAGAGTGTAAGAGAGGCGACCATAAGAATGAGCACAAATAACCAGGGACTATAACAGCACCTCCCCGACCACAGAGTGGAAGAGAGGCGGCCATAAGAATGAGCACAAATAACCAGGGACTATAACAGCACCCTCCCCACCCACAGAGTGTAAGAGAGGCCATAAGAATGAGCACAAATAACCAGGGACTATAACAGCACCTCCCCGACCACAGAGTGGAAGAGGCGACCATAAGAATGAGCACAAATAACCAGGGACTATAACAGCACCTCCCCGACCACAGAGTGTAAGAGAGGCGGCCATAAGAATGAGCACAAATAACCAGGGACTATAACAGCACCTCCCCGACCACAGAGTGTAAGAGGCGACCATAAGAATGAGCACAAATAACCAGGGACTATAACAGCACTTCCCCGACCACAGAGTGTAAGAGGCGACCATAAGAATGAGCACAAATAACCAGGGACTATAACAGCACCTCCCCGACCACAGAGTGTAAGAGAGGCGGCCATAAGAATGAGCACAAATAACCAGGGACTATAACAGCACCTCCCCGACCACAGAGTGTAAGAGAGGCGGCCATAATAATGAGCACAAATAACCAGGGACTATAACAGCACCCTCCCTACCCACAGAGTGTAAGAGAGGCGGCCATAAGAATGAGCACAAATAACCAGGGACTATAACAGCACCTCCCCGACCACAGAGTGTAAGAGAGGCGGCCATAAGAATGAGCACAAATAACCAGGGACTATAACAGCACTTCCCCGACCACAGAGTGTAAGAGGCGACCATAAGAATGAGCACAAATAACCAGGGACTATAACAGCACCTCCCCGACCACAGAGTGTAAGAGAGGCCACCATAAGAATGAGCACAAATAACCAGGGACTATAACAGCACCTCCCTACCCACAGAGTGTAAGAGAGGCGGCCATAAGAATGAGCACAAATAACCAGGGACTATAACAGCACCTCCCCGACCACAGAGTGTAAGAGGCGACCATAAGAATGAGCACAAATAACCAGGGACTATAACAGCACCCTCCCTACCCACAGAGTGTAAGAGAGGCGGCCATAAGAATGAGCACAAATAACCAGGGACTATAACGGCACCCTCCCTACCCACAGAGTGTAAGAGAGGCGACCATAAGAATGAGCACAAATAACCAGGGACTATAACAACACCCTCCCCGACCACAGAGTGGAAGAGAGGCGGCCATAAGAATGAGCACAAATAACCAGGGACTATAACAGCACCCTCCCTACCCACAGAGTGTAAGAGAGGCGACCATAAGAATGAGCACAAATAACCAGGGACTATAACAACACCCTCCCCGACCACAGAGTGGAAGAGAGGCGGCCATAAGAATGAGCACAAATAACCAGGGACTATAACAGCACCTCCCCGACCACAGAGTGTAAGAGGCGACCATAAGAATGAGCACAAATAACCAGGGACTATAACAGCACCCTCCCTACCCACAGAGTGTAAAAGAGGCGGCCATAAGAAAGAGCACAAATAACCAGGGACTATTACAGCACCTCCCCGACCACAGAGTGTAAGAGAGGCGACCATAAGAATGAGCACAAATAACCAGGGACTATAACAACACCCTCCCCGACCACAGAGTGTAAGAGAGGCCACCATAAGAATGAGCACAAATAACCAGGGACTATAACAACACCCTCCCCGACCACAGAGTGTAAGAGGCGACCATAAGAATGAGCACAAATAACCAGGGACTATAACAACACCCTCCCCGACCACAGAGTGTAAGAGGCGACCATAAGAAAGAGCACAAATAACCAGGGACTATAACAGCACCCTCCCCACCCACAGAGTGTAAGAGAGGCCACCATAAGAATGAGCACAAATAACCAGGGATTATTACGTCACCCTCTCCGCCCACAGAGTGCAAGAGAGGCGGCCGTAGAAATGAGCACAAATAACCAGGGACTATAACAGCACCTCCCCGACCACAGAGTGGAAGAGAGGCCACCATAAGAATGAGCACAAATAACCAGGGACTATAACAGCACCTCCCCGACCACAGAGTGTAAGAGAGGCCACCATAAGAATGAGCACAAATAACCAGGGACTATAACAGCACCCTCCCTACCCACAGAGTGTAAGAGAGGCCACCATAAGAATGAGCACAAATAACCAGGGACTATAACAACACCCTCCCCGACCACAGAGTGGAAGAGAGGCGGCCATAAGAATGAGCACAAATAACCAGGGACTATTACAGCACCCTCCCTACCCACAGAGTGTAAGAGAGGCGACCATAAGAATGAGCACAAATAACCAGGGACTATAACAACACCCTCCCCGACCACAGAGTGGAAGAGAGGCGGCCATAAGAATGAGCACAAATAACCAGGGACTATAACAGCACCTCCCCGACCACAGAGTGTAAGAGGCGACCATAAGAATGAGCACAAATAACCAGGGACTATAACAGCACCTCCCCGACCACAGAGTGGAAGAGAGGCGGCCATAAGAATGAGCACAAATAACCAGGGACTATTACAGCACCCTCCCAACCACAGAGTGTAAGAGAGGCGACTGTAACAATGAGCACAAATAACCAGGGACTATAACAACACCCTCCCCGACCACAGAGTGTAAGAGAGGCCACCATAAGAATGAGCACAAATAACCAGGGACTATAACAACACCCTCCCCGACCACAGAGTGTAAGAGGCGACCATAAGAATGAGCACAAATAACCAGGGACTATAACAACACCCTCCCCGACCACAGAGTGTAAGAGGCGACCATAAGAATGAGCACAAATAACCAGGGACTATAACAGCACCTCCCCGACCACAGAGTGTAAGAGAGGCCACCAAAAGAATGAGCACAAATAACCAGGGACTATAACAGCACCTCCCCGACCACAGAGTGTAAGAGAGGCCACCATAAGAATGAGCACAAATAACCAGGGACTATAACAGCACCTCCCCGACCACAGAGTGTAAGAGAGGCCACCATAAGAATGAGCACAAATAACCAGGGACTATAACAACACCCTCCCTACTCACAGAGTGTAAGAGAGGCGGCCGTAGAAATGAGCACAAATAACCAGGGACTATAACAGCACCTCCCCGACCACAGAGTGGAAGAGAGGCCACCATAAGAATGAGCACAAATAACCAGGGACTATAACAGCACCCTCCCTACCCACAGAGTGTAAGAGAGGCGGCCATAAGAATGAGCACAAATAACCAGGGACTATAACACCACCTCCCCGACCACAGAGTGGAAGAGAGGCCACCATAAGAATGAGCACAAATAACCAGGGACTATAACAGCACCTCCCCGACCACAGAGTGTAAGAGAGGCGGCCATAAGAATGAGCACAAATAACCAGGGACTATAACAGCACCTCCCCGACCACAGAGTGTAAGAGAGGCCACCATAAGAATGAGCACAAATAACCAGGGACTATAACAGCACCCTCCCTACCCACAGAGTGTAAGAGAGGCGGCCATAAGAATGAGCACAAATAACCAGGGACTATAACAGCACCTCCCCGACCACAGAGTGTAAGAGAGGCCACCATAAGAATGAGCACAAATAACCAGGGACTATAACAGCACCTCCCCGACCACAGAGTGGAAGAGAGGCCACCATAAGAATGAGCACAAATAGCCAGGGACTATAACAGCACCTCCCCGACCACAGAGTGTAAGAGAGGCGGCCATAAGAATGAGCACAAATAACCAGGGACTATAACAGCACCTCCCCGACCACAGAGTGTAAGAGAGGCCACCATAAGAATGAGCACAAATAACCAGGGACTATAACAGCACCTCCCCGACCACAGAGTGTAAGAGAGGCGACCATAAGAATGAGCACAAATAACCAGGGACTATAACAGCACCTCCCCGACCACAGAGTGTAAGAGAGGCGGCCATAAGAATGAGCACAAATAACCAGGGACTATAACAGCACCCTCCCAACCACAGAGTGCAAGAGAGGCGGCCATAAGAATGAGCACAAATAACCAGGGACTATAACAGCACCCTCCCTACCCACAGAGTGTAAGAGGCGACCATAAGAATGAGCACAAATAACCAGGGACTATAACAGCACCTCCCCGACCACAGAGTGGAAGAGAGGCGGCCATAAGAATGAGCACAAATAACCAGGGACTATAACAGCACCCTCCCTACCCACGGAGTGTAAGAGAGGCGGCCATAAGAATGAGCACAAATAACCAGGGACTATAACAGCACCTCCCCGACCACAGAGTGTAAGAGAGGCGGCCATAAGAATGAGCACAAATAACCAGGGACTATTACAGCACTTCCCCGACCACAGAGTGTAAGAGAGGCCACCATAAGAATGAGCAAAAATAACCAGGGACTATAACAGCACCCTCCCCACCCACAGAGTGTAAGAGGCGACCGTAGAAATGTGCACAAATAACCAGGGACTATAACAACACCCTCCCACCCACAGAGTGGAAGAGAGGCGACCATAAGAATGAGCACAAATAACCAGGGACTATAACAGCACCCTCCCCACCCACAGAGTGTAAGAGAGGCCACCATAAGAATGAGCACAAATAACCAGGGACTATAACAGCACCCTCCCCACCCACAGAGTGTAAGAGGCGACCGTAGAAATGTGCACAAATAACCAGGGACTATAACAACACCCTCCCACTCACAGAGTGTAAGAGAGGCCACCATAAGAATGAGCACAAATAACCAGGGACTATAACAGCACCCTCCCCACCCACAGAGTGTAAGAGGCGACCGTAGAAATGTGCACAAATAACCAGGGACTATAACAGCACCCTCCCTACCCACAGAGTGTAAGAGAGGCGGCCGTAAGAATGAGCACAAATAACCAGGGACTATAACAGCACCTCCCCACCCACAGAGTGTAAGAGAGGCGGCCATAAGAATGAGCACAAATAACCAGGGACTATAACAGCACCCTCCCAACCACAGAGTGGAAGAGAGGCAGCCACAGAAATGTGCACAAATAACCAGGGACTATAACAGCACCCTCCCCACCCACAGAGTGTAAGAGAGGCCACCATAAGAATGAGCACAAATAACCAGGGACTATAACAACACCCTCCCCTACCCACAGAGTGTACGAGAGGCGGCCACAGAAATGTGCACAAATAACCAGGGACTATTTAGGATTTGGCAAGGGTATAACAACGCCCTCCCTACTCACAGAGTGTAAGAGGCGACCATAAGAATGAGCACAAATAACCAGGGACTATAACAGCACCTCCCCGACCACAGAGTGTAAGAGAGGCCACCATAAGAATGAGCACAAATAACCAGGGACTATAACAGCACCTCCCCGACCACAGAGTGTAAGAGAGGCCACCATAAGAATGAGCACAAATAACCAGGGACTATAACAGCACCTCCCCGACCACAGAGTGTAAGAGAGGCGGCCATCAGAATGAGCACAAATAACCAGGGACTATAACAGCACCTCCCCGACCACAGAGTGTAAGAGAGGCGGCCATAAGAATGAGCACAAATAACCAGGGACTATAACAGCACCCTCCCTACCCACAGAGTGTAAGAGAGGCGGCCATAAGAATGAGCACAAATAACCAGGGACTATAACAGCACCTCCCCGACCACAGAGTGTAAGAGAGGCGGCCATAAGAATGAGCACAAATAACCAGGGACTATAACAGCACCTCCCCGACCACAGAGTGTAAGAGAGGCCACCATAAGAATGAGCACAAATAACCAGGGACTATAACAGCACCTCCCCGACCACAGAGTGTAAGAGAGGCGGCCATAAGAATGAGCACAAATAACCAGGGACTATAACAGCACCCTCCCTACCCACAGAGTGTAAGAGGCGACCATAAGAATGAGCACAAATAACCAGGGACTATAACAGCACCTCCCCGACCACAGAGTGTAAGAGAGGCGGCCATAAGAATGAGCACAAATAACCAGGGACTATAACAGCACCTCCCCGACCACAGAGTGTAAGAGAGGCGGCCATAAGAATGAGCACAAATAACCAGGGACTATAACAGCACCTCCCCGACCACAGAGTGTAAGAGAGGCCACCATAAGAATGAGCACAAATAACCAGGGACTATAACAGCACCTCCCCGACCACAGAGTGTAAGAGAGGCGGCCATAAGAATGAGCACAAATAACCAGGGACTATAACAGCACCTCCCCGACCACAGAGTGTAAGAGAGGCGGCCATAAGAATGAGCACAAATAACCAGGGACTATAACAGCACCCTCCCTACCCACAGAGTGTAAGAGAGGCGGCCATAAGAATGAGCACAAATAACCAGGGACTATAACAGCACCTCCCCGACCACAGAGTGTAAGAGAGGCGGCCATAAGAATGAGCACAAATAACCAGGGACTATAACAGCACCTCCCCGACCACAGAGTGTAAGAGAGGCCACCATAAGAATGAGCACAAATAACCAGGGACTATAACAGCACCTCCCCGACCACAGAGTGTAAGAGAGGCGGCCATAAGAATGAGCACAAATAACCAGGGACTATAACAGCACCCTCCCCGACCACAGAGTGTAAGAGAGGCGACCATAAGAATGAGCACAAATAACCAGGGACTATAACAGCACCTCCCCGACCACAGAGTGTAAGAGAGGCGGCCATAAGAATGAGCACAAATAACCAGGGACTATAACAGCACCTCCCCGACCACAGAGTGTAAGAGAGGCGGCCATAAGAATGAGCACAAATAACCAGGGACTATAACAGCACCCTCCCTACCCACAGAGTGTAAGAGAGGCGGCCATAAGAATGAGCACAAATAACCAGGGACTATAACAGCACCTCCCCGACCACAGAGTGTAAGAGAGGCCACCATAAGAATGAGCACAAATAACCAGGGACTATAACAGCACTTCCCCGACAACAGAGTGCAAGAGAGGCGACCCCCCACCCACAGAGTGGAAGAGAGGCGGCCATAAGAATGAGCACAAATAACCAGGGACGTTTTAGGATTTGGCAAGGGTATAACAACGCCCTCCCTACTCACAGAGTGTAAGAGGCGACCATAAGAATGAGCACAAATAACCAGGGACTATAACAGCACCTCCCCGACCACAGAGTGTAAGAGAGGCCACCATAAGAATGAGCACAAATAACCAGGGACTATAACAGCACCTCCCCGACCACATGGTGTAAGAGAGGCCACCATAAGAATGAGCACAAATAACCAGGGACTATAACAGCACCTCCCCGACCACAGAGTGGAAGAGAGGCCACCATAAGAATGAGCACAAATAACCAGGGACTATAACAGCACCTCCCCGACCACAGAGTGTAAGAGAGGCGGCCATAAGAATGAGCACAAATAACCAGGGACTATAACAGCACCTCCCCGACCACAGAGTGTAAGAGAGGCGGCCATAATAATGAGCACAAATAACCAGGGACTATAACAGCACCCTCCCTACCCACAGAGTGTAAGAGAGGCGGCCATAAGAATGAGCACAAATAACCAGGGACTATAACAGCACCCTCCCTACCCACAGAGTGTAAGAGAGGCGGCCATAAGAATGAGCACAAATAACCAGGGACTATAACAGCACCTCCCCGACCACAGAGTGTAAGAGAGGCGGCCATAAGAATGAGCACAAATAACCAGGGACTATAACAGCACCTCCCCGACCACAGAGTGTAAGAGAGGCGGCCATAAGAATGAGCACAAATAACCAGGGACTATAACAGCACCTCCCCGACCACAGAGTGTAAGAGAGGCCACCATAAGAATGAGCACAAATAACCAGGGACTATAACAGCACCTCCCCACCCACAGAGTGTAAGAGAGGCGGCCATAAGAATGAGCACAAATAACCAGGGACTATAACAGCACCTCCCCGACCACAGAGTGTAAGAGAGGCCACCATAAGAATGAGCACAAATAACCAGGGACTATAACAGCACCTCCCCGACCACAGAGTGTAAGAGAGGCGGCCATAAGAATGAGCACAAATAACCAGGGACTATAACAGCACCTCCCCGACCACAGAGTGTAAGAGAGGCGGCCATAAGAATGAGCACAAATAACCAGGGACTATAACAGCACCCTCCCTACCCACAGAGTGTAAGAGGCGGCCATAAGAATGAGCACAAATAACCAGGGACTATAACAGCACCTCCCCGACCACAGAGTGTAAGAGAGGCCACCATAAGAATGAGCACAAATAACCAGGGACTATAACAGCACTTCCCCGACCACAGAGTGCAAGAGAGGCGACCCCCCACCCACAGAGTGGAAGAGAGGCGGCCACAGAAATGTGCACAAATAACCAGGGACTATTTAGGATTTGGCAAGGGTATAACAACGCCCTCCCTACTCACAGAGTGTAAGAGGCGACCATAAGAATGAGCACAAATAACCAGGGACTATAACAGCACCTCCCCGACCACAGAGTGTAAGAGAGGCCACCATAAGAATGAGCACAAATAACCAGGGACTATAACAGCACCCTCCCCACCCACAGAGTGTAAGAGAGGCGGCCATAAGAATGAGCACAAATAACCAGGGACTATAACAGCACCTCCCCGACCACAGAGTGTAAGAGAGGCCACCATAAGAATGAGCACAAATAACCAGGGACTATAACAGCACCTCCCTACACACAGAGTGTAAGAGAGGCGGCCATAAGAATGAGCACAAATAACCAGGGACTATAACAGCACCTCCCCGACCACAGAGTGTAAGAGAGGCGGCCATAAGAATGAGCACAAATAACCAGGGACTATAACAGCACCTCCCCGACCACAGAGTGTAAGAGAGGCGACCATAAGAATGAGCACAAATAACCAGGGACTAGTTAGGATTTGGCAAGGGTATAACAACGCCCTCCCTACTCACAGAGTGTAAGAGGCGACCATAAGAATGAGCACAAATAACCAGGGACTATAACAGCACCTCCCCGACCACAGAGTGTAAGAGAGGCCATCATAAGAATGAGCACAAATAACCAGGGACTATAACAGCACCCTCCCCACCCACAGAGTGTAAGAGAGGCCACCATAAGAATGAGCACAAATAACCAGGGACTATAACAGCACCCTCCCCACCCACAGAGTGTAAGAGGCGACCGTAGAAATGTGCACAAATAACCAGGGACTATAACAACACCCTCCCACCCACAGAGTGTAAGAGAGGCCACCATAAGAATGAGCACAAATAACCAGGGACTATAACAGCACCCTCCCCACCCACAGAGTGTAAGAGGCGACCGTAGAAATGTGCACAAATAACCAGGGACTATAACAGCACCCTCCCTACCCACAGAGTGTAAGAGAGGCGGCCATTAGAATGAGCACAAATAACCAGGGACTATAACAGCACCTCCCCACCCACAGAGTGTAAGAGAGGCGGCCATAAGAATGAGCACAAATAACCAGGGACTATAACAGCACCCTCCCAACCACAGAGTGGAAGAGAGGCGGCCACAGAAATGTGCACAAATAACCAGGGACTATAACAGCACCCTCCCCACCCACAGAGTGTAAGAGAGGCCACCATAAGAATGAGCACAAATAACCAGGGACTATAACAACACCCTCCCCTACCCACAGAGTGTACGAGAGGCGGCCACAGAAATGTGCACAAATAACCAGGGACTATTTAGGATTTGGCAAGGGTATAACAACGCCCTCCCTACTCACAGAGTGTAAGAGGCGACCATAAGAATGAGCACAAATAACCAGGGACTATAACAGCACCTCCCCGACCACAGAGTGTAAGAGAGGCCACCATAAGAATGAGCACAAATAACCAGGGACTATAACAGCACCTCCCCGACCACAGAGTGTAAGAGAGGCCACCATAAGAATGAGCACAAATAACCAGGGACTATAACAGCACCTCCCCGACCACAGAGTGTAAGAGAGGCGGCCATAAGAATGAGCACAAATAACCAGGGACTATAACAGCACCTCCCCGACCACAGAGTGTAAGAGAGGCGGCCATAAGAATGAGCACAAATAACCAGGGACTATAACAGCACCCTCCCTACCCACAGAGTGTAAGAGAGGCGGCCATAAGAATGAGCACAAATAACCAGGGACTATAACAGCACCTCCCCGACCACAGAGTGTAAGAGAGGCGGCCATAAGAATGAGCACAAATAACCAGGGACTATAACAGCACCTCCCCGACCACAGAGTGTAAGAGAGGCCACCATAAGAATGAGCACAAATAACCAGGGACTATAACAGCACCTCCCCGACCACAGAGTGTAAGAGAGGCGGCCATAAGAATGAGCACAAATAACCAGGGACTATAACAGCACCCTCCCTACCCACAGAGTGTAAGAGGCGACCATAAGAATGAGCACAAATAACCAGGGACTATAACAGCACCTCCCCGACCACAGAGTGTAAGAGAGGCGGCCATAAGAATGAGCACAAATAACCAGGGACTATAACAGCACCTCCCCGACCACAGAGTGTAAGAGAGGCGGCCATAAGAATGAGCACAAATAACCAGGGACTATAACAGCACCTCCCCAACCACAGAGTGTAAGAGAGGCCACCATAAGAATGAGCACAAATAACCAGGGACTATAACAGCACCTCCCCGACCACAGAGTGTAAGAGAGGCCACCATAAGAATGAGCACAAATAACCAGGGACTATAACAGCACCTCCCCGACCACAGAGTGTAAGAGAGGCGGCCATAAGAATGAGCACAAATAACCAGGGACTATAACAGCACCTCCCCGACCACAGAGTGTAAGAGAGGCGGCCATAAGAATGAGCACAAATAACCAGGGACTATAACAGCACCCTCCCTACCCACAGAGTGTAAGAGAGGCGGCCATAAGAATGAGCACAAATAACCAGGGACTATAACAGCACCTCCCCGACCACAGAGTGTAAGAGAGGCGGCCATAAGAATGAGCACAAATAACCAGGGACTATAACAGCACCTCCCCGACCACAGAGTGTAAGAGAGGCCACCATAAGAATGAGCACAAATAACCAGGGACTATAACAGCACCTCCCCGACCACAGAGTGTAAGAGAGGCGGCCATAAGAATGAGCACAAATAACCAGGGACTATAACAGCACCCTCCCCGACCACAGAGTGTAAGAGAGGCGACCATAAGAATGAGCACAAATAACCAGGGACTATAACAGCACCTCCCCGACCACAGAGTGTAAGAGAGGCGGCCATAAGAATGAGCACAAATAACCAGGGACTATAACAGCACCTCCCCGACCACAGAGTGTAAGAGAGGCGGCCATAAGAATGAGCACAAATAACCAGGGACTATAACAGCACCCTCCCTACCCACAGAGTGTAAGAGAGGCGGCCATAAGAATGAGCACAAATAACCAGGGACTATAACAGCACTTCCCCGACCACAGAGTGCAAGAGAGGCGACCCCCCACCCACAGAGTGGAAGAGAGGCGGCCATAAGAATGAGCACAAATAACCAGGGACTATTTAGGATTTGGCAAGGGTATAACAACGCCCTCCCTACTCACAGAGTGTAAGAGGCGACCATAAGAATGAGCACAAATAACCAGGGACTATAACAGCACCTCCCCGACCACAGAGTGTAAGAGAGGCCACCATAAGAATGAGCACAAATAACCAGGGACTATAACAGCACCTCCCCGACCACAGAGTGTAAGAGAGGCCACCATAAGAATGAGCACAAATAACCAGGGACTATAACAGCACCTCCCCGACCACAGAGTGGAAGAGAGGCCACCATAAGAATGAGCACAAATAACCAGGGACTATAACAGCACCTCCCCGACCACAGAGTGTAAGAGAGGCGGCCATAAGAATGAGCACAAATAACCAGGGACTATAACAGCACCTCCCCGACCACAGAGTGTAAGAGAGGCGGCCATAATAATGAGCACAAATAACCAGGGACTATAACAGCACCCTCCCTACCCACAGAGTGTAAGAGAGGCGGCCATAAGAATGAGCACAAATAACCAGGGACTATAACAGCACCCTCCCTACCCACAGAGTGTAAGAGAGGCGGCCATAAGAATGAGCACAAATAACCAGGGACTATAACAGCACCTCCCCGACCACAGAGTGTAAGAGAGGCGGCCATAAGAATGAGCACAAATAACCAGGGACTATAACAGCACCCTCCCTACCCACAGAGTGTAAGAGAGGCGGCCATAAGAATGAGCACAAATAACCAGGGACTATAACAGCACCCTCCCCACCCACAGAGTGTAAGAGAGGCGGCCATAAGAATGAGCACAAATAACCAGGGACTATAACAGCACCTCCCCGACCACAGAGTGTAAGAGAGGCCACCATAAGAATGAGCACAAATAACCAGGGACTATAACAGCACCTCCCCGACCACAGAGTGTAAGAGAGGCGGCCATAAGAATGAGCACAAATAACCAGGGACTATAACAGCACCTCCCCGACCACAGAGTGTAAGAGAGGCGGCCATAAGAATGAGCACAAATAACCAGGGACTATAACAGCACCCTCCCTACCCACAGAGTGTAAGAGGCGGCCATAAGAATGAGCACAAATAACCAGGGACTATAACAGCACCTCCCCGACCACAGAGTGTAAGAGAGGCCACCATAAGAATGAGCACAAAAAACCAGGGACTATAACAGCACTTCCCCGACCACATAGTGCAAGAGAGGCGACCCCCCACCCACAGAGTGGAAGAGAGGCGGCCACAGAAATGTGCACAAATAACCAGGGACTATTTAGGATTTGGCAAGGGTATAACAACGCCCTCCCTACTCACAGAGTGTAAGAGGCGACCATAAGAATGAGCACAAATAACCAGGGACTATAACAGCACCTCCCCGACCACAGAGTATAAGAGAGGCCACCATAAGAATGAGCACAAATAACCAGGGACTATAACAGCACCCTCCCCACCCACAGAGTGTAAGAGAGGCGGCCATAAGAATGAGCACAAATAACCAGGGACTATAACAGCACCTCCCCGACCACAGAGTGTAAGAGAGGCCACCATAAGAATGAGCACAAATAACCAGGGACTATAACAGCACCTCCCTACCCACAGAGTGTAAGAGAGGCGGCCATAAGAATGAGCACAAAAAACCAGGGACTATAACAGCACCTCCCCGACCACAGAGTGTAAGAGAGGCGGCCATAAGAATGAGCACAAATAACCAGGGACTATAACAGCACCTCCCCGACCACAGAGTGTAAGAGAGGCGACCATAAGAATGAGCACAAATAACCAGGGACTAGTTAGGATTTGGCAAGGGTATAACAACACCCTCCCTACTCACAGAGTGTAAGAGGCGACCATAAGAATGAGCACAAATAACCAGGGACTATAACAGCACCTCCCCGACCACAGAGTGTAAGAGAGGCCACCATAAGAATGAGCACAAATAACCAGGGACTATAACAGCACCCTCCCCACCCACAGAGTGTAAGAGAGGCCACCATAAGAATGAGCACAAATAACCAGGGACTATAACAGCACCCTCCCTACCCACAGAGTGTAAGAGAGGCGGCCATAAGAATGAGCACAAATAACCAGGGACTATAACAGCACCTCCCCGACCACAGAGTGTAAGAGAGGCCACCATAAGAATGAGCACAAATAACCAGGGACTATAACAGCACCCTCCCCACCCACAGAGTGTAAGAGAGGCGGCCATAAGAATGAGCACAAATAACCAGGGACTATAACAGCACCTCCCCGACCACAGAGTGTAAGAGAGGCGCCCATAAGAATGAGCACAAATAACCAGGGACTATAACAGCACCCTCCCTACCCACAGAGTGTAAGAGAGGCGGCCATAAGAATGAGCACAAATAACCAGGGACTATAACAGCACCTCCCCGACCACAGAGTGTAGGAGAGGCGGCCATAAGAATGAGCACAAATAACCAGGGACTATAACAGCACCTCCCCGACCACAGAGTGTAAGAGAGGCCACCATAAGAATGAGCACAAATAACCAGGGACTATAACAGCACCTCCCCGACCACAGAGTGTAAGAGAGGCGGCCATAAGAATGAGCACAAATAACCAGGGACTATAACAGCACCTCCCCGACCACAGAGTGTAAGAGAGGCCACCATAAGAATGAGCACAAATAACCAGGGACTATAACAGCACCCTCCCCACCCACAGAGTGTAAGAGAGGCCACCATAAGAATGAGCACAAATAACCAGGGACTATAACAGCACCCTCCCTACCCACAGAGTGTAAGAGAGGCGGCCATAAGAATGAGCACAAATAACCAGGGACTATAACAGCACCTCCCCGACCACAGAGTGTAAGAGAGGCCACCATAAGAATGAGCACAAATAACCAGGGACTATAACAGCACCTCCCCGACCACAGAGTGTAAGAGAGGCCACCATAAGAATGAGCACAAATAACCAGGGACTATAACAGCACCCTCCCCACCCACAGAGTGTAAGAGAGGCGGCCATAAGAATGAGCACAAATAACCAGGGACTATAACAGCACCCTCCCTACCCACAGAGTGTAAGAGAGGCGACCATAAGAATGAGCACAAATAACCAGGGACTATAACAGCACCTCCCCGACCCCAGAGTGTAAGAGAGGCGGCCATAAGAATGAGCACAAATAACCAGGGACTATAACAGCACCTCCCCGACCACAGAGTGTAAGAGAGGCGGCCATAAGAATGAGCACAAATAACCAGGGACTATAACAGCACCCTCCCACCCACAGAGTGTAAGAGAGGCCACCATAAGAATGAGCACAAATAACCAGGGACTATAACAGCACCTCCCCGACCACAGAGTGTAAGAGAGGCGGCCATAAGAATGAGCACAAATAACCAGGGACTATAACAGCACCCTCCCACCCACAGAGTGTAAGAGGCGACCATAAGAATGAGCACAAATAACCAGGGACTATAACAGCACCTCCCCGACCACAGAGTGTAAGAGAGGCGGCCATAAGAATGAGCACAAATAACCAGGGACTATAACAGCACCTCCCCGACCACAGAGTGTAAGAGAGGCGGCCATAAGAATGAGCACAAATAACCAGGGACTATAACAGCACCCTCCCACCCACAGAGTGTAAGAGAGGCCACCATAAGAATGAGCACAAATAACCAGGGACTATAACAGCACCTCCCCGACCACAGAGTGTAAGAGAGGCGGCCATAAGAATGAGCACAAATAACCAGGGACTATAACAGCACCTCCCCGACCACAGAGTGTAAGAGAGGCGACTCCCCACCCACAGAGTGGAAGAGAGGCGGCCATAAGAATGAGCACAAATAACCAGGGACTATAACAGCACCTCCCCGACCACAGAGTGCAAGAGAGGCGACTCCCCACCCACAGAGTGGAAGAGAGGTGGCCACAGAAATGTGCACAAATAACCTGGGACTATAACAACACCCTCCCCGCCCACAGAGTGTAAGAGAGGCCACCATAAGAATGAGCACAAATAACCAGGGACTATAACAGCACCTCCCCGACCACAGAGTGTAAGAGAGGCGACTCCCCACCCACAGAGTGTAAGAGAGGCGACCATAAGAATGAGCACAAATAACCAGGGACTATAACAGCACCTCCCCGACCACAGAGTGTAAGAGAGGCCACCATAAGAATGAGCACAAATAACCAGGGACTATAACAGCACCTCCCCGACCACAGAGTGTAAGAGAGGCGGCCATAAGAATGAGCACAAATAACCAGGGACTATAACAGCACCTCCCCGACCACAGAGTGTAAGAGAGGCGGCCATAATAATGAGCACAAATAACCAGGGACTATAACAGCACCTCCCCGACCACAGAGTGGAAGAGAGGCCACCATAAGAATGAGCACAAATAACCAGGGACTATAACAGCACCTCCCTACCCACAGAGTGTAAGAGAGGCGGCCATAAGAATGAGCACAAATAACCTGGGACTATAACAACACCCTCCCCGCCCACAGAGTGTAAGAGAGGCCACCATAAGAATGAGCATAAATAACCAGGGACTATAACAGCACCTCCCCCACCACAGAGTGTAAGAGAGGCGACTCCCCACCCACAGAGTGTAAGAGAGGCGGCCATAAGAATGAGCACAAATAACCAGGGACTATAACAGCACCTCCCCGACCACAGAGTGGAAGAGAGGCCACCATAAGAATGAGCACAAATAACCAGGGACTATAACAGCACCTCCCTACCCACAGAGTGTAAGAGAGGCGGCCATAAGAATGAGCACAAATAACCAGGGACTATAACAGCACCTCCCCGACCACAGAGTGTAAGAGAGGCGGCCATAAGAATGAGCACAAATAACCAGGGACTATTACAGCACCCTCCCCTCCCACAGAGTGTAAGAGAGGCGACCATAAGAATGAGCACAAATAACCAGGGACTATAACAGCACCTCCCCGACCACAGAGTGTAAGAGAGGCGGCCATAAGAATGAGCACAAATAACCAGGGACTATAACAGCACCTCCCCACCCACAGAGTGTAAGAGGCGACCGTCGAAATGTGCACAAATAACCTGGGACTATAACAACACCCTCCCCGCCCACAGAGTGTAAGAGAGGCCACCATAAGAATGAGCAAAAATAACCAGGGACTATAACAACGCCCTCCCTACTCACAGAGTGTAAGAGAGGCGACCATAAGAATGAGCACAAATAACTAGGGACTATAACAGCACCCTCCCTACCGACAGAGTGTAAGAGAGGCGGCCATAAGAATGAGCACAAATAACCAGGGACTATAACAGCACCTCCCCGACCACAGAGTGTAAGAGAGGCCACCATAAGAATGAGCACAAATAACCAGGGACTATACCAACACCCTCCCCGCCCACAGAGTGTAAGAGAGGCCACCATAAGAATGAGCACAAATAACCAGGGACTATTTAGGATTTGGCAAGGGTATAACAACACCCTCCCTACCAACAAAGTGGAATGGGCCCCGTGGGTCCCAGCCCTGAAAGTGCCACCGTAGCAAATGTATGCATGTGGGATGGTGTCTGCTGTGTAAATTTATGCATGTGGGATGGTGTCTGCTGTGTAAATGTATGCATGTGGGATGGTGTCTGCTGTGTCAATGTATGCATGTGGATGGTGTCTGCTGTGTGAAATGTATGCATGTGGGATGGTGTCTGCTGTGTAAATGTATGCATGTGGGATGGTGTCTGCTGTGTCAAATGTATGCATGTGGGATGGTGTCTACTGTATCAAATGTATGCATGTGGGATGGTGTCTGCTGTGTCAAATGTATGCATGTGGGATGGTTTCTGCTGTGTTAAATGTATGCATGTGGGATGGTGTCTGCTGTATCAAATGTATGCATGTGGGATGGTGTCTGCTGTGTTAAATGTATGCATGTGGGATGGTGTCTGCTGTGTTAAATGTATGCATGTAGGATGGTGTCTGCTGTGTCAAATGTATGCATTGGGATGGTGTCTGCTGTGTTAAATGTATGCATGTGGGATGGTGTGTGCTGTGTCAAATGTATGCATGTGGGATGGTGTCTGCTGTGTTAACTGTATGCATTGTGATGACGTCTGCTGCGTTAAATGTATGCATTGGGATGGTGTCTTCTTGGTTAAATGTATGCATGTGGGATCGTGTCTGCTGTGTCAAATGTATGCATGTTGGATGGTTTCTGCTGTGTTAAATGTTCAGCATGTTCTTTAGCCAGACCTCGAACAGAAATGAAAACCAAAGTTAGTTTGTCATTCAGTTTGGCTGGTCTCGGAGAGGCCTGATTTATGGTATAATCTCCAAATTGCACTTGCTATGCTATGAACTTTGTTTTTTAGCCTAGCGTGCTGTCATGAATGATCACATCAATTAGATCTTCTGAGCAGCTGCAGTGCCTGCTTGCCTTATGTTACGGAGAGCTGCAGTCACGCAGTCTGTCTCTGGTTAGTGCCCTTCCATTTCTGGTGCTTTGTAGTAGTTTTAAGATCTTTTTAGAGGTTCCTATTACTCAAATGAGTGTCATTTCTGATTTTTAGACGTTTCCCTCATCTTTATCGCATGATTTTGCTCATGGTAAAGTGTCACTCATAGATGTTCAAATGTCACTCATAATTACAATGAACTTATTTATTTATTTATTTTTAATATTTGTAGAGCGCAGCATTTACCCTTGGGCGTCTTGGCGCTAATAAACCAGTTATTTGTGACAGTCTACATGAGAAGGAAGTGATCATTGGGTGAACAGCCAGGTTTTCAAAAGTTTACGGAATTGGAGGAGAGAGGAACTTTGCCTGATGTTTAGGGGTAGCGTGTTCCAGAGCTTAGGGGCGGCCACCAAAAAACGCCGGTCGCCCCAGGTGACAGTTTTAGTGCGAGGGATGACCAGTTGATTGAGAGTCGCTGATCGTAAGACTCTATTAGGTTTGTGTTGTTGTAGCTGTTCTTTCAAAAAGTGAGGTCCTTGATTGTTAAGTGCTTTAAACACAATACAGAGGGACTTGAAGTGGATTCTTTTTCGCACGGTAAGCCAGTGGAAGTCCTTTATGTTGTTGGAAATTGATTCATATTTTGTTTTGCCAGAGAGCAGACGTGCTGCTGCATTTTGAATAGTCTGCAGTTTAGTGATTACTCTGGATTGAGCATTGAGGAAGAGACCATTACAATAGTCCAAAGAAGAAAGGACAAGAGAGGTGACCAGTGTTTTGATGGCTAAGTCAGGAAGAAAAGGACGTATTTTTGTGTATCGTCGGCGTACGAGGTTAGGCTCATCCCGTGTGCTTTGATGGTTTTAGCAAGGTCCGACACGTAGATATTAAAGAGTGTCGGACTCAGGGATGAGCCTTGAGGTACTCCACATGGAGAGGAGAGTTGGGCCGATTGGAAGGGTCCTAAGATAACAGCCTGCGTTCTTTTGGCAAGGAAGGACGCAATTAAGTCTTTGGCAGTGTGGCAGATGCCAAATCCCTCGACACGGTCGACCAAGATGGTGTGGTCGACCGTGTCGAAAGCTGCTGATAAGTCCAGCATTACTAGAATGGCTGTGCCCCCTTGGTCCCTGATTACCCTGATGTCATCAGCAGCCTTAATCAAGGCTGTCTCTGTCCCATGGTATTTCCTGAATCCAAATTGCGTGTTGTCCAGGAGATGATGTTCTTCAATGAATTCGGAAATCTGAGTATTCATGGTTTTTTCAATCACCTTCGCCATGAAAGGGAGGCTCGCGATGGGACGGTAGTTTTTTAGCTCGCTTTTATCTAGGGACGTTTTTTTAACAGGGGTTTTAGTAGAGTATTTTTAAGGGGGTCTGGGTAATTACCTGATAGGAGAATGGAATTGCAAACCTGAGTGAGTAGTGGTATGATAGAGTCCATTACCGGCAGGAGTACTGAGAGTGGGCAGGGGTCCAGGGGTGATCCTGATTTGATGGTGGACAGTGTAATTTTTATTTGGTCGGAGGTGACTGGTTGGAAGCTGGGGAACATGTTAACTGGGGGTAGAGTGGGGGGGTTGACTGTCCTCAAAAGTGAGTTAGCGGAAAAAGCCTGGTAAATATCATCCACTTTAGTGAAGAAAAAGGAAGCTAGAGAATCACATAAAAGTTGCGATGGGGGAGGAGTGAGGTCGGGGGAGTTGCCTGATAGTGCTTTGGTGATTTGAAACAATAATCTGCTAGAATTTTTGGCTTTCTGGATTTGGTCAGTGTAATAGTCTTTTTTGGCTTTAGCAATCATGGCTTTGTAGAGTGCCAGGGCTTCCTTATAGGCTGCTTTACTGGCTGTGTCATAATCTTTTCTCCATAGTCTTTCCTTATTACGATTGGTTTGCTTTTGTGCCCTTAGTTTTTCATTATACCAGGGGGGCAGTTGGTTTAGATCTATTTCTGGATCGTTCTTTGGTAGGGGCTGACTGATTTGTAGCCTGGCCCAACCAGGCTACAAATGTCCAAAATGGCCAAAATGTCACACATTGCAATCTGAAACCTTGACAGCTATGAAATAGTGAAATAAGAATTAACTTGCAATGCACTCTAATCCTTCATATACATAAATTAATAGTTTACTAAATGTCCTGGTAGAGCCTAACTGCATGTCTGCATGTGTGTTATACCAGGGTCTCCACCTTTTCAATAGTTAGAGCTACTTCTGATCGAAGAGAATCAGATCGAAGAGAATCATCCTAATCTACTGCCTATATTATGTGGCTTCGCTAAGGGTAGATAAATGCCAAGCAACTTAATTTCTGCCCTAGAGCGCCCAGTCCTGCTGCAGTAAGTACATAGCAGTTGTGGGACAGGGTTAGGAAAGGTTTACCTGTAGGGCCCCTAAGCCTTTGTAACTCTATTAGGAACCTGTGGGTTCCTCAGAAGTCACAAACAGGTGACATCTGGTTACAAGTAACACTTTTTATAATAATAAGGGAGTAAACACAGCATAAACAAAGTGTAGATTAAACCGCAGGGTATAAATACACCTACACACACACACCAAGTTTTAACCTGTACTAAACACACAATCCTCAATAACAGGTAGATAATACAAAGACTGATGGGCATAATTAAGCAGACCTAAAGATACATGCATAGCACGGACAAGATGAAGGTCTTGATTTAAAGTTTGGTGAGCAGGGTACTCCTTCACAAGCGTGGTCGAGTATCCTGTCCAACAAATGGATGGTCTGCCTGACCTAGTGCAAGTCAGGTGGATTGTTTTACATCCAGCCTGACTTGAGTGCCGTCACTGTAAATACATCAGACGGCCCTTCCTCTCTAGATCAGGCTGCCTGTATTTTTCTCTTATTCAGGACCACCAGGGAAAACGTGGCGGTCATGAACAGAAAAACTCTAAAATGAACGCCACTCCCAGGGGTGGGAGGGTCAGTAGTTATTTGTTTTTAAAAACAAACACCCACTTTGGGAGCGTGTTTAAAAAAAATACCTGTGTACAATGGACAAGGAAGGAACAAGGAGACTCAGTTTGATTTTCATATGTGCTCAAGGCATCATTTTTATCAGCATTTCAAGACTTCCCAGCAAGATATTAGGCGCCCTTCTCTCAGTGGTTTTCGAAAAAATGGAAAACATAAATTGAATTGTTTGTCAACCACTTTGCTTTTACTCACTGTATATAATAAGTCACCAATACACTTTGCGCCGTCCACGCTGCTCTCTGTCACTTGTGTCGCCGTAGTGCCACTCACTTTTTGCACTCGTGCACCTTGTACAACTTTGGGCTGTCACTTGTTATTTATAAATTGCAGTGCTGATACTAACTGTAATTATCTTTGCCCTACATTCCGTGAAATGCTGATAAAAATGATGCCTTGAGCACATATGAAAATCAAACTGAGTCTCCTTGTTCCTTCATGGATAATACTGTATAGATATCCTTTATATTTGTCTACAAATAATACCAGTTGGGATATTGTCCATTGTACACAATTGTTCACCCCAATCCCAACAAGGTTGATGGGTTTTTACTCCTGTTTCTTTTCCACAATAAAAAAATAGCAGCCTTGGTGAGTGGCCACCTGAAACATGGCAGCCGCTCACCAATCTTTCCATGCCTTCAGAGAAACCACAGTGGCTCCTCTGAATGGACGGAGTTCCCCCAGGGCCAGCGGAAATCTCTACACAAGACAGGCGGCCCGTTGGACCTAAAATCAGGTTCAGAGTATTGATCTCTGGCAAATAGAAGAGTAGAGAAAAGAAAAAGATAATAAGAAAGCTGTCTGTATGTGATTTACTGCATAGGAATAAGTAAATGACAAGACACTGCTGTGTCTCTTGCCACAGCTTTACAAACCCAAGCAAGGGGTTTTCTTTCCAGCCTCTATGTTCAGTCCAGTTCAGGTGGCACGGTGTAAGCAGGGGCTACTGGGTTGAGGTCATTTTCCTTTGATGTCCCGAGACCTATCCCAGAATGACTGTGCAAACTGGGCTGAGTAAATCCTTTTTGTACTTGACTCTCAAGGTAACGAGGGCGAGCAGTTACAGAATTCTCAGCTTGGTAATGTCGGCTGCTTGAACTCAGCGCTGAGCAATAAACCAAGAGTCGCAATAGAAAGATTGACCAGCACACTGCTTATCTTGCCAAAAAAAGTACTTTACTCTCTCAATTGCACCCAATACTACATACTACATAATCAAAAACAAGTCAATATCTCTAGCCTCTAAGTTGGCAGGTGCTGCTGTCCCTCATGGCTATCCCTCTCCTCCCTAGAGGCATGAATATAGTACAGGTGCAGTTCATTCAACCTCATACACAAGTGCTCTGTTAGACCTGGCGCCATTGGCATGGGTCTCCCTTCCATTTTTAGCTGTTGCCTCCTGTATTTTTGCTATGTTTTTGCTGGTCTAGATGCTTTGGGCACTTTGCCACTGCTATTCAGTGCCAAAGTGCAAGTGCTCCCTCTTGTAAATTGTTGCAATGGATTAGTGACTCCATGATTGGCTTCGTTTGATTTACTTGTCAGACCCTAGTACAGTGCACCATGTGTGCCCAGGGCCTGTAAATCAAATGCTGCTGGTGGGCTTGCAGCACTGGTTGTGCCACCCACAGAAGCAGCTTGTAAAATGTGACTCAGGCCTGCCATTGCAGAGCCTGTGTGCAGACTGGGGCTGCCATGTTGACTTGGCAAGTGAACCCACTTGCCAGTCTCTAAACCTTCCCTTTCCTCATATTAGTCACCCCTAAGGTAGGTCCAGGGTACCCCCATGGGCAGGGTGGATTGTATGTAAAAGGAAGGACATGCCCTAATAGGTGTGGCATGTCCTGATAGTGAATTACAGCCAATTTCGTTTTTCATGTTGCAAGGCTATCTGCTCCCATAGGCCAGAATGGGTAGTTTTGTTATAACATTTTATAATCCTAACTGACCCAGGGAACTAGAAATTCGTGTTTAGTATGCCTGAACTCAGAATGATAAAATACATCTTTTAGTGAAAGTGGTTTTAACATTCTTTGTTTGAAAGTACCACTTTTAGAAAGTAGGTATTTTCTTGCCTAACCATCCAGCCTGCCTCTGCTAGTTTGTGTATTCTGTGAGAAGTTAGCCTGGCATATGATGTCCACTAGTTCTAGCGGGCACCTTGCATCAGTCTAATCAACACTTATTGATAATGGTTGTAAAGTCAACCTTATAGAAAGCTATCCTAGTGGTAGCATGGACCAGCAGTCATCAGCCTAAGACTTCTGTAGGCGAGTTAAACAAGTTGTTTTACAATTTATAATCTCTTGAGTACCAAATGAAAGCACACCACACAAGGTATATATCAAATATATATGTATTTATTCTAAACACAACCCCTCTGCACTCTTTATGAGGTCAGAGGTCAAAGTACATTACAAGAATCTCAATCAGCATACGATAAGTTGCACAAATACAGTTATGCCCTAGGGACCTCACTAACCATATACTAAAATAGTGGTATAAGAATCACGTGAGGATTAGAAAGCAGGCCTGGGGCCTGTGGAATCGCTGGGGCTACTCAAAACAACCAAAGGTTAGGAAGTAGGAGGCCCACGGGAGACGCGTGCAGTGTCTAAACACAGCCGCGGGTTACCATTGACTTTCTATGGGAAACAAAGAAGTTTCAAATATAAAATTTAAGGACACTTCCGGATTCACTTGGATGGAACCCTTTTAAACTAGGACTCTTCGAGAGTCAAGACCCACGGGAGTACCGGAGTACTCATGTTACCTCACCCAGGGAAGTCGGTGCATAGGTACCTTTTCGTGTCGGGTTTCGTCGTCGTTTTCTATGGAGACCTGTAAAGAAGTGCTGCAGTCGACCAAAGGAAAAGTGTCCGGGTGGATCCAAGGGTGGATGAAAGATCTGTAGAACCTGAAAGCAGAGGGGACAGAGTCTGGGTCACTAGCCAGTGACCAGGAAGGTACCAGGAAGGAACCAGGTGATGTCGGGTGCTTTCGAAGTGAAGAAGGTGAGCTTGTTTCTTCAGCCACATGTTCCAGGAGGCATCGACGATGACCAGGTGCTGGATTCGAGCTGTCCCACGAAGGATCTAGTTGACTGCGGTGTCGGTATCTGGATTGGACCCAACAAGCCTTGGTAACCGCAACCCACGCAGGAAGGTGAGATGAGCTCTGTTGAAGACCAGCAAGGTCTGGGGCGCTTCTCCTTAGTAGGGAAGCAGGAGCAAGCCTGGAGCAACCAGGAAAGCACATTGGTTGTTAAAGGAAGTCTTCCAGGGACTCACTAGCCAACGGACTAGGAACCGGAAGGACGCATCGAGCAGAAATGCAAAGCGGGGCCCACGGGACACTCGTGGAGTGTGCGGGTTTGAACTTCGGTGCAAATGGCACTCAGGGCTGGGGCTTCAAGTACCCCAATGCACAACCTCGAGTTACCTCAGGAGTCGATGCAGTGAGCAAAATGCAGGATGTCCAGGAGTTCCGGTCCCACGTCTCTCGTGTCCATCACGGGTCTCAGCTTTGCTGGGATCGAAAGTCGGGGTCAGAGAAGTCTGGAAGTCTGTGTCCTGTGTCACAGTCTCTTTAGGATCCGTCGGGAGCCTCGAAACTGCAGACCGGCAAAGTTGCTTGTGGTGCCTGTTTGAACAGGGTGGTCACTCCTTGACCACAAGGGAGATGTCCTCAGTCTTCCAGTTAGAATGGAATGTCGAAGTTCCGGGATTTCAGCATCAAAGTGTCGTCCAGGTGAATCTAAAATCCTAGGGACACAGCTCCTATACTTATACTGAGTTAGGGGGCTGGACTACCTGCTAGGTCCCTCCTATGGGTGGAAATGGGGAGGAGGTGGTTACACCCCCTTTCCTTTGTCCAGTTTCGCGCCAGAGCTGGGGCTGTACGCCCCAGCAACCGGTTTGAACTGGACTATGCATCGAGCACCTTGTGTGCCCCAGGCAGTGTCTGGAAAAGCATTCCCTGAATGCAACCCTACCTGCCCCGATACACTACAGGCTGTCTGGAGAGGTGCTAGCACCTCCCCTGACAGGAAACCTATTGTCCAGGCCTCCCCTGCCGGAGTTTCGTCCAGCAGCAGGAGGGCAGACTTGTGTCTGTGGCAGCAGCATCCATTTTGTGATGCCAGGGCTCTGTTTAACTTTAACCAGGTAAACCAGTAACTACATGTCTTCTCCCTCTAGAAGGGTGGAATGCTACCCCCGCCGCCAGGAGTGGGGGGGGGGGGCACCTTACACAACATGTTTTAATAAAGCCAAACCAAAGTTAGCATTAACCGTGAGGATTATAATGCACTTAAGAGCATATGGTATGGCTATATCATAGAACAGCTATAAGGAGATGGTTCCGAAAGCTGCAGAGGGGCTCAGCTCATGCTAGAGCACCCTCTCACATAAAACCAAGCACTCTGCCTCCAGAATTGTCAAGGAATATATGTAGGGGGTTATACCCAACTAGTGTCACTGGGACCTGGGTGATCAATGTAGTGAGAAGGAGGAGTCCCAGTAATCAAGAAATGATTTACAATGCAAAAAATATAATAAACCAATCACAAAAGAAGTCTATTCACACTGTTTTAATCACAATGTGAATGCTTATTACAAATATATAACGTATATTGACATGTAAATATAGTTCATGAAGTGCCCCAAAGGTAGTAGAAGAGCAAGGGAGGGGGGAGTGATCCTGTGAGGAGATAGTGGAGGGAGGAAGAAGGAAGTTTGTTGTGACAATTAAATCAGTCAATTGGCGTTATTCGTCCATGTTACACAATATGTGCAGGAATGGGGACCGCAAAGTTCAAATTATTATTTCAAAAGAACAGCATACTCCAAAAAGTTCAATAAATGAAAGGTCAGGGCGTGGAGTTGGTGATAAGGGTGGTTGTCGACGTTTCGACCCTCTATTGCGCAGGTAGATTTGCTATCCTTGCTGTGGGGTCTTCATCATACTCGTGCTTTTTCATTCTAACGACGATCTATTCGGACTTAGCCATTACATGGCACTACGATCTAATTTTATGCTACTTTATGGTGTGTCCCCCTTCCCCCGTCCTGATGAAGACCCCACAGCAAGGATAGCAAATCTACCTGCGCAATAGAGGGTCGAAACGTCGACAACCACCCTTATCACCAACTCCACGCCCTGACCTTTCATTTATTGAACTTTTTGGAGTATGCTGTTCTTTTGAAATAATAATTTGAACTTTGCGGTCCCCATTCCTGCACATATTGTGTAACATGGACGAATAACGCCAATTGACTGATTTAATTGTCACAACAAACTTCCTTCTTCCTCCCTCCACTATCTCCTCACAGGATCACTCCCCCCTCCCTTGCTCTTCTACTACCTTTGGGGCACTTCATGAACTATATTTACATGTCAATATACGTTATATATTTGTAATAAGCATTCACATTGTGATTAAAACAGTGTGAATAGACTTCTTTTGTGATTGGTTTATTATATTTTTTGCATTGTAAATCATTTCTTGATTACTGGGACTCCTCCTTCTCACTCCAGAATTGTCAAGGCCTGCCATAGGAGTGACTTATAGGTGCATATGTGTCTATATGTGAAGGTGGGTATAGGTATACTAGATCCCAATAAGGGGTGATTACACCACCTTACCCAGGCTGAGTGAACAGACCTGTGGTGTCAGTTTGGAGGGCCGGCCAGGGGTGGCACAATACATGCTGCAGCCCCTAGTAGGACTTGGATGCACCTATGCCCTGGGTACCTATGGTACACTATACAGGGGCTCACAAAAGTGACCCAATACCCAATCTGGTATGTACCTAAAGTACATGGTAACAATATAGAGAGAGTGCAGCTAGGCTGTGGTCCTGATTAGCAGGGCCACAGGCAGCCTAGAGTCGAAAAACCAGTGAAGCACAGCAAAAAGTCGGGGTAACCATAGGAAGCAGACCCTTCTCTCCTACATATTCCATGTCTGGTTTGTGAGTGACAGGGACTGGGGTGGCTCCAGGAGGCAGGGTGAGTCAGCACTAGGCTGAATAGACCTATCTGCATTTGGAGTGGTGGGAAGAGTAGCACCTGGGCCTGAATAGGGCTGTGCCTGCCTTCCACAATGCTGGCTCCACCTCCTGTGTGGCGTCTGATGACCCTGGCCCGCACTGACAAAGGAAGAAGTTGTGCACTGGCCGAGTGCACCCAGAACTGGTTTGGGTTGGACACAGGCACCCTCTGCCTTCAGAGGACACAGGATTGTGCAGTATAAATATTAGGGCCCAGACCCCAGAACTTTGGATCACTTCTGGGAATCAAGACAAACCTTTGCCAAGGAGAAGAACCAAGGAAGCTGAAGGAGAAGTGTTGTTGGGGTTGGCCTGCAGTGGTTGCTTTATTGCCAAGGAGAGGAGAAAAGGAACTTTGTGTGTACTTTTACTATCTTGAAGAAGATCTCCAAGGGCTCGATGCTTGAAGCTGAGCTTGCCTCCTGTTCTGAAGTCTCAGGGACACAAAGACTTCACCACCAGCTCCCCTTGAATTTACTTGCTGGGAATTCTACTTGCCGAGAGGTACCTACTATTGTTTGGGCCCTCTGAGAAGACTGCATGTCGCTTGGAGCTGGAAGCGCGATGTAACAAGGAGAATCGTGTCGCCCCCACAGCAGTCGCCGAAGAAACATGCCACCACCGCAGCTGTTCGCCGTCACATCACAGACGAAGGTTGTCGCATCACCGGAGAAGCGTTTTGTCACCGTCGAATCACTGGAGAAGCGTGTTGCAGGGCCTGTCGCTGGTCAGAAGTTACTGAGTTCGCCGTCGGGCGTGCACGCATCGCATCCAACGTTGTCGCATCACATGAAGGACGCAATTTTATTGCACCGGATTGTCGCGTCGCGTCGTCACCGGGCTGCAGTAAGAAACGACGCATCAACTCCCCACATAGTAAGGAAGCGAACTCCCCTGCTCAGAAGTAAGGAACCAACGCATCCTCCCTCCTGAGTGTAAGGAATGGTGCATCATCTTCCCTGCGATCCTTTTGCTTGTTTTGCGTGACGCATCCAAGGTACTTTGAGAGCAAAATGTCGCAGTTACCATCTACATTGAATTAAGCTATTTCTACCATTTTAAAGTCTATTTTTGATTACAGTATTGTGGATTTTTGTTGTTTGGTCTTTAAATCTATTAAGTCTATTAAAGGTTACTTATTTTTCCTTATTGGTGTGGTGTCCATTTGTTGTGTTTTCACTGTATATCCTGTATGTGTTTACAAATGCTTTACACACTGTCTCTGAGATAAACCTGTCTGCTCGTGCCAAGCTACCAAGGGGGTGAGCAGAGGTAATCTTAGAAGTGTAGCCGCTTACCCTGACTAGAAACAAGGGTCCCTATTTGGTCAAAGGTACCTACCTCTTCCAACTAGAGATCCCCATTTCTAACATTGGTGGTCAGCGCTGAGGATTTGGACTTGCATTTGTGACTCATACACAGTGATTGATGTACACTACTAGTGAGTGCAGACCATAACACAACCCCATACTTTTTGGTAGAATTTTCCTTGGAACTTCTTTTTGAGAACTACCAACTGTTTTTCACCATGAGCAAAGCAGCATCCATTGCATCTGTTGACATTGATTTTGAAGACGTGTCTTACCTCAAAGCTGCTTGCTGGAAATTTAAAGTCTCTATGAAAGCCTCACCAAGAAAGAGGTATACCAGAAGGCGCTGAAGGCCTGGGTAAAATGTAGGAATGCCATTGAGCGTCCTGAAGAGCCAAGGGAGGAGGTAGAGAATTTAGATGGGCAGCTAGAGGGCCCAGTGGACCTGGATGGGAGGAAAGTGCCTTCCAGAGCAGGCAGCAGTGTTTCTTCAAAGGACCTGTCCCCAAGAGAGTTGGAGGACAAGGAGAGAGATAGAGTACATAAGATGGAGCTGGTCAAGCTCAAAATAGACGGGCAGATGGAGTTGGAGAGTAAGAAATTGGCCTTGGAGGAGGAACAAAGAATGCATTTGGAGCATGCGAGAATGTTGAGGTAATTGGAATTGATAGTTAAGACTTTAGAAATGTCTCCCTTTGGTGGCAGCGCACCGTCCATGCCTGTAGAAACGAGTGTTTATTCCCAAGGACGTCATTAAGGAGTTTCATAAGAATGAAGAAATTGGGCAATGGTTTAACCCCTTCGATGCTCATGACGAGCTGAGCTCGTCATGAGGCACAGTGGAGCTGTGCTGATGACGAGCTGAGCTCGTCATAAACAATGGGAGTCATGAAATATCAGCACAGGAAAAAAATCTCCCTAGCAGCCAAGGTGTTAAGGCCTATGAGGTAGCTATGACATCCTGAGAAGGATTGGGGAGCGTTGTTGTGGGGGCGGTTTCTCAGTGATGGGCGGGATACCTTATTGGATTTGCCTTCTGAAGATCAGACTTCTTATGTGAACATAAAAGAAGCCTTAATATCCAGGTATGGTTTGACCCCAGAGCTTATAGACAAATGTTTAGGAATTGTAAGAAACTTGAGTCTAGCACTTGGGTAGAATATGTTTCTTCTTTGGCAGAGCATTGGATTGTTTCGTGAAGGGTAGCAAAGTGAATGATTTTGAAGCGCTCTATAATTTGATTGCATGGGAGCACTTGTCCAATAATTGTTTTCCAGAGCTACGCCAGCACCTTATTGATAGCAAGCTGACTAACCCTCGGAAGCTTGCTAAGGAAGCGGACTGCTGGTTGAGTACCCGGGTTATGTGGGAGACTTCGCCAAAGGTGGGCAGGGTCCCCAGCAGAATCAATCAATCAATCAATCATTTGTAAAGCGTACTACATACCCGCGAGGGTCTCAAGGTGCTGGGGGGGGCTGCTACTGATCGAACAGCCAGGTCTTGAATATTCTCCTGAAAGTCAGCAGGTCTTGGGTCTGTCGTAGGCTCAGTGGGAGGGTGTTCCATGTCTTGGCAGCGAGGTGGGAGATAGATCTCCCACCGGTGGGTGTTCTTCGGATGCGCGGGACATTGGCGAGTGAGAGGTCGGCGGAGCGTAGCTGGCGGTTGGGGATGTACAAGGAGAGCCGTCTGTTGAGGTAGGCTGGGCCGGTCTTGTTGAGTGCCTTATGTGCGTGGGTAAGGAGCTTGAAGGATATCCTCTTGTTGACGGGGAGCCAGTGCAGGTTTCTCAGGTGGGGGGTGATGTGGCCGTGGCATGGTACGTCGAGGATCAGTCGTGCCGAGGCATTTTGGATTGTTTGTAGTCGTTTGATGAGCTTGGTCGGGGCTCCCGCGTCGAGGACGTTTCCGTAGTCGAGTCTGCTGCTGACGAGGGCCTGGGTGTCTTTTTTGTATCTGTCGGGATCCGTCAGTAGATCTTGCGGAGCATGCGGAGGGTGTTGAAGCAGGAGGAGGAGACGTCGTTGACTTGCTTAGTCATTGAGAGCTTGAGTCGAGGATGATCCCCAGTTTGCGTGCGTGGTCGGTGGGTGTCGGGGCAGCCCCCAGTGCCGTCGGCCACCAGGAGTTGTCCCGCGCTGAAGGGTTGGAGCCGAGGAAGAGGACCTCCGTCTTGTCCGAGTTCAGCTTCAGACGGCTTTTTTTCATCCACTCGGCGACGGCCTTCATTCCTTCTTGGAGGTTGGCTTTGGCGGTGGCGGGGTCCTTGGTGAGGGAGAAGCTCAGTTGAGTGTCGTCGGTGTAGGAGATTATGTTGCGGTCAGGCTACGTAAATGTTGAACAGCGTCGGGCTGAGGGAGGATCCCTGGGGTACGCCGCAGATGATCTCGGAGGCTTTGGAACAGAATGGGGGGAGGCGGACGCTCTGGGTTCTCCCGGAGAGGAAGGAGATGGTCCAATCCAGAGCCTTGTCTCGGATCCCTGCAGCATTGAGGCGTTAGTGTAGTGCGCAGTGGCAGATGGTGTCAGAAGAGTGTGGGGGACAAGGGTAAACAGAGGAAGTTCCAGAAAGGGCCCCAAAGTAATACCCAAGAGAACCAAGGGATGGGTGCTCAGCCTCCCCCTGAGAAGAAGTCAGGGGCCTGACAGGTAAACATGTTCATAGGGGACCCCTGAAATGTTTTAAGTGTGGTAAAGAGGGCCACCGTTTCTATGATCCCCAGTGCCTACAGAGAGATAAGACAGCGCCCACTGGTGCACCGCCCCGGCAGATGGCTAGTATAGCCCTGGGTGAGGAGATGGGCGCCCAAGGTGGGTGGGGTGCCACAGAGATGTCCCCAGTCTCTGTAGGAGACTGTGAGGTGGTCCCCAGGACCCAGTTGCCTGATAACACTAAAAAGTTCAGGCAGTGGGTGACCATCAATGGCCATAGAGTGGAGGCTCTTAGAGACACTGGAGCCAGTGTGACAGCTGTCAGTTGCCGGCTGGTGTTAGGGGACATGCTTGAGCTGACCCATTGGCAGCAGGAAGGGGGACCCTCCAGGGAAGAGTTCTTTGAGGAGCAGAAAAAGTGCCCTTCTGTTGCGGGTTTGCGGCAACAGGCTGCAAACCAGGCAGCAGGTTATCAGTCTGGATCACATTGGATCTACTGGGAGAAAGGTTTCCTGTATAGTGAGCCTAAGGTTGCTGAGCCTGGGTCAGCCCGTATGCTGGTCGTACCCGTGCGCTTCAGAGCCTTCCTCCTCAGTTTGCCAATGCCCCCACCCTAATAAAAATTTGCCAAAAAAATCCCTGGCGTCTACTGGGATTTTTGCCCCCGGGGGGGGGGCAGATTGGGGGCTACTGCACCACCTGCCCCCCCTGGGGGTCAGGAAGGCTATATTTTTTGCATGGGGGAGGGAGTGGGAGCATGGGCATGCCCGTTTTGGAAGCCCTCACCCTAATTCAAATTTGCCCTAACAAAATCCCTGGCGTCTTGTGGGTTTTTTGCCCCCCAGGGGGGTAAATAGACTAAATGGCACCCGAAAAATTGGGGGGGGGGGGGCAAAATCCCTTGCCCAAGGGGCCCCTCCCTGGTGTCTAGTGGGTGGATCCCTGCTTGGGGATCACCTTCCTGGGGCGATCCCCAAGCAGGGATCCACTGGGTACCATTGGAAAGGGGATATTCTCCACTTTCCAATTATACATCTCCCGTCTTTCTACATGCACAGGGGGCTGAGATAGCCCCCTGAGCACATAGAAAGTGAAACTGAAATGAGCCTAAAGGCTCATTTCAGTTTTGGTTTCTGTGCAATAACGACAGCGCGACATGCATGCTGATCGTCATGGCATAGAAACCAGGGAGGGGGCCTCAGGAGCTGGGGACGCTCTACCCCAGCTCCCAAGGTCACAGGGGAATAATATAAATCCCTCTGCTGTCTGCAGCAGAGGGATTTTGTGCCCCTGGCCTTATGACGAAATGGTTCCGTCATGAGCACAGGGACACCGATGCTCATGACTGAACCATTCCTTCATGAGCATCGAAGGGGTTAAGTAGCAGGCAGAAAAGAAGCAATGTACCACCAACGAGCAAGAGCACATGGGGAAACCCACCAAAGTCACTGGAAAAAATAGAATGAATAAAAGCAGGTATAACACCAAATATAGTCTGAAATGATGACACCAGGCCGGATCCCACAAGTTTGAAAAAATGAGCTAGTCCTTCGGTGTCAGACGCATTAAATATTTGGTGTATTAACTCCCCAAAATGGAGCAGGAGATTTGTATTCAGCAGTGACTTAATGTCACTTGAAGTTCTAGTTTCTAACCACCTGCAATTTGAAGGTCTCTAGCGACTTCTTGTTGAAACAATAGTGCTTTGAGTCTGCTTAACTTGTTGAAGTCTGTCTTCAAAGTTGGAATTGAGGGCCACAGCGAGGTATCAACAACTCCCCTGTGTGGGTGGAAAGAGAACATTGCTGCAACATGTAACACATTGGGAAATGGTTACTATATATAGGATGGCTGCCCGTAAGCCGCAACAATTATGGTTATTCAGGATAAGATAACTACCATTAGAAAGTAAAGTTAGCGTGGGAATTATCGTAGGGACTGGAGTCCCTTCTAAAAAACATGCCAAATTAGGAGCTGACACGTTGCAAGCGCCATGCAATTTAACTTGTTTACATACTAAGGAATTTCCTACGGTAGAATCACAGTCCTCCCCTGTAAGGTAATGATATAACCCCTTGTATTAACCAGACCGAAGATTCGGTCTCAGCTATAGTGAAAGGTAACTGATCCAACTTTTCAATGTGTAGCATAGTGTATGTTGCGTTTTTCATAGACACAAGTTTCTTTTTATCTGTCAGATTAAATGGTAAAAATAAGGCAGAATCATTCAAATATTCCCATGGAACTTTTCCATTCTTCAACATTTGCAATGTCCAACCAAACTGCATTACGACCGTAATTGATTTTGACCATGGTATAGCACAGATACATCATTTTGAACGATGTCAATCACAGATGAAACAATTTTATCCAGTGTATAAATCCAAGAAGACAAAGTGTTAATGCTATAATCAAACACATCAAGAAATTTGCATAACTTATCCTGATCACATTTTTTTCTTTTTTTTTTGTCCTCGGTGCAAAAGGTGAGATGGAGGAAGACAGCTATCCCTCTTTTCGGAACTTTACCAGCTAGGGAATTTTCTCGCCTCATCTGGTAGATGGAAGAGCTTCTCATCTTGAGGTAAGTTTGTGTCTTACGATCTACAAATTCACCGGTAAAGTCCACCATGGTATCAATCCCAGAATTTGTTTACTGCATTATGTGTAATCCTTGGATATCCCTTCCTACCCTACCTCTACTCTCCGTCTTGGAGTTAGTTCCTGTCCCATATCTCCCAGAAATTTCGTTCGGTTACTTCCTTCTCTGCTAAAGTCCAGTTTCTTAATCTTACACACTGAGGTCAGCCAGTCCTTTAATGTCCGGGGGGGGGGGAGGTGGGTTGCAAGTATCTACTTTATACATATCTCCCGTCTGGTGAGAAGAATTAGTACAAACAATAGTTTATTTTGCTTTTTGTTTAAACAAGGTACAGCCCGCTATCACTCATAGTCCCAAAAATAGTTATATCTGTGCATACCTCAATGTCTTGTCCCAAGACTTCACTTATAACATTACCCACGTTGCACCATAATAGATGGAGTTGAGGTCACTGCCGAAACATATGGATGACGTTTGCATTTATTTCACCACACTTTGGGCATCTTTTCACCACTTACTTGTTTATCTTTGTCAGCCTTTCTGGTGACCAGTATGCCCTTTGTAGTGTAAAAAGATGTTTTTTCCTAAGAGGTGCAGATTTTATTACACGCCATAATGTAGAAAAGGATACTTGCATAGATGTTGTAAGTCCTGTGATGGCAGGGCTTTCTTCCATTACTCTAGTGGTAGAGTAAGATCTTCTCCTGCTTGGATCATAAGTCGATACCATTTTTAGGTCTCGTGGCGTTAACCGCGCGAAGCGCGGTCTCGCCAGAGACCTATTGTTAGCATCTCTGCTTTCCAGGAGACAAGACTGGCCACGCGCATGTGAAAGAGTCTGAATTGAGCGGGCCAGGCGCACGCGAACGCGCGTTCCATTAAGCAGCTTATGGTTCCCTTCCAATGCGTGCTTAGAGAGACAGTGCTTTCACTTTGTTTAAGTCTCGTTTTTACTGCTGTCCAGATGGCTCTGGGAGTGCGCGGTTAGAGCGACAGTGTTGCCAGCTTTCATTTTCTTTGCACACACGCAGAGACATACACATAAGCACACATACTAGGGCACATACATGCACGCATACACACGATCGCACAGAGACACACACACCCCCGCCCCACACACACAAAAGCGCGCGCACACACACACACAAGCGCACACACACACACACGAGCGCACAGAGAAACCCCCCTCCCCCGCCGCCACCCTCCACTTCAACTAAGCCGCCACCCTCCACTTCAACTAAGCCCCACTCACCTCACTCCGGACTTCAGCCGCCACCGCGGGGCTCTCCCTCGGGCATGGGAGCCCCGCGTCAACACTGCTCCTCTGGCCGGGCACTCAGTGGGTGCGGGCTTCCAGCAGAAACGGAAGTCCCACCCCACAGCAGGTTTCGGCAGTGCACGCGCACGTCTATTCCTGCTTCCGCTCATTCCGCTCTCTCGCCCTGGGGTCGCATATCTGGTATGGGTTTTAACTTTTTTTTACAATAGCGATCGTTTTTTTATTGTTATTGTTATTTATGTAATGCGAAGTTGTATAGCGCGAACTTTACCCGAAGGTGTTGCTCGTTGTTACTTGTTTGGCCCCAGAACAGCCTTATAGGGGGACATCTTTTTCCGACTGCTGAACACTTTGTACGTTGTGGGCTGAACTCTCCTCACGACCCGTGTGATGCTTCCTGAGGACTCCTGCTGCGGGGCAACAGGTGGAAGAGAGCCCGTGAGAGTGAAGCGGGGTCCGGCCTGTACTGCATGGATCCTCTCCCGAGCTTAGTCCCGAGATTAGACTTAAACATTCAGCTGAGGCAGCAAAGTCTTTACATTGAGAAACTTCACTGCATTTATCCAGCCAGGTTGCCCCCAGTAAAAAGAAGGAAGCACCGTAACAGCTGTGAGCCCGTGCCTAAGGTGCATCATCAGAGCTGTGTGAATAATAACAGCTGTGAGCCCGTGCCTAAGGTGCATCAGAGCTGTGTAAATAATAACTGAGTCAGCCCCGTGCGTGAGGTGCATCATCAGAGCTGTGTGAATAATAACAGCTGTGAGCCTGTGCCTAAGGTGCATCAGAGCTGTGTAAATAATAACTGCACCAGCCCCGTGCGTGAGGTGCATCATCAGAGCTGTGTGAATAATAACAGCTGTGAGCCCGTGCCTAAGGTGCATCATCAGAGCTGTGTGAATGATAACTGCGTCAGCCCCGTGCGTGAGGTGCATCATCAGAGCTGTGTGAATAATAACAGCTGTGAGCCCGTGCCTAAGGTGCATCATAGCTGTGTAAATAATAACTGCGTCAGTCTCGTGCGTGAGGTGCATCATCAGAGCTGTGTGAATAATAACAGCTGTGAGCCGGTGTCTAAGGTGCACCATCAGAGCTGTGTGAATGATAACTGCGTCAGCCCCGTGCGTGAGGTGCATCATCAGAGCTGTGTGAATAATAACAGCTGTGAGCCCGTGCCTAAGGTGCATCATCAGAGCTGTGTGAATGATAACTGCGTCAGTCTCGTGCGTGAGGTGCATCATCAGAGCTGTGTGAATAATAACAGCTGTGAGCCGGTGCCTAAGGTGCACCATCAGAGCTGTGTGAATGATAACTGCGTCAGTCTCGTGCGTGAGGTGCATCATCAGAGCTGTGTGAATAATAACAGCTGTGAGCCGGTGCCTAAGGTGCACCATCAGAGCTGTTTGAATGATAACTGCGTCAGCCCCGTGCGTGAGGTGCATCATCAGAGCTGTGTGAATAATAACAGCTGTGAGCCCGTGCGTGAAGTGCACCATCAGAGCTGTGAGAATAATAACTGCTGCAGCCCCGTGCGTGAGGTGCATCATCCACATTGCTCAGGTCACCCAAATTCTTGCACTCTCTACCACACTGCTTTCAAAAACAGCATAATCTTGCACACACTCTCACTGCTCACCAATTCAAAGTTTGCTAAAATGTTATGCACCGCATTGTCATACACAATGCCAATAACTCAAACTTTAATGCTGCGAGACCTATTGCATTGTAAATGCTTGTGATACTTCCTTTCGCACTGGATCACTTTGTAGTTCTTCCTCTAGCTCCATATTCTCATCCTGATATTTCTCCATGCCTTTTGCCCAGCTTGTCAGTTGGTAATACTTGAATCTTTGAAGTTCCCACCGATACTCGTTAGTAGAGACTCCCAGCTTGTCAAAGCTCCTGCTTGTATCAGCTTTCCCCACTTTGTTATACCTGCGATCTTTATAGGGACTGCCAGAACGTCTTTCAGACATTCTAGGCCACCTGGGGATTCCCAGATAGGTGCAAAGGTACTATAGTATGGCATTTTTATTACTTGCTTAACCTGGTACCAGAGTCAAAGGCTGCACCTAAAACTTTCAGCTTGATTTTTTTTAAGTACTTTGGGTGGCCAAATTTGTATAGACAGAAGTCCCCTTCCACTATCACTTTGCAATACGGGGCATAGAGAGAATTTTCCTGGAGTAGTACCCTGATATTCTTGAACTGGAAAACCCTGTAGTAATATAGAAGGTCAGGGCTAGCGATACCTCCTTGATCTTCTCTCCTACGTAGTTTTTTCAGGCGATTCTTACTCTTTTCTAGGCTCATATGAAACCGTTTAGTTCACCTTGTATCTTTTTGATCCACTGCAGTTTAAATTCTAGAGGGATAGTATTAAAAATAAAAGAGAATTTAGGTAGGATAGCCATCTTAATTGCGTTGGATCTCCCCATGTAAGACAATGGTAAACCACTCCAGGTTCTTAGCAGCTTACTTGTCTCTTTCACTTTAATCTCGAAGTTTACTTGCGCAATTTTGTCAATGTTTTTTAGTATCTCTATTCCCAGATACTTAATTCTACTCTTTACTAAGGGAGATGGTAGAGGGGTATTCCAGTCCATGATTTCCATTTTTTGGTGGTTGACTTGGTACCCCGAAACCGCTCTAAATTCATTTTGCAGGTTTGTAATATTAGGTAAGGATACCTTCAGGTCACAAGTAAACACCATTAAGTCATCTTCATATAATGCCACTTTCTTTTCCCATCCTTGAAAGTTAAACAGGGTTATTCCATGTGAACATCTTATGGCGTTAGCCGAGGGCTCAATATATAGGTTGATTAAAAAAGGCGAAAGTGGACAACCTTGGTTAGTGCCTCTTCTGATTTTTATTTCTTTAGTAAGGCTGCCATTTATCAGAATTTTTGCCACCGGGGATGTGTATATGTTTATTACTGCTTTTAAAATTTTTTCTCCTAAGCCAAATTGTGTTATTACTTTGCAAAGAAACATCCAGTTTACTCGGTCAAAGGCCTTCGCGGTGTCAAAAGTAAGAATTGTGAGAGGGATATTCTCTAGAGTGGCAATGTCAATAGTGTCAATCAATGTGTGTGTACTGCCATGCAGCTGTCTCCCCTTAATGAATCCTTTCTGGTCTCCATGGCTCAAATTGCTTGTAGTATGACCTAATATTGTTGCCAAGATCTGCGGGTACATTTTATAATCCTTGTTTAGGAGGGACATAGGTCTGTTTGATTCACACTTCAAAGGGTCTTCAAAGGGTCTTTTCCTGGCTTTGGGATTAGAGTAATAGTGGCATCATTCCAGGAATTTGAAAGAGTAAACCCTTTGAGAAAGATCTTGTTTAGCAGAATAACCAATATGGGGCCCAGTATTTCTTTTAACCCCTTGGCGCGTGGCGCTAATTCCGCCGCGGTGCTGAAGGGTTTGAGGGTGAGAGCGCGCTGCCATGCTCGTGACGGAACCACGCCGTCATGAGTCACGGGCGAGTTGTGCTCATGACGGCGTGGTTCCATCACGACTCCGCCCACTCACTAATTCACCCGCACAGGCGGGGATTCAGTGACACGTGGGTGAAGCGGCCGCAGCATGGCAGAACCACGCCGTCATGAGCACACACCGCCCGTGGCTCATGATGGTGTGGTTCCATCATAAGCATGGAAGGGGTTAAGACCATATGTAACTCGTTTGGTAGTGGATCTGGGCCCGCTGCCTTCCCTCTTTTTAGTTTTTTCAACACCTCAATCACTTCTTCTGTGGTTATTTTTGAGTTGAGTGTTTCCCGATGATGAAGCATGCCACCAACTAGGTTGGTGGGTGAAGGCCTTCATATAAAACAAAATGTAATTTTCCCAGCCGCTTGTGAGCCCCCTGTAAGCGATCTTAGCAGCGGCTCTCCATGACCAGTGCAGCTCTTTAGCTGGTGCCCACACGCCGCCTCTGTGTGCGCGTATTCCCTCAATTTCTCCCCGAATCTCCCGGTCTGTCCTTCTGATGGTGGCTAATTCATGTTGTTTCCTCGCCTAGAGACAGACGGTACACACGATAGGACTGTTCAACCGGCTACCATGTACTCCGCCTCGAAAATTATTGATCACAATCCTATCCTGATCAAGTTGTCGTAAGCGGAAAGCAGCTTTCATTTGGGACAATTTACTAAATTCATTATATGCAACATACATAAATTGTTTTTTACGAGAGGATTTTGGCCCTAAAAGAAAGTCGGGCAAATCTGTGTCCCCATTTAAAAGAGACAAATATTGTTTGACAGATGACAATGTGGAGTTTCCCAACCACTGCAGGCATAATTTACCTACTGAGTACGTAGTGCCGATATGTGACTGAGGGAAGCGAGGGTCAGGTATACTGAGCGTAAACCTGGTGGAAGCATTAGAAAAGCGTAATTGACACGCATTGTTACTTATTGGCCACATCCACTAGCTAAATTGATTACTGTCTGAGGAGTTAATAGTACCATTTAGACCCATGTCATATAGGGAGGCCGTAGAATAATTTTTGTAATGTGGCCATGCGCCTTACGCAGCCAATTGCGGAAGTGAGGGAGCATTCACATTTTTAGTAGTTACTAAACCAAGACATGTAGTCTGTTGCACCATGTCATTCAAAAATATCAACTGTGATGGAATTAAAGAAGCACGATGTAATGACTCAGTACCCTGGACCTGCCAAACTTTGGTACCACATATTGATTTCCAGTAATCATACCCTAACATAAATTTCGAACGTGTCTGTGTATTCAGTTTGTTATAAAACGATGTCGGGTTTGAAAGATTAAATCCCGAAAAATGTACAAACTTATTTTTCTGTGTCAGTGAACTCCCTCTAAACTTTGTTGGACACTGTTCCCATTTTGTATAATTCACCACAGGTCTGACAGCATTTGTTTTGTGTAAATAATGATGACGATAATGTTGGAAACAGAATAAATCCGCACAGTTTGCACAATTTAAATACAAATCTTAAGTCTCAAAAGCTGTGTAATATTTTAAATCTGAAACAGAGAACGCACTGGCATCCGAGTCGTCTGAATGTATTCCTGGTGTGATGACATCACCTAAAGAAATTCGAAACACGTATGGAATTTGAATTATCTCAGTCGGACCATATATTTTGAATGGAATTTTTTTCCAAACAATCCCATTGCTAACTGGAAATGCTGAAATATTGACCAATGTTTGATTCCGTTTCCTTTTATGAGAAGAAGTGTGTGGGGCCAAAACAGCATCTACCATATGGGCTGCAGAGCGTTCAGGTAAGTCATGCCCATTTATTAGAAGGAAAAAGACTGTCACAAAACCAATCCACATAAAGAGAGACACCATCATTAGCACCATCCAGATGTACGTCCAAGGAGGGACCAGATAAGTTGCGTTGCATTGTGTTAATGAAGATGGTGATACTCCCCCGTTTTCTTTACCTGTTCAACTCGATCCCCATGGTCCTTTCTGTCCAGTTTTTTCACAGGCTACAATCGCTTCTGGTACGGCTCGCTTGGGCGGGTAAACAACCTAGAGTTGCTTGGCATATTTTAGTTCGGCCGTATGCGGCGGGCGGCCTCAATGCCTCAGATTTGGAACTCTACTACTGTGCGGCGCAATCTGCCCATGCTTATGCCTGGATCCACGGTCCGCAGGACGCCCCTTATGTCCATATTGAACGGATAGTCGCGGACCCGACTCCTCTACCGGCTCTGTTAATGAAGACTAGGGACCAGCGTACGGGCCTGGTCGATTCTCTATTGTCGGTCACCCACGCCTGGCACTATATGACGAACGCCCAAGCATGTTCGCTCCTCTACTCCCCGAGCGCTGCTCTCGAGTGGTGCTATTGGCTGAATCCCTGCAGGGAAAAGGGAGTGATTCTGGCACTGAAGCGGATCGGTATACACACCATGGGCGACTTGTTTTCGGGCGGAGTGGCGCGGACATGGGACGAGGTGTCCTCCGCGATGGAGAACCTTCCCTTGATGGCGCGCTTCCAGTTCCATAGGGTACGCTGTACTTTGCGGGACCTTTTGGGACCAGATATGGCAGAGCCAATGACGGTAACAACCTTTGATTATGTGGTTACGCCAAGTCTCCACAGAGATTGATATTCACTCTCTATCGTCTTGCCCAGACGGAGCTGTACGCGGATTATACCAAGCCACGTCTGGCCTGGCAACATGACCTGGGCACCGAAATGACCGAAGAGCTTTGGAGCTATTGCTGCACCAGCGTCCGCAAGATCTCTCTTAATGGCCGTCACAGGCTCACGCATTTTAAATGTTTGAACAGAACATACTATACGCCGGAGAGGTTTCATAGATACGGACTGTGTGATTCCGCGGAATGTGAGAGGTGCAGGGCCCCCCTAGCGGATTTCATTCATGTTGCTTGGTCGTGTCCAGAGATCTTTTCCTTTTGGCAATCAGTCTATGTTGAGATTAACAAGACGGCGAACTTGACACTGATCCCAGAACCCTAGCTGGTTCTTCTGGGCTACTCCAAACCCTTGCGCTCCTCTCAGAGACGTATTGTGGACCTAGCGCTCTTGATGGCCAGGCGCTGCCTTGCCAGGGCCTGGATGAGAGGCCCTCTGCCTACGGTGCGAGCGTGGAAGAGAGAGCTGGTTTATTGCTGTACTCAAACTGGGCTCTATAGCGACCTGTTGCCCCCCAATAATAGGCCTAAGAACTTGTGGGCGGCGGTGCTGGAGGGTGCGGTTCACGCGGATGAACTAGATGGGACTGCTGCTGCTGCTGATGCCGAGCGGGGTAGCCCAAATGAGGTTGCCCCTGATATCGACCCTAACACAACTCTTGCTGCTGACTCACACCTGTAGGAAGTCCCTGGTTATGGGAGGGAGATGTGGCGGTGAGGCTGGCCCGTGCAGGATGACCCTTTTTCCCTTTAATTATGTCTGGCCTGCTGTACTAGATATGTTGCTCGATCGCTGTGCAGTGTATTTGACGTCTGATAGATCACATGCTGTTCGTCCTGATGCCTGATAGCTTACATGCCTGGGTCGCTGTTTTCGTTCTTGTTGTATTGGTTAACTGAAAAAGCTAAAGTTCACCTGGAAATGATATGTCATTTTTTGGCTACCATGTGCTCCGACCTCTTGGGGCGCCTAGTTCTGTACCGCCGCTGGTCCCCCGGGATGTCAGCTGATGGGCTGTGTTCCATGAAGGTTATTCTTAATATACGCTGCCGGCCCCCGGGTTGTAGGCACACAGCTGTGGTATTTGTACAATGGTCAATAAAACCTTTTGAACTTTAAAAAAAAAGAAAAAACTATCGGTCCGCGCCATGGTACTCCAGTGATCTCAGAGAATATAAAAGGAAATGTAGGCACCAAAAACAACCTTGGAGGAAGAGTCATAGCCTAGAGGAAAAAATTAAATACAAAACTATAATAATAGATCATAAAACTATGGTTCCCATTGCGGGTGACACAAGGCTCCCTGAATACAGCCCCACCGAGGCTCTGACTCTGCTGGGAGACTTGAGTAGGGGGTGGTCTCCCAAATCTACTGCACCCTAGTTAATAACACTCCCACATCTCTGGACAAGTTGAGGGGCCAATGGGTGGACTGGGTGGGGCCCCTTGATGATGTAGACTGGTGCGATGCTCTTATGGCCCCCAGAATAGTCACAGTCTCTGCCAAACTCAAGCTGATTCAGTTATATTAGTTACACGCTGCGTATCTCACTCCCCTGCGACTACAGCGAGCAGGTTTGTGCCCAGACGTGGCGTGTACCAGATGCAAGCATGCCCCGGCCGACTTCCTCCATATGGTTTGGTCTTGCTCCCGCTTGGAGCAGTTTCTGGGGATCCATTGAAGTGGAGCTAACAGAGGTATTGAGCTGGGCGGTTCCTCACGATCCATGTCACTCCTTGCTGGAGATCACTGATGGGCTGGATGGGTCCAGGAATGACAAGTGGTTCTACAACATAGCTCTGATGGTGGCCAAGCGGGACATTGCGGCGGCCTGGATAAGCCCTGATCCTCCTATCCTGGAGAGATGGCGAAGAGGGGTGGACTGGTGTGCGATCCAAGAAAAAGCCATGTATAAAGCTAAGGGGCGTGTTAAGAACTACCGTAGAGTGTGGGGGAAATGGCTGGGGGCTGTGGAGGGTCTGGATTAACTGGACCTGAGTTTCAACCAGGTTATTTTATGGGGATCGTGATTGGGGGGTAAAGTGATGGTGTAAATGAACTTATATCTGTGATTTCCGTGCATTGGCTGACTTGTTTTTATGTTTTAAAATCAATAAAAATGTGCTTATAAAAAAACTGGTTCCGTTGACTAAAACTACAGATAAAATCAGAGCAGCTGAAAACTCAAGTAAGGAGTTATTCAACACAGTTAAATCCCTTTCAGCCTCAGGTAATAAAAATTTAGCAACTCCCAAAACAGATACCACCCCAACTCGGTATCTGGATATGATAAATTGTTTGCAACCACATTTGTGGTCAAATTCCTTCGTGTCTTTGCAACTCGCAGTTAAGCAGGCGAGGCTCCTTTCACTCATCATCCTGATTACACTTTGCAGTGAATCCCTGACCCCATTTTGTGAGTTGTAAAACCTCGAAAAACACGTATTTGTGGTTGCGGAATTCACACTCTTCAGCTGATGCTACTTTTTGTTTGACTTTATACGAGGTTTAAGCTAAGCTCAATACATGATCATCTGTAATCACACGGGCCTTCTCAGGTGACACTTCGCATGATGAACTAGAAGTTCAAACGGGCATCTGTACAGCTGAACTGTGAATGATAAGTGGCTTAGGATATAAATACTTAGGATCACTGAAATAATATCGACCTCACAAATATCGATGGACAAAATATCGACTGGCTATCTTTAAACAGGTAAGTACAAAAATATCGACTCTAAAATATCGAGTTACTAAAATATAGACTGTAAAAAATATCGTTTTTAGGTTTCGAACCTGGCGAGGGGCACAGCCCCTCCCAGTTTGAAAACTTTTGTTTTCAGTAGGGACGTCGGCCCCGCCTCTGCCTCTCATTGGTTAGCTCCATAAATGGAGGCTAGCCATTGGGAGACAGAGGCTGTCAATCGCGCTTTCTCTTGAAAACGCGATTCGGGGGCGTTTCTGGTGCTTTTTTTAAGCCCCGCCCCTTTGTCCCGGGCCGCGCTGCGATTGGCTGCCGGCCCGGGACACCCCCGTGACGTCATTCCCGGGCCGCGCTGTGATTGGCTGCCGGCCGGGACACCCCCGTGACGTCAGCCAATCACAGCGCGGCCCGGGACCTGACTTGTTTATTTTGTTCACAATGCTCGATGCTCGCTATTTCGAGCTCGAATACATTTGATGCGCCGGTGCTGTTCACAAGCACTTTAAAAAAAAATATTGGGTGCAATTAGAGGCAGAAAGTGAGTTGGCAAAAGAAAAGGGACTCCCTTTTCAGTAAGATAAAATTGTCGAGTTGGCCAATGAGACAGGAGATAGCTTTCTTTAGAAACACTGTGGCTTTAAGGAGTTGAAAAAACACCCCTGTCCCGAGCTGAACCAGCACTTCACATGCACGGCTTCCTTGTAATTTTTATCAAAATAAATACCGATTCTGGCTACATCCGTCTCCTGCTGTCTGCCTAACCACAGGGGGCCCGAGGCACACACAGGACATGGCCTGACCTGTCTGTGCTGCCCTGCTCTTCTGGGGGAGGGGGGGAGGTTCACCCCACCCCGCCCCAGCAGCTGCCAGCCCACAGATGTAAACGTAAATGAACAGTTTTTCTGTAGCGCTCTTTGGATTGCGGACTCTAAGCACTATAACTGAGGTTGATGAAAGCAATGAAGCCCAGAAAGATGGAGTCATCTGCCCAGGATCACACAAGATGGTTTAAAGGTGAAGCTGAGAAAGAGAACTCGGGTCTACTGCCCTCATAAATTGTAATTTAAGAACTGGATCACACCCAGGCGTGGTTCCAGGAAATGTGGGACCAGATTGCATCATTTACACAGATGTGAGTCAGTTTTGCACTGACATCTGATGTGTAAGAACAACTTTTGGACTGCTCACTCTGTGAAAAATAGCATTTACAACAACCAGCTGGTGCAAAAATTATATTATCACATTAGTCGGTCGCTCCAAAATGTTGGTACAAATCTACTCTCCGATGACCATAAATGCTTACTTTTTAATGTCAGCGTCCTGGCCCCGTTCTCTCCATCACACCCACCCACTCCACTTCTATTTCCCTCGGCTCTTCCGCCCCCCGAGACTGTCCATGAAAGCGTGTTCCAGCCTCCAGGCAATATTGCCACTTATTCATTCGGAGCGCCACACAATAACACACGTTTAAAAAAATACATACAATTGTTTAGAATGGAAATCAACAGATAAGCCGTGTATACAGGTAATTCATCAAATACAACATTCTAGCGACTTTGGAGCTGGGGAAACAGTTTCGAGTCTCGGCGTCGCCTGAGCAGCCTGTGATTCTGGGCAAATCACTTAATCTCCCCGCGCCTATCCCCACCCCCCTTCGCCCCCCAAAATAAATGAATGTGTCCTTCCTTGTGTTACGTAACTGGTGCTCATGTAAAGCGCTCCATTAACGTCTGGTCGAGTTAGCGCTATTTAAAACTGCAAATAACAAATAAATAATCGTCTTGTAGGTCTGGTGTGTTACTCGGGTGCTCCGGAGCTCAAAGGCACAAAGCCAATTAGCATAGGAAAGAAACGTATGCTCAAAACTGATATGTAAGTCCTATTGCACTGTCTACGTTTAGGATGTTTCTGATCGCATTATTCTATTTTTTGATGCTTGTCCCGTGTTTAATGTCTGCCTCATTTAAGCACATAGTTGGCATTTCCGTTCTGTGTGCTTCCCAGAATACAGAGTTCCCCAATTTCAGCAAGTAAGTACTTAAACAGAATCGCACTTACATTTCAAAATAGTTGCATCTTAAGCAGTGCTAGCCTCTTTGCTGCTAGCCAAAGATGCAGTCTTAATTTAGTCAAATACTCAGGACTTGAAATGGAAAAATAGAAGTAGCACTGCAAATACTTGCAATTAATTCGTGTGAATTTTCTCTCAGTCTTTGCTTACGCCGGTTTGTTTGTGCACAGACATTTTTTTCTGTTTGTACCCCTTTATATATTTGCTAGCAAACCATACATGTTGCCACCACTTCCTTTCTTTTAAAGATTTTTTTAGAAAATTATTTCTCATGTGTTAACTAACTATAAACTTTTACGAAGGTTAACAAAGTTTCTTTCTTTTTGTTGACTCACCCCAGACAATTTCAGCCCATCTCCTGTTTCCCGAACCACTAAAGATAGCAATTATGTAAATCGGTCTTGACTCCACAGAGGGCGGTCATTTGAAGACTGGAAGTTCAACTACACACTTCTCCGGCATGCAAACAGCTGTCAAACAAAACATCATTTCCACATCTCCGCGAATGTTTGGAAAGCGGATTGCCTCCTGAGTCCCGCCAGTTGCTCGATTGCATTTCATGCTTCAGGAACCCCTGGCAGCTTATATGGACACGAGCTGGTTTTAAACGGATTTGTTAGCTCGTGTCAACACAACTTAAAGTAAACGGGAAAACTAAATGTGCCATGCAAGGCCTTATGACGGACGTTCTAGCCATAAGCGATAAATGGTACACACCTGCATGGTCATTTTATCGCAGCGGCCCCTTTAAAATCTGACCTGTTATCAGAACAAAACAAATTGTAAATTAAAACAACATGCTGTTTCTTTGTTTTCTCTTATTCTCTCTGTCTCTTGTATCTTACTACTTAGAGTAGGTTTTAATGTATAGAGGGTATCTTCTTTTATCAGGGCTGTCAAAGACATTTTGGATGTGTGGGGTCAGTTACAAGTTTATGGAGAGGCCCTCTTAACCTATTTTCTGCAGATATATAGCGGGTCACTTCTTTGTTAAAATGTCGCTCTTTTTTTAAAAATTTTACTAAATTAAGTTTGCACCTACTCTCGCCTGCACCCGTAGGAAGGCGAGAGGTACTTCAGGGTTTACCTGCAAATTACTGAAGCACAAAAGCGATAGTACAGAGAAGAGAACAAAAAGCCTTAGAAAAAGAAACATGAAAATACACAAAGTAACAAATCCGCTCCCAATCCAATATATCACCCCTCCCCTACACAGCATCTAGCTTTGGGTGGCATCTTATTCTGCCAGTGTTTTCCTCCTAGGCGCTTGTCTTGCTTGCAGTTACATTTGATTACATCTCCTGAAATCAAACGGAGAGGTCTGAGATATCTTGGACCTGTTACTTTTCTATACTAATAAATTGGCCAATATGTGACCCCAATCAGTTTCATATACCCCTCTCCGGAAGCTAGTCATAGTTTTTTTTCTAAGTCAGGAGCTCCCACGTCAAAAAATCTACTCCTGCAAGACAGCTATTTTTTAAGCTCCCTCTCTCACCAGTATTTCATTCAGTGCTGCGTCCGGTGCCATGGAGTATCAGTTGTTGCCATGAATGCATTTTCTGTGTGTAATACACAACTTTGACCTTTACAACGTGTTTTATTACTATGCGGTTCTTTACCACACAACTGATATATATTTATGTAATATACATATATTCATTGAAAAAAACAAAGGTTAAAGTAAGTAAAATTTTATTCGATCAATTGTATGACCATAGCAAGGTAAAAACGATTAAAAAACATCACAGTTGGTGGATATGATCAATTTCCTCATAAAAAGAATCTAAACAAGCATTTGCAATGCAATAGGTCTCGCATTAAGAAAGTTTGAGCTATTGGTATTGTAAATGACACATTTTTAGGTTTCGCCTGGCGTCCGCTGCGCAGCAGCGTTCGCGCAGGCAAAATCTGTTGATCTACACTATGTGGCTATGTCCCGCCTTTGTCTACCATTGGCTAGCTCCATAAATGGAGGCTAGCCATTGGAAGACATTGTTGTCCGTCACTCTTTCCCCTTCAGGACGCGAATCGGGGGCGTTCCCATGCCTTTTTTAAGTCCCGCCCCCTTTTTTCATCACCCGCCCCTTTTTTCGTCACAGCATTTCGTTTTGGTGTTTATTACGCGTCTTATAAACCGTGTTTATAATTTATTTTTAGTAACTTTTTTTTTTAGAGTTAAGCTATTTTGACTCTTCTTTTAATGTTTTTTAGGCTTTCTGTGTCCCGTCGTGCCTGGCTGTCGTCTCCGTTTCCCGTTGTGCATGTATTCCTTTGCCCGGTATCATTACGCGTCTTAGAGGTAAGCCATGTTTATTCCCGTAGTGCCTGGCTGTTGTGTACATATTAGTTTAGTGTTTATTACATTGAAGACTTGCTGTTTTCATCGAAACTGCTGTTCGTTTACTTTTGGGGGAATGTACCGCATTTTAGAACATCAGTGTCGGACACGTTTTTAAATTAATTACAGGCAACCGCCATCTTTATCACAGTTCGTAGACTTGCTGTTTTCATCGAAACTGCTGTTCGTTTACTTTTGGGGGAATGTACCGCATTTTAGAACCTCAGTGTCAGACACGTTTTTAAATTAATTACAGGCAACAATGATATTTACTCATCAGTTTTCAAACATAAAAAAAAAATTGTCATGGAGATTGTCAATAGCTCTAACTTTTTGAAAGGCGAAACCGTTGCATTGTAAATGCTTGTTTTAAATGTCTTTAAATTAAGTTAATACTAATGTACTAATAAATATGTTTAGTCTAAACTTACTTTAAATTATTAAAATAATGTTATATTAATAATTATTTATTTTAAAATAAAAATAAATCTAAAAAAATAATACATATATATTTATATAATTTTTTTATATTAAATAAACATATATAATAATTTTACCGTAGCATAACAAAATAGTTAACAATTATTATAACAACTGTAGTGAATTCTACAATAGCTAAAGCGTTGGATAGCGTAGGGGTAAAATTTACAATTCCCACTCCAGTGGGTGCAACAGTAGGGAAAGCGTTAGATAGCGTAGGGGTTAAATTTACTATTCCCACTCCAGTGGGTGCAACAGTAGGGAAAGCGCTGGATAGCGTAGGGGTAAAAATTACTATTCCCACTCCAGTGGGTGCAACAGTAGGGAAAGGGTTGGATAGCGTAGGGGTTAAAATTACTATTCCCACTCCAGTGGGTGCTACAGTAGGGAAAGCGTTGGATAGCGTAGGGGTAAAAATTACTATTCCCACTCCAGTGGGTGCTACAGTAGGGAAAGCGTTGGATAGCGTAGGGGTTAAAATTACTATTCCCACTTCAGTGGGTGCAAAAGTAGGGAAAGCGTTGGATAGCATAGGGGTTAAAATTACTATTCCCACTCCAGTGGGTGCAACAGTAGGGAAAGCGTTGGATAGCGTAGGAGTTAAAATTACTATTCCCACTCCAAAGAGTGCAACAGTAGGGAAAGCGTTGGATAGCGTAGGGGTTACAATTACTATTCCCACTCCAGTGGGTGCAACAGTAGGGAAAGCGTTGGATAGCGTAGGGGGTAAAATTACTATTCCCACTCCAGTGGGTGCAACAGTAGGGATCAATTTAAGGGAAAACACTGTGTGCTAAGAAAATGTAAAAATAACTGAAAGTTGATAAATCCTATTTAATACCTTTTCATACCAGTTTTTTTCCAGAAGAGAACTCTGTTAATTCTATCAAATTTACTATACCACAAGGAATAAGACATGTATGTATCTTTACCAGATACCTTTGTCAGTAAATTACCTGAAATTATTGGATATAAAATGTTGCATGTATTACTTATATTCAGAAATATTCAATATTGTAAACAGCTTCAGAAATCCGAAGACACTAAGGCAAGATATCCCATCGTCTCAGGACTTATGCGATAAGATAGCTGATTATTTCTTCCAGAAAATCGAAACTATCACTAAAGATTTCCCAATCTTCCAGCAACAAAAATTTGACAATGAGATCAACCTAAGCTCACAAAAATCCGGCTGGTCTACCTTTGATCCCATTAGTCTGGAAGACACTCATAAAGCAATATTAAATATGAAATCTGGGTCACCTTTCGATCCATGCCCTCCCACCCTGCTGCAAGCAATAGTAAATGAAATTTATCCTGGAATAAATTCATTATTAATGCCTCCCTCTCTTCAGGCGAGATTCCCTCTAACTGGAAAGTAGCAGCGATGAGACCCCTACAAAAGAAAGCTATAAAAGACACTAATACTCTTTCTAACCTACGTCCCATCTCACTCCTCCCAACCCTATGTAAACTCACTGAATCCTGTGCAAATAAACAACTGGTGACTTTTCTAGAGGAGAATGAAGTCCTCCACCCATGCCAAGCGGGTTTCAGGAAACCCCATTCGACTGAAAAAGCATTACTGTCCACCACTGAAACCATTCGAGCTGCACTGGATAAGGGCAAGAAGGCGGTCCTGATCCTTTTAGATCTCTCTGCAGCCTTCGACACGGTATCCCATGCTATCCTTTTACACCGCCTAGCCAATGCAGGCATAGCAGGAACCGTGCTCGAATGGTTCAGAAACTTTTTGGCACACAGACGGCAGGTCATTATGCTGGGTCAATTCCGCTCCAAGGAAAAAATGCTGAGCACAGGGGTTCCACAGGGCTCAAGTTTGAGCCCCACTCTATTCAATCGTTACATGGTTCCCCTGATGCATCTCATTTCCTCGTTTGGTATTGACTCTATAGCTTACGCTGACGATACCCAGTTAATCTTGACACTGGATAAAAATGTGGCGAATGCAGAAATCACCCTCAAAGAATGCCTTTCGGCAGTATTTGCATGGATGACTAGTAATCATCTTAAATGTAATTCTGCCAAACAGAAATAATACCTTTTGGCATCAATAACTGTTTTTCCCCTCAATCCTGGTGGCCCAAAGAAGCAGAAGCGCCACCCAACACTGTAAATGCAGCAAGACATTTGGGGGTTAAACTTGACAATACTTTGTCGTTTAGCCAACAAACTAGAGAAGTAGCTGGCAAATGCTTTAATATTATCAGAGGTTTGAGAAAATTTGTCAAACTCCTCCCTCTGAATGCCAGACAGACTGTTGCAGTAGCACTCATTACATCGCGGTTAGACTACTGCAATGGTCTGTATGCTGGGCTAAATAAAGCTGCCCTCCAAAAACTGCAGATGGTACAACACGCCGCAGCCAGACTTGTTCTGGGCTGGACAAAAAGATCTTCAGCCTCTGCCGCGCTAAACGCTCTGCATTGGCTTCCAATGCAAAAACGTATTCTGTTTAAAGTTTTGACGATTTCCTTTTAAGCCTTCCATCATCAAAGCCCAGCCTACTTAAAAAAATACTATAAACAATATCATCCTGTCCGTGAACTGAGATCTTCATCATCTAATCTGTTGACTGTTCCCAAATTCAGACTGATAACGAAAGGTGGAAAATCCCTACATGTAATCAGTACTAAAGCATGGAACAAACTTCCTCAATCCCTTCGTGCTATTAACACAGAAGTCAGTTTCAGAAAACAACTAAAAACATGGATTTATTCATTACCAGACAAAGTATGCCAAACCCTAATCTGATTTGTTTCCCTCTTTTTGTACAGTGTAATTTTTCAACTGTTAGACTCTGAAAGTCCTAGCGCCAAGATACTCTTCGGAGTGATAGTGCGCTATACAAGAACCCATAACATGAACACATGAACATGAACATTATATGAGAGAAATGAAAATGTTTGATATAATTAGAACTTTTTTAAAGATTATAGTTTTTTGTAAATTAACCCCAATGTGTTTCTCTACAATAACCACCTCTCTCATATCAAAAATGTGCTTGTTTTAGTGAGAAAGCTAAATGATCTAGGAGAAATCTGGAACTGCGTGTCAGTATTTTCCTTAGGAAGCTTCAAGCTAGAGAGTGAAAACACTTTTTTAGAATTCACCAAAAATTGTGATAAAGATAGTTCAATATGTTTGACAAAAAAATACTTATATTTCATGAAAATATTAAAATGGGAAATAAAATAACAGAAACAAATATTTACACCACAAGACAAAACTATTGGAGACTAAGTGCCTGATTTAGATCTCCGCGTACAGGTAACTGTGTCCCAACAGTGACGGATGTCCCGTCAGCCGAAATATAAGTTCCTTTTTGTCCTATGGGATTAATATTTCTGCAGATGGGATATCCGTCACTAGTGTGATGGAGTAAACCATCCGCTCAGACCTAAAGCTCAGAAATATAAAATATATCAAACCTCCATCAGTAATAATCCATTTGGTAAAAGTGGTTGCTATTGGGTTCAGCAGACTACCGTTTCTATGATAGCTTTTAGATAAAGGAATCTTTAATTTTTTTAAATGCAACCCATTTCCCTTTCACATTCACAAAGGTCCCCTTGGGGACTCCTTCCCATTTGCAAATGAATTACCGCCTCCTAATAATGTTTTGAAAAGGGTTACAAAACTTAATGCATACCATTAGGATGTATTAAAGTTTTTAGAAGTGGCACAATTTATACCCCCCTTCAAAATTCTGAATCGTTAAATTGGCTTACTATATTTCAAAAAGTGTTTTAGCATTTACAAACCATGTGAATTACTAAATCGAGCGTAACCTGTGCACCTATCTATTTAATGTTAATATTGCTTCAGATCAAATTAAAACCATCTCACATAAATCTGACACAATACTTCTTTAAAGACAGGATTTCTGACATCAAGCTTTAATGTTACTTAAATATAATTCCAAATGTTGTCTCTCTATACAGAAAAGTAGCTAAATCTTTCTCTGGAGATTAGGCATAATATAGGATGTAATCATATTTATTAGATACATTATCTGAGTAGCAGGAACAATACATGTCTTTGTTTTCTCGAAACCATTATAATTAACATATTCAATCCTTTTAGAGTTTATCTGTCAGTTCTGGTTTCTATTGCAGACAGTAATCTATATTTACACCAAGGATCAATTCCGCCCATGCCTTCTAAAAGCTATTCATCATTGATCTCAATTAGTATTATCAAAAATAAAACTGTAAATGAACTGATCTGAGAGATGGACCTTCAAGTATTATGCTCAGTCAGTTTATGGAACGAAATATGAAGTTACGGTCTGAATACCTTAGATCCACAAGCATGGCCTGACCACTCTATTTTACATCAATAGATTATTTATCAGCATATATTATTTGATTTCAATTATCTCATCTTCTAATTCACTCTTGTGCTGGGTCTGTTGGAAATATTTTCAATAGAATATTTACACTCCGAAAAGATAAGAAATTCTGGTTTCAAGTCTGGTCAAACCTTAATAAAATCTACACCTAAATATTGTTGTGCCGTATGATTCAGAAATGGCTTGTTTTCCCTTTCGGAGGTAACATTTTAAACATATTTTTTGATTTTGCCATCCGAAACTTTATCGCTGTTTGGGAAAATAACAATAAGTGTTCCTGTGATGCTTGTTGAAAAGGGAAGTGTCTAATCACAAAGTGGATTGAATTCAAGTTTAGAACTTAATTGCTGGTTTAGAAAAAGATATGATGTTGAACCCTATGAGGCAGTTTCTCTCCAGAAAGTTTCATGACAGTAATCAAAAGTCAAATAACACTGATGAAGTCAAAAAACCTCCTTGAGGAGGAGCTTCGCCGGCGATCAAGATGGCCGCGTGAGCTCGGAGCTCCGAAGACCTCCCGATCCTCTGCAATAATCCTGCTGCCTATCCTGTCCCACGATTGTGGGAATCGACTGCTAAGCGGGTCCTGATGCGGCGCCCGCTTTCGGAATGAAAATCGGACATTCCTGGACTTAGTTAGCTCGACGGACCCCGAAGGCTCCGCCCGCGTCATTGGCGACCGCCGAGGGGTACAGCGGTGCTTCCACACGGGCGCCTCTTTGTCTGCGCTTTGTCCCCCCGATGAGTAACTCTGGTATCTGCACGCCCTGCTACTCGGCCTAAGTACCGGACCCTGGCAACATCATCGTGTACGTAGCGCACCTTCCACGAGGCTTCTTTGCCCCTGTTGATCGTCCGGCCTGGGAGTGCCAACATGGCGGGCAGAGGAGACCTGGACAAAGGCAAGTCCCAGCGGGTCAACAGAAAACCGTCCCAGTCCCAATCCACTATTCCGGAGCGATTTTCCCAGTCGAAGGGCTCGCCGGTACAGGCGGGCCGCACTAAAGACTCGAAAAGGGATGGATCACCGGACGATTCTGAAATAACGCTTCGGGACGTCATGGGCGCGATCACGGGAGTACAGACGGAGATGCACACTCTCCGAGAGGAACTGTCCGGCAAGGTTGACTCCCTGAAGATTGAGTTGAACCTCATCAGGACTGACCTCGGGAAAACCAATGACCGGGTGAAATCGTTGGATCTCAAGACGACTAGCCTGGTCACTGATGTGTCTGATATCCAGACGGAGGTGCGTGACCTGAAGTTGGCTAACGGAATGCTGGCGCGCCGACTGGACGAGTTCGAAGGCCGTGCGCGGCGCCAGAACGTCCGCATTACTGGGGTACCGGAGAAGGCCGAGGAGGACTCGGCAGAACTTTTCGTGGAGGACCTGGTGCTTAAGAACTTGGCGCCGGGGGGCCTGAGTAAGTTCTTTTCGGTGGAACGGGCCCACAGGATACCGGGGGGACCGCCGAAGTCGGGCGCCTCCCCTCGCCCTATCATCGCACGGCTCTTTAACTTTAGGGACAGAGACGCTATCCTGCAGGCATCGAGGGCCGCGGGCCCTCTGCGCTTCCAGAACTCTGATGTGAACTTCTTTCCGGATTTCACTCAGGCCGTGCAGAAAAAACGTCAGAGCTTTGCCGGGGTGAAACGGAGACTGAGAGAAATGGGCCTGCGGTACTCCATGCTCTACCCTGCCAAGCTCCGCATCGAACGTGACCACCGGACCTTGTTTTTTGACTTTCCGGATGAGGTGGGACACTGGCTGGATACCCTGCCCCAGGAACGACACGAACCGGCTGACTAGACGGAGGAGACCACCGGGGGCGAGGAAGCGCAGGAATGATTGTTCATTGTTTGACTTTCCGTGAGCTGAGTAGCCGTATGGGACTTCAACTTAAGACACTGCTGCTATTGGTTTGACTCGTTTTGTCAATAATATGGGGGATGACGGGGGGTGATAGGATGTCTCCTTTCTCCTCTGTGGGCTTCTTGTAGATTAGTTAAGGGGCGACAGGCACACTGCTAGTTGGGGTGGATTATAGTCTAATGCAGGGGTGCAGGGTGGTGGGTAGTTGGGGTGTGTTTTTTCAACTTCTTTCCTTGTCTTATTCTTTGTCCTGGCTGAGGATTCATTGGACTGCTATGTAACTGTTGTGGGCGCCATTGCGGGTGGGGGGGAGGGGGCGGAACGTCCTTGACGATGGGGGGTAGATCTCTTAACTTGTTGAGCTGGAATGTCAACGGGTTGGGGGACCGCATTAAGAGGGGTGTTGTGTTGCAGATGCTTAAACGTTGTTCGCCTGATGTGGTTTTCCTGCAGGAGACCCACCTAGTGGGGCACACTTGTAAGGCTTTGAATAGACGTGGGTTCAAAATGGTGGCACACTCGGGGTTCTCCTCGGGATCACGAGGGGTGGGCATCATGGTGCGCATGTCCCTCCCGTTGGAGGTGGAGTCGGTGCTTGCGGATGAGAGAGGCAGATATGTGGCTGTGGTGGCCAAATGGGAGGGCCGTACACTAGTTTTGGTTTCGGTTTATATTCCTCCGGGGCTACAGGAGACTACTTTCAGGGATCTAGCTGGCGCCATTTTAGGTCTCCCCGAGGGACTGTTACTTGTGGGTGGTGACTTTAACTCTGTCGTTTCCGGAAACCTGGACCGCTTCCCATCCAGAGACCTGCGTCCTTCCCAGTCCTGGCTGTCTGATTTTCTGAGTTCCATGGGGATGGTTGATTGCTGGCGTCTGTTACACCCCTCCCAGAGGCAGTACACGTTTCTCTCCGGCGCACATGGTAGCCTTTCTAGAATAGATTACGTCCTCACCCCGGCTGCCCAGGGGCAGTCTGTGTCCACCGCACGTCTTCTGGCTAGGGGCATTTCGGATCATTCCCCAGTTTGGGTTTCCTTTGACTTCCAGATCCCCGCGTCCACGCGGGTGGCTCCCATTAACCCTTGGTACTTTCGCGACCCGAAGACCAGGTCGCTCCTGGCTAAGGCTATGGATCGGTACTTTGTCGAGAATGCTGGCTCAGTTGACTCAGCCGTCTCCCTTTGGGAGGCCTTCAAAACCGTACTTCGCGGCGAGGCCTTCTCCCTGATTGCGGAGGTCCGCCGTCGGCGGGATGAGGACGTAGTTAGACTGGAATCCGACCTTGCTGAGTTAAACTCCCGACTGGCGCTGGGCCCATCCCCTGAACTACTCCACGCTCTCTCCCTCAAGCAGTCCGAGCTCCGGGCGACCGCCACTGATGCGGCGAAAGCCCTGAGCAGGGAGCAACAAGGCAGGATATATGACGCAGGAGACAAGGCTGGCAAGCTCTTGGCGTGGCTAGATAGAAGGGAACTCGCGTCTCGGGTGGTCCCGGAGCTGGTGAGTGCGGATGGCCTATCCTTAACAGACCCGGCGGCTATAGTTGGGTCCTTCGCAGACTACTTCGAAGAGGTTTACGCCTCCGCGGACCCCCTTCCGGAGTCCGCGTCGGCTTCCTTTTTGGAGGACATTGAGCTTCCCTGCCTCTCGGATCTCGAGCGAGATGACATGGATCGGGACCTGACGGTAGATGAGATGGCCTTGGCTATTAAATCATTACGCTCTGGCAAAGCGCCGGGGCCCAACGGCATCCCGGTTGAGCTTTACAAACTCAGGGCTGACGCGCTTGCCGCACCTTTGTTAAACATGTTCCTTGAGGCCCGTGAGGCGGAAGAACTCCCCCCCGACCAGCGGCTGGCCACCATTGTGGTGATACACAAGGAGGGGAAGCCGCGTGATCTTTGCCGGTCCTACCGACCCATCTCTCTTTTAAACGCCGAACCCAAGATCCTGGCCAAGCTATTGGCTAACCGGTTAGTGGGAGTGATCTCGGACCTGGTCCACCCAGACCAGTCCGGCTTCATACCGCACCGGAATACGGCGCTCAATCTGAGACGGCTTCACGCAGTAATGGCACGCATACATCTGCTTCGTGAACCTACTGTCCTCGCCTCTCTCGACGCCACTATGGCCTTCGACTCGTTGGAGTGGAACTACCTGTGGGCAGTTCTGGCCAAGTTGGGGTTTGGACCCGCTTTCATCGGCTGGGTCCGACTACTGTATTCTGCTCCACTGGCCAATGTGGCGGTTAATGGTCGGTTGTCGGCCTCCTTTGCACTGCACAGGGGCACTAGACAAGGTTGCCCGCTTTCCCCGCTCCTGTTCGCCCTGGCACTTGAGCCTCTGGCGGCCTGGATCAGAACGCACCCCGATATCTCTGGGATAACGTGGTCCCCGGGTTTCGAAGACCGGGTGTCGCTCTACGCGGACGACATCCTTTTGTATCTTACCTCTCCCTGCCACTCGCTCATAGTGGCCTTCGACCTCTTGGGGACCTTTGGGGCCCACTCGGGCCTAGTAATCAACTGGACTAAGTCCTCGTTGTATGTACTGTCTGGAGACACGCCGCGCCTTCCCCGTGGGTGCTCAATACAGGTAGCCCAGCAAGGCTTTCGGTATTTGGGCATTTACGTGTCGCGGGACTCCCGAGCCCGATACTCGCACAACCTCCTTCCACCACTGGAGCGGCTGCGCCGAGACGTCGAGGGCTGGAGAAAGTTGCTGATCTCCCTGATGGGTAGAGCTGCCCTGTTTAAAATGATGGCGTTGCCTCGTTTCCTGTATGCCCTGCAGAATACACAGGATCCCGTGCCAGCGAAATACTTTGCGGATATTGAATCCCTGCAGCGAGCGTTGCTGTGGGATGGTAGGCCACGAATCTCGCTGGCTAAGCTGACTATACCGAGTTACGATGGGGGCATTGCCCTGCCTGATGTGAGGCGCTACTACTGGGCGTCCCAGCTCGCGGCAATTAATCATGGCCTCTACGGCCCGGCGATCAACCCGGGCTACGCTATGGATCGGTGGCTCGTGGGAGATGGGAACTACTATAGAGCGTTGTACTCCAGGTCTCTGGATCGGAAGCTGACGGGTCCCACTAAGACGGTGGTGCATATATGGCGCGCAGTCACTAAAACTTTGGGCTGGCAAAACAGGGTTACCATGGCCACCCCGCTGTTTGATTCGGACGTACTGGGGAAGCTGTGGCATACTAAGGGCTTCGACAGGTGGGACACCATTGGGATATCCAAGGTTGGGGACATGGTGGCCAGGGGAAGGGTCAAGTCGTTTGAGGTGTTGCAATCTGAGTTCCAACTGGCGGCAACGGAATACTTCCGACACGCCCAGCTTAGTCATGCCCTCTCCCCCCACATATCGGAAGGGGAGGCGATCCCCGAATCATCCCCCCTGGAAGATCGGGTGCTGGACGGTCATATGCCGGACAGCGCTATCTCCCTAACGTATAAAAAACTTATTAATGTGAGAGTTGATTTGTTGGTGCGATTGAGAGAGCTCTGGGTGCATGACGGCATAGAGGTGGATGACGAAGAGTGGCAATCGGCGGTCTCCTCTCCTAGAGAGGTGGCCATATCGGCGCGGCTCCGCCTGGTACAGCTGAAGATATTGCACAGGGTATATGTCACCGGCCCCAGACTTATACATATGGGACTTTCTACGGATGGCATGTGCCGGCGGGGGTGTGGTATGCTTGGGACCTTCCTACACATCATATGGGAATGTCCTGGTGTGGCCCGGTATTGGGCACGTGTGCATGATGTTATGAAAAAAGTGACTGGTGTGGCCCTGCCGGCTGAGGCCCGGCGATGCCTCCTCAACATTTGGGGCCCGACTGATTGTAGCGTTGCGCAGACCCGTTGGGTCACCTTGGGCAACATGGTGGCCAAAAGAGACATCGCCCAGAAATGGGGTGCGCCTGCTCCTCCCTCGCTCAGCCTATGGGAAACCAATATGGACTGGTGCATGCTGCGTGAGAAGACGGTGTATGTGGCCAGGGGCAAACCTAGAATGTGGAGGTCTGTGTGGGGTGCCTGGAACTCTCATAGAGGTGACATTTGCGACCCCCCCGTGGAACTTGATTCCGAGGTCCAGCTTTCCCCGTAGTGCCCCCTACCTGTGGTTCCAGATTGCTTATCCTGCTGCGCTACTTCCCACGTGATTCATTGATGTCATTCTTAATGTGTGCTGCCTTGGGTGTGCAGCCCTCGACCTCCTCCCGCTACACAAGTCCGCTGCATCTGTATTGTCCTCAGCCTACCTTCTCTCTCTTCTATTTTCTTTCGTGCTTACTGCACACCTCTTTCTCTTGGCCTTTTAGGCCTTCCTACCTCATGGTTTATTTATTTCTGAGTTCGATGTTATTTAAAATTAAACCTGATTGCTTCTGCTTATGGTATTGTACACGACCTTTCCTGCTGCCTCAATGCTGCCTGGCCTCCGGGATGTATGGCTGAATAGCGGTGTACTTTTTCTTCTACAAATAAAGGTTTTCCAAAAAAAAAAAAAAAAAAAACCTCCTTGAATATTCGAATTGAATTTTAATTACAACATAAAGTGTTTATTGTTTACGATATTTCTTAGTATTTTAATTTTTCTAGTATATTGCGTAAGATAAATTATTAATATTTGTTTTTCTATATGTAGGAATCATTGCATAAATGAAATCCGTGTACCCTACCTTCTTTCTTTTCTTTCCTTTCTTCTCTTCATGAACATTTCCATTGTTGAACTTTTCAGGTTGCCTGATATTAAGAATTTTGCTCTACATAACTATGCTGTGTTACAGAATGCTATGTTACAATATGTTGAATTTTATGTACCACTTTTGTATATAATATGTATGGCAGCTCATGTTTAGTTATGCTTTCTTAATTAGCTTATATTTATTAGGTTTTATTATTCAATAAAATGTTTCAAACGTACAAAATGAAAAATGATATGTATTTACAACTGCAGCATTTTATTATTGTATGGGTGTTCGCAAACATTTTCCCAGGGGTCAAAAATATGGTTTGCGGGGTGACATTGGCATCAGCAGGGAGAGTCGGGCAGTTATACATAAGGTTGGAAGTAATCGGAACAACGCATGTGCATTGTGTGAACTGTGACCAATGGAGGTTTTGAGGGCATACCATACTGCCCTCTAAAGTAATCCCCTACTGTTTCGAAGAAACGTAGGTTTGGCAGTGCTCTGTTGTGCTGCATCTCAGTTGCTATCCCTGTACTGGACCCTGAAGTAAGCCTGCTGTGCCTGCTTGTGCTACGTTTGGTGAATTAAGGAATGAATTACACAAGGAACTGATGGACTACATCCACCTTCATGAATAGAACGTTGTTCATTTTGAGAGTGCATGGGTGAACCCTCAAATGCTGAGGATCCAGGCCTCATTTAGCTGTTTTAGGAGCATTTCCTGAAGGTTGTAAATTCTGATAATCTATTGCTGAACCCTCAAAAGCTGAAATTCTGATAGATTCACCCAACTGCAGATTTCTCACCTTTAGAATATTCCTCAACATCAGACTCCATCTTGAAAATCTTCAGCAGTACCTCTGCGTGCCTGTAGGTGGCACTGTGCAGCTCTGCACCAATGGTGTTCTACTCCCGAGGTGTCATAATAGTAGGAGCAGGTGAGTGGCCCTAACTGTGTCCAGGAATTTGTTTATTAAAACATTTGAATATATTACTCTTAAATTCTTAATTCATTAGTAGACCGGTAAACCAGACTGAGGGCATGATAAAGATTGTGGCAGGCAGGGTTACTCTCTCACAAACGTGAAGGATGTCCCTTTCGCCAAATTACAATTCTATAGAATATAATGGGACTGTAATTTGGCAGACTGGATATCCACAGAGTAACCCTGTCTGTCTAAATCCTATTCAGGCCCTGAGTGAGTGGGAGATCCATTGAATACACTGTAATTGAAAGACACTACATACCATGGATTACTTCTCCATTAAATTGCATATGTGTTTTATAACAATCACTACAAAAACATGTTTTGTAAACACTGGAGAAAAATAGGTTTTGTCTAATATGGGGGACAGGCAGCTAAGAAACACTGATAAGCCTGCATTCAAAAGGTTTGTAAAACACCACTGGAATCCACCATAAATAAACACTGGACAGCCTAAACACAAGAAAGACCGGATGGATTTGATGATTGTTGGGCAAGAGGAGTTTCATTGTTACCAGATTGTTGATCTGTGAAATTGGGTAAGAACCCACATAATGGGTTATGCCTACTTAAAAAAATACTATAAACAATATCATCCTGTCCGTGAACTGAGATCTTCATCATCTAATCTGTTGACTGTTCCCAAATTCAGACTGATAACGAAAGGTGGAAAATCCCTACATGTAATCAGTACTAAAGCATGGAACAAACTTCCTCAATCCCTTCGTGCTATTAACACAGAAGTCAGTTTCAGAAAACAACTAAAAACATGGATTTATTCATTACCAGACAAAGTATGCCAAACCCTAATTTGATTTGTTTCCCTCTTTTTGTACAGTCTAATTTTTCAACTGTTAGACTCTGAAAGTCCTAGCGCCAAGATACTCTTCGGAGTGATAGTGCGCTATACAAGAACCCATAACATGAACACATGAACATGAACATTATATGAGAGAAATGAAAATGTTTGATATAATTAGAACTTTTTTAAAGATTATAGTTTTTTGTAAATTAACCCCAATGTGTTTCTCTACAATAACCACCTCTCTCATATCAAAAATGTGCTTGTTTTAGTGAGAAAGCTAAATGATCTAGGAGAAATCTGGAACTGCGTGTCAGTATTTTCCTTAGGAAGCTTCAAGCTAGAGAGTGAAAACACTTTTTTAGAATTCACCAAAAATTGTGATAAAGATAGTTCAATATGTTTGACAAAAAAATACTTATATTTCATGAAAATATTAAAATGGGAAATAAAATAACAGAAACAAATATTTACACCACAAGACAAAACTATTGGAGACTAAGTGCCTGATTTAGATCTCCGCGTACAGGTAACTGTGTCCCAACAGTGACGGATGTCCCGTCAGCCGAAATATAAGTTCCTTTTTGTCCTATGGGATTAATATTTCTGCAGATGGGATATCCGTCACTAGTGTGATGGAGTAAACCATCCGCTCAGACCTAAAGCTCAGAAATATAAAATATATCAAACCTCCATCAGTAATAATCCATTTGGTAAAAGTGGTTGCTATTGGGTTCAGCAGACTACCGTTTCTATGATAGCTTTTAGATAAAGGAATCTTTAATTTTTTTAAATGCAACCCATTTCCCTTTCACATTCACAAAGGTCCCCTTGGGGACTCCTTCCCATTTGCAAATGAATTACCGCCTCCTAATAATGTTTTGAAAAGGGTTACAAAACTTAATACATACCATTAGGATGTATTAAAGTTTTTAGAAGTGGCACAATTTATACCCCCCTTCAAAATTCTGAATCGTTAAATTGGCTTACTATATTTCAAAAAGTGTTTTAGCATTTACAAACCATGTGAATTACTAAATCGAGCGTAACCTGTGCACCTATCTATTTAATGTTAATATTGCTTCAGATCAAATTAAAACCATCTCACATAAATCTGACACAATACTTCTTTAAAGACAGGATTTCTGACATCAAGCTTTAATGTTACTTAAATATAATTCCAAATGTTGTCTCTCTATACAGAAAAGTAGCTAAATCTGTCTCTGGAGATTAGGCATAATATAGGATGTAATCATATTTATTAGATACATTATCTGAGTAGCAGGAACAATACATGTCTTTGTTTTCTCGAAACCATTATAATTAACATATTCAATCCTTTTAGAGTTTATCTGTCAGTTCTGGTTTCTATTGCAGACAGTAATCTATATTTACACCAAGGATCAATTCCGCCCATGCCTTCTAAAAGCTATTCATCATTGATCTCAATTAGTATTATCAAAAATAAAACTGTAAATGAAGTGATCTGAGAGATGGACCTTCAAGTATTATGCTCAGTCAGTTTATGGAACGAAATATGAAGTTACGGTCTGAATACCTTAGATCCACAAGCATGGCCTGACCACTCTATTTTACATCAATAGATTATTTATCAGCATATATTATTTGATTTCAATTATCTCATCTTCTAATTCACTCTTGTGCTGGGTCTGTTGGAAATATTTTCAATAGGATATTTACACTCCGAAAAGATAAGAAATTCTGGTTTCAAGTCTGGTCAAACCTTAATAAAATCTACACCTAAATATTGTTGTGCCGTATGATTCAGAAATGGCTTGTTTTCCCTTTCGGAGGTAACATTTTAAACATATTTTTTGATTTTGCCATCCGAAACTTTATCGCTGTTTGGGAAAATAACAATAAGTGTTCCTGTGATGCTTGTTGAAAAGGGAAGTGTCTAATCACAAAGTGGATTGAATTCAAGTTTAGAACTTAATTGCTGGTTTAGAAAAAGATATGATGTTGAACCCTATGAGGCAGTTTCTCTCCAGAAAGTTTCATGACAGTAATCAAAAGTCAAATAACACTGATGAAGTCAAAAAACCTCCTTGAATATTCTAATTGAATTTTAATTACAACATAAAGTGTTTATTGTTTATGATATTTCTTAGTATTTTAATTTTTCTAGTATATTGCGTAAGATAAATTATTAATATTTGTTTTTCTATATGTAGGAATCATTGCATAAATGAAATCCGTGTACCCTACCTTCTTTCTTTTCTTTCCTTTCTTCTCTTCATGAACATTTCCATTGTTGAACTTTTCAGGTTGCCTGATATTAAGAATTTTGCTCTACATAACTATGCTGTGTTACAGAATGCTATGTTACAATATGTTGAATTTTATGTACCACTTTTGTATATAATATGTATGGCAGCTCATGTTTAGTTATGCTTTCTTAATTAGCTTATATTTATTAGGTTTTATTATTCAATAAAATGTTTCAAACGTACAAAATGAAAAATGATATGTATTTACAACTGCAGCATTTTATTATTGTATGGGTGTTCGCAAACATTTTCCCAGGGGTCAAAAATATGGTTTGCGGGGTGACATTGGCATCAGCAGGGAGAGTCGGGCAGTTATACATAAGGTTGGAAGTAAGGGGAACAACGCATGTGCATTGTGTGAACTGTGACCAATGGAGGTTTTGAGGGCATACCATACTGCCCTCTAAAGTAATCCCCTACTGTTTCGAAGAAACGTAGGTTTGGCAGTGCTCTGTTGTGCTGCATCTCAGTTGCTATCCCTGTACTGGACCCTGAAGTAAGCCTGCTGTGCCTGCTTGTGCTACGTTTGGTGAATTAAGGAATGAATTACACAAGGAACTGATGGACTACATCCACCTTCATGAATAGAACGTTGTTCATTTTGAGAGTGCATGGGTGAACCCTCAAATGCTGAGGATCCAGGCCTCATTTAGCTGTTTTAGGAGCATTTCCTGAAGGTTGTAAATTCTGATAATCTATTGCTGAACCCTCAAAAGCTGAAATTCTGATAGATTCACCCAACTGCAGATTTCTCACCTTTAGAATATTCCTCAACATCAGACTCCATCTTGAAAATCTTCAGCAGTACCTCTGCGTGCCTGTAGGTGGCACTGTGCAGCTCTGCACCAATGGTGTTCTACTCCCGAGGTGTCATAATAGTAGGAGCAGGTGAGTGGCCCTAACTGTGTCCAGGAATTTGTTTATTAAAACATTTGAATATATTACTCTTAAATTCTTAATTCATTAGTAGACCGGTAAACCAGACTGAGGGCCTGATAAAGATTGTGGCAGGCAGGGTTACTCTCTCACAAACGTGAAGGATGTCCCTTTCGCCAAATTACAATTCTATAGAATATAATGGGACTGTAATTTGGCAGACTGGATATCCACAGAGTAACCCTGTCTGTCTAAATCCTATTCAGGCCCTGAGTGAGTGGGAGATCCATTGAATACACTGTAATTGAAAGACACTACATACCATGGATTACTTCTCCATTAAATTGCATATGTGTTTTATAACAATCACTACAAAAACATGTTTTGTAAACACTGGAGAAAAATAGGTTTTGTCTAATATGGGGGACAGGCAGCTAAGAAACACTGATAAGCCTGCATTCAAAAGGTTTGTAAAACACCACTGGAATCCACCATAAATAAACACTGGACAGCCTAAACACAAGAAAGACCGGATGGATTTGATGATTGTTGGGCAAGAGGAGTTTCATTGTTACCAGATTGTTGATCTGTGAAATTGGGTAAGAACCCACATAATGGGAGAGATGGAGGATAAGGACCATGAGGTAGAGATCGTAAATCTAGAAAGGGGATCTGTATCTCTTGTTGGTGCCCTCCAGGAACGGACGGGGACACTTCGACCGCAGGAATCCCCTGGTAATCGTTGTCCCCTAAAGAGCTGGGAGATGGAGGGAGGCAGAACAAAGGGGTCAGGCGCTGGCATCTGTGGCCGGGCCGGTAGGATGACCTTTCTGAGGTGCTCAAAAGTGTCTTTATGGACCCCCCTCGTCTGCAGGATGCTTGGTGTGGTGTCTCTCGGCCAGCTTTACAATCTTTCTTACTAGGGCTGTCAAGGATACAGCGTGCTGTATCAAAGTGTCTACTACCTCACAGAATTCATCGCCCAAAGGCACGAAGTAAACAGATTCCTCCTCCATATAATCAGCTTCTGCTGTGTGAAATATCTAAACTCTTTGGAGCTTGGCAGCCTAGCAAGTAAAGAAAGCCAGGTTTTCAAGACAATGGGATTACACCCTAACTGTATTCAAAGGGTAGACAGCCTGTGCTGGTCTCAGCCGTGCTGGAAGGCTTGACAGGTGAGTGGAAGGCCTTAACTGGTCTGTTAGCCAGAACACCCAAAGCAGGTTGAGAAGGGCTCTGTGCCCAGAGTGGAAACACACTGACTGCAAATAGGGATCTCTACCCCACTAAAGAAGCAAGCCCCAAACCACAGTGATCAGGCTCTGCCAACGTCTGCAGGCACACCTGCATAGTAATTCTACTTATGGGGTTAATTTTACATACCTGACCGCATGGGCGTGTCGGTCACTACACTGTGTATTACCGACCCCAGATAGGGCGTAGAGGCTTCCAGGCTGAATAAGGGGCACAGAAACATCATGCGATGCTTGCAGAGACTGAGAAGCGCCTCACTCCCTAATGAGTGCACTCTAGTGGCCATTGCATAGCACCGCTCACATTCAGCTCCGTCAAATTTTGAAAGACGCGTGAGGAACAGTGAGACATGCCTCGGTCCCTTACGAGCACCCTCTTGTGGCCGGTGTACAGCACCGCACACATGCAGCCCAAAGTATGAAAGCCGCGAGAGGAGCGCTGAGACGCACCTTGGTCACCTATGAGCGCCCTCTAGTGGCCCGTGTGCAGCACCGCACACAAGTGGCCCGTCAAAGTTTGAAAGCCGAGCAAGGACCGTGAGAAGCGCCTCCGTCCCCTACGAGCGTCCTCTCATGGTCGGTGCACAGCACCACACACATACATCCCCTTCAAAGTTTATAAGACATGTGAGGGGCACTGAGATGCGCCTCGGTCCCCTATGTGCGCCCTCTAGTGGCCACTGTGCAGCATCTTACTCATGCAGCCCCGTCAAAGTTTGAAAGGAGCGCTGAAACGAGCCTTGGTCTCCAAGAGCGCCCTTTAGTGGCCTGTGCACAGCACCACACACATACAGCCCTGTTAAAAGTTTGAAAGACGCGTGAGGAGCAGTGAGACGCGCTCCAGCGCCTGCCTATAAAAATAAAGGCATCGTTTGAGCGCGCAACAGCAAAAACCTCAAAATCACTATGTAGACACCAGCAAAATCACCAGTTAAGCATTTAACAATGAATTCAAGTGAGGAGACAATGAAACACACTAAACTGAGATGATGGACTATATTACATGGAGTGTTTAATGATTGGTTACAATGTTTTCTCATTCCTTAATGGTTTTTTAAGGAGGTAGTTGTTTGTTAAAGGCTGCTGTATGAATTAAGGTGGAGAAAGATGAACAGAATCCTCGCCTTTGTTTCTGATATAAAAATTTTAGCAATCTAAAATTAAAGATATCTCTGCAGTCATCCCAATGACAGAAAAGATGAAACACAAATGAATTAATGAAATGCTTGACGAGGCTGAGCACTCTTAAGTTAAGGAATCAAAGAAAGGTAAGAAGAAAGAAATAGAGAGAAACAGACAAAGAAAAATAAGAAAAGAGCAAAAAGTAAATTAAGATAACTAAATAAGAGAAATAAATAGACGAACGATAGTAAAATGGCTGCGATATATTATAGTCAATGGCACTTGTAATACGACGACCAGGATATCCGTCGCGTTTGTGACAGAGTAACCCAACCACCGGACTCTAAATCAGGCTCTTAATACTTTGCAATGATGCTGCTGTTAACTATGCAACATTTCTCAGAAGTCATGACAAAGAGACATCTGGTTGTGCGTAACACACTTTTTATAATTACAAGGGCCTGAACACACTGAATGAACAACAAGTGTAGATTAAAATGCAGGGTTTCAATACTCCTACACAAACACCCATAGACTAAACCTGTACTCAACACACAAGCCTCTGTAAAAGGTAGATCATACAAAGAATGATGGACAAAATGTAGCAGACCTACATATATATGCATAACACAGAAAAGATAGGTCTTGATTTAGAGTTTGGTGAACTGGGTACTCCTTCGCAAACGTAGTGGAGTACCCTGTCCGATAAACTGATGTTCTGCCTGACCTAATGCAAGTCAGCTGGATTGTTTTGTGTCCAGCCTGACTTGGGTGCTGTCAGTGTAAATACATCGGACTGCTGATCCTCTTTAAATCAAGCAATCTGATGTATTTTTCTCTCATTTGGGACCACCAGGGAAAACCTGTTAGTTCTGAACAGAAAAAATTAACCCCACTCCCTGGAAAAAAATGAATCTTGGAGAAAATGCCAAGGGTGTGAGGGTGATTAGTTATTTGTTTATAAAAACAATCTCCTGCTTTGGGAGCTTGTTTTTGAAAAACACAAAAGTTGGTTGATTGCCACCTTAAACATGGCAGCCACCAACCAATCTTCTTGTGCCTTCAGAGGAGGCCAAAGGGCTGTGGATCCGCTGAAGGTACGGATCGCCACAGAGCCAGCGGAAATCTTTATACAAGACTGGCGGCCCTTTGGACATAAGAGTCTTAATAATTCATAAGTAGAAGTATGGAGAAAAGAGAAAAAGGTAATTAGAATGCTGCCTGTATGTGATTTATTGTATATGATAAGACGCTGCTGTGTCCCCCACCTTAACGCTGACTATTTTAAAAAAAAATTGCTTTATGTGCCGCATTTGTTTATTTCTCCAAATTCAGCTGAACAAGTTACTGGTTATGTTAAATCATGTCATACAGAACAAAAAATTGAGGTTAAAAAAAACATCCTTTTATCTAGAAACAAACAAGGACCAAACGCCTTAGCCTGAGGAAAGGCTGTAATAAAAGTACCTTGCTAGGGTTTGTGTTCAATCCAGTTCAGGAACCACGGTGTAGGCAGGAGCTACTGGGTTGAGATCATTTTCCTTTGATGTCACAAGACCTGTCGTAGAATGACTCGGCAAACTGGACCAAGTAAACCCTTTTTGTACTTGACTCTCAAGTTAGTGAGGACGAGCAGTCTCAGAATTCTCAGCTTGGTAATGTCGACTGCTTGAAATCAGAGCTCAACAACAAACCAACAGCCTCAATAGAATGAATGTCCAGCACACTGCTTATCTTGCTAAGAAAATGTACTTTACTCACTCAGTTGCACCCAATACTAGATTAATCAGAAACAAGTCAATGTCTCTGGCCTGTTAAGTTGGCAGGTGCTCTTCTTACTCATGTCTATCCCTCTCCTCTTATTATCAGGTTCCTTCTCCCTGTTCTGATCCCCTCTTCTCTAGTGGCTTTTAGGAGTAGCATGAATACAGTACAGGTGTGGTTCATTCACCCCAATGCACATGTGCTCTAAGTCCTAAATGTTTATCCCGTCACAGGAGGAGTCAGTCCTGTCAAGGTCCCTTTTCAGCTGCTCAGCACTCAAAGGACACGCCTGCACACTCGAGAGAACAGTGGCCCACCAGCAGGTTTTTGTCAAGCTCTTTCGTCCTGCGTGCATGGCTGCATTCAGTAGGGCACCCAATCACCCTTTTCGTTGCAGTTGCCTGAAGATCAGCAGTCCCAAGGTATTGCGGTCACACCTGGCCTGTTGGTAAGAGCTGGCCCTGTAGACCCTCCCCATATCAGCAATTGAGTCCACACTGTGGCCAGTTGGACCACAGGCATAACCTCAGGCAGGGTTTTCGACACTTGGGCAGTTCTAAAAGGGCGAAGCATTGTGCCCCCCAGTAAGTAAAAAAAAAACGAATTCTTGGCTGCTTCTGCTGCAGCCAAAGTCTTGTCCAGCTTTTCCGTCTAATTTGCAGTCTGCAAAAAAATCGTAACCTGTTTTTCTGCACCCGGTAAATCCAGGTGCAGAAAAACCTCACAACTGATAATCAGGTGGAATGAAATGAACACATGAAAGTAAGCCTTAATTTCATTGCACTTGATTCGTAATCAGGGCCATAGTTGAGGGATAGGTCTAGGCATAGGCCTCGGAACACACAGTAGATCAGCGTGAAGCTGGGGCTATCAATCAAAATCCCGGATACCAGATACACAAGTAGTCGGTAACTCAGGGCAGGGGAAAACGCCTGTTGTCCATGGAGGGGACATTCCCGTCCCAGAAATCTACATTACAAATGAATTAATAGTATTTCTATATATCTGTTTTGTGCCAGCGCATATGACTTTAAAACTTCACAAGGTACATGTAACCTTTGTGAACTAATTAAAATTGTGAAATTTTCTTGGCGAGCCTCTCTCCGACACACGGGATGGGACCGTACGCTTACCCGCCAGATGCCACTCTGGCATGGGAACTGGCTCCGTGAGGTATCGTCCCTGGACGGGTTCCGGCTCTGGGACTTCATTGGAGTGTCGGTGCTCAGAGAGGCATGGGTGGGAGACCACGTCCGAGCCTTTGCCGAATTACAGCATTGTCACGCCCTCTCACATACCCAACATTACCGCTACCTCCAGCTGCGACATGCACTCCACGCGCACCTCCCTACACCAACTACCCTCCCAGAATTTAACCCATTAGAAGCCCAGGTGATTATGGGAGACCTGGGGAGGGAGGGAGAGTCCCGAATCTATTGTGCCCTAATTAACAACAGTCCTGCGTCCCTTGATCGCTTGCGTGCCCGATGGGAGGAATGGGTGGGACCCCTGGAGGAGGCCGATTGGAGAGACGCCTTGATGGCCCCACGCACCCTGACCACGTCCTCCAAGTTAAGGCTTGTACAGACATAATACCTGCACGCGTCATACCTCACCCCAGAGAGGTTCCATCGAGCCCACCTGAGACCCACCCCTGATTGCCCTAAATGCAGATTTTCCCCGGCTGATTTTTTCCCCATGGTCTGGACATGCCCAGGACTGGAGAGGTTCTGGCGGGGAGTGGAGAGGGAGTTAACACGGGCCTTGGGTTGGGAGGTCCCCCATGACCCACTCCGGCTGATCCTAGGGGTATTGGATGGCCTTGATGGCAATAGATCGGACAAGCGCCTGCTGGGGACGGCGTTGGCCGTGGCCAAGCGCAATATTGCTCGTCATTAGCTCTGAGACTCTGCACCAACGGTTAAGGGCTGGAGGAGGGGGGCTAGACTGGTGCGGGGTCCAGTAGGAGACCCTCTGCGAAGCCCGGGGTGCGCCTGAACATTTTACCAGAATTTGGGGGAAATGGTTTAACCTGCTGCCACCATGAGCACTGATATCTCTGCTGTGTTTTGCTCTATCGACAAGTTTGTGCTGCCGAACTGGGAAATTGCTCACCCGTTTATTTACGCTGCTGAATGTTTCTACCTGTGTCTAATAATTGCTGAGCTGCCACCAATGACCTTTCTTTGTTGCTTCCGAAATGCCAATAAAGTTGATTATCAAAAATATTTTGTGAAATTTCTAAAATGCCTCTCAGGTTACCATTCTACTCCTTGCTGTGTCAGAAAACAAGCTCACATTTTTCAAAATTCTACATTGATTTGGCTTGTGAATTATATTTTTGCAAATCTACACGTATTAACTATTTTATTTTAATACTACAGGTGATTGAAATTATGAACAAAGAAAGCAAGATTTAGCACCAGGCAACTGAAGGTCAATACCATAAGGATTGTTTTGAAAAAATTAAGGACATCCAGCGTTCTGAGTTTGAAACCGTTTCCAAACTCTAGGTATGGTGAGGAACCTTTAGCTGAAAAAAGTACTGTTCCTGTAAATGAATTTTCAAACTTTGTGTTTCATTAACCCAGAGCAGAACCATATCTGAGCACACAGCATTAGAAATAATGTGGAAAGACCAGTCACTTCAGCATCCTCATCTGAAATATTACCAGAAAGACAAATTGTCTCTGCATGACAGTATAATGTTCATCTAAAGACTCATCCAATTCCTGAGACGAAGCACACTCTGGTTAAAAGAAAGTTATAACAAAAGGTTTCTTCTGCAGACCATCAAAGAAAAGACTCTGAAAGAAGACTCTGAAGCTTACACGTCCAACAGCCAAAAGCACAGAGATTCAAAATCACTCTTGCTCAACAACCAGTTTTAACTAGTGGCACAATTTTGAGACTTTCTCCATCTAAATTTAACACCTCAACCAACTCTCCTCACTTTAACAAAACCCTTAAAAATTCAACACTTTATTTTATTCAAGACCATCTCAACTGTATGTTTCATTTTTATTCTGTACTGTACTGTAATTCTATGTAAATTGCCTCAACATTATCTGTCGTGCAGGAGTGATGTGTAAAACTGTTAAATATAAAAACGAATTAAGTGAACACCGTGGTGCTATATCTAATGTAAATAGATCCCCATCATCTGAACTAGAAACTTGGCACCAAACATAGGAAGGTTAATAGGAACTGATGTTCTGTGACTTATGATCCACAATACTACTGTGCATGTTCTAACGTCCTTAGTTACCACCATTATGTCAGTGCAAAAAGGTACTTAACATTGAATCAGTAAATATCTGATTAATACTGTATCACTGCTTTGCTAAGAACCTAACAAATTAATGTGAGAAAAACTTCAGTTACAAAATAAGTTGCTGCCGGACAGGCCATAACCTAAAGCCCAATATACATTTTGGCTGGTGTTATAGTACTGCTTCCAGATATATTTTGCTCAATTCAAGTGTTAAGACGATTACCTACAATTTCTTTTAAAGATTAATGCTGAACATTATTTAAAAAAGCCCGGACTCTAGAATCTGGTTCACTCTTACCATGGCATATAAGCAAGAGAAAACCAAACTTGAAGCATTAACTCTAGAAATAAATATTATAAAAACATTGTCTGCCAGAACTAAATCAGTGTTTATACCAGCTTCGCTCATCAAACAATAACCCAAACTAGGGAAAAAAGATATAAGTGGCAACAAATATTTAGCTGAAAATCTCACCTCACTGAACATGTGAGAATGCACACTAGGGAAAAACTCTCTCAGTGCTCCGAATGCCCAAAAAGTTTCAGCCGTAAATCTTATCTCACTGAGCATTTGAGAATCCACACTGGGGAAAAACCTTATCAGTGCTCTGAATGCCAGCTAAGGTTTTATATCAAACAGAGTCTTTTCCGGCATGCAATAATCCACTCCAGGGAAAAACCTTATCAGTGCTCTGAATGCCAAAAGAATTTCAAACGTAATTTTCTTCTAACTGCACATCTGAGAATCCATACTGGGGAAAAACCTTATCAGTGCTCTGAATGCCAGCAAAGGTTTCGTACTAAACAGTCTTTCTCGACATGCAGTATCCCACACTGGGGAAAAACCTTATCAGTGCTCTGAATGCCAGAAATATTTCCGTGACCAAAGTGGTCTCACTCAGCATACAAGGACCCACACTGGGGAAAAACCTTTTCAGTGCTCTGAATGCCAGAAATGTTTCAGTGGCAAAAGCAGGCTCACTAAACATACAAGAATCCACACCGGGGAAAAACCTTACCAGTGCTCTGAATGCCAGAAATGTTTCAGTGAAAAAGGCACTCTTATTCAGCATACAAGAACCCACACTGGGGAAAAACCTTATCAGTGCTCTGAATGCCAAAAATATTTCAGTACCCAAAGCAGTCTCGGTCAGCACAATAGAACCCACGCTCGGAAAAAACCTTATCAATGCTCTGAATGCCAGAAATGCTTCAGTGGAAAAAAAAGTTTCACTCAACATACAAGAACCCACACTGGCTAAAAAGCCATAAGTGCTCTGAATGCCAGATATGTTTCCGTGTCTAAAGAAGTCTCACTCAGCCTACAGGACCCCAAACTGGGGAAAAAACCTCATCAGTGCTCTGACTGCCATAAATGCTTCAGTGACAAAAGCAGTCTCACTCAGCATACAAGATCTGACCCTGGGGAAAAACCATACGAGTGGTCTGAATGCCAGAAATATTTCAATGACCAAAGCTGTCTCACTAAACATACAAGAACCCACACTGGGGAGAAACCTTATCAGTGCTCTTAATGCCAAAAACGTTTTAGCCATAAGTCTCTTACTGAACATATGAGAATACACACTGGGGAAAAACCTTATCACTGCTTTTCTCAAGACAGACAAGATTGAGAGTTGAGATTGTTACAAGCACCATAAGCAAACGCACACGATCCGAAATGATCCTCAGTGCTCTGAATGCCAGAAAAGCTTCAATTTTAAACACAATCTCACTCTACATGAGCAAACAGACACAGGGAAAAGTGAATTACAGAACTACCTCTCTAACCATGAGAGCCTCCATTACGGGGACTGCCAGAAAAGATTCACTCAGAAAAGGTATCTCATTCTTTATCAGAGACTTCACAGTGGGGAAAACATTTTCATTGCTCCGAATGCAAGAAAAGCTTCTATCTGAAATCCATTCTTATGTAACATGAGCGAATCCACACTGGGGATAATCCTTATGAGTCCTAGAAATACAAGTAAACTTGTGGTTACAAATTACTTCTCACTTGACATGAACAAACTCACACAGGGAAAAAGCCTGATGGATGTTCTGAATGTTAGATAAGGTTTAGTTTCAAATACAGTCTCATTCCACGTGAGCAAATTTACTCTGGACTAAAGCCTTATACATACTCTGAATGCCAGAACAGTTTCAGTCAGAAAGTCAGTCTCACTAAAAATGCATCCAAACCAGGTGAATAGGAACCCGGATCCTGAGTTGCAGAACAGCTTTTAACGCAACCTCACTTTACATAAAGAGCGAAAATTGTAGTTGCAATAGGATTAATCAAAAAAATCTTGCAGGATAACTTAGGCTGCCCACTTGCAACCACCGGAGAAATATCAGGGTTTGAAAAAATCAACTAAGCGCCACAAAAATACGTAATTTAAGTATCGGAAAGTTACAATTCTCTCAAGGTCTCTACTCAACTCAGAAAGGTTAGTGCTTGAAAAAAAATCAACAAATGTATTAAATGTTTTTAACCCCAATGGTTTCTGCTCACCTTTGTTTGTTAACATATGACTAAAATATATATTTTGGGTGCAGTGTTTTGTACACTTGTTAACATTATTGAATATAGAATTTTCATCATAAGATACAACAGCACTCAATCAATCAATCAAATATTTGTAGAGCGCGCTAATCACCCGTGAGGGTCTCAAGGCGCTGAGTGGGTGGGGGTGCAGCTACTGCTCGAACATCCAGGTCTTGAGGAGTCTCTTAAAGGTCAGCGGGTCCTGGGTCTGTCGCAGCTGTATAGTGAGGGTATTCCACGTCTTGGCCACAAAGTAGGAGAAGGATCTGCTACCGGTGGAGGACCTGTGAAATGCATGGGACGGCGGCCAGGGGGAGGTCGGAGGAGTTCAACTGGCGATTCGGTGTCTGTAGAAGGTGAGACGCTTGGTGAGGTATGCTGGTCCGGTGTTATGGAGTGCTTTGTGAGCGTTAGTGAAGAGCTTGAATGTGATCCTCTAGTTGACGGGGAGCAAGTGCAGGTCTCTCAGGTGGGCAGTGATGAGGTTGTGGCGGGGTATGTCGAGGATGAGGCGTGCGGAGGGGTTCTGTATGTGTTGGAGTCTCTTCTGGAGTTTTGCCATGATTTCCGCGTAGAGGGTGTTGCCGTAGTCAAGTTTGCTGCTGACCAGGGCCTGGGTGACCGTCCTCCTGGTTTTGGTGGGGATCCATCTGTAGATCTTGCGGAGCAAGTGAAAAGTGTTGAAGCAGGAGGAGAAGATGGCGTTCATTTGCAGGGACATTGAGATCGATGAGTCAAGGATGACTCAGAGGTTGCTTGCGCGGCTGGTGGATGTGGGTGCGGCTGGCCACCAAGAGTCGTCCCAGGCAGAGGGGATGGATCCAGCAATGTGGACTTATGTCATGTCCGAGTTAAGTTTCCGGTGGTTGGTCTGCATCCAGGTGGCGAATGCCTTCATTCCTTCGTGGAAGTTGGTTTTGGCAGTGGCAGGGTTATTGGTGAGAGAGAGGATCAGTTGAGTGTCATCAGCGTAAGAGACAATGTTGAGGTTGTGCGAGCGGATTATGTTGGCGAGTGGAGCAATGTAGACATTGAAGAGGGTGGGGCTGAGGGATGATCCTTGGGGTACGCTCAGATGATCTTGGTGGCTTCAGAGCGGAAGGGCGGTAGGCGGACCCTCTGGGTTCTGTTGGTGAGGAAGGAGGTCATCCAGTCCAGGGTTTTGTCGCATAGTATGGTTTCGCATAGGGTGTGGTGGCAGATGGTGTCGAAGGCAGCCGAGAGGTGCAGGAGGATGAGGGCCGCGGTTTCTCCGTTGTCCAATATGGTCCTGATGTCGTCTGTGGCAGCGATGAGGGCAGTTTTGGTGCTGTGGTTGCTGCGGAAGTCAGATTGGGACTGGTCCAGGATGTTTTTCTCCTCAAGGAAGTGGGTCAGTTGCTTGTTTACGATCTTTTCGATGACTTTTGCCGGGAAAGGGAGGAGGGAGATGTGCCGGAAGTTCTTGAGGTCCTTTGGGTCCGCTGTGGGTTTCTTGAGTAGGGCGTTGATCTCGGCATGCTTCCAGCTTTCGGGGAAGATGGCGGTCTCGAAGGAGCTGTTGATGATGTTCCGAATTTGGGGGCTATGATGCGGCCTGCTTTGTTGAAGATGTGGTGAGGGCAGGGGTTGGCAGGGGAGCCGGAGTGGATGGTGTTCATGGTCTTGACGGTATCCTTGTCTTTGAAGAGGGTCCAGGAGAGCAGGTGGTTGGTGAGGCTGGGGGGTGTTTGTTCTGCAGTGTTGGCGGATGTTGGGGACGTCTGGGTATTGAAGCTGTCGTGGATGTCTGCTATCTTGCGGTGAAAGAAGGTGGCTAGGGAGTCGCAGAAGTCTTGCGATGGTGGGATGTCGTTGGAGTTGGAGCTGGGGTTGGAGAGCTTCTTCACGATGTTGAAGAGCACTTTGCTGTTGTGTGCGTTGTTGTCGATTCGTTCCTTGAAGGCAGTCTTTTTGGTGGCTCGGATGAGTGGGTGGTGCTTGCAGCTGGCGTTCTAAAGGGCTGTGTGGTTTTCCAGTGTCTTTTCTTGAGTCTTTGGCAAGTCCGCTTAGTTTCCTGGAGGTGGCTGGTGAACCAGCTGGCCTTTTTATTGGTGTGTCTGTTGGAGGGTTTTTTGATCGGGCGAGAGTTTCGGCGCAGTCATCGATCCATTTCCTGAGGTTGCTGGCGGCTGTATCTGTGTCCGTGGTGTTTGTCGGTGGGTCCCGAGCAAGTGTGGTGATGAGCTGGCCTTCTGTGACTTTGTTCCAGTTGCGGTAGGGGATCCTTGGCGGGTGGTGGTGTGGGTTTCTTGAAGGTGAAGTGGATGCAGCGGTGGTCGGTCTAGTGGAGTTCGGTGGTGTGGCTGTAGGTGATGTGGTTGCCGGCTGAGAGGATAGGGTCGAGGGTGTGACCAGGGGTTTGGGTAGGGGTCATGACGAGCTGTTTGAGTCCGAGGTTGGCGAGGTTGTCAAGCAGAGCGGAGGAGTTGATGTCGTCGGCGTTCTTGAGGTGGAAGTTCAGGTCACCGAGGAGGATGTAGTCTGCGGACGCGAGGGCGTGCGTGCTGACTATGTGGGAGATGGCGTCGATGAACTGTGGCCCGGGGTTTGTAGATGAGTGTTCCTCTGAGGGTGGTGTTGGGGTCTGTGTGGATCTGAAAGTGTAGGTGTTCGGCTGTGCCGGCGGTGTCTGGGGTGCACGTCGAGACTCTGAGGGTACTTTTGTAGACAATGGCTATTCAAACAAATTACGTTTGATAACGCTCTTTCTGGTGGATACTCCTTTACCTGCAGATTCCTCACCTGATGAATATTCGCAAGGAGCCAGACTGAATCCTGAAAGTTGAAAGCAGTATTTCGGCACCTTCGTAGATGACTTTGTGCAGCTCAGTGTCGACATCCTTCTGCTCCTGAAGTGACGATTGGAGCCACATATAAGCACTACCCAGGAGAATAAATACATTTGTGAGTGATGCAGGTGTGATGCTCAAGGTGAAAATGATATGATAGACCAATCTGATCCACATATACACAGAAACAGGGCTGAACATTACTTTTGTACAATACAAGTTAAGCAAAGCTGATTCTTAGAAGTCATAGTTCATGTGAAACAGTCCCTGTATAGTTGATGTTTCAACCATTCCAGTTAATCAATTAATTATCATGGTCTCATCAGTACAGTAGATTGCCAACTCTCCCGTATACTGCTCACACTGTATTCATTGCTCCTCAGTACGGGATATTCTGTATCACAGGCCAGCATTACCAGGAGGAAGTCAAATTCAATGAAGCTGTTCCAGCGCCCCGTTCGCTTGACCAAACACCTGAAGCCATTGAATCTTCCGCTTGCTGTTAAACAAGTTCGAGTCTGATACGTCCTGATGAGATTCTCGTAATTGACTATGTTGTCCGGGAGAAGCTGCACCAGCCCTCCTTTGATGGTATGCCGGAATGCCATGAGCACCAAGCGAAATGTTTGTAACTCCCAACAGATTGATGTGGAGTGTGGCTTCTGCCTGTGACAAGGGTCTTCTAATCTGCACCTCTCCTGCATGGCCTTCCCAACCCAGACGTGATACATCCGCCACCACTGTCAAATCTGGGTGGAGTAAGGAGAGGAGTCTGTCACTGGCACAATCTCAGTTGCTGGACATAATGTTAGATTCTGAATACAACAGGGTGACTCTGTGTCAGGAAGGACACAATAAAGAGGTTTTGCGGCTGCGCCACTGTAGCAGCAGGTGACTCAGTGGAGTTTTTTCCCTGATGTCGTGGACATTGTCTTTGTGCGCCATGTCCATGAAAGAACTAGGATGCCTGTTGGATTTGCAGTGGGGTCTGGCATTGGCAGAGTTGAAAAACCCTACTGTATCCACTGAGGTGACAACATTTTTGATGAAATTGCTTGGCGGAGGAAAACAGGTCCAAGAAATGTGCTGTGGCTCTGCTTTCTTTAAATCTGTCTAGTGCTTAGTCCTCTTTCTTGTTTAAAAGACGACAGCCATGAACGGCAGGTCCATTAAAGATGCTTAGATGTCTTCAGAGAATCCTATATACCTCATCCAGTTGATGCACTGAAGTGCCACACTCGTGCCTATCGCCTTACCCAAGCAGTCAACCATGTCCAACGACAACGAATTACAAACTTTGCAGCAACACGTCCATCTCGAATGGTTTTTATTAGGGACACCGGCAGAGTTTGGGCCAATGTAGCCCACAGGGCATGATTATATTAGGAAGCACAGTCATTCAGACCCTCTAGGATTTGGTGACTTACTTAAGAAATCTCTAAATTACCAGTTTTTTTTTTAAGCCTGCACTATCTACAAAAATGCTTGTGAATGCAACCTCCTTCTTGTATTAGCCAAGCGCTCAACACTGAGCCAATAGGGGTCCCAGCAGCAGTCAGATGAGGTGTCCTCGCCTGGCTGGCAGGTTTGTTGTGAAAAAAAGTTATTTTAGGTATGTGTTCTGTGCAAGTGATAGTGAGGTTAAAAAATATCAGTTGTACCAAAAACAACTTTATTTAACGGTCAGCTAATATTGTTAAAAACAGTGTATTGGATACTTATAGCGGTAATATTCTTGACCACTTATATCGTGCCACCAAACGGGCCTTAACGATGACATTCCTTGGGGGACAGTAATGAAGAGATGAAACAAAAGTATTTCCAACAACAAACCTGCTCCGCTGTAAATCAGGCGTTGAAGCACACTGGAGGGACATTCGGCTCCAGTGGGAACCCCATGATGAAGCATGTCACCACTAGGGTGAGTGAGGGTTCTTCTCAACAAAATATAAGTTATTTTCTTTGTCTTTTTGTATGTGTTTCACTCTTTTCCCTATCATGTCTGTCCTATCTATCTTAAACAATACTTCAAAGTATAAATATGGGCCTCCTTTCACAGTAGGAGCCCAGCAGAAACTTGCCAATTTGCATTGGAGTTCTGTATTTTATTGTGTTTTCCAAATATTTTATTTTGGGTGTATTTGTGAGTACAGTTTATTACAGTATTCCAAAAGCCATTCCAAATAATAACATTGTTTTAAGTCGGGGGGAGTTGATTGTGATTTTGAGCCCTTGCATTCATGTTTCATCCCTGTTACATCTTGAGTTCTGACGCACATACGGCATTCCTGTTTACACTGTATCCTTTTTTTTGGTGTTTCCTAATCTTTCCTAATTTTTCTAATCACGTTGAGTTACCGTACAACAGACTTTGTATTTGAAATTCATCTTCCCCCGAATAATAGTCACCTGACCTTATTGAGTGTTTTCCATGACCATTAAAGGACTTGCATGCTAATGTTTTAAACTTGGCTTGTCCTAATTTGCTTCAAAAGGTTTTCAGGTTTCCTTTCTTTGTACGTGGTTGATAAAGGACTTGTATGCTAATGTATTTAAACTTTACCTCTCAGCTCAGCAAGAGCGTATCACATCAGGATCAGCAAAAGCTCTCTGCATCACTGGAAACAGAAATCTTCCAAGTGTGTGTAATCATGGCTGCAGCGCAATAATAAAGGCGCCAGAATTTCAGTTGGCTCGCATCTGCCATGCGTTGTGTCTAATAAAGTGAGCTGAGCAGTTCGAACAGCAGCTTCCATGTTATGATAACCTTGAAGGCTTCGGGACTCACTGTGCAGACTAGGGTCACAATGTAAGTCTAGGGATCTCATATGAAGCCATTCGTGCAGCCTAACTTACAAAAAGAGCTATATACAGTGTTGTGTGCAAAAAGCAACAAAGGGTAAAAATAGCATTTAACTTCTAATAAGCCATGCTAACATAGCAACGTGAGCAAACGAGGCCAAGGCCACACTACAATGGAAGGTCATTTTAAAGTGTACATCTCAAAATTATGAAAAGATGAGCACATACTTTTTCAGGCGGTTAAAACAGTATGCAGTCATCAGTGACTATGTTAGAAGACAAGATCCTTCAGTACAAGATTAATAGCATGTCAGGGCAGATTGTCTATCTACAATGTATCTTAACTACACGCCCTTCAGCAAGCATGCTATCTAATTACACCATTCGAAAAGATTACAGCCTTAAATGCCTTCATATCTTCTCATCTGGATTATAGTAATATCATTTACCTAGGATTATCAGGACGATTTATCAACAAACTGCAGCGCGTCCAAACGCCAGCTGCAAGGCTAGCAACTGGTATTCAATGTAGTTTTGCCATGTCCCCAGTTTTTTCCATATTGTGCTGGCTGCCATTTAAGGAGAACATTGTGTTTAAACCATTGTACTTGGCATATAAAGTGGTCCACTAACATTCCAATCTCAGGCCTCTTTTCAAGTTGTCTTACCCTACCCATACTTTGAGGTCAGCTTTTTGCCTGAAACATGTAATCTCTAAATGTGCACGCTAGCCAATTGGTAATAGTGCCTTCTCAGTCATAGCTGCCCAAACCTGGAATATGCTCCCAGACCCACTCACAATTAATCTTATCTAATGAGGTTAATGACCTGGCTCTTTCCTCGTATTTAATTTCGAAATTGAGTAGCAGCCTTACAAATTGGTTTATGTTCTATTTTAGTGCCATTATGCCTACTGGGCAGTTATAAAACAAATAAACATATAGCCGATAGGGGTCTAATGTATTAATAATCATTTGCAAACCAGAATGAACAAGTTGCGCACTGACTGGATTGCATACAGGTTAGCACTTTTCAGTGAGACCTATATACAAAGAGCTCATATTTCTGGCGGTTGCAAAACCACGTGCTAAATGGTGAGTAGGTAGGTTGCTTTTTGTGACTATCTAAGATTTGCTGAAAATACAGAGAAGGTGTCATACTAGGGACAGTACTACGCCATCTCTGCATTCACTTTGCCAAATTAATATATTTTTTATTTTAAAGGCATCCCATATTCATTAAAAAGACAAAAAAAGTTTTACATTTTGGAAGACATCACAGAACTTTGCATTGGCCAACCGAACCAACTGTCTATTTTTTTTTTTTTAAATATATTTTTATTGCAGGAATTAGCCAAAATTACATGTCGGATCAGCGATACATTTGCTGGAATAAAAGAGTAGATACATCCGATCCCCCGTGAGAAAACGTCATGGGTACACAGCCATTCAGCCCACAACCCAAGGGTCGGGCGGCGTCTTCTTATAGAGAACACAGGTGGGGATCTGGTAGAACGTCGAAGCTGATCCGGATAATCCCACGGGCTTCATCTGCTTTTCTAGATCAACCTAACAGAAAAAACTCCCCCCCAACAGCCCAATGATTCAACTCCCTCCCCCCACCCAACCCCGCCATCAGTGTGTAGTAGTATGTGTAGGAAAAGCCTATGGGAAAAACCCCAGATGACTGTATTCATATCCGTATCGTGGACGTTTATCGGGACTCGGGTTGTGCTGCATCTTCACCCTCGGGATCGCTGGAAGCGCAATAATCTCTAAGGGCCTGCACTAACGTCTCCCATTCCAGTGCTGATTGTAGCACTCTCTCGTTGTGCTGCCGCCTCGCCAGTTGGTATCGCAGAGTGCTCTCCCCGCAGCCCACTTCAGAAGTTCGCTGTGCCATTTAGCTCCCGTCGGACCAACTCTTGCCTTCTAATTCCTGGTTATCTCCCGTTTAGCGAGGACAAGCCCCAAATCAATAAATTTACTCGAAATTTTATTTTTAGGGGTATGCGGGAACCAGTGTAAGAGCCCCACCGCCGCGTCGACCGACAAAGTTCTCCCCGTTACCCTATTTAGAGTATCCTCTATCAAAAGCCAATATGAGGACAGCGCCGGGCAGGACCACAACATATGAAGGAGGTCCGCCTCAGACGCTCGGCATCTGGGGCAATCTGCTGAATCCGTGGCGAAGTACTGCTGAATCTTCGCCGGGGTCAAATAGGCTCTGTGGAGTATGTAAAAATGGACTAGTTGGAATCGGGCATGGCGTACTCCCTTCCAGGCTCGGCGCATGAGTTGTGACCAGGTCGTCTCCGGTATCTCTTTCCCTATGTCGGCCTCCCAACGATTCCGCAGAGTGGTGAGGGGGGGCAAGCCCTCGTTAATCAATCTGTTATACAGGCACGTGACTGCCTTGACCGTCCCCGCGGACATCATAACGTACTGGCACACCGAAGACGTAGGCGGTTCCTCTAGCCCACTTTTCCAGTGCGTCTGAATCGCTCGGACCAGAGCCGTGTGCAAGAGGAAGTCGCCTCGGGGAACATCGAAACGGTCCAGAATCTCTTGGAAGGGCAGTAACACCCCGTCCTCATAAAGGTCCCCCACCAATTGCAATCCCGCGTCTTCCCACTATCCTAGGCGTGACCAGTCTCCCCCATGAGGCAGGGCCGTCAGCATCCCCAGCGGTATTTCTGGTGCATATGGAAGCCTTAGCTGTCCCCGGGCGTGGGCGCGATTCCAGCATAATCTAATGGTCTTTTCTTCGAGCATCAGGTCCTGCAGGGCCAAACGCTGGCGCAGTGCGATGAAGGAGATAACATGCCTAGGCATCCCCATACCCCTCCCAATCTCCGGGCCACGAAACTCCCTCGCGACCTCCTGGGTGAAGGTCTGCAATTGCGCCGCCAGGTAATATTTCTCAAAATCCGGCACCGCAAGGCCTCCCTCTGACGTTGGTCTCATCAGGGTCTTGAGAGCCACTCTCCGGCGGCCCGAACCCCAGAGGAACCCCACCACCATGGATCGCAATAGCCGAAAGGTGGCCGGCGGGATCCAAATCGGAAGCGCTCGAAAGTAGTAGAGCAACCGGGGAAGTGCCACCATTTTCAATAGAGCAATCCGCCCTGCCACCGAAAGCGGCAGGGTAGCCCAAAATTCCATACTACCACGCAACGCGCGAGTACAGCGGGCTATGTTGCCATCCAGGAGGTCGGTGGGGTTGTGGTATATGTATACCCCCAGGTACTTGAGGCAGCTGGGTTCCCACCTAATTTCTCTGCTGATTTCAGGTCTGGGCGTTCCCCTGCGAACCGGGAACAGACAAGTCTTGGCCCAATTCACCCGAAGGCCCGAGACCTCCCCGAAAGACGTCAGTGCCGCAGCAGCCCCATTCAAAGCGGCATTCGAGTCCTCGAGGAAGAGCAGCAGGTCATCAGCATACAGCGAGATATAATGCAGGCCAGATAAGGTCCGCAAACCGCCGAAAGAGACCCCGGACCGGATCAACAGCGCCAATGGCTCCACCGCTAGCGCGAAGAGTAATGGGGACAGAGAGCAACCCTGTCTCGTGCCTCGTTCTACTGGATATTGTTGGGAAATCAGCGGGCCTGCTCTCACCCTGGCCGACGCCGAGGCATAAAGCACCGTGGTCCACCTGACAAAGCCCTCCCCTAGACCAAAGCGCAGCAACACTCTGCGCAGGTAATCCCATTCCAAACTATCGAAGGCCTTTTCCAGATCAACCGAAAGGACCACCGGGCACGGGGCCTCCGTGTGCGGTTCCCCCAACAAGCGAAACAACCTGCGAATTTTCATGGTCGTGTTGCGCTTGGGAATGAATCCTACCTGGTCCTCGTGCACTAAAGAGTGCATGTGCCCTAGCAGCCTCGATGCCAATATGCTGCTTAGGATTTTATAATCGACCGCCAACATTGATAACGGTCGGTAAGACGCCGGGTCAGTTGACTCTCTACCAGGTTTGAGGAGGGGAACTACTAAGGCCTCACACATCGAGCCGGGGAGACGACCCAAACGCTTCGCCTCTCTGTATACTATCAACAGTCGGGGCGCCAATAGGTCAACGTAGGTGGAGTAGAATTCGACCGGAAGTCCATCCAGGCCTGGGGTCTTATTCCTCGCCATCCCTTTAATGGCACTACGGATTTCTCCTAGTTCGATGTCGGAGCCCAGGGCCTTCGCCACATCGGGCTCCAGCGCTGGCATCTCTAAGGGTTGCAAATACTCATCAATCAGGGCGGGGTCTCTGGTCGGGTTACTGCGATATAGCCGTTCATAGTAGCGCTGGTAGCAGCCTAATATCTCTGGCTGGGTGTGCACCTCAAACCCTCCGCCGTGCGCATGGACGTCGTCAGAGAGGTCCGGTGCGTGGGATTGGCCAACCATGCTAGCAGCGCGCCCGACTTATCCCCCTCCGTGAGCGACCTAGTGGTGTAGGCCTTATAATCGAAGCAGCGCAGTCTTTCGACTTCCGCCGCCACCGCCTCCCTCGCCGCCGCCGTACGCTCCTGGAGTTCAGGATGACCGGGGCGGCGAAGTTCCATCTCACGGAGCTTCCGATCAGCCGTGGTCAGGTCATCAAGGATGACACGTCTCATGCCCACCTTCTTAGAAATACAATAGCCCCTGACCACTACCTTAAACGCGTCCCATTCTGACGCTCTCGATCCAGCGGTGCCCCCATTGGTCGCAAAATAATCAGAGATTTTGTCCTCCAGGTCCGCCCTAAAGACTATGTCCTCTAAGATCTCCGGGCGCAATTTCCAGGTGGGCACACTAGGGACCCCGGGAAACCAACGGAAGTCCGCTAGGAGGGGGTTGTGGTCCGAGATGGTCCTAGTCAAATATTCAGAGCGGACCGCTGCGGACACCAACTCCGCCGATCCCAGAAACCCATCCAGTCGCACGTGCAATTCATGTAGGCCAGAAAAATAGGAATAGTCTCTAGAGTCGGGGTGCTGTGCTCTCCAGATGTCCGTGAGCCCCCAGTGCGTCTGCCATTCCTTCCTCCCTTTAGCCACTCGGCGGACTGGAGAGTCCGGGAGGGGGGTGGGAGCGGTCGGCCTCCTCGTCTACTACTGAATTAAAATCACCACCTAACAAGAGGGTTCCCGTGAGAAAGTGGGCCAATGAGCCCGATAACCCGGAGAGGAAGGCAAGCTGGTCCACATTAGGTTCATAAATACAACAAATATTCAGGTCCCTACCCCCCAGTGTGCCTGAGATAGCCACATAGCGACCCTCCGGATCCACCACCGATTTTGTAACCTGAAAGGGAACCCCAGCCCTGATCCATATTAGCGCCCCCCTCGCGTAAGCTGAGTATGAAGTGTAGAAGACCTGCCCTCTCCATCTACGCTGCAGCGCCGCCCCTTCCGCCTTGGTGAGATGAGTCTCCTGCAGCAGCGCTATCTGCACCCCTCTACGCACTAGATAAGCGTGAACCTTGTGACGTCTAGACATAGTGTGAAGCCCTCGTACATTCCAAGTGATGCATTTCACATTAGCGATTTCAGCCATTGTCCCACATTGTCTGTCCCGGGCTTTCCCACCAAAGCTCAAACAAAAAACAAGCAACAGTCAAGTCAACACTGATGGCGGCCATCTTCCCCAACAAAGACCCAACATCCGTCTGAAACAAACCCCCTCCCACCCACCCCAGAACAGGACCCAAATAGCTCCATCTAGTTCCCATCCAAACCGTGTCCCCAACAACCCCCCGATCCCCGACTAATCCTGCGGTCGCCACCGCAGGGAAGCCTTAAGGGCTAGGAGCGGGGCGGGCGCCAGTAATGGGCCTTCGAGTCTCGGACTACCGAGACTAATTCGAGCCCTAAGTCAAAAAAAGCGTCAGCCCGATCGGGGCCCCCCAACCCCCCCAGCAAATCATGGCATCAATCGCCTCCCCTACAACCCCCACTGCAAACCCCCACCCAAATGGAAGTAGCTCACCCAGTCATCCCTGCCCGTCCAGCATGCCCTCAGCTGAGTCTGGAGTAACCACTGGCAAGTGAACACTATCGGTCTCTGACTCCTCTGTGTCCGTTTGCGCCCCCTCACCACTGGGTTCCGATTCTTCAACAATGGGGCCGCTTTGTGAACCAGACAGATTAGATACCATCACCAGTACTCCTCGCCGCTCCGCCATTGTCTCCACAGTCGAAGGCTTGCCTGGTTTGCCGCCGCGGCTTCGGAGTCTCTTGGAACGACGTTGTTGTCCAGGTTCCATAGCCAACTGGGATGACGAGCCGGAACCATCTTTGCCAGCCCTATATAGTTCGAGCCAATTACAGACTTCCTCCGGGGTATCAAAGAACTGGGTCTTGTCGTCAATGATAATACGCAGCCTTGCAGGGAAGAGGAGTGAGTACTGGATACCCTCGCTCCGGAGCTCGCGCTTGACCGCCAGGAAAGCGGTCCGTTTTCGTTGGGTCTCATACGTATAGTCCGGGAAAATGTTCACCTGGCTATTCTCCACCTGATAAGGGCCATTATGCCTGGCGGCGTTGAGGAGCAGGTCCCTGTCCCGAAAATGCAATAAACGCGCCACCACCGGACGTGGGGCGCGACCCTGTTGCGGCGGCCTCGCCGGCACCCTATGTGCCCGTTCCAGGGTGTAGAAGGAGGACAGACCCTCTGGAGCTACTGTGTCCCGGAGCCAAGCTTCCAAGTAGGCCACCATGTCGCCATCTTCGATCTTTTCCGGCAGGCCCACCACCCGAATATTGTTCCATCTGTTACGCCCTTCAGCGTCATCCGCCCGTTTTTCCAAGGCATCGATCCGGGACAGGGCATCCTTCATTGTCGCGGCCAGAGTCTTCTGTGCTGGCTCCAGAACCTTCACTGAGCTCTCCACCTCTTTAACTCTGTCCGAGTGCTTGCCGTGGTCCGCCCTGAGGAGGCCCAAGCTCGTCGCAACCTGGGCAATGTCTTGCTGTAGAGCTGATCGCGTGTTTGCGATCGCCTCCAGGACCCGGTCGAATTGTTGTTGTAGGTGGGGACCACCAGAGCTCTCCGGGTCAACTCGATTGTCCTTATCCGGCGCCTCCATGTCCGAGGCGGCCGGGGTGGTCCCTTTGGGCCCCCTTGGTTTCCCCATGGCGGCTGAATCTCGTGGAGGAAAGTTCGGCAGAGTCACTACCAAGTGTGGGCGTCGACTACGGCACTCCTGGTACGTGGCCGTTGTGCAGAGGGCCGTCGATCGTCTTCGCCAAGGCCTACCACTCCTCCGACTCTTCGGGCCGTGCCACCGCCGTGTTACCGGAGGCCAACGAGGGGGAGGCGGGGGCGATCGGCGCCAGTCCGGGTAGGCCCGTCGGGTCGAGGAAGACCTCGAATGAGAATCACCAGTGCTGCCGGAAACTCTATGGCGCCAGGTCGCCGTGCTACCCATGAAGTGCTTGGGGCTCCGGCGAGTTCAGGCACGCAGTGGGGGGCAGCTGGACGTTTCTCGTGGCATCGTCGTTCCACTCAGGGCCTCCGGTCATCCATGAGCTGCTCTCGTTGAAAAATTCGACCAACAAGCCGTCTAGGGATGGCCACAGTGCCCAGATCCTCCCAAACCATCAACCGGACAATCGTTTCTCGGGGGGATAGGATGCGGAGGATGCATAGAGCTCTGCTAGGCGTCCACGGGTCTGGGGTCTCGGCAAAGCCATCGAGAAGGTCCGGGCGCCTTCTTGGGCTCCGCTCCGCGTTCCTCGCAACTTCGCTTTTTCGTCGGAACAACCGGTTTTCGAGTGTCTCCGGGTGTCCCAGCAGGTCCCCTCTGACCCGATCTTCGGTTTGTGGGGGTCGGGGTGCCCCGCGGGCCCCGATCTGCAGGATCAATGCGGGCTCAGTCCCGGAGCCGAGCTCTCAGGCGACCATCGCCATCGGCGTCCAAGCCACGCCCCCCCAACCGAACCAACTGTCTATCCTCTCCTTTCTCTAAGGCCATTCAGCATGGTTCCCAAAGAGGAAACTGCCCACATCAAGAGATTTGCTGAACAGATACCACCTCAACTCTTATATCGGGATATGATAAATTGTTTGCAATCGCCATTGAGGTCAAATAACTTTGATGTGTCTCCACAGATCGCAGTTACGCAGGCGGTGCTCCTTTGGTCACCCTCCAAATTGCACTGTGCAACAAATTACTGACCCCTTTTTGTGAGTTGGAAATCCTCGAAAAGCATTATTTGTGGTCCCAAAATTCACACTCTTGTGATTATGCTACTTTTTATTTGACTCTGTATGAGGTTTAAGGTACGCTCAATACATAATCATTTGTTATCACATGGACACTTTCAGGTGTCTCTTTGCATATTGAGCTACCAATTTAAACGAGCATCTGTTCAGCTGAACTGTGAATGGCATGTGGCTAAGGGTATAGGGGCCAGATGTATCAAGCCTTTTTGTACCCGCAACCAGGCCAATTCGCAGAATCGGCCCGTTTGCAAACGGAAATCGCCCTTTTCCTATGAATGAAAGGCTTAGGCATTCGCAAGTTAGGTAATCATAATTGTTTGTGACTACCCAAATTGTGAATGCAAATCGGGAATCTCAATTTGCGAATCCCTATTGCACATATAAGAAGCCTTTCCTAAATGCAAACTGTACATTTAGGAAAAGCTAAACCATGTGCAAATGTTGAAAAATGCTAAATAAATGCATTTTTCAAAGTGCAATGTTGTGCACCTATGCCCGTAAGGGATGTGTCCCCTTTAGATGTGCACTATTTACATTTTGGGGATGCTTCAGGGGGGCCTTAGGCCCCCCGGGCACCCTTGTATTTTAATTCGCTAATTTGCAGTTAACAATTTGGTAATTGCAAATTAGAAAATGCAATGCCATTCATTCCTATGGGCATGTAGGCCCATAGGAATGAATGAAGTCATATTATCTAATAGCGATTTGTTATTTATCGAATCGCTATTAGGTAATAATACGGAATCACGAAATAATATGCGATTCCAAAATAGTGATTCGGTAAAAATCTCTATTTTAGAATCGCAAGATTCTAGGCACATACATCTGGCCCCTAAAGTCATTGTAGTTGAAGCACAGCACACTGCTTATAATACTGTGATGTAGGGAAAGTAATCTATGTACTAAGAAAATGCATTAAAAATAATGGAACGTTGATAATCCTATTTAAGACCTTCTCATACCAGGTTTCTCCTGAAGAGAAGTCTGTTCATTCTACCAGATGTGATAAGGTCTGAAACAAACAAGATGGAATATATTAAACCAGGAGACTTGTTTTTCATAATTCTCAGCCTCCCCTTGTGACAAATTGTTTTCTCAAGATCTGTCTCTTCTTTTTTTAACAGTATTTGGAATAACCTAAATCAAACTAAACACTATAAGTAATTATGTGATGGAAAAACAGGACAGTAACCCAACAGTCCAATTCATTTTACACGTAGGGAAGGGACATCCCGTCTCAGAGTCCACTCACTGAAAGATGATGTAGTGAGAATATTATTGACTGAGATACAAGGAGACTTGTGCTGTGGAGTTAGGACTCCTACTTCACCACATAGCTTGATCATGGTCAAACCATGTGCTTTCCATGTTTTTGTCCATTTCATTGCCTAAATGTGATAGAGGTGGACAAGCCACAGAAAGCTTGAATGTATGCGTGGCTCTGGCTCAGCATAAGGTTTTTTTTATCCTTGAGCACAAAACAAGCCAAGCTTTTGTATGTCTTCTGCCTGCCACCGAGGGTCACACCTCGTTCACTAAGAATTAAAGACAAAGAAATGTTCGATGTAAAATGGGAGAGAAATAGTTACCCATTTAGAGGCTGATAAGCACAATGTCAAACGAGACAACCTGGGTTCATTACAAGCTACCCCACTTGACAAAATCATGTGATCCTCTGCCATTCTTCTATTTCACCTTGCCTTCTTTTCTTTTATTATAATATATGAGAGCATCTTGAAATATGAGATCAAGATGTGCGTTGAACAAAAAACTTTTCTCGTCACCTGCACTCATTATTGGACCTTCATGAATCAAGTTGTATTTCGGAACAAAAAGGTATTTAGGTGAATTATTGAATGAACTACATAAGAAACCGATGAACTACATCCACCTTCTTGAATAGCACGGTGTTAGTTTTGAGAATACATGGGTGAACCCTCAAAAGCTGTGGATCCATGGCCTGATTTAGCCATCGTGGGAGCAATTCCTGAAGGTTGTAATTTCTGAGTATTTATTAGTGAACCCTCAAAGGTTAAAATTCGGACAATTTTAGATGCAGGTTTCTTACCTTTTGATTTTTCCCCAGCAACAGAGAAGATCTGGAAAATCTTCAGCAGTACCCCTGCCTGCCTGTGGGTGGTACCGTGCAGTTATTTGCCAACGTTGTTCCGCTCCTGAAGTGTCACAATAGTAAGGAGTAGATGAGTATCCCCCTAACTGTGTCCATGAAGTTGTTTATCAAAACATTTGCATGTAGCACTCTTTCTGTCTTAATCCATAACCAGTCCTATAAACCAGACTGAGGGCCTTATTACTATCTTGGCAGACAAGGTTACTCTGTCACAACCGTGACAGATATCCCTCCGTCAAATTACAATTCCATGGGATATAATGGAATTGTAATTTGACGGACGGGATCCTTTACGTTTGTGACGGAGTAACCCATCTGCCAAGATCGTAATCAGGCCCTGAGTGAGTGTGAGGGGTAATGAGCTGTGCCTGTGAGTAACTGTGCAATGCACAGACTCTCTACTCTTAAGAGTCTTACATAGATCCATTGAATACACTGCAAAATGGAAAGACTCTACATACCCTGCATTATTTCTCCTTTAAATCAAATATGTACTTTATAGCAATCACTACAAAAACATGTTTTGTAAACACTGGAAAAACAGTTTTAGGAAACCCTGAGAAAACGCCATTGAAATCCATACTAAAGAAACGCTGTAAACATGAGAGAGACAGGATGGATTTGGTAATTGTTGGGCAAGGTGAGTTGATTTAATTAGCTACCACATTTGGAATATTCTGTTTGTGAAATTTCTTAGGAATTTATTGTAAAACTCTGCCATGCCAAGGAATGAGTGTAGTTCATCTTTGTTGATTCGAACGGCTAGGTTTATGCTAGAGTTCATCCAGATCATCCTTTGGTTCAGTGCCTTTCCTGGAGATCTTGTACCCCACATAATTAACCTATTCACATGCAACTTTGCACTTGTCTGCTTTTACTGTGAGTCCCAAACTTTCAAATTTTCATAGCCCTCTCATCGTGTTCTGTTTTGGTTGCCCCAATACATCTTCCTCGTAATAGATACTCCTGTAATATGTTTGAGCATTGATGACATGGCTCTCTGGAACACTGATACTGTATACCAGCTCACAAGGCATAAGTTTGAACCTCTAAGCCTGTGAACCTGTGGGTGTGATTAAGGCAGTGAGGTCTTGTGACTTAGGGTGCAACCTTATTTGATAATGGTACCAAATTGAGGGTTGAAAACCCATTTGCTCCCACTAAAGCTGTGAACATTTCATAAATTGTGGGTCGGAGAAATCTTTCAAACACTACTTCCTTGTTCAGTGCTCTTAAATATACGCACAATCACACCTTGCTGTCAGCTTTCATGCTGGCTCAATGACATTCTGTTCACATAATTTCTCCAATTCAAGTTCTCACCATATCTTTTTATGTTCACTGGTAGTCTACAGACCCCGGATACAACAGGGATTGCATTAGGTTTTAACTTAATTTTGTGGATGTATGATTTGAGGCATCCTAATTTTCTGCTAAATACTTCTGGACAAGTGTACAAAACAGTTTTCCTTGATCGCTTGAACTTGGATTTGTAGTGAGGCATTAGGGTCAAGAACTACACCTAAGATTTTCTGGACTGGCCATCGTAAAATGTTGTCATCTTTCTTAGACAAGTACACTTTGCTTAGGGTTTTCTTTCCACAGTCCCTAATATTCCCCAAAAAGTAGCCTTTCATGATGCGTTGGCCCCCAAGCCCACCAGGTTGTATGTCCATGTTATTCAACTGGGCTCTATCTTTGGACTTGTATCTGAATACTGGTCAGAAATAATGGTTAGTCTGGAGCAAGAATCAAACATTGCATCTACAATATCCTTGGGACTACCTTCACCTGACTCATTCATTTGCTAGACTATTTAATCACATATTTCAGATACTTTGGGGCTTTTATACCTTTTCTCATTATGTACCTTCGACATGCAACAAAATACCCCTTCTTGCCACAACCCTTAGACACAGCCTTCCATTCTGGCCATTCTCTCCAGTTAGCCAAATGGCCTCTTATACCACACCTGAAGCACTGCCCTTTGAAGCTCTGGTCATTCGTTTTAATTATTTCCTTCTTCTCTTTTACAACATTTAGCGCCCTCTTATTTTCAAGGGAACTTCTTTTGTTCCCAGTTTTTGCTTTTATACTGGACAACATGTATTCTACTTGCTTTGAAACCATTAACACTTCATTAAAGGGGGGGTCATCCTTGAGCCGTAATTCTTCATGTAGACTAGCTATAATACAATTGAACAAAAACTGGTCACAGGTGCGTTCATCAGAGGAAACACCAAAACATATACCTCACTGCTAGTCGTCTTAGATCAGAAACAAATTCTTCTATACTCAAACCCTCTTTCTGACTTCTTTCACCAAAATAATATCTTTCCAGGGTGGTGCTAATTCTTGGTAAACAATGTTTTCCAGTTTTTTACACATTTCATAAGAATGTTAAACTCCTGCCTCATGCTCAGATCTGATAGTTTTCCTAGAACCTCCTGCCCCTCCGCTCCAAGGCAGTGTGCCAATAATGCTATTTTCCTGTCAATATTAACATGTGGACAACACACGGTGCAATAATTATCAAACACAGTTTTCCATTTACTCCATAATGTTGGGAGTTCGCCTGGCATGTTGATATAGAATGGAAGTGGTGTGATGTTTTGCACTGTGAATAATGATAAACAAGTAAAGAGCCACAGGAAGTAATGTATAGGTTCGTACCGTAGGTTATTACAGGTGACAATAAGCACATTTGTAAGTACTTTACAATTCTTAATGAGGTGTCCACTCCGAGTCACTAGAGCTATTGTGTGTGAATTATGTTCCTTTCCGTCCGCTCAACTGTAATCAGATGAAGACACAGAAATGTGGAATGAAACGATTAGGATTGTGTGTGGATCACTAAAAGTGGCTTGAATTAAATACTGTTCCAAAAAACACATGCTACCGTAGTGTGTGAATCTCTGTGTGATCCACTGTGCTTTGAAGAAAGTTTACCCAGTGGGCGGATCACTGAAAAATATTTATATCAACTTCCAGAATAATCCTGAAATTTACACAAGGTTTCAGTAGATCGTGCAATCATCTTTTAAAAATATATTTCTAAAGGCCGTGACGGGTTCCACAGACAGAGCGTGGGGTCTCTAGTCATCCCCAGTGACCGGCTCCACCTTCAGGGTTTGAGACGCTGTGGTGATCCGGGCTGTACTGACCTCCTTTCACTCTCCTATGACTCCTATGTTAGCTAACCCTGACTCAATGCCAGGGATGCACTAGGAGAGGTTTTGGTGATTGTGGAAGGGAGGCCGTCAGCACATAGGTTGTTTGTTAGACACCCAGGGGATAATCCCATTTCATGGATCACAGACAGATTTTGGCCTGGTGGAGGCAGACCGCATCCAGTGCTTACAAATACAACACTGATGCAACTGTCTATCTAACCCTATGCAGAGTGCCCCCTTATGCCCTTTGAGAAATGGTTTTCTTCAATAAAACGATCCCGGTGGAATCCATTCAGGCGCTTCCCAACCCTGTCACAGACCCTCTGTGCTCGTTGAGCGGGAGAAAGATGGCCCTGGCCTTAGGGGCAGCTCACCCGGTCATACCTTTCGGTTCTGACAGGGTCCCCAACTACACAGCCTGGTTGCGTAAACTATGGTATATTTTGGGTATGGAAAAGCTATCCTTAACCATAGAATCGAAATATGGCTCCAGCCCTGCACTGTTGGCACCAAAATGCTGCGCTGCCCTGTTCCCCTCGGTGCAGACGTCGGAGGGAACAGCACCGCTTTTGAGGACTATACAACAACACACATCTACTCCGGTCCTTATAACGATCCATCATATCGAAGGTGTAGGCCACTACGGTTACCTCTGGAAGCAGCATTGGGGATGGAAGTTCTGTCGGATGTTTTCTGAGTTATGATTCTGATTGTGCCTTGATGACTCTTCTGGCCCCAGGGATGTAGTCAGACAGTCGGTGTACTTAACTGATTTACTTTTGCTATAAACAATAAACAGAATTGATCCATAAATGTGTCTCAGACCTCCCATTGTTGAGCTTGTGTGTGCAGTTTTAAACTGTCATGTTGACTTGGCAAAATTAACCTTTTGCAAGGCGCAAACCTTCTTTTTAATAAATATGTCATCCCAGGGTAGGCTTTAGACAGCCTAAGCCATTATAAACTAATGGAGTAACCCAAGGTAAGCCACAGGACCTGGGTAACGTATGGCACACGCAACACTATGGTCCACTGGCAAATTATGTACAAGATAGTGTACAATATTGTATAACGTAATGTAGTCATGGCGCAAATGAAGTAAAAAAAGACCATACAAGGAGTATTCAACTCAATTCAATTTATATTTTTCATTTCAAAAAAATCCCTAATGAATGCATACATTTGTTTAAGAAAATCACATCACAGTTGCTCCAAAAAGGTACATAGAAAAAGTGATCATAGAGGTGCTCATGTGCAGGGTGACATAAAGAAGAGAAAAAATGCTTCATCCAAAAGGTTTAATTTTACAATTTGAAACATGGCTAATGTGCTTCAACTAACCCACTGTAATACGCCTGTTTGAAAACACAGTTATCCATCAAAAATTATAAACCATTGCTATGATTCGGTGGTCATTGAATCCTGGATGCATATAACCGCAGATATGGTTTTTAGAAGAAAAAATATAAATCACTGCAATTCACGTCTGTAAAACATTATCACTACGGACAATGGGAAAAAGCACTAATGACAATCGGTCATTTGCAGGTCGTGTTACTCGGAATCCAGGGGGAGTGAAGGTGATGCGGGTGTCAGGACCAAGCCACAACAGTCAGCTCAATATTAGCTGGCCCAAGAGGCCACGGTGCAGAGTTGTCCTGGTTGTCCTTTGTGCTGAAGATTGAAATGCGGGAGATCTTAGTTTTCCCTTAGAAGGATGCTAAAGATAGACAACAGGGCCACTTAATCCCGGTCCCATGATATACCTCTGTAAAAAGATTTTAATTTTTGATTTGTGTTTTTGGTTCTGTCCTTCGAGAGGAGACTTCTTCGCTGCTGGTCGTTCCTGACTTGACCTCTCTTCCTGCTTTGCTGTGCCCGGTCTCCCTCCCGCCGCCGCTGTTGTTACCTTAGCGGCCGCCGAGCGGAGGGAGACTACAACTCCCAGCCTGCCCAGCGACCCGGATCCACTCCAGCGGGGTCATCGTGCCCTGAGGCGCTAGAAAAACGCTGCTCCCTCCGCGTCGCGGGACGCGAGCGGGACGCCCGGACGAAGCCCGGACAAAGGGCGGGCCGTCTGAGGCCGTCCGAGGCTGGACAAGGTTGGGTTGGGCCCGTTACTCTGCTAGAAAACCTGATTTAAGGAGGTGAGCCTGTGTTATAGCTGGGGGTTATCTATTGAATTGTTGCCTCTTGGAGCACCTGTTTACCCCGTGCTTTTGAAAAGCATTGTCTGTTAGTGAAATATGCCCGGCAAAAAGTCATCCCCTGCAAAAAACACTATGGACAACTATATCTTTCAGGTAGTTGCCAAAATTAATAGTGACAGGAGATCTTCGCTTGGCCTGAGTTCACCGTCTGCCCTGAGTTCACCAACTTCGCCGGCTTCAGCTTTTGCCGAGTCCACGGAGCAACCTACCTCCTGCTGTCCACCTGTAAGTGAATCTGACCAAGCTGATATCGCTGTAATGAACCGGTCGGTTCTGATTGAGTTAGACAGCGAGAGTGAGATGGAGACTGAACAACAACTACCCGAGGATAAAGCCCCCACTCCGGTGCCCGCTCCACGATCCACCAGAGGGGCTAAAAAGCCACAGCCACAGCCGAAACGATTTGGGCTCAGATCAAGCCGCAAAAAGATCGCATCGCCCCCTAGCAAATCCGCAAGGGAAGAAGATGTCACTCTGGATGACGTTTCTATGTCTCTTACTAGTGGTCAATTTAAGAACTTACTGAGTATGATAGACACTAAGATAAAGGACATTGTTAATCCGCTGTTAGGCAGAATTGATAAACTCACTAAGGAAGTGAATCGCCTTGGGGGTTTACTGAATCAAACCTTATCTGAAGTAGGCAAACTACCAGATGCTGTTTCTAGTAGGGTTGAGTCCAGTAAGGCCTCTTCTTCTTTGGTGGGTGGTGGGGCTTCCTCACTACCAGTTCCTTCGGTGGCTCCCTTGATATCCATTTTAGATAGTGCAGAGAATAAAGATGTTCCTTCAGATGCATCCTCCGCCCCAGAATCTGTAAATGGCTCGGTAGAGTTGATAGTTGAGGCCTCTCCATTGGTCTTGGTTTTAGCCAATGTTCCTCTTTTGCAGTCTGGTCAGGAAGAATCTACCTCATCCCTATTGTCTAAAGCACTTTATTGGTTAACAAATAACATGGTAATAACTCCTAGGGGTAGGCACCAATTGGCTGACGAAATAGTAAAGGCTAGAAGGGTGAGGTGGATAGGCAATAGTACAAAGAAGTTTCTGGGTGACTGCGTCATCCTACATTTTTCTGACCCAGAGGTATTGGCCAATATTCTACCCAACCTTCTACCTCCGCAGCGGAGATCGACTGAAATCATTCCACTCACTTTAGACTTTTTCTATCAGTGTAGTGGGAGGGTCTCTAATAAAACAATGCTAAAAACTAAGTGGAACGTTGTCCCAACAAAAGGGCGGAGGGAAGTGAAGCAACCAGAGAGGGGTCTAAATCTAGAGAATAGATTTTCAGCCCTTTCGAATCTTGATGACTGTGATTGACTCTCTATAAATCTAAGTCAAGTACCACTAGCTAATGGGGATCAAAATTCGGATAGCTTATCTACCCAGAATGTTAATTGCCTTACCAATGATTTGTTGAATAACTTGGTTGTCCAACCAGAGGGTGAGGCTTGTGTACTAAACTCTTTTCCTGGATTACGCCAGGGTCGTTTGTCTGGAGTTGCTAACCTACTCTGCTGGAATATAGCTGGTCTGACATCCAAGCTCGATTGTGGGGACTGGCTTGGCTTTGTTACCCAATTTGATATTTGTATATTCCAGGAGACTTGGGCCTGCGATCCTGTCTTTGTATTAAGCTATTTGAATTTTTATGTGTCAGCTGTCAAGGGTCCGAAAGGTAGACCTATGGGGGGGCTTACTATCTGGATTCGACAAGCACTAAATTTCTCAGTTAAAAATATAGCTACTGTACACAATGATATCCAGCTTATTAGGATTTCTAATGATAGAACAGGGTCACTTGATATTTACAATATTTATATTAGGAGTTCCAAAGGTCGATCTGAAACATTACTAACCTTGGCCGACCTCATCGAGGAGCACTCCGTTAAAAATAACATCGTTATAGCAGGAGACCTTAATAGGACGTTTGAGCCATTGGTTGTGGGAGATGCTTTCACTGGTGCTGATGAGGATTCCTTCTGGGGCATCCCTGAACTACAACTGAAACCAGTCTCCCGTTGGACAGAGGACATTATAGCTATTAATGCACTGTGTCTTGAAAAAGGCTTGAGAGCTATGAACGGGAGAACAGCTGGGGACAGAATTGGTTCACCAACTTTCGACAATGGGAGGCACAAAAGTCGAATTGACTATGTGATCTGCAGTTTGCATCTGTGGCCTGCCCTTTGTGATATGGAAGTCATCATAAGATCTGAGAGTGACCATAACCCCCTAAGTGTGACTCACAAATGGTGGCCTGCTGAATCAAACTCTAGCTGCATGAATGAATTCGTCCCTCCGCCCATTATCCCCGAGAACAATATGCGTAGGCTACGTTGGGACACTGTAGCGAGAAATCAGCAGGCTATTGATATTATCAACAGTGAAACTGATCAAGCCATTCTAGCTATGGAACTGGCTAATGCCTCTCCTAAGGATCTGGGTGAAGTGGTCAAAATACATGATACCCTCTTTGGTAAGATCAAGGCGCACTTTCTAAGACCTGATAAACATAAGGGGGTTATTACCAGAAAAGATGCTAGATGGTATAACTCTGATTGTAGGAAGGCAAGACTCGACCTTGGCCGGGCAATCAAGAAGCGAGACTGTGTGTCTGTTTCTCTAGCCAGGAAAGAATATAAAGTATGCATTGCTAAAGCTAAGAAGGATTGGGACGAGCAACACTGGTGCAAACTAAAAATGGCCAGTGACAGGAAGGATTCCAGAGTATTCTGGAATATTGTAAAATGGGGTTCTGAGAGAGCTGAAGAGTCACCAAGTAATAACGTCTCACAGGAGGCATGGGTTAAATTCTTTAGTTCGCAATACACTCTTAATACCCGGGTCTCAGTTGACGACAGTACGGCTATGAAGTTTTTTGAAGATGACAATTTTAACTATAAAGAGATTATGTCTGCAATCTGTGCAGTAAAACGCGGGCGAGCTCCAGGACAAGATGGAGTACCCGCTGATATATTCTTAAATGATAGTGAACGCTGGTGCAAATATATACATTTGCTTATAAACTCAATTGCTCAAGGAGCAGATGTCCCTGATTCATGGAGGGGTGCAGTTATTATCCCCGTGTATAAGAAGGGGGACCGAGCTCAGCCCTGTAACTATAGGCCTATTAGCCTTATTGACACTGTGCAAAAAATCGTGGGTCGCGTGGTGGTCAATAGGCTTCTCGACTGGGCTGAGGATTTTAATATTCTATCTCCATTCCAAGCAGGTTTTAGAAGGGCAACAAGCACGATCGATCAAGTGTTCCGCTTCCAATTATTACAGTGGAAAACCGTGGTTCTGGGGGGGTGTAGCCTGTACGCGGCATTTGTCGACTTGCGGGCTGCATTCGACCTGGTCCCACGTGCAAAACTGTGGCAGGTCTTGCATAGCTTGGGGGTTTCCGATGAGTTACTAACCCTGATACTGCGCCTCCACGAGTCTAACTATGCAAAAATTCAGTGGGGCGGTCACGGGATGGTCACTCCTGATTTCCGTGTTGAAAAAGGGGTCAGACAAGGGTGCTCAATGGCTCCTACTCTATTTACATTGTTCATAAACGGGGTAGTTTCTCGATTGGTAACTGCGAATGTTGATGCTCCTTCTCTTGCAGGACTAAAAATCCCCATATTAATGTTTGCGGATGACACGCTAATTTTATCAAAAACCCCTAGTGGACTACAGCGTGCTCTGACAATTTTTGAGAACTTTTGTGGGGAACATGGACTGGAGGTGAATACTATGAAAACTAAACTAATGAGCTTCAAGCCGCAGCGTAGCTTTAAGTCCAAAATTATGATGAGTGGTGGGCCTTTAGAGTTAGTTAAATCATTCACATACCTAGGTATCCAAATAACTGATGACCACAGGTGGAGCCAGCATATAAATATTGCTATTTTGCGACACAAACAAATAGCTGGCACAATTAATTCTGAACACAGGAAATCGCTAACCAAACCTGTTAAACCAGCCTTATTGGTATATGAAGCAAAGGCTATTGGGTCTGCACTTTACGGCGCTGAAATGTGGGGCTTTGAAAATCTTACATCTCTGCAAGCCTCTGAAAATAAATTTTTAAGAACTCTTACCGGTACACCTAAAAGTACTCCGTTGTTGCCTCTCCGATACGATCTAGGAAGGAAACAAATCAAAGACTTGGCCAGATTACGCCCGATCTTGTATTGGCGCAGACTCTGGACCACTCCTGAGCTCTCACATTATGCCGCGGGTTTTGTGGATGTGATCAAGGCTGATGGCTTTCACAAGATAAGCTGGCTTAAATGATTGAAATCTATATTGTTTGAGCTAGGGTTGAGTTCTTTATGGCAGGACCCTGCTGGGACATCTTTCCCTTCTAAGCGCGTCTTAAAAGATATTTTTGGGGAATGGATTGCTACTAAAACTTTAAATGCTTCAAGCTCTGGGTCCATGTCTTCGCATTTTCTTGAGGCCAAAATGTATCCAGTCTTGGAACCATATTGGGATATCATCTCCAAACCAGGTGACAGGAAGCTCCTATTCCAACTGAGAGCTGGTGCACTTCCTATAAAAATATTGACAGCTAAATGGGGTTCAGGTGGAAATAGCACCTGCCGGGCTTGTGGGTTGGGGGATGAGTCTCTGGGTCACTTTCTGTTTTCATGCGGATCATATGCTATTCCAAGACAAGTATGGTTAGCTCCTATGTGCAGGAACCTTGGGACATCAAGTAGTTCTGTAGCTATGCGAATTATTTGTACGACTCAAGTTTCTTGGATCCTGATAGCTACAGCAAAATATCTGGGTTGGGCATGGATGCTCAGGCAGAGACTGCTAGTTAAATAACTATTCTCTGCCTGACAATTTAGACAGAGACTGCTAGTTAAATAACTATTCTCTGTGTGACAAATTGGCCCTCATGAATTTGACATTACTGCTTTTTATTTATCAAGGACCATGTATCAAGATAGAGACTGCTAGTTAACCAACTATTCTCTGTCTTGATAATTGTTTTTTTGCATTTGTATAATTGCTTTTAGACTCCAGCGTTTCTCATCTTGAAAAGTATTTTTATCAAATGTTTTAATTCTTCTTTTAACCGAATGAATTTTTATATGTAACCTATAGTGTTGCGTCAATGTGCTGGATTGTAAATTTAATTTGTTTTTAAAATTCTTGTGTATAATATGCTTTTATGAGTAACAACTCGAATAAAGCACTTTTGACTTGTAATTTAGCTTGGGGAGACATTGCTGATGCGGGCAGAATTTTTCTGTACAACATTTTAAAAAATGGTTAGTATTTAGGATTTGCGATAATCTGGAGCAAGTCGGTATTGTTCGTCTTCTGGGGTCCAGTCCCTCGTCTCCCAGTTAACTGTAAGATCGAAGTGGCGAAGGATGGCTTCCGCTATGTGGGAATCTTTGTGACATCTGACCCGACCCTTTTCCACAATCATAATTTAACCCCCCCATTGGCTCAGCTGCTTGCAGACGTGAAACACTGGAGGTCTCTACTTATTTGCCTGGTGGGCTGTGCTGCCCTTTTTAAGATGCTAGTGCTCCCGCGGTTCCTATATATTCTTCAGAATTGCCCACACCGTGTCCCAGATACATATTTCACAGCAGTGGAAAGTTAAGTCCGAATGTTGTTGTGGGATGAAAAGACCACCCATGTTGCGATGAAGAAGCTAACAAAAGAATGGTACGATGGAGGCATAGCCCTCCCAGACCTTAAAATGTATTATTGGGCCTCGCAATTAGAAGTGGTAAACCACTGGGTATACCACTACCTCCTGATGATCCAGCATATCTATTGGACAAATACCAAACTGGATGGGCTGGATACTTAGCACTGTATTCCAAGCCTAAGGAAAACAGATACATTGGGCCAACTACTCCTCCCGACCTGAACTACCTTCCCGGCCTTAAGGATCAGCCTTGGTAATACCTCTCTCCTCAAATGTCACTGTGCCGTTTACACAAAATTACTCACTGTGTAGACAATCGTGTACCTGGTATTGGTAAGGATCAGCCTTGATAATATCCTTCTTATGTCACTGCGCCAGTCAAACAAAACTGCTCACAGTATAGACAACTCTGTACCCAACATTGTTTAGTCTTCAATAATGCACCAGCCACTCTTGACCCTCCTACTTCTATTCTGGATACTGTCTCGCACTGCGCCATATGTAAGGAATTTTTTTTTAATCGCCCTTTCTCTGAACTGGTTCCCCTATTGTTCAATTTTTGAACTCTTTTTAATTCCAACACCATTTCGCACTGCGCCGTCATTTCTCCTTCTATTTTCGCCGCCTGCGCCGAGCACACTTCACTACCCTAAACCAATCACTGCACTGATGTTTAAGTGCACAGTATGACATCGTTGCTCTAGCACTAAGCATGCCAAAATGGTCTTTGAGGAGCGAACAGGAAACTGTACCACTATGTGTAATTATGTCATTTTTGTTCTAATTTAACATGCCTGGCCACGTATTTACATTGTTTTTCCCTTCTCTCCCTTCCTTTTTCCCCACAAATGTCATTTGTATGTAGCATGAAAGGCAACTGTTTATAATTCTAAGACAAACATGATTTATATTTTTGTCCTAAGGATGATGCTATGTATCTTGTTTTTCGGCATCAAAAACTTCGTCGACATAATAGGATCATATGTACTGTATATGCTTGTGAATGCTATGTACAATGGTCACTCAAACTACAATCAAGTCTGTTCACTGATTATGAGTATACAGACCGATTTGCTCGCTCTTGCCTATACTTGCTGTTTTGTCTTGTTAACTGTAGGTCACGGGCAGTGCCCCCTTTACATTACTTTCTGACTTTGTGCATCACCAAATAAATTCCTGTCCGGCTGGACAAAGGACATAAATAATATTCAAGTTTATGTCTATTTTTATCTTGATCCTCCAAACTACTAGGGTCTACTGTTTTTTGTAATAAGTTAATGCCCAAGGTCCCTAGTGTACTACCTTCGGGTTCCCTTGCTTCTTATAACGGTAAATACATAACCATCTCTGTTTAGATCAGCTATTCAGCTGAAAACTTCTTCTTTGAACAAACTAGCTGCAGATAAAAACATGTTTGCCCTTTGAGACTCACATACTCTGCATTAGATTCGGTTTTTGTCACTTTCTTAGAAGGCTCGGATTCTTGTGATTCACTAGTTTTGGCTATTTGTTTCCCACTTTTTCCAGGCTTTTTTCCATTGTATACAACTCGTAGCACTTGTTGTTACAATGATAAAATATTTGATCCTCTTCACCGATCAGTTTCAATCTTTTCTGAACTTCGTCTTGCCGTATTTCTGCAGCATCTCAAGCTCTTCTGTCCAGCTGCAGATGTTAGCTTTTCTTTCCGGTTAGTTTGGCATATGACACATTTTTCTTTGTTGAAGGAGTCTTCAGATTTTGTACTGAGCAACACTCTGCCAGTAGGTAAAGATCCTCTGCTACCACCTGCTTCGCTCATGTTTACGAATTTGAATCAATTGAAAACCTGAAACAAAAACAATATTAAAATAAATTACCAATATGATGATAAAACACATAATTGTGGAGCCACTAGTTAGGTAAATGGCGGAAAGGTTGCTCTGAGGAGTTATTTTCTGTCTCTATAAGACTACTTGACCCCAAAACCTATGTTTGACAACAAAATGAAATATATAGGTTTCATGGTTCCTGAACTATTAGAGCATCACTGCACCACATCCTCCATTTTTTAAAATGTCCAGAAGAATTCGGCCCGGATTAGCAATGTTTAGTTAAATTACTTCTTCAATGATACAAAAACACAAATCAAAAATTAATATCTCTGGACAACAATTATTTGACAGAGGTATATCAAGGGGCCAGGACTAACTGCTGTGGTCGGTTGAAGATGCTACATCGTTCCCTCTTGCTGCAGCATCGAGTAAAAAATTGTGGAACCGGACTGGTCACCAACATGCCTTGGTAGTGGTAAGGTTAGGAAGATGATGCTTTGACGTCTGAAGGACCGCAGGGAAATGGTAGCTGCCTAAAACTTGCGGAAGGTCAGGGCTACATTTCCCACAATGCCCTGGACCATCTACTTTTGGGCAATCCCTAGGAGACCCCGATAACCAAAGATTCTTTGGTTCCTTGATGTTAATTGTAAGTATGGACAAATTTTGCAGATCTGCGCTCTGCGAATTTGCGCGAAATCGCAAAAAAGTCCGCGAATTCGTGGATTTTCCCGCAAAAGCGCAGATTTTTTTGCGATTTCCATCTACTCAACTGGAGTACTTTCTACTGGCTAATCAGTAAGTGCTACCTTGTTGGGTAAATGTATAGTGCTTTTACTACACTTCAGCTGCGTTACGGGCCAGAAGAGTTTTCTCCATTGACCATGTGTGTAACTTTGCCATCGCGCCGAAGGGCGCCGGGGTCCCTTGAGTGAGCTGTCCATCATATTGGGTAAATGGCGGGAAGACGGTGCACACCACTAGTGTGTGGGGGGGGTGGGTCAAACAGGCGGGGCTTCTATGCGAGTCCCACATGCCTCTTGTGTTAGGTCAGAGACCGATCAGAGCAGCAGATGAGAAAGAAGCTCCTGGTCAGAGGAACTGCACGGGGAATGCGCTTGTGAAAGTCAGGGATGCAAAGGCCTCCATCAAGCATCAGCTAATTTACGATGGTAGATATGGGGAGAAAGCACATCTGCCCAGCCTCTACAAAACTCACGATTTTTTGGGCTGATTAATGCGTTACTGAATTTGAGTTTTTTCAACTCGAGCACCTGCTTTATTTAAATCTGTAAGTGCTTCCTATTGAGGTTTAATTTTTGTGACTGGAGCATTGTGCCAATATGAATCCTGCCCTGCATATTTATCCAATTAGACGTCACAGTTTTGTGCGATACCTCTACTCAACGGGAGTATTTTCTACTGGCTAACCTCGTTGGGTAAATAAAAATATGTGGAAAAAAAAATTGCCTGCGAGCTGATTTGTGTATTTTTCGTCAATTTCACAAGATTTGCGGACCGCGAAATTGCGGAAAATCCGCAAATTCCGTGTGCCGAACGGATTTTCAGCCCACCCGTAGAAATTAGATCACTTCTGGACAAGAAACCTTTCTGCCAAGGAGAAGAACCAAGGAAGCTGCAGGAGTTTGGACTGCCCCTCTGCCAGTGTGCCGTTTGCTGGGTTGGCCTGCAGTGGTTGCTTCATTGCCAAAGGGAAGGGAGAAGGAACTTTGTAAGGACTTTCATCTACAGAATATTCTCCAAGGGCTTAAACTACGCTTGCCTCCTGCTGAAGTCTCAGGGACAAAAGACTTCACCTCCAGCTCCCTCCTGAATTTCCTTGCTGGGTATTCTGACTCCAGTCACTTGCGTGCCGCTGGGAGCTGGAAGCGCAACGCATCGAGAAGAAGCGTGTCGCCGCCGCAACTGAAATCATCATAACACCGGAGAAGCTAGCCTTCGCCGCATCTCCCTGGAAGCATGTGTTCATCGAAGCTGCCTGCTGTCGCATCACGGGAGAAGCGTGTCGCAGGGCCTGTCGCTGCTCCAAAGTACAGAGTCATCGCAAGGTTGCCAGGGCGTCATCGCATCCTCATCGCATCACCACATCAAGGGCGCCATCTTCTCGCATCGTAACCGGATCATCGCATCGCATCAAGGTGCCATCTTGCGCACCGCAACGGGCCCGTAGGCCGAGAACCTACGCATCACCTCCGCACCGGTAAGAAGCACGACGCATCCCCTATTCTGCGCAAGCATTGAGGCACGACGCATCATCTCCCCCGGATCACGGAACCGACGCATCTCCCCTTTTGCGAGCCTTTTGTTTACTGTGCGTTACGCATCCAGGTACTTTGTTGAGAACTTTGTCGCATTTAACAGCAACTTTAACTAAGAGACTTTAATCATCTTTTAAGTAATCTTAAGTGTAGTATTGTGGATTTTTGTCGTTTGTGGTCTTGTGTTTAAGTCTATATAAAGAATACTTATTTTTATAAAACCTGTGTTGTATCCATCTGTAGTGTTTTCACTGTATTACTGTGTATATTCACAAATGCTTAACACGCTGCCTCTGAGATAAGCCTGCCTGCTCGTGCCAAGCTACCAAGGGGGTTAGCAGGGGTTATTAAGGCGTGTAATCCCCTTATCCTGACTTAGAAGTAAGGGTCCCTATTTGGACAAAGGTGAATACCATTGCCAACTAGAGATCCCCAGATCTAACATTGGTGGTCAGCAGTGAAGATTTGGACTTTGCATCTGTGTTCATATACAGTGATTGGTGTATACTACTAATGAGTGCAGACCAAACGCGACCACATACTTTGTTTAGAATCTTTTTCCTTGGACTGTTAGTTTTTCCTGAAAACTTCCAATTTGTACTACCATGAGTAAACTGTGTTGTATATAAAGGGGGTAACCCATATATACTACCTGACCTGGGTCAATGAGTACAGTATCAAAAAGTGTGGTCGCTGCAGCAAACCAAACCTTTCATGCAATTATAGTAGCATTCCTTTTCCTACCTCACCCAGAGCACTGTAAAATATTGCACATTTGTTTCAATGAGCAATCGTATGGCTCCTATCTGTAAATGCTTTGAATTGAATTGCATCAGATATCCTTGAACAATATAAAGTCACGGAAGTGGACTTAGACCACATTTAAATTTGTGTTGTGTTTTTGTGCTACTATAATTGCATGAAAAGTTTTGTTTGCTGCCGCGTCCACACTTTTTGATACTGTACCATGAGTAAACCAGCATCTGTTGCATCTATGGATCTTGAATTTGAGGAAGAGAGGTTGGAAATCTACACTGTGAAACAGCTCAAGTATCTCTGCAGGAAATTGAAAGTTGCTACACCAGGCATTTCTAAAAAGGAAGACTACCAGAAGGCGCTGAGGGCCTGGGTAGAAGCAAGAATTGCCCCAGATCTTGTGGTGGCGCCAGTTGGGGATGAAAATGGGCAAATTGATGGGCCAGAGTTTCCAGCCAGGGGAGGGGTGCCGTCCCTACCTGGCAGCAGCATCTCTTGCAAAGACCTGTCCACCAGACAGTTGGAAGACAGGGAGAGAAATAGGGCACTAAAGCTGGAGTTGGCTAAGCTTAAGATGGAGTCAGAGGGAAACAGAGAATAACAGGTTGTCTTTGGAAAGAGAGAGAATGAGAATGGAGCATGAGAGAATGTTGAGGGAGTTAGAAATCAAGGCCAAGGGCTTAGAACTTAGTTCCTCTGGTGGCAGCGCACCATCTGTGCCTTCAGAAGGCAGAGTACATATTCCGGGGACCCGGAGGAGGGACTAGCGGTGTGCGGTCCATTGCGGTTTTTTCTACATAAGGGCTCCCATGAGCCTCCTAAGCTGACGATTTCTTGACGACGCACCTGCGTGCTGGGCATCAAGGCCTGTGACGGTTACGAGGCGGCCTTCTCTTTCACCCCTATTGACTTTCTCTACTGATGAGGGAAGATATCCCGAAAGCCGGGCCATGTCCCGGGTCTAGAGATCGGGGGAATAACAAATATCTACTTGCACCTACATAGGTGAACCACTTAAGAACTTTGCAGTAATTCTTCGAACTTTACGCACTGCACATGCCAGAGTGCTTAGGGGCGACCCGGAGGAGGGGCTAGCGGTGTGCGGTTTTTTCTAAGCTTAAGATGGAGTCAGAGGGAAACAGAGAATAACAGGTTGTCTTTGGAAAGAGAGAGAATGAGAATGGAGCATGAGAGAATGTTGAGGGAGTTAGAAATAAAGGCCAAGGGCTTAGAACTTAGGGGCATATTATCAAGGGGGTTTATCTCCGCTTTTTTGGCTTTAAAAGCCAAGAAAGCGGAGATAAAATGATCTCCCTATTACCTAGCTGTTAGCAACAGCTAGTAGGAGATAGCCCCACTTTGCATGTCAGTGATATTTATCACTAATGACATGCAAAGTGGGCGTGCCAAGATGTTAGCGACTGAAAACAGTCGCTAACATCGCTATCTCCTATTACCAACTTTTGAAGATATTCGCGCTAAGCGCGAATATCTCCAACCAAAAGCTAACACCTGCCCTGAGCAGTTCATAGCCATGTTATCCAATGGGAGGTGGATAACATGGCTAAGAGCATTAGCTCGGTAATGCATGAATATCGCTGACTTTTCAGCGATATTCATGCATTGCGGCGATTTTTATCGCATTTGCGATAAACCTTGGTAATACCAAGATTTATTTGCGGTAAAAATCGCCGCAGCTCAGCGGTAAATTTTTCACGCTAACCAAGCAATAGCGATAATTATCGCTATTGCTTGGTAATATGCCCCCTGGTTCCACTGGTGGCAGCGCACCATCTGTGGCTTCAGAAGGCAAAGTACATAGTCCAAAGAATGTCATCAAAGATTTTCACAAGAATGAAGATATTGGGCAGTGGTATGCAGCCTATGAGATAGCAATGTTGGCCCACCAGGTCCTGAGAAGGATTGGGGAGCGGGGTTGTGGGGCTGCTTTTTAACTGAAGAGGGGATACTTTGTTAGACTTGCCCAGTACTCATAGGATGTCTTATGCCCACATAATAACGATCATTTTTAAAATCTGTATTATATTTTAAACAGTGTGCTTTTAAATTCGTGCCCCCACCTTGGTGCGAGATTACTTCGCCTGAGGCCAATTTGTACGGCATTTCACAGCGCCGCCGTTACCAGGCGCTGGTTACTTCATTCTGCAACTTTAGGCGCCATCTTGGGCAGGGAAGACTGGCGGTATAGTTCATCGCCCCTCCCGCCCTCCCAGGATACTTAAGGGCGAAGCGTCTACTCCCCCGAGGTATCTGTTTGTTTTCTCCTCTGAGGCGGAAGCCGGAGGAATCTTGTGCTCTTTTGTGCCCTGTTTAATTTGCTGACTCGAGGTTGGTATTGACTTTAATAATAACGATCATTTTTAAAATCTGTATTATATTTTAAACAGTGTGCTTTTAAATTCGTGCCCCCACCTTGGTGCGAGATTACTTTGCCTGAGGCCAATTTGTATGGCATTTCACAGCGCCGCCGTTACCAGGCGCTGGTTACTTCATTCTGCAACTTTAGGCGCCATCTTGGGCAGGGAAGGCTGGCGGTATAGTTCATCGCCCCTCCCACCCTCCTCCCACCCACCCAACCATGAATATAAACAATAGACCCGCCCGCAGCGGGCGTGCCGAAGGCGCACCAAAGGCAAGCCCGTCTGCGCCCGTCCGCGCCTGGCCCGGGCCGAGGGCCACCCCCCCCTAATCGTTGCCCTCTGCCCCTACGAGGCTTCTACTCAGCAACCCAGCTCCTTCAGCTGCGTACCCCTGTCCTTCACTCCTGCCTTACACTTGCTTCACATTCCCTTGCCGGAAGTCCGGTCTCACTATGCCCAGGCTGCAAAACTTCCATACCCCTCGTTTCGAAACTGCCCCCCTGTTACAAGGATAAATCCTTGAAATCCTACTCATTTGCCCTCACCAATGTCCGCTCGCTCGGTAAACACCGACAGGACATATTCGATCTGATAGAGGATAAAAACTTGGACTTACTCTTTATGACAGAAACCTGGATGGACAATGCGTCCGATCCTGATTTAGCGATTGCTGTTCCTAAAGGGTTTTCCACACATAGATTGGATAGACAACGTAAAAAAGGTGGTGGAATTGCCATCATCGCACGCGATGTATTCTCGGTAAGGACTAACATGATTACACTATTCTCCTGTGAAGCCCTTCAATTTTCTATCAAGTTGACCCCATCTTATACCTTTAAAGGCATTCTCCTTTATCGTCCACCGGGGTCCAGGACTGAATTTTTTTCTGACCTTACGTCCACTCTTGAAGCGTCTGCCCTTGACAGCTCCCTCACTGTACTAGGCGATTTCAATTTTCACTTTGATAAACCCGAAAACTCAGACACCGCCACTTTCCTAGCGGACATGTCTACCTTCGGTCTCCAACTTCTGGTGAAGTCACCTACGCATGAAGGGGGCCACATATTGGATGGCATCTTTACTAATTTGGTGGGCTTACAAGTCACCCAAATCCTTCCCCTTATCTGGTCAGATTATCATGTCATCCTGGCATCACTGTCTATTCATGACTCTGCCGCCTCTAAGTCACGCCCCAATCCTCGCCAACCGTATTTGGCGTGGGGTGATATCGATAGTTCCAGTTTGGAAACTCTTCTGACAGAATCCACCCCCCTTCTATCAGCTGATCCTAACACCGCTACTACTCAATTTTATGAGTGGGTGGGCTCTGCGACCACCGAATTGGTCCAGGTCAAACAACGATCTCGTAACAGATCTGTCCCGTCGGCTCCTTGGTACTCAGAGGTGTTACGTATCCACAAACAACAGTGTAGGAACAAAGAGAGGCATTGGCGGAAAGATTATTCAGAAGAAGCTAAAATCAAGTACAAAGAATCAGTGGCTAAATATAAAATCTTAATTAGTGAGGCGAAGAAAAAGTACTACTGTGAGAGAATTGAATCAGTAAAAAACTCTAATAAAGCACTATATGAAACCACCAAGCAGCTAGCTGGATATTCCCCCAACCTGACACCTCCCCCCTCCCAATCACTCTGCGACGATCTATCCAATTTCTTTTTTAGTAAAGTTGAAGACATTTATCGGGTCTTCGCGAATAACACCAATACCTCAACTAAACCACCCGCCTCCTACAATGGTCCCATTTTCTCGCAGTTTGCAGATGTCTCCAGCTCCCAGATCCGGAACATCATATCATCTATCAAATCGGGCTCTGCACTAGACCCATGTCCCCTGAAAGTATTGCTGCCGGTCATTGAAGTGGTTCTTCCAGCTATGACTGCAATCTGTAAAGCTATGTTTAGTACAGGCACATATCCAGATGTCCTAAAAAAGACCCTTATTAAACCATTGCTCAAAAATCCAAACCTCGACATGGAAGAACTAAAAAGTTATCGTCCTATCGCTAGTCTCCCAGTCTTGGCGAAAATAGTCGAAAAAGCTATGAAACTTCAACTATCAGCCTTCATCGAGGAACATAATCTACTGGATGAATCTCAGTTTGGCTTTCGCCAATACCACGGAACGGAGACGGCCTTGGTTAAAGCGGCGGACGATATAAGATCCATCCGTGATGTTGGAGGAACAGCAGTCCTGATACTGCTTGACCTATCGGCGGCTTTCGACACGGTCAACCATACCACCTTGGTCGACCGTGTCGAAAGCATGGGTATTCAACATAATGCCAAGAAACTTCTTGCATCCTTTCTGGCGGACAAGTCCCAGGTGGTTACTATTGGATCTTTTCGCTCCCCCTCCTTGTCACTGCCATGTGGAGTCCCTCAAGGCTCATCCCTTAGTCCGACACTATTTAACATTTATGTGTCGGACCTTGCCAATGTCATTCGGGCACATGGGATGAGCCTTACATCCTACGCAGATGACACCCAGCTGGTCCTCGCCGTCAAGAATGATGGGCATAAAATAGCTAATAACTTTAATCTGGGCATGCTGGCAATAGGGAATTGGATGGCCTCCAACTGTCTGAAATTAAATTCTGACAAGTCGGAAGTGATCATTTTCGGAAATTTGACCCCGGAATGGCCCTCCCTTTGGTGGCCGCTATCACTGGGCCATCCACCAGCTCCGGTCAGTAAGGTGAGGAATCTGGGAGTCATGTTCGACAACCGTCTTACTTTCCTTCCTCACGCAAATCAGATCTACTCTTCGGCCTTTCACAAACCACGGCTGATCAAAAAAATCTTGCCATTTCTTCCTGAGGCAGCTGGAAAAACTTTGGTGAGCTCCTTGGTATTGTCTACATTAGATTATTGTAATGCCCAAGAAAGAGTGCTATACAAAATGCAAATTATCCAAAACGCAGCTGCCAAGCTCCTTGGAAGAATCCCCAAACACCAATCTGCGTCAGAAACTAACAGGAAGTTACACTGGCTTCCTGTTAGAAATAGAATCAAATTTAAGGTCCTCTGCATAGTGTATAAGGCTCTACGCAACGTGGGACCAGCCTTTTTTACTCAAAATCTTATTCCCTACAGTCCCTCTAGAACACTACGCTCCTCCAGTTCACATGAACTGGTGGTACCCTGTACCAAATCTGTCTTATGGGGAGACACAACATTTCTTGTAGCAGCACCCAAACTATGGAACACCTTGCCGCACTCGATTAAAACAAGCCCCTTTGGTCTTTTCGAAAGCAACTTAAGACCTGGCTTTTTAATCTGTAAACTCTAGCTCCCCTTTGATGGTTAAACACTGCAGATATTCTCTTAGCGCCGAGATGCCCACGGGCCTTCGTTCACGCTCTATAAAGGCTTTTAATAAATAAATAAATAAATAAATAAAGGAAGCACTGATGACAAGATATGGATTAACTCCAGAGCTCTATAGACAGAGGTTCAGGAATTGTAAGAAACTGGAGGGAACCAATTGGGTAGACTATGTGTCTTTCTTTTGCAGAGCTAATCAAATGCTGCTGGTGGGTTTGCAGCACTGGTGTGCCACCCACACAAGCAGCTTGTAATGTGTGTCTCCGGCCTCCCATTGCAAGGCCTGTGTGCAGCCTAGCACTGCCATGTCGACTTGGCCAAGTGCACCCACTTGCCAGTCGCTAAACCTTTCCTTTGCATCATATTAGATACCCCTATGGTAGACCCAAGGGCAGGGTGCATTGTAAGTATAAGGTAGGAATGCTCTGATGGGTGTAGCATGTTCTAATAGTGAATTACAGCCATTTTCGTTCTTCACTATTGAAGGCTACCTGTTCTTATAGGCCTGAATGAGCAGCTAGAATATACACTCTTATAATCCTAACTGACTCAGGGAACACAGTAGAAATTCGAATTTAGTATGTCTGAACTCAGAATAATAAAATACATCTTTTAGTAAATTGAAATTCAAATTAAAAAATTCTTTATTTCGGCAAATTTGGCCATAAAAGAGTACACAATGAAAGGAAAAGGGGAAGAAAGGGGGAAGGGAGGGCAGGTAACATTTAAAATTCATTTATATACACATGACAATATTTTCGTACAGGCAAAAATACCCACTCAACTATACCACATTAAAATTCATTAAAAATAGCATCAGATTCAGCACATTTGTTTATAAGCTTTGAGGCTAGCAATCGACTTTATTAATTTACGTCTCTTACACCACATAGCTAGCAGAAATTTAGAAAGCGCAAAAACAATAGGGCTCAGTGTACTGGTTTTAACAATTCTAAAAGCATGCAAGCAATGTTTAAAACCCAGGTTTCTGCACAATGGTATCAGCCAATATTTTCTTGATTTTGTGTATGCTGGACAAAAGAAGAGAACATGGAGTGCATCTTCTAAGTCCCAGCTGCAGCCCGGGCAAGACTTATTAGAGGAGGCCGTCCACTTGGATGTAACGGCCTTAAGGGGTAAAGTGCCATGTAGCCATTGGATAAAAAGTTTCCGAGCTAAAATCGGAAGACAACATCCATGAAGTCCTTGAAATAATAAGAATTTTTTTATTCAAAGAAGGAATTGGTGAGGGTGCCTGCATTAGGGGCTGTAGATAAAAGTTCCAGCTTTTACCCTTTGTAGATTTTAGTGAACATTTTCCGTGAGATCCTGCCACAGGCTCTGTCTGGCTCTTCCCACATGGGCTGTAGTCCTAACCTTAAAAGTTCACGCTTGATGAACGCGAGCCAGGGAATTTTGCCCACACAGTTAAAGCTCAGGATCTGTTTGAGTTCATCCCTGTAATTTATGAGATCTGGAGTGGTCCATAGTCTGTGCCAGCACCTTAGAGGTTTTACTGTTAACTCGTCTGCAATGGGCATCAGTCCCAAGTCTAACCTCAGTGGTGTTAATGGGGTACTCTGGGGAAGCGATAATAATCGCCTTACAAATTTGGACTCAACTTTTGTGATTTCCGGGGCAGCACAGTGGCCCCACAGCTCACCTCCATATAGAGCAGCTGCCCTTGCTTGCGCCTTATAAATCTCCAGGGCAGGACTCATTGGCCTAAAGCTTGAAGAGTTGGAAACCTTTGAGATGGCACCCGACAACTGTGACAGTTTCATATGGGATTTCGCCTTTTGCAGTCCCCATGACAGATTTCCATGAAGTGTAACACCCAGGTACTGGAAAGTCGAGACCCTTTCCAGGCATACATCGCCCAGTGATGGATTAGCGCGAGTCGACACTGGCGGGTTAAAAATCATGAATTTTGTCTTGTCGGCGTTGATCTCAAGGCCTCTACTGTGACAAAAGTCCCCAAAACCATTCAGTATCCTCTGAATTCCCATGGGAGATTTGGATAGTAGGAGGGTGTCGTCCGCGAACATGATCGCCGGCAGCCTCCTACCAGCCAGCCTTGGTGCGTCATTGTCGGGGACGCTGTCCAGATGTGAGATTACCCTGTTGACATAAAGGCAGAACAGGGTCGGTGCCAAGACACAGCCCTGTCTCACCCCCCTGTCAACGGGGAACCTTGGTGACAGCATCCCGTTCTTGCCACAACGGACCTGGGCAAAGTTCCCCTCATGTAATCTCATGAGCAGTGCTAGAATCTGATGTGGAAGGCCCAGATCATGAAGGACAGGCCACAATTTCCCCCTAGGAACCATGTAGAGGCTGCCACCCTCTACCTTTACCGTCTTCCAGTACAGTAGGATCAGTCGGAAAATTTGGTCCATAGTGGACGTATTCCTTCTGAATCCTGCCTGGAAGGGGCTCAATACATCGTGTTCCTCCATCCACGTCAAGAATTGGTCCAGGACCAGTCTCGCAAATATTATTTGTTGTACATCTATCAAGCTAATTGGCCTGTAGTTGCCTGGGAGCAGAGGTGACCCCTTCTTAAATATCGGGACTATCTCTGCCCCCAGCCAAGTACTAGGAACTTCCATACCTCTCGAGATGGCGTTAAATACCACAAGGAGATAGGGGCCCCAGATTTCAGGTTGATGTCTAAAGAGATCCCCCTTTAATTTATCAAGCCCCGGGCCCTTTCCTGCTGATAGTTTGCATATTGCACTTATCACCTCCCCCAAGGTGAACTCCAGGGGCTCCTGCTGATCTTCTGAGACTTGTAGGTCGGGCAGACTAGACAACACAGCTTCCCCCCCATATAGACCTTTAAAGTGGGCCTCCCATGCTGATGCTGCAACATTCGGTTCTATCGCAGATTTTGGTTCACCCGAGCCATGATTAACAAGTGACCAAAATCTGCGCGCATCTTTTGTGTCCAGGGCTAACTTTAGGTCCAACCACCTTTCCATATCCCATTCTTTTTTTGCATACCCTATTACCTCTTTGTACTTCAATCTACAATCTCGGATCACCATTTTACTTTGTCCTACCTTGATTGCTGTAACAAGATTGCACTTTGCCTTCCTGCATGCTGAGTTATACCAGGAAGAAGCAGGTTGTCTGGGCCTTCTTGTCGGTGCCTGAGGGTAGAAAACTTCAGCCAGGTTGTTGGCCAATTCTGAATAAATTAAGCTAAGTTCTTCATTGATGTCCCTGTGAGAATCTTGGGAGATTAGGGTTTCGACCTCCAGGAGTCGTGGTAGAACTATATTATAGACTTTAGCTAAGTACTCTTCCGAACCTACTATTCTACCCCACTTTACCCTGCGCCTGTTATTGGATAGAGTCAAACCAGTACCCTCATCATCTTCTCCTGCGTTAGCTGAGTCTACTTCTTGTTGCCCTGGATATATCAACTCCAGGCCTAACGCGTTGTGGTCACTGTCAGCTCTCTCGACTACCCTGAAATCAATGACCTTCGACCACATCTGGGTTTCCACCATGATGTAGTCGATTCGGGACTCTTGCCCCTTTTTGTTGTAGGTACACACTGACGGGCTATCGGACGCTGAGCGTCCATTACAAGCCCTAAGGGAGTTGTTTAATACCAGGGCTGTAATCTGAGTAGCCAAAGGGGACCACACCTTAGGGCGAGGGGACTGGCATTGGGGAATCGCCCAGTAGTCATCCTCTCCCAAAAGGGCACCTTTGCTACTTCCATAAATGGCTCAAATTGACACTTCACATCCCCTGCAACCAAAATCCTAAAATCCCCTGACAATGTGCTCAGGAATTGGGATAGATCATCGATTGTGGTGGACTCAAGGCCCTGCCGTACTGGCCTCGAGTAAACATTCACAACCGCCAGTCCATACCCGTTGGGCCATTTTAGCACTAGACACTGCACATCATCTTAGTCAGTGGGCATGCTTTCCACCACACAACACAGGTGAGGAGCAACTCATACAGCCAGCCCCCAGATGGTCTTCCTTTCCCTCCCCACCTTGCAGGTACATAAAAGGTGGCAAATCCCACTCTAGAGTGTTCCTCCCTGGCCCAAGTTTCCTGGAACAGACATAAATCCATCTGGTCTACCAGGGAGCCCCACTCTGTACAATGTAGCTTGTTTGTAATACCCGCCACGTTCCAGGATAATATATTAATTGATGTCAGTGTCGTGGCTACTTTTATAACTGCAGCGCCTACAGTTTGTGCCCCACAGTCAGGTGGAGCTTGGAGCTCTGGCACCACACTTTCTCGTATCACAGGCCCTTCTACCATATTCGGTGCCCGGGTCTGGATAATTGGGAACACTCTACCTGGACCACCATCTATCCCCTCTGCACTTTCAGTAGACTTTTTAAGATCCATAGTCTGAAAATTACCCACCCTCAGCTCCCTATCCACATGAAGTCAGTCTGCCATTTCGAGGGAACTAAACCTATTGTGGGTCGCTGGGTAATTATGGGTTATTAGGTCTCTGTGGCCGCCCCTGATCGCCCTTTGGCCCTGCCTTTGCATCACCAGTGACCAATCTGGTGTGCAGTCTTGCATTGCGAGTCTGGGGTAGAAGAAGGACAGAGGATAGGGTTTAATCCTTGAGTCTGCATTGTCGTGAGCCCAATTCCAAATGTGTTCTACTGTGCGCGGGTCCCCAAAGTTAACCAGAACACAGTCGCCTGAGATGGTTTTTCTGCTGCGTCCCACCCAAGCTATCCTGCGTACCATCAATACTTCACTTTTGACATTGTGTGGTAGGGGCCTATTGTAATTGAGCCATTGGGTCACTTTATTTTTTTAGAGACGTATGTGATTCTTGGCCATGGTTGCTAATTTCAGGAATACCTGTCAATACCACCACATACGGGCTGGTTTCAGGCGGCAAATCAATTCTTGCTACAACTTTAGATGTTGGATTAGATAGAGACTGACTCCTTTCTGGTGCTTTCGCAGCGGGGTCTGAGGTGGGCGCACTTGATTTGGCTGCCGGTCCAATCCCAGCACCGACTCCTGCAACCACGGCTGTCGAGTTGGCAGCAGTGTTAGGAGGCCCGGCAGTGGAAGAAGGAACAAGATTGGACACAGAACTGGTTTGGACTGTATCTACCGGCTGCATTTTTTTCTTTCTTTTTGCCCCATTCCCCGCCATAGCCTGTTGTAACTGGGAGAGCTGAGATTCCATGCAAGCAAGTCTCTCATCTAGTGGTTCAAGCGCTAACTTTAGTAGGGACCCCAGTCTCTCTAGAATGAGACCATCCTCCCCCTTGACCTCCCCCGTGCACTGGGCCTGCTCCAGAGTCAAGGGTCCTTGCGTATCTGGAGGTGACAAGGATGTGTCAGTGCCTGGGCCAATTGAGTCGTTCAAAGTAGGACCTCCCTTGATTTGTGAAGATGTAGCACTACCAGACCGGCCCTTCACTGTTCTAGTATTCCTGTGACAAGTCACTTTGGTGGCAGCCCGCTTCCTCCTATGTTTTGGCCCTCTTTTAGTACCCCTAGGTGGGTAATATGATGATTTCTCTGGCGAGGTAGGCGGGGATTCAGCCTCTGGGAACACTGTTGCCTCTGGAGTTGGGGAGCTTGTAGTTGAAGAGATGTGGAGTGTACCAGGACTGGAACGCAGGTGGTGCTGGCATGGTTATCGTGCACGGGTGTCCGAGCATTTGCAAGGTGGCCCATAGATGAGCGTTTGGCCATAGCAAGGTCCTGGGACACTCTACGCTCCATGAGGATAATACCCTGGTCGATCACTGAATTTGCTCTGATGATGAAATTGTCTAGAGTACCAGTAATCAACCCTCTGTTGGCCATTGTGTTACTCCATGTCCCCCGGGCAGCCATATTGGTGATATGCAGGACCCCCCCCCCCCGTTAGGCTATGCGCGCTGCTGACTTTCGGGACACCAAGTCCCACACGCTGTGGTTAGCCCACTGCTCTGCCTCTGCCGCTGCTTCCAGGGGCCGTTTGCCTGCCTGCTGAGCCCCAAATCTGTGAGGGCGGTTGTTAATCTCTTTGTTGATCTGTCGTCTGCAAACTCGTAGCCAGTCAGCAGCAGCAGCGTCGAAGTTACCAACAATGTCTCAAGTGGTTTCCGTCAGAGCACTTTATAGCACTTTATAGCCAATGCTCTTACACGTCTTCTTCCACACAAATAGAAATAAATGCACTCGCTATTGTGCTATTATGCTCCAGTGCTCACCGTGTGTTTAACTACAGCTTTCCAAGCCTAATTGCAAGCTCTCCTCTCCTCCGGCTCCACACACAAACCATCCGACTCCAGACGACCTCAGGTGAGCTGTAACGCGTTTAGCAACCGCCGCACCACGCCGCACTCCGCTCCGCTCTACTTGCCCATGGACACATTCCTTTTCTTTAATACCGGCAAAAAGTGCATATATATTTTTTTTATCAATCTGACTGCCCTTTAGTTTAGTTTAGTCCCGGAGGCAGGGGCAGATTCATGTAATTTATACACAACTGAATTGTCACTTATGCAGTCTTTCCCCTCACCTCACCTGTGCAACTCTGGAGTTTTGAGCCACTTCTGCTCCCTCCTCTTGTCCGCGGGAGCCCCTCGGCGGCACCGAGGCAGAAGACCCGAGTCCTGCAGCACAACTGGGAGACGGCCTCCAGGTGCGCCGCGCACTAGCCTGGAGCAACGCCCAGAGACCGCGCCGAGTCCGCACTCACTCCGCGGCCGAAGGAATCAGTGGCTCAAACACCGTCGTCACCTGCGGCCCGCGTCCAGCACAAGAAACCTCCAGGTAAGCTCTGTTTTCTCCGATTCGGACTCCGCCGAAGAAACCCTTGCAGGTTCGAAGAAGTAACGCTTATTTTAATATTCTGTGTTTGCAAATACCACTTTTAGAAAGTAGGTATTTGCTTGCCTAACCATTTGAGCCTTCCTCTGCTGTGTTGTGTATTCCTTGTCTGGGTTTGTGAGTGGTAGGCTGGGGAATTCCAGGAGACAGGCAGGGGCAGCCCGGTGGTGAATAGAGAGATCTGAATCTAGATGGGTGGGAGGAGTTCCACCTGGGACCTGAATAGGGCTGGGCCTTCCCTCTACAATGCTGGCTCCACCTCCTGTGGCTTGTCTGAAGTCTCTGGCCTGCACTGTGAAAGGAGAGGAAGAATCATGTCAACAGAGTGCTCCAGAGCTGTATCTTCCCTCCCCCGTGCTGGCTCCACCTCCTGTGGGGCATCTGATGTCCCTGCCCTGCACAGTGAAAGGAAGAAGAGAGTTATGTAAACAAATTGCTCAGGAACTGGTTTGGACTAGGCAGAGGCCTCTCTGCCTTCAGAGAACAAAGGATTCTGGGTTATAAATATTGGGACCCTGATCCCAAGAAATTAGATCTTTTCTGGAACAAGAAATCTTTCTGCCTAGGAGAAGAACCAAGAAAGCTGCAGGAGTTGGATTGCCCCTCTGCCAGTGTGCTGTTTGCTGGGTTGGCCTGCAGTGGTTGCTTCATTGTAGAGGGAAAGGAGAAGGAACTTTGTAAGGACTTTCATCTACAGACTATTCTCCAAGGGCTTGAACTGTGCTTGCCTCCTGCTGAAGTCTCAGGAACAAAAGGCTTCACCTCCAGCTCCCTCCTGAATTTCCTTGCTGGGAATTCTGACTCCAGTCACTGGAAGCTGGAAGCGCGATGCATCAAGATGAACCGTGTCGCCGCCGCAGCTGAAATTATCGCAATGCGGGAGAAGCGAAACTTTGTCGGATCTCCCTGGAAGCGTGTGTTCATCGAAGCTGCCTGCTGTCGCATCACCGGAGAAATGTGACACCATCGAGAGAGTCGTCATCGCATCACCGGAGAAGAGTGTCGCAGGGCCTGTCGTGGCTCCATAGTACAGAGTCGTCGCAAGGCAGCCAGGGCGTCATCGCATCGTCATCCCATCGCCGCATCAAGGGCGCCATCTTTTCGCATCGCAACCGGATCATCGCATCAAGGTGCCAACTTGCGCACCGCAACGGGCCCGCAAGCCGAGTAACTACTCATCACCTTTGCTCTGGTAAGGCTCACGAAGAGTCCCCTACTCTGCGCAAGCATTGAGGCAGGACACAACCGTTCCCCCGGATCACGGAACCGACGCAACTCCCCTTTTACGAGCCTTTTGTTTACTTTGTGTATCGCATCCAGGTACTTTGTTGAGAACTTTGTTGCATTTACCAACAACTTGTACTAAGCAACTTGCATCATCTTTTAAGTCATCTTAAGTGTAGTATTGTGGATTTTTGCCATTTGTGGTCTTGTGTTTACAACCTGTGTTGTGTCCATCTGTAGTGTTTTCACTGTATTACTGTGGATATTCACAAATACTTAACACACTGCCTCTGAGATAAGCCTGTCTGCTCGTGCCAAGCTACCAAGGGAATGAGCAGAGGTTATTAAGGAGTGTAACCCCCTTATCCTGACTTAGAAGTAAGGGTCCCTATTTGGACAAAGGTGAATACCATTGCCAATTAGAGACCCCCAGAGTACTTGTAGTTCTCACAGTACACTAGCTGCACATCAGAATCGGCTTGTTCCTATACAATCCCTCTGTGGCTTCCTTGGTCTTGCGACCTGAATGTCTAGGCCACACACTTTCAGACCACAACCACCTCAAAACGGTGATTCAGTGGAGCAGAAGACATGCACCAGTACCTACTAGGAGGCTGTATGCTCCGGCCCTGCAGGACAGAGTCTTCTGTGATACTGTAAGTACACATATTGCCATCTTTGAGGAGAACAAAGGGACTGCTTCTACGACAGTGATAGAGTGGGATACCTTTAAGGGTGTCACATAAGGCCTGTGCATCAAGATGTAGCATGGTGTAAAACATGCCTTGTGAGCCAAGAACCTCTCCCATGAACAAACAATATGAACAGCGGAAATATATGTGGGGTAGCTGCATGAAACAAGAACATAATCACCCCTCTCCGAAAGGAGTAAAGAGAGGCAATGGTCAGACTAGGAACACTACACTATCAAATAGTAGCAAGGCTCCTATGGTTGTTGACCCCAAAGACCCCAAGAAACGGCAGTAGATCCCCGGTGGGAGAGATATTGAATGTGCAAGCAGATATAAACCAGGCTTTCTGTAGTATCACACATCTGTCTACCAGGCCGAGGAGGGAGTGCAAGCTCCTCGATTAGATGAGTATTTGAATAGACTGTCGATTCCCAGACTTAAGCCCCTTTGGGGACATTCAACAGATGAAACCCTGACCACTGAGGATATTGGCTTCATGATTGACTATATCACGTGCAACAAAACTCCTGGGATGGACGGGTTCTCTGTAGACTTTTACTTCACCTACAGAGCAACCCTCACTCCAAAGCTTCTCCAAATGTACCAACAGGCCCGGCAGGAGGGCACATTGCCGGGATCCCTATGGAGGCTATGAGATTGGTCCTGCCTAAGCCCAACAGGGACCCCTGGAGATACGGTCCTACTGGCCACGGTACACCGAGCACAAGAATCGCAGGAAGGTCTTTGCAAACAGGCTGCTACCCTGCCTCTTTACATTGGCACCAAGACCAGAATAATTTTGTACCTGGGAGGAAAATGTATCTAAACCTATGATGCCTCTTGCGGCTGATGGAAGAGAATCTTCATGAATTGCCTCCATACAGAGCACTCTCACTAGATATAGAGAAGGCCTTCGACACCCTGAGGTAGTTTTACTTAGCGAAAGTGCTGATGTGCATGAAACAAGGAGCAGAAATTCTGCATTGGATAAATCTCCTCTACACCAACCCGCTGGCCCGCATCTGGACAGGCAGAGATCTCAGTTTTTTTTTAAGCATGCAGCAAAGATACCCGCTGTCAATTACTTTTGCCCTAGCCATGGACCTGTTTGCTGGCCTGTTTTGTTCGCAGGACCCAGCAATCAGTATACAGAGTGAGCCAAATTGAGAGGCCTTATCACTGTATGCTGATGATGCATTTGTGTGCCTCAGGAATGTGTATGCGTATCCATCGCAGGTGATGAAGGTTCTAGATGACTTTGGTAGGACTTCCGGACTGAGGCTAAATTGGACCAAATCCAGCTTATATCCCAAGCGCAAACTCACAACTTAGAACAGGAAGTGCTGCCCTAATTAGCACTGGGGTGGCACCATGGCCTCTTCAGGTATTTAGCGGTGAACTTACTACACCGAAGAAGATGTTATAGAGGGCAACTTAGGTGATGTCCAATGTTTGCAGCTCCCTGTCGTTTTGGGGTTCGTTGCCTCTATCAACCCATGGGTAGAGTGGAAGTTGCAAAAATGCTATTAATACATTTATACTGCTTCTCGACCCCTCTAGTTTACCTGCCCTGGCGCTTCTTCAGGAAATTGGACTCTGTTTCTGTTCTTATGGACTTAATCTGGGGAGCGGGCCACAAGAGAGTTGTGCTTTGCAAACTATACACTACCTTGGAACGGGATAGAGGAAAGGACATTTAAAAGACTAATAAAGAACTACAAACTACTGTGTGACTTGGAAGCCTATTATTTCTCAATACAGCCCTTGTTTGTGATCTTGTTACAGTTCTCACATTATCATCCGCACTAGAAGAAATGGGAGCCTGGGGTGTCTGATCACAGAAACTCATTTACATACAAAAGGGGGTGAAAGCCTGTTCACAAAGCACAACACAACTTGTTTATGTAATAGTTTATACATTGCACAAGGAGTGTGATTCAGGTAACAGTGTGGGTGTGACTGGAACGAGCAGTCTTAGTTGCTGAGACATGAATGTCTGACGGGTGCATCTTTAGCTCTTTCAACTGATTGAGAGAGGGTGGCAGTCTCAAATTCTGGGGGCATAGATACCAACAGCTTCCCTCATAATCCTTGATTTTTGTATCTACAGTTGGTGCAGATGCCACCTAAGAGAGTAACCTTTCCAGCTAGGTAGTATGCTTCCTGGAGTGAGCCTGCTTTGCTTTTCCCAAACTTTGGTCAGCAAAGGTAAATGTGTCTTCTACTAAAGTGTTCTTAGCTCGCTTTTGGTAACGTGGCTTGAGCAGTATGGCCTAAGGCGCGCTCAAAGGAAAAGCAAAACAGTGGAAGTCACAAATTTCAATTCAGTTTATTGACAATAGACAAGGAACTTTAAGATTCAAACCAAGTTTAGATAAAAAAGAATATTTAACAATTATTCAGAAGCAAAATCTAAAGGAGGGCTGTGATTTAAGGATTATTAATTAGCAACTGTCAAAACCAAAAAAAAAAGTAAATGAATTTTTAAAAAAAGCTGATCCACTGAGTCGATCAGGAAGTCACATACAAAATTGTAGCTGACTTCACTAGCTATGCTTGAGGGGTCAAAGGTAAGTTTAGTCCCTGGTGATGATCAACACTTGAATTTGATGCAAGGCTTTTGGCTGAATCTGTCTCACAAGGTGACGAGCTGCACAGATGTGGCTTGAAGGGCAACATTCCCAGTTGAACCTGAATTCACAGCAATCAAAATCAATGAAACTTCAGGCAGTAACAAGAACTGCAAAGTCTTCGGAGCTTCCAAGTTATGGAGATGGTTCAAGGTTGATGATACAAAGCTTGGAGCGCGGTGTGAGACAAGCAGCGTACTGGAGTTCACGCTGGCGGTTCAAACATGAAACTTGTAACCGCCAAGGTGTATCACAGCAGGTTCAAAGGTTGTTCAGCGATTCAAACCCATATCTCACTTATCCAAGTGGAAAGGTAGAATACCATTAAAGGCAGATCAAGGTGCAGGAATCTCAGGGTTTGGGCTCTCAGTGCTTACATTGTAGCCGTACAGCGAGGGTAAAAACTGTTCATCGTATAAAAATGTACACAAAGGATAAGACCTCAGAACCAATTAACAGCAAAGTACATTTCTGTGCTAATGTTTTGGTAAAACCAACAAAATCAGGTAAAAGGAAGAGGAGAAGGGAAAAATAAAAGCAAATCATGATAACATGGCTAACAACACAGAGAAATTACCAGATCCTACTACGGTAATGATAAATCACTGCTACACGAGGCCCTCAGGAGGCCCAATGATGTATCAAATCCAGGAAAATTACTTCAAGATATTTGTTGCCGCTCCCCAGCTAAACAGACACATCGGACGAGTGCTCTGGTGTTCGCGCAGGATCATCCAATTCACTCTAATAACAGCCCAAGTGCCCGTGTCCACTTTAGAGTTACCACAAAAATGACACACCCAGGTGGAGTTGGACACCTCGAAGGCTATTCACAAAGGTACCTTACACCTGTGAGTAATCTGTACATGCAAGGATGCTCGTAGAGTAACTTTGCTACTTGTATCTATTCACTATTACGATAACGTTACTCAAAAGTGTGGACTTGCACGTCTGCACACCCTTAAATAGATGTGGAGCAAAATGTACAAATGTAACTTACTGAATCATAAATGGAGCATTAGAAAGTGCAGCATAACCGACCACTGGTAATGGCTTCTAAAACTGCATATACATTCAAAAGAATGTTACAAAATTACCTATATTTTAAAAATAATTTTTGCATGATAAAATATGTTGACCTTTTAATTCATATTTTTTTTAAACTATTAAATAAATAATTTCAATTAATTCTATCTATAACTTTTTGTAAGGCAGTTCCACCTCTGAACAGAGTTGTGAAAGGAAATTTTGTAACTATGAGTACATAAAAAAAAGAATGATTTTACTGTAGGTGGAATTTTTCATACAAACCTTTGAAAAAAGATGTTTAAAATTAATTACATTTCAAGTTAATAGTGTTGCATCATTTGTATTTGTTATAAAGTAAATTTACATTCATATTTAACATACAAATATTTTATTTTTTCAAGTTTAATAAACTTGTAAAATGTTCCCTACATTTTTTACACAGGGAGAGCTTCACCCAAGTTGAATATATATAAAATTGTATTTTTTCTAAAGTCTAAATTAAAAGTAAGTAACATTTTTATTATGTATTTATAATTATTCATTGTGAGGTAGAGACATAATTGTAACAAGTGTAACTATGCCTTACTAAAATTGATTGTTATATCAGTGTTTAAATTAAATAACACATTTTTATTAAAATAATCAAAAGTTTACTTTTGAGATATTTTTTGCCATTGAATTTTTAATTTTTTATTTTTAACTAGTTGCAGTTCCAGTGGATGGCTATGTGTGATATTGGACTTACTCTGGCTCTGAGCAGGAGTACATTTACGACTCTTTAGGTACATTATGGCTGTAGTGACTTTATAAGTGTGGTTAGTAAATAGAAATGGGCCTACTCTCTAGTGAGTGCCTGTCCTTCCCTAAACCCCTCCCTATACTTCTCTTTACTCCTGCCTTACCCCTCCCCTTTATTCATAAGTATTTAACATTTTACAGCTACTTCCCTCTATCACTCCCACATTTACTACTAAAACTATACTAACTTGTGCGGAAACTCTGCAGTCGAGGCAGACAACTCCACAAAGAAAAAGACAGGCGAGGCAGAACGACTGCACATAGTTTGTGAATCGCATTTTGTTGTACTTTAGTCGTCCTATAGTAGTTTATGAATAGGCCTGATTATCTGTGAGACTCTCTTGGGTGTATCTGATGTGATTGTAAAGCTTGTGAAACTGTCCTCAGCAGATGAGAAGCAGGTTCCATTTGTAGCAAAAAGAACATTGAAAAAGGCCGCTAAAGTGGATCTTTGTAATATGAGGCTGTGTCCTATTGGAACAGAAGTCATTAGAACAATTTAGGGTGGGGCAAGAATGGTTTGCATATGGTTGGCCTTGTCTTTAGTGGCACGGAGACTAGAGAATAATGTGGTGAGATGTTGCCGAGATTAATGACCAGTCCTTCCATCACTGTTAGTTTTTCTCAAAGATCAGCCCTCCGTGGCACAGAACAGATGTTGGTTCCATAGAGACCTAAGACAAAGGGACTCCTGCTGCAGACCCCTGGTGAGGATCATTATGGGTGCAAACAGTTTGATGTTGCAAGCATTCCTGATCCTAGCAGCGTGGCCTCAAAGTTCAGGATCGAATGGCCTTTGTGGGTCAGAGCTCTACATATAAACACTCAGGGAGGAAAACACACTGAATGGAATGATGCCCCAAATAGTGGCTTAGGAATGATTTTAATTCAAGCATTTCCATCCCTCGCTGTGTGCTTTTCTCAGTAGACAGTTTGTAGAACAATCAATAGAGTGGAGTCTTTGTAGCTGCTTCATGTAAATGTTTTTTTGATGCTGAAAGCTCCTCCTCAGTGTTTACAGTGAGCACCTTTTATTCTACCACATTGTCTCTCTTACGTAGAAAGGTTACATTTACAACTGAAGTTTTTGTCACATTGAGAGCACGGATCATTTTCTTTCTCATTGTGGGTTCTCTCTTGTTGAATGAAACTGAATCTCCAGCAGACGCTTCCCAGGTATTTAGAACAAAGACAAGGTTTTTACAGGTAAGTTCTCCCAAATTGAGTGAGACCAGATTCCAACTGAAACTTTTCCAGTATTCAGAGATCTAATAAGGTCTTTCCCCAGTATGAGTTCTTTCATGTCTAGTGAGATTCCTTTTCAGTCGGAAGCTTTTCTGGCATTCAGAGCACTGATACAGGTTATGCCCAGTGTGGGTACTTTCATGTGCAGTAAGGCTGGATTTCTGACTGAACCATTTCCAGCATTCAGAGCACTGATAAGGTTTTTGTCCAGTGTGAGTTCTTTCATGTAAAGTGAGAGTGGATTTGCAACTGAAGCTTTTACAGCATTCAGAGCACTGATAAGGTTTTTGTCCGGTGTGAGTTCTTTCATGAAAAGTGAGAGCGGATTTGCTACTGAAGCTTTTACAGCATTCAGAGCACTGATACGGTTTGAGGCCAGTATGGATTCTCTGATGTACAGTTAAAGCGGATTTGTGACAGAAACTTTTTTGGCATTCAGAGCACTGATACGGTTTATGCCCAGTGTGGGTTCTTGCATGTGTAGCGACACTAGATTTGCGAATGAAGCTTTTAGAGCATTCAGAGCACTGATACTGTTTGAGGCCAGTATGGATTCTCTGATGTACAGTTAAAGCGGATTTTTGACAGAAACTTTTTTGGCATTCAGAGCACTGATACGGTTTATGCCCAGTGTGGGTTCTCTCATGTAAAGTGAGATTGAATTTGCTACTGAAGCTTTTAAAGCATTCAGAGCACTGATATGGTTTGAGCCCAGTATGGATTCTCTGATGTACAGTAAAAGCGGATTTCTGAGAGAAACTTTTTGGGCATTCAGAGCACTGATACGGTTTATGCCCAGTGTGTGTTCTTTCATGTACAGTAAGGATGGATTCCTGACTGAAGCTTTTCCAGCATTCAGAGCACTGATAAGGTTTTTGTCCAGTGTGAGTTCTTTCATGTAAAGTGAGAGTGGATTTGCAACTGAAGCTTTTACAGCATTCAGAGCACTGATAAGGTTTTTGTCCGGTGTGAGTTCTTTCATGAAAAGTGAGAGCGGATTTGCTACTGAAGCTTTTACAGCATTCAGAGCACTGATACGGTTTGAGGCCAGTATGGATTCTCTGATGTACAGTTAAAGCGGATTTGTGACAGAAACTTTTTTGGCATTCAGAGCACTGATACGGTTTATGCCCAGTGTGGGTTCTTGCATGTCTAGCGACACTAGATTTGCGAATGAAGCTTTTAGAGCATTCAGAGCACTGATACTGTTTGAGGCCAGTATGGATTCTCTGATGTACAGTTAAAGCGGATTTGTGACAGAAACTTTTTTGGCATTCAGAGCACTGATACGGTTTATGCTCAGTGTGGGTTCTCTCATGTAAAGTGAGATTGAATTTGCTACTGAAGCTTTTAAAGCATTCAGAGCACTGATATGGTTTGAGCCCAGTATGGATTCTCTGATGTACAGTAAAAGCGGATTTCTGAGAGAAACTTTTTGGGCATTCAGAGCACTGATACGGTTTATGCCCAGTGTGTGTTCTTTCATGTACAGTAAGGATGGATTCCTGACTGAAGCTTTTCCAGCATTCAGAGCACTGATAAGGTTTGTCCCCCGTGTGAGTTCTCTCATGTCTAGTGCGAGTCTTTTTCAGTCTGAAGCTTTTGTGGCATTCAGAACATTGATACGGTTTGATGCCAGTATGGATACTCTGATGTTCAGTTAAACTGGATTTGTGATAGAAACTTATTTGGCATTCAGAACACTGATACAGTTTATACCCAGTGTGGGTTCTTTCATGTTCAGTAAGGCTGGATTTACGAGTAAAGCTTTTCAAGCATTCAGAGCACTGATAAGGTTTTTGGCCAGTGTGAGTTTCCTGATGTTGAATCAGACTGGCACTAAAACTGAAGCTTTTTTGGCACACGGAGCACTGATACTGTTTACGCCCGGTGTGGATTCTTTCATGTATCGTAAGGTTGGATTTGTGACTGAAGCCTTTCTGGCATTCGGGACACTGATAGGATTTTCGTCCAGCACTAGTTTTCTCATGTTTAGTGAGGTGGGATTGATGACTAAAGCTGTTCTCACATTCATTGCTCTTATTCAAGTTGTTTGTTTCTCCAAATTCGGTCTGTTCCTGAATACATGCCATCTTCAGACTAAATCTGATTCCAGAGTCTGTTTTTGTTTGTGTTACACTCAGCATTAACTTCTAAACTACACTGCAGAAGTTCTTCTTCACATTTGTATTTAACTAATTATAGTTTTTACCTGGAGATCATTTTCCTACCTTTGAAGGCACCTATCTAACTTGTCTTATTAACTTTCACTGAGGAGCCCCTTGTATTGATTAAGAGGCCTCTCAGGGATTCATTTTCTCCAAGTTATGCCCGGGTGAATTCTCTCTTGTTTAATTAGTCTTATTTAGTGATTCTAGTTTATCACCTTTGATTTAGGAGTTTTAAAAAAACTGATAAGGTCTTTGGGCTTTTGTGTTTGCCTGTTAGGTATGTTTGTTCATACAAGTAATGACAGCTGATTAGGGCATGCCAGGGTGGTTTATGAATTATTAATAGCGTAACACCGGCCCCTTTTATACTTGCTGTGCCAGTATATGCTTTTTTGCTCAGTGGCTAAGACATGTACATGATCCACTTTGGAAGTTACAGGACACTTTGAAACCACTCGGATCAACCCAAGAGACAGAGTTGGTGGGGGAAAATCTTCCTATATTGGAAATGATAATCCAGCATCTTTGCTGTAACGACATCTGAGAAAGTGTATTTAGAATGACTTTCTTTTAAATGATCTTTTTCTTCCTCTTGTCTCCAGGAGACAGAGACAAAAGCTTGCACTTGTAAACCGAGGATATTAGTCTTTTTGACCGTTCTGTCACATTACAACACGTCTACGGGTGCTGATCTGTTGGAGAGGGTTTGGGTCTCCAAAGCATTTCTCATAAACCATCAAACAGAATTTAAATCACTGACTTTTCTCAAGTGCACTGCGTGGGGATCAATTGTGGCCAATGTTCTCCTTAATCTCAGTTACGGACATTTGGTAAACATTTATGGCCATTTTACTTCAGGGATTTGGCTACTTTCACATTCACCAGATTCTTCTGCTCCAACATCCTCACTATTTCTGGCACGTAGAATGTGTTTCTTCTCAAGAGCTTGAGAATGTTTTAACTTTCCTTGAAATAATCCTTTTCGTTGTGTTTCACAAAATTTAAACCTTCTTTTTTCTGTTCATGCTTCAGTCACCTGTAGAAATGGAGTCAGATATTGTAATTGAACACAAAGAAAACATTCATGACTGTATACTTTGCACAAAGAAAGTATTGACAAAAACAAGATAGGAAATCAGTTGAGTAGCATTTCTGATAGTGGTGAAACAGCTCTGGACACTGTGTGGATCGGGAGCTTCGGATCACTGGAGCTCATGGATGTGAGAGCAAACGTACAAGTTGCACATATATTGTGACACCGATTCTCAGCCAACACTATCAATTTACAATTGTTGTGGCAAAGACTGGCATCACAAGATATTTGTAATTTTTTTAATGAATTATCAGCTGTTATTTACTCCAATGCCCACCTAGACTATTAATCTATTCCCTTTTCCAGTGATCTAGGAAGGGACATTTTGTTGAACGAAAGAATTGGCCTTGTTGCACTCAGTACTTTAAATGCCACTGTGGACTGATGCTGTGTCCAGTTAGCTCAGTGGAATTCACTATTTCAAATTGTGCAGATGATAAGGACTTACTTTGTGGCCCAGAACTCATCACACTCCTCTGACAGGACGCGGGTACTGCAACACCTGAACAAGAGAAAAAAACAGCACAACAGTAAAGGAAACCAAAAAGGGTCAAGAAAAGAAAAACACAAAACAGAGGAAAGAGAAAAAAGGCTATCTTCCACTCTCACTACAGGGGTCCAGCATAGGAAACTCTGAAGCAGATGCGTGTGAACCCATAAGTTACTTCTAAACCCAATGCCCCCAAGGTCAGTACCAGGCGCAGCTCCACCGGCCGCACCACCCTAAAGCAAGCCCTGTGTGCATGTGTGTCCACGCACATGTACTGTGTCTTTTGCTTGTAGTAGATAAGACACAAAAGGATAGTTTAGGGGGACGCAATGAGATGGAAGTCAGATCCAGAGATGAAAGATGCTGAAAGAACGGACATAGGGAGGATAGTATCATGTGGTCTGGAAGAGGAGACAAATGTGCCAAAAGTTAAGGAGCTGCTGGGCAAAAATGACCTAAAAAGGAACTGGACTTGCACTACACCCCCCAACATGTTCCAAGAGTGGAATGTGGCTCCATCAGGTGATTATCAGAGGTTTGATAACAACAAGAATAGTGCACAGAGGGAGTCAAATATTGTAGTCGAAGAGACAGAAAAACAGATCAAGAAAGGGAATAGAGAAAGAAGAAACAGGGGAAAAAGAAACTTAGAGTTATAGGAATCCTTACCAGACAATTATTTTATTTTTTGTTCCTCCAAGGGTGGCAGCCACGCTGCACTGCCTGGTCATCCCAGCATACCTTGAAAGGAAGTAAAGAAATGGTTTTGCGTCAGACGACTATCAAACTTCATCACATTTTACAAATAACCGTCCTGAACTTACAAAACAAAAGAATCTCTTGTTCTCTGGAGGCCATTGTGAAACAACTCTGGTTATGAATACATATTTTTTTTTGGTTCAAGAACCATGATCCTTTGCTGGAAAAGGTCCTTGTGAATATAGAGTGCACCCACAGTCTCAGAGAACAAACCCTAACAACCCAGTCCACGTCTTCATAACCCCCATCTTTCCATTTACAGACCATGAAACTTGCAAATCAAAACAATCTGGTTTGCAAAGGTATGTTAATGTCCTTGTACATAATTCTACCCACCGTTCATAAATCAGTCTAAGCAGACTCAGATTTATACAAACCATGCTCTCGGAGCAACAGCAATTCAAGTTCAAGCTGATGCAGAGTTTGAATGCTAAGCAATGGAAGCAACAAGGCATCAATGTGTTGGCGCTTTTTATCAATAACTTATCTGAAGGGATGATGCGGAGGGTCAGTATAAATAAACCCTTCACGAGACAAAGCTTGGAACATTGAAATGTTTAGACCTCCATTGAAGACAACGGAGCAGCAGCAGCCTATACAACCTGATATAGACCCGCTGCTCTCAACATTACAATGTCCTAATACAGAGCCTCTGCCTCTCTGAAATATAGGGATTAGACAGGAGAAGGCAGAAGATACAGCCTGCAGCAGGGCACACAGGAGCCCTCCCTTCCTTCCCCCGTATCTCGCAGTGTCACTGGTGTCTCGGAAGGTGGGGGTGTTCTGTTCATCTCCTACATCTCCCGGCTCACCTGAATGATGAAAAGCAGTTTAGCCGAGCCCAGAGAGAACCGGGGGCTGACTTCAGTCTCCTTTCACAGCTATTGCTGTGAATGTTCAACTATTAACCACCGTGGTCCTGCATGCGGGTGTTAACTATTCAACATTGCCACTTACAGCAGTTCGGAGTACCGGAGGTGTTTCAACCCCCTCGGTCTATGGGACACCGTTGTTTTTATTAATTAACACATTCTGCCCTCATAGGGCAAACAGTTTAATGACCTTATAGTCAGCCATAGCAGGCAATACTGCCCATGAAAGGACCGCTCCCTTGGTAAAGGCCCTTGCCTTTGAAGCTGCAACAAGCTACAAAGCTAAAGTAAACGTTTCAAATAATTACTGAAGGCATAAACATGGTTACTCAGTCAGAGAAATAATTATCATAATATTTGCAGGCGGGTCACATAAAAGTAACATCTAAAGTATATCAAAAGCCAGAATCAGAAATAACTCTCGATGTAAAGCCAATAGACAGACCACCACAACAAATGTGCGCTAAGAAATAAGAAAAAGTTTTTCTATAATATCAAATAGCAAACTGACATAGAATCTGCTTTTTAAAAATCAAGAAAAAGTTCTTAATATCAGTAAGAGGACTGACATGTAGTCTGCCTTTAGGAAAAGGATAAAATAAAACAATTCCAGCAAATATCCCAAAACAGTCATTTTATATGTTTTTAGACAGAGAGAACACATTATTGACATGGTTCATGATGAGGTAAAAATGACTATTCAGAAAAGGGGGTGGTGATGAACAAGGTGTCTGAATTAAGCAGACCACTCTTACCCAGTCCAAAGATCAGGGCTTGATCCATCACCGTTTTTCAGCTCACTGCACCATCCCAGCTCAGAACTTGGCTATATGCAAATTAGTCTGACCCTGGCCCAGTGCATCATGGGAACAGGGCAGACCAAACTACCAAGCCAATTCTTATACTGGGAAGGAAACAAGCTACCGGGGACCAGTTTCTGGCATTTCAGCCGTCTTCGGCCCGGCTTGCTTGAATCCTGATGGTGCAATGAGCTAGGGACTCACATCTGAGTATACCCTTCCACGCTTATGGTGGACAAAAATTATTCAGAAAAGGGGGTGGTGATGAACAAGGTGTCTGAATTAAGCAGACCACTCTTACCCAGTCCAAAGATCAGGGCTTGATCCATCACCGTTTTTCAGCTCACTGCACCCTCCCAGCTCAGAACTTGGCTATATGCAAATTAGTCTGACCCTGGCCCAGTGCATCATGGGAACAGGGCAGACCAAACTACCAAGCCAATTCTTATACTGGGAAGGAAACAAGCTACCGGGGACCGGGTTCTGGCATTTCAGCCGTCTTCGGCCCGGCTTGCTTGAATCCTGATGGTGCAATGAGCTAGGGACTCACATCTGAGTATACCCTTCCACGCTTATGGTGGACAAAAATTATTCAGAAAAGGGGGGGGGGGTGATGAACAAGGTGTCTGAATTAAGCAGACCACTCTTACCCAGTCCAAGGATCAGGGCTTGATCCATCACCGTTTTTCAGCTCACTGCACCATCCCAGCTCAGAACTCAGGATTCAAGCAAGTCGGGCCGAAGACGGCTGAAATGCCAGAAACCGGTCCCCGGTAGCTTGTCTCCTTTCTGGTGAAGAATTGGCTTGGTAGTTTAGTCTGCCCTGTTCCCATGATGCACTGGGCCAGGGACAGACTGATTTGCATATAGCCAGGTTCTGAGCTGGGATGGTGCAGTGAGATAAATAACGGTGATGAATCAAGCCCTGATCTTTGGATTGGGTAAGAGTGGTCTGCTTATTTCAGACACTCTGTTCATCACCATCCCCTTTTCCGAATCGTTTTTGGCCACTATAGGTGTGGCAGGGTATACTCAGACATGAGTCCCTTTCTCACTGCACCATCAGGATTCAAGCAAGCCGGGCCGAAGACGGCTGAAATGCCAGAAACCGGTCCCCGGTAGCTTGTCTCCTTTCTGGTGAACAATTGGCTTGGTAGTTTAGTCTGCCCTGTTCCCATGATGCACTGGGCCAGGGACAGACTGATTTGCATATAGCCAGGTTCTGAGCTGGGATGGTGCAGTGAGATAAATAACGGTGATGGATCAAGCCCTGATCTTTGGACTGGGTAAGAGTGGTCTGCTTATTTCAGACACTCTGTTCATCACCACCCCCTTTTCTGAATCGTTTTTGGCCACTATAGGTGTGGCAGGGTATACTCAGACATGAGTCCCTTTCTCACTGCACCATCAGGATTCAAGCAAGCCGGGCCGAAGATGGCTGAAATGCCAGAAACCGGTCCCCAGTAGCTTGTCTCCTTTCTGGTGAACAATTGGCTTGGTAGTTTAGTATGCCCTGTTCCCATGATGCACTGGGCCAGGGACAGACTGATTTGCATATAGCCAGGTTCTGAGCTGGGATGGTGCAGTGAGATAAATAACGGTGATGGATCAAGCCCTGATCTTTGGACTGGGTAAGAGTGGTCTGCTTATTTCAGACACTCTGTTCATCACCACCCCCTTTTCTGAATCGTTTTTGGCCACTATAGGTGTGGCAGGGTATACTCAGACATGAGTCCCTTTCTCACTGCACCATCAGGATTCAAGCAAGCTGGGCCGAAGACGGCTGAAATGCCAGAAACCGGTCCCCGGTAGCTTGTCTCCTTTCTGGTGAAGAATTGGCTTGGTAGTTTAGTCTGCCCTGTTCCCATGATGCACTGGGCCAGGGACAGACTGATTTGCATATAGCCAGGTTCTGAGCTGGGATGGTGCAGTGAGATAAATAACGGTGATGGATCAAGCCCTGATCTTTTGACTGGGTAAGAGTGGTCCGCTTATTTCAGACACTCTGTTCATCACCACCCCCTTTTCTGAATCGTTTTTGGCCACTATAGGTGTGGCAGGGTATACTCAGACATGAGTCCCTTTCTCACTGCACCATCAGGATTCAAGCAAGCCGGGCGGAAGACGGCTGAAATGCCAGAAACCGGTCCCCGGTAGCTTGTCTCCTTCCTGGTGAAGAATTGGCTTGGTAGTTTAGTCTGCCCTGTTCCCATGATGCACTGGGCCAGGGACAGACTGATTTGCATATAGCCAGGTTCTGAGCTGGGATGGTGCGGTGAGATAAATAACGGTGATGGATCAAGCCCTGATCTTTGGACTGGGTAAGAGTGGTCTGCTTATTTCAGATACTCTGTTCATCACCACCCCCTTTTCTGAATCGTTTTTGGCCACTATAGGTGTGGCAGGGTATACTCAGACATGAGTCCCTTTCTCACTGCACCATCAGGATTCAAGCAAGCCGGGCCGAAGACGGCTGAAATGCCAGAAACCGGTCCCCGGTAGCTTGTCTCCTTTCTGGTGAAGAATTGGCTTGGTAGTTTAGTCTGCCCTGTTCCCATGATGCACTGGGCCAGGGACAGACTGATTTGCATATAGCCAGGTTCTGAGCTGGGATGGTGCAGTGAGATAAATAACGGTGATGGATCAAGCCCTGATCTTTGGACTGGGTAAGAGTGGTCTGCTTATTTCAGACACTCTGTTCATCACCACCCCCTTTTCTGAATCGTTTTTGGCCACTATAGGTGTGGCAGGGTATACTCAGACATGAGTCCCTTTCTTACTGCACCATCAGGATTCAAGCAAGCCGGGCCGAAGACGGCTGAAATGCCAGAAACCGGTCCCCGGTAGCTTGTATCCTTTCTGGTGAAGAATTGGCTTGGTAGTTTAGTCTGCCCTGTTTCCATGATGCACTGGGCCAGGGACAGACTGATTTGCATATAGCCAGGTTCTGAGCTGGGATGGTGCAGTGAGATAAATAACGGTGATGGATCAAGCCCTGATCTTTGGACTGGGTAAGAGTGGTCTGCTTATTTCAGACACTCTGTTCATCACCACCCCCTTTTCTGAATCGTTTTTGGCCACTATAGGTGTGGCAGGGTATACTCAGACATAAGTCCCTTTCTTACTGCACCATCAGGATTCAAGCAAGCCGGGCCGAAGACGGCTGAAATGCCAGAAACCGGTCCCCGGTAGCTTGTCTCCTTTCTGGTGAAGAATTGGCTTGGTAGTTTAGTCTGCCCTGTTCCCATGATGCACTGGGCCAGGGACAGACTGATTTGCATATAGCCAGGTTCTGAGCTGGGATGGTGCAGTGAGATAAATAACGGTGATGGATCAAGCCCTGATCTTTGGACTGGGTAAGAGTGGTCTGCTTATTTCAGACACTCTGTTCATCACTACCCCCTTTTCTGAATCGTTTTTGGCCACTATAGGTGTGGCAGGGTATACTCAGACATGAGTCCCTTTCTCACTGCACCATCAGGATTCAAGCAAGCCGGGCAGAAGACGGCTGAAATGCCAGAAACCGGTCCCCGGTAGCTTGTCTCCTTTCTGGTGAAGAATTGGCTTGGTAGTTTAGTCTGCCCTGTTCCCATGATGCACTGGGCCAGGGACAGACTGATTTGCATATAGCCAGGTTCTGAGCTGGGATGGTGCAGTGAGATAAATAACGGTGATGAATCAAGCCCTGATCTTTGGATTGGGTAAGAGTGGTCTGCTTATTTCAGACACTCTGTTCATCACCATCCCCTTTTCCGAATCGTTTTTGGCCACTATAGGTGTGGCAGGGTATACTCAGACATGAGTCCCTTTCTCACTGCACCATCAGGATTCAAGCAAGCCGGGCCGAAGACGGCTGAAATGCCAGAAACCGGTCCCCGGTAGCTTGTCTCCTTTCTGGTGAAGAATTGGCTTGGTAGTTTAGTCTGCCCTGTTCCCATGATGCACTGGGCCAGGGACAGACTGATTTGCATATAGCCAGGTTCTGAGGTGGGATGGTGCAGTGAGATAAATAACGGTGATGGATCAAGCCCTGATCTTTGGACTGGGTAAGAGTGGTCTGCTTATTTCAGACACTCTTGTCATCACCACCCCCTTTTCTGAATCGTTTTTGGCCACTATAGGTGTGGCAGGGTATACTCAGACATGAGTCCCTTTCTCATTGCACCATCAGGATTCAAGCAAGCCGGGCCGAAGACGGCTGAAATGCCAGAAACCGGTCCCCGGTAGCTTGTCTCCTTTCTGGTGAAGAATTGGCTTGGTAGTTTAGTCTGCCCTGTTCCCATGATGCACTGGGCCAGGGACAGACTGATTTGCATATAGCCAGGTTCTGAGCTGGGATGGTGCAGTGAGATAAATAACAGTGATGGATCAAGCCCTGATCTTTGGACTGGGTAAGAGTGGTCTGCTTATTTCAGACACTCTGTTCATCACCACCCCCTTTTCTGAATCGTTTTTGGCCACTATAGGTGTGGCAGGGTATACTCAGACATGAGTCCCTTTCTCACTGCACCATCAGGATTCAAGCAAGCCGGGCCGAAGACGGCTGAAATGCCAGAAGCCGGTCCCCGGTAGCTTGTCTCCTTTCTGGTGAAGAATTGGCTTGGTAGTTTAGTCTGCCCTGTTCCCATGATGCACTGGGCCAGGGACAGACTGATTTGCATATAGCCAGGTTCTGAGCTGGGATGGTGCAGTGAGATAAATAACGGTGATGGATCAAGCCCTGATCTTTGGACTGGGTAAGAGTGGTCTGCTTATTTCAGACACTCTGTTCATCACCACCCCCTTTTCTGAATCGTTTTTGGCCACTATAGGTGTGGCAGGGTATACTCAGACATGAGTCCCTTTCTCACGGCACCATCAGGATTCAAGCAAGCCGGGCCGAAGACGGTTGAAATGCCAGAAACCAGTCCCCGGTAGCTTGTCTCCTTTCTGGTGAAGAATTGGCTTGGTAGTTTAGTCTGCCCTGTTCCCATGATGCACTGGGCCAGGGACAGACTGATTTGCATATAGCCAGGTTCTGAGCTGGGATGGTGCAGTGAGATAAATAACGGTGATGGATCAGGCCCTGATCTTTGGACTGGGTAAGAGTGGTCTGCTTATTTCAGACACTCTGTTCATCACCACCCCCTTTTCTGAATCGTTTTTGGCCACTATAGGTGTGGCAGGGTATACTCAGACATGAGTCCCTTTCTCACTGCACCATCAGGATTCAAGCAAGCCGGGCCGAAGATGGCTGAAATGCCAGAAACCGGTCCCCAGTAGCTTGTCTCCTTTCTGGTGAACAATTGGCTTGGTAGTTTAGTATGCCCTGTTCCCATGATGCACTGGGCCAGGGACAGACTGATTTGCATATAGCCAGGTTCTGAGCTGGGATGGTGCAGTGAGATAAATAACGGTGATGGATCAAGCCCTGATCTTTGGACTGGGTAAGAGTGGTCTGCTTATTTCAGACACTCTGTTCATCACCACCCCCTTTTCTGAATCGTTTTTGGCCACTATAGGTGTGGCAGGGTATACTCAGACATGAGTCCCTTTCTCACTGCACCATCAGGATTCAAGCAAGCTGGGCCGAAGACGGCTGAAATGCCAGAAACCGGTCCCCGGTAGCTTGTCTCCTTTCTGGTGAAGAATTGGCTTGGTAGTTTAGTCTGCCCTGTTCCCATGATGCACTGGGCCAGGGACAGACTGATTTGCAAATAGCCAGGTTCTGAGCTGGGATGGTGCAGTGAGATAAATAACGGTGATGGATCAAGCCCTGATCTTTTGACTGGGTAAGAGTGGTCTGCTTATTTCAGACACTCTGTTCATCACCACCCCCTTTTCTGAATCGTTTTTGGCCACTATAGGTGTGGCAGGGTATACTCAGACATGAGTCCCTTTCTCACTGCACCATCAGGATTCAAGCAAGCCGGGACGAAGACGGCTGAAATGCCAGAAACCGGTCCCCGGTAGCTTGTCTCCTTTCTGGTGAAGAATTGGCTTGGTAGTTTAGTCTGCCCTGTTCCCATGATGCACTGGGCCAGGGACAGACTGATTTGCATATAGCCAGGTTCTGAGCTGGGATGGTGCGGTGAGATAAATAACGGTGATGGATCAAGCCCTGATCTTTGGACTGGGTAAGAGTGGTCTGCTTATTTCAGACACTCTGTTCATCACCACCCCCTTTTCTGAATTGTTTTTGGCCACTATAGGTGTGGCAGGGTATACTCAGACATGAGTCCCTTTCTCACTGCACCATCAGGATTCAAGCAAGCCGGGCCGAAGACGGCTGAAATGCCAGAAACCGGTCCCCGGTAGCTTGTCTCCTTTCTGGTGAAGAATTGGCTTGGTAGTTTAGTCTGCCCTGTTCCCATGATGCACTGGGCCAGGGACAGACTGATTTGCATATAGCCAGGTTCTGAGCTGGGATGGTGCAGTGAGATAAATAACGGTGATGGATCAAGCCCTGATCTTTGGACTGGGTAAGAGTGGTCTGCTTATTTCAGACACTCTGTTCATCACCACCCCGTTTTCTGAATCGTTTTTGGCCACTATAGGTGTGGCAGGGTATACTCAGACATGAGTCCCTTTCTTACTGCACCATCAGGATTCAAGCAAGCCGGGCCGAAGACGGCTGAAATGCCAGAAACCGGTCCCCGGTAGCTTGTCTCCTTTCTGGTGAAGAATTGGCTTGGTAGTTTAGTCTGCCCTGTTCCCATGATGCACTGGGCCAGGGACAGACTGATTTGCATATAGCCAGGTTCTGAGCTGGGATGGTGCAGTGAGATAAATAACGGTGATGGATCAAGCCCTGATCTTTGGACTGGGTAAGAGTGGTCTGCTTATTTCAGACACTCTGTTCATCACCACCCCCTTTTTTTTCTGAATGGTTTTTGGCCACTATAGGTGTGGCAGGGTATACTCAGACAAGAGTCCCTTTCTCACTGCACCATCAGGATTCAAGCAATCCGGGCCGAAGACGGCTGAAATGCCAGAAACCGGTCCCCGGTAGCTTGTCTCCTTTCTGGTGAAGAATTGGCTTGGTAGTTTAGTCTGCCCTGTTCCCATGATGCACTGGGCCAGGGACAGACTGATTTGCATATAGCCAGGTTCTGAGCTGGGATGGTGCAGTGAGATAAATAACGGTGATGGATCAAGCCCTAATCTTTGGACTGGGTAAGAGTGGTCTGCTTATTTCAGACACTCTGTTCATCACCACCCCCTTTTCTGAATCGTTTTTGGCCACTATAGGTGTGGCAGGGTATACTCAGACATGAGTCCCTTTCTCACTGCACCATCAGGATTCAAGCAAGCCGGGCCGAAGACGGCTGAAATGCCAGAAACCGGTCCCCGGTAGCTTGTCTCCTTTCTGGTGAAGAATTGGCTTGGTAGTTTAGTCTGCCCTGTTTCCATGATGCACTGGGCCAGGGACAGACTGATTTGCATATAGCCAGGTTCTGAGCTGGGATGGTGCAGTGAGATAAATAACGGTGATGAATCAAGCCCTGATCTTTGGATTGGGTAAGAGTGGTCTGCTTATTTCAGACATTCTGTTCATCACCATCCCCTTTTCCGAATCGTTTTTGGCCACTATAGGTGTGGCAGGGTATACTCAGACATGAGTCCCTTTCTCACTGCACCATCAGGATTCAAGCAAGCCGGGCCGAAGACGGCTGAAATGCCAGAAACCGGTCCCCGGTAGCTTGTCTCCTTTCTGGTGAAGAATTGGCTTGGTAGTTTAGTCTGCCCTGTTCCCATGATGCACTGGGCCAGGGACAGACTGATTTGCATATAGCCAGGTTCTGAGCTGGGATGGTGCAGTGAGATAAATAACAGTGATGGATCAAGCCCTGATCTTTGGACTGGGTAAGAGTGGTCTGCTTATTTCAGACACTCTGTTCATCACCACCCCCTTTTCTGAATCGTTTTTGGCCACTATAGGTGTGGCAGGGTATACTCAGACATGAGTCCCTTTCTCACTGCACCATCAGGATTCAAGCAAGCCGGGCCGAAGACGGCTGAAATGCCAGAAGCCGGTCCCCGGTAGCTTGTCTCCTTTCTGGTGAAGAATTGGCTTGGTAGTTTAGTCTGCCCTGTTCCCATGATGCACTGGGCCAGGGACAGACTGATTTGCATATAGCCAGGTTCTGAGCTGGGATGGTGCAGTGAGATAAATAACGGTGATGGATCAAGCCCTGATCTTTGGACTGGGTAAGAGAGGGTCTGCTTATTTCAGACACTCTGTTCATCACCACCCCCTTTTCTGAATCGTTTTTGGCCACTATAGGTGTGGCAGGGTATACTCAGACATGAGTCCCTTTCTTACTGCACCATCAGGATTCAAGCAAGCCGGGAAAAAGACGGCTGAAATGCCAGAAACCAGTCCCCGGTAGCTGGTCTCCTTTCTGGTGAAGAATTGGCTTGGTAGTTTAGTCTGCCCTGTTCCCATGATGCACTGGGCCAGGGACAGACTGATTTGCATATAGCCAGGTTCTGAGCTGGGATGGTGCAGTGAGATAAATAACGGTGATGGATCAAGCCCTGATCTTTGGACTGGGTAAGAGTGGTCTGCTTATTTCAGACACTCTGTTCATCACCACCTCCTTTTCTGAATCGTTTTTGGCCACTATAGGTGTGGCAGGGTATACTCAGACATGAGTCCCTTTCTCACTGCACCATCAGGATTCAAGCAAGCCGGGCTGAAGACGGCTGAAATGCCAGAAACCGGTCCCCGGTAGCTTGTCTCCTTTCTGGTGAAGAATTGGCTTGGTAGTTTAGACTGCCCTGTTCCCATGATGCACTGGGCCAGGGACAGACTGATTTGCATATAGCCAGGTTCTGAGCTGGGATGGTGCAGTGAGATAAATAACGGTGATGGATCAAGCCCTGATCTTTGGACTGGGTAAGAGTGGTCTGCTTATTTCAGACACTCTGTTTATCACCACCCCCTTTCTTTTCTGAATCGTTTTTGGCCACTATAGGTGTGGCAGGGTATACTCAGACATGAGTCCCTTTCTCACTGCACCATCAGGATTCAAGTAAGCCGGGCCGAAGACGGTTGAAATGCCAGAAACCGGTCCCCGGTAGCTTGTCTCCTTTCTGGTGAAGAATTGGCTTGGTAGTTTAGTCTGCCCTGTTCCCATGATGCACTGGGCCAGGGACAGACTGATTTGCATATAGCCAGGTTCTGAGCTGGGATGGTGCAGTGAGATAAATAACGGTGATGGATCAAGCCCTGATCTTTGGACTGGGTAAGAGTGGTCTGCTTATTTCAGACACTCTGTTCATCACCACCCCCTTTTCTGAATCGTTTTTGGCCACTATAGGTGTGGCAGCGTATACTCAGACATGAGTCCCTTTCTCACTGCACCATCAGGATTCAAGCAAGCCGGGCCGAAGACGGCTGAAATGCCAGAAACCGGTCCCCGGTAGCTTGTCTCCTTTCTGGTGAAGAATTGGCTTGGTAGTTTAGTCTGCCCTGTTCCCATGATGCACTGGGCCAGGGACAGACTGATTTGCATATAGCCAGGTTCTGAGCTGGGATGGTGCAGTGAGATAAATAACGGTGATGGATCAAGCCCTGATCTTTGGACTGGGTAAGAGTGGTCTGCTTATTTCAGACACTCTGTTCATCACCACCCCCTTTTCTGAATCGTTTTTGGCCACTATAGGTGTGGCAGGGTATACTCAGACATGAGTCCCTTTCTCACTGCACCATCAGGATTCAAGCAAGCCGGGCCGAAGACGGCTGAAATGCCAGAAACCGGTCCCCGGTAGCTTGTCTCCTTTCTGGTGAAGAATTGGCTTGGTAGTTTAGTCTGCCCTGTTCCCATGATGCACTGGGCCAGGGACAGACTGATTTGCATATAGCCAGGTTCTGAGCTGGGATGGTGCAGTGAGATAAATAACGGTGATGGATCAAGCCCTGATCTTTGGACTGGGTAAGAGTGGTCTGCTTATTTCAGACACTCTGTTCATCACCACCCCCTTTTCTGAGGTAAAAATGACAGCAATCAATGAATGTTCATGAAAACATGGCACATCAAAATGAAGTTTAATAAACCACACCTACAAAATTAATAATTAATTGTGACTCTTCCCCAAAAAGCCACAAGTCATTTTACAAGGTGATTCCCTAACATAATAACTGTATCTTAATCACAGTTTAAGTTTCTGGCCATTCATGTATGACCCAATTTGTACGGGAACAATTGCTGACAGATTATTACTTGTTTATTAGAAATGCCTACAACTTGGACTCCTTTCCCAAGAGGGGTGGGTCGTGAGCTCCCGTCAGTCTGACTGTGGAACGGGAGGCACATTTATTGATTAAAAGTGATGCTAGATTCCCATTTACTTCTTCTACAAAAGGGCCCTCTGGGTGACCTCTAGGACTGCACCAAGCATGCAATCCTTCTCCCGTCTCAGGCACCGTCATTGTGTCTGAATCAGTCCAGTAGAAACTCCTAGTGTAGATGCAAGTCGTGGAAAATCCTTATTAATCACTAAAGGATTTTGTTGAAATCTTGAATGTGTTGAGAATTTGGTGTTCTATTCTGCATTGGGCTGGGACCATCTGGACTGAAGGTATGTTCCAATAAATCTGCCTTTGATTCTGCATGCTCGTAACAAAGGCCAGTTGGGCTGGGACCATTGACTGAGACATCCCTTTCGGTGCCATCTGATTCATGTTCCAGTTTCCCAGGTTCCTGCAAACATCGCACAGATCATGTCTTATTCTGCACATCATTAGCGTTTGAGGTATTTAAATTGCCACTGTCAGTAAAACCTATACCCTAATCGGTGCCGGACTGGCCGGAACGGGCTTCCAGTGTTTCCCCAGGAGGCTGGAACAGTGGAGACCGATTGCTCAGTGCTGGGAAACATATTGGTCACTGGGGGTTGGTTTTGCTGTGGTGCTGCTATATCACCCCCAAGCAACAAAAGAGGCAGGGAGCTGGTCCGTTATAATTGTCAGGCCTGGTTTGGGTTCCCAGTCCGGCCCTGACCCAGAGGAACAACATTTCCTCCTTGCACATACTGAACATCATTACTCTGCACACCAACGCCGTGCATATCCAAATTCACACCAGCAACACACCCAGAATCAAAACAAGAATGCAATTCGTGAGAACCACTTTCGTCACCCGTTTGGAAAAATGTTGTCTGAGCCATCATTATTTTTATTTTGATCTTCTTCTGCTTAGTAATAAAATTGTCACTAGAGTACTTTGGTTACAATAAATTCTCATCCAGAATGTTGGTCGGCAGCCCCTCACATTTTGCTGGATATGTGCACTAACCTCTGGATGCAACGCTAAAAGAGGCGTCCTCTTTCACCCCGTCTTCGACTGTGCAATATTGTCTGTAAATCTGCATGAATCTCTTGTAATATATAATAAAATATTTTGAGGCGCTTCACTCTGTGGCTCTTCAATTGGCCAGTTTACAAACAACTTACACTCATTCCACAAATCTCTTAGGACAACAATTAATAAACTTAAACTCAGCTCTTGACAACCCTGCCTGGACGAACAGGCCTCATCTCCACTGCATCCCTCCTGGACAGGCCCCACCTTCTATGAACCATCCAAACACAGGACAGGCCTCTGCACCCCTGGACAGGCCTCTCCCCCTCTGCACCCCTGGACACCTCACATCCTCTGCACCCCTGGACAGGCCTCACATCCTCTACACCCCTGGACAGGCCTCACCTCCTCTCACCCCTGGACAGGCCTCAATTCCTCTGCACCCCTGGACAGGCCTCACCTCCTCTGCACCCCGGGAGAGGCCTTTCCTCCTCTGCAAGGCTAGAAAGGCATTACCTCCTCTGCAACCCTGGACAGGCCTCTCCGCCTTTGCACCCCTGGACAGGCCTCTCCTCCTTTGACCCCTGGACAGGCCTTACCTCTTCTGCACCCCTGGTTAGGCCTCTCCTCCTCTGCAGCCCTGGACAGGCCTCACCTCCTATGCACCCTGGACAGCCAACTCTTCCTCTGCATTCCTGGACAGGCCTCACCTCTTCTGCACCTCTGGACAGGCCTCAGCTCTTCTGCACCATTGGACAGGCCTCACCTCCTTGCACCCCTGGACAGGCCTTACCTCCTCTGCACCTCTGGGCAGGCCTCTCCTCCTCTGCACCCCTGGACAGGCCTCACCTCCTCTGCACCCCTTGACAGGCCTCTCCCCCTCTGCACCCCTGGACACCTCACATCCTCTGCACCCCTGGACAGGCCTCACATCCTCTACACCCCTGGACAGGCCTCACCTCCTTGCACCCCTGGACAGGCCTTACCTCCTCTGCACCTCTGGGCAGGCCTCTCCTCCTCTGCACCCCTGGGCAGGCCTCACCTCCTCTGCACCCCTTGACAGGCCTCTCCTCCTCTGCACCCCTGGACAGGCCTCACCTCCTCTGCACCCCTGGACCTGCCTCACCTCCTCTGCACCTCTGGACAGGCCTCTCCTCCTCTCCACCCCTGGAAAGGCCTCACCTCCTCTGTACCCCTGGATAGGCCTCACCTCCTATGCACCCCCTGGACAGGCCTCACCTCTTCTGCACCCCTGGACAGGCCTCACCTCCTCTGCACCCCTGGACAGGCCTCACCTCCTCTGCACCCCTTGACAGGCCTCACCTCCTCTGCACCCCTGGATATGCCTCACCTCCTCTGCCCACCTGGACAGGCCTCACCTCCTCTGCACCCATGGACAGGCCTCACCTCCTCTGCACTCCTGGACAGGCCTTACCTCATCTGCACCCCTGGATAGGCCTCACCTCCCCTGACCCCTGGGCAGGCCTCACCTCCTCTGCACTCCTGGACAGGCCTCACCTCCTCTGCACCCCTGGACAGGCCACACCTCCTCTGCACCCCTTGACAGGCCTCACCGCCTCTGCGCCCCAGGCCTCACCTCCTCTGCTCCCCTGGACAGGCCTCTCCGCCTCTGCACCCCTGGACAGGCCTCTCTTCCTCTGCATCCCTGGACAGGCCTCTCCTCCTCTGCCCCCCTGGACAGGCCTCACTTCCTCTGCACCCCTGGACAGGCCTCTCCTCCTCTGCACCCCTGGATGGGACTCACCTCCTATGCACCCCTGGACAGGCCTCACCTCCTCTCCACCTCTGGACAGGCCTCACCTCTTCTGCACTTCTGGACAGGCCTCACCTCTTCTGCACCCCTGGACAGGCCTCACATCCTTGCACCCCTGGACAGGCCAACCCCCCTCTGGACAGGCCTCTACTCCTCTGCACCCTGGACAGCCCACTCTTCCTCGGCATTCCTGGACAGGCCTCACCTCTTCTGCACCTCTGGACAGGCCTCAGCTCTTCTGCACCATTGGACAGGCCTCACCTCCTTGCACCCCTGGACAGGCCTTACCTCCTCTGCACCTCTGGGCAGGCCTCTCCTCCTCTGCACCCCTGGACAGGCCTCACCTCCTCTGCACCCCTTGACAGGCCTCTCCTCCTCTGCACCCCTGGACAGGCCTCACCTCCTCTGCACCCCTGGACCTGCCTCACCTCCTCTGCACCCCTGGACAGGCCTCTCCTCATCTGCACCCCTGGACAGGCCTCACCTCCTCTGTACCCCTGGACAGGCCTCACCACCTCTGCACCCCTTGACAGGCCTCACCTCCTCTGCACCCCTGGATATGCCTCACCTCCTCTGCCCACCTGGACAGGCCTCACCTCCTCTGCACCCATGGACAGGCCTCACCTCCTCTGCACTCCTGGACAGGCCTCACCTCATCTGCACCCCTGGATAGGCCTCACCTCCCCTGACCCCTGGGCAGACCTCACCTCCTCTGCACCCCTGGACAGGCCTCACCTCCTCTGCACCCCTGGACAGGCCACACCTCCTCTGCACCCCTTGACAGGCCTCACCTCCTCTGCGCCCCAGGCCTCACCTCCTCTGCTCCCCTGGACAGGCCTCTCCGCCTCTGCACCCCTGGACAGGCCTCTCTTCCTCTGCATCCCTGGACAGGCCTCTCCTCCTCTGCCCCCCTGGACAGGCCTCACTTCCTCTGCACCCCTGGACAGGCCTCTCCTCCTCTGCACCCCTGGATGGGACTCACCTCCTATGCACCCCTGGGCAGGCCTAACCTCCTCTGCACCCCTGGACAGGCCTCACCTCCTCTCCACCTCTGGACAGGCCTCACCTCTTCTGCACTTCTGGACAGGCCTCACCTCTTCTGCACCCCTGGACAGGCCTCACATCCTTGCACCCCTGGACAGGCCAACCCCCCTCTGGACAGGCCTCTACTCTGCACCCTGGACAGCCCACTCTTCCTCTGCATTCCTGGACAGGCCTCACCTCTTCTGCACCTCTGGACAGGCCTCAGCTCTTCTGCACCATTGGACAGGCCTCACCTCCTTGCACCCCTGGACAGGCCTTACCTCCTCTGCACCTCTGGGCAGGCCTCTCCTCCTCTGCACCCCTGGACAGGCCTCACCTCCTCTGCACCCCTTGACAGGCCTCTCCTCCTCTGCACCCCTGGACAGGCCTCACCTCCTCTGCACCCCTGGACCTGCCTCACCTCCTCTGCACCCCTGGACAGGCCTCTCCTCCTCTGCACCCCTGGACAGGCCTCACCTCCTCTGTACCCCTGGACAGGCCTCACCTCCTATGCACCCCCTGGACAGGCCTCACCTCTTCTGCACCCCTGGACAGGCCTCACCTCCTCTGCACCCCTGGACAGGCCTCACCTCCTCTGCACCCCTTGACAGGCCTCACCTCCTCTGCACCCCTGGATATGCCTCACCTCCTTTGCCCACCTGGACAGGCCTCACCTCCTCTGCACCCATGGACAGGCCTCACCTCATCTGCACTCCTGGACAGGCCTCATCTCATCTGCACCCCTGGATAGGCCTCAAACCCTCTGTACCCCTGGACACAGGCCTCACCTCCTGTGCACTCCTGGACAGGCCTCACCTCCCCTGACCCCTGGGCAGGCCTCACCTCTTCTGCACCCCTGGACAGGCCTCACCTCCTCGGCACTTCTTGACAGACCTCACCTCCTCTGCCCACCTGGACAGGCCTCACCTCCTCTGCACCCATGGACAGACCTCACCTCCTCTGCACTCCTGGACAGGCCTCACCTCATCTGCACCCCTGGACAGGCATCTCCCCCTCTGTACCCCTGGACACAGGCCTCACCTCTTGTGCACCCCTGGACAAGGCTCACCTCCTCTGACCCCTGGACAGGCCTCACCTCCTCCGCACCCTGGACAGGCCTCACCTCCTCTGCACCCCTTGACAGACCTCACCTCCTCAGCACCACAGGCCTCCCCTCCTCTGCTCCCCTGGACAGGCCTCTCCGCCTCTGCACCCCTGGACAGGCCTCTCCTCCTCTGCACGGCTAGAAAGGCCTCACCTCCTTTGCACCCCTGGACAGGCCTCTCCTCCTCTGCACCCCTGGACAGGCCTCTCCTCCTCTGTACCCCTGGACAGGCCTCTTCTCCTTTGCACCCCTGGACAGGCCTCGCCTCCTCTGCACCCCTGGACAGGTCTCACCTCCTTTGCACCCCTTGACAGGCCTCACCTCCTCTGCACCCCAGGCCTCACCTCCTCTGCACCCCTGGACAGGCCTCTCGTCCTCTGCACCCCTGGAAAGGCCTCTACTCTTCTGCACCCCTGGACAGGCCTCTCCTCCTCTGCACCCCTGGACAGGCCTCACCTCCTCTGCACGACTAGAAAGGCCTCACCTCCTTTGCACCCCTGGACAGGCCTCTCCTCCTCTGCACCCCTGGACAGGCCTCTCCTCCTCTACACCCCTGGACAGGCCTCACCTCCTCTGCACCCCTGGACAGGCCTCACCTCCTCTTTACCCCCTGGACAGGCCTCTGCACCCCTGGACAGGCCTCTCCTCCTCTGCACCCCTGGACAGGCCTCTCCTCCTCTGCACCCCTGGACAGGCCTCACCTCCTGGGGTCTCTACTCCTCCTGGGTCTGGGGGGGGGGTCTATGATGGTCTGAAGATGGAGGTAACTGCAAACACAGACAGACAGGGCTCCTTCCTCCTCTGCAACAGGCTGGACACAGAGCACAGGGAGGAAGTGATGTCAGCACTTGCTGCTGGTGCTGTTTCTGCCACCCCTTACCTGGAAGAGGAAACCCTCCTCACTTTCATCCACCGTACAGCTCAGTTGGTTTCCTCATCAGACGAGGTGCGCCGTCTGGTGGCCGCTGACGGAACCGCCGCCTCCAGGCTCCAGCAGTGAATACATTTCACACAAACAAGTACTGGTGCCTGTAAAGACCTGGGATTTCAGATGTCACAGACGGGAATGTTTTTAAAGGTCAGACAGTTCAACTACAGGGCCTCACACTTGGCTGCTGTAAAAAAGCATTTATAGCTTCACTTCAGATGAGCATCTTCCAAACACTGATGTAAAGGACTTAAGAGTATTTACAGACAGGTGACAACTGGAAGTGGCAGTCTGTATTTCAAATCATAATATATCTGTATTTCAATTAATATATAGGTATATGGGTCAGTTTTGCAATTAAGCTGGGCAGCTTATTTATTCTTTTAAATAATTTATTTGCAGTTTTTCAAATCCACAACGTCCTAGATAGCAAAGTAAACAGAGGTAAATAGTATGGAGTTGGAGACACCAGATCAGTGATAATGAGGCATAGGTCATGTGTCTAAGCGACAATTGAAGGAAGAACTTATTTCTAATTTTCCTATGTCTGTGGCTTATTCCTTATATTTAATATGGTTTTATATCCTTGAACAAGACTGAATTGTAGGTTCTAATTAGGTTGTGAGTTTCTGGTTTCAGAGCACAACTGTCTCCTAAAATATTAAGATAGTGGTCTTTTGCAGGCTTTCTTTTTTTCTATCCAGTAACCACCATCCTCTCTCAACAAAGATTCACTGACAAAAATAAAGCAATATATCTTTGAAACAATTAATTCCTAAAATAGGGCAACCAAGTATGAACAAGACATTTCTCACACGGTTTACATTGTATCATAAAAATGAGTGGGTGCTACTGGTCTGAAGAACAGGGGAGGGGCATTTCATTACTCGAATATATTCTACTCTTTCACATAGGCTCTTATATCACAGTACGCTTGTCATCAATACACCATTGATTACTGAGTGCGCATAGCTGCCAAGGTTTCAGATTGCCTTGTGTGACATTTTCATAACTTCAGTGTAATTATGAGTGACATTTCAAGAACTATGAGTGACACTTTCCCGTGCGGAAAATCAAGCAAGGAAGACTAGGGAAACACATAAATATATGAAATGACATCCTTTTGAGCAAGGTAGCGCTAAGATCTTGCCCTAAGAATACATTGCCCTACATAGAATATGGAAACCTCAGTGTTATAAGCGTGGTCGGTCTCTTCACTTATGAGTATTGTGTAATCCTTGTCAAATCAGCCGATCTTCATGTACTCCGCTCTGTTACCAACAACTTGTAACTAAAAATCCCTCTATTGCGCACCTGTTTTGGAAGACCATTGCTGGTTTGTACTGGGGTTTCTACATACATTTTTACCGAGCATAAATGCATACAATGTTGGCAACGTTGATATTCTTTATTCTTCAGTGTGGTATTTTAATGTGGATCCTTACTCTGACAATATGCAAATGCTCCACTGCACTGTAGTCCTTTGAATGTTTACTGGTGCTTTGTTACCCAGCAGCTTGAATATTTGTTTGTGTTTTTGAGTGTACGTGGCACAGCTGTATTTCCTTGAATTAAGGAGTAGTAGAAACACTTCCGATTTTGTTTGTTTTAAAATACTAAACCCATTTGCTTTACATTCTTTATTGTTCTAACAATATTGCAGCAAATACAATGTAATATTGAAGGGCGTGACTGAATTGCACAGCAAGGCCATATTTCTAAAGGAATACCCAGGCATTCTTTCTCATTTTGGCCACATGACCCGCAGATGCTAAGGGTCGCAAGGACAGTGCCAGGGGTCGCAAAAGACACATCAGGGGTCACAGATGCGACCATTTTGCGACCCGTAAATGGCATCCATGCACACACTGCGGCATTTGTTTAATCTGTCTCGGAAGAATGAAAGGGTATTCATTTCAGAGATCTTAGCAGGATGAAATGCGGAGCTGTACACAGCAGAATGTCACGATATGAGGACTGAGGTAGCCTCAAACAAACGCTAACAAATCCATGATCCAGACGACTTCTCACGACACAATGCTTCCTGTAGGAACAGAATTAGCAGTGAAGACAGCAAAAACCCAAGTAAACAAACACCCGCAAACACTATAGAAAGGCTCCTGCTTCTTCACTTCCACACTTTAAAACCGGACGTGCAAAAATGAGAGAGTAGGAGGAAGAGGACGACCACAAAAAATGAAGGATGTCGGAGACGGCTTCAGGAGGACGCTGCATAAAAGGTGGAATACGGAGAAAGCATTCCGGTAGGAGAGACAGAGGTTACCAGCTGCTCTAAGAGAGCTTTCTGAAGCTCGCCCAGAGGGTGTTGGTAGTGTTTTGCTTCAGTTCAAAAGAGCGTAAAAACAGCCCTGGGTGTGGTAACGGTCTAGTTGTTCCCAACTAGCGCCGGTACCGGAACATCTGAACAGGAACCGGAAGGCGGCCATCTTTTGAGGTGCCGACCGGCTCAATGAGAGTCACACAAACCCGGCGCTCCGGGAAATAAAGTACATCTCGAATACACGCCTGGCTCCGAGTTTCCTTTACGATAAGGGTTCCCACAATGGCGACAAGGCAGGACACGAGCCAGTGCTGGGCATAACAAAAAAAATGCACATGCACAGAGCATCAGGCGCCAATCCCGGAGCGCGGCAGAGGGCAAATGACAGCGCAATGACCGACTGAACTGAAAGTACCCGCTACGCTCAGCGACGCAGGGGAGGTACAAAGAGGCGCCGTGCCAAGGCACAAGGGCACAGAGCGACCAGTGGGCGGCCCATAAGGGAAAGCGAGGAAAGAGAGTGCGCAACACGCTACGCGAGATCAACGTGGCGAGCCCAGTACCATGCACAGTAGGAGAGGAAAGCACAGCATAAGCACTCACCCTCCGGCCACGGCAAGCTGGCGGAATAGCAGAGACTAGGTGAAGCGGCTTACTTGAGCCCGAGGAGAAGGAAGATACTGTTACACAACCTGGGCCCAGAGGGTCTGAGAGTATTTGACACCATCGTCAAAGGTCCGAGGGACGCGACGGACATGGATGTGTTTAGACATGCCATAGAGGACTTGGATGCGCACTACAGACCGGTAGTGTGCGTAGCCATAGACAGACACAATTTTTTCAAGAGGAAACAAGGTAGCTGAGAGGCGGTCGATGAGTACGTGGCGGCTCTACAGAAGTTGGCACTGACGTGCAAATTCGGGACCCTCCACGACGAGCTGGTGAGGGACCAGATCATAATGCACACGTCGAGCACACACATTCAGGAAAAACTATGGGTAAACGGCGATGCTCCCCTGAAGGAGGTATGGGCCTTAGTGAAAAAGGCAGAGATGTCCAAACGATGTGCCCAGGCCGCCAGGAAAGACACAGGAGGAACACAAACGGTCTGTAGAGTCATGACGCACAACAAGAGTGACAAGACCAGACAAAGGAAACCACCCAGGGGCCAAGACACCAGGAGGGGCCCACAGACAGGGGGGGCAACCCCGAAGACAGGAAGGGGAGGACGACCAAGCTGACCTGAGCTTCTCAGAAGCGGTCGCTCCCCTCGCTGCTCCCTGCTCAATCTTCTGGTATCGTAGTGCTTACTGCCAGACTGCCATCTATCACGCATTGCTTGCCTGAATATTGTGTTATCGTAGCGCTTACTGCCAGACTGCCATCTATCACGCATTGCTTGCCTGAATATTGTGTTATCGTAGCGCTTACGGAGATATCATCTTAAAAGTAGAGAATCTCCCTTTTAATAAACATAGGGATATATTAGTGACTCTAGACATTGAGTCCTTATGTAGTAATATTCCCCAGCCTGAAGCGATTGCCGCCACAATGTGGTTTATTGACGAACATAATATCCCCTGCTCGAAACCTTTTATAGAAGAATGCCTGTCATTGACACTAAAAGAGAATGTCTTTGAATTTGGAGATAATCTGTACTTACAAACAAAAGGTGGCACCCTCAATAGCGAACATCTACATGTCGCTCTTCGAGTCTAGATTTGTCTATAATGAAATTGCCCCCTTCTACGAGTCTGTTTCCCATTGGTACCGTTACATCGACGACATCTTTTTTGTATGGACCGATGGGGAACAGACTCTGGAGGACTTTCTAACATGGCTGAATCTTACAGATAAGAACTTGCATTTCACTGCCCATACCAATAGGAGGAGAGTCGAATTTCTGGATATATATATCAGATGCAATGACGATGGATACCTAGAGGTTGATTTATATACTAAACCAACGGCTAGAAACACCTTGCTTCATTTCAAAAGTTACCACCCTAGGTGCCAAAAGGACAGCATTCCATTCTCGCAATTCCTTAGGGTGAGGCGCAATTGCACCAATCTAAAAGATTATGATAGTCAGTCAATTACAATGAAGAAAAAATTCTTGTAGCGAGGTTACCCAAACCGGCTGGTGAGGTGAGCCTATAAAAGGGCGCGTTTCTATGATCGCGACTCGCTGTTGCAAACGCAAAGACAAAAACAAGAACAGAAACTTGTCTGTATTACCAGACATTCTACTCTGAATGCAACTATAAGGCAAATTATCAATGCCAATTGGCATTTGCTTAACACAAATGAGGATAAGAATAAACTGGCAAAACCTATGTTCGCCCATCGGCGGAATAGAAACTTAAAAGATTTAATTGTTAGATCCCGCTTCTCCAAGTCCATAAGTACTCCGTTCGTACAGAAATCCATAGACGGTAAAAACGGAGTCAGAGGGACATCTAGATGTGGCTCTTGCCAGTCATGCAATTCCATCATTACTGGTGAATCTAGCATTTTTAATGGTTTTACCATTGAGGCCAAAGAACTCTGCACCTGCAACACCCGTAACGTGATCTATTTAATTGTATGTCCTTGCAATTTAGGTTACGTAGGGAAGACTGCTCGCGCTATAAAAACACGCCTGACGGAACATAGATCCGCCATTAAAACAAAAAAACATATGGCACCTATGGTGAGTCACTATATGGAATATAAACATGCACCAACAGAGCTAAAATGGTGCATTCTGGAAAAGATTAATTTGTCAGAAGAAAGAGGGGGGGAAAAGATCCGGAAGAAAAGGGAAGTCTACTGGATTTTTACCCTTGGAACCTTCAATAGGGGTCTGAACCTTGAATTACCATGGGAAAATGCGATCACATGAAGTTCCTATGTACTGTATTTCTCCGTTGGCTATATCGATAGTCCTGTATTTCCCTTTGTTATCTTCTTTTAATATTCATTCATTCTTGATCACCCTTCCGCCTGAGCTGTCCATATACTTCATAGTATAGATACGTTAAGAATAATGTGTGTTTATTTTGCACTTTACCCTATAAGTGAAATACACCTTTAAAAGACGATTCGAGTCATGCATAGTCATGCCTAGCCGTGTGGACTAGCGATACTCCGTTAAGAAACAGGAGGAGTCACGTCCTATTACCTATAGGACACTCACTATATATAGACCAATAGCCTTACATGTTTCTTCTTTCTTTCCCGCTACGGACGGATGTGCTGCCTTTGACCACGCTCTTTTGAAACTTCTCTGCAGGTATGTGCTTCGGTAATGAGAATTTTTTTTTGTTTGCACTAGTGTAAACTAAATCGTGCTTCCTCTTAACTAAGATTGTATCCGAGTATCGTTTTATAATCATTGACAAACAGTATTTGAGGTCAGCATATTGTTAAATACCGGTTTGTTTAACGCCGGCTTTTTAATTGAGTGAAAGCATTTCTCTGCCTTAAGATAAACCGCCGCGTTCCTTCATTACATTGTTGCGCTGGCTCAACCGATTTATTTAGACTTTCGGTTCAATTACTCAAACCGCGTTAGCTTAATGACCTGGCTTTTTACTGAGCGGAAACATTTTTACAATTAAAAATTAACTTATGTGTTTCTCTCTTCATACTGTTTCGCAGGCACGACCGATTAATCTGGAGATTCGGTGTGACTGTTCAACCCTGTCTGGCTATATTATCATGTGTATCCTATTCAGAAAAGGTTTTACAACACGGACGAGTTAGGTCTGCCAATTAAATGTATGTACTTGATACACGCATTGGTATCTTTGGCGAATCCTTTCCGTTTATTTTTGCCGCTCGCATTAATACTGATCTCTTCCTTTATTTAGATAAGAGATAGAAAGATAAAATATTTTCTAAAGGTCGAATGAGTGTTGCACCCTCCGTTTCCGATTTGGGATTTTTACCACTGAAAAGTTTCCAACAGTGACCACCCTTCATCTCCGTAAAAGTTTTTAAAGGTAGGTTCATGTTTGCAGTGTATGCACTGCTCCAATATGCAATCATCAGGTTTTTACCTTTTAGGGCTCACGCCATATCCCTGAATTTTGTCTCAACAGAACTGCTGTTGGGTGGTCTGTTTAATAAGATGATGATGTGATTACTTGATCCACGTGCCGTCTAATATCAGGTAATCTGGTTAGTTGGAAATATCATGTATGCACTATGAGTAGGGTTTGCCCACTGCCCTAACAAGAGCAATAATAATACCTGTCATGTTTAAATATTGTTTTTTAGATATCATAAATATGTGTATTTATCATAATACACTCCACATTTATGAAATCATTTTTAAAAATTGGAAAAAACGGATGCAAAGCTGCTTTTTGGTATGTTTTTGTATTCAGAATTAACCCCTTTCAGTCTTTAAATCCTGTTCTCATAAAATTGAACTCTAGTGAAAAATATGACAAAATATAGGAATCCTATAAGGCAACCTAATATATAATACTGCTTTGTGTAGGGTAGGCAGAAGAAAATAGTGCATTCAGCTCTTTAAATATCTACTCATGGATGTATTAATAGAATGAACCCATTACTATCTTTACCTTTTACCTTTTACCTTTTACCTTTTATCTTTTACCCTCTATCTGTCCTGTTCTTTTTGAATGTATGCATCTTGTCATTTGTTTGAAAAGTCATGAAATGAGTTATTATTCAGTAATTGTATGTATTATATTAGACTGTAATCTACGCTTGGTTGCTTGTTTAGTACTAAAAAGAGAAGGTAAATAAAAGAGAAAAAAATAAGAAAAAATACATGTTCCGTACTGAACACAGAGTATAGGAGTGCTCTACGTAGAATAATAATATGGTTATATTATGTATGTTTTAGTCTATGAGCTCTTTGTATGTGTCCTTATCTTGCGGTATATTACGTGTTTGTGTAAGAAATGTCTGGCATCTATGTTTTATCTTTGATTATCAAAATTGAATGACCAATATATATTTTTTGGAACACATGTAAAAGAATCATAAATAACATAATTTTCTGAATTATAGATAAACGGTGATGTTGTCCTGATGAAGACGCATTGTTTGAGTTGAAACGCGTTGGCAGAAAAAACATCAACTGTGGGGAAGATCATAATTTTTAATTTTTCCCTTTCTTTTAACACTAGAAACTACGACAATTGAATTGTGTATCTTCTTTTAATGTTTTTATATATTTCTGTATTTGATTGTACATGTCTATCAATTTTTATCAATAAGATTAAATTCTAAGTATATCTATACGTATTGTGTCTAAAAAAGTTATTTTCTTTACTTGTGTTCATTTCTGGGTGTACTAGTTTGTTGCCAGCTGTCTACATTAGTTTTGCCTGGATATTATTTCATCCATCGTAGCGCTTACTGCCAGACTGCCATCTATCACGCATTGCTCGCAGTGCTGAATATTGTGTTATCGTAGCGCTTTACTGCTAGACCGTGCTTTGATATTTACTGTGCCATTGTGTATCACTCGCTTTGCCTGCTCAGAATATTGTTGCCTGACTGTGCTGCCTGTTCATAGCGCTTAATAAGGTCGTGCCCCAATCTCGTTCTATTTTGCTTCTGGCTTGCTGCCATTTTGTTGTTTGTTGTTGTGCCTCCCAGCCCGGCTCTCCACCCCGCTCCTGCCTCCCAGCTGCTCCTCCCTCCCACAGATAGTGTAGGCTCCACTCTTCCAGAACTAGCGCTGTGACCGTCCTGAGCTTCTCAGAAGCGGTCGCTCCCCTCGCTGCTCCCTGCTCAATCTTCTGGTATCGTAGCGCTTACTGCCAGACTGCCATCTATCACGCATTGCTTGCCTGAATATTGTGTTATCGTAGCGCTTACTGCCAGACTGCCATCTATCACGCATTGCTTGCCTGAATATTGTGTTATCGTAGCGCTTACTGCCAGACTGCCATCTATCACGCATTGCTCGCACTGCTGAATATTGTGTTATCGTAGCGCTTTACTGCTAGACCGTGCTTTGATATTTACTGTGCCTTGTGTATCACTCGCTTTGCCTGCTCAGAATATTGTTGCCTGACTGTGCTGCCTGTTCATAGCGCTTAATAAGGTCGTGCCCCAATCTCGTCCTATTTCGCTTCTGGCTTGCTGCCATTTTGTTGTTTGTTGTTGTGCCTCCCAGCCCGGCTCTCCACCCCGCTCCCGCCTCCCAGCTGCTCCTCCCTCGCCCCACCCCCCTCCACTAACCACTTATGACAGATGCTTTTGCGCGCAGCGTTCACGCGCAGCGGTCGCGCCCTATGCGCGCCAAAGGTGTGCCAAAGGTAAGCCCGTCTACGCCCGTCCGCGCCTGGACCACGCCCAGCGCCAGACCCCCTGGCCCCCGCAATATCCACTCCGCCCGCATAACATACGACGCCGCAACCCTCTCAGCCCTTAACCCCGGCCGCCCACCAAACTGCTACCAAGCCGCCCCAGGACACACCCATGGATCCTTCACCTGCCACTCCTGCAAGTTCGACTGCATCAGGACCCACACCAAATCCACAAACTACAAACTGAGCTCCGACACTAACCACCTAAACTGCATCCTGCTCAACACCTGCTCGCTCCACAGACACGCCATTGAACTCTGGAACCTACTTGACACTACATCGCCGGATGTCGCCTTCCTTACAGAAACCTGGATGAACGCCTCATCAGCACCCGACATCGCCATAGCCATCCCGGACGGCTACAAGATCATCCGAAAGGACAGCACCAACCAAACAGGAGGAGGCATCGCTATCGTCCATAAGAACACCATTCACATCACGACCAGTTCCGACGATAACCTCGCTACCGCCGAACACCTTCACTTCCAGATCCACACCAACCCCAAGACCACACTCAGAGGCACCCTCATCTACAGACCACCAGGACCCCACACACAATTCAGCGAAGACATCACTGACTTCATCAGCTCACACGCCCTCCCCTCCGAGGACTACATTCTACTGGGAGACCTCAACTTCCACCTGGAAAAGAAAAACAACAGCAACACCACCACCCTTCTGGACAACCTGGCCAGCCTCGGACTTGAACAACTTGTCAATACCCCCACCCACTATGCCGGACACACGCTCGACCCAATCTTCACCTCCAGCAAGCACATCTCCTTCAATCACACCACAGCTCTCCATTGGACGGACCACAGCTGCATTCACTTCAACTACAAAAAGACCACGACCCACAACCCCCCACAACCTATTCCCCGAAGAAACTAAAACAAACTTACCACCGACCAGCTCTTCACATCGCTTCAGCTAAACCCTCCTGCCAAATCATCGGACCCAAACCAAGCAGCTACCAAACTCACACAATATATCACCCACAGCGCCGACGAACTAGCACCCTTGAAAAACCATCAAATCAAGCAAGGTAGCAAAAAAGCCCCCTGGTTCAAAGATGACCTTAAGAAATCCAAGAAGTTCTGTCGTACCCTCGAGAAAGCCTGGAGAAAAAACCCAACCACTGACAACCTGGCCACCTTCAAGAACGCCACCCGCAAACACCACCAACTGATCCGATCCACCAAGAAATCAGCATTCAAGGATCGACTTGACAACAACGCCCAAAACAGCAAGGAACTATTCAACATCGTCAACGAATTTACCAACCCCAGCGCCGGCACCAATGACATCCCTCCCTCCCAAGACCTCTGCGACTCCCTAGCCTCATTCTTCCACAACAAAATCGCCGACATACATAACAGCTTTGAAAACCAGTCCGAAGACCAGTCCACTCCCCCCACCTCCGAACCAAAACCGCCCTCTAACAACCTTTGCGCCTGGAACCCAATCACCACTGAAGACACTATCCGCCTGATGAACTCTATCCACTCAGGATCGCCAACCGACCCATGTCCCCACCACATTTTTAACGAAGCAGACTCCATTATCGCACCCCATCTCCGTGACGTCATCAACTGCTCCTTCAACTCCGCTACCTTCCCAGAAAGCTGGAAACATGCCGAACTCAGCGCCCTTCTGAAGAAACCCACAGCAGACCCCACTGAACTTAAGAACTACCTCCCCATCTCGCTCCTCCCATTCCCTGCCAAAGTCATTGAGAAAGCCGTCAACAGTCAGCTCGCCGCCTTCCTTGAATCCAAAAAATCCCTCGACCCCTCACAGTCCGGCTTCCGAGCCAAACACAGCACCAAAACCGCTCTCATCGCAGCAACAGACGACATTCGATCTCTACTGGACAACGGAGAAGCAGCTGCCCTCATCCTACTTGACCTCTCCGCAGCCTTCGACAAAGTCTGTCATAGCACCCTCATACAATGCCTCAGCAACGTCGGAATACAAGAAAAAGCATTGGACTGGATCATCTCGTTCCTCGCCGGAAGAACCCAGAGAGTCCGCCTCCCCCCTTTTAGATCAGAGGCCACAAAGTCATCTGGGCCGTACCACAAGGATCATCACTCAGTCCCACCCTCTTCAACATATACATGAGTCCCCTCGCATCCATCGCACGCCAACACAACCTCAACATCATCTCCTATGCAGACGACACCCATCTGATCCTCCCCCTCACTAAAGACCACAAACACCGCCAAAACCAACGTACACGAATGAATGAAAGAAGTAGCCGAGTGGATGAAGAACAGCCGTTTAAAACTGAACTCGGACAAAACAGAAGTCCTCATCTTAGGTTCATCCCCCTCTGCCTGGGACGACTCATGGTGGCCACCAGCCCTTGGAACCGCACCCATACCTACAGACCACGCACGTAACCTGGGCTTCATCCTGGACTCCTCCCTCTCGATGACCAGACAAGTCAACGCTGTCTCATCATCATGCTTCAACATCCTACGCATGCTCAAAAAAATCTTCCGTTGGATCCCCACCGAAACAAGAAAGACGGTCACCCACGCACTGGTCACAAGCCGACTGCATTACGGAAACACCCTTTACGCCGGAACCACAGCCAAACTACAGAAAAAACTCCAACGCATCCAAAAGCCTCAGCCAGAATCATACTGGACATCCCCCATCAAGCTCACATTTCCAGTCACCTGAAAGACCTCCAATGGCTCCCCGTCAACAAGAGAATAACGTTCCGTCTCCTCACCCATGCACACAAAGCTCTCTACGACCTAGGACCCGAATGCCTCAACACGCGACTGTCCTTCTACACCCCCACCCGCCAACTACGATCGTCCAATCAAGCCCTCGCCGCAATTCCGCGCATCCATAGATCACCATGGGGGGAAGATCCTTCTCCTACTTAGCGGCCAAGGCCTGGAATTCTCTCCCCACCCACCTCCGCCTTACACAGAACCACCTCTCCTTCAGAAAGCAACTAAAAACGTGGATATTCGATAAGTAAAGTACCCCCCCTCCCTCAAACGCCTTGAGGCCCTCTGGGTGATTAGTGCGCTATACAAATTTTTGAACTTGAACTTGAACTTACAGATGTGGAAGTACATCGCACCTGGGCAACGACAAGGTGTGTCCGGCGTTTAGGGCGAAGTGTGCATTCTGCGGAGTATTTGGCCATTATGAAAAGGTGTGCCGCCAGAAACTCAAGAGCGCCGCCGTCAGATACATAGACCAGGCAAACACGGAAGAAGATGATACACAGGTGGAGGAAGAGGACCTCGAGGAAGTCCTCTACATTGATGCCCAAGTCCTGGACGTGGGATGTAAAGAGTCAGACAAACCAAGACTCAAAATGCACATCGGAGGAGTACCGATTGAAATAATAGCAGACTCAGGAGCCCCCATCACCATTGTTCAAAGGCAGGTATGGGAAGAAAAGTTTGCGACTAAAATAAAGGATGAATGGACGTGAGACCAGTTACTTACACTGGCCAGAGAATACCCATGCTGGACTATTGCCCATTGCTTTTTGAATTCAAAGGGCGTCAAGCCAACTGCAAACTGTACATCACGGAGAAGGGGCCATCTGTGCTCAGCTGGAAGGATCAAGGTGCGCTGGGAATCCAACTTAACCCAGGAGGAATAGAAAAGGTGCTACTGATGAAAACGGAGGAAGGACGCAAAGATGAGGCCTGGCACAGAGAATACCCGAAGGTGTTCAATGGACAGATAGGAGAATTGGCCAAGTACAAGCACCTGATACGGTTGAAGGAAGGAGCTAAACCGGTCATCCACAAGGTGCGAAACATCCCTTTCCGATGCAGAGAGGCAGTGCAAGCGGAACTCGACAGATTGGAGAAAAGCGGGGTGATACAGGCCATAGAGAGCGCGGAGTGGCTCTCACCCTTGGTGGTAGCTCAAAAGCCGAACGGAAAGGTGAGGCTGTGTGTCGACCTCAGGGAACTTAACAAAAACATCTTGATAGATAAGTTTCCTCTCCCGCGCATAAATGAGATGTTGGCCAGGACAAAAGGAATTAAATGGTTCTCTACGGTGGACTTGTCATCAGCCTACCATCAGGTAAAACTCCATCCATCCAGCAGTCATCTTACATCCTTCATAACACCTTTCGGGTGTTACAAGTTCCTGAGAATGCCGTTTGGGTTGGCATCGGCCGCTGCCATCTTTCAAAAACTGATGCACAGACTCTTTCAAAAGGTGGAAGGAGTTCAGTTCTTCCAAGACGACATCCTTGTCATGGGCAAATCCAAACAGAAGCACAATGAGAAACTGCATACCGTGCTATGCACATTACAAGAAAACGGACTCACCGCAGAGTGGACAAAATGCAAATTTGGCGTACCGTCAGTGACCTACCTCGGTCATAAGGTTAGCGAGAAGGGAATAGTGCCAAAGAGAGCAAACATGTAAGCGATAATGGACGCACCAGCCCCAGGGAAGAAAAAAGACATTAGGTCATTCTTGGGCATGGCCGAATTCTATAGTAAATTAATTCCCAACTTTGCCACCAAGACGCACTACCTACGCCAACTACTTAAAGAGAGAAATGGGTTCAAATGGAACAAGGAAGAGCAAGAGGAATTTGAGACCCTAAAGCAGGAAATGGGCGAAGCCATACTGCTGAAAGGATTTGACCCAGACGCACAATCCGTACTCACCACCAATGCCAGTGACAGGGGCCTGGGGGCAGTGTTAATGCAGAAGTCAGACAATGGTGAAACATCTACAGTCAGCTTCGCATCCCGATCCCTGGCGCCCAACGAGGAGATATTCAGCGTCATCGAAAAGGAAATGTTAGCTGTGGTGTGGGCGATGGAACGCTTCAGACAATACTTGTGGGGAGCCAAGTTCCTAGTCCGCACAGACCATAAGCCCCTGATAAAAGTTTTAACATCAAATGGTCATGCACATGCCACTCCGAGAATTGCAAAAATGACTTTAAGGCTGCTAGACTTCCTGTACGAAGTGGAGTACATACCGGGGCCCCAGAACAAAGTAGCAGACTTTCTAAGTAGAGCGGCGGCCAAGGAAGAAGCGGACAAACAAGAGACACCGGGGTGGGAAGGTTACATGGTGGCGACCATACAAGACATGGAGCAAGTGATCAGTGCGCAAGAGTGGGCAGAGGCCTACAGACTAGATGAGGACCTGGAGGCGGTAAAGGGATACGTTATTCATGGGTGGCCGGAGAAGAGGCACCTGAAAGATACCTTGAGGAGGTATTGGGAAGTGAGGGAGGAACTGTCGCTCGGGGAAAACCCCCTATTCCTGCTAAGGGGCGACAAGGTCACCCCCCCCAGGGACTCATAGACCACTTGATGGCGTTGTTACATGAGGACACCAGGGGATCACAAAGACCAAAGCCCTAGCTAGACAAGCGTACTGGTGGCCGGCTATTGATGCACAAGTGGAAAGGTATGTGAGACTATGCGACTCCTGCTCCAAGGCGGATAAATCCCAGTCTGTGCTGAGGCCACAGTTAGGGAAGTTCCCTGTGCCTGAAGGACCTTGGGAGATGGTGTCCATCGACATCATTGGACCCATCCTGAACACGGAAGGCATACAGAAGTATGCTATAGTATTAATTGACAGATACTCCAAGTGGCCGGTGGTGGAAGTGAAAGACACAGTGGACACTGAAGCGGTCATAACGTTCCAGAACACCATATTTATAAAGGAAGGAATCCCCAAGGTCATAACATGTGACAATGGGCCACAATTCACCTCGGCCAAATGGGAGGCTTTCATGTCCAGGAATGGGATAGAGGTTAAGCACACCCCCGTATACCACCCAGTGGGAAATGGACAGGTGGAATGTTTTAACAAGGTAATAATGGGGACAGTCCAAGCAGCTATAAACGACGGGCAAGATTGGGAGAAGGATTTGCCCAAGATGTTATGGGCCTACCGCATTACGCCAGGCAGCACAGGCTACAGCCCCTTTAAGGTACTGAGTGGAAGAGAGCCATTCACTAAAGACAATGTCGCGTGGAGGCAAATGGTGGTGCAGAGCAAATGGTCACCAGCGATAGTAAGAAGAAATCTAGAGAAAGCGCAAGAGACGTACACTGAGCATTTCAACAGGAGACGCAACGCGCAAGGAGTGTCACTAGAAAAGGGTGATTGGGTGAGAGTGCAGGTAGCGACCATGAGAAGGAAACGTGAGAGCAAATTCACGCCGCCCCTGCAAGTTATAGAGCCATATGCCAGATCGGCATTACTCAGCGATGGCAAGGTGTGGTCGCAGGACAGAATGGCGAGATGCAGCAAAATCCTGAAGTGGGGAGCGGAAACAGATGAAAAAGCGGGAGAGTATGTAGAGATGGCGAGTGAGGAATGTCGAGGAAAGAGACAAGAGCAGGTAGAAGAAGGAACACAGCAAGTAGAAGAGAGAAAGAACGCACAGGATGGGAGTAACAGTAAAGGAGAGAATGGATATAACACAAGTAGGAAAGGAAGTGAGAAAGAGAGACCAGAAGGGATAAAGGAAGGAACTTAGACAAAGGGTATGGTAGCGGTGCCAGAAGCACAAAGAAGCGAGAAGGATGAAGGTGTGGTGAAAACGAGAGCAGGAAGAACTGTAAGAACTCCCAAGAGGTTCAAGGACTTTAATATGGACATTAAGTAAGATGTTTATTCCTGTTTTATGTTGTCAGTTGCATGAAGGGGGCAGATATGTGGTAACGGTCTAGTTGTTCCCAACTAGCGCCGGAACCGGACCACCTGAACAGGAACCGGAAGGCGGCCATCTTGTGAGGCGCCGACCGGCTGAATGAGAGTCACGCAAACCCGGCACTCCGGGAAATAAAGTACATCTCGAATACACGCCTGGCTCCGAGTTTCCTTTACGAGAAGGGCTCCCACACTGGGCAGAAAAACGTCACCTAATTATCCGACCCGCAATGCAGGCAGCAGATAGCGTGCTGCCACTAAAAAGCTAATTTAATTAACACAATCGCCAGCTGCACTCACTAAGTTGCGAGGCTGCAAGCCACAACAATGGGCCCAGACCTGGCTGCTGCAACGTCACCACAGCAAATTCAAACAGAATATCGTCTCACATGTGCAAATCACGAAAATAATTACGTCAAATATATAAAACAATTTCAACCACAAATTAATAAAACATTATTTCCTAACATTTTTTGAAGTTTTTGCTCGCCTCAGTGTGCAGGAGGACCGCATGAGATCACATCCGATAAGGGGCAGGCCTCGGCGCCCTGTTGAGCGTGGGCTGTGTGTCAGTTTCACTGCCTGCCGCGTGGCGCCGCGGGCGGGACGGGAACATTAATTAAGGCTGCCTGGCAGGCGCGGCTGAGGCTGCAAATTGTAACAAATGTAGCTAGCGCACTTCCAGCCAGAGCTGCAATCCTTAACTGTTTATGAGCCAGAGAGCGCTCAGCGGCCTGGCGGCAAGTGACTGTGCTGGAAGCAACAGAGCTGAGGTGTGCTAGTAGTAGCACCCAAGACTGTGGCATTAAAATGCGTGACAAAACATTTCAGTGCGGTGATGCGGAACGCCGCACTGAAATGCGTTAGTGTCACACATGATGCGTGATACTTGGCAGGACTGAGTGCGCCAACTCTTAGTAGCATTGTCATACAAGCAGCCTTGAGTGCCTCAACAGTGACATTAGTTCGGAGGTGCATACATCAGAGCCCTCAAGCCTCACTCATCACGAGTGACACTGACACATTTGGAGGTCAGTCTGAAGTCTCACTCAAACCTGGCCCATTCTTCAAAATTATGGGGATTAACTAGAACTTCACAAGTGACTAATCGGCACAGAGCAGGCCCTCTGTCCCACATTCTGGTGGCAAAACCTTTCTCATATTTGACCATGAGTACTGCACACAGTTCAGTGGAATGTTACATTGAATGTCTATTTTAGTGAGACTTGGGTGTAATTTTATCACTTTACATGTGTTCTGATCATGTCTATAAGTTCAGTAAGGCCTTCCTTTGGAATTGTCAAAGTCAAATGTTAAGTGACACCACTTCCTGTGTCTTTTTTTATAAACATTAATTCTCTATTGATTTTTAATATACAATGAGCATATTACAGGGATGGAAGTTTATCGATTCAGCAGAGTCCAAGATACTGTGTAAACTAGAACTTGTGAGAAGACATTGAAAACAGGAAAAACAATAAATGAAATAACCCCTCTAGATAGAGGTGATGTGGCTCAGAAGATCCCGCAGATGACCAGGGAAGGATGATGAGGGAGAACACGAGGGGAAGGGACATGGAAACAGGAAAAAAAATATGTTAGGGTGCCAGGCCCAAAGGTCGCCACCAAAAAAGACAACTCCCACTATGAAGGCCATAGCCAGCTGACTCTTACAGTGGTGGGTAAATCCTGGAATACTGACATTTTGTGAAGCAAGATCAGACGTGCCATCAATTGCGGTGCCACCCCTAGGTTGGTCATCAAGGTATCCCAAAGTGAGCCCCAGTAGCACAAAGTACTGTACAGTCCGCAGGAAATGTAAAATGTCACAGGCGAGTGCGTCACACCTTCAGCACCTCCGGCACTTGGAATCGTCTGCCGTATGTGCTTTACAGATCCACTCCGGCATCCAGTGCAAGTGGTGTAGGAAGTTGAAATAACTGAATTTCAAACTGACCTCCTGGAGGAAACTGCCATGGTCTTTCCAAAGGTCGCACCCGTCCTGCTCAGACAGTGAGAGGGACAGCCTCTGCTCCCACAAACAGCATAAAGTGTGGGCAGTGGTGCTTGAAAAAAGGCTGTCCATAGTGGTAACATACAATCCCACCATAGTCTCATTGAATCTTTTCCACATCAGAGTATAACTCAACATTGGGGCAGTCTTCAGATCATAAGGGGGAGCACCCAGCATGTGTCGCAGGCTCTGCATGAGCTGTCGGTACTGTCAGTGATGCAATTGTGGCAGCGCATAATCACGCATGAGTGTAGCAAAGGGGCCCAACTCAACGTCCCCTACTATATCGTCAACAGATCGTATACCTCTGGCCCTCCACTGTGTAATGGGAGTTCAGATCATACTTGGCCCCAAGCAGCTACTTGAGAAGAGCAGGGATCAGCAGTGCGTTATACGTCTGAGCCATGTGAAACTCAAGGTCAGTCAACCAACGCTGTTATGCCTCACAGTGGCACTTGTAGGCAGCCAAATCGTTCATCGGCCTTCCTGCCCTCTCACAGCACCTGTGCAGAGGAGATGTACCCAGAGTTCTCTTCCAAGTACTGACTCAGATATTGGAACCGTCTGTGTTTGTTTTCAGGGGCTTTATACCATGCTGTATACATTCTCAAATGGGCCTGAAGGGTTTACAACAGTCGAAGATTATGGTCGAGTTGCAGTAGATCATGATCAGAGGTACTGTTTGCGAGGATCAAGGTGTAAACGTTTACAATGGACGCAGGAGGTGAAAGTATAGTCCACGTCCCTCTGGTGCGTCCATCACCATGGATCCATCAAGGCATGATCATCAATAATGTCAGAGAGGATGAACCGGTCTCTGGGTAGCCTGGTCGTTTGGTTTCTGGACTTGTCAAGGTGCCATATTCCAGCACCCCCCTCATGAATACTCCGGCTGCCCCAAAGGAGAGCAGGAGTTTGGTCAGCCGCCGGGGCATAGATAGAGCCCACACACGAAGACTCATTGAGAATCTGAACCTTGGCAAAAATATATCTGCCCAGGGTGCTCCCACCATGTCTGCAGTGTGCAAACCCCCAGGGATTTGTGAAAACAGATATCCAACCCACTCTCCCCATGTTCCAAAGGAGTAGATAGGTGTTTAAGGGTAGTCAGGATCCTGCTGGCATGTAGTACCGCACTCATCCAATCCCTTCTGAATGTATCATGTTCACTAGGTGACAGGTGTGTGTCCTGGAGCAATGCTACATCAAGGAGGTGCATCTTCTGAAATGAGAGGGTTTTCTGTCTCTTGATAAAATAGGTCAGGCTGTTGACATTAAGGGGGCATATTTACAAGGAAGTGGTGGAGCACGGCGTTGGCCTCCTTGGTTTAACGCCACACTCTCCACATCTGAAACGCAGGACTACACCGTATTTACAAGAATACGGTGCAGCTTTGCATTTGTCCCTGTGCTGGTGCTGAAGTTAGCTGCCTAGCGCCAATGCAGGCAGCCTTGCACCATACTGCAACGGTGCCTGCGTTGAGGGGAGCAGGCCTGCCAAGTACCACGCATCAGAGGTTAGAGTAACACATTTCAATGTGGTGGTCGGCATCACCGTACTGACATGCAAAGTCACACATTTTTATGGCTTCCTGAGCTGTCAAGTGCTGGAGCGCTGCTATAATAATTAGAAGTCAAACTGAGCAAAGCTGGCAGCGCACATTTAGGGGTTCTGGTTTAGCTACATTCAGGCATGTTATGTTTGTTGTTATGTTAAGTTAATTTCTATAGCGCACGACTCACCCGAGGGCATCTCAGCGCTCGCCTTGAAATTTGGCCCAAGGACTGAAAGTCAGAACAGAGTTAGAACAGGAATGCTTTTAGTTGTTTCCTAAAGGTGCTGTATATGGAAATTGTGTTTAGGGACAGCAGTAGTTTATTCCAGTATCTTGGGGCCAGATACGAAAAAGCTTTTCCACCAGTCTGACTCAAACGTATACGAGGAACCTGTAGAAGGCCTAGAGTACTGGATCTGAGATCTCTGTTCGGTGTATGAAAGGTGCGTTTCTTTTGTAGATAGTAAGGGCCTCTGCCATTCAGCGCATTGTAAGTGAGACAACAGATTTTGAGAAAGGATCTCTTCCTTACAGGTAACCAATGCAGCTCTCTCAGCAAGAGAGCAGAAGGGGAGCCTGAAGGGAGGTTCAGTAACATTCTGGCCGCCGTGTTCTGAATCACTTGTAATTTAGTAAGCAGGGTCTCTCCCAATTCTGCCAACAGAGCATTACCATAGTCTAATCGGCCGATGATCATGGCTTGAACTAAGGTTCTGCGGTGATTAGTGGGCAAGTAGGGAAGAATTTTGCAGAGTAAACGCATTCTATAGTAGCAGGAGCTAGTAGTGGCAGCAATGTGGTCTTTCATGGTTAATGACTGATCTAATTTTAGGCCTAGATTTTTAATACATGTTTTAGGAACAGGAGCTAGTCCCAATTGTGAGGGCCACCATTCATCAGACCAGCGAGCTGAGGCTTTCCCGGTTAGCATGACCTTGGTTTGGAGGCAGTTCTGTGTCATCCAGCTAGAGATTGCAAGCATTCCACTGGAGAACCGCAATTTCTCTGCTTCTATCTTTGGGCCAATAGTAACTATAAGCTGAGTATCATCAGCATATGAAATTATGTCAAAACCTAGCTGTTCTACAATTTTTTCTAACAGATATGGCCCTAGCACGATAGTTTGCATTCTGGCTGACAAAGTTCTGCAACCACTTCAAGGCTGCCCCTTGAATGCCACGGGAAGCTAGTCTCTCCGCGAGCACTAAATGTGAGATGGTATCAAAAGCCGCGGAGAGATCTAGAAGGATCAGATCCTCCAATGTCTATTTTCTGTCTGAGCGAGTCAGTTACAGCGAGCATGGCAGTCTCGGTACTGAAGCCCGGTTGAAACCCTGGATTGTGATTGATCCAGAATTTCGTTGGACTCCAGGCATAGACTTGGTTGTTTGTTAATTATACTTTCCAGCAGCTTGCCCAATAAGGGTACCAAAGAAATAGGGCAGTAGTTGCTGAGTTCTCGGGGATCCGCAGTTGGTTTCTTCAATATTGGACGTACGAATGCTCCCCTCCATGTTATTGGAATGGTACCTGATTGTATTGAATAATTATTGATATTTAGAATTGCTAGCACGCAACGAGTGGCAAATAGGGCCACTGTCTTTGGAGAACAAAGATCTTGGGGTGAGCCAGATTTTGAGAAGGAGAGAGCATTGGAAACTTCCTCAAGCATGGTTAACTCGAAACAATCTAAGGTGCTAGCTGCCATTTTTTCTAAGCCCTCTGTTCTAGTAGAGGCTTCAAGGTCTTGAGAGGTGATCGATGAAAAGGTAGCATAAATATTAATTATCTTTTCTTGAAAATAGATTGCTAACGAATTACAAAAATCTTGGGTTTCCATAGGCGATTGTCTACAGACATGAAGAGATACAAAGTCTTTTACTATATTAAAAAGGGCCTTTAGGACGTTACTGGCACGTTCAATTTGTTTAATAATAAATAGATGTCTGGCTGATTTTAAATTCAGATTACAGCTGGACAAGAATTGTTTAAACCGTAGTTTGTTTTGTGGGTCTTTACTACCTCGCCAAAGTCTCTCCAATCTCTTGCATTTGGATGTTTCAATCTTTAGCTCCGAAGTGCACCAGGGGGCTGATGGTGGACATTGGGAGAATCCTAAACTGTCACAAAGGCGGTATTAAATTCTTCCGAGGTCGTAGGAGCATCCTTATCTTTCTTTGGTGATTCCAGGTGAAAATTCTCATTAAAGGCTTCTACAGAAAGATTTCGCCAAGGTCTTGCGCCACTTGTTTTTTCTCTGCACTTAAGTCTGAGCTCTTAGAGCATGGCTGTTGGATAGAGAACCTAATCATTGAATGATCGGTCCAAGTGAGAGAGTTATGTTATGTTAATTTTTGACTTATATAGCGCCAAATCACCGTCAGGTCTCTAGGCGCTAATAACATGTGGGAAGAGACAACAGCTGAGTGAATGGAAAAAATACGTGTGGCGGTTAAAAATACGCAATGCTTAGGGCTTCTCTAAACAGGAGCGTTTTTAATGATTTCCGGAAGTGCAACAGATTTGATTCTTTGCGGAGAGGCTCCGGTAGTTTGTTCCAGATCTGTGGCACCAGCACAGAGAAGGATCTCCCTCCCTTGGTGGCCAGTTTGTACCGGGGACAAGACAGCAATAGTGCATTGGAGGACCTTAGTGATCGTTTGGGGTTATAAACCTCAAGACGTTCCTTGATGTAGGCGGGTGCTTGGCCATGGATTGCTTTATGAGCTGTGCATAAGCTTTTAAACTCCACCCTCTGCTTTATGGGGAGCCAGTGCAGTTTGCGCAGCAATGGGAAGGCATGGGTCCGTCTTGGTAGCCTGAAGATCATTCTAGCTGCGTCATTTAGGACCACTGGTAGCCTACCGGTCAAAGTTTTAGGCAAGCCCAGATAAAGGGCATTCCCGTAGTCCAATCTTGAGATTATTGTTGCAGAAACAATTATGCGAAGCGTAGGAGTGGAGAGAAGAGGGAGTAGCTTTCGTAGCTGTTTAATTAAATTTGTACAGGTCCCTACTACTGAGGAAATTTGGCTGGCCATTGACAGCTCATGGTCAACCTCTATACCAAGGCTTTTCACATTTGAGCATGGTTTCGGGGTAGGACCTAAGTCCTGAGGCCAGAACAGGTCACTCCAAGGTGATTCAGCGGCTGAAATCACTAGGACCTCTGTTTTGTCCGAGTTGATCTTTAACGAGTTCGCTGTCATCCAACTTACAGTGTGTCTAAGGATGTTTTGGGCCTTGGTCTTTGCAGGTTTGGGAGGTTACAGGTTAGATGATCAATATTAGAAAAGATTAGGTCTAGCGAGTGGCCAGCTGGATGAGTTGGGCCAGTAACTCTTTGGGTGAGTTCAATCATGTCAAGAGTAGAGAGGAGTTTATTAACCTCAGGGTTCGTATGATTTTCACCATGAAAATTAAAATCCCCCAACAAAAGAAATGTATTTGAGGAGAGCACATGTATAGCAATTAGATCTATCAGTTGGTCCGTGAAATTGGTCTTAGTTCCTGGGGGACGGTATATTAGTGCACCGTCCAACTATCTGTTGGTGACGTAATAATCTTGAAAATTCCCAGTTCTATACTTTCATGCATGGCACTCAGATCCGTCACGTGAGACATCCTGTGATTCTGGGCAAATCATTCAATATTCCCGTGCCTAACAAAAATGGATGTGTCCATCTGTAACGCAACTGGGGCTCATATAAAGCACTATGATCCCGTTACCTTCGGGTCGAGTGCGAGCTTAATGAAACTATGAAAAAAATCAAGGGGACATTCTTATTCCAACTCTAATGCTAACCCTATGAAGCACCCTACAACTTTAGGGCTACTTACACAAAGACGGACTGTAATCCAAGTCACAGAGTTTCAAACCCACTACTTCCTGAAGTAAGCCTAAAGGAGGTTCTGGCGGTGCCCTACCAAAAGAACCAGTGGAGGCCAAGTTGCCTGAAGTTTGGGTGGTTTCCTAGGGTCAGCTCTAACTGCAGCGGTTTAGGGGACGTGACTCTTCCTCCTTCAAGAGTTTGACATCAGCCGCTGTCCTAGTGGTTTATGATTTCAAACAAGTTTTTATTGGTTGTTTCCAGACAAAATTACATACAGTAAATCATATAAAGACATGCAAGGATATATACGGAAGGACAAACATCAACTAATCATATAAGAAAGAACAAGTGCAATGGGATCGTAGTCAACATCAATGCGCAGAATGGTACAGTAGAAAATCATAGATAAAAACAATACTAATACATACTAAACACAATTTGGTAGGAGAGGGCCTGATCCAATCACTTACTATGATCAGTGTGGATGATTAAGTGGCGATAAACAGGCTCGACATTGAAATCCATTGGCTTTGAGTCTCTGTGACCTCCCCTTGAAGATTTGACTAACAGTGTCACATCGAGCCCCTCACAAGTCCCGATGAGGAAGACTCTAGACATTCATTTCAAGCGTTGTCTCTTCATTGTGCCTGACTCCCTGCTGACAGCAGCCACACTGTCGGGACAGGACCCCCTTCTAATGCCACCTCTGCCAGCCTCCCTGCTGACAGAAGTCACACTGTCGAGACGGGACCCCCTTCTACTGCCACCTCTATCAGACTCCCTGCTGACAGCACAAATGATCTTGGGTTTAGGAGAGCAATCTCATTTCTTTACAATCAGCAGTCAAATGCCAAAATCCAAATCATTTTTTTAATTCTATTACATATCAAAAAACATGCATTTCTTTTTAACATGTAAAAGCTAGTAATTATTGTGTACATTTTATAGCATCGTGATTGGTTCTAGCTATATATTATTTTTTGTGCAATCAATCTTTTTGTTTTTCATTTCTTTAAATGCTGAGGAGATATATTTGCCTATCCTGACTCTCGGCGTGTGATTAGTGTAAAGGAGGTTTGTATAGGCTACTAATGTGGGGCCTATGTTTACCCTGTCGAGGACCGCAAACAAGTAGGGCCATAGTAATGTGTCAAAGGCCTTTTTAAGGTCCAATATGTATCTGTGTCTCATCCTGTATATGGAATAGCCTTCGTAGGTTTTGTGAGGTAGTGCGCCTTGGAATAAATCCGCATTGATCTGGGTGGATTAATGGTGTCAGAATTTGAGTGTATTGTTCCGCTAATATTTTCCCCTAGTATCTTGCAATCCATGTTGAGGAGAGTTATTGGGCGATATGAAGAGGGCAGGGTGGGATCTCTGTGCGGGTTGGGGAAGGTGACTATGACTGATTCTCTGAGGAGCCAGGAAGCATCCCTCTGTCTAGTGCATCATTATACATTATTGCCATGCGGGAGGCCAATTGGGTTGCGTAAGTGCTGTAGTATTGAACTGGGAAGCCGTCCATTCCTAGGGTTTTATTATGCGCCAGCACCCTGTGCTTGGGTCACGTCCGTCGGCTTGATCCGCGCTTCTAATTGTTTTTTATCTTCCGGTGAGATTTGCGGAATTGGTAATGAGTCCAGGAAATTGGCACTTGCTCAACAACTGTCCCATCTGGGGCCTTGTAAATGCCGGAGTAGTAGCCATGGAATACATTTAGGATGTCCGATTTTGAGTGTCGGAGAACCCATGTGATATCCATCACTGCTGTGATCGGCTTGATCTCCGTATCTTGTTTGGCTAACCAAGCCAGGAGCGCACCCCCCCTACTACCTCCCCGGTGGACCTTTGCTGCATACAGTTGAAAATTATATTTACGGAGGTCGGTAAGTGTTTCCGCGTAAAGCCTTTTTGCATCTTCCATTTGTTCTGGCATGGTCTCGGCCCGATCCGCCTGCTTGGAGAGGTTCGGTAGGGTGTTTTCAGCTTTTTGCAGTGCGTCTTCTAGAGTTTTATGTATCCCTACTATTTGTTGTATGCAGTGCCCCCTCGCCACTACTTTATATGTGTCCCACTCTATCAGACGTGACGTCACTGTGCCAGCGTTCAGTGTGAAATGTTCTTGAATGTGTTCCCCGTGTTCATGTGTAAACACTTGATCTGTGAGGCAGTCTCTCAGTAACTTCCATGTAGGAATGTGGCGTGTGGCGGTCTCCATCTTAGGGCCAGTGTGTATGCGTCGTGATCTGAGAGCACCCTCCCCAGGCAATCCGTAAGGTGCACTTTTGGTAGTATGGTGGCAGAGCAGAGGAATCTGTCCAGGCGCACCCGCAAGTCGTGAGGAATGGAATGGTAGGAGTATATTCTGGTGCTTGGGCTGCGCAGTCGCCAAACGTCTGTCAATGCCCAGTGTGTTACCCATGTATTAAATACCTCAGTTTGTTTAAGCGCAGGTGAATGTGGGGAGAGGGGGGGAATGAGACCTATCTAGGGATCTAGGGCACAGTTGTAATCGCCACTGAGGATCCACGGGGTGTGCATGTGATTTGTTAGCATTCCGGTGAGGCGATTCCAGAAGTGGGGTTGGTCTCCGTTCGGGGCATATATACTCCCCAGCAGTATAGGTTGGCCCTCTAAGAGGCCATCTAGCACGGTGTACCGCCCCTCTTTGTCAATCTCTCTTGTTGTTTCTTTGAATGGGGTACCCAGACGGATCCAGATTAGGACCCCCCGACAAAGGTTGAGTACGCTGTAGCGCATATGATCCCTCGCCATTTCTTACGCAAGCGCTCTACCTCTGGCGCCGTCAGGTGTTTCCTGGAAAAGGGCTATCTGCGCTTGCTGCCTCTTTATGTAAGCGTACACCGCATATCTCCTACTCGCTGTACGCATCCCCGCACATTTAGTGTGAGAATTGTGATGTCTGTGTAAGAGACACGCGTGATCATGATGGGTTGCATGACTGCCTGCCAACAGATCGGAACCCCCTCCCATCTGCATAATCACCCGCTGCGGAGTTGACGCCCTGCCATCCGTGTGTTCCTGTAGGGGTAATAAAGGGCTGCACAGGGGGTATGGGGAACTGTAACCAGAACTGTGGGAAAAGTTCTTAACTAGGGAGACTTATCACTCTGGGTAATATGTCCAAACTGCACATTGCGTGCTAACTGTAATTCGTTAGGTTAGGGGGGGTGTTGCGTATGTGCTTTGGATGACCCCGTCTTGGCCACCCGCTGCTAAATGGTGGGTACAAGAAGCCCAGAGATGGTATTACAGTGCATGCTACTCACGGCCCACCAGTCCATGATGCTGCAATCGTGGGGCGGTCCAGGATAGCGTCCCAGTGTGCCTCTACCGCAGAGGCGAGCTCAGGTCAGGTAGCAGGATCCCACAGGGGGATGGCGAAGATGGAGTTGCCGTGGCCTTTCCGACATCCTCTCCTCAAGATAGCAGTCATATTAGTGACACACCATCTCGGGTGTCACTAGCGGCGGTGTCACTGATCCATCGCGAGACGACGTGTCTTCACTACGTTCCTCATCTAATGTGAACAGGTGGGGGCCTCTTTCTCGGTCGAGCTGTTGCCCGTCAGTCCTGTCACCAGCGCTGCTTCTCGTAGAGCTCTCCTGCATTCCGCAACTATTTGTTCCAGGTCCGGGTTTTTTTTGGCTTGAGTTTCTGCTCGTTTGGGCAGTTGTGTTAGGGTGACCCACTTTTGCTGCCATTGTTGATTGTTTGATGGCTGTCGACCCTGTGAACCACCATGATCATCTAGGTCACTCAGATGTTGTTCCACACAGTCATTTGCCACCGCAGGATCCGTAAAGAAATTCGTGGTGTTATCATGAATGATCTTGAGACGGGCGGGATATAGGAGTGCATATTGTATTTTGTGCTGGCGCAAGACACGTTTCACCACCAAGAAGGAGGCTTGCTGGCGCTGCACGGCCTGTGAGTAATCCTGGAACAGCATGACCTGCTTTTCCTCTACTCGGAGTGGGGCCGCCTGCCTAGCCGCCCGAAGCACCGTGTCTCTATCCTGATAATGGAGCAGTTTCAACAGGCCTGCCGTGGTGGCGAGCCCGGGGGCGATTTTCTGGCTGGTGCCCTATGAGCTCTCTCCACAGAGAAGTATGGGGTTAAGTTCTGTTCCCGTGTAAAGGTTTTGATTCATGTCTCTGTGTAGCCGACAGGGTGCGCTCCTTCTGCTCCTTCCAGAAGGTTGAGGACGCGAATATTGCTCCTACGCGACCTCCCTTCCAAGTCATCTGTTTTGCTCTCCAAGGCTTTCACTCTCAGTTGTAGCTCTTTAAGGGACTCATGGTGCGCCTTCAGTTGGGGTTCCATTATTTGGAGTGTCTTCTCGCCTTGGTTGACTTTATCCGTTAATTTTCTGTGGTCATCCCGCAGTAAATTGAGGTCCGTAGCTAGTTCTCCAAATGTATTATTCGCCATGGTTACACGGGAGTGTTCGATTGCAGCAAGGACTTGGTCTAATTTGGTTGATGTGGCATCCTTGCCAGGAGGCTCTTTTGATGATTGTGAAGGCATCAGGTCTAAGGATAGTTTGCGGGTCGCCATCGGGGTAGTCGTCGCAACAGTAGCTCGCTGTCGTCCTATGACGTTCCAAGATCCCTGAGGATCACGTATGTGCCTCGGCTGCTCTCGTCTTTGGGGGGGCGCCGCCTCAGTATTCCCTCGGTGCGACTTGTGGTCTGAATCTGCGCGCAGAATATATTGGTGCCTTTCTCCCTCGGTTTTATCCAGGTGTGTGAGAACTGCGTAGAGTATCCGCACCTCCAGGCTTGGTCAGCGACTCTAGAGGATCCGTTCTTCCACCGCCCAGGTGCCCCAGTTGTCGCTGCTGTATGGTGGAGTTTGGGCTCCACTATTTCTCTTCAGGCTGATCTTGCTGGCAGGACCGCGTCCCGGGAGACATCCAGTGGTAGGGCACCCGTCTCACGCGAGGTGCATGTGTCCTGCTGTTCCACGCAGTACCCTCCTTGGCCCTCAGCACCACGGGGCCTCGCGGCAGGGCCGAGGAGGGGGGGCCTCTTCTCTCCCCCCTTAGGTGATAGTATGTCCTCCCGGGGGTGGCTGGATGGCTTCTGATGCTGTAGTGTGCCCCAGCGGGGCCTCCCCTTGATCCGGGCCTTTGAGAGTCGCCTCGGCCTCCGGGCAGGCAGGACGCTACGGGAAGTCAATCCCCCAGCGTTTTGATGGTCCCCTTGCATCTCAATGATGGACGCCGACTGAGGGGGAGGAGAGGGTCCAGGTGTAGGATGCTGTCCCCTCTCCTCACTGGGGCACAACGGCAGTCACTTCAGGGTGGGGCCGCCGCGGGGGCCAGGCACCGATGGCAGCGGCAGGTCAGTCCCTTCACGCTAGGCCCGAGTCTCGTACCGCCCCCAATCCGTGAGGCGGCGGGCTCCTCCAGTCACGCCTCTCGATGTTGCCCCCGCGTTCTTGTGCACCGCAAGTGCGGCCTCCATTCAGTGGGCCCCCATCTCCCGATGGCAGCGGAGGGGGCCGTCCGCCGACAATGGAATGGGTGCTCCGCCCCCGCTCTCACCGTGTGGGTCGTCCTGCCGGGACTGCACAGGTCAATGTTTGTGCCTCAGGTCTCGGGGGCCGTGCGCTGGTCTCGGCCCCTCTGCTCCCACCGGGTCGGCCGTTAGTGTGCAGCGGGCGCCGCCATTTTCACTGTGAGGCTCAGATGTGCCTGGCCGCACCAACGTCCCGCAGAGCCAAACTTCGGTCCCGCACGGGTCTGCCTATGATGTCCTGCGGTTCTGGTACTCCGTGTTCAGTGGACCCTGGGCATTACACCGCGTTTATGGTTATTTAGCGCGGGTGTCCATGCGGAGCTCTAGGGGAGTGCGTCCGCCATCTTGGCCAGCTTAGCCACTGCCCCCTCCCCCTGGGCTAAGTTGACAGAATTTGTAGTATGGTCATTTCATCAAAGGATTTGAATGAACACCACGTGGCAATATTTTTGGGGGGATGTGCAGGATGCTCAGGCCACATAGGTGAGTGGGGGCTGACGTGTGAAGGCGTCGGGAAGAGATCCAATGAAGTCTTTCAGTCACTTTCAATTTTTTCCCAGGAAGAAGGCGGCAAGTTCTTCGCAGTTAGGCTGCAGATTAAACCCAAAAAGTAGGTTGGGGCTGCCTGTTAGATTGCAATTTAACGAGTTCAAACAGTTTTTTAGGTCTATTCCTGGCATTGTTTAGCTATTTCCTAAAGATGTTTGCTTTTGAGCTATGTATGTGTTTGTTGTAAATGATTCTTAGAGATCTCACTTGCTGGAGGTGTTCAAGCGAGGAGTAGAATCTCCATGACCATCCAGCCAATCTTAGATTGCATCTTTCAGTGTTTAGACTACCATTGTACCAAGGCTCGGAGTCTTTGGTGGATACTCTTTTTAGTTGGAGGGGTGCCATAGAGTCTAGAATGTTTGTCATTGACTTAGTGTAATGATCTGTCTTCGGGAGGGGGAAGGATATAATTGCTGATAGATGTTAGTTTATTCAGGTTTATGTTTTGAGAGTTCCTTTTCCAGTGCCTGTTTTTTTATGAGAACCTTTTTTGAGGACAGTGATTCAGTGATGAGCAAAGTGATACAGTGGTGGTCTGTCCAATCACATGGAATGATAGATTGAAGTTGAATGGAATTAGCTTTAGAGATAATTAGATCCAATGTCTCTTCCAGGTTCTGGGTAGGACTTTCACATATTTGGATCAAGTTTAGATCAGCTAGGAAGATTTTTAGACTAATCACTGATTGGTCATCGGGTCATTCCAGTAGAGGTTGAAGTCACCAAGGAAGATTTGGGCGAAGTATACACTGGAGTTGGTTGTGATGATTTCCATAATTTGTTTAATGGATGGGAGGTTATCTCCTGAAGGGTGATAAAACTCATGCAGTTTGTGTCGAGGCCTATCTTTATTCAGGATATCGATGCCTAGACATTCACAAGAGATGAGAGTAACGTTTTGTGCTTGCTTCACAGAGAGATTATTGCAGTACAGGGGTTACCTCCACCAGGTCTGTTTGGTCGATCTAATCTGATTATGTCATAGCTGGGCGGTACTAGAATGTCGAGCGTTGGTATGAAGGAGTAATTTAGCCAAGTTTCAGTCGAGACTATAAGGTCAAGATGATGAGTAAGGATAAGGTCAGCAATATCCACTGCATGTTTATATGCTGATCTACAATTGAGTTGCGTACATTTCAGGTGGGTATGGCGACAGCGGAGGCAGCCTGAGTGATGGGAATTTGCTTGAAGTTGGAATTGGTACCTGCTCTGAGATTGGGCCTAGGATCTCTATGTGGATTTGACTGAAGGAGGAGAGAGTAAATATTGTTGTCTGATTGAGAATCTTTCAACCTGATGTGTGGAGTGGAGACGTGGGGGTAGGGAATTGACATCCAGGTCAAATGAGGAGACGTTGCAATTGCTGAGATCCCATTATATGTGTGGAGTGTCATCCGACTAACGTGATTGTTATTGGATCCCCTCTGTGGCGGGATTACAAACATATTTAACTCTGGTAAGAAACACTCTGCATTGATTCTACTTAACAAGGCTGAGATTTGGCACACTACATTATATAACAGCATTCTCAAGTAAGGAAAAATTGTCCTATATTTTACCAAACTGCCCGTGTGATGGAAAGACCCCTCAGTCCACTGTGCACTTCTTACTGTTTTGTACCTTTTATAAAGATATCCAGAGAATAGTTATAAAACAGCTTTTTTAACCAATAGGCTTTTCCATTATAAACATGCTTTTAACTTTTTATGTACTAGGGATAATGTAAAAACTGTTTATTCTGTTATTAATTTTATACAAAGGGGGATTAGGAAAAGAAAGGATTTGTCACAACTGGATGCATTAATATATGAAAAAACTGATAACTGCCTTTAGTTGTGTCATTATTCCATAATGTTGATATAATCTATCATCCTAATCTCAAGTATGTTTATGAATCATTTTTTTTCTACCCCTTTTGTTATATGTTAGGATTTTGCACGAAAATGCTTATTTTGTACATGTGCGATTTTTGCACTGATAATTATCAGAGTACTATCTATTGAATAAAGATGTAATGCCTGTTATGAAATACTGTTTTTTTGAAGATGTAAATATTTGAAAACTGTTTTTATTTATGTGTATATAGTACCTTCTGTCTAGTATGCTTTAAGGTTGTAAATTTTACAACAAATAAAGCTGGTTTGACATGAGTTGACTATTGGATTGCTAAAGAGAGGGTCTATTCTTACCCATCGGCCCGGTGGGACACCAACAATTAGCGAGCTCGGAGGTGAGGGATATTAGGCTTTAAACCTCAGCCTTAAATTGATGAAGCTCCTGAGAGATCTCAGTGATTTTGGCGTCATTAGTAATGTGGGAACAGGAGCTTGTGATGTGGGCCAGGAGGCCAGGTGAGACTGCTCAGGTTTACGGTGTTAGGGAGAAGCTGAGTTGAGACCAGGGGAGGGGTTAATAGAGATGGACTCATGATTGAGGAGTGGGGGTGTGGGACTCATACACTGATCAATGAATCGATAGGCGCCATGTTATTGGTCATGTTAGGGGGTTCTGAGACAGCAAGTGTCAGGGTTTTCCGGAAAGGGTGTCACAGATGCATCAGTACTGTCAGCGAGGGCTCAGCACTTTCACCCATTCTTTTTAATCTACTCATGGAGCCCCTGGCAAACGCATTGAACTCAGCAAACATTCTATATCACCTGTATGCGGACGACACCCAACTGTATATGAAAATCTCCTCACCAGAAGACTTCATCTCCCTCAACGCTATTCCACAGAAAACCCAAATTCAACTTCATTCGAAAACCTGGATTAGAATTAAGTTGGGAGATGGGTGCCATGTCTCAAGGAAGCTTTCGACCAATAGTGGTGTCAAACAAGGGTGCGTGTTGGTTCCACTCCTTTTTTCAACTTGTTTATTTCAGACCTACCTCCTTTACTTGCCAATGTCCATTCTCATCCCCCTCAAATAGATGGATCCCGCATTAGCAATCTGTAATATGCTGATAACCTTGTGTTACTGACACATACAAAAGTAGGACTACAGAGGTTACTTGATCAGCTGCTCCCCTACACAGCAATAAACTCCCTTGAACCGAATTTGCCTAAAACAAAATTAATTTCTTTTGGGAAGCGGAAGCAGCAGAGAGGTGGGTGGTTTTAATAATAAAAACATTGAAACAGTATCTCATTAAAAATACTTGGGAATTTTTGGGGACTCCAGAGGCTCCTTTTTTAAGCAGAAAAAGGCAGTAAGGGCAAACGCCTGGTCACTCGAGGTTGCCTCAGTGAAACTTTCGAAACAACTACTTGGCCCAAGCCTTACCCCATTGCTAAAGATGATGAAGGCAAAGATAACCAACTCCCTATCATATGGGCATGAGATCATGATGTGCGCATTAAGTACCCCTCTAAACAAATTAACCAACAACATTTTTGAACGAGCATGGCGCCTGCCAAGATCCTCTTCACCAGCCCAAATCAGACTTGAACTTGGACTATTAGACCATCATGGTGTCGAGGCCGGCGCGTTTATCAAGCTTTGCATAGACTGCACAATTCCCGGGAATAGTACTAGAACAGAGCCACCCAATAGTCCCACCAGGACTGGGTAATGTCAATCATATGAGCTAAATGTCCAGGTAGGAATCATTCACAGTATAAATTTTACATTCAACAGTGTCATAACTATGATCACTCAATTAGGGAAGGTAACCAAGGGGTTTCAGCAACAACAAGAATGAATAGTATCAAAAATATATATTTATTTTTTGATTTTCAAACATAGAATTTTTTGTGTTTTTCAATTTTATCCAGAAATTAAGAGTCTGGCAACGTTAAACCACCAAAACCATATATCACAAATCATATGGTGGCACATAAACACCTTTACCACATAGTGTGGACACAATCAAGGGACCACATGCACATTATTACATATGCAGCCTAATTCACAAAATATTGTTTCAAGTGAATTATACAGTCTGGTTGTATAAAAGGTGTTAGGCGTCGACGTTTCGGTCCATTTTGGTCAAAACGATCCGAAGGACCATCTTCAGGACAGAAAGAGTTGCACAGAGGTATCTAATACAAACATAACAACACGACATCATCAGTGAAACCCTAGGGTACACGGAGATTTTATGCAGCTCAATACAAAGAACAAAGTGACAAAACACTTCACTAGGACATGACTAGGTGTGGCATGCACCTACAGACCACCACCAAGTGCACGCAAACCAACCTACTTATACACATGTGCCAAAGAAGAAATATGCCAAAGAAAGAACCATGTGACTAGTGCCTCCAGGATTCTATTACTACAATGCCAGGAAAGTTCTACCTTATAGATAAATGCACTGAAAAGTGAGATGACCCATATATCAAGTGTGCACTACCAAGTTTAGCCTGTGTAGTGTATAATACTTACATACAGCCAAAACGCCTCACAGGTTGTTCTGTAAATCATTAAATGAATAAGTAAATAACGCTGCATGAGCGGTAAAATTCTCCCTTAGTTCTACAAAACGTGCACGTAAGAACACTTACATACTGGCGGCCACCCGAATCTCTGAAAAACAAACAAGTCCATAATCAGGAACCTGCACACGCCAGAACTACCTTAACTCCAGTACTATCATGCCTCAAAACTTACTTCGTTGGCCAAGAGACGCCGGCTCTAAGGAGTCCGTGTGTCTTCTCCGGGTGCAATCGCGGAAACCCTCAACTTCCGCATACAACGTAAATAACATTAGGCGTCATGACGTCACTTAGACAGTGAACTCGGCGGCCATCTTAGAGTGGTCTGGAAGGCTTACTAGTCGTGTGGCAACAAAACAATGAAAAGAATTAAGAACAGACTAATAAAACTAATAACTAAACCAAAATACAAAAACGTCCTCTACTCCAATCAGGTTCATAATTAATTATCACATACAGCCGTATGTGACAGTCCAGACTCGGAAGACACCTATATAGAGGTGGCCAATAAATGCCACTCAATAAGCGTGTTCAGCCCATTCTCCACTGTGTCGCATAACCAAATCAGTTTGTTCTCTCTTTGAGCAAGCAGTTTTTCCACATTAGGTCGTCTCCTTGTACCCTTTACACACTCAATAACAAACCATTTCATATCCGTGGGAGCATGTGACATATTATTAAAATGCTCAACCAGTGTTTGGATTTTGCATCTGATGCGGGACTGATGTTGTGTTATGCGTTTCCTTATTTCCTGTGTTGTTTTACCTAGGTAATTCAGGCCACAAGGACATTGGATACAATAGACCACGTTTTTGGTCATGCAATTAGAATGATGTTTAAGTGTCATCTGTCTCCCATTAATGCAGCAGGTTTTGGTTATTTGTGTGGTCGCACAAGCTGTGCATCCACCGCATGGAAAGTGTCCGACAATGGGTGCCAGGCCCCACATGCTAGTTAGGGTATTGATCTTAGGTTCCCTATAGGCAGTGGCGGCTGGTGACATTTTAAAGTGGTAGGGCGGAAACTTTTGGGATGAGCACCCTATAGCGAGTGAGCCCAGGAAAGGGGGGGGGGGGGTCTCCCCCGGGAAACTTTGGGGAAAAAAGAGAGGGCAATGGCTAATTTTCAAGCAAATTTGTCACCAGGCGGGCCCTGTGTTTTTGTTGTTAGTTTATGTCCTGGCAAATGGCTTGAATTTTACTGCTTACATTTGTCTGCGCCTGAGGTCAGAAAACCAGTGAGTTTATTATGTAGGCTGCATGCAAGCCATTTGTCAGGTCATAAAGACAGCAGACAGGGCCGAGGCCAGGGCTCATGACGAGTCAGATGGAATGACACGGCAGCTCAATTCCACAGTGAAAAACTATGAAACAGCTTGCAGTGGCCACTCTCTCTCGTGTGTAAATCACATTTTTCACAATAATAGTACTAAGCCAGCTCTCTAGAGGTCAGAGTGCTGTGCAATGAGTTTAAACGAGTGGTTACTTCAGCCAATACATAACCCTTCCTTATCCCGCAGAACAATTGGTTTCACAATCACGGGCACAACAAGTTTATGAAGGAACACACAAGACAAATTCCAATGCGCACATTAAAAAACTATGAGAAATGTCTGTTTCTGCAGAGTTAAATAGCGCTAATTCGCACGGAATACATTGAAGCATTTTACATGACCCCCAGCTACCTTACAAACAGGAAAGGTCACATTTTTGTTTGTTAGGCTCCAGGATTAGGTGATTTGCGCAGATTCACAGGATGTAGTGAAACGTCGAGAGTGAGACTCAACCCAGGTACCCCACCCATTTTTGAAGTTGGGAGCTCTGGCCCTTAGGCTCCATTCTCTCCACTTATTTGACTGTACCAATTCCTATAATCCCCACAGGCGACCTAAGCACATAAGGTAGTAGAATCATATTACTTCAAAGCACAGCTGGCTGCTGTTACAAAATCAACATTATGGCACTTGGACCTCATAAAAAGTTAGAGCCACATTTTCCACGTTGTATTTTTAACATGCATCATGTATGCACATTTCACATCAAGAGAGTATCTAACATATTTTTAGCGAACAGCCAGTTTTTGAATGGGGAATACCTCTCTGAAAAAATATAGTTATGTATGGTGTATTTAGCAAGTTTTAGAATACTTCAGAAACCGCCTCTGACAGTACTTCAAACTGGGTAATGGACAATCATTCAACTTCTAGGAACAAATAATCAGCTTAGTGTTCTGAGACACGCAGCATCCACATGCATAGCGCTGAACAACAGGGCAACCCCCTTGGAGGTTTGTACATATTTTACACCTCTTACAGAACCAGTGCGTGCACAAACATTAAATTATAGTCGAACATCTCAATCTTCACTAACCACATGCAATCACCGTGGACCAAAATGACTGCAGTCAATAAAAAACAACAAATCTCATAGAAGGGAGCCAGAACTGGAAAGCGCTGCGAGGTCAAACAAATGGCAGAAGTGTGCTATAAAAATGATGGCAACGTATCAACTGTCCGCTCGCCGTGCAGAGTTGGACAATGAACAAACACAGACAAGACCTTAGTGATTTCAGTGACAACCCCCACTGACACATTCAAAGGAGCTGCTTAAGGAACCGGTATCTGCTGAGAGAGGATTCCAATGGCATTTACAAGAACGATTACACAATCTCTACTAATTACGCCAAACACCGGAAGAGGTTCTTTCATGCAGTCGGAGGCAATTTCTCCTCTCAGTGAGAGAACTCCCTCTTGCTGACATCCGAGGAAATCGGTCCGGCCTTGAGAGATACGGGTCCAAACCTTGGAACGTATCTTGATTTCCGGGCCCGTGCACCCTCTCTGGCCTTCCAGACTGCACAGACGGTGAACCATCCATAAATTACCCCTGGAAATTTCGGCTGCTTTTATCAAGGAGATTAGAGAACTAGTCAGTTTCCGTACGCCACTGCGCCTGCCTAGTAACTTCCAAAGGGGCCACTAACTCTATTAAACCAAACCACCAATACAGCAAGACAGTTGTTCATCATTAATCCTGTGTCCTAAAAGCTCCATAATTGTTACACAAACGTTTCAAGCTTTAAAATCGAGTGTCTCGCACTCCCTCCCCGCCTGGCGCATGAACACTCACTAAAGTGCACATTCAAAGCGCCGGGTATTATTTCCTGGGAAATCTCACATAATGTGAGATTTCCCAGGAAATAATACCCGGCGCTATGAATGTGCACTTTAGAGAGGGCTGAGCAAAATGCCCATATTAACGTTAAGTCAAACTTAACTTACCTTAGGCTCCGCTTCCCGCCTTCAAGTCCTGACTCCCGCGGCGCCGTCCAGTTTGAAATTCCCATGGTGCTCGACTCGTCGTGACGCAGCAGGAAGGCTGCAGGCAGCCTCCCTCCCCTCCCCTCCACCACAGCACAGCGCTGTGATAGGTTCGGCCGGCTGCCCCCTACTGACGTCATTTCTCTCTGTATGCTGCAGCACAGCAGCATACAGAGTGCAGGGAGAGTGGGAGGGGTTACGCGAGGGCAGGGGGGAGCGGCTTGCCTACTGTGTAAATACTGTCTGTTTGGGTAGCCTCTCAGGCAGCCCAAACAGACAGTATTACCAACAGTGGGCAAGCCGCTCCCCCCTGCCCTCGAGTAACACCGCCCACACAGAAACTTCCGCGTTTTCGCCGTGCGAGAAGGCAAGGCAGAAACAAATGGTAGTTATTATCATTGGTAATAACTACCTTTGTTTGCCTTCTCGCACGGTGAGAAAACAGGGGGGGCGGCGCCCAAACGCCCCCATGGACCAGCCGCCACTGCCTATAGGCTTTGACCAAGTGGTCACGTAGATTCTTTCCTCTTTTAAAGGCAAATCTGGGGATGGCTAACTGGGGTTCAACCTTTTTGATCAAATGCCAATTGCGTTTGATGATTTTAGTGATTTCTGTAGATTCTGTACCAAAAGTCAGGACACAAGTTAAGGGTACTGTATCTGATGTGGTATTGAGGTTTATTGACTGCTTTTTTTGTAGGAGGGCTTGACGGTCATAAAACCAGGCACGCTTCATAGCATGCTTTACCAGCCGGTATGGGTATGACCGAGTCACGAGTTTTTCTTGCAAAATTTTTGCTTCCCTGAAATAATCATCCCTCTTGGTACAATTCCTCCGAATTCGGAGGAACTGACCAAAGGGGAGATTATCCCGTAGATTACGGGGGTGGTGGCTGTTATACCTTAAAAGGGTATTTCGTGCCGTGGGCTTAGTATATAAACTCACGGCAAGTGTCCCTTCTACATGAATTTTGCAAGAATGAAAAACAGCAAAGTAAGTGGGGCTGACACAGAAGCACACTGCAATTATGCTCCTATTTAGGCTTACACTCCCTTTCACTGCAGACTTAAAGGAACTTCTACTCATCATGCAGTCCAGCTTGACCTCCATCGAATCCAAGATGGACTCCATGAATGCAAGGCTGGACTGAGTCAGGCACAGGGTGGACAAACATGAGGACCAGCTGACGGAGGCGGAGCGCCGTATTTCGGACCTAGAGGACTCAGCCACTGCTACCACGTCTCGAAAATCTGACATGGAAAAAATCCTCAAGGTAATAGCCGCCAAGAATGAGTATTTGGAATCCCGCTCCCGCCTCGACAACCACCGAATCCTTGGCGTATCTGAGACGACAGCTACAGGGCGGATGGAGGACTTTGTGGAGCGTCTCCTTATAACACTATTTGGGAGGGAGGCCTTCTCGCCGGTCTTGGTGGTGGAGTGAGCGCATCATTCCCTTTCTGCGCGACCTGTCCCAGGTTCCACTCCCCGGCCGATAATGGCCAGGATAGTAAATTATCGGGACCGGGACAATGCCCTCCGCCTGTCAAGGGAACATGGGCAGCTCTGTTTCGAGGGTATGGAGATCTCGCTCTACCCTGATTTTACCATGGCAGTGCAGGAACAGAAGAGAAAGTTCATCCCAGTCAAAAAGAAACTGCAGCAGCTAAATCTGCCTTACGCTATGCTCTTCCCGGCACGGCTCAAAGTCATGCACTCAGGGAAACAGTTTTTTTTCAACACTCCGCAACAGGCACAGGGCTTTCTTAAAAGCTTGCCGAAGCAGCAGACTGCTCGTGCATCTCCTCCCCACCCCCTGGAAGACCGCGGCGGTGCCTGCTGCGCCGGCCCTGCACTAATGATTGCATGATGGACGAGAATTTGCCGTTCCGTCATGCCCTTTCCTGGATGCATCCTGTTTCACACAGCCGATGGATGTTGAGGGGAGGCACTGCGACGTAGACACTGACCGGATGGTCTGTGTGGACTTCCGATGTGCGCCTCCCCCCTGCCCAGCCCTGCTGAGACTATTAAGCCCGGGACGGGGCGAAGTTGGTAAGTCCTCTGTCCCCTTATTGTGACCTGCAAGCTGGTAAGGACTTTAATCCTTCAGAACGCCTATATCCTCGCACTGGTCACCCATTAAGGCATAGACTTATAATGTGAACTGACACGAGATGACCTTCTAACGTTGCCCGAACGCCCTCGCTCCTGCGAGAAGGTATTGGATGCCCTCTAGAACCCACCCAACAGGAGAACCCTACCCACTGTTTGAACATTTTGACTGGGGTAGAAAAGTTTTGGTAGTTTGAGTTTCTCTCTCAGTCTTATTGTTTAGAAGGGAGTTATGGTGTCTCTCAGGACACAGAATTGCGGGGAGGGAGGGAGGGAAGGGGACCACAGAAGGATTGGGCTGTTGATGTGGGAGGGGGTAGGGGCAAGCTCACTTATCGCCACAGAATCATACAGTTTAATGAGTTGCCACACGCCACTGGCTGTCAGTCCCAGTTTGCAAAACCGATCTGCGACCGCCACTCGACACACATTGCTGATGAACATGTATTGCCATGTCTGCTGCCGTGATGTGGCTTATCACTAAAGGGTTTATCCCGTGGCTGTCACACTCTCTCCATCTCCCTCGCACTTACTCCGACCATTCCCCGGTGCTCATCACTCCTGCCCCCCCGCATGAAAGCTCTCCCTTTTTGAACTGGCGACTGAATCCACTCTGCCTGCTTGACTCGGTCTTCAAACAAGGGCTTGAGCCGGAGATTGCAAATTTCTTCCCGCTCAATGAAAACGTAGTTGTGAACTTGTCCACGATATGGGGGGCATTTGAGGTGACCGTCCGTGGCCTGTGCATTGCCAAGAGCGGGGGAATACTTAACCACATGGCTGCTAGGCGTTTTCCCGTCCTGCGCTAAAAACAACAAAATCCCATAAATCATGACGAGCTGGCCTTGTCATCCGCGCACGGCAGGTAAGCGCCATGACGAGCCCAGCTCGTCATTAGCTTCGAAGGGGTTAAAGACATCAGGGCCAGACTGCGTATGCTCGAGGGCGATCTCAAAAATATCGAAACTCAACTACAGACAGCCCCGACGCCTGAGCTGCAGGCGCAGTTCAGGAGCACACTAGATGAATACCAGGACACTGCGGAGAGCGAGTGTGAATTCAGGGGAAAGTACTATAGGGCCCGCCAGCACGGAGAAGGAGATAGGCCGGGTGAGTCATCCCTGATCCGGCCCCCAGGATTCTCGAATACAGTCCTAGAGGTGGAGGATGAGGATGGCCAGATCCATAGGGATACAGCTGATATAGAGGCAACCTACTGACGAATTGTAATATTCCAATTAAAATAAGCAGGTTTCAAAAGAATGAAGAAAGTCTTTATTTACAGAGGCACAGTATCAGCTCCTAATGCAGCAGCTGTCTCTCCAATAACTGCCTTCCAAAATATTCAAAATAGAATCCTTACAGAGTGGCTTGAAGCAAAATCATAAGAATACAATTCTATTAAAAGGGCAATGTAGAGAAGAATAAAAAGGGAAATGGAAAAGGAAATAAAACATGACAATGTAACACGCTTCAATAAAAGTTTGTATAGGACTCAAAGGGACCACTGAGTTTGATTCCTTTTTTGAGAACACAGCGATTGCGTTGTTGGGAGATGGCCAGCGAAAGTTTCTTTTACGACATCACGAGGATGAGGAAATGGTAACAGCTATAATGCAGCTATCGTCAGGGAAGGCACCGGGCCGGAGGTCCTCCCGGCAGAATTCTATAAAACCTTTCATCATCTGCTCATCTCGATCTTGCGACACGTGTTCGAGGAGGCTAGGGAGACTGGCGTTCTCCCCCCCTCTATGCGAGAAGCCCATATTATCTCCATAACCAAACCCGGTAAAGATGCTAAGTATTGTGATTCGTACAGGCCCGTCTCTTTAATAAATGTGGATGCGAAAATCCAAGCCAAATTAATTGCCAACCGTATCAGCCCCCTGATTACCGCATTAGTCCTCCCAGACCAGTCGAGATTTGTACCTACTAGAGGCACCTCCCACAAACGGCGTACACTGTTCGCGCTCCTGCAGGACATGGATCCGGAGACAAACGCTGCAGCAATATTCCTAGATGCCACTAAGGCATTTGATTCCCTGGAAAGGGACTACCTCGCCTTCATGCTGCAGAGCATGAGGCCCCCCCCTTTCTGGCTTGGATCAATCTGTTGTATTCAGGGCTGCAGGCACAGATCCTGATTAACAGTGCACAATCAGCCCCCTTTGCGATAACCAGAGGCACCCGACAGGGGTGCCCTTTTTCTCCCCTCCTATTTGCTATTGTCATTGAACAGCTGGCGGCAACAATTAGACAACAATTAGACAACACCATCGGTGCAATGTCTGTATAAAAATCGAAAGGTTTCCGTTAGGGTAAAAAGTACGAATGATAGATTAAACAGAACTGGTGTGTTGGTAAATGGATACTTTCCACAAAAAGATGCCACGTGCTTTTTATGCTATCACGCTCCGAAGCGAAGAATAATAAAAAGAAAAGTATTCATTGAAAACTGGATAATTTTGGATAATTATTTCTATTCTGGATTACAAATAGGCGGACGGATCTCCGCCAAAGGTAGTGCGGATAGGGGCTAGTGACGGCAGTCACTAGCACATCAGTGGTTTAATCAACAAGGAGACTGGCCGCTCCTTCCCTCCCAGCACACCACAACACAAACAACAAGCAAAAACTTTTTCCGACAGATGACACGTATTATTAAAAGGAGTGCACCTCACAACCACCAACATTTGCAATCACCTTTGTGAGGACGGCACAATATACCCGTTACACAAGAGGGGGGATGCTGTTAGATGTTGCGACAGCTCTCTCGGCTCACTTGGGGTCAACTCTACACACAAGGGACTTTTTGCACCAATGACGAGTTTTTTAGTGCCTCCTCCCCGACCGCGTTGGAACGCTTCTCCTCTGTGTGACTCCTGCAGGACGTTCGGGCTCTTGCACCTTGCTTCCCCCATGAACCGCCCATCGTGGCCCCCCTGCACGTCCTACTTAAGCAAGAATCCCCAGAGCATGTAGTCTCGCGGCTATACTCCACTACACAGGGGGAGTGGGAGAGGGACCCCGCCCCAGCCAAGACCAGATGGGAGGAGGACATGGGACACCCCCTCATGGAGGAACAGTGGTTCGGCTAACCGCAGATTATGACTCATACATTATAGATATCTACACCAACTTTATTATACACCTGCCCGACTGCACCGTCTCCGGCTGCACGACACCGACCGCTGTGACCGATGCGGAGAGGAGGATGCCGGGTTTGGATACTTAGCCTGGGATTGCCCCCTGGTCTGGAAATACTGGTGGGAGGCCCTTAGCGCTTTGGACGAGATGACCGGGGAGCACGTGCCTGATACCCCCTTGTGGCGCTCTTGGGGTACACTGAGCAGTTGCCTGTTAAGATCCGAAAATACACTTCTTTGGCCCTTTTGTTAGCAAAAAGACGGAGTGGTTGAACGATCTTATACACTTTCAAGACCAGCTTCATACTTATGCTGAACTTATGCCACCTACATCTCGCCCACGGGACATTTGGGCCCTTCTGCAAACTTACCTCCTGACACATACTGGCACTGGTGATATACACCCAGACCGGCTACCGAAGGAGGTGGGCGGATGGGAGGGGGAAGAACGCAGAGAAGGGGTGGACTCATGAGATATTGGATGAGGTGGTCTGACAGGCGCTGCACAATCTGAGGGGCTGGGAGCGGCAACTGAGAGGGAAGGTGGCACATGGCGTGGGAAAGTGGTAGCGATAGTCGACCCAGATGAAGACTGGTGGCAAGAGAATTGTGGCCTTTCATGTTTTTGGGGATATTTATGTGGTTAGAGACCTTCATAGATGACTGATTAAATTGAATGCCCTCCTTACGTGGCCGGCCCGATGGGTTGTAGGCGGCTTGCTGTGCTTCTTCCCATACCCCCTCAGATGAGAATACAAATGGGACGCAGTGCCGGCCCGCTGGGATGTAGGCACCCTGCTGTGTCAACTTTGCAAGCAGTCAATAAAGGTCTTGTTGAAAGCAAGAAAGAAAAGAAAAAATAAACAATATGCTTTCACTTTGTCAGAAAATAGCACACATGATTAAAAATGGCAGCACCGTAAGTTTACAAGATTTCACATGGAATGTTACACATTTACCGTTCACATTTATGGAGACAGCGGGTCATCGTCAGTAGGAGTAGCAGGTGCAACACATATACCTCCCCTATAGGAGTTCCACTGAGCCCAGACTCAGGACCAATTTCGGGGGCAGCCCCGTGCCACATACACAGTCCGTGGGTTCCCACACATTAAGCAAACATCTTTTGTCTCTGGACTGACAGATTTGTGTAGGACCTCACACATGACCTTATGGATCTCTTTCCAGTAAGTCTGAATGTACTCACACTCCCAAAGAATATGCATGAACGTGGCCACCATTCCACATTTTCGCCTACATTTTACATCATCACCCCGCCCCATGTGAGCCAGCTGTGGCCCCATAATATAAACCCTGTGCAGGATTTTCAGTTGTATCAGGCGGAAACGTGAGGAAATCGCTACCTCCCTTGGTGAGGCCACTCCTGCGGTCCAATCCTCGTCATCAAGTAAGAGGCCATCTGCCTCCCACGTCTCACACAGTTTAAGTAGGGGATCTGGTTTGTTTTTAATAAGTTTCTTGTATGTCAAAGAGATGGCCTTCTGCGGGAGGAGCCCATCCAGTAGCCTATCTTCCAGTGGGGAGGAGTCAGGGGGAGTGGATCCGTCGCCAATGGTGGTGGGTAGAGCATGACGGATCTGGAAGTATTGGAAAAACTCCATGTCCGCAAGCTCATATTGCTGCTTAAGCTGGTCAAAGCTGAGGATTCGGCCCTTCACCCACAGATCACCCACCCCAGAAATGCCTATGAGGTCCCACTTGTCAAAGCCTTTGGAGGAATGAAGACCACCCAGCTGAGCCATGTCCCAGAGGGGGGTCGCGAGTGTCAACTTGCACTCCCATCCCAGACTCATGTTAGCTGCGTGCCACACCAGGACCGACTGAGACACTAGTCCGGTCAAATGTAGGGTATTGGGATTAGAGTAGAGGGCACGGTTGTACTGCCTAGTATTAACCATCTGTCCATGGTCTCCCTGGGCCTGGTACGTACCCTGGTTGATGGCAGCGAGGTGTCCCGCCCAATAGTATTTTTTAATGACAGGGAGGCTGATCCCACTATCATACCAGTTACGGGTTAACTTGTGGAGTGCAATCCTGGGTCTCCCGTCGCACAGCAGCTGCCTCTGTAATCCCTCTAGCTCCCTGAAGAAGCGCGACAGGACTGGATCGGGGTAATTCTGAAGGGCATAAAGGAAGCGGGGAAGGGACATCATCTTGAAAAGAGCAGCACTTCCGAGCAGCGAGAGTGGTAGGGTCTTCCAAACTGCGATATCTCGTTGCAGACGCTGCATGGGCGGGAGCAGGTTTCTCTCATACCGGAGCTTGGCATCGGCCGTAACATAGATCCCTAGATAGCGGAAACCATTGGCCACTACTTTTATTGGACAGTGCCTAGGAAGAGACGGGGTTCCGCTGGATAAGACATAGAGAAGAGACTTCTCCCAATTGATAGAGTAGCCAGAGGATCTACAGAAGGACGTAAAAATGTCCAAGACACATCTGAGCGATTTATAAGGGGAGGCCAGATAGAGCAGAATGTCGTCCCCGTAGAGGGAGATGTGGTCCTACCAGTCTGCCGACCACCGCAAACCCCTGACGGACAAATCCTGCCGAAATCCAGGCCGACAAGGGCTCCAAGGAGAGGGCGAAGAGCTGGGGCGACAACGGGCATCCCTGCTGGTGCCCCGACCAAAAAGAAAGGGGTCAGAGCACTTGTTATTAAAAACCACTTGCACCAGAGGGGCGGAATAGAAGAGTCTGACCCAAGAGATGAACTGCGGCCCAAACCTGAATTTAGAGAGTCCTGCAAATAGGTAAGGCCATTCGATGGTGTCAAAGGCCATTGACGCATCAAGAGACAAGATGACGATGTCTTCCTGTATTGTACCAGCTCGTGCTATCACCCCATGGACACCTCTCAGATTTAAAGCAGTGCTGCGGTGGGGCATGAATCCAAACTGGTCAGGGTGCACCAGGGAGGTGAGCACTTGTGATAGCCAGGTGGCTAGAAGCTTAGCGAGTATTTTTGGTTCGGCATTGATCAAGGAGATGGGTCGATAGGATGTGCAACTGTCTTTCGGCTTTCCCTCCTTCGGGATAACTATAACGGAGGCAAACCATTGGTCGGGCGACAGCTCTCCCACCACTCTGCTATCTTCGAACATGGCCCACAGGTGTGGGGCCAGCTTATCCGGACACATTTTGTAAAACTCGATGGGGAGCCCGTTGGGCCCCAACGCTTTACCCGGTTTAAGGGCCCTGATTGCTTGTGCAATCTCATCATTAGTTAAAGCACTGTCCAAGTAGCCCCGGTCATCCTCTGATAGGGACGGAAGACCAATGTCTGTAAGGAGATCCACCGAATCCGCCCTCCCGAGGAGCGAGTGTGATGTGTACACCGCCGAGTAATGTGCCAGTTATAAGGGCAGGATCCCGGACCTTCTCACCCGAATATGTCGTGAGTTCAGCTACCAGTCGACTATAGCTCGCCCCCTCTTATCCAGTCATGCAAGAAGTTTCCCGGCCTTATACCCCCATTCATACACCCTACCATCCCTCTCTTTACCCCAGAACTTGGCATGCTCAGTGGCGAGAGCCTTGTACTCATCCGTTTTAAGACACAAAAGATGCTCTGCGGCTGGGGCCCCCCTCTCCACTTCCACCTCCAGGTGTATTACATCCCTTTCAATCGCCTCAATGTCCTTGGAATTCTCATTCCTGATCCCCGCCACTAAAGGGCAACCCCTCGCACAATGGACTTGAATGCCTCCCAAAGCATCTGAGGGGAATCCACCGACCCGAGGTTCTCACCAAAGTAATGGTCTATCACCTTCTGCAGGTCCTTACGAGGAGATGGGTCACGTAGAGGAACCATGGATTAATAGGCGCCACCATGTCAACCCGCACTCTCCCAGCGCCAATCTTGCCCACACCGGCTAGTGGTCAGTTATGCCCCTCGCCAGGTGGCGGACCTCTTGCAGGTGTAGCAGTTGGGAGGCTGGCAAGAGTAAGTAATCAATGCGGGAGAAGCTGTGGTGGGCACCGGAAAAGAATGTGTATTGTGTGTCCCCAGGGTGAAGGGTCCTCCAAGTGTTGAAAAAGGTACAGGCAGAAGACCTTTTCCGAAGTTGCCCGGCGTTAGTCGCCTCTATACCCATTCAAGTTTATCCAAACAAAGAGGCAGGCGCTGGAGACTGGAAGGCAGGAAACAGAAGTTTTATTCCGACGGAGCAGAACACATCAAATCAGACAACAGGGTATCTTCTCGAGGTGCTCTAACCGCATCTCTGAGGCCTGGCCTCTTATACACGAGTTTATTGCTTTATTACGTTAAACACATCTCTGTCATTACTTTGATGTAAGGAAAGACATCCTCGGAATCCCTGCTTCAGGCCCGTTCCCACACATATTTACAGTTGAAGTCCCCACCCCGGTCACAACAGGTGATGATTATCGCGCAGCTGGACATTCCGCCGATTCACGGAATGTGTGAGGTCGATCGGATCTCATGGGGTGGGGGCTTTGATCAATTCATGGATCCTTTGATGGGGGAAGCTTCCTACTGTACAGGAGGGGGGGCAATGACAGTATCCGCAGGGCCAGGTGGCGGCCTGGGAACGAGTGAGACAAACGGGCACAAAGGAAAGGGGGGTTTTATCAAAGGATCCGGGACCATGAAAGGAATGGAGGGAGGTGTCGCGCTGGGAACAGGATGGGGTTCCGAGGCAGAGCTGCGTGGAAGAGGGGTTTATGACCCAAGCATCAGATTGGAATTAAATATTGACCAGCCAATCCAGCCAAAAACATCGGCATCATCTCAACCATTCCTTGCAGCTACTCGGCATCAAGGAATACAGGGGAGCAAATCCATCACAGCCGGCGTTAAAGACTGTTATTAAGGGAAGTGTCCGGCTTTGGCCCTTTCATTCAGACAGGGTAAAACTGTCCAGAAGGAAACATGCCTGGGCTGGTATTTCTGACTTCAAACCGGGGGTTGAATCATCTTATTTATCATGCACGTTCGTACTTTTTTGGAAGTTAAAATTTATGGTCCTGAGATTGGGAGAATGGCCTTTTTTAGAGATTTTACTTAAATGGTGGCACCCAAACGTCAGTACCGAATGTAGAAAATGCGGTTACCACTCTGAAGCAATGGAGCACGTAGCATGCGCGTGTCCCGCATTGCTCAATGACAGGAGGAACTTACTGCGTGACGAAAGGAACAAACTCGGAGCTCGTACATGTCGTCAGGCAATATTAGTCACCATGAGCTCTGAAAATACAAAGCTGAACATTCGGTTCACCAAATTTGCCACCAGAGCGGCCAAATCACTGGGCAAATACGGGGCCGCAAACCTCCCTTTCTCTGGTCGTACCGTTACGCAGCCCCATGATGAACTCATGAACATTTGATCACCCAGTGTAGTTTATTTGACCATTTATTTTTTACCTAATACTAATTGTTCTTACTTACTTATGGCTTGAAAATGAAATGTATGTCTAAGTCTCCCTCTCCAGCTTTTTAAAGTAATGCCATGATTGTCTTGTCAACCAAGGCTTTTAACTTTTTGGGCAATCGGTCATTATCCAGACACTTTAACTACACCTCACTTTTTAGCAAGATTAACACACCTTTTTAGCACTAATTGTGTCTTTAAAAAAAATCCTTGTATACATGAATTACGCAATTTTAAAATTGAATGCTTGAAATGTATGTCTAAGGTGGAGGTGTTCAAAGTTGGGGTGTGCCTCAGGTGATCCCAAATGGGGTGCCAGGCTTGGGCCCAAAAAATAATACTGATAACAGTGCTTTATTTTAAGTTGAAAATAATGAGCGGCAGTAAGCTGCTCTCCAGTGGGCCATCACTAACATGTTTTGTCATTTATATCCTAGCTGGGAGTATGTGTCAAAAGGGACGGGACTCCAAATGTTCTTCAAAACCTCCACCCCCACTTCAAATAAACTTACTGTGGGTACTTGTACCCGTTATTATAGCATTGGAATGTTGGGAGCTCCAATGAAGCAGCTCCGGGCTTGTAATGGCTGGCATAAGTCTGGAGCTCCAACATTCCAATGTTTGTCTTCATGATTTTCTCTTTTTATTTAGAACATTCTACCCTTAGTGGGTGGAATCTTCTAATTGCCTTATAGGCCTTCTGCCTCTGGATATACCAGTTGCTAAAGGCCCTATACCGGTTACAGGCCCTAGACGCATGCTCTCGTCAGCGCGCCCTAAGGCTGTATTAAAGCCTGCCTGACATTGTTAATTGAATAGAATAATTGTGAAAAATTCTGAGGGGGGCCTGACGATCGCTGTGGTGGTGGGGGTGGGGCATTAAAAGGTTTTAAGACCACTGGTCTAGGGTGTTCCTCATCAGGAGGTGTGAGGGGCCTGATGTAACACTGTTGATTGGTCAAATCTTAAAGGGAAGGGTTCAGAGCCGATGGATTTCAATGTCAAACCTGGTATCACCACTTAATCATCCTCTCAATTGCAATAAGTGACTGGATCCGACCCCCTCCTCCCATGTCCAGATGGGCTGCGGGCTGAGTATATTCAGCACAGGTTTGGAAATCAAGGTTTGAGATGTAAAACATGAAAGTAATAGCAACATGTGGTGATGGTGATGCCAAGCACTATGTGCCACTGTTAGTACTGCTAGCAAGTGTGTACATTTATCTGCTAACAGTGCCGCTCCATGGGAAAGGTCAGCCGTCCCTCATAATAACTGCAAACCAAACCTATTCTAGACCCTCTCTAGCAGCACCTGTAGGCGACAGGTGAGTGAACAATAAACTCTCTCTCATAAACCCACCTTTATCAGACATGGGGGTGAACACTTCAGGCGAAAACAACAAAACTAGGGCTGCTGATCTACCCCGATCACAGGACCAGAGTGTTTGGTCTAGAGATCCACGAGGACTAGTTTGATCCTGTGTGGGGCTGAAACCTAACTGGTTCCTTACAGAAATACTGAGTGTTGACAGGGAACAGACAGCCCTTGTTCTGGAAGAGCATGGGCGTTCAGTGCTTATGACCAGGGGTTGCTCAGCCCCTTAAAATAATGTATAGACAGTACATACACCACTAGGACAGCGGCTGATGTCAAAAGGGGGAAGAGTTGCGTTCTCTAAACCGCTGCAGTTTGAGCTGACCCTAGGAAACCACCCAAACTTCAGGCAACTTGGCCTCCACTGGTTCTTTTGGTCGGGCACCGCCAGAACCTCCTTTAGGCTTACTTCAGGAAGTAGTGGGTTTGAAACTGTGTGACTTGGATTACAGTCCGTCTTTGTGTAAGTAGCCCTAACGTTGTAGGGTGCTTCATAGGGTTAGCATTAGAGTTGGAATAAGAATGTCCCCTGCATTTTTTTCGAAGTTTTATTAAGCTCACACTCGACCCTGAGGTTTCGGGGATAATAGTGCTTTATGTGAAACCCAGTTGCATTACAGATGGCCACATTCATTTTTGTTAGGCACGGAGATATTGAATGATTTGTCCAGAATCACAGGATGTCTCACATGACGGATCAGAGTGCCCTGCCTGAATGTAGCTAAACCAGAACCCCTAAATGTGCGCTGCCAGCTTTGCTCAGTTTGACTTCTAATTATTATAGCCGCGCTCCAGCACTTGACAGCTCAGAAAGCCATAAAAATGTGTGACTTCGCATTTCAGTGCATGATGCAGACCACCACATTGAAATGTGTTAGTCAAACCCCTGATGCACGGTACTTGTCAGGCCTGTTTCCCCTCAATGTACTATGGTGCAAGGCTGGCTGCATTGACGCTAAGCAGCTAAATTTAGCCCCAGCACAGGGAGAAACGTAGGGCTGCACCGTATTCTTGTAAACACGGTGTAGCCCGGCATTTCAGAAGTGGAGAGCGTGGCGTTAAGCCAAGGAGGCTAACGCTGCGCACCTCCACTTGCTTGTAAATATGCCCCTTAATGACAACAGCCTGACCTATTTTATCAAGAGACAGAAAATCCTCTAATTTCAGAAGATGCACCGCCTTGATGAAGCATTGCTCCAGGAAACACACCTGTTACCTATTGAACATGATGAACTCAGAAGGGATTGGATGAGTACGGTACTACATGCCAGCAGGATCCAGACTACCCTTACACACCCATCTACTCCTTTGGAACAGAGGGAGAGTGGGTTGGACATCTTATTTCACAAATTCCTGGAGGTTTGCACACTGCGGACGTGGCGGGACCCCCCTGGACAGATATATTTTTGCCAAGGTTCAGATTCTCAATGAGTCTTTGTGTGTGGGCTCTATCTATGCCCCGGCGGCTGACCAAACTCCTGCTCTTCTTTGGACAGCCAGGGTATTAATGATGCTGGAATATGGCACCTTGACAAGTCCAGAAACCATACGACCAGGCAGCCCCGAAACCAGTTCATCTTCTCTGACATTATTGATGACCATGCCTTGATGGATCCGTGGTGGTTGACGCACCTGAGGGACACGGACTATACTTTCACCTCCTGCGTCCATTGTAAACGTTTATGCCTTGATCCTCCCAAACAGTACCTCTGATCATGATCTACTGCAACTCGACCATAATCTTCGAATGTTGCAAACCCCTCAGGCCCGTTGGTGTATGTATACAGCATGGTATAAAGCCCATGAAAATAAGCACAGACGGTGCCAATATCTGAGCCAGTACTTGGAGGAGAACGCTGGGTCCATCTCCTCTGCACAGGTGCTGTGGGAGGGCAGGAAGGCCTCTGAGAGGCAATTTGATGAATGATTTGGCTGCCTATAAGTGCCACTGTGAGGCATACCAGCGTTGGTTGACTGAACTCATGCTTCTCCTGGCTCAGACGTATAACGCACTGCTGACACCTGCTCTTCTCAAGGACCTGCTTGGGGCCAAGTATGATCTGAACTCTGATTACACAGTGGAGGACCAGAGGGATACGCTCTGTTGATGCTATAGTAGGGAACGGTGAGTTGGGACCCTTTGCTACTCTCATGCGTGATTATGGGCTGCCACAATCGCATCACTGACAGTTCCGACAGCCTATGGATAGCCTGCGACAGATGCTGGGTGCTCCCCCTTATGATCTTGAGACTGTCCCAGTGTTGCATTATACCCTGGTGTGGAAAGGATACAAGGTCACTATGGTGGGATTGCATGTTACAGCTGTGGACAGCCTTTTTTTGAACACCACTGCCCACACGTTATGCTGTTTGTGGGAGCAGAAGCTGGGCCTCTCACTGTCTGAGCAGGACGGGCACGACCTTTGGAAAGACCATGGCAGTTTCCTCAGGAGGTCAGGTTGAAATTCAGTTATTTCAAGTTCCTACACCACTGGCACTGGATGCCGGAGTGGATCTATAAAGCACATATGGTGGAGGATTCCAAGGGCTGGAGGTGCTGAAGGTGTGACGCACTCGCCTGTGACATTTTGCATTTCCTGCGGACTGTACAGTACTTTGTGCTACTGGGGCTCTGTTTGGGACACCTTGATGACCAACCTAGGGCTGGCACCGCAATTGATGGCCCGTCTGACCTTGCTTCACAAAATGTCAGTATTCCAGGATTTAACCCACCATTGGAAGAGTTAGCTGTCTATGGCCTTTGTAGTGGGAGTTGGCTTTTTGGGAGCAACCATGGGGCCTGGCACCCTGACATTTTTTTCCTGTTCTCATGTCCCTTCCCCTCGTGTTCTCCCTCATCCTCCATCCCTGATCATCTGCGGGATATTCGGAGCCACATCACCTCTATCTAGAGGGTTTATTTCATTAATTGTTTTTCCTGTTTTCAATGTCTTCTCGCAAGTTCTAGTTTACACAGTATCTTGGACTCTGCTGAATCGATAAACTTCCATCCCTGTTTTATGCTCATTGTATATGAAAAATCAATAGAGAAATCAGGTATTTAAAAAAGGCACCGGGAGTGGTGTCACTTGACATTGACAATTCCAAAGGAAGAGACATTACTGAATTTATGGACATGATCAACACACCTGTAAAGTGATAAAATTAACAACCAAGTCTCACTAAAATAGACATTCAATTTAACATTCTACTGAACTGTGTGCAGTACTCATGGTGAAATATGGGAAACGTTTTGCCACCAAAATGTGGGACAGAGGGTCTGCTCTCTGCCGAATAATCATGTGCAAAGTTCTAGTTAATCCCCAATGTTTGGAAGAATGGGCCAGGTTTGTGTGAGACCTCAGCACGACCTCCAAATGTGTTAGTGTCACTCGTGATGAGTGATGCTTGAAGGCTCTGATATATAATAAAAATAATAATAATAAAACCATTTATAAAGCGCCTGGTTACCCAAAAACAGTGTGTCCCCGCGCTTAATACTGCAAAATAGCTTAGAGGAAGGGACAGGGGTGGATCAGAAGGGAACAGAAAAGGAACAAAGGTTACGCCCGGGGAAAGAGAAAAGTTTTAAGTTTTCTCCGGAAACTATTTTCAGAGGGCTCCATCCGGAGATCGAGCGGAAGTTCGTTCCAGCACTTGGCAGCTAGGAATCTGAACGAACGTCCGACCATCCTGGCTCTGGTGATTTTGGGAAGTTTAAATATGCAAGTCCAAATTAATGTAGCTGTCGAGGCACTCAAGGCTTCTTGCATGACAATGCTTCAAAGAGTTGACGCACTCACTAATCAGCGGTGTATTGATGACGAGCGTACTGTGATATAGGGGCCTATGTGAAGGAGTAGAATATTTTAGAGTAATGAAATGCCCCTCGCCTGTTCCTCAGACCAGTAACACCCACTCATTTTTATTATGCAATGCAAACTGTGTGAGACATTTCTGGTTCATACTTGATATCTATATCTTAGGAATTTGTTGTTTCAAAGATAAATTGCTTTAATTTTTGTCGGTGAATCTTTGTTGAGAGAGGAGGGTGGATACTGTAAACAAAAAAACAAAGCCTGGAAGAGGCCGCTATCTTAATATTTTAGGAGACAGTTGTGCTCTTAAACCAGAAACTCAAAACCTAATTAGAACCCACAATTCAGTCTTGTTCGAGGGTATAAAACTGTATTAAATATAAGGAATAAGCCACAGACATAGGAAAATTAGAAATAAGCTGTTCCTTCAATTGTCGCTTTGACACATGACCTATGCCACATTGTCACTGATCTGGTGTTTAAAACTCCATGGTATTTGTTGTTGCTATCTAGCACGTTGTGGATATGAAAAACTGCAAATAATGTATTTAAAAGACTAAATAAGCTGTCCAGTTTAATTGGAAAACTGACTGATATTCTGATATATTCTTTGAAATACTGAGATATTCATTGAAATGCAGATATATTAATTGAAATGCAGATATATTCATTGAAATTTAGATATATTAATTTAAATGCAGATATATTCATTGAAATACAGATATATTCATTGAAATTTAGACTGTCTCTTCCAGTTGTCACCTTTCTGTAAATACTCTTAAGTCTTTTACATCAGTGTCTGGAAGATGCTCATCTGAAGTGAAGCTATAAATACTTTTTTACAGCTGCAACCAAGTGTGAAGCCCTGTACCTGAACTGTCTGACCCTTAAAAACATTCACGTCTGTCTGTTACATCTGAAATCCCAGGTCTTTACAGGTATAAGTGCTTGTTTGTGTGAAATGTATTCACTGCTGGAGCCTGGAGGCGGCGGTTCCGTCAGCGGCCACCAGAGGGCGATCCTCGCTTGCTGATCGAACCCACTGAGCACGCATCGGAAGAAAGGGAGAAGGGTTTCCTTTTCCGGGTCAGCAGCGGCAGAGACAGCACCAGCAGCGGTTTTGACATCACTTCCGGCCTCTGCAGAGGAGGGAGGACCCTGTGCGTCTGTGCAGTTATCTTCATCTACAGCCCCTCCTCAGACCCCAGATCTGCCCCCCTCAGACCCAGATCTGTCCCCCCAGAAGGAGGAGAAAGCCTGGACAGGTTTCTGCTCAGGTAGGAGAGCTGCTTACTCACTTAGCTGCAATGTATGAATCCCTGGATCTTCTTGCTGCTGAGCCTGAGTGGGGAGCGGAGGAGGAGAGGCCTGTCCAGGGGTGCAGAGGAGGTGAGGCCTGTCCAGAGGAGGGTCAGAGGAGGTGAGGCCTGTCCAGGGGGCAGAGAAGGAGAGGCCTGTCCAGGGGTGCATAGGAGGAGGGGCCTGTCCAGGGGCAGAGGAGGAGAGGCCTGTCCAGAGGTGCAGAGGAGGTGAGGCCTGTCCAGGGAGTGCAGAGGAGGTGAGGCCTGTCCAGAGGTGCAGAGGAGGTGAGGCCTGTCCAGGGGAGCAGAGGCCTGTCCAGGGGGGCAGAGGAGGGGAGGCCTGTCCAGGGGCAGAGGAGGTGAGGCCTGTCCAGGGGTGCAGATGAGAGGCCTGTTTTAGGGGTGCAGAGGAGGTGAGGCCTGTCCAGGGGTGCAGAGGAGGTGAGACCTGTCCAGGGGGGTACAGAGGAGGTGAGGCTTGTCCAGGGGTGCAGATGAGAGGCCTGTCCAGGGGTGCAGAGGAGGTGAGACCTGTCCAGGGGTGCAGAGGAGGTGAGGCCTGTCCAGGGGTGCTGAGGAAGTGAGGCCTGTCCAGGGGGGTACAGAGGAGGTGAGGCTTGTCCAGGGGTGCAGATGAGAGCCCTGTCCAGGACTGCAGAGGACGAGAGGCCTGTCCAGGGGGCAGAGGAAGAGAGGCCTGTCCAGGGGTGCAGATGAGGTGAGGCCTGTCCAGGGGTGCAGATGAGAGGCCTGTTTTAGGGGTGCAGAGGAGGTGAGGCCTGTCCAGGGGTGCAGAGGAGGTGAGACCTGTCCAGGGGGGTACAGAGGAGGTGAGGCTTGTCCAGGGGTGCAGATGAGAGGCCTGTCCAGGGGTGCAGAGGAGGTGAGACCTGTCCAGGGGTGCAGAGGAGGTGAGGCCTGTCCAGGGGTGCTGAGGAAGTGAGGCCTGTCCAGGGGTGCAGAGGAGGTGAGGCCTGTCCAGGGGGGTACAGAGGAGGTGAGGCTTGTCCAGGGGTGCAGATGAGAGGCCTGTCCAGGACTGCAGAGGACGAGAGGCCTGTCCAGGGGGCAGAGGAAGAGAGGCCTGTCCAGGGGTGCAGATGAGGTGAGGCCTGTCCAGGGGTTCAGAGGAGGTGAGGCTTGTCCAAAGGGTGCAAAGGAGGTGAGGCATGTCCTTTTCAGGGGGTGTTCCAAAGAAGGTGATGTCTGTCCAAGAGGTGCAGAGGAGGTGATGCCTCCCCAGGGGGAGGAGAGGAGGTGAGGCCTGTCCAGGTGTGCAGAGGAGGTGAGGCCTGTCCAGCGGGGTACAGAGGAGGTGAGGCTTGTCCAAAGGGTGCAAAGGAGGTAAGGCATGTCCTTTTCAGGGGAGGCTTGCAAAGAAGGTGACGCCTGTCAAGAGGTGCAGAGGAGGTGATGCATCCCCTGGTGGAAGAGAGGAGGTGAGGCCTGTCCATGGGTGCAGAGTTGCCTGCGAAGCTGGTACAGAAGAGTTGAGACCTGCTTCGTGGGGGTGCAGAGGAGGTGAGGCCTGTCCAGGGGTGCAGAGGAGGTGATGCCTGTCCGGAGAGGGGCAGAGGAGATGCCTGTCCATGGGGAGCAGAAGAGGTGATGCGTGTCTTGAGGGGTGCAGAGGAGAGGCCTGTCCAGGGGTGCAGAGAAGGTGAGGCCTGTCCTGGAGCGTGCAGAGGAGGTGAGACCTGTCCCGGGGCATGCAGAGGAGGTGAGGCCTGTCCCAGGGTGCAGAGGAGGGGAGGCCTGTCCAGGGGTGCAGACGAGGTGAGGCCAGTCCTGAGGGGTGCAGGGGAGATGTCTGTCCAGGGGGAGCAGAGGAGGCAAGGCCTGTATGCAGTGCAGAGGAGGTGAAGCATGTCCTATCCTTGGGGTTAAGAGCAGGTGAGGCCTGTCCAGGGGTGCAGATGAGGTGGTACCTGTCCTGAGCTGGGGTGCAGAGGAAGTGAGGCGTATCCGGGAGGGGTGCAGAGAGGTTGAGGCGTGTCCAGGAGGATGCAGAGGAGTGGATGCGTGTCGTCTGCGGGTATGAAACCTGCCCTGTAGGAGGTGAGGCCTGTCCTGTTCTCTTGGTATGAAGAATGTGAACCGCCTCAACCGCTGCTCTCACCGCCCAGAGATGCTCCTTTCCAGACATATCATTTTATTTTAAGAGCTCATAATTCGAGTTTTTGAAAAGTATCCAGAGTTACCAGAGAGCCGCATATGGCTCCTGACAAAGGCTCACATCTCCTCGATTCATGGCATTTATTTTTTAAACCACAGTCTTTAGTAAAGTAACCAAGACTACAACCCCCAGAATGCACTTTTGTATTACATGAAAGTACTGGCATGAATATTCGGGGGATCACTCTACGGAAATATTTGGTTGCTCCCGGGGCATCGTGGCAGAGACGAGTAGAACAGTTCATGTGCAAGAACTTTCATTCTCAGCCTCTCTCTGCAGAATGTGAGTCCAGTGAGATCTGTGATAATATGAATCTATCTCAAAGAGATTTCACACAGTTTTATCTGTTTCAGGGAGAAATACAATGAAAAACAGGGGGTACAAGTCCAGCGCCCCAGTCTCTGGTGTCCTTGGATCTCTGTACTGGCCCGTGACTGGTCCTGCAAGAGAGGACAAACAAGGTGTTTAGTCTAGCCTCTCTAAGGGAGCCAGAGCTGGCTCAGTATCCTGGTCCACCAGGCCCAGCCCACGTCCTGGTCCTCACAAGGCCCTGGCTCAAGTCCTGGTCCTCACAAGGCCTCAGCTCACGTCCTGGTCCTCTCAAGGCCCTGGCTCACGTCCTGGTCCTCTCAAGGCCCTGGCTCACGCCCTGGTCCTCACAAGGCCTCAGCTCACATCCTGGTCCACACAAGGCCCCAGCTCACGTCCTGGTCCTCACAAGTGCCCCGCTCACGTCCTGGTCCTCACAAAGCCCCAGCTCACGTCCTGATCCGCACAAGTCCCTGGCTCACTTACTGGTCCTCACAAGGCCCTGGCTCACTTATTGGTCCGTCCTCACAAGATCCCGGCTCACGTCCTGGCCCACCAGACCCCGGCTCACGTGCTGGTCCATACCAGGTCCAGGTTCACGTCCTGGTCCTCACAAAGGCCCAGGCTCACTTCCTGGTCCACCAGGCCCTGGCACACATCCTCATCCTCACAAGGCCCTGGCTCACGTCCTGGTCCACACAAGGCCCTGGCTCAAGTCCTGGTCCACACAAGGCCCTGGCTCAAGTCCTGGTCCTCCAAGACAATGGCTCACGTCCTGGTCCTCACAAGGCCTTGGCTCACGTCCTGGTCCTCACAAGGCCCCGCCTCACGTCCTGGTCCTCATAAGGCCCTGGCTCATGTCCTGGCTCACCAGACCCCGGCTCACGTTCTGGTCCTCACAAGGCCCTGGCTCACTTCCTGGTCCACCATGCCCTGGCACATATCCTCATCCTCACAAGGCCCTGGCTCATGTCCTGGTCCTTACAAGGCCCCAGCCCACGTCCTGGTCCTAACAAGGCCCCGGTTCACATCTTGGTCTTCACCAGGCCCTGATCACATCCTCCTCCTCACTAGACTCTGGCTCACATCCTTGTACTCAGTAGACTCCGGCTCATGTCCTGGTCCCTACCAGGCTCCAACACACGTCCTGGTCCTCACAAGGCCCCGGCTCACGTCCTGGCCCTCACAAGGTCCTGATCACATCCTGGTCCTCACTAGACTCCGGCTCTCGTCCTGGTCCTCACCAGGCTCCGGGTCACGTCCTGGTCCATACCAGGCCCCTGACTCACGTCCAGGTCCTCACCAGGCCAAGCCTGAGAGGGAGATCAATTGGTTGTTGGCCCACAATGCCACCTCAAAAAGGAAGCAGACATATGCAAATCAGCTTTAGACTTCTTCCAATAGGGCAGTCCAGCCTGAAGAGCCAATCCAGATCCTTTCTGAACCGGAACACAATCAACCCAAGACCGGTTTCAGCCTATCTGGGCCTTGACTGTAGGGTGTAGCTTCATTCCAATGGTGCAGCGAGCACGGGACACACATCTGGGCTCTGACTGTAGGGTGCGACTTGATTCCAGCGGTGCAGTGAGCACGGGACCCACATCTCGGCACACCTGGCCTATTTATGAATAACCAAAATGATGGGTGAAATGTTTGAGTTCCTCCCAGGCTCTGGTAATTACTCTGGGACATATCCAAGCCCATCTTTCTTGTTCTTGCCCTCCGTTGCACCCCAGCGTGCAGCCAATCAGAGTGTTTTAGACAACATTACTTCCAGATGTCTGCTCCAGTAGTCACAGCAGTTCTAACTCTAAGGATTGGCCTGTCTCTCTGTTCCTGATGTTCACCAAAGTAACTGAGGCCACGGTGAACAAGCAGCTCACCAAATACCTTGAGTCCGAGCAACTTCTGCACAAAGTCCATCCAGGGCTCCAAAAGAGCTAAAGCCACGTGGGATATTAGAGACATTATGGATGGGGGTGGGGAGGTGGGGGCTCTGATCTGATTAGATCTATCAGAAGCCTTTGACACCATCTCCCACTCCACATTACTACAGAGATTGGAGATGGTGGGTCTTAGGGGAAAGTGCCTGCTCGGTTCTTATCCTTTTTGAAAGATCTGACCCAAGCGGAGGCATCAGCTCATTTCAGATCAACCCCTAAGACAATTCCTCCTCCCCCTGGTTTTGAGACACAATCTTTTCAATCTTTACATGGCCCACTTTGCCAGCCTGATCGAGTCATTCCATATCACCTCTACTCGATGATTCACAGATCATTAGATTAGAAGAAAATACAGCTGACCGAGTCATTCGATAATCGATATCACCTCTACACGATGATACACAAATCATTAGATTAGAACAAAATACGCCTGATTGAGCCATTCTATATCACCTCTACTCAAATGTACACAAATCATTGGATTATAATTAAATACAGATAAAATGCCCAGTAATTTCAGGAGCTGCTTCTGGAAGTCACTGATTGGATGAGCTCAAAATTCCCTGGCGCTAAACGGTGAAAAAAACGGAAATAGTGGCATTTGGGACCGGAGCCTCATGGCACAAGGGTGGCGGCCGGTGTCGTTGGGAGATATGTCCACCCCATTCCATCAGGTCAGCAAACTGGGAGTTTGGGTGGACTTGCATCTGTCCCTAAAAGGATACATTAAAATCACCTGCTCTACAGGCTTCTGACTGCTGAAAGTTATCAGAAAAATACTTCCATTAATCCCTGCTTTATCTAGGAGGGACCTGGTACTTGTTCTGATCCTAGAGAGAATGGATTCCTGCATCACATTAAACGTAGGCATATCTGAATATTGCCTACATAGATTGTTGCTGCTACAAAGACAGCAGTTGGGCTGGTTCTGAGGTTAATAAAATCAAGGTCGATCTCCAACAAACTGGTCAAATTGCACCGGCTTCCTGTCCTGAAAAGATGTCAATATAAAGCACTTAATCTCATAAACACTCTACAATCAGGGGGTTCATTCTTATATGTCCTCGCTTTTTTGCCTGGTATCAGCTGGCCGAGGAGTGAGATCCCATCATGCTTTGCTGACTAAAGTCTCTAAGTGTACAAAAATCAGAATAGATGGCTGCTCTCTGCCTGTGGTGACTGGTACCTGGAATGAAATACCCTCCCACCTGCTCTGTGTGCCCAAGAAAACATGAGTTCTTTCAGGAAACAAATCAAAACCTTTCTGTTCATGTTCAGGGGCTGTGGGATTTTGATACTTATGTGCTCATATTAGCGCCAGGACACTTCTTTCCCGATCTAGCTGTGCAACGCTATATACATTTGCTCTCACATTATGTCATAAGCCATCGATCTCTGGGCAACAGATCGTTGCAGCTATAGACGCCCTATCCTAGAGGACGCGCTAGAGGCTGAGTCATTTGTCAGAGTCTGAGGTACGAAGCGCATGGTAAAGTCCTTCCAGCAACTGTGCACTGCTTTTAACTTCACTGTTTTTAAAATAAATCACTGTTCATACTTTAAATCAGCACGCATTCCTTACCTGAGCATATTGGTACTGTCACAGCCGGTCGCCTAGCGCCTTTCCCCGGTCCACCACGGATTCTTCCGTTTGAGTGGAGGGAAACTACGGCGTAGACCGGAAGGGGAGCATTCCTAGGGCCTCACACACAATCGAGGTCGGCAGACTAGCTCTCGTCTGGTGGTATAAATTTGCATGCTTCCCTCAACTCACAGCGGGCGCTACCTGGCATTACGGTTGCTGTCCCTGACAATTACGCAATTGTCAGGATAGATCGCACCACTAAAACAGGGGGTGGCATCGCCATTATTTTTAAAAAAGAGTATCAATGTGAATTTACACATCTACTGATTCCCAATTGTGAAGCAGCCTTATTTAAGTTGTTTCTTACTCCCAAATTTACGTTTTCCGGTGCACTTGTTTATCAATCCCCTGCCCCTGTCTCCTCCTGGACTTCTGCCTTTCCTGAATTTATAACTCCCCTGGTTATGAAAACAGCTAACTATTCCCTCCTAGGGGACTTAAATATTTATTTAGAAAATCCTTTTTGTAAAACGAGCACTGAGTTTATCTTTGACTTGGCCTCCCTTAACGTGAACTTGCTCAACTCTGGACCTACGCATGAGGCGGGTCATTTATTTGACCCTATTTTTTCTAATCTCCCTGAGATTACATGTTCGCCTGCACTGCCATTATGTTGGTCCGATCACTATCTTGTTGGTTTCTCCCTAACAATCCCAGCTAATGTGGTACTAACCCCCACGGATCAAATCGTGCAAATTATAAATTGAAAAAACCTGGATATTACTACCCTGAACACTTTTTTAAACTCTCACCCTCCCTGCTCTAAACAATTGGTTCACTCACTATCCACCTCAGTGTAGAAATGGCTTCTCACAGCAATAAACACTTGTCTACCACTTTCTAATAAAAAAGTTAACAATCGCCGGACCCCAGCACTTTGGTTCACAGAACTGCTGAAAAAAGAAAAATCTGACTGCAAAGCGCTGGAGCGAAGGTGGAGAAAAAGCTACACGCTTGAATCTAAAAATGTCTATAAAACCAAGATAAAAAAATATAACCTTTGCAGAAAAGCTCGAACTGGCTATGTGTCTTCTACTATTTCTGACCCCGTAAATTGCGTAACATGGTGAAGGAGCTTGCAGGCTCAAAAACTATAGCTACGCCCCGTCACTAAATAAGCAGCAATGCGAGACACTGGCTACGTTTTTTTACAAAAAGTTGAACAAATCTACCAAGACATTGTGCTTGCGCAAGATAAGTGTCTCCTTAACCCGATTGAATCACCTATTCTTTTTGTCGCCCACAAAAACTGCAGTAACCAAATGAAGTCAACTGATACCTCCGGTGGCTTCATTGATTTCTGGCCTAGGCTGAAATTAGACACTCTAATAAAACTTCTTAATAACGTCAAATCTGGATCCCCTAAAGATCCTTTGCCCGTCTCTGTATTTAAGCAGTTAGATCCTTTTTCTCTGGATGTAATTACAGATCTCCTTAATGCTTCTTTCAGGAAGAAACCGTCCCACCTGAGTGGAAACATGCAATGATACATCTACTTCTGAAAAAAGCAGGAGCTGATCCTGGCCAACCCACGAATTATCGGCCTATTTCTTTATTGCCGGTGTTCTCAAAAATTCTAGAAAAGCACGTTCACACGCACCTTGTCCAATTTGTAACCACCCAAAACGTGCTACATCCCAGCCAGTTGGTTTTTAGAACAGGCTTTTCTACTGAAACCACCCTGTTAGGAGTCACGGAAAACATACGTTGCCACTTGGATATGGGAGACACAGTGGCGCTTATCCTATTAGACTTAAGCGCCGCATTTGATACGGTATCTCACACTGTATTAATTATTACTCTTAGCTCCTTGGGCATCCGTGTCTCAGCTCTCAACTGGCTTGCCCCATTTTTGACCAAACGCACGTTTCAAGTCTTCTCCTGTACAGCCTGCTCCGACACACATGTCTTTGCTCATGGGGTGCCACGGGGCTCCACACTCAGTCCCCTACTTTTTAATCTGTATGTGAGTCCTTTGGCCAAAGTGGTAGAGAAATCTGGTCTGACACTATACTCTTATGCCGATGATTCCCAACTTATTTTTTCCCTTTCTTCTAAGAATACTAAGGACTCCTCCCCCCTAAAAATGGGCCCTATCAAAATAGCATCATGAATGCAACAAAACTACCTTAAATTAAACGGAGAAAAACGGAAGTGCTCATATTTGGTAAAAACAAAAATTTGTGGGGTCCCCAACACTGGCCATGCGAAATGGGTGCTCTCCCTATGCCCTCTCCCTAAGCGCGTAATCTGGGCATCATTATTGATGAATCCCTTAGCATGCACTCGCACGCAGTAAAAACTACAGCTACATGTTTTGCCATCTTAAATGGCTAAAAAAAATCTGTTGGATGCTGCCTGAGTCCACCCAGAAAACCGTGGCCAATGCCTTGATTACTTCAAGGCTTGACTATGGTAACGTGCTTTACCTGGGCTCAAACAAAGCCATAACACGTAGACTACAGGTGGTACAGAATTCTGCAGCCAGGCTGTTATGTAAGGTCCCAAGAGCCATTCCTACCTCCCAACACCTATGAAACCTGCACTGGCTCAGAGTTGAAAACAGAGTCAAATTTAAAGCACTTCAGAGTTCAATTGTTCGAAATCCTTGAAGTTAGAGGTTTTATGGACAGGTCCGCTGTCCTCTGGAGATCTGGTTAATGTTAATGTTAACGTTATGGAAATTTGTATAGCGCACGGCTGCCCCAGCAAAGGGGCGTCCCGGCGCTGCGCGCAGACAGAGTGCAGGAAGATGTAGACGCAAAGAAGAGAAAAGGTTATTGAAAGAGATGAGTTTTGACGGCCTTTCTAAAGGCTAGGAGGTCTTGTATACCACAGATGGCTTCGGGCAGACTATTCCATAACCTGGCAGCCAGGAAACTAAAGGATCTGCCGCCTACTCTGGCCAGTCTAGTGCGAGGGATGATCGCAAGATGTTTCCCCTCTGAACGGAGCGATCTCCTAGGAATGTACTCTGACAGCAGGGGGCGCAGCATTGGGGGAGAGGCGGTTTTAAGGATTTTAAAGGCTAAACACAGAGCCTTAAACTGGATCCTTTTACCCACCGGGAGCCAGTGCAGTTTTTTCAAGGCTCCGGATACCGAGGAATGGCGGTGGAGACCAACCAGAGCCCTGGCTGCCGCATTCTGGACTCTCTGCTGTCTGATGGTTTCAGCCAGATTAGCTCCCAATAGACGAGAGCTGGCATAGTCCAGTCTAGAAAGGATGGTCGCCTGGACAATTAGCTGGCGAGTGCGGCAGTTGAAGAACTTCAAAATGGGCCTGATGTTGCGCAAAATACCAAAGCATGTGGCAGCCACTTTTTTAGTGTGGTGAGTGAACTTAAGAGCAGAGTCCACCCAGACACCCAGATTTTTGACACATTCCTTTGGCTTGGGAGGTGGGCCTAAGACATCAGGCCACCAGTTGTCTCCCCAGGACGAGGTGTTTTTCCCCAGGAGCAGTATTTCAGTTTTCCCGGCGTTTAATTGGAGGAAATTCGCCGTCATCCAGTTGGTGATGTCAGTGAGTGTCTGTTTGAAATGAAGGGCCTCCAGACCACTGTTGTCATTCAGAGCCACCACCAACTGGGTATCATCTGCATAGGATACCAGTGCAAGTCCGTTCCTTCTAGCCACCTCCGCCAAAGGGCGGACATAGACATTGAACAGGGTGGGGCTAAGGGAAGAGCCTTGCGGCACTCCCTGTCCAATGCTATGCTCCTTAGAGATGTAAGGGGGGGTAGAGATTCTAAAAGACCTGTTAGAAAGGAAGTCTCTAAACCAGCCCAAGGCTATCCCTGTGACTCCAATTTCCTCCAATCTCGTCAAGAGGACCTCGTGTGACACCGTATCGAAGGCAGCACTAAGGTCCAACAGAACCAGTGCTGCCGTTCCGCCGGTGTCGAGAATGGTACGGAGGTCCTCTGAAACACTGAGCAAAGCTGTCTCGGTGCTGTGACCAGCTCTAAACCCGTGTTGGGAGTCATCCAGAATGTTATTGGTAAGGAGGAAATCGGAGAGAATGTTGTTAACATGTGCCTCGATGATTTTGGCAGGCCAGGGAAGCAAGGAGATGGGCCTGAAGTTCTCCGGAAGCGAAGGGTCCAAAGTGGTTTTTTTTAGGATGGGGGAAACCCAAGCCTGCTTCCACTTAGAAGGAACTCTGGCGGTGGAAAGAGACAGATTGATGATGTCTCGGATGTGCTCTGTGATAAATTCGTGAGCTTCACAGAAAGTATCCGGTTTTAGGGGATCTGCCGGGGAGCCAGATTTGATCTTTCTGCAGATTTTTAGAAAACTCTCTCGCTCAAGTGTAGGAAGGGAGGAGAGAGGGCCTGGTAGGATCAAAAATGGCCAATGACTGAGGACATTTTGGGAAGGTGTCATATATTTTCTTGATCTTATTAGTAAAAAAAGTAGCCATGTTATTGCAGAGGTCGGGAGAAGTGGTAATCGTATTGACGTTTTTTTTTGCAGTGAGATCTTTCAGAATTTTAAATACAGCTTTCGAAGTATTGGAGCTGTTGCTGATTTCATTGGCATAATATGCCGCTCTAGTTCTGCAAACCTTACGATGATAAGTTTTTTGGAGCAGGACATAGTCCTGTTTAAGGTTGGCATCGTAGTTTTTCCTCCAGCACCTCTCCGCCTTTTTGCATTCCTTTTTCAGAGTTGCTAATTCTGAGTTGGACCAAGGACTAGCTGTGTGGGTGCGGGCCTTGGTCCATCTGGCAGGGATCAAGGTGTCAAGTGCCTGGGTGATCCAGAGGCAGAACTGGTCATAGCCTACATCCAGGTCTTCACTAGGGAGTAGGGGATTTAAAACTAAAAGATTATGCAAATCTTCAAGGTGAAGTTTTTTTCCATGGACGTTTCTGGACTGATGGAGTAGGCACCGCTGCAGGGCTCGGGTTGCAGGAGATAGACAGAGTTACTAGGTGGTGGTCTGTCCAGGTTATGGGGATGGGCAGGCCTGCGGAACCACTTGTGATGTTAGAGAAGATAGGATCAAGAAGGTGTCCCGCTGTGTGGGTGGGGCCACTTACAAGTTGATTAAGTTGGAAGGCCGCAAGATCCGCTAGAAAAGTGGCCACTTTAGGTTCGGTGTCCCTATCGAGATGTAAATTAAGATCACCTATGATCGTAAAGTTAGCCGTTTTGATAATGTTAGTGTCCAGATACTGGAGGAGTGAGTTAGTGAAGGGGGCGTCTGCGCCAGGGGGTCTATAGATCAAAAGGCCAGTAGCGCAGAACTGAGAGTTAACTTTGATCGAGAAACGAGCGCTTTCGCAGTCCTTAATGTCCACTTTGATTAATTGGCAGTCAAGATGAGATTTAATTATGAGCACTAACCCCCCCCCCCTCTCGTGCTCCTGTTCATCGTGTGTATAGTATACCCTGTGGGAGTCGCCAGGTTGCAGACCGAGTCCATATCATCAAGGAGCCACGTCTCAGTCATGAACAGGGCATCAAGAGAGTGGTCAGTTAAAAGGTCGTAGATTTCAGAGTGATGTTTGTGCATAGATCTGACGTTTAGGTGACCTAGCCTGAAGGTGTGGGCTTTGGGGGGTTTGGATTTAGTTTTAGTATTGGGAGGGGTGTGCTAGGGGATGTAGTATATGGGCAGGGTTGCGTCTAGCACAAGAGCATGAAGGGTGCTGAAGGCCCAGCAACTCAGCTTTAGAGTAGCACATCTTACCGGCTTAATAGCAGAGAGAGGAGCAAAAAGCCTGGCGCCTGGCGCTGACTTAGCGCGGACGGGCGCAGACGGGCAGCTCTTTGGCGGGTCTTCGGCGGGGCTGCGCGCGATCGCTGCGCGCTCGTAATACTGCGAGGGCTAAGTAGCCCAGAGGAAGTTGGACACTAGAGCGCTAACCGCTCTGCGTGCAGGCCGACCGGAAGTGCCCCTACGAGGAGTTTGCAGGGAGACGGCTCCCACAATCAGTGATGGCGTGTGGTGCAGGGGGAAGTGAGTTTTAAAAGAATACACAATTTACAAAGCACACATAAAGATTTCACACAATTACAACAGAAGATAAAAGTAGTTTAAAATTAAAGCGCAGTCTAGCTCTTACTGCCTGGTCAGTTATTGTCTTTATTGAAGAGTAGAAAATAAAATATCCTCTTGGAATCAAAAGTATCACCAAGTAGGTATAGCCACCATTCAATCCACTCTACTCAATCACATCTACACAAGATCCGTTAATTATACATATATATACCACCAAGAAAAAAATTCTATATATTAGCTTTAATATAGAAAAATACAACTCATGTTATTTCCTTTGTACGTAAAAAGGAGATTATGTATGTGACTCCCTATAAACAGTTTTAATTTTAATCCCCCTGTACAAAATATAATTTGGCGCACTAAAACACTTCAGATAAAAATACACGAGGTATTATTTATTTATTATTATTTTGAGTATTTATAAAGCGCGGCTGATACCTTGCAGGCTTCCTGGCGCTGGAGAATACTCTGCTGACGGATAGCCGGAGTAACTAGCGGACGGGCAGGTTTTAGGGGAAAAGCCAGGTCTTGATGCGTTTCCTAAATGGAAGAAGTTGTGAGATCTGGCGTATGTCAATGGGCAGGCTGTTCCATAACTTGGCCGCTGCGACCCTGAAGGATCTGCCCCCGGTTCTGGCTTTATTGAATCTGGGCACCTTTACCAGACAGGCCGAGGATGAGCGTAAGTCTCTGGTGGGAGTGTACCACAGAAACAAGGCTTGCAGAGGTCTGGGCCCGAGTCCATGCAGAGCCTTAAAGACAATGCAGAGGGACTTGAATGCCACACGCTGCTTTAAGGGTAGCCAATGTAGCTCGGCCAGAGCTGCTGTGGCCGAAGACCTTCTCGTCCAGCCAAGAGCCAGCTTGGCGGCGGCAGATTGAATTCTTTGTAGTCGGTCCATCAGCGTGACTGGAGACTCAAGGAGCAGGGCGTTACAATAGTCGAGGCGACTGAGTATCGTACACCTGACTATCGACGCCCGGGCTTGTGCAGGGAGAAGTGGCATGATTTTACGCAGGGAGCGTAGCAGGGCTGTACAGATCCCCACTGTTTTTGCTACCTGGGTTTCCATACTCAGCTTGTTATCGAGCATGGCTCCCAGGTTGCGGACCGAGGAAACTGGCAGAGGTTTGTCTCTAGTCTCTGGAGGCCAGAATGCACTCGGAAACTGGCGGGGTATGATGGTGCCAGCACAAAACAGAACCTCTGTTTTAGAGGAATTAAATTGGAGGGAGTTTCTGTGGAGCCACCCAGCCGTCTCTCTTAAGCAGTCGTGGAAGGTGGATAAAGGAATGGAATCTTCTCCTTCCCAAGAGAGAGTGAGCTGCGTGTCATCCGCGTAGTTTATTGTTTTTATCCCAAAGGACTTAATTAACTTGATTAGCGGGATAAGGTACACGTTAAAAAGAATGGGGCTGATGGAGGAACCCTGGGGAACTCCCTGGGGCACCGGTGCAAAGGTGGATTGGAATGGGGGGAGGGAGACAGCCTGTCTTCTGTCCCGCAGATAGGAGTGAAACCAGAGCAGCGCTGTGCCATCCACACCTACTTCACCGAGTCTCTGCAGCAGCGTACTGTGGTTGACCGTATCGAATGTGGCAGACAGGTCCAGCAATATCAAAGCCACTGGCTGGCCCCTGTCTGCACGCATGCGAAGGTCCTCCATGGCAGTCAAGACCGCTGTTTCGGTGCCGTGGGCAGGACGGAATCCGAACTGATGATCGTCTAGAAGGTTGTTCTGTTCTAGGTGGCAGGAAAGGCAGGAACTGACCCATCGTTCAGCGACTTTCGCTGGAAATGGCAATAGAGAGATGGGTCGGTAGTTAGATAGACAATCTGGGCTCAGGGAGGGTTTTTTTAGGAGTGGAGTGACAAGCGCCTGTTTCCACGGGGTTGGGACATAACCACTGTGCAAGGACTGGTTACATATTTGGCGCATGGTGCCAAAAAGTTCAGTTCCAAAATTTTTCCAAATTTTTGGAGGCAGGGGGTCGAGAGGGGAACCCGAGGTAATTCCATGCGCCAGTCTTTCAAACTCGGAGGCCGGGATAGGAGGAAATTCCCGTAATCTGGCCGTAAGGCCAGAGCCTAGAGACGTCAGGTTTTGAGAGCTGGTGCTGGGTCCCTGCATGTTGGGGGCTCCCAAAGAGGGAGGTGTTTTCAGGTTTTGAATGATGGTGTTTATTTTGTTGATGAAAAATGCTGCGAGATTATCACAGAGGGCTTGGGTGGGGGGCTGTGTGGAGATGACACAATCTGGATGGGTTAAGTTTTTAAGTATCTGAAAAATACTTTTTGAACTATTAGTGGCATTGGTAATGATGGAACAGTAATATTTGGCCTTATGTTGGGCGATGGCAGTTTTGTACGCCCAGAGGTTTTCTTTCCAAAGAGTTTTGTTAGTGTCAGAATAGCCTTGCCTCCATCTTCTCTCTGCTTGTCTGCAGGCTAGTTTGAGTGCTCTTAATGAGTCGTCGAACCATGGGGCAGGTACTCGTCTCTTTGGTTTGCCCTTTTTCTGAGGGACGAGGCGTTCCGAGATGTTGGAAATCCTTGTGCAAAGGGACAGATAGTTATCCTCTACCGATTGAGTGATGGAAAAACTGTCTTCCACCTCAAATACTGGGCCGGTCAGTCTTAGTTTATCCAGAGCCTTCCAGTCTCTGTACGAAGAGTCGGGCCGGGGCGGAGTGACGGTCTGCAAGACCTGCTGCCGGCTATGTGAAATTTAATAAGCGCATGGTCGGTCCAGCACATCGGCAGAATATCGCTCAGGAATACTAGCTGGGGAGAGGAGAAGATTAGATCGAGCTGGTGCCCTGCTGAGTGTGTGGGTTTATTAACCAGCTGGGAAAGTCCCATACCTTCACATGAAAGTAGAAGATTGTTAAGGGCGGAGTCTAGGCTGCCGTTAGGCCATAGGTTGAAATCGCCCAAAACTATCAATTTATTATGAGAGGTAGCCATATTAGTAAGAGTGGTGAGGAGCGATTGCTGCTGAGTGGAGTTGAAAGCTCCCGGCGGGCGGTAACAAATCACAGCCGTGAAAGTTGTTCCGGAGTGGCAGTCGATTGAGAGGCCAAGTATTTCGGTACCCGCCACTGGGTCCATAACAAGGGTTTTTATGGACCAGGAGGCTCTATAAATTATACCGACTCCACCACCCCGACCCTTAGGTCTTGGGAGATGCAGAATTTTAAAGTCTTGTGGACAAGCCCAATCCAGTTCTATATTGCAATCGGAGTGGGTCCAAGTCTCCGTCAGGAATAGAGCGTCAAGATGGTGATTGTCAATGAGCTGAGAGATTTCGTTAGCGTGTTTGGGCAGTGACCTGACGTTCAGCAGGCCACCCGACAGTAAACCTTTGCAGGCAAAGTCGTGCAGAGGATAGGCGGTGTCCAAGAAGGACAGATGACCTTCATGTGCGAAGTCTCTAAGATGGAGTAAAGCCTCACGCGCCAGGTGCGGAGGGCTAATGGTGGACAGGGGGGCAGGAGCCTCGGGAGGCGCTCCGGGCGCTGCCGAGGCGCGGACGAGCGCAGACGAGCTTGCCTTATGCGCGCCTTCGGCGCGCATTCGTCGCGCCCGCTGCGCTCGTCCGCTGCGCTTCCTGCAGAGACACATAATATATAGTGAGCTGGCTGCGTGGGAGGGGGGGCGTGGCCAGCCGCGGAGGGCGTGTCTGGCGGGTCCCTCAACCAGGAAGTGGTGGCAAGACGCGGGACTAGGGCAACAACAACAGCTGTCTGCTGCTGAGCGCTATCGCGGTAATGCCAAGGTTTTCAAGTGCACGCAGTTATTAAAAACACAGAAATACATTGTAAAATAGGGCACAAGTTTTAAAAAGTCGTTGCTCCCGGCTTTCCGCCTCAGGAGTTTCTCAGGATTGTAGATGGCGACGCTCGTAGTCAGCGCGCTTTTATGTGAGCCTGGGAGGGGGGGGCTTGGCCAGCCGCGGTGGGCGTGTCTGGCGGGTCCCTCAACCAGGAAGTGGCGGCAAGACGCGGGACTAGGGCAACAACAACAGCTGTCTGCTGCTGAGCGCTATCGCAGTAATGCCAAGGTTTTCAAGTGCACGCAGGTATTAAAAACACAGAAATACACTGTAAAATAGGGCACAAGTTTTAAAAAGTCGTTGCTCCCGGCTTTCCGCCTCAGGAGTTTCTCAGGATTGTAGATGGCGACGCTCGTAGTCAGCGCGCTTTTATGTGAGCCTGGGAGGGGGGGCGTGGCCAGCCGCGGTGGGCGTGTCTGGCGGTTCCCTCAACCAGGAAGTGGCGGCAAGACGCGGGACTAGGGCAACAACAACAGCTGTCTGCTGCTGAGCGCTATCACGGTAATGCCAAGGTTTTCAAGTGCACGCAGGTATTAAAAACACAGAAATACACTGTAAAATAGGGCACAAGTTTTAAAAAGTCGTTGCTCCCGGCTTTCCACCTCAGGAGTTTCCCAGGATTGTAGATGGCATCAGTGTGGGTTTAATGTGCTGAGAAGTTTGATACCAAACTTTTCAGTTTTCTGTGTAGCCATTATGGTGTTGTGGAGTTCGTAATGACAAACTCCCAGCACCATTTACTCTTAATGGCAGCACTGTACTTACAATGCCCAAGAATGGACTTGGGCACTGTAGGGGTACCGGGCTCATTCACCTGTACCCTCACCGCTGGTATAGTGCACCAAGCTGGAGGGGTGACTGATCTAGGCCAGGGCAGTGGGTTGTAGGCATGGCTCACAGGGATGTGTGCCATGTCGACTCTTCACTTTGTTCTGCATGAAAACACGCAGCCTACAAAGTGTGTGTGTGTAGAGGTACAGGGCCTCTAAGGGTGGCACAATAAGTGCTGCAACCCTTAGAGGCCTTCTCTGGTCACAGTGCCCTGGTACCTGTGGTACCATTTGCTAGGGGCTGAGCTGTGGCCAGAGATGCCAATTGTGTTAGTTTTGGGGAAAGAACACAGGGTCTGGGAACGGATTGTTTTCATAGATAAACTTCTCCTCAAATTTGGCTGTGAATAACAAGGCCAGCTCTGGGGAAGAAGGAGAACCCATTGCTGTCCCTTTGATTTCCTCTCCATGGGCAGCTCACTGGTGTGACAGTGTCTCCATGAAGACACGTTGAGATGTCTGCCCCAGTAGTCATGGCGGAAGGTTGAGTAGTTGCAGCGGAAGGATCTCCTTCTTGGGTCTGAGGTGCTGGTGTTATCGCAGAAGTGCAACAACGGTAGAGTCCGCAGTGGTTGTCTGCATCTTCCCCTCTGCGGTCTCCAAATCATTTTGTTTGTATTTAGCAGTGGACACTGGCAAGTGAGACACAACCTCTACACAGACTTGCTCAGTCAGGGAGACTGGGGGACCCTAAGCGCTTCATTTCATTTCAATCTTTATTCGGTTTAAAAAACCTTGTAAGATACAATACATTAAAATCATAATACATCATATTACAGTACATAGTAAAAAAACAGCGGTGGGTAAGAATATCATCACATCTCATTTGCACAAAATACGCAAAATTCAATACATTTTCCAAAACATCTACATTGGGGTTGGCTAGATCTTGATCGGTCCCTCTTCTATAGAGAACACTAAATAAATATACGTAGTAATAAAATAATAAATTAAATGTCTGTTTTTGTTAAAAAATGGTATACCATAGCGATAGAGCAGGCAGCACTATAGCGACTAAAAAATGAGTCAATAACATGGTAAAATGGCCTATTACATTAGATTTTTTGATTTTTCTTCCTCCTGATCAAGGCTACACATAGGAGAAAACGACTTAGGCTGAACACAATCGGTTGCGCAGTGTCTCCTTTGAATATTCTGAGACCAACCTTGATTCGTCAAAGGCCTAACCTATTACAGATTGGCTTAAGCCATTTTTTCCTTGCTTTAAGGTTTTCTGGGCATATGAATAAAACATGAGACTCATCCTCTTTCATCCCCATCTCACAGAACTCACATATGTCAGAGCCAGCGGCCCCGGTCAACCCCTTATTACAGTTCCATCTAGTTGTTCTTTCTTTTAATTGCAAGATACTATACCGGAACTTTAAATATAGGCTTTTAGCCAATGGAGGGTGAATTTCATCCATGAGGGGCTCTAGTTGCATATTCATTTTGGTTTCAAAAAATTTCGAAGTTAGAGTCCCTGTTCTGGGATTCGAAAGCACTGAATCTCTAATATAGTCCCAGTACCTTTGCTTCAAGATCTTTTTTGAGCTGTTTGTAAGAGAATCAGGGTCAAACCAAAAGTCACTTAACCCTAGTTTTTCAAACCATTTTTTGACGTACTCTAGCCATGGCAAGTGCGTGATGTTCTTTATAGCCAATATCTCTTTCAATGCTTCTGTATAATCAGCCAGCTCTTCAGTGGACCATAAGCGGACCCAATAGAGCAGCGGACGAAGAGAAGCATAGTCGTCAGTACGTCTGAAGTTAAGGTCCCATAGTACGGGTGTCAGTGGTGTTGACCCAGGTATCCCTAAAAGTTGCCTAATGAAGGAGTTTTCCCTCACTCGGAAAGTATCCTTTAAAGCATAGGCCCAAAGGTCCGCACCATAAAGTGAAGATGATTGCACTTTATATTTAAATAATTCGATAGCTGGTGAGACTGCTTTGAAATGACTATTCTTATGCTTCCTTAAGATCGGGCCCTGGTTTTGAGTCAGCCTTAGTTTTGAATTCTCCAGTTGTGTCTTCCATGTAACATCACTGTCTAAAATAATACCCAGGTATTTAAAATTGGGGACTTCTTCTATATGTTCATTGTTTATCTTAAAAACCTTGTTAAAACCTTTATGGGGGTTGATTGTCATAACTTTTGTTTTAGAGGAGTTAATTTCTAATTCCTTGTCATGGCAATACAGACTAAATGTATTTAAAAGGTTTTGGAGCCCCCTAGGTGTCTGAGAGATTAAGATTGTGTCGTCTGCAAACAATAGTGCCGGAACGGCTTGCCCACTCAATTTGGGAGAGTCATGCTCGCAGCCCAAAAGAGTATCGGGGATGTCATTGACGTATAAAGAGAATAAGGTGGGTGCCATTACGCACCCTTGCCTTACCCCTTTTGATATTTTTATTTTCTCGCTGACTTCTCCATTCGGTCCCCATCTGACTCGTGCGTAATTATTCTCGTGGAGTCTGATTAAAATTTGAAGGATATTTCCAGGGACACCCATTCTGTTTAATGTCTTCCATAGGGCTGCCCTTGGAACCATATCAAAAGGTGCCTTCAAATCAACAAAGGCCACGTATATATGGGAACTCCTTATAATCGTATATTTCCAGACTAGACATTAAAATCTAAAAACCTGGTCTACAGTGCTTATCTTGCATCTAAAACCTGCCTGGTATTTTGTGTAGATAGAGTGCTCTTCAATCCAAGAGGTGAGCCGACCAAGAACCTGTCGTGCAAAATTTTTTATAACTCGTCAATTAGGCTGATAGGCCGATAGTGCGAAGGATTTGACCTATCACCCTTCTTGAACAGAGTTACAATCTCTGCCCCCTTCCAGGTTTCCGGAATAGGAGCTCCTCGGGCAATATCATTGGATAATAAATTGATATAAGGATCCCAGATGTAATTTTCATGTTTCCAAAGATCACCTGGTATTCTGTCAGGGCCTGGCGCTTTCCCTGGCTTAACTGCCTTGATTGCTAAAATTGTTTCTGTTAGAGAAAAAACGAGGGGAGCGTCATGCACAGCCAAGGGAGCCTGCAACCTGTCCCAACCTCCACTCTCACCTGAACTTTCACAGGAATATAACAAAGTAAAATGCTCGACCCATGTTTTCTCCTCTAAAAATTTATCTTTGCATTCTGTCGCCCCCCTGGTGCCTCTAGCAATGAGGCTCCAGAAGGAGGTCTGAACTTTGCGCTTACATGCGTCCAGCAAATCGGACCAAACCCTTTCGTCCCACTCTTTCTTGGCCTTTAATAAAATACTTTTATACTGGGCTCTCTTAGTTCTCATAATATCCGCTGAACCCCCCCGACCGCTGTAATTAGGTCTGTCTTGGCTTTCCGGCAATCCTGGTTATACCAGGTGATCCCAGTTTGTTTACTCTTTTGGGGGTTATGTGATCTTTTTACCGCCCTGGTCAGGATACCGCCAAGTTGGTTGATTAAATGTTCATGGGATTCTATCAGACTAGGATTTTGGATGACAGTACTGTTACCTAAGAGAAAAGACATATGCCTCACAAATACATTATAGATTTGACTAATGATTTTTGAGTTGTCTAATACCACTGGCCACTTCAGGGATCTACGGTTATTTGCCACTAGGGGATCCTGTGGCAAGGACACTGTGCTATTAGCACTTTTGTCAAGGGTTTTAAAAATCTGAGTTTGGACAGATAAGATCAGAGGATAGTGGTCGCTTTCCGTGCGATCATCCACCATTAGGTCGATGGTCATGGGCCACAAGTTCAGGGAAACTAGTAGATAATCTAGGTGGCTGGAATGTGTCCCTCTGGTGAATGTTGGTCTACTGGGGCAGTCTGATGGCAACCGCCCATTACATGCACGTAGGCCTGATTCTAATGTCAAGTTCAGTAGTTGTAAGGCGCTCACTGTGCAAGGTGCTTTGTATTTCGTATCTACTAAAGGAATATTGTTGGCACTGTCCTCATCCTTATAGATGTCTTCTAGACCTATTATGGGTTCAAAACCTCTATTAAAATCACCACCTATAATCATTTGTGCATTTTGATCAAACCCCGCCACAAGATTACTCAGGTGGGTTACAACTGTTGATTCTTTACATGATCGATGTGGTCTACTATAGATATTGATCACGTAAATGCTACAACCCTTAGTATTTTTTAGCTCAAGTAATAAGAGGTCGGGATTATTTGTATCAATTTGCTTAAAGGACAAGCCTCCTGTGATTTTCACCCAAATTGTTAGTCCGCCAGAGGGTCTCCCCCCATTTGTATTTACTGCGGGTATGAAAAAAGATCTATAGTCAACCTTAAAGTAGTTTTCAAGCCCCCAGGTCTCCTGGAACATAATTAAATCCCCACTAGCCAGATAATCATGCCAGGACGGATCTGAGAGATTTTTTTTCAGACCCGCAATGTTCCAGCAGATAATTTTTGTGCTTCCTAAAACACCTAGTTTCTCTACTACCTGGCATGGAGCAGTTACCCCAGTTGTATCTAAATGCGGTTGTTGTGCCATTATGTCAGCAAAATGCAATGGCTGTTGCGAAATTTTAACAGGTGCAATCTGCTTTGATTCGACTTCAGGATGCAACCTAGGATATATGTGATTTGTACTGCATGACGTTGTCGAGGCCCCTCCATCAAGTCAGTCGCAGTCAGCTAAGCCAGCTAAAGCTTCAAACCTATTAGAGGTGCTGACTCCCCAGTTGTAGGATGGGGCCCCGAAGCCCCAACCATTTGCAGGGGCATTCCATCTAGGTGCAGGGGTAATAGAAAAGGGTGGATTCTGGTGAGAACCCAGCCATCCTCCATTATAGTCAACATTGCCTGTAGGTGCTGGGGTATTAGGATACAATACATTCTGCTGCATGCCTGGCCATCCTCCATTGTAATTAACTTTATCTAAGGGCCCACAATTATTAGCTAATGTACCAAGCCCTCGTCTGCCCATTTGGTTCCAGTTTTGCCCTGAGATAGTGTGGCTAGGAGTATTGTGTTGGTTTACTAGCCATGGACCTGCCCTGTTTTTAGGAGCGTAGTTTGTGTGAAATGCTGATAGTCCCCCACCCCAACCATTATCTCTCACTGACCAAGCTGGCTTCCGGGGCTTTTGATTGTTGGCCTTTTGTGACTCATTATAGAAAAATTCTAATGTAAGAGGGATTATAGAACTACTTCTTTTTTGTGGTGGAAGGATATTTGATAGAATATCGGGAAGAGCAGCTGGTGTTGAAAAGTTTAATATCACACAGTCGCCCTTCCATTTTTTTTGCTTATTTCCTATCCAACCAACCCTCCTTGCCGTTTTAATTTCATCAGCCAGCCGCTGTTCGCCCCCCTGTGCTATCCGCATATTATTTGACAGCCAGTATAGTGCCTTGCTTTTTAGTGACGAGGCTGACTCAGCTTGGTCCGGTGATAAGGTTGGTGTGTTGGCTAGCACTAGCACCAACGGTGCTGCTTCAACTACAAATTGTATTGGATTTTCTTCAAAACTAGAGGGCACTGTAACATGTGGTGGATCAATTAAATGGGCAGTTGGGGCTTCTGTTGGCAAGTCGTTGGTAATATGGCCAGTTTGTGGGCATTCTGAAGGAATTGCTCCTAGTGGGGTAGCATCTGATGATACCCTGGATTCATTATCTTCCTTTGGGGAATCACGACCTTTATTGACATTACTTAAAGCATTGCCTATTGCATCTGCTAAAACATTTTGTGTGCTTCCAAGTTTCTTTATCTCTGCAGAAAGTTTATCAATCTTACTGATAAGTGGCTTAATAATTGTCTGAATTTTTATTTCTAACAGCTCCGCTATTCTAGACATTAAGTCCTCGTCCAATGTGTCCCTCAGATTGTTTTCCTCATTATTCTGGCAGGTACTTTTTGACTTTGGCGGTGGTGTGACCTTATTTTTTCCTGAACGTGCCCCCCCACGTTTACTTTGCAATCTGCGACAGGCTCTGACTGCCCTTGAGGTCTGTTTTGCCGGTGGTTCGTCCTCCACGTCTTCTTTTTCATCATTTCCTTCAACCTCAATGACAACCTGTGCATCTGGGTCATTATCCTCATGTTGCTCAATGTCTCCCACATTCACTGTGCTGGCATCAATATTGACAGCTACTGGGGAAACTATTGCATGGGGATCGTTGTTAGAGTCTAATAACAGAGACTCGTTAGTTTGCGAGGAGGTGGGTGGGCTCATGGGAGGGAGAATAGGTGATTGAGACAGACCTAACGATTGTCTGCGTTCGCTGTTTATTTTGCTGACCACTTGGACAAGGTAGTTTTCCATGGTGTTCTTTGGTGTTTCGGATGCCATGTGATGATTTCTTTTACGCATAATTTATACAAAGGTGTGTGAAAGTCTTACACCCACAGCTCGATGAGATAACAAAGTATAATTCTCAAGGTTAAAACAAAAGTCTTATTTCAATAACTTGTGCAGATGTCCAGCTGACTCCTTTCCAGATTCGTCGGTGTGTTTGACTGCTATTAACTTTTCCACGTAGGCCCCCTCTTTTTCCCGGGCTCCTGGGCGATTCGATAATAGCTGTACAGCCTGCTTACCGACCCCCGTCTGGATAACTAGGGCTCAGGAGGTGGTCAACCAGCGTCAAAAAACACCACCTACTCACAATAGGCTGTCATGGAAGTAAATCCCTGGTGCACAATGAAGTATTTTAGGGGGGTGGCCTAGCCTGGCCTACTCGTGCCGATGAGGGCCGTAGAGGGCCCGCCCTTTGCCCGGGCGTCTTGCTCGCGTCCCGCGACGCGGGGGTTCTCCTTCCTTTATGCCTCTGTTGGCGCTCTCAGGGCGCAACCCGCGTCACTCTGCACGCGCCGCCGCGAGGCCTGCCGGGATTTGTAGTCTCCCGGAGCGGCGGCGCGGAGTCCGATGCCCTTTGACTCTTGGCGGTGGCGGCGGTGAATCCAGTGGGCTTCTCTGCACACGTGTGACTCTCGGCGGTGGCGGCGGAATAGTAAGTGTCTCCCCCGCTCTGCCGGGGTTCTCCTTCCTTTATGCCTCTGTTGGCGCTCTCAGGGCGCGACCCGCGTCACTCTGCACGCGCCGCCGCGAGGCCTGCCAAGATTTGTAGTCTCCCGGAGCGGCGGCGCGGAGTCCGATGCCCTTTGACTCTTGGCGGTGGCGGCGGTGAATCCAGTGGGCTTCTCTGCACACGTGTGACTCTCGGCGGTGGCGGCGGAATAGTAAGTGTCTCCCTTCTCGGCACTCTGCCACATTTCCTCTGTTCCTTCTGGGCCGTTCCTCATTAAGGGGTTCTTCTGCTGCTGTTTCTCCTCAAAGGGCAGGAAGACTTCTGCCAGACAAGGCTCTCTCCTCTTCCCTCTCATCGGACAGGCAGCTCACAGGGCCACTGCCCAGGGCAATAGTTTCATCCTGGAAGACTTGCAGAAACCAGGCAATGTGCCCTCGCCTCAGGCAATGTGCCCTCGCCTACGGGGGAGTCACTATCAGCGCTACCTATCTTGAAACAACAGCTCTTTGTGTCGGGCAGTAAAGAACTTCAGTTCCAACAAAGCCCATATGATTGCCACCCACTTTTCTGTGCTATTTTCAGACCCGGAATGCTTATTCCCTGTCTGGGTTTCCCGGTTTCCCTGGTTGCATTTCATCGTCTATTTTCTTCTGCAGCACAAACAAGGGCTTTGTGCAGGGTGATTGCTGCTCACAGCAGGTAGTGCTGATGCTGCCTCCATGTGGGAATACTTACAACATGAGCACAGTAAGTGTGAACCTTCTAAAAGGTGGTCCTGACTCCATCCCTCCACCCTTATGTCCAAAGTTACACCCTTTTCGTGTGGATTGCTGACAATATTGCCTATCTTGTGCCATGTTAGATGGTGGGCAATCCAGCATGGATGTGACTGGTAACAACATACATACACATTTGTAAACAATATAGAGCCCTGCTACCTTATATTATAAATACACGTCTCAAAATTCAAACGGGGATGCCAATGCAGGGCCTGGTCATGACACGTAAATGGAACTTTACTCAATGCCCTGTGAGCATCGCAGCCGCTCTCTGACAGGAAAAATAGCCTGTTCAGCCGGTGACCGTAGTCTTTGCCCCACCAACAGTGTGCTTTTAGTGACTGTCAATGACCCCAGAGCCAGGCTCTGGGTCTTAAGGTCAATTTTGTGCCTCGTCATGCAATGCACACACAGTAAATAAAACCAGGATACCAGAGTCACTTGCAGTTCCGTCTCTCAAGGCAAGGGTGCACGGGCTTTGGCAGAGGTGGGGGTAGGTTGACCAAGCAGGGCCAATCCAGTCTATTTTGTTGTCTTCCCATAAAACAATTGGCATCCGATATTTTCATTTATATATTTTAGCCTTCAATTGTAAAATCAGAATACATTGCAGCAGAACTTTGAGCTGTATGAGGGTTGTGCCAATCAGGTCAAAGTGGGAGGAATGATATTATAATATGCACAGCTAAAATGAAGAGTAAATGCAAGTTAAACTATTCTGTATGAAGTGGTCAATTGTTTAGTGTTATAATTTCTGATGTCTTTGTCTCAATCTGGAGGGTCGCTAATTTGAATCCTGGTTGGTGCACTAGGGAATAGTGACTTGTATTTTCACAGTGCTGTGACGTCTGCCCGTGAGAGACAGCACTTTGAATAGGAAAGCCAATAGATTAAAGAAAGAATTAAACAACATATAAAATACGCTACACAAATCATAGGACGGGCTGCCGAGAGTATAAGATCAGTCGAGCATAATTTGCAAAAAGAGAATACGTGTAAATGCTTACCATGCTATCAGATGTTACATTTTTAGTAACCGCAATCGTACTGTAGCTAGTGTTAACCTTTATTTTGGGTTTCCATGAAAATACTGCATTTTAGAAGTACTGGTAGCACTCTCACAGTAATCTTTAAAAGAATTACTCTTTGTCACCGGAAACCTCCAGGTTTGTCGCGCCCTCTGGGGGTCTGCTCCATTGCCCGTAGTCATCTAGTGCAGCTCGGTGATGCCAGCACAACTGGACCAGCCTGGAGGGCGCACACAGCTCAGCTATACAAGTCCTGCTTGTTTGGTACAGGGTGGCAGGAGCTGTCGGGCAGCAAGGATCCCGAAGTGAGTGTCCACATGCCAGAGGTGTCGCGGCTGACAATACTTCGTAATAAGATGCTTGAGTTTTATGGAACGCTGCCTCTAGCTACATTGAGTGCGGCGTATGGATTATCCTTTCGATTTTCCTACTTCACATGTGTCCAGCCGGTGTTTCATTGCCTGAGTTGCGGTTTCGACTGGGCCCTGGATTTGTGTCTCTGCAATTCGGTGTCTCCCGATGTGGATTATAATCAGCTCATGAGCCCCTTAGTTGCTCACGACCTGCTTGGTTCTGACGGAGGGATTATGGCCTTTGCAGCGATGCATGGAGTCCTGGGTCGTTGGAATGTGTTCGCAGCGGCGCAAATTTCTTGGCACACAGCTTCATTGAAAACCCATCGAGTTGTCCTCTGATGGTACTAGAGGCTCCGGTGATTGAGGAACATGTATGTTCTTTCCCTTTGTTGAATGGGATGGCTGAAATATTCTCGGATGAGAACAGTGACTTCCTGTTGGAGGCTGTTGCTGCATATTTCGCTTATTCTTTAATGGATTGAGATGTGTCATCGCTTATCTCTCTGCCATGACCGAGTTCGCAAGTTGGACATCTGATGTTTTTTGAGAATTATGATTTTTTCTTCTGCCCAGGCCTATTGACCTTACAATACAAATGTTCGAATTTTGAATTTTTTTTGGGGGGGTTTCTGAAATGATTTTTCTCACCAGTGCAAATTTAGGACTGATCCTGACTGTCGTTCTTGAACTCTGCTTTCTGAAATGTGCCCATTATTTTATCTTATCTTATCTTATCCATGCTTGGATCAAGGGAGGGTGTCATGGTGATGGCGTTTGCCTTTATACTGTGTTAAGTTAGCATGAGCTTATTAGAAGTTTAAACACCATTTTCTCCTTTCTGTTGCTTTTGCACACAACACATGATATTATAAATGTTTAGAGTTTAGCAGAATATTTTGCTTCACACGAGAATAATATGTTTTTCCTATAGTATCAGTCTGGCTTGGTAAGCTATGTCTGAACAGTGAGTGCCGAGGCCCTCAAGGTTACTTCAACACAGTCGTTGTTATTCGGTCTGATCAGCGCACGTCCTAGACATAACACATATGCAGCTGTGGGTGCCTCGAGTTTTCAGCGCGTTTAATATTGCACTGCGCAGAGCATGCAGACACAGTTTGACGAACCTTCGCATGGAGAGAGCTGGTGTAGAATATGATGTGATCTCATTCTACTAGAACCTAAGGTATGGGGCCGCCCTTGTAATCCCAAGAGACCTTCCATAGATATAATATAATATACTAGCAAAGGAGGGTAAGATTTAGGTGACATTCTTCCCTTCAGCATTTTAACATGCTTACTCCCTTTGTATTTTATGGAATCGTAAATATGCTGATAACCTTGTTTCTTATAATATGTTTGCTTGTATTAGCTAAACTACTGTACTTGAGAACACACAGTAGAAATAAATATTTCAAACTTGCACGTGTCCTCATTCACTCCTTGTTTTGGACTGATCTGTGAGTATAACGAAAGAGTGTTTATGAGTTCCACGTTTCCTGAGGTGTACTAAGTTCATGTTCTGGGTTGTCTAATTATTGAGGATTTGTAAGAACCAATGAGACACTGATTGCTAGTCTGGTAGGGGATTTTGGGTACTAAGGTGAGTTTTTGGCACACCCTAACTCACCAAAGTTCCAAGTCTTTGCGCATAGGTCTGCGTAGAAGCAGAATCCCTGCGACAGATTGTGTTTGCAACACAACCCAACCATATCAGCATACTACGAATCTTTGCTGCCACCACACAAGCAAACTGACCCAGGAGTTACAAATTAGTCATGGAGGCTACAGGCCATTGCTCACATTGATGGCCTCACTCAGGTCTCTGGACCTCTGGACAGCTATCCAAGCAGAGGACATGCCCTTTTGAGAAACTGGTAACTCCAGTGCTTCTTCAAACAGTTCTTTTATCGTGGCGCGCCATTTGACGCATGAAATTCTCACGCCAGTGGCCTCCTCAACATGGTGCGATGTTTGAGTGACATTCGTTCCGCAAAGTCCTGAAGATTGCATAAAGCACAAGCCCGAAACCCATCACCCTATATCTTCCAGGATCAACACCTAACGAGAAGAACAAACGCAGAATTCAAATGTTTTGATAGACCAATGTCATAGTCACAGTTTGATGCGCTGTAGTCGTTCACTGTATTAGCAGGTCTTTTGTAATTAGGCGCTCCTACCTGGAGACGGTTGTTATGTGGTCCCTAATAATAAGGGTTTATTGCCCGCCATTGCGGATACACCGTGTGCCTTGATACTTCTGCTTTTCCTTAACCTTTGTGTTGTTCTAAAAGTACCAGAAACCTTTATAAGACAAGTTGGCAAGCTTTATAATGCTGTCTATCCATTGCCGCTTTATCTCCTTCTCGTAAAATATGCCAACCTAACTTGAAATAAGTACATTTTGTTGTGAGAATAGCTATTGTTGCCGGTGATTTATTTTATTGCCGCACAGCAATGCCTCTATTCTAAATCAAATATTGATTATTCCAATAGTATTGATTTAATTCCAGAGTGTCTTTTGCACCGTTAAGGCGATAAATAATACGTTGACCTCATATTTGAGTTAGATCAGTTTATCCTATTAGAGTCCTGTCCTTATCCGTTGTTTTCTAGTAAGCGGCCTAGGCTCTAGAGGGTCATAGGGGCTCTCCCCCTCCTTTTGCTTCCACAGGGTTTGCCTTTAGAGATGCTGATATGGAGTGCGGAGACCTGCAGTTAAGCAGCTCTGAACGAGTGAATGAAATCCATGCTAGTGGTTTGTGCTGGGAACGTGCCGTTTATGTTTATTTCTTCATCCATGCTCCATCATGAATACTTTGTCAGATCAATGGACAGATGCACAGAAAGAGTAACATTTGCCTACTTCTAAACAGTTTAAGTCTGATGAATGCAGAACTATTTTTTCCAAAGGTTATTACTTGGCCACGTTACATTCTGGTGAATAGTCCATGAGAGTGGGTGCTGTGTACCCCCCAGAGGCAATGTCTATGTGGTAATCAAACTCTTGTGTCATCGGTAGGCAAAGTGTAAGATTTATTCACCACTCACCCAACTGCACCAGGAACGTAAATGCCGGGAACACTCCTGGCAACGCATCAACAACAACATTCCAGGAGCCGCTGGAAGGAATCTTTAGTTAAAGACGCATCACCACAGTCTGGGCCCATTTTTAAAAGCACAGTTTTACTTACAACTTTAGGATGGTTGTAAATACCTCAGAACTTGGACATAAATGGGGGAGAGGCATACATTTACTTAGTGATTCCTGAAGCTCACTATTTCACAAATTGTAGGTCAGGGTTAAACAAAGAGTCTCCTGATTGCACAGTTTCCTAGTGCAATAAACCACACGTGGGGTGGTGGAGATTGTGATGGAGAGGCCAAGGGACTACAATCCCTGGATAATGACCTGAATAGTGGCACTGTGTAGAAGTAACATTTGGGGGCCCATTAGGATGGCGGGCGGATTGCCCTCGCCAGGCTGGTGGTAGCCACCGCCAGCCTTGCGGGGGCAATCCGCCCGCCATCCACACCTTAATTCCCCCCGCCATAATAGGATGGCGGGGGGGACTGCAGCGGACGGAAAGACCGTCCGCTGCTTTTCCGCCCAGGTCGCCTTGCGACCGCGGCGTAAAAGGTTTAATATGGTGGCGGTGTCTAATAGACACCGACAGCCATATTATAATGGGCTTAGGGAGATGCCTTTCCGCAGCGGCGATGCCGCCACGGAAAGGCATGCGGTCTTCACTCTGGGCCCCCCTGCTGGCCCCCAGAGTGAAGGAGAGGTGGGGGCTGCACACGGGGGGGGTACCTGTGGTACCCCCTTCATTTGCTTAAACAAAGCGGCAGGCACCGCGCGGTGCCTGCCACTTTGTTTATGCAAATGCATTACTGCATTTATAGCATTGTGGCGGGCGGTGCATAGAGCACCGCCGCCACAATGCTATAAATGCAGAATGTGCCCGCCACTGTGGCGGGCACATCCTAATACCCCCCACGGGACCCCCGCCCTTATGGCGGGCGGTCCCGTTGTCCGATAGGATGGCGGACGGACAAAGTCCGCCCGTCATCCTAATGACCCCCTTGGTGTCTATTTCCAGCATATTTAGGTAAAGTGGTAAAGCCTGGATTAGATGTTATGTCTAATGGTGGTGCGCGCACATGCCTGTGAATTGCCCACCTCGTTAAAGGGTTGTGTCAAGGGATATTTTTACATAATTTTTCTAGATGTATTGAGCATATATATAAGTGCCTTCCGACCAATATTTTCATTTAATTGAAAAAGTCGGAGAAAGGTTGAGACCTTTTCTTTTAGCCCTGGAGCAAAAGCTGCTTGTTGTATGGGGACTACCGTCCCCACAACCAGTCCTGACACTACTAACTAGAGTAGTCAGTTTCCAGTAACCTGTCCCTAAACACCTACTAGCTCTTCCTTCTATGTTTGGGTTCTGAGCCCCTCCTTCTCACCTCGGACTCACCAAGGATGTTTGGTCTCTGTGTGAAGGCTCTTTCGTGTACTGGATTCATGTGAGGTGCAGAGCTCATTTCAGGTGTCTCCCCTGTATCTACGTAGCCTCTAAAGTTGTGCGCTGTTCCAGAACGTTGGTGACAATCTGCATTCTCTCCTCTCACTGCATGCCCCGCCGCTGCTTACTAGAGTCTCTCCTCGTATTGAAATTCTTTGTAAAGCAGATGACCCTTGTAGAGAAGATTATAATCTCTCTGACACCACTTGGTACGTAATATCCCACACCTGCCCCTCCAAAAAGCGGTGCACAGTCAATATATCGATGTTGTAATATCGACCTACCTTAATATCGATTTTTTTATATCGTAGGTACAGAATATCGACAGCAAAAATATTGTTGACCCGAATATCGACCTTAAGGTAAGGAATATTGTTTTATTTAATATTGATGTAAGTAATATCATTAGCAAAAATATCGTTGTAAATAATATTGAGATTTATATTAGTGTTATGTATTTAAGTATGTATTTTATATGTATGTGTTTAATATTTTGTGTAATGTATTTATTTATTTCTAAATATATGTATGAAATGTTTAGGAAATATAAAAATATTTTTAGGTAGATTTTGCGTTTTAGTATTAGAGCGGGTTGTGGGTTTATAGGGGAATACGGTGGGAAGTAATTTAATTATATTACATTAAATAATCATTTTTATTAAATATAAATCAATTTTATTAAAATTTTGTGTTTTAGTATTAGAGCGGGTTGTGGGTTTGTAGGGGAAGAGGATGAGACGTAATTTAATTATATTATTTTAAATATTAATTTGTATTAAATATAAATACATTTTAATAAAATATTGTGTTTTAGTTCTGTTGCGGTTTGTGGGTTTATAGGGTAATAGGGTGGAAAGTAATTTAATTATAATTATGTAATGAATATTTTTATTTAATGTTATTTATTATTAATGTATTGTTAATGAATAACTGGTAATCAATTTTTATGACTTTATTAATTATACAGAATTAGTTATTATTTTAATGTATGGTTATTGATATTTACATTACTGGTTATTAATTTATAATTGGTAATTAATTTGTATTACTTGATTAATTGTTAATTATAGTAATGTTGTTAAGTTTTTTATGTGTAGCTTTTTGTGTGTTTATTATAATTAAGTATTTATTAATTTTAATTAATTATTATTTAATAATCACTTATTGTTAAATAATTATTAATTTGTAATATTTTTTTATTAATTGATACAAAATGATTGTGTTATTTTTTATGTGTAGTGTGTTGTTGGTTTATAGGGGAATATATTTGGAAGTAATTTATTATAAATAAGTAATTATTATTTTTAAATAATTAATATGAAATTATTGTTAATTACTAATTGTTAATTATTTTTAATTAAATTATAATTAAAATAATGTTCTTTTTTATGTGTAGTGTGTAGTGTATTTATTGGGGAATAGGGTGAGATCTAATTTAATGTTAATTACGTAAACATTTCTTTCTTTTTATTGATATTTATTGATAATTTTTTTATGAAGTTTTTCAAATGTTATTATTATTAAAATATTTAAACTATTTGGGCCAGATGTAGGAAGAACGTATTTACCGATTCATAAATACCGAATTTTACCGATTCGGTATTTATGAATCGGTAAATATGAAGGAGGGAGATTTAGGAAGAATCGGTAATTGAATTACCGATTCTTAAAAATTCGGTAAATACCAAATCAGTATTTCCTATTGATTCCTCTAGGCTGTGAAGCCCATAGGAATCAATGGGCAATACCGATTCGGTAATTACCGAATCGGTAAATACCGATTTTTGCAAGGGTGCAGGGGGTGTCACTTTGACACCCTCTAGCACCCCGAATACAGGCATGTGTGCCATGTGGCACACAGACATGCCCTAAGGGCATGTCTGTCTGTTACATGGCATAGGTGTGCATGCACACATGTGCATGCACACCTGGATTCGGTATTTTACCACCCAATTGGATTGGGTGGTAAAATACCGAATCTGTAAGGCCTTTGGGACTCTGAAGAGTCCCACCTACATATCAAAGTTACCGAATCGGTAAAAATATCGATTCAGTATTTTACCGATTCGGCAAATTTACCGATTTGGTAAATTTACCGAATCGGTAAAATTGGCCCCCTGCATGCCAATTCTTAAATACCGGTCGGTAACGGCCGAAATCGGCCGTTACCGACCGGTATTTAGGCTCCTACATCTGGCCCCTAGTGTGTAAAATTAACACCTACTCTATCCAACACTTTCCCTACTGTTGTACCTACTGGAGTGGGAATAGTAATGTTTACCCCTACTCTATCCCACACTTTCTCTACTGTTGCATTTACTATAGTTGTATGTGTATATATGTGTTTATAATTTATAATTTTTTTTAACAATTTAGAAGTTATGAAAATAATAATTAATTAATATTAATTAAGAATATATATAATATATATTAAATGTAAATATTTAATTTTTGTTTACATTATAAATACTAGGTATTTTTAAGCATGTTTAATTTAATTATATATAATTATTTATTTTACATTATTTTTTTAACTTAAAAAAACCCGATATTGTTAACAACGATCAATAATTTTGTTTCGATATTTATGTACTTACCTTAATGTAGGTAGGATGTCGATATTCTTGACTTCGAAATTTTGGTCCCAATATTTTTGTAGGTCGATTTTCTGTCCGTTGATATTCTGTCAGTGATTCAAAAAGAAAAACTGACTCTGCATGATTTACTATATGGTAATACTTCCTTGAAATATTGCTCATTCTGCCCATGCTTCAGTCCATATGAGACTAGTCTTTGCCCTCCCACCCTCTTGTCCACACAGTACCCTGAATCCCACCACCTATTACATGTTCACCTCTCAAGAGAACTTACAGACAGAATAGAACTTTTCCTGCTGGTGGACACTGAACATTTTCTGTTAGTAACTCCACTGGGTGCAATCCCATTGGTGCCGGCCTATGTTACTGCATTGTTTGCATCAACCCTTGTGCCTGGCCTGTGTTAATGCATTGTTTGCATTAGATTCTCCTAGTGCCTGGTCTGTATTATTGCATTGTTTGCATCAGATTCTCATATTGACTGGCCCTTGTTATTGCATTGTTTGCATCAGATTCTCCTAGTGCCTGGTCTGTGTTATTGCATTGTTTGCGTCAGATTCTCCTAGTGCCTGGCCCGAGTTATTGCATTGTTTGCATCAGATTCTCCTAGTGCCTGGTCTGTATTATTGCTTTGTTTGCGTCAGATTCTCTGAGTGCCTGGCCTGTGTTATTGCATTGTTTGCATCAGATTCTCCTAGTGCCTGGTCTGTGTTATTGCATTGTTTGCGTCAGATTCTCCTAGTGCCTGGCCCGAGTTATTGCATTGTTTGCATCAGATTCTCCTAGTGCCTGGTCTGTGTTATTGCGCTGTTTGAGTCAGATTCTCTGAGTGCCTGGCCTGTGTTATTGCATTGTTTGCATCAGATTCTCCTCTTGCCTGGCCTGTGTTATTGCATTGTTTGCATCAGATTCACCCAGTGCCCGGCCTGTGTTATTGCATTGTTTGCATTAGATTCTCTAGTGCCTGGCCTGTGTTATTGCATTGTTTGCATCACGTGTTCCTAGTGCCTGGCCTGTGTTATTGCATTGTTTGAGTTACGTTTTTCTAGTATCTGGTCTGTGTTATTGCATTGTATGCTTGCCTTTTGGTAAGTTATCATTCTAATAGTTGCAGCTTTACTAACAAACATGGTAAGGACACTGCACTCTTTCTGCAGTAGCACTCTATTTCCTATTTATGTAGCAATAGACAGCACAACATGTCTGCCAGAGATGTTATAAGGTCAGAAACAGTACATAGGCAAGTAGGTATGATGGAAAACAAACTGTTGAGTACAATATTAAACGAAGCTGTTGTGATAGACGGCAAAACATCCATGTCAAAACAACATCAGTAGGACAATGGTACATTGAATTATAATGGTAGATTTATTTACACTTCTGTGCCATGTGTGTCACTTATTGTTCTTTTCTTCTACTCTCTTGAGATGGTTTTACAAGGCAAATCTGAACTCACTGAGTGTGGAGCTTACACGAATCTGAGAGAAAGGCAGTTCCAAGGATGGTAACAGAGAAGGGTGAAAGATCTGAGTCTTGATGCTGGTAGACGGACTGGTGATCCCTGAGGGGGTGAAGTTGGTGTGTATGTTGCCATGGCTGTCCAGGGGGTGTAAGAAAATGTCAACAATTATGGAGGGCCCTCTTTTGGGTGAGAACCACCCAGCTTCATGCAATACGGACTTGAGGGTTTGTGCCTGCACAGGATGAGTTACATTCTGATAGCAAAATGGAGGATCTTGTCCAAAGGGGATTGATGTTACCAAGGATTAAGTTCTTCATTTACGACAGATAGAGAAAGTCCAAGTACCTCAAGGTGCTTGAAAAGCTTTCTGCACTCTGTTGGTGCAGGCTGGATGTTTATTCTCTAGTTGGCATTGCAAGGGGATGTTCAGATACAGTGGTTTAATAAAACCTTGGAGCAGCACTTGGAGCAGCACTTGGAGCATTGACTCTTGGAGTCTTGTAGTGTGTGCTGAATGCGGTAGGACTGTCTCAATGCTCTACGGAGCTCATAAAATCCAGACTCTCATTCATCTCGGAGCTCGAGCTCTGTGGCATGACCAGTAGAACTGCACTAAAGAAGATGACCTAGACCAGTTATACCTCTCCCGACCTTTGAACTGATCATTGAGGAAAGAAGTCCTTGTCTGGAGGGCAGATCTACACAAGGCACAGCTGACAGAAGACCCTGCCTGGGAGAAAGATCTGCACGAGACTCAGCTGACAGAAGACCCTGCCTGGGAGGAAGATTTGCATCCCGGCTTCAGATGCGGCGCAAACTTCCTTAATCAATGGCTGAATGATTTGTGCCCGCAAGGAGGACAGCTGCGGCCTTGCTAAATCCTTCACGCTGGGCTCTGACATCGGCCCTAAACTTGACACCCTGCGGCTCACCCTAGGGCGGAAATACCACGGAGCTCCAGCACCTGAGTGCACTCAGTGTCGCCCCCCCTTCCATATGCTACCCCACTCAGTATTAGCAGCAATTTCTGCTGTGTGCCTCCCCCTGAAACGACTCAGCTCATTTAAAGTACTGGCACCCTATCCAACATGGGACATGCTTAGTTGCATCACTACTTGTGCTTGCGTTATGCCCCGCCTGCGGCTGTCTAGACTGCCATTCAGTGGGTGCTCTCATCCTTTGCTGCATAGACTGTGGTTTGTTTTGCATGCTCTCCTGGTGTCTGGTTTGCCACGATCCTGGACTTTGCTGTGCTTCCCTCATGCTTGAAACTGCGTCTAGGTGGTCCTACACACTGCTTGTTCTATAAGGTCCCCCTTGCAGCGCCGCATCAACAGCCCCACTTACTGGCTATATTCTCGCCACCTCATTTGCTTCTTCCAGTTCAGACACGGCATGGGCCGCAAAGACCCTAAGCAACGAGTTCTTCCCTTTGGAAAACTTGTGGCACACTCCTGCGACCAGCAAAACACACAAGATGATGGACGGAATGTTGCACAATGGCAAAACATTCACCCCAAGTCACAGATCTGGGTTTAATCCATCGTTATTTTGCTCACCACGCCACCCCAGTTCAGACATGGTCATACTCCCCCAACCAGCCTAGCGACATGGTGGAAGGTGGGCAACTCCCGTCTACCTCGATGGACGACACTAACCAGTTGAATCCATTACTGATGGAAATGAGGGCAGGATTCAAGGCTCTGGATGTCCGCTTTGACTCCTCGGACAAACACATAGCAGACCCGGGCGCAAAGGTCCAGGTGCATGATCAATGTCTTGATGTAGTTGAGTCCCGCACTTCTGACCTGGAGGATGGAATGGCGCAATCAGTCAAGAGGATAGACCGCATGGTACGGATCCTAAAGTAGGTTGCAACAAAAAACGAGGATTTGGAAGCGCGCAGCCGGCGTAACAACATCAGCCTAGTAGGTGTGCCTGAATCCACAGCGTCTGGGCGCATGGATAATCTGGTAGAGACTATACTAACCAACCTTTTTGGGAAAAAGGCCTTCACCTCTGGCTTTGTGGTGGAACGCGCTCATAGGTCACTTGGCCCCCGCCCCAACCCGGGCTGCCCACCTAGACCCATAATTGCGTGAATAATGAACTTCAGAGATAGGGATACAGCACTGCGACTGGCACGCGAGCAGGGCAAACTCTCTTGGCAGGGCTCCAAACTATCTCTATACCCGGATTTCCCTGCTCTGGTTCAGGATGGGAGGAGGAAATATCTTGGGGTAAAAGCAGCGCTCAGAAACCTACGGTTGAAGTATGGTATGCTATACCCTGCCAGGCTGCGGGTGGAGGTGAATGGACGTGCCCGAATTTTTGAAAATCCCAGTACAGGCCTTTTGTCGCAAATATGAACTCAATCAAAAGCGCCCTACAGAGACAGACACTACCTCTTCCCCGCACAGTGGCTCAGCTGTCAGTATGGATTTATTCTCAAATTCTGGTCATGCCTGACAGATGGTCACTCCTTTCACTATGCCGCTCATTTGATAATTTTTTGTGAAAGCTGGGATTTATCATATTGCTCATAATGTTTTCTAAGGTTGCTGGGCCATTGGATATCAAACACCCCCCTACTTTGGTGTACACCTAGAGATAGTATTGGTGATGATAGACTGTACCACATTGTTTGACATTCACTATTTTTAGGATGCTATTGGTACTATTGCTTGTTTTGGTAAAGTTGGTATTGCCTCTCCGGATGGGCGGGAAGGCTGGGTGGAGGGTGGCGGGAGGGGTTATATTCATATTGCTCTGCACTGAATCTAAGTTACATTTGTTTGCAGCCACAGCAAATGGGTATGACTCTTGGTTAATCTTTAATCCTCAGACTATCACCAAAGGCTGGCACAGTTAGGTTACAATGATGGCCCGTCGAGCATCACACTGGCTACATGGAATGTCAGGGGCTTAATCAATACTCGCAAATGGCGTCAGGTTGTCCATTATTTACTTAGGCAAGGAGTTGATGTGGCCTTCCTTCAGGAGACACACCTTCCTACCAGCGACCAGTCCCGGTTTGCGTCCTCCTGGGCCCCGAACAGATTTTTTGCAAATTACAGCAGTTACACCACAATTATGGTGTGGCGATCTCTAAACTTGAGATGCAAATAGACCATTGGTGGAAACTCCTTCTCTCCATGGCGGGGCGAGGGGCGCTTATTAAAATGATTGTGCTCCCGAAATTTTTGTATTTGTTTCATAATATCCCAGTATCACTTACGAATACAATTTTTAATACTCTTCGCACTCAGCTGATTAGACTAGTCTGGGGCAATAAGACACCCAGAGTGCGATGGCAGGTAATGACACTCTCATGGGACAGAGGAGGGTATGGGATTCCGGATCTGCAATTGTACTATCTGGTGGCACAGTGGAATTTTGCCCAGCCATGGTATTACCCAGACGCCAGGATCACGTACCTGAGGCCAGAGTCAGATTTTGTTCTGCCAGATTCCCTGGCTGCGGTTCTGCCCTTTGTTATTTTTGAGATCCCAGGGATATTCAACCGGTCTCCGCAACTAGTTGGGCTTGGGCTAGGCTGGGCCATCTTACTAACACCCAGACGGTTTACTCCTCTGACCTACCACTCCCTAATGCAAAATGGATGCCCATAACAGGCGTAAAGTTGGTACAAAAGACTTGTACAAAATTCAATATTGTCAAAATGGGCGACCTGTTCCCTGCAGGCCTACAGGCCATATATTTGACCAAGAAGACGTGTCCTCGTTTCCAGACATGACATTCATGGACAGATTTGTTCTGGCTAGACTCCGGTCTACGCTGAAAGCTCAGTTCCCAGACTACCCGCTGGAGCCTCCGTCCTTCCTGCCACTCTCAATGGTGATAGGTAGTAGCAGGGGGGTCCATTTGATATCCCAACTTTACAGAGCATGCGCTGACTTAATCACACTAGACGATAGCAGGGTGCGCAGTGCTTGGGAAGCGGACTTGGACAACTCAATATCTGACGAGCAGTAGACAGATTGTTGCAAAGTGACGAAGGCAGTATCTTTAAATAGCAGACACAAGCTGATCCATTTCAAGTTTCTACGCAGAATATATGTTACCCCCGGCCAGAGCACACAGGATAGACCCCGCTAGATTTCATCATTGCCAGCTGTGCCACTTCCTTCAGGCGGACTTTGCACATTTATCCTGGACGTGCCCACGCATACACACTTTTTGGGTGGAAGTATACCATACATTGAGCGAGATAATCAAGGTGCCTATGAACCCCCTGCCGGAGATCGCACTCCTTGGATACGTGGTCCAACTCCCTCTTAATGTTCGCAGATTTGCTGCCATCGCTCTACTTTTGGACAAAAGGGAGGTAGCAATACACTGGGGCGGCAGAAGGGCTCAAATAAAAAAGGGACTGATCCAAAGGTTAGCTTCCTGTTCTGTAACCAGTATGCTAGCACAATCCCTCCCTCCTCCATGCCTAGAGATATCTAGGGCCCCTTTAAGGCCTTCCTAACGGCACAACAGCAAGATCCCCCCCACACAGCAGTAACAGGGGTGGGCTAGGCTGACACCCACACCGGACTAACACCCCAGAGTATATAGCATCCACCTCCGGTGGCCTGGGTCTATTCTCATTTTGACAGTAAGCTACTGGGTGGAGGGAGCAGATGGGGTTAAAGATGAGCATATTACACTATCGCTCGAGAGGGGCCTTAAATGTACTCTAAGTATGCTGCATCATATATTACATTGCCTACTGTGTATCGAAAGTAACTAATATTGAAATGCCTCATGATTGTACCCGAGATGTCCTTTCTTTGAAATTAGTGCCTTGCTTTGTCTTATTAAAATGCTAAATAAATAAAAACCATGGTCACAGATGGTTGGTGTGAGAAGAAGGACTGTGAAGAGGTCTTGAAGTGTGCTTTCTTCAATAAAGTTGCACAGCAATCCACATAGACCAGGAGTAGATTTATTGTAGTTAACAGGATACACAGCTATACAAGTATAGAGGGCTCAAGGTGGTAGCTCCAACTGCCTGTGAAGCAATTCCAGTGCCTGGCCCAAACATTCTAACCAAGTAATACATGGATTACATTGACAAGAACAAAGTAAAATTTCAATATTTTTATATAAAGAAAGTGCACTAGGAATTGATGTACAGACACCACATATGTCCCTCCTTTTGATAAAAATAGAAAACAGCACACTTAACAAAACAGTGAACAGAATGCTTACTGAACATACCTACTAGGAATCCTCTTAACTCTTGAACTTCTTCTGACATCAGGAAAACTCTGACCAATATTTACAACTGGATTATGAGCAGGATTGATTCCGGCCAAGCGACCAAAATCCCACCTTTGACCATTTTCTAACTTTGCACTGTTGCTTTTAATTGTGACTATACGTGCAGGATTCCTGAATTTTTATTTACCTTTTTGTAGCATCAAAGGATCCTTGAGCCGAACAAGATCACCAACAACAAATTTGACTTCTTTTTCAGAAACAGGCATGGCGAGTTTATTACGCCTGCTAACACTAGCTTCATCACTGCGATTTTTAGCGATGAAAGAATTTTTTGCAACATCACATTTATTATCCAAATAATTCAATTTCCAAAATGGATAAAGTGTAGACACTACTTTTCTCCCTCTCATCAATTTAAAAGGAACACAACCCGATACAGAGTGAGGGGTGGTCCTATATGCCCATAACACATCTCTGATAGCAGACTCACAATCTGCTTTTGCTTTGATGGCACTTTGAATACATTTGACTGGAACCCTGTTGAATCTTTCAACTTTGCCATTTCCCTGAGGAAAATACAAAGGAGTGCGTAAATGTTTGATACCCATCTGTGTCAAAAAATCTTGCATGAGTTGTGAAGTAAACTGAACTCCATTGTCTGTAAGTAATTCCTCTGCTGAATACATTTTGAAGAAATCGAATTACAGATTTGGTATTTAGCTCAGAAACATCTATGACCTCCATCCACCTGGATAAGTGATCAATTAGAACTATGAAATACTTCATACAATTGGGTAGAACATGAAATGGTCCAAGAAAATCTACTGCGACCTTTTGTCATACTCTGTTGGGAGAAATGGAGGGTTCGGGAGATGGAGAATTTGTAACTAAAAGTTTGTCACTGTATAAACATTGTGTACAGTTATTAACAAGTGCCTCCACATCTCGATCTACAGACGGCCACCAAAAATCATTACGTATTCTGTGCTTGGCGGCCGTCATACCCAGATGACCTGAATGCGCAGTTTCTAGAATTCTTTGTCAAAAACAAAATAGAGGGATTAATTTGCCTTCTCTGACTAAAAGTTTGCCTTCAAGGGAAGATTCATTTGCTACTTTACAAAATGGCTGTAACTCGAGTTCAATAGATCTCTCCTTAGGCCAACCTTCAACCACAAACTCCACAACTTGTTTAAGTAGTGAATAACTTTCTAATGCTTTACACCACTCTACCATGTCAGGGCAAATTACAGTGTCATCAATACTAGCAATGATACATTCTTCAATATCTTCATCTGTTTCATTAGACTTATCCTCATGCACAGGATGTCTGGACAAAAAGTCAGCTTTGATATTCTTTCCTCCAGCTATGTATTGTACAGTAGAATTGAATTCTAAAAGCTTGGTGGATAATCTAGCTAATGCAGCTGTTGCTTTTTTGATTTTGTTGCCAGAGAGTATACCAACTAATGTCTTGTGATTGGTCCTCAAACAAAATGTTCTCCCCCACAACTATAGTCTGAATTTCTCAATTCCCCATACACAAGCAAGCAACTCTTTCTCAATAACCGAGTATCTCAGTTCAACGTCTTTCATTCGTCTTGAAGCAAAACAAATTATAAACTCATTGTTGCCTGTCATTTGTGATAACCCAGCACCCATACCATAAGAACTGGCATCCACTGTAACAAATGTTACAGAAAGGATACTCTCTTTGATGCATTGAAAATGGTCTTTACAAGTAGCTGTCCATATAAAATCGGAGTGTTTCTTTAAAAGACTTCTGAAACATTCAGTGAGACTTTCAAAATTCTTTATGAACTTGGAATAGAATTCACAAAGCCCAATGAACAAACAAAGTTGATCTTTGTCACTGGGTGAGGTGCATTGACAATGCCATCCACAATACTAGTTTGAGGTTTGACAACATCTTTAGTAAGATTGGGTCCTAAAAACACAATCTCATTTACTGAAAAGATGCATTTGTCCTCTCTGACTGTAACATGATTGTCTTGTAGTACGGTAAGTACATTTTCAAGTACGACATTGTGTTCTTCTTTTGAAACAGTGTGCACCAAGATATCATCTTGAAATACAACTACGTTAGAAATATCTTTAAACATATTGCTCATAACTTTCTGAAAAACAGACGCAGCTGACGCCAAACCAAATGGCATCCTGCGGAACTGGAATGTACCATCAGGTGTAATGAAAGCTGTGAAATGTCTTGAAGACTCGTCCAGTTCCACCTGATGGTACGCAGCTCGTAGGTCCAGCTTGGCAAACCACTTGGATTGGCCAACTGCAGTGATAAGCTCCTCAATGCGGGGTAAAGGAACATTTTCCACCCAAATTGCGTTGTTGATGGAACGCAAGTCAATGCATAAGCGTAGTTCGACATTTTTCTTTTTGGCCAAAACAATTGGAGAAAGCCACAGAGTAGCATCTACTTTCTCTATAATACCATCTTTCTGCATGTTATTTAAAATAAAGAAGGTGTGCAACGAGTCAAACATAGATAACGCAATGTACCTCACAGTTTTAGAAATGAACGTTCTGTAATTTTAAATAACATGCAGAAAGATGGTATTATAGAGAAAGTAGATGCTACTCTGTGATCTTAATCTTGTGACAAAAATCAAACCAATTTTGTCTGAAAATACATTTTTACATTTTTCTTTCCAAGCTGTGTGGTCAGACACTGAATTGGTAAGAGACACAGAATGTTTGTGACCAGGTTTGATGATCATACCAAACTCAGCTTGATGCCACCAACCCAAAACATTAATACCTTTGTATGCCACATAAATCTTAGTGAATAGTCTTAGTTTTAAAAGTAATATTGCCACAAAAATACCCAGCTAAATCAATTATGCTGCCTTCAAATGCTGTAGTGACAACATCAGGGGGCAATAACACTTTATGAGTCTAATTTTGTTTATACTTGTCAATAGAAATGATGGTAATTCTTGCCCCAGAATCTATAAGTAGCGGAATGTTGATATTGTCAATAAATATCTGAACCAAGGGATCTGAAATTGTGTTATCGGAATGTCAATACAATCTACAGCTGACATCAATTCTCCAAGTTTATTTTCTACAACATCAATATCAACATCAGAGTGTTGAACAAATCTAACAGGGTGACGTTTGCCTCCTCTACAAACATTGCCAAAATGACCAATTTTCTTGCATTTCCAGCACTCTTGCGCTGCAGCTGGACAATTTTTAAAACTTGACACATGATAATTCGAACCACACCTAAAACATTGTATTCTACCACGACCAAAAGATGTACCTCTGAAACTTCTGGAATTAGAAAAAGAACCTCTAGCTTTGATTGCTAAAGTATCAGTTGTATGTGGAGGCTTTGTAGAAAGCGCACCCAATGTGGTTGTAGGTGAAGGATGAGTTTGTAAGATTTTAGAATCACTTTCAGAAGTTTCAATGCTTTTCGCTATATCAATAGCTTCATCCAATGAGGGATTCTTACAAGATAAAAGTTTTTGTTGAATTGTTTTGAGTAACATCTAGACACTAGTTGATCTCTAATTAGTTGTGAAGTGAAGTGATCAACATCACAATAACTAGCTAAAACCCTTAGTGCTGTGATGTAAGTGTCAATAGATTCAGTGGGACCTTGGATGCGAGTAAAAAATTTGTGGCACGAACCACTAAATTGACTTTTGCCTCATAATAAATAGTACGTTTTTTAAATGCAAGTTGATATTCATCAAGGTCACCCAAATCTTGAGCTAAATATACAGGTAAGTGGTCAAAAACACTTTGCCATTCAACACCCAAATAAAAATATAAAAGACTACTTTTTCTTTCTGGTTTGAACTTTAAACCATCAATGGCACCAGTATATGCTTCAAAAGATCTGAACCAAAGATGCCATTTTAACAGTGGTTCTCCAGGATTCTGTAGGAACAAAGCGGGAGGAGTAATGGATTGCATAATGTAACCAGAAAACCATGCAAATTAAATTGGAAAACACAATAGCAATGTAGTCAAATAAATAAACTACCAGAACCCGAAAAAGAAAATATTAGTTAAACATTAAAAATAAATATTGATACATTAGTAGGCATAAAAATAATATAGCATCAACACATCAAACAAGCACTGGCGTTGCCAATAGGTCTCGCAGTAGAAAAGTTGGAGCTATTGGTTTTGTAAATGACATTTTATATTTATGTTTTGTGATTTACAATGCCAATACTTTTAACTTTAGCATATGTGACACTTTTAGTATTTCTAATGTCACATGTTTTGTATTGACGTGACTTAGATGTATTGATATTACAATTAACATTGGCTTTTAATTTTTTTAAATAATTAATACTTAAATAAAAGTGATTGTAATTTTTAATGGCAATAGCTTAAACTTTTGTAAATAACTTTTGTGAAGATTATGTTCAGTGACGAAAATCCAAGAACAGAAGTGAAATATTAACATTTTTTGTGACATTTGCAATAAAGCTTGAAACATTGAGAGAACATATTTGAACCAGTGATGCTGTGGTGGTGCTGAGTGATGCTGTGGTGGTGCTGAGTGATGCTGTGTTTGCGCTGAGTGATGCTGTGGTTGCGTTGGGTGATGCTGTGGTTGCGCTGAGTGATGCTGTGGTTACGCTGAGTGATGCTGTCGTTGAGCTGAGTGGTGGTGTGGTGGTGCTGAGTGGTGCTGTGGTGGTGCTGAGTGATGCTGTGTTGGTGCTGAGGGATGCTGTGTTGGTGCTGAGTGATGCTGTGGTGGTGCTGAATGATGCTGTGGTGGTGTTGAGTGATGCTGTGGTGATGCTGAGTGATGCTGTGGTGGTGCTGAGTGATGCTGTGGTGGTGCTGAGTGATGCTGTGGTGGTGCTGAGTGGTGCTGTGGTGGTGCTGAGTGGCGCTGAGGTGGTGCTGAGTGGTGCTGTGGTGGTGCTGAGTGATGCTGTGGTGGTGCAGAGTGGTGCTGTGGCGGTGCAGAGTGGTGCTGTGGTGGTGCAGAGTGATAATGTGGTGGTGCTGAGTGATAATGTGGTGGTGCTGAGTGATAATGTGGTGGTGCTGAGTGATAATGTGGTGGTGCAGAGTGGTGCTGTGGTGGTGATGTTGTTGTGGTGCTGAAAATGCAATAGGTCTCGCAATAGATAAGTTTAAGCTTTTAGTATGTAAAATGTAAATGTTTGTAATCTTTTTTTATGTTTTTAAAAAGATTAAAGTAATATTTTGTGTAATACAAATGGCAATACTTCGAAATTTAGCAAATGTTACATCTATAGCATTAGTAAAGGTACATGTTTAATTTTTCCCTGTCTTCTATGTATTGTTCTGAATAATTACAATGTTTTATCAAGAACATAATTGAAAATATTTAACTTTTTAATGTATTTTTTAATAAATGTAGATACATTGACAGAAATGTTTTGATGCATTTGTAGTTGAATTGTTTAACAGATTGATGCTGTGGTGGCGCAGAGTGATGTTTTTTTTGTGACAAGTGATGCAGTGGCGTTCAGTGTTGCTGTTGTAGCGCATAGTGATGTTGTTGTACCCCTGAGTGATGCTGTGGTGATGCTGAGTGATGCTATGGTGATTGAATAGATAGAGTGAGTGAGATAGATAGATAGAGGGAGGGTGAATCATAGAGGGAGGGCGACACACACACAAAATGCTCACAGCGTCTGCAGACAAAAAACGCATTGACACAGAAACTGAAGTTTTCACAAACTGTCACAAACAGTATGCACATAAATACATTTGTGAACAAATATACACAAAATCGGTAACACTAACAGAAAGAAACAGCCACAAGGGCCATGAGGTACCAGAAGCCGAAGGCCAAGTTCTACAAAAAAACAAAGCGCTTGGCACACGGCGTGAAACTTCAGCAGGCAGACTGCAAGGAAGTGATCGAGTCCGTGAAGGTTTGGAGGGCGGGACCGGTCAGGATGGGAAATGCTACGATTGTTAAGAGTAAAATCGCACTGTAATGCGCTGAAACTAAAAAAAAACCAAGCACTGTAAAAACAAACACGCATTGCTCATTTAACGCTATAGTCTGGAAGCAACATGGAAGCTTTGAAGGGCGGGACTGGGTGGTATGGAGACGGCCGCTATTGTTAAAAGTGAAAGCGTTTAAGATGTTATCTGCTTATATTCACTGCTTATGTACTGACAAGAGGAAATAATATCAGCTTTATGTGATTTCCCTCGTTTTGTACTGGCCAGGATATATACTGGTCATGCTGGTAAAAAAAAACAAGCAATGTCCTGAGCAAATGGTGGGGGCCTGAAGCAGTGGAGTGGGAGAGGTGAGGGGGGAGTCACGGGGAGATTAAGGGACAGAAGGCAAGCAGATTTGCAGACCTGATGAGCGAGGAGGGGGTGCGAGGGATGAGTGAGGATGGGGTAGCAGGGGAGGGAACACGGCCTGAGGGAAGCTGGCTGGGGAGGGGGAGGAGCACTCTCCCAGCTGGCCACTTGAAGTACAAACAAAGAGAGGGAGAAGCGACACTTAGAACTGAAGCACACTGCTCTCCAGTATACACACGAACTGTAAACAAACAAAATCCATAAACAGAATACCGCCATACAGTGGAAAACACACACACACAAAATGCTCACAGCGTTTGCAGACAAAAAACGCATTGACACAGAAACTAAAGTTTTCACAAACTGTCACAAACAGTATGCACATAAATACATTTGTGAACAAATATACACAGAATCGGTAACACTAACAGAAAGGAACAGCCACAAGGGCCATGAGGTACCAGAAGCCAAAGGCCAAGTTCTACAAAAAAACAAAGCACTTGGCACACGGCGTGAAACTTCAGCAGGCAGACTGCAAGGAAGTGATCGAGTCCGTGATGGTTTGGAGGGTGGGACCGGGCAGGATGGGAAATGGTACGATTGTTAAGAGTAAAATCGCACTGTAATGCGCTGAAACTAAAAACAAGCACTGGCGTTGCCAATAGGTCTCACAGTAGGAAAGTTGGAGCTATTGGTTTTGTAAATGACAAAGCCCTTTATGTTTTTAAAATGAAAACAAAAATAAAAGGCATTGTTATTTGCAATTGTACTAGCTCAAACTCTCGTGAATGCGAGACCTATTGCATTGCAAATGCTTGTTTGCATTTGTCGCTATATTTTTGCCATTTGTGTGCATATTTCACGTTTACAAAATAAATAAACTAAACCATTGCTCACTCAAACTTTCTTCCTTTCGGTCGTAATTGAGTCCCAATGGCGCCTGTGGTCAGTATCTGGTTCCTCTCAGGTTTTGATGTTAAGTGTTTTTCATTGCTTGGGTGACACGCTCTTCCCACTCTGCTTCTTGGGTTCTAGACTGTAGTTGACTTTGAGAGTTTGGGCCGGCGGTCTGTTGCTCCGTTTTGGAGAGATTGATGGCACGTTGCGCTGCTGCCAGGCGGCCTGTAGTAGAATCGTTTACCACGAGCCCTCAATACCGTGCGAACTGAGTAGCTTCGGGAATTGGCGAGAACAGACCCTGTGTGGTGTGTGCACGATTGGCGTTGCGAGGGCCTTGCTTTTATTACGCTAAATGTATGTGACTATCTCCCCGCATGTCGGCGATGCAAAGACAGTGATCCTACTTGCTAGTTGTTTGCGGTGTGAAATGAGTTAAGCCATAGGGTGAGATTTCCTGCTAGGGGACGTTTACACAACCACTGTTCAACCGTATTTTATGCATCATGGCGCCCAGTTTATTCAGTTATCACTATACCCTGTATGTACACGTACGCAGTTGAATGTACACGTGCATGATGGATTATTTTGGACCAGATAAACGAGATACCAGTCCCGGCACAAACCGGGAAAACACTGTGACGGGCGTTGCCAAAACTTTACTTAGGAATACTGTTGTCTTCAATTGATCTCTATAAGGGGCGTTCTTCCAATGAGGAAAATAAGTTCTCTTTGGTCAGTCAGGCATGCTAACATTCGTTAACAATAAGCATAAAATAAATAAGCTTCCCAAAATGTATTTTTGTTTGATGGTTTTGGGGGGTGGGGGGACGAAACGCACTGTTGCAACATTAACCATATGAAAGTCAATGTCCCCTCTATTAACCATACCAAATGTATTTCAAAGTTACTAATGTAATAATGTAATAATGTATGCATAGTGTGAAATGCAGTTGGTCTCAGTGTATGTAGTAAGGTTTACTAAGCTAAGCTTCACTTCAAAGGTGTGGGAGGAGTGCTGCTACGGCCTGGGGGAAGGTGGCTGGGGAGGGGGAGGAGAAATGCAAGTAAGGCTGTGTTTGCGGGGAGAGAGAGGGGAGGTGCTGGAGCTGGTAAACAGAGTTTATGGCCCAAAAGCGCGTGCCTGTGGCCCGTGAACTTAAAGAAAACCGCAGGAATGAAACCCTTGGTTTGACGAGCATTTTGAGGACTTGAATTCTCGCTCCGCTCAATGCACTTGCGCGCATTGATAGGTCGCGAGACCTAAAAAAACAAGCACTGTAAAAACAAACAAGCATTGCTCATTTAACACTATAGTCCATGAACGCACCTACAGCGTGCGTGTGAAGTTTTCTTTTTTTTTCATTTACTGATTCAAGTTGTACTCGTAAATAAAGAAAATTATTAGCATTGTTATTTACAAAGCCAATAGCTTACACTTTCCTAATGTGAGTTCTATTGGCTATGGCAATGGTTGTTGGTAGCAAGCAAGGACAGTGCTGAGTGATGCTCTTGTGGTGCTGAGTGATGCTCTTGTGGTGCTGAGTGATGATGTGGTTGGGCTGAGTGATGATGTGGTTGGGCTATTAGAGTGATGTGGTGGTGTATTAGAGTGATGTGGTGGTGTCCCAGAGTGATGTGGTGGTGTCCCAGAGTGATGTGGTGGTGTCCCAGAGTGATGTGGTGGTGTCCCAGAGTGATGTGGTGGTGTCCCTGAGAGATGTGGTGGTGTCCCAGAGAGATGTGGTGGTGTCCCAGAGAGATGTGGTGGTGTCCCAGAGAGATGTGGTGGTGTCCCAGAGTGATATGGTGGTGTTCCTGAGTGATGTGGAGGTGTCTGTGAGTGATGTGGTGGTGCCCCTGAGTGATGTGGTGGTGTCCCAGAGTGATGTGGTACTGCTCGCCTTCTTTCTTTCCACTTAAAAAACATAACTAAAAAACATTGGCATTTACAAATTTCAATAGCTCCAACTCCAACAAATGATAGACCTATTGCATTGCAAATGCTTGTTTTTTGTGTGAATTCGCCTATGGCTCGTCAAATCTAAGGTTTACAATCATTTATGATGAAATACAGAAAGCGGACGTTTATTGTCATATGGTTACTGCGTTTCTATATATTGTGTTAAGTTAGCATGAGTTTATTAAATGTTTAAACAACATATTTTCTTTCGGCTTCAGTTTGCACACAACACATAATTGTTATTGTAGCTTTCAACCTAGAAGAAAGATGTGATTTATTTGAGAATAATATGTTATTGCTCTGATATCAGTTGTGCTTGGTACACCTGGTACCACTGTCTGCACACTGAGAACTACACCCTCTAAGAATAACCTAACACAAGGTTGCTGGGAGGCCTTATCCTCGCACCACATTAGACATAACACAAATAATGTTGCTGCCAATATTGGTCTCTACGCGGGTTTAAGATAGAGTTACAGGGAATGAATCAACACACTTGATGCTTCGCATGCAGAGAGCTGGTAGCTGTTGATGTGATCTTCTCCTACTGACATTTAGAGGTATGGGCCCGCCCTGCTAAAAACCCAAATGAGACCTTCTTAGATATAATCTAGTATGCTGAATAGGGTGCGCGAAATATAGGTGATATAGATTTCTATAGAGTTTGTATTATAACATGCTATCACCTTTTGCTTACTATGGATTAGTGACTATGCTGATAACTCTGATTTTTATAATATGTATTCTGGTATTATATAAGATGCTGCGTTTGAGAACCTTGCATTGAAAAATAAATATTTCAAACTTGCACGTGTGTTCTTTGACTCCCAGTTTTGGTTTGAAATGATTATATAACAAAAGAGTGTTCATGTGTTCCACAATTCCTGAGGTAACCAAAGTTCATGTTCTGGTTTGTCTAAGTCATTGGGAGTTTGTTATGACCAATGAGACACTGTAGCTAGCTCGGTAAGGGGATTTCTGATACTAAGGTGAGTTTTGGGTCACCCTAATTCACTAAGGTTCTAGATCTCTATGCACAGTTCTGTGGGAGAACGGAAACCCTGCTACATGGCGCCCATACGTTGTTGGCCTTATATCATGACACTCGAGTAGTATATCATTCAAACCTTAACCCCTTCATTCCCGTTTCCGGAAAACGGTGGTGTCGGACAACCTACCTATTTTTGAAATAGGTCTTTTCAAGCTTGAATTCATCTAAAACGGTTTCCTTGAATTACTACCCAGTTGTGCTACAAAGTATTCTTTGTTTTTTCATTTTCCTGTGCTGGCATGGCACAAGCCGTGGACATCCCGCAGCATAGTCGCATTGCGGTGCGTGACCTCGTGCGGGCTTTTAATGTCCCTGTGGAAGGCTTGGCTGTGGTTCTGGTAGTGAGTGCGGAACATGCTTACCCGTACGAACTATTTTATTCGTGGGTGACATTTCCGGCAGTGGACGCTACTTCTGGTGTGTTCCATTCTTATAATGCTTCAGCTGTACTGGCTGCGTATGCTCCGTACAGGGCACTGGAGGTTCCTATTGATGTTTGGAGCATGGAGTTTGGTTTGGTGGCGCCCTACCACACGCTTTAACCGCTCCGAGGTTGGGTCCTTTGTCCATTCCGGGCACTAATTGGCCCGCTTCGGCTGGATTCACTCCTCACCCTAATCGCGCCACTTGTAACGTGGCTGATCTGCGGCGACTTCATGAGGTCGCAGTGTCGGTGATTAGAGCGCTTGTTCATTACACAAGCCGTAATGTTCAGGACCCGGCCCCTAGGGGTGCGCAGCTTCGAGCAGAAGAGGCTGGTTTGAAAATCAGTCCTGCCATGGTGAATTCCGTAATGGGCAAGAAGCCCCAGGATAAGGATGATTTTCCTTTCCGGCTTGCCGAGAAATTTGACCAGCTGGAGGCTGTGTTTCCTAATACGAATCCTGGTGAAAAACACTGGATTCTCACACTTAGTTTACCAAAAGATTTGGCCCCTGAACTTGTTGACTGTGAGACCTGGGGTAAGACTTTTGCAGCGGTCTATTCGAGGTGCTATGGCACCCCGTCTGTGACCAACCTGTCTGCGGTCCTTAAACGTGTTCAAGATGATCACGGACCGGAGTCGGCGGTTGAGTTGGGTATGCGCCTGTGTGGCACTTTTGATATAGTTTGCGATCTGATCCTTGCGAATGTCAAGGGGGATGCTGTGAACTTTCAGGTGGCGAACGCGTTGGCGTTGATTCCCGATGCCGAGAAACCCGTCAGTTAGCGAGGATAATTGTGGCGGCTTATAAAACGGTTGGCCGCAATGCAAAGGGTCTTAAGACTTTTTCTGATAAAGAGAAAAAGCAGCCCCAGGGACAGTCTTCGGAAACGAGTGGTCAACCCAAGTCCAAGAAACAGAATTATCCAAAAAAGCAGAATCAGGGTAAGCAACTACAACAACAAACACAGGTTTCTACTCCTGCATCTCCGTTGCCTGCGCAGTCGGATCGAGTTTATGATTTGCGCGATCGCGCAATGATTAAATCACCTGAAAGGTTTCAGGCTTCTGACCAACGCTCTCCTCGTTTCTTTCAGGACTCATCGGCTCCGTCAACCGGTGGTGGAGGGGGCGGCAGAGGCCGGGGTGGCCAGCAAGGACGTGGTCAGCCCCGCCCGCGTAACGGTGGAGATCAGCAGGAAGGCACTACGCCCAAGAGACCACAGTTTGCCACGAAGAAAGTCGCTGCTTTGACAGCGCATCGATATGCCCCAGATAGTGAGAACGCGGCTTCGGAATCTGACGTGGACAGTGCAGCGGAGATTACCATAGTGAGAGAAGCCCTCCGTCCACTGTTGAAGGTGACAGCGACTGACACTTATGTTGTGATTGAAACGGCTGATACGCATGTTGCTCCCCCTGAAAGACTTTTTGAAATTGTCCTGTTAATTGAAGGTGACATGCAGCGAACTGTAAAAGAGGTATTTTGGGAAAATCTTTCGTCTACGTATGACATTTTGCTTTCGGAGGCTGACTGGCCCCCACCTTTTGTTCTCGCAGCCCCGCGAGGGGAGGAGGTGATCCTCCCCAGTTTCGCGCACACTGTATCGAGAGTGGAAGCGCTGCATTTTGCAGAGGAGTGGGCTCTGGCGCTTGCGCTGGCTGTGTACCGCAATCAGTGTGGCTGGGATAAATTGTCTCCAAGCCACGAGATTCCTTTACGGTCTCAGCCGCAGCCTCAACCTCAATATCCCATACGGCGTGAAGCCAAAACTTCAGTCGCGGCTATCCTTGAACAATTGGAATATCAAGGTGTAATTGAAACGTGTGTGTCACCGATGAATAACCCCCTTTTTACTGTAAACAAGCTGGACGGCTCATATCGTTTGGTTTTGGATTATAGGCATTTAAACTCGCATTGCCGTAACTGTGCAGTACAGAATACTCACGGCTCTGCTTTAGTGAATAGTCTTGAGCGTAAACGGTTCAAAACCTCGCTTGACATTTCCAATGGTTTTTATGCCCATAGATTAGATGGTCTAAGTTCCCAATGGACCAGCTTTATTTGCGGCGGTGTGCAAAAAATGTTTCGACGTCTCCCGATGGGCTATAAGAATAGTCCTGGAGTTTTCTCCACCCGCATAGTCTCTCTTTTGGAGGGAATCGACCCAGTTGCTTGTTCGTATGTGGATGACATTTATCTCACAGACGACGATCTTTGGGAGCATCTGTGTCGAGTTAATAGCATAATTTGTAACTTTGCAGACATAGGTTACAAGTTTAACTTTGCAAAATCGCACATTGCAGAGTACACAGTGTTGTTTCTCGGCTATGAGCTTAACAACGAGGGAAAGGGGTTGGCACCTCACTTCCTGGAGAAATGCGCACAGTTGCGTTCTCCGACAACACTGAAAAAATTACAATCTTTACTGGGCTTTTTGAATTTCGGGAGGACTTACATTCCGGAATATGCCCAGCGTATCAAGCCTTTGTATGCTTTGATACAACCATCTTTTTCCAAATCATGCTGGCTGCCTTAGCATTCAGCCATTCTGCAATCTTTGCAGGCTGATTTGCTCGCTTCTGAATACTTACAGACCCGTGATAACCAGACCAACCTGGTGATAAGAATTATCCCTGGGACGGTGGGTTTCACGTACCTGACTTTTAATGAAGGGGATACAGTACCTATTGCTTACAAGTCACACTTGTACACTTTGGCTGAACTGCGTTTTTCCACTGTGGAGAAAGTTTTAACGGCTGTACAGATGGCAATTCTTAAGGAACGTGCCCTGTCACAAGGTTGTTACCCCTTGTCCTGCCTTGGAGGCAGTTACGAAAGCCAGTGTACCTAATTCCAAAGCTTTGCACCCTAGGTGGATTCAGTGGGCTGCATCCTTGATATCCCAGGATGTCACGTTTATTTTTTACGCCACTTTACGGTCGCAGGAGTATTTACAGTATGAATTTGTTCATCCTGCTCCTTTAGCAATGCGGCCGTTGGAGGATTTCCATTGCATCATTTACACTGATGGTTCGGCGCAGGTTGCGCATGGCTCTAAACATGCCTACGTTTCCGCATGCGCCATTGTGGTCGGTGCCATGGTGAACGATGAGTTCAAGTCCAGTGTTGTGCACACGCAGACGCTTGGGGACTGCACCGCACAATTAGCAGAGCTTCGTGCTCTGATGCTTGCATTGGAGTATGCAGATCCTAGTGTGACGACTTTGATCGTAAGTGACTCTTACTACTGTGTCCAGTCTTACAATGAAAACTTGTTCTTTTGGATTCAGAATGAATTTTGTGATTCCAAAGGTAGCACAATAAAACATAAAATGATCTGGGTCCGGGTGGCGGAACTTAAAGAGAAGTTGCCACTCGTGTTTGTGATTCATACTCTTGGCCATCAGCGCGTGGGGGTCCACGCTGTTGGTAATTCGCTTGCTGATGAGGCAGCGAAGTCAGCGGTATCAAAATACTTAGTTGCAGCGGTCACGAGGTCCAAAAGCAAGATAGATGATGACATCTTGGCAGCTGTTGCTACCACCGAGAAGGGAGGTAAATATCCTGCGGGGTTCCCTTCAAAGTACACATACCACTTAAGTCCCGATAAGGTTCCTTATGTGAAAATTCCTGATGTTGGCGAACGTCTAGTTCCCAACTCGGATCGCAGGGCTGCTTTGATTACAGCGGCTCATGAAGGTGTGGCGTCTGCGCATGCGGGCGTCTCAGCCACTGTAACTCAGCTACAACAAAGGTTCTGGTGGCAGGGACTGTACAAACAGACGTGCGATTATGACCTTCAATGTGACATTTGCCAGCAGATTAAACCTTCAACTGCTACGCGTCCGCCTCAGACACCGTTGTACATCTCTAATAAACCGCTTGGTTGCGTTTATTTGGATCACTGCGGTCCATTTTCTTCTGATACTGCATACAAGTACATCTTAGTAGCAGTTGATTCATGCACACGCTTTGTGTGGGTATGGCCACATCGGAGCGCTGATTCACGGACTGTCATTAAGGATTTGCGAGTCTTTATAGGGATTTTTGCCTGTGGTACCTTCCATTCGGATCAGGGTCCGGATTTCGCCTCTAAGGCGTAAAAGGATGCTATGGTTTCGTTGGGGGTCCAAGTCAAGTTTTCGAGTCCGTACAGACCCGAGGGTAACAGTGTAGTGGAACGAATGAACCGTGACTTAAAGCAATCTTTGACAGCTCGAGTTATAGGCACTGGCAGAAACTGGTTGGCCCACCTCAATGGCGTGCTGCGTGCGCTTTATAATCTCCCTAGAAGGTCTCTGGGTGGGCGGACCCCGTACGAAATGCTCTTTGGTATCAAGATGTATGTACCCGACCTCGATGGTCTAGACTGCAAGGCCCAGGCCGCGGCCTTTGACGTAGATGAACATTGCAATGTTTTACAGGATCTACAAAAGACCAGAGACAGTCTAGCTAAGGAACATTTGCCCTCCACATCGGATGATGCGTTGCAGATCCCGGTAGCTGGCTGGCTACCCCAAGTTGGAGAACTGGTTCGAGAGAAGATCGATAACAAGAAAGAGTTTGGTCCCTCATATCGTGCACCGGTTCGAGTTCTTGGAGTGAAGGGCACAAGAACAGTCATTTTACCACCACTTCCAGGTCGTAAGGAAAAGAGATTTATCTCAGTTGACAATGTCAAGACACACAGGGTGGCTGATTCTTCATAGCATGACACCGGCTGTATCCTGTCCTTCCATGGTGAGGCAATCTGTGCTGGCTATTACTTCTGGTGCAGAACCGGAGGTGTCCCTCGAGATGCCTGCTATTTCCAGTCCTTTATTAAATACTATTCCTGTTACTAACATTGATGAGCTGAACTACACCTATCCTGCTGATTTATCAATGCCTGATTTGCAGACTCGTTTGGCCGACCAGTCCAGATTCTCTTTTGACTCTGTTTCGGAACTTTCAAGGAAACCCTCAACTATTGCGAAATATGCCACTTTATTTAAAAAACATTTTTTAATTCCCCCTTGGACATACATTTGGTTGATTCTATTTTCATTTTATCTTTTTATGTCAATTGGTTTTGTGTTTTATTTTTTCCGCCTGATCGATGGCCACTATGTCAAAGAAAGAACAGGAATTCGGTACCTTAATGGAACATTGGCCCCTCTTTCCTCCTCACATTCAGCACACAGACTGAAACGAGACTTGAATACAGTCAACATTACTGCTTGGCCTGTCCTTGATGGGATTGTGTGGGATGCGGTTAGATTTCAAATACATGGCCCCACTGAAGTGATTAATGTTCCGAATGTGCTTAGAGTAAACATGGGGGATGTGATTAAACAAAATATACGTTCTGATGATTGGGATATTCAGGCCGTAGAAGCATTATTCTCTGATTTAAAATATTATGCAGCTTTTGATGCTGAAGACTTATATTTAGATTCTGCTAATTATGGTGATTTGTTTTGCTTCCAACATTATGGTAATCATTTTCTCCATAAGACGAATTCCAGGAGGGTTGCTGTGAATTACACACAGTGGGAACACTGCCCAGCTCCATTAATAGGAAGCTCCAGTACATTTCTGAAAAAATACACTTATTTTCTGACTTTAATCAATCTAATCCTGAGTCATTTTACTTCAGAATGACACAAAAGTCCATGTCCAAAGTTAGACTTACCGATACAAAGTTGCTGTATTCGAAGTCCTTTCTAGACAGATTGTCTGTAGATGGCTACGAGTTCTGGAAGGGAATAATTGACCTTAAATCGATTTGGGGTACCAAAGATTGGCAGGTACAAGGCACTGAGGGTTTGCTCCGTGCATGTCTCATCCCGAATCACATGTTGTTTCTAAATTCTACTATTTACCAAACAACATGCTTTGGATTGGCTACTTCTAAAAAATTAAATACACCAATTATCCCCGAATTAGAAGAATATTTAGGTTGGGGTAATTTTTCTGATTTGTCTATACGTGAGTTACAGTCTCTAGTACACAATTCGTCCTTTAATGTATCCAGTTTGGATCCAAAGGGTTGGCTGTTGTGGCAAAGAAGTGCTGATACTTGCCAACGTCGCTTTCTGGGGTTGGCTGAAGGGTTCACACAAGTCAGACCAGATCCCCGTTTTGAAACTGATTATACTGTCACCACTTATTCTATGGGGAAACTGTGTCAGAATTGGTTACAACATCCCACATTAGCTGCAGTTAAACTCCATCTGTCTCAGTTGACTGAAAATGTGGATTTAAATGATTTTATAAAAGGCCCGGCTAAGGGTAGATCTAAACGGTGGATTTATGCAGTTTACAATGAAATTTGGAAAGTTTCTCAAATTGAGGCTGCTAAGCGCCTAAGGGCAATTGACCAAGCAAATTTGGAAAAAGTACTTGCAGTCGTCGATAACAGTATTAACATGCTTTCTTCCCGAATTTACACGTTGAACAATATTGTCTCTTCTGTTGTTGACATTGTGCATGATGAAGTGTCCGTATTATATCATGGTCAAAATCAGTTGCGTTCTGTGATGCAATTTGCATGGACACTACAGACTCTGAAAGCTGGTTGCGTGCCTTGGAGTTACATGAACGTGTCATCACTATTTGCCCCATTTAATTTGACAGACAAGCAGCGCATGCTTTCCATGCGAGATGCATCATTTTCTATGTTACACATTGAAAAATTAGAATCTTTGCCCTTTTCTGTAGCTGAGGCAGCTGCTGCTACATGGCTTATCCATGGTATTATTACTTTACCATGTGCTCTGTATAAATTTACAAATTGTATGCGATATATTGCTATAGGGCGATAGGAACCACTAGGCAGTGCTTTCCTACATGAGACATGGTCTTTACCATACACATACAGATGCCTGAAGGAAGGGAAGGAAGTGAATCTGAATGGTGAAGAATGCACTCAGTCGCCTGACCGTTCACTGATATGCAGACACATCCAGTTGCATGGTTCTTGTAATCAGGACCGGCCTAATTTAGCCTGTGTTTTAAAAGGCGCACCGGTTCCTGCAATAGTTCCCACATTCACTTTATTGACTAACGGTAGTTATTTACTTTTGAATAACGAGGAGTGTTGTGGGTTAATGGTCGGTATCGCCTATGTGGTTACTGTATCAGAACGTGTGGTGTGTTGCAAGAACGTGTTATATCCACCCACGCATTGGAATTCAGATGTTTCCATCTGGCCGCGCATCCCAGCCTTGAGAGCAGAGTTCAACGGTTTGAGCCGAATAAGAGCCCTTTTGTCTCAAAAAGAAGTGGCCCTGAGCTCGGCCCGTGAAACTTATGTCCTTCACATAGCTAACACACGCACAGAGGTGCAGGCACTTTTAAATACTGACTTGCCGTTTCATTTCTGCGAGCTGGTTCATCAAATCTTTAATGCCTCCTCCACGTCTGGACTCGAACATTTTTTTAAATTAGTTAGCAGTGGTCTCGTGACTACGTTTGAAAAAGTATGTGGTATTATCCCTGCGTTCTTTCATTCTATATTCGCGAGTTTGTTTGGCGGATTCCCTGTTTTGCTGGCTTTGGCTGCAGGCGTTTTGGTGATATTTTGCTTTATAAAACATGGATGCCCATCCTGCACAAGAAGCCGTCCAACAGCTCCTGATGCTGTTTCGTAATAGGATGCTTGATTACTATGGCACCTTGCCGCTTGCGGCTTTAAGCACGGCTTTTGGATTATCATTTCGATTTTCCTATTTCACATGTGTCCAGCCTGTGTTTCATTGCCTGAGCTGTGATTTTGACTGGGCCATTGATTTGTGTCTCTGCTTGACGACTTCTCCTGACGTCGATTTTGATCAGCTGATGAGCCCCGTAGTTGCTCAAGAGTTGGTTTGTTCTGGCGAAAGGATTATGGCTGTGGCAGCGATGCATGGACTAATGGGTCAGTGGGACATACCCGCAGCGGCGCATGACTTTCTGGCACATAGCATTCTTGAGAACCCACTGAGTTGTCCTCTGATGTTGCTAGAGGATTCGGTGCTGGAGGAGCACGTATGTTCTTTCCCATTGCTTAATTGGATGGCTGAAATGTTTTCGGATGATGACAGTGATTTCATGTTGGAAGCTGTGGCTACCTATTTTGCATATTCTATCCACCCATGAGTGGCTTTGGAGACTTTCACTATGATGGCACGTGACTTTTTAGTAATTCTGAATGGTGCCTTTTCTCTAACGGACATTCAACTTTTATATGTTCGAGGCCTATGATTTTATCATTGGCCTCCAGTTCAAGATTTTTTATATTTTTGTGTGGCCACTATAGGCATTCATACATATTTTGTATTATTGATTTTTATATACATCTACATACATTTAGCTTGGCTCAATATTGTTGAACTCTGCTTTCATGTTTTGCCTTTCTTATAGTATTGGCTTGTTTTTTTGACCGTCCTCGGATCATTGGGGGGGTGTCATATGGTTACTGCGTTTCTATATATTGTGTTAAGTTAGCATGAGTTTATTAAATGTTTAAACAACATATTTTCTTTCGGCTTCAGTTTGCACACGACACATAATTGTTATTGTAGCTTTCAACCTAGAAGAAAGATGTGATTTATTTGAGAATAATATGTTATTGCTTTGATATCAGTTGTGCTTGGTACACTTGGTACCACTGTCTGCACACTGAGAACTGCACCCTCTAAGAATAACGTAACACAAGGTTGCTGGGAGGCCTGATCCTCGCACCACATTAGACATAACACAAATAATGTTGCTGCCAATATTGGGCTCTACGCGGGTTTAAGATAGAGTTACAGGCAATGAATCAACACACTTGATGCTTCGCATGCAGAGAGCTGGTAGCTGTTGATGTGATCTTCTCCTACTGACATTTAGAGGTATGGGCCCGCCCTGCTAAAAACCCAAATGAGACCTTCTTAGATATAATCTAGTATGCTGAATAGGGTGCGCGAAATATAGGTGATACAGATTTCTATAGAGTTTGTATTATAATATGCTATCACCTTTTGCTTACTATGGATTAGTGACTATGCTGATAACTCTGATTTTTATAATATGTATTCTGGTATTATATAAGATACTGCGTTTGAGAACCTTGCATTGAAAAATAAATATTTCAAACTTGCACGTGTGTTCTTTGACTCCCAGTTTTGGTTTGAAATGATTATATAACGAAAGAGTGTTCATGTGTTCCACGATTTCTGAGGTAACCAAAGTTCATGTTCTGGTTTGTCTAAGTCATTGGGAGTTTGTTATGACCAATGAGACACTGTAGCTAGCTCGGTAAGGGGATTTCTGATACTAAGGTGAGTTTTGGGTCACCCTAATTCACTAAGGTTCTAGATCTCTATGCACAGTTCCGTGGGAGAACGGAATCCCTGCTACATTATCCTGCATTCAAAATATGATTACAAGGCAGAAAGAAAATGAATGTGGTTGATGGAATAATATCACATATGGGGTTGCAATTCATGAACGAATTCATTAATTCGAGGTGAGGTAAATTCTCAGCATTCGTATGCAATGACGGTACGTGACTGAAAATTAATGCATCTGATCTGGCTATGTCAGTGACAACGATAACAGACTTTAACAACGTCCTTGTGCATCTTAGCAAATGCATGTGCATGCTCGAAGTAGCAAACGCAGGCAAGCCCACAGCGTGGCTCTCTGAGCTGAATGCTGGTCCTATCACTTGGCGATTAAAGGCGTCCGAATTCTGTCAGGGCCGAGTCAGTCCTTTAGCAGTCCAAAGCGAGCGGAAATTAGGAGCATTATCCGTGTTGTATGTCTTTGGCTTTTGTTCCACAGCTACAGTTGCTCTCCTGTCGAGCGCAGCCTTACGATTGACCTCACGCAGAACACCTCCTGCTGTTAGGCGCTTCATAGATATTGTGCCACAATTCATGAAATGGTTTCCTTTTATTTAATATTTGTGGTAGACCCCGTGCACAAGACGAGCTGTCAGCAATTTAACCTATCCCTTGACCGCAACGATTCATGCCTCCTCATCCTTCTTGACCTCTCCTCAGATTTTGATACTGTCAAACATGAGAACCTTCTGGAGCTGCTAAAGACCAGAATGGGTCTATCCGGGACTGTTCTCAAATGGTTCACTTCCTTCCTACATAACCGTTCACAGAAGTTCAAGATCAACAACGTGCTGTCCTCACCGGTGCCGGTAACTTTAGGCGTCCCACAAGGCTCCTCCCTATCCCCCACTTTGTTCAACCTCATCATGGAACCACTCACCTCCTTGCTTCAAGCATCCAATGTACTCTTCCATATGTACGCCGATGACACTCAACTTTACCTCATGCTACAATCCCGGAAGACATTAAGCTTCTGAACTCCACACTCGGAAACACCCAATCATGGTTGGCCGATAATCACCTCAAATTAAATGCTCTGAAAACTGAGTTCCTTCTGATCTCACCCCCCACGAAAATTGCCATCACCCAATTCTGGCTCAATCAGCTAACTGCGCTCAATGTCCAACCCACCATTGTGGAATCTGCAAAATCCTTAGGCATTACACTTGACGCCAAGACCAACATGCAGCAGCACATTAGCAAAGCCACTAAAGGAGCTAACTTCCAAGTCAACACGTTGAGGAAACTTAAACCCTTCCTCCCAGCTAAGGACTTCCAAACTGCTGTACAGGCCCTAGTCATCCCTCGCATAGACTATGGAATTGCGACCCTTAGCGGACTCCCTCTTTCAACAACCGCTCCCCTAAGAGCCTCCTTGAATGCTGCCGCGAGACTCATCACTGGTTCTAGGAAACACTCGCATATATCCCCTGATTTAAAATCTCTGAACTGGCTGCCCTTTGAGGCCAAAATACAGCTGAAAATAGCCGTTATGACACACTCGGCCGTACACCACAAGTCACCCAGCTACCTCACCCAAAAGCTGACTATATCAGGAGGCTCGAGATCCAACAGAAGTACAAAAAACGTACTCCTGAAACCTCGTAGATTCCGGAAGGAAAAAACATACAAACGCACCTTCTCAGGAATGGCGCCCAGGATCTGGAACTTACTCCAGCCTGAAACTAGGCATATCCCCTCCACGGCACTTTTTAAGAAAGAGGTAAAAGCCATCCTTATGGCCAAGTTCACCTGAACTCTTCTGATGCTGGAACAGAGACGTCTGTATCGTTGCTGCAGTACTGGTTACCAGTTTGTTTATTGTATTTTATTTGTACATGACTGATATCCTATTATGCTATTTCACTTACCACCGACTACTATTTTGTTCCTAATAGTTGGTTCCAACTACCTTCCTGTTACCCCTACCCCTTGTTCCTGCAAGCATTAAGAAAGAGGTAATAGCCATCCTTTTTAGCCTAAGCTCACCTGATCTCTATTGTTGCTGGATCTAAGTCTCTGCACCGCTTTTGTTTTATTAGTTACTTGATCGTTTACTGGTTCTCATATATGTACTCGATTGTTATCCTATTCTATTATGCTATCATATTGTACCCAATATTGTATCTATTCTCCCCGCCCCTACCCCTGTCTCTGTAAAGCGCTCTGATATCTGCAAAGATCTTGTTCACGATATATAAAACCTTGAATAAATAAATAAGTAAACCGTAATCGAAAGAGCTCTTGTCGTCCCCTTTAACTGAGTCAGTCACATTTACAGTAGTTATTCCCAATAACCTGGGAAAGTAGGATGTGCTTTTAACATACTGTTTGTTAAAGAGATCGCTGCAGAAACAAAACCGCATTGCAAAAGACTGACGGCATTGTTGGCAGCTGATGATATTGCAACAAAAGCGCCCCTGTCGCTCTATATGTGAAAGCGCCGCAGGGGGACTAGTAAGCACAATAAACAAGTTATCTTGGAGACACAAAGGGTACGATAACAAGAGCAGCCGGGAAACTGAAAGTACCGCCAGCCAGCCATGAATAATTAGGGGAGGAGAAGCCGCAGAGCGCACGCTGGGAGAAGCCCTTTGATGTGGTGGCGGCCGTGAAAAAATGCAATTAGGAGGGAGGGAGGCTGATGCGCGTGCTTGTTTGGTCACGTGATTCACGTGAACTCGAAGAAAACCGCACAGAAAAAGCCATAGTATGACGAGTATTTTCACCACTAGAATTCTCTCCTTTTCCATTCCTGCGGAATGGAAAAAGGCGAGACCTAAAAATAGCGTGTTAATCGCTGAAGAAGAAAAATAGCATGAAAAACCAGCAGGTGGTGCTGTGACACGATGAACAAGAAAAGAAATATAGCATGAAGAACCAGCAGGTGATGCTGTGACACGATGAGCAGGACAAAAAAAATTACAGGGGAGTTCTTGTTGCAGAGCAGATCCTTTGTAGAAAGAGAGGAGATGATCTATAATTAAAGCTTTGAAAGATCTGATGAAATGGCTGTCATGGAGAAGCACAAGGTAAAATGATTATAATCGTAGATGTTTGAATTCCACTTTGTTTTATTTAGAAAAAAAAATTCAGTTTCTTTGATAACAATGTAAGCACTGTGTAGAAAGCAATAAAAATACTTGTACAACTTCATAATAAATGTTGCTGCAAATAATGTTTATTGTAAAGAAGCAGCGCAAATGCTTGAAGCCTGGATGCAGTGGATTGGCTGCTTAATATTAAGCGTTATTAAAACTGTGTTTATTCTTAGACTGAAGAGAATGATTAACACTCTGCTGTGCGCACTGATGCACACGCACTGTATGCAGCGTTAAATGAAAACAGAAGCGAATTCCCTTGACGCTTGGCTGCACAGGCTGGAACTTAATTTGCCTAATGGAAAAGCATTGCCAGGAGCCGAGATTATTTTCAAATAAACTCCTTAACACTTGGCTGCACAAGCTGGAAGAAACAAGCTGAAGAAAACAATTAATAGATGAGAAAATAGCTTTCCCGTCATGCTTGATTGAACTTGTAGAAGTTAAAGTGCAGTTGATAGAAAGGTTTCCTTGAACAGTTGACTGCACATGCAGAGGCTCACACTTTGAGATTTAAAGCCGCAGGAAACCGTAGTTATTCAAAAGCCTTGAAATTAAGGGGCAGATTTACATGCCCCTTGTGCCTCTTTTACACCGTCGTGGCATCACTTTTGTGACGCAGCGGCAGCGAAAAAAGATGCACCATGGTGCGGGGTATTTACAACGTGACGCATCTGGGAGATGCGTCTCGTTGTAAAACCCTGTGCCAGAAGTAGGCATTCCTGCACAGGGGGGGGTGTTCCAGCGCAGGAAAGCCTCCCTAAACTGACTGAGTGAAATGTACAAGATTTCACTCAGTCACTTTTGAGCCCATGCTGCGTCAAAACCCTGCGCCTACTTGAAGCAGGCGTAAGGATTGACACAGCATTGTACAGATAGGGCCCCCAGAGCATTGCTGGAGCTGCGTCGTGCTTGCCTTTACGGCACAGATGCGTCACGCATCTGTGCCGTTTTTGCCCCATGGTGCGCTGCATTGTAAATGCGGCGCATCCACGGTGGCGGAGCTGCGGCACACAATAACTGGCGCATCCCTGCTGATATGCAGGGATGCGCCACTTATTGTAAATCTGCCCCTAAGTGTTGTCAGAAGCTATGTTTATTTACTTAAATAATTACACGCACTTCGTAGCTTTGAAGAAAAGCATTGTAGGGAGCCGTGTTTATTTTCAAACATACACACAAACCCTTAAAACTTGAAAGCACGAACCGAGGCAGGAGATCTTAATGCTTGGTTGCACAAGCTGTAATAAATTATGCTTATATTGGATCGGTGGCTTTGTGAAGTTAGTGATTAACTGAACAGATAATGGCTTTCTCTTCACGCTTGGTTGAAGGCGCTGAAACAGACGCGCTGATAACTATTTTCACGAAGGAATGCATGCGCTCAGACACACGCACTGTAGATTTGAATGAAAACAAACAAATGATCGTAGAGCGCTTGAATGATCGCAGTAAATTCAAGGTGGAGATTATGTTTATTATAAATCCACAAGTGAATTAGTTTGAAGTAAACTGCACGCTGAAGTAAACAGTAATATATTCAAAATGCGCTGTTGACAGGAGTTGTTTTCAGACTTGAAAGCACGCGCTATGACATACGCGCTGTAAACAAGATTTATTTGAAAACAAACAGGGATTCCTTACACGCTGGGAAAGGCACAGTAAAGTCAAAGTAGCTTTGATAGAGCTCACTATGTATGTTGGAGCATACATAAGAGGCCATAAATAGTAGAACTGCACAAGTAACAGCGCGTGTTGATTAAGAAACACGGGCACTTGCGCAGCCAATTAACTCTGAATACGTGACAGAGAAATGTCACAAGATTGCCACCATTAGCAGAAAATAAGTCCATGAGCCCTCAGAAGTAACAAAGAGGTTACAGTACCTTCTTGAAGTAGAAAAAACAAGAAGTCCTTCTTTTTATCTTTTGAAATAAAAAAAATGTTCATCCCAAGCTTGTCGCCAAAATTGAAGTGTACTTTCTTGAATAAAGTTGTACAGCAATCCACATAGACCAGGAGTCTTCAATCTTTGAGTAGATTTATTGTAGTTAACAGGATACACAGCTATACAAGTATAGAGGTTTCAAGGTGGTAGCTCCAACTGCCTGTGAAGCAATTCCAGTGCCTGGCCCAAACATTCTAACCAAGTAATACATGGAATACATTGACAAGTAAAAAGTAACATTCCAATATTTTCATATAAAGAAAGTGCACTAAGAAATGATGTACAGACACCAAAGGTCTTCGAAGGCTTTTGGCGAGTAAGAGAAGATCTGACGGTGGAGGATGGTCTCCTCATGCACAGTAGTAAGTTGGTTGCACCCCTTGCAGTAAGGAATAAGCTAGTTAAGACTGCTCAAACCTCACACATGGGCATTGCCATGACAAAGGAAAGGATCAAGTAAGCATATTGGTGGCCTACCATGGAAGCACATATAGAGAGGTTGGTGCTTGAATGCGCTGAATGTGTGTGTTGTGACACAATATTGAAGTGCAGGATGCAACCCATGGGTATTAGGGAACAAGCTACTGGTCCGTGGTAGACATTTCTATAGATATTTTGGGACCTGTGAACTGGAAGACTCGGGATCGCTATTTGATCGTGTGTATTGATATGTTTTCCCATTGGCCTGATATCAAGGTGGTTAATTCCGTTGAGTCTGGAGAAGTGATTGAGTTTCTAGAAGAGTTATTTGTATATGAGGGTTTCCAGTTAACACTCTTGTCAGACAATAGTTTTCAGTTCACGACCTTAGAGTTTCGGAGTTCCAGGGGGATCAAACATAAGAAGGCATCCCTGTACCATCCACAAAGCAATGGTGTGGTGGAAAGGCTTGTCAAGTTTGTTGAAGAGACTCTGCAACAAGCTGTTGCCTGTGGTGAAAGTTGGGAGTTGGCCATGAGGAAGAAGGTTACCGAGTATAGGTTCACTTCTTATTCTTCCACTGGTGAAACTCCCTTTCGTTTATTTAAAGGAAAGGTCCCCAACATGGAGGTCACTCCTTTGTGGGTAACGGCCAAAAGAATCTTTGTAGATGAAAAGCTGTGTTTTAGAACTGGTGGTTTCTAGTTGTCAATGGCTTGCACCTTTGTCCAAATAGGGACCCTTGCTTCTAGTCAGAGGAAGGGGGGTACCCTCCTAAAATAACCCCAGCTCAAACCTGTGGTAGCTTGGCACTAAATGAAATGAAATGAAATAACAGTATTTGTAAAGCGCACAGCTATCTTCGAAGTGGTGTACTGGCTCTGGTGGTCCTCTGGAAGATTAAGTGAGCTGTTGCCCAGAGTCACATGGTGTTGGGCGAACCTGCCGCCAGCATCTGGGATCGAACCGTGAACCCCATAGTCCGGAGTCAGGCACCCTGGCCGCTGCGCCACACCTCTTCCACAGCAGGAAGGTTTATCTCAGAGGCAGTATGTAAAGCATTTGTGAACACATACAGTAATACAGTGAAAACACTACAGATGGACACCACACAGGTTTTATAAAAATAAGTATTCTTTATATAGACTTAACACAAGACTCAAACGACAAAAATCCACAATACCCTAATCAGAAATAAGATAGGAGAAGTAGCTCACAAATACGTTATTCACTAAAATGCAGTGTTTAGCAACAGATAACCCCAACTGGAGTTATCACGACGTCGAGGTCAAAGAAATCCCAAAGTACGGCATCGACCGCGAGGTGCGCGGCTTCGGGTGTGGACTCAAAACAGACCCACAAAGAACAGTACCTTGGAAAAGCAAAAACAAAGACAGCTCGCGGCATCGAGGAGATGCGGAGTCGTTGGTACTGTGCGGCGTTGTTTCCTTGCTTCAGGGGAGGCGACGCGTCGGGTCCTCGTTGCTTGCGATGCTTGCGCCAAGCAAGGGAGGCGTTGGTTCCTTACTAGAGAGGAGGTGACTTCACAATGGTGCCAAAACCACGGTCTCGTACGATGTTGATGGATCGGCTCTACGATGATGTCAGCTTTGGAGTCGATGCAGCACAGCAGCTGGTGCTGGGCCTTTGTCACAAAGTCGGAGCAGCGTTCAGGGCTTGTGGCAGGTTAGGATGTCGCTCGCTGGTGTCGATGTAACACTGTGGCCGGCGTTGGGTCTACGTTGTAAGTCGGAGCAGCGCTCACGGCTTTGATGCAGATTACGGCGTTGCTCGCCAGCGTCGGTGTTGCAATTTCCTTCTGTAGCAGCCAGAAAAGCAAGTTCCAGATGCAGGCAAGCAGATGGGGTGAAGTCTTTGTATCCCTGAGACTTCAGACAGGAGGCAAGCTCAAATTCAAGCCCTTGGAGATTTTCTGAAAGATGAAAGTTTCAATAAAAGTCTTTTCTCCTTTCCTTGGCGATAAAGAAACCACTGCAGGCCATCCCCAGCAAACAACACACTGACATAGGGGTAGTCAAAAACTCCTGCCGATTCTCTGGATCTTCTCCTTTATCCCTGAAGAGTGTCTGTACCTCGTCCAAACCAGTTATGGGTGCATCCTGCCAGTGCACAACTTCTTCCTTTGTCAGTGTGGGCCAAGGTCATCAGACGCACCACAGGAGGTGGAGCCAGCATTGTGGAAGGCAGGAACAGCCCTATTCAGGCCCAGGTGCTACTCCTTCCACCACTCCCAATGCAGACAGGTCTATTCAGCCTTGTGTTGACTCACCCTGTCTCCTGGAGCCACCCCAGCCCCTGTCACTCACAAACCAGACATGGAATACACAACGTAGCAGAGACAGGCTTGAATGGTTAGGCCTGAGACACACTTTACAAGCTGCTTCTGCGGGTGGCATAATCAGTGTTGCAAGCTTACCAGCAGCATTTGACTTACAAGCCCTGGACACGTGCAGTGTACTGTACTAGGGACTGACAAGTAAATCAAATAAGCCAATCATGGAGTCACTAATCCATTAAATCAATTTAACATAGGGAGCACTTGCACTGTAGCACTGAATAACAGTGGCACAGTGCCCAAAGCACCTAACCAGCAAAAACATATCAAAAACAGAAGAGACAACAACGAAAAATGGAAGGGAGACTGATGCCAATGGTACCAGGTATAACAGTGGACAGTATTGAGGACTGGAAAGAGAGAAAGAGGTGATCAAAAAAAGAAAGATCTTGTATGATAAAAGGAGGGCCGTGTAGAAAACAATGGTCGACGTGCGAGACTGGGTCAAGATCAAGTCTCCCAGATCCAAATTCGGTCTTCCGTTTAAGGATATCAAGGTTTTCAAAAATGCAATAAAGATGAGTGACAATAGAATCACCATAACTGGTGGGCCTGATTCAGGGTCTGAGGTGGAAGAGCCTGTTGCACAAGAAAGGGGCTCTGGGCCACTTCGCTTGAAATGTATTCCCTGACGTTTGCACAGTTGTGTTTTTTAAAGTGATCTCTTTCCCATTTCCCATGCACCCCAGTTTTCTCTTTGTCTATAAAATCGCTTTGTTGAGTTCTTCAAAGATCCTACCTGCATTCTCTATTATGTTCTTTGTATCTTTTGCATTCATAATTAAGTTTCCTTTTATTTTCTTTAAGTTTAGAATGTGTTAGGGGTAGAAGGTGTGAAGTCCTGTGTCACGATACGCTATGTTATGTTATATGGGGATTTCTAGAGCGCAGGTACACCGCCAGGTTTCTTGGCACTGTGAGAGTGAATAGATGAGTGCAGTTGTGGGCCCGAAATAGCTAGTTGTAGAGCGTAGTGAAGAGACAGGTCTTTAGCTGTTTTCTGAACCGCAGATAGTCTCCCTCAAGCCTGAGGCGAGCAGGTAGAGCATTCCAGATCATGGGACCCAGGAAAGGGAACCTAGTCCCGCCAACGCGTTTGCGACGGATTCTGGGCACCGTCAGGAGGTTCTGGTGCGAGGACCTCAAAGTCTGCTTAGGTAGATGTTTATTGATCAAAGAGACGATGAATCTTGGGCCGGTGTCTTGAATAGCTTTGAAGAGTGTACAACCAGCTTTGCGCAAGGCTCGTTGCTCCACTGGGAGCCAGTGGAGGTCTCTAAGCAGGGGATGATATGGCATCGCCTGTCCTTAAGATAGATGATCCTCGCCACTTGATTTTTAATCATCTGCAATTGGTGTCTCTGGAATTGTGGGAGTCCAATGTAGAGGACATTCCTATAATCAATTTTAGAAAGGATTAGGGCTATGGCGATTTGGGTGATGGCTTTCTTACTAAAGATGAAAAACAGAAAGGGGTGGCTGGACAGGACAATTTAACACAATATCTTACAGGCACGCAGTCTATATGTACTACGTGACCACTGTATTAATATTCCAGAACACATTTATTTTTCTTTTTTTCAGATTCTTAAGGTTTCAAAATACACCGGCACAAACAAAAGACCATCAAGACAGTAGGTTCATATACACGGTATCTACAAAAATACAAATTTACAAATGTACACTATTTACAACTCTCGAGTCAAACGAAACAAATAATAACACACCAAGACAATAGAACATAAAGTGGTTCAATTCAATTGCAGATTTGAATAGTGCAATACTGATGCAAACAACAAGAAGGAAAACCAGTCCTTAGAACTATGAACCCAGGGGACAGGCGGGATGAAGGTGGAAATGAGTGTCTGCCTGTCTACCAAAACCTGTGGTCAGATATTTAAATGGGGTTGCACTGCTAGGGGTCCAATAAAGTGGAATTAGTTGTGTCCTAGCGGCACCCTTTGAAGTTGCCACAGGGTGGGGTGTCTACGCGTTTCGAACCAGGGTGTTGTAGGTTCTCTTCAGGACAGGGACTGGGAAAAATGGATCTGCGCACTGGCACAGACGTTGCCGTAGTGTGGGCAATTCTCAGAAAACAATCAGTTCTGCAGTTGATACGTGGATGGCCTGAAAACGTGGTGTCCGCCTTGCGGAACACATTCAGGGTGGGTATGCAGCTCTCATGGTTTGCTGCGCCGATGTGATGGGCTGAACGCCAAGGGTTAATGAATTTATGAGGCGCACGGAAAGCAGAATCCAATTCTGTCCGGCTACGGTGTCAGCTCTACCGAAGCCCGTTCTGTCGGGGAAAATCAATCCATCAATTACGAGCAGAGTTCTGTTCTGTTCTGAGAATTGCCCACACTACGGAAGGAAGTATGTCCTAATAGTGAATTACTGCCAATTTCATTTTTCACTATTGTAAGGCTACCTGTTCTCTTAGGCCAAGATGGGCTGCTGGAATTATTAGCATTTGCTTGCCTAACCATTTCAGCCCGCCTCTGCCAGGATGTGTATCTGCTGTCTGGGTTGTGTGAGTGACAGGGCTGGGGATGACAGGTGGTGAATGGAGGGATTACACCAGAGAGGGTGGTGGGAGTGCCCCTTGACTCTGACTAGGGCTGCGCTCTGCCACGACAATGCTGTCTCCACCTCCTGGGGAGCGACTGATGACTCTGCCCGACACCTGGCCCAGGAAGAGGGAAGCCTGTCAACAAGGTGCTCCTGACTGTACTTGTCAACTCAATGCTGGCTCCACCTCCTGCGGAGCGTCTGCTGTCCCTGCCCCACACACTGAAAGGAGAAGGCAGAGTCTGCACAACAAAGTGCTCCAGTGCTGAAAAGGACTATGCAAAGGCCCCCCTGGCCTGAAAAGACAAAGGAAACTGACTATAAATGTAGGAGCCCTGCTCCTACCAAATCAGATCCAGTTTTACCACAATGAACCTCTGCCCAACTAGAAGGACCAAGAAGAAGCTGAAGGACTGGCCTGCAGTTTGCCTTGCTGAGGGAGGAGAGGAGAAGACCAAAAAGGACTTTGCTTTGCTGTGCTCTAAACTATCTCCAAGGGCTTGTCTGAGCTTGCCCCCTGCATTGAACCCCAGGATCAGTGGGTTCTTTGTGCCTTGGCTCGTCTGCAAACTGAGTCGTGTGTTTCCTCCCGCTGGAGTTGAGACTGCATCCCCTCGCCCCCTCCTAGAGCCGTGACACTCTGGAGCTGGCCTGCCCTTTGGCCCGTTGAGGGCCTCGCTCCGCCGGAGCCGCTCTCTGCCCCTCGGGTCAGGCCACCTGCTCCTCTGTCACCTCGCTCGTTACTAGAGTGCCTGGAGTGCTCCCTCGCCCCTGGAAACCTGGTCAACCGAGTGCACTTCCAAGCCTGGACGACCGCCCGTGCGCTACATCGCACCCGGCCGCCCCACTGTGCCCTCTGACCTCTGGAAGAGGCCACGCCGCACCACAAAGGGACTCACCCTGTGCAATCTGTACCGGAGCTCCCGTGCCGCACCTGCTGGAGACCACCCGCCATTGAAGGACCCCAAGGTACGCTGTACCACAAAGCGCACAACCAGTCCCCGACTCAGCCTGATCGACGATTGGACATTACGCACTTCACAGGTACGGTCCTTCATGACCTGATCAACTCGGGCTTGGTCCCGCAACGTTCTGATTTCCCCGTTCTCCGCTGTGCGTCTTCACCTGTTCTATTCCGTGCCTGCCTGCCCGCCCAGTACGCAGCGTACCGCGAGGCGTGCAGGTGACAGCAGGACTTGTCTGTCCTGCCCCGAACAAAGCACATAGCGGTCACAAACTCTGCCCCTGGTGTCCCGCAAACACACCCCGGAGTGTGTGGAAGTATCGTGAAGCTAAATTGAATAACTTGAAAGTAACATAAGCCATTGTCTTTACTCTAAAAGAACGCTTGCCCTTATCCTTACATCTTGTGGCCTCCTTTGAAACACATTATATAAGGTCTTGTGATAATTTTCCTGCATATATATAATTTTACATAAAGTCTACGTATTTTTATAAAAATACCGCCTGGTGTCTATTTGTGGGGGATTCAGTGTATTTATTGTATGTGATTACAAATGCTTATCTGACACATCGCCCTGAAGTTTAGCCTTGGCTGCTCGCACCACGCAACCTAAAGGGTGAGCAGGGGTTATTCTAAAGGAGTAGTTCCCTTGCCCTAATTAGAGGAGAGGGTCCCTGCTTGTCACAAGTACATACCTGTGCCAACCAGAGACCCCCAATTCTAACATTGGTGGCAGCGAAAGGATTTTCGAATTTGCATTTGTGATTTATATACAGTAAATTATTGTTCACCACATAGTGAGAGCAGACCTATAACACAGCCACAGATTTCTGTTTTTTTAATTTTGTTGAGAGATCTCCCATTTTTGAAGCCATGCCTGGCTCACTCCCTGATGGAAGGGCACCCTCCATAATCTCCGGGATTGATGAAGTAGATTGGGAACACCGGGGACTGGAGGGCTACACAGTAGAGCAGTTGAGAGGCTACTGTCAGAAGTTCAGAGTTGCCCAAACAGGATGCAAAAAGAAAGCCCAATACATCAAGGCCCTGAGAGCCTGGAAGGAGTCAAGGGAGCCACAGAATGCGGTGGTAGTGGAACCACCAGAAGGCATTTTAGATTTTGGCAGAGGCCTGTCGCCAGAGGAGCTGGCAGACAGGGCAGCAAACAGGGCACATGAAGTGGAGATGGAAAAATTAAATGGACAAATGGAAATGGAGAAACAAAGATTGGCAATGGAGAATAAAAAGCTCCAGATGGAACATGATATGAGAGTAAAGGAGATGGAGCTGAAAGCTAAAAGTTTGGAAACAGCTCCTCCTGGTGGCAGCACAACGCCGGTGCAGGTAGAGTCAAGGGTGTACATGCCTAAGGATGTGGTAAAGGAATACTTTAAGGGGGGTGACATAGGGCAGTGGTTCAGGGCCTATGAGGTAGCCATGTCCTCCCACTGGGTCCCTGAGAGACATTGGGGAGTGGGGTTGTGGGGGCGGTTCCTTACTGAGGGGCGGGACACACTGCTAGATCTACCCTCTGACGTTACCAATTCTTATCCCCACATGAAAGAAGCCTTAATTACCAGGTTTGGGTTAACTCCTGAAATGTATAGACAGAGGTTCAGGGGTTGTACTAAGATTCCTGGGAGTACGTATGTGGAGTATGTAACCTTTTTCTGCAGAGCACTGGATGGTTGGGTGAAGGGTAGCAAAGTGGATGATTTTCAGGGGCCTCTTGATTTAATGGCGTGGGAGCACTTGTCCAGTAATTGTTTTCCTGAGCTACGCCAGCAGCTGATTGATAGCAAGCTGTCCAACCCGAGGAAGCTTGCTGAGGAGGCGGATCGCTGGCTCAGCACCAGGGTCCATAAGGGTCCAGTGGGAGACTCAGCCAAGGGTGGGCAGGGTCCCCAGCAGAAGAGTGGGGGAGACAGGGGTAAACAGAAAGGGTTCCAGAAAGGCCCCCAAAGTAATCCCCAAGGGAACCAGCAGAAAGGTTCTCAGCCTCCCCCACCCCCGAAGCAGACCAGGGCCCCGACAGGTAAACCTGTTCAGAGAGGGCCCATCACCTGTTTCAGGTGTGGCGACCAGGGTCACATTGCCACTGATCCTAAGTGTCGCCTATTTGGAATACCCGCACCCACTGGTGCTCCACTCAGGCAAATAGCTAGTGTTAATTTTGGGGAGGAAATAGCAGTCCAGGAGAGTGGGGATCCTGTTCAGATGACCCTAGTCTCTTTAGGAGACAGTGAGATGGTCCCAGAAAACTACTTACCCTCTAACACTAAGAAATATGGGCAAGTAGTGACCGTCAATGGAAAGAAAGTAGAGGCCCTTAGAGACACAGGAGCCAGTGTGACTGCAGTGAGGCAGCACCTGGTGTCTCAAGAGCAGGTTGTACACCATGCCTACTGTAGGGTTATCAATGCTGACAACTCAGAGAGTCAATGTCCAATGGCTCATGTTCCCTTTGAGTGTGGGGGGTCTCTGGTACTCTGCAGGATGTTGTGAGAACTGCCATGCCTGTAGACTGTTTGCTAGGGAATGATCATGAGAACTCCCCTTGGGAAAAGGTGGAGAAGACGGCTCACCTGCAGATGGTGGGTCTACCCGACTGGGCATGTGTGACCATCTGGTTAATGGCAGCCAGTAGGGGTGTTGAAGAGGCCCTGGAGCCTGAGGGAGAGGCCCAGGAACCGGCCTTAGAGGGAGGGCGCAGGATGCGCGAGAAACCGGCCCCTGAAGTTCCCACGGCCCAGGAGGAAGCAGACCTTGAGGGGGATGCCCTGGAGCCTATAGGGGAACAGATTGCTGAACTGGGAGACCTGCCTGAGCTGACCCATTGGCAGCAAGAAGGAGGCCCGTCCAGGGAGGCATTCTGCAAGGAGCAGAGAGAATGCCCCTCTCTCGTGAGTGTGCGGCAGCAGGCTGCAGACCAGGCCAATGGTAGTCAGTCCGGTACTCACTTCATTTACTGGGAGAATGACCTCCTGTATTCAGAGCCTAAGGTTGCTGAACCTGGGTCAGCCCATGCGCTGGTGGTACCCCAGAAGTTCAGAGCCTTCCTACTGGGGCTGGCTCACGACGTTCCCTTAGCTGGACATTTGGGGCAGGACAAGACCTTTGAAAGGCTTGTCACCCACTTTTATTGGCCCCAAATGCACAAGATCTCAGATGTGCTCTTCAGGACTTGTCAGACTTGCCAGGCAAGTGGGAAGAGTGGCAGGAAGCAGAACGCTCACCTCCAACCCTTCCCTGTGGTCAGTACCTCATTCCAGCGAGTGGGAATTGACATTGTTGGCCCTCTGGACCCCAGGACAGCCATGGGCAAAATGTTTATCCTGGTCCTGGTGGATCATGCCACCCGCTACCCTGAAGCCATCCCTCTGAGGACAGTGACGGCCCCCGTTTTGGGACGGGCACTGATGGGAATTTTCTCCCGAGTGGGATTCCCTCTAGAGGTGGTTTCTGACACGGGCCCCAATTTCATATCCAAGTATATGAAATCCCTTTGGCAAGAGTGTGGTGTAACCTACAAAGTCACCACGCCTTACCACCCCCAAGGAAATGGGTTGGTTGAGAGATTCAACCGAACTCTGAAGGGCATGATCATGGGTCTGGAAGAACCCATGAGGCGTAAGTGGGACGTCCGCTTGCCATGCCTTCTCTTTGCATACCATGAGGTACCACAGAAGTCTCTAAGGTTCAGCCCCTTTGAGCTTCTGTATGGTCACCTAGTGAGAGGACCTCTGAGTTTAGTTAAGGAAGGCTGGGAGCAATCTCTCGGGAAACCTCCCCAGAATGTATACAGTTACATGCTGACCTTCAGAAACCAGACCCGGCAATTCAGGCAACTGGCTGAGGCAAATCTGGAAGCCAGCCAGGAAGAGATGAAGCGGTGGTATGACCAGAATGCCACTCTGGTGGAGCTTCAGCCTGGACAAAAGATGTGGGTCTTGGCCCCGGTGGAGCCTTGTGCACTTCAGGATAAGTGGACAGGTCCATTTGAGGTTGTGGAGCGCAAGAGTCCTGTCACCTACTTGGTGGACTTGTGATCTCCTAGGAACCCTTTGAGGGTCCTACATGTTAACCGCCTTCAGCCCCACTTGGAGAGGTCCGCAGTGGGCATGCTCTTGGCAACTGATGATGGGAGGGAGGAGGAGACTGAGCCTCTTCCTGACCTCTTGGTAGCCTCTGAGAAAGATGGGTCAGTGGATGGAGTTAACTTCTCGCCCACCCTGACTCCTGAACAACGGAATGACTGCCGCCAATTTCTGGGGCAGTTTCCTGATCTGTTCTCCCTGGTTCCTGGTGTCACAGATTGGTGCGTCCATGATGTGGACACAGGAGACAGCTTGCCTGTAAAGCACAAAGCTTACAGAGTAACTGACAGGGTCAGAACCTGCATCAAAGAGGAGGTCTCAAAGATGCTTGCTCTTAGGGTGGTTGAGTCCTCCAGCAGTCCTTGGGCCAGCCCAGTGGTCCTGGTCCCAAAGGCTGCAGCGCCGGGAGCCACACCTGAACTCCGGTTCTGTGTGGACTACAGAGGGCTCAATTCAGTCACGAAGACTGACTCGCACCCCATCACCAGAGCTGATGAGCTCATCGATCGGTTAGGGGCTGCCCGGTGTACCTCAGCACGTTTGATTTAATGTCTGGGTACTGGCAGATCGCCCTGACCGATGGGGCCAAAGAGAGGTCAGCATTCTCCCCACCAGAGGGGCATTTCCAGTTCCGGGTTATGCCATTTGGGATTGAGAATGTCCCTGCCACCTGCCAGAGATTGGTCAACCGGGTATTGGCGTGACTGGCTGAGTTCAGCGCCGCCTACCCTATCAAGGGAGACCTCCTATGCCCCTATGGAGTCTAGCATCATGATTTAAATGGGGCAGCAGGTTCAGTGGCACAGGTTCCAAAAGCTCTAGGAAACCCTTTGAAAACCGATTATTGCTGTATTTAACTACTGCACAAGCATTCACAAGTGCAATTACCTTGCAGGAACTAGGACTCTGATTTGAAAGGTGCAGAAGGTGCAGTGACACAGGGGCCCAAAGCTCTAGGAAACTAAATGAACACTAATTATTGCTATATTTTACTCCTAAATAAGCAGTCAAAAGTGCAATTACCTTATAGGAATCCTGGCCTTTTCTCCTCAGACCAAGCCCACCCATGAGCTGGACATATTCGTCTGAAGAAAAAGTAAGGATGAGGTTCTCCCCTTGTTCTGCTGATGGGTTGGGTGTGTGGCCCGTGTGTGAGGGTCCTTTATCATGTAGGATTTGTCTCTTTTAGGCCACCACTGACTGTAAGACTTTCACTATTACTGGTGGGATTAACCCACTATCTCACACCTCCGCAGCTAATTTTAGCACCATCCCCTCCAATTTACAGCTGGGGTGGAGAGGTTTACTGTGCAATGTGCGATCCCTCCCTAAACACTCCGTTGAGGTTTGGGATCTCCTCTCTTCGGTGCAGCCCGATTTCGGGTTTCTAACCGAGACCTGGCTGAAACCCCACTCGGTCCCCTCCATAGCTCTTGCTGTGCCAGAGGGATACAGATTTGTCTGCATGGACAGGCAAAACAAAATAGGAGGCGGAGTTGCCACTGTGCACAGGGATAACATTATAATTACTGCACTGGAACAGCACAGTGATCCAACTATGGAAGTGTTGGTCTTTCGTATGGACCTTTCGTCCCGTGTAAGTTTTAAAGGGAGCTCTGGTATACCATCCCCCGGCCCTCTAAACAGCTTCCCTCTCTATCTCGTTGAGCTTATCGCCCTGCATGTAATTGCGGGTAGTAACTTCTTGCTACTCTGCGACTTTAATATACATAGTGAATGTAGCTCCAATGTGGAAGCAGGGATACTTATAACAGAGTTAGCCACTCTCTGGTTAATTAAGCTCAATGAGGGCCCTAGACACATAGCGGGTCATACCTTGGACATTGTTTTTTCCAACTGTCCTAATGTCTCTTGTAAACCCCTTCAGCTTCTTCTCTGGTCTGACCATGCGTCAATCGAGTTCTGCATTCAGGCACCTAGGAAGAAGAATCAAGTCATGAAGGACTCTCCTGCCTTTTTCATACAGTGGAAGAAAGTCACCCAGGAAGGCTTTAAAGCCATCTTTGCTGAGCCACGGATATTAGAGTCGGATGGCACTGAAGAGGCGCTAGCCAAGTATAATCTAGCTGTCTCTAGTGCAGTGGACCAACTAGCCCCCCTGAAATCTCTCCTGAGTACGCCCAGGCAGCTTCAGAATGCCTGGTATTCCCCCCTACTTCGCAAGCAGAAACGTATCTGCAGGAAGTATGAAAAGCGGTGGCGTCTCACTCATGAGGAGGAGGATAAAGCTCGATTTTATGTGGCCCTAGCTGAGTACCATGGGAAAATCAGGGTGGCACGTAAAGATTATATAGCCTACAATTATTCCAGGCCAATAATGACCCTAAGGTGTTATACCGTATCCTAAAGTCCTTCACGGACCCTAGGCTGTGCGAGAACCCGATGGTCCCCTCACAAAAATAATGCGATGACATTGGCACCTTTTTCTCCAAAAAAATTGAGTCTATATATGATAAAAGTGTTCAATCAGGAGAGCATTCTGCTACCACTATGATTCCTGTAGAATCTGGACAGGTAACCACTGAATTGTTAGGGAGCTTTCCCCTGGTGACGCAAGAGTAGACGGAGTCACTGTACCGCTCCGTGAAATCTGGATCGCCTCTTGATTTTCGACCGGCAAACATTACTATTTCTCTTGCCAGCCACTTATCCCCCTCCGTTGCACATCTCCTCAATATTTCCCTGCGAGAAGGCCTGGTCCCACTGGAATGGAAGGCAGCATAGGTTATGCCTATTCGGAAGAATTCTAAGGCCCCCCTAACTGAGTTTGCCAACCTGCGCCCCATCTCTCTCCTCCCCTACCTGGGCAAGCTTCTGGAGAAGCATATAAACACCCATCACTCCAAACACATCGAACGGACGGGCAGTCTTGATCCATCTCAATCAGGCTTTCGCCCAAAATACAGCACAGAATCAGCCCTACTAGAGGTAACCGATAACATCAGGATGACCCTAGATAGAGGCTATTCTACGATTCTGATGCTGTTAGATCTATCCGCCGCGTTCAACACGGTTTCCAATGGGATCTTGCCCAGGAGATTGGAGGAGGTTGGACTCAGAGACTCGGCCCCCCAGTGGCTGACGAGTTTTGTATCTTCTCCCTCCCAGGTGGTTAACCTTGGATCTTATCGTTCAGCTGCAACTGAGTTGTCCAAGGGAGTCCCACAGGGCTCTTGTTTGAGCCCCACTTTGTTTAATATCTATGTGGCTCCCTTGGCCAATCTGTTGAGGAACAGTCGGTTTATCCCTGTTTCCTATGCAGACGATACCCAAATGCTCTTTCCATTTGCTAAGTTCACCCCTTCAGTACAGGCCGCCTTCTCTATGGGGATGAGAAACATCTCTCTGTGGATGAGGACTAATTTCCTTCAGTGCAATGTGGGGAAAACTGAAATAATGCTTTTCGGGGAAGCTCGACTACTGTGGATCCCTGATTGGTGGCCTTTAAATCTTGGCTCTCCTCCGGCACCAAAAAACTGTGTGAAAAATTGAGGTGTTCGCCTTGAACAGACCCTCACCATGAAAGAGCATGCCACCCACGCAGCTGGCTAATGTTTCCAAGTGTTGGGCTTATTGCGCCGTATACTCACCTTGCTTCCGGACTCCTGTAGGAAGATGCTAATCCAGGCACTCATATTAAGCCGCCTGGATTATTGCAACAGCCTTCTGCTGTCTGCCAATGAGGCCGCTCTGGACAGACTACAGGTCGTCCAGAATACGGCAGCTCGTCTGATTCTGAACGCGCCACCAAGGACGCCTCTCAGCCTTTGCTTGCTCAACTCCATTGGCTCCCGATACGAAAGTGTGTACAGTTCAAGGTGTGCTGTATGATTCATAAGGCCTTGTTTAACCCTGGCCCTAGTTATTTGGTAGATAAATGTATTCCCTATGTCCCTCAGCGGTCCCTCCGCTCACAAGGGAAACATCTGCTCACAGTGCCTAGAATCAAACGAGCCAGGCAAGGTAGGAAGGTCCTATCCTACCTGGGTCCTTGTCACTGGAACAAGCTTCCTGCCCAATTAAAACAATGCATGGAACACCTCCTTTTTAGGAAACAGCTTAAGACCTATCTGTTCACCTCCGACTCTTAGTCTTTCTTACCTTGTCCGTCGACAGCGCAGAGATAGCCCTTCGGGGGTCGATTCTGGCGCTTTATGAATAAATAAATAAATAAATAAATAAATTAGAGTAATGATTTGAATGGTGCAACAGGTGCAGCGGCACAGGGGACAAGGGGTCTAGGAATCCCACTGAATGTCGAGTATTGCTGTATTTTACTACTACCCCCAACGCTGAACCAGCTCTGGCTGATATCTCCCTGCTCCCTACCAAGTGTCTGCCGTCCTATTGCTCCCTGTGGCGCAGTGCGTGCGCCGCCTCCTCGCCTGCTGCTGCGCTTCCTGACCCATCCTCTATAACCTCAAGGGCTTCCTCCCTCGCAGGCTTCCTTTTCTACTTTCCTGGGACACTGGAACACCTTAAATGCTCATGAAGCACCTTTTTTCACAGTATGGGCAGCTTTCATAAAAAGCACTTAAAAGTTCTATAAAGTATTTCTGCAATTCATAAGAGCGCGAGTTATATTGCACAAAATCCCCTTTTTATGGCACTGGGCAGATTACATGATTTGGCCAGGATCACATGATGTTGAGCCGAGACTCGAACCCGGATCCCCAATTTGGCAGCCCATTATTTAACATCTTTATGATCTAAATGTAAATACATGCTAGCCCATTTTGAACAGGAGGCAGCATGCAGATGTCAGGAGTGTGCTTGCTGCAACCAGATTATAGATCTAGAGGGAAGTTACAGTATAAATTATAAAGCAACACCGGCTACAGTGCAGCATAGCTGCAAGAATAAAAAAATTCAAAAAACACTAACACAGTCAATGCTAGCTTTGTCATAAAGCTTTTATCTCTATACTACTTTCAGCCATTTGCAACATGGCAAAAAAACTATTGCTGAAACACGCATAGGCAAATCGTATTGGCTTTGTCAATGCTTGTTTTAAAATAGCAGACGCCTTTTTCAAGTAGCAGGTTGATTACATTTCAGATCTGCATCCCACCTCAATAAGACCTAAAGAGAAGATGGTGATGATTTAGAAATGCTCAAGAAAAAATACTACTTAGGAGGGGTTTTCCTTACTAAAACAAAACAAGCATTGGTGTTAAACTTTCTGCGCTTGTGCAGGCGAAGTCACTGTATTGTATTTGCATTTATATAGTGCTTACTACCCCTGGCGAGGCATTGACGCGCCTTTTCCGTGAGTAGCATGCTACTCCAGAACCCATAAATGATTAGTGTTGAATTAGTATAGTAAAATATGAAATACTTTGAGTGGTGGACATGTTAGTCAATTCTTTGGATTGAGAAGGCTAGTGGAGCGATAGAAGAGGGAAAAGGTTTGCATTTATATAGCGCTTTGAGCATAACATTGAACCTTCAGGAGTTTATTTCCACTCTTGTACCTAGCAATGAACAAACAGTCTAATTCTCTAATACCTGTAATGTACATAAAGTAAAAAAGAACAGCTTTCTTGTGCCTAGTTAAGGAATCTGTGACTTCTGGCAATTGTAAGAAGGGTACATTTAGCTTTCCGAACAGGACTCATGGTGTCCTCCTAAAAATTGACAATTGGTGAATTAATATTTTTAAAAAGGCTGTCTTGCCTCTTGCCAGTGCACAGAGAATTGCAATGGTGAACTACATCCTACCCAACAAGCCTTTCACCGCAAAGCATCAGCCAATCAATTGTGTCCTGTCCTCAAACACGGAAGCACTCTTGGATTTGTCGCTGCTAGTGGAAAGAAGTAGTGGGGTCCCATGTACACTTCTGTGTGGCTGTGGACAAGGCGGTAACTTGTAATCAGAAAGGTCAATGTGGTTCTGCATTACTGACATAAGAATGGAGTCCCATGTACACTTCTGTGGGCTGTGGACAAGGCGGTAACTTGTAATCAGAAAGGACAATGTGGTTCTGCATTACTAACATAAGTGGAGTCCCATGTACACTTCTGTGTGGCTGTGGACAAGGCGGTAACTTGTAATCAGAAAGGACAATGTGGTTCTGCATTACTAACATAAGAATGGAGTCCCATGTACACTTCTGTGGGCTGTGGACAAGGCGGTAACTTGTAATCAGAAAGGTCAATGTGGTTCTGCATTACTAACATAAGAATGGAGTCCCATGTACACTTCTGTGGGCTGTGGACAAGGCGGTAACTTGTAATCAGAAAGGTCAATGCGGTTCTGCATTACTAACATAAGAATGGAGTCCCATGTACACTTCTGTGTGGCTGTGGACAAGGCGGTAACTTGTAATCAGAAAGGTCAATGTGGTTATGCATTACTAACATAAGAATGGAGTCCCATGTACACTTCTGTGGGCTGTGGACAAGGCAGTAACTTGTAATCAGAAAGGTCAATGTGGTTCTGCATTACTAACATAAGAATGGAGTCCCACTTGTGCAACTATAAGCAAGACACGGCTTCTTTTTCAAAGGCATGCTGCCCAATAAGGGCTCCTGGTTTGATATTATTTTGTCAACCGTTCTGGTTTTATGCACCCATATTCAAATTATTGCAATGTATCCTATTTATTTAGTAAAACTTGAGTCACAAATGATATATTTCTGCATTTATTAAGCTGATAACTACACACTCGCATGCAGATGCCCCTAGAACCATATTAAACAACCATACATTAGAAAACAATGCAAACATTTACAAAGCAGTGGAAACAAATGTGCACATCTGTTGATTTATTAAGGAAATATCATCTCTATTAGATAACCCCTTATGCGATCACAGCACAGCTGTTGTTTGAAAGCATGGGGAGTTGTGCCAAAGAGACACTTTCTGTGGTAATCGTTTTAAAAAAAAAAACATTTTTATTTAGTTTCTTTATTTGTAAATATCAGTAAAGAAGTTACTCTTCTTCAATAAAACCCTCTCTCATAGACACTCTATTTAATGAGAGAGAAATGTAAGATGCACCTGCGGGGTAACTGGGAGGGGTCACTGGAGAGATCCAAGACATGCAGACTGAAGAGCACGAGGTGGCATACAGGTGCCACGGAGGCCGGGGCAAGGGGCGTGGGTCCGGGGGGGGGGGGGGGGGTGCAGGAGTCCCAGGGAGCAGGAGTCCCAGAGTCCCAGGGAGCAGGAGTCCCAGGGAGCAGGAGTTCCAGAGTCCCAGGGAGCAGGAGTCCCAGGGAGCAGGAGTCCCAGGGGGCAGGAGTCCCAGGGGGCAGGAGTCCCAGGGAGCAGGAGTCCCAGGGGGCAGGAGTCCCAGCAGGGAGCAGGAGTCCCAGGGAGCAGGAGTCCCAGGGGGCAGGAGTCCCAGCAGGGAGCAGGAGTCCCAGGGAGCAGGAGTCCCAGGGAGCAGGAGTCCCAGGGGGCAGGAGTCCCAGGGGGCAGGAGTCCCAGGGAGCAGGAGTCCCAGAGAGCAGGAGTCCCAGGGAGCAGGAGTTCCAGAGTCCCAGGGAGCAGGAGTCCCAGGGAGCAGGAGTCCCAGGGGGCAGGAGTCCCAGGGAGCAGGAGTCCCAGGGAGCAGGAGTCCCAGGGGGCAGGAGTCCCAGGGGGCAGGAGTCCCAGGGAGCAGGAGTCCCAGAGAGCAGGAGTCCCAGGGAGCAGGAGTCCCAGAGTCCCAGGGGGCAGGAGTCCCAGGGGTCAAGAGTCACAGGGGTCAAGAGTCCCAGGGAGCAGGAGTCCCAGGGAGCAGAAGTCCCAGGGGCCAGGAGTCCCAGGGAGCAGGAGGGGAGCAGGAGTCCCAGGGGGCAGGAGTCCCAGGGAGCAGGAGTCCCAGGGAGCAGGAGTCCCAGGGAGGCCGGGGCAGGAGGCGTGGGATTGGGGGGGGGGGCAGGAATTCCAGGGAGCAGGAGTCCCAGGGAGCAGGAGTCCCAGGGGCCAGGAGTCCCAGGGTCCAGGAGTCCCAGGGGGCAGGAGTCCCAGGGGTCAAGAGTCACAGGGGTCAAGAGTCCCAGGGGGCAGGAGTCCCAGGGGCCACAAGTCCCAGGGAGCAGGAGTCCCAGGGAGCAGGAGTCCCAGGGAGCAGGAGTCCCAGGGAGCAGGAGTCCCAGGGGCCAGGAGTCCCAGGGGGCAGGAGTCCCAGGGGCCAGGAGTCCCAGGGGCCAGGAGTCCCAGGGAGCAGGAGTCCCAGGGGGCAGGAGTCCCAGGGGTCAAGAGTCCCAGGGGTCAAGAGTCCCAGGGGGCAGGAGTCCCAGGGGGCAGGAGTCCCAGGGGCCACGAGTCCCAGGGAGCAGGAGTCCCAGGGAGCAGGAGTCCCAGGGAGCAGGAGTCCCAGGGGCCAGGAGTCCCAGGGGGCAGGAGTCCCAGGGGCCAGGAGTCCCAGGGAGCAGGAGTCCCAGGGAGCAGGAGTCCCAGGGAGGCCGGGGCAGGGGGTGTGGGATTGGGGGGGGAGGGGGCAGGAGTTCCAGGGAGCAGGAGTCCCAGGAAGCAGGAGTCCCAGGGAGCAGGAGTCCCAGGGAGCAGGAGTCCCAGGGGCCAGGAGTCCCAGGGAGCAGGAGTCCCAGGGAGCAGGAGTCCCAGGAGTCCCAGGGAGCAGGAGTCCCAGGGAGGCCGGGGCAGGGGGCGTGGGTCCGGGGGGCGCAGGAGTCCCAGGGGGCATGAGTCCCAGGGAGCAGGAGTCCCAGGGAGCAGGAGTCCCAGGGGCCAGACTCCCAGGGAGCAGGAGTCCCAGGGAGCAGGAGTCCCAGGGGACAGGAGTCCCAGGGAGGCCGGGGGCATGGGATCGGGGGGGAGGGGGCAGGAGTCCCAGGGAGCAGGAGTCCCAGGGAGCAGGAGTCCCAGGGGCCAGGAGTCCCAGGGAGCAGGAGTCCCAGGGAGCAGGAGTCCCAGGGAGCAGGAGTCCCAGGGAGGCCGGGGCAGGGGGCGTGGGATCGGGGGGTGGGGCAGGAGTTCCAGGGAGCAGGAGTCCCAGGGAGGCCGGGGCAGGGGGCGTGGGATTGGGGGGGGCAGGAGTCCCAGGGAGCAGGAGTCCCAGGGAGCAGGAGTCCCAGGGAGCAGGAGTCCCAGGGGCCAGGAATCCCAGGGAGCAGGAGTCCCAGGGAGCAGGAGTCCCAGGGGTCAGGAGTCCCAGGGGGCAGGAGTCCCAGGGGGCAGGAGTCCCAGGGGGCAGGAGTCCCAGGGAGGCCGGGGCAGGGGGCGTGGGATTGGGGGGGGGGGGGCAGGAGTCCCAGGGAGCAGGAGTCCCAGGGGCCAGGAATCCCAGGGAGCAGGAGTCCCAAGGAGCAGGAGTCCCAAGGAGCAGGAGTCCCAGGGGCCAGGAGTCCCAGGGGCCAGGAGTCACAGGGAGCAGGAGTCACAGGGAGCAGGAGTCACAGGGAGCAGGAGTCACAGGGAGCAGGAGTCCCAGGGGGCAGGAGTCCCAGGGGGCAGGAGTCTCAGGAAGGCCAGGGGCGTGGGATTGGGGGGGAGGGGGCAGGAGTCCCAGGGGGCAGGAGTCCCAGGGGGCAGGAGTCCCAGGGAGCAGGAGTCCCAGGGAGCAGGAGTCCCAGGGGCCAGGAGTCCCAGGGAGCAGGAGTCCCAGGGAGCAGGAGTCCCAGGGGGCAGGAGTCCCAGGGAGGCCGGGCAGGGCGCGTGGGGTCGGGGGGGAGGGGGCAGGAGTCCCAGGGGGCAGGAGTCCCAGGGAGCAGGAGTCCCAGGGGGCAGGAGTCCCAGGGAGGCCGGGGCAGGGGGCGTGGGATCCGGGGGGGGGGAGGGGGCAGGAGTCCCAAGGGGCAGGAGTCCCAGGGATGCCGGGGCAGGGGGCGTGGGTCGAGGGGGGGGGGGAGTCCCAGGGAGCAGGAATCCCTGGGAGGCCGGGCAGGGGGCGTGGGTCCAGGGTGGGGCGTGGGTCCAGAGGGGGGGGCGTGGGTCCAGGGAGGGGGCGTGGGTCCAGGGGGGGGCAGGAGTCCGGCAGGAGTCCCAGGGGCCAGGAGCCCCAGGGAGCAGGAGTCACTCCACTGCTTCCGGACTTCGTTTTAAGGGGTGCTTGGCCCGGCCACTCATCTGAATAGGTTCCTGTGATGAACAGGTGAATAGACGGCCACACAGTTTGACATAAAGGTGGGCGGAAAGAGACCCCTGAGCACGAAGGCTGGAAGGAAAATCATGGGATCCCTGCCTTTCGAAAGTGTCCCGAGGCAGAATAATGAACCCAGACACATCCAAGCCCCCATTCCCATTGCTGCTCCGTTCAATACATGCATTGGGAGAGGGCGCTTTGCTCTTATTAAATCGCAAAGCTGCTTTGGCTTTAACCTTTTTTAAATAGCTGCGTTGGTCCTGGCTGGGTTCCTGCTCTGTCTGCTCACTTAGCCAAGGCGAGCGCCCATCCCCCAGTCCAGGCCTGAAGGTGTTCTCCGCCATGTTGGCTACTTGCAGCCCTTGTTATGCAAATGAAGCGCATTTGCCCCTCTTTGGCTCCCCACGGAAACAGAGGGCGCCCTTTCTTTCTTTGCACAGACACACAGGCCAGTGCCTCTGGGATTCTTTTAACAAGAATCTAAAGAACCACACCATTTTAAACAAGAAATCAGCAGCATCAAATATCAGAATGTGTTTAGAGGTGCAAGGTCAATCATTTACATAGCATGATAAACAAACTGCAGAAGAACGGCCTGATCTTTTAAGCCTTTCCCTGATTGTTAAGTTGCAGTTGCTCGACATGCACCCTTTGCTGATGGTACGAGTAGCACCAAACCTTATGTTGCGGACAAGCGCATGAGCCCTGGCAGATCTCGGCATACCTGTAGCAAGGACACCATCAAACTGCAGACTAAGAAGTGTAAAAAATAAATTAAAAAAAGACAATACAGCAGGCCTTTTCCTTCAAAGCACCAAAGGCCTCTATTATCAAAATGGTTGCATCACTATGACAAAACAGCGATGCAACATTTTCACTGCGCACTCCTTGCGACATGGTGGATGCACCGTATTTAATGTACGGCGCTCCATGCCGCAAGGAATTAAAGATACGTCAGTATTACCAATGTATTTGTAGGCGCAAAAGTGACACAGTGTTGGAGTGTGTCTGAAAACAGACGCAACTCCAGCAATATGTCAGTTCACATGGAGGAAGCCCCATGTGAAAGGGCCTGTGTCAGTCTTACGCCTGCTGTGAGGCAGGCGTATGGTTTTGACGCAGTGGCGTCCTAGAAGTGGTGCCGTGAAATCAGATAGATTTTACTGCGACCCTTCTACCAGGCATTTTATGGGGGAATGCCCACACTGCATAAATTATATCTGACGCAGGTATAATGTAGCGCAGGGCTTTACAAAGTGACGGAGCTGCTTAGATGCGTCACTTTGTAAATAGGGCACAACATGGTTCATTTTTTACGCCACAAGTGCATCACAAAAAAGTGATGCACTGGCGGCGCAAAAGTGTCTCAGGGCCTGATAAATAAGGCCCCAAGAATCTGGAACGACGTCCTAGAATGCCTCAGGACTGCCCCAACGCTGCTCAAATTTAGGAAAGAGTTGAAGACTTACCTCTTTTAATGTACACTACATCACAGTGAACTAACCATCAACAATCCAGTTTCTTCTCAACCTACTACTTGACTTTATTCTTATCTCTGGTCCTGTACAGGCATTCCACTGCTTTTGGCTAGGTTTGAGCTATAAGAATATAATATGCATACATATATTCATACATGACATGAAAAGACAAATTCTTTTATTTGAGAATACTGCACCAGTTTGAATATTCACTCCTCTTCCCAGGACCGTACCTCCTGTGTAACACCCTGTGGTACCTTTAGATTTCTAAGAATGCCTTTTGGACTGATTTCTGCATCATTTTTTCAGAGGGCGAGGGAGGGCATTCTTGGAGGCCTTCAGGGTGTCAAGGTGTACCCAGATGATGTGCTCATCTTTGGTGTGGATCTTGAGGAGCATAATGGGAGGCTGAGGTCAGTATTGAAGAAGTTACGTGATGCTGACCTCACCCTTAGGGCTGACCAGTGCAAATTTGGTGTCAAAGAAATAGAGTACTTAGGGCATTTTGTGTCCGCTGCAGGCATCAAACCCAAAGACTCATTGGTAAACACCCTTTGTAATTTGCACACCCCTTTGAACAAAGAAGAGTATGTAAAGTTTCTGGGAATAGCTGAATTTTATCACAAGTTCGTTCCGAACTTTGCAGGGAAAAGTTTTTGTTTGAGGTCTCTCCTCTAGAAGGGAAGCACATTTGTTTGGTCCGAGTGCTGTGAGGAAGAATTTGAGTGCATTAAGAAACATCTAAATGAAACACCTTTTCTAGAAAGTTTTGACCTCACAAAGGTATCTTATCTCATGACTGATGTCAGCTTGAAGGGGTTAGGAGCAGTTCTTTTGCAGAAGGTTGATGTGGAGGTTAAATGATTCTTTGCTTCTCTAGGCCCTTGCAGGGTGCTGAATGCAACTGTTCTGTTGTAGAGAAAGAAGCTCTGCGTGTTTTGTGGAAGGTGCGCAAGCTGAGAAAGGTTTTGTGGGGGAAAAGGATCAGAATTCTTACTGACCACAAACCTCTTAGGGAGGTCTTCTCCAAGAAAGGCATTGACTTTGTCTCCCATAGGATACGGAAGTGGGTTGTGGCTCTACAGTTCTGTCAAACTCTCTGTCAAGACTCGGGGTGAGGAGTGTGAAACGACAGATGATGTTGAGTGGTTTAGAGGGGAAAAACTGGAGGAAAAAATTAATGTGTGTGTGATTAGTGAAGGGTTGATTTCCAAGACAGATTGGAGGGACTATCACATGATCGATTTAGACTTGCGGAAAGTCCTAACCATGGTCACAGGTGGTTGGTGTGAGAAGAAGGACTGTGAAGAGATCCTCAAAGGCTTTTGGCGAGTTAGGGAAGATCTTACGGTGGAGGATGGTCTCCTCGTGCGCGGTAGTAAGTTGGTTGCACCCCTTGCAGTAAGGGATAAGCTAGTAAAGAATGGTCACATCTCGCACATGGGCATTGCCATGCCAAAGGAAAGGATCAGGGAAGCATATTGGTGGCCTGCCATGGATGTACATGTAGAGAGGTTGGTGCGTGAATGTGCTGAATGTGCGTGTTATGACATGATATTGAAGTGCAGGATGCAACCCATGCTTATTAGGGAACAGGCTACTGGTCCATGGTGGGCATTTCTATAGATATTTTGGGACCTGTGAAGTTGAAGACTCGGGATCGCTATTTGATTCTGTGTATTGATATGTTTTCCCATTGGCCTGATATCAAGGTGGTTAATTCCGTTGAGTCTGGTGAAGTGATTAAGTTTCTAGAAGATTTATTTCAATATGAGGGTTTCCAGTTAACACTCTTGTCAGACAATAGTGTTCAGTTCACAATCTTAGTCATGGAAGAGTTTCGGAGTTCCAGGGGGATCAAGCATGAAAAGGCATCCTTGTACCATCCACAAAGCAATGCAAAGCAAACACCGTCCTGACTCTCTCAGAAGCGGTCGCTCCCTGCTCCAGTGGTATCGTTGCTGAACGCGCTGCTTTGCTCTGTGTTACTCGTTTTCATAATTGCTGCTTGTCATAGTGCTGGAGTGCTAGAAGCCTCAATCGAGTGTATATTATTTATTAAGAGCGCTTTGCCGATTTTAGCACTGTCCTGGTTTCACATGCGCAAGCCCAGTTGTTGTGTCTGCTACCTGCTGCTTGGCATAGCGCTTGACTGCTAGACGCATTATCGAGTGTTTTTTAATACATATTGAGTGTTTAAAGTCGCCATTCACTCGCTGTGCCCCATCCTGTTGCCAGTTTCACATTGCGGCCATTCTGTTTGTTGTTTGTGCCTCGGAGCCCGTCCTCTCCGCCCGATCCCGCCTCCCAGCTGACCCTCCCTCGCCCCTCCCCCTCCACTATCCATATTATTATTTATTATTATTATTATTATTTATTTAGTTTATAGAGCGCGACAGATACCCAAAAAGGGCTTCCCGGCGCTAAACAGAAATTTGAACTAGAAGGACAGAAGGGTTGTAAATGGGAAACCGAAAAGCGTTCACTGATTAAAAAGCCAGGTTTTGATGGCCTTACGAAAGTATAGGTACCTGTTTTCAAAACGGAGTGGTTGGGGAAGGGAATTCCAGAGCCTTGGGCCTAGGAAGGAAAAAGATCTGCCTCCCATCCTAGCCCGACGTATTTTAGGGACGCAGAAAAGACCTTGGGAGGCGGATCTCAATTCTCGGGCAGGCATGTAGGTATGCACAAGAGTCATAAGGTATTTGGGAGCATTGCCCCACTTTATCCTGTGCATAAGGCTGAGAGTCTTAAATTTAACCCTGTTGTCTATTCTTAGCCAGTGAAGTGCCTTTAAGTGACTGGACATGCGGTCTCTCCTGTTACATTTACAGAGCAGCCTAGCTGCCGCATTCTGTACCAGTTGGAGACGCCTTATAACTGCCTGGGATGCCCCCAGATAGAGGACATTCCCGTAGTCTAGGCGGGAGGTAATTAATGCATTTACAACTGTCTTTTGGGTGTCTTCAGGGAGTATCCATATGATTTTCCTGAGCCATCTCAAGATCGTAAAACAGGTGGCTGAGAGAACGCTCACCTGGGGCTCCATGGTTAGGTCTCTGTCAATGATAAAGCCCAAATTGCGGACCTGGTACGATGGAGTTGGCAGGGGGCCCATTTCAAGGGGCCAGTGTCTGGAGTTCCAGAGGTTCTGGTCGGGGCTTACTATCAGAACCTCGGTTTTGCTGCTATTGAGTTTGAGTACATTATTGTTCATCCAAGATGAAATGTTCCTAAGGCCGGTCTGGAGGCGTGAAGAGGTATCTTGGTTCACATCGGATAGGGAGAATATGATTTGGGAGTCGTCAGCGTATGTGTACATGGTAAGGCCAACAGATTCAGCAATCTGAGCCAACGGCGCTGCATAAAGGTTAAAAAGCAGGGGGCTTAGTACTGATCCCTGTGGGACTCCAAGCGGAGAAAAATGAGTCTTGGATGCCGCATTGCTGGAGGAAATTTGAAATTTCCTGAGCGTCAGGAAGGATGCTATCCAATCTAAAGCCTTTCCTCTTATGCCCATATTGGAGAGGGAAGCAAGCAGGGTGTGGTGAGAAATGGTGTCAAACGCCGCGCTGAGATCAAGAAGAATCAGCGCGGTCAGAGTGACCCTTGTCGACCAAATGTCGAAGATTTTCCACAACTCCAAGTAGTGTGGTTTCTGTCGAAAAACATGCCCGGAAGCCAGATTGGGTGGGGTGTAGAACATTGTTTGCCTCCGTAAACTTAGTAAGATGTTCATGAACGTGCTTTTCCAAAATTTTGGAAAGTGCAGGCAGGAGGGACATCGGGCGAAAATTTGCTAAGACCTTAGGGTCAGCCGTTGGTTTCTTAAGGAGGGGGGAGACCATGGCATGTTTCCAAGGTGACGGAACCGTGGCTGTGGAAAGAGATAGGTTTAGAATGTGACATAGCACGGCTAGGGAAGAGGTGTCCAAGAGTCTAAGTATAGAAATCGGGAGAGGGTCAACTGGCGACCCGGATTTAACTTTCTTTAGAATGTTCTGTAGACCTTGGACGTCTAACTCGGGCCAGGAAGTGAGTAACGCGTGGGACAGATAAGGTTGGGCCATGCTGACATCAGTATGAGGTCCAAGATTGTGCGCATATGTAGATTGAGCTTCCTTTTGTGTGGCTATGTCTTGATGAATGTTCTCAATCTTAGAAGTGAAATATATAGCCAGTTCCTCGCACTCTAGACTGTTAAGGGGGGGAGGTTTGGAAGAAGTGTTTGCGCCTGCAAGTTCCTTTACCAAATTGAAGAGAATTTTCGATTTGTTTGCAGCTTCATCTATAGATTTGGTGACATAGTTAGATCTTGCCTTATTGCAGGCTTTCTGATAGAGTTTAAGCTCGCTTTTATAGCGCGTTCTAGCAGCCGGAGAGTAATACTTCCTCCACAAGCGTTCAAAACGCTTACATTTGGATTTGAAGGCCTTAAGGTGCTCGTTGTACCATGGGGCAGGTGGATTGTGGAAGGTAGTTTTTTTGTGAGCTAGGGGCAGGCAGACGTCTAAAGCATCCAATAGCCATTTATTAATAGTGGTGGCTGCCATTTCGATGTCACCGGTGTTTAACGCTTCCACTGGAATAGTCAGGCTTAGAGTGGACGTGAGGCGGTCAATGTCCAGATTTTTCCAGTTTCTTTTTAAAGACTTAGAGGTCTTACTGGGAGAGCTAACAGCTGAGTGGTCTCCCAGCTGGAATTTAATTAAAAAATGGTCTGACCAATCTAGGGGCAGGACCTGCTGGCACTGTAGCTGGGGGAGACTGGAGAAAATAGGGTCCAGAAGGTGTCCTTTGTTGTGGGTAGGACCTGAATTCCATAAAGTAAGATTCATGGCAGCAAGGTCATGAATTAAATTAGGGCCTGGTTTATTAGTAGGATCATCAAAATGAATATTTAGGTCTCCTAGAATGGATAGATGGTTATGATTCACTCTTACTGTAGCAATCCAGTCCACTAGTTGAATAGCCCAGGGCAGCATGGGGCCGGGTGGGCGGTAAATGAGAAGGCCAGTAAAAGTGAAGGTCGGGTGAAGTTGGAGTTTAAAAAACGCAACCTCGCTGTTGGGGAGAGAAACAGGCTCCAGAGTGCATTGCAGCGTTTTTCTAAAAATTATTGCTATCCCGCCTCCAATACCGGAACTTCGGTCTTGGTGCATGATGGAATAATTGCACGGTAAGGCTTCGGCTATATCAGGGCCAAAACTGGCATGTAGCCACGTCTCGGTAAGAAACAGGGCATCAAGGGAATTATCGGATAAGAGGTCAAAGAGGTCTCTTTTATGTTTGCAGAGTGATCTGCAGTTTAGACTACCAAATAGCCAAGAGCGAGTTGTTTTATGTTCTTTGGGTCTGGGCCGCTGGCCACATAGTTGCGGGGTGTCGAGATGGAAGTTACAAGCACGACATGCGATGCTGGATTCGCGGTAGTTAGATAGTAAATCGCAGTTCGGTTTCGCAGGTGGACGAAGGGACCGTAAGAAATCGGGTGCGTAGATGGTTGGTCCTCCAGAAACTAAGGGCCCTGGGACCGGCCGGACGCGGACGGGCGCAGACGGGCTTGCCTTAGGCGCGCCTTCGGCGCTCAAACGACGCTCCCGCTGCGCTCGTCCGCTGCGCTTCCGGTAAATACACATTTTATCTCCAAAGGGAGAGGGCCGGAAGGGGCGTGGCCTCGAAAAAGGGGCGTGGCGCGGCTCCCGGCTTTCCGCCTCAGGAGTTCAAAGTATCTAATGACGCTCGTAGGTCAGCGCCTTAAATACGGCAGTCAGGGGGCGTGGCCTCGAAAGGGGGCGTGGCCTTCGGGCTCGCCAGCAAGCAATGGCAGCAAAGGTCTTTTACGTCCTGCTGCAGCGCTAAGCTCCGCTGCGTGGGTGTCTGGAAGGAGTAACAGAGGAGAGCCACAGAGCAAAGTGCAGGTAAAAACACAACAAAAGTACTGTGACGCTCAAATATTAAAATTAGCAACTGATTGTCGGCTCCCGGCTTTCCGCCTCAGGAGTTCAAAGTTCATATATGACAGATGCATCTGCGCGCAGCGTCCACGCGCAGCTGATGCGCCCCTTGCGCGCCGAAGGTGCGCCAAAAGTAAGCCTGTCTACGCCCGTCCGCGCCTGGACCGCGCCCAGCGCCAGACCCCCTGGCCCCCGCAAACTGCACTCCTCCCACTTAAAGTATGACGCCGCCACCCTCCTAGCTCTTAACCCCGGACGTACACCTCTATGCTGCATAGCTGCCCCAGGACTCACCCATGGACCCTTCACCTGCCTCTCCTGCAAATTTACCAGCATCAAGACCCATACAACATCCACTACCAGCAAACCCAGCTCCGATCCTAACCACCTGAAGTGCATCCTGCTGAACACCCGCTCGGTCCACAGACACGCCACCGAACTCTGGGATCTACTCAACACTACATCACCGGACGTCGCCTTCCTAACTGAAACATGGATGAACGCCTCATCATCACCCGATATCGCCATAGCCATCCCGGACAACTACAAGATTATCCGAAAAGAACGCACCAACCAAACAGGCGGAGGCATCGCCATCGTCCATAAGAACACCATCAAAATCACGACCAGCTCCGACGATAACCTTACAACCGCCAAACACCTCCACTTCCAGGTCCACACCGATCCTAGAACCACACTCAGAGGCACCCTCATCTACAGGCCTCCAGGAACCCGTATACAATTCAGCAAAGACATCACAGACTTCATCAATCCACATTCCCTCGCCTCCAAGAACTACATTCTATTAGGAGACCTCAACTTTCACCTGGACAAGAAAAACGACAGCAACACCACCACCCTTATTGACAACCTGGCCAATCTCGGCCTTAATCAACTTGTTGACACCCCCACCCATTTAGCCGGACATACGCTCGACCCAATCTTCACCTCCAGCAAACACATCTCCTTCGATCACACCACAGCTCTCCACTGGACGGACCACAGTTGTGTTCACTTCAGCTACAAAACCACCTCGACCCACAACCCCCCACAACCTATCCCCCGAAGAAAATGGAACAAAATCACCACCGACCAACTCCTCACATCGCTCAACCAAAACCCACCTGCCCTCTCATCGGACCCAAACCAAGCTGCCATCAAATTCAAACAATGGATCACTCACAGCGCTGACGAATTAGCACCCTTGAAAAACCATCACACCAAACAAGACAACAAAAAGGCCCCCTGGTTCAACGATGACCTTAAGAAATCCAAAAAGCTATGCCGCACTCTAGAGAAAACATGGAGAAAAAACCCAACCACCGACAACATGACCACCTTCAAGGCAGCCACCCGCAAACACCACCAGCTGATCCGAGCCACCAAGAAATCAGCTCTCAAGAATCGACTCGACAACAACGCCCATAACAGCAAGGAACTATTCAATATTGTCAAAGAATTCACCAACCCCACCGCAGCCTCAAACGACATCACTCCCTCCCAAGACCTCTGCGATTCTCTATCCTCCTTCTTCTACAACAAAATTGCCGACATACATAACAGCTTCCAAAACAGCTCCAACAATCAATCCTCTCCAACCCCTTCAGAACCTAAACCGCCCTCTAACAACCTCAACGCTTGGAACCCAATCACCAATGAAGACACCATCCGCCTCATGAATTCCATCCACTCTGGCTCGCCAACCGACCCATGTCCCCACCACATCTTCAACAAAGCAGACTCCATCATCGCACCCCATCTCCGTGATGTCATCAACTGCTCCTTCACCTCTGCCACCTTCCCAGAAAGCTGGAAACATGCCGAAGTCAGCGCCCTCCTGAAGAAACCCACAGCAGACCCCTCTGAACTTAAAAACTACCGCCCCATATCCCTCCTCCCATTCCAGGCCAAAGTCATTGAGAAAGCCGTCAATAGCCAACTCGCCGCCTTCCTCGAATCCAACAACTCCCTCGATCCTTCACAGTCCGGCTTTCGAGCCAAACACAGCACCGAAACCACCTTCATCGCAGCAACAGACGACATCCGAACACTACTGGACAACGGAGAAACAGTGGCCCTTATTCTACTCGACCTCTCCGCCGCCTTCGACACTGTTTGTCACAGCACACTCATTCAACGCCTCAGCAACATCGGCATAAAAGGAAAAGCTCTGAACTGGATCATCTCGTTCCTAGCTGGGAGAACTCAGAGTGTCCGACTTCCCCCCTTCAAATCAGAGGCCACCGAGGTCATCTGCGGTGTACCACAAGGATCATCACTCAGTCCCACCCTCTTCAACGTCTACATGAGTCCATTCGCTTCCATCGCGCGTCAACACAACCTTAACATCATCTCCTACGCTGACGACACCCAACTGATTCTTTCCCTCACCAAAGACCCCAACACCGCCAAAACCAATCTTCACGAAGGCATGAAAGAAGTAGCCGTATGGATGAAAGACAGTCGCCTTAAACTTAACTCAGACTTAACGGAAGTGCTCATCCTAGGATCAACCCCCTCTGCCTGGGAGGACTCATGGTGGCCTTCTGATCTAGGTCCAGCACCCATACCCACGGATCACGCACGTAACCTTGGCTTCATCCTAGACTCTTCATTCTCAATGACCAATCAAGTCAACGCCGTCTCATCCTCCTGCTTCAACGTACTTCGTATACTCAAAAAAATCTTCCGCTGGATCCCCGCCGAGACAAGAAAAACTGTCACCCACGCATTGGTTACGAGTCGACTAGACTACGGAAACACCCTCTACGCCGGAATTCCAGCCAAATCACAGAAAAAACTCCAACGCATCCAAAACGCAGCAGCGAGACTCATTTTGGACATCCCTCGCCAAGATCACATCACCGGCCACCTGAAAGACCTCCACTGGCTCCCCGTCAACAAGAGAATAACGTTCCGTCTCCTCACCCACGCACACAAGGCCGTCTACAAACTAGGACCCGAATGCCTCAACACTCGACTATCCTTCTACACACCCACCCGCCAACTAAGATCATCCAATCAAGGCCTCGCCGCAGTTCCGCGTATCCAAAGATCCACCATGGGAGGTAGATCCTTCTCCTACTTGGCGCCCAAGACATGGAACTCACTCCCCACTCACCTCCGCCTTACACAGAACCACTTCTCCTTCAGAAAAGAACTTAAAACCTGGTTATTCGATAAATAATGTACCCCCTCCCCAAGCGCCTTGAGACCCTCTGGGTGAGTAGTGCGCTATATAAATTCCTGAACTTGAACTTGAACATGTGGTGGAAAGGTTTGTCAAGTTTGTTAAAGAGACTCTGCAACAAGCTGTTGTGTGGAAAGTTGGGAGTTGGCCATGAGGAAGGTTAGCGAGTATAGGTTCACGTCTTGTTCGTCCCCTGGTGAAACTCCCTTTTGTTTATTTAAAGGATAGATCCCAAACATAGAGGTCACTCCGTTGTGGGTAACGGCCAAAGAACCTTAGTAGGTGAAAAGGTAAGTTTTAGAACTGAGGGTCTCTAGTTGGCAATGGCTTGCACCTTTGTCCAAATAAGGACCCTTGCTTCTTGTCCGAGTAAGGGGGCTACACTCTTAATATAACCCCTGCTCAACCCTGTGGTAGCTTGGCATGAAATGAAATGAAATACCAGTATTTGTAAAGCGCACAGCTACCTTCGAAGTGGTGTATCGGCGCTGGGGGTCCTCTGGAAGATTAAGCAAGCTATTGCCCAGAGTCACATGGTGCTGGGCTAACCTGCCGCCGGGGATCAAAACGTGAACCCTGTAGTCCAGAGTTAGGCACCCTGGCCGCTGTGCCACACCTCTTCCACAGCAGGAAGGTTTATCTTAGAGGCAGTGTGTAAAGCATTTGTGAACACATACAGTAATACAGTAAAAACACTACAGATGGACACCAGACAGGTTTTATAAAAATAAGTATTCTTTATATAGACTTAACACAAGACTCAAACGACAAAAATCCACAATACCGTAATCAGAAATAAGATAGTAGAAGTAGCTCAAAATAGGTTATTCACTAAAATGCAGTTTTTAGCAACAGATAAACCCAACTAGAGTTATCACGACGTCGAGGTCAAAGAAATCCCAAACTACGGCGTCGACCGCGAGGTGCAAGGCTTCGGGTGCGGAGTCAAAACAGACCCACAAAGAACAGTACCTTGGAAAAGTGAAAACAAAGACAGCTCTCAGCGTCGAGGAGATGTGGCGTCGTTGGCACTGTGCGCCGCTGGTTCCTTGCTTCGGGGGAGGCGACTCATCAGGTCCTCCATGCTTGAGATGCTTGTGCAAAGCAAGGGAGGAGTTGGTTCCTTACTGGAGAGGAGGTGAAGTCACAATGGCGCCAAAACCACGGTTCCATACGATGTCCATGAATTCTTGACCACCCATGTCGAGGAAAGGCTCCACGATGATGTCATCTTTGGAGTCGATGCGGCAGAGCAGCTGGCGTCGGGCCTATTTCACAAAGTCGGAGCAGCGCTCAGGGCTAGTGGCGGGTTACGATGTCGCTCGCTGGCATTGATGTAGCACTGTGGCCGGCATCTGGTCTACGTTGTAAGTTAGAGCTGCGCTCGCGGCTACGATGCAGATTACGGCGTCGCTCGCTGGCGTCGGTGTTGCAATTTCCTTCTGTAGCAGCCAGAAAATCAAGTTCCAGATGCAGGCAAGCAGAATGGGTGAAGTCTTTGTACCCCTGAAGCTTCAGGCAAGAGGCAAGCTCAAATTCAAGCCCTTGGAAATTTTCTGCAAGATGATGAAAGTTTTAATAAAAGTCTTTTCTCCTTTCCTTGGCACTAAAGAAACCTCTGCAGGCCATCCCCAGAAAACAACACACTGGCATAGGGGTAGTTAAAAACTCCTGCCGATTCTCTGGTCTTGGCGACAAAAGGTCCATTTTGATTCCTAGAAGTGATCTAAAGTTCTAGGGTCTGGGTTCCCCTTTTTATATACACAAATCCTTTGTCTCTGAAGGCAGAGAGTGTCTGTACCTAGTCCAAACCAGTTCTGGGTGCATCCTGCCAGTGCAAAACTTCTTCCTTTGTCAGTGTGGGCCAAGGTAATCAGACGCACCACAGGAGGCGGAGCCAGCATTGTGGAAGGCAGGCACAGCCATATTCAGGCCCAGGTGCTACTCCTCCCACCACTCCCAATGCAGATAGGTCTATTCAGCCTTGTGCTGACTCACCCTGTCACCTGAAGCCACCCCAGCCCCTGTCACTTGTGGTAAATATTTTACCGTATACGAGTTTGCCAGATAATTTCGGATAATTAAAGAAAATAGCTCAATCAAATGAGAGGCAGAGTCCGTGGTGTCTGAGTCATAAGGGCTTTAATCATAAATGATGACTCGAGCCATGGAAATCTATTCCATCAATACAAGGGTTCGGGTATGCAATGATGGCAGGAAAGATGTCAACGATTTATTCACAGTACATGACATATATAGTAAAATGACACAATAGCATTGAATACAGTAGGCGTGACAAGTGAAATGTATATGATAAGAACACATGTGCGTAGCAAAAAGGCGTGAACAGGGGTGTGCACAGAGGCGTACACTAGACACGTCACAGAAAAGTGTCACAAGTGGGTGGATGCTTAGAGAATTCTTGCAGAGTCAGCTGAAACCTGTGGCCTGAATGCGCGCGCAGCTAATATGACGTGTGATTGACGTGCATCTGGAGGAAGCTAAGGGTCTGACTTTTAGCACTAGTAGAAGAGACAGAAGTCTGGCATGTCAGATCGACCTGTCCCTATAACATATCTGATATCTAATATTTGGAGGATGTTTAATCTAGAGTAAAAGGTCACTTGGGCAGAGGCTACTCTATACTGAATGTTAGTGCGTGTATAGGTGCCTGCGTGTCTACGTGCGGGGCCATGGGCCTACTCTGGTAACGGGAACTATAAATTACTTGCACGGAGACAGGGAGACTTGCTCTTTGCTCTGCAGCCGGGGATATGTTTACCTAAATCACTAGACAGGAATGTGTTTTCGAGGAGCTGAGCTGGCTACGCTGATAACTTGAAGGTAAAATACTGTTTTTGGCAGGCAGACCAGGCCGAGCCGGGCACCGCTCGCTTGGCAGGAAGTAAGGCAGAGGTCAGGGATGCATCTTCATGCTGCAGCTTTCAGAGGCAGAGACAGACGTGGCTTGAAGACAGAATTCAGGGCCTAGCTCGGCAGAGCCAGGAAAAACGTGAAAGTACACCATATAAAGACGGTGGCACGGCATACTTAGGAACTGATTTATCAATCCATTCATGGTGGATTTGATAGAGGACATGTTAACGTTGGACGCAAATGTATTTGCGTCTTCATATTCGGTTGTGGAGGGAAATTACATGTACTTGAAACTCGTACATGGAGCCGTTGGGGTACACGTTAGGGGACACAATTGACCATAAAAATTTCAATTACCTCATTCCCTCCTTGTCCCCTACGGACCCTTCATGATATGTCGATGTTCATGAGACCATCAATCTGTTCATATAACATCATTTGCTCTTCTTTCTTTCTTCTGGAATGGGAACGTGAACTTGGATGGGGAACACAGGATGTGGCGCACAAGCCGCAAATCGCTGGCCCACATTGCAGACATAGACAACAACTGAATACTATGGCCAATATGATTCCTAGGAATGACAGTAGCTTCCATCCCCAGGCTGTGATTACACTCCAGAGCCAACCGGACCAAGTCCAGGAGCCTGGATTCTGGTGTATCAGATGGGCAATTTCATGAAGTCTGGTAATGGCCTTATAGACTGATGGCGCGTTATTTGGAATAAACACGCAGCAACTGGATCCGATGACTCTACAAGCCCCGCCCCTATCGGCCAGGATGACGTCAAGGACAAGGCGGTTCTGAAGAACGACAAGTCTCATAGCAGACTGCTCCTCTGTTAAGTTGCCCAAGGCAGAAGTAGTCTCATTCACTACGGCTTCAAGTATTCTGGTTAATTTGCGTATCAGTTTACTATTGGAGACAGTGCCTAGATAAGGAAAGAATCCTTTATTGAAATCTGTATATTGTTCCCATGTAGTTTCAGTCTGATCAACTATTGGGAGGTCTCTCTTGTGCCTAACAATATTAAGGCGGGAATTCCTGTGATAGTCAGATGGGGCTAGGAATACTGGTGGCAATAAGAATGCAATGAAACAGGTACCATTCCAGTCTGGAGGTAAACGTACATAGGCAGTCTGACCACATATGAAATAGGAATGTCGGGAAGCTTTAAATGTAGACTTGCCTTTGTCACTGAATTCGACCACAGTAGTACAGTCACTGTGACCTAGATGTACTGAACCATTCTTTCTGACACATAATTCACCTTTCGCTGGTAAAACTGATATGGATGGCAAGTCTGGACTGGCTTCTGACTGAACATTTAGAATCATGAGGTTAAGTGTAAAATTGCCTAATCCATACACTTCATTTTCTAGATCTGTCCCTGTCATTTGCGGAAAACCCTCCTTGTCTGGGAAACATGCCTTGTTCATGACTGTGTTCAGATTACCCCATATCCAATTGCTTTGGGAAACTCTAGATTCGGTGTTTATAGAAGATATTAAACTAAACCATGCACCACAGGAACCATTATGTGTAAACGGATAAGGAAAGAGGGGCAGAGCTCCCTTGTAGTTCTGATAGGGAGGGAGTCGGCCACATATCCAACAATTAGTAGCATTGTTGGTCTGGTGAGAATGGTGTAACATACGAATAAATGTATTGTTGCGCAGCGCTAGTCGATAAGACAATTCGTGTGGAGGAAGAGCACTAAACGTGTGCTTGACAGTGTCATTAGAAAAAGAATGTGCAAGAGGAAAATATATGTATAACATCCAACTTATTGCAATAATCGTAAGACTCAGAAAAAAACATAATAAGTAGTGTGCAGACGCATCTGCTCCGGAGACTTTTACAATAATTTTGTTTCTTGGTCTCCTGTCTATCTCTCTCTCTATTTGGGTCTAACTTGTACATTGTCAGAAACTGCCTAACCGCTTCACCCGAGGGGGACTTAAACAATTAAACTGTCTGACTTACTAGACCTCAATTTCTGTCTGTACTCCTCTTGGGGAGTTTTCTCTAGAAGGGGGAGTTTGGTATCAGTCACTGGTACGTGGGAGTTCTGGGATTCAGATTTTGGCGGAAGTCCAAAGAATCTCTTAACGTGACTGGAGTGCACCCAACCCTTGCGCCCCTCCAGTTTCACGGCAGTCCTGGTTGTTAACAAAACGATCTTCGGCTCCTTCCAGCGGGGCTCCAAAGGGCTCGATCTGTCAAAATTCCGAACGACCACAACATCGCCCGGGACCAGTTCATGTGGCTTCACCTCAGTGTTGTCTGGGAAGGCTGCTGCGACCTGTGAACAACATGATTGTAGTGCAGACATCAAGGAAGCAAGGTAATCTGTCAACATAGTACTATCAACATCGGTAATTTTTCGAGGCAGAGGCGTCCCCCACATATTAGGAGGTCTACCGAAGACCACCTCATACGGGGATAGCCCTGTCCTAGAGTGGGCTACCATTCTCATATAAAAAAGAGCAACTGGCAAAGCTACTATCCAATCTACTCCCTTCTCTTTACACACCTTTGCAAGGCGAGTTTTCAGAGTCTGATTGTGCCGCTCCACGAGACCTGCTGCCTCAGGATGCCGGACACAGTGAAACTTCCACTGGTACCCCAATAGAAGCGAGACCTGCTTCATAAGTTCGGATGAGAATGGCTGGCCATTATCTGAATACACGACACGGGGCAAACCGTATCGAGGGAAGAATTCACGAACCAACTGCTTGGCAGTGGTCGGGGCAGTGTAATCTGGGACGGGATATGCTTCTGTCCATCGGGATAGGGCACATACAACTACGAGGACATACTTGAATCCTCTGCATCTTTCCATCTGAATATAATCCATCTGGAGGACTTCAAAAGGATAGTCGGGAGGATGAAATCCACCTTGCTCTACGGGAACACCTTTTCCTTGGTTAAACTGACAACAGATCATGCAGGTACGCACTTTCTGTTTGGCTGCTACTCGTAAATGCTTGTTGAACCAGAGGTTCTGTAAACTGTCTAACATGGCTTTTTCTCCTAAATGTGCTGGACTATGTGCTGTATTAATGATAACTTGAACCATAGAGTCGGGGAGAAACCATGTGGTCTTTCCCTTCGTCATCCATCCTTGATCTGTCTGGACCCCTCCTTGTTCAGTCCATTTCTTTATTTCATCTGGAGTGGCATGTGTCTGTATGTCGATGACATCTTGTGTGGGGTCCCTAACTGTCATAAAATGTGTCAGTGAGGTTACATCAGTCTTTGTCATGTCCGTTGTTTGAGTATGAGTCAGTGCTGTATGTTTCGCTATTTGATCTGCAAAATCGTTGCCCTGAGAAATCTTGTCGGTGACTTTCGTATGTGCCTTGCACTTCATGATAGCTATAGCTGTAGGTAAATGTATTGCTTCTAACAGAGCTTGAATGAGGGGGCCATGCTGTATCTTGGCTCCGTGAGAGGTCAAGAAACCTCTTTCTTGCCAGAGGACACCGAAGTCGTGAACGACTCCGAATGCATAACGTGAATCTGTGTATATATTTACTTTCAAGTCCTTGGCTCGTATACAGGCTTGGGTCAGAGCAATGAGCTCTGCTGCTTGGGCTGACAGGGTGTCAATGCGATGCGTTTCTATGACTTCAGTTTCAGTGGTCACTGCATATGCGGCCACTAACTCTCCTGTACTTGTTCTTAAACATGAACCATCCATATAAAGTGTCAGGTCTGGATCGGATAATGCGACATCTGTCAAGTCTTGTCTGGGTTTCGTAACTGTGTCAACTACATACACGCAATCATGTGGAGTAGGGTCTGTTGTGCTCGATGGTAAAAGTGTAGCAGGATTCAGTGTATTACAACGTCTGATTTCTATGTGTGGCTGGAATAATGTCAATTCATAACCTGTCAGTCGTGCTACAGTCAAGTGTTGAGTCTGGGTTCTGTTTAGGAGAACCTCTACAGAATGTGGAACTTGTACTGTCAATTGATGTCCTAATACAATGGAATCACTTTGTCGGATTGCTAGAGCTGTCATTGCAACTGACTTTAAGCACGCAGGCAGGGCCTGGGCTACTGGACCCAATGTACTCAAAAAATAAGCACACGGTTTGTGTTTGTCTGCTTGTACCTGAGTGAGAACCGACAACGCTGTGCCATCGCGTTCTGTGACAAAAAGTGTAAAAGGTTTGCTGTAACATGGTGTCGCTAAAACTGGTGCTTGACATAAAGCTTTCTTTAATTCATCAAAAGCTTGTGTATGTTCCTGAGTCCAAGGGAGGACAGTCGAAGACGCTGCCTCCTGTGTTGTCAACTGTATAAGTGGTTTAGCTAGAAATGCATATTGTGGAATCCATTGTCTGCAATAGGAAGTGAGTCCAATAAAGGCTCGTACTTCTTTCTGTGTCTTGGGCTGCGGAAGATGTGCAATTAACTGAATTTGTTCAGGTGTCAGCTGCCTACCCCACTTGGACAGCAAGTGCCCAAGGTACACCACTTGCTGGGCACAGAATTGTAGCTTCGAAGGAGACACCTTGTGTCCCTTGTCCGCCAAGAAATTCAAAACTGTCAGTGATGCTTGTTCACATTCTGGTTCACTACGGGCGGTGATCAATAGATCATCGACGTATTGGAGTAGGGCAGTGTTGGCAGGCATGTGAATACTGTCAAGTTGTCGTTTTAATGCTTGGCTGTAGATGCTGGGGCTTTCTGTAAATCCTTGAGGTGCGCGTGCAAATTTGAAGCTTCGGCCATTTAAACAGAATCCGAAAAGATATTGGCTTTCCGGATCAATGGGGACACTAAAGAAGGCGTTCTTGAGGTCAATTACAGTAAAGAACGTCGCCTCAGAATCAATAGCTGTCAATAGGGACGAAATGTCTGGGACCACAGGATACTGTGGTATAATACATTTATTCAATTCTCGTAAATCGATGACTAATCGATAAACAGGAGGTGCATTTGGATCTGTACGTTTAAGAATTGGAATGATAGGGGAATTACAAACATTTGAGTCGGTTTCTACAACCACTCCTTGTGCAATGAGTTAGTCAATGATTTTCAGTAAAGCCACTACAGCATCTGGTGGTAACTTGTATTGTCGAATACGGGGTAGTACTACTCCTGTCTTGAGTGTAACACGATATGGAGTAATGTGCATACAACCTACATCAGTGGGGCCTTGTGCCCATAAATGTGCAGGAACATTCTGTAACCTGGGGTCAAAATCTCTCAATACATAATGGCCTTTGAAATCACGAAGAAACAACCTTACTCCTTCTGGAGAACAACAAATTACAGCTCCTAGAGCTTTCAGGGTCTTTATACCAAGCAAGTTTTCTGGACATGATTTCGTGAGCAATAAGTCTGTAGTACGGGATAATGGACCAACTGCTAGGGGAACAGGTTTCGATACTTCATTGACTATAGGCTTTCCTGAAAATCCAAGGGAAACATTCTGTGAGCCTGAGAGGGGTGCCCCTGGTACCTCGTCATGACTGATGGTCGTTCTGCTTGCCCCTGTGTCAATCAAAAATTTTCTATCCTTCCCAAATACCTGACTGTGTACATAAGGGCCTTCTTGATCTACAGGAACCTCGATAAGGGGCAAGCCAACCTCCCTCTCTAGGCTGTTTCATGTGTATTGCTGATAATCGGGATAGTCAGATTGTGCATACTGGTACATCTGCTGTGTAACATGTTGTGTTGCGGCAATGGGTTGTGGCTGTGGTACTGCTACGGTCTGTTGTGGAACCTGTATAGGCTGAACATTCTGTGGAGCGTGTTGTTGGACCTGGTCCTGTCTAGGAGGACGCGGTCTCTCTTTAGTTTTACCTTTGGCTATGTTGTGTTTCAAAACTGCACAATCGTTTACATAGTGACCTGGCTGTTTACAATAGTTGCATATCCCTTTAACAGGAGCTGCTGAATTTGAATTATTAGATAGTGTCGTACCCCTTTTATGACCATCAGCTGGAACTGACTGAGCAACTAGTACTTTCATTTTCGTGTATTTCATACGTCTCTGTTCGTGATCATGTTCTTCTCTGATTCTGTTCTGGTGGTACTGTAACATTTGTAACATTTGGGAAGGCGTATTAGCTTGCCACGTGCTCTCGACTTTTAGTACACGGTTCTTAACCTGGGGCAGGGAGTTCTCGACTAATTTTGACACAAAAAGGTGTGGGTATGACTCGCTACTGGTTTTCAGGCCACTATTAATAATAAAACATTTCTCAAATCGGGAATAAAAATCACTGGTGTCTTCGTCGTGTTTCTGTTTGCAGGCTGAGATTGCATCCCAATCCTCCTTTTTAGTTGCCAATAATCTTGGCAAGACCTGTACTAACAATCCTGGTAATGCTTTAGTTTTCGCCCCAAGACCTAAACCTGGGGTTCGACCAGTTTCTTCGGTTTCTAATTCAGCCCAATTAATCTTTTTGTCTCCCACTTCCCATTCTTTTTCCTTGAGTTTCTCGTAAATACCGGCAGGCAATAACACTTTCAGTATCTTCATAATGTCTGGATAGGTGTAATCTCCCATTAGTAACATGTCTTTTATTTCACGGTGGAAACCTGCAGGGTCTTTATCATGACTGGGCACTATTTTCTTCATTTCTAACAATTCCATTTTAGTTATAGGCGTGTATACAAACACGCGTTCAAGGGTATCATCGGCTTTCCTGACTGGATGTACTTCTCGTAAAGGATTCTGTTTGTCTAGGTGATATGGTTGCCTGACTGGGGGTGGAACGGAAACAAGATGTGGAGTTAAGAAGGTTCTATACTTGTGACGTTGTTCTAGAATTATTTCAATCAGATCGGTACCTAGACCTCTCCATCTTCTCATGAGTAAGTCCTGCAATAAATTATATAATGGACCTGGGTCAGATGCTTGGTTTTCATACTGTATAATGAGGTGTTGGGTCATGTATATACCAGCTAGTCGCTGTTCTTCTGGAGTAAGACTTAAAAATGTTTGCACTACTGAATCGTCTTTATATATGCTGTCATCCCCGGCCCACTGTACCGCGGACCGGGCTAGTTCCTGATCACGTAAGGTATTGAGTTCGTGGTAACCTACTCTTTCTTTCAGTACTTTATCAGTAATTTGGAATATATGTTCAAGGGAACATCGCTCTGGTATCGGACAAAGGTAACGTTTCTTGTTTTCTAAACGAATGGGTCTGTCGAAGGGCTTATCAAGAGGGTACTGTCTAGGTAGTTTCTCTCTACCTACATATGCCACCAAGTCTCCCCTCGCCTGTTGCGAGGTTTCTGCTGGATTCTCTGGTTCTTCCTCATCCGAGGTCTCTTTATCGTCTGACCCAGAACGCCTTTCAGATTCTCGACGGGCATGTATTGCTATTATTTCTTTACGGATCTTTCTAACCATAGCATGTATACTTCTCTCTCTATCATGTTTGCCCTCGGCAATATTCTGACTCCATCTTGACAATCGCCCCATCTCTTCTTGTGGAAAGCTAGGCTGATCTTGTTCCCTTATCAGACAATTAACCAAAAATCGCATTATTAAACCTTCTGTCTCGACTTTCTGATGTGACATGGCTTCACCAACACACTCGGGTCTTTCTCCTGTTCTAATAAAATGATATATATTGTCTAGATGGTCTGGCATTTCTGGTAATAACACCAAGTAATCTGTAACACGTCTTAAACGTAGGGATGCTAACAACATGGGTCCTGTTTTACCAGGCACTGTGTCATATCTGCAATCTGTAAGCTGTTCTTTAAGCTTTTCGGCTGGGGCTGCTTTAGGCGTACGCTGCATTGCTAATTCTCTCATTGTCATACGTTGTAACTGTGGCGGGGTGCGATAACCTCCTGTAGCACCTCCCGTGGCGGAGGCTTGAGCATAACCTGGCTGTAGGGTCGGTATCTGTAACGGAGTTGGAACCTGAGCAGCGCCAGCCCCAAAGGGATTAAGCGGATGAATACCAGGGAGAACAATAGGGGAAGTGACAACAGGTGCGGGAAGTGGTGCGGGAGGGATCTGCTGTTGCGGACCTGGGGGCAGATGATCAACAGGGGGTACAGGTACAGGTGGTACGGTTACATTGGTATATGCGGGAGCTACGTCGTCTAAATAGGAAGAGAGGAAAATATCTGCTGCGGTTTTGTGACGTCATTTAGTCGGAACCAATGGAGGGGGCAGATCTTTCGGTATTTCCGGGGTCGCCTTGGGCAGGCCCTCGGCCAGGACTGGATACAGTCCTGTCATAATGGCATTACTCTGTCTTTCGTGTTGTTCTATTCTGACTCGCTGCCCTTCTTCTAGTAATTCTTTTTCTTTGGCTTTTTCGGAATCTTCTCTACTTTTCTCTACTTTTCTGAGCGCCTTCTCTGTCCGTCTATGTGATTCTTTACGCCATAATTCGATGGCATCTTTCTGTGATTGTCTGGCTTTCTTTTTCCATAACGCTTCCTCTACTCTCATGATGCACTCGGCATCCCATGTCCCTGTAACGGGCCATCTCTGATTCTCTGCTAAGTCTTTCGTATAATCCACCCACAAGTCTAGATATAATATGGCATCTAAGCCGTGCTTGTGGTACATAAAATGTCCAGGAGTGTCCCTGGGTGGGATGGGAACTGCTTCTTCGAGTATCCCTTTCCTAGTTCCTATCTGTCGCAATTTCGAAAATAAAGGCATAGCTACCTCGATCTAGACACAATGAAAACAATAAGAAAATGCAAACAATCACTCATACCACGACATTAAAACACATTGAAACATTTCGAAACAAACAATAATAACTGGATATCTGGATACTAGATGCACTGCTAAACAGTACAGATACACTGCTAAAACAGTGCAGACCGGATTTGTGTACCCAAACCCGTCTTGACCGGACACAAATCAATGCACCCGTCTTGATGCGTCCCCAGCAACAGTACTCACCGGGAAGCACGGAACAGAAGGCCTCGGAAACTCGTCTGGACTGGACCGCTACGACATCACTGCTGCTGCTGCGCACTACGCATGCGCCTCGACACTACTGGTGGGCCTCTCGATACCTCGGACACTGCTCTCTCGGCTGGGCTCTGGTCGGGATCCTCCGCACTCCTCACCGCCTCGTCTGGATGTCGACCGCAGTCTCCGTCACCTCCGTAGGCCTGAGGGAGATACAGGAAAACCTGCAGATGCGCATGGGGTCCGTCACAGCTGTAGTCGGGGGCAAAGCCTGCAACGCATCACCGGCGCGTGGGGTGGGGGAGGGGTCCCTATTCGGGCGCCAAATTATGTGGTAAATATTTTACCGTATACGAGTTTGCCAGATAATTTCGGATAATTAAAGAAAATAGCTCAATCAAATGAGAGGCAGAGTCCGTGGTGTCTGAGTCATAAGGGCTTTAATCATAAATGATGACTCGAGCCATGGAAATCTATTCCATCAATACAAGGGTTCGGGTATGCAATGATGGCAGGAAAGATGTCAACGATTTATTCACAGTACATGACATATATAGTAAAATGACACAATAGCTTGAATACAGTAGGCGTGACAAGTGAAATGTATATGATAAGAACACATGTCCGTAGCAAAAAGGCGTGAACAGGGGTGTGCACAGAGGCGTACACTAGACACGTCACAGAAAAGTGTCACAAGTGGGTGGATGCTTAGAGAATTCTTGCAGAGTCAGCTGAAACCTGTGGCCTGAATGCGCGCGCAGCTAATATGACGTGTGATTGACGTGCATCTGGAGGAAGCTAAGGGTCTGACTTTTAGCACTAGTAGAAGAGACAGAAGTCTGGCATGTCAGATCGACCTGTCCCTATAACATATCTGATATCTAATATTTGGAGGATGTTTAATCTAGAGTAAAAGGTCACTTGGGCAGAGGCTACTCTATACTGAATGTTAGTGCGTGTATAGGTGCCTGCGTGTCTACGTGCGGGGCCATGGGCCTACTCTGGTAACGGGAACTGTAAATTACTTGCACGGAGACAGGGAGACTTGCTCTTTGCTCTGCAGCCGGGGATATGTTTACCTAAATCACTAGACAGGAATGTGTTTTCGAGGAGCTGAGCTGGCTACGCTGATAACTTGAAGGTAAAATACTGTTTTTGGCAGGCAGACCAGGCCGAGCCGGGCACCGCTCGCTTGGCAGGAAGTAAGGCAGAGGTCAGGGATGCATCTTCATGCTGCAGCTTTCAGAGGCAAAGACAGACGTGGCTTGAAGACAGAATTCAGGGCCTAGCTCGGCAGAGCCAGGAAAAACGTGAAAGTACACCATATAAAGACGGTGGCACGGCATACTTAGGAACTGATTTATCAATCCATTCATGGTGGATTTGATAGAGGACATGTTAACGTTGGACGCAAATGTATTTGTGTCTTCATATTCGGTTGTGGAGGGAAATTACATGTACTTGAAACTCGTACATGGAGCCGTTGGGGAACACGTTAGGGGACACAATTGACCATAAAAATTTCAATTACCTCACACTCACAAACCAGACATGGAATACACAACCTAGTAGAGGCAGGTTTGGATGGTTAGACCTGAGACACACTTTACAAGCTGCTTCTGCGGGTGGCACAATCAGTGCTGCAAGCTCACCAGCAGCATTTGACTTACCGGCCATTGGCACACGTAGTGTACTGTACTAGGGACTGACAAGTAAATCAAATAAGCCAATCATGGAGTCACTAATTCATTACATCAATTTAACATATGGAGTGTGAGAAGTTGGCCTGATATGTGATGTCCACTATTCTAGTGGGCACCTTGTATCAGTCCAAACAACCCTTATGGTGATGGTTGTAAAGTCAACCTTATAGACCAGCTATCCTAGTGGTAGCATGGACAAAGCAGTCTTAGGCTAAACTCAAGAGGGCATGTGAAGCCAGCTGTTTTACCTTATGCAATCCCTTTAATACAAAGTGAAAGGACACCACACAGGTAATATATATAAAATATATATGTATTTATTACTAAATTAATCCTTTATGAGGGCAGAGGCACAAGCACATAACAAGATACTCAATAAACATACAATAAGTTGCACAATATGCAGTAATGCCCTAGGGGCACCTAAAACCATATAATAAAATAGTGGTATTAGAACCACGTCACGAACAAAGGATAGGCCTAGGGCCTAGGGAATCGCTGGGTCTACGCTGTACTACCAAGAGTTAGGAAGCTGGAGGCCCACGGGAGGCGTGTGCAGTGTCTGTACTCACACGCGGGTTACCATAGAATGGGAACAAAATAATTAGAAAGTAGTTCTTTAAGGACACTTCTGACTGGGCTAGGAACTAACTATGTGAAACTAGGACACTAGGATAGTCAATCTTCACAGGACCACCAAAGTACTCGCGTTACCTCACCCACAGGAAGCGGGTGCATAGGTCCCAAAGTGTGTCGGGTTTCGTTGTTGATTCCTATGGAGCCTTGGAGAGAGATGCTGCAGGCGACCAGGAGAGAAGTGTCCGGTTGGATCCAAGGGCGGATCGAGAATGAAGAGTACCTGAAAGCAGAGGGGGCAGAGTCTGGGTCACTAGCCAGTGACCAGGATGGAACCAGAAAGGAACCAGGCGATGTCGGGAAGCAATCAGGTGATGTCGTGAAGCTTGTCTCTGCTGCCACGTGGACCAGGAGGTGTCGACGACAACCAGGAGCTGGGCACGGACTGTCCCACAAAGGCTCTTGCTGTCGGTGGTGTCGGCTTCCGGATTGGAGTCAACAAGCCTTCGCAAAGGCAACCCACGCAGGATTCGAAGAGGGCTTCTTGATCAGACCAGCAAGGTCTGATGGACGTCTCCTTTTCAGGGAGGCAGGGACCAGTCTGGAGCAGCCAGACCAGCATTGTAGATTCAAAGGTTCCTCGTCACAGAGGCCACAAGCCAGCGGGCAAGTGACCGGACAGACGCGTCGAGCAGGAAAATGCAGAAGGACTCCACGCAGAACTCGTGGAGTGTGGAGGGCTGATCTTCGGTGCAGTTGGTGCTCGGGGCTGGGGCTTCTCAATCCCCAATGCACAACTTCGAGGGTGCCTCAGAAGTTGCACAGAAAGCAATTTGCTTGCTTTCCAAGATGGCCGGTCCCACGTCTCGTGTCGCCTCCACTGGTCTCAGCTTTGCTGTGGCTGCGGATCAGGCTGAAGGAAGTCCGGGTCTTGTCAGGCTCTATGTTCGGGCTCCGGCGGGAGCGACGACAAAGCGAACCGTTGAGCGCTTGATGGTGCCTGCTTGCACAGGGTGGTCACTCCTTGACCACAAGGGAGATTCTTCAGTCGTCTTCTTCAAGGAGATCGTCGAAGGTCCAGAGTTTTGTTTCAGTTTTCGAAATCAGGATAATCTAAAGTCTTGGGACTCAGCTCCTACCTATATACCAAATCTAGTGTCTGGATTACCTGCTGAGTCCCTCCTATGGGTGGGACCAGGGAAGGGGGTGGGTACACCCCTTTCCCTTTGTCAAGTTTCGCGATAGAGCTGGGGCTGGAGTGTCCCAGCAACCAGTTTCAACTGGAGTATGCATGGAGCACCTTGTGAGCCCCAGGCAGTGTCTCATTTCATTTAGCCCTCCCTGCCCCAATACACTTTGGCCTGTCTGGGGTGGTGCTAGCACCTCCCTGTGACAGGAAACCTTTTGTCCAAGCCTCCCTCGCTGGAAGGGCTCCCAGCAGCAGGAGGTCAGACTTGTGTCTGTTGCAGCAGCATCCATTTTGTGATGCTGAGGCTCTGGTTAACTTTAACCGGGATTAGTAGGAACAACATGTCTTCCCCCTCTAGAAGGGTGGAATGCTACCCCCGCCACCAGAACTGTTGAAGGGGTAGTATTCCAAAGCGTATGACACCTTACACGACATGTTTTGATAAAGCCAAACCAGAGTTAGCCTTTAACCGCAAGGTTCATAATGCACTTAAGAGTATATGGTATGGCAATATCATGGAACAGCTATAAGGACATGGTTCCGCAAGCTGCAGACAGACTCAGCTCATACTAGAGCACCATCTCACATAAAACCCAGCACTCTGCCTTCAGGATTGTTAAGGCCTGCCAAAGGATTGACTTATAGGTGCATATGTGTCTATATATAAGGGTAGATATAGGAATACTATATCTAAGCAAGGGGTGATTACACCACCTTGCCCCAGCTGAGTGATCAGCCAGTTGTGTCAGATTGGGTGGCCAGCCAGGGGTGGTATAATACATGCTGCAGCCCCTGGTAGGCCTTGGATGCACCTATGCCCTGGGTACCTATGGTACACTGTACAGGGGCTGATAAGGTGAACCAATATCCAATTGGAGATGTACCTAGAGTACATGGAGTCCATTTTACAATGAGAGCAGATCGCCTGGGGTCCTGATTAGCAGGATCCCAGGCCAACTAAGTCGAAAGCCAGCTAAACACAGGGAAAAAAAATCTGGGGTAACCATAGTCAGGTATCCATCCTCCTACATGGAGCACTTGCACTATGGCACTGAATAGCAGTGGTACAGTGCCCAAAGCATCTAACCAGCAAAAATAGAGGAGACAACAGCGAAAAATGGAAGGGAGACTCACGTTAATGGCACCAGGTCTAACAGTGGGCAGTATTTAGGACTGGAAAGATAGAAAGAGGTGATAAAAAAGAAAGATCTTGTATGATAAAAGGAGGGCTGTGAAGAGAACAGTGGTTGACTGGGTCAAGATCAAGTCTCCCAGATCCAAATTCCGTTTAAGGTTATCAAGGTTTTCAAAAATGCAATAAAGACGAGTGACCATAGGAATTTAAGTTGAGTGGTGACGTGTCAGGCTAGTGCTAGTTTTGATACTAGCACCGCAACTAGAGAACCTGATTCAGGCTCTGAGGTGGAAGAGCCTGTTGCACGAGAAAGGGGCTCTGGGCCACTTCGCTTGAAATGTATTCCCCGACGTTTACACAATTGTGTTTCTTAAAGTGAGCTCTTTCCCATTTCCCATGCACCCCCAGGGACGTAACACAGGCCCCCGCAGCCCCTGCAGTGCCAGGGGGGGGGGGCAAGCTCCAAGGGGCCCCCTTGACACTGCACAAAGGCCAGAGAGCTCCTAATTGAGCCTAGAGGGGGCTTCTCTTCGCACCATGCAGGGAGGCCCCCTCAATTTTCGTTACGCCAGTGTGCACCCCAGTTATCTCTTTGCCTATAAAATCGCTTTGTTGATTTCTTCAAAGATTGTAACTGCATTCTCTATTATGTTCTTTGTATCCTTTGCATTCATAATGGTTTCCTTTAAGTTTAGAATGTGTTAGGGGCGAGAAGGTGTGACGTCCTGTGTCATGATATGTTATGTTATGTTATATGGGGATTTCTAGAGCACAGGTACACCGCCAGGTTTCTTGGCACTGTGAGAGTGAATAGATGAGTGCAGTTGTGGGCCCGAGATAGCTAGTTCTAGGCCGTAGTGAAGAGCCAGGTCTTTAGCTGTTTTCTGAACCGCAGATAGTCTCCCTCAAGCCTGAGGTGAGGAGTTAAAGCATTCCAGATCATGGGACTCAGGAAAGAGAACCTAGTCTCGCTAGCACGTTTGCGACGGATTCTGGGCACCGTCAGGAGGTTCTGGTGCGAGGACCTCCAAGTCTGCTTAGGTAGATGTTTATTGATCAAAGAGACGATGAATCTTGGGCCGGTGTCTTGAATAGCTTTGAAGAGTGTACAACCAGCTTTGCGCAAGGCTCGTTGCTCCACTGGGAGCCAGAGGAGGTCTCTAAGCTGGGGGGTGATATGGCATCGCCTGTCCTTAAGATAGATGATCCTCGCAGCTTGATTTTGAATCATTTGCAAGTGGTGTCTCTGGAATTGTGGGAGTCCAATGTAGAGGACATTCCTATAATCAATTTTAGAAAGGATTAGTGCTATGGCGATTTGGGTGATGGCTTTCTTACTAAAGAAGCGTCTGATCTTGCACCTATGCCCTGGGTACCTATGGTACACTATACAGGGGCTGATAAGGTGACCCAATTGGAGATGTACCTAGAGTACATGGAGTCCATTTTATAGTGAGAGCAGATAGCCTGGGGTCCTGATTAGCAGGATCCCAGGCCAACTAAGTCGGAAACCAGCTAAACACAATGGACCTTGAGAAAGAAGGTCCACTCTGAGAGGCAGATGTAGAGGGTGGCACAAAGAGAGGCGCAGATGGTCCACGTACCACAGCCTTTTGACCAGTCATGGGTGGTAAGAATTGCTTTGCACCAGTCATGGTGAATCTTCCTGACAACTGGAGGAATTAAGGATAAGGGAAAAAAAGGTGTAGTGAAGAGAAAAACTCCACCTCAACCAAAACCCAACCCCAACATTTCCCATAGTGTAAACTGGAGGGCACACAATTGTGGACAATGGACGTTTTCACAAGTTGCAAATCGGTCAACCTGAGGGCGACCCACAGGGCTAACATGTTCTGCACCAGAATCCAAAAGGAGATGCCGCTCGTGGTTGGCAAGATGAAGCCAACTCAGTCTGAGAGCTGACCAGATGGTTGGCACCTAGCCAGGCCCAATGCTGGTGCAAGTCGAACCCAGAGACTGGCACTTTTGCGCCACCGGAACTTCACTTTTTTGATCTTCCAGTGGCACAATGTGCCACTGCATATTTATAAGGCCACGTAAACCCACCTGATTGTAGATTGCATGAGGCATGCTGGACAGGACATCAATGTATCCTTCATCTACTGCTCAACTCTGCAGGACCAGCAACACAGCACAATGGAAACCTTCTGAAAGGAGAGCCTTCGAAGAGTCCACGTTATGATCAACACGCCAGACGATGTATGATTTTTATCTTCCAGAAGAGACTGCCTAGGTGGAGGGGAAACAGGCTGATGAAATTACATCGACCACCTCCATTGGCAGCTGGAAGGAGCTCCGATGCCCCTTTCAATCTCTAGAAATTAAGGTGGAGGCTCTGGAGGGTGAGGCGCGGGTCCTGCCCCTCTCGATCTCCAGATATGAAGGAACCATCAATATATCCATCCGTCCATCCATCCAGCTATCCATCCACATTCCACCCACCCATCTGCCCAGCTATCCACCCACAGATCCATCCATCCACCCATCCGTCAATCCATCCACCCACCCACACATCCATCCATCTATCTATCCATCCATCCACCCAGACACATCCATCCATCCGTCTGTCCATCCATCCACTCGCACATCCATCCATCCATCAACCCACAGATACATCCATCCATCTCACCCATCCGTCCACCCACACATCCATCCATCCATCCATCCACTTCTTTCTTCTCTCTCTGATCGCTTTCTCTCCACCTCTCCTCCCAGAGACATTTTAAGGCCTTGGCAAAGTGGGCTCTGGCCCAGGCCCCAGCCTTTCAGGGGCCCCTGATAGACCTGGCTCTGTTCTCCACACAGCCCTGCCCTGATGATCTTGAATGGTTTTTAAACACAGTTTGTTTTCATATATTTGTATTACAGGTGGGTCTCAGGGAGTGTGCGCAGTGACGTCAGTGAGCTGCTGCTAAGTCATTGGACACACTTTAGAGTCTGGAGCAGACTGATTGGACCATGAATTCACAACTGGTCTGCGCAGGGGCCCCAAAATGTTTGATCCAGGGCCCCCAAAATCCTTAAGATGTCCCAGCCTCCCCTTACTCTCTTTCCATCCATCTAACTTCTCTACCACCCCCACAAGGAGAAGCAGAGGGCCCCTCCCACATGGAGAAGCAGAGGGTCCCTCCACATGGAGAAGCAGAGGGCCCCCCACAAACAGAAGCATGGGGGCCCCTCCACATGGAGAAAGAGAGGGCCCCCACAATGAGAAGCAGAGGGCCCCCCCAATCAGAAGCAGTGAGGCCCCTCCCACATGGAGAAGCAGAGGGCCCCTTCCACATGGAGAAGCAGGGGGTCCCTCCCACATGGAGAAGCAGAGGGCCCCTCTCACAAACAGAAGCATGGGGGCCCCTCCACATGGAGAAAGAGAGGGCCCCCCACAATGAGAAGCAGAGGGCCCCCCAATCAGAAGCAGAGAGGCTCCTCCCACATGGAGAAGCAGAGGGCCCCTCCCACATGGAGAAGCAGGGGGTCCCTCCCACATGGAGAAGCAGGGGGCCCTCTCACAAACAGAAGCATGGGGGCCCCTCCACATGGAGAAAGAGAGCCCCCCCCCACAATGAGAAGCAGAGCCCCCCCCAATCAGAAGCAGAGAGGCCCCTCCCACAAGGATAAGCAGGGGGCCCCTCCCACATGGAGAAGCAGGGGCTCCCTCCCACATGGAGAAGCAGGGGGTCCCTCCCACATGGAGAAGCAGAGGGCCCCTCTCACAAACAGAAGCATGGGGGCCCCTCCACATGGAGAAAGAGAGGGCCCCCCACAATGAGAAGCAGAGGGCCCCCCAATCAGAAGCAGAGAGGCCCCTCCCACATGGAGAAGCAGAGGGCCCCTCCCGCATGGAGAAGCAGGGGGTCCCTCCCACATGGAGAAGCAGGGGGCCCCTTTCACAAACAGAAGCATGGGGGCCCCTCCACATGGAGAAAGAGAGGGTCCCCCACAATGAGAAGCAGAGGGCCCCCCAATCAGAAGCAGAGAGGCCCCTCCCACATGGAGAAGAATACGGCCCCTCCCACAAGAAGCATGGGGGTCCCTCCTCATGGAGAAAGAGAGGGCCCCCCACAATGAGAAGCAGGAGGCACCCTCCTATAAGGATGCGCAGGGGGGACCCTCCCACAAGAAGAAGAAGCAGGGGGCCCCTCCCACAAGGAGAAGCAGAGGGCCCCTCCCACAAGGATAAGCAGGCGGCCCCTCCCACATGGAGAAGCAGGGGCTCCCTCCCACATGGAGAAGCAGGGGGTCCCTCCCACATGGAGAAGCAGAGGTCCCCTCTCACAAACAGAAGCATGGGGGCCCCTCCACATGGAGAAAGAGAGGGTCCCCCACAATGAGAAGCAGAGGGCCCCCCAATCAGAATCAGAGAGGCCCCTCCCACATGGAGAAGCAGAGGGCCCCTCCCACAAGAAGCGTGGGGGTCCCTCCACATGGAGAAAGAGAGGGCCCCCCACAATGAGAATCAGGAGGCACTCTCCTATAAGGGTACGCAGGGGGGACCCTCCCACTAGAAGAAGAAGCAGGGGGCCCCTCCCACAAGGAGAAGCAGAGGGCCCCTCCCACATGGAGAAGCAGGAGGTCCCTCCCACATGGAGAAGCAGGGAGCCCCTCTCACAAACAGAAGCATGGGGGCCCCTCCACAGGGAGAAAGATAGGGCCCCCACAATGAGAAGCAGAGGGCCCCCCCCAATCAGAAGCAGAGAGGCCCCTCCCAAATGGAAAGCAGAGGGCCCCTCCCACATGGAGAAGCAGGGGGTCCCTCCCACATGGAGAAGCAGAGGGCCCCTCTCACAAACAGAAGCATAGGGGCCCCTCCACATGGAGAAAGAGAGGCCCCCCACATTGAGAAGCAGAGGGCCCCCCCAATCAGAAGCAGAGAGGCCCCTCCCACAAGGATAAGCAGGTGGCCCCTCCCACATGGAGAAGCAGAGGGCCCCTCTCACAAACAGAAGCATGGGGGCCCCTCCACATGAGAAAGAGAGGGCCCCCCACAATGAGAAGCAGAGGGCCCCCCAATCAGAAGCAGAGAGGCCCCTCCCACATGGAGAAGCAGAGGGCCCCTCCCACATGGAGAAGCAGGGGGTCCCTCCCACATGGAGAAGCAGGGGGGCCCTCTCACAAACAGAAGCATGGGGGCCCCTCCACATGGAGAAAGAGAGGGTCCCCCACAATGAGAAGGAGAGGGCCCCCCAATCAGAAGCAGAGAGGCCCCTCCCACATGGAGAAGCAGAGGGCCCCTCCCACAAGAAGCATGGGGGCCCCTCCACATGGAGAAAGAGAGGGCCCCCCACAATGAGAATCAGGAGGCACTCTCCTATAAGGGTACGCAGGGGGGACCCTCCCACAAGAAGAATAAGCAGGGGGCCCCTCCCACAAGGAGAGGCAGAGGGGCCCCTCCCACATGGACAAGCAGAGGGGCCCGTCCCACATGGACAAGCATAGGGGCCCCTCCCACATGGAGATGCAGAGGGGCCCTCCCACATGAAGATGCAGAGGGGCCCTCCCACATGAAGATGCAGAGGGGCCCCTCCAAGAAGCAGAGGGGCCCCTCCTAGTCTTCCACAGGGGCCCCCAGGGGGAGGCAGCAGCAGTTCCCCAGGGAGGGATTTATTCTGTATTTATTTTAGGATGTTTATAAAGCGTGAAGGAGGCCGGGGGGAGTCAAGGCGCCTCGGATTAAACATTTATTATCACAAGTTGTGCACAAGAATAGATACACACAGTAAAACACCCCCAGAGGGACAGACATCAGGAGTGGGGTACAGTGGGGTTCAGTGTCAGCTGCACAAGACACAATCACACCACAAGCCAGAAATACCCCAGAGATCCGCCCCCTCCAGAGAGGACACTTCAGGGTTAAAGGTCACTATTGGGGACGGATCATTGAGGGGGTTTTGGGGGGGGGGCGTAGGGGACAGCAGCATCACTGGAGCCAGGCCCCGGGGCTGAAAGATGGAAATGGATCAGGACATTTCCCTTATTTCCCTCATTCCGAGGGAGGAACACGTGCCTCGTGTGTAGTGCCTCGTGTCTGGTGTGTGGTATTAAAGCGCCTCGGTCCGAGCCACAGTCCTGCCTCTGGGGGGCGCCTCTGGACAGGTCCAGGGGAGCAGTGTCTCTCTTCGGGGTCTGTGCATAGCGCCCCGAGGCTCAGCGCGGAGTCAGAGGCGCTGTATGGTGTGGAATGAACTCTGGGCTCCTCTGCCCTTAATGAGAATCCTTCACCGAGAGGCCTGTCCAGAGGAGGGGCAGAGGAGGAGAGGCCTGTCCAGAGGGCAGCGGAGGAGAGGCCTGTCCAGAGAGGAGGGGCAGAGGAGGAGAGGCCTGTCCAGGGGTGCAGAGGAGGAGAGGCCTGTCCAGGGATGCAGATGAGGAGAGGCCTGTCCAGGGATGCAGAGAAGGTGTTGCCTGTCCAGGGGGGCAGAGGAGCTGAGGCCTGTCCAGGGGGCAGAGGAGGAGAGGCCTGTCCATGGGGCAGAGGAGGAGAGGCCTGTCCAGAGGTGGGGCAGAGGAGGAGAGGCCTCTCCAGGGGTGCAGATGAAGTGAGGCCTGCCCAGGCATGCAGTTGAGGAGAGGCCTGTCCAGGGATGCAGAGGAGGTGAGACCTGTCCAGAGGAGGGGCAGAGGAGGTGAGGTCTGTCCCAGGGGGGAGGCAAAGGAGTTGAGGCCTGTCCAGGGGGCAGAGGAGGAGAGGTCTGTCCAGAGGAGGGGCAGAGGAGGAGAGGGCTGTCCAGGGGTGCAGAGGAGGAGAGGCCTGTCCAGAGGTGCTGAGGAGGTAAAGGCTGTCCTGGGGTGCAGAGGAGGTGAGGCCTGTCCAGGGGTGCAGAGGAGGAGAGGCTTGTCCAGGGGTGCAGAGGAGGTGAGGCCTGTCCAGGGGTGCAGAGGAGGTGAGGCCTGTCCAGGGGTGCAGAGGAGGAGAGGCCTGTCCAGGGGTGCAGAGGAGGTGAGGCCGGTCCATGGGTGCAGAGGAGGCAAGGCCTGTCCAGGGGAGCAGAGGAGGAGAGGCCTGTCCAGGGGTGCAGAGGAGGTGAGGCTTGTCCAGGGGTGCAGAGGAGGTGGGGCCTGTCCAGGGGTACAGAGGAGGTGAGGCCTGTTCAGGGGTGCAGAGGAGGTGCCCCAGGGTGATATATGCATATTACTACTAAGCCACTGGAGGGCCTTGTTTCTTAAGGAATCTGGTGACTCGATCTGTCCAGTTTTCAGCATGGGTGTGTTTGCTAGTACTAAGATAAGAGGCGAGGCTTCAACAATTAGTTCAACTGGGGCAGTTTCTGGGTTTAGAATCTCAAGGATGCTGTTGCCCACTAATTGGGCTGCATCTGGGACTAGGGCCAAGTCAGGGGTATTATCGTTCCTAGGGCTGACTTGTTGGACATGCTCTGATGGAGCTTGTAGGCCAGTGTTCATGTGCACCCCGAGTGATTTTCCCACAGTCTCCATTTGTTCAAATTTGGATGCTACTAGATTTGGTATTTCCCCCACCCCCTCATTGGTTTTCCTTAACAGGGACTCTAGTTTGTTGACCTTATTAGCTAGTTGGTCAACTTTTGATATGAGGGGTTTCATTAATCCTAGTAGTTTGGACTCTAATGTGCCCATCAGTTTGATTAAGAGGGTATCCTCCCCTTCTTCGTTTCCATACTCTTCCTCCCTTATCCCGTCCTCTGCCTTTTTCTTCGCTCGTCTAGGTGGAGTTACAGGTTTGTTTTTGCAAGAGCGTAGACCGCCTCTTCTAGGTGGCGCCTTAGTGATCCCTTTTTTGGCTCTTGGAGCGGGGACCGGTGTTGGGGGGGTATTGCTCTCTATAACTGACTCCTCAATTGTTACAGATTTGTCTTGATCTTCTAAGTTGATCAGATCTGTAAAAGGGTCAAGTCGTTGGTCCATTGAGGCCATTGAAACACTAATTGCAGAGTGCTCTTCTAGGTCTTCAATAGGGTCGGTGACAATGAGATCATCTGTGACAGACTGAGACACCCCTGATTGATTAATTTGAGCACAAGGTGGTGAGTCTCCCATACCCAGGGAGGTCCTCCGATTGTTATTAATTTTTGTCACTACCTGGACCAGGTAATTGTGCATTGTATTAGCCGGGTGACAGGCGTTTTTTGTTTTGACATGTTGAACAAACAATTATTAGCAGCAAGACCCTAGAAATATGCGTCAATGATAGTCCAATTACAATGTAGATATTAAAGTGTTTTTACCTTGCCACAGTTCGGTTTAGAGGGTGGGAGTTAGAGGGTTGGCCCAGTCCAGTCTCTCACTGTCTAGAACGGGCTAAAACGGGCCCGCCCTTGGCCCGGGCTTCGCCCGGCGTCCCGCTCGCGTCCCGCGAGACGGGGGTGTCGCGCAATTTGTACGCCTCCTGGCGCGTGGATGGCGCGGCGTGCGCCGCTAGGCTGATGGGAGTTGTAGTTTTTGGTATCCTCCTCGGACCGCGCTCCGCTCGCCTGCTGGACTCAGATGGAACCAGAGCCGGGCAGCGGGAGGCGGGAAGAGGGCTGGCAGGGTTTGCTGAAATCCAAGGTTTTACTCCTGCAAAAGAGCAACGAAACAGGTAGGCGGCAGAGATTTCCGCTTTCAAGGGCTTCCCACCCCTCGACCGGGGTGTCGCGCAATTTGTACGCCTCCTGGCGCGTGGATGGCGCGGCGTGCGCCGCTAGGCTGATGGGAGTTGTAGTTTTTGGTATCCTCCTCGGACCGCGCTCCGCTCGCCTGCAGGACTCAGATGGAACCAGAGCCGGGCAGCGGGAGGCGGGAAGAGGGCTGGCAGGGTTTGCTGAAATCCAAGGTTTTACTCCTGCAAAAGAGCAACGAAACAGGTAGGCGGCAGAGATTTCCGCTTTCAAGGGCTTCCCACCCCTCGACCGGGGTGTCGCGCAATTTGTACGCCTCCTGGCGCGTGGATGGCGCGGCGTGCGCCGCTAGGCTGATGGGAGTTGTAGTTTTTGGTATCCTCCTCGGACCGCGCTCCGCTCGCCTGCAGGACTCAGATGGAACCAGAGCCGGGCAGCGGGAGGCGGGAAGAGGGCTGGCAGGGTTTGCTGAAATCCAAGGTTTTACTCCTGCAAAAGAGCAACGAAACAGGTAGGCGGCAGAGATTTCCGCTTTCAAGGGCTTCCCACCCCTCGACCGGGGTGTCGCGCAATTTGTACGCCTCCTGGCGCGTGGATGGCGCGGCGTACGCCGCTAGGCTGATGGGAGTTGTAGTTTTTGGTATCCTCCTCGGACCGCGCTCCGCTCGCCTGCAGGACTCAGATGGAACCAGAGCCGGGCAGCGGGAGGCGGGAAGAGGGCTGGCAGGGTTTGCTGAAATCCAAGGTTTTACTCCTGCAAAAGAGCAACGAAACAGGTAGGCGGCAGAGATTTCCGCTTTCAAGGGGAGGTAAAGGCTGTCCTGGGGTGCAGAGGAGGTGAGGCCTGTCCAGGGGTGCAGAGGAGGAGAGGCTTGTCCAGGGGTGCAGAGGAGGTGAGGCCTGTCCAGGGGTGCAGAGGAGGAGAGGCCTGTCCAGGGGTGCAGAGGAGGTGAGGCCGGTCCATGGGTGCAGAGGAGGCAAGGCCTGTCCAGGGGAGCAGAGGAGGAGAGGCCTGTCCAGGGGTGCTGAGGAGGTGAGGCTTGTCCAGGGGTGCAGAGGAGGTGGGGCCTGTCCAGGGGTGCAGAGGAGGTGAGGCCTGTTCAGGGGTGCAGAGGAGGTGGGGCCTTTCCAGGGAAGCAGAGGAGGAGGGGTGCAGAGGAGGAGAGGCCTGTCCAGGGATTCAGAGGAAGTGAGGCCTGTCCAGGGGTGCAGAGGAGGTGAGGCCTGTCCAGGGGTGCAGAGGAGGAGAGGCCTGTCCAGGGGTGTAGAGGAGGAGAGGCCTGTCCAGGGGTGCAGAGGAGGTGAGGCCTGTCCAGAGGTCAGAGGAGGAGAGGCCTGTCCAGCGATGCAGAGGAGGAGAGGACTGTCCAGAGGTGCAGAGGAGGTGAGGCCTGTCCAGGGGTGTAGAGGAGGAGAGGCCTGCCCAGGGGTGCAGAGGAGGAGAGGCCTGTCCAGGGGTGCAGAGGAGGAGAGGCCTGTCCAGGAAGGCAGATGAGATGAGGCCTGCCCAGGGGTGTAGAGGAAGAGAGGCCTGCCCAGGGGTGCAGAGGAGGAGAGGCCTGTCCAGGGGTGCAGAGGAGGAGAGGCCTGTCCAGGAAGGCAGAGGAGATGAGGCCTGCCCAGGGGTGCAGAGGAGGAGAGGCCTGTCCAGGGATTCAGAGGAGGTGAGGCCTGTCTAGGGGTGCAGAGGAGGTGAGGCCTGTCTAGGGGTGCAGAGGAGGAGAGGCCTGTAACTAAGCAGATTCTATGTCAGTTTGCTATTTGATATTATAGAAAAACGTTTTCTTATTTCTTAGCACACATTTGTTGAGGTGGTCTGTCAATTGACTTTACAGCTAGAGTTATTTCTGATTCTGGCTTTTGATATACTTTAGAGGTTCCCTTTATGTGATTCTCCTGCAAATATTATGATAATTATTTCTCTGACTGAGTAACCATATTTATGCCTTCAGTAATTATTTGAAACCTATAATATAGCTTTGTAGCTTGTTGTAGCTCCAAAGGCAAGGGCCTTTACCATGGGAGTGATCCTTTAATGGGCAGTATTGCCTGCTATGGCTGACTATAAGGTCATTACACTGTATGCCCCATGAGGGCAGAATGTGTTAATCAATAAAACAACAGTGTCCCAGAGACCAAGGGGGTTGAAACACCTCCAGTACTCCAAACTGCTGTAAGTGTGAATGTTGAACAGTTAACAGTAGCATACAGGACCACAGGGGTTAATTGTTGAACAGTCACAGCAATAGCTGTGAAAGGAGGCTGAAGTCGGCCGCTGGCTCTCCCTGGGCTCGGCTAAACTGCTTTTCATCATTCAGGTGAGCCGGGGAGATGCAAGAGATGAGCAGAACCCCCCCTCCTTCCGAAATGCCAGTGACACTGCGAGCTACAGGGGGAGGAAGGGGGGGGGGCTCCTGTGTGGCCTGCTGCAGGCGCTATCTTCTGCCTTCTCCTGCCCAATCCATATATTTCAGAGAGGCAGAGGCTGTGTATTAGGACATTGTAAGGTTGAGAGCAGCGGGCCTATATCAGGTTGTATAGGCTGCTGCTGCTCCGTTGTCTCCAATGGAGGTCTAAACATTTCAATGTTCCAAGCTTTGTCTCGTGAAGGATTTATTTATACTGACCCTCCGCATCATCCCTTCAGATAAGTTATAGATAAAAGCACCAACACATTGATGCTTTGTTGCTTCCATTTCTCAGCATTCAAACTCTGCATCAGCTTGAACGTGAATTGCAGTTGCTCAGAGAGCTTGGTTTGAATAAATATAAGAGTCTGGTTGATTTATGAAGTGTGGGCAGAATTATGTTCAAGGACTTTAACATACCTTTGCAAACCAGATTGTTTTGATTTGCAAGTTTCATGGTCTGTAAATGTTAAGATGGGGTTATGAAGACGTGGACTGGGTTGTTAGGGTTTCTTCTCTGAGACTGTGGGTGCACTCTATATTCACAGAGACCTTTTCCAGCAAGGGATCGTGGTTTTTGGTGAACCAAAAAAGTATTTATTCATACCCATATTTGCATCACAATGGCCTCCAGAGAACAAGAGATTCTTTTGTTTTGCAAGTACAGGACGGTTATTTGTAAAATGTGATGAAGTGTGATAGTCGTCTGACGCAAAACTATTTCTTTACTTCCTTTCAAGGTATTCTGGGATGACCAGGCAGTGCAGCGTGGCTGCCACCCTTGGAGGAACAATATATAATATAACTGTCAGGTAAGGATTCCTATAACTCTTAAGTTTCCTTTTCCCCGGTTTCTTCTTTCTCTATTCCCTTTCTTGATCTCAGTTTTTTTTTGTCTCTTCAGCTTCAACATTTGACTCCCTCTGTGCACTATTCTTGTTGTTATCCAACTTCTGATAATAATATGATGGAGCCACATTCCTCCTGGAAATGTTGGGGGTGTAGTGCAAGTCCAGTTCCTTCTTAGGTCAGTTTTGCCCAGCAGTTCCTTAACTATTGGCACATTTGGCTTCTCCTCTACACCAGGTGATACTCTCCCCCCTCTGACTGTTCTTTCTGCGTCTTTTCTCTCTTGATCTGACTTCCATCTCTTTACTTCCTCCTAAACTATCCTTTTCTGTCTTATCTACTACAACCAAAAGACACAGTATATGTGTGTGGACACACATGCACACAAGGCTTGCTTTAGGGTGGTGCAACCGGTGGAGCCGTACCTGGTGCTGACCTTGGAGGCACTGTGTTTATATGTAACTTATGGGTTCACAAGCATCTGCTGCACAGTTTCCTGTGCTGGACCCCTGAGGTCAAAGTGGAAGATAGCTTTTTTTCCCCTTTGCTCTATTTTGTGTTTTTCTTTTCCTGACCCTTTTTGGTTTCCTTTACTGTTGTGCTGGTTTTTTCACTTTTTCAGGTGTTGCAGTGCCTGGTTCCTGTAGGAGGAGCATGATGAGTTCTGAGCCACCAAGTAAGTCCTTATCATCCGCACAATTTGAAATAGTGAATTCCACTGAGCTAACTGGACACCGTGTCAGTCTACAGTGGCATTTAAAGCATTGATTACAACTAGGCGAATTCCTTTTTTCAATAAAATGTCCCTTCCTAGATCACTGGAAAAAGGAATAGATGAATAGTTTGAGTGAGTAGGGGAGTAAGTAACATCTAACAATTCATTAAAAGAATTACAAATATCTCACTATCATGCCAGCCTGTTTCACAGAGAGTGTAAATTGATAGTGTTGGCTGCTTCTGAAAATCTATGTCGCAATATATGTGCAACTTGTGTTTCTTTCTTAATTATTAAATACGTTTTCTCTCACATCCATGAGCTCCAGTAATCCGAAGCTCCCAATCTACAGTGTCCCCGAGCTGTTTCACCACTATCAGAAATGATACTCAACAGATTTCCTGGCTTGTTTTTGTCAATACTTTCTTTGTGCAAAGTATAAGGTCACAAATATTTTTTCTTTGTGTTCATTTACAATTTTGACTCCATTTCTACAGGTGACTGAAGCATGAACAGAAAAAAGAAGGTTTAAATTTAGTGAAACACAACGAAAAGGATTATTTTAAGGAAAGTTAAAACATTCTCGAGCTCTTGAGAAGAAACACATTCTATGTGCCAGGAATGGTGAGGATGTTGGAGCGGAAGAAACTGGTGAATGAGAAAGTTGTCAAATCCCTATAGTAAAATTGCCATAAATGTTTACCAAGTGTCAGTAACTCAGATTGAGGAGAACATTGGCCACAATCGATCCCCACGCAGTGCACTTGAGAAAACTCAGTGCTGTACATTTTGTTTTTATGGTTTATGAGAAATGCTTTGGAGACCTAAACCCTCCCCAACCGATCAGCATCTGTAGACGTGTTGTGATGTGACAGAACCGTCCAAAAGACTAATATTCATGGTTTACAAGCGCAAGCTTTTGTCTCTGTCTCCTGAAGACGAGAGGAGAGAAAAGATTGTTTAAAAGAAACTCATTGTAAATACTCTTTCTCAGATGTCGTTACAGCAAAGATGCTGGATTACCATTTCCAATATAGGAAGATTTTCTCCACCTGCTCTGTCTCTTGGGTTGATCCGAGTGGTTTCAAAGTGTCCTATAACTCCAAAGTCATGTACCTGTCTTAGCCACTGAACAGAAAAAGCATATACTGGCACAGGAAGTATAAAAGGGGCCAGTGTTACGCTATTGATAATTCATAAACCACCCTGACATGCCCTAATCATCTGTCATTACTTGTATGAACGAACATACCTAACAGGCAAACACTAAAGCCCAAAGACCTTATCAGTGCCTTTAAAACTCCTAAATCAAATGTGATCAAACTAGAATCACTAAATGAGACTAATTAAACAAGAGAAAATTCACCCGGGCATAACTTGGAGAAAATGAATCCATGAGAGGCCTCTTAATCAATACAAGGGGCTCCTCAGTGAAAGTTAATAAGACAAGTTAGATCGGTGCCTTTAAAGGTAGGAAAATAATTTCCAGTTAAAAACTATAATTAGTTGAATACATATGTTAAGAAGAGCATCTGAAATGTATTTTAGAAGTTAATGCTGAGTGTAACATAAACAAGTACACGATCAGAAATCAAATTCAGTCTTAAGATGACATGTATCCAGGAACAAACCCAACTTGGAGAAACAAACAACTCTAATAAGAGCAATGAATGTGAGAACAGCTTTAGTTGTCAATCCCACCTCACTAAATATGAGAAAACTAGCGCTGGACGAAAACCCTATCAGTGTCCCGAATGCCAGAAACACTTCAATCACAAATCCAATCTAACATTACATGAAAGAACCCACACTGGGCAAAAACCTTATCAGTGCTCCGAATGTTGTAAAAGCTTCAGTCATAAATTCAGCCTTACTGTACATGAAAGGACCCACACTGGACAAAAACCTTATCAGTGTTCTGAATGTCAAAAAGGTTTCTATCACAAATCCAGTTTAACTCAACATGAGAGAATCCATACTGGACTCAAACCCTATCAGTGCTCTGAATGCCAGAAAAGCTTCAGTCGGAAAATAACTCTCACTCACCATGAGAGAACTCACACTGGGCAAAAACCTTATCACTGCTCTGAGTGCCAGAAAAGCTTCAGTCAGAAATCCCACCTTACTGTGCATGAAAGAACCCACACTGGGCATAACCCGTATCAGTGTTCTGAATGTCAAAAAGGTTTCTATCACAAATCCAGTTTAACTGAACATGAGAGAATCCATACTGGACTCAAACCCTATCAGTGCTCTGAATGCCAGAAAAGCTTCAGTCGGAAAATAACTCTCACTCACCATGAGAGAACTCACACTGGGCAAAAACCTCATCAGTGCTCTGAATGCTGTAAAAGCTTCAGTCATAAATCCAGCCTTACTGTACATGAAAGGACCCACACTGGGCAAAAACCTCATCAGTGCTCTGAATGCTGTAAAAGCTTCAGTCATAAATCCAGCCTTACTGAACACGAGAGAACTCACACTGGACAAAAACCTTACCAGTGCTTTGAGTGCCGGAAAGGATTCAGTCAGAAATCCAGTTTAATTGAACACCAGAAAACTCACACTGGACTAAAACCTTATCAGTGCTCTGAGTGCCGGAAAAGCTTCAGTCAGAAATCCACCCTTACTGTGCATGAAAGAACCCACACTGGGCATAAACCGTATCAGTGTTCTGAATGCCAGAAAAGCTTCAGATTGAAAACAACTCTCACTAGACATGAGAGAACTCACGCTGAGGATAAACCTTATTAGCTCTTTGAATGCTGGAAATGTTTCAGTCAGAAATCTGGTCTCACTCAACCTGCGAGAACTTACCGGGAAAAACCTTGTCATTGTTCTAAATGCCAGGGAAGAGTCTGCTGGAGATTCAGTTTCATTCAACAAGAGAGAACCCACAATGAGAAAGAAAATGACTCGTGCTCTCAATGTGACAAAAACTTTAGTTGTAAATGTAACCTTTCTACATAAGAGAGACAATGTGGGAAAATAAAAGGTGCTCACTGTAAACCCTGGGGGAGGTTTCAGCATCTACTGAGAAAAGCACACAGTGAGGGATGGAAATGCTTGAATTACCTCATTCTTTTGTAACTATTTGTGGCCTCATTCCATTCAGTATGTTTTGCTCCCTGAGTGTTTATAAGCAGTGGCTCTGACCCACAGAGACCATTCGATCCTGAACTTTGAGGCCACACCTCCAAGGATCAGGAATGCTTGAACCTCAAACTGTTTCCAGCCTTAACGAGCCAGGGGGCTGCAGCAGGAGTCCCTTTGTCATAGGTCTCTATGGGACCAACATCTGTTTATGTCTGTACCACGTAGGGCTGATCATTGAGAAAAACTAAAGATGATGTATGGACTGGTAGTTAATCTCTGCAACATCCCACCACATTATTCTCTAGTCTTTGTGTAACTACAGATGAGGTCAGCCATATGCAAACCATTCTTGGCCCCATCCTAAATAGTCCTAATTGTCACGTCCTCTCTGGCTCCTCAGGATCAGGGTGATACTATATGGGGTCCACCTACTGACTTCCCCCACACTCTGACTATTGAAATATACAGAGTATAGAGATAATCAAGCGAGGGATGGGAAAGGGTAGGAACTTCGGTGGAAAGGGATTAACTGTAACAAAAAAGCATAACATTAATACTGTACAGCAATCCTATCTACTCTCATATGTTCTCGCTAGAATCCTAACTATACCTTATAGGTCTTTCCCAACAAGATGTTCTTCTTGCGAACAGATAAACAACACCTCCTGTAAAAGACAATAATCATTCATCAACACCACACCAGTACCCGTGTATTGAAACACAAAAAATCCTTTTACTCAATCATACTCACATCCACAACCAGCGGATCCCAGAACAAAAATAGAACAAAATTATCCTTCTCCAAAGATAAAAAATAGGGTTCAAATCCAGTAAGTTCCTGGTGGAAACAACTCAGTCTCAGTCTTGAGCCAAGAAAGAAAAAACACACAGTTTGGGGTTCCACCCAACGTGGAAAAAACACTAAAGGAAATCCAGAACTTTAGTCTCCCACAAGTATACTGTCTGAACAGGATAGGAAGTCACTCTGGAATACATATATATCTTAGCATATATCAATTAGGCCAAGTGTTTGTCATTGAAAAGGTACAACTATACCCTTTAAAGATCGAGTACAGGGTGAGATGCTGCCATGGCTCCTAATCTGAAAATCACCAAAAACAGAAGGAATCCACAAGTTCTCCGCAGCCGTGAGGGAACTCACTTCTTTGATCCACACGCTCAGACGAGCGGTGATCAGGAATACAGCCCGCCGCAGCCGCGAGCGGGCAAGGAACAAGAGCAGTTCACGCTCAGCCGAGCGGAACACAAGAAGAGGCCCGCCGCAGCCACTAGTGGGCAAAAATGAAGGAATCCGGATCGCGTCCTCACGGAAGATGAGACGCGAGGTGGTACATCGGCTCACCTGAGCCTCCAGCGATACACGGATCTAAGGAAAACAACGGGAAGAAACACAGGAATCCAATCCTCCAACAGCACGGCTGTTGACAGAGTCCAGGAAAGCCAGAATCATGTACAACGCTATCGCGTTGTCACGTGATTTTTATCAACTAGCGCTGCTTCCGCCCAGAAGGCATTCTGGGACATGTAGTTCTCGATGTCTATAACAATGTAGGCGCATGCAGATCTCAGTTCCTGACACTAATGACTTCTGTTCCAAAAGGACACAGCCTCGTATTACAAAGATCCACATGAGTGGCCTCCTTCCATCTTCTTTTTGTTTCAAATGGAACCTGCTATCCCCTTAACCATGACTCAGGCCTGCCACGTTCCATGCTTTGGCTCTTATCCTCAACCTTGAACCATCTCCATAACTTGGAAGCTTTGAAGACTTCGCAGCTGTTGTAACTGCTTGAAGTTTCACAAATTTTGATGGCCGTGGATTCAGGTTCAACTTGATGACCCAACTCTACTCTGTGGGAAATTTGCACTTCAAGCCACTTCTGTGCAGCTCGTCACCTTCTGAGAATTCCAGTGATAATCATTACCTGAGACTAAACTTATCTTTGTCCTCTCGAGCATAGCTCCCAAAGTCAGCTACAATTTTGTAGGTGACTTCCTGATTGATTCCGTAGAACTGCTTGTTTTTTATTTATTTACCTTTTTGTTTGGTTTTGACAATTGTTTTTGCTAATTAATAATCCTTAAATCACAGCCCACCTTTAGATTTTGCTTCTGAATAATTATTAAATATTCTTTTTGCTCTAAACTTGGTTTGAATCTTACAGTTCCTTGTCTATTTTTAATAAACTATTGAAATTTGTGACTTCCACTGTTTTGCTTTTCCTTCGAGCGTGTTTTAGGCCATACTGCTCAAGCCACGTTACCAAAAGCGTGCTAAGAACACTTTAGTAGAAGACACATTTACCTTTGCTGGCCAAAGTTTGGAAAATGCAAAGCAGGCTGAGTCTAGAAAGCACTCTAAGGTTACTGTCTTAGGTGGCATCTGCACTACCTGTAGATGCAAAAATCAAAGATTATGAGAGAAGCTGTTAGTGCAGAAGTGTGGCTCACTGGTTAGAGGGGGCAGACCCTGATGCAGAGGTCCGACCTGGGACCAAGGTTCAATTCCCGACGCGGCAGGGTCTTGAGCTCAAAATGTCCACGGACTCGATAATTCTCGCCTCGGTGCCTACTAGAATCATGGGTTCACACTCTGCAACTCTGGGCAATAGCTTGCTTAATCTCCTCTACAGCCCCACCGCGATGGGATGCCTGGTCTTCACCTTGGGGATGCCCAGTAGGGGTTATCTCGCAGGGAAAGCCAGGACAGGTTCCCAAAGCAAGCGCTAAGAGACCTGTCGGTGATTTGGCGCTATATAAATCAAAATTAACATAACATAACAAGCTGTGCCCCTGGAATTTGAGACTGCCGCTCAAACAGTTGAAAGAGCTCAAGAGGCACCCGTAAGCGATTCATGTCTCAGCAACTAAGACTGCCCGCTCCTGTCATACAACACTCACACTGAATCACACTCCCTGTGCAATGTACAAACGTTTACATAAACAAGTTCTGTTGTGCTTTGTGAACAGGCTTTCACCCCCCTTTGTATGCAAATGAGTTTCTGTGATCAGACACCCCAGGCTCCCATTTCTTCTAGTGCAGATGATAATGTGAGAACTAACGAGATCACAAACTAGGGCTGTATTGAGAAATAATCGTCTTCCAAGTCCCACAGTAGTTTGTAGTTCTTTATTAGTATTTTAAATGTACATTCCCCATCCTGTTCCAAGGTAGAGTAAAGTTTGCGAAGCGCGACTCTCTTGTGGCCTTCTCCCCACATTAGGTCCATAAGAACAGAAACAGAGTCCAATTTCCTGAAGAAGCGCAGAGGCAGGTAAACTAAAGGGATCGAGAAGCAATATAAATGTATTAACAGCATTTTTGCATTTTTCCACTCTACCCATGGGTCGATAGTTGCAGGGAGCCCCAAAACAACAGGGAGCTGCAAACCTTGGATATCACCTAAGTTGCCCTGTACACGTTCATTGTCGTGTGGTAAGTTCATCGCTTAATACCTGAAGATGTTAGGGTGTCACCCCAGTGCTAATTGGGGCAGCACTTCCTGTTTTAAGTTGTTAGTTTGCGGTATGTAACTGTTACCACGGATTTTTTACAACGCATACCATTACAACGCAGGTCATTTTACAACGGATACCTTTACATCGCATTACACTACAACGCACATACTATTACAACGCATACCATTACATCGTAAGTATAATTATAGGTAAGTTTATTTTTTTTTATAAACATTGGGTTTTGGGGTACAGGGGTATTTTTAGGTTTTAGGGTTGGGTTTGGGTTTTGGGGTACAGGGGTATTTTTAGGTTTTAGGGTTGGGTTTGGGTTTTGGGGTACAGGGGTATTTTTAGGTTTTAGGGTTGGGTTTGGGTTTTGGGGTACAGGGGTATTTTTAGGTTTTAGGGCTGGGTTTGGGTTTTGGGGTACAGGGGTATTTTTAGGTTTTAGGGCTGGGTTTGGGTTTTGGGGTACAGGGGTATTTTTAGGTTTTAGGGCTGGGTTTGGGTTTTGGGGTACAGGGGTATTTTTAGGTTTTAGGGCTGGGTTTGGGTTTTGGGGTACAGGGGTATTTTTAGGTTTTAGGGCTGGGTTTGGGTTTTGGGGTACAGGGGTATTTTTAGGTTTTAGGGTTGGGTTTGGGTTTTGGGGTACAGGGGTATTTTTAGGTTTTAGGGTTGGGTTTGGGTTTTGGGGTACAGGGGTACAGGGGTATTTTTAGGTTTTAGGGCTGGGTTTGGGTTTTGGGGTACAGGGGTATTTTTAGGTTTTAGGGTTGGGTTTGGGTTTTGGGGTACAGGGGTATTTTTAGGTTTTAGGGTTGGGTTTGGGTTTTTGGGTACAGGGGTATTTTTAGGTTTTAGGGCTGGGTTTGGGTTTTGGGGTACAGGGGTATTTTTAGGTTTTAGGGTTGGGTTTGGGTTTTGGGGTACAGGGGTATTTTTAGGTTTTAGGGCTGGGTTTAGGTTTTGGGGTACAGGGGTATTTTTAACCTATTTTTACAAATATTAAAATTAAAATTAAGTTAATTAATAATTTTACTAAAATAATATATAACAAATAATTAAATTAAAAAATACATTAATAAATATTTACAACATATTTTAAAATTATATATTATTATTATATACTTACCTATACTTACTTTGTAATGGTATGCGTTGTAATAGTATCTGCGTTGTAGTGTTTTGCGTTGTAATGGTATCCGTTGTAAAATGACCTGCATTGTAAAAAATCTGTTGTAATGGTATGCGTGCTAAAAGTACGCGTTGTAACATCATACACATGGGATATAAGCTGGATTTGGTCAAATGTAGCCTTAGTCTAGAAGCCCTACCAAAATCGTCTAGAACATCACCTGTGGTAGATACGAATGCACGTTTCTGAGGTACACAAATGCATCATCAGCATACAGTGATATGTCCTCTCAATCGACAGCGGGCATCTTTGCTGCATTCAAAAGAAACTGAGATCTCTGCCTGTCCGGATGCAGGCCAGCGGGTTGGTGTAGAGGAGTTTTGTCCAGTGTAATATTTCTGGGCCTAGTTTCATCCACATTAGCACTTTCATCAAGTAAAACTACTCCAGGGTGTCGAAGGCCTTCTCTATATCTAGTGAGAGTGCTGTGTATGGAGGCAATTCATGAATATTCTTTTCCATCAGCCGTAGAGGCGCCATAGGTTAAGACACCTTTTTCTCCCAGGTACGAAACCATTCTGGTCTTGGTGCCAATGTAGAGAGGCAGGGGAGCAACCTGTTTGCAAGGACCTTCCTGCAAATCTTGCGGTTGGTGTACAGTGGCCAGCAGGAGCATAGCTCCAGTGGTCCCTGTTGGGCTTAGGCAGGACCAATATCATAGCCTCCCATAGGGATCCCGGCAATGTGCCCTCCTGCCGGGCCTGTTGGTACATTTGGAGTAGGTTTGGAGTGAGGTTTGCTCTGTAGGTGAAGTAAAAGTCCACCGGGAACCCGTCCATCCCAGGAGTTTTGTTGCACGTGATGTAGTCAATCATGAAGCCAATTTTCTTGGTGGTCAGGGTTTCGTCTGGTGTATGTCCCTGAAGGGGGTTAAGTCTGGGGATTGTCAGTCTCATCTAATTGGGGCGCTTGCGCTCCCAACACAGCCTGGTATACAGACGTCTGGTACTACAGGAAAACCTGGTTTATATCTGCTTGTACATTCAATAACACTCCTACAGGGGATCTGCTGGCCTTTCTGGGGGTCTTTGAGGTCAACGACCTTAGGAGCCATGCTAGTATCTGATAGTGTAGTGTTCCTAGTCTGACCACCGCCTCTCTTTACTCCTTTCAGAGAGGGGTGATTGTGTTCTAGTTTCATGCAGCTACCCTACATTTATTTCCGTTGTTCATATTGTTTGTTGAAGAGAGGTTCTGGGCTCGCAAGGCATGTTTTACACAATGCTACATCTTGGTGCACTGGCCTTATGTGAGACCCTTAAAGGTACCCCACTCTATCACTGTCGTAGAGGCAGTTCTTTCCTTCGCCTCAAAGATGGCGATAGGTGTACCTTCAGTATCACAGAAGACTCTGTCCCGTAGGGCCGGGGCGTACAACCTCCTAGTAGGTACTGATGCATGTCGTCAGCCCCACTGATTCATCATTTTGAGGTGGTTGTGGTCCGAAAGTGTGCGGCCTAGACATTCAGGTCACAAGACCAAGGAAGCCACAGAGGGATTGCATAGGAGCAAGCCGATTCTGGTGTGCAGTTAGTGTACTGGTGAGAACAACGAGTATTCTCGTGTACGAGGATTCATCTGTCATCGGATGTTTCACGTCTGGGTAAGCATAAGCCAGTCCACACTGCATGGGTCATTCTGATTGCATTCTCGTGTTGTGGTGGGGGAAGGATCTATCTAGGGAGGTTTCTTGTGAAGGTAAATACCCAGGCAGGCTAGAAAAGCAAAAGGCTGGCTGACTATAATAGCAATATTCATAAAAACACAATTTTTATAATAAAAATAATCTAAGCAATGGACTGAAATGATATCAAAAAATATTCTTTAATATAAATATATAGGATAAACATATACATAAAAATAAGCAAATTTACACAATAGACAAATTACTCTGAAGTTCATATATATATTTTTTAGGAAAACTTCATGTAATATAAAAAGGGAGTTCTTATTTCTTTCAAAATATTCTCTAACTGTAGAGAATGGGGCTGTATGTCGTGTGTCTATCTAGGGAGGTGTCATGGGCAGAATTAAAGTTCCCACCCCATATACTCTGCATTGCCAGGGCTTGTATCAAAAGCTTGGATGAAGTACACCTGTCTAAAACGCAACACAGACTAGATGGAAGTCCTCATTTTTGGAAAAAACACCTCACCGTGGAATGACACATGGTGTCCCATGGAGCACGGCATACCCCCCGCATCAACATACCAGGCCCATAACCTCTGCATCATTCTGGATAGCAAGCTATCCATGAAGAAACAAGTCGACGCAGTCTCATCCACCTGCTGCCACACCCTTTGCAGGCTCCACAAGAGCTTCAAGTCGCTCCCAGCAAACACCAGAAGGACCATCATGCAAGCCCTCATCACCAGCAGACTGGACACTGGAAACACAATCTGTGTAAGAATTACTGCACGCCTCCAGACGAGACACCAGACAATACAGAACTCAGGAGCAAGACTCATAATCAACCTCCCAGAAGGATCCAAGTCACAGCCCATCTCAAGAAACTACACTGGCTCCCGATTCAGAAGAGATGCCAGTTCAAGATGATGAGTCATGCCTACATGGCCTTGCATAACGTAGGACCAGCATACATCAACAAATGCCTGACCTTCCACTATCAATCAATCAAACAATCAATCAATCAATCAAAATTACTTTATTCGGTATACAGCAATACCATAAAAGTACAATACAATTAAAATAAAAAAATACAAGAAATAAAACCTTCTACCGGGTACCTAGACAGTTGGTACAAAATATTAGCAAATAACAGTGCAAATCATTGTGGGTAATAAGGTTAAAAATGTGCTGAAAGTTAGAAAGTCTAACACTCCTGAGCAGATTACATTCAAAAAGGGCAAGTTACGAAACAAGGGTAATATAAAACCAACATGTTAAAAAAGGAAAAAACCCCAAGCATAAAATTAATCTGTGTAAAAAACAAGGAGAAGGGCGTCATAAGTGTTGGTACCAAGGAGAAAAAAGGATAATTTAATGACCAGTGTCATAATCCCCTGTCTTTAGTATTCCTCAGTCTTGCGGTCATCCTTAGGAAATTAACAGTACAAAAAAGTGTGAAGGCCTCCTCAGACAATTTCAAGAACAATAGCGCAACCTTTGCGTGTTTGAACCTAGCATTCTTTAAAATGCTCTTTAAAAACAACTTCCTGGGGTGAGCGTAATAGGGGCACAACAAAACAAAATGGAGTGTGTGATGGAGTAGGTTCAACCTAAATCTAGTCATCAGGAATCTGTCCTGAGCATTATAAAAATAAGACAGGTATGGTTCCAAACCTGGGCTGGATTTAGCCAAGAGGTGGGCTCTCACGGATGGTTTTACCATCTCTGTGTCTTCCCTGATGCAGGCCTTGTTCTTTAAGAATGCGGACTTAACAATCGCCTTGTCCTGGGCTAACAAGGATCTTGGGGTGTTAAAATAATCAGCAAAACCCAGGCCCAACAGGGTCTCCCTTACATATTTAGGCCAAGGGATATTGTTCCCATGCTCCCTTTTAATGCAATCAGTTATTATCTGTTTGCTTAGAGCAGCTTCAGGGTTAGTCCATATTTTAAGCCAGCAACTGAGAGGTTTCAATTGAATCTCATCTCTGATGTAAATGAGACCTAACTCTTCGTGGATTTAATAGGAGGGGGTGCTCTGTGGGATTCTAAGTAACCGTCAAAGGAATTAATTTTCTTCTATTTGGATCCTTAATGGGTCAATGAAACCCCAAACCTCACTGCCATATAGTGCTTTGGCATTACAGATGGCCCTATACAAATTCAAGATTTGCTCAGGAGCCCAGCGACCCAACCTGTGTGCAAAATTCATGATTGCCCCGGAAGAGCTGATAAGAGATCTGCATTTCTCATCTGACAGAGTATTAAACCTGATGCGGCTATCACATAAAATTCCCAGATAAGAAAATGCCTGCTATTTTTCTAGACAGTGGGTGCCGATCCTGAAGGTGAATTTTCTGCCTGGCCTTTTTCCCATCTCCATGATGTATGATTTGGAGAGATTAGCGGACAGGTCCAGGTTCTCCATGAAGATGACAAAGCCATCAATGAGGTGCTGAAGGCCCCGCGCAGTGCGTGACAGAAGTACTGGTCGTCCGCGTAAAGCGGAACCGGGATCCCTCTTCTACCTATCCTCGGACAGTCCACCCCTAATGCTCCCAATGCCTTATCTAAACCATTAATATATAAAGTAAATAAGAAAGGCGCCAGGATGCAGCCCTGTCTCACTCCTCTAGAGCAAGGGAAAGAATCAGAAATGTCTCCCTCGTCGTTGTATCTGACATGGGCTGAAGTGTACTGGTGGTGCAAAGTGCTTAAAATATTAACCAGTCCTGAATCCACGCCCATGGCCCCCAATAGCTCCCACAGTTTCTTACGGTTAACCCGGTCGAATGCTGCTGTGAGGTCCATGAAAGCCAAGTACACCGTCTCATCGCTGGCGACAGTGTACTTGGCGACAAGGAGATAAAGGTTGAGACATTGGTCAGAGGTTGAGCGACCCGGCCTGAAGCCATACTGTATATCCGAAATGATGTCATGTTCGTCTGCCCAATCCATAAGCCGATTAAGAATAGCTCTCCCCATGACTTTCACTGTGACATCAATGAGGGAAATAGACCTGTAACCTTGTGGGTTATCTTTGTTACCCTTTTTGAAGATTGGGACAATTGTCGCAGTGGACCAGGGTGAAGGCATACCTGCCTCCACTGCCGTATTGATCACTCTTAATAAAATAGGAGCCCACAAGTCTACCTGGGTTAATAGGAGATCTGGAGGGATCCCATCCGGGCCCAGGGCCTTATTCCGGGTTAAGCCCTCGATTCCCGCTTTTATCTCACCCAAAGAAAATGGGGTTTTAACAACCCTTTGATTTCCTATCCCTGCTGATGGTACTAAATTGCTCGTACTCTCATGATTATAGAGGCCTTGAAAGTGCTCCACCCAAGCCTCTGGCAGGACGTGTCAGACCGGCTTGGATTTATTCTTATCCTGAAAACAGGGTTTATTTAGAATTTTCCAGAAGGCGGTCATATCCCTTGATTCGGCCGCTTCCCTCAGATTCTCCCAAGCCTGGTATTGCAATGAGGTTTTGTGTTGTTTTAGTGCCTGTTTATACCTCCCCCGGCAAGTGGACACCATTGTCTTATCTTTGGGAACAATCTTTAAAGCTGCCTTCAGTTCCCTCAAGGCACTAGAGCATTGCTGATCAAACCACCTGTGAGTATCCTCATCCTCTTTTGGCGTTCTACATCTAAGCAGGCCGTCAATACAATGTGCTACTCCCTCAAATGCATTGATGTGGTCCACCTCCTCTACTGTTGGGTCTAGACACTTCCAGACCTGCTGGGTTTTCTCCATCAGTAGTGCCCTGTAGAATTTATCACAATTGATGTTTGACCATCTCAGTCTCCTTCCCTGGTCCGTGGCTGTAAAAGGAGCCTCTGGTCTGCTTACAATGGGAATGTTTAACTGAGTCAGGGTCCTTAGGATCAACACCAGGGGGCTATGGTCATTGAAGGTGCTAAACTCCACATTAAAACTTAATATCCGACATATTAAGGAGCTTGGAACAAAAATAAAATCAATAACAGAGCCCCTTCCCTTCCCTTTAAAGGTTGGGAGGATACGATAGTCCCCCGCTGCTCCTATCAAATCCATCGTGTGAGTACGGGCATGTGTGCCCAACAGCTTGCTTAACTCAAATCCCTCCCTGGTGTGTTCCATATGCAGTCCCTCTTCCCTTGGGCAAGCGGACCATTCCCCCTTACTGCTAATTAAGTGGGGGCACAAGTGACAATTAAAATCTCCCAACACCACCAGTTGGGCGCTAGCAACCCCATGCGATTCTAATCATATCAACCTATGTTCCAGCTCTACCAAGCTGGCTAATGTCTGTCGGCCCTTGATAGCATTACAAAAATTAATACAAATTGATTTTAATCCCATGTTCGTAAACCGTATTCCCTGTGTGCATACTGAATCCCAAACTAAGTCCTCCCATTTCCCATCTCCCATTTCCCATGTAACCTCAAATCCACATAAGTAATTAGGTCTCCCTTGGCTCGCCCTGAAGAGGATCTACATGCTGGAACAGAATACATTTTGTAGCCTTCCAGTGCTAGTGCGCTACAATCTGCCTCCCAAGTTTCTTGCAGACTAATAATGTTAAATCTCCTGATATATCCCAGCCAGTCCTGATTTTTAAGTTCACTGGACAGGCCTGCTATGTTAAAGGAGATTATATTAATATTTCCCTGCCCTCCTACTACTGGGGGGTTAGACCTTTGGTCAATGTGCCCAGTTAAAGATGCAAGAAATCTACGTGGATTTTTCTCTATATCCAGCGTGCTATGGGCTCCATGAATAAGGGGCGGTTTTGACGTCACCGTCATCTCCTCGACTAACCCTCCATTATCCCTGCTGTGGTGCACATCTTCCTGTGCCACCCCTTGTCCTAGGATTGGCCCCCCCAACCAGTCAATCTAATTCACTTAGGGCGGAAACACTTTGGAGTGGCGCGTATCGATTAAATAACTGTGCTGGACGATCCCCCCAGGTTAACCTCGCAGGCTTTCGCCTTGGATCTTCCTTGTTCATAGGGTGCATCAGGTCTCTGTAAAAGAAACTAAGTGGGAGCAGTCTGATGATAGTACTGCACTGTTCCTGGTAGGTCCCCTTCTATTGGTAATACAAAAGTTCTCTGGCCATTTCCGGATATCTAAAGTTTAAAATGACAGTCTCCCCGGAAACCCTTCCTGCTATTTCCGATCCATGACACTCTTCTGGCCATTAGAATATGCCTGTGATTTATAATGTTAAAGCCTAAATTATTGGCCAACCAATGAACTGCTTTGTTGATCAAGGAGCGTGTGGTTTCTTCCCTCGCGTCTCTACATGCTGGAATCCCTGTCAGAACTACTGTGTAGGGGCTTGCAGCTGGTGGGAGGTCTAGTACGGGTAAATCTCGGGTGTCCAATGCCTAGTCCTCTAGTGATGACCCTGGTTCTTCGGGGTTTAGCAGGTCTACCCCCGGGAGATCTAGTTATAGCACCAGTGTTAGATCTGTGCTCTAGCCTCTCCTCCATTGTCTGCCCGTTGTCTTCCCTAGAACTAGATGGGCCTAGGTCCTTGCTCTTATTCGTTCCTTCTGTTGGATTCTTCTTTACCACCTCTTGCCTAGACATGTGTAGGACTATTTCATTGTTTGCCCCTCCCATGCGATCTACTGACTGTGCTACCTCGGGGGGGGGGGCGGTTTCTTTGCGGTTTGGCACTTGCAACTCGTAGCTTCTGCCGCCTAAAGAAAGAGCTTTACTCCTTTTATTTTATCTCATCTGGTCCGGGGAATCTAGCTGAGTCTAGCTTATCGGAGCGCTGTGCGAGGCTGAGACTCTTCACATTCAGCCCCGCCCGCTCAGTTTTAGCCGACCGACCGCCCCGGCTGCACTTTACTCTCCCCAGAGTTCGAATCGGGGGGAGGGGGCGTTTGGGCTGGGCTGGGCTGTAGCGGGAGACACCGTAGCGGCAGAAGCTGCTGACCTCGACCCTGTAGCTGTAGCGGAGGAGACGGTCCGCGTCCTTGGCGTCCTTGGCGTCTTCCGCGCTGCTCCCCTTCCACCTCTGCAATCAACAATCGGTGATCGACTCGTCGGACTGCGGCAACCAGTCAGTAGTGGTAAAGTGCCCAGAGTCATTAAACCAACAAAAACAGGTCAGAGAGAATATTGGAGGAAGGAAAAAAGTTCAGGGATGACCCCGCAGAGAGGGCCAGGTCCAACACAAGATTTGAGGGTCTCTGGTTGGCACAGGTAGGTACTTGTGACAAACAGGTACCCTCTCCTCTAGTCAGGGCAAGGGAACTACTCCTCAGAATAACCTCTGCTCACCCTCTAGGTTGCGTGGCGCGAGCAGACAAGGCTAATCCTCAGGGAGCTAGTTAGTTAAGCATTTATGATCACATACAGTAAACACAATGACCCACCATAAATGGACACCAGGCATAAGATTTGTATAAAAAATACGTAGGCTTTATATAAAAATACTTAGTTATGATGTCCCTGCCCTGCACCCTGAAAGAAGAAGGCAGCTTCCTGTAAACAAAGTCCTCCAAAACTGGGCTGAACCAGGCTCAGGCCCCCTGGCCTGCAAAGACAAAAGAAACTGTGTATAAAAGTAGGAGCCCTGCTCTTAAACATTAGATCCTGTTTTAACCACGAAGAACCTTTGCCCAACTAGAAGGACCAAGAGAAGCTGAAGGAGGAAAGACTGTCCCAGACCTGAAGGACTGGCCTGCAGTGGTGCCTTGCTGAGGAAGGAGAGGAAAAGACCAGAAAGGACTTTGCTTCATTTGTGCTTGAAACTATCTCCAAGGGCTTGATCTGAGCTTGCCCCCTGAACTGAGCCCCAGGAACAGTGGGCTCATTGTGCCTTCGCTCGTCTTCAACCGAGCCGTGTGCTTCCTTCCCGCCAGAGCTGAGTCCTGTGCACCTTTGCCCCCACCTAGGGCTGTGACACCCAGGAGCCTGGCTGCTCTTGCCCGCTGAGAGCCCCGCTCTTGCATAGTCGCTCTCTACCCGTCGGGCCGGGCCTCCTGCTCCCCTGTCACCCCGCCTGCTATTTGGAGTACGTCGTGTGCTCCCTCGCTCCTCCCGCCGGAATTCTACTTGGAGCGCGATCTACGCCCCGGACGGCCGCCCGTACATTACAACGTACCCAGCCGCCCCGCTTTGCCCTCCAGCTCTTGAAGAAGGCCGTGCCGCCCCCTGAAGGGACCCCCCAGTACGGTCCGTACAGGAGGCCCTGGGCCGCACTTGCCTGCCGGAAGCCGCCAGCCGTTGAGGATCCGAGGGTACGCTAGCCCATCGGCGCGTACTAGGAGAGTACGACTCGTCCCCGCCTGAGACGCCGCATGGACTTAAGCGCCGTACTTGCCACATCTAAACAAGGTACTGTAACTCACAAGCAAGTCTACAACGGACTCGGGGTCCGCACCGTTCTGTTTTCCCCGTCAGCGCTGTTTGCCTCGACCTACCCAGCTCAGTATGCCTCGTACGCAAGGCGCGTAGAAGTCGACAGCCCTATGTGTACGCTAGCGAGGTACGCCTCGCACGGGAGTGTGACGACGCACACCGTTTTGTAGTTCTTATAGTGGTGTACGCCTCGTACCAAACGCCGAGCCTCGGGCTACCGTGTCCGCGAGGCGCGTGAGGGTTGGCGAGGCTGCGTTTGAGCATCGTGTACAATGTACAGAAGCGCTACGAAGCGCTCCGCAGTGCGAAACACTGCCAGAACAGAATAGAGCTTGTACCTTGCAGTTTGTGGAAGCAGCCTAAACTACCTGTAAGAACTTTAAAAGAACACTTGCCTTTTTGACATCTTGTGGCCTCATTTTCAATCGTTATATGGTCTTGTGATAACTCTGCATAATGAAGTATTTTTATATAAAGCCTACGTATTTTTTATACAAATCTTACGCCTAGTGTCCATTTGTGGTGGGTCATTGTGTTTACTGTATGTGATCATAAATGCTTAACTAACAAGCGCCCTGAGGATTAGCCTTGTCTGCTCGCGCCACGCAACCTAGAGGGTGAGCAGGGGTTATTCTGAGGAGTAGTTCCCGAGACCTGACTAGAGGAGAGGGTCCCTGTTTGTCACAAGTGCCTACCTGTGCCAACCAGAGACCCCCAATTCTAACAGTTACCAAAGCAAGTATTCTAGATGCCAAAGCATTACATCCTCGATGGATACAATGGCCTAACTCTCTCACTGCAACAGATGTAGATTACAAATTCAATTCTACATTACAAGCATTCCTGCAGAATGAACATGAATATCCTTTGCTGAATGAAAGAATGCCTCTATATAGCTTTATATCTGTTATTTATACCAATGGCCCAGCCTGCCATGGGAACACAATAGCAACATTCTGCTGCATGCGCAATCGTAAAGGGACGCATGCATGACGGAAAGTTCTGTTTTGAAAAAACACACACTCAGTGCCTAGGGGACTGTACAGCGCAGCTGGCAGAACTCAACGCTCTGATTATGGCACTACAAACTACGGATCATGGACTCCCCATACTTATAGTGTGTGATTCATTCTACTGTGTCCAGTCCTATAATGAACACCTTCACTACTGGGGCCAGAATGGATTTCGAGATTCAAAGGTTGTACTAACAAGCTGCATTTGGGAACAGGTGGCAATGCTGAAAGAAGACCTGCCACAGGCTCATTTTATTCATACATTGAGTTATGAACGTGTTTGTGTTCACGTTGCAGGGAATTCCATGGCTGATTACGCTGCTAAAGCGGCAGTTCGCACTACTGCCGTTGCTGAAATCACTGGTTCAAGTACAAGAATGGACAGAGGCATCATGGTGGCAGTCAATGCTGCTCACAATGACACTCTCTTGCTGAAAGGCTTTCTATTCGAGTACTCCTACAAGTTAGATGCACCAAACATTCTGTATACTGAAATTCCAGGAGTGTGGGATGGAGTAATACCAAACAGTGCTCGCAGATTGGGTTTAATACTAGCTGCTCACGAGGGTCTGGGGTCAGCACACACAGGGGTTGTGGATATAGTTTAAATACTCAAGTATTGGTATTGGTGGCCGGGTCTTACAAAATAGACCTAGGACTTCGTCCTCAAATGTGACATCTGCCAGCAGATGAAAGGCACAACTGTAGCACATCCACCTCAGACACCCCTATTGATCTCAGACAAGCCTTTAGCGGTTGTTTATTTGGATCACTGCGGCCCCTTACACTAAGTCGGGGTTTACATGTATATCTTGGTGGCAGTGGATCCATGATCCAGATTCCTGTAGGGTTGGCCACAGCGCTTGGCTGATGATCAAACTGTTATAAAGGATTTGTGAATCTTCATTGGAACATACGCAATTGGCACACTAGGTTCTGACCAGGGCCCAGCGTTTAGCTCTCTGACTTACAAAGAAACTATGGGAAGTATGGGTATGACCTTGCTGTACTTCTCCCCCTCCTATCCTGAGGGAAATTCTGTAGTTGAGAGGAAGAAACGTGACCTAAAGCAGTCCTTAACAGCAAGGGTATCAGGGTCAGGTGGTAATTGACTCAATTACATTTATGGGGTCCTGAGAGCACTCAATAACATGCCAAGAAAATCCCTAAGAGGTCGTACGCCTTACAAATTCCTGTTCAGTATGAGAATGTGGGTACCAGACCTCAATAATGTCAGCAGAGTGGTAGTGGAAACACCATTTGACATCAATGAACGTTTGGCTGTTTTACAGGAATTCCGGGGTGCACAAAGCAACGTCCAAGAAAAACGCACCGCCACTGGAGAAGTGAAGGTTGTACCAGCAAGACTAGCCTGGATCCCGAAGATTGTAGACCTAGTCAGAGAGAACATTTTGGACAAGAAAGAATTTGGGCCATCTTACTGAGCGCCTGTACCTGTCCTGGCTGTCAAAGGTACTAGAACTGTACTTCTTCCGCCAATTGCCGTTCGCAAAGACAAAAAGTTTGTCTCATTGATCTGATCTAACCACACTATGTGGCCAATTCTCAACAATAGGCCGTGTGGGCTCCTGGGTAACCACTGCTTTAATAACTACAGAAGATTCCCCTCTGCAAACAGAAGCTGTATACAAAGATGAAATAATACTGCTTCCTGTTGAAACAACTGCAACTGAACAGTCGACGAGTACTGAAATCTTAATTCGAAAAATTGACGAAGTCTATGTGAATATGCCACAGATCGAGTCATCTCCCAGTTCTAAAAAACCTGCTGAGCTGCCAAAGTTAGTCTGAACGGCATATGGCTCCTTCGTGCATTATGGAGACTTCTCAGCGGATTCTAGTGAACCTGAACTGCCACCACTGCTTCTCTCTTTAAAGCTACTATTGTATACTCTCTATTTTTGGCTCAAAAAGACATACTTTGTTGTTCCATGGATTCATCTCTGGATTACAAACACTTTACTGTTTCTGGTCCTCTGGATTGCTTTGATGACTGTCATTTTCCTGCTCCTGGGCGGACACTATATCCCAGAAAGCTCTGCAGTACAACTTGTGAACCTGGTTCTGAAACCACATATATCATCGCACCGTGAACAAAGAGACCTGTCCTTGGTGACGATTACATCAGTTCCAGTTCGGGAAGGAATAGTTTGTGACAGGGTATCATATGATGTGTACGGGACGAATGAGCTATTGAAAATTCCATATTTGTTTAAAATTTCCCTAAATGATATCTTCATTTCTAGTACTTTCTCTGATGATTTGGACATTGAAACTGTGCATAATTTGCTTGCAGATCTCAAGTAACCTTGGGTGTAGTGTGCATAGTAGGGCTAAGTGGAGTGCCACAGAATTTGCAACAAGCTCCATGGAACTCCGATTTGCTCTGTTACGCCGCCCGCCTCCACCTCCCTTTTAAGATATACCTTAACACTAATTTAAAACAATTAAAAATCACTTACCTCTTAACTGTGGCATCCCCGGGCTGCCCTCCTCCTCTTCGCGCCATTATAATACTGCTTAAGAAAACGTGCACGTCCACACATGCGCATTATTCCCAAGAAACGGAGGCGGGCGGCGAGCCAACTCCGCTCTGCTGCAGAGTGTGCAGAGTTTTACCTACTCAACATTCTCTATGGAACGCGGACGAGGCAAAACTCCACACACTCCACAAGCAGAGTGGAGTTCTCTGCCCACGGTTATTCTAGAGCCATAAGCTGCATTTTCTAATGATGAATTGTATAATGGTACATCAAATTATGGAGTCCTGCTGTATTAAAACATTATTGCCACCATTTCTTACACAAAGCTAGTGTCACATGCACTGTTTATAATTACACTCAATGGGAACATTACCCAACACCTCCAAAGGATAGTTCAAAAACATTTGAACAAAACCTTTGCTTGTTTTTCTTGTTTTTTAAAAAAAAAACATATTTTATTGAGGTTGTGAACGTCAACACAGGGATTCCATATGATGATAGACATATAAATCATATATAGAAAGAAAATTACAGTTCACTTCTTATGTATCTATTTATTTATTTTATTTTATTTTAGAGTTTTATATAGCGCTAGCTAGGTATGGGCGGAAAATCCGTTTCGCTCGCGGATTTTGCGGATTTTCGGGAAATTCGCAATCCGCGAGATTCGCAAATCTCCCGCAAAATCCGCAAATCCGCGAGCAGCGGATTTTGCTCGCACTGCTCGCACTGTTCGCGTGAGTTCGCGGCTTCCCAGTACAACTTCGCGCCCCGCGAATAAGTGCTAAATTGCAGAAATACGATCTTAGCAAAACTGAAACTACTTACCAGGTTCAAAAGTTCAGGCTCATCATTAGTAGCCATTTCCTGTAGTGCTTCCTGAGGGGCCCCTCCAGAGTTCAGTTGCCAGTTGCAACTATTATGTGACCCTGCTCTGAACCTCAGAATAGTTACACATATGCCACAAAGATCCTGAATTACAGCTAAGGGAGACAAGCAGGAGCCAGGCTGGAAGTTAAAATCCATTAATCAGCCCCTAATTCATTATTGTCAGTTGGGGCAGGGCAGGTGTTGTAACTAATTTTGCAACAATGAAAGCACTTAGCAAGTGCAAAAGATCACTAATCAGGGCGCACTAAGGAAGCAGGTGCCAGCTAAAAAAATATTCTGTGACACATTAATCAGCCCCAAATTAATTCAGGTCACTTGAGGCAGGGAAGGTGTGCTTTGCTTTGCCGAAAATAATGTACACTGGACAACCAGAGGGTGTGGTGATGAAACAGAGGGTGGCATGGGTGGGCCAGAGGGTGGCATGAGTAGTCAGAGAGTGGCAGTGGTGACAGAGAGTGGCAGTGATGAAGAAGAGTGTCCCAAACAGGCTGGACACGTAGAAACAACAAGTTCGCAAAACTTGCGACCCGACAGGTAAGTTCGCAAATTGCGAAATTGTAAAAACCCTCGCGAACTGGCAGAAACACGGGCGAACACAAAAAAAAAAATCCGCAAATACGCGGGAATTCGCGGATTTTGCGGATTGCGAGTTCGCAAATCCGCAAAATTCGCGAACGCGAGATTCGCAAAATTCGCCCATGCTTAGCGCTAGCCAGACCCGAAAGTATCAGAGCTCTTTACATCAGGATCACTCCAAAGATACATAAACATAATAGTATGTACAATGACTCAAGACGCAGCGCATAATATCGTAGAGAGCACAGTGTCACTCGTAGGGTATGTTAACTCAATAGTATGTACAAAGACTTGTCGTCAACAAGAGCACAATGACTTGTGGCAAGATTAGACCAGGGAGGGGGGATATAGGAGAGCCATGAGGAGAGTGAGCTAGAGGTCTTAATGTCAAAGTGTCCGTGTGCTGCTGTGGGCAGGCTTCGGTGGTTAGGTGGTATCTATCCATTTGGGAGAGATCGGTTGAGGAGGAAGTATTTGAGCTGCCTTTTGAATTGCAAGTAAGAGAGGATAGTCCTGATATGGACTGGTATGGAGTTTCAGATTTTGGGTACCTTTCCTGCAAAGGATCGAATGCGTTTTTAGGGCTCGCCTTTCCTATTCCACAGGAATAGGAAAAAGAGCCCTAATGCAGCTAAACCACTACTTAAGGCCAAGGGCTCTCCCCAAAAGCGGATTTTGGGAAGTGCACGCCTCGTGCACGAGCTTGCCTGAGCCTTCTGCCTATCAGCCTGCCAGTTCTCCTCCCCTAATTATTCACTTCACTTATTCACGGCCGTAGGCCGTGACTCTGGCTCTTCAAAGGCTCTGCTCCCCGCCCCCCCGCCTGCACTTCACGCCCCTGTCGCTTCATCTGCTTGCCTTCTGTCCCTTAATCTCCCCGTGACTCCCCCTCACCTCTCCCACTCCACTGCTTCAGGCCCCCACTATTTGCTCGGGACATTGCTTGTTTTAACTTGTTGTTTTAGCTACAGCCCTCCCCTCACCTCCATTGTACAACCGCCTTATTAATGCAATGTGGCAATGAAGTTATTATAAACTGGTATATGTTTGCCGATATTATTTCTATAGGTATGGACCCAGCTTGCGGTTTGAGGCAATGTTTTGGTTTCCAGCCAGAGCTCGCCTGCCCTTTACATCAGTGCTTGCTTGTTAGCAGTGGCTTAATTTTGCGAAAGACTGTACTAAAACAGCTTTGCTTTCAACGTGAGGTGATGTTTTTGTTTTTTTCGTTTTCGCTACAGCTTCCCCAGCATTTGTCATGCCGCATTATTAGTGCTCCATGCCTCGGCATCAACCACTTAGCATTGCTTCTACGGTGATGTTTTTATTTACATATTAGCTACAGCCCTCCCCCCACCACCGCTGTACGATCACCCCTGCCCTTTACGTTAGTGCTTGCTGCTTGCTTGTTAATGGTGGCTTAATTTTGCGAAAGACTGCAGCTACAGCTTTGCTTTCCACAGAAGGTGATTTTTTCGAGGCTATATTTTGGTTTTAGCTACAGCTCTTTCGCTGTAGCAACTGCTTTGCTTATGTCGTGTTTTGCATTTCGTTTTCGCAACGGCATTTCTCAGACCGCATTCTTAGTGATCCATGCCTCTGCATCAACACATTAGCGGTGCTTCTGAGGCTAAGTTTTTATTTTCATTTTAGCTACAACCCTCCCACACCTCCTGTTACATTCTGTATATATAGTACAAATGTGTTAAGTACATGTATTTACATATATCACTTTAAGGCATGAGACTTGTTATCTTCTGCAATTGATTCTATATTCTAAACAGAGCTTTGTTAATGTAGCATTCTGTACTGGTTAGACAGTTGTATCCTGCTGCCATCCAGTCTGGACTTATGCTGTGCTGTTTCTTCAATAAACTACTTAAAATCTTTGGATTGCATCTTTACAAATTTTGGCGACGAGGACCTATTACTCCTGCCTTTCTCAGCACAGGAGCGGAGTATAAACTGAACCCATGGAAATTTTTCAACTTATTTTCAACTTTATGGATTTTCATTAAGCTGCATCATTATTCAAGGTACTGTTCCTTTACATCATTTTCCTGGTGTTTACTACCTCGAGACTGGCTTTTTATTATATTTTATACAATTTTATTTCATTTCGTTTTTCAAATCTGCCAGCGTGTGGACACTTTTCTGTTTTGGCTCCACATCCATTTTACTTCATTCATATTTATTTGTTGTATGCGCTCAAAATCGTACCTGCAGCGTTGGAAATTTATTTTTAAAGCGCATTTGATCCAGCGCTATGAAGCCTGCATCCTTTGAATTTCACCGTGACACGTGAAGTATTGAGGCCTTCGTGTGTATTCGCGCTGCTGCCTGGAAACAAGATTACGCGTCTCTTCAAGTGACGTTTGTTACCGTGCTGCCTAGTAACGAGACTTTGTTTTGCTTTTGACGTAACACGCGCGTGTTACAACCGAACGTCTCGCATTGCATGTTACTTAGCTACGATACTAACAATACGGAAGAAGCCGCGGTGACGCATTGCTTCGTGTGGTTACCTGGCAACAACAACAACACGGAAGCAGCCGTTTTATCATTTCTTCATGTGCTTACTCGGCGAATAACACGGAAGCTTTCTCTACCATTATTATTGGTATTTCAGCAAATTAGTAACAAGGAAGAGTTTTAAACACTTTCAACCAAGTGTTTCTTTTGAAGTCCATTGTTTCCTTTGCTGTGATCTGCTGAGGTTTTCTCACGGTAACATTTTATTTTAAATGAAATAGTATATCTACCATTCAGCACCTGGATAAATCTTACTATTATATTTAAATTTATTTTCCTCTACTTTATTTTCAATTTTTTTTTAATTATTAAAAATGCAATTTTATCCCCCAGCCAAATTTTTACAAAATAAAGGTGATCCTCCCATGCCATGGTCCAGATGGAAGGGGGAATTCTTTAACTATATGAAGGTTATTGATTGGGAACGCATGGGCGCTGAAAGAAAGAAAAGCATTTTACTTCACTGCCTTGGTTCAGAAGGCCAAAAAATTTTCAGAACATTGCCACAGTCTGTTTCACGTATGGGGGAAGGTGATGCTTTGAATGTCTATGTTGAAGCTTTGTATCCCTATGTAGTGAAAAAGACATGGTAAGTACTACTAGTCATGAGGTGGTTGGAAAAGAAGATATGAGGGAGGACATGAAATGTTGGAGTCTCAAATATTTACAACAAGGGGTGGTGAGGGACAGAGTCTCTGAATTAAGCAGAAAGCTCTCACCCAGTCAAGAGATCAGGGCTAGATCCAACACCGTTTTTTAGCTCACTGCACCATCCCAGTTTCAGAACCTGGCTGTATGCAAATTAGTCTGTTCCTGTCCCAGTGCATGATGGGAACAGGGCAAACCAAACTACAAAAGCCAATCCTTACACTGGGAAGGAAACAAGCTCCCGGGGACCGGTTTCTGGCATTACAGCCGTCTTCGGCCCGGTTTGCTTGAATCCTGATGGTGCAATGAGCAAGGGTCTCACATCTGAGAATACCCTTCCACGCTTAGGGTGGACAAAAATATTTACAACAAGGGGTGGTGAGGGAGAGAATCTCTGAATTAAGCAGAAAGCTCTCACCCAGTCAAGAGATCAGGGCTAGATCCAACACCGTTTTTTAGCTCACTGTACCATCCCAGTTTCAGAACCTGGCTGTATGCAAATTAGTCTGTTCCTGTCCCAGTGCATGATGGGAACAGGGCAAACCAAACTACAAAAGCCAATTCTTACACTGGGAAGGAAACAAGCTCCCGGGGACCGGTTTCTGGCATTACAGCCGTCTTCGGCCCGGTTTGCTTGAATCCTGATGGTGCAATGAGCAAGGGTCTCACATCTGAGAATACCCTTCCACGCTTAGGGTGGACAAAAATATTGGGGTGGTGAGGGACAGAGTCTCTGAATTAAGCAGAAAGCTCTCACCCAGTCAAGAGATCAGGGCTTTGAATGTCTATGTTGAAGCTTTGTATCCCTATGTAGTGAAAAAGACATGGTAAGTACTACTAGTCATGAGGTGGTTGGAAAAGAAGATATGAGGGAGGACATGAAATGTTGGAGTCTCAAATATAGCAAAGTGTTTTGTTGTTTCTATTGTACAAAGGAGCTGTGTCATTATAAGTACTATGAAGTCTCCTGTTTGTTCTTTTCATGTATATAGTAAGGAAATAAATCTAATGGTTGATTCAGGGTCACCATGGACGATCATCACTAAAGAACACTTTAGTGAGAGACTTGTAAATGTATGTGATATTAGAAATGTACTACCATCTGATATCATTTCCGAAAGTTTCAATGGATCTATTCTGTGTGCCTACACCCCCACTAGAACGCTCCGTTCATCTTCAAAGAATAGGCTGGTAGTCCCTAGGTTTGCTAAGGTTAGATGGGGAGGTAGAGCCTTTTCCACCTTGGCTCCCAAACTGTGGAACTCCCTTCCCCTTGAGCTCACCAGTCAATCCTCCTTGACAATTTTCAAAAAACTTCTCAAAACCTGGCTTTTCTCTCAAGCATATTAGATTCTTGCTCTCCCAAATGGCCTTTGGTCTACCTATCTGGAGTCTGGACTTTTCATGTCTGTTCGTATTGCGCCTTGATGCCCCTTGGGGCTAAGTTTTGCGCGGTATAAAAACGCCATTCATTCATTCATTCATTCATTCATCTATCATTGATATTGAGGGTTTCTTAAAGGTACCACTTACTTTCAGGAACAGAACTGCTATGATTAAGTTATACATTGCGGTCAAGGGTGTTAATGTTTTAGGTTGGCATGACCAATATGAGTTAGGTATCATTCTCAACCCTCGTTCAAAAGATCCGGTATCCCTATGTAGTGAAAAAGACATGGTAAGTACTACTAGTCATGAGGTGGTTGGAAAAGAAGATATGAGGGAGGACATGAAATGTTGGAGTCTCAAATATAGCAAAGTGTTTTGTGATGATTTGGGGAAGTTAAAACATTTTGCACACAAAATAGTGTTAAAAAAAGATGCAGTTTCGGTTAAACAAAAATTGAGAGGTGTTCCTCTCAATGTGAGAGATGAGTTGAAGGAGATGTTAAATGACCTTCTTAAAGAGGATACAATCGAACCAATTGAGTCCTCAGAATGGGTTTCTCCCATCGTTCTAGTGCGGAAACCTGATCAAAAATTGCGCGTATGTATTGATTTAAGAGCTTTAAATTCAAATATAATAATAGACTGTCATCCTCTACCCAACATCAATGAGCTTGTTTCCCTATTTGATGGTGCGCAGATCTTTACCACACTTGATCTCAGATCAGAGTATCATCAAATTGAGTTGACTGAGGAATCAAAGAAGTACACTGCATTTATCACACCGATGGGGTTATTTCAATATAAGAGAATGCCTTTTGGGTTAGCCTCAGCGGCCTCTGTCTTTCAGAGAGTAATGTTTAAAATTTTCAGAGACTTGGATTCCTTTGTCAAGTGTTTCCAAGATGACATTTTAGTATTTTCAAAAAATGAACTTGAACATGTGTCACATCTGGATCAAGTGTGCAAAAGACTTGAGGATAGTGGCCTCACCTTAAAAGCACATAAATGTAAACTGTTTTGTAAATCAGTTGAGTATCTAGGACATACATTATCGGGGGAAGGTTTAGTTCCCAAGAAATCCAATATAGAAGATATTCTTAAAGCACCAGCTCCAGTCAATAGAGAACATTTACTGTCCTTTTCAGGCATGTAAGAGTACTACAGTAAGTTTGTAGAAAATGTTGCAACCAAAATGGAACCGTTAAGAAAGTTGTTAAGGCAGAAGGTAACTTTTGAATGGAAAGATGAACAAGACAAGGCCTTTCAGGATATTAAAAATGATATTGTTAGTGCCCCTACTTTGAAACCATTTAGGATGGGTCATAAGTGCATTATAACTACTGACGCTAGCTTGTATGGGCTTGGTTGTTTTCTATCTCAACGTGATGGGAATACTGAGTGGAATGTTGCTTTTTCATCCAGAACCCTGACTGATACTGAACGGAGATATGCTGTCATAGAGAAAGAGTTGCTTGCATGTGTGTGGGCAGTAGAACATTTTAGAATTTATGTTGGGGCAGCAATTTTGTGATTAGGACAGACCATAAACCTCTTATACACATACCATCAGTTGGTGGAGGATGGAATTCTACGGCAAGGATTGCACGTTTGGCGTCTAAATTGCAAGAGTATAATTTTACTGTGGAATACATTCCTGGCAAGAAAAATGTAACTGCGGATTTTCTTTCACGTCTACCTTGTAGTGTGTGTTCAGACAAGGTAAATGTTGTTAATGATATGGACTTTGTATTGGGTGTGACGGATGTAATTCCATCCCATTATCAGGAAATTACTGAGAGTAAGTGGAAAGATTCACAAGATGCAGATGAAGTTTTGGTACATCTCAAGAAATATGTGATGGAGGGCTGGCCCAGCAAAAATTGTATTAGTTCAGATGTGTTACCATTTTTCCATATTGCTGATGAATTATTTTTAGAAGGAGATTTTCTATTTAAATCCGTAAAATGTATCCCACCACATGGTCTACGAGAGATGATTTTAAAGTTGGCACACAGAACACATCCTGGCATTTCTGCAATGAAGCGTCTGATTAGATTGCACTTTTGGTGGCCAGGCATGGACAGATTCATAGATCGCACGGTCAGGGATTGTTGTGAATGTTGTGATAAGGACAAGATGTTAAAGGTTCATGCGCCACCGCTTAAACCTGTCCAATGGCCTCAAGCTCCTTGGAGTAAGATTGCTTTCGACATCTCTGGTCCTTTTTTTATCCTACCAGAAACCTCACGTTTTGCTCTGGTCATGATTGACTATCACTCGAAGTGGCCTGAGGTAAAATTTGTTGCCAAGGCTACTACGAGTGCGGTCATTAATTTCTTTAGAGAAGTCTTTTCACGGGAGGGTTGTCCTTCTACTTTGGTCTCGGATAATGGTGTGCAATTAGTCTCTGCAGAGATGGAAAGTTTTCTGAAGGGGTGTCAGATTAAACATGTGCGCACTTCTTTGTATGAACCCCATGAGAATGGACAGGTTGAGCGCTTTACCCGGGTTTTGAAAGGGTTTGTAGTGGATGCAGTTAAGGAAAAGGGTGATTGGTTGAATATTGTTAGAGAAAAATTATGGACTTACCGCATCACTCCACATACCACCACGGAAGTTAGCCCTTTTAGATTACTTAAGGGTCGAGAACCTGCTTCGGCTATTTGCCCTTGGTGGTTTAAAGAGAAGTGTACTGAAGTAATGGTAAACAAAGTTGATATTCAGGAGGTTGCTGAATAAGTTGTTTGCAAACAGGACAAAGCCACGTCATGGTACAATAATAAATGGAAGACTAAAGAACATGACTTTGTTGTGGGTGATTGGGTGAGGATTCTCAATCCTTTTCTTGTCAGTAAAGGTATGAGTAAATATGGTAGACCTATTCAAATAAAAAAAGTTTTGAGAAATACTGTCATCACCCAAGATGGTAAGGTTTGGAATTCAAGAAGGGTGGCTAAGTGTCCTGTGCAAAATATCAAACGGTACCAAGAAGATTCCGTGTTTAAAAACAAGAGTGTTGATGTACCAATTTGTGATTCAGTAGCATCTAGAATCAAAAGTAATGTTCGGGTCAGGAACAGGCCCGTGTCTTTACATGATTTTGTATAAGTCATCGTTTTCATTCATTTGTAAATGTGTTTTATTTAAAGGGGGAGATGTGTTACATTCTGTATATATAGTACAAATGTGTTATGTACATGTATTTACATATATCACTTTAAGGCATGAGACTTGTTATCTTCTGCAATTGATTCTATATTCTAAACAGAGCTTTGTTAATGTAGCATTCTGTACTGGTTAGACAGTTGTATCCTGCTGCCATCCAGTCTGGACTTATGCTGTGCTGTTTCTTCAATAAACTACTTAAAATCTTTGGATTGCATCTTTACACCTCCATTATACCACTGCCTTATTCATACTATATAGCAATTAAGTTCTTAAAGACTGCTGTGTGTTTGCCGCTATTATTTGTATACTTATGGACCCAGCCACCAGACTTACACAGAAGATTGCTTTACTTTGCCATTTCGTTCAATGCATTGCTTCGGTTTCCAGCTCCTCTGCCCTTTGCATTGGTGCTTGCTTATAACACCTACACACTCTGCATCACTTGGTGCGCTCAGCAAAAAAAAAAAGAGTTAGTAATCCTATATTGTAGCAAACTATATGGACATTTAATGGAGTTCCTGTTACAGTGTTGTACTCAATGTGCTGTTAGTGTAAGCAAACAAAACAGCCCACATTAGTTTGTGCGCTTAGCAAACACGCCAAACAGTTAATAAGCATGTATTGTAACCAGCTATATGGACATCTAACTGCGCTCCCTATAACAGTTTTGTCATCAATATGTTCTCAGCACAAACTTGCCTAAGAATGATTTGGTGAGCCAGGTTAAGGGCCGGATTACAAACGAAAAGTTGCTATGGCACAAATGTTAAAACCATCCTCATACTCTTCCTCTTTCATTGCCTCGGTTTTTATCTCCTCATTCTACTACCCATCCACTTACCGAACCACTCCATCCCATTAGCCAGCTAGCCAGTAACCCACCCACCCATCTATCTACCCACTCATCCATGCATGCGTCAACCCATAACCCTCTCTCCTTCAGGCTTTCTCTCCTTTTTTTGTCTCTTTCTCTTTGTCGCACACTCTTATTCTAATTATATCTTATATCTCCCTCTGTATCTCACTATTTTCTTAAGCCTTCTCTGTGCCATGTTCAGTAAATGTTAAGGAGCATCAATAAAAAACAGCGGCGCCAGCAGTAACCTCTGGGCTTCCATAGCCAGCGGCAAATATGCAGCATTTCGTTTGAGGCAATGTTTTGGTTTCATTTACATTGGTGCTGTGTGTTTGCCGATATTATTTCTATACTTATGGACCTAGCCAGCGGACTTGCACAGAAGCTTGCTTTACTGTCCCATTTCATTCAAGGCAATGTTTCGGTTTCAGCTACAGCTCCACCGCCGTTTTCCGTTTAGTTAAATATTACATTTACTAATACTGTGCTATTTGTTAGCCAAACCCGTCATATTGCTAATGTCTAAATGTTTTTGCCTGTAATATTAGTGGTCCAATTACAATTTTTTGGTGTTATACAGTCTTTTGCTGCTAAGCGCATAATGTTTATAAATGTAAAACGGTTTTCGCTTATAGCTATCATGTGATTCCTCCGCACACAATAGTTTTTTGTTTTTTTTAAACTACGTTAGTGTCTGTCCTAACGTCCATTTTCTTGTAGCCACAGCTATCAAATTTACAGGCCTCATTTTCATTCGGTGCTTTTCTTTTACAATACAAACACATCATTGCACCCTTGCTGCTCGGCTTGGCGTTAAAGCTGCACCCAAGTACTTCACAGGTCTTCTTCACATTGTGTGCTTTAGCGCCATAGGAGAAACAAATAACTTCAAAGTAGCAGTGCCACTTGGCGTCCTTCTTCTTGGAGCCCAAGGTAACTACTTCACAGGTTTATAAAAACACCATATTTACGTTAACACAGCTGTATTGTTGCTGTTAACTACAAGTCTTGCTTTTCCGCTGTGTTTCTCTATTGCCAATTATGTGCCTCCAAGGCACAAACTTAGATCAAATGCGCTATCATCCCATTATTACAATAATAGTTTACTTGTTAACTTAGAATACCCCTCCCACCTAAGCATGGTGAAGTGCCTTTATTTACATCGCTGGTGCTTTCAGATCCCTCCCGCCTCCCAACACAGCATGACAAAGCGCCTTCATTTATTTAATATCACCGTCGCTTTCACTTTGGGCCTGTCTGCTGAGAGAGGCTAGATGTTAAGTCTGACTCAGGTAAAATTCAGAAAAATGGTGAGGCAAATACACGTGTTTGGTGTGGGTTATATAATGGCAGGCTATTGTGTTCAACTGTTTGCTGGTGGACTGTACTCAGGTCTTGGTATGCATTCCTCTAATGGAGTTCAAGCAACAGTGGTCAACATACAAGGACTACTCAAAACGCTGACGTTTGTGCAATTACAAAACGGAATCACTGATATACACTGTTTGCACTTGCCCGGCTTACCTACCTAGATGCTGTAGATTGCAAAGGCCACTTTTCATTTAAAAAGGGTGTTGCCCTGTTAAAGATGCCCTACAATATGTAATGAGCAGAGAGAATCTCAAAATAACCAGACGCCTTGTTAAATTCATATACGCCTCGATGAAAAATTTTGGAGATTACATTTTTGATAAAGCAGATGAGTTACATCAATCAAAATAAGACTGTTTGGATTCTGTCCTCTAATTGTTAATTTTAATGCTCTATGTAAGGTATATTTTTAATTAATTTTACAATAACCATTTACATTTTTTAGTTCATTTTAAACCCTTATATTCAGCCTATATAGATTCACTTGCCTAAACAAAATAATTAACTTTGCTATGCAAAGCCTCTGTAGCTTCCCCAGACTGACAGCTCGCTCCCAATACAAATATCATGCCAGATGACAAATGCACAAAAAAGGGTACACTACAAACTGAAGGTCATTACCTATAACTATGCCCATCCATGTTTTTGACGTGGCTCACTAGCATGTTTTTTCTGCTACACCACACACACAACACACACAACCACAACCACACACACACACACAACCACACACATACACACAACCACACACAACCACCCACACACAACCACCCACACAACCACACCATCAGTGCACACTTTCGCCAGGCACTGGCACCATCAGTCGTCAGTGCACGCTTTCACCGGGCACACACACACCACCAGCCGTCAGTGCACGCTTTCACCAGGCACACACACACCACCAGCCGTCAGTGCACGCTTTCACCAGGTACACACACCACCAGCCGTCAGTGCACGCTCCCAACAAAGCACACACTCCACCAGCCGGCAGTGCACACTTTCACCAGGCACACACACCACCGGACATGAGTGCACAATTTCTACAGGCACACACACCACCAGCCATCAGTGCACACATCAATTGTGAACGCATCCACAATTTACTATTGTAGCAATCGCAGTAGGGTGCACTTTACTTTTAAAGTGCACTTCTCCGCATTTCTCATCCCCCCCTCCCCACAGCAATGCCAAGAGCTTTTTTTCTACAGTATTCGGACTCTGTCTCTACTTTAATACACACTTTAGCTCCTTCTTCATATCTCTTTTCCCCTCCCCCTCTCGCCAGCCACATTTCTTTGCTTCCCTCTCTACCCCTCCCTCCACCGGCTTTCCTTCTTTTTCTTTCCTCCCACATCTCTCCATCCCATTCCCTCCCCCTGCTGCTCTCTGTCTTATCTCCTCCCTCTTCCTTTATCTCCTTTTCCTCCCCGGCACAGAAAGCTCTCGTGACCCGCAGTCCCTTCCCTCGCGCCCTCTCCCTCCTGTCGCCCTGATATCTATCACCAGTCCCCGCGCTCACATCATTCTCCTGTCTCTGCCCGCCTTTTCTTCTCGCGGACTCCTCTTTCTGTCTCCATCTTTTACGAGCAGCCGTCTCCCTCCTTGCCCTCTTCCCGCAGTCTACCTCTTCCTCCCCCGCCATGATAAACTGTTGTTTTCCATGATGTGCAGAGCAGCACCGCCTGGCCCAGCCCCACTCCCAATCTCGTGTCTAGTTTCACCGGTGCAAAGTGTGTCTGTACTTCTCTCACGTTAAGCTTTAACTGCGTTTCTGCACTGTGGCCCACGGCTGTGTCCGTCCTGTTTTCAGAGCACAATTTTCACAATCGCATGTCCACTGTTGGTGCTGACGGTTAATCATTCCTTCCTTCGTTCTGTGCTCACCCCGACCCCTCTAGCTCTCCATTTCATCATACTCTTGTCTCTTATTTTCTTGCCCTTTGTTTCAAGCTTTTTTAAAAGTTTTGTTTTCATTCTTCTGTCCTTTTTCTGTTTTGCATTTTCTCTTCATATCCGTTTCTTCTTTTGTTGGTCCATTTTTCTTTCTTTTTTTCCTTATTTGTAATATCAATACATCTAAGTCACGTAAATACAAAACATGTTGCATTACAAATGCTATAGGTGTCACATTTGCGAACGTTATAACTATTGGCATTGTAAATGACAAAGCTATTAATTTAGCTATTTTAAAAAATAACACATAAATGAAAAAAAATTCATTTATAAGACCAATAGCTCAAACTTTCCTAATGCGAGCCCTATTGCATTTCCAATGCTTGTTTTGTTTGCGAGTTCTCGGAGGGATAAGGAGTAGGGTGTTGGTTCTTCTCAGGCTTCTTGTCTAAGCAACTTTCTGGAGTTTGGCAGCCAGGTAGGCGGGTTTCCCTGTGTGCAGCACTTTGTGCGTGAGGCAGGCAGTTCTGAAATGTGTCCGCATTTCGATGGGGAGCCATTTTAGCTCTATGAGTGCAGGGGAGATGTGTTCGTATTTCTTTACTCCTGTGACCGTTCTGGCTGCTGCGTTCAGAGTTGATCTTAGGGGACCTAGGTGAGATTTGGCTGATCTTGTGAGGGTTGCAATCCCTTAGTCTAGTCTGGACAGCACAAGTGCTCGAGTAGCTTGCTTGAGGTCATTCAGAGGGCTGAAGAGTTTTATTTTGTTGAGTAGTTTAAGGTTGAGGAAGGCGTTCTTTGCAGTGTTCTTGATGTGTTTGCTCATGTCTAATTTAGGTTCCAGGGTGATTCCCAGCGATGTTGCAGAGTTGGCTAAGGTGAGTTTGTAGTTGAGCGCATCAATCCCTTTTAGCCATTCTGTCATTTGAGGGTTCTTCTCATCGTTGGAGATTAGTAGGATTTCTGTCTTGTCTTGATTGAGTTTTAGGTGGTTGCGTGATAGCCAGTGTTGGACTTCTCTTAGAGCGCCGTTCAGTCTCTGAATGTCTTCAGTGGAGGAGATTTTCAGATAGATTTGGGTATCATCTGCTTGGAGGTGGAAGGGAATGTTGAATTTTTTATGTTTAAATTTGTTTTATTGGTTTCAGGGAAAGAAAAAAGCACAGATAATACAATGCAATATTGCGGCCACAAAAAAAGTGGCGAACATGCTGGACGATCCACTTCGTATGATACAACAAATAACTCGCACAGTTTGTAGGATCCCATAGTTTTTCTCTCATTGTATCACTCCAATGAGTTGCGGCATCGAGCAATAATCTTCCGTGAAGCTTAGCTAGCAAAAACAGGAAGAAAATCCCCCCCACCCAGCACCCAAAACTTCCCTCCTCCCCAACCAGTGTGCCGAACCTTATGAGTATAGGATGTTTCAAGTACGACGCTTTATGGTGCGTTCTTCTTGGACTCTATGGTATCATTGTTTGTGTCTGTCAGGTGCAGTAGACGGAGGTATCTAAGGCACGTAATTTCATTGAACTGTTGAGAGAGAAGTGTAAGCAGTAGCTTCCATACCGTTGAAGTAGTGTGGCTCACTGGTTAGAGGCGGCAGACCCGAGAGCAGAGGACGGCCCGGGACCAGGGTTCGATTCCCGGCGCGGCAGGTTTCTGGACCAGGGTCAGCGGACTCGATAATTCTCTCGCCTCGGTGCCCACTCTGATCAGCGATCACACTCGGCAACTCTGGGCATTAGCTTGCCTCATCTTCACTAACGGCCCCACCAGACCGCCGGGGATGCCTGGTCTCACCCTGGAGATGCCCATTAAGGGACCATCTCTCAGGGAAGCCAGGAAGGGTTTCGCAGCGGTCGAAGCGCCTTGGGACCCTACGGGTAAGTAGTGCGCTATATAAATGCCTATACATTTACATTTACACATTTACCGTGTGGAATGTTGCTTTAGTTTGTGTAAGTGTAGTTTGGATACGTTCCATCCCTAGTGTGAACCAAAGTCTGTGCAGCCAGCCCGTGTGGGTGGGTCTTGTGTCAGTCCCTCAGAAGGAAAGTATGTGCTGGGAGGCAGACTGTATCGCAAAGGCCCATTTAGCGCCCCCTCCTGATTTCAGAGGGAAAGTGAGTGCATTCGGGAGACCTAGAATGGTGTAGGCCGGAAGCCGTGGGATTTCAGTGTCTATGGAACTATCTATACCATTGAGGTCTGCGGTCCAGTACGCCTTGACTTCAGTGCATTCCCATAAGAGATGTGTTAACGTGCCTATTTCCCCGCATCCCCTCCAGCAGGACGCGCTCCGGGCTGGGTTGCCCCTGTGAAGCCTCGCAGGTGTGAGGTACCAGTACGTGGCCAATTTCACAGCTGATTCTCTGCCTGCTGCATTCCTCACTGTGTGATTGGCTCTGTAATAAATCGATCGGCACTCTTGGAGTGTTAATGTTCTCCCCAACTCCTGTTCCGAGCGTCTCTGCCCTGCAGTGTGGCGTGTCTAAGGGAGAGGAGTAAGCATTTTGTATAGATCCGTGATAAGGCCTCGATCTGAGTCCCTCGTTACCAACCATTTCTCAAACGCGGTCATACGTCTACCAACAAGTGGGCTAATCGTGGGTTGCAGAAGCCAGTGCCGCAGCTAAAAGTATTGAAAGAGCTGTGGCGATGTGATGTCGTACCCTTGGGACAGCTCGGTGAATGAGAGAAAGCCCTCTAAGTCGACGAGATGCCCTGCAGATCTACAGCTGGAACATCGCCATTGCGGGAATGCTCGGAGATCCGTGCCCGGGGGGAACTCTGGATTGTCCAATAGAGGAGTGAGCGGTGAAAGGAAGGTTGTGAGCTTACACCCAGCAGCAACCGAGTCCCACACCCTTAGTATGGTGCGCGTGATGGGCGAATTCTGGAGGTATCGTGGCCTGTGCGGGCGGCGGAGGAATGGAAGAGCCATCTCTTCACTGATTCAGGCCTATACCATTCCACTAAGTATTGTAGCTGCGTTGCCTGAAAATATTGTTGTAAATTGGGAATCCCCATCTCCCCTCGTCCATTCACCGGTATGCCATTTGTTTGTGCATGCGCGGTCTCTTCCCCCCCCAGACAAAATGCTGAATCGCTGCTTTCAGTTGTGTGATAGTCCCAGCCGGCGGGGTCACAGGAATAGTTTGAAAGATGTGCAATATCTTGGGGAGTGCCGACCGAAAGGTTCTTGCCCCATGTTCGGGACATATAAGGACCCCACCGTCAGCTGCATGTTGCCTACCATGATACTATGGGCCAGAAGTCTGCCTTTAATCTCCCCCACTTTGTCTCTGACTTGACCATGGATATGCCTAGCAACTAAAATCGCGACTCCCGCCTTTTTATCAGGGGTAGAGGAGAAGAATTGTTGAGGGAATGCCCGGACTTCAGCCTGTGCCAATCTTTAGAAATTAAATGTGTTTCTTGAAGTAGGCATATTGCCGCCCCTGAATTCTCTAGATATGATAGTACTGCTCACCTTTTAATGGGGTTATTGAGGCCCTTCAAATTCAGTGTTACGATATTTACGGTATCGTTAGTCATCGTGGCGTCGATGAGTGGTGTGTGCAAGATTCGCCCCCCTGCTGTCTCATTGCACCTTGCGCACAGGGCCCCTGCCGGCACACTGGTTCCCACCCACCTCCCCTCAACCCCGTAACTCACCCAACGTCTACCCCCCTCCTGTCTCACCCATCTACCCGCCCCCCCTTCCCCAACTTCCCCCTCCAAACCCGCCTTCCTCCAAACCCCACCCGAGCCCCAACACCCTCTGCCCACCTCCCCCCTCCCTAGCCCCAACCTCCCCAAAGCCTTCCCCAGCACCCCAGTCCCCTCCACCCCCGCTCTAACCCCAACAGAGAACTCTCAAAGTCGTTTCATAGTCCCTGGCCGGATAACACCCAGTTCTGGTCTTTGGTGACATTATGTGAAGGAGCAAGTGGCTGTGGTGACCCGTTTGCCCCCCCCGCCCACCCCCCATCTGACCCGCATGCTCAGAATGCGAAGAAAGACCCCATCTCTGTTAGGTCAATTCAATGCCGCTGGGTCCTAAGACACCTCCTGGATAGCCGAGGCTTGTTCCTGTGCCACAGTGGCCGGGTCCGGTTTTAAGTTGACCTGGGGTGAATTCCTGCGACCCACTCGATGCCACCCATCTCGCGAGGGCCGTGGTGATTCCGCTTGTGAAGATCGTGGAGAAACTTCCTGTGACTGGGATTCCTCGTGGAGGTCAATGCCCAGGAGGGCGCACGTGAGGTGCAGGGATCTGAGTTGGTGCAGGGTCCCCTTCCATTTAAAGATCAGTCTAAAGGGGTGGCCCCACGAGTAGGGGATGCCTTTGTCATGCAGGAACGTCGTGGCCACCTTAAAGGCCTTCCTCTTGTGTAAGGTGATGGCCAAGAGGTCCTGATACAATGCAACCTGGCATCCCTGATATTGGAGAGGTTGTTTCTGACGCGCCTCTCGAAGGATCCTCTATTTCAAGGCAAAGTCAGGCAGGAAGGCCAGGATGTCGGGCGGGGGGGCAGGTGCACCCGATGCCAGGCCTACCCTGTGTGCCCAGTCTATGCGAATTGCAAAGTCGTCAGTTTCCCCCAGAATCTCCCGGAACATTCCCTGCAAGAAGCTTGTGACACTGTCCTCTTCTGCTTTGGATGGAACGCCTCGGACCCTAATGTTGTTCCTCTTAAAGCGATTTCCGATTTTCGAGGTCTCCGCGTGCGCCTGCAGGCCAACTTGCTGTTCTTTGAGGCGGATAACTTCTTGCTGAAGCTGCTCCACTTCTTCGCTTCTGGACTGTTCCGCCTCCTCCACTGCCGCCACTCGTTCCCCCAATCCATCTACATCTCGACGCAACTCGCGGTGCTCTCCGGCCATTTTCTGTTTTAGCGTCTGAAAATATCCGCGCAGGGAATTAAATAAAATTTCAAGAAATTATTTAGTGATGGCATCTCCTCATCTCCCGGCCCAGCGGTCTCCTCCGCCACTGTCGAAGCTAGGGATGGGGACCTTATTTGTGTGGGGAATCATGAGGAGGTTGGCAGTTGAGGCTCGTAGGGTTTCTTGTGGGTGGTTTTATTATGGGAAGTAGTTGAAGGGGTGCTGTCGGAGGACGGTATCTGTTATTCTTTTGGCATACCCGGCATTCTCTGCAGTATTTTCTCTGCAGTATTTTCTCTGCAGTATTTTTTCACATGCTGGTATCTGCCAGGTCAATAAAACTGTTCCGTGATCTGTTTTTCAGTTTAGCCTGCCCCAAAATGTCCCCCCAATAAGTGGCTGTGGGCTAGATACTACACTTTTTCCCTGAATGGACCGGGGATCAATAGCTGGGGGTTCTGAGTGGGACTCCCTTTTCCATGCAACAACCCCTTTTTCTTAAAGAAATATGGGCCTACGTGTTGAGGGTCTTTGACCTCTAGGGCCTCGTTCCATGCTTCCTCTAACACCAGATCTTCCCTTTGTGCCGCATGGAAATTTCTATTGGTTTCCCAGGTGTTCTCATCTTGTAGAAAGGGCAAAACCAATGGATTCCTGCCTTTTTCTGCCCTCCTTTGTTTTCTACTCTTCCTAGTTTTTGATGGTGGCCATTCCTTGTCTGTATCCTGTGAAAAAGGTGCTGTGGCCCACCATTCTTCATCTTCGAGTTTAGTGCTGTGCAACAACTAAGATAACTTCGGGTAATCGTTTCCGAGTATAGCTTGTTCTGGTAACCGGGGTATATGTCAAACAGTTAAAGTGGTTCCTGGGTCATGGGGGTGTGTATTTGTAATTGTGCCGTGGGGTACGGTTTGGTGTCACCATGAACACAACGTATAGCTACAGGTCCATCTATCGGTCCAAGGCGGGATCCCAGGTCTTGAGTTCGGACTATGCTGTGTAGGCATCCCATATCAGCCAGAGCTGTCACGGGGTGTCCATTCACTGATACTGTAGAGCGATAGGGAGGTGATTTGTTTCTGAAGGGGAGCAATAGTAGTTGCGGGCCATACCTATTGCCATGGGGTCTTCCTTTTGGGGACAAAACCAGGAAATATGTCTCATCCCTCCACACTGGAAACATTGAGGACCCATAGTAGGAGGTCTGATAATAGGGGTTCCAGGAATTATGGTTACGGGTTCGGGCTTCTTTGCTAGGGTTGGATGGAGATGATGATGTACTCCTGGGCCTCCTGTTTTCCCTGTTGACTCGTCTCACCCTTTTAGAATCTCTTGAGCTCTGTTGTCGGCACTAGCAATCTCTATGGCAGTTTCAAGGGTCAAATTAGCCTGTTGACGCGCCCACCTCTGAATGGGCGGATGAAGTGAGGACAAATATTGCTCCAAATATATTTTGGCCATGATCCCATCTTTGTCTGTAGTGACTGGTTTTAACCAGCGATCCGCCATATCTTTTACCGTACAAGGTTCGAGGTGTCTCTTGGGAGTCCTTCCTTCATTTGCCGTAGTTTTAGCCGGTAGGTCTTGTCATCTACACCCAACCTCTCCATGATGCACCTCTTTATATCAGCATAAGGAGCGCTATCCCTTGAACTGTAGCGACCTGGTAGGCTGCTTGTGAGTCACCAGACAGGAGAGGTCTCAAGTACTGGACCCATTTATCAAGTGGCCAAGATGCTGCCGTGGCCATCCTTTCGAAATTATTGAAAAAATAGTCAGGGTCTTCCCCACTCATGTACCGTTGTACCGCGGGGCCTCTCACTCTCTGAGCAGGGCAGGCACGACCTTTGGAAAGACTATGGCAGTTTCCTCCAGGCGGTCAGGTTGAAATTCAGACCTTGCTTCACAAAATGTCAATATTCCAGGATTTAAAACACCATGGTGAGAGTTTCTGGCTACGGCCTTCGTAGTGGGAGTTGGCTTTTTGGGGGGTGACCATGGGGCCTGGCACCCTGACTTTTCTCTCCTGTTCCCACATCCCTTCCCCTCGTATTTCCCCTCATCCTCCTTCCCTGATAATCTGCAGGATCTTCTGGGCTACATCACCTCTGTCTGGACGGGTTATGTTATTTATTGTTTTTCCGGTTATCAATGTCTTCTCACAAGTTCTAGTTTACACAGTATCTTGGACTCTGCTGAATCGATAAACTTCCATCCCTGTTATATGCTCATTGTATATGAAAAATCAATAGAGAATTGAGGTATTAAAAAAGACACAGGGAGTGGTGTCACTTAACATTTGACTTTGGCAATACCAAAGGAAGAGGCATTACTGAATTTATAGACATGATGAGAACACATGCAAAGTGATAAGATTGACAACCAAGTCTCACTAAAATAGGCATGCAATTTAACATTGTACTGAACTGTGTGCAGTACTCATGGTGAAATATGAGGAAGGTTTTGCCAACAAAATGTGGGACAGAGGGTCTGCTCTGTGATGAATAGTCATGTGTGAAGTTCTAGTTTATTCCCATAGTGTCGAAGAATGGGCCAGGTTTGAATGAGACTTCAGACTGACTTCCAAATGTGTTAGTGTCACTCGTGATGAGTGAGGCTTGAGGGCTCTGATGTATGCACGTCTGAATTAATGTTGCTGTCGAGGCATTCAAGGCTGCTTGCATGACAATGCTACAAAGAGTTGACGCACTCACTAATCAATGGTGTATTGATGACGAGCGTACTGTGATATAGGGGCCTATGTGAAGGAGAACAATATTTTGAAATGCCCCTCCCCTGTTCTTCAGACCAGTAACACCCACAAATTTTTATGATACAATGTAAACTGTGTGAGAAATTTCTGGTTCATACTTGGTTGCCCTATCTTAGGAATTAATTGTTTCAATATATTGCTTTATTTTTTGTCAGTGAATCTTTGTTGAGAGAGGAGGGTGGTTACTGTAAACAAAACACCAAAACCTGGAAGAGACCGCTATCTTAATATTTTAGGAGACAGTTGTGCTCTTAAACCAGAAACTCAAAACCTCATTAGGGTCTACATTTCAGTCTTGTTCGAGGATATAAAACCATATTAAATATAAGGAATAAGCCACAGACATAGGAAAATTAGAAATAAGCTGTTCCTTCAATTTTCGCTTTGACACATGACCTATGCCTCATTGTCACTGATCTGGTGTATAAAACTCCATGGTATTTACCTCTATTTACTTTGCTATCTAGCACGTTGTGGATTTGAAAAACTGCAAATAAATTATTTAAAAGAATAAATAAGCAGCCCAGTTTAATTGCAAAACTGACCGAAATACTCATATATTCATTGAAATACCAATATATTCATTGAAATGCAGATATATTCTTTGAAATACAGATATGTTCTTTGAAATACAGATATGTTCTTTGAAATACAGATATATTCATTGAAATACAGATATATTCATTGAAATACAGATATATTCGGGAGGGATGTAAGATGGCCGCTAGTGCGTTGTAGAGTAAAGTCGCATTTACTCCCTCTCCCGACCGGGAGAATGAAGAAGGATTACTACCCGAGGCGGAGATGTGGCTGGTTCACAGGATAATACAGAAACTCCTGGAGAATACCAGTAATAAAGAATATCATCTTCGACAGCGAGTGGGTATTGCTTGAACAACTTTGAAGGAGTACTGGAGGAGTGTCTATATTGGCGTGAAGACAATGTCTCAGCGTACGAGACATGAGAAGGAAAAGGAGAGAGAGAAGCTCCTGCCAACAGTTAATGGCGCGAACCAAGCACTGAGTGATAGTTCCCGGACCGGGATTTTACCGAAAATGCCACCACCAAACAAAAGATCAACGCCCACTTTGAGTGCGACTCAGAAAGCACAGCAGCGGAAAGCAGAGAAGGAAAAGAAAATAAGCTCTCAAACAACACAAGCGGCAGCAGCAAACAATGAAATACCGCAAGTAACGCAGAGCTCAAACAAAGACAGTGCCACGAGCGTACGGAATACAGGCGGGACGGCAAACAAGGACGCCAGAGATGCAAACCTCAGACAGCCTACCTTGACAGAGACATTTAACATGAAGATGAATACTGTCAGACCCTCTGTGAGTCACTCTCCCGTGAGCGTTGCTGAGTCCGAAGCAGGGGCATAGAACGCTGTCCTCGAGGACGCCGGCGTCGGGATTGCTAAGCAACCAGGAAGAACCGCTGGGAGTTGCACACTTCTAGCAGGATTAGACGGAGCGGCAGAGAAGCTACAGAGCGGTACGATTACCACAGAGGTAGCGGTGATGGGGGAGACGGTGGAGATGGAGGAGAACTTGCGAGGTAATGGCACAAACCAGTTGATGACCGGGACAATACAGAATGGGAATGTGAAGCAATCAGCAATCGGCATGCCCCATGTGGATTTAGTGGAGACCGCAGAGACGGAGGAAAAATCGCAAGACAGCTCAAAGCAGCCGGCGATCGGGAGGCTACTGGAAGTAGGTAGCGATGACATCACAGGGGCTGAAGGTATGAATAACGCCCAGATTATGGATGCATTGTTACTGGTAGAGGCAGAGTTAAAGAACGATGCAAGGCAGAAGCAGGGCGCAAAATGGGGGAGTCTGGCAAGCCTGGACTCGCAGAGAGAACGCGAAGGGGAGAAATTCTTTTCAGTTAATGAGGGGTCGGATTCCTCTAGTGAGGAGGAGGAAGGTATAGAGACTACTGATATAAGCTCGGATGCAGAGGAAAACAGTGGCTCTAAGGATATAAACACTCAGAGAAGGAGGACATCTGCAGAAAAACGAGGCTCTCTAGCCAACATAAATAAAAAACTTGCATGGGATTATTCTGCAACATCAGGCATGTATCAGGAGGGCATTCATGCAAAAGGCACAATAGGAGGGGAGGAGAGTGGAGCTACACAGCATGCTACATTAGACCTGCTGGTCAATATGTTAAAACCGATGCAGGGGGAAGCTAGGGCGGAGAGCCATAGAGCAAGGCATGACACTAAAAAAATACAGGCCTCTATAAGAAAAATGAACAAAAAATACGATGAGGTCGAGGAAAGAGTAGTGCTGGTGGAGGAAAGAACAGGAAGGCTCGAGGATGAGGTAACGGACTAGCAGACGTTTAAGATGGAGCAGACAAAAGCCGTGGAGGATATGCAGTGGAAAATTGAGGACTTTGAAAATCACCAGAGGCGTAACAACGTGAGACTTCTTGGACTGTAGGAAGGGATTGAGGGGCAGGATGCAAGAGGATATGTCATTAAGTTATTAAAAGGGGAATTTCCGGAAGCACAGTGGCAATGGGAGGTAGAGGTCCAAAGGGCACACAGGTTTCCACTAACAATAAAAAAGAAACAAGGTGGGAATCAGGATACTCTACCAAGAGCCATGCTAATCTTCTTTGGCAATTTCTTGGCAAGACAAGAAATCATGGAAAAAGCCAGACATGACTCTAAGAAAACATTTGAGGGGGCTACATTTTTTGCAAGACCTGACTTTTGTCATGTGACTGTGGAGAGGCGGTGGCGCCTTAGGCAATTAATTGCTCCTTTTCGTTTGCAAGGTGCAGAGGCATACTTAATGTTCCCGGCGAAATTGAAGGTTATCACTGGAGGGTACACCAGAATGTTTTTCTCAGAAGTAAAGGTGGGGGAATATCTAGAAGAGCTGACGGAACAGCGCAGAGGGGGGGAAAAATAAGACAGTATAAGACAGTATAAGACAGTATAAGAGTGATGTATGAGCTTTAAGATGTTCTGATAGTATCAGGAAAGTTACGGGGAGGAGAGGGAGGGCGACACTACAATGCAAGCAGTCACACATAGGTCATGCATGACCTATTTGCCTGTGAAAGGGGGGGAGGGGGAGGGATGACTCTGGGAGGGGAGGGCAGGGGGGAAGGGATGGGAGTGGGGGGTGGGAAGGCTTGGTGATGGTCGGGTGGAGAAAGCAGCACAAAATGACAAAACACATAAAGAAGAGGAAGCTTGGGTATACATAATGAGAGAAGAGAGTTTCAACCTGGCAGGTAGTATGGACAATCCTTGTAAATATACATGGCATTAAGGGTGGCCTCTTTGAACATATGTGGACTGAATAACGGAGGGAAAAGGCAGAAGGCTGCAGCTATGCTAAGGATGTTAAGGCTGGACGTGATGTGTCTCCAAGAGACTCATATTATGGGGAAGGATAAATTCATGCTGGAACAGATGGGATATAATGTTCTTGCTCATACAAATCAGGATAGTAGGACAAGAGGAGTAGCTATCCTAACTAAAAAAGAGCTGCCAAAACTAAAAGAAAAAAGGAGGATCAGGAGGGGAGATGGGTAATAGTGGAAACATCCGCTGGGCATTTCACAATTGCTTCTGTTTATGGCTCTACCGATGATGAACCAGAAGTTTTTGAATATTTGGATTTGGAACTCGCACTGTGGCTAGAGCCTGTAATATGTTGAGGGGATTTTAATATCAATGGGTTGCATGGGCTGGGAGTAACGGGCAGGGGAGGATATGCTGGGCGGAAAAGGAAAACTTGTAACGCGATAAATAATTTAGTGCAACATAATGCATTGGTAGATGTGTGGGCCAATAAAAATCCGCCAGGGACAGGGAGTACTTATTACTCAGCGCCACACAGGATGGTTGCTAGGCTGGATTTTTTTCTTTTGTCAAGTTCTAGGATAAATGGAACCCAGATAGAACGGCTGCCAAGGATTATATCAGATCATGGAATGGAATGGAATGAGAATTTGTAGAGCGCGATGGCTACCCAGGGGCGTCCCAGCGCTGTAGAAAACTGGATGGTTGAGCAGAGGAGGGGGGAGTGGAGTTTGTAAGGAACAGAAGGGGTTAGGTGGGAGTTTTATTAAAAAGCCAAGTTTTTAACAGCCTTCGAAAGGTAAGTAGGTTGGATTCTGACCTGATTGAAAGGGGAAGGGAATTCCAGATCTTGGCCAGATTGTAGGAGAGCGAGCGGCCTCCGCATCTAGCTCTTCTTATGCGTGGTACAAAAGTGAGGTGAGAGGTCGCGGATCTGAGGGGCTGGGAAGGGTGGTAGGCTTCTACCAGAGGCTGGTTTATGGCGGGGCCTGTTCCCCAGTAAGAGCGGCGTGCAACGCACATGCTCTTAAAATCTATCCTAGCACGCACAGGGAGCCAATGAAGGTCCTTCAGTCTCGCCTTGACTGAGGAGCGGCGGGGGAGGTTCAACAGGACTCTTGCCGCGCAGTTTTGAACAACTTGTAGTTTGGCGAGGGTGGACTGTGGGGCGCCAAGATATAGGGCGTTACCGCAGTCGAGACGTGACAAGATTAGTCCTTGGACCATGATCCGTCTTGAGTGAAGCGGGAGAAGGGGGAGAATCTTTCGGAGTAGTCTCAACAGCCCAAAGCAGGTGGCGGCAAGTTTGGTGGCTTGATAGTTGAAAGTGAGGTTTTGGTCGAGCCAGATGCCCAGGCTCTTAATTTGGTCTTTGGGTTGTGGGGGGCTGCCTAGACAGAGGGGCCAGATGGTATCAATGGATTTGGTGATGTTATTTCCAAGGAGCATTACCTCTGTTTTATCCCCATTAAGTTTTAGACAGGAGTCTGACATCCAGGTTGCGACAGCTTTTAGGCATTTATGTAGGCTGTGGTGAGAGTTGAGAGGGGGGTCCAGTGCCACCACCAGCTGGGTGTCGTCCGCGTAGGTGACAATTTTCACCCCGAAGGGGCGGACGACATCAGCTAGAGGACGGAGGTAAACATTAAAAAGGGTTGGACTCAGGGAGGAGCCCTGAGGCACTCCACAATTAAGCGGTTTACTAGAGGAGGTGAACTCCTTTTCGAATACCCGGAAGGATCTGTCTGTGAGGAACAATTCTATCCAGGTAAGCGCAGTTTCTGACACCCCTATCATAGCAAGCCGGTGGAGTAGGATGCCATGATTTACAGTGTCGAAGGCGGCACTCAAGTCAAGTAGAACGATGGCCGTGGAGCCGCCACCGTCCAGGATCCTCCTTGCCTCCTCCGTCACTGCAATCAAGGCAGTCTCAGTTCAATGGCGAGGCCTAAAGCCCGTCTGGGTGGGGTCCAGTATATTGTTAGTTTCTAGGAAGGCTGCCAACACGGAGTTGACGTGTTTCTCAAGAAGTTTGCTGAGCCAAGGCAGAAGAGAGATGGGACGGTAATTGGAAGGGTTGGACTGGTCAAGGTTGTTTTTTTTTAGCAGAGCTTTGACCATAGCTCTCTTCCATAGGGGGGGGGACGATGCCAGTATCAAGGGAGGAATTGAGCAAGTCTCGAATAGTGGGTAATATCTGGCTGTAATTTTTAATGGCTGCTCTATAACTAACTTTGTCTGCTAGGCGGTATTCCATGCGCCATTTTCTCTCCAAACGTTTGCAGGCACGTTTTTTCTCCCGGAGATCGTTTGTGTACCAAGGGGCTGTAGGATTGCCCCGCTTGGGATGGATGCTACTCAGAGGGAGTACAAGGTCCAAGGAGTTGGTGATCCATCTGTTGTAGTTATCGTTACCCTGAATAGGGTTGGATGAGCTGGGAGGTATTGTGCACTGTAGGGAGGTTTGCCATTCCGGTAGAGGGATTTTTTGCCAGTTCCGTGACTGCTGAGTCGCCGGGGGTTTGGGGTGTGAGTAGTTGGGAAGGATCCAGGTAAATGGGATAAGAAAATGGTCAGACCAGGGCAGCGGGGAGGGGTTTTTGGCGAGTAGGTTGGGGCAGTTACTGAAAATATGGTCTAGGAGATGTCCTTTTTGGTGTGTGGGCCCGAGGACAAGTTGTTGTAAGTCCAGGGCTTATAGGCCCGATAAGAGTTCTCTAGCAGAGGGGTCGGTCTGATCATCCAGGTGGATGTTAATGTCGCCCAGGATCGTATAGTTGGCTGAGCTAAGTGCCAAATTTGCGACTGTCGGCGCTAGATTTGAGAGAAATAGGCCTTGGGATCCTGGTGGACGGTATATGAGCATACCGGAAAAAGTATGAGTGGGGCTAAATTTTATAGAGAAGGGGAGACATTCACTGTCTGGAAGATGCACCGGGGTGCTAGTTACGTCATAGTCTGGTTTATGAATCACTGCAAGGCCACCTCCAATTCCTTTTTTCCGGTCGAGGCGGAGTATTTGGAATCCAGGCGGAAGAGCTTGAACCAGATCAGGTCCTGAGTGCTCCTGCAGCCACGTCTCTGTGGCAAAGAGGATGTCAGGGTTAATTTCCTCTAATAATAAATGTAGTTCTGTGGAGTGTTTGGGAATAGAACGGCAATTAAGCAGAAGCATGGAGTACGTGGTAGGTTTCATAGGGGGGTGAGAGGCGAGGTGGAAGCCACAACAGCTGCATGCAGAATGTTTTATTGAAGGATCCCATGCATGGAGGCAGGGTGGCTCGCGTTGGTTCAGTTGCCGAAGGGAGTGAGAACTATAGGTGATGGGCTGGCTTGGTGGCTGGGTAGGGGAAGTGGCCCCTGGCCTCGTGCGGTCGCGGACGGGCGCAGACGGGCTTACCTTTGGCGCGCCTTCGGTGCGCCAACGTCGCGCCCGCTGCGCTCGTCCGCTGCGCTTCCGGAAGAAGCACATATTTTATACAGCCTCAGATGGGGGCTGTGGGGGCGTGGCATCGAGAGTGGGCGTGGCCTCCGGTCTTTGGCGAGGTGGCGCCAAGAAGTGTTGAGAATAGCGGTCTGCCACAGCGTTAAGTCGGCTGTTTAGGACCCTCGTTCCCAGCAGAGTGAGTATTTTAAAAGCACAAATAGTGACACAGAAATATTTTAAAAATCGATCTCGCTCCCGGCTTTCCGCCTCAGTAGCACAACAACCAGTGATTCCCTGGCGCCCTAAATCGGCGCTTTAAGTGGTGGTTGACGCAGGGGGGCGTGGCCTCGAGAGTGGGCGTGGCCTCCGGTCTTTGGCGAGGTGGCGCCAAGAAGTGTTGAGAATAGCGGTCTGCCACAGCGTTAAGTCGGCTGTTTAGGAGCCTCGTTCCCAGCAGAGTGAGTATTTTAAAAGCACAAATAGTGACACAGAAATATTTTAAAAATAGAACTCGCTCCCGGCTTTCCGCCTCAGGAACACAACAACCAGTGATTCCCTGGCGCCCTAAATGGGCGCTTTAAGCCTCCAGCTGGCTAGCAGAGATAGTGTAAAACAGTATACCTGGTCGTTTGAGAGAAGGCTCTTAAAAGAAGAAGGATATGTTAGTCGGATGCAGGAATGGATTGAACAGTTTTGGGAGATTAATAGGGGCTCTGCTCCAGCTAATATGGTCTGGGCCGCGTTCAAGGCCGGAATTAGGGGGGAAACCTTGAGCTATACATTACAGAGGAATAAGAAGGAGAAAATCAGGATGGATAGATGGCTGAAGGAATTGGAGAGACTAGAAGAACGCTTAACCCAGACATTGTTAAATCAAGGAGCAATAGAGGGGCTACTGTTGGAAATAGAATTAAATAAAGCAGAAGCAGGGGAAAGTTTGGTACAGAAGGCGGCAGGGAACTTCTTGGCCAAAAAAGAAGAGTGCTATGAATACAATGAGAGAGTAGGACACCTACTGGCAATTCGAACTAGACAAAAATTAGCAGCAGAAGAAATCAAGGAGATTAGGATTAGCACAGGCAATATTGTAGATAAGGTAGAAGAGGTACAGGAGGCATTTAGGGAATTTTACGGGAATTTATATGCACAGAGTATAAACAATACAGGATTGGGGATTATGGAGTACTTGGCAGATATACCACACAACAGGTTAGATGAGGTGGAAAAAGAGAATTTAGATCTTCCTTTAACTCTACAGGAAATAAGAGAAGCAGTGACTAATCTCCCCGCTGGGAAAGCCACAGGACCGGATCAAATACCGGCAGAGTTTTACAAAACATTCTGGGACACAGTGGGGGAGGACATGTTGGAGACTTTCAGACAGGCACAGATGAGTAGGTTAGCCCCACAGTCTTGGGCAGGGGCGGATATGGTAGTCATATTGAAGAAAGATAAATCCCCATTAGAACCTGGGTCCTACAGACCAATTACCCTTTTGAATGCGGACGCAAAAATATTTTCTAAAGCATTGGCACAGAGACTAAGCAGGGTCATAGAGGGGTTAGTCAGTAAAACACAGCATGGATTTATCCTTGGAAAGGGGACCACCCAACATACTAGACAACTGATCACTATTTTGGATGCTGCGGAGGTTGCAGGGGACCCTGTCGCGGCCATATTTCTCGACGCTGAGAAGGCATTCGACAGGGTCTCCTGGGACTATTTGTGGAAGGTTATGGAGTGGTTTGGGGTAGGCGAGGGTTACATCAGGGCAATTCAGGTCCTATACGAGCAGCCGACAGCGAGGGTGAGAATTAATAAGGGCAATACAGATAAGACGTGGGACAAGGCATGGTTGTCCAGCTTCACCCTTGCTGTTCGCTTTATATTTGGATCCTATGTTAAGAAGATTAGTCTGCAATAATAATATCCCCCCGGTTAGGATGCATGGAATGGAGTATAAATTATTTGCCTATGCAGACGATGTGGCACCCATAACTCCGGAACCAGGGAGGGCTATAACTGAGATAGAACAGGAGGCCATGAACTTCGGGCAGTATCAGGATATCTAATCAACAAAGGAAAGACTCAGATAGTCCAGAACAGATATACAATACACCAAGATGCTAGAGTAGTCCCCGAGGCATTATATCTTGGGATTAGGGTGACAGCAGATTTAGATACTCTGGTGGGGGTGAACATGGAACCATTACTAGCTAAAGTAAAAAAGAATACTGAAAGGATTCACAATTTACACTGGACATTAATGGGACGCACAAATGTGATCAAGATGGTCACATTTCCGAAATTTCTTTATATTTGTAGAGCCATCCCTCTTTTTTTTCGATCAGAGCTGGTTTAGTAGGCTGGAAGCAATTCTTAATAGACTAATCTGGGCACAAGGGAAGACCAGAAGAGCTTATAGGTTCATGACACTGTCTAGGGAAAATAGGGGATGGGGGGCCCCAGATTTTAAACTCTATTATTGGGCCACGGCTATGCAATATTTTCAAGGGTTGATAGGTGGTAGGGGGGAAATACAAAGGGATGGAAGACCTGCCTTTACGAATGTATACAGAGCATTGATAGAGGGAAGCCGAGAACGGTTTTCTAAACACGATTGATTTTAGTTATTACAAACACACCAGGTTTAAGACCCTAAGAGCGGCTCACAACATCTGGAAGGCGGCAACGAAAAAGTTTGGAGTGGGGAGATACAGTAGATATACTTGATTGTTAAATAATCATTCACTCCCGGGAGACATCTTTAGAGTTGCAACCATGAGGGTTTGGGACCTTAAGGGTATTAATAAGATCGGAGACTTACTGGATATGGAGGGGGAGATATTACAATTCCAGGAGTTACAAAATAAATTTGAAATACCTACTAATAGCTTCTTTAAGTATCTACAGGTGAGAAGCTTTCTGACAAACAAAATGGGAGGTCCTAAAGGGTTTAAACACTGTAGAATATTGGATTATATAGAGCGGAGTAAGCACTGCACAATTCGTCAGCTATATATAGAACTTTGTGCTTTTAAAAGCAACGACAGGGATAAACATGCCAGCAAGTGGGTGGAGAAAGTGGGGTCTAGCTTGGAGGATTTTCAGATGTCTTTGGATCTAGGAAGATCTGTTCTGTGTTCAGCAACGTTGCAATCACAGCATTACAAAACATTGTATTCTCTCTATTACACCCCGGCTAGAATTGCACAGTGGGGAGGGACAACAGGAACATCCTGCCCACGTTGCGATGCAAGCAACGCTGACATAGTACACATGTTTGCGCAATGCCCACAATTACATACTCTGAAGGGAGCAATTGAGGAATTTCTGGAGGGCTCATTGGGTATCAAGATCAAAATGTCTGATGAACTAATAATGCTGGGGGTGATGGCAGTCGCGGAGGAATCACATGCAGATTTTCCCTTTATGGCAGCTGCTGTCTTTCGGATTGGCATTGCGAGGGCATGGTTGGACCTTTCAAAACTGGGTATCAAGATTACTGTCCACGTACATATTGGCGAAAGCGATATATGACAGGAAGGGCAGAAGGGCGAAAATACGGGGAGGGAAGATATGGCAACCCATAGCTCGGTGGAAAGCTAGGCAGAATGGGGAAGGGGATTAGGATGCGTGGCGAATGCTGCATGTATTATTGGAAAATGTAGCTTGTCTCTCTTTATTTATGTATATAAATTCTCTTATTTGGCTTTACACAAAGATAAACCATGTATGTACTGCTTGAAAGTATTTTGTATTTTGAGTTTTGTGTTCTGTTCATTTGCGCTGTAACATGTATCGGGAAAAAAATACAAAATAATAAAAAAGAAAAAAAAGAAATACAGATATATTCATTGAAATACAGACTGCCACTTCCAGCTGTCACCTTTCTGTAAATACTCTTTAGTCCTTTACATCAGTGTTTGGAAGATGCTCATCTGAAGTGAAGCTATAAATACTTTTTTACAGCAGCAACCAAGTGTGAGGCCCTGTACTTGAACTGTCTGACCCTTAATACCATTCCCGTCTGTGACATCTGAAATCCCTGGTCTTTACAGGTATAAATGCTTGTTTGTGTGAAATGGATTCATTGCTGGAGCCTGGAGGGTCCGTCAGCGGCCACCAGAGGGCGCTCCTCGCCTGCTGATGAAAAACCACTGAGCTGCACATTGGATGGAAGGGAGAAGGGTTTCCTCTTCCGGGTCAGTGGTGGCAGAGACAGCACCAGCAGTGGTGCTGACATCACTCCGGCCTCTCCTGGTGTGTTCAGCCTGCTGCAGAGGAGGAAGGAGCCCTGTCTGGTGGGCAGTTACCGCCATCTTCAGACCCTCAAAGACCCCCCTCAGACCCAAGAGCTGCACCTGCCCCTCCCTCCCCCCACATCCCCCAGCTCCAGGAGGAGGAGAGGGCCTGGACAGGTTTCTGCTCAGGTAGGAGTTGCTAACTCACTTGGCTGCAATTTTTAATCCATGGATCAGACCCCCCCCCACCCCCCTGGCATTCATGCTGAGCCTGAGTGGGGAGCAGAGGAGGTGTGGCCTGTCCAGGGGGGTGCAGAGGAGGTGGTGCCTGTCCAGTGGTGCAGAGGAGAAGAGGCCTCTCCAGGGGTGCAGAGGAGGTGGGGCCTGTCCAGGGGTGCAGAGGAGGAGATGCCTGTCCAGTGGTGCAGAGGAGATGAGGCCTGTCCAGGGGTGCAGAGGAGAAGAGGCCTGTCCAGGGGAGCAGTGTCTCTCTTCGGGGTCTGTGCATAGCGCCCCGAGGCTCAGGGTGGAGTTAGAGGGGCTGTATGGGGTGGAATGAACTCTGGGTTCCTCTGTCCTTAATGAGAATCCTTCACCGAGAGGCCTGTCCAGGGGTGCAGAGGAGTTGAGGCCTGTCCAGGGGAGCAGCGTCTCTCTTTGGAACCCGTACATAGCGCCCCGAGGCTCAGGGAGGAGTCAGAGGTGCTGTATGGGGTGCAATGAACTCTGGGCTCCTCTGTCCTTAATGAGAATCCTTCACCGAGAGGCCTGTCCAAGGGTGCAGAGGAGGTGAGGCCTGTCCAGGAGTGCAGAGGAGGAGAGACCTCTCCAGGAGCGCAGAGGGAGAGAGGTCCAGGGGGTGCAGAGGAGGAGAGGCCTGTCCAGGGAAACAGAGGAGGAGAGGCCTGTCCAGGAGTGCAGAGGAGGAGAGACCTCTCCAGGGGTGCAGAGGAGGAGAGGTCTGTCCAGGGGGTGCAGAGGAAGAGAGGCCTGTCCAGGGAAGCAGAGGAGGAGAGGCCTGTCCAGGGGTGCAGAGGAGGAGAGACCTCTCCAGGGGCGCAGAGGAGGAGCGGCCTGTCCAGGAGTGCAGAGGAGGAGAGACCTGTCCAGGAGTGCAGAGGAGGAGAGAGCTCTCCAGGGGTGCAGAGAAGGTGAGGTCTGTCCAGGGGCGCAGAGGAGGAGAGGCCTGTCTAGGGGTGCAGAGGAGCAGAGGCCTGTCCAGGAGTGCAGAGGAGGAGAGAGCTCTCCAGGGGTGCAGAGAAGGTGAGGTCTGTCCAGGGGCACAGAGGAGGCGAGGCCTGTCCAGGGCTGCAGAGGAGGTGAGGCCTGTCCAGGGCTGCAGAGGAGGTGAGGCCTGTCCAGGAGTGCAGAGTAGGAGAGGCCTGTTCATTGGGTGGCGGAGGGGAGGACTGTCCAGGGGGTGCAGAGGAGGTGAGGCCTGTCCAGGGGGGTGCAGAGGAGGTGAGGCCTTTCCAGGGGTGCAGAGGAGGAGAGACCTGTCTAGAGGGGTGCAGAGGAGGTGAGGCCTGTCCAGGGGTGCAGAGGAGGTGAGGCCTGTCCAGGGGAGCAGTGTCTCTCTGCGGGACCTGTACAACCTGGTGTGGTTCTCCTTTCATTTGGTCATTCATGAGATTATAGACTGGTAAAAAAAAGCTGCTTTACATTCCTTCAAGATTTAGCCTGAAGGCTGCTCTCCATAGCTATCATCAATAAGGGTTGTTTGGATTGGTACAAGGTGCCCATTATAACTAATGTACAGCATATACCAGGCCAACTTCTCACATTGTCCATGTGAGGGCAGCAGAGATGAGGCATGTCCTGCAAGGGTTGGGGGTGCAGAGGAGATGAGGTCTGTCCTGAGGGGGTGCAGAGAAGGTGAGGCCTGTCCAGGGGGCAGAGGAGGTGATGCTTTTCTGGTGGGGGGTTGCAGAAGAGGCCTGTTCTGTGGTGTGGTGCCGAGTAGAGGAGGTGAGGCCTGTCAGGGAAGGGGGATGCTGCAGGCGAGGCCTGTCCAAGGTAGTGCAGAGGAGGTGAGGCCTGTCCAGAGCTGGGGGGTGCAGAATAGGTGAGGCCTGTCCAGGGGGGTGCAGAGGAAGTTAGGCCTGTCTAGTGGGGTGCAGAGGAGGTTAGGAATGTCCAAGGGGTGTAAAGGAGGTGAGGTCTGTCCAGGGGTGCAGAGGAGGTGGGGCCTGTCCATGGAGCTGCATTGTAGGTGAGGCCTGTCCAGGGGGTGTGCAGTGGAGGGGAGGCCTGTCCAGGGGGGTGCAGTGGAGGGGAGGTCTGTCCAGGGGTGCAGAGGAGGTGAGGCCTTCCCAGGGGTGGAGTGGAGGTGAGGCCTGTCCAGGGGGCAGAGGATGAGAGGCCTGTCCAGGGGTGCAGAGGAGGTAAGGCCTGTCCATGGGTGCAGAGGAGGTGATGCTTTTCTGGTGGGGGATTGCAGAAGAGGTCTGTTCTGTGGTGTGGTGCCGAGCAGAGGAGGTGAGGCCTGTCAGGGAAGGGGGATGCTGCAGGCGAGGCCTGTCCAAGGTAGTGCAGAGGAGGTGAGGCCTGTCCAGAGCTGGGGGGTGCAGAATAGGTGAGGCCTGTCCAGGGGGGTGTAGAGGAAGTGAGGCCTGTCTAGTGGGGTGCAGAGGAGGTTAGGAATGTCCAAGGGGTGTAAAGGAGGTGAGGTCTGTCCAGGGGTGCAGAGGAGGTGGGGCCTGTCCAGGGAGCTGCATTGTAGGTTAGGCCTGTCCAGGGGGGTGCAGTGTGCGGGATGCCTGTCCAGGGGGGTGCAGTGGAGTGGAGGCCTGTCCATGGGTGCAGAGTAGGCAAGGCCTGTCCTGGGGTGCAGAGGAGGTGAGGCCTGTACAGGGGTACAGAGGAGGTGAGGCCTGTCCAGGGGTGCAGAGGAGGTAAGGCCTGTCCAGGGGTGCAGAGGAGGTAAGGCCTGTTCTGTCCAGGGGGGTGCAGCTGAGGTGAGACCTGTCCGGGTGGTACAGAGAAGGTGAGACCTGTGGAGAGGGGATGAGGGGATGAGGGGCAAAGGAGGTGAGACCTGCAGAGAGGGGGGAGGGGCAGATGAGGTGAGACCTGTCCTGTTGGAGGGAGGTTAGAAGAGGTGAAGCCTGTCCAGGGGGAGGCACAAAGAAGGTGAGGCCTGTCCAGCAGGTGCAGAGGAGGGGAGGACTGTCCATGGATGTAGAGGTGGTAAGGCCTGTTTGGAGGTAGGTGCAGGGGAGACGAGACCTGTCGGGGGATGCAGAGGAAGCAAGGCCTGTCCAGGGGGCTCAGAGGAGGTGAGTGAGGCCTGTCCGGGGGTGTAGAGGAAGTGAGGCCTGTCCGGGGATGCAGAGGGGGAGAGGCCTGTCCAGGAAGGTGTAGAGGAGGTGAGGCCTGTCAGGGAAGGGGGATGCTGCAGGCGAGGCCTGTCCAAGGTAGTTCAGAGGAGGTGAGGCCTATCCAGAGCTGGGGGTGCAGAATAGGAAAAGCCTGTCCAGGGGCGGGCAGAGGAAGTGAGGCCTGCCTAGTGGGGTGCAGAGGAGGTTAGGAATGTCCAAGGGGTGCAAAGGAGGTGAGGTCTGTCCAGGGTTGCAGAGGAGGTGGGGCCTGTCCAGGGAGCTGCATTGTAGGTGAGGCCTGTCCAAGGGGGTGCAGTGTGGGGGATGCCTGTCCAGGGGGGTGCAGTGGAGTGGAGGCCTGTCCATGGGTGCAGAGGAGGCGAGGCCTGTCCTGGTGTGCAGAGGAGGCGAGGCCTGTACAGGGGTACAGAGGAGGTGAGGCCTGTCCAGGGGTGCAGAGGAGCTAAGGCCTGTTCTGTCCAGGGGGCTGCAGCTGAGGTGAGACCTGTCCGGGTGGTACAGAGAAGATGAGACCTGTGGAGAGGGGATGAGGGGCAAAGGAGGTGAGACCTGTGGAGAGGGGGGAGGGGCAGAGGAGGTGAGACCTGTCCTGTCGGAGGGAGGTTAGAAGAGGTGAAGCCTGTCCAGGGGGAGGCACAAAGAAGGTGAGGCCTGTCCAGCAGGTGCAGAGGAGGGGAGGACTGTCCATGGTATGTAGAGGTGGTAAGGCATGTTAGGAGGTAGGTGCAGAGGAGGTTAGGTGCCGGGTTTTTAGGAACCCGGTGGTGCCAGGGGATAACACCCGAAGACCTCTGAGTTCTCCCTGTTCCGGACCACAGAAACACAGAGTCTTCTAGGTGAAGTCAGAGATAGAGTTTTATTGCCTGCAACCAAGTAACAAGTGTCCTAGCAGTACAACAGCACGGGATGTAAGTTCTCAGGAGACTGTTCGTTTTTACAGAACCAGCCTTCTCCTTTTATACAAAAATAACAGCTGCAGGCAAAAATTCTTGAGTTTACAATACGGTCATATACATATTTCCACAATAATGGAAAAGCAAAGTCATGATGGTTAACCCACATTTTCGTGTGTCCAGTTTGTGATGGATTACCCAGCCAGGCCCAGAACTCCCATCAGATATCGATGAAATCCCAAGAAAATCGGGCACCTCCTCATCGTAAAACCGGCCATAAACAAGAAACATGGACAGGTGTATGTGTGTGGATAACATGGTTTGTATGTGGTGAATGGTTTATGGCATGTTGTGCCTTGATGCTATCTTACTCGGCCACTGGGCGAGGAACTGCCCGAACAGGTTTGGCTGGAGGCAGTGGAGTCAGCTCGGCCAGATCATTGGGCAGTCAGCTAAGGTGGACGTGTCCTTTCAGATCAAACTCGGTCTTAATCAATTGACTATATGAGGGCAAGCTACAAGATGGATGCCGTTCACAAAATGGAACCCGAGGGTTCGAGACGGAAACCACGATTTAAGGGTGTTAGCATCACTCAATCATGACGCAAATGCATAGGGATAATGTCCTAATCATTACCGGTCTGCCGATACCAAATTCGTCAGGGTACGATGATATTTTGTGACACGAGTGTTGGGCCTCGGTACCGTATTATAGCAGGGCCCAGAATTTTCAGAACCACAGACCCTCCTTTTGCCCTTATATAGGCAATAACTCATGCTAATCTGAGTCCAAATCTGTATTCATCAAGTCATGGAGATGCTGCTGTAGCATCATCCTGTTACTCAATTCGTCCCTTGACACAGGCTTCCTCACACATGATGTAGCACAGAGGCCACATATTGCAGGAGTGCACTGCACAAATAGGCAGAACAGGAACAGAATGGCTAAGATCATCCCAATGAATATCAGAATTTTCCATCCCCAGGCAGATATCAGTTCCCAGAACCACCCTAGCAAGGACCAATCTCCTTTGTCCACATGAATGGAATCAGAGATCTTGTGCAGTTTGGAGATGTCCTGGTACACTGTCGGAGCATTATCAGAGATGAAAATGCAGCAACTGGATTGGATCACTCTGCATACCCCGCCACGGTCTGCAAGTATGACATCTAGGGCAACCCTATTTTGGAGAGTCATAAGTCGGTCCGACTGGAGCTCAGCAGTCAAGTTACTAAGGGCACCGGCCGTTTCGGTCACGGCGGATTCAACTACCCTCGTCAACTGGCGAATGTTCCTGCTGTTCACCATAGGCCCCCAAAACGGCTGAAAACCCTTTGCGAAGTCTCCAAACTCTTGGCCTGCAGTGTCGTCTTTACTCACGACACCCCTAACTGTCCTTGTTCGATGGTAATCTGCCTCGACCGTGTAGGTGGGTGGCAGCAGAAACGAGATAAAACATGTGCCCGAGAAGTCAGGGGGCAACCATGTATACGCCCTATCGTGGCAGACAAAGTAAGTACCCTTAGCTGCCAGGAATGAAGGGGAGGTCTGAGACGAGAAAACGTAAGTCTCAGTACAGACACTCTTCCCTAACTGGGCTCCAGGATTTTTGCCATTTCCCTGCAGACATAAGTGACCTTGGTGGGGCACTATCCAGACTGGGGAGGATTTCTTTGCTTTCAGACTCTCAGCAAAGGCAATTCCATATTGTGTTATATTCCATCTGCTGTAAGGCATCAATTCATCTCTGGGAATCGTTTTGTATGTGTCGACATCCCTACTCATATTTCTAATTCCTGCAACTAGTGCCTTGTTGCTTGAGTTTTTCCCCGGAACATCTGGTTCGAGGACAAACAGGAACATTGCTCGGAATGCCCACAGAGAGCCATGGTAGCCAAAGGGCAGGACAAAATACGGAATACCCTTATCTGTTGTGTGCGGCATAAGTCCACATATCCAACCGTTCATGGTGTTCATTACAGATTGGTGCTGGTGTAGGAGTTGGACGAATGAGTTATTTACAAATTCTAATCTTCTGGCAGACTCATGTTCAGGCAGAGGGTGAAAAGAATGCGGGGAAATAGTAGGAGGAGGTGTTGGCTGAGTGTTGTGTATGAACGGGACTAGAAAAATGAACAGGGCATAGCCCACCAAAAACATCATTATGCTACACAACATTAAAATGCAAATTACTAAAAATCGTTTCCTTGCCATCACAGTGCAGATTTTCCTTTCAAAGTTCGTAGATCTAGCAGGTCTCTCTACCCTTGGAAACTCCATCCTCTAGTTGCTGCCCGCGGTGGGAGATTGATTCTGCCAAGGAGTGCTTCTGTTCAGTCCAGGGTAATTCCCTTGGACCAACCAGAACCGTCAACCTAAATGTCTCCAGCTGTACTCCCTAGACTGTCAACCGCGACTCTAGCAGCAGAACCGGATGGCGGTTCGAAAATTCCCTGGGCGAGAGAGTTGCAAAATCAAAAATAGTTCTTGGGGGAAAGAAAAATCTTATTAGTTTACTTTTATTAGTCAGTTTTTCTTGGCCTCAGATTATACCGTTGTTTTCCAGGTGCGGTGTTGTCTTCAAACAATATTTCAGGTTCTGTAGTGTCCAACTGCATTGACGGTGGCACAAATCCTTGCAAAACACGATCGCTCTCCTTTTCCGTACCAGTTCCTTTCAAACGTGCATCACAGAAGGGCACGAAGCGAGGTACGGACTCAGTCTCTGAGTCAGCAATTCCCTCCTGGAACCATCGGTCATATGGAAGGGGCAGCGGGACCCGTTTGCAATGGGCGCCGTGCACCCAATGTCTTTTGCCGTGGACACGTACTGCAGAGCGGGTAGTCAGTAGGACTTGAAAGGGTCCGGTCCAACGACGCTCCTCGTTCTTGGTTCGCCTGAAGTTCCGCACTAGGACCCAGGAACCAGGTTCAATGGCGTGGCCTGGATCATCAGACGCTGGCGGAGAGGAGCTGTGGACCTGTTGGTGTAAAACACGCAATTTAGTTGTCAATTCGTGAAAATAGTCAAGCAGTACAGGGTGCTCTATCTCACTGAGTTTCTTGGGCCTTGGTACGCCCCAGATGTTGGCTGGGCGGCCAAACACGATCTTGTGAGGGCTAAGTCCTAGTCTGGAATGGACAGTCATTATGGTGGACAGGAGTGCTAAAGGCAGGGCGTCAGGCCACTTAAGACCTGTGCTGGCTTGGACCTTGGCCAATTTCAGCTTTAGCGTGCCGTTGTAGCACTCTAATAATCCGGCTGATTGGGGGTGATTTGCGGCGTGGAACTTCTGGTGTATGCCTAGACATTCACACACTCTCTTCATCACTCGTCCCACGAATTCACTTCCATTATCACTCCAGACAATTCTAGGCATACCGAATCTTGGGAAGAATTCCTTGACAAGGGCTTTGGCTGTGGACAAGGCAGTATTGTCCTTAAGGGGATACGTTCCACCCACCTGGAGAAGGCGCAAACAACAACAAGCACGTATTTCAGATTGTTGCACCTCTCCATGTGGATGAAATCGAGCTGAAAAACCTCGAACGGATACGTTGGAGGCGCGAAATGACCAGCTGGAGTTGGAGTTCCCCTACCGGGATTGTATTTCAAACACACCATACAGTTCTTGACCACGTTCTCTGCGCATTTTGGGATGCCTCTATTTTGCCATACTGGGGCCAACAACTTACAGATTCCTTTCACACGGATGTGAGCCATCCCATGGACCATTGTCACCACTGCAAGTACATACGCATCGGGTAACAGCCATCTTTGATGTTCTGACAATTCGACCCAACAACCATTCGCATCCAATCTACCCTTGCTTTCTCTCCATTCGTTCACCTCTTTCTCAGTGGCCTCGGACTGTATAGACTTCACACTTTCAATAGTGTCCTCACACATACCCACATCAGTAATCCATCTCGCAGGACCTACGACATACATTCGACTCATTGTGTTCCTTGCAGTCTCTTTCGCAACTTCGTCTGCAAATGCATTCCCACGACCAACATCATCTTGAATCTTTCTGTGTGCACTGCATTTCACAATCGCAACTTGTAGTGGCAAGGTCAGTGACTCGAGAAGTTCGTTAACTAGCTGACCATGCTGTATTTTTGCGCCATGCGATGTCAGGAACCCACGTTCACGCCACAATCGTCCAAAACTATGAGCCACGCCAAAGGCGTACTGGCTGTCCGTATACACATTCACTTGTTTTCCTTTCGCCAACACACATGCTCTTGTAAGTGCAATTAACTCTGCTGCTTGCGCAGAATTATGGGGGATACGTGCAGTTTCTACAATCGTGTGCAATGTTGTCACCGCATATGCTGCAGTCGTATCACCATTTGGCAACTTGAAGCATGAACCATCAACCCATAAAGCATCATTACATTCAGGAAGGGGAGTGTCCTGCAAGTCTACTCTCCCTTTTGTCTCTTCTTCTGTCCTAAAACAGCAATCATGTTTTTCAACCTCATCTGTCTCTGCTGGAATGGGCAATAACGTGGCTGGGTTGAGTGTATCGCACCTCTTTACGTGAATGTGACTCGCTAATAGTGTCAGCTCATAACTTGACAGTCGAGCACTAGTTAAGTGCTGTGTCCTCGTTCTGTTTAGCAAAATGTCTACTGCATGTGGGACCATAACGATCAGTGTGTTATTCATTACCAATCCAGCAGAGTGTCGAATACAGACAGCTGCTGCAGCAGTGGCCCTCAAGCAACTTGGTAATGCCTTAGCTACGGGATCTAGACGCTGTTTGTCCCCAAAGGATTGTGTCAGGACTGATAATGCGCAACCTTCCTTCTCATGGACGTATAATGTAAAAGGCTTACTGTAGTCGGGGTTACCCAACACAGGAGCCGAACACAATGCATCACGCAACTCGTGAAAACTCTTCTGACAATCATCAGACCAAGGCACAGGATTTGGTGTATCTTTACAGATTAGTGCCAGCAAAGGTTTGGCCAACAATGAGAAGTTCGGTATCCATTGCCTGCAATATGATGTAATGCCCAAGAAAGCACGCACTTCTCTCTGTGTCCTTGGGACACCCAATTTTGCAATTGCCTGTATTCTCTCTGGGGTCAGTCTCCTTCCCTCCTTCGATAAGATGTGACCTAAGTAGGTCACTTCTTGTCGACAAAATTCAGTTTCGGAAGAGAGACTTTGTGCTTCATGTCACATAAATGACGCAATAATAACAATGTGGCTTCCTTGCAAATCTCTTCAGTATCTGCAGTGACCAGTAAATCGTCTACATACTGAATCAGAGTCGCACCATCAGGTAGAACAATCGTGTCAAGTTGTGCTTTCAGAGCTTGACTGAATATAGATGGACTTTCACAGTAGCCCTGAGGAGCGCGTTTGAAGCGGAAGCTTTGTCCTCCCAAATTGAAGCCAAAAATATCTCTGCTCTCCTCAGCAATCGGGATGCTGAAGAAAGCGTTCTTCAAATCAATCACCGAGAACCAAGTGGCTGAAGCTGGAACCATAGTCAATAGGGCAGTAATATCGGGAACAACTGGAAACTGTGGCACAACAATCTTATTCACTTCTCTAAGATCAATCACAAATCTGTACACAGGTGGCTGTGAAGGCTCAGTACGCTTTAAAACAGGCATAATAGGACTGTTACAAATGTTACCTGTTGTCTCTTCAATGACATCTTTCTCAATCAGATCGTAAATGATCGCTAACAACGCTTTTCGCATTCGCTAGAGATCTTGTACTGCGGAATACGTGGCAACCTAACATTGGCTCGCAGTGTTATGACATATGGCGCTATCTCCAAAAGACCCACGTCATTAGAACCAGTAGCCCAAAGTATATCTGGAAGAGATGACAATTCTGTTGGAATATTCTCCCTTGACAAATACATTGGGGAAATCACTTTCCTACCTAGGGTAAGTTGTACTCCCGAAGGAGAACAGTACAAAGTCGCATATAATCTTTTTAACAAATCCAAACCTAACAAGTTTTCACCGCAACCTGTTGTCAGAATAAGGGGTGCTTCTAATTCACATGGCCCAACAGAAAGGGGCATAGGACTAGAAATCGGGTTTCTAACCGGGGCGCCAGAAAAACCTACTGAAACATTCATTTCGCCAGACAAAGGTGCGCCAAGAAGTTTAGAGTGCATAATCGAACTTTTTGTAGCACCAGTATCCAGCAGAAAAGGCTCTGACACACCTGATGTAATCACCTCAACATAAGGTCCATTCTGATCTACTGGAACTGAAACAACTCCCTCTCTTTGTCCATGGCTGTCCTAGCAATCATTACCCTCATTCTTGTTTTCTGCATAGTAATCATCAGCATAGTACTGAGCTGACCTAGAAGACGCATTATTCTGCTGGTCAAAGCTGTTCATGTATTTCTGAGGCGGAAAAGAAGGAGCATTCTGGGGGAAATTTCCATGGCCCCTACCCCTAGGAACTACAAAAATGGGAGTCTAGAGGGAAAGACAAACAGAACTAGGACGCCCATAGGCTTTATTCCCATTTTTCCATTCTGTTCCTGGCCTACAGGTCCGTTTACAAATGGCCGCGTCTTTTCTCTGAAGACCGGCATTTAGTATCAGGATAGCCTGGGTCCAATCACAGCCCCCGAAACTCGGCGGCCGGGTCCCGTGTCTTCTGACACTGGGGACCAATCGAAATGCGCTGTACGCGCTTGCAGGAACCAATCTGAGATCCTGGAAACCGGCAGCCTTGACTCACGTGATTTACCATGGCGGACCAATCGTAACGCGCAAACACCCGGTAAATAAACAGAGACTCATTCGGTCGGCGCTCGAGGGTTGAGAGGACGCCGACCGCTACTCTAAAACCGGTAACATCTAGCTTAACTGCATTTAGGCTGTGTACAATGCGCAAGGCAAGAGTAGGCTCCTATACTAAAAGTATTGAATGCTCTGTGTTTTTACATTCTAGTGACTTTCTCGAACGGAGAGTAAGGACCATGTTCACCTAAGGGAGCTGGTTCCCGTTTTTAGCATAACTTCATCACTGGTATGAGAGGCAAAACTGCATGCAGGGTAAATGGAAGTCTTTCATTTATTTACCAATACAGCATGGTGGTTTGATAGTTTGATACGCAGAAAATAGAGAGGGATACCAGGTGACCATACTCTTGTTTGTTTATGTTACAGCACTCAAGCTTCAGTGTCTCTTGCAGTGGCATTTAAAGTGTATTGCCCTGAAGAAATTGCCTGATAGAAACCAAGGCAATGAAACATGTCGGCTGTGAGTAGAGAGTGAATCGATAGGTAGTATTTACTCTCTTCTTTTTTAGTATATGTGTGTTCACTGTTTTGCAACAGAGAAGGGAAAGAAAGTAAAGTTTATGGTCCCAGTTGCCCAGTGACTTATATGTTAAATGTTGTTAGTTTTGTCACATATAAGTTGTGTCCACTGCACCATTCACTGTCTTTTTATTTTTGAGGTTCGAGACACGTTTTTTGGTTTTAGCTTGATGGCACCGATGATGAGAACAGGGCCATCCTGGTGAGTACCAACCAGGGGTCCCATTGGTGGTGCGCCCGTGAGGTGCCATCGCGCTTTTCACACATTTTTTGTCTGTGCTGTCCTGTGTGTATCAATCAGAGAGGTTGTTGTTTTAATGAGGCAATAGATTGAAACATCTTAGGATTTTCTTGAGACTAAAGAGATCCCTTGGATAACAAATTTCGACCATGGATGTTTACAGTGCAGCAAATGAAAATTGCCATGAGAACTAGGACTGGTGTTGTTTATTACCCTACCCCTAGGAGCCTGTTGAATACCTCTACCTCTTGCACCAGAGACACCATTTAAACGTCGCAATAAAGCTGGTCAGCTATTCTTGAAATGACCCTCTTCTTTGCAATACGCACACTGATTGGGACCATACGGTAAACGCTGTTGAGAAGACTCATTTCTTTGTGAGTTTCTCGAATACTGCTGTGGTTGCTGGTAATCAGGCTGACTAGTAGTGCGAGGCGGATAGGCTTGCTGGAGAAGGACTTTAGTTTTCAAATCTTTTGTCTTTTTGTCTGCTTTATCTAGCTTGTCCATGCCAACTTGTCTAGTATCAGCAGCAGTGATATTAGCCCATGTGTCACCTAATTCTTGGCCATGATCTGTATGACGAATCTTACTCCATAAGGGCTGTGGAACAACATTCCCAAACAACATGTCTACATTCGTTAAATTCATTATACATGAGCTGGCAGTCTGTGATAACTCCTTATAATACCCTGCAGGATTCTTACGAGGATCAGGCAATGTCTGTGTTAGTGCTAAAACTTCAGATCTTTTCCAGGGGACATGTACCCATACACGCTGGAAATGTGGCAGAATTGCTGGATTCTCATTCGCATCACCTTCCCTCCAAACTGGAGGAACTTCTCTCATGGGATACTGTTGCGCCTTTTTTTTTACTTAACATGTCATCCTCATACAGTGATCTAGAGACGTTTCCCTTACTCCTATAAGATAACAATAAATCTATTGCTCGTTCAATATCGGCACCTACAATCATGCCTTCATAGAACTTGAAACGCATACGGAATAATTCCTTCCACAGGATGGAACTCACTCCCACGTAGTCTACGTCTGGAACCCTCTCACGCGCTATTTCAAAAAAAACTTAAAACCCTCCTGTTTCCCAAATAGTTCATTCCCTCTCCCCCCTCTCCTGGTCTCCACAGATTTACAGCGCGGGGATGCCTACGGGTCACCAGGCGCTTTAGAAATCGCAAAATAAATAAATAAATAAATAAACAGTTGGAGCAGTAGGCAAAGTCGTTGAAAAAGTAGATGGAGTATGTAGCAAAGGCGGCGGCCCTTGAGAGGGCTGCGCCGGAGAAGTAGGAACCAGCTGAAGAGGAGCTGGTGCTTGTGCAAGAACTGCATTTCGCGCACTGGGGCGCGGTATAACAAAGCGCTTTGGGGGTGCGGTAGCATCTAGTGCATATGGGGGTGGTGAACTCAATAAGTGGGACATTAATGGATCCTTATCTGATGTCTCTTTTGAACCTTGTCCTTCATGTGGCAACATTGGGTAGCATTTATCTACTGCTAACTTCTTGCTTCTGAGCATTTGTTCACTTTCCTGCTCTTCCTCATTATCCCTGTATGCAACTGCAGCTTGCACCATAGACATACCTCTTTTATTATTCTTTGCTAATTTCATTCCTTTCTGTTTGGCTTCTTTACGCCATAGCGAAAAGAGTCAAACATCGCCGGCCGGGCTTTCTTCTTGAACAATTTGACCTCGAGATTATCTAAAATTTCTGCGTCAAAGCTACCATATTGGGGCCATTTTAAAACACCATCTTTTCTGGTGTATTTTATCCACACTTCATTATATGTGATAGGGCCTACTCCATGCTTTATATTGAGCTCATATGTTGGATTTCCAATCGGAGGAACCGGAAACGAATCCTCTAATCGGGAGTCCTTACTACAACCAAGACAGAACAAGTTTCCAAGTCTGCTAAGACCAGGCATCTTCGCTCACTAGTCTAGCTTCAAACTTCAAAGGATTATCGAATACGATATTTTCGTGAATACACAAATCCCTTGGTTTTGGCGCTTGCAAGTTCCAAACAAGGTGTATCTCAAGGATACCAAAACTAAGATTCAAACTAAGGACTGGAAGACGCTCCACTTATACTTAACTGAAGTATTGATGATCGATGACGTCACTAAAAGACTCGTCTATCGTTTCGCTCGACCAAGGATCACTTTGTCCAAAACAGGGCGATAGTCAGGGCAGCAGTCCTTCGTAGCCGTCGGGATGCGGGGAACCTCGCAGCAAAGACCTTCGGAACCACGTCGACATACAGGGGTCGCTGAAGTGGCTGGCCGTCCTCTGGAATTTTCACACGAAGCTCCTCACGAACATCTGGCTTGGACCGTCGCCGCTTGATACCGCCCCGAGTTGGGCGCCAACTGAGGTGCCGGGTTTTTAGGAACCCGGTGGTGCCAGGGGATAACACCCGAAGACCTCTGAGTTCTCCCTGTTCCGGACCACAGAAACACAGAGTCTTCTAGGTGAAGTCAGAGATCGAGTTTTATTGGATGCAACCAAGTAACAAGTGTCCTAGAAGTACAACAGCACGGGATGTAAGTTCTCAGGAGACTGTTCGTTTTTACCGAACCAGCCTTCTCCTTTTATACAAAAATAACAGCTGCAGGCAAGAATTCTTGAGTTTACAATACGGTCATATACATATTTCCACAATAATGGAAAAGCAAAGTCATGATGGTAAACCCACATTTTCGTGTGTCCAGTTTGTGATGGATTACCCAGCCAGGCCCAGAACTCCCATCAGATATCGATGAAACCCCAATAAAATCGGGCACCACCTCATCGTAAAACCGGCCATAAACAAGAAACATGGACAGGTGTATGTGTGTGGATAACATGGTTTGTATGTGGTGAATGGTTTATGGCATGTTGTGCCTTGATGCTATCTTACTCGGCCACTGGGCGAGGAACTGCCCGAACAGGTTTGGCTGGAGGCAGTGGAGTCAGCTCGGCCAGGTCATGGGGAAGTCAGCTAAGGTGGACGTGTCCTTTCAGATCAAACTCGGTCTTAATCAATTGACTATATGAGGGCAAGCTACAAGATGGATGCCGTTCACAAAATGGAACCTGAGGGTTCGAGACGGAAACCACGATTTAAGGGTGTTAGCATCACTCAATCATGACGCACATGCATAGGGATAATGTCCTAATCATTACCGGTCTGCCGATACCGAATTCGTCAGGGTACAATGATATTTTGTCACACGAGTGTTGGGCCTCGGTACCGTATTATAGCAGGGCCCAGAATTTTCAGAACCACAGAGGCGAGACCTGTCGGGGGATGCAGAGGAAGCAAGGCCTGTCCAGGGGGCTCAGAGGAGGTGAGTGAGGCCTGTCTGGGGGGTGTAGAGGTGTTGAAGCCTGTCCAGGGATGCAGAGGGGGAGAGGCCTGTCCAGGAAGGTGTAGAGGAGGTGAGTTCAAAGGAGGTGGGGCCTCTCCAGGAGGGATGCAGTGGAGATGAGGCCTGTTCGTCCAGGCAGGGTGGTCGAGAGCTGAGTTTAAGTTTGTTAATTGTTGTCCCAAGAGATTTGTGGAATGAGTGTAAGTTGCTTGTAAACTGGCCAATTGAAGAACCACAGAGTGAAGTGCCTCAAAATATTTTATTATATTACAAGAGATTAATGCAGAGTTACAGACAATATTGCAAAGGCAAAGACCGGGTAAAAGAGGGCGCATCTTTTAGCGTTGCATCCAGAGGTTAGTGCACATATCCAGCAAAATGTGAGGGGCTTCAGACTAACATTCCAGATGAGATTTTGTTTTACGCAAAGTTCTGTAATGAAAATTTTGTTGCTAAGCAGAAAAATATCAAAAATCAAAGAAAAATAATGATGGCTCAGACAAAAATGTTCCAAACGGGTGACGAAAGTGATTCTCATGGATTGTATCCTCGTTTTGATTCTGGGTTTGTTGCTGGTGTGAATTTGAATATGCACGGCGTTGGTGTGCAGAGAAATGATGTTCAGTATGTGCAAGGAGGAAATGTTGTTCCTCTGGGTCAGGCCGGACTGGGAACCCAAACAAGGCCTGACAATTTTGACGGACCAGCTCACTGCCTCTTTTGTTGCTGGGGGGGGCGATATAGCAGCACCACAGCAAAACCAGCAAAAATACGTTTCCCAGCACTGAAGATTCGGCCCCCACTCTTCCAGTCTCCCCGGGAAACACCCGAAGCCCGTTCCGGCCAGTCCGGCCCTGCTCAGGGTGTTGGTTTTCCTGACAGTGGCAATTTAAATACCTCAAACACTAATAGTGTGCAGAATAAGACACGCTCCTTGCGATGTTTGCAGGAACCTGGGAAACTGGAACATGAATCAGATGGCACAGAATGGGATGTCACAGTCAGTGGTCCCAGCCCAACTGGCCCCTGTGCCGAGCATGCAAAATCAAAGGCAGATAAATTGGAACATGCCTTCAGTCCAGATGGTCCCACAGCCCAGTGCAGAATAGAATGCTAAATTCTCAACAACTGTGAGATTTCAACAAAATCCTTTAGTGATTAATAAGGATTTTCCACAACTTGCATCTACACCAGGAGTTTATACTGGACTGAATCAGACTCAATGACTGTGCCTGGGACGGGAGAAGGATTGCATGCTTGGTGCAGTCCTAGAGGTCACCAGAGTGGCTCTTTTGTAGAAGAAGTAAATGGGAATCCGGCATCACTTTTAATCAATAAATATGCTTCCCGTTCCACAGTCAGACTGACGGGAGCGCCCAATTTGTTGAACTCCATTCCTCTTTCAATTTCGATTCTGGAAACTCATTCCGTAAGGCCTTGAAGACCTGGCTCTTTACCAATACGAATCTCTACTCTCTCTATCTATGGACACCCCTAATCATGACACTGATTGTAAAGGAGTGCGGGGGTAACCGCAGATAGACCGTGAGATGGTACGGGAAAGTTCTGATAAAACGCGTAACGCGGATTATAATGATGCTTTTAAATAGCCAACGAACACTAGTCACAGTAAGCAGGGTATGGGGTTTAATTCTTCGATTGCTTAAACTGGAACAGAGATTAGATGGAGGGCTCAGGGGGAATCTGGGGGTCTTGATGTACTTTAAAGTTTCCCCAAAGGATGCGATTGTCAATCCACTAACATGTAAATTATATTAAAGGTTTAGTTTTCCACATCAAAAAGGGAGCTACGTGATGTATTAAATTGAGGAGGGTATTGTGACCGAGCTGTGGAGTTTGAAAAATGAGCAATGAAATGTTGCACACTCTTTGACTGTTGTAGTAGATAGCACTGATAAATGACGCTTTACACTTGGCTTGATGCTTATGTACAGAAACTTAGAAGTTGGATTTTATTAATAGTTGTGTATATATTTTTTCCCAGATAAACCCCTGACGAAGGGTTATCCCGAAATGCATTGGGTGTTCTTGAATAAATTGTGACCTGTGGAAACACGTTTCTCCTGTGTTGTTGTAAAAAGACGTTGACAAAGAAATGAAATGAGTAAAATAAATCGCAGAAAAGAAAGGATAAAAAGTTTGATAAAAATGAAGTTAATATGGATTAACGGAAGTATAACATGAGTTTGATTTATTGGACGTATTTGAAGGCACGGCTGTGCAGCTTGGCGGGGTCATAATTGGCTCCTCTTCAGTTTGGTTTCACAATTGCAGCCTCAAGCAAATTTGAGAACAGAGTGGATGTATGTAGCAGAGGCGAGTCTGTTCACCCAATATGAGTGGCGATATCCGCTTTGCTGATCTGCCTGAAGTTATGATGCTGCTGACAGTAGCGTGTCTGCTAAAAGCGATGGCGTGACTTGTGGAACTATAAAGCCAAATAAGAGAAAGTTATCTTCCGACACCAAAGTCTTCGTGACTGAGGCCAGTAACACTGAAGACTCTGAGACTCACAGCAGTAATTTCTCCTTTCAGAGCGTTATTGCTGCAGATGGAGTGAAGCCAGGAAGTAAGCACATCACTAAGGTACCAACGAAGTTTAATATTGTTCATTTGTATTAACTGTTTCTCTTTTGAAGCATTTGGAAATGCATTTTCTAGTTTTGTTGCTTTTTGTTTAGTTTTTTATTGTAGGCTGTTATCTTCGGTTTAAAGGGAAAGATGTTGTAGTGTGTGACCTTAATGCTGCAGTTTGCATTTCATTACCATCATTTGCTTATCCCGGAGAATCTCCAGGGTGCAGGAGGTTTGCTGTTTCAGAGTTCTTTCTTCAGCTTCTGGACAGTTGTTGCTCTGTGGCGAACTGTGGTCCTGTTTCTCTGCTCTTCTAGTAGTAGCTCCTATCAGACCTTCATCCTCCCGCCAACGATAATTTGATGCCAGGCATCACCCAGCACACAACACAGCCTATGATGGCTACGTATATCTGCTCGGCGCAGTTAGAACGCGGATAAAGTTCTCCGGACCCATCAGGCTGTGACTGTAACCTAAGGGCTTATGATGAAATGTAGAGCTTACCTCCTTCCTGAGTGGCTCCAGACTGCTGTGTGCAGACTTTTAACAGGCAGAAGAACAACACTTGACCATACATTTTCCTGGGTTTGTCTTTAAAATGACGTACACATTAGGAATGGCATTTCGTTCTGCTGGAATAATAACACAAGTTATCTTGCACTCTGCTATGATTTTGCACAGATCGTTGGCTGCAATACTTCCATGTTTCATTCAAACATGCTTTCTATTGGGCACATACATGATTTGCTGCTGTAGAGAAATAATGCTCCTGTGTACTGTGGCAGACTCAGAAATATTAAAATACTTAATGTTTTCTCTTTTAGCACTTCCTAGTAACACCTTTCACTTTTTGACTCAGTCATTTGGCAGAAGCATAACTTTGTACCATTGTACGATGAAAGGTTTATGATATGTTGGGCCTTGATACTAATCTCCTTCGGCCACTGGGAAAGGAACTGGCCGAACGGGTTTGGCTTCAGGCAGTGGAGTCAGCTTGCCCAGGTCACAGAGGAGTCAGAAAAGGTGTACGTGTCCTTCAGACTTGTTTTTGGCCTTAGTCATTGGCCTATGTGAGGGCAATCACAAAATGGCTGCCATTCACAAAATGGAACCCGGGGTGTCAGGACGGAAACTCAGATTTCAGGGTGATTTCGTCACCTGAATATGACGAAAATGCTTGTGCATAGTATTCTAATCATTCTCGGTCTGCTGATACCAAAATAGTCATGATACGATGATGTTTGTAACATGGGTCCAGAATTTTCAGTACCACAGACCCTCCTTTTGCCCTTACATAGGCAATAACCTATACTCACGCTAATCTGAGTCCAGGTCTATACTCAAAAAGTCATTGAGATGTCGCTGTAAGATCATCCTATTACTTAGCTCGTCTTTCGATACAGGTTTCCTTACACACACGATGTGGCACAGAGGCTACATATAGTAGGAGCACACTGTATGCACAGACAGAACAGGAAAAGAATGGCTAGGATCATCCCAATGATCATTAGAATCTTCCATCGCCAAGCAGATAACAGCTCCCAGAACCATCCCATCAACGACCAATCTCCTTTATCCACGTGAATAGATTCAGAGATCTTATGCAGTTTGGAAATGGCCTGGTAGACTGTCGGAGCGTTATCTGGAATGAAAACACAGCAACTTGATTGAATCACTTTACATACCCCACCTCGGTCTGCAAGTATGACGTCTAATGCGACCCTGTTCTGAAGAGTCATAAGGCGATCCGACTGGAGCTCAGCAGTCAAATTACTAAGGGCACCGGCGGTTTCAACTACAGTGGATTCAACCACCCTTGTCAATTGCCTTATGTTCCTGCTGTTCACCATAGGCCCCCAAAACGGCAGAAAACCCTTTACGAAATCTCCAAATTCTTGTCCTGCAGTGTCTTCTTTACTCATGACACCTCTAACTATCCTTGTCTTATGGTAATCTGCCGCAGCCGTGTAGGTGGGAGGCAATAGGAACGAAACAAAACATGTGCCAGAGAAGTCAGGGGGCAACCATGTATAGGCTCTATTATGGCAGATGAAATAGGTACCCTTAGCTGCTAGGAATGAAGGGGAAGTCCGAGACGCAAAAACATATGTTTCAGTGCAGATACTTTTCCCTAACTGAGCTCTGGAATTCTTGCCATTACCTTGCAGACATAGGTGAACCCTGATGGGGTACAATTCAAATCGGGGAGGCTCTCTTTGCTCGCTGGTTCTCACTCAGAGTAACTCCATATTCTGTTACGTTCCATCTACCATAAGCCTGTAACTCATCTCTGGGAATCGTTCTATACGAATCAATGTCTCTGCTCATATTTGTGATTCCCACTACCAATGCCTTGTTGCTCGAGTTACTTCTCGTGGAACGTGGGGGATATGGTTCAATGGCATATATGAACATCGTCTGAAACGCCCACAAAGAACCATTGTAGCTAAATGGTAAGACAAAATATGGGATACCCTTATCTGTCGTATGGGGCATAAGACCACACACCCAACAATTAGTTGTGTTCACTACTAACTGGTGTTGGTGCAAAAGCTGAACGAATTAATTATTGACAAATTCCAATCTTCTAGCAGCCTCGTGTTCAGACAGAGGGTGAAAAGAATGTGAGGAAACAGTAGAAGGAGGTAAGGGTGCAAATGTCACTTGAAAAGAGAATAAAACATATCCTATTAAAAACGTAATTACACTAAGCAACATGAAAATACATAATATCAAAAATCGTTTCTTTGTCATTATTATACACATTCTGGCATTAGAGTCCATCTGTTTGGCAGGTCTCTCCATCTCGAAAAACTCCATCCTCTCTAAATGCTGCTCGCGATGGTAGGGTGTTCTATGCTAAGGAATACTTCTGTCAGTCCAGGGCAACTCCCTTATACCAACCAGAACTGTCGACCTAACGTCTTCAGCTGCACCCCAAAGACTTGGGCAACCGCGACCCTACAGCTGAACCCGGATGGCGGTTCGAAAAACAAAAATGAGAAAATTTCTCAGATGGAAGAGCTGCACTTTCAAAAATAGCAAAGAAAAGGAAATTTTTATTTGTCCATAGTTCTCGGCCTTAGATTATAACGGCTTTTCCCAGGTACTGTCTGGTTCTGGAACAAAAGTTCAGGCTCTGTAGTGTCCAATCGAATTGACGGTGGCACAGCTTCTTGCAATAGATTGTCACTTTCACATTCAGAAATTGTTCCTTTTACACGTGCGTCGCTAAATGGCAGAAAACGAGGCACAGTCTCAGTTTCAGAGTCAGCGATACCCTCCTGGACCCACCGGTCGTACGGCAGAGGCAAAGGGACCCTCTTGCAGTGTACGCCGTGGATCCAGTTATTTTTTTCTTACACTCGAACGGCTGATATTGTTGAGAGAAGGACTAGGTGGGGGCCGGTCCAACGGGGCTCGTCATTCTTTGTCCGCTGAAAGTTCTTGACCAGCACCCATGATCCCGGATCGATAGGATGTCCTGGAGCTTCAGTAGCCTGAGGCAGAGTATCGTGCACCTGTTGGTGTAAAACACGCAATTTAGCCGTCAAATCATACAAATAATCAAGCAGTACAGGGTGTTCGATCTCACTGAATTTTATTGGCCTTGGCGCTCCCCATATGTTGGCCGGGCGGCCGAACACTATCTCATATGGACTAAGTCCCACTCGCGAATGCACAGTCATTCTTGTTGATAGGAGTGCTAAAGGCAAAGCGTCAGGCCATTTAAGACCAGAGCTCGCTTGAATCTTGGCCAATTTCAGTTTTAGCGTGCCATTATAGCACTCTACTAGTCCAGCTGATTGGGGGTGATTTGCAGCGTGGAATTTTTGCTTAATACCTAGCCCTTCACATACTTTCTTCATCACGCGACCCACAAATTCACTCCCATTATCACTCCAGACCATTCTCGGCATTCCAAACCGAGGGAAGAATTCTTTGACAAGGGCTTTAGCTGTGGATAAGGCAGTGTTGTCTTTTAAAGGATATGCTTCTACCCATCTGGAAAAGGCACAAGCAACAACGAGTACGTATTTCAAATTGTTGCACCTTTCCATGTGGATGAAATCTAGCTGAAAAACCTCAAACGGATACGTAGGAGGAGCAAAATGACCAGCTGGAGTTGGGGTTCCCCTACCAGGATTGTATTTCAGACACACCATGCGATTCTTGACCACATTCTCTGCACACTTAGGAATTCTAGCATTTTGCCATACTGGAGCCAACAACTTACAAATCCCTTTCACACTGATATGAGCCATTCCATGAGCCATTGTAACCACTGCAAGCACATACGCATCGGGTAACAACCAAAGCTGATGTTCTGACAATTCAACCCAACAACCATTCGCATCCAATTTACCCGTACTCTTTCTCCACACACTCAACTCTTTCTGTGTAGCTTCAGCTTGAATAGATTTCACACTCTCTATCGTATCTTCACACATTCCAACGTCACCAACCCATCTTGCAGGGCCTGCAACATACATTCGACTCATCACATCTTTTGCTGTTTCTTTTGCGATATCGTCAGCAAATGCATTTTCACGACCAACATCATCTGTCACCTTTTTATGAGCACTACATTTCACGATTGCTACTTGTAATGGCAAAGTAAGTGCCTCAAGGAGTTCATTCACCAACTGACCATGCTGAATCTTGGCTCCATGCGAAGTCAGGAACCCACGTTCACGCCACAAACGTCCAAAACTATGAGCCACGCCAAATGCGTATTGACTGTCAGTATATATGGTCACTTTCATTCCTTTTGATAAAACACACGCTCTCGTAAGTGCAATCAATTCTGCTGCTTGAGCTGAATTATGTGGGATGCGTGCAGCTTCAACAATCGTATGCAAAGTCGTGACAGCATATGCCGCAGTCGTATCACCATTCGGAAGTTTGAAGCACGAACCATCAACCCACAAAGTACCATCACATTCTGGAAGAGGAGTGTCCCTAAGGTCTATCCTCCCTTTCGTTTCTTCCTCAGTTCTAAGGAAACAATCATGTTGTTCTTCAACATTCTCTCTCTCAACTGAAATCGGCAACAACGTGGCTGGATTCAACGTGTTGCATCTCTTAATGTGCACATGACTCGCTAACAGTGTCAACTCGTAACCTGACAATTGAGCACTAGTCAAGTCCTGTGTCTTGGTTCTGTTTAACAAGTTGTCCACTGCATGTGGAACCATCACAATCAGCATATTATTCATCACTAACCTAGCAGACTGCCGAATAGAAACAGCTGCTGCTGCAGTGGCTCTCAAACAACTTGGCAATAGTCGGGAGTACCCAACACAGGAGCCGAAAATAATGCATCACGCAATTCAGAAAAACTTTTCTGGCATTCTTCAGACCACGGAATGGGGTTTGGTGTATCTTTACACGTTAATGCCACCAAAGGTTTAGCCAACAAAGAAAAATTTGGTATCCATTGTCTGCAATATGATGTAATGCCCAAGAAAGCACGCACTTCTCTCTGTGTCCTTGGCACACTCAATTTTGCAATTGCCTGAATTCTTTCTGGGTTCAGTTTCCTTCCCTCCTTCGATAAGAGATGACCTAAGTAGGTCACTTCTTGTCGACAATATTGTAGTTTTGAAAGAGACACTTTGTGTTGTAAATCAGACAAATGACACAACAACGACAACGTGGCTTCCTTACAAATCTCCTCAGTATGTGCAGCGACAAGCAAATCGTCGACGTACTGAATAAGTATAGCGCCATCCGGTAAAACAATCGCATCAAGCTGTGTTGTTAAAGCCTGACTATATATTGATGGACTTTCACAGTAGCCTTGAGGAGCGCGTTTGAAGCGGAAGCTTCGGCCTCCTAAACTGAATCCAAAAATATCCCTACTCTCCTCGGCAATCGGGATGCTGAAGAAAGCATTCTTCAAGTCAATCACCGAGAACCAAGTGGCTGAAGCTGGAATCATAGTCAATAGGGCAGTGATATCAGGGACAACTGGAAACTGTGGCATGACTATTTACCTCTCTAAGATCAATCACAAACCTGTAAACAGGTGGTTGGGAAGGGTCAGTACGCTTCAAAACAGGCAGAACAGGACTATTACAAACGTTGCCTCTTGTCTCTTCAATTACATCTTTTTCAATTAGGTCATAAATGATCGCTAACAACACCTTTTCACCTTCGCTAGAGATCTTGTATTGGGGAATTCGCGGCATTCTAACATTGGCTTTCAATGTCACAACATATGGCGGTATTTCCAAAAGACCTACATCATTAGGACCAGTAGCCCAGAGAATATCCGGGAGAGAAGACAATTCTGTCTGAAGTTTATCCTTCGACAAATACATTGGAGAAACCACTCTCTTGCCCAGTGTAAGTTGTACTCCCGAAGGAGAACAATACAACGTCGCATACAATCTTTTCAACAGATCCAATCCTAACTAGTTCTCACCACAACCTGTCGTTAGAATAAGGGGTGCTTCGAATTCACAAGGTCCAACAGAAAGAGACATAGGACTAGAAATCGGGTTCCTAACCGGGGCGCCAGAAAAACCTACTGAAACATTCACTTTGCCAGACAAAGGTGCGCCAGGGAGTTTAGAGTGCATAATAGAACTCTTCGTAGCACCAGTATACAACAGAAAAGGCTCTGACACACCTGATGTAATCACCTCAACATAAGGTCCACTCTGATCTACTGGAACTGAAACAACTCCCTCTCTTTGTCCATGGCTGTCCTAGCAATCATTACCTTCCATATTCTCATCTTCTGCATAGTAGTCATCAGCATAGTACTGAGTTGTCCTACCAGACGCGTTATTCTGCTGATCAAAACTATTCATTGAATTTTGAGGCGGAAAGGAACGTGCATTCTGGGGGAAATTTCCACGTCCTCTACCCCTAGGAGCTTGTGGAACACCTCGACCTCTTGCACCAGAAGCCCCATTCGTACACTGTAACAAAGTAGGACAACTATACTTGAAATGTCCCTCTTCTTTACAATATGAACACTGATTGGGACCTACAGGAACACATTGTTGGAGATACTCAAACCTTTGCGATTTCTTCTGAAACTGTTGGGGTTGCAATTAGTTACTCTGACCACCACGTGGTGGATATGCTTGTTGCAAAAGAATCTTCGTCTTTAATTCTTTAGTTTTCTTGTCTACTCTATCCTTCTCATCTTTCTCCCTATTTTCGTAGTACTGTGAGGTAGCCAGTATCTGTGCTGAAGAGGAAACGGCCCAATAACTTTCTGAATCTTTCAATTTCCTACACAACTCGAGAAGCAAATTGTGCACAAGCCTGTCAACGAACAACCGTTGACCACCTTCTGTACTCAGATCTTGACCACTGTGGTCTACGAAGGTCTCTTCGAACCTCGTGAAAAAGTCAGACACCGTTTCGTCTTTCTTCTGCTTACATGCAGACAACTTGTCCCAATTGACACGCAATTCAGGCATTAAAGTCTTCATATACGTAATGATTCTACCAGGGAGTTCTGCAACTAAAGGCTCAGGTTTAGCACCACCAGCTTGTCTGTCATTTGCAGCAGCAATATTAGCCCATGTATCACCTAATTCTTGATCATGATCCGCATGACAAATCTTTCCCCATAAAGGCTGTGGAACAACATTCCCGAACAACATGTCTATATCGGCCAAATTCATAATGCATGAGCCTGCAGTCTGTGATAATTCCTTATAGTACCCTGCAGGGTTTTTACGAGGGTCTGGTAAGGACTGCTTAAGGGCCAATACTTCAGCCCGCTTCCAGGGAACATGTACCCAAACACGCTGAAAGTGTGCCGGTGCAGCTAAAATACCATGCAGCATCAGCCTGAACTGCTTCCTTCCATACCGGAGGAACCTCTCTCATTGGATATTGCAGCGCCTTTGCTCCTTACTGAAGCATCAGGCTCAAACATCGGCTGAGAAGGAGACTCATTCCTAAATGACAACAATGTCGCAACTGCTTTCTCAACTTTGGAACCCACAATAGTTCCCTTCGCAAACTCAGACTGTAGATTGACCAACTCGGAAGGAGCCTGTCCCACATCATCATCTTCCCATTCCTCACAAAGGACAGAACACACCTTATCCAAAACATACCTCTGTTTCAGCGCTTCCCATTGATGGAAGACATCTATAAAAGACTCCACATCATATCTTAAAGGATAATTGAGCCATTTACACGCCAGGCGGTCCAATATTTCTTTCTCTTGTGAATCAGGCAGTTGGCTACGCAACTGTTTACGTTCCGACACAGGGGTCGTAGTTAATGACCCAAAGAAGGGAGACAGAAGACTAGTAACAGTATTAGTCATTCTCTGTCGAACAGAAGGAGAAGTTGACAAGACGGGAAATAAAGCAGATTGAGAAGAGGTCAACATAGGAACAATAGTAGGGGAGGTAGCAAGAACAGGTGGAAAAGTTGCAGAAGTTAAAGGCGGAGCAGGTAGCAAAGATCGGTGGCCCTTGAGAAGGCTGCACCAGAGGAATAGGAACTAGCGGAAAAGGAGCTGGCGGCTGTTGGATAGCAAGGGGCAAAGCAACCAGAGGTTGCGCCACCAAAGGTTGCAGAGGTGCTGTAGTACTCTGCGCATAAGGGGGTGGCGAACTCAATAAGTGCGACATTAAAGGATCTTTTTCAAGTTCTTTTGCTACATCTTGCTGGAGAGTTGGCAAAACTGGGTAACATTTATCAATCGCCATTTTACGTTGCCTGTGCAACTGCTCACTTGCCTGTTCTTCTTCGTTATCCTTAAACTGTGTAGCAGCTTGCATTATCGAAATGCCCCTTTCTCTCTATTTTCTCTTTGCTAATTTAATTTCCTTCTGTTTGGCTTCCTTACTCCATAGGCGGAAAGAGTCAAATATCGCCGGCCGGGCTTTCTTCTTAAAAAGTTTAACCTCTAGATTATCCAAGATCTCCGTGTCAAAGCTACCATATTGGGGCAATTTTTAAAACACCATCTTTCCTGGTGTATCGGATCCATACTCCATTATATGTGATGGGGCCTACGCTAAGAACCAAACTAAGGACTGGGAGATGCTCCACTCATACTTAACTGAGGTATCGATGACGTCACCAGAAGACTCGTCTATCGTTTCGCTCTACCAATCATCAAGGGTCCAAAACAGGGCGATAGTCAGGGCAGCAGTCAGTCAGTCAGTCAGTCAAAACAAACTTTATTTGGTTTGTTACAACCATAAAAGTACAATTTGCATCTTGTCTTACTAAACAGGGAAAGTAATAGCAAAAGAAAATACATAGCACGGCGGTATCAATCAACATATTACATCTTAATATACATATACATAACTATCATTTTAAAATCGAGATGTTATCACAATTAATTTAAAAAATACTTAATTCACATCTATACATCCTCTTCTTAATCATACAGCGCTATTTTAAAGACTAATTGTTTCACATATTTGATGTCAGGGACCTATATTATTAGATCTTACTCTGTACAACTGAGGAATACCTTAACTTTTTTCATATATTTCCCCAGGGCACAGGCTATGTCTAAGTTCTCCATTTCCATCAACAATTTTGAGGCTTGCATCCTATTTGTAATATTATAATTTTTAAAAATCGGACATAAAATCTCCTTCCGCAAATCTAAAAACCACATACAATCTAATAAAATGTGTATAATATTACAGGTAGTGCCTAAAGTGCAAGTGCAGAACCCGTTGCAACTTATCATTTGATTTCGGGCTCCATTATTCGCGTAACATGGGTTTATTCCGATTCTCATTTTTAGGACTTCCCGCCTTAAGTTATGACTTGGTAGCCGGTCCACATATGGAAAGTGCTGGTCAAGCTCCCAGGCAGATGTCATGTGGGCTACCGAGATTTTTTGTGAGAGGTACTCCCGGTCATAAGTCCGGGACATCTCGGTGCCTTGGAGCCTTAGTTCTCTCTTACCTATTATTATATGATCTTGTAGCGGGCAGACCTTCAGATCGAGCACCCTGTATGCATTCCTTATTGATGCTCTAGCCTCTTTTGCCCAGGGTAGGTCGCTCCTTGTAATTTCCACTTTGGCCCACTGAGAGATTTTGAGGAGCTCATCAGTTCCCAATCGCTGCCAGAATCGTACAAGGGCCATACAGGCGGTTATCGCCCACGAGGTAGTTCCCAACTCAAGTCTGGCCGCTTGTACCATAGAAGATTTGGGCAGACCAAATAGGCTTTTTAATATATTTCCCTCCTCTCTATCCCAGGAGGTCTTACAGCTTAAGTAAATAACTTCGGCTCCATACAGGAATTGAGGGGGCACCATTGCTTGATAGGCTTTCAAGACCGGTCTGTCTGACATTTCTCCGTATGTATTGTTAAATCTTTTTAAACCTTTCACGGACGCCGATGCCCTCATTTTTAGTGCTTGTACATGAGTATGCCATTTCAGGGTACCAGAGAACCACATTCCCAGATATCTATAGTCCGCTACCCTCTCGAGTAATACTGTGCCCTGGTACCAAGAGAACTTTGTTTTCTTCCTGCCAAAACAGACAATTTTTGTTTTCTCCATATTTACTACTAGTTTTTTAGTGGTACAGTATTCTTTGAATCGATTTAATTTTCTTTGGAGGCCAATCTCCGTCTGATCCATAATTACCAGATCATCAGCATAGAGAAGGCATGATATCTGGTTTCCTCCCAGTTTTGGGTTAGCCCCTCTAACCTCTCTCAACTTTTGAGGCAGGTCTGCTAAGAACAGGGAGAATAATAGGGGGGCAAGTACACAACCCTGCCTTAATCCGTTCCCAATTGGGATTCTCTTTGTCAATCCTCCCTCCTTGCCCAGGATTATCTGTGCCCAGTTTTCTGTATGCAGTTCTTGGATTAGTGCAAGCAGGTCACCCTGTATTTCATAACCAACCAATGATGACCACAGCTGATCCCGGTCCACCAGGTCGAAAGCTGCACGGAAATCCACGAAACAGGCGAATAATTTTCCCCCCTGATCGATTGACTTCCGTGCAATGGACCAAAGGGCAAAACAGTGGTCAACAGTTGAGTGGCCTTCTTTGAACCCTCCTTGTTCTGGCGGTACTATTTGTTTGTTGTCCACCCAGTCCTTTAGTATACCCAAAATTACTTTTGAAAAGACCTTTTCGCCTATATCTAATAGGTTTATTAGGCGATAATTTTTTGGGGAGTTTACATCACCTTTCTTATGTATTGGCCTGACAATTGCCCCTTTCCAATTATCTGGGAACTTGCCTGAATTTAGGATCTCTTGAAACATATTAGAAAAAAACTCCGCCCACCAATCTATATTCGTTTTTATTATAATTGCAGGTAGATTATCAGGTCCTGCAGCCCGTGTTAGATTTAGTCTTTTTATTATACCTCTAATGGCATCTGGGGAGAAGTATGCTTTAATTTCTTCCCTTATTCTAGGCCAATCCTTGGTCGTTGTCCCCTCCCTATCTGGCCATGTACCATAGATTTCTTTCAGATATGTCACCCACTTGACCTCTGGCACCGAGCAGTGTAGGGTTCCTGAGGCTTTCCCCGTACATTCCTGAATTAACTTCCAAAAGCCTCTCACATTCTTTTCTTCAATTGTCTCAAGTAAATTCCCCCAACATTTGTCCTTAAATGTCCTTTTTTATCTCTAATAGTGACCTTATATTTTATTTTTAGTTTCTTAAGTTCTATTACCACTTCATCACTATAATATGCTCTTAGGTCTAGACCGCGTAACCTGCAGCAGGCGAGATTGACGGCATGGGCCGAACGAGATGGAGGATGGAAGGGGTAACGTGCGCGGATTGGGGCAGCGCCTGGACTCCCGCTTGGCTGGGGGGCCGAACTTGGAGAAGCTCAGGAGGAGTCGCCCGCTTTCTTATGGAGGTCTATAGTATGTCACGAGAGAGACAGTAGAGGGCACACTGACTAGGGGGGGTGGGGGTAGGGGGGGTGGTGGGAGAGATGGATAGGGCTTTCTTGGTTGGGGATGTTGAGACGCTGCATTATTGAGCATCAGCGCGATGGAGGAACGTATGAAGCGTGACTGTGAGGTGCTACACAGACTCAATAATGATCTGTTTGGTTAAAAAGAAATTCATTTGGGCAGTAGGGCCAGTTCTTTGTTGGGGTCAGGGGTGGGGGAGAAACGGAAAAGCAGATACCAGATCGTTCTGTCGAGCAGATGTCACTGTTTCCTTGTACGATTTCCTGGTCCGGTGTTTACTAGCTATTGCCGCCCAACCTCCGGGATGCGGGTTACACGGCTGTGTAAAACTTGTTTTACAACTGGTGTAGGTCATTGCTAATTGATGAGACACTCGAAATAACTGACTGTATGTTTACTATATATCTGCAATAAAAATACAGTTTACAAAAAAAAATAATAATATGCTCTTAGGTGTCTCTCCTGTTTTCTGATGCTGGCCTTGACCTTCCGACATTCATCATCGAACCAATGAGAGCTGCTACTGGGGTATGGTTTCACATTATTTACTACTTTACGGTTACCGTGTTTTAATTTTATCCTGAGGCATTCCACCATATCCCTTATTGTGTCCTCATACCATATTATGCCCTCCACTGGTGCTAGGCTATCTAAATTCACGGACAACTGGTGTGCACTCAGTTTTTTTTATATATTCATCGGTAATTCTCGTGGTTAGTCGTTTAGGGTATTCCACCTCTACTGGAAGCACTTTTTGTCTATGAGGGGAACTGCGTACCTGGAGTTCTACCTGTAGAGGGTAGTGATCACTACCCTCAAGCCTAAGGATTTCAAATTGTTTAATTAGATAGAAGTTCCACGTCTGAATGAATGCATAATCTATTGGGCACATTTGTTGTCCTATCTTAAAGGTACGATTCGCGGGCCGGTCTGCATCCTTCCTTCCATTTACGCAGACCATCCCTATGGCCCCCAGCAATTGCCCAAGCTCATCGTCTTGATTTGAAATCTCACAGCGGGGAAAAAGTGCGAGCTCTATTTTATATACTCCCAGCATATCCCTCAACCAGGGGTCCGTTTTAATAGGATTTAATCTATGATTGAAGTCCCCCAATATCATTAGCACATCCCTTGGATAGCAATCACATAGGTACTCCAGGTCTGATTTTAAACATTCTAGATCAGTCTTATATTCGTTTGATTTCCCTTTCTGGATGTACACATTTATAATGCATACGTTTTCACCCCCCAGCATATTGTTTACGGTACACACTCTACTACCCAACGCCCATTTGCACTTGAGTTTGAGGGGTTCCAAATCTTTGGCTATCCTAGTTGAGATCAGCGTCATCTGGCCACCGGAGGGTCTACCTAATTGGTTCTTTTTTGCTGGTTTTACGTGGTGAGTGAAGCCTTCCGTAACAGGGGTTTCGTCGCACAGCCAAGTTTCCTGGAGGCATACAATATCATTTTTCTTCAAGATGTTTTTGAAATCTTCCTGTGACTTTATTCTGTTGTATCCATTTACATTCCAGGACAGAATGGCAAGGCTGTGCAACGACCCATCTTCCTAATCAATGTTACTCATATAGCTGTCTTCCTCACCATTCATGTAGGCCAGATCTCTATATCTATTCCCAGCAAGGACATCTTCCACGTCCCACCTCTGTTCTTTTGGTTTTATCGTAACTTCAAGGGCATCTTTCTTGCCTCTCCCCAGGCTAATCATCTTTATTTGTCTTTCATCTAGTGCTGCATGGTTCCTAAGGAAAGAGTTCCCTGTCTTATTCAGTAACACCTCTTCCCTTTTTACTATTCTGATTCCTTCCCAAAGCATCTCGGACTCTGCCTTTTCTATTGCATCTTTTATTAGGGCTGAGTGGAGTAAAACCTTGGTTATTTCCTCCCCCTTACTATTCGCCATAAACCCAACTTCTTTTAAATCTGCAGTACTGACATATCTTAGGCTGGGACACATTGCAAAAGATGTTAGGAGCTGTGAACGATTTAAAGGGTTTAATTTCCTTTTTCTTTTCCCCCCCTTTTCCTGTCCTAATGGCTCTACAAACACCCAGTTATCTGTAGGGAGTTCTGGCTGTCGGTGTTGTAGTAATCCATCCGACATCTCTCCCCTATTATGCCTGCTTACTTCTTCTTTGTCTCTGGCTCTAACCCCCTTCATCTGGCTTAGGTTTGTAGGTCCCCCATCTACTGGCGTGTCCATCCCCCAACCTACTACTACTCTCTCCTTTACCCCAGGTTGGGTCCTCCTGGTAGCCTTTTCACCCTTTCCCAACCTATTCCTTGTTATCCTCCTGCTTGGATCGTCTGAACTAGTGCTACTTGCTCCTGTTTCAGCAAAGTTTAAGACTCCACATCATATCTTAAAGGATAATTGAGCCATTTACACGCCAGGCGGTCCAATATTTCTTTCTCTCGTGAATCAGGCAGTTGGCTACGCAACTGTTTACGTTCCGACACAGGGGTCGTAGTTAATGACCCAAAGAAGGGAGACAGAAGACTAGTAACAGTATTAGTAATTCTCTGTCGAACAGAAGGAGAAGTTGACAAGACGGGAAATAAAGCAGATTGAGAAGAGGTCAACGTAGGAACAATAGTAGGGGAGGTAGCAAGAACAGGTGGAAAAGTTGCAGAAGTTAAAGGCGGAGCAGGTAGCAAAGATCGGTGGCCCTTGAGAAGGCTGCACCAGAGGAATAGGAACCAGCGGAAAAGGAGCTGGCGGCTGTTGGATAGCAAGGGGCAAAGCAACCAGAGGTTGCGCCACCAAAGGTTGCGGAGGTGCTGTAGTACTCTGCGCATAAGGGGGTGGCGAACTCAATAAGTGCGACATTAAAGGATCTTTTTCAAGTTCTTTTGCTACATCTTGCTGGAGAGTTGGCAAAACTGGGTAACATTTATCAATCGCCATTTTACGTTGCCTGTGCAACTGCTCACTTGCCTGTTCTTCTTCGTTATCCTTAAACTGTGTAGCAGCTTGCATTATCGAAATGCCCCTTTCTCTCTATTTTCTCTTTGCTAATTTAATTTCCTTCTGTTTGCCTTCCTTACTCCATAGGCGGAAAGAGTCAAATATCGCCGGCCGGGCTTTCTTCTTAAAAAGTTTAACCTCTAGATTATCCAAGATCTCCGTGTCAAAGCTACCATATTGGGGCAATTTTTAAAACACCATCTTTCCTGGTGTATCGGATCCATACTCCATTATATGTGATGGGGCCTACGCTAAGAACCAAACTAAGGACTGGGAGATGCTCCACTCATACTTAACTGAGGTATCGATGACGTCACCAGAAGACTCGTCTATCGTTTCGCTCTACCAATCATCAAGGGTCCAAAACAGGGCGATAGTCAGGGCAGCAGTCCTTCGTAGCCGCGGGGAAGCGGGGAACCTCGCAGCACAGACTTTCAGACCACGTCGACATACAGGGGTCGATGAAGTGGCGGCCTTCCTCCAGAATTTTCACACGAAGCTCCTCACGAACCTCTGGCTTGGACCGGTATCGCTAAAATCGCCCCACGTTGGGCGCCAACTGAAGTACTGGGTTTTTAAGAACCCAGCGGTGCCAGGGGACACACCAAAAGACTTCGAGTTCTTCCTGTTTCAGACTACAGAAACACAGAGTCTTCTAGGTGAAGTCAAAGATCGAATTTATTGTCTGCAGCCAGTAACAGGTATCCTAGAAGTACAACACAGTGTATATTCTCAGGAGACTGCTCAATCTTACAAAGCCAGCCTTCTCCTTTTATACAAAATATTATGCTTTAGGCAAACATTCCTTATTTTACAGTTGACCATTCACATATTTTCACTACAAAGAAAAAGCAGAGTCATGATGACAAGCCCATATTTCAGTTTGTCCAGCCCACAATCAATCACCTGGCAAGGCCCAGTATTTTCATCAGATATCGACGGACCCCCAATAAAAACGGGCAACTCCTCCTTGTAAAGCAAGTCATAAAGAAAGAAACAGGGACAGGTGCGTGTAAGATTAGGCATGGTTTGTGTGCGATGAAAGGTTTATGATATGTTGGGCCTTGATACTAATCTCCTTCGGCCACTGGGAAAGGAACTGGCCGAACGGGTTTGGCTTCAGGCAGTGGAGTCAGCTTGCCCAGGTCACAGAGGAGTCAGAAAAGGTGTACGTGTCCTTCAGACTCGTTTTTGGCCTTAGTCATTGGCCTATGTGAGGGCAATCACAAAATGGCTGCCATTCACAAAATGGAACCCGGGGGTTCAGGACGGAAACTCTGATTTCAGGGTGATTTTGTCACCTGAATATGCCGAAAAATGCTTTTGCATAGTATTCTAATCATTCTCGGTCCGCTGATACCAAAATCGTCATGATACGATGATGTTTATAACACGGGTCCAGAATTGTCAGCACCATGCTGAAGATTCTAAATCCTTGCCCAATAAGCATTCCAAAGGAAGGTCTGAACTAACCACAACTTTCTTAGGGCCAGTTACCCCCTACCAGCTGAAATCAACAACTGGCAAGGAATGATCAGTCCTGACATTGTTAGCATTGGTCACTACCTACATCTCACCAAGTATGATTTGATCAGGGTCCACTAGATCTTTTGTCACCATAGTGACACTGACATCTGTGTCCCGGTATGCTATGGCCTCCTTACCATTAATATAAGGCTGCTGCCTGTATTTTCCCAAGTTACTTGGATTGACAAAGAAGGTGGACATATTTATTTATATATATATATATATTTTTTTCATTTATTTATTTATAGAGCGCAACATTTATCCCAGGGGATGTCACGGCGCTAAGGGTTACGGTAGTGAGTAGGTGGGAGAGGGCCAGATATCAGTCTTTAGGGAATATGTGTGTTTTGAGTTTTCTCCTGAAGGCGTTGTACTGTTTAGTCAACTTAAGTTCGACTGGGAGCTCGTTCCAGATGTGAAAAGGTACGGCCTCCTGTTCTAGACTTATTTATCTTTTTTGTTTCGACCAGAGCAAGGTGTTGCGATCTTAGTGGTCTACTGGGAATATACAAGTGTATTTTGTTCTGAAGGATCATGGGGCCTGTGTCTTGAAGTGTCCTGTGAGCATGACCAAGGAGCTTGAAGAAGGCTCCCTGACGCACGGACAGCCAGTGGAGTTGTTTTAGGCAGTCCTTTGCCGAGCTGTGTTTGTCTTTGTTGCACACTAGTTTTGCTGCAGCATTCTGCACAACCTGTAAACGTTTAAATAGGTAGTCTGGCATGCCCACGAAAAGGGCATTGCCATAGTCGAGCCTGCTGACTAGCAGGGCCTGTGTGACTGTTTTCCTGCTTTCCAGGGGGACCAACAGGAATAACTTTTTTAGGAGTTTCAGGGTGGCAAAGCTTTTCACACATAGAGTTCGTACGTGGGCCTGCATAGATAGTGTGTCGTCAATAGTTACACCCAGGTTTTTGGCACAGTGCTTGGATGTGGGGGCGTCTCCTAAAGAGGAGGGCCACCAGGAAGAGTCCCAGATGTGTTTGGTTTCTCTGAGGAGCAGGATCTCGCTTTTGTCTGCATTTAGCTTTAGGCAGTGGTCTGCCATCCAGTCAGCCATTTCGATAAGGCAGCTAGTAAGTTTAGTTTTGGTGTCTTCATGCCCCTTCTCTATGGTGATTGTAAGTTGTGTGTCATCCGCATAGGAGCAAACGCCAAAGCCCAATTTGGTCACAATTAGTGCCAGAGGTGAGACATAGGCATTGAACAGCGTGGGGCTGAGGGATGCTCCCTGCGGGAGACCGCATTTCAGTTGTTTCGGTTTAGATGAGAAGGCTCCTAGCTGGACCGTTTGGGTTCTGTTGCACAGAAAAGAACTGAACCATTCAAGGGCTTTTCCATTTATCCCTTTTTCCTGTAAGTTTTCGAGCAGAAGGTGATGAGAGACCAAGTCGAACGCTGCTGACAGGTCTAACAGGATCAGGGCCACAGCTTTGCCTTGGTCCAGAGAGTTTCTAATATTGTCCGTGACGGCCAGCAATGTGGCGTCTGTGCTATTCGTAGCCCTGAAGCCTGTTTGGTAGGGGTCCAGTAGGTTGTTGTCTCCTAGGTATTTGGATAGCTGTCTATTAATCAGCTTCTCCAACACTTTGGAGAGATACAGGAGTTGAAATATGGGTCTGTAGTTGACCGGGTTTATCACATCTGTACCTGCTTTTTTTAGCAGCGGGGTCACAATCGCTTGTTTCCATGTTTCTGGGAAAGTTGCTGCTTCTAGGGAGTTGTTTAAAAGCTGCGTGATAGCTGGGGTGAGGGAGGGTATGATCTGTCTTAAATAAAATGTGGGCAGGGGTCAAGGGGGGATCCAGATTTGATATCTTCATGGTTCTGGCAACTTCTGCTTCTGAAATTGGGGCAAAGCTATTTAGTTGAGCGTGATTATTTAAGGGGGGGGGGTCTGCTAGTGGGGGCCACTGGAGTGTTTAGGTCCAATGTTGAGTCGATTTTCTCTATTTTATCTGTGAAAAAATTACTGATCATTTCACAGTTTTCTGTTGCAGGGTGCAATGTTTGGGACATGCAGACAGGTTTACACAGTTCTTTTACAATTTTATATAGCTCTTTGGTTGAGTTGCTATTTTCGTTGATTCTTTGTGCATAGTGTGTCCTTTTTGCCTTTTTTATGGCATGATTGTAAGTTTTGAGAACAGTTTTATAGATTAACTTTTCAGCATCTAGTCGGGACATTCTCCAGGTGTGTTCCTTGATTTTGCATTTCCTTTTAAGTGTTTTGATTTCTGGGGTTTACCATTTTTCAGAGGTAGTTCTTTTTATGGATTTAGATTTGATTAAGGGGACACATAAGTTCAAAGTGTGGGTGATCTCCGTGTCTAGATTCAGAGCGCCTTTGTTGGTGAGGCGAGTACCTAGGTGTTCTAGGTTGGTGTTTGTTGGCCAGTGGAGTTTAAATGATTCTGTAGTTACCAGTTTCCAAGGTCTGTAAAAGTCGGGCACAGGTAGAGAAGGTCCTGCGGGTAACGCAGGCTGAGCAAATGAAAAGGAGACAAGGGAGTGGTCCGTCCATGTCACGGGTTGAATCTCCTCAATCGAGGTAGTTTCAATGTTGGAGAACAGTAGGTCCAATGTGTGGCCTGCATTATGAGTGGGACCTTGGATCCAATGTATAAATTGGAGAATTTGCTTGTCATTGTTTAGATGTGTGGCAGCTAAGTTGTCTGGTTTGTCGAAGTGAATGTTAAAATCTCCGATCACTAGAAAGTTTTTGTATTTGAGACAGACAGGGAATAGTTGTGTGAGCAGCTTCGCGCTGAAGTCGGCATGATATCTGGGGGGGTTATGTATCACTGCTCCTCCTAATAGGGTGTGATTACCCTTAGTTACTCGGAATGCTAGTAATTCGTGCTCATTAAGCTGGGCTACTGTGATTGAGAGGCAGTTGAGGTTGTCCCTAAATATTATTGTAAGGCCCCCTCCTTTTCCCTTGCCTATCTTGACGTATGATTTTATATTTTGGGGGGAGTGCGTTGGGTATATCAGGGCAGTTGTTCTCATCTAGCCAGGTTTCAGTTATAAACACTAAGTCGGGGTTCATTTCGTTACTAATGTCCCCGATCTCCAAGGAGTGTTTGGGGAGGGATCTAGCATTGAGCTATAGGCATTTGGTTCTTAGGCCGTTATTCACCGTTTCGGGTGTGGATTCTATGTGTGCTAGGCTGCACCATTTGCATTTTAAGCATGTGAATGGTCCTTTGATGTTTTCAGAAGAAGCTTTAAAGCATTCTGCGTGGTTGCTTGGGGTATGCCTGTTGAGTTCAGTGAGTACCTCTCTGGAATAGGTTAGTGAGTCTCGGAGGTCTGTGCTGCGAGTAGCTGGGGTACTGGCCCTGGTCAGGCTCGGATGGGCGCAGTCGGGCTTGCCACCATCACAGACAAGTACAGCCTGAGCTGGAGTTCTGGCTAAGCCAGAACCCACCTCGGAGCCCAAGGTTAACCCTACTATTGCCTTGTTCCCTGTACCACCACTTGTACCTGTGCTAGGGGGTTTGAGCACCTAGTGGTGTCAGGGACACACCCTTATGACCTCGGGTTCTTCCTGTTTCAGACTACAGAAACACAAGTCTTCTTGGTGAAGTCAAAGATCGTATTTATTGGCTGCAGCCAGTAACAGTGTATCCTAGAAGTAGAACAGGATGTAGGTTCTCAGGAGACTGCTCAAAATTACAAAGTCAGTCTTCTTCTTTTATACGCAAAAAAAACGCTTCAGGCAAACATTCCTTTTTTTACAGTTGATCATTCACATATTTTCACTACAAAGAAAAAGCAGAGTCATGATGACAAGTCCACATTTCAGTTTGTCCAACCCATAATCAAGTACCCGGCAAGGTCCAGTATTCCCATCAGATATCGGCGGACCCCCCAATAAAACAGGAACCTCCTCCTCGTAAAGCAAGTCATAAAGCAAGAAACAGGGACAGGTGTGTGTAAGATTAGGCATGGTTCGTGCGTGATGAAAGGTTTATGATATGTTGTGCCTTGATAACAATCTCGCTCGGCCACTGGGAGAGGACCAGGCCGAACAGGTTTGGCTTCGGGCAGTGGAGTCAGCTTGCCCGGGTCACAGAGGAGTCCGCGAAGGTGTACGTGTCCTTCGGACTCGGGTTTGGCCTTTAGTCACTTGGCTATGTGAGGGCAATCACAAAATGGCTGCCGTTCACAAAATGGAACCCGAGGGTTCGAGACGGAAACTCTGGTTTAAGGGTGATCTCAACACTCGAACACGCCGAAAATGCACGTATGTAGCGTACTCGTCATTTCCAGTCTGTCGACACCAAAATCGTCATGGTACGACGATGTTTATAACACGGGTCCAAAATTTTCAGTACCACAGACCCTCCTTTTGCCCTTACATAGGGGCTCCTATACTCACGCTAATCTGAGTCCAGGTCTATATTCATAAAGTCATTGAGATGTTGCTGTAGCATCATCCTATTACTTAGTTCATCTTTTGATACAGGTTTCCTTACACATGATGCAGCACAGAGGCCACATATTGCAGGAGCACACTGTACACACAGACAGAACAGGAAAAGAATGGCTAAGATCATCCCAACGACTATCAGAATCTTCCATCCCCAGGAGGATATCAGTCCCCAGAACCACTCCATTAATGACCAATCTCCTTCATCCACGTGAATAGATTCAGAGATTTTATGCAGTTTGGAAATGGCCTGGTATACTGTCGGAGCGTTATCTGGGATGAAAACGCAGTAACTTGATTGAATCACTTTACATACCCCACCTCGGTCTGCAAGTATGACGTCTAATGCGGCTCTGTTCTGAAGGGTCATAAGGCGATCCGATTGGAGCTCAGCCGTTAAGTTACTAAGGGCACTAGCTGTTTCAATTACAGTGGATTCAACCACCCTTGTCAATTGCCTTATGTTCCTGCTGTTCACCATAGGCCCCCAAAACGGCAGAAAACCCTTTACAAAATCTCCAAACTCTTGTCCGGTAGTGTCGTCTTTACTCACGACACCTCACGACACCTCTAACTATCCTTGTCTTATGGTAATCTGCTGTGGCCGTGTAGGTGGGAGGCAACAGGAACGAAACAAAACATGTGCCCGAGAAGTCAGGGGGCAACCATGTATAGGCTCTATCATGGCAGATGAAATAGGTACCCTTAGCTGCTAGGAACGAAGGAGAAGTCCGGGACGTAAAAATGTATGTTTCAGTGCAGACACTTTTCCCTAACTGAGCTCTTGGATTTTTGCCATTACCTTGCAGACATAGGTGCCCCTGATGGGGTACAATCCAAATCGGGGAGGATCCCTTTGCTTGCTGGTTCTCACTCAGAGCAACTCTATATCTTGTTATGTTCCATCTAGTGTATGCTTGCGACTCATCCCTGGGAATGGTTCTATACGAGTCAATGTCTCTGCTCATATTTGTGATTCCCACTATTAACACTTTGTTGCTTGAGTTACTGTTTGCAGAACGTGGGGGATATGGTTCGATGGTATATATGAACATTGTCTGAAACGCCCACAAAGAACCGTAGTAGCTGAACGGTAGAACCAAGTACGGAATACCCTTATCGGTAGTATGTGGCATAAGACCACACACCCAACAGTTAGTCGTGTTCACCACTAGTTGGTGTTGGTGTAAAAGCTGAATGAAAGAGTTATTGGCAAATTCTGATCTCCTAGCGGACTCGTGTTCAGGCAGAGGGTAAAAAGAATGCGAGGAAACAGTAGAAGGAGGTAAGGGCTGTGTAGTGGATGCAAATGTCACTTGAAAAGTGAATTAAACATATCCTATTAAAAACATCATAAAGCTAAGTAACATGGAAATGCATAATATCAAAAATCGTGTCTTTGTCATTATTATACACATTCTGGCTTTAAAGTTAATCTCTTTGGCAGGTCTCTCCATCTTGAAAAACTCCATCCTCTATGATTGCTGCCCGCGGCGGTAGGGTGATTCTGCTAAGGAATGCTTCTGTCAGTCCAGGGCAACTCCCTAAGACCAACCAGAACCGTTGACCTAACATCTTCGGCTGCACCCCAAAGACTTGGGCAGCCGCGACCCTAGCAGCAGAACCCGGATGGTGGTTTGAAAAAACAAAAATAAGCAAGTTTCTCAGATGAGAGAGCTGTACTTTTAAGAATAGGAGAGAAAAATATTTATTTGTCCATAGTCATAGTTCTCGGCCTCAAATTATAACGTGTTCTTCCAGGTGCTGTTTGGTCTTGGAATAAAAGTTCAGGTTCGGTAGTGTCCAATCGAATTGACGGTGGCACAGCTCCTTGCAAAACGTTATCGCTTTAACTCTCAGAGTTTGTTCCTTTCACGTGTGCATCGCTAAAAAGGAGGAAGCGAGGCACAGTCTCAGTCTCAGAGTCAGCGATCCCCTCCTGGACCCTCTGGTCGTACGGCAGAGGCAAAGGGACCGTCTTACAGTGTACGCTGTGGATCCAGTGCCTTTTCCCTTCCACTCGAACAGCTGATCTTGTTCAGAGAAGCACTAGATGGGGGCCGGTCCAGCGGGGTTCATCATTCTTTGTTCGCTGGAAGTTCTTGATTAGAACGTATGTTCCAGGATCGATCGGGTGTCCTGGAGTTTCAGAGACCTGAGGCAGGGTGTTGTGGACCTGTTGGTGTAAAGCACGCAATTTAGCCATCAATTCGTACAAATAATCAAGCAGTACAGGGTGTTCGATTTCACTGAACTAAGTGGGCCTTGGCACTCCCCATATGTTGGCCGGGCGGCCGAACACGATTTCGTGTGGACTAAGTCCCACTCGGGAATGCGCAGTCATTCTAGTTGATAGGAGTGCCAAAGGCAGGGCGTCAGGCCATTTAAGGCCAGTGCTCGCTTGGATCTTGGCTAACTTAAGCTTTAGTGTGCCGTTGTAGCACTCTACTAGTCCAGCTGATTTGGGGTGATTTGCAGCGTGGAACTTTTGATGTATGCCCAGCCCTTCGCATACTTTCTTCATCACTCGTCCCACAAATTCACTCCCATTATCACTCCAGACCATTCTCGGCATTCCGAATATGTGGATAAGGCAGTGTTGTGTTTCAGGGGGTATGCTTCTATCCATCTTGAAAAGGCACAAACAACAACGAGTACGTATTTCAAATTGTTGCACCTCTCCATGTGGATGAAATCTAGCTGCAGAACCTCGAACGGATACGTAGGAGGAGCAAAATGACCAGCTGGAGTTGGGGTTCCCCTACCAGGATTGTATTTCAGACACACCATGCAATTCTTGACTACATTCTCTGCACACTTAGGAATTCCAGCATTCTGCCATACTGGAGCCAACAACTTGCAAATCCCTTTCACGCTAATGTGAGCCATTCCATGCGCCATTGTAACCACTGCAAGCTCGTACGTATCGGGTAACAGCCATCGCTGATGTTCTGACAACTCAACCCAACAACCATTCGCGTCTAATTTACACGTACTCTCTCTCCAAACACTCAACTCTTTCTCTGTGGCTTCAGTTTGGATGGACTTCACACTTTCTATTGTATCTTCGCACATTCCGACGTCGCCAATCCACCTTGCAGGGCCTGCAACATACATTCGACTCATCACATTCCTTGCAGTGTCTTTCGCAACTTCATCCGCAAATGCATTTCCACGACCAACATCATCCGTGATCTTTTTGTGCGCACTGCATTTCACGATCGCAACTTGTGATGGCAAGGTCAGCGACTCAAGAAGCTCATTTACCAACTGACCATGCTGGATCTTAGTACCATGCGAAGTCAGGAACCCACGTTCACGCCACAATCGTCCGAAACTGTGAGCCACACCGAAGGCATATTGACTGTCGGTGTACACATTCACTCGCTTTCCTTTCGCTAACACACAGGCTCTCGTTAATGCAATCAATTCTGCTGCTTGCGCCGAATCGTGTGGGATACGTGCAGTTTCAACAATCGTGTGTAAAGTCGTAACAGCATATGCCGCAGTCGTGTCACCATTCGGCAACTTGAAGCATGAACCATCAACCCACAAAGTACCATCACATTCTGGAAGAGGAGTGTCCCTAAGATCTATTCTCACTTTCGTTTCTTCTTCTGTCCTAAAGAGACAATCATGTTTTTCCTCAACATCCTCTGACTCAACTGGAATCGGTAACAACGTGGCTGGGTTCAAGGCATTGCACCTCTTAATGTGCACATGACTCGCTAAAAGTATTAACTCGTAACCTGACAATCGAGCACTAGTTAAGTGCTGTGTCTTGGTCCTGTTTAGCAAAGTGTCCATCGCGTGTGGAACCATTACCACTAACATGTTATTCATCACTAACCCAGCAGACTGTCGAATAGAAACAGCTACTGCTGCTGTGGCTCTCAAACAACTCGGCAACGCTCTAGCTACCGGATCCAAAGTCGACGAAAAGTACGCACATGGACGCTGCTTGTCCCCAAACATCTGTGTCAACACTGACAATGCACATCCCTCTCTCTCGTGGGCATACAACGTAAAGGGCTTACTGTAGTCGGGGGTACCCAACACAGGAGCCGAACACAATGCATCACGCAATTCGGAAAAACTTTTCTGACATTCTTCAGACCACGGAATGGGATTCGGCGTGTCTTGACAAGTTATTGCCACCAAAGGTTTGGCTAGCAAGGAAAAAGTCGGTATCCATTGTCTGCAATATGACGTAATGCCCAAGAAAGCACGCACTTCTCTCTGTGTCCTTGGCACACTCAATTTTGCAATTGCCTGAATTCTTTCTGAGGTCAGTCTCCTTCCCTCCTTCGATAAGAGGTGACCTAAGTAGGTCACTTCTTGTCGACAATATTGTAACTTTGAAAGAGACACTTTGTGATGCAAATCAGACAAATGATGCAACAACGACAAGGTGGCTTCTTTACAGACCTCCTCAGTATCTGCAGCCATTAGCAAGTCATCAACGTACTGAATAAGAGTAGCGCCATCAGGTAAAACAATCGTATCAAGCTGTGTTTTCAAGGCCTGACTGTATATCGATGGGCTTTCACAGTAGCCTTGAGGAGCGCGTTTGAAGCGAAAGCTTCGGCCTCCTAAACTGAAGCCAAAAATATCCCTGCTCTCCTCGGCAATCGGGATGCTGAAGAAAGCATTCTTCAAGTCAATCACCGAGAACCAAGTGGCTGAAGCTGGAATCATAGTCAATAGGGCAGTGATATCAGGGACAACTGGAAACTGTGGCACAACGATCTTATTTACCTCTCTATCAATCACAAATCTGTAAACAGGTGGCTGGGAAGGGACAGTGCGCTTCAAAACAGGCAGACTAGGACTATTACAAATGTTGCCTCTTGTCTCTTCAATTACATCTTTTTCAATCAGATCGTAAATTATCGCTAGCAACGCCTTTTCGCCTTCGCTAGAGATCTTGTACTGGGGAATGCGCGGCATTCTAACATTGGCTTTCAATGTCACGACATATGGTGGAATTTCCAAAAGACCTACATCATTAGGACCAGTAGCCCAAAGAATATCTGGAAGAGAAGATAGTTCGGCTGGAAGTTTATCCTTTGACAAATACATCGGACAGATCACTTTCTTACCCAATGTAAGTTGCACTCCCGAAGGAGAACAATACAATGTTGCATACAATCTTTTCAACAAATCCAACCCTAACAAATTTTCACCACAACCTGTTGTCAGAATGAGGGGTGCTTCCAGTTCATGAGGTCCAACAGAAAGAGACATAGGACTAGAAATCGGGTTCCTAATCGGGGCGCCAGAAAAACCTACTGAAACATTCATTTTGCCAGACAAAGGTGCGCCAGGGAGTTCTGAGTGCATAATAGAACTCTTTGTAGCACCAGTATCCAACAGAAAAGGCTCTGACACACCTGATGCAAATCACCTCGACATAAGGTCCACTCTGATCTACTGGAACTGAAACAACTCCCTCTCTTTGTCTATGGCTGTCCTAGCAATCATTACCTTCCATACCTTCATCTTCTGCATAGTAGTCGTCAGCATAGTACTGAGTCGTCCTACCAGATGAGTTATTCTGCTGATCAAAACTATTCATTGAATTCTGGGGCGGAAAAGAACGCGCGTTTTGAGGGAACACTCCGCGTCCTCTACCTCTAGGTAGAGCACCACGGCCTCTCGCCCCATACCCATTTGTGCGTTGTAACAAAACCGGGCAACTACTCTTAAAATGGCCTTCTTCTTTGCAATATGCACACTGATTAGGACAAGACGGTAAACGTTGTTGAGAGAACTCGTTTCTTTGTGAGTTCCTCGAATACTGCTGAGGCTGCTGATAATCACGCTGATTATTAGTACGGGTGGATAAGCTTGTTGTAGAAGAACTTTAGTTTTTAATTCCTTGGTCTTTTTGTCTACTTTCTCCAACTCATCTTTGCGCCTATTTTCATAGTACTGGGCAGTAGCTAAAATCTGTGCTGACGTTGACACAGCCCAAGCACTCTCAGAATCTTTCAACTTACCACACAACTCGGGATGCAAATTATGCACAAATTTGTCGACGAACAACCTCTGGCCACCCTCAGTAGCCATATCCTGACCACTATGATCTACGAAAGTCTCTTCAAACGCGTGAAGAAGTCGGACACCGTTTCATCTTTCTTCTGTTTACACGCAGACAACTTATCCCAATTGACACGCAATTCAGGCATTAACGTCTTCATATAAGTAATTATTCTACCCTAGAGTTCTGCTATTAAAGGCTCGGGTTTAGCACCACCAACTTGTCTGTTATCTGTAGCAGCAATATTAACCCATGTATCACCTAACTCCTGATCATGATCGGCGTTGCGAATCTTTCCCCATAAAGGCTGTGGAACAACATTCCCGAACAACATGTCTATATCGGCTAAGTTCATGATGCATGAGCTTGTAGTCTGTGATAATTCCTTGTAATACCCTGCAGGATTTTTACGGGGGTCAGGCAATGTCTGTTTAAGGGCCAAGACTTCAGCTCGCTTCCAAGGAACATGTACCCACACACGCTGAAAATCTGGCTGGATTAGCATTTGCGTCCCCTTCCCTCCAAACTGGGGGAACCTCTCTCATGGGGTACTGTCGCGCCTTTTTCCTACCGGATGCGTCACGCTCAAATAGTGACCGGGAAGTGCCTCCCTTACTCCGATGCGACAACAATGTCGCAACCGCTCTCTTAACATCGGTGCCAACGATCATGCCCTCAGAGAACTGGAACTGCACACGGCACAACTCAGGCAGGTCATATTCCAGATCATTTCCCTCCAAATCTTCCCAGAGAAAAACGCACATTTGCTCAAAAACATATCTCTGCTTCGATGCTTCCCATTGACAGAAAATTTCCATGATAGACTGTACATCATATCTTACAGTATTGACAACCCATTTGCGTGCTAAATCATTCAGTAATTCTCTCTCTTGATAGTCAGGCAGTTGACTTCGCAACTGTCTTCGTTCCGTGTTAGGGGTCGAATTAGGCGACCCAAAGAAGGGTGAGAAAAGGTTAGTAACAGTGTTGGCCACTCTCTGTCGGACGGAAGGAGAAACTGACGGAAGGACAGGAGGAAAAACATGTTGAGGTAAGGCAGAGGTGGAGGCAGTAGCAGAGGGAGTGTTAGGAGAAATAGTCAGTGCAGTAGGCAAAGTCGTAGGGAACACAGGTGGAGTAGGTAGCAAAGGCGGCGGCCCTTGAGGGGGCTGCGCCGGAGAAGTAGGAACCAGCTGAAGAGGAGCTGGTGGTCGTGGTAGAACCTGTGGTCCAACAATCGGTGGTTGCACAACCAAAGGTTGCTGAGGTGCTGTAGCACTCTGCGCATAAGGAGGTGGTGAACTCAGTAAATGAGACATTAAAGGATCTTTATCTAGTTTTTCCTTTTATTCTTGTTCTTTACGTCGCAAAACTGGGTAGCACTTATCTACTGCTAACTTCCTACTTCTAAGCATTTGTTCACTCTCTCGCTCTTCCTCATTATCCCTGAACGCAACGGCAGCTCGTACCATTGACATACCTCGTTTATTTTTCTTCGCTAATTTAATTTCTTTCTGTTTGGCTTCTTTGCGCCATAGGCGAAAAGAGTCAAACATTGCCGGCTGGGCTTTCTTCTTAAAAAGTTTAACCTCCAAATTATCTAAGATTTCGGTGTCGAAACTACCATATTGGGGCCATTTTAAAACACCATCCTTTCTGGTGTATCGGATCCATACCTCATTATATGCGATGGGACCTACGCCATGCTTCACATATAATTCATAAGTTGGAGTTCCAATCGGAGGAACCGGACACGAGTCCTCCAATCGGGAATCCTTACTACAACCAAGACAAAAAAAATTTCCAAGTCTGCTAAAACCAGGCATCTTCGCTCTCTAGTCTAGCTTCAAACTTCGAAGAATTATCGAATACGATAGTCTCGTGAATACACGAGTCCTTCGGCTTTGGCGCTTGCAAGTTCCAAATCAAAGCGGTCCCGAAGGGACACCAAACAAACTAAGGACTGGGAGACGCTCCACTTATACTTAACTGAGGTGTCGATGACGTCACCAGAAGACTCGTCTATTGTTTCGCTCTACCAAACATCAAGGGTCCAAAACAGGGCGATAGTCATGGCAACAGTCCTTCGTAGCCGTCGGGAAGCGGGGAACCTCGCAGCAAAGACTTTCGGGCCACGTCGACATACAGGGGTCGATGAAGTGGCGGCCTTCCTCCAGAATTTTCACACGAAGCTCCTCACGAACCTCTGGCTTGGACCGGTACCACTGAAATCGCCCAACGTTGAGCGCCAATGGAGGTACTGGGTTTTTCGGAACCCAGTGGTGTCAGGGACACACCCTTATGACCTCGAGTTCTTCCTGTTTCAGACTACAGAAACACGAGTCTTCTTGGTGAAGTCAAAGATCGTATTTATTGGCTGCAGCCAGTAACAGTATATCCTAGAAGTACAACAGCATGTAGGTTCTCAGGAGACTGCTCAAAATTACAAAGTCAGTCTTCTTCTTTTATACGCAAAAATAAGTTTCAGGCAAACATTCCTTTTTTTAGAGTTGATCATTCACATATTTTCACTACAAAGAAAAAGCAGAGATCTAGCATTGAGCTATAGGCATGTGGTTCTTAGGCCGTTATTCACCGTTTCGGGTGTGGATTCTATGTGTGCTAGGCTGCACCATTTGCATTTTAAGCATGTCAATGGCCCTTTGATGTTTTTTTTCAGGAGAAGCTTTAAAGCATTATGCATGGTCGCTTGGGGTATGCCTGTTGAGTTCAGTGAGTACCTCTCTGGAATAGGTTAGTGAGTCTCGGAGGTCTGTGCTGCGAGTAGCTGGGGTACTGGCCCTGGTCAGGCTCGGATGGGCGCAGTCGGGCTTGCCACCATCACAGACAAGTACAGCCCGAGCTGGAGTTCTGGCTAAGCCAGAACCCACCTCGGAGCCCAAGGTTAACCCTACTATTGCCTTGTTCCCTGTACCACCACTTGTACCTGTGCTAGGGGGTGTGAGCACCTAGTGGTGTCAGGGACACACCCTTATGACCTCGGGTTCTTCCTGTTTCAGACTACAGAAACACAAGTCTTCTTGGTGAAGTCAAAGATCGTATTTATTGGCTGCAGCCAGTAACAGTGTATCCTAGAAGTACAACAGGATGTAGGTTCTCAGGAGACTGCTCAAAATTACAAAGTCAGTCTTCTTCTTTTATACGCAAAAAATACGCTTCAGGCAAACATTCCTTTTTTTACAGTTGATCATTCACATATTTTCACTACAAAGAAAAAGCAGAGTCATGATGACAAGTCCACATTTCAGTTTGTCCAGCCCATAATCAATTACCCAGCAAGGTCCAGTATTCCCATCAGATATCGGCGGACCCCCCTATAAAACGGGAACCTCCTCCTCGTAAAGCAAGTCATAAAGCAAGAAACAGGGACAGGTGTGTGTAAGATTAGGCATGGTTCGTGCATGATGAAAGGTTTATGATATGGTGTGCCTTGATACCAATCTCCAATCTCGCTGGGCCACTGGGAGAGGACCTGGCCGAACAGGTTTGGCTTCGGGCAGTGGAGTCAGCTTGCCCGGGTCACAGAGGAGTCAGCGAAGGTGTACGTGTCCTTCGGACTCGGGTTTGGCCTTTAGTCACTTGGCTATGTGAGGGCAATCACAAAATGGCTGCCGTTCACAAAATGGAACCCGAGGGTTCGAGACGGAAACTCTGGTTTAAGGGGGATCCCAACACTCGAACACGCCGAAAATGCACGTATGTAGCGTACTCGTCATTTCCGGTCTGTCGACACCAAAATCGTCATGGTACGACGTGTGGCTCAGGGGTTAGAGGCGGCAGACCCGGAAGCTGAGATCGGCCCTGGACCAGGGTTCAATTCCCCGCCTCGGCGGGTCTTGGGCTCAAAAAATTCCACAGACTCGATAATTCTCGCTCCGGTGCCTTCTCAACTCACGGGTTCACACTCTGCGACTCTGGGCAATAGCTTGCTTAATCTCCACAACGGCCCCTCGCGGCGGGATGCCTGGCTTTCACCTTGTGGATACCCTGCCGGGGTTATCTCACAGGGGAATACCAGGACGGGTTCCCTAAGCAAGCGCCGGGAAACCCTTTGTGGGTAGCTGTGCGCTATATAAGCTCAAATACATTTACATTTACATTTACGACGATGTTTATAACACGGGTCCAGAATTTTCAGTACCACAGGTGAAGTTACCCAAGGGGCAGTGGTAGTAGGTGGAGTTGAATCCGTGGCTTTTGGACAATTTACATCTTTTGTGCAATGGGTCTTTTCCTTACATAAATAGCACCAAGGTTTCTTTTTGCCTTTACGAGACTGTGTCACCCCCGCCCAGATTTAGGTTCATCGGGCCCCAATGAACACTTTTGATCTGTACCCTTCCCCATACCTCCATCTGGAGTCTTAGGGCCAGATGTAGGTAATCCCATTTTACCGACTCTAAAATACCGAATCATATTGATTCGGTATTTCAGAATCGGAAAACAGGATGTAGGAAAAAATTCGGTACAAAATACCGAGTCAGTAACATTCGGATTTCTGAATCGGTAAATACCGAATCGGTGATACAAAAAACACCCAATTGAGTCTGTCAACCAATCCGGAGCATCCACCACACCCCACAACATAGCAACAGAGGGACCAACCAATCAGATGCAACTACCCCTCCCCAGTACCTAGGAGTGGCCACACCCATGCAGGTACAGAGCAACTGAACAGTTTGGAGAGCTGGAGGAAACACAGAGGAACAGGCTGCCCTGTGCTTAGCTGAGCTGCAGAATGGAGTCCCAGGATGGCCAGAAGGATGGAGCTGAGCGCAAGAGGAAAATTAAATTCAGCCCAGCAGAATTGCAGGTGCTGGTGGAGGAGGTCGTGAAACACCACACCCAGCTCTTTGGGAAGCAGTCTCTGCATGTTGCAGAGTCTGTTAAAAGGAACACCTGGCTGGGGATCCAGTCCAAGGTCAATGCTATTGGGGTCATCACCAGGGACATTGATTACCTTAAACAAAGGTGGTATGATATGCGGATCATAACAAAAAAAAACTTGCAGCCCAGAGAAAAGAAGCAGGAGCCACAGGTGGAGGGAGGAACCGTGCACCAAGACTGACAGACCTGGAGCAGCTGGTGGAATCCACCCTGGAGCCAGAGAGTGTCCATGGGATCGGGGATGCTGACAGCTCAGCCAGAGCTGCACAAAAACAAGGTAAGCTGCATGGACATGAATCTCCACCCCTTTCCCTGTCCCCCTTCCCCAATGTGGGTGTCTGCATCACACTCCAGTACAGATTTTAGGAATTTCCAGCAATGCATCATGGGAGACGTAGTCGGTTCGGTTCGGATCAAACAACTTTATTCGATTCAAGGAAAGAATCATAAAAGTAAAACATTTTATAAAACATGATTTACAGTTATAGTTTTAAAAAGAACCATCTAAAATTATACATTGAGAAAGTTAAAACATTAATTGATATATTCACAAGTAATTTATCACGAAGGAACATACAGACAATAAAACCCATATTGATCACCTTAAGTCAACAAGCGTTATTTCATATAATATTTATACTAGAATGGCCATCAGATAGCAACAGGTAAAAAACAAATTTCCACAACAATGTACAGGTCTAAGGCCAGGTTAGCCATACCGTTTCCTAATCTGGAGTGACACTCGTATAAAATTTAACATGGCACAACATACTCCAGAAGATGATAATGATAACAAGTAGTCATAGCCTTCTTTATAATTACATGGTTGCTGCCCCTTCAGAATTGGCTTAATAAATCTGGTTCTTGGTTCCTTATATAAAGAACAAAAGAGGACAACATGTATAGTACTCTGACTAACTTTGTTATTACAAGAACAAGGGGGCAGCCTCTCACACCAACCCCCTTGTTTAGGAAAGGCAAAGAGAAAGTGCAGAATGTTTAGCCTGAACCTTGTAAGATAAAACCGCCATTGCACATGGGTTGTGAAAGTTAAATAAAACCGGTGCTGTAATTTAACCACACATCCTGTTGACCTGACCAAGGAAAGTGCATGTGAGGATTTCCAATAACTTGTTTTAATAAGGGTTTTAATGTCTCCCTGGATTTTTTCTGGATTGTCATAGACATGACCCAGGCCTATTTTGTGTAACATGTCACTAACATATGACAACCAAGGGATCTGCTTCCCATTATCAAGGCTTTTACAGTCCTGAAGAATATCTCTAGAGAACTGAAGATCCTCAGATAGCCATATTTTGCCCCATAATAATAAGGGCGAAAGACGAATGATATCACTCACATAACTCATTCCCATTTCATCATGAGAGAAACTATTTGATGAGCCTGATGGTGTTGATAGTACACGCTTTAAGAATTTATTTTCCATGACCTGTATCGTGGCAGGGCTTTCAATCCCCCACACCCCTGCCCCATAGGTGGCCACGGGCATGCATTTGGATCTGTACAGGGTTTTTAGGTGTGTGACCGGTTTTTGACCTAACTTGCCACAGAAGCGGAACAGGCCTTCTATTGAACGACTAGCGCTCTGAACTCGAGCCTTCATTAGTGGGGCCCAACTCAGTTTGTTGTTAAAGAGGTTTCCCAGATAATTGAAATTATCTACCTTTTCAATGGTAAAGTTATTAACCATGAACTTTCTGGATTTTGTCCCCTTTGGGCCGCAGACCATTGCAAAAGATTTTGTGAAATTTACCTTCAGGTCCAGGTCCAACATGAAGGTATTAAAGGCGTCGAGACAGGTCTGCATACTATTTCCTGTAAGGGTCATAAGTACCGTATCGTCGGCGTAAGAAAGCATGGGGATGCTCCTGCCATTAACCTTTGGGAAGAATATGCAAACACAACAGGTGATGGACCGAATGTGGATCAATGTCACACACTCACCCCAGTTCAAAGATCTGGGCCCAAATCCATCGTTTTTTTGCACTCCACACCACCCTGGGTTAGACAATGGCGATATGCAAATCAGCTCTGACCCTGTGCCCCATGGGAACAGTCCAGTCCGAACTACAAAAGCCATGTCCTTCCCAGAACGGAATCAAGCATCCGAGGACCGGACCGGTTTCGAGGTAACACCTCTCATCTGCCCGGCTAGCTTGACTCCAGTGGTGTGGAGTGCCTGGGACCCACGTCTGGCCATCCCCAGCGCACTTAGGGCGGAATATGCAAACACAACAGGTGATGGACCGAATGTGGATCAATGTCACACACTCTACCCAGTCCAAAGATCTGGGCCCAAATCCATGGTTTTTTTGCACTCCACACCACCCTGGGTTAGACAATGGCGATATGCAAATCGGCTCTGACCCTGTGCCCCATGGGAACAGTCCAGTCCGAACTACAAAAGCCATGTCCTTCCCAGAACGGAATCAAGCATCCGAGGACCGGACCGGTTTCGAGGTAACACCTCTCATCAGCCCGGCTAGCTTGACTCCAGTGGTGTGGAGTGCCTGGGACCCACGTCTGGGCATCCCAAGCGCACCTAGGGCGGAATATGCAAACACAACAGGTGATGGACTGAATGTGGATCAATGTCACACACTCACCCCAGTCCAAAGATCTGGGCCCAAATCCATCGTTTTTTTGCACTCCACACCACCCTGGGTTAGACAATGGCGATATGCAAATCAGCTCTGACCCTGTGCCCCATGGGAACAGTCCAGTCCGAACTACAAAAGCCATGTCCTTCCCAGAACGGAATCAAGCATCCGAGGACCGGACCGGTTTCGAGGTAACACCTCTCATCAGCCCGGCTAGCTTGACTCCAGTGGTGTGGAGTGCCTGGGACCCACGTCTGGGCATCCCCAGCGCACTTAGGGCGAATATGCAAACACAACAGGTGATGGACCGAATGTGGATCAATGTCACACACTCACCCCAGTCCAAAGATCTGGGCCCAAATCCATCGTTTATTTGCACTCCACACCACCCTGGGTTAGACAATGGCGATATGCAAATCAGCTCTGACCCTGTGCCCCATGGGAACAGTCCAGTCCGAACTACAAAAGCCATGTCCTTCCCAGAACGGAATCAAGCATCCGAGGACCGGACCGGTTTCGAGGTAACACCTCTCATCAGCCCGGCTAGCTTGACTCCAGTGGTGTGGAGTGCCTGGGACCCACGTCTGGGCATCCCCAGCGCGCTTAGGGCAGAATATGCAAACACAACAGGTGCTGGACCGAATGTGGATCAATGTCACACACTCACCCCAGTCCAAAGTGCTGGGCCCAAATCCATCGTTTTTTTGCACTCCACACCACCCTGGGTTAGACAATGGCGATATGCAAATCAGCTCTGACCCTGTGCCCCATGGGAACAGTCCAGTCCGAACTACAAAAGCCATGTCCTTCCCAGAACGGAATCAAGCATCCGAGGACCAGACCGGTTTCGAGGTAACACCTCTCATCAGCCCGGCTAGCTTGACTCCAGTGGTGTGGAGTGCCTGGGACCCATGTCTGGGCATCCCCAGCGCACTTAGGGCGGAATATGCAAACACAACAGGTGATGGACCGAATGTGGATCAATGTCACACACTCACCCCAGTCCAAAGATCTGGGCCCAAATCCATCGTTTTTTTGCACTCCACACCACCCTGGGTTAGACAATGGCGATATGCAAATCAGCTCTGACCCTGTGCCCCATGGGAACAGTCCAGTCCGAACTACAAAAGCCATGTCCTCCCCAGAACGGAATCAAGCATCCGAGGACCGGACCGGTTTCGAGGTAACACCTCTCATCAGCCTGGCTAGCTTGACTCCAGTGGTGTGGAGTGCCTGGGACCCACGTCTGGGCATCCCCAGCGCACTTAGGGCGGAATATGCAAACACAACAGGTGATGGACCGAATGTGGATCAATGTCACACACTCACCCCAGTCCAAAGATCTGGGCCCAAATCCATCGTTTTTTTGCACTCCACACCACCCTGGGTTAGACAATGGTGATATGCAAATCAGCTCTGACCCTGTGCCCCATGAGAACAGTCCAGTCCGAACTACAAAAGCCATGTCCTTCCCAGAACGGAATCAAGCATCCGAGGACCGGACCGGTTTCGAGGTAACACCTCTCATCAGCCCGGCTAGCTTGACTCCAGTGGTGTGGAGTGCCTGGGACCCACGTCTGGGCATCCCCAGCGCACTTAGGGCGGAATATGCAAACACAACAGGTGATGGACCGAATGTGGATCAATGTCACACACTCACCCCAGTCCAAAGGTCTGGGCCCAAATCCATCGTTTTTTTGCACTCCACACCACCCTGGGTTAGACAATGGCGATATGCAAATCAGCTCTGACCCTGTGCCCCATGGGAACAGTCCAGTCCGAACTACAAAAGCCATGTCCTTCCCAGAACTGAATCAAGCATCCGAGGACCGGACCGGTTTCGAGGTAACACCTCTCATCAGCCCGGCTAGCTTGACTCCAGTGGTGTGGAGTGCCTGGGACCCACGTCTGGGCATCCCCAGCGCGCTTAGGGCAGAATATGCAAACACAACAGGTGCTGGACCGAATGTGGATCAATGTCACACACTCACCCCAGTCCAAAGTGCTGGGCCCAAATCCATCGTTTTTTTGCACTCCACACCACCCTGGGTTAGACAATGGCGATATGCAAATCAGCTCTGACCCTGTGCCCCATGGGAACAGTCCAGTCCGAACTACAAAAGCCATGTCCTTCCCAGAACGGAATCAAGCATCCGAGGACCAGACCGGTTTCGAGGTAACACCTCTCATCAGCCCGGCTAGCTTGACTCCAGTGGTGTGGAGTGCCTGGGACCCATGTCTGGGCATCCCCAGCGCACTTAGGGCGGAATATGCAAACACAACAGGTGATGGACCGAATGTGGATCAATGTCACACACTCACCCCAGTCCAAAGATCTGGGCCCAAATCCATCGTTTTTTTGCACTCCACACCACCCTGGGTTAGACAATGGCGATATGCAAATCAGCTCTGACCCTGTGCCCCATGGGAACAGTCCAGTCCGAACTACAAAAGCCATGTCCTCCCCAGAACGGAATCAAGCATCCGAGGACCGGACCGGTTTCGAGGTAACACCTCTCATCAGCCTGGCTAGCTTGACTCCAGTGGTGTGGAGTGCCTGGGACCCACGTCTGGGCATCCCCAGCGCACTTAGGGCGGAATATGCAAACACAACAGGTGATGGACCGAATGTGGATCAATGTCACACACTCACCCCAGTCCAAAGATCTGGGCCCAAATCCATCGTTTTTTTGCACTCCACACCACCCTGGGTTAGACAATGGTGATATGCAAATCAGCTCTGACCCTGTGCCCCATGAGAACAGTCCAGTCCGAACTACAAAAGCCATGTCCTTCCCAGAACGGAATCAAGCATCCGAGGACCGGACCGGTTTCGAGGTAACACCTCTCATCAGCCCGGCTAGCTTGACTCCAGTGGTGTGGAGTGCCTGGGACCCACGTCTGGGCATCCCCAGCGCACTTAGGGCGGAATATGCAAACACAACAGGTGATGGACCGAATGTGGATCAATGTCACACACTCACCCCAGTCCAAAGGTCTGGGCCCAAATCCATCGTTTTTTTGCACTCCACACCACCCTGGGTTAGACAATGGCGATATGCAAATCGGCTCTGACCCTGTGCCCCATGGGAACAGTCCAGTCCGAACTACAAAAGCCATGTCCTTCCCAGAACGGAATCAAGCATCCGAGGACCGGACCGGTTTTCGAGGTAACACCTCTCATCAGCCCGGCTAGCTTGACTCCAGTGGTGTGGAGTGCCTGGGACCCACGTCTGGGCATCCCCAGCGCACTTAGGGCGGAATATGCAAACACAACAGGTGATGGACCGAATGTGGATCAATGTCACACACTCACCCCAGTCCAAAGATCTGGGCCCAAATCCATCGTTTTTTTGCACTCCACACCACCCTGGGTTAGACAATGGCGATATGCAAATCAGCTCTGACCCTGTGCCCCATGGGAACAGTCCAGTCCGAACTACAAAAGCCATGTCCTTCCCAGAACGGAATCAAGCATCCGAGGACCGGACCGGTTTCGAGGTAACACCTCTCATCAGCCCGGCTAGCTTGACTCCAGTGGTGTGGAGTGCCTGGGACCCACGTCTGGGCATCCCCAGCGCACTTAGGGCGGAATATGCAAACACAACAGGTGATGGACCGAATGTGGATCAATGTCACACACTCACCCCAGTCCAAAGATCTGGGCCCAAATCCATCGTTTTTTTGCACTCCACACCACCCTGGGTTAGACAATGGCGATATGCAAATCAGCTCTGACCCTGTGCCCCATGGGAACAGTCCAGTCCGAACTACAAAAGCCATGTCCTTCCCAGAACGGAATCAAGCATCCGAGGACCGGACCGGTTTCGAGGTAACACCTCTCATCAGCCCGGCTAGCTTGACTCCAGTGGTGTGGAGTGCCTGGGACCCACGTCTGGGCATCCCCAGCGCGCTTAGGGCAGAATATGCAAACACAACAGGTGCTGGACCGAATGTGGATCAATGTCACACACTCACCCCAGTCCAAAGTGCTGGGCCCAAATCCATCGTTTTTTTGCACTCCACACCACCCTGGGTTAGACAATGGCGATATGCAAATCAGCTCTGACCCTGTGCCCCATGGGAACAGTCCAGTCCGAACTACAAAAGCCATGTCCTTCCCAGAACGGAATCAAGCATCCGAGGACCAGACCGGTTTCGAGGTAACACCTCTCATCAGCCCGGCTAGCTTGACTCCAGTGGTGTGGAGTGCCTGGGACCCACGTCTGGGCATCCCCAGCGCACTTAGGGCGGAATATGCAAACACAACAGGTGATGGACCGAATGTGGATCAATGTCACACACTCACCCCAGTCCAAAGATCTGGGCCCAAATCCATCGTTTTTTTGCACTCCACACCACCCTGGGTTAGACAATGGCGATATGCAAATCAGCTCTGACCCTGTGCCCCATGGGAACAGTCCAGTCCGAACTACAAAAGCCATGTCCTCCCCAGAACGGAATCAAGCATCCGAGGACCGGACCGGTTTCGAGGTAACACCTCTCATCAGCCTGGCTAGCTTGACTCCAGTGGTGTGGAGTGCCTGGGACCCACGTCTGGGCATCCCCAGCGCACTTAGGGTGGAATATGCAAACACAACAGGTGATGGACCGAATGTGGATCAATGTCACACACTCACCCCAGTCCAAAGATCTGGGCCCAAATCCATCGTTTTTTTGCACTCCACACCACCCTGGGTTAGACAATGGTGATATGCAAATCAGCTCTGACCCTGTGCCCCATGAGAACAGTCCAGTCCGAACTACAAAAGCCATGTCCTTCCCAGAACGGAATCAAGCATCCGAGGACCGGACCGGTTTCGAGGTAACACCTCTCATCAGCCCGGCTAGCTTGACTCCAGTGGTGTGGAGTGCCTGGGACCCACGTCTGGGCATCCCCAGCGCACTTAGGGCGGAATATGCAAACACAACAGGTGATGGACCGAATGTGGATCAATGTCACACACTCACCCCAGTCCAAAGGTCTGGGCCCAAATCCATCGTTTTTTTGCACTCCACACCACCCTGGGTTAGACAATGGCGATATGCAAATCGGCTCTGACCCTGTGCCCCATGGGAACAGTCCAGTCCGAACTACAAAAGCCATGTCCTTCCCAGAACGGAATCAAGCATCCGAGGACCGGACCGGTTTCGAGGTAACACCTCTCATCAGCCCGGCTAGCTTGACTCCAGTGGTGTGGAGTGCCTGGGACCCACGTCTGGGCATCCGCAGCGCACTTAGGGCGGAATATGGAAACACAACAGGTGATGGACCGAATGTGGAGCAATGTCACACACTCACCCCAGTCCAAAGATCTGGGCCCAAATCCATCGTTTTTTTGCACTCCACACCACCCTGGGTTAGACAATGGCGATATGCAAATCAGCTCTGACCCTGTGCCCCATGGGAACAGTCCAGTCCGAACTACAAAAGCCATGTCCTTCCCAGAACGGAATCAAGCATCCGAGGACCGGACCGGTTTCGAGGTAACACCTCTCATCAGCCCGGCTAGCTTGACTCCAGTGGTGTGGAGTGCCTGGGACCCACGTCTGGGCAACCCCAGCGCACTTAGGGCGGAATATGCAAACACAACAGGTGTGGTCCTACAAGTACTTCTCCAGGCCATTTGTGTACACTAGGAACAAAAAAGGGGCTAATATGCAGCCTTGTCGCACACCCTCAGTTGAGGGGATAGATTTTGTTTTTTCCCCCCTGGTCCGAACCTTATGGCTACAGTTGTCGCTTCGTGCAATCTACGGAGCAATGTAACCAAAGGTTCCTCAAAGCCCATATCATCCATCATCTGCCAGAGCTTGCTTCTACAAACAGTGTCGAATGCACTTGAAAGGTCCATGAAGGCAAGGTGGATGGAAGATTTCCTTGCCTTCATGTACTTGCCTATGAATAGTGCCAAATTCAGACACTGTTCGACCGTCCCTTTTCCTTTTCTGAACCCGTATTGGGAGTTCACGATGAGGCCCACCGAGTCTGCCCATGTTTCCAATCTGGCCAAAATAACTCTTCCCAACAATTTGCATGAAGCATCGATTAATGATATAGGGCGATAGCATCGGGGGTCACATCTATCGCCCTTCTTAAAAATCGGCACCACCACTGACTCCTTCCATGATGCCGGGATACGGCCAATAACAGCTGCCCTAAACACATTCAGTAACAATGGTGCCCATACCTCGGTATTATGCCTAAAGAAATCCAGAGGTACTGCATCAGGGCCAGGGGCTTTTAGTAATATGTCTTTCCTCAGGGCATCCTCCACCTCTTGCAGAGTAAACGAGGAGCTCAGAGACAAGGCTGTCTGAGAGGCCACCAGATCCCTAGAATCCTCCAGCAGGCCCAGAGATTGTATTGCCTTTGGGTTAAAGATTTTTCCAAAATGGGCTTCCCATGATTCACCTGTAATCTGCATCACAATATTATCTTTACCATCGCTCGTGAAAAGGGAACGATTGACTACTTCCCAGAAGAGCCTACTATCTTTTAACTCCGAGGCCTTCTCTAGATCTTCCCATGCGAGTTTTTTTAAATCCTGCTTCCTTTTTCTAATGGCCTCTTTTAGGCCATTCTAGTCGTTCTCACCAACTCTTTATTCCTTGGTTTTTGGTTTAATGCCATTTTAAGGGATTTATGTGATGCAGAGCACACGGCATCAAACCATCTGAAGCCCTTAGGTTTATTTTTCCCAATTGGTTTTTTGAGACGCTCGGCCACATGCCCACATAAAATGTCAAAGTTCCCAATGACCTTTTCAGGGTTAGCTGTAGACAATAAACATGACTCAATTTCGGAGCTATAGGTATTTAGGATCTCTGCCTCTAAGGCCACAGCATCTATTTTCCCCCATTTCAAAGTGACACCTTGATTCCTATTATACTTTATGGGTTGCTCCCAGACTAGATGTCTAAAATTTGCAGGACAACACAGGGATAGCATTAGTGGGTTGTGGTCACTGGCAGCATTTGCAATTACCTCAAGCTTGTCAACATAATGAAAATAGCCACTAGAAACAATTGCGAAATCAATGACACTCATCGAGCCTCTACTTCCCTGAAAAGTTGGTATTGGGGATGAATTAGGAGCAACCCAGGGCTCCACTATACATAAGTCATTTAAGACAATGATGTTATTTAATGCATCCCTCTGGGGTGTGTGCTTAAAGTGTATCAGGGGTTGTTCATGTGAGTCCCTCAAACCACACACATTCGAATCACCATATTTACACAATGAGCAGTTGAAGTCCCCAACCCAAATAATGAAGAGTAGGGGCTGATCACAACGTGCCTTAGATATTGCTTCCTCCAAGCTCGACATTATGGATATCTCATTGTCATCAAAGATATTGTAATACCAATTGACCAATAACAGCGGCTCCGGGAACAGATTTTCCAACAAAAGAAATTGGTACCATGGGGTGTCAACTATCTTAGAGGTTACCAGTTTATTCAATTGTTAGGGAAATTGCTGTCATTATCCCACCCTTTGCCCTCCCCGCTGGTGATGGCACCGCCAGGACATCAAATGGTTGAAAACCATTAATGTCCTGGGGCGTCCGGCTCCATGTCTCCTGAAAACACAGAATGTCATGACCACCCACATAGTCCATCCAGGCCTCATCCTCCAATCTACTAGCAAGACCAGCGATATTCCATGAGATCAGGCGCAGTCTTGATTCACATAGATTATCACCAACTGGTTCTGGTCGTGTTGCCAAATTTGGTTCACATTCTGGGATAATACGGACCTCTGATTCTTGGGGGTTGATAATCTGTTCTTCACAAACAGGGGCATCCTCCACAAAGGTGTCATTACATCTTTCATCCCCATTCTCCCTCAGGCTCAACTCTCCTATTGGTAAAACATTTTCATTTTGACTAAATAGTGGTCAGTCCAGCCCCTCCATACCCACAAGTGGATCAAAACGGTTTCTTAGGGGAATATTACTTGGCATCCACCCTAAATATTCCTCTCCCTGAATTCTTAATCTTGGGTCATTATAGGGTGGTTGCAGGAGGTTGTTATTATTACATGGCGGACCCCTAAAATAACCATCACCCTGGTACCACATTCCGGGGTGATTTTGGGTCAGCCATGCGGCAGTATTTCTCTGTGTCCACCCAGGATGTATTTCGCTCTGAAAACTCAACCCAGAATTATTATGATATAGGTTCGGGGGAACATGATTCAGATTAGGGTAAAAGTATTCCAAACCTATGCATTGAATATCCCCCACTCTGGCGAAGCTTGGTTTACGGCAAATCATATCTTTTACCCAGCTATCCCTGAAGTTAATCAGGATACAATCCCCCTCTAGATTCTTCTCACTTGGCCCCACCCAGGGGACTCTTTGCACACTGAGTATTTTTGTTTTAGAGACAGGGGGAAGTGGCCTATTATTATTAAGCCAGAATATTACTTTATTTATAAGGTCCTGATTTGATTCCAATTTATTTGGCATAACTGCTGGGACTCCTGTCAGGATTACCATAAAAGGGGCAGAGTCTGGTGGCAGGTTTACACAAAGTGGTTTTTTTGGAGGAGCTCTTTCACCAGAGACTGTCACTCCCTGCAATGGAGTTGGCTTAGGCCCAGAGGTGACTGCCTGCTTAGATGTAGTTGCCTTAGATGTTGATGCTGTGGCTGCCACATTTTTAGGTCTCGCCTAGACGAAGCTTTTGCTGTCTATGCGAGACAACTTATGTTGCCACTTTTCTGGGAATGGTGTGGACATCAGACTGTTACGAGCTTTTTCTGCTGTAGTCAGGCTGTCACGAGCTTCTCCTTTGGAGATTTGACCTCGTGAGCGCGCCTTGACTGCATCTAATGGGCCGTGCGCTTCCTTTAGTCAGTTTCACTTTGTTTCATTTCACTTTGAAAGTGCAGGCGTCAATGTGTCTGGTAGTTGTTCATGTGGAGTGCCTTCTGACCTCGTGAGCGCGCCTTGACTGCATCTAATGTGTGTGGCTTTTTTTTTCAACGTGGCCCTGGCGCTTGCTTCAGTCAGTTTCACTTTTAAGGTGCAGGCGTCAATGGGTCTGGTACTTGTTTTATTTCCATTTAATGCTCTTTGGAACAACAATTTTATATTACTTGTGTGTATTACTACTGGCCAGAATTTCAAAGACTTATATTCACGCAGGTGAAATAATACTATTGTGATTAGGGCCGATTTTTGGAGTCTGACCGTTCAGAGTGCAGAGTGGAGCTTCAGAGTGGAGCTTCAGAGTGGAGCTTCAGAGTGCAGAGTGGAGCTTCAGAGTGGAGCTTCAGAGTGGAGCTTCAGAGTGGAGCTTCAGAGTGGAGCTTCAGAGTGGAGCTTCAGAGTGGAGAGTGGAGCTTCAGAGTGGAGCTTCAGAGTGGAGCTTCAGAGTGGAGCTTCAGAGTGGAGCTTCAGAGTGGAGCTTCAGAGTGCAGAGTGGAGCTTCAGAGTGGAGCTTCAGAGTGCAGAGTGGAGCTTCAGAGTGGAGCTTCAGAGTGGAGCTTCGGAGTGCAGAGTGGAGCTTCAGAGTGCAGAGTGGAGCTTCAGAGTGGAGCTTCAGAGTGGAGCTTCAGAGTGGAGCTTCAGAGTGGGGCTTCAGAGTGGGGCTTCAGAGTGGAGCTTCAGAGTGGAGCTTCAGAGTGGAGCTTCAGAGTGGAGCTTCAGAGTGCAGAGTGGAGCTTCAGAGCGCAGAGTGGAGCTTCAGAGTGGAGCTTCAGAGTGCAGAGTGGAGCTTCAGAGTGGAGCTTCAGAGTGCAGAGTGGAGCTTCAGAGTGCAGAGTGGAGCTTCAGAGTGGAGCTTCAGAGTGGAGCTTCAGAGTGGAGCTTCAGAGTGGAGCTTCAGAGTGGAGCTTCAGAGTGCAGAGTGGAGCTTCAGAGTGCAGAGTGGAGCTTCAGAGTGGAGCTTCAGAGTGCAGAGTGGAGCTTCAGAGTGGAGCTTCAGAGTGGAGCTTCAGAGTGGAGCTTCAGAGTGGAGCTTCAGAGTGGAGCTTCAGAGTGGAGCTTCCGAGTGGAGCTTCAGAGTGCAGAGTGGAGCTTCAGAGTGGAGCTTCAGAGTGCAGAGTGGAGCTTCAGAGTAGAGCTTCAGAGTGGAGCTTCAGAGTGCAGAGTGGAGCTTCAGAGTGGAGCTTCAGAGTGGAGCTTCAGAGTGCAGAGTGGAGCTTCAGAGTGGAGCTTCAGAGTGGAGCTTCAGAGTGGAGCTTCAGAGTGGAGCTTCAGAGTGGAGCTTCAGAGTGCAGAGTAGAGCTTCAGAGTGGAGCTTCAGAGTGGAGCTTCAGAGTGGAGCTTCAGAGTGCAGAGTGGAGCTTCAGAGTGGAGCTTCAGAGTGCAGAGTGGAGCTTCAGAGTGGAGCTTCAGAGTGGAGCTTCAGAGTGCAGAGTGGAGCTTCAGAGTGGAGCTTCAGAGTGGAGCTTCAGAGTGCAGAGTAGAGCTTCAGAGTGGAGCTTCAGAGTGCAGAGTAGAGCTTCAGAGTGGAGCTTCAGAGTGCAGAGTGGAGCTTCAGAGTAGAGCTTCAGAGTGCAGAGTGGAGCTTCAGAGTGGAGCTTCAGAGTGGAGCTTCAGAGTGGAGCTTCAGAGTGGAGCTTCAGAGTGCAGAGTAGAGCTTCAGAGTGGAGCTTCAGAGTGGAGCTTCAGAGTGGAGCTTCCGAGTGGAGCTTCAGAGTGGAGCTTCAGAGTGGAGCTTCAGAGTGGAGCTTCAGAGTGGAGCTTCAGAGTGCAGAGTGGAGCTTCAGAGTGGAGCTTCAGAGTGCAGAGTGGAGCTTCTGAGTGGAGCTTCAGAGTGGAGCTTCAGAGTGGAGCTTCAGAGTGGAGCTTCAGAGTGCAGAATGGAGCTTCAGAGTGGAGCTTCTGAGTGCAGAGTGGAGCTTCTGAGTGGAGCTTCAGAGTGGAGCTTCAGAGTGCAGAGTGGAGCTTCAGAGTGCAGAGTGGAGCTTCAGAGTAGAGCTTCAGAGTGGAGCTTCAGAGTAGAGCTTCAGAGTGGAGCTTCAGATTGGAGCTTCAGAGTGGAGCTTCAGAGTGGAGCTTCTGAGTGGAGCTTCAGAGTGGAGCTTCAGAGTGGAGCTTCAGAGTGCAGAGTGGAGCTTCAGAGTGGAGCATCTGAGTGCAGAGTGGAGCTTCTGAGTGGAGCTTCAGAGTGGAGCTTCAGAGTGCAGAGTGGAGCTTCAGAGTGCAGAGTGGAGCTTCAGAGTGCAGAGTGGAGCTTCAGAGTAGAGCTTCAGAGTGGAGCTTCAGAGTAGAGCTTCAGAGTGGAGCTTCAGAGTGCAGAGTGGAGCTTCAGAGTGGAGCTTCAGAGTGCAGAGTGGAGCTTCAGAGTGCAGAGTGGAGCTTCAGAGTGGAGCTTCAGAGTGGAGCTTCAGAGTGGAGCTTCAGAGTGGAGCTTCAGAGTGGAGCTTCAGAGTGCAGAGTGGAGCTTCAGAGTGGAGCTTCAGAGTGGAGCTTCAGAGTGGAGCTTCAGAGTGCAGAGTGGAGCTTCAGAGTGGAGCTTCAGAGTGGAGCTTCAGAGTGGAGCTTCAGAGTGCAGAGTGGAGCTTCAGAGTGGAGCTTCAGAGTGGAGCTTCAGAGTGGAGCTTCAGAGTGGAGCTTCAGAGTGGAGCTGCGGAGTGGAGCTTCAGAGTGGAGCTGCAGAGTGGAGCTTCAGAGTGGAGCTTCAGAGTGGAGCTGCAGAGTGGAGCTTCGGAGTGGAGCTTCAGAGTGCAGAGTGGAGCTTCGGAGTGGAGCTTCAGAGTGCAGAGTGGATCTTCGGAGTGGAGCTTCAGAGTGGAGCTTCAGAGTGGAGCTTCAGAGTGGAGCTTCCGAGTGGAGCTTCCGAGTGGAGCTTCCGAGTGGAGCTTCAGAGTGGAGCTTCAGAGTGCAGAGTGGAGCTTCAGAGTGGAGCTTCAGAGTGGAGCTTCAGAGTGCAGAGTGGAGCTTCAGAGTGGAGCTTCAGAGTGGAGCTGCAGAGTGGAGCTTCAGAGTGGAGCTGCAGAGTGGAGCTTCGGAGTGGAGCTTCAGAGTGCAGAGTGGAGCTTCGGAGTGGAGCTTCGGAGTGGAGCTTCAGAGTGGAGCTTCAGAGTGGAGCTTCAGAGTGGAGCTTCAGAGTGGAGCTTCAGAGTGGAGCTTCCGAGTGGAGCTTCCGAGTGGAGCTTCCGAGTGGAGCTTCCGAGTGGAGCTTCAGAGTGCAGAGTGGAGCTTCAGAGTGGAGCTTCAGAGTGCAGAGTGGAGCTTCAGAGTGGAGCTTCCGAGTGGAGCTTCCGAGTGGAGCTTCCGAGTGGAGCTTCCGAGTGGAGCTTCCGAGTGGAGCTTCAGAGTGCAGAGTGGAGCTTCAGAGTGGAGCTTCAGAGTGCAGAGTGGAGCTTCAGAGTAGAGCTTCAGAGTGGAGCTTCAGAGTGCAGAGTGGAGCTTCAGAGTGGAGCTTCAGAGTGGAGCTTCAGAGTGCAGAGTGGAGCTTCAGAGTGGAGCTTCAGAGTGCAGAGTGGAGCTTCAGAGTAGAGCTTCAGAGTGGAGCTTCAGAGTGCAGAGTGGAGCTTCAGAGTGGAGCTTCAGAGTGGAGCTTCAGAGTGCAGAGTGGAGCTTCAGAGTGGAGCTTCAGAGTGGAGCTTCAGAGTGGAGCTTCAGAGTGCAGAGTAGAGCTTCAGATTGGAGCTTCAGAGTGGAGCTTCAGAGTGGAGCTTCAGAGTGGAGCTTCAGAGTGCAGAGTGGAGCTTCAGAGTGGAGCTTCAGAGTGCAGAGTGGAGCTTCAGAGTGGAGCTTCAGAGTGCAGAGTGGAGCTTCAGAGTGGAGCTTCAGAGTGCAGAGTAGAGCTTCAGAGTGGAGCTTCAGAGTGCAGAGTGGAGCTTCAGAGTGGAGCTTCAGAGTGGAGCTTCAGAGTGGAGCTTCAGAGTGGAGCTTCAGAGTGGAGCTTCAGAGTGGAGCTTCAGAGTGCAGAGTGGAGCTTCAGAGTGCAGAGTGGAGCTTCAGAGTGGAGCTTCAGAGTGGAGCTTCAGAGTGGAGCTTCAGAGTGCAGAGTGGAGCTTCAGAGTGCAGAGTGGAGCTTCAGAGTGGAGCTTCAGAGTGGAGCTTCAGAGTGGAGCTTCAGAGTGGAGCTTCAGAGTGGAGCTTCAGAGTGCAGATTCAGAGTGGAGCTTCAGAGTGGAGCTTCAGAGTGGAGCTTCAGAGTGGAGCTTCAGAGTGGAGCTTCAGAGTGCAGAGTAGAGCTTCAGAGTGGAGCTTCAGAGTGGAGCTTCCGAGTGGAGCTTCCGAGTGGAGCTTCCGAGTGGAGCTTCAGAGTGGAGCTTCAGAGTGGAGCTTCAGAGTGGAGCTTCAGAGTGGAGCTTCAGAGTGGAGCTTCAGAGTGCAGAGTGGAGCTTCAGAGTGGAGCTTCAGAGTGGAGCTTCAGAGTGCAGAGTGGAGCTTCTGAGTGGAGCTTCAGAGTGGAGCTTCAGAGTGCAGAGTGGAGCTTCAGAGTGGAGCTTCAGAGTGGAGCTTCAGAGTGGAGCTTCAGAGTGCAGAGTGGAGCTTCAGAGTGGAGCTTCAGAGTGCAGAGTGGAGCTTCTGAGTGGATCTTCAGAGTGGAGCTTCAGAGTGCAGAGTGGAGCTTCAGAGTGGAGCTTCAGAGTGCAGAGTGGAGCTTCAGAGTAGAGCTTCAGAGTGGAGCTTCGGAGTGCAGAGTGGAGCTTCAGAGTGGAGCTTCAGAGTGCAGAGTGGAGCTTCAGAGTGGAGCTTCAGAGTGCAGAGTAGAGCTTCAGAGTGCAGAGTGGAGCTTCAGAGTGGAGCTTCAGAGTGGAGCTTCAGAGTGGAGCTTCAGAGTGGAGCTTCAGAGTGGAGCTTCAGAGTGCAGAGTGGAGCTTCAGAGTGGAGCTTCAGAGTGGAGCTTCAGAGTGGAGCTTCAGAGTGGAGCTTCAGAGTGGAGCTTCGGATTGGAGCTTCAGAGTGGAGCTTCAGAGTGCAGAGTGGAGCTTCCGAGTGGAGCTTCCGAGTGGAGCTTCCGAGTGGAGCTTCCGAGTGGAGCTTCCGAGTGGAGCTTCCGAGTGGAGCTTCAGAGTGGAGCTTCCGAGTGGAGCTTCAGAGTGGAGCTTCAGAGTGGAGCTTCAGAGTGGAGCTTCAGAGTGCAGATTCAGAGTGCAGATTCAGAGTGGAGCTTCAGAGTGCAGAGTGGAGCTTCAGAGTGGAGCTTCAGAGTGGAGCTTCAGAGTGGAGCTTCAGAGTGGAGCTTCAGAGTGCAGAGTAGAGCTTCAGAGTGGAGCTTCAGAGTGGAGCTTCAGAGTGGAGCTTCAGAGTGGAGCTTCAGAGTGGAGCTTCAGAGTGCAGAGTAGAGCTTCAGAGTGGAGCTTCAGAGTGGAGCTTCAGAGTGGAGCTTCAGAGTGGAGCTTCAGAGTGGAGCTTCAGAGTGGAGCTTCAGAGTGCAGCTTCAGAGTGGAGCTTCAGAGTGCAGAGTAGAGCTTCAGAGTAGAGCTTCAGAGTGGAGCTTCAGAGTGGAGCTTCAGAGTGGAGCTTCAGAGTGGAGCTTCAGAGTGCAGAGTGGAGCTTCAGAGTGGAGCTTCAGAGTGCAGCTTCAGAGTGGAGCTTCAGAGTGCAGCTTCAGAGTGGAGCTTCAGAGTGGAGCTTCAGAGTGGAGCTTCAGAGTGCAGAGTGGAGCTTCAGAGTGGAGCTTCAGAGTGCAGAGTGGAGCTTCAGAGTGGAGCTTCAGAGTGGAGCTTCAGAGTGGAGCTTCAGAGTGCAGAGTGGAGCTTCAGAGTGGAGCTTCAGAGTGGAGCTTCAGAGTGGAGCTTCAGAGTGGAGCTTCAGAGTGCAGCTTCAGAGTGCAGCTTCAGAGTGCAGCTTCAGAGTGCAGCTTCAGAGTGCAGCTTCAGAGTGCAGCTTCAGAGTGGAGCTTCAGAGAGGAGCTTCAGAGAGGAGCTTCAGAGAGGAGCTTCAGAGTGCAGAGTGGAGATCAGAGTGGAGCTTCATAGTGCAGAGTGGAGCTTCAGAGTGGAGCTTCAGAGTGCAGAGTGGAGCTTCAGAGTGCAGATTCAGAGTGCAGATTCAGAGTGCAGATTCAGAGTGGAGCTTCAGAGTGCAGATTCAGAGTGCAGATTCAGAGTGGAGCTTCAGAGTGCAGAGTGGAGCTTCAGAGTGGAGCTTCAGAGTGCAGAGTGGAGCTTCAGAGTGGAGCTTCAGAGTGCAGAGTGGAGCTTCAGAGTGGAGCTTCAGAGTGGAGCTTCAGAGTGGAGCTTCAGAGTGGAGCTTCAGAGTGCAGCTTCAGAGTGCAGATTCAGAGTGGAGCTTCAGAGTGCAGAGTGGAGCTTCAGAGTGGAGCTTCAGAGTGCAGAGTGGAGCTTCAGAGTGGAGCTTCAGAGTGCAGATTCAGAGTGGAGCTTCAGAGTGGAGCTTCAGAGTGGAGCTTCAGAGTGGAGCTTCAGAGTGGAGCTTCAGAGTGGAGCTTCAGAGTGCAGAGTGGAGCTTCAGAGTGCAGAGTGGAGCTTCAGAGTGGAGCTTCAGAGTGCAGATTCAGAGTGCAGATTCAGAGTGGAGCTCCAGAGTGCAGAGTGGAGCTTCAGAGTGCAGAGTGGAGCTTCAGAGTGCAGAGTGGAGCTTCAGAGTGCAGATTCAGAGGTGAGCTTCAGAGTGCAGATTCAGAGGTGAGCTTCAGAGTGCAGAGTGGAGCTGCAGATTCAGAGTGGAGCTGCAGATTCAGAGTGGAGCTGCAGATTCAGAGTGGAGCTGCAGATTCAGAGTGCAGATTCAGAGTGCAGAGTGGAGCTTCAGAGTGCAGATTCAGAGTGGAGCTTCAGAGTGGAGCTTCAGAGTGGAGCTTCAGAGTGGAGCTTCAGAGTGGAGCTTCAGAGTGCAGAGTGGAGCTTCAGAGTGGAGCTTCAGAGTGCAGAGTGGAGCTTCAGAGTGGAGCTTCAGAGTGCAGCTTCAGAGTGGAGCTTCAGAGTGGAGCTTCCGAGTGGAGCTTCAGAGTGGAGCTTCAGAGTGGAGCTTCAGAGTGGAGTTTCAGAGTGGAGCTTCAGAGTGGAGCTTCAGAGTGCAGCTTCAGAGTGCAGATTCAGAGTGCAGATTCAGAGTGCAGATTCAGAGTGCAGATTCAGAGTGGAGCTTCAGAGTGGAGCTTCAGAGTGCAGAGTGGAGCTTCAGAGTGCAGAGTGGAGCTTCAGAGTGCAGAGTGGAGCTTCAGAGTGCAGATTCAGAGTGCAGATTCAGAGTGGAGCTTCAGAGTGCAGATTCAGAGTGGAGCTTCAGAGTGCAGAGTGGAGCTTCAGAGTGCAGATTCAGAGTGGAGCTTCAGAGTGCAGAGTGGAGCTTCAGAGTGCAGATTCAGAGTGGAGCTTCAGAGTGCAGAGTGGAGCTGCAGATTCAGAGTGGAGCTTCAGAGTGCAGATTCAGAGTGCAGAGTGCAGAGTGGAGCTTCAGAGTGCAGATTCAGAGTGGAGCTTCAGAGTGCAGATTCAGAGTGCAGATTCAGAGTGCAGATTCAGAGTGGAGCATCAGAGTGCAGATTCAGAGTGGAGCTTCAGAATGCAGAGTGGAGCTTCAGAGTGCAGATTCAGAGTGGAGCTTCAGAGTGCAGAGTGGAGCTTCAGAGTGCAGATTCAGAGTGGAGCTTCAGAGTGCAGAGTGGAGCTTCAGAGTGCAGATTCAAAGTGGAGCTTCAGAGTGCAGAGTGGAGCTTCAGAGTGCAGAGTGGAGCTTCAGAGTGCAGATTCAGAGTGGAGCTTCAGAGTGCAGAGTGGAGCTTCAGAGTGCAGATTCAGAGTGGAGCTTCAGAGTGCAGATTCAGAGTGGAGCTTCAGAGTGCAGAGTGGAGCTGCAGATTCAGAGTGCAGATTCAGAGTGCAGAGTGCAGAGTGGAGCTTCAGAGTGCAGATTCAGAGTGGAGCTTCAGAGTGCAGAGTGGAGCTTCAGAGTGGAGCTTCAGAGTGGAGCTTCAGAGTGCAGAGTGGAGCTTCAGAGTGGAGCTTCAGAGTGCAGATTCAGAGTGGAGCTTCAGAGTGGAGCTTCAGAGTGGAGCTTCAGAGTGGAGCTTCAGAGTGGAGCTTCAGAGTGGAGCTTCAGAGTGCAGATTCAGAGTGCAGATTCAGAGTGCAGATTCAGAGTGCAGATTCAGAGTGCAGATTCAGAGTGCAGATTCAGAGTGGAGCTTCAGAGTGCAGAGTGGAGCTTCAGAGTGCAGAGTGGAGCTTCAGAGTGCAGATTCAGAGTGGAGCTTCAGAGTGCAGAGTGGAGCTTCATAGTGCAGATTCAAAGTGGAGCTTCAGAGTGCAGAGTGGAGCTTCAGAGTGCAGAGTGGAGCTTCAGCGTGCAGAGTGGAGCTTCAGAGTGCAGAGTGGAGCTTCAGAGTGCAGATTCAGAGTGGAGCTTCAGAGTGGAGCTGCAGATTCAGAGTGGAGCTGCAGATTCAGAGTGGAGCTTCAGAGTGCAGATTCAGAGTGCAGAGTGCAGAGTGGAGCTTCAGAGTGCAGATTCAGAGTGGAGCTTCAGAGTGCAGATTCAGAGTGGAGCATCAGAGTGCAGATTCAGAGTGGAGCTTCAGAATGCAGAGTGGAGCTTCAGAGTGCAGATTCAGAGTGGAGCTTCAGAGTGCAGAGTGGAGCTTCAGAGTGCAGAGTGGAGCTTCAGAGTGCAGATTCAGAGTAGAGCTTCAGAGTGCAGAGTGGAGCTTCAGAGTGCAGATTCAAAGTGGAGCTTCAGAGTGCAGAGTGGAGCTTCAGAGTGCAGATTCAGAGTGGAGCTTTAGAGCTTCAGAGTGGAGCTTCAGAGTGCAGATTCAGAGTGGAGCTTTAGAGCTTCAGAGTGGAGCTTCAGAGTGGAGAGTGGAGCTTCAGAGTGCAGAGTGGAGCTTCAGAGTGCAGAGTGGAGCTTCAGAATGCAGAGTGGAGCTTCAGAGTGTCAAGAGCAATGCCAATAGCTCTAACTTTAACAAAGGCAAAACCATTGCATTGTAAATGCTTGTTATTTTACCGAATCACATGCTCATGCTGCTGCCTGGTTTGTCTACATGCACACAGGCAGAATCACTCGGTACAAAATGGCTCCTGTTCACTCGTCAGTACGGTCTTGCGCCGCCCCACCTTCCCCCTGCCAAATACATTCATTCCAAATACTGCTTATTTTCATATCAGACTGACTTCTCACATCTGGGATAGCAGGGGCACCTTCCACAGTGATTAGTGCTTCACAAAAAATAATTCTCGGCTAGCGCTCAGAAGCCTTGAAGCTTTGATTGAATGACACTGCAGTTTGATGCCCCGCTCGTTTTTTGATGCTATGCGTTCCAGACACTGATTTTATTAATACTCACTTGGAGCTCTAAACTGTCACTTGATCTTTCTTTGGGTCATTTCGTTTGCCCGGAAGGACTAACATATCTGTGAAACCCTCTTCTTTTATAGTTTGAGCATCGTCTTCGTTTAGCAGGATAACATTATACATTTGAAAATACAAATATCCGGGAAGAGCAGAGAGCAAATCTCCGCGATGTTGGGCATTCTCCTATCATAAAGGAAGCGTGTTGGTGGGACCTGTGGCATCTAACGCATCATTTAACCCTATATGCGTGGGCACCTACCACAATAATGTATAGGATGAGTTTGTTCCGTTCCCGTTTTTAATTTGATGTAAAACTCAAATCACTGCACACTCTCTACTACACACTCCCTACTACAGTCACTACTCTCTACTACACATTCTGCTACACACTCTCTACTACAGTCACTACTCTCTGCTACGCACTCTACTCTCTACTACACTCTACTACACACTCTCTACTACACACTCTACTACACACTCTCTACTACAGTCACTACTCTCTGCTACGCACTCTACTCTCTACTACACACTCTACTACACACTCTCTACTACACACTCTACTACACACTCTCTACTACAGTCGCTACTCTCTACTACACACTGTACTACACACTCTACTACAGTCACTACTCTCTACTACACACTACTACACACTCTCTACTACAGTCACTACTCTCTACTACACACTCACTACACACTCACTACTACAGCCACTACTCTCTTCGACACACTCTATACTAGACACTCTCTACTACACACTATCTACTACAGTCACTACTCTCTACTACACACTGTACTACACACTCTACTACAGTCACTACTCTCTACTACACACTACTACACACTCTCTACTACAGTCACTACTCTCTACTACACACTCTACTACACACTCACTACACACTCACTACTACAGCCACTACTCTCTTCGACACACTCTATACTAGACACTCTCTACTACACACTATCTACTACAGTCACTACTTACTACACACTCTACTACACACTCTACTACACACTCTACTACACACTCTACATTACACACTCTACATTACACACTCTACATTACACACTCTACATTACACACTCTACATTACACACTCTACACTACACACTCTACACTACACACTCTACACTACACACTCTACTACACTCTACTACACACTCTGCTACACACACGCTCTACTACACACCCTCTACTACTCTACTAGTGGAGTGGTGTGGCTCACTGGTTAGAGGCGGCAGACCCGGAAGCAGAGGTCGGCCCGGGACCAGGGTTCGATTCCCGACGCGGCAGGGTCTTGGGCCATGGTCAGCGGACTCGATAATTCTCGCCTCGGTGCCTACTCCAACCATGGGTCCCACTCAGCAACTCTGGGCAATAGCTTGCTTAAACTCTACTAACGGCCCCATCAGCGCCGGGGATGCTTGTCTTCACCTTGGAGGTGCCCAGGAGGGACCATCTCACAGGGAAAGCCAGGATGGGTTCCCCAGCGGTATACAGCGCCGGGACGCCCCTTTGCTGGGGCAGCTGTGCGCTTTACAAGTATACGACATTTAACATTTAACATTTAACTACACATTCTCTACTACTCTACTACACACTCACTACTTTCTACTACACTCTACTACAGACTCTCCACTCTCTACTCCACACTCTCTACTCCACACTCTCTACTTCAATCTCTCTACTTCAATCTCTCTAATTCAATCTCTCTACCTCAATCTCTCTACTTCAATCTCTCTACTTCAATCTCTCTACTTCAATCTCTCTACTTCAATCTCTCTACTTCACATTCTGTATTACACACTCTCTACTACACACTCACTACTCTCTACTACACACTCTCTACTACACACTCTACTACACTCCCTACTACACATTCTCCTACACACTCTACTACACACTCTACTACACACTCACCACTCTACTACACACTCACCACTCTACTACACACTCACTAGTCTCTACTGCTCACTCTCTACTACACACTCTCTACTACACACTCTCTACTACACACTCACTACTCTCTACTACACACTCACTACTCTCTACTACACACTCACTACTCTCTACTACACACTCTACTACTCACTTACTACTCTCTACTCACTCTCTACTACTCACTACTACTCTCTCTACTACTCACTACTACTCTCTCTACTACTCTCTCTACTACTCACTCTCTACTACTCACTCTCTACTGCTCATGACAATGCCATTTATTTATCTGTTTCCAAAACCAACACATAAATAAAACATTTGTCATTTACAATGCCAAAAGCGCTAACTTTTGCAAAGGCGAGACCGTTGCATTGTAAATGCTTGTTACTTTGGCACCCCACAGTAGCCACCCCTGCAGGTTTAGTCAGAACTGTTTGTACAGGGACTTCCTGGGGGTCCGCAATTATAGGTGTTTGGGGAGCTTTGATTTTTCTGGCCCCCTTTCTTTGATGTAATGCTATTACCCACAGTCTCAGGAGATTTACTCTTATTAGCCAATATTTCAAGAGAGTGAGTGTTAAGTGAGATAAGATGTTCTAGTTGATCCAATTTTAAGTTAACAATTTGTGTTCTCTCTAAGAGGGGCAACAGGAGGGTTTTCACCAATTTCTCAATATTTGCCAATAGTTCTTCATTATTATTTGGACAAGAAAGGGTTCTATGTCCCACTTCTCCTGAATAAGTTCCCTTTTGCCTGGCTGTATTTGCCAAAACTCTTGGTGCAGCTGTCTTAGCTAATTTAGCTCTACTTCCCTTCCTATGATTCCCACCTCTCTTCCGTTTACTGGTTTGTATAACTACTGGGTCACAGTCTAAGACCTGGGGTTGAGTGGGAATAGACCCATTGGTGCTCAAATTACAATGTTGGGTACTATCCCTCGTAATACTTGATGATATACGGACTTCATCTGGGCAGTCCACTATATCTTCAACAGTTGATGTCTGGGAGTCTGAAATTACTACAAGAGTTGGGCTGGCTTCCAAATTATTTGCTATACTCTTTTCGGGAGTAGTTGTAGAACCAATTCGTCCCAAAGAAGATCGTTTCCCTGTTACTAAGTCTAGTGACAAACGCTTTTCTGTAAGGGCAATTTCTTTTTCTAATATCCCCGTTGCCCGGATAATAAAGTCATCTAAAGTTCCAGTTGCTTTCCCACTATTCGTCTTCCCAGTTACCTGCCTACCCTTCCCTGATCTTAAGGACATCATGTAGATATAAACAATGCAATTTAAGGAATCAGAAGAGGCGCTAGGTCTATGGCTAAACAAATAACATTCCTAATACCAGTAAATGGGAGCAAGTGCTTATGGTCCACAAGATCTCGATGAAAGAGAGTGGGCCCGGCCCGACCTTGATCGTCCTTGGACGGCCTTAGACGGTCCCGCCTTTGTCCCGGGCTTCTCCCGGCGCGCTCCCGCGCTGCGGGTACACGATGAACTTTTATAGCAAGGGGCGTGATTGGCGGGTGGGCGTGGCCGGCAGGGAGAGCAGCCCAGCTGGTGGTAATAGGGCGCGCAGGGACTCCTGGTCCACGGAGTCCCTGCCTAGTGCTCGCAGCCCTGCCGGTCGGAATGCACCAGCCCCTTGAACAACAGCGGCTCCCTCTGTGACAGCAGCGCTGCGGGACCCGCAAAGCGGGTCCGGCGAGTTGCAGGCGCTGCCTCTGATGACCTCTAGGAAGGAGCTCCCGCTGCTGATGTCCGGTCAGTAAGAAGCGTTTGGAAGCGTTTAGAAAACAGTCCCCGTAGTCATAGGAACATACATCAATACAGTCACCATAGGAATCAGCAAGGTATGCCACACACTACATTCAGAAGATGTTGAGGACCAGGCAATTGTGTGATAGGAATGTGATTTAATAATGACACACATCACTAAGCCAATGTTCATATCTGTCCACAGGAGAGTCATTGCGCAGTACAGCGCAGGAAAGGGAGGAGAGGGCACCAACAACGGAGAGGAGTGAGGAAACACCCAGAAGTGCAGGTCAAAGCACTGTTCTGCCACCCACACCCACAGCGCAGGCAGCAACTACACCGGAGCGAGCTACCACACCCCAGCCTCTGTGACCTCTGCTGTTTGGGTCACAACAGTTGGAACCACCTGCACTTTCCCCCACACCAACCTCCGAGTCATCTGTGCTGGTACTGCCAAGGAATCAGAGTACAAGGTGACTACAAGGGATTATATTTTGAATCTGACTCAATTCTTTTCTCTATTTGCTGGTTCATTCATTTGAACCCAATGTATCCTAAGGATTACTCATCCGATTAATCAAATAGTTTTTCACAAAGCAAAACATTCATTATTTAAAAAAAATATAGAAAGCACACAGCAGAAAAAAGGTATGTTTATAAAAAGATTGTTTATATTGATATGAATCACAGAAATAAATCAATGGGGATAAAAATGAGCAAAACTATATATAAGCAATAATGAATAGCAACATATACAAATTTGATTGACAATTCATAACAGCAGGATCAACTCCATTGGATAAAAGAGGAAACCAAAGTCATTAATGTATTGTGGTGTCCTGTAGTATAAATAGCTGGGGAGATGATAGTTATGTCGACGTTTCGGTCTTATGGGTTGTCATCAACAAGACCATCATCAGGACTAAACTTTTCAAAATGTAACCCCCTGTACAAAAAATTATATAGTTAGTTATATACAAATAGTTGATGTGTTGACAAAAACAGAAACATCAACTAGCTATTTACTTTAACCCTAAACAAAATGCTGTGTGCATCACATCCTATTGATGGACAACTAAACTAAAACAGTACAATTTCATGTGAATCACATACATTTATTTTACAGAATGAAACACCCATTCATTCTGTAAAATAAATGTATGTGATATGACTGAAAGTAGAAGTACAGTATATTTTAATGAATTCACATGAAATTGTACTGTTTTAGTTTAGTTGTCCATCAATAGGATGTGAAGCACACAGCATTTTGTTTAGGGTTAAAGTAAATAGCTAGTTTCTGTTTTTGTCAACACATCAACTATTTGTATATAACTAACTGTATATAATTTTTTGTACAGGGGGTTACATTTTGAAAAGTTTAGTCCTGAAGGCAGAGTGCTTGGAATCATGTGAGATGGTGCTCTGGCATGAGCTGAGCCTGTCTGCAGCTTGCGGAACCAAGTCCTAATAGCTGTTCGATGATAACGCGTACCATATGCTCTTAAGTGCATTATAATCCTCGCGGTTATATGCCAACTCTGGTACCGCTTTATCAAAACATGTCGAGTAAGGTGTCATACGAATTGGAATACTAACCCCTCGCCAATTCTGGCGACGGTGTTAGCATTCCACCCTTCTAGAGGGACACGACATGGATGTAACTGTGAACACCGGTTAAAGTTAACTCAAGCCTCAGCTCCACAAAATGGATGCTGCCACCACAGACACGAGTCTGACCTCCTGCTGCTGGGAGTCCTTCCAGCGAGGAGAGCTTGGACAAAGGGTTTCCTGTCAGGGGCGGTGCTAGCACCATCCCAGACAGGGTTTTGTATATCCCAGGTAGGCAGGGCTTTAGAGGAAGGTGACTGCAAGTGGCACCCCGGTGCTCACTATGCATAGGCCGGCTCAAACCAGTTCTAGGGGCACACCAGCCCCTGAGCTGGGGGAAGTCCGGCATGGGAGAGGGGTGTAACCACCCCCCTTCCTGGTCCCACCCCTGGGCAGGACCTGGTTGCGTGCCTGCCCTCTTTTGCAGGATAAAGGTAGGAGCAGGCCCCCTTCCAAATTAGATCATCTTTGAATCCTGAAACTACTTTCTACGAAAGGAACTCAAGACTTCTTCCTAAAATTTCTCCCTTGTGACTAAGGAGTAGTCACCCTGCATCCGCAGGCACCATCCAAGAACACTGCGGTTTGCTGCACGTCCTTCCTCCGGGATCTGACTGACCAGCACGACGAGACCCGGCTTCCCCGGCACCTCTGACCTCTACCTACATCTACAGCTAAGCTGAGAACCGTGGGTGCGACGAGACCTCGAGGGACCGGCCATCTTCAAGACTGCACGACGCTTGCCCAGCACGACCGCAGAGGGATCCTCGAGTGAGTGCTTTGGGGACCGAGAAGCCCCAACCCTGAGCAGCTCCAGCACCGAAGTTCAACCTCCCAGCCTCCACGAGATCTGCGTGGGGCCCTTCTGCTCTTTGCTGCTCACCTCGTTGTCTGGCTACTAGCCCGCTGGCTTGTGGCCTTCCCAACGACGAACGACGACATCAACACTGCTGGTCTGGTTGCTCCAGACTGGCTCTTGCTCCACTCCAACAGAGGAGCACCCCGGACCCTCCTGGTCCACTCCAGATGCCATTTTAAGTCCACCGCGTGGGCTTGCATTTGCCAAGACTTGTTGCCCCAATCCTGGGTCCAGCGACGTCGACAGCAGAGAACATCGTGGGACAGCTCGCACCTCTATCCTGGTCACCGACAACGCCTCCTGGTCCGAGAGACTGCAGAGTCCAGCGTCGCCCACTCACCTGGTCGAGGTGACTTCGTCCGGTGCCATCCTGGTGCCCATCTAATCACTGGCTAGTGATTCAGAACTTGGTCCCCTCTGCTTACAGGTGTCTTCCATCTTCGATCCAGGCTTGGATCACTTCGAACTTCTTCACTGGTCGCCTGCCAGCAACTTCTTCTTTCAGGCTCCATAGACTGCAACGAGGATTCCCGACGTCTTTCCAGACCTATGCATCCGCAGCCCCTGGGCTAGGTAACTTCGGCATTTCGGTGCCCCAGCATAGCCTCACTATCCAAGGGTCCAGATCCTTTTTCGTTTTCAGCCTATCTAGTCGGATTCGTCCGATAACTGTAACTTTGCATTTACTAGCCTCCATAGACTTTGTTCCGCATCCCGCGTGAGAGTGCACACTCTGCACCCGATCTCCCTAGGCCTCCTGCTCGTAATCTAAAGGTTCATTAGTCCAGTCCTAGCGATCCCAAAGCCTCTGAGAATAGTTACTTACCTGCTAGTATTTCGCATTCCACTTTCATAGTATATGGTTTTTCGTGCCCTTCGGGCATTTGTGTAAATTGTGCAACTTAAAGTATTTTCTTAAGAGTTTTGTATTGTGCTTAGCTCCCTGACTCATAAAGAGCCAGGGTAGTCTTGTTATAAATAAATACACTTTATTTTCATAACAACTTGTGTGGTGTCCTTTCACTTGGTGTTCAAGGGGTATATGTGATGGTATAACAGCTGGCTTAACACACCCTCTAGAGTTTAGCCCGAAGACTGCTCGTATCCATGCTACTAGGATAACTGGTCTATAAGGTTGACTTACAACCAATCATCAATAAGGGTTTTTGGAATGATAAACAGTGATCACTAGAATAGTGAGCACTATATATCAGGCCACCTTCTCACATTGGTGAGCAGCGGTTGGGATTTGAGCTTGCTGTTGTTTTACCACACGTATCCTAAGAATATAATTTGAAAGATCACATAAGTACTAAGGTACATAAAACTTAGCTTAGAATACTCTGAGTTCTACTGAACCAGCTGTTGTAGTTCAACAGGGCCTAGCACACCCTGACTACAACTCTTAGCAAGGGATCAGTAGGCAAACAAATAGTGTAGGTAGGTGCATCACTTACACTACACTAGAAGCATGTCTATCCACGGAGAATCTTCCCAGACTCCTCTTGTGGTTGAGGACCCTCCACAGGTCCCTTCAAGATATGCAGCTCTTAGCTTCCAGGAGATGAGACAAGTGTGTACCTCCAGGAAGTTAAAGCAGGGGTCTAACCCCACCATTCCCTTTCTGATTGGTCTCTTAGAGACTTATGATGCAAGAAGAGCTGAGAATGTTGGCCCTTCTAATCCAGATGGGAACATGCCTCCCCTAGAGGGAACCACTGGTGACCCTGACCTCCACCTCCATGACACAGGCAGTGACCTGGAGGAAGAGGATCAGGAGTTATCAGCGGATGAGGCAGACAAAGGTCAGGTAGAAGTCAGTAGACTCACTAGGACCAACTTAAGCAGACATGAGAATGGTACTAGGGGACCCCTAGGGCCACTCTCAGGTGGGCTTAACATTGGGAGTGGACGAGTTAGATCTCTCTCTAGAAGCTCTAACAGATCCATTCGAACCAATGGCTCTCAGGCCTCTTCTCACAGAGGGATGACATCCCTTCAGAGGAGAGTGTATGAAGCTAAAATGAGGGAAGTCAATCTGAGGATTGAAAGGGAAGAACTTGCCCTGGCCAAAGAGAGACTTGCCTTTGCTAGAGAGCAAGAATTGAGTGAGGTAAACCCCACTGGTGGCAGCATTCTCCCAAGAGAAAAAGACAGGAGTTTAGACACTAGACACCTGAGTAAGATAGTGCCCCCCTTTAAACAAGGGGATGATATCCACAAATGGATAACTGCTTTGGAGAGGGCTTGCACTGTACAGTGTGTTCCCCAGAGTCAGTGGGCAGCTGTCTTGTGGCTCTCCTTTGAAGGCAAAGGTAGAGATAAGCTCCTCACTACTAGAGCTGAGGATGCTAATAATTACCAAGTCCTGAAAAATACACTGATTGATGGGTTTGGCTTAACCACTGAGCAGTACAAGGTCCTGTTCAGGGATACCCAGAATATTCAGTCTCAGGATTGGTCTGACTTTGTGGATTGTGCCACTAAGGCTTTGGAGGGCTGGTTGCTGGGCAGTAAGGTTACTGATTATACAGGGTTGTACAATCTGATCATGAGGGAACAGATTTTAAACAATTGTCAGAACCAGTTGTTGCATCAGCACCTTGTTGACTCAGATCTGACCTCTCCCCAAGAATTGGGAAAGAAGGCAGACAGATGGGTCAGAACAAGGGTTAAGCAGAACCAGAGCCAGAACCAGGGTGGTCAGAAGAAAGCAGACCAGAAGGGTAATAATAAGAATGAACAAAATGACCAGAAGTCTTCGACAGGTCCCCAACAAACCAAAGAGGGTGGGGGTCATGCTTCACAGCAGAAAAAGACGACTCAAGAAGGCCAGTCAAAAAGGTGGTGCCAGTACTGTAAAAGTAAAACTCACTGGTTTAGTGAGTGCACCAAGAAAGGAGGACAAACTCCTACCACTACAGCCCCTAAGGCACCTGCACCCCCTAGTACAGTCAGTAGTGGTAGTGTACCTCCCAAGGGACTAGTTGGGTTAACCTTGGGATCTGAGGGGTATGACAACCTAGTTGGCACACTCACTCAGGCTGTCCTTGTCTGTACAGGGGATGTGGATATATCCCCTGATGCCAGTCCCAATACTTTGGGCAAATACAGGCAGTCACCTTTTATTAATGGAAAAATGGCTCGGGCTTACAGGGACACTGTGCCAGTGTCACAATGGTGACACCTAACTTTGTGGACCCTGGACAGATCATGCTAGGTCCAGAGTACCTAGTGACCAATGCCAGCAATGTCACTACCCACCATAGTATGGCAATTGTTGATTTCTCCTGGGGAGGGGTAAGTGGCCAAAAGAAAGTTGTGGTTAGTTCAGACCTCCCAGTTGAATGTTTGTTGGGCAATGATTTGGAGACATCCCTATGGTCAGAAGTGGAGCAGAGGACTCACATGGAAATGTTAGGCTTGCCAGCACATGTCCTTGCTGTGACTAGGTCACAGGCCAGAAGATGCCCCACTGAACAGGTGCTGGATCCTGGAACAATGGACCAGACACCTTCCAAGAAGAAGAGCAGTAGTGTTAAGGCATTGCCTTCCCCCTTGCCCCAGGTTGAGGATCAAGTCTCAGAGGAGGCTGACCTTCAAGAACTGAGGGAAACTGAGCCTAAAGAACTTGAACCTGATCAGGTTGAGTTTCCGGGTTCAGGGGGACCCTCCAGGGAAGACCTGGGGAAGGCACAGTTAGACTGCCCTTCACTTGAACCCCTCAGACAGCAGGCTGATGCTGAGGCTGCAGGGAACGCCACAGGTGCCCACAGGGTATACTGGGATTATGGACTCCTGTACTCTGAGGCAAGAGACCCCAAGCCTGGTGCAACCAGGAGGCTGGTTATCCCCTTGTCTCAGAGAGGTTTCCTTCTTACCTTGGCCCATGAGATTCCCCTTGCAGGACACTTAGGCCAGAATAAGACTTGGGACAGACTTGTCTCACACTTTCACTGGCCTCACATGAATGAAGATACCAAGGAGTTTTGTCGCTCCTGTGTCACTTGCCAAGCCAGTGGTAAGTCAGATGGCACAACAAAGGCCCCCCTTATACCACTACCTGTGGTGGGGGTACCCTTTGAAAGAGTGGGGATTGACATTGTTTGTCCAATGGAACCCCAGACAGCATCAGGGCACAAGTTTATACTGGTGGTGGTGGACCATGCCACCAGGTATCCTGAAGCTATTCCCCTTAGGACCACTACAGCACCTGTTGTGGCAAGAGCCCTAGTTGGAGTGTTCTCCAGAGTGGGCTTCCCTAAGGAGGTTGTCTCTGACAGAGGTGCAAACTTCATGTCAGGATATCTGACTGCTATGTGGAAGGAATGTGGTGTCAACTACAAGTTCACCACACCCTATCATCCACAGTGCAATGGGCTTGTTGAAAGGTTCAACAGGACCCTTAAAGGGATGATTCATGGACTACCTGAAAAGCTCAGGCGTAGATGGGATGTACTGATACCCTGCCTTTTGTTTGCTTACAGAGAGGTCCCACAGAAGGGGGTTGGCTACAGCCCTTTTGAACTTCTGTATGGGCATCCTGTGAGAGGACCCCTGTGTTTGGTGAAGGAAGGATGGGAGAGACCTCTCAAAAAGCCTGCAACCAACATAGTGGACTATGTACTTGGTCTCCGCTCCAGGATGGCTGAATACATGGAAAAGGCTTCTAAAAACCTTGAGGCTAGCCAAGAACTCCAAAAAGCTTGGCATGGCCAAAAGGCTGTCCTGACTGTGTACAAGCCTGGACAGAAGGTGTGGGTGTTGGAGCCAGTGGCCCCAGCAGCACTCAAAGACAAATGGTCTGGGCCCCACACAATCATTGAGCAAAAGGGAGAGGTCACCTACCTGGTGGACCTTGGAACTCCCAGGAGCCCCCTCAGGGTGCTCCATGTGAATAGGCTCAAAGCATATGTCGACAGGAAGGACATGAGCTTGCTCATGGCCACAGATGAGGGACAGGAGGAGGAGAGTGACCCTCTCCCAGACCTGCTCACTCAGAACCCTGATGATGGGTCAGTAGATGGTGTTGTCTTTTGTGGCAGCCTCTCTGAACATCAGCAAAAGGATTGCAAACAAGTTCTTCAATCCTTTAGACATATGTTCTCTCTGACACCCAGTCAAACCAATTGGTGTACCCATGAGGTTGACACTGGTGACAGTCTGCCAGTTAAGAGTAAAATCTACAGGCAGCCTGATCATGTTAGAGACTGCATCAAGACAGAAGTGCAGAAAATGTTGGAGCTGGGAGTCATTGAGCCCTCAGGTAGCCCTTGGGCTAGTCCAGTAGTTCTAGTGCCAAAGCCTCACACCCAGGGTGGTAAGAAAGAGATGAGGTTTTGCGTAGACTACAGAGGCCTCAATGCAGTCACTAAGACTGATGCCCACCCAATACCAAGGGCAGATGAACTTATAGATAGATTGGCTTCTGCCAACTACTTAAGTACATTTGACCTGACAGCTGGGTATTGGCAAATCAGGTTAGCTGATGAGGCCAAGCCCAAAACAGCATTTTCTACCCCTGGTGGGCATTATCAAATTGTGGTAATGCCCTTTCGTCTGAAAAATGCACCTGCCACCTTCCAAAGGCTGGTGAATCAAGTTCTCACTGGGTTGGATGACTTCTGTGCAGCATATCTTGATGATATAGCTGTCTTTAGCTCCACCTGGGAGGATCACCTGGTCCACCTGAGGAAAGTGTTAGAGGCACTGCAAGCAGTAGGTCTCACTATCAAGGCCACAAAGTGCCAGATAGGGCAGACACAGACACCTACCTGGGCCACCTTGTAGGTGGAGGCCAGGTTCAGCCACTGGAGAGCAAGATACAGTCCATAAAGGACTGGGCTCCTCCAACCACCCAGACTCAGGTTCGAGCTTTCTTGGGCCTGACTGGTTATTACAGGAAATTTGTCAGAAATTATGGATCAATTGTTACTCCACTTAATGACCTGACAAGTAAAACAATGCCAAAGAAAGTTCAGTGGACAGCAGGCTGTCAAAAAGCATTAGATGACCTAAAGCAGGCCATGTGCACAGCACCTATCCTAAAGAGTCCAGACTACTCCAAACCATTCATTGTCCAAACATATGCTTCTGAGTTGGGTGAGGGAACTGCTCTATCTCAGCTGAATTTTGATGGTCATGACCAGCCCATTGCTTTTATTAGCAGAAGACTGACCCCCAGAGAGAAGAATTGGTCAGCTATTGAGAGGGAGGCCTTTGCTGTGGTTTGGGCCCTGAAGAAACTGAGGCCATACTTGTTTGGCACTCATTTCAAGATTCAGACCGACCATAAGCCCCTCTTGTGGCTAAATCAGATGAAGGGTGAAAACCCCAAACTACTTAGGTGGTCCATTTCCCTACAGGGGATGGATTTTACAGTGGAGCATAGACCTGGCACTGATCATGGCAATACAGATGGGCTCTCCAGGTATTTCCACTTAGAGCAAGAAGACTCACCTGGTCAAGGTTAGTTTATTGTCCCAAAGTTTGGGGGGTGTCATGTAGGAGAGTAGGGTCTGCAATCCTATGATCACCCCAGATTTTTGCTTTTTGCTTCACTGGTTTACGACTTTCCCTGGCTGTGGGCCTGCCAATCAGACCCACAGCCTAGCTGTTTTCTCACTAAAGTGACACGTGTGCCTTAGGTACATTCACCAATTGGTACTGGGCCACCTTATCAGTCCCTGTACACAGGGCATAGGTGTACCCAGGGCCTACCAGGGGCTGCAGCATGTATTATGCCACCCCTGGCTGGCCATCTAAATCTGACACAACTGGCTGCACGACAGCTGGGGCAAGGTGGTGTAATCACCCTTTGCTTTAGATATAGTATTCCTATATCTAATCCTAAAATGGACACATATATTCTTATCAGTCACTCCTATGGCAGGCCTTATCAATCCTGAAGGCAGAGTGCCTGGAATTATGTGAGATGGTGCTCTGGCATGAGCTGAGCCCATTTGCAGCTTGCGGAACCAAGTCCTAATAGCTGTTCCATGATAACGCGTACCATATACTCTTAAGTGCATTATAATCCTCGCGGTTATTTGCTAGCTTTGGTATCACTTTATCAAAACATGTCGAGTAAGGTGTCATACGAATTGGAATACTAACCCCTCGCCAATTCTGGCGACGGGGTTAGCATTCCACCCTTCTAGAGGGACACGACATGTATGTAACTGTGAACCCCGGTTAAAGTTAACTCAAGTCTCAGCATCACAAAATGAATGCTGCCACCACAGACACAAGTCTGACCTCCTGCTGCTGGGAGTCCTTCCAGCGAGGAGAGCTTAGTCAAAGGGTTTCCTGTCAGGGGCGGTGCTAGCACCATCCCAGACAGGGTTTTGTGTATCCCAGGTAGGCAGTGCTTTAGAAGAAGGTGACTGCAAGTGGCACCCCTGTGCTCACTGTGCATATGCCGGCTTGAACCAGTTCCAGGGGCACACCAGCCCCTGAGCTGGGGGAAGTCCGGACAGGGGAGAGGGGTGTAACCACCCCCCTTCCTGGTCCCACCCATGGGCAGGACCTAGTCGCGTGCCAGCCCCTCTCCTTAGTATAAAGATAGGAGCGGGCCCCCTTCCCAAATTAGATAATTCTGAATCTTGACTACTTTCCACGAAAGAACTCTTGAACATTTCTGAAGACTCTCCCTTGTGGCTAAGGAGTAGCCACCCTGCATCAGCGGGCACCATCTAAGCGCTGCGGTTTGCTGTAAGTCTCTCCTCTGGATCAAGACTGCCCAGCTCGACGAGACCCGGATTCCCTGGCACCTCTGACCTCTACCTACATCATCAGCCCAGCTGAGATTCGTGGGTGCGACGAGACCTCGAGGGACCGGCCATCTTCAAAACTGCACAACGCTTATCCAGCACGACCGCCGAGGGATCCTCGAGTGAGTGCTTTGGGGTTTGAGAAGCCCTAACCCTGAGCAGCTCCAGCACCGAAGTCCAGCCCCCCAGCATCCACGAGATCTGCGTGGGGCCCTTCTGCTCTTTTGCTGCTCACCGCGTTGTCCGGCTACTTGCCTGCTGGCTTGTGGCCCTCCTGATGACGCACCACGACAACACCGCTGGTCTGGTTGCTCCAGACTGGCCCTTGCTCCCCTCCAACAGAGGAGCACCCCAGACCCTCCTGGTCCACTCCAGACGCCATTTTGAGTCCACCGCGTGGGCTTGCATTTGCCAAGAGTTGTTGCCCCAATCCTGGGTCCAGCATCGCCGACAGCAGATACCTTCGTGGGACAGCTCGCACCTCCATCCTGGTTGCCGACAACGCTGACAACGCCTCCTGGTCCGAGAGACTGCAGAGCCCAGCGTCGCCCACTCACCTGGTCGAGGTGACTTCATCCGGTGCCATCCTGGTGCCCATCTAATCACTGGCTAGTGATTCAGAACTCGGTCCCCTCTGCTTACAGGTATCCTTCTTCACTGATCCATCCTTGCCAGCAACTTTTACTTCAGGCTCCTGGTTCATCAACGAGGATTCCCGACGACACTTGAACCCTATGCAGCCGCAGCCCCTGGGCTAGGTAAACCGAGTACCACGGTGCTCCAGCCTAGAGCCACTCTCTAAGTGTCTAGATCCTCTTTCGTTTTTGACCCACCTAGTCGGGTTCGCCCGAGAACACTAACTTTGCATTTACTAGCCTCCATAGACTTTGTCCCGCATCCACACTCTGCACCCGATCTCCCTAGGCCTCCTGCTCGTAATCTGAAGGTTCAGTAGTATAGTCCTTGCGATCCCAAAGCCTCTGAGAATAGTTACTTACCTGCTAGTAATTCGCATTCCACTTTTGTAGTATATGGTTTTTCGTGCCCCTCGGGTATTTGTGTAAATTGTGCGACTTTCAGTATTTCTTTAAGAGTTTTGTATTGTGCTTAGCACCCTGTCCTCATAAAGAGTCAAGGGTTTTTGTGTTATAAATAAATATCCTTTTATTTTCATAACAGCTTGTGTGGTGTTCTTTCACTTGGTGTTCAAGGGGTATGGTATAACAGCTGGCTTAACACGCCCTCTAGAGTTTAGCCTAAAGACTGCTCTTGTCCATGCTACTAGTATAGCTGGTCTATAAGGTTGACTTACAACCAATCATCAATAAGGGTTGTTTGGAATGATACACAGTGATCACTAGAATAGTGAGCACTATATATCAGGCCAACTTCTCACAGTAGACCTAGAAACTCCCAGGAGCCCCATAGGGCGCTTCATGTCAACAGACTGAAACCATATGTTGACAAGGCAGACATGGGCCTGCTCATGGCTACTGATTAAGGACAGGAGGAGGAGAGTGACCCTCTCCATGACCTGCTCTCACAGAACCCTGATGATGGTTCAGTAGATGGTGTAGCCTTAGCAGGCAGCCTCACTGACCAGCAGCAAACTGATTGCAGAAAAGTGCTCAATCAGTTCAGACATGTTCTCTCTGACACCAAGTCAGACCACCTGGTGCAGTCCTAAAGTGGACCCTTGGGACAGTCTGCCTGTAAAAAATAATATTTACAGGCAACCTGATCATGTCAGGGACTGTATCAGGACTGAAGTCCAGAAAATGTTGGATTTGGGAGTTATTGAACCTTCAGCTAGCCCTTGGGCTAGTCCAGTGGTCTTGGTACCAAAGCCTCACACCCAGGGTGGTAAGAGGGAGATGAGGTTTTGTGTTGACTACAGAGGCCTCAATGCAGTCACTAGGACTGATGCCCACCCAATACCAAGGGCAGATGAGCTTCAGACAAGTTTCTGAGAATATTTCATCTTACAGCTGGCTACTGGCAGATCAGATTAGCTGATGATGCAAAGCCGAACACAGCATTTTCAACCCCTAGTAGGCACTATCAATGTGTGGTAATGCCCTTTGGTCTGAAGAATGCACCTGACACTTTTCAAAGGTTGGTGAACAAAGTCCTAACAGGCCTGAAAGACTACTGTGCAGCATATCTAGATGATTCTGCTGTCTTTAGCTCCACCCGGGAGGATCACCTGGTCCAGCTGAGAAATGGTTTGGAGGCCCTGCAGAAGGCAGGCCTAACTATCAAGGCTACTAAGTGCCAGATAGGGCAGAGTCAGGTTGTGTACCTGGGCCACCTTGTAGGTGGAGGCCAGGTTCAACCATTGCAGAGCAAAATCCAGACCATAATGGACTGGGTTGCTCCAACTACCCAGACTCAGGTCAGAGCTTTCTTGGGCCTGACTGGGTACTACAGAAGATTTGTCATGGGGTATGGTTCCATTGTGACACCCTTGAATGACTTAACTTCTAAAAGAATGCCAAAGAAAGTTCAGTGGACAATTAGCTGTCAAAAGGCATTTGGTGACCTGCAAAGTCCTAACTACTCTAAAGAATGTATTGCCTTATGAGGATTGCTGCTTTCACGGACCTTACCGTTTTGCTTGCCTGACTGCCCACTACGCCACCTCTCGCGGCCCCCGCTCCGCGGGAGCCGCTCGTTTGTGCCGGAACTTTGTTTGTCCAGTCTGACAGAGACCTGAAGGACATCACTCGAACGGCCAGCCCTACACACGGACAGAGGCGGGACTGCGAGGACCAGCTTGCTCAGCGGCGCTGATCGGCCGCAGCTGGTCCTCTTCCCGCCCCCTCCTGCTTAAGAAGATCTGCAGTGTGTGTATTCGGTGGGTGCCTTATGAGAATTGCTACTTTCACGGGCCTTACCGTTTTGCTTGCCTGACTGCCCACTACGCCACCTCTCGCGGCCCCCGCTCCGCGGGAGCCGCTCGTTTGTGCCGGTACTTTGTTTGTCCAGTCTGACAGGGACCTGAAGGACATCACTCGAATGGCCAGCCCTACACACGGACAGAGGCGGGACTGCGAGGACCAGCTTGCTCAGCGACGCTGATCGGCCGCAGCTGGTCCTCTTCCCGCCCCTCCTGCTTAAGAAGATCTGCAGTGTGTGTATTCGGTGGGTGCCTTATGAGGATTGCTGCTTTCACGGATCTTACCGTTTTGCTTGCCTGACTGCCCGCTACGCCACCTCTCGCGGCCCCCGCTCCGCGGGAGCCGCTCGTTTGTGCCGGAACTTTGTTTGTCCAGTCTGACAGGGACCTGAAGGACATCACTCGAATGGCCAGCCCTACACACGGACAGAGGCGGGACTGCGAGGACCAGCTTGCTCAGCGGCGCTGATCGGCCGCAGCTGGTCCTCTTCCCGCCCCCTTCTGCTTAAGAAGATCTGCAGTGTGTGTATTCGGTGGGTGCCTTATGAGGATTGCTGCTTTCACGGACCTTACCGTTTTGCTTGCCTGACTGCCCACTACGCCACCTCTCGCGGCCCCCGCTCCGCCGGAGCCGCTCGTTTGTGCCGGAACTTTGTTTGTCCAGTCTGACAGGGACCTGAAGGACATCACTCGAATGGCCAGCCCTACACACGGACAGAGGCAGGACTGCGAGGACCAGCTTGCTCAGCGGCGCTGATCGGCCGCAGCTGGTCCTCTAACCGCCCCCTTCTGGGTCCCCTTCCGGGTCCCCTTCAATTAAAGGAGCAATTGAAACGCGAGCGCGGGACCAAGCACGGGGCTAAGCCCGGGCAAAGGGCAGGCCCTCTGAGGCCCTCAGAGACCGAGTGAGGCCGGGCAGGGCCTACTCTCTTTCATTGTATTAATTGTTATTAACTGTTGGTGCACCTGTCCGCAATGGCCCAAAGCCCTGGTAAAGCACTCCCTGAGAAGACTGGGGGTAATATTACGGGCACACTTGATAATTATTTTACACGGGCTCCAACTGATCCAGACAGGGAAAAGATTTTGGCAGAGCGCCGGGCAGAGCGTTGTCGCTCTGTCGAATGTATAAAGAACAGGGCTTCCACAGATCCCCCACTTAACGCCTTTTCCCTTACTGTAGGCTGTACTGGTAGCAATGAAGACCTCCCATCTTTGGAAAGTTTCCCACTTTTGTTACGTGATTGCACCCCAACACCTCTGGTCCCTATAGACCAGTCCATAAGCGATACTCCTCTCTCCAGTCCGATCCTGATAGATGTTGACCCGATTACTCGGACTCCGGTCCGGGTTAAACCTGCTCAAAATAAACCAAAAAGATCAGTGCCTGTCAAGGTCCATGGCCCACCACCTGCCAAAAGAAGACGGAAGGGGGGGACCCGCATAAGCCCAAAATCAGTCACACCGACTTTGGTAAATCTTTAAAGCCTAGTACTAGAACTGCCTCGGCCCCAATGGCCGCCCTAGTTAACACGTCAAACTTGGCACCTCCTCCATCATTGTTACCAGTTGTACAGGCCGTGAACACTACTGTTCAAATTGACAGCCCGGATGACCCCTCCTTAACGGACGTACCAACTGCCCTTTCACTGGATAACATGGAACACCTAATAAGGTCTTTCATCTTACCCATTATAGAGAGGGTTGAGAAAAGGCTAGAGGACATTGAGTCTGCCATTAGTAATCATGAGGGATTATCCAAGGTACTGGTGAGTGGGGATGTCCCACCCTCAGCCACAGTGACGTTGTGTACCACCAGTGCTTCTAAAGGTCTAGTCCAATCTAGTAAACCAACAAATCCCAAGCAACACAGGGCTCCACCACCTAAGCAGGGTAACGATCCAGTTCCAAACCCAGGTAGTGCAGTTCCGAGGGGACCTGGAAAAGTTTCTGCAGGAAATACACGGGAGGCCTCATGGGGTACCACCAGATATGCCAGTTCACCTTCCCGTAAAACCCCCCAAGTAGAACTACCCCCAGAAGCTGTCCCCTACGTGGTTGTTCGGACAGGGGTCCCTAGATTGCCAGACAATAAGAGGGAAGGGTTTCACCAGTTGAAAAATAAAATTATGCACTGGCTCAGCCAATTTAGACCACTCACACAAAACATCAATGGTGACATTGTGCATGTTCGGCGTCTCTCTTGGCTGGGTAGTAGGGTCAAGGACAACGAGGGAGACTTAGTTGTTGTAAATTTTAGAGACCAGCGAGCGGTCAATTATATATTAAATTGGCCCCTAGGTAGCGGTAGCAATTCCATCGTCCCTCGTCCCTTGACTTATTTTTACCCTAGATCCCTGGTGTTTCCCCCCACCTACATTGGTGGCCAGGTACCCAATCAGATTATCTCTTCATTACCTTACAATACTAAATATCCGTTTCAAGTCCCATACCCTTTACCCGCTGCTGATCCCTTCGGGTGGAATATGGTACCTCCTAGGCTTAATAGAAATACCAATAGGAGAATGGATCACCTGAGACCTTTTACACCCCTGGAGTCAGTAAATAGGTTTGATGTGTTCTCAGGTATGGACGATTGTGATTGAAGACTACAGTCTGACCAGGGCACGGGTGGTCAAACAATCGCCAATGGTGAGGGTGTGACCGGTGTGGAATTCCAATCTACCGAACCTCTCGCCGAGTTGGCGGATACCACTGTGGCTATGGCTACTATACTTGATTTTCCTCCTACACCTCCTGGCGAGCGTACATCCTGTTTGTCCATTCTCTCCTGGAATCTGACTGGGCTCCAGGGTAAACTAGACTCCCCTGAGTGGGGGTCTTTTATCGACACACAGGATGTATGCATGTTTCAGGAGACATGGGCACGGGAGGACAAATGGCGATCAGGTTATGCAAACTTTTCAATTCCAGCTAAATGGGTGGGGAAAGGACGGCCCTCGGGGGGCCTCTGCATATGGGTGGCAACCCATCTTGGTTGCAAGGCTAGGGTCCTCAAAACTAACTCATTGGATGTTCAGTGCGTGCTGTGGGAATGGTTGAACCATACTCAACGCGCGCTGATAAATGTATATTCCAGACCAATGAGTATAACGAAGCCCTCACCCACCCTTGATGAGCTCTCTCTATTTCTGCCCACAATACCTCAGGGTGCTAGGATCCTGTTGGGGGTGATTTTAACTGTCAGTTTGAGCAGTTAACCCTGACTATGGAGGGAGCACTTCTGGAGGAGGATGACCAGTGGGGAATCCGCAATTAGTTGGTCCGCCAGCTAAGCCATGGTCTCCCTTAGCAACACAAATTCTGGCACTCACTCTCAGTAATTCTCTGAGGGCCTGCAATGGTCGAATTAAGAGTGACATCCCTTCAAAACCCACCTTTAATAAACCAGGGCAGGAGTCTCATTTGGACTACATCCTTGTTCAGACATCGGACTGGAACAAGGTCTCTGACTTTGCAGTAGTCCAAAGAACTGAAAGCGATCATAATGCACTGATTCTTTTGCTGGCTTCGCCCAGCGGTCCCACGGGTGATCAGCCGGCAGAGGCATCTTCAGATCCTAAATTAATTTTAACTAATGCTAGGCGCAGAGTGAGGTGGGCCAAGCTCCTGGACAATCCTGCACACATTTCCGAGCTTTATGCACGGATCCTCCCCATATTTGAACACGTCGGGGCTCTTATTAGTCAATCCTCACCAGAAAAATTGTTTCCTAAGTTGGCCACCCTCCATACGGAATTGGTGGATACCCTTGCGGAACTTTTAAATCCTATTGTGCGGAAAGGGCCCCAGAGGGGGCAAAGACCCTCTTGGTTCAACTCAGCTTGCAGGAAGGCAAAGGACGACCTCCTCGCTGTATTGAAGCACCCTAGAGACATAGAGATAATTAAGACTAGGAGGGCGGAATTGAAGCAAGCTGTCCATCATGCAAAGGTGGAATGGGATTATTCCAATTGGGAAAATATGTTGGCCTCTCTTCAGACTAGAGATGCCCGCAAATTTTGGCAGATAGTGAGAACAGGGTCTGCCGAGCCGACTCAAGCTGTAGAGGCTAATATAGCGGCTACGGTGTGGGAGGACCACTTCTGCAGCCTCTATGAAGAGGTTAGCCCTGGCTTGCCCAAGCTCCAAGATGGGCTATCGTTTAAACACCTTCTATTCTCCGGCGGGTCAATCGTGCAATTTAAAACTTTGGAGGGCGTTGAGCCAATGCAGTTTTCATTGGGGGAGGTCCTCAATGTAATATCTAAACTCCCATCGGGTAAAGCCCCCGGGCTAGATAAAATCCCGGGAGATCTATTTAAGCACCAACCTAGGGTCTGGGCCCCTTACCTGCTGGAAGTTTTTAATGCAATTCTAGGTGGAATGGCGGTCCCTAGTACTTGGCTGGGAGCAGAGATCGTACCTATCTTCAAGAAGGGCTCTCCTCTGCTCCCAGCCAATTACAGGCCAATCAGCCTGATTGATGTTTCACAAAAAATCTTTGCGAGGCTGATACTTGACCGCCTGCAGGAATGGATGACGGACCATTCAATCTTAAGCACGCTTTTCAGGCTGGGTTTTGGTCCAAGGTGTCAACTACGGACCAAATTTTTCGTCTGGCCCTTCTCTTTTGGAAGACGGTGCGGGTGGAGGGGGGTACGTTGTATACCGTCTTTGTTGATCTCCGCGCAGCCTTTGACTTGGTTCTGCGGAGTAAACTATGGGCGGTACTCGCGAAACTCAGCATCCCCGCCGTTCTTCTAGACATCATTGTTCGTCTACACACACACAATTATGCACAGGTTAGGTGCGGGAGGATGGGTAGCCTTTCAAAAAGATTTCCCGTTGGCAGAGGGGTAAGGCAGGGTTGTGTTCTTGCACCGACCCTGTTTTGCCTCTTTGTCAACGGGGTAATCGATCACCTAAACAATGTCCCCAACACAGATGCACCTAGGCTCAGCGGCAGCAGGGTGCCCGCAATCATGTTTGCGGACGACACCCTGCTGCTGTCGAAATCCCCAATGGGGATTCAGCGTATTCTCGCGGGTTTCGAGGCATTTTGTGGAGAGCATGGTCTCAAAATAAATGCCATGAAGACCAAGTACATGATTTTTAATCCTCCCAAAAAAACACGCCCCAATCCCTCTATAGGCCTGAACAGGCTAGAAAGAGTCTTTACGTTCGAGTATCTGTGTGTACCCATGAATGATAAATTGGAATGGGGCGATCATCAAGTTAAGTCCCAGCTCAGATTGGCTCAAATAGCAGGGGGAATATTTAGGCTAGCCAATTCTAATAAATCAACTGTTAAACCGCTAGCCCCCCGTTGGAGATTTATAGACTCCAGGCCAGAGGTGTGATTCTCTATGGCAGTGAACTTTGGGGACGTGTCTGCAAAAAAGAGTTGGTCATTGTAGAAAACAAGTTTCTTAGACAACCTTTAAAGTTACCGGCTAGCACCCCCCTTCTGCCCCTCAGGCTAGATCTGGGCCTGAAACCCTTGGACGAAGTAGTGGGTGTAAAGCCCCTAACCTTTTGGAGAAGATTATGGTCCACTCCTGAGTTAGCCAATTACAGGCAGGAACTGCAGGAAATTCTTGCTCTTCCTACTATAGAGAACATCCCTGGTTTAAATATCTAAAAACTGAGTTTGCCCGGCTGGGCCTTCCGACCCTGTGGAGTGATCCTGAAGTGGCCTGTCAGGGATTGTCTCGAAAACATCTAGTGGTAACTTATTATGCATGTAACCTTGCATCTCACACACAGGGTAAATCCCCAGATTCTTTGGCTAACACTTTTCTTGGGGTGAAAGACTCCTATAAGTTTGAGTAAATTGATACTTGTATAGCGCACTACTCACCCGCAAGGGTCTCAAGGCGATTGTACGAATACCGCTGTGGAACCCATCATGGCTTTCCCTGTGAGGTGTCCACTCCTGGGCACCCCCAAGGTGGAGGCCAGGCATCCTTAGCGTTGTGGGGGCCATTGTGGAGACTAAGGGCCAGATGTAGGTGGCCGTTTGAGGCCATTTAGCGAGCGGTAATGGCCGATTTTGGCCGTTACCGATCGGTAAATGGGTGACAGGTATGTAGGGGGCATTATTATAACGAATCGGTAAAATTACCGATTCGGTAATTTTACCGATTCGGTAAAATAAAAATTCGGTAAATTTACCGATTCTGAGGCACCAAGATGTAGGTGGGACTCTTCAGAGTCCCAGAGGCCTTACAGAATCGGTATTTTACCATCAAATCCAGTTTGATGGGAAAATAACGATTCCGGTGTGCATGCAAATGTGTGCATGCACACCTATGCCATGTGACAGGCAGACCTGCCACATGGCACCCAAGCCTGTTTTGGGGGTGCCAGAGGGTGTCAAAGTGACACCCCCTGAACCCTTGTGCAAATCGGTATTTACCGATTCGGTAAATACCGAATCGGTAATGCCCATTCATTCCTATGGGCTTCCATATCGGTATTCCAGCACATCTGGAATACCTACATATCCATCCCTTAGATTTACCGATTTTTAATTACAGAATCGGTAAAATTCGGTAATTAAAAATCGGTAAATCTATTTTACCTACATCTAGGCCTAAGCAAGCTATTGCCCAGAGTTGCAGAGTGGGACTCCATGATTGGAATAGGCACCGAGGTGAGAATTATCTGGTCCGTGGAATTTTTGAGCCCAGACCCGCCGAGGCGGGGAATTGAACCCTGGTCCCGGGCTAGACCTCTGCAACAGGGTCTGCCGCTCTAACCATTGAGCCACACTTCTCCACTCAGTTCTTGATGATATTTTTCCGAATTTTTCCGAATCTGGCCAGGAAATTATATCTGCAATGGCGGTATGGGTATGGGCGGTATGGGACTCTCCCGCTAAGAGCATTTACTAGTAAATGGAACCAGCACTCCCTGGAAAACTGTCCGGGCTGCAATTGTAGGCTTGAAGATGAATTGCATCTAGTCTTCTTTTGCCCTGCCTACACTGCGGCCAGAAGGTTCTGGATAATTCCACTATGTAAATATCTAGGGTTTGCTAAATGCTCTGAGGCCTTTAGAATTCTTAAAACTGACCTCTCGAAAGTAACTGTTTTTGCAGTGGCCAAATTTCTCGAAGCAGCATGGCACAAGAGATTGCTTCTAATTCCTAGGGTACTTCATCCCTGATCTAGATAATGCATAGTTAGAGTATAAACTTCTGGTATCAGGTCATTTTATGAGATTTTAGCCATATTGTTAAATTGTCTCTATTTTTAATTTGTAATATCTTAGATGGTTTTAATCAGTCAGTACTGGTTTATTTGATTATTTATATAGTACAGGTGATGTGTATTGGGGCATTTTCTTTTTCTATTTGTGTGCTGTCACACTATTGATGTAATATTGATGTAATACTGATGTCTGATTTTATTTTCTACTAATTTTATGCTTCTCTTTTATGGCAAATTGCCGAAATAAAGATTAATGAATGAATGAATGAATATTGTCCAAACAGATGCATCTGAGTTGGGGGTAGGGGCTGTGCTATCACAATTGAATGAGGAAGGTCAGGACCACCCAATAGCTTTCATTAGCAGAAGGCTGACCCCTAGAGAGAAACGTTGGTCACCAATTGAGAGGGAGGCCTTTGCAGTGGTCTGGGCTCTGAAGAAGCTGAGGCCATACTTGTTTGCCAATCACTTCACTGTTCAGACTGACCATAAGCCCCTCTTATGGCTAAAACAGATGAAGGGTGAAAACTCCAAACTTTTGAGGTGGTCCATTTCCCTACAGGGTATGGACTATACAGTGGAACACAGACCTGGGAGTAACCATGCCAATGCAGATGGACTCTCCAGGTATATCCACTTAGAACATGAAGACTCAACTGGTTAAGGTTAGTTTAATGTCCCTGCATTGGAGGGGGGGGGCGGGGAAGTTGTGTAGGAGAGTAGGGTCTGCATACTATAGTTACCTCCACTTTTTGCTGGTGTTTCACTGTTTTTCGACTCTAGTCTGGCTGAGGGGCATGCTAACCAGGACCCCAGCCTAGCTGCTTCCTCTCTAAAATGATTGCATGTACTTTAGGTACACTCCAGATTTGTAATTGGGTTACCCTTGTGAGTCCCTAGTATATGGCACCTTAGGTACTAAGGGCATAGGTACACCAGAGGCCTACCAGGGGCTGAAGCATGTATTATGCCACCCCTGTGAAACCTTCCAAAAATGGCACCACAGGTCTGCTACTGCAGCCTGGGGAAGGTGGTGCATGCACCCCTTACTAAGATATAGGTTACCTATATCTACCTTTAAACATTGACAAATATAAACCTATAAGTCACTCCTATGTAAGGCCTTATCAATCCTGAAGGCAGAGTGCTTGGTTTAGTGTGAGAGGGTGCCCATGCATGAGCAGGACCCCTCTGCAGCTTTCGGAATCTATTCTCTGAAGCTGTTCTGTGATGCAGCCAGACCATATACTCTTAAGTGCATTATAACCTCGCGGTAAATGCTTACTTTGGAATGGCTGAATGAAACATGTTGTGTTTGGTGTCAAACACTTTGTAATCCAGTCCTGGCGGCGGGAGTAGAATTCCACCCTTCTAGAGGGAGAGACATGTATACACTAATCTAACCGGTAATAGTTTAAAAGAGTCCCAGCATCACAAAATGGATGCTGCAGCCAAAGACATGGGTATGACCTTCTGCTGCTGGATGAAACTCTGGCAGGGGAGGACTAGACAATAGGTGTCTTGTCACAGGGAGGTGTAACCACCTCCCAGATAGGCTTTAGTGTATTGGGGATGGGTGGGTGCATTCATAAAATGCTATTCAGACAGTGCTGGGGGCACACTTGGTGTCCCTGTGCATATCCCAGTTCAAAACGGTTGCAGGGACACTGAGCCCCTGCTCTGGCGCGAAACTGGACAAAGGGAAAGGGGTGTAGCCACCGCCCTCCCTGCATCCTCCCATAGGTGTGTCCCCAGAGAATGTCCAACCCCCTAACTTAGTATAAGTATGGACCCCAGTCCTTAGGACTTCAGATTACACCTGGACGAAACTCTGCAACATATATCCTGGAACTGCGACATTCTACACGACTAGCAGACGGAAGAATCTCCCTTGGGGTCAAGGAGCGACTCCCCTGTTCAAGCAGGCATTTCAGAGACTCTTCTTTTCCTTGGGCTTTCCTGGTTGCTCCAGACTTGCCCTGACTCCCCTCCAAAAAGTGAGTACCTCAGACCTTGCTGGTCTGCACTGAAGCCAATCTCTTCTTTCTGCATGGGTTGCTGTTGCCAAGGCATGTTGGGTCCAATCTGGAAACTGACACTGCAGCACTCAACATCCTTTGTGGGACAGCTCGAATCCAGCTCCTGGTCGTCCTCAACGCCTCCTGGTCCTCGTGGCTGAAGAGTCAAGCTTCTCCTCCTTCACCTGAAATCACCCGACATCGGTTGGCATCTTCTCATCGCCTTCCTGGTCACTGGCAAGTGACCCAGACTCTGTCCCCTCTGCTTTCAGGTTCTTCACATCTCTGATCCACCCTTGGATCCACTCAGACACTTTGTACTTGGTCACCTGCAGCATTTTTCATCAGCTCGCCATTGAAATCAACGACGAAACCCGACACAAAAAGACACCTATGCACCCGGCTTCCTTGGGTGAGGTAAATCGAGTACTCCGGTGCTCCCGTGAGTGTTGGCTCTAGAACCTCCTAGTTCTAAAGGGGTTTGCTCCAAGTCCTCTTCTAAGTGTCCTTTACCTTTAAATTTCCAACCGCGACTTTCCCCATAGAAGTTAATGGTGATTCGCGGCTGTGTTTAGAGACTGCACTCGTCCCCCGTGGGACCCCTGTGTCACTACCTTGGGTGGTTCCTGGTGGCCTCAGCGATTCTAAAGGCTCTAGGCCTTGTATCTATGTCAGTCGTGGTTCTTATACCACTTTCTTAATATATGGTTTGGTATGCCCCTAGGGCTCAACGAATATTGTGCTAATTTACTGTGTGCTAAATAAGTTTACTGAATCTACTTTTGCCTCTAGCCTCATAAAGAGACTAGAGGGATGTGTTTAGAATAAATACATATATTTTATATATATACCTGGTGTGGTTCTCCTTTCATTTGGCCATTCTTTAGATTATAGACTGGTAAAACAAGCTGCCTTACATTCCTTCAAGACTTAGCCTGAAGGCTGCTCTCCACAGCTCCCACTAGGATAGCTTTCTATATAGGTGGTCTTTAAACCTACTATCAATAAGGGTCATTTGGACTGGTGCAAGGTGCCCACTAGAATAGTGGACAGCATATGCCAGGCCAACTTCTCACAGCAAGTGTCATGGTTTGGTCCAGAAAGGGTATCACAGATGCATCAGTGCTGACAGCGGGGGCATGTTCAGAGGTCAGGGGCAGAGATGAGGTGAAGGTGTTAGTATCGAGTCAGTGTATTTCAGTGGTCGCTGCTCTAGAGGTGTGATGAGGGCTCAGGTTATTATGACGAAAAATGCCAGTTGAAACAAGCTGCAAGGCTAATGGTAAATGAATGCTGTTGGGTAATCTGACGGAGGTGGATAGGGAGGAGGGGAAAGGGGTGGAGCAATATAAGTAGTGGGGTTAGGAGAGGGTAGAGAACGAGGTACCCGTGGGATGACTAAAGGTCTAGGATGAGCTTGGGTCAGGGAGGAAACCTACTTTATCACAGAGAGTTTGAGAGGAAAATTTCATCAAGTAATTCTAGGCTGCATTCAGATGCTTGGATGAGTATAATCCATTTATTATAAATGTAGACAGTTGCCTCTGCTCGGAAAACAATAGAGGGAGTTACAGGAAGTCTGAGACCGTGGGGGGCTTTAGTGGATGCAGTGATCCGGAGCAGATAGCAAAGGGCTTTCCTTCATTGAGCTGGTCTTTAAGTGTAAAAGATAAGGTCACTTATGGTAGCTCCTTTATTTGTGCAGACATACAGGTTGGAAATAAGAGTTTCTGGGTGAAATTCGAGAAGCCTGTGTTTGAAGTTCTTTAAAACGCTTTTAGGTAGTTTAGGGGAGGTATATGATAGTGTAGGAATTACAGCCGTCTGGAACCAGTTTTGAGATTAGTGATCTTCGAGAAAGGGAATCCGTGGCTAAGGACACAAAATTTCCAGAGTGGAAAGAGGGGAGGGACCGGAGTACTACATGCTCACGTGGGGGGGAAGCCGAGGGGAGTTGAGGACAAGGGGGTATGGTCAGAAGAAGGAAGGAAGGGATGGAGCAAATCATGGGGTGGCTGGCGGAGAGTTCCATGTCACTGTTCTACAAAGACAGCCCATTAAACAGCAGCATCATGACAGAAGATGTCAAGACTGAAGAAGATACTCTTTCTGTTTTGGGCTTCCCAACGTTATAGGCATGCGATTTCTAGGTGGAAATCAGCAAATCCTGAAGAGAGTGCCCAGCTGCGAATATAAAAAAGGGAAGTTGAAATACATTAGGTCAAACTAGATTTTGCAATTAGGAAGATAGAATCCTGATTAGAGGGATAGGGGGGATGAGGTGAACAGTGGCCTAGGATTAACCTGGAAATTCTATAGACCAAGCCAATCTGGAAATCTCAGCAGAATTAGTAAACAACATCATTCTAAGATCAATGCCACCTTGGAAATATTTATAAGCTATAGAACATGATAGTCCTTCTTACATGTCCATAAGAAGGACATGCTAAGTCCTATGTCAATATCTAGATTTCTAGAGGCAGCGCCATTTTAGATTGGGCAGGAACGTTATATGGGGAGAGGGTCGATACATGATGCAGGGCCTACAAGGGCCAGATAGAGCCCCTTTATGCCACATGGGTCCCAAACACAATCAGCGCACAAAAGGCCCCCTTAATCAGGCCTCGAGAAAACAGCGAGGGGAATCCTCCTGAAAAAAAGTTAGTAGTAAATGAAACCAGTCACCCCCATGAACAATAAGATGTGATGTATGGCACAACATCCTGGTGTCCACCTTGCTGTCTTGAGTCTTCCTGATCCATCGCTTACTCCAAGAGCTGTTCTTGTTTTAACAAAACCTTGACCATATGTATCTACCCAAAGCTATAACTAGTATATGACTGCTATGCGAGCACACTTTTTTTTGCTAAGTTACTCTATGAACACCTTTGCTGAAATAAATAAGATTGTGGCATGTTCAAAGGAATTTTTATGTAAATTTCTCTGTATGATTAAATAGGTCTTAAATATGTCTTCATTAGTTTCAACAATAGTAATAAATGCGATGCTTTTATAATCAATTAAAAATTGTATATCCACATTCCAGTATTTTCCATTTAAGTAATTTAAATTTCTTTACATCCGACAGAAAGCAATCCTTGATTACACAAAATGCTTAAGAATAATGAAGATAATACTGTAAATCTGCAAAAGCAAAGTCCGAAACATTGAGTTCCAGTATTCAGCAAAACATAAGTGCCGACAGAGGCAGCCGAACCTGAACATAAAACTGACAGATCCTGGAAGTACCGTCCAGGGCAATTCAGTGGTTCTACGAGTCTCAGCGGTGCACCTCCGTGCCTCAAGATGAAGAAATGACCTGTAGAAAATTAAGGCAACACTGATCAACCACTTCTTGTGTAAACATGTCCAATACCAGCTCTGATCATGAGGTGGTTACAGCAGTGCTCTGCTTCCTAAAGTGATATCAGACCACCATTCAGTGCTGGAGGTGTATTGTAAACTCTTTCAAGCCATTCCATAGCAACCAGCGAAAAGCACAGTTAACTGAAAGTTAAAAGAAATGGGGGTTCTGCTATATAAAACACAGAGTACTGTCCCAGTGTCCACCGACCAGAAGGACGATAGATCTTTACTCGCAAGCTTGCAGAGTCATTATCCTTTCTAAAGACAGTCGACCACAAAGAAGCCTTACACGTGTTATGAGTGTGGCGAGTATTTGGTGACCTTTGCACTTTAAAGTTTATTCAGAAAGCAAACAAGCGAAATACCACACACATACATGGAGTGTGAAAATAACACAAGTGCTTTATCGGTCATGTTGGCCCTTCAGACAGCACAGTCAAGAGATGTAGAAAAATGCATACCCGACTCAGGGACACTAACCAAGAAGGAAAAAACATATACTTGCAGTGGATGTGGAAGTAGTTTTATTTCCTCTTCAGGATTAATGTATCATCAAAAAACACACTCAGGGGAAAAACCATATCATTGCAGTGAAAGTGAAAGTAGTTTTAGGAAATCGGCAACATTAAGGAATCATCAGCGAACACACACAGGCGAAAAACCATTTAAGTGCAGTGAATGTGTTAAGCGCTTTAGTCGATTAACAGATTTAAAATACCATCAGAGAAATCACACAGGGGAAAAACCATACAAGTGCAGTGAATGTGTGAAGAGCTTTTGTCAATCATCGCACCTAAAACAGCTTCAGAAAACACGCACCGGGGAAAAACCATACCATTGCAGTGAATGTGGAAGTAGCTTTAGTGAATCTTCAACATTAAGGAATCATCAGCGAACACACACAGGGGAAAAACCATTTAAGTGCAGTGAATGTGTGAAGATCTTTAGTCGATTAACAGGCTTAAAATACCATCAGCGAATTCACACAGGGGAAAAACCATACAAGTGCAGTGAATGTATGAAGAGCTTTATTCGATCATCACACCTAAAACTCCATCAGAGAACACACACTGGAGAAAAACCATATCATTGCAGTGAATGTCTCAAGAGCTTTAGTCAATTATCAGTTCTAAAAATTCATCAGAGAACACACACTGGGGAAAAACCATTCAAGTGCAGTGAATGTGGAAGTAGTTTTAGGAATTCTACAACATTAAGGTATCATCAGCGAACACACACAGGGGAAAAACCATTTAAGTGCAGTGAATGTGTGAAGAGCTTTAGTCGATTAGCAGGCTTAAAATACCATCAGAGAAATCACACAGGGGAAAAACCATACAAGTGCAGTGAATGTGTGAAGAACTTTTGTCAATCATCACACCTAAAACAGCATCAGAAAACACACACCGGGGAAAAACCATACCACTGCAGTGAATGTGGAAGTAGTTTTACGAGATCAGCTAACCTCAGATGTCATCAGCGAACACACACAGGGGAAAAGCCATTCAAGTGCAGTAAATGTGGGAAGAGCTTTAGTCAATCTGCACACCTAAAACAACATAATCGAACACACACTGGCGAAAAACCATATCATTGCAGCGAATGTGGAAGTAGTTTTAGTTCCGCTTCAGGATTTATGTATCATCAGAAAACACACACTGGGGAAAAACCATACCACTGCAGTGAATGTGGAAGTAGCTTTAGTAACTCATCAACATTAATGTTTCATCAACGAACACACACTGGCGAAAAACCATACCATTGCAGTGAATGTGGAAGTAGTTTTAGTTCCGCTTCAGGATTTATGTATCATCAGAAAACACACACCGGGGAAAAACCATACCATTGCAGTGAATGTGGAAGTAGTTTTAGTTCCGCTTCAGGATTTATGTATCATCAGCGAACACACACTGGAGAAAAACCATACCATTGCAGTGAATGTGGAAGCAGTTTTACGGATTCATCTAACCTCAGACGTCATCAGCGAACACACACAGGGGAAAAGCCATTAAAGTGCAGTAAATGTGGGAAGAGCTTTAGTCAATCTGCAGAGCTAAAAAAACATTATCGAACACACACTGGCGAAAAACCATATCATTGCAGTGAATGTCTGAAGAACTTTAGTCAATTATCACACCTAAAAAAGCACCAGCGAACACACACAGGGAAAAACTATATTATTGCAGTGAACGTCTAAAGAGCTTTTTCACATTATCGTACCTAAAGCGGCATCAGAAACCACACACTGGGGAAAAACCATACAAGTGCAGTGAATGTGTGAAGAGATTTTGTTGCTTATCACACCTACATAAAAATCAGCGAACACACACAAAAGAAAAGCCATTCCAGTGCAGTGAATGTGTGAAGAGCTTCAGTCAGTCTTCAAACCTACAAAGACATCAGTGCGCACACCACTATCACTGATCCCACATAGAAATAAGCATAGAGCTGAGTGAATGTGGTAATAATGTAATTACATCATTCATAATACTGACCCATCCATTGGTGTGCATTGAACCAAAAACAGTGCAGTTATTGTGAGATGAAGGAATTATAGAAACTGATCAAATTACAAGAATGCGGGACATTCAAATACCAGCGGATACAAAGCAGAGGATAGAAGACTGAACTAGTAGGAAAGAAGAAAAACACATATATTTAAAAATTATAAAAGTGTCTATTGTCTGCTATTGTTTATTTCCCTACAGCTTGGAAAACCGTGAAACATCAGGAAACCCATTGAGAAACTAGCACAAAGTGGACTAAAAGTAAAGAAACATTGTTGGTTTTTATTCTGTGAGAGAGTTATAACAAAAGAAATCCAAGCACACCTGACCATGCTCCCTGTAAAATCAACTCCATGAACAATGCTTGGACTAACAAGGGTATTTTCAGCTAATTCTGGAGATTAGTGATAAAACACATAAACCCAACACACTCAAAACAATTTAACAAGCACAAACTGAAGATTCTTCAGAGCTGGCTATGGTTTTTGTCATTTTATGCATCATTAATGGTTCTGTGACAGTGGCCAGAGAACTGTGTAGAAAAGAAGAAGTGAAAGCAGGAGAATGTGAGCTGCAGCTCTCCGGGTTAACCCTCTCAGTGCATGACATTTACCTCTGAAGCAGGAGAATGTGAGCTGCAGCTCTCTGGGTTAACCCTCGCAGTGCATAACATTTACCTCTGAAGCAGGAGAATGTGAGCTGCAGCTCTCTGGGTTAACCCTCGCAGTGCGTGACATTTACCTCTGAAGAAGGAGAATGTGAGCTGCAGCTCTCTGGGTTAACCCTTGCAGTGCATGACATTTACCACTGAAGCAGGAGAATGTGAACTGCAGCTCTCCGGGTTAACCCTCGCAGTGCATGACATTTACCTCTGAAGCAGGAGAATGTGAGCTGCAGCTCTCTGGGTTAACCCTCGCAGTGCTGGCTTTTACCTCTGAAGCAGGAGAATGTGAGCTGCAGCTCTCCGAGTTAACCCTTGCAGTGCATGACATTTACCTCTGAAGCAGGAGAATGTGAGCGGCAGCTCTCTGGGTTAACCCTTGCAGTGCATGACATTTACCTCCGTAGCAGGAGAATGTGAGCTGCAGCTCTCCGAGTTAACTCTCGCAGTGCATGACATTTACCTTTGAAGCAGGAGAATGTGAGCTGCAGCTCTCTGGATTAACCCTCGCAGTGCATGACATTTACCTCTGTAGCAGGAGAATGTGAGCTGCAGCTCTCCGAGTTAATCCTCGCAGTGCATGACATTTACCTCTGAAGCAGGAGAATGTGAGCGGCAGCTCTCTGGGTTAACCCTTGCAGTGCATGACATTTACCTCTGTAGCAGGAGAATGTGAGCTGCAGCTCTCCGAGTTAACCCTCGCAGTGCATGACATTTACCTCTGAAGCAGGAGAATGTGAACTGCAGCTCTCTGGATTAACCCTCGCAGTGCATGACATTTACCTCTGTAGCAGGAGAATGTGAGCTGCAGCTCTCCGAGTTAACCCTCGCAGTGCATGACATTTACCTCTGAAGCAGGAGAATGTGAGCTGCAGCTCTCTGGATTAACCCTCGCAGTGCATGACATTTACCTCTAAAGCAGGAGAATGTGAGCTGCAGCTCTCTGGATTAACCCTCGCAGTGCATGACATTTACCTCTGAAGCAGGAGAATGTGTGCTGCAGCTCTCTGGATTAACCCTCGCAGTGCATGACATTTACCTCTGAAGCAGGAGAATGTGAGCTGCAGCTCTCCGAGTTAACCCTTGCAGTGCATGACATTTACCTCTGAAGCAGGAGAATGTGAGCGGCAGCTCTCCGGGTTAACCCTCGCAGTGCTGACATTTACCACTGAAGCAGGAGAATGTGTGCTGCAGCTCTCTGGGTTAACCCTCGCAGTGCTGACATTTACCTCTGAAGCAGGAGAATGTGAGCGGCAGCTCTCCGAGTTAACCCTTGCAGTGCATGACATTTACCACTGAAGCAAGAGAATGTGTGCTGCAGCTCTCTGGGTTAACCCTCGCAGTGCTGACATTTACCACTGAAGCAGGAGAATGTGAGCTGCAGCTCTCCGAGTTAACCCTTGCAGTGCATGACATGTACATCTGAAGCAGGAGAATGTGAGCGGCAGCTCTCTGGGTTAACCCTTGCAGTGCATGACATGTACATCTGAAGCTCTGATGTAGAACAAATGATGATAATTTCAACCATCATTCAATCAAATCTGAGGAGACAGAGAAGTTGAAACATTTAAGGTCTGGTTTAGATCTCGGCTGACGGGTTACTCCATCACAACGGTGACAGGTATTCCATCCGCAGAAATATGAATTCAATTATATCCAATGGGATTAATATTTTGGCGGACGGGATATTCATCACCGTTGTGACGGAGTAACCCAAGATCAGGCCCTTGGTTATCACAGGTTTCTGAAAGCTAGAGCTGCAGCTGTATGATACCCAGGCCGCGTACCTCACTTCAGAAGAGTGCAGGATCAATAATGAAGGTCGCAGAGCTGCAGCTGTATGATACCCAGGCCGCGTACCTCACTTCAGAAGAGTGCAGGATCAATAATGAAGGTCACAGAGCTGCAGCTGTGTGACACCCAGGCCGCGTACCTCACTTCAGAAGAGTGCAGGATCAATAATGAAGGTCACAGAGCTGCAGCTGTGTGATAACCCGGCCGATCACACTTTAGAAGAGTGCAGGATCAATAATGAAGGTCACAGAGCTGCAGCTGTGTGACACCCAGGCCGCGTACCCCACTTCAGAAGAGTGCAGGATCAATAATAAAGGTCACAGAACTGCAGCTGTCGATACTCAGGCCGCGTACCTCACTTCAGAAGAGTGCAGGATTAATAATGAAGGTCACAGAGCTGCAGCTGAGTGATAGCCAGGCTGAGTACTTCACTCTAGAAGTGTGCAGGATTAATAATGAAGGTCACAGAGCTGCAGCTGTGTGATAGCCAGGCCGAGCACGAGTCTTCGTTTCAGAAGAGTGCAGGACCAATAATGAAAGTCACAGAGCTGCAGCTGAGTGATAGCCAGGCCGAGTACCTCACTTCAGAAGAGTGCCGGATCAATAATGAAGGTCACAGAGCTGCAGCTGTGTGATAACCCGGCCGATCACACTTTAGAAGAGTGCAGGATCAATAATGAATGTCACAGAGCTGCAGCTGTGTGACAGCCAGGCCGCGTACCTCACTTCAGAAGAGTGCCGGATCAATAATGAAGGTCGCAGAGCTGCAGCTGTCTAATAGCCAGGCCGAGCACAAGGTGTCTGTTCAGCAGATACAAATTAATAATGAAACTCTCCGACCCACATGCTGTGTGATAGCCAGGGTGAGCACACAGCTTCTCTTCAGGAGAGTGAGGAATCAAATCAAATCAAATCAAATATCTTTATTCGGCACTTAAAAAGATACCATAAAAGTACATAAAAACATTTAAAAACCACATTAAAATGATTAGAAAAAAGGAGGGGCATTAAATTCATATCTAAGATTTTCTGTTATCAGTCTCTAATTACAGGACATTACAATCATTTGCTTCTCTTGTATTCCTTAACCTCATGGCCACCTTAATAAAACTTATTATACAGAGCAGTGTGTGAGCGTCTGAGGCTTTCTGCAAAAACAGTAGAGCTGCTTTTGCCTGTTTGAATTTAGCTTTTTTGAGAATCCCCACCAGGAACTTACGTCTAGGGGCTGAATAAAATGAACATAACAGTACAAAGTGAAGGGTATCCTGCGGAGACCTACTGTCGCAGCTGCAGGTACCCTTCAACTCCACTGATAAAGTAAATCCAGAGGGGACAGACAATAAATGATGTAACATATTAAGTCTAAAACGGGTCATATAAAATCTGTCCTGTGCATTGTACATCACTGATAAATATGGTTCCATTCCATGTTCCATTTTCTATAATCTATAGGACAAAAGTGTAGATTTGCGCTTTTCGGTGACAGCCCTGCTTGTGGATGTCCATTCACCAAACAGTTTTTTGACCAAAGTCTTATTCTGGGCATTTAGGGTTTCAGGTGCAGTGTAAAAATGTTTGCAGCCGATTGCCTCCAAGGAGTCTTTTACATATTTTATCCAGGGGATATGGCTCCCTCTGTCACGGTTCAGACAGTCTTTAATGATTTGTCTGCTAAGACCGGCCTCTGGGTTAGTCCAGATTTTGATCCAGGCCAGGAGCGGCCTGATCTTCATTCGGTCTTCAATGTAGGGTTTTCCCAGTTCTTCATGTACTCTGTGGCACTTTCAATATCCTTTTAAAGAACTTATTTTCCTCCACCTGAATCTGGTGCATGTGCATATTTGTGAAACCCCACACTTCTGACCCATAGGCTGCTTTAGCGCAGCATATCGACCTATACAGGTTAAGTACTTGCTCCGGCGACCATCTGCCCAGTCTTCTCCCATAACCCATTATGGCCCCTGACGACGCCACTAATTTTGCCGCGTGTTTATCCGTCAGGGATTTAAAGTCTAGTCGCTCATTAAATAATACGCCTAGGTAGCAAAAGGACTGGACAAGGCCTATTTTATAGGAGCCTATCCTATAGACAAATTTCCTGTTTGATCTTACCCCAACTGGCATAACATAAGACTTTTCCAGGTTAGCTGACAGGTCAAGTGTGGCCATGAAATTAACAAATCCATCGATCAGCCTCTGCAACCCCCGCGGTGTTCGAGCTAGCAACACCGCGTCATCCGCGTAAAGCAGGACGGGCACCGGACGATGACCTATTTGGGGGGAATCCACACTCAATTTGGATAGTTCCCTATCCAAATTATTGATGTATAGGGAAAATAAAAATGGCGCTAAAATGCAGCCCTGCCGCACTCCGCTTGTACATAGGAATGGTGCGGTCTTACTTCCATCTTGATTATAGCGGACCATTGCCGATGTGTTCCAGTGTGGCTCATTGACATTTATAAATGAGTGAGGAATCATTTATAAATGTCAATGAGCCTCATGTTTGTGATAGTCAGGTTGAGCACAAGAGTTTTATGCACAACAGTACGGGCTCATTAACAAAAGTCACAGAGCCTCACACTGTTTGATAGCCAGGCAAAATCACCATTTTACATTCTTGGACAACAATTTCTAGATGGCTAATGGAGCCGAATTTTCAAATGATTGTTCCACAAAAGAAATGAAAAACAAAAAGATTGATTGCACAAAAATAATATACAGCTGGAACCAATCACGATGCTATAAAATGTACACAGTAATTACTAGCTTTTACATGTTAAAAAGAAATGTAATAGAATAAAAAACTATTTGGATTTTGGCATTTGACTGCTGATTGTAAAGAAATGAGATTGCTCCCCTAAACTCAAGATAATATGTGCTGTCAGCAGGGAGTCTGATAGAGGTGGCAGTAGAAGGGGGTCCCGTCTCTACAGTGTGACTACTGTGAGCAGGTAGTTTGGCACAGGTTTTTTAGAAGGTTTTTAAAAAGTTCCTTAGAAGGGGGTCCTGTCTCGACAGTGTGAACTGCTGTCAGCAGGTGGTCTGGCACAGGTAGCATTAGAAGGGGGTCCTGTCTCGACAGTGATTGCTGTCAGCAGGGAGTATGGCACAGGTAGCATTAGAAGGGGTCCTGTCTCGACAGTGTGACTGCTGTCAGCAGGTAGTCTGGCAGAGGTGGCATTAGAAGGGGATCCTGTCTCGACAGTGTGACTGCTATCAGCAGGTGGTATGGCAGAGGTGGCATTAGAAGGGGGTCATGTCTCAACAGTGTGACTGCTGTCAGCAGGGAGTCTGGCAGAGGTGGCATTAGAAGGGGATCCTGTCTCAACAGTGTGACTGCTGTCAGCAGGGAGTCTGGCAGAGGTGGTGTTAGAAGGGGGTCCTGTCTCGACAGTGTGACTGCTGTCAGCAGGGATCCTGGCAGAGGTGGCATTAGAAGGGGGTCCTGTCTCAACAGTGTGACTGCTGTCAGCAAGTAGTCTGGCAGAGGTGGCATTAGAAGGGGATCCTCTCTCAACAGTGTGACTGCTGTCAGCAGAGAGTCTGACAGAGGTGGAATTAGAGGGGGCTTCCTGTCTCGACAGTGTGACTGCTGTCAGCAGGGATTCTTGCAGAGGTGGCATTAGAGCAGGGGTCCTATCTCGACAGTGTGACCACTGTCAGCATGGAGTCTAGCAGAGGTGGCATTAGAAGGAGGTCCTGTCTCGACAGTGTGACTGCTGTCAGCATGGAGTCTGGCAGAGGTGGCATTAGAAGGAGGTCCTGTCTCAACAGTGTGACTGCTCTCAGAATGGCTCTGCTTTCGACGTTCACATGAGTGACAAGGTTTCTTTGAGATGGGACTAGCTCTCGTGTGTTTTTGGAGAGAGAAGTGCTACTTGTGATACAAAGACCTGGGCTTCCCGTCTTTTAATTCAGTAATTCTTGTCCAACCAATGTATCATTTCTTAGGCTGTGGCTTGGCACTCCCCTTGTTAACTGAATTCAGGAAGCAACTAAAAACCTGGATCTTCACTCTTCCAGACACTATTGCCAGATCCCTAGTGTAAGATTTCTATCTTATCAGCTACACAAGTGGGCGCCAAGATGCTCTTTGGAGCGATAGTTGCGCGGTACAAATAAATCCTTACATTACATTACATTACATTAATAATCCATAAAAATGCCTTAAAATGTTCAGTACTTGTAAGTATTCTGCTACAAGAGGGCTGTAGACATAGATGTGTCATATTTCAAAGAGACTTTTTTTAAGGTTCTTATTTAGTACAACTTTGTATACTGGGTGTTAGATTGTGTTACATCCGGAACAACGGTATCTGTGATAGACGTGGAATAAGGGAGCCAAAGTACAAATAGTTTCTCAGAAAGCTGTGAGCACCTTGGAAGAGTGAACAGTTATAAAGCTAGGGTTATTTAAGGGTTGGCTTTTTTGTCGACATGTTTATGCCACAATCATATCCAGAATGTTGGTCTTCCTGTGTCCAGGACTAACCGAGTGTTTTAAGCTGTTTAATAGTATGGAAGGAAGGCTGTTCCTTAAAGCCCCTGTAAGAACATACAGTGCTAAAATTCGAGCTAAATCAATCTTTGGAGCCCTCCGCTGGTGTTACTGAGTAAGACCTGCTTGAGCTGTTGTCGAATGTAACTTGTAAAAGAGAACTCTGTGGGTTCCTCTGGGGAATAATCATTCCATAGTCCTATGGAAGCTTAACTTTAAATGTATAATTGACTATAATGGAACTGAAAGCCCTTGTGGACTGAGTCAAGATAGGGATAAGTAAGTTGTCTGTATTGATGATTGTCTTTGTTACCTGATGAGCTCGAGTGTGGATGATTGGCACAAGGATCACTGTCATCACACAGTTTATTCGGCTCAAATCTGTGTATGGAATTGTGTTAAAATGTCCTCATTTTGTGCACATATTCACTGCAGTACTTCTAAAGCCAGTACACCATATCTAATTGATATGAAAATGATTGTATTTGGTTCTTTTGATTGTGTAAACCTTTTTCTGCCTCTGGTTCTCTTTAAAACAGGTGCTAGCCGATATGCCTATAAAGCTGGTTTGAGATACAGCCTAGTACACTAGTTCTATGTCCGGTAGACTAGGATGAGGTCACTGTCAGAATTTGGAAATGAAACCTTTAGTTACTGTTAAATGCTAGAAAGAGCATAGCACAGCCACAGAGCCAGAGTTCCATCCACCGTGGCACTTTTGGAATGGAAGGCTTTGTGAACCAATGATATTCAAGTAAAGAAAGATGACTTCCTATCGACTTGGCTACCTGTCCTGTATGACATGGTGGGTGTTCACCGAGAACTGGCTTCTCAATCTAGGTGGAGAGCACTGGGGATGCTCAAACATATTTAAAAGGTAGTTTGTTTGGTGAACAAGAAAGCTGTCCCTAGCTTTTACTGCAGTGTACAGAATAAAAAGGTCATACATTTCTGAAACACCTTGTTGCTGAGTCCGAGGGGATGGATAATATGATAACAAAGAGGCAATTTGCCAACAGTTATGTATTGAGATACATTTTCACTATATTAAAGCCCTTTAAATGAAAATTATTTTTTTAAGAACACTAGTGTGAGAATCTAGCATTCCTCCTAACCTTAGATGATTTGGACGTTCTGTAGTAATTGGCCAACAGTATGACACAAACAAATTACAGAGTTTTAGGTCAAAAAGTGACTTCATTATCTTAAGAATTCCTATTACCCATAAGTTGGAGGATGCTGCTGGTAGCATATTTCTGCAGGTTTGATTTAACTAGCGGCGTGATTAACCATAGAATCTTTTTAGTCAGTTTGTGTATCTTCGAATGTTTAATCAAACGTGTAATCTGTTTTAGAAGTTGGATGTATCTTATCCTTTTGATCCACTAGTTTCTTGTTTCCTACCAGTGTTTATGAATTGATTAGTTGATGTTAAAATGCATTTCAGTTGTTTACTTGTTCTTCTGTGCTATTGCAATATCAATTTCGTGAAATATTAGTTAATTCCTAAATAAATCTTGATTGATTCATTCACTCACATTCTGTCAGCTCTTATCTGATTTTTTTTATTAGGATCTGAGAATGCTTGAAATGTATGTCTTTGGCAGGGGGCCTCAAACTGAGGGCGGGCTCTTGTAGGGGGCCTGAGATGATCCCAGGTGTGGCGCTAGACTCTGGTTAAACGAAGCATTATGCTGATAACAGTGCTTTGTTTTAAGCTGAAATTAATGAGCGGCAATAAGCTGCTCGCCAATGGGCCATCACGAACATGTTTTGTCCGTTATATCCTAGCTACGAGTATATGTCAAAAGGGACGGGACTCCAAATATTCTTCAAAACTTCCACCACCACTTAAAATAAACTCACTGAGGGTACTTGTACCTGTTATTAGAACATTGGAATGTTGGGAGCTCCATTGAAGCAGCTCCGGGCTTGTAATGGCTGGTATAAGTCCGGAGCTCCAACATTCCAATGTTTGTCTTCATGTTTTTATCTTTTTAATTTAATACATTCAACCCTTAGTGGGTGGAATGTTCCAATAGCCTTATAGCCCTTCTGCCACGGGATATACCGCTTGTTAAAGGCCCTGAACCCATTATAGTCCCGCGACGCATGCCTTCGTCCGCGGGCCATAAGGCTATATTAAAGCCTGCCTTACCAGAATAGTATGTTTGGCAATCATGTATTTGATTTCATTCTTAAAACAGTACTTAACTGCAATGCTTAAATAAGTCTCAACATATTTAAACATTGTCAATTGAATAGAATAATTGTCAAAAATTCTGAGAGGTGCCCGGCAATCGCTGTGGGGATGGGGGCGTGGCATTAAAAGGTTTTAAGACCCCTGGTCTAGGGTGTTCCTCCTCAGAGAGGTGTGAGGGGCCTGATGTAACACTGTTGGTTAGTCAAATCTTAAAAGGAAGGGCACAGAGACTCAAAGCCGATGGATTTCAATGTCAAACCTGTTTATCGCCACTTAATCATCCTCACAATCGCAATAAGTGACTGGATCAGGCCCCCTCCAATCATGTCCAGATGGGCTGCCAGCTGGGTATATTCAGCACAGGGTTGGAAATCAAGGTTTGAGATGTAAAACATGAAAGTAATAGAAACATGTACGCTTTACAAAGGAATGGTGATGGTGATGCCAAGCCTTGTGTGACACTGTTAGTACTTCTAGCAAGAGTGTCTACATTTATCTGCTAACAGCGCCGCTCCATGGCCAAGGTCAGCCGTCCCTCATCATACCTGCTAACCCACCCTATTCTAGACCCTCTCCAGCAGCACCTGTAGGCGGCTGGAGAGAGAACACTAAACTCTCTCTCATAAACCCACCCTATTCTAGGCTCTCTCCAGCAGCACCTGCAGGCGGCTGGCCAGTGAACAGTAAACTCTCTCTCATAAACCCACCCTATTCTAGGCTCTCTCCAGCAGGCCCTGTAGGAGACTGGTAAGTGAACAACAGACAGTCCCTCTGTCAGTTCCAACTTATTACAACCCTCTTCAGCAACACCTGTATCAGACATGGGGTGAACACTTCAGGAAAATGCAACAAAACTATGGCTGCTGATCGACCCTGATCGCAGGCTCAGAGCTGCTGGTCCTAGAGATCCACGAGGACTAGTTTGATCCTGTGTGGGGGCAGAAACCTCACTGGTTCCTGTCCAGAAATGCTGAGTGCTCACAAGGGACAGACAGACCTTCTTCTGGAAGATCATGGGCGTTGAATTTTGATGACCGATGGCCCTCTCAAAATAATTTACTGACAGTGCATATGCCACTAGTACAGCGGCTGGTGTCAAACTCTTGAAGTGGGAAGAGTCATTTTCCCTAAACCGCTGCAGTTGAGCTGACTCTAGGAAACCACTCAAACTTCACACAACTTGGTTTCCACTGGTACTTTTGGTAGGGCACCACCAGAACCTTCCTTAGGCTTACTTCAGGAGGTAGTGGTTTTAAACTCTGACTTGGATTACAGCCCCGCTTTGTTTAAGTATTTATTTATTTTGTTTTTATTTTGAAGGTTTTATATAGCACAAACCAGACTCTTGCGGGTATCAGAGCGCTTTACAGGTCATCAATAGAAGGCAAGATATAGTATACAAAGACACACCCAATAAAAGATACAGTCATATATACAGGCAAAAATACAGTAAATAGTCATAGAGTTCACATGAGTTTAGCCATGAGGATAGCTTTCACTTCTCTTTTGAAGGAGGCAGTGGAAGGGTTCATTCTTGTTTCACTGGGCAAAGCATTCCATATCCTCGGAGCCTTACCGGAAAAGGACCGGTTATACGTTTTTTCTTGGCAAATCATTGAGGTTGTATGAGAAGAGTCTTGGCACTCCTGGAGGCTCTGCTGCCCGCAGAGAGCACCAGTTTCTGAGCTAGGTATGGTGGGGTGTTGTGGTAGAGGGCCTTGTGCGTCATGCAAGCGATTTTTAGATGAATTCTGGCTTCAAACGGTAGCCAGTTGAGGGCTCTCAGGTCTGGGGAAATGTGAGCGTTTCTCTTAGAACCAGTGATGAGTCGCACAGCTAAGTTGATCGTGGCTCTTAGCGGGGGTGTTGATGACCTTGGGAGGCCGCATAAGGTTACTGCTCCATATTCCACGCGGGGGATTACTAGGGCTTTAACTGCTTGTTTGAAGTCGTATGCGGGCAGAAAGCGTTCAGTTCTCGAAGGGTCTTTAGATGGAAGTTGCCTTTTGTTGAGGCGCTAATGTGTTTCTGCATCTTTAAGTTATTGTCCAGCGTTACCCCTAGAGATTTCGCTGAGTCGACTATAAACGGTTGTCCATTTAGAGCTGTTAGGTGCTTCATCCAAACCATGACAGTGTGAGTTTTGTTAGGGGGAGCAATTAAAAGGAATTCCGTTTTGAGGGTGTTAAGTTGTAGATGGTTTTCGGCCAGCCACGTTTGGGTTTATTGTAGGGTGGTGTTGAGCAGTTTGATGTCCTCCAGTGAGTGTATCTTGATGTATATTTGAGTGTCGTCTGCATACATGTGGAAGTTTATCTTGGTGAGGCTGAGAAGATCAGTAAGAGGTTCCATGAACAGGTTGAACAGGGTGGGAGAGAGGGAGAAGCCTTGTGGAACTCCCAGTGTGACGGGCTTGGGGATGGACAGGGATTGGTTGACCTTGAATCTTTGGGATCTATTTTGGAAGAAGGAGGCGAACCAGTTAAATACATTTCCAGACATTCCCATTCTGTGTTTCAGAAGATCAAGCAGGTTGTCGTATTTGACGGTGTCAAAAGCTGATGACAGGTCGAGTAGGATTAGTAGACAGGCTTAATTTTGGTCGAGGATTTTTAGAGCGTCGTCTAATAAGTGTGTCATGGCCGATTCCGTGCTGTGATCTGAAGCCTGATTGAAATTGGTTCAACAAGTTGAATCGATCAATGTGATTGTTCAGATGTATATCAATGCATTTTTCCAGGAGTTTGGCTAACATAGGGATATTAGAGATCGGACAATATTTATTAGGGTCCGAGGGGTCCGCTGTAGTTTTCTTAAGTATAGGCGAGACCTGCCCAGTTTTCAGGATGTCTGGAATGGATCCTTGAAGGAGGGATGTGTTAATGATCTTGGTCCAGAGGGGTAGTAAGAGAGGAATGACGTTTTTTAGGTAGTTCGCAGGGAGCGGGTCAGTGAAGTGATTGGAGGGTTTCAGCGTGTTTAGCGTCTTTAATATGGTGTCTTCACAGTAAGTGTTGAAGTGGGACCAAGTTGCATTGTTTTTTAGTTTAAATAATGGGAGGTTAATCGCAAGAGCACCAGCCAGGGGCAGTGATGGGCTCTTTTTCAAGTCTGAGGTGGATATTAGGTCCTTGAGTAGATCTGATTTAATGGATTCTGTCTTAGAGGCGAAGAAGGAGGCAAATTCATCACAGTTGGGAAGAAAGAGTGGGCTGGCGTTGAGGACATTAGGTAGGCTCTTAGTTTGGGCTTTGATAAGATCGAATAGCTTTTTGGGGCAGTTCTTGGCTGGGTCTAGTTGAGACCTGAAGAAATCGGTTTTGGATTTTCTGATCTTTCTAAAATAAGCGTTTCTGGAAGTCCTTAGAAGTTTGAGGAGGTCGGCTGAGGGTGTAGGTCTTCAGCATCGTTCAATTACTCTAAGCGAGCGTCTGTCAACATTCAGTCTCCCATCATACCATGGTTTTGAGTCTTTGCGGATGTTCTTTTCAGTTGCAATGGGGCCATTTTGTCTAGCAGGTTGTTCATGGAGTGAATAGCCCTAAAGTTGTAGGGTGCTTCATAGGGTTAGCATTAGAGTTGGAATAGGAATGTCCCCTGCATTTATTTCGGAGTTCATTAAGCTTGCACTCGACCTAGAGGTATCTGGGATCATAGTGCTTTATATGAGCACCAGTTGCATTACAGATCGACACATTCATTTTTGTTAGGCACGGGGATATTGAATGATTTGCCCAGAATCACAGGATGTCTCATGTGATGGATCGGAGTACTGTGCCTGAATGTAGCTAAACCAGAACCCTCAAATGTACAAGATCAGCTTTGCTAAGTTTGACTTTCAATTACTATAGCACCGCTCCAGCATTTGACAGCTCAGAAAGCTATAAAAATGTGTGACTGCATTTCATTACAGTGATGCAGACCACCACATTGAAATGCGTTAGTCTAACCCCTGATGCGTGGTACTGGTCAGGCCTGTTCCCCTCAACGCAGGAATCCTTGCACTATGGTACAAGGCTGCCTGCGTTGACACTAGGCAGCTAAATGTAGCATCAGCACAGGGAGAAATGCGTGGCTGCACCGTATTCTTGTAAATACAGTACAGCCCTGTATTTCGGAAGTGGAGAGCGCGGCGTTAAGCCAAGGAGGCCAACACAGTGCTCCACCACTTGCTTGTAAAAATGCCCCTTAATGTCAACAAGCCTGACCCATTTTATCAAGAGGCAGAAAATCCTCTCATTTCAGAAGATACACCTCCTTGATGAAGCATTGCTCCAGGAAACACACCTGTCACCTATTGATCATGGTAAACTCAGAAGGGGTTGAATGAGTACGGTACTACATGCCAGCAGGATCCAGAAAACACTTACACACCCATCTACTCCTTTGGAACATAGGGAGAGTGGGTTGGACATCTTATTTCACATATCTAAGGGGGTTTGCACACTGTGGGCGTGGCGGGACCCCCTGGGCAGATATATTTTTGCCAAGGTTCAGATGTTCAATGAGTCTTTGTGTGTGGGCTCTATCTATGCCCCGGCGGCTGATCAAACTCCTGCTCTCCTTCGGGACAGCCGGGGTATTAATGGTGGGGGGGTGCGGTAATATGGCACCTTGACAAGTCCAGAAACCATACGACCAGGCAGCCCGAGACCGGTTCATCCTCTCTGACATTCTGGATGATCATGCCTTGATGGATCCATGGTGGTTGACGCACCTGAGGGACGTGGACTATACTTTCACCTCCTGCGTCCATTGTAAACGTTTACATCTTGATCCTCCCCAACAGTACCTCTGATCATGATCTTCTAGAACTCGACCATAAACTTCGACGGTTGCAAACCCCTCAGGCCAATTGGCGTATGCATACAGCATGGTATAACTTGAACAGTTAGAATTGCTAGTTGCATCTATTACTGACTAATATTTTGCACTCTGCATCCTTTTAATTTCTAACCTCATAAGTGCCGCGCCCAGTCCAACGGCCAACGGCACCACTACCTCGGGAGTGCTGCTGTCGGCCGTTGGACGTTCCAGCTGCACCTGCGCAATGGAACGTTCAGCACTGGAGCTGGACGTTCCATAGCAGCTAAGGTGCTAATGCCTCCGTGATTTGTTACCTTTTAAAAAACAGTGGGAAATATTGCCTTTGAAATTTTTATATTTTACCTGTGTGCACTTGTGGGACTTTCATTTTTGCTGCCTCGTACTGGTGTGGCATTGTGCACTTTTTCCTCTGCCCCCCCGGTCCACCGCAGTCAAGAGCGGACTGTTTGAGTGGAGGGAGGCCAAGGGGAAACTTTGCGTGCTAATTTTTTACCCACTTCCGGGTTGTGCCATTTGCTGCCGTCATCTTAGGCAAGGGACGCGCTAGTGCTTGCGTCCCCTGCCCGGGTGGGCTCTGTAAAAACAGCCCATGGAACAAGTGCATAGCGGACGCGCGCAGCGGGCGCGCCGGTGGCGCGCCAAAGGCAAGCCCGTCTGCGCCCGTCTGCGCCCGTCTGCGCCCGTCTGCACTAAGCCGGGACCTGGGGCCCAAATCCCTCCCCCTGGTAACACTCAAAACAACACCAAAATCAAGTTTTCCTCCACTCAGCTACTCAACCTTCGCACTGTTAGAAATGGGATCCCTGGCTGGCCAGGGCTTGCGCCAAAGTCAGTCAGAGACCACCACTCCTAAGTCAGGGCAAGGGAGTTACACGCCAAGATAACCCCTGCTCACCCTCTAGGTAATGTGGCACGAGCAGCAAGGCTAAACTTGGAGGCGATATGAGTTAAGTATTTGCACACGCACCCCAGCAACAACACCCAAGGCCCACCACAAAGGAAACTGCACACAAGGTTATATATAAAAATAGCCTTTGTATTACACCAAAACACATTAGATAAAACACACACTTTACAATGTGCCAACAGGCACGGGCAGAATTTACAGGGGATATGTACAAGACAGGGCCACATGGACCACTGTCAGGAATCAGCACTTTTAGAACTTAGCATACAAATCACTGTAGCACAAAAGTAGAACATAAAGTACACAACCAGTCACTACTGGTAACCAGGACCTCACTAGCACCACCTGTACTAGGAGAACAACCACCTAAGTATCACAATACCTGTAGGGGTGTAAACACATAACACATGATGCATAACATACATTCAGAGGTGTAAGGGAGGAAACACATGACGCCTAAACACATTCAGAGGTGCAAATAACACATGATGCATAAAATACATTCAGCGGTGTAAGAGCAAGGCACATGATGCATAAAAACATTCAGCGGTGTAGAACAAGGCACATGACGTATAAAAACACATTCAGAGGTGCAAGCATGAGCAATTGCGCAAAACTCACATTAGTCACCACCTGTGACTGTCCCTAGGCTCTCTGGCCTTGTTGGGGCTAGGACGCCCTGTGTCCCAGTGTCAGGGGGCCTAAACGTGGCAGTTGCCCACAAAGTGCTGGGCAACTGGTGCAGACAATGGGGAGGGCCAACACTGGAGCCTCGCAGGCTCTGAACAAATAAAATGTCCCCCTGAGCCTCTCAGGGCTCTACACAAATGACTGGCCCCATTTGAGCCTCGCTGGGCTCCTGAACAAAGAAATGCCCTCTAGAGCCTTTGTGGCTCTGCTAACAACTGGGGCGCCTTGAGCCTCTCGGGGCTCATCATCACATGGGGCCGCTTGGGAGAGAAAGAAGACTGCTCTGGAATCGTTGGAGTCTCTCACGGGAGACTCGACACAACCAACTGCCTCCCCCACGAGCCTCGCAGGCTCTGGGACAATGTGGCCAGCCGTTGGAGTCCCGCTCAGGGAACTCTGAATTCCAAAATGCCCTTGTGAGCCTCTCAGGGGCTTTGCACAACTGCGGAAGGAGGGGGGCGGGCAGCGCCAATGTGCCCCGACTCCCCCCTCTCTTTAGCACTCCTGGCACGGGGGCTTTCTCTCCTCTCGCTGGACTCTACCGCGGGCGGGGCTCTCTCCTGGCATGGGAGCCCCGCGGCCTCAAGCGCTGTTTCCGCTCTCCCCTCTCACCCTCCGGGGCTCACCTCTTCGCTTCATTGGAGCCTCGGGGGGGGGGGAATGTGCCGGCTTCTTCTTCTGCTGCAGCAGCGCGGGGTGGCCTCCCGTCAGCTCCCCGTTGTCCCGCCACAGCTTGCCTGACTTCTGGGTCAGACCTCGGGGGACGCGCTGCAATTGGCCGGCCGGCCAAGCACTTCCGGGTCGCCACGGGCAGTGCGGCGGCCCTTTTCAGGCACTTGCAGGCGGGGGTGAATTAACCGAGGGGTGGGCTCCCTCGAGGTAAAATATAAAAATATCGGCAAGGTCCCTGGCGAGGTGGGCACTCGCCAGGGGCTTCAAAATCGGCAATTTAAAGCGGGCAAATGCCGGGTGGGCACCGGCTGTGCACAAAAGCGCTCCCCAGCGCTAGGACGAGTTCGCCCATATCAGATTCGAACCTGTACACCCCACGCATCAGGAACTACCAGGGACACATACATTCCCCATGCATTCCTATGGGAGGGCAGGCCTATCTCATCACATGCACTCAGAGTGCGCACGCACTTTCCACTGGGACACAGTGAAAGTGCGCAGAACCCACAAATCACCATCACCAGGTCACCATTACAAGCAAAAAGTCTAGGGGTGAACCTGCCAGAAGGGCCAAGTCCAACACGCACTTACCCCCGATCAATGTGCGTCTGTTGGGATGCCAACACCTCAGTCTGTCCAGGCTGTAACATTCTTCTTAACCCCCCCCCCACTGACTTGAGTCACACCACTACACCCAGCACTTCTGCCTACATGCCTACCCAATTAGCCAAGAAATGTAAGCCAGCTCCCCCTAAATATTTTTCTTTTTTTTTAGCATTAATTGTCGATCCATCCCCAAACATCAGGCAGACATCTTTGATCTCTTGGTGGATCTCCAACCCAATGCCATCTTCTTAATGGAGACATGGCTTAACAGTTATTCGGGACCTGATGTGGCCAGAGCCCTGCCCCCGAACTATGTGATTGTAAGAAAAGATAGAGGAGACAGGGTGGGCGGAGGAATTGCTATTATTTAAAAAAAAATCTGTGCTGCAAATTTGATGAACTATCAATTCCTGATTGTGAAGCTGCAATTTTTAAACTAACTCTGACACCACAGTTCACCCTGTCTGGGCTACTAGTGTATCGCCCTCCAAGCCCTGCTGGTTCATGGACTTCTAATTTCCCTGACTTTTTCGCCCGCTTCTGTTCCGCTCAGCTAATTTCACAATCATTGGAGATCTCCACCTCCATCTAGAGGATCCCAATTGCACTACTGGTAATACCTTGGTTTCGGATCTAGCAGCTTTGAACATTTTACTTCAAAACTGGAGGCCTACACACAAAGCTGGCCATCTCCTTGACCCGATTCTCTCCAATTTGCCTTCTTTACATTACCCGGCGGCCATTCCACTTAGTTGGACTGATCACTTTTTAGTGGGCTTTAATGTAGTTGGCCTCCACCTTGCACCCACAAATAGCAGCCCCATGGCTATGCCCTTTAGGAATTGTAAAAACCTGGACATGACTAAGTTTAATTTATTGCTGTCTAATAATGTCCCTAAGCCCTATATAATCTTACTTTGGATTTGTTAGCGTTCCGCAACTGGTTATAGACTACCCTTAATATCTGCCTCCCACCTTCGACCAAGAAGCTAAATAATCACCGTCCCCCGCCCCCTGGTTCAATGATGAACTAAAAAGGGAGAAAACTAAATGTAAAAATTCTGAACGTCGATGGCGAAAAACGTATTCATCTGAAGCTACATTTGCTTATCTTACCATTAAGCGTTCTTACCATTCCCACTGCAGGGCTGCACGCGCTAACTATGTCTCCTTGTCTATGATGCAGGCGAATAATTGTGCTAAACCCCTATTCAACATTGTCAAGGATCTATCGGGCGCTACCACCCTGCCAACACCTCCTATTCTCAATACCACACAACGCGAAGAGCTTGCTCAATTCTTTCTTAAAAAAGTAGACACTATATATTCGGCCCTGGCTAGCACTGCCACCCCTCCTGTCCCTTCCTTTGCGGAGTCCGCTATCTGCTCTTCCTCAGCGCCAGATAATCGCTCTGTTTCAACACAGACAACGATTAATCTTGACTCCTGGCCACTTCTGGACATGAAATCTGTCATTCAACATCTCAGCAAAATCAAATCTGGCTCTCCTTGTGATCTATTGCCTATTACAGTTTTGCGACAAATTGAATCACCTTCTCTTGACAATATTCTTCAGTTGCTTAACTCATCTCTTACGAACTCAACTGTTTCCCCTGACTGGAAACATGCTATGGCCATCCCATTATTAAAAAAGGCTAATGCAGACCCTCTCTTCCTTCCAATTTCCGTCCTATTTCACTTCTGCCTTCTCTCTCTAAGATCCTGGAGAGACATATCAAAGGACATTTATCTAAGTTCATTGAAACAAATGGGCTCCTACACCCTTCCCAGTCCGGTTTCCGGTCTGGCTATTCCACAGAGTCCACTCTCCTTGGAGTGACAGAAGTGCTGCTTCATAAGATTGACGCAGGAGAAACCATGGCCTTGATACTACTTGACCTTAGTGCGGTCTTTGATACGGTTTCTCATACCGTACTCATTAAGGCCCTTGAATCGCCGGGTATCACCGGGGCAGCCTTAAACTGGTTTAGCTCTTTTCTCACTGGCCGCACATTCCAGGTCTTTTCCACCACATCGAAATCAAAGCCTCGTCCCTCTCCTCACGGAGTCCCCCAAGGTTCGATTCTCAGCCCTCTACTATTTAACATTTATGTTAAACCACTGGCGGCTATGGTAGAGGAGTCCGGTCTGTCGCTTTTTTCCTACGCCGACGCTACCCAGATTCTCTTCTCTCTTTCAGCAGGTAACACCACCCAGCCCTCTGCTCTTAGATCCGGCTTCTGTAAAGTTGTGACCTGGATGAATGCCAATTTTTTAAAGCTCAATGGCGATAAGACTGAGGTCCTGCTCCTGGGTAAAGATCGAGACCTCTGGGTTCCCCAACATTGGCCACCTGAGATGGGTCCCCTCCCTCAGCCATCCACCCATATACGTAACCTGGTTCATTGTGGATGACTCTCTCTCCATGCGACAGCAAGCCACCAAGGTTGCTGCCAGATTTCTAACCATTTTGAAATGGTTGAGTAGGATTGTGTGGATGCTCCCATCTCACGCCCAGCGTACCGAAGTCCAGGCCCTTGTTATCTCTAGGCTGGACTATGGGAACATACTCTACCTGGACGTTAACAAAGAGGTAATACGAAAACTACAGCGAGTTCAAAACTCTGCAGCTAGACTACTCTGCCGCGCTCCCAAATTTACTCCCACAGCCGGACTGCTGGCGGACCTCCACTGGCTGCCTGTGCCAAAGCGGGTCAAATTCAAGGCCCTAATCTACATGTTCCGCATTAAGCACTCACAGTCGCCCAGCTATTTGCAACTTTTAGTTTGCCCTTATGTTCCCTCCCGTAGTCTTTGATCCTCCACCCAAGAAAAATTTTGAATCCCAAAAATCAAACTTTCTCGCATGGGTGGGCGCTCTTTTGCCTACTTGGGCCCCACCCTATGGAACACCCTGCCATTGCCCCTCCGTCTGCAACCTAATCTTCTTTCATTTCGCAGATCCTTGAAAACATGGCTTTTCAGCCAATAGACTGCTCTACTTCTCTGCTGTTCTTGTACAGTGACGGGGAACCCTCTTGGGTAGCTGTGAGCTGATATACAAATTCAAAGTAATAATAATAATAATAAGGCCCCTGAAGACAAGCACAGATGGTACCAATATCTGAGCCAGTGCTTTTTTTTAATAGAGTTTTATATAGTGCGAACTTGACCCGAATAGGGTATCAGAGCGAATTACATAGCACCAGTTGCGTTACATTAGGACACATTCATTTTTGTTAGGCACGGGGAGATTAAGTGATTTACCCAGAATCACAGGATGTTCAGCGTCATTGCCGAGACTCGAACCCATTTCCCTAGGTTCGAGGTCGACCGCCCTAGCCGTTAGGCCAGCTCCTCTCCCCTAACTTGGAGGAAAACGTTGGGTCCATCTCCTACGCACAGGTGCTGTGAGAGGGCAGGAAGGTCCTTGAGAGGTAATTCGAGGAACGATTTGGCTGCTACTGTGAGGCATAACAGCGTTGGTTGACTGACCTCTTGCTTCACCTGGCTCAGACGTATAACGCATTGCTGATCCCGGCTCTTCTCAAGGAGCTGCTTGGAGCCAAGTATGATCTGAACTCTGATTACACAGTGGAGGACCAGAGGGATACGCTCTGTTGACGATATAGTAGGGGACTGTGAGTTGGCTCCCTTTGCTACTCTCATGCGTGATTATGGGCTGCCACAATCGCATCACTGACAGTACCGACAGCTCCTGCAGAACCTGCCACACATGCTGGGTGCTCCCCCTTATGATCTGGAGACTGCCCCAATGTTGCATTATATCCTGATGTGGAAAGGATATAAGGACACTATGGTGGGATTGTATGTTACCACTATGGACAGCCTTTCTTCGAGCACCACTGCCCACACTTTATGCTGTGTGTTGGAGCAGAGGCTGTGCCTCTCACTCTCTGAGCAGGATGGGCACGACCTTTGGAAAGACCATGGCAGATTCCTCGAGGAGGTCAGGTTGAAATGCAGTTATGTCAAGTTCCTTCACTGGATGCCGGAGTGGGCCTATAAAGCACATACGGCAGTGCTGGAGGTGCTGAAGGTGTAGTGCATGGCCTGTGACATTTTGCATTTCCTGCAGACTGTACAGTACTTTGTGCTACTGGGGCTCCATTTCGAATACCATAATCATCAACTTAGGGGTGGCACCCCAATTCATGGCCCGTCTGACCTCGCTTCACAAAATGTAAATATTCCAGTATTTAACCCACCATTGGAAGAGTTAGCTGTCTATGGCCTTCGTAGTGGGAGTTGTCTTTTTGGGGGGCGACCATGGGGCCTGGCACCCTGACATTTTATTTTCCTGTTGCCATGTGCATTCCCTTGTGTTCCCCCTCATCCTCCTTCCCTGATCATCTGCGGGATCTTCTGAGCCACATCACCTCTAGCTAGAGGGGTTATTTCATTTATTGTTTTTCCTGTTATCAATGTCTTCTCGCAAGTTCTAGTTTACACAGTATCTTGGACTCTGCGGAATCGATAAACTTTCATACCTGTTACATGCTCATTGTATATGAAAAATCAATAGAGAAATGAGGTATTAAAAAATAGACACAGGGAGTGCTGTCACTTAACATTTGACTTTGACAATACCAAAGGAAGAGACATTACTGAATTTATAGACATGATCAGAACACATGCAAAGTGATAAGATTGACAACCAAGATTCACTAAAATAGACATTCAATTTAACATTCAACTGAACTGTGTGCAGTACTCATGGTGAAATATGAGAAAGGTTTTGCCAACAAAATGTGGGACGGAGGGTCTGCTCTGTGCTGCCTAGTTACGTGTGAAGTTCTTGTTAATCTCCATAGTTTTGAAGAATGGGCCAGGTTTGAGTGAGACTTCAGACCGACCTCCAAATGTGTTAATGTCACTCGTGATGTGTGATTCTTGAGGGTTCTGATGTATGCACGTCCAGACTAATGTCGCTGTCGAGGCACTCAAGGTTGCTTGCATGACAATGCTACAAAGAGTTGACGCACTCACTAATCAACGGTGTATTGATGACAAGTGCAGTATGATATAGGAGCCTTTGTGAAGGAGTAGAATATTGAAATGTCCCTCCCCTGTTCTTCAGTCCAGAAACACCCACTCATTTTTATGATTCAATGCAAACTGCGTGAGAAATTTCTGGTGCATATTTGATATCTCTATCTTAGGAATTCATTGTTTCAAAGATAAATTACTTTATTGTTTGTCAGTGAATCTTTTTTGGGAGAGGAAGGTGGTTACTGTAAACAAAACAACAAAGCCTGGAAGAGGCCGGTATCTTAAAAATTTAGAAGACAGTTGTGCTCTTAAATCAGAAACTCAAAACCTAATTAGTGCCTAAATTTCAGTCTTGTGCAAGGATATAAAACCATATCAAATATAAGAAATAAGCCACATTCACAGAAAATTAGAAATAAGCTGTTCCTTTCAGTCCTGCCAAGTACCATGCATCAGGCGCTAGACGAACACATTTCAGTGTGGTGGTCCGCATCACCGCACTGAAATGTGAAATCACGCATAAAGCGCCTGTGCCAGTCAAGTGCCGTGAACCGAGTGGAGGCTGGCCTTATAATAATACTAGTGTTAGTGGGCCAGGCAGGCAGCTGCGCTATTCAGAAGACTGCTTGGGAGCTACGCTCTGAGCTGCCTGCTTGCTACAATGTACAGACTGGTTTGAATCACTGCGCAGTAACGCGGCTTACTTTCACTTGTCATGGACTGCCTCCCGCGACACGTGCTCTCTGCTGCTGGTGCGGTAATGAAACTCGGCGGCTCGCTGCATTGCGATTGAGCAACTCTCAGCCGGTCTTACCACATCCCTGGGTGGTGACGGAGTCACTTAGAACATTCGGACTGACTGCAGTTGATGGAGTGGTTAGTTCGAGGTCCCAGATCACGTGAAATACAGCTGCTCTTGAGCTGGCCACAACTGAATTAATTTCAAGTAAGTGTTTGCTTAACCCTGCTAGGAGTCAGTGAGGGCCATAAATAACAATTGCTGCCAGTAACGAATTGGCAAATCTGTGCTTGACTTGCCTTCTGACCTCCATGTGCCACACACACACGAGTCAAACCCACATTTGCAGTCAAACACAAACTTGCACATAGCAGCCAGTCAGTGACACTCACACACAACATGCACGGCACAACACCTTTCTCAGGCTGGCTGATTTAACATGATTTCTCTGGCCTGAACGCTCACTTGACACTGTTTACTAATGCCACTACACCTGATCTATCATCTTCCACATAATTGCCCACTGGCACCACAAGGCTGTGACTAAGGGGGTCATTAGGATGGCGTGCTGACCTGAGTCTGCCCGCCTTCCCCGCGGTTTTGGGACCGGCCGCCAGACCTGCGACAGTCCGCACTGCAAATTAGGATGCGACTGCCACCATGGCGGTCGCATTCCGCATGTCTAACATTTCCCTGCACCTGGTGCCAGGCACGACACGGTGCCTGGCACCAGGTGCAGCGAAATGTAGGGGGGTACCATAGATACCCCCAAGTGTACCCCACCTCCCCCAGATACAAGGGGGGCCCTCAACGTGCCGCTAGACCCAATCCCCGATGCTGCCATGGGAAGGCCTTTAATTTCCCACATCCCAATATGGCGGATATGTGATGACTGCCACCGGCAGAAATGCGGCAGACGGACTTTCCGTCCACCGCGGTACCCACCGCCATCCTAATTTGCTGGTGGGTAAATCAACATTTGATGGCGAAAGGATCGCCACCGCCGGCACGGCGGTGGCGATCTTCCCGCCATCATAATGAGCCTCTAAGTGTGCGCTTCAAAGAGCCTGAGGCTGCCTTGACCAAAATGCCTGGGGTGCGTGCTACTGCTCCAGTCTGCCCCCCCCCCCTTAGTTTTCACTTGACTTTATCCTGGCGAGCCAACATCAAAATTGTGCTTTACTTGGGTGATGATAGGAAATTAAATTCAGCGCTCCCAAGAGGCTGGTAGGTGTCTCTCGAAGGTAGTGCCCATGTTTGTGAGGCAGCTCGTACCCGGAAGTATACGTGTGGTACATGAATGCTAGCTAATCTAAAGTGCAGCAAAAATACACCAATTATTGGAGCATGTGGATGGAAAATAGAACAGGTCGTTTATTTTGTATATTTACTAATTCGTGCTGAGCTGCCTTGAGTTGAACAAGCCATTCCTTGAAATACTTCGAAACAACTGTGTAAATGTTGAGGTAGACTCATTTATAAAATTATAAACACTACAGCGCACTGGCTGTTGGCTATGCCTGAGACTTCTCTGCACCTCAGCCTGAGGCTTAATGCGTTTCAGGTGCTTTGCAGCAGTTTAAAGATTTTTTTGTTGCTCAAATTTAATTTAATTAAATATGTTTCCCTCGTCTTCATTGCTTGATTTCTTCTCGCGAAAAAAGTGTCACTCATTGTCATTGAAATGTCACTCATAATCACACTGAAATTATGAAAATGTCACACATAGCAATATGAAACCTTGGCAGCTTAGTAAATCTTTAATTGTTGCTTTGACACATGACCTATGCTGCATTGTCACTGATCTGGTGTTTAAAACTTCATGGTATTTTCCTCTGTTTACTTTCCTACGTACCACGCTGTGGATTTGAAAAAACTGTAAATACATAATTTTTAAAAATTAATACGCTGTCCAGTTTAATTGCAAAACTCACCAAAATACTGATAAATTCATTGAAATACTGATATATTCATTGAAATTCAGACTGTCACTTCCAGTTGTCACCTTTCTGTCAAGTCAAGTCAAGTCAATAAATTTATATAGCGCGCTACATACCCAGAGGGTCTCAAGGCGCTTAAAGAAGGGTGGGAAATTACTTGTCAAATATCCACGTTTTGAGTTGCTTTCTGAATGCTAGGTGGTTCTGAGTAAGGCGAAGGTGAGTGGGAAGTGAGTTCCAGGTTTTGGCTGCCAGGTAGGAGAAGGATTTACCTCCCATGGTGGATTTGTTAATGCGAGGTACAGTGGCAAGGGCCTGGTTGGAGGATCGTAGCTGGCGGGAGGGGGTGTAGAAGGACAGTCGTGTGTTGAGGCATTCGGTCCGGTTTCGTAGAGTGCTTTGTGTGCGTGGGTTAGGAGCCGGAAAGTAATCCTCTTATTGACGGGGAGCCAGTGGAGGTTTTTCAGGTGACCAGAGATGTGTTCTTTGCGTGGGATGTCTAGTATGAGCCTGGCTGAAGCGTTCTGGATGCGTTGGAGTTTTTTCTGGAGTTTTGTGGTGGTACCGGCGTAGAGGGTGTTTCCGTAGTCCAGTCGGCTCGTGACCAGAGCGTGGGTGACTGTTTTTCTAGTTTCGGTGGGGATCCAGCGAAATGTTTTTTTGAGCATGCGAAGAGTGTTGAAGCAAGATGAGGAAACGGCGTTGACTTGTCTATTCATCGAGAGTGAGGAATCCAGGATGACGCCCAGGTTCCGTGCGTGGTCCGTCGGGATGGGTGCTTTTCCAAGGGCCTCTGGCCACCAAGAGTCATCCCAGGCGGAGGGGGAGGTGCCTAGTATGAGGACTTCTGTTTTGTCTGAGTTCAGTTTCAGACGGCTGTGATTCATCCATTCGGCTACTTCTTTCATTCCTTCATGCAGGTTGGTTTTGGCAGTGTTAGGGTCTCTGGTGAGTGATAGGATCAGTTGAGTGTCGTCGGCGTAGGAGATGATGTTGAGGTTGTGTTGGCGTGCGATGACCGCGAGGGGGCTCATGTATACGTTGAAGAGGGTGGGGCTGAGAGAAGATCCTTGTGGTACGCCGCAGATGACTTCAGTGGCCTCTGACTTGAATGGTGGAAGGCGGACTCTCTGGGTTCTTCCGGTGAGGAACGAGGTGATCCATTCCAGTGCTTTTCCTTGGATTCCGATGTTTCTGAGGCGCTGTAGAAGGGTGCTATGACAGACTGTGTCGAAGGCTGCGGAGAGGTCAAGGAGGATGAGGGCGACTGTGTCTCCATTGTCCAGTAGAGTTCGAATGTCGTCTGTTGCTGCGATGAGGGCGGTTTCAGTGCTGTGCTTGGCTCGGAAGCCGGATTGTGAGGAGTCGAGGGATTTGTTGGTTTCGAGGAATGCGGCGAGCTGGTTGTTGACCGCTTTCTCGATGACTTTGGCCGGGAATGGAAGGAGTGAGATAGGGCGGTAGTTTTTGAGTTCGGTGGGGTCAGCTGTGGGTTTCTTCAGGAGGGCGCTGAGTTCGGCATGTTTCCAGCTTTCCGGGAAGGTTGCGGAGTTGAGGGAGCAGTTGATGACGTCTCGAAGGTGTGGTGCTATGATGGAGTCTGCTTTGTTGAAGATGTGGTGAGGGCATGGGTCTGTGGGGGATCCTGAGGGGATAGAGTTCATTAGACGGATGGTGTCCTCAGTGGAGAGTGGCTTCCAGTCATTGAGGATGTTCAGGGGGGGTGGGGGTCTTGCAGGGGGTTGGGTGGGTTGGTCTTTGGGTCGGTTGTCGAAGCTGTTGTGGATGTCTGCAATTTTGTTGTGGAAGAATGAGGCTAGGGAGTCGCAGAGGGCTTGAGATGGGGTGATGTCGTTGGAGTTGGCTGAGGGGTTGGTAAATTCCTTGACGATGTTGAATAATTCCTTGCTGTTGTGGGCGTTGTTATCTAGTCTGTCCTTGAAAGCGGCTTTCTTGGCATTCCGGATCAGTTGGTGGTGTATGCGGGTGGCGTTTTTGAAGGCGTCCTTGGTGCTGGAGGTTGGGTCTTTTTTCCAGGCCTTCTCAAGGGAGCGGCAGAGTTTCTTGGATTTCTTAAGATCATCGTTGAACCAGGAGGCCTTCTTGCTGCCTAGTTTGATTTGTCGTTTTTTCAGTGGTGTTAGGATGTCGGCGCTGTTGGATAACCATTGGGTGAGGTTGGTGGCTGCTTGGTCTGGGTTTGAGGAGTGGGCTGGGGGGTTTTGAAGAAGCGATGAGGATATCTGGTCGATGGTGATTTTGTTCCAGTTTCTTTGCAGAGTGGGTTGGGGGTGGTTGTTGGATGTGGGCTTGTTGTAGGTAAAGTGAACGCAGCTGTGGTCAGTCCAAAGGAGGGCTGTGGTGTGGCTGAAGGAGACATGTTTGCTGGAGGTGAAGATAGGGTCGAGTGTGTGACCTGCGATGTGGGTGGGGGTAGTGACAAGTTGTTTAAGTCCGAGGTTGGCGAGGTTGTCCAAAAGGGTGGTGGTGTTGCGGTCGTTGTTCTTTTCAAGGTGAAAGTTGAGGTCTCCCAAAAGGATGTAATCCTCGGAGGGGAGCGCGTGTGGAGTGATAAAGTCCGTGATGTCTTCACTAAATTGTGCGCGGGGTCCTGGTGGCCTGTAAAGGAGGGTGCCTCTGAGTGTGGTCTTGGGGTCGGTGTGGATCTGGAAGTGAAGGTGTTCAGAGTTGGCGATATTGACGTCTGAGCTGGTTGAGATGCGGATGGATTTCTTATGGACGATAGCGATGCCTCCTCCTGTGTGGCCAGTACGGTCCTTGCGAATGATCTTATAGCCTTCCGGGATGGCAATGGTGATGTCTGGGGCTGATGTGGCGTTCATCCATGTTTCTGTTAGGAAGGCGACGTCAGGAGAGATGGTGTCTAGTAGATTCCAGAGGTCGATGGCGTGCCTGTGGACCGAGCGGGTGTTGAGCAGGATGCATTGTAGGTGGTTGGGGTCGGATATCTGTTGTGTGTTCGTAGATGAGGAGTTGTTCTTGGTGCCGCCGAACTTGCAGGAGTTGCAGGAAAAGGGTCCATGGGTGTGTCCAGGGGCGGCTTGGACGCAGTTGGGGGTACGGCCGGGGTTAAGGGCTAGGAGGGTGGTAGCCTCGTAGGTAATGCGGGAGGGGTGGACATTACGAGGACCAGGGGCTCTGGCGCTGGGCGCGGTCCAGGCGCGGACGGGCGTAGACAGGCTTACCTTTGGCGCACCTTCGGCGCGACTGGGGCGCGCACGCTGCGCGTTAACGCTGCGCGGGAAAGCCTCTGTCATATAGGGATGGTGGAGGGGGCGGGGGCGAGAGAGGATCAATCTGGGAGGCGGGGGCGGGGTGGGGAGGCTGGCTGCAGGCACAACAAACTAAATGGCTATGATACCCCTAGTGAAACTGGCCGAGATTGGGGCACGGAGGTGGAATGTGCTAACGTCTCGGTGCAATCAGGCCAAATGAAATAAGTTGCGTTCCCAATTGCAGACACACCCTAGACATGCAAGTTGTGCAAAGCGCTCTCGGAATACAGTGCAAAGCGCTACAATATCAAGTCACAAAGCAGGCAATGGGGGAGCGCTACGATATCAGAGGCAGTAACAGTAATAATCATGCAAGTTGTGCAGCGCGATCTCGGGATACCGTGCAAAGTGCTATAATATCTAGGCACAAAGCAGGCAATGGGGGGAGCGCTACGATACCAGAGGCAGTCAGTAATCAGGCAGGCAGTGTGAGCAGCAATGCGGGCGAGCAGGGAGCAACCGCTTCTCACGGTGCAGCGAGAGAGGTCACAGCGCTATATCCGGTGAGGCAGGGCTTTAAAGTCCGTGGGAGGGAGGATCAATCTGGGAGGCGGGGCGGGGTGGGGAGGCTGGCTGCAGGCACAACAAACAAAATGGCTACGATACCCCTAGTGAAACTGGCCGAGATTGGGGCAAAGAGGTGGAATGTGCTAACGTCTCGGTGCAATCAGGCCAAATGAAATAAGTTGCGTTCCCAATTGCAGACACACCCTAGACTTGCAAGTTGTGCAAAGCGCTCTCGGAATACAGTGCAAAGCGCTACAATATCAAGTCACAAAGCAGGCAATGGGGGGAGCGCTACGATATCAGAGGCAGTAACAGTAATAATCATGCAAGTTGTGCAGCGCGATCTCGGGATACCGTGCAAAGCGCTATAATATCTAGGCACAAAGCAGGCAATGGGGGGAGCGCTACGATAGCAGAGGCAGTCAGTAATCAGGCAGGCAGTGTGAGCAGCAATGCGGGCGAGCAGGGAGCGACCGCTTCTCACGGTGCAGCGAGAGCAGAACATTGTTGAGTTTATTGTACACACACACACCCCTTTATCTTGCTTCTGATCTGTTTCTGTTTCCATCTTTATGGTCTATTTATGATGGGGGCTGCGGGCCTTTTTATTATGGGTTTTTTCCAGCTTGTCTTAAGAGGAATGTTTATCTTGGGTTTGTTTGATGATTAATTATGGGCTGGACAACTGAAATGTGGGTTCGTCATCATGCAAATGCCTTTGTCGTGGAAACATGTGAGTAGTCAAACTGTAAATAAGGAATGTTTGCCTGAAGCACAATTTTTGGCATAAAAAGGGACGACCTGCTTTGTAAAGTTGAGCAGTCTCCTGAGAACATACACCGTGTTGTACTTCTAGGACCTCTGTTACTGGCTGCAGCTAATAAATTTGATCCTTGACGCCACCAAGAAGTATCCCGTGTCTCAGTTTGCCAAGACAGGAGAATCCGAAGACTTTGGGCGTGCCTCTGGCGCCGCTGGGTTTAAATCCCGGTTCTTCAGTTGGCGCTTCCAACGTGGAGCGACTTCAGTGGTACCGGTCCAAGCCTGAAGATCGTGAGGAGCTTCGTGTGAAAATTCTGGAGGAAGGCCTACCACTTCATCGACCCCTGTATGTCGTCGTGGTCCGAAAGTCTTTGCTGCGAGGTTCCCCGCTTTCCAATGGCTACGAAGGACTGCTGCCCTGACTGTCACCCTGTCTTGGAGCCCTTTGATGATTTGTAGAGCGAGACGATAGACGGGTCTTCTGGCGACGTCATCGATACCTCAGTTAAGTATGAGTGGAGCGTCTCCCAGTCCTTAGTTTTGTTTTGGGTATCCCCTTGGGAACTTTGATTTGGGACTTGCAAGCACCAAAGCAGAGGGACTCGTGTATTCACGAGGCTATCGTGTTCGATATTCCCTTGAAGTTTGAAGCTAGACTAGTGAGCGAAGATGCCTGGTCTTAGCAGACTTGGAAAGATATTTTGTTGTGCTTGTAATAGGGATTCCCCATTGGAGGACTCGTGTCCGGTGCCTCCGATTGGAACTCCGACCTATGAGCTCTATTTAAAACAAGGCGTGGGCCCCATCACGTATAATGAAGTATGGATTAGATATACTAGGAAGGATGGTGTCCTAAAGTGGCCCCAATATGGTAGTTATGATGCAGAGATTTTAGATAACTTAGAAGTTAAACTGTTCAAGAAGAAAGCCCGGCCGGCGATGTTTGACTCTTTCCACCTCTGGCAAAAGGAAGCCAAACAGAAAGAAATTAAATTAGCAAAGAGAAATAAAAGAGAGAAGGGTATCTCGATAATGCAGGCTGCTAGACAGTTTAAAGATAATGAAGAAGAACAAGCAAGTGAGCAGTTGCAAAGGCAACGTAAACTAGCGATTGATAAATGTTATCCAGCTTTGCCGCCTCCTCAGCAGGATGCAGCGAAGGACCTTAGGAAAGATTCTTTGATGTCATATCTATTGAGTTCGCCACCCCCTTATGTGCAGAGTGCTACAGAACCTCCGCAACCTTTAGTTGCGCAACCTGCAGTTGCTTTTCCTCCTCTTATTGTACCACCGCCAGCTCCTCTTCAGTTGGCTCCTATTCCTTTGGTGCAGCCTTCTCAAGGGCCGCCGACTTTGCTATCAGCTCCGCCTCAAACTCCTACGACTTTGTCTCCTGTACTTGCTACTTCTTGTTACTGTTCCTACGTTGGTTTCGTCTCAGTCTGCTTTGTCTCCTGTTCTCTTGTCAACTTCTCCTTCTGTTCGACAGAAAATGACTGATACTGTTACTGGTCTCTTTTCTCCTTTCTTTGGGTCATTGAGTGTGACCCCTGTTTCAGCGCATAAACAGTTGCGTAGCCGATTGCCTGGTCCCGATGAGCGGGAAGTACTGGATCATTTAGCGCGTAAATGGGTTACTTATCCTTTGAGGTAAAATTTAGAGTCTGTTATGGATGTCTTCCGTCAATGGGAAGCACCGACGCAGAGATATGTTTTTGGGACAATGTGTACTTTCCTTCGTGAAGAATGGGAAGATGGTGATTTGGGACAGGCTCTGCCTGAGTTGTCCCGTGTGCAGTCTGAGTTTGCGAAGGGAACTATAGTGGGTGTTGACGTTGAAAGAGCAGTTGCGACATTGTTGTCATTTAGGAGTGACTCTCCTTCTCAGTCATTGTTTGAGCCTGATCCTTCTGTTAGGAGAAAAGTGCGACAATATCCAATGAGAGAGGTTCCTCCGGTGTGGAAAGATGCAGTTCAGGGTGACGCCGTTGCGGGTATTGCAGCTGTGCCGGCTCATTTTCAGCGTGTTTGGGTACATGTTCCATGGAAGCGAGCTGAAGTTTTAGCCCTTAAGCAGACTTTGCCTGATCCATGTAAAAATCCTGCAGGGTACTATAAGGAATTATCACAGACTGCAGACTCATGTACTATGAATTTAGCCGATATAGACATGTTGTTTGGAAATGTAGTTCCACAGCCTTTATGGGGATTGATTTGTCATACGGATCATGCGCAAGAGTTAGGTGATACATGGAATAATATTGGTGCTGCAGATGGCAGACAGGTTGGTGGTGCTAATCCTGAGCCTTTAGTTGCAGAACTCCCTGGTAGGATTATTAATTATATGAAGACTTTGATGCCTGCTATGCGTGTCAACTGGGACAAATTGTCTGCATGTAAGCAGAAGAAAGACAAAAGTGTGTCTGATTTCTTCACTAGGTTTGAAGAAACGTTTATCGACCATAGTGGTCAGGACATGAGTACGGAAGGTGGTCAACGGTTGTTTGTTGATAAGTTTGTGCATAATCTGCTTCCAGAATTGTGCACTAAGTTGAAGGATTCTGAGAGTTCTTGGGCTGTCTCTTCGTCAGCGCAGATATTGGCTACTGCCCAGTACTATGAGAATAGAGATAAGGACGAGAAAGATAGAGCCGACAAGAAGACTAAAGAATTAAAGACGAAGGTTCTTTTACAGCAAGCGTATCCGCCTCGTAATAATCAGCGTGATTATCAGCAACCTCAGCAGTATCAGAGAAACTCGCAAAGGTTCGAGTCTTCTCAACAGCGTTTTCCTGTAGGCCCAAATCAGTGTGCGTATTGCAAAGAAGAGGGTCATTTCAATAATAGTTGTCCGGTTTTGTTGCAGCGCACGAATGGTGCTTCTGGTGTGAGAGGTCGAGGTGTTCAGCAAGCTCCTAGAGGTAGGGGACGTGGTGTGTTCCCCCAGAATGCGCGTTCCTTGCCTCCACAGAATTCGATGAATTGTTTTGATCAGCAGAATTGTGCGTCTGGTAGGACGACTCAGTACTATGCGGACGACTACTATGTCGAAGGTGAGAATATCAACGGTAATGATTGCTCGGACAGCCATAGACAAAGAGAGGGAGTTGTTTCAGTTCCAGTAAATCAGATTGGACCTTATGTTGAAGTGATTGCATCAGGTGTGTCAGAGCCTTTTCTGTTGGATACTGGTGCTGCGAAGAGTTCTATCATGCACTCTAAACTCCCTGGCGCACCTTTGTCTGGTTTAACGAATGTTTCAGTAGGTTTTTCTGGCGCCCCAGTTAGTAATCCGATTTCTAGTCCTTTGTCTCTTTCTGTTGGACCTTATGAATTTGAAGCACCCCTCATTCTGACGACGGGTTGGGGTGAGAACTTGTTGGGATTGGATTTGTTGAAGAGATTGTATGCGACGCTATATTGTTCTCCTTCAGGAGTACAGCTTACATTGGGAAAGAGAGTGATCTCTCCGATGTATTTGTCTAAAGATCGACTTCCAGCTGAATTGTCTTCTCTCCCTGATTCTCTTTGGGCTACTGGTCCTAATGATGTGGGTCTCCTGGAGATTCCACCGTATGTTGTGACGCTGAAAGCGAATGTTAGATTGCCTCGTATTCCCCAATGTCGGATTTCCAGCGATGGTGAAAGAGCACTTTTGGCGATCATTTATGATCTGATTGAGAAAGATGCGATTGAAGAAACGAGAGGTAATGTGTGCAATAGTCCGGTTTTGCCTGTTCTGAACCGTACCGATTCTTCATAGCCGCCTGTATATAGGTTTGTGATTGATCTTCACGAGGTGAATAAGATTGTAGTTCCGCAATTCCCTGTTGTGACGGATATCACTGCTTTACTGACTTTGATTCCAGCTTCTGCCACTTGGTTTTCGGTGATTGACTTGAAGAATGCTTTCTTCAGCATCCCGATTGCCGAGGAGAGTAGGGATATTTTTGGCTTCTCTTTAGGAGGCCGAAGTTTCCGGTTTAAGCGCGCTCCTCAAGGCTATTGTGAGAGTCCATCCATCTATAGTCAGGCATTGAAAACACAGCTTGATACTGCTGTCTTACCTGATGGTGCTGCTCTTATTCAGTATGTCGACGATTTGTTAGTTGCTGCTAACAATGAAGAGATTTGTAAAGAGGCTACTTTGTCGTTGTTGCGTCATTTGTCTGATTTCCATCATAAGGTGTCTCTTTCGAAGTTGCAATATTGTCGACAAGAAGTAACCTACTTAGGTCACCTCTTATTGAAGGAGGGAAGAAGAGTGACCCCAGAAAGAATTCAAGCTATTGCGAAAATGAGTCTGCCAACCACACAGAGAGAAGTACGTGCTTTCCTGGGTATTACGTCATATTGTAGACAGTGGATTCAGAATTTTTCACTCCTTGCGAAACATTTGATAGCTCTTACTGTTAAGGATACTCCGAATCCTATTCCTTGGACTGACGAATGTCAGAAGAGTTTTTCAGAATTGCGTGATGCGTTGTGTTCGGCTCCTGTGTTGGGTACTCCCGACTACAAAAAGCCTTTAACACTCTATGTCCACGAGAGAGAGGGATGTGCATTGTCAGTCTTGACACAGCAGTTCGGCAATAAGCAACGTCCATGTGCGTATTTTTCGTCGACTTTGGATCCGGTAGCTAGAGCGTTGGCGAGTTGTTTGAGAGCTACAGCGGCAGCGGCTGTCTCTATTCGACAGTCTGCTGCTTTGGTAATGGACAATACGTTGATTGCAATGGTTCCACATGCAGTGGATACCTTATTGAATTGAACAAAGACACAGCACTTAACTAGTGCTCTGTTGTCAGGTTACGAATTGACACTTTTAGCGAGTCATGTGTATATAAAGAGATGCACCACGTTGAATACAGCTACGTTGTTGCCGATTGCAGTTGAGACAGATGTTTCTGAACAGCATGAATGCTTCCTTAGGACAGAGGAAGAAACAAAAGGGAGGATAGACCTTAGGGACACTCCTCTTGCAGAATGTGATGGTACCTTATGGGTAGATGGTTCGTGCTTCAAGCTTCCGAATGGTGATACGACTGCGGCATATGCTGTTACGACTTTGCATACGATTGTTGAAGCTGCACGTATCCCACATAATTCAGCGCAAGCAGCAGAGTTGATTGCATTGACAAGAGCGTGTGTGTTGTCGAAAGGGAAACGAGTGACTGTGTATACCGATAGCCAGTATGCGTATGGAGTGGCTGATTGGACGATTGTGGAAAGAGCGTGGGTTCCTGACTTCGCATGGGACCAAGATTCAGCATGGTCCGTTGGTGAATGAGCTCCTTGAGTCACTTACTTTGCCGTTGCAAGTTGCGATTGTGAAATGCAGTGCGCATAAGAAAGTTACTGATGATGTTGGTCGTGGTAATGCGTTTGCAAATGAAGTCGCAAAAGAAACTGCGAGAGATGTGTTGAGTCGAATGTATGTTGTGGGTCCGGCGAGTTGGGTTCCGGATAGAAGTATGTGTGAAGATACGATAGAGAGTGTGAAGTCTATTCAAGCTGAAGCTACAGAGAAAGAGTTGAATGAATGGAGAGAAAGTAAGGGTAAATTGGATTTGAATGGTTGTTGGGTTGAGTTGTCAGAGCATCAACGATGATTGTTACCCGATGCATATGTGCTTCCAGTGGTTACGATGGCGCATGGATTGGCTCATATCAGTGTGAAAGGGATTTGTAAGTTGTTGGCTCCAGTATGGCAAAATGCGGGAATTCCTAAGTGTGCAGAGAATGTGGTCAAAAATTGTATGGTTTGTCTGATGTACAATCCTGGAAAGGGAACTCCAACTCCAGCTGGTCATTTTGCGCCTCCGACCTATCCGTTCGAGGTTTTGCAGCTGGATTTCATCCACATAGAGAGGTGCAACAACTTAAAGTATGTGCTCGTCGTTGTTTGTGCCTTTTCGAGATGGGTAGAAGCATATCCCCTGAAAGATAACACTGCCTTGTCCACAGCTAAACCACTTATTAAGGAATTCTTCCCTAGGTTTGGTTTGCAGAGAATGGTCTGGAGTGACCATGGGAGTGAATTTGTGGGTCAAGTGATGAAGAGAGTGTGTGATGGTTTAAGAATAAGGCAGAAATTCCACGCTGCAAATCATCCCCAATCAGCTGGCTTGGTTGAGTGCTATAATGGCACCCTTAAGCTAAAGCTGGCCAAGATTCAGGTGAGCTCTGGTCTACAATGGCCTGATGCCTTGCCGTTAGCACTTCTGTCCACAAGAATGACTGTGCATTCACGAATGGGACTTAGTCCATATGAGGTCGTGTTTAGTCGCCCGGCAAATATTTGGGGAGTGCCGCGGCCGACAAAATTTAGCGAGATAGAACACCCTGTCTTGCTTGATTACTTTTTTGAATTAACGGCTAAACTGCGTGTTTTGCATCAACAGGTTCATGATACACTGCCACAAGCATCTGAAGATCCAGGACATGCTATTGAACCTGGCTCTTGGGTTTTAGTGAAAAACTTCCAGCGGACCAAGAATGAGCAGCCCCGCTGGATTGGACCCTACTTGGTGCTACTGGCCACGCCTTCAGCAGTACGAGTGCGCGGTAAAAAGAACTGGATCCACGGCGTACATTGTAAGAGAGCCCCTTTGCCTCTGCCGTACGACCAGTGGGTCCAGGATGGTATTCCTGACTCAGAGACTGAAACCGTGCCTCGTTTTCTGCCTTTTAGCGATGCACGTTTGATTGGGACAAACACTGAACGAGAAAGCGACGATCTTCTGCAAGAAGCTGTGCCTCCGTCGAATCGTTTGGACACTTCTGAACCTGAACTTTTATTCCGTGATCAGACATTGCCTGGCAAAGAGCGCTATAATTTATGACCGAGAGTCGTTGGACAAATAAAATAAGATTCTTCCTTTGCTATTTTTGAAACAGAATTTTCTCCGAGAAACTGTTTTGACCGATTTTTGTTTTTCGAACCGCCATCCGGGTTCAGCTGTAAGGTCGCGGTGCAAAGACTTTGGAGTGCAAGCCGAAGACACTAGGTCGACGGTTCTGGTTGGTCTAAGGGCGTTCCCTGGACTGACAGACGCATTCCTTAGCGCGGAACACCCTACCGCCGCGAACAGCACGATTAGAGGATGGAGTTTTTCGAGATGGAGAGACCTGTTGAAAGAATGAGCTTTAAGAGCAAAATATGTACAGTGATGAGCAGAAAACGTTTTCTAATATTATGTCTGTTGATGTTGTTCAGTTTAATGATGTTTCTGATGGGATATATTATATTCTCTTTTCAAGTGACATTTGCACCCACTACACAACCCATGCCTTCCTCCACTGTTTCCTCGCATTCTTTTCACCCTCTGCCCGAACAGGAATCTATTAGGAGATTAGAATTTCCTAATAATTCCTTTGTTCAGCTTCTGCACCAACACCAGCTAGTAGTGAACACAACTAATTGTTGGGTGTGTGGTCTTATGCCTCATACTACTGATAAAGGTATTCCTTACTTGGTCCTGCCATTCAGTTACAATGGTTCTGTGTGGGCATACACGGCAGTAAAACATCAGCTCGATCTTTTCACTCTACTCGATGTCCATAAACCTGACTTATTGTTTCTTACCGAGACCTGGTTCTCGGATAGTTCCCTTCCCTCCCTGCTAGCGATACTCCCCCCGGCCTACTATGCCATTCGAGCCGATCGCTCCTCTGGCAGGCCCGGTGGAGGGGTCGCTCTGATTGCCCGCAAAGAACTCACTTTCCAGCCTCTGGTTTCCCCCTCCATGGGAATCTCAGACTGCCTAGTGGTTCGCTCCCTTTCCTTTACCCCTCCGCTAACTTGTGTCCTTGTGTACAGACCCCCGTCCTCCCCTCAAACCTTCCTCCCCTGTTTTCAAGACCTAATGGCGACCCTGGTTGTTAACCACGCCTCTATCTTAGTCCTGGGAGATTTTAACTTCTGGCCCTCCGACCCTGCGGAATGCGCCACGTCCAAGGAGTTCTCAGACTCTCTTTTGTCGCTCAACTTCACATCAGTTGTCAATACTCCCACACACAGGTTGGGACACATCCTGGACCAAATTTGGCAACGTGATTGCCCGGTCAACTCCCTTTCGATTTCCCCATGTTCATGGTCAGATCATTCACTAATCACCTTTTCCCTATCCCCTGTTCCACCACCCAAACCTACCTCTGCGAAAAATGTCTGGGTGCGCTCATGGAATCGAGTTGACATCGTAGCCCTATCGTCTCTCCTTTCTTCCTCCAGCCCTGATCTGACTACGCTGCCTTCCTCTGGCCAGGCAGAAACAATTACCAACTGGCTGCGGGTCGGCTGCGATGCCATCGCTCCGCTAAAACGCATCGCAACCAAACGCCCCAAAGACGCAAACCGTTGGTTCTCAGAGGACCTAAAAAACAAAAAACTCACTCTCCGCCAAGCCGAACGACAATGGAGACGGAATTACTGCCCCACTGCCAAAAATCGCTATACTGAACTTCTCACTTAGTACAAGATAGCTATACTTGACACAAAGAAAAACTATTTCTCCTCTAAAATCCAGCTTGCGGAAAATCTTTTCCATCATCCAGGATCTTGCCTATTCCGACAGAACATCGCTCAAACCATTACCTTCTCAAACATTATGCGACTCGCTCAATCTCTTTTTCTTGGACATAATTAACAAAATCAAAAGTAAAATTCCTTCCCCATCCCAGACCTTCACTGACCCCCGTCGCCCTCCAGTCACTGCATTGACGCCCACGGGTATAAGTAGCGCTTTATAAATATTAAAAATAAATAAATAAATGAATAAATATTTGGACTCAATTCCTCCTCTTTCGACCGACTCATTTCTCTCTATTCTCCCACTGGTCAAATCCGGCTCCCCGCTGGACCCCTGCCCCGCCTATATCTTAAAGCAGATTTACACTTACTGCCCCTCACCACCTTTAGTGCTCTTAAACAGCTCGCTGGCTCAGGGCATTGTTACCCCTGCACTCAAATCGGCTGTGATTGTCCCGATCCTAAAAAAACCCGGAGCGGATCCCTCCGATCCAGTCAACTTCCGTCCAATTCCCCTCTTGCCTTACTTGGCGAAGGTATTGGAACGACATGTGGTTAAAACCTTGAGCGAGTTCGTGGAAAGTCACGGCGTGTTAGCCCCTAGACAGGCCGGCTTCCGCCCGGCCCACTCAACTGAGTCCGTTATAACATCGTTCTGGACAACCTTCGACAAGGAATGGATACCAACCAACATCAGGCCCTGATCCTCTTAGATCTCTCCGCCGCATTCGACACGGTGGATCACACCATCTTACTTTCACGTGTCGAAGCGGCGGGAATCAGAGGAACAGCCCTACTATGGTTATCCTCCTTTTTGAGCGGCCGGACTCAAGGGGTCCGTCTGGGAGAGTTCTCTGCGGATTTTCAACCAATCCAGTGTGGTGTTCCCCAGGGCTCCTCTCTGTCCCCCCTCTTGTTTAACCTCTACATTGCCCCCCTCATTTTTGCTTTACAGCGTCTGGAGGTCTCTGTGTACAATTACGCAGACGGCCTCCAGCTCATTTTTTCCCTTTCCTCTACCCCTGAGTCTATGTCCAAAGTCCAGTCCATCATGACCTTTATTCAGGACTGGATGAACTTCAACCACCTGAAGCTCAACCCCGATAAAACGGAGTTGGTGTTAACGGGTGGCTGCTCCAGTCCCTGGACTTCCTCCTTTTGGCCCCCCTCACTTGGCCCCCCTCCCACCCCTGTACCCTCTGTCAAAACCCTTGGATTTAAAATCAATAATCAACTCTCCTTACATTCTCAAGTTTCTGCTTTGGTTTCCTCAGCCTTCCTTTCACTCAGGACTATCCGCAGAGTCTCTCGATTTATCGCCCCAGACGCGCTCAAACTAATTCTTTTAGCCATGGTAACATCTCGCCTAGATTATGGTAATATCCTTTACCATGGCATGTCCGATTACCTTTTGAGACGCCTCCAGCTTGTCCAAAACCAGGCCGCTCGGCTGGTTTTTAACCTCTCTAAGTCACATCACGCAACCCCTCTCCTCTTTACCCTGCACTGGCTCCCAGTCCGACAACGCATCTTATTCAAGCTCGGTTGCACCATCTTTAAAGCCCGGACAGGTTCTGCCCCCTCCTTCATTAACTCAGCCATTCAATCCTACACGCCTTCACGAGACCTTCGATCCGCTTCTCACCACCTTCTCCTGGTTCCCCGTTTTAAACGGAAGAAGTGGGGTGGTTCTAAATTTTCTACCACGGGTCCAGTTTTCTGGAACTCTCTTCCATTGCACCTCAGAACCTGCACCCAGTACTCCCTCTTCCGTAGAGACTTGAAGACTTTCCTCTTCACCCAAGCCTTCCCATCCTGAACGCTCACCTTCCCCCCTTTCCGACCCGCCAAGTAGCAATTGCCAGTGAGCGCCAAGAAACCGCCAGGTGTACGAGCGCTATACAAATCCCTTCAAATTCAAATTCAAATGATGTTCATCTATGCTCGTGAAGTCTACCCCCTACGTTCTGTGAAAGATAATCCAAAGAATAGTGCTCTAGTTAAGGGAATAGTAGATATGATTAGAGGAATAGATTCCTATGAGACTATCCCGAGAGATGAGACGCTAGCGTATATTGGATGGAACGTTACTGGATATGGAGTTAGTCTGAGTGGGAACCAGTGAGCGAAAAGATCCCCTCCGATTTGGATTGTACCCCATCAGGGTCATTACTGTCTGTAAGGTAATGGCAAGAATACGAGAGCTCAGTTAGGGAAGAGTGTTTGCACTGAGACGTATGTTTTTGCGTCCCAGACTTCCCCATCGTTACTAGCAGCTAAGGGTACCTATTTTGTCTGTTACGATAGAGCGTATACATGGTTGCCCCCTGATTTCTCGAGCACATGTTTTGTCTTGTTCCTGTTGCCTCCTACGTATACAGCTGTGGTAGATTACCACAAGATGAGAGTTGTTAGAGGTGTCTTCAGTAAGGAAGGATACTAGATTTTAGTATAGACAGTGAGGCGTACGTGCTTGCACGTAAAGTATATAAAAAGCCACCATCACAACTAAGTCTGCTTTCTTCTCTGAGAGAATATCAACAGCCCCCAACAAATCTAAAGAAATATTCAAGGTCCTCGGCGAATTAACATCGGACACCAGGACACTTCCGAATTTGCCCCCCTCCGCAGAGTCATGTAACGCCTTGACCACCTTTTTTATCGACAAGATCTTGGCAATTAAAAACTCCATCCCCCATTCTCCTCTCTCAGCTATAGCTGCAGTCCCCCCCATCAACACCTCCACCCTGACTTGTTTCCCCACACTCGATCCCGACTCCCTAGCCAAGCTGGCTACTCGGGTGAAATCCGGCTCCCCCAAGGATTGTTGTCCTCCCTCTGTGTTTCGCGACATCTGTCATATTCTACCGCACTGCATCCTACCCTTACTCAACACTTCCCTCAATTCTGGCACAGTCCCTAGATCGTTCAAGGAGGCCGTACTGGTGCCTTTGCTGAAAAAACCTGGCGCGGACCCAGCGGTCCTTGCCAACTACCGGCCCATCTCTCTCTTGCCTTACCTGTCTAAAATCCTGGAGGCACACGTGACTACTTGCCTCTCGCAATTCATCGAGGAGTCCATCTTCCTGGAAATAAACCAGGCCGGCTTCAGACCAGCTCATTCTACCGAGGCTGTGATCCTCGCCGTGTTGGACAACCTCAGATGTAATGCCGACAGAGGACGCCCCCAGGCTTTGGTCCTACTGGATTTGTCAGCGGCATTCGACACGGTGGATCACAACATCTTACTCCACCGCGTCGAGTCCGCCGGAGTCCACGGGCTCGCCCTGTCCTGGGTTAAGTCTTTTCTAGAGGGTAGATTTCAAGCAGTCAGCTTGGGTCCCTTTAGCGCCACCAGTACACCTTCATCCTGCGGGGTTCCTCAGGGTTCTTCTCTGTCCCCCCTCCTTTTTAATTTGTACCTTCAACCTCTTATTCACTCCCTGGGTAGTTGGGACGTCACCGTATTCAATTACGCTGACGACTTACAAATTATTTTTCCCCTCTCCTCCCCTGACGCCGTTACCAACTTTCGGGCGGTCATGATACACATCCAGCATTGGATGAATCAAAATCAATTAAAGCTCAACCCTGGGAAAACTGAGCTCCTCCTCCCTGGGAGAAGCGCCTCCCATTGGTGCCCCCAGTACTGGCCATCTGAGCTTGGTCCACCACCTTCTCCTGCTGGTTGTGTAAAGAGCCTCGGTGTCATCATTGACTCTGAGCTCACTCTCAAGGCCCAGATGAGTGCCGTAACATCTTCCTGTGTGTTCCAGCTACACAGGATACAGAAAGCTGCCCACCTCTTGACCCCTGAAGCTTTGCTACAAGTCCTAATAGCATTGGTGATGTCCCGTCTGGACTTTTCCAATTCCCTGTATCTTGGCCTCTCCAAATCCCTGCTGTCTAGGCTACAGATCATCCAAAACCAGGCTGCCAGACTGGCATTCAAAATCCCCAGATGGCAGTCAGCCAAACCTTTATTACATCAATTACATTGGCTACCAGTCAGCGAAAGAATAGCCTTTAAGGTCGGCTGCCTGGTCTTCAAAGCCTTGACTGGTCCCTCTCCCGTTTTCTTGAAGTCCCTGGTGATCCCCTACTGCCCCTCCCGTACCTTGAGGTCCACCCACCTTCAGCTTCTAGTCATTCCCCGTTTCAAACTCATCAAACTAGGTGGCCGCAGCTTCTCTCATTGGGACCCAAGTTATGGAATTCTTTCCCACTCTCACTCAAGACCTCATATTCACTTCTATCATTCAGGAAATCTTTAAAAACTCTGCTCTTTTCACACCCCAACTAAAATCCCTCTTGTACAGCCTTAGTGTCCTATCAGTGCCAGGAAACTCATGGTGACAGTGCGCTCAACAAATTCCCATTAACAATACATAACATAACATACTGCAGGACAAGAATTGGGAGATTTTCTAAAGGGTTTTCTGCCGTTTTGGGGACCTATGGTTAACAGCAGGAACATACGGCAATTGACAAGAGTGGTTGAGTCCACCATAGTTGAAACTGCCGGTGCCCTTAGTAACTTGACTGCTGAGCTCCAGTCGGATCGCCTTATGACTCTTCAGAACAGAGTTGCGTTAGATGTCATATTTGCAGATGGAGGAGGGGTATGTAAATTGATTCAATCGAGCTGCTGCGTTTTCATTCCAGACAACGCTCCGACAGTGTACCAAGCCATTTCCAAGCTACATAAGATCTCCGAGTCTGTGCATGTGGACAAAGGAGATTGGTCGTTGATGGGATGGTTTTGGGAATTGTTATCCACTTGGGGATGGAAGATTCCGATGATCATTGGGATGGTATTAGCTATCTTTTTCCTGTTCTGTCTTTGCGTACAGTGTGCTTCTGCTATATGTGGCCTTTGTGCTACTTCGTGCTCGAGGAGACCTGTCCAGAGAGAGTTACTAAGTACTAGGATGATGCTACAGCAACATCTTGATGAACTGATGAATATAGACCTGGATTCAGATTGACGTGAGTTTAGGTTATTGCCTATGTAAGGGCAAAAGGAGGGTCTGAGGTTCCGTGAATTCTGAACCTGGGTCATAAAGGTTAGAGTTCCGTTGCGATTTTGGTAACAACAAACCGTAAACAGTGAGCTCAGCAAGCATGAGTGTTTTCGTCATGTTACACCGGTGGGTTCACTGTGTATTTGACGATTTCGTTCTGAAACCCTTGGGTTCCATTTTGTGCATGGCAGCCATTTTAGTGATTGCCCTCACATAGGCTTATGACTGTGGCTGAACAAGTCTCTGGGACACCAACACCTTAGCTTGAGTTTGTGCTGACTCCTGTTTGACCTGAGTGAACTGACCCTGTTGCCTGAAGCTGACCTTGCCAAACCAGTTCTTGCCCTTTAGCTGATCAAGATTAGGATCAAAGAGCAGGACATTGTTGAGTTTATTGTACACACACACACCCCTTTATCTTGCTTCTGATCTGTTTCTGTTTCCATCTTTATGGTCTATTTATGATGTGGGCTGCGGGCCTTTTTATTATGGGTTTTTTCCAGCTTGTCTTAAGAGGAATGTTTATCTTGGGTTTGTTTGATGATTAATTATGGGCTGGACAACTGAAATGTGGGTTTGTCATCATGCAAATGTCTTTGTCGTGGAAACATGTGAGTAGTCAAACTGTAAATAAGGAATGTTTGCCTGAAGCACAATTTTTGGCAAAAAGGGACGACCTGCTTTGTAAAGTTGAGCAGTCTCCTGAGAACATACACCGTGTTGTACTTCTAGGACCTCTGTTACTGGCTGCAGCTAATAAATTTGATCCTTGACGCCACCAAGAAGTATCCTGTGTCTCTGTTTTTCAAGACAGGAGAATCCGAAGACTTTGGGTGTGCCCCTGGCGCCGCTGGGTTTAAATCCCAGTTCTTCAGGGGGGCCCAGAGTGAGAAGCGGGGGATCCCAGAGTGAGCAGCGGGGACCCCAGAGTGAGCAGCGGGGGCCCCGGAGTGTGCAGCTTTCCCCAGAATGAGCAGCAGGGGCCCCAGAGAGAGCAGCAGGGATCACCGAGTGAGCAGCGGGGGGACCCCGGAGTGAGCAAATGGGACCCCAGAGTGAGCAGTGGGGGACCCAGAGTGAGCAGCTGGGGCCCCAAAGTGAGCAGCGGGGACCCCAGAGTAAGCATCAGGGGGACCCTAGAGTGAGCAGCAGGAGTGCCCCTGAGTGAGCAGCAGGGGCCCCAGATTGAGTAGTGGGGACCCAAGAGTGAGCAGCGGGACCCCAGAGTGAGCAGCAGGGGGCCCCAGAGTCAGCAGCAGTGGCCGCAGGGTGAGCAGCAGGGACCCCAGAGTGAGCAGCAGGGGGACCTCAGAGTGAGCAGCAGGGGGACCCCAGAGTGAGAAGCAGGGGGACCCCAGAGTAAGCAGCAGGGGACCCCAGAGTGAGCTGCAGGGCCCCAGAGTGAGCAGCAGGGACCTCAGAGTGAGAAGCAGCGGGGACTCCAGAGTGAGCAGCAGGGGGACACCATAGTGAGCAGCAGGGGGACACCATAGTGAGCAGAAGGGGGACCCCAGAGTGAGCAGCAGGGGCCCCAGAGTGAGCAGCAGGGGCCCCAGAGTAAGCAGCAGGGATTTCCAGAGTGAGCAGGGGGACCCCAGAGTTAGCAGCGGGAACCCCAGAGTGAGCAGCAGCAGCAGGGGCCCCAGAGTAAGCAGCAGGGGGACCCCAGAGTGAGCAGCAGGAGGGACCCTAGAGTGAGCAGCAGTGGGACCCCAGAGTAAGCAGCGGGGACCCCAGAGTAGGCAGCGGGGACCCCAGAGTGAGCAGCGGGGACCCCAGAGTGAGCAGCAGAGGGACCCCAGAGTGAGAAGCAGGAGGGACCCCAGAGTGAGCAGCAGGGGGACCCCAGAGTAAGCAGCGGGACCCCAGAGTAGGCAGCGAGGACCCCAGAGTGAGCAGCGGGGACCCCAGAGTGAGCAGCAGGGGCACCCCAGAGTGAGCAGCAGGAGGGACCCCAGAGTGAGCAGCGGGGTCCACTGAGTGAGCAGAAGGGGGACCTCAGTGTGAGCAGGAGGGGCCCCAGAGAGAGAGGGGGGACCCCAGAGTAAGCAGCAGGGGACCCCAGAGTGAGCAGGAGGGGACCCCAGAGTGAACAGGAGGGGGACCCCAGAGTGAGCAGGAGGGGACCCCAGAGTGAACAGGAGGGGGCCCCAGAGTGAGCAGCGGGGTCCACAGAGTAAGCAGGAGGGGGACCCCAGAGTGAGCAGGAGGGTCCCCAGAAAGAGATGGAAGGGGGCCCCAGAGAGAGCAGCGGTGGGACCTCAGAGTGAGCAGCGGGGACCCCAGATTGAGCAGCGGGGGCCCCAGAGTGAGCAGCTGGGGCCCCCAGAGTGAGCAGCAGTGGCCTCAGAGAGAACAGCAGGGACCCCAGAGTGAGCAGCTGGGGCCCCAAAGTGAGCAGCGGGGACCCCAAAGTGAGCAGCACAGGGACCCTAGAGTGAGCAGCAGGGGGACCCCAGAATGAGCAGCATGGGCCCCAGAGTGAGCAGCAGGGACCTCAGAGTGAGCAACGGAGCCCAGAGTGAGCAGCGTGGACTCCAGAGTGAGCATCAGAACTGCCCCAGAGTGACCAGCAGGGGGTCCCAGATTGAGCAGCAGGGGGGCCCCAGGGTGAGCAGCAGGGGAGCCCCAGAGTGAGCAGCCGGGGGCCCTAGAGTGAGCAGCAGGGACCCAAGAGTGAGCAGCAGGGAGCCCCAGAGTGCACAGCGGGGGGACCCCAGAGTGAGCAGGAGGGGACCCAGAGTGAGCAGCAGCAGCAGGGGCCCCAGAGTAAGCAGCGGGGACCCCAGAGTAGGCAACGGGCACCTCAGAGTGAGCAGTGGGGACCCCAGAGTGAGCAGCAGGGGGACCCCAGAGTGAGCAGCAGGAGGGACCCCAGAGTGAGCAGCGGGGTCCAAAGAGTGAGCAGCAGGGGGACCTCAGAGTTAGCAGGAGGGGCCCCAGAGAGAGAGGCGGGACCCCAGAGTGAGCAGCAGGGGACCCCAGAGTGAGCAGGAAGGGACCCCAGAGTGAGCAGGAGGGGCCCCAGAGAGAGAAGGAGGGGGGCCCCAGAGTGAGCAGCGGTGGGACCTCGGAGTGAGCAGCGGGACCCCAGATTGAGCAGCCGGGGCCCCAGAGTGAGCAGCTGGGGCCCCAAAGTGAGCAGCAGGGACCCCAGAGTGAGCAGCAGGGGGACCCTAGAGTGAGCAGCAGGGGGACCTTAGAATGAGCAGCATGGGCCCCAGAGTGAGCAGCAGGGACCCCAGAGTGAGCAATGGGGGGCCCAGAGTGAGCAGCGGGGACTCCAGAGTGAGCAGCAGGAGGGCCCCAGAGTGAGCAGCAGGGGGCCCCCAGAGTGAGCAGCAGGGGGGCCCCAGAGTGAGGAGCAGGGGAGCCCCAATGTGAGCAGCCGGGGGCCCTAGAGTGAGCAGCAGGGACCCCAAAGTGAGCAGCAGCGGGACCCCAGAGTGAACAGCAGGGAGACCCCAGAGTGAGCAGCAGGGGGCCCCAGAGTGCGCAGCGGGGGACCCCAGAGTGAACAGCAGGGAGTCCCCAGAGTGAGCAGCAGGGGCCCCAGAGTGAGCAGCAGGGGCCCCAGAGTAAGCAGCGGTGACTCCCAGAGTGAGCAGGGGGACCCCAGAGTGAGCAGCGGGGACCCCAGAGTGAGCAGCAGCAGCAGGGGCCCCAGAGTAAGCAGCCGGGACCCCAGAGTAGGCAGTGGGGACCTCAGAGTGAGCAGCAGGGACCCCAGAGTGAGCAGCAGGGGGAACCCAGAGTGAGCAGCAGGAGGGACCCCAGAGTGAGCCGCGGGGTCCACAGAGTGAGCAGCAGGGGACCCCAGAGTGAGCTGCAGGGCCCCCAGAGTGAGCAGCAGGGACCTCGGAGTGAGAAGCAGGGGACACCAGAGTGAGCAGTGGGGACTCCAGAGTGAGCAGCGGAGGGACACCATAGTGAGCATCAGGGGGACCCCAAAGTGAGTAGCACGGACCCCAGAGTGAGCAGCAGGGGCCCCAGAGTAAGCAGCGGGGATTCCCAGAGTTAGCAGGGGTACCCCAGAGTGAGCAGCGGGGACCCCAGAGTGAGCAGCAGCAGCAGGGGCCCTAAAGTAAGCAGCGGGGACCCCAGAGTGAGCAGGGGGACCCCAGAGTGAGCAGTGGGGACCCCAGTGTGAGCAGCAGGGACCCCAGAGTAAGCATGGGTGAATTTTGCAAATTCGCAATTCCCGAATTTGCGGATTTGCGAATTCGCAATCCGCCAAATTCAGCGAATTTGTGCAAATTTGCGGATTTTTCTTTTTTGGTGTGTTCGCGGGGTGATTTGCGTGTTCGCGGGGCGCTTTGCGTGTTCACGGGGCGCTTTGCGTGTTTGCGGGTTTTTTTTGCGAGACCGCTCGTTGTTGTGCCCTTCTGCCCTCTGCCCCACTCGTTTTTGTGTCATTCTGCCCTCTGCCCCACTCGTTTTTGTGCCCTTCTGCCCTCTGCCCCACTTGTTTTTGTGCCATTCTGCCCTCTGCCCCACTCGTTTTTGTGCCCTTCTGCCCTCTGCCACACTCGTCGTTGTACCCTTCTGCTCTCTGCCCCTCTCCTGTTTTATTTTAGAATGGCGCCGGCAAGCTGCCAGCGCCATTCTAAAATAGTTACTAAGTTAGCTTCATCAGGAAGCACTAATAGATTAAATAAAGCAGGTGCTCGAATTCAGTTAAACTCGAGCACCTGCTTCAATTAGTGCTTCCTGTTGAAGCTAACTTAGTAACTATTTTAGAATGGCGCTGGCAGCTTGCCGGCGCCATTCTAAAATAGTTACAAGCTTGAAGCTTGAACTTTTGCCCCCCGGATCCGTTCCACTCGCGGATTCGCAGATTTTCGGCAAACTCGCGGGAGTTCGCGGATTGCGAATTTGCCGAAAATCCGCGAAATCCGGGGGCGGAGCAGATTTTGCGCCCATGCTTACCCCAGAGTGAGAAGAAGGGGGGCCCCAGAGTGAGCAGCAGGGGGACCCCAGAGTGAGCAGCAGGAGGGACCCCAGAGTGAACAGCGGGGTCCACGGGGACCCCAGAGTGAGCAGCGGGGACCCCGGAGTGAGCAGCAGAGGGACCCCAGAGTGAGCAGCAGGAGGGACCCCAGAGTGAGCAGCGGGGTTCACAGAGTGAGCAGCAGGGACCTGTAACGACCGGATTCTCGAACCAGATGGGATCAGCTCCTGAGAGCCCCTCCAACCCAGTCGGAACGTAATCACCTCCCTCCTTAGAACGTATTTACAATAGGTATATGTATATGTATGTACATCTCGTACCTAAGGATGGGGAAAATAGCAATACACATGCATAGGTTTTCTACAATATCCCATTCATACCAGCTAGTCTCACGGCCACTTAGGCCCAGACTAATCTACCCTAGGGCAGTTCTGATTATGCACCATTACACACTGATCACCCTCAGTGCTCACTCGACATGCAATCCGGCGTGCCATACACACTGAGCTGCAGCCCCAGTGCTCTCTTTTTATCCGGTCCACAATCCGGCGGGCCTACACACTGGTTTCCCTCCCAGTGCTCGCTTACTTACAACCCGATCCGCAATCCGGCGGATCTACACACCAGTCTCCCACCTGGTGTTCTCATTAACGCCGCTTACCAACGACGATCACTCTCCTATGAATACCTTTGGAAGGAATCTCTCATTGGCTACTCGGGATGATACTACAATAACATGAATTAGCACAGCTTTCCAAATTGAATCATGTACCTTCTGCTCTCAGCATCAAATGGTCCCTCTCTCCCTCATTATTCAGTCACCTCTTACCTGACCGGGATTTACATCCGTTCATGAAAACGATGTCTGACTAGAAGACCAGGTTACCCTGATTGAACAAGAATACAAGGCACATGTTGGTTCACTAAGAACTGGGGAATTTTATTACAATGATTATAAACACAGCACTATACTATAACATATATCCTGCAAAGAAAAGTGAAAGGTTAGAATGTGCACACTATAAGTAATGGTCAGACATCACCTTGTGGACACGAAGTCGGGGTTCAACAGTCATCTAGGTTCCCTTCTCATCTGTGCCTTGGCTCGTCTCGGAATCACACCTCAGCAGACACGAGTACACGTCTGCACCGCTATGCTCTGTCTCCTCTGCTTCCCTCCAAGTCACTGGAACCTTCCTCTTTATTATCTGCTGTCTCTCTCTCTGTCTCTGATCGCTCTGCATTACTTCTCCTTCTCCTTCAATCTTTCTCAGAGAGTATCAGCTTCATGATCTTTCTCGGACTTCAAGATGGCGACTGTCTGCCTGGAAATAATTAATGGCATTGATGCTAACGGCTAGCTGCCGCCTACAGACTGACTGACTCACAGCCTAACACTTTCGCTAATATGGAAGCTTGTCCTTTCATGGAAAGTTACGGCCAGTAACCTGCCGCCCACCAAATTCTTGTACCTCCCCGTACCAAGGACACGTTCCCAGCTGGCCAGCCTCATGTTGTGTCTTCGGAGTGGAGAAAAATACAGTCTTTGATAAGGGCTAGCCTGAGCCGGTTCTCTCCAAGCGAACAACACTTCGAAACTAAAACATTACACTTGACCTAGAAGCCTCTCAAGCTGCCGGGCAGAAATCAAGATGTAGTCTCTCCCGTTTAAGGCCTACAAGGCCCGAAATAAGCATAACTCCATAGAAGGTATACTAACACTCTTGCAGAAGGATGGATTATCACTAATACTAATGAATCTATCCCCTAGCTTAAGTTTATAAGCCCTGATCTAAGGAAAAGGGTACGAAAATGCACTACTGTGCCTTATGAATAGGCCCTGTTTATAGTTCTAATCCCTGCACTAGGAGGGTAATAGGCTGGAGTCACCTTCAATCATTCTCCCTCAAAGGAGGGCCGAAAAAAGTCGGTCAGAACAGGACCTCAGAGTGAGAAGCAGGGGACCCCAGAGTGAGCAGCAGGGACTCCAGAGTGAGCAGCGGGGGGACACCATAGTGAGAAGCAGGAGGACCCCAAAGTGAGTAGCAGGGGCCCCAGAGTGAGCAGCAGGGGCCCCAGAGTAAGCAGCGGAGATTCCCAGAGTGAGCAGGGGTACCCCAGAGTGAGCAGCGGGGACCCCAGAGTGAGCAGCAGCCACCCCAGAGTGAGAAGAAGGGGGACCCCAGAGTGAGCAGCAGGGGGACCCCAGAGTGAGCAGCAGGAGGGACCCCAGAGTGAGCAGCGGGGTCCACAGAGTAAGCAGGAGGGGGACCCCAGAGTGAACAGGAGGGGCACCAGAGAGAGAAGGAGGGGGACCCCAGAGTGCGCAGCAGGGGGCCCCAGAGAGAGCTGGTAGGGGACCCAGAGTGAACAGGAGGGGGCCCCAGAGTGAGCAGCGGGGTCCACAGAGTGAGCAGGAGTGGGACCCCAGAATGAGCAGGAGGGGCCCCAGAGAGAGAAGGAGGGGGGCCCCAGAGTGAGCAGCAGGGGGACCCCAGAGTGAGCAGCGGGGACCCCAGAGTGAGCAGCTGGGGCCCCCAGAGTGAGCAGCAGGGGCCCCAGAGAGAGCAGCAGGTACCACCGAGTGAGCAGCAGGGGGACCCCAGAGTGAGTAGCGGGGACCCCAGAGTGAGCAGCGGGGGACCCAGAGTGAGCAGCTGGGGCCCCAAAGTGAGCAGCGGGGACCCCAGAGTGAGCAGCAGGGGGACCCTAGAGTGAGCAGCAGGGGGACCCCAGAATGAGCAGCAATGGGACCCCAGAATGAGCAGCATGGGCCCCAGAGTGAGCAGCAGGGGAGCCACAGAGTGAGCAGCAGGGGGGCCCCAGAGTGAGCAGCAAGGGGGCCCCAGAGTGAGCAGTGGCGGGCCGGAGTGAGCAGCAGGGACCCCAGAGTGCGCAGTGGCGGGCCAGAGTGAGCAGCAGGGGCCCCAGAGAGAGCAGCAGGTACCACCGAGTGAGCAGCGGGGGGACCCCAGAGTGAGCAGCGGGGACCCCAGAGTGAGCAGCGGGGGACCCAGAGTGAGCAGCTGGGGCCCCAAAGTGAGCAGCGGGGACCCCAGAGTGAGCAGCAGGGGGACCCTAGAGTGAGCAGCAGGGGGACCCCAGAATGAGCAGCAATGGGACCCCAGAGTGAGCAGCGGGGACCCCAGAGTGAGCAGCAGGGGAGCCACAGAGTGAGCAGCTGGGGGCCCTAGAGTGAGCAGCAGTGGGACCCCAGAGTGAACAGCAGGGAGACCCCAGAGTGAGCAGCAGGGGGCCCCATAGTGCGCAGCGGGGGCCCCCAGAGTGAGTAGCAGCGGGCCCCAGAGTGAGCAGCAGGGACCCCAGAGTGAGCAGCAGGGGGACCCCAAAGTGAGCAGCAGGGGGACCCCAGAGAGAGCAGCAGGGGGACCCCAGAGTGAGCAGCAGGGGGACCCCAGAGTGAGCAGCAGGGACCCCAGTGAGCAGCAGGGACCCTAGATTGAGAAGCGGGACCCCAGAGTGAGCAGCAAGGGCCCCAGAGTGAGTAGCGGGGACCCCATAGTGAGCAGCAGGGGGACCCCAGAGTGAGCAGCAGTGGGACCCCAGAGTGAGCAGCAGGGGCCCCTGAGTAAACAGCGGGGACCCCAGAGTGAGCAGCAGGGGGACCCCAGAGTGAGCAGCAGGGGCCCCAGTTTGAGCAGCAAGGGCTTCAAAGTGAGAAGCAGGGACCCCAGAGTGAGCAGCAGGGGGACCCCAGAGTGAGCAGCAGGGGAACCCCAGAGTGAGCAGCAGGGGGCCCCATAGTGCGCTGCGGGGGGACCCCAGAGTGAGTAGCAGCGGGCCCCAGAGTGAGCAGCAGGGGGACCCCAGAGTGGGCAGCAGGGGGACCCCAGAGTGAGCAGCAGGGGGACCCCGGAGAAAGCAGCAAGGGGACCCCGGAGTGAGCAGCAGGGGGACCCCAGAGTGAGCAGCAGGGACCCCAGTGAGCAGCAGGGACCCTAGAGTGAAAATCGGGACCCCAGAATGAGCAGCAGAGGCCCCAGAGTGAGCAGCAGGGGCCCCAGAGTGAGTAGTGGGGACCCCAGAGTGAGCAGCAGGGGGACCCCAGAGTGAGAAGCAGTGGTGCCCCAGAGTGTGCCGCACGGGGACCCCAGAGTGAGCAGCAGGGGCCCCAGAGTGAGCAGCAGGGGCCCCAAAGTGAGCAGCAGGGACCCCAGTGAGCAGCGGGCACCCCAGAGTGAGCAGCAGGGGGACCCCAGAGTGAGCAGCAGGGGAACCCCAGAGTGAGCAGCAGGGGCCTCAGAGTGAGCAGCAGGGCCCCCAAAGTGAGCAGCAGGGACCCCAAAGTGAGCGGCAGGGACCATAGAGTGAGCAGCGGGGACCCCAGAGTGAGCAGCAGGGGCCCCAGAGAGAGCAGCAGGGACCACTGAGTGAGCAGCGGGGGGACCCCAGAGTGAGCAGCGGTTACCCCAGAGTGAGCAGCGGGGGGCCCTGAGTGAGCAGCTGGTGCCCCAAAGTGAGCAGCAGGGAACCCAGAGTGAGCAGCAGGGGGACCCTACAGTGAGCAGCAGGGGGACCCCAGAATGAGCAGCATGGGCCCCAGAGTGAGCAGCAGGGGGTCCCGAATTGAGCAGCAGAGACCCCAGAGTGAGCAGCAGGGGGACCCTAGAGTGAGCAGCAGGGGGACCCCAGAATGAGCAGCAATGGGACCCCAGAGTGAGCAGCGGGGACCCCAGAGTGAGCAGCAGGGGAGCCACAGAGTGAGCAGCTGGGGGCCCTAGAGTGAGCAGCAGTGGGACCCCAGAGTGAACAGCAGGGAGACCCCAGAGTGAGCAGCAGGGGGCCCCATAGTGCGCAGCGGGGGCCCCCAGAGTGAGTAGCAGCGGGCCCCAGAGTGAGCAGCAGGGACCCCAGAGTGAGCAGCAGGGGGACCCCAAAGTGAGCAGCAGGGGGACCCCAGAGAGAGCAGCAGGGGGACCCCAGAGTGAGCAGCAGGGGGACCCCAGAGTGAGCAGCAGGGACCCCAGTGAGCAGCAGGGACCCTAGATTGAGAAGCGGGACCCCAGAGTGAGCAGCAAGGGCCCCAGAGTGAGTAGCGGGGACCCCATAGTGAGCAGCAGGGGGACCCCAGAGTGAGCAGCAGTGGGACCCCAGAGTGAGCAGCAGGGGCCCCTGAGTAAACAGCGGGGACCCCAGAGTGAGCAGCAGGGGGACCCCAGAGTGAGCAGCAGGGGCCCCAGTTTGAGCAGCAAGGGCTTCAAAGTGAGAAGCAGGGACCCCAGAGTGAGCAGCAGGGGGACCCCAGAGTGAGCAGCAGGGGAACCCCAGAGTGAGCAGCAGGGGGCCCCATAGTGCGCTGCGGGGGGACCCCAGAGTGAGTAGCAGCGGGCCCCAGAGTGAGCAGCAGGGGGACCCCAGAGTGGGCAGCAGGGGGACCCCAGAGTGAGCAGCAGGGGGACCCCGGAGAAAGCAGCAAGGGGACCCCGGAGTGAGCAGCAGGGGGACCCCAGAGTGAGCAGCAGGGACCCCAGTGAGCAGCAGGGACCCTAGAGTGAAAATCGGGACCCCAGAATGAGCAGCAGAGGCCCCAGAGTGAGCAGCAGGGGCCCCAGAGTGAGTAGTGGGGACCCCAGAGTGAGCAGCAGGGGGACCCCAGAGTGAGAAGCAGTGGTGCCCCAGAGTGTGCCGCACGGGGACCCCAGAGTGAGCAGCAGGGGCCCCAGAGTGAGCAGCAGGGGCCCCAAAGTGAGCAGCAGGGACCCCAGTGAGCAGCGGGCACCCCAGAGTGAGCAGCAGGGGGACCCCAGAGTGAGCAGCAGGGGAACCCCAGAGTGAGCAGCAGGGGCCTCAGAGTGAGCAGCAGGGCCCCCAAAGTGAGCAGCAGGGACCCCAAAGTGAGCGGCAGGGACCATAGAGTGAGCAGCGGGGACCCCAGAGTGAGCAGCAGGGGCCCCAGAGAGAGCAGCAGGGACCACTGAGTGAGCAGCGGGGGGACCCCAGAGTGAGCAGCGGTTACCCCAGAGTGAGCAGCGGGGGGCCCTGAGTGAGCAGCTGGTGCCCCAAAGTGAGCAGCAGGGAACCCAGAGTGAGCAGCAGGGGGACCCTACAGTGAGCAGCAGGGGGACCCCAGAATGAGCAGCATGGGCCCCAGAGTGAGCAGCAGGGGGTCCCGAATTGAGCAGCAGAGACCCCAGAGTGAGCAGCAGGGACCCCAAAGTGAGCAGCAGGGGGGCCCAGAATGAGCAGCAGGGACCCTAGAGTGAGCAGCAGGGACCCCAGTGAGAAGCAGGGGACCCTAGAGTGAGAAGCGGGGACCCCAGAGTGAGCAGCAGGGGGCCCCAGAGTGAGCAAGGACCCAAGAGTGAGCAACAGGGACCCCAGAGTGAGCAGCAGGTGGACCCCAGCATGAGCAGCAGGGACCCCAGGGTGAGCAACAGGGACCCCAGAGTGAGCAGCAGGGGGACCCCAGAGTGAGCAGCGTGGGGACCCCAGAGTGAGCAGCGCAGGGACCCCAGAGTGATCAGCAGGAGCCCCAGAGTGAGCAGCGGGACCCAATAGTGAGCAGCGGGGACCCCAGAGTGAGCAGCAGGGGGGCCCCATAGTGAGCAGAAGTGGCCCCAGAGTGAGCAGCAGTGGCCCCAGAGTGAGCAGCAGTGGCCCCAAAGTGAGCAGCAGGAGGGCCCCAGAGTGAGCAGCAGGGGCGCCCAAGAGTGAGCAGCGCGGGGACCCCAGAGTGAGCAGCGGGGACCCCAGAGTGATCAGCAGGGGCCCCAGAGTGAGCAGGAGGGACCCCAGAGTGAGAAGCAGGGGGGTCCCAGAGTGAGCAGCCGGGGGCCTTAGAGTGAGCAGCAGGGACCCCAGAGTGAGCAGCAGCGGGACACCAGAGTGAACAACAGGGAGACCGCAGAGTGGGCAGCAGGGGGGCCCAAAGTACGCAGCGGGGTAACCCCAGAGTGAGCAGCAGCGGGCCCCAGAGTGAGCAGCAGGGACCCCAGAGTGAGCAGCATGGGGACCCCAGAGTGAGCAGCATGGGGACCCCAGAGTGAGCAGCAAGGGGACCCCAGAGTGAGCAGCAGGGACCCTAGAGTGAGCAGCAGTGACCCCAGAGTGAGCAGCAGCGGGACCCCAGAGTGAACAGCAGGGAGACCCCAGAGTGAGCAACAGGGACCCCAGAGTGAGCAGCAGGTGAACCCCAGCATGAGAAGCAGGGACCCCAGGGTGAGCAACAGGGACCCCAGAGTGAGCAGCAGGGGGACCCCAGAGTGAGCAGTCCGGGGACCCCAGAGTGAGCAGCGCAGGGACCCCAGAGTGATCAGCAGGGGCCCAAGAATGAGCAGCGGGGACCCAAGAGTGAGCAGCGGGGACCCCAGAGTGAGCAGCAGGGGGGCCCCAGATTGAGCAGCAGGGACCCCAGAGTGAGCAGTCCGGGCACCCCAGAGTGAGCTGCGCAGGAACCCCAGAGTGATCAGCAGGGGCCCCAGAGTGAGCAGCGGGGACCCAAGAGTGAGCAGCGGGGACCCCAGAGTGAGCAGCAGGGGGGGCCCAGATTGAGCAGCAGGGGGGCCCCATAGTGATCAGCAGTGGCCCCATAGTGATCAGCAGTGGCCCCAGAGTGAGCAGCAGTGGCCCCAGGGTGAGCAGCAGGGACCCCAGAGTGAGCAGCAGGAGGACCCCAGAGTGAGAAGCAGGGGGACCCCGGAGTGAGCAGCAGGGGGACCCCAGAGTGAGCTGCAGGGCCCCCAGAGTGAGCAGCAGGGACCTCAGAGTGAGAAGCAGGGGGACCCCAGAGTGAGCAGCGGGGACTCCAGAGTGAGCAGCAGGGGGACACCATAGTGAGCAGCAGGGGGACCCCAGAGTGAGCAGCAGGGGCCCCAGAGTGAGCAGCAGGGCCCTCAGAGTAAGCAGCAGGGATTCCCAGAGTGAGCAGGGGGACCCCAGAGTGAGCAGCGGGGACCCCAGAGTGAGCGGCAGCAGCAGGGGCCCCAGGGTAAGCAGCAGGGGGACCCCAGAGTGAGCAGCAGGAGGGATCCCAGAGTGAGCAGAAGGGTCCACAGAGTGAGCAGCAGGGGGACCCCAGATTGAGCTGCAGGGCCCCAGAGTGAGCAGCAGGGACCCCAGAGTGAGCAGCGGGGGGACACCATAGTGAGCAGCGGGGGGACACCAAAGTGAGCAGCAGGGGGACCCCAAAGTGAGTAGCAGGGCCACCAGAGTGAGCAGCAGGGGCCCAAGAGTAAGCAGCGGGGACCCCAGAGTGAGCAGCAGTAGCAGGGGCCCTAGAGTAAGCAGCAGGGACCCCAGAGTGAGCAGAGGGGACCCCAGAGTGGGCATCGGGGACCCCAAAGTGATCAGCAGGGGCCCCAGAGTGAGCAGCGGGGACCCCAGAGTGAGCAGCGGGGTCCACAGAGTGAGCAGGAGGGGGACCCCAGAGTGAGCAGGAGGGGCACCAGAGTGAGAAGGAGGGGGACCCCAGAGTGAGCAGCAGGGGACCCCAGAGTGAGCAGCGGGGGGCCACCAGAGTGAACAGGAGGGTGCCCCGGAGTGAACAGGAGGGGGCCCCAGAGTGAGCAGCGGTGTCCACAGAGTGAGCAGGAGGGGCACCAGAGCGAGCAGGAGGGGCACCAGAGTGAGAAGGAGGGGGACCCCAGAGTGAGCAGCAGGGGACCCCGCAGTGAGCATGAGGGGGCCCCAGAGTGAACAGGAGGGGGCCCCAGAGTGAGCAGCGGGGTCCACAGAGTGAGCAGGAGTGGGACCCCAGATGAGCAGGAGTGGCCCCAGAGAGAGAAGGAGGGGTGAGGTTCCGTGAATTCTGAACCTGGGTCATAAAGGTTATAGTACCGTTACGATTTTGGTAACAACGAACCGTAAACAGTGAGCTCAGCAAGCATGAGTGTTTTCGTCATGTTACACCGATGGATTCACTGTGTATTTGACGATTTCGTTCTGAAACCCTTGGGTTCCATTTTGTGCATGGCAGCCATTTTAGTGATTGCCCTCACATAGGCTTATGACTGTGGCTGAACAAGTCTCTGGGACACCTACACCTTAGCTTGAGTTTGTGCTGACTCCTGTTTGACCTGAGTGAACTGACCCTGTTGCCTGAAGCTGACCTTGCCAAACCAGTTCTGCCCTTTAGCTGATCAAGATTAGGATCAAAGAGCAGGACATTGTTGAGTTTATTGTACACACACACACCCCTTTATCTTGCTTCTCATCTGTTTCTGTTTCCATCTTTATGGTCTATTTATGATGTGGGCTGCGGGCCTTTTTATTATGGGTTTTGTCCAGCTTGTCTAAAGAGGAATGTTTATCTTGGGTTTCTTTGATGATTAATTATGGGCTGGACAACTGAAATGTGGGTTTGTCATCATGCAAATACCTTTGTCATGGAAACATGTGAGTGGTCAAACTGTAAATAAGGAATGTTTGCCTGAAGCACAATTTTTGGCATAAAAAGAGATGACCTGCTTTGTAAAGTTGAGCAGTCTCCTGAGAACATACACTGTGTTGTACTTCTAGGACCTCTGTTGCTGGTTGCAGCTAATAAATTTGATCTTCGACGCCACCAAGAAGTATCCCGTGTCTCTGTTTGCCAAGACAGGAGAATTCGAAGACTTTGGGCGTACCTCTGGCGCCGCTGGGTTTAAATCCCGGTTCTTCAGTTGGTGCTTCCAACGTGGGGCGACTTCAGCGGTACCGGTCCAAGCCTGAAGATCGTGAGGAGCTTCGTGTGAAAATTCTGGAGGAAGGCCTACCACTTCATCGACCCCTGTATGTCGTCGTGGTCCGAAAGTCTTTGCTGCGAGGTTCCCCGCTTTCCAACGGCTACGAAGGACTGCTGCCCTGACTGTCGCCCTGTCTTGGAGCCCTTTGATGATTTGTAGAGCGAGACGATAGACGGGTCTTCTGGCGACGTCATCGATACCTCAGTTAAGTATGAGTGGAGCGTCTCCCAGTCCTTAGTTTTGTTTTGGGTATCCCCTTGCGATCTTAGATTTGGGACTTGCAAGCTCCAAAGCCGAGGGACTCGTGTATTCACGAGGCTATCGTGTTCGATATTCCCTTGAAGTTTGAAGCTAGACTAGTGAGCGAAGATGCCTGGTCTTAGCAGACTTGGAAAGATATTTTGTTGTAGTTGTAATAGGGACTCCCAATTGGAGGACTCCGATTGAAACTCCGACCTATGAGCTCTATTTAAAACATGGCGTGGGCCCCATCACGTATAATGAAGTATGGATTAGATATACTAGGAAGGACGGTGTCCTAAAGTGGCCCCAATATGGTAGTTATGATGCGGAGATTTTAGATAACTTAGAAGTTAAACTGTTCAAGAAGAAAGCCCGGCCGGCGATGTTTGACTCTTTCCACCTCTGGCAAAAGGAAGCCAAACAGAAAGAAATTAAATTAGCGAAGAGAAATAAAAGAGAGAAGGGTATCTCGATAATGAAGGCTGCTATATAGTTTAAAGATAATGAAGAAGAACAAGCAAGTGAGCAGTTGCAAAGGCAACGTAAACTAGCGATAGATAAATGTTATCCAGCTTTGCCGACTCCTCAGCAGGATGCAGCGAAGGACCTTAAGAAAGATTCTTTGATGTCACATCTATTGAGTTCGCCACCACCTTATGTGCAGAGTGCTGCAGAACCTCCGCAACCTTTAGTTGCGCAACATGCGGTTGCTTTTCCTCCTGTTATTGTACCACCGCCAGCTCCTCTTCAGTTGGCTCCTATTCCTTTGGTGCAGCCTTCTCAAGGGCCGCCGACTTTGCTATCAGCTCCGCCTCAAACTCCTACGACTTTGTCTCCTGTACTCACTACTTCTTCTGTTACTGTTCCTACTTTGGTTTCCTCTCAGTCTGCTTTGTCTCCTGTTCTCTTGTCAACTTCTCCTTCTGTTCGACAGAGAATGACTGATACTGTTACTGGTCTCTTTTCTCCTTTCTTTGGGTCATTGAGTGTGACCCCTGTTTCAGCGCGTAAACAGTTGCGTAGCCAATTGCCTGGTCCCGATGAGCGGGAAGTACTGGATCATTTAGCGCGTAAATGGGTTACTTATCCTTTGAGGTATAATTTAGAGTCTGTTATGGATGTCTTCCGTCAATGGGAAGCACCGACGCAGAGATATGTTTTTGGGACAATGTGTACTTTCCTTCGTGAAGAATGGGAAGATGGTGATTTGGGACAGGCTCCGCCTGAGTTGTTCCGTGTGCAGTCTGAGTTTGCGAAGGGAACTATAGTGGGTGTTGACGTTGAAAGAGCAGTTGTGACATTGTTGTCATTTAGGAGTGACTCTCCTTCTCAGTCATTGTTTGAGCCTGATCCTTCTGTTAGGACTTAGGAGAAAAGTGCGACAATATCCAATGAGAGAGGTTCCTCCGGTGTGGAAAGATGCAGTTCTGGGTGACGCCGTTGCGGGTATTGCAGCTGTGCCGGCTTTTCAGCGTGTTTGGGTACATTTTCCATGGAAGCGAGCTGAAGTTTTGGCCCTTAAGTAGACTTTGCCTGATCCACGTAAAAATCCTGCAGGGTACTATAAGGAATTATCACAGACTGCAGACTCATGTACTATGAATTTAGCCGATATAGACATGTTGTTTGGAAATGTCGTTCCACAGCCTTTATGGGGATTGATTTGTCATACGGATCATGCGCAAGAGTTAGGTGATACATGGAATAATATTGGTGCTGCAGATGGCAGACAGGTTGGTGGTGCTAAACCTGAGCCTTTAGTTGCAGAACTCCCTGGTAGGATTATTAATTATATGAAGACTTGATGCCTGCTATGCGTGTCAACTGGGACAAATTGTCTGCATGTAAGCAGAAGAAAGACAAAAGTGTGTCTGATTTCTTCACTAGGTTTGAAGAAACGTTTATCGACCATAGTGGTCAGGACATGAGTACGGAAGGTGGTCAACGGTTGTTTGTTGATAAGTTTGTGCATAATCTGCTTCCAGAATTGTGCACTAAGTTGAAGGATTCTAAGAGTTCTTGGGCTGTCTCTTCGTCAGCGCAGATATTGGCTACTGCCCAGTACTATGAGAATAGAGATGAGGACGAGAAAGATAGAGCCGACAAGAAGACTAAAGAATTAAAGACGAAGGTTCTTTTACAGCAAGCGTATCCGCCTCATAATAATCAGCGTGATTATCAGAAACCTCAGCAGTATCAGAGAAACTCGCAAAGGTTCGAGTATTCTCAACAGCGTTTTCCTGTAGGCCCAAATCAGTGTGCGTATTGCAAAGAAGAGGGTCATTTCAAGAATAGTTGTCCGGTTTTGTTGCAGCGCACGAATGGTGCTTCTGGTGTGAGAGGTCGAGGTGTTCAGCAAGCTCCTAGAGGTAGGGGACGGGGTGTGTTCCCCCAGAATGTGCGTTCCTTGCCTCCACAGAATTCGATGAATTGTTTTGATCAGCAGAATGGTGCGTCTGGTAGGACGACTCAGTACTATGCGGACGACTACTATGTCGAAGGTGAGAATATCAACGGTAATGATTGCTAAGACAGCCATAGACAAAGAGAGGGAGTTGTTTCAGTTCCAGTAAATCAGAGTGGACCTTATGTTGAAGTGATTGCATCAGGTGTGTCAGAGCCTTTTCTGTTGGATACTGGTGCTGCGAAGAGTTCTATCATGCACTCTAAACTCCCTGGCGCACCTTTGTCTGGCTTAACGAATGTTTCAGTAGGTTTTTCTGGCGCCCCAGTTAGTAATCCGATTTCTAGTCCTTTGTCTCTTTCTGTTGGACCTTATGAATTTGAAGCACCCCTCATTCTGATGACGGGTTGTGGTGAGAACTTGTTGGGATTGGATTTGTTGAAGAGATTGTATGCGACGCTATATTGTTCTCCTTCAGGAGTACAGCTTACATTGGGAAAGAGAGTGATCTCTCCGATGTATTTGTCTAAAGATCGACTTCCAGCTGAATTGTCTTCTCTCCCTGATTCTCTTTGGGCTACTGGTCCTAATGATGTGGGTCTCCTGGAGATTCCACCGTATGTTGTGACGCTGAAAGCGAATGTTAGATTGCCTCGTATTCCCCAATATCGGTTTTCCAGCGATGGTGAAAGAGCACTTTTGGCGATCATTTATGATCTGATTGAGAAAGATGTGATTGAAGAAACGAGAGGTAATGTGTGCAATAGTCCGGTTTTGCCTGTTCTGAAACGTACCGATTCTTCACAGCCGCCTGTATATAGGTTTGTGATTGATCTTCGCGAGGTGAATAAGATTGTAGTTCCGCAATTCCCTGTTGTGCCGGATATCACTGCTTTACTGACTTTGATTCCAGCTTCTGCTACTTGGTTTTTGGTGATTGACTTGAAGAATGCTTTCTTCAGCATCCCGATTGCCGAGGAGAGTAGGGATATTTTTGGCTTCTCTTTAGGAGGCCGAAGTTTCCTGTTTAAGCGCGCTCCTCAAGGCTATTGTGAGAGTCCATCCATCTATAGTCAGGCTTTGAAAACACAGCTTGATACGGTTGTCTTATCTGATGGTGCTGCTCTTATTCAGTATGTCGACGATTTGTTAGTTGCTGCTGACAATGAAGAGATTTGTAAAGAGGCTACTTTGTCGTTGTTGCGTCATTTGTCTGATTTCCATCATAAGGTGTCTCTTTCGAAGTTGCAATATTGTCGACAAGAAGTAACCTACTTAGGTCAGTCACCTCTTATCGAAGGAGGGAAGAAGATTGACCCCAGAAAGAATTCAAGCTATTGCGAAAATGAGTGTGCCAACCACACAGAGAGAAGTACGTGCTTTCCTGGGTATTACGTCGTATTGTAGACAGTGGATTCCGAATTTTTCACTCCTTGCGAAACCTTTGATAGCTCTTACTTTTAAGGATACTCTGAATCCTATTCCTTGGACTGACGAATGTCAGAAGAGTTTTTCAGAATTGCGTGATGCTTTGTGTTCGGCTCCTGTGTTGGGTACTCCCGACTACAGTAAGCCTTTAACACTCTATGTCCACGAGAGAGAGGGATGTGCATTGTCAGTCTTTACACAGCAGTTCGGCGATAAGCAACATCCTTGTACGTATTTTTCATCGACGATCCGGTAGCTAGAGAGTTGCTGAGTTGTTTGAGAGCTACAGCGGCAGCGGCTGTCTCTATTCGACAGTCTGCTGGTTTGGTAATGGACAATACGTTGATTGTACTGGTTCCACATGCAGTGGATACCTTATTGAATCGAACAAAGACACAGCACTTAACTAGTGCTCGGTTGTCAGGTTACGAATTGACACTTTTAGCGAGTCATGTGCATATAAAGAGATGCACCACGTTGAATCCAGCTACGTTGTTGCCAATTTCAGTTGAGACAGATGTTTCTGAACAGCATGATTGCTTCCTTAGGACAGAGGAAGAAGCGAGAGGGAGGATAGACCTTAGGGACACTCCTCTTGCAGAATGTGATGGTACCTTATGGGTAGATGGTTCGTGCTTCAAGCTTCCGAATGGTGATACGACTGCGGCATATGCTGTTACGACTTTGCATACGATTGTTGAAGCTGCACGTATCCCACATAATTCAGCGCAAGCAGCAGAGTTGATTGCATTGACAAGAGCGTGTGTGTTGTCGAAAGGGAAACGAGTGACTGTGTATACCGATAGCCAGTATGCATTTGGTGTGGCTCATAGTTTTGGACGATTGTGGAAAGAGCGTGGGTTCTTGGCTTCGTATGGGACCAAGATTCAGCATGGTAAGTTGGTGAATGAGCTCCTTGAGTCACTTACCTTGCCGTTGCAAGTTGCGATTGTGAAATGCAGTGCACATAAGAAAGTTACTGATGATGTTGGTCGTGGTAATGCGTTTGCAGATGAAGTCGCAAAAGTAACTGCGAGAGATGTGATGAGTCGAATGTATGTTGCGGGTCCGGCAAGATGGGTTCGGGATAGAAGTATGTGTGAAGATACGATAGAGAGTGTGAAGTCTATTCAAGCTGATGCTACAGAGAAAGAGTTGAATGAATGGAGAGAAAGTAAGGATAAATTGGATTCGAATGGTTGTTGGGTTGAGTTGTCAGAGCATCAACGATGATTGTTACCCGATGCGTATGTGCTTCCAGTGGTTACGATGGCGCATGGAATGGCTCATATCAGTGTGAAAGGGATTTGTAAGTTGTTGGCTCCAGTATGGCAAAATGCTGGAATTCCTAAGTGTGCAGAGAATGTGGTCAAAAATTGTATGGTTTGTCTGATGTACAATCATGGAAAGGGAACTCCAACTCCAGCTGGTCATTTTGCGCCTCCGACGTATCCGTTTGAGGTTTTGCAGCTAGATTTCATCCACATGGAGAGGTGCAACAACTTAAAGTATGTGCTCGTGATTGTTTGTGCCTTTTCGAGATGGGTAGAAGCATATCCCCTGAAAGCTAACACTGCCTTGCCACAGCTAAACCCCTTATTAAGGAATTCTTCCCTAGGTTTGGTTTGCCGAGAATGGTCTGGAGTGACAATGGAAGTGAATTAGTGGGTCAAGTGATGAAGATATTGTGTGATGGTTTAGGAATAAGGCAGAAATTCCACGCTGCAAATCATCCTCAATCAGCTGGCTTAGTTGAGTGCTATAATGGCACCCTTAAGCTAAAGCTGGCCAAGATTCAGGCGAGCTCTGGTCTACAATGGCCTGATGCCTTGCCGTTAGCACTCCTGTCCACAAGAATGACTGTGCATTCACGAATGGGACTTAGTCCATATGAGGTCGTGTTTGGTCGCCCAGCAAATATTTGGGGAGTGCCGCGGCCGTCAAAATTTAGCGAGATAGAACACCCTGTCTTGCTTGATTACCTTTATGAATTAATGGCTAAACTGCGTGTTTTGCATCAACAGGTTCATGATACACTGCCACAAGCATCTGAAGATCCAGGACATGCTATTGAACCTGGCTCTTGGGTTTTAGTGAAAAACTTCCAGCGGACCAAGAACGAGCAGCCCCGCTGGATTGGACCCTACTTGGTGCTACTGGCCACGCATTCAGCAGTACCAGTGCGCGGTAAAAAGAACTGGATCCACGGCGTACATTGTAAGAGAGCCCCTTTGCCTCTGCCGTGCGACCAGTGGGTCCAGAATGGTATTCCTGACTCAGAGACTGAAACCGTGCCTCGTTTTCTGCCTTTTTGAACGAGAAAGCGACAATCTTCTGCAAGAAGCTGTGCCTCCGTCGAATCGTTTGGACACTTCTGAACCTGAACTTTTATTCCGTGATCAGACATTGCCTGGCAAAGAGCGATATAATTTACGACCGAGAGTCGTTGGACAAATAAAATAAGATTCTTCCTCTGCTATTTTTGAAACCAAATTCTCTCCTCCGAGAAACTGTTTTGACTGATTTTTGTTTTTCGAACCGCCATCCGGGTTCAGCTGTAAGGTCGCGGTGCAAAGACTTTGGAGTGCAAGCCGAAGACTCTAGGTCGACGGTTCTGGTTGGACCCTACCGCCGCGAAAAGCACGATTAGAGGATGGAGTTTTTCGAGATGGAGAGACTTGTTGAAAGAATCAGCTTTAAGAGCAAAATATGTACAGTGATGAGCAGAAAACGTTTTCTAATATTATGTCTGTTGATGTTGTTCAGTTTAATGATGTTTCTGATGGGATATATTATATTCTCTTTTCAAGTGACATTTGCACCCACCACACAACCCATACCTTCTTCCACTGTTTCCTCGCATTCTTTTCACCCTCTGCCCGAACATGAATCTATTAGGATATTAGAATTTGCTAATAAGTCCTTTGTTCAGCTTCTGCACCAACACCAGCTAGTAGTGAACACGACTAATTGTTGGGTGTGTGGTCTTATGCCTCATACTACGGATAAAGGTATTCCTTACTTGGTCCTGCCATTCAGCTACAAGGGTTCTGTGTGGGCATACAGAACGATGTTCATCTATGCTCGTGAAGTCTACCCCCTACGTTCTCTGAAAGATAATCCAAAGAATAGTGCTCTAGTTAAGGGAATAGTAGATATGATTAGAGGAATAGTTTCCTATGAGACTATCCCGAGAGATGAGACGCTAGCGTATATTGGATGGAACGTTACTGGATATGGAGTTAGTCTGAGTGGGAACCAGCGAGCGAAAAGATCCCCTCCGATTTGGATTGTACCCCATCAGGGTCATTACTGTCTGTAAGGTAATGGCAAGAATCCGAGAGCTCAGTTAGGGAAGAGTGTTTGCACTGAGACGTATGTTTTTGCGTCCCAGACTTCCCCATTGTTACTAGCAGCTAAGGGTACCTATTTTGTCTGTTACGATACAGCGTATACATGGTTGCCCCCTGATTTCTCGGGCACATGTTTTTTCTTGTTCCTGTTGCCTCCTACGTATACAGCTGCGGCAGATTACCACAAGATGAGAGTTGTTAGAGGTGTCTTCAGTAAGGAAGATTTGGGAGATTTTCTAAAGGGTTTTCTGCCGTTTTGGGGACCTATGGTTAACAGCAGGAACATACGGCAATTGACAAGAGTGGTTGAGTCCACCATAGTTGAAACTGCCGGTGCCCTTAGTAACTTGACTGCTGAGCTCCAGTCGGATCGCCTTATGACTCTTCAGAACAGAGTTACGTTAGATGTCATACTTGCAGATAGAGGATGGGTATGTAAATTGATTCAATCGAGCTGCTGCGTTTTCATTCCAGACAACGCTCCAACAGTGTACCAAGCCATTTCCAAGCTACATAAGATCTCCGAGTCTGTGCATGTGGACGAAGGAGATTGGTCGTTGATGGGATGGTTTTGGGAATTGTTATCCACTTGGGGATGGAAGATTCTGATGATCATTGGGATGGTATTAGCTATCCTTTTCCTGTTCTGTCTTTGCGTACAGTGTGCTCCTGCTATATATGTGGCCTTTGTGCTACTTCGTGTTCGAGGAGACCTGTCCAGAGAGAGTTACTAAGTACTAGGATGATGCTACAGCAACATCTTGATGAACTGATGAATATAGACCTGGATTCAGATTGACGTGAGTTTAGGTTATTGCCTATGTAAGGGCAAAAGGAGGGACTGAGGTTCCGTGAATTCTGAACCCGGGTCATAAAGGTTAGAGTTCCGTTACGATTTTGGTAACAACGAACCGTAAACAGTGAGCTCAGCAAGCATGAGTGTTTTCGTCATGTTACACCGATGGATTCACTGTGTATTTGACGATTTCGTTCTGAAACCCTTGGGTTCCATTTTGTGCATGGCTGCCATTTTAGTGATTGCCCTCACATAGGCTTAGGATTGTGGCTGAACAAGTCTCTGGGACACATACACCTTAGTTTGAGTTTGTGCTGACTCCTGTTTGACCTGAGTGAACTGACCCTGTTGCCTGAAGCTGACCTTGCTAAACCAGTTCTTGCCCTTTAGCTGATCAAGATTAGGATCAAAGAGCAGGACATTGTTGATTTTATTGTACAAGCACACAACCCTTTATCTTGCTTCTCATCTGTTTCTGTTTCCATCTTTATGGTCTATTTATGATGTGGGCTGCGGGCCTTTTTATTATGGGTTTTGTCCAGCTTGTCTAAAGAGGAATGTTTATCTTGGGTTTGTTTGATGATTAATTATGGGCTGGACAACTGAAATGTGGGTTTGTCATCATGCAAATGCCGTTGTCGTGGAAACAAGTGAGTAGTCAAACTCTAAATAAGGAATGTTTGCCCGAAGCACAATTTTTGGCATAAAAAGGGACGACCTGCTTTGTAAAGTTGAGCAGTCTCCTGAGAACATACACCGTGTTGTACTTCTAGGACCTCTGTTACTGGCTGCAGCTAATAAATTTGATCCTTGACGCCACCAAGAAGTATCCCGTGTCTCTGTTTGCCAAGACAGGAGAATCCGAAGGCTTTGGGCGTGCCCCTGGCGCCGCTGGGTTTAAATCCCGGTTCTTCATGGGGGCCCCAGAGTGAGCAGCGTGGGGACCCCAGAGTGAGCAGCGGGGACCCCAGAGTGAGAAGCGGGCCCTGGAGTGTGCAGCTGGGGCCCCCAGAGTGAGCAGCAGGGGCCCCAGAGAGAGCAGCAGGGACCACCGAGTGAGAAGCGGGGGGACCCCGGAGTGAGCAACGGGGACCCCAGAGTGAGCAGTGGGGGACCCAGAGTGAGCAGCTGGGCCCCAAAGTGAGCAGCGGGGACCCCAGAGTGAGCATCAGGGGGCCCCTAGAGTGAGCAGCAGGGGGGCCCCTGAGTGAGCAGCAGGGGCCCCAGAGTGAGCAGTGGGGACCCAAGAGTGAGCAGCGGGGACCCCAGAGTGAGCAGCAGGGGGGCCCCAGAGTGAGCAGCAGTGGCCGCAGAGTGAGCAGCAGAGACCCCAGAGTGAGCAGCAGGGGGACCTCAGAGTGAGCAGCAGGGGGACCCCAGAGTGAGAAGCAGGGGGACCCCAGAGTGAGCAGCAGGGAATCCCAGAGTGAGCTGCAGGGCCCCCAGAGTGAGCAGCAGGGACCTCAGAGTGAGAAGAAGCGGGGACTCCAGAGTGAGCAGCAGAGGGACACCATAGTGAGCAGCAGGAGGATCCCAGAGTGAGCAACCGGGGGCCCAGAGTGAGCAGCAGGGGCCCCAGAGTAAGCAGCTGGGATTCCCGGAGTGAGCAGGGGGACCCCAGAGTAGGCAGCGGGGACCCCAAAGTGAGCAGCGGGGACCCCAAAGTGTGCAGCAGGGGGACCCCAGAGTGAGCAGCAGGAGGGACCCCAGAGTGAGCAGCGGGGTCCACAGAGTGAGCAGGAGGGGGACCTCAGAGTGAGCAGCAGGGGGACCCCAGAGTGAGCAGCAGGAGGGACCCCAGAGTGAGCAGCGGGGTCCACAGAGTGAGCAGGAGGGGGACCTCAGAGTGAGCAGGAGGGGCCCAGAGAGAGAGGGGGGACCCCAGAGTGAGCAGCAGGCGACCCCAGAGTGAGCAGGAGGGGACCCCAGAGTGAACATGAGGGGGACCCCAGAGTGAGCAGGAGGGGCCCCAGAGAGAGAAGAAGGGGGCCCCAGAGTGAGCAGCGATGGGACCTCGGAGTGAGCAGCGGGGACCCCGGATTGAGCAGCGGGGGCCCCAGAGTGAGCAGCTGGGGCCCCCAGAGTGAGCAGCAGTGGCCTCAGAGAGAGCAGCAGGGACCTCAGAGTGAGCAGCTGGGGCCCCAAAGTGAGCAGCGGGGATCCCAGAGTGAGCAACAGGGGGACCCTAGAGTGAGCAGCAGGGGGACCCCAGAATGAGCAGCAGGAGGGCCCCAGAGTGAGCTGCAGGGGGGCCCCAGAATGAGCAGCAGGGGAGCCCCGAAGTGAGCAGCCGGGGGCCCTAGAGTGAGCAGCAGGGACCCCAGAGTGAGCAGCAGCGGGACCCCAGAGTGAACAGCAGGGAGACCCCGGAGTGAGAAGCAGGGAGCCCCAGAGTGCGCAGCGGGGGGGGCCCAGTGTGAGCAGCAGGAGCCCCAGAGTGAGCAGGGGAACCCCAGAGTGAGCAGCGGGGACCCCAGAGTGAGCAGCAGCAGCAGGGGCCCCAGAGTAAGCAGCGGGGACCCCAGAGTAGGCAGCGGGGACCCCAGAGTGAGCAGCGGGGACCCCAGAGTGAGCAGCAGGGGGACCCCAGAGTGAGCTGCAGGGCCCCCAGAGTGAGCAGCAGGGACCTCAGAGTGAGCAGCGGGGACTCCAGAGTGAGCAGTGGGGGGACACCATAGTGAGCAGCAGGGGGACCCCAAAGTGAGTAGCAAAGGGCCCCAGAGTGAGCAGCAGGGGCCCCAGAGTAAGCAGCGGGGATTCCCAGAGTTAGCAGGGGTACCCCAGAGTGAGCAGCGGGGACCCCAGAGTGAGCAGCAGCAGGGGCCCTAGAGTAAGCAGCGGGGACCCCAGAGTGAGCAGGGGGACCCCAGTGTGAGCAGCGGGGACCCCAGTGTGAGCAGCAGGGACCCCAGAGTGAGCAGCGGGGACTCCAGAGTGAGCAGGGGGACCCCAGAGTGAGCAGCGGGACCCCAGAGTGAGCAGCAGCAGCAGGGGCCCCAGAGTAAGCAGCGGGGACCCCAGAGTGAGTAGCTGGGGGACCTCAGAGTGAGTAGCGGTGGCCCCAGAGTGAGCAGCAGGGGCCCCAGAGTGAGAAGCGGGGGACACCATAGTGAGCAGCAGGAGGACCCCAGAGTGAGTAGCAGGGGCCCCAGAGTGAGCAGCGGGGATTCCCAGAGTGAGCAGGAGTACCCCAGAGTGAGCAGCGGGGACCCCAGAGTGAGAAGCGGGGACCCCAGAGTGAGCAGCGGGGGGACACCATAGTGAACAGCGGGGGGACACCATAGTGAGCAGCAGGAGGACCCCAGAGTGAGTAGCAGGGGCCCCAGAGTGAGCTGCAGGGGCCCCAGAGTAAGCAGCGGGGATTCCCAGAGTGAGCAGGAGTACCCCAGAGTGAGCAGCGGGGACCCCAGAGTGAGAAGCGGGGGACACCATAGTGAGAAGCAGGAGTACCCCAGAGTGAGCAGCGGGGACCCCAGAGTGAGAAGCGGGGACCCCAGAGTGAGCAGCGGGGGGACACCATAGTGAGCAGCCGGGGGACACCATAGTGAGCAGCAGGAGGACCCCAGAGTGAGTAGCAGGGGCCCCAGAGTGAGTAGCAGAGGGCCCCAGAGTGAGTAGCAGGGGCCCCTGAGTGAGCTGCAGGGGCCCCAGAGTAAGCAGCGGGGATTCCCAGAGTGAGCAGCGGGGACCCCAGAGTGAGAAGCGGGGACCCCAGAGTGAGAAGCGGGGACCCCAGAGTGAGCAGCGGGGGGGACACCATAGTGAGCAGCCGGGGGACACCATAGTGAGCAGCAGGAGGACCCCAGAGTGAGTAGCAGGGGCCCCAGAGTGAGCAGCGGGGACCCCAGAGTGAGAAGCGGGGGACACCATAGTGAGCAGCAGGAGGACCCCAGAGTGAGTAGCAGGGACCCCAGAGTGAGCAGCAGCAGCGGTGGACACCATAGTGAGCAGCAGGAGGACCCCAGAGTGAGTAGCAGGGACCCCAGAGTGAGCAGCAGCAGCAGGGGCCCTAGAGTAAGCAGCGGGGACCCAAGAGTGAGCAGGGGGACCCCAGAGTGAGCAGCGGGGACCCCAGAGTGAGCAGCAGCAGCAGGGGCCCTAGAGTAAGCAGCGGGGACCCAAGAGTGAGCAGGGGGACCCCAGAGTGAGCAGCGGGGGGACACCATAGTGAGCAGCCGGGGGACACCATAGTGAGCAGCAGGAGGACCCCAGAGTGAGTAGCAGGGGCCCCAGAGTGAGTAGCAGAGGGCCCCAGAGTGAGTAGCAGGGGCCCTTGAGTGAGCTGCATGGGCCCCAGAGTAAGCAGCGGGGATTCCCAGAGTGAGCAGCGGGGACCCCAGAGTGAGAAGCGGGGACCCCAGAGTGAGAAGCGGGGACCCCAGAGTGAGCAGCGGGGGGACACCATAGTGAGCAGCCGGGGGACACCATAGTGAGCAGCAGGAGGACCCCAGAGTGAGTAGCAGGGGCCCCAGAGTGAGCAGCGGGGACCCCAGAGTGAGAAGCGGGGGACACCATAGTGAGCAGCAGGAGGACCCCAGAGTGAGTAGCAGGGGCCCCAGAGTGAGCAGCAGCAGCAGGGGCCCTAGAGTAAGCAGCGGGGACCCAAGAGTGAGCAGGGGGACCCCAGAGTGAGCAGCGGGGGGACACCATAGTGAGCAGCCGGGGGACACCATAGTGAGCAGCAGGAGGACCCCAGAGTGAGTAGCAGGGGCCCCAGAGTGAGTAGCAGAGGGCCCCAGAGTGAGTAGCAGGGGCCCTTGAGTGAGCTGCAGGGGCCCCAGAGTAAGCAGCGGGGATTCCCAGAGTGAGCAGCGGGGACCCCAGAGTGAGAAGCGGGGACCCCAGAGTGAGAAGCGGGGACACCAGAGTGAGCAGCCGGGGGACACCATAGTGAGCAGCAGGAGGACCCCAGAGTGAGTAGCAGGGGCCCCAGAGTGAGCAGCGGGGACCCCAGAGTGAGAAGCGGGGGACACCATAGTGAGCAGTAGGAGGACCCCAGAGTGAGTAGCAGGGACCCCAGAGTGAGCAGCAGCAGCGGTGGACACCATAGTGAGCAGCAGGAGGACCCCAGAGTGAGTAGCAGGGACCCCAGAGTGAGCAGCAGCAGCAGGGGCCCTAGAGTAAGCAGCGGGGACCCAAGAGTGAGCAGGGGGACCCCAGAGTGAGCAGCGGGGGGACCCCAGAGTGAGCAGGGTGACTCCAGAGTGAGCAGCGGGGACCGCAGAGTGAGCAGCAGGGGACTCCAGAGTGAGCAGCGGGGACCGCAGAGTGAGCAGCAGGGGACTCCAGAGTGAGCAGCAGGGGACTCCAGAGTGAGCAGCGGGGACCGCAGAGTGAGCAGCAGGGGACTCCAGAGTGAGCAGCAGGGGACTCCAGAGTGAGCAGCGGGGACCCCAGAGTGAGCAGCAGGGGGACCCCAGAGTGAGCAGCAGGGACCCCAGTGAGCAGCAGGGACCCTAGAGTGAGCAGCAGGGCCCCAGAGTGAGCAGGAGGGGGTCCCAGAGGGAACAGGAGGGGACCCCAGAATAAGCAGCAATGTGCCTGGAGGTGGGGGCACCCAGGGTAAATATACCCTGCTGCAGGCGCGCAACACCCATTGGGCTCACGCACCCCTTCTTAGAGCCCCTCTGTCTTTGGTTTGAAGAATTAGCCCCCCGAAATAATTTTCAGCCCCCCCCCCCCGTCCCAATGTGGCTCTAGTAGCCCGCCTGCCCTGCCGCGCTGCACCCGTGCACACAGCGCCTCCCTCGTTACCCACACTTCCTCTTTTCATGCAGCGCTAGCAGCACCAGCGCCACCGCGGAAAAGAGTCCGTTAGAAGAGCAGGAAAGGGCGGGGTCCGAGGAGGGGGGGAGGGAGATTTAGGAAAGGGGGGGGGGGTGTCAGGCGGGGATCACGATTAGGCCCGAGCGCGTGGCCTCCTTTTAGAATCGTTCCTTGTGGCCGTTGTGTATAGGGTGAACTCTGAACTGACACGAATGAGGGGAGAGGGGCACAAACTACCAGCCACCACCACCCACCCCGGCCCTCTGGGCCGCTCACCCAGCCATCCGCAGCGCCTCGAAGCCTGGGGCGCGCCAGCGAGGAGCCTCTGCCTCTGGGGGTCAGGCTCGGGATATGTCCCTCTGGGGTCAGGCTCAGGACATGTCTGCAGCGCCTCGAAGCCCGGGGCGCGCTTGCGAGGAGCCTCTGCCTCTGGGGTCACGCTCAGGACATGTCTGCAGCGCCTCGAAGCCTGGGGCGCTCCTGCGAGGAGCCTCTGCCTCTGGGGGTCAGGCTCAGGACATGTCTGCAGGCAGTGCCCATGTCCGATGCCCCCTGGCCAATCAGAGCCCGCGTATGAAGCTTACTTGTGAGACTGTGTGAAGGTAATAAGGGTGCAGCACCTGCACGAGGACGTGTGTGGGGGCTGTGAGTGTGAGTGCGAGTAACACTCTGTTTGCTCCTCTTGTATTTTGTTTGCTCTCAATTGTCCCCTTTGCCTCCTGTAACTCAACGTTTGCTTCTGTAATGTATTCACTTGTCATCTTCTCCTCATGTATCTTTACTGTTCCTGTTGTGAAGCCTCTGACACCTTTGGATAAAGTCTGCGCGAGATAAAAACGCATTAAACGAATCAATAAGTGAGAGTGCACGAGCAGCACAGGAGGGGAGGCTGTGCAGGGCGGGGGGGGGGGGGGGTGGCCCCCGCTCTCTGATTGGCCCTTTCAGTGCCAGGCCCCTTATGACAGACACCAGAGCCCCTCGGCTCTCCCCGGAGCCCTCCTTAGTGCACACTCACCCTCACTCCAGCCTGCCTGTCCAGGCGCTCTGCACTCTAGCGCCTTGAAGCTGCTGCCGCCGGACGAGAGAGGGGGACTGACCGTTCAGCAGAGGGCGCAGAGCATGAGTGAGTGAGCAGGGAGTGCACACTCACCGTGACTCCAGGCGCACTGCACTCTAGCGCCTTGAAGCTGCTGCCGCCGGACGACCTGTACCCAGGGGGGGCACAGAGGGCACCCCCTGGAGAAGGGGGTACGGACCGTTCAGCAGAGGGTGCAGAGCACGGGTGAGTGAGTGAGGACTTCAGCTACTGTGCAGCGCTTTCCGCCGAGCCCTTGGTCTCTAAGCGCTAGTTTTTTGGGAGTCAGGTTGCATTGGCACGTGGGGGGCTGTGGGGCCACCTCTGAGTAGGCAGAGCACGTGGGTGCGGGGCTCCTCTGAGCAGGCAGAGCACCTGGGGGGTGGGGGCTCTGAGCAGGCAGAGACATTGGATGGTGGCTCCTCTGAGCAGGCACATCTCAGAAGGGGGGGGCTCCTCTGAGCAGGCACATCTCAGAAGGGGGGGGCTCCTCTGAGCAGGCACAGAAAGAGGGGCTCCTCTGAGCAGGCACAGCAAGGGGGGCTCCTCTGAGCAGGCACAGCAAGGGGGGCTCCTCTGAGCAGACACTGCAAGGGGGGCTCCTCTGAGCAGGCACTGCAAGGGGGGGCTCCTCTGAGCAGGCACTGCAAGGGGGGGCTCCTCTGAGCAGACACAGAAATGGGGGCTCCTCTGAGCAGGCACTGCAAGGGGGGCTCCTCTGAGCAGGCACAGCAAGGGGGGCTCCTCTAAGCAGGCACAGCAAGGGGGGCTCCTCTGAGCAGGCACTGCAAGGGGGGGCTCCTCTGAGCAGGCACTGTAAGGGGGGGCTCCTCTGAGCAGGCACTGCAAGGGGGCTCCTCTGAGGAGGCACAGCAAGGGGGCTCCTCTGAGCAGACACTGCAAGGGGGCTCCTCTGAGCAGGCACTGCAAGGGGGGCTCTTCTGAGCAGGCACTGCAAGGGGGGGGGCTCCTCTGAGCAGGCACTGCAAGGGGGGGCTCCTCTGAGCAAACACAGAAATGGGGGCTCCTCTGAGCAGGCACTGCAAGGGGGGCTCCTCTGAGCAGGCACTGCAAGGGGGCTCCTCTGAGCAGGCACTGCAAGGGAGCTCCTCTGAAGAGGCACTGCAAGGGGGCTCCTCTGACCAGGCACTGCAAGGGGGCTCCTCTGAGGAGGCACTGCAAGGGGGGGGGCTCCTCTGAGGAGGCACTGCAAGGGGGGGCTCCTCTGAGCAGGCACTGCAAGGGAGGCTCCTCAGAGCAGGCACTGCAAGGGGGGCTCCTCTGAGCAGGCACTGCAAGGGGGGATCCTCTGAGCAGGCACTGCCAGGGGGGGGGATCCTCTGAGCAGGCACTGCCAGGGGGGGGATCCTCTGAGCAGGCACTGCAGGGGGGGCTCCTCTGAGCAGGCACTGCAAGGGGGCTCCTCTGAGGAGGCACAGCAAGGGGGCTCCTCTGAGCAGACACTGCAAGGGGGCTCCTCTGAGCAGGCACTGCAAGGGGGGCTCTTCTGAGCAGGCACTGCAAGGGGGGGGGCTCCTCTGAGCAGGCACTGCAAGGGGGGGCTCCTCTGAGCAAACACAGAAATGGGGGCTCCTCTGAGCAGGCACTGCAAGGGGGGCTCCTCTGAGCAGGCACTGCAAGGGGGCTCCTCTGAGCAGGCACTGCAAGGGAGCTCCTCTGAAGAGGCACTGCAAGGGGGCTCCTCTGACCAGGCACTGCAAGGGGGCTCCTCTGAGGAGGCACTGCAAGGGGGGGGGGCTCCTCTGAGGAGGCACTGCAAGGGGGGGCTCCTCTGAGCAGGCACTGCAAGGGGGGCTCCTCAGAGCAGGCACTGCAAGGGGGGCTCCTCTGAGCAGGCACTGCAAGGGGGGATCCTCTGAGCAGGCACTGCCAGGGGGGGGATCCTCTGAGCAGGCACTGCAGGGGGGGCTCCTCTGAGCAGGCACTGCAAGGGGGCTCCTCTGAGGAGGCACTGCAATGGGGCTCCTCTGAGCAGGCACTGCAAGGGGGGGCTCCTCTGAGCAGACACTGCAAGGGGGGCTCCTCTGAGGAGGCACTGCAAGGGGGGCTCCTCTGAGCAGACACAGCAAGGGGGGGCTCCTCTGAGCAGGCACAGCAAGGGGGGGCTCCTCTGAGCAGGCACTGCAAGGGGGGGCTCCTCTGAGCCGGCACTGCAAGGGGGGGGGCTCCTCTGAGCAGGCACAGCCGGGGGGGCTCCTCTGGCTGTGCCCACCCTCAAGCAGGCAAGCACTGTCCACCCTCCTGGGCCTGTGAGGCTGGTTGATGCCTGTATGAATGAAATATACACTTATATGGCGCAAAACTGCCACCCTACGGGTATCCTGGCGCCTGGATAGACACCACAAAGCAGATTCAGTTGTCAGTGAGAGGATCTAAAGATCAGCCTTTGGAAATAGACAAGTTTTCAGGCTCTTCCTAAAGCATGTCAGGGAACTGGCCTGTCTAAGGTCCAGAGGTAAGTCATTCCATACACGCGAGGCCGTCACACCAAAGGCTCTGCCCCCCCATCCGAGACCTCTTAAATCGTGCAGTTGTTATCAGATTTACATTCAAAGAGCGGGGCTGCCTCCCAGGATTATACCAAGTAAACCTCTCCTGCAGGGGGACAGGACCCTGACCGTGTGCTGCCCTGTTTGAAACAAAGGGGATAGTGGAACCTTCTTAGTCATAGCACCTAACATAAATAACTGATCATTATAAAATTCCCTTTAAAATTAGTTAAGGGATTTGTGTGTGTGCACACTTATTGGCACCCACCGTCACAATTCTAGTTCACAGGAGAACTTTAGCAGTATACATAAACGCACAGGTGCACAACACAACTTTAGGCAATAAAAAACAGACCTAAATCTAATAATCACAGGAGTAGAATTCTTTAATTTCGATTCTTTTTATTCCCAAAAACGTGAAGAAAAAAAATTGTACAGCCGACGCGTTTCGTCCACTGGGGACTTCTTCAGGGCGGTTTATTCTAATTTGAGTAGTCGCGCTGGTTTGTCCTATTTCTTGATTTAATCGTCTTCAGTAAGAGCTGGAACTGGATAAAGGATATCTATTAGATGTGTCCAGAAGAGCGTCTTCACCAGGATAACAGGGAGACCATTAGCGAGAGCAAGGCTTGATCAAAGATTCAGCCCTTCAATGTCAATCTGGGGTATATACATCACAAAACTGGAAGTCAAGAATAGCCGTGCGGAGGTCAGTGTCAATATGCTGGTGTTAAACAAGTAATATTGGCTGATGTTTTAAGAGCGCCAACAGACAAAAGATATAATTCAAGATACTAATCAGTTGTAAGCGATTCTTGATGAGGTGCACACAATCTGATACCAAACATAAACATGAGCCCTCAAATAATGAATGCTTCTTGGCTCAAAAATAGAAGGCACAATTCCCATCCATGTAAAGCAAGACGGCTCGTGATAGAATCGTCACAGCCTGACATGACCTCCTCTAGTAAACGGGCAGTGATACCGGGTCCTGTGCAGCACCAGTATACAATGCAGAGAGATTTAAAAGTGTTTTTTGTAAGTAGCATAAGAACCTTTCTATAGCATGCATAGCAGGGTGAAGCAAACATTGGCCGTTTTATTAGCTTATGAGTCCATTTGAAGATTTCCATCCACCATGACCCCCAGGTTACGCACCACTTTATCCGGAATCAGGGGGTCGTCCTCGGGGGTTCGTTTAAATTCCACCGATAGAGGAGGAGACATTCTAGTGGCAGGACAGTACACCACCTCTGTTTCCCCCCCCATTAAACTGTAGGGAATTTTTCCTACGCCAACCAGCAGTCTGGCTCATATACTCCTGGATGGTGTCCATAGATACCGCCTGTTTCCCATCCAGGGAAAACACCAGTTGGGTATCATGTGCATAGATGACCAGGTCTACCCCGTAAGATTTAATAATGGGGAATAGAGGGCGCAGGTAAGTATTGAAAAGAATTGGGCTAATCGCCAAGCCCTGTGGCACCCCATGATGTACTGGGGACATGCCTGAGGTGAACGGCGTCAGAGACACAGCCTGTTGTCTTCCTGACAGGTAAGATAGTAACCACTGCAGGGCCCGTCTGACATGTCCAGTAACACTAGGAGAGAGGAATTCCCATTGTCAGCACCCATTCGTAGATTGTTCATTACGGTTGCCAAAGCAGTCTCGGTACCGTGTTCCGTGCGGAAGCCATATTGGTCCCAGTCCAGCAGGAGATTGTCTTCAAGGTAGCACAATAGACTTTTACTAACTACCTTCTCTAAAATTTTAACAGGCTATGGCAGTAGAGAGATTGGCCTAAAATTTGCTGGATTAGAAGGGTCCAGGGATGGTTTTTTAAGCAAAGGAGTTACTACTTCTTGCTTCAATACCTCTGGCACCTCCCCCTCCTCCAGCGACTGACAACAGATCTTCCATAGCCAGGGAAAGGTTTCTTGACCAAACATTTTCCAGATTTTATTTGGAAGCGGATCTAACGGGGAGCCCGAGGATATACTTTGAGCCAGCTGGTTAAAAGAATCCTCTGTGGGGGCATGAAAGATATTCAAAGAGGTTTCTATCTGAGATTCAGCATCTAAGGTCCAGGCTAAATCATCCGGACCATCATGATGTAGTCCTCCAACAATTTTTGTTATTTTTTCCTCGAAGAAAATGGCAATCTCATCGAAGAGTTTCTGCGATGCGACCACCTCATTGCTCGTGCAAGCAGGACTAGATAAATCCCTAAAAATATTAAAAAGCGCTTTTGTTCTATTTGGAGCTTGCAGAATCGATTTAGCATAAAAGTCTGCTTTGGCCCTGACAATAGATTCCTTGTACTGGACCTGTACCGATTTCAAGGCTTTCTTAACTGATTCTAGGTAGGCCCTCCTTCATTTCCTCTCGGCCTTTTGCATGCTACCCGTAGCTGTTTTAATTCATCATTATACCAGGAAGCAGAGATTTTTTCGTGTTTTTGATACGTTTTACTGTAGCTATTAAATCCAGGGTTCCTGCAATATAATGACAGTACGTCTGATAATTTTCACCTACAGGGGCAGAGGGAGTAAAGAGATTCTGATCCTGAAAGATCGCCAGTGCTCTATTTTTCACCAGCTTGGCCCATTCTCTTCCTTTTCGATAGGTCGATGACTGGTTATTATTATCCTCTGAACTGGGTGTCATGATACGGAAATGAATCAAAGAATGGTCGGTCCAGCTTTGCGGCAGCACATCAACCACCTCAGTGTCGCCCTGGTTCGCAAACAGGAGATCTAAGACATGTCCTCCTAGATGAGTCGGTGGTAGGACCATTCAATGTAAATTAACGGTCTCACAAGTGTACTATAAGTCTCTCAAATGGTTATCTAGGCTGCCGTTATCCCATAAGTTAAAATCCCCTAGTACGATCATTCTCGAATGGGTGAGGCTCAGGTCAGTGATGGAGTTGAACAGATCTTGAAACTGGGTGTCTGCAACCCGGGGGTCTGTGCCTCTTGCAACGAGAAGCCCAACCGTTCAATCCTAGTAGCATTGTCTACTTGTAAAGGGGAGAAGTTCAATTTTTCCTTGAAAATCACCCCAACCCCCCCTCCTCTCCCAACAGTCCTTGGTTTGTGAAAATGTTTATATCCATCCAGGCAAGCAAAGCTCATTTGTACCAACGACTCAGTACTAGTCCACGTTTCTGTTAAAAAGAGGACGTTCAGATCCATGTTTTCTAACACGTCGGCCACCTCCTGATAATGTTTCACCAGGGATCTGCAATTAAGCATCCCACAACCAGTGACAATCCTTAAGGGCCTGTGAGGCTGGCTGATGCAAGTAGGTAAGCAGTGTCAATCCTTAAGGGCCTGTGAGGCTGGTTGATGCCTGTAGGCAAGCAGTGTCAATCCTTAAGGGCCCGTGAGGCTGGTTGATGCCTGTAGACAACCAGTGACATCCTTAAGTGCCTGTGAGGCTGGCTGATGCCTGTAGACAACCAGTGTCAATCCTTAAGGGCCCGTGAGGCTGGTTGATGCCTGTAGGCAAGCAGTGTCAACCCTTAAGTGCCTGTGAGGCTGGCTGATGCCTGTAGACAACCAGTGTCAATCCTTAAGGGCCCGTGAGGCTGGTTGATGCCTGTAGGTAACCAGTGTCAATCCTTAAGGGCCCGTGAGGCTGGTTGATGCCTGTAGGCAAGCAGTGTCAACCCTTAAGGGCCTGTGTGGCTGGCTGATGCCTGTAGACAACCAGTGACATCCTTAAGTGCCTGTGAGGCTGGCTGATGCCTGTAGACAACCAGTGTCAACCCTTAAGGGCCTGTGAGGCTGGTTGATGCCTGTAGACAACCAGTGTCAATCCTTAAGGGCCTGTGAGGCTGGTTGATGCCTGTAGACAACCAGTGACAATCCTTAAGGGCCTGTGAGGCTGGTTGATGCCTGTAGGCAAGCAGTGTCAATCCTTAAGGGCCTGTGAGGCTGGCTGATGCCTGTAGACAACCAGTGGCAATCCTTAAGGGCCTGTGAGGCTGGTTGATGCCTGTAGACAACCAGTGTCAATCCCTAAGGGCCTGTGAGGCTGGTTAATGCCTGTAGACAACCAGTGCCAATCCTTAAGGGCCTGTGAGGCTGGTTGATGCCTGTACTGAACTGAACTGAACAAAAACTTATATTGTGCGACTTTGCCAGAAGGCATCAAGGCGCCTATAAACAGATCAAAAAGGCAATCCAATGACTAAGGATAAGCTTTGACAAAAAGCCAGGTCTTCAGGGCCTTTCTGAAAGACTGCATCGATGGCAACATCCTAATGTCACAGGGTACAGAATTCCACAGTCTAGGGGCAAGGCTAGAAAAGGCTCTGCCTCCCCACTTGGCTCTTCACACTCGGGGAACCAGAAGAAGAGACTTCTTTGAGGAGCGAAGATTTCTGGAAGGGGCATAAGGAATCAGCAGATCTTTTATTCCACATGTCCCCTTTCTGGTCATATACCAAACAAAGAAACTTGAAGGAAATCCTGGCTTCGATTGGGAGCCAATGCAAGGATCTCCTAGCGGCAGTGGCTGATGACCTCCTAGGCAAGTCTAAAACAAATTTGGCCGCAGCATTTTGCACAGTTTGTAATCGCTGTAGCAAGCACTTGTTTATTCCCGCATATAGGGCATTACAACAATCAAGCCGAGAGGTTATCAATGCAACCACAATTTGCTTACGGGCTTGTGCGGACAGATAATGCTTGATCTTCCGCAAGATTTTAAGGGTGCCCCAACAAGTGGAGATTGTCCTATTGACTTGGTGACCCAACGCAAGGGCCGGGTCAATCATGACCCCCAAGTTTCGTGCTAGGAGAGTTGGCACAGGGCAGGTCCCCAGGGATGTAGGCCACCATTCCGTAGACCAGATGTCATCTTTCCCACCGGACACGAGGATCTCCGTCTTCTCGCCGTTTAGCTTCAATGAATTGTCAATCATCCATTGAGCAACTGCCTCCATACAGTGTCTAAAATTGGAGGCAGAAGAGCTGACGGACTGGGCGAGAGACAGCAAGATCTGGGTGTCATCTGCATAGGAAACTACCTCCATCCCGAATGGTCTAACAAGCCTGGCCAGAGGGGTCACATAGATGTTAAACAGGGTTAGACTTAACGCCGACCCCTGAGGGACCCCATACTTGACCGGCAGGGATGGAGATAGGATCTCCCCCAGCTTCACTCTCTGCTCCCTCTGGCCCAAAAAAGAGGCCAGTAGACTAAGAGCCGGCCCCTCCACCCCTATCTCCCTCAGTCGAGATGTTAACACGAAGGGAGATAGGGTATCAAACGCAGCCATGAGATCTAGCAGGATCAGCAGAGTACTTGTGCCCTTGTCAACTGTGGTGCAGATGTTATTAAGCACCACAGTGAGGGCCGACTCAGTGCTGTGTCCCTTCCGGAAACCGTGCTGCGAATGATCCAGGTGACCAGAAGCTTCAAGAAAGAATGCAAGATGCTGGTTAAGGTGGGTTTCCAGCATCTTTCCTGGGGCAGGGAGCAGCGAAATGGGGCGAAAGTTTTTAAAAACCTCCGGGTCTAGGGTTGGCTTCTCAAGAGGGGTTTGACTACCGCTCTCTTCCATTGAGAAGGGAAAATGCCATCCAGCATTGCCCTATTCATAATCTCCAATAAGGGGGGCAGGAGGGTATCTTTACACTGCTTAAGTAGTTTAAGGGGGCAGGGATCGAAAGGAGAGCCCGACCTAGTCTTAGTCAGAAGGGCATCCAATTCCTGCATAGAAAGGGGGGGAAAATTAGACAGGCCGACCGTAGTGGCGGGTCTACCAGACACTTCCGAGGCAATAGCCTGAGATGTGGTAGCCTGAGCGATGGGAGAAGATATTGAGGCCCGTTGTAATGTCAGCAATTTTAGTGTGAAAATAGAGGGCAATATCATCACACAACTTCTGAGTACAGATGACGGGGTCCGGGGTCTGCAGAGTGGTCAGCGAGTCAACAATATTGAATAAGTCTTTCGGCGAAGTAAGGGCAGAGGTGAGATTCGAGAAATACTCCTGTTTAACTTTTATCACCTCAGCCTTATATTCCCTGAGAAAAATGTTATGGGTTTTCCTATCGTGTGTGTTCCAACTAGCCCTCCAGAGTCGTTCCTGCTTCCTGCAGCCTTGTCTTAAATGTCTTAATGACTCCGAATACCAGGGGGCCGACGGCCTTTTTCCGGCCGAGTAACGTAGGGAGGCAGGTGCTAATTCATCCATGGCCACTGTAATGGCACTTTCCAGCTGGCTTACCGCTGAGCCCACATCCTCCTCTGAAAAGATCGCCGTGGTGGGAATAAGGGGGGCGAGTAACTCATTAGTTATCCTCTTCAAGTTTCGTCTTGATTCCATTTTACTGGAACCTTTCGGGATATTATTTATAGGAGTGATGTCCAATTTCAAGGGAACTGCAGAGTGATCTGACCAGGTGAGCGGGATAGCAGCTTCTGTGGTCAGCCGACTATCATTTGTAAAAACCCCATCTAATGTATGTCCCGCCTGGTGAGTGGGGCCCTTAACTAGTTGCTGCAGGCCACAGGATGATAGGGTGTCAAGGAGAGAAAGGGTTTCTTTCGCCTCTAAGTTATCAAGATGGAAGTTCAGATCTCCCAGAACCGTGACATGGTCACAACCAAAATAAGGTTCTAATAGGTAGGTAAGCAGTGTCAATCCTTAAGGGCCTGTGAGGCTGGCTGATGCCTGTAGACAAACAGTGTCAATCCTTAAGGGCCTGTGAGGCTGGTTGATGCCTGTAGGCAACCAGTGTCAATCTTAAAGGGCCTGTGAGGCTGGTTGATGCCTGTAGGCAAGCAGTGTCAATCCTTAAGGGCCTGTGAGGCTGGCTGATACATGTAAACAAGCAGTGTCAATCCTTAAGGGCCTGTGAGGCTGGTTGATGCCTGTAGGCAAGCAGTGTCAATCCTTAAGGGCCTGTGAGGCTGGCTGATGCCTGTAGACTACCAGTGTCAATCCTTAAGGGCCTGTGAGGCTGGCTGATACATGTAGGCAAGCAGTGTCAATCCTTAAGGGCCTGTGAGGCTGGTTGATGCTTGTAGGCAAGCAGTGTCAATCCTTAAGGGCCTGTGAGGCTGGCTGATGCCTGTAGACAACCAGTGACAATCCCTAAGGGCCTGTGAGGCTGGTTGATGCCTGTAGACAACCAGTGTCAATCCTTAAGGGCCTGTAAGGCTGGCTGATACATGTAGACAACCAGTGTCAATCCTTAAGGGCCTGTGAGGCTGGCTGATGCCTGTAGGCAAGCAGTGTCAATCTTTAAGGGCCTGTGAGGCTGGCTGATACATGTAGGCAAGCAGTGTCAATCCTTAAGGGCCTGTGAGGCTGGCTGATGCCTGTTAGCAAGCAGTGTCAATCCTTAAGGGCCTGTGAGGCTGGCTGATGCCTGTAGGCAGCCGGCGTCAATCTTAAAGGGCCTGTGAGGCTGGCTGATGCCTGTAGGCAAGCAGTGTCAATCCTTAAGGGCCTGTGAGGCTGGCTGATACATGTAGGCAAGCAGTGTCAATCCTTAAGGGCCTGTGAGGCTGGCTGATGCCTGTAGGCAAGCAGTGTCAATCCTTAAGGGCCTGTGAGGCTGGCTGATGCCTGTAGACAACCAGTGTAAATCCTTAAGGGCCTCTGAGGCTGGCTGATGCCCGTAGGCAGCCGGCGTCAATCATAAAGGGCCTGTGAGGCTGGCTGATGCCTGTAGACAAACAGTGTCAATCTTAAAGGGCCTGTGAGGCTGGCTGATACATGTAGACAACCAGTGTCAATCCTTAAGGGCCTGTGAGGCTGGCTGATGCCTGTAGGCAAGCAGTGTCAATCTTTAAGGGCCTGTGAGGCTGGCTGATACATGTAGGCAAGCAGTGTCAATCCTTAAGGGCCTGTGAGGCTGGCTGATGCCTGTTAGCAAGCAGTGTCAATCCTTAAGGGCCTGTGAGGCTGGTTGATGCCTGTAGGCAGCCGGCGTCAATCTTAAAGGGCCTGAGAGGCTGGCTGATGCCTGTAGACAACCAGTGTCAATCCTTATGGGCCTGTGAGGCTGGCTGATACATGTAGGCAAGCAGTGTCAATCCTTAAGGGCCTGTGAGGCTGGCTGATGCCTGTAGGCGAGCAGTGTCAATCCTTAAGGGCCTGTGAGGCTGGCTGATGCCTGTAGACAACCAGTGTCAATCCTTAAGGGTCTGTGAGGCTGCCTGCTGCCTGTAGACAACCAGTGTCAATCCTTAAGGGCCTGTGAGGCTGGCTGATACATGTAGGCAAGCAGTGTCAATCCTTAAGGGCCTGTGAGGCTGGCTGATGCCTGTAGACAACCAGTGTCAATCCTTAAGGGCCTGTGAGGCTGGTTGATACCTGTAGACAACCAGTGTCAATCCTTAAGGGCCTGTGAGGCTGGCTGATGCCTGTAGACAAGCAGTGTCAATCCTTAAGGGCCTGTGAGGCTGGCTGATGCCTGTAGACAACCAGTGACAATCCCTAAGGGCCTGTGAGGCTGGTTGATGCCTGTAAACAACCAGTGACAATCCTTAAGGGCCTGTGAGGCTGGCTGATGCCTGTAGGCAAGCAGTGTCAATCCTTAAGGGCCTGTGAGGCTGGCTGATGCCTGTAGACAACCAGTGACAATCCTTAAGGGCCTGTGAGGCTGGCTGATGCCTGTAGACAACCAGTGACAATCCTTAACGGCCTGTGAGGCTGGCTGATGCCCGTAGACAACCAGTGACAATCCTTAAGGGCCTGTGAGGCTGGCTGATGCCTGTAGGCAAGCACTGTCAATGCTTAAGGGCCTGTGAGGCTGGCTGATGCCAGTAGGCAAGCAGTGTCAATCCTTAACGGCCTGTGAGGCTGGTTGATGCCTGTAGACAACCAGTGTCAATCCTTAACGGCCTGTGAGGCTGGCTGATGCCTGTAGACAACCAGTGACAATCCTTAAGGGCCTGTGAGGCTGGTTGAGGCCTGTAGGCAACCAGTGACACTCCTTACGGGCCTGTGAGGCTGGTTGATGCCTGTAGACAACCTGTGTCAATCTGAAAGGGCCTGTGAGGCTGGCTGATGCCTGTAGGCAACCAGTGACACTCCTTAAGGGCCTGTGAGGCTGGTTGATGCCTGTAGACAACCGGTGTCAATCTGAAAGGGCCTGTGAGGCTGGCTGATGCCTGTAGGCAAGCAGTGTCAATCCTTAACGGCCTGTGAGGCTGGTTGATGCCTGTAGACAACCAGTGTCAATCTTAAAGGGCCTGTGAGGCTGGTTAATGCCTGTAGGCAACCAGTGTCAATCCTTAACGGCCTGTGAGGCTGGTTGATGCCTGTAGGCAAGAAGTGTCAATCTTAAAGGGCCTGTGAGGCTGGTTGATGCCTGTAGGCAAGAAGTGTCAATCTTAAAGGGCCTGTGAGGCTGGTTGATGCCTGTAGACAACCAGTGTCGATCCCTAAGGGCCTGTGAGGCTGATTGATGCCTGTAGACAACCAGTGACAATCCTTAAGGGCCTGTGAGGCTGGCTGATGCCTGTAGGCAAGCAGTGTCAATCCTTAAGGGCCTGTGAGGCTGGCTGATGCCTGTAGACAACTAGTGACAATCCCTAAGGGCCTGTGAGGCTGGTTGATGCCTGTAGACAACCAGTGTCAATCCGTAAGGGCCTGTGAGGCTAGTTGATGCCTGTAGGCAACCAGTGTCAATCCTTAAGGGCCTGTGAGGCTGGCTGATGCCTGTAGGCAACCAGTGTTAATCCTTAACGGCCTGTGAGGCTGGCTGATGCCCGTAGACAACCAGTGTCAATCCTTAAGTGCCTGTGAGGCTGGCTGATGCCTGTAGACAACCAGTGGCAATCCTTAAGGGCCTGTGAGGCTGGCTGATGCCTGTAGGCAAGCAGTGTCAATCCTTAAGGGCCTGTGAGGCTGGCTGATGCCTGTAGACAACTAGTGACAATCCCTAAGGGCCTGTGAGGCTGGTTGATGCCTGTAGACAACCAGTGTCAATCCGTAAGGGCCTGTGAGGCTAGTTGATGCCTGTAGGCAACCAGTGTCAATCCTTAAGGGCCTGTGAGGCTGGCTGATGCCTGTAGGCAACCAGTGTTAATCCTTAACGGCCTGTGAGGCTGGCTGATGCCCGTAGACAACCAGTGTCAATCCTTAAGTGCCTGTGAGGCTGGCTGATGCCTGTAGACAACCAGTGGCAATCCTTAAGGGCCTGTGAGGCTGGCTGATGCCTGTAGGCAACCAGTGTCAACCCTTAACGGCCTGTGAGCCTGGTTGATGCCTGTAGGCAACAGGTGTCAATCTTAAAGGGCCTGTGAGGCTGGTTGATGCCTGTAGACAACCAGTGACAATCCTTAAGTGCCTGTGAGGCTGGCTGATGCCTGTAGACAACCAGTGTCAATACATAAGGGCCTGTGATGCTGGTTGATGCCTGTAGACAACCAGTGTCAATCTTAAAGGGCCTGTGAGGCTGGTTAGTGCCTGTGGACAACCGGTGTCAATCCTAAATTGCATGTGAGGCTGGCTGATGCCTGTAGGTAAGCAATGTCAATCCTTAAGGGCCTGTGAGGCTGGCTGATGCCTGTAGGCAACCAGTGTCAATCCTTAAGGGCCTGTGAGGCTAGTTGATGCCTGAAGGCAACCAGTGTCAATCCTTAAGGGCCTGTGAGGCTGGTTGATGCCTGTAGACAACCAGTGTCAATCCTTAAGGGCCTGTGAGGCTGGTTGATGCCTGTAGACAACCGGTGTCAATCCTAAAGGGCCTGTGAGGCTGGTTGATGCCTGTAGACAACCAGTGGCAATCTTAAAGGGCCTGTGAGGCTGGTTGATGCCTGTAGACAACCAGTGGCAATCTTAAAGGGCCTGTGAGGCTGGGTGATGCCTGTAGACAACCAGTGGCAATCTTAAAGGGCCTTTGAGGCTGGTTGATGCCTGTAGACAACCAGTGTCAATCTTAAAAGGCCTGTGAGGCTGGTTGATGCCTGTAGACAACCAGTGTCAATCCTTAAGGGTCTGTGAGGCTGGTTGATGCCTGTAGACAACCAGTGGTAATCCTTAAGGGCCTGTGAGGCTGGCTGATGCCTGTAGACAACCAGTGTCAATCCTTAAGGGCCTGTGAGGCTGGTTGATGCCTGTAGACAACCAGTGACAATCCTTAAGGGCCTGTGAGGCTTGCTGATGCCTGTAGACATCCGGTGTCAATCTTAAAGGGCCTGTGAGGCTGGATGATGCCTGTAGGTGTGCAGTGTCAATCCTTAAGGGCCTGTGAGGCTGGCTGATGCCTGTAGACAACCAGTGGCAATCCTTAAGGGCCTGTGAGGCTGGCTGATGCCTGTAGACAACCAGTGTCAATCCTTAAGGGCCTGTGAGGCTGGTTGATGCCTGTAGACAACCAGTGACAATCCTTAAGGGCCTCTGAGGCTGGCTGATGCCTGTAGGTAAGCAGTGTCAATCCTTAAGGGCCTGTGAGGCTGGCTGATGCCTGTAGACAACCAGTGTCAATCCTTAAGGGCCTGTGAGGCTGGTTGATGCCTGTAGTCAACCAGTGACAATCCTTAAGGGCCTGTGAGGCTGGCTGATGCCTGTAGACAACCAGTGTCAATACACGAGGGCCTGTGATGCTGGTTGATGCCTGTAGACAACCAGTGTCAATCTTAAAGGGCCTGTGAGGCTGGTTAGTGCCTGTGGACAACCGGTGTCAATCCTAAATTGCCTGTGAGGCTGGCTGATGCCTGTAGGAAAGCAATGTCAATCCTTAAGGGCCTGTGAGGCTGGCTGATGCCTGTAGGCAACCAGTGTCAATCCTTAAGGGCCTGTGAGGCTAGTTGATGCCTGAAGGCAACCAGTGTCAATCCTTAAGGGCCTGTGAGGCTGGTTGATGCCTGTAGACAACCAGTGTCAATCCTTAAGGGCCTGTGAGGCTGGTTGATGCCTGTAGACAACCAGTGTCAATCCTAAAGGGCCTGTGAGGCTGGTTGATGCCTGTAGACAACCAGTGGCAATCTTAAAAGGCCTGTGAGGCTGGTTGATGCCTGTAGACAACCAGTGGCAATCTTAAAGGGCCTGTGAGGCTGGGTGATGCCTGTAGACAACCAGTGGCAATCTTAAAGGGCCTTTGAGGCTGGTTGATGCCTGTAGACAACCAGTGTCAATCTTAAAAGGCCTGTGAGGCTGGTTGATGCCTGTAGACAACCAGTGTCAATCCTTAAGGGTCTGTGAGGCTGGTTGATGCCTGTAGACAACCAGTGGCAATCCTTAAGGGCCTGTGAGGCTGGCTGATGCCTGTAGACAACCAGTGTCAATCCTTAAGGGCCTGTGAGGCTGGTTGATGCCTGTAGACAACCAGTGACAATCCGTAAGGGCCTGTGAGGCTTGCTGATGCCTGTAGACATCCGGTGTCAATCTTAAAGGGCCTGTGAGGCTGGATGATGCCTGTAGGTGTGCAGTGTCAATCCTTAAGGGCCTGTGAGGCTGGCTGATGCCTGTAGGCAACCAGTGTCAATTCTTAAGGGCCTGTGAGGCTAGTTGATGCCTGTAGACAACCAGTGGCAATCCTTAAGGGCCTGTGAGGCTGGCTGATGCCTGTAGACAACCAGTGTCAATCCTTAAGGGCCTGTGAGGCTGGCTGATGCCTGTAGACAACCAGTGTCAATAATTAAGGGCCTGTGATGCTGGTTGATGCCTGTAGACAACCAGTGGCAATCTTGAAGGGCCCTTGAGACTGGGTGATGCCTGTAGACAACCAGTGGCAATCTTAAAGGGCCTTTGAGGCTGGTTGATGCCTGTAGACAACCAGTGTCAATCTTAAAAGGCCTGTGAGCCTGGTTGATGCCTGTAGACAACCAGTGTCAATCCTTAAGGGTCTGTGAGGCTGGTTGATGCCTGTAGACAACCAGTGGCAATCCTTAAGGGCCTGTGAGGCTGGCTGATGCCTGTAGACAACCAGTGTCAATCCGTAAGGGCCTGTGAGGCTGGTTGATGCCTGTAGACAACCAGTGACAATACTTAAGGGCCTGTGAGGCTTGCTGCTGCCTGTAGACATCCGGTGTCAATCTTAAAGGGCCTGTGAGGCTGGCTGGTGCCTGTAGGTGTCCAGTGTCAATCCTTAAGGGCCTGTGAGGCTGGCCGATGCCTGTGGGCAACCAGTGTCAATTCTTAAGGGCCTGTGAGGCTAGTTGATGCCTGTAGACAACCAGTGGCAATCCTTAAGGGCCTGTGAGGCTGGCTGATGCCTGTAGACAACCAGTGTCAATCCTTAAGGGCCTGTGAGGCTGGCTGATGCCTGTAGACAACCAGTGTCAATAATTAAGGGCCTGTGATGCTGGTTGATGCCTGTAGACAACCAGTGACAATACTTAAGGGCCTGTGAGGCTGGTTGATGCCTGTAGACAACCAGTGACAATCCTTAAGGGCCTCTGAGGTTGGCTGATGCCTGTAGGTAAGCAGTGTCAATCCTTAAGGGCCTGTGAGGCTGGCTGATGCCTGTAGACAACCAGTGTCAATCCTTAAGGGCCTGTGAGGCTGGTTGATGCCTGTAGTCAACCAGTGACAATCCTTAAAGGCCTGTGAGGCTGGCTGATGCCTGTAGACAACCAGTGTCAATACTTAAGGGCCTGTGATGCTGGTTGATGCCTGTAGACAACCATTGTCAATCTTAAAGGGCCTGTGAGGATGGTTAGTGCCTGTAGACAACCGGTGTCAATCTTAAATTGCCTGTGAGGCTGGCTGATGCCTGTAGGTAAGCAGTGTCAATCCTTAAGGGCCTGTGAGGCTGGCTGATGCCTGTAGGCAACCAGTGACAATCCTTAAGGGCCTGTGAGGCTAGCTGATGCCTGAAGGCAACCAGTGTCAATCCTTAAGGGCCTGTGAGGCTGGTTGATGCCTGTAGACAACCAGTGTCAATCCTTAAGGGCCTGTGAGGCTGGTTGATGCCTGTAGACAACCAGTGTCAATCCTTAAGGGCCTGTGAGGCTGGTTGATGCCTGTAGACAACCAGTGTCAATCCTTAAGGGCCTGTGAGGCTGGCTGATGCCTGTAGACAACCGGTGTCAACCTTAAAGGGCCTGTGAGGCTGACTGATGCCTGTAGGCAACCAGTGACAATCCTTAAGGGCCTGTGAGGCTGACTGATGCCTGTAGGCAAGCAGTGTCAATCCTTAAGGGCCTGTGAGGCTGGTTGATGGCTGTAGGCAACCAGTGTCCATCCTTAAGGGCCTGTGAGGTTGGTTGATGCCTGTAGACAACCAGTGACAATCCTTAAGGGCCTTTGAGGCTGGTTGATGCCTGTAGACAACCAGTGTCATTCCTTAAGGGCCTGTGAGGCTGGCTGATGCCTGTAGACAACCGGTATCAATCTTAAAAGGCCTGTGAGGCTGGTTGATGCCTTTAGACAACCAGTGTCAATCCTTAAGGGCCTGTGAGGCTGGCTGATGCCTGTAGACAACCAGTGTCAATCCTTAAGGGCCTGTGAGGCTGGTTGATGCCTGTAGACAACCAGTGTCAATCCTTAAGGGCCTGTGAGGCAGGCTGATGCCTGTAGACAACCAGTGTCAATCCTTAAGGGCCTGTGAGGCTGGTTGATGCCTGTAGACAACCAGTGGCAATCTTAAAGGGCCTGTGAGGCTTGTTGATGCCTGTAGACAACCAGTGGCAATCTTAAAGGGCCTGTGAGACTGGTTGATGCCTGTAGACAACCAGTGTCAATCCTTAAGAGCCTGTGAGGCTGGTTGATGCCTGTAGACAACCAGTGTCAATCGTAAAGGGCCTGTGAGGCTGGTTGATGCCTGTAGGCAAGCAGTGTCAATCCTTAAGGGTCTGTGAGGCTGGTTGATGCCTGTAGGCAAGCAGTGTCAATCCTTAAGGGTCTGTGAGGCTGGTTGATGCCTGTAGACAACCAGTGGCAATCCTTAAGGGCCTGTGAGGCTGGCTGATGCCTGTAGACAACCAGTGTCAATCGTTAGGGCCTGTGAGGCTGGTTGATACCAGTAGACAACCTGCGTCAATCTTAAAGGGCCTGTGAGGCTGGTTGATGCCTGTAGACAACCTGTGTCCATCCTTAAGGGCCTGTGAGTCTGGTTGATGCCTGTAGACAACCAGTGTCAATCCTTAAGGGCCTGTGAGGCTGGTTGATGCCTGTAGACAACCAGTGACAATCCTAAAGGGCCTGTGAGGCTGGTTGATGCCTGTAGACAACCGGCGCCAATCTTAAAGGGCCTGTGACAACCAGTGGCAATCCTAAAGGGCCTGTGAGGCTGGTTGATGCCTGTAGACAACCAGTGGCAATCCTAAAGGGCCTGTGAGGCTGGCTGATGCCTGTAGACAACCGGTGTCAATCTTAAAGGGCCTGTGAGGCTGGTTGATGCCTGTAAACAACCTGTGTCAATCCTAAAGGGCCTGTGAGGCTGATTGATGCCTGTAGACAATCTGTGTCAATCCTAAAGGGCCTGTGAGGCTCGTTGATGCCTGTAGGCAAGCAGTGTCCATCCTTAAGGGCCTGTGAGGCTGGTTGATGCCTGTAGACAACCAGTGACAATCCATAAGGGCCTCTGAGGCTGGCCGATGCCTGTAGGTAAGCAGTGTCAATCCTTAAGGGCCTGTGAGGCTGGCTCATGCCTGTAGACAACCAGTGTCAACCCTTAAGGGCCTGTGAGGCTGGTTGATGCCTGTAGACAACCTGTGTCAATCCTGAAGGGCCTGTGAGGCTGGTTGATGCCTGTAGGCAAGCAGTGTCCATCCTTAAGGGCCTGTGAGGCTGGTTGATGCCTGTAGACAACCAGTGACAATCCTTAAGGGCCTCTGAGGCTGGCTGATGCCTGTAGGTAAGCAGTGTCAATCCTTAAGGGCCTGTGAGGCTGGCTGATGCCTGTAGGCATCCAGTGTCAATCCTTAAGGGCCTGTGAGGCTAGTTGATGCCTGAAGGCAACCAGTGTCAATCCTTAAGGGCCTGTGAGGCTGGTTGATGCCTGTAGACAACCAGTGTCAATCCTTAAGGGCCTGTGAGGCTGGTTGATGCCTGTAGACAACCAGAGTCAATCCTTAAGGGCCTGTGAGGCTGGCTGATGCCTGTAGACAACCGGTATCAATCTTAAAAGGCCTGTGAGGCTGGTTGATGCCTTTAGACAACCAGTGTCAATCCTTAAGGGCCTGTGAGGCTGGCTGATGCCTGTAGACAACCAGTGTCAATCCTTAAGGGCCTGTGAGGCTGGTTGATGCCTGTAGACAACCGGTGTCAATCCTAAAGGGCCTGGGAGGCTGGTTGATAACTGTAGACAACCGGTGTCAATCCTAAAGGGCCTGGGAGGCTGGTTGATGCCTGTAGACAACCAGTGGCAATCTTAAATGGCCTGTGAGGCTAGTTGATGCCTGAAGGCAACCAGTGTCAATCCTTAAGGGCCTGTGAGGCTGGTTGATGCCTGTAGACAACCAGTGTCAATCATTAAGGGCCTGTGAGGCTGGCTGATGCCTGTAGACAACCGGTGTCAATCTTAAAGGGCCTGTGAGGCTGGTTGATGCCTGTAGACAACCAGTGACAATCCTTAAGGGCCTGTGAGGCTGGCTGATGCCTGTAGGCAAGCAGTGTCAATCCTTAAGGGCCTGTGAGGCTGGTTGATGGCTGTAGGCAACCAGTGTCCATCCTTAAGGGCCTGTGAGGTTGGTTGATGCCTGTAGACAACCAGTGACAATCCTTAAGGGCCTGTGAGGCTGGTTGATGCCTGTAGACAACCAGTGTCATTCCTTAAGGGCCTGTGAGGCTGGCTGATGCCTGTAGACAACCGGTATCAATCTTAAAAGGCCTGTGAGGCTGGTTGATGCCTTAAGACAACCAGTGTCAATCCTTAAGGGCCTGTGAGGCTGGCTGATGCCTGTAGACAACCAGTGTCAATCCTTAAGGGCCTGTGAGGCTGGTTGATGCCTGTAGACAACCGGTGTCAATCCTAAAGGGCCTGTGAGGCTGGTTGATGCCTGTAGACAACCAGTGGCAATCTTAAAGGGCCTGTGAGGCTGGTTGATGCCTGTAGACAACTAACGGCAATCTTAAAGGGCCTGTGAGGCTGGTTGATGCCTGTAGGCAAGCAGTGTCAATTCTTAAGGGCCCGTGAGGCTGGCTGATGCCTGTAGACAACCAGTGTCAATCGTTAAGGGCCTGTGAGGCTGGTTGATACCAGTAGACAACCGGCGTCAATCTTAAAGGGCCTGTGAGGCTGGTTGATGCCTGTAGACAACCTGTGTCAATCCTTAAGGGCCTGTGAGTCTGGTTGATGCCTGTAGACAACCAGTGTCAATCCTTAAGGGCCTGTGAGGCTGGTTGATACCTGTAGACATCCGGTGACAATCTTAAAGGGCCTGTGAGGCTGGCTGATGCCTGTAGACAACCAGTGGCAATCCTAAAGGGCCTGTGTGGCTGGTTGATGCCTGTAGACAACCGGCGTCAATCTTAAAGGGCCTGTGACAACCAGTGGCAATCCTAAAGGGCCTGTGAGGCTGGTTGATGCCTGTAGACAACCAGTGGCAATCTTAAATTGCCTATGAGGCTGGCTGATGCCTGTAGGTAAGCAGTGTCAATCCTTAAGGGCCTGTGAGGCTGGCTGATGCCGGTAGGCCACCAGTGTCAATCCTTAAGGGCCTGTGAGGCTAGTTGATGCCTGAAGGCAACCAGTGTCAATCCCTAAGGGCCTTTGAGGCTGGTTGATGCCTGTAGACAACCAGTGTCAATCCTTAAGGGCCTGTGAGGCTGGTTGATGCCTGTAGGCAACCAGTGTCAATCCTTAAGGGCCTGTGAGGCTGGCTGATGCCTGTAGACAACCGGTGTCAATCTTAAAGGGCCTGTGAGGCTGGCTGATGCCTGTAGGCAAGCAGTGTCAATCCTTAAGGGCCTGTGAGGCTGGTTGATGGCTGTAGGCAACCAGTGACAATCCTTAAGGGCCTGTGAGGCTGGTTGATGCCTGTAGACAACCAGTGTCAATCCTTAAGGGCCTGTGAGGCTGGCTGGTGCCTGTAGACAACCGGTATCAATCTTAAAAGGCCTGTGAGGCTGGTTGATGCCTTTAGAAAACCAGTGTCAATCCTTAAGGGCCTGTGAGGCTGGCTGATGCCTGTAGACAACCAGTGTCAATCCTTAAGGGCCTGTGAGGCTGGTTGATGCCTGTAGACAACCGGTGTCAATCCTAAAGGGCCTTTGAGGATGGTTGATGCCTGTAGACAGCCAGTGGCAATCTTAAAGGGCCTGTGAGGCTGGTTGATGCCTGTAGACAACCAGTGGCAATCTTAAAGGGCCTGTGAGGCTGGTTGATGCCTGTAGACAACCAGTGTCAATCCTTAAGAGCCTGTGAGGCTGGCTGATGCCTGTAGACAACCAGTGACAACCTTAAGGGCCTGTGAGGCTGGCTGATGCCTGTAGGCAAGCAGTGTCAATCCTTAACGGCCTGTGAGGCTGGTTGATACCTGTAGACAACCAGTGTCAATCGTAAAGGGCCTGTGAGGCTGGTTGATGCCTGTAGGCAAGCAGTGTCAATCCTTAAGGGTCTGTAAGGCTGGTTGATGCCTGTAGGCAAGCAGTGTCAATCCTTAAGGGTCTGTGAGGCTGGTTGATGCCTGTAGACAACCAGTGGCAATCCTTAAGGGCCTGTGAGGCTGGCTGATGCCTGTAGACAACCAGTGTCAATCGTTAGGGCCTGTGAGGCTGGTTGATACCAGTAGACAACCGGCGTCAATCTTAAAGGGCCTGTGAGGCTGGTTGATGCCTGTAGACAACCTGTGTCAATCCTTAAGGGCCTGTGAGTCTGGTTGATGCCTGTAGACAACCAGTGTCAATCCTTAAGGGCCTGTGAGGCTGGTTGATGCCTGTAGACAACCAGTGACAATCCTAAAGGGCCTGTGAGGCTGGTTGATGCCTGTAGACAACCGGCGCCAATCTTAAAGGGCCTGTGACAACCAGTGGCAATCCTAAAGGGCCTGTGAGGCTGGTTGATGCCTGTAGACAACCAGTGGCAATCCTAAAGGGCCTGTGAGGCTGGCTGATGCCTGTAGACAACCGGTGTCAATCTTAAAGGGCCTGTGAGGCTGGTTGATGCCTGTAAACAACCTGTGTCAATCCTATAGGGCCTGTGAGGCTGATTGATGCCTGTAGACAATCTGTGTCAATCCTAAAGGGCCTGTGAGGCTCGTTGATGCCTGTAGGCAAGCAGTGTCCATCCTTAAGGGCCTGTGAGGCTGGTTGATGCCTGTAGACAACCAGTGACAATCCATAAGGGCCTCTGAGGCTGGCCGATGCCTGTAGGTAAGCAGTGTCAATCCTTAAGGGCCTGTGAGGCTGGCTCATGCCTGTAGACAACCAGTGTCAACCCTTAAGGGCCTGTGAGGCTGGTTGATGCCTGTAGACAACCTGTGTCAATCCTGAAGGGCCTGTGAGGCTGGTTGATGCCTGTAGGCAAGCAGTGTCCATCCTTAAGGGCCTGTGAGGCTGGTTGATGCCTGTAGACAACTAGTGACAATCCTTAAGGGCCTCTGAGGCTGGCTGATGCCTGTAGGTAAGCAGTGTCAATCCTTAAGGGCCTGTGAGGCTGGCTGATGCCTGTAGGCATCCAGTGTCAATCCTTAAGGGCCTGTGAGGCTAGTTGATGCCTGAAGGCAACCAGTGTCAATCCTTAAGGGCCTGTGAGGCTGGTTGATTCCTGTAGACAACCAGTGTCAATCCTTAAGGGCCTGTGAGGCTGGTTGATGCCTGTAGACAACCAGAGTCAATCCTTAAGGGCCTGTGAGGCTGGCTGATGCCTGTAGACAACCGGTATCAATCTTAAAAGGCCTGTGAGGCTGGTTGATGCCTTTAGACAACCAGTGTCAATCCTTAAGGGCCTGTGAGGCTGGCTGATGCCTGTAGACAACCAGTGTCAATCCTTAAGGGCCTGTGAGGCTGGTTGATGCCTGTAGACAACCGGTGTCAATCCTAAAGGGCCTGGGAGGCTGGTTGATGCCTGTAGACAACCGGTGTCAATCCTAAAGGGCCTGGGAGGCTGGTTGATGCCTGTAGACAACCAGTGGCAATCGTAAATGGCCTGTGAGGCTAGTTGATGCCTGAAGGCAACCAGTGTCAATCCTTAAGGGCCTGTGAGGCTGGTTGATGCCTGTAGACAACCAGTGTCAATCATTAAGGGCCTGTGAGGCTGGCTGATGCCTGTAGACAACCGGTGTCAATCTTAAAGGGCCTGTGAGGCTGGTTGATGCCTGTAGACAACCAGTGACAATCCTAAAGGGCCTGTGAGGCTGGTTGATGCCTGTAGACAACCAGTGGCAATCTTAAAGGGCCTGTGAGGCTGGTTGATGCCTGTAGACAACCAGTGGCAATCTTAAAGGGCCTGTGAGGCTGGGTGATGCCTGTAGACAACCAGTGGCAATCTTAAAGGGCCTTTGAGGCTGGTTGATGCCTGTAGACAACCAGTGTCAATCTTAAAAGGCCTGTGAGGCTGGTTGATGCCTGTAGACAACCAGTGTCAATCCTTAAGGGTCTGTGAGGCTGGTTGATGCCTGTAGACAACCAGTGGCAATCCTTAAGGGCCTGTGAGGCTGGCTGATGCCTGTAGACAACCAGTGTCAATCCTTAAGGGCCTGTGAGGCTGGTTGATGCCTGTAGACAACCAGTGACAATCCTTAAGGGCCTGGAGGCTTGCTGATGCCTGTAGACATCCGGTGTCAATCTTAAAGGGCCTGTGAGGCTGGATGATGCCTGTAGGTGTGCAGTGTCAATCCTTAAGGGCCTGTGAGGCTGGCTGATGCCTGTAGGCAACCATTGTCAATTCTTAAGGGCCTGTGAGGCTAGTTGATGCCTGTAGACAACCAGTGGCAATCCTTAAGGGCCTGTGAGGCTGGCTGATGCCTGTAGACAACCAGTGACAATCCTTAAGTGCCTGTGAGGCTGGCTGATGCCTGTAGACATCCGGTGTCAATCTTAAAGGGCCTGTGAGGCTGGCTGATGCCTGTAGGTAAGCAGTGTCAATCCTTAAGGGCCTTTGAGGCTGGCTGATGCCTGTAGGCAACCAGTGTCAATCCTTAAGGGCCTGTGAGGCTAGTTGATGCCTGTAGACAACCAGTGGCAATCCTTAAGGGCCTGTGAGGCTGGCTGATGCCTGTAGACAACCAGTGTCAATCCTTAAGGGCCTGTGAGGCTGGTTGATGCCTGTAGACAACCAGTGACAATCCTTAAGGGCCTCTGAGGCTGGCTGATGCCTGTAGGTAAGCAGTGTCAATCCTTAAGGGCCTGTGAGGCTGGCTGATGCCTGTAGACAACCAGTGTCAATCCTTAAGGGCCTGTGAGGCTGGTTGATGCTTGTAGTCAACCAGTGACAATCCTTAAGGGCCTGTGAGGCTGGCTGATGCCTGTAGACAACCAGTGTCAATACATAAGGGCCTGTGATGCTGGTTGATGCCTGTAGACAACCAGTGTCAATCTTAAAGGGCCTGTGAGGCTGGTTAGTGCCTGTGGACAACCGGTGTCAATCCTAAATTGCATGTGAGGCTGGCTGATGCCTGTAGGTAAGCAATGTCAATCCTTAAGGGCCTGTGAGGCTGGCTGATGCCTGTAGGCAACCAGTGTCAATCCTTAAGGGCCTGTGAGGCTAGTTGATGCCTGAAGGCAACCAGTGTCAATCCTTAAGGGCCTGTGAGGCTGGTTGATGCCTGTAGACAACCAGTGTCAATCCTTAAGGGCCTGTGAGGCTGGTTGATGCCTGTAGACAACCGGTGTCAATCCTAAAGGGCCTGTGAGGCTGGTTGATGCCTGTAGACAACAAGTGGCAATCTTAAAGGGCCTGTGAGGCTGGTTGATGCCTGTAGACAACCAGTGGCAATCTTAAAGGGCCTGTGAGGCTGGGTGATGCCTGTAGACAACCAGTGGCAATCTTAAAGGGCCTTTGAGGCTGGTTGATGCCTGTAGACAACCAGTGTCAATCTTAAAAGGCCTGTGAGGCTGGTTGATGCCTGTAGACAACCAGTGTCAATCCTTAAGGGTCTGTGAGGCTGGTTGATGCCTGTAGACAACCAGTGGCAATCCTTAAGGGCCTGTGAGGCTGGCTGATGCCTGTAGACAACCAGTGTCAATCCTTAAGGGCCTGTGAGGCTGGTTGATGCCTGTAGACAACCAGTGACAATCCTTAAGGGCCTGTGAGGCTTGCTGATGCCTGTAGACATCCGGTGTCAATCTTAAAGGGCCTGTGAGGCTGGATGATGCCTGTAGGTGTGCAGTGTCAATCCTTAAGGGCCTGTGAGGCTGGCTGATGCCTGTAGGCATCCAGTGTCAATTCGTAAGGGCCTGTGAGGCTAGTTGATGCCTGTAGACAACCAGTGGCAATCCTTAAGGGCCTGTGAGGCTGGCTGATGCCTGTAGACAACCAGTGTCAATCCTTAAGGGCCTGTGAGGCTGGCTGATGCCTGTAGACAACCAGTGTCAATAATTAAGGGCCTGTGATGCTGGTTGATGCCTGTAGACAACCAGTGGCAATCCTAAAGGGCCCTTGAGACTGGGTGATGCCTGTAGACAACCAGTGGCAATCTTAAAGGGCCTTTGAGGCTGGTTGATGCCTGTAGACAACCAGTGTCAATCTTAAAAGGCCTGTGAGGCTGGTTGATGCCTGTAGACAACCAGTGTCAATCCTTAAGGGCCTGTGAGCCTGGTTGATGCCTGTAGGCAACAGGTGTCAATCTTAAAGGGCCTGTGAGGCTGGTTGATGCCTGTAGACAACCAGTGTCAATCCTTAACGGCCTTTGAGGCTGGCTGATGCCTGTAGACAACCAGTGACAATCCTTAAGGGCCTGTGAGGCTGGTTGAGGCCTGTAGGCAACCAGTGACACTCCTTAAGGGCCTGTGAGGCTGGTTGATGCCTGTAGACAACCTGTGTCAATCTGAAAGGGCCTGTGAGGCTGGCTGATGCCTGTAGGCAACCAGTGACACTCCTTAAGGGCCTGTGAGGCTGGTTGATGCCTGTAGACAACCGGTGTCAATCTGAAAGGGCCTGTGAGGCTGGCTGATGCCTGTAGGCAAGCAGTGGCAATCCTTAAGGGCCTGTGAGGCTGGTTGATGCCTGTAGACAACCAGTGGCAATCCTTAAGGGCCTGTGAGGCTGGTTGATGCCTGTAGACAACCAGTGACAATCCTTAAGGGCCTGTGAGGCTTGCTGATGCCTGTAGACATCCGGTGTCAATCCTTAAGGGCCTGTGAGGCTTGCTGATGCCTGTAGACATCCGGTGTCAATCTTAAAGAGCCTGTGAGGCTGGCTGATGCCTGTAGACAACCAGTGTCAATCCTTAAGGGCCTGTGAGACTGGCTGATGCCTGTAGACAACCAGTGACAATACTTAAGGGCCTGTGAGGCTGGTTGATGCCTGTAGACAACCAGTGACAATCCTTAAGGGCCTCTGAGGTTGGCTGATGCCTGTAGGTAAGCAGTGTCAATCCTTAAGGGCCTCTGAGGCTGGCTGATGCCTGTAGGTAAGCAGTGTCAATCCTTAAGGGCCTGTGAGGCTGGTTGATGCCTGTAGTCAACCAGTGACAATCCTTAAGGGCCTGTGAGGCTGGCTGATGCCTGTAGGCAAGCAGTGTCAATCCCTAAGGGCCTGTGAGGCTGGCTGATGCCTGTAGACAACCAGTGACAATCCCTAAGGGCCTGTGAGGCTGGTTGATGCCTGTAGACAACCAGTGTCAATCTTAAAAGGCCTGTGAGGCTGGTTGATGCCTGTAGACAACCAGTGTCAATCCTTAAGGGTCTGTGAGGCTGGTTGATGCCTGTAGACAACCAGTGTCAATCCTTAACGGCCTGTGAGGGATGGCTGATGCCTGTAGACAACCAGTGTCAATCCTTAAGTGCCTGTGAGGCTGGCTGATGCCTGTAGACAACCAGTGGCAATCTTAAAAGGCCTGTGAGGCTGGTTGATGCCTGTAGACAACCAGTGTCAATCCTTAAGGGTCTGTGAGGCTGGTTGATGCCTGTAGACAACCAGTGGCAATCCTTAAGGGCCTGTGAGGCTGGCTGATGCCTGTAGACAACCAGTGTCAATCCTTAAGGGCCTGTGAGGCTGGTTGATGCCTGTAGACAACCAGTGACAATCCTTAAGGGCCTGTGAGGCTTGCTGATGCCTGTAGACATCCGGTGTCAATCTTAAAGGGCCTGTGAGGCTGGATGATGCCTGTAGGTGTGCAGTGTCAATCCTTAAGGGCCTGTGAGGCTGGCTGATGCCTGTAGGCAACCAGTGTCAATTCTTAAGGGCCTGTGAGGCTAGTTGATGCCTGTAGACAACCAGTGGCAATCCTTAAGGGCCTGTGAGGCTGGCTGATGCCTGTAGACAACCAGTGTCAATCCTTAAGGGCCTGTGATGCTGGTTGATGCCTGTAGACAACCAGTGGCAATCTTGAAGGGCCCTTGAGACTGGGTGATGCCTGTAGACAACCAGTGGCAATCTTAAAGGGCCTTTGAGGCTGGTTGATGCCTGTAGACAACCAGTGTCAATCTTAAAAGGCCTGTGAGCCTGGTTGATGCCTGTAGACAACCAGTGTCAATCCTTAAGGGTCTGTGAGGCTGGTTGATGCCTATAGACAACCAGTGGCAATCCTTAAGGGCCTGTGAGGCTGGCTGATGCCTGTAGACAACCAGTGTCAATCCTTAAGGGCCTGTGAGGCTGGTTGATGCCTGTAGACAACCAGTGACAATACTTAAGGGCCTGTGAGGCTTGCTGCTGCCTGTAGACATCCGGTGTCAATCTTAAAGGGCCTGTGAGGCTGGCTGGTGCCTGTAGGTGTCCAGTGTCAATCCTTAAGGGCCTGTGAGGCTGGCCGATGCCTGTGGGCAACCAGTGTCAATTCTTAAGGGCCTGTGAGGCTAGTTGATGCCTGTAGACAACCAGTGGCAATCCTTAAGGGCCTGTGAGGCTGGCTGATGCCTGTAGACAACCAGTGTCAATCCTTAAGGGCCTGTGAGGCTGGCTGATGCCTGTAGACAACCAGTGTCAATAATTAAGGGCCTGTGATGCTGGTTGATGCCTGTAGACAACCAGTGACAATACTTAAGGGCCTGTGAGGCTGGTTGATGCCTGTAGACAACCAGTGACAATCCTTAAGGGCCTCTGAGGTTGGCTGATGCCTGTAGGTAAGCAGTGTCAATCCTTAAGGGCCTGTGAGGCTGGCTGATGCCTGTAGACAACCAGTGTCAATCCTTAAGGGCCTGTGAGGCTGGCTGATGCCTGTAGACAACCAGTGTCAATAATTAAGGGCCTGTGATGCTGGTTGATGCCTGTAGACAACCAGTGGCAATCTTGAAGGGCCCTTGAGACTGGGTGATGCCTGTAGACAACCAGTGGCAATCTTAAAGGGCCTTTGAGGCTGGTTGATGCCTGTAGACAACCAGTGTCAATCTTAAAAGGCCTGTGAGCCTGGTTGATGCCTGTAGACAACCAGTGTCAATCCTTAAGGGTCTGTGAGGCTGGTTGATGCCTGTAGACAACCAGTGGCAATCCTTAAGGGCCTGTGAGGCTGGCTGATGCCTGTAGACAACCAGTGTCAATACTTAAGGGCCTGTGATGCTGGTTGATGCCTGTAGACAACCATTGTCAATCTTAAAGGGCCTGTGAGGATGGTTAGTGCCTGTAGACAACCGGTGTCAATCTTAAATTGCCTGTGAGGCTGGCTGATGCCTGTAGGTAAGCAGTGTCAATCCTTAAGGGCCTGTGAGGCTGGCTGATGCCTGTAGGCAACCAGTGACAATCCTTAAGGGCCTGTGAGGCTAGCTGATGCCTGAAGGCAACCAGTGTCAATCCTTAAGGGCCTGTGAGGCTGGTTGATGCCTGTAGACAACCAGTGTCAATCCTTAAGGGCCTGTGAGGCTGGTTGATGCCTGTAGACAACCAGTGTCAATCCTTAAGGGCCTGTGAGGCTGGTTGATGCCTGTAGACAACCAGTGTCAATCCTTAAGGGCCTGTGAGGCTGGCTGATGCCTGTAGACAACCGGTGTCAACCTTAAAGGGCCTGTGAGGCTGACTGATGCCTGTAGGCAACCAGTGACAATCCTTAAGGGCCTGTGAGGCTGACTGATGCCTGTAGGCAAGCAGTGTCAATCCTTAAGGGCCTGTGAGGCTGGTTGATGGCTGTAGGCAACCAGTGTCCATCCTTAAGGGCCTGTGAGGTTGGTTGATGCCTGTAGACAACCAGTGACAATCCTTAAGGGCCTTTGAGGCTGGTTGATGCCTGTAGACAACCAGTGTCATTCCTTAAGGGCCTGTGAGGCTGGCTGATGCCTGTAGACAACCGGTATCAATCTTAAAAGGCCTGTGAGGCTGGTTGATGCCTTTAGACAACCAGTGTCAATCCTTAAGGGCCTGTGAGGCTGGCTGATGCCTGTAGACAACCAGTGTCAATCCTTAAGGGCCTGTGAGGCTGGTTGATGCCTGTAGACAACCAGTGTCAATCCTTAAGGGCCTGTGAGGCAGGCTGATGCCTGTAGACAACCAGTGTCAATCCTTAAGGGCCTGTGAGGCTGGTTGATGCCTGTAGACAACCAGTGTCAATCCTAAAGGGCCTGTGAGGCTGGTTGATGCCTGTAGACAACCAGTGGCAATCTTAAAGGGCCTGTGAGGCTTGTTGATGCCTGTAGACAACCAGTGGCAATCTTAAAGGGCCTGTGAGACTGGTTGATGCCTGTAGACAACCAGTGTCAATCCTTAAGAGCCTGTGAGGCTGGTTGATGCCTGTAGACAACCAGTGTCAATCGTAAAGGGCCTGTGAGGCTGGTTGATGCCTGTAGGCAAGCAGTGTCAATCCTTAAGGGTCTGTGAGGCTGGTTGATGCCTGTAGGCAAGCAGTGTCAATCCTTAAGGGTCTGTGAGGCTGGTTGATGCCTGTAGACAACCAGTGGCAATCCTTAAGGGCCTGTGAGGCTGGCTGATGCCTGTAGACAACCAGTGTCAATCGTTAGGGCCTGTGAGGCTGGTTGATACCAGTAGACAACCGGCGTCAATCTTAAAGGGCCTGTGAGGATGGTTGATGCCTGTAGACAACCTGTGTCAATCCTTAAGGGCCTGTGATTCTGGTTGATGCCTGTAGACAACCAGTGTCAATCCTTAAGGGCCTGTGAGGCTGGTTGATGCCTGTAGACAACCAGTGACAATCCTAAAGGGCCTGTGAGGCTGGTTGATGCCTGTAGACAACCGGCGCCAATCTTAAAGGGCCTGTGACAACCAGTGGCAATCCTAAAGGGCCTGTGAGGCTGGTTGATGCCTGTAGACAACCAGTGGCAATCCTAAAGGGCCTGTGAGGCTGGCTGATGCCTGTAGACAACCGGTGTCAATCTTAAAGGGCCTGTGAGGCTGGTTGATGCCTGTAAACAACCTGTGTCAATCCTAAAGGGCCTGTGAGGCTGATTGATGCCTGTAGACAATCTGTGTCAATCCTAAAGGGCCTGTGAGGCTCGTTGATGCCTGTAGGCAAGCAGTGTCCATCCTTAAGGGCCTGTGAGGCTGGTTGATGCCTGTAGACAACCAGTGACAATCCATAAGGGCCTCTGAGGCTGGCCGATGCCTGTAGGTAAGCAGTGTCAATCCTTAAGGGCCTGTGAGGCTGGCTCATGCCTGTAGACAACCAGTGTCAACCCTTAAGGGCCTGTGAGGCTGGTTGATGCCTGTAGACAACCTGTGTCAATCCTGAAGGGCCTGTGAGGCTGGTTGATGCCTGTAGGCAAGCAGTGTCCATCCTTAAGGGCCTGTGAGGCTGGTTGATGCCTGTAGACAACCAGTGACAATCCTTAAGGGCCTCTGGGGCTGGCTGATGCCTGTAGGTAAGCAGTGTCAATCCTTAAGGGCCTGTGAGGCTGGCTGATGCCTGTAGGCATCCAGTGTCAATCCTTAAGGGCCTGTGAGGCTAGTTGATGCCTGAAGGCAACCAGTGTCAATCCTTAAGGGCCTGTGAGGCTGGTTGATGCCTGTAGACAACCAGTGTCAATCCTTAAGGGCCTGTGAGGCTGGTTGATGCCTGTAGACAACCAGAGTCAATCCTTAAGGGCCTGTGAGGCTGGCTGATGCCTGTAGACAACCGGTATCAATCTTAAAAGGCCTGTGAGGCTGGTTGATGCCTTTAGACAACCAGTGTCAATCCTTAAGGGCCTGTGAGGCTGGCTGATGCCTGTAGACAACCAGTGTCAATCCTTAAGGGCCTGTGAGGCTGGTTGATGCCTGTAGACAACCGGTGTCAATCCTAAAGGGCCTGGGAGGCTGGTTGATGCCTGTAGACAACCGGTGTCAATCCTAAAGGGCCTGGGAGGCTGGTTGATGCCTGTAGACAACCAGTGGCAATCTTAAATGGCCTGTGAGGCTAGTTGATGCCTGAAGGCAACCAGTGTCAATCCTTAAGGGCCTGTGAGGCTGGTTGATGCCTGTAGACAACCAGTGTTAATCATTAAGGGCCTGTGAGGCTGGCTGATGCCTGTAGACAACCGGTGTCAATCTTAAAGGGCCTGTGAGGCTGGTTGATGCCTGTAGACAACCAGTGACAATCCTTAAGGGCCTGTGAGGCTGGCTGATGCCTGTAGGCAAGCAGTGTCAATCCTTAAGGGCCTGTGAGGCTGGTTGATGGCTGTAGGCAACCAGTGTCCATCCTTAAGGGCCTGTGAGGTTGGTTGATGCCTGTAGACAACCAGTGACAATCCTTAAGGGCCTGTGAGGCTGGTTGATGCCTGTAGACAACCAGTGTCATTCCTTAAGGGCCTGTGAGGCTGGCTGATGCCTGTAGACAACCGGTATCAATCTTAAAAGGCCTGTGAGGCTGGTTGATGCCTTAAGACAACCAGTGTCAATCCTTAAGGGCCTGTGAGGCTGGCTGATGCCTGTAGACAACCAGTGTCAATCCTTAAGGGCCTGTGAGGCTGGTTGATGCCTGTAGACAACCGGTGTCAATCCTAAAGGGCCTGTGAGGCTGGTTGATGCCTGTAGACAACCAGTGGCAATCTTAAAGGGCCTGTGAGGCTGGTTGATGCCTGTAGACAACTAACGGCAATCTTAAAGGGCCTGTGAGGCTGGTTGATGCCTGTAGGCAAGCAGTGTCAATTCTTAAGGGCCTGTGAGGCTGGCTGATGCCTGTAGACAACCAGTGTCAATCGTTAAGGGCCTGTGAGGCTGGTTGATACCAGTAGACAACCGGCGTCAATCTTAAAGGGCCTGTGAGGCTGGTTGATGCCTGTAGACAACCTGTGTCAATCCTTAAGGGCCTGTGAGTCTGGTTGATGCCTGTAGACAACCAGTGTCAATCCTTAAGGGCCTGTGAGGCTGGTTGATACCTGTAGACATCCGGTGACAATCTTAAAGGGCCTGTGAGGCTGGCTGATGCCTGTAGACAACCAGTGGCAATCCTAAAGGGCCTGTGTGGCTGGTTGATGCCTGTAGACAACCGGCGTCAATCTTAAAGGGCCTGTGACAACCAGTGGCAATCCTAAAGGGCCTGTGAGGCTGGTTGATGCCTGTAGACAACCAGTGGCAATCTTAAATTGCCTATGAGGCTGGCTGATGCCTCTAGGTAAGCAGTGTCAATCCTTAAGGGCCTGTGAGGCTGGCTGATGCCGGTAGGCCACCAGTGTCAATCCTTAAGGGCCTGTGAGGCTAGTTGATGCCTGAAGGCAACCAGTGTCAATCCCTAAGGGCCTTTGAGGCTGGTTGATGCCTGTAGACAACCAGTGTCAATCCTTAAGGGCCTGTGAGGCTGGTTGATGCCTGTAGGCAACCAGTGTCAATCCCTAAGGGCCTGTGAGGCTGGCTGATGCCTGTAGACAACCGGTGTCAATCTTAAAGGGCCTGTGAGGCTGGCTGATGCCTGTAGGCAAGCAGTGTCAATCCTTAAGGGCCTGTGAGGCTGGTTGATGGCTGTAGGCAACCAGTGACAATCCTTAAGGGCCTGTGAGGCTGGTTGATGCCTGTAGACAACCAGTGTCAATCCTTAAGGGCCTATGAGGCTGGCTGATGCCTGTAGACAACCGGTATCAATCTTAAAAGGCCTGTGAGGCTGGTTGATGCCTTTAGAAAACCAGTGTCAATCCTTAAGGGCCTGTGAGGCTGGCTGATGCCTGTAGACAACCAGTGTCAATCCTTAAGGGCCTGTGAGGCTGGTTGATGCCTGTAGACAACCGGTGTCAATCCTAAAGGGCCTTTGAGGATGGTTGATGCCTGTAGACAGCCAGTGGCAATCTTAAAGGGCCTGTGAGGCTGGTTGATGCCTGTAGACAACCAGTGGCAATCTTAAAGGGCCTGTGAGGCTGGTTGATGCCTGTAGACAACCAGTGTCAATCCTTAAGAGCCTGTGAGGCTGGCTGATGCCTGTAGACAACCAGTGACAACCTTAAGGGCCTGTGAGGCTGGCTGATGCCTGTAGGCAAGCAGTGTCAATCCTTAACGGCCTGTGAGGCTGGTTGATACCTGTAGACAACCAGTGTCAATCGTAAAGGGCCTGTGAGGCTGGTTGATGCCTGTAGGCAAGCAGTGTCAATCCTTAAGGGTCTGTGAGGCTGGTTGATGCCTGTAGGCAAGCAGTGTCAATCCTTAAGGGTCTGTGAGGCTGGTTGATGCCTGTAGACAACCAGTGGCAATCCTTAAGGGCCTGTGAGGCTGGCTGATGCCTGTAGACAACCAGTGTCAATCGTTAGGCCCTGTGAGGCTGGTTGATACCAGTAGACAACCGGCGTCAATCTTAAAGGGCCTGTGAGGCTGGTTGATGCCTGTAGACAACCTGTGTCAATCCTTAAGGGCCTGTGAGTCTGGTTGATGCCTGTAGACAACCAGTGTCAATCCTTAAGGGCCTGTGAGGCTGGTTGATGCCTGTAGACAACCAGTGACAATCCTAAAGGGCCTGTGAGGCTGGTTGATGCCTGTAGACTACCGGCGCCAATCTTAAAGGGCCTGTGACAACCAGTGGCAATCCTAAAGGGCCTGTGAGGCTGGTTGATGCCTGTAGACAACCAGTGGCAATCCTAAAGGGCCTGTGAGGCTGGCTGATGCCTGTAGACAACCGGTGTCAATCTTAAAGGGCCTGTGAGGCTGGTTGATGCCTGTAAACAACCTGTGTCAATCCTAAAGGGCCTGTGAGGCTGATTGATGCCTGTAGACAATCTGTGTCAATCCTAAAGGGCCTGTGAGGCTCGTTGATGCCTGTAGGCAAGCAGTGTCCATCCTTAAGGGCCTGTGAGGCTGGTTGATGCCTGTAGACAACCAGTGACAATCCATAAGGGCCTCTGAGGCTGGCCGATGCCTGTAGGTAAGCAGTGTCAATCCTTAAGGGCCTGTGAGGCTGGCTCATGCCTGTAGACAACCAGTGTCAACCCTTAAGGGCCTGTGAGGCTGGTTGATGCCTGTAGACAACCTGTGTCAATCCTGAAGGGCCTGTGAGGCTGGTTGATGCCTGTAGGCAAGCAGTGTCCATCCTTAAGGGCCTGTGAGGCTGGTTGATGCCTGTAGACAACCAGTGACAATCCTTAAGGGCCTCTGAGGCTGGCTGATGCCTGTAGGTAAGCAGTGTCAATCCTTAAGGGCCTGTGAGGCTGGCTGATGCCTGTAGGCATCCAGTGTCAATCCTTAAGGGCCTGTGAGGCTAGTTGATGCCTGAAGGCAACCAGTGTCAATCCTTAAGGGCCTGTGAGGCTGGTTGATGCCTGTAGACAACCAGTGTCAATCCTTAAGGGCCTGTGAGGCTGGTTGATGCCTGTAGACAACCAGAGTCAATCCTTAAGGGCCTGTGAGGCTGGCTGATGCCTGTAGACAACCGGTATCAATCTTAAAAGGCCTGTGAGGCTGGTTGATGCCTTTAGACAACCAGTGTCAATCCTTAAGGGCCTGTGAGGCTGGCTGATGCCTGTAGACAACCAGTGTCAATCCTTAAGGGCCTGTGAGGCTGGTTGATGCCTGTAGACAACCGGTGTCAATCCTAAAGGGCCTGGGAGGCTGGTTGATGCCTGTAGACAACCGGTGTCAATCCTAAAGGGCCTGGGAGGCTGGTTGATGCCTGTAGACAACCAGTGGCAATCTTAAATGGCCTGTGAGGCTAGTTGATGCCTGAAGGCAACCAGTGTCAATCCTTAAGGGCCTGTGAGGCTGGTTGATGCCTGTAGACAACCAGTGTCAATCATTAAGGGCCTGTGAGGCTGGCTGATGCCTGTAGACAACCGGTGTCAATCTTAAAGGGCCTGTGAGGCTGGTTGATGCCTGTAGACAACCAGTGACAATCCTTAAGGGCCTGTGAGGCTGGCTGATGCCTGTAGGCAAGCAGTGTCAATCCTTAAGGGCCTGTGAGGCTGGTTGATGGCTGTAGGCAACCAGTGTCCATCCTTAAGGGCCTGTGAGGTTGGTTGATGCCTGTAGACAACCAGTGACAATCCTTAAGGGCCTGTGAGGCTGGTTGATGCCTGTAGACAACCAGTGTCATTCCTTAAGGGCCTGTGAGGCTGGCTGATGCCTGTAGACAACCGGTATCAATCTTAAAAGGCCTGTGAGGCTGGTTGATGCCTTAAGACAACCAGTGTCAATCCTTAAGGGCCTGTGAGGCTGGCTGATGCCTGTAGACAACCAGTGTCAATCCTTAAGGGCCTGTGAGGCTGGTTGATGCCTGTAGACAACCGGTGTCAATCCTAAAGGGCCTGTGAGGCTGGTTGATGCCTGTAGACAACCAGTGGCAATCTTAAAGGGCCTGTGAGGCTGGTTGATGCCTGTAGACAACTAACGGCAATCTTAAAGGGCCTGTGAGGCTGGTTGATGCCTGTAGGCAAGCAGTGTCAATTCTTAAGGGCCTGTGAGGCTGGCTGATGCCTGTAGACAACCAGTGTCAATCGTTAAGGGCCTGTGAGGCTGGTTGATACCAGTAGACAACCGGCGTCAATCTTAAAGGGCCTGTGAGGCTGGTTGATGCCTGTAGACAACCTGTGTCAATCCTTAAGGGCCTGTGAGTCTGGTTGATGCCTGTAGACAACCAGTGTCAATCCTTAAGGGCCTGTGAGGCTGGTTGATACCTGTAGACATCCGGTGACAATCTTAAAGGGCCTGTGAGGCTGGTTGATGCCTGTAGACAACCAGTGGCAATCCTAAAGGGCCTGTGTGGCTGGTTGATGCCTGTAGACAACCGGCGTCAATCTTAAAGGGCCTGTGACAACCAGTGGCAATCCTAAAGGGCCTGTGAGGCTGGTTGATGCCTGTAGACAACCAGTGGCAATCTTAAATTGCCTATGAGGCTGGCTGATGCCTGTAGGTAAGCAGTGTCAATCCTTAAGGGCCTGTGAGGCTGGCTGATGCCGGTAGGCCACCAGTGTCAATCCTTAAGGGCCTGTGAGGCTAGTTGATGCCTGAAGGCAACCAGTGTCAATCCCTAAGGGCCTTTGAGGCTGGTTGATGCCTGTAGACAACCAGTGTCAATCCTTAAGGGCCTGTGAGGCTGGTTGATGCCTGTAGGCAACCAGTGTCAATCCTTAAGGGCCTGTGAGGCTGGCTGATGCCTGTAGACAACCGGTGTCAATCTTAGAGGGCCTGTGAGGCTGGCTGATGCCTGTAGGCAAGCAGTGTCAATCCTTAAGGGCCTGTGAGGCTGGTTGATGGCTGTAGGCAACCAGTGACAATCCTTAAGGGCCTGTGAGGCTGGTTGATGCCTGTAGACAACCAGTGTCAATCCTTAAGGGCCTGTGAGGCTGGCTGATGCCTGTAGACAACCGGTATCAATCTTAAAAGGCCTGTGAGGCTGGTTGATGCCTTTAGAAAACCAGTGTCAATCCTTAAGGGCCTGTGAGGCTGGCTGATGCCTGTAGACAACCAGTGTCAATCCTTAAGGGCCTGTGAGGCTGGTTGATGCCTGTAGACAACCGGTGTCAATCCTAAAGGGCCTTTGAGGATGGTTGATGCCTGTAGACAGCCAGTGGCAATCTTAAAGGGCCTGTGAGGCTGGTTGATGCCTGTAGACAACCAGTGGCAATCTTAAAGGGCCTGTGAGGCTGGTTGATGCCTGTAGACAACCAGTGTCAATCCTTAAGAGCCTGTGAGGCTGGCTGATGCCTGTAGACAACCAGTGACATCCTTAAGGGCCTGTGAGGCTGGCTGATGCCTGTAGGCAAGCAGTGTCAATCCTTAACGGCCTGTGAGGCTGGTTGATACCTGTAGACAACCAGTGGCAATCTTAAAGGGCCTGTGAGGCTGGTTGATGCCTGTAGACAACCAGTGTCAATCTTAAAGGGCCTGTGAGGCTGGTTGATGCCTGTAGGCAGGCAGTTTCAATCCTTAAGGGTCTTTTGAGGCTGGTTGATGCCTGTAGACAACCAGTGTCAATCCTTAAGGGTCTGTGAGGCTGGTTGATACCAGTAGACAACCGGCATCAATCTTAAAGGGCCTGTGAGGCTGGTTGATGCCTGTAGACAACCTGTGTCAATCCTTAAGGGCCTGTGAGTCTGTTTGATGCCTGTAGACAACCAGTGTCAATCCTTAAGGGCCTCTTGAGGCTGGTTGATACCTGTAGACATCCGGTGACAATCTTAAAGGGCCTGTGAGGCTGGTTGATGCCTGTGGACAACCAGTGGCAATCCTAAAGGGCCTGTGAGGCTGGTTGATGCCTGTAGACAACTGGCGTCTATCTTAAAGGGCCTGTGAGGCTGGTTGATGCCTGTAGACAACCAGTGACAATCCTAAAGGGCCTGTGAGGCTGGTTGATGCCTGTAAACAACCTGTGTCAATCCTAAAGGGCCTGTGAGGCTGGTTGATGCCTGTAGACAACCAGTGGCAATCTTAAAGGGCCTGTGAGGCTGGTTGATGCCTGTAGACAACCAGTGTCAATCCTTAAGAGCCTGTGAGGCTGGCTGATGCCTGTAGACAACCAGTGACATCCTTAAGGGCCTGTGAGGCTGGCTGATGCCTGTAGGCAAGCAGTGTCAATCCTTAACGGCCTGTGAGGCTGGTTGATACCTGTAGACAACCAGTGGCAATCTTAAAGGGCCTGTGAGGCTGGTTGATGCCTGTAGACAACCAGTGTCAATCTTAAAGGGCCTGTGAGGCTGGTTGATGCCTGTAGGCAGGCAGTTTCAATCCTTAAGGGTCTTTTGAGGCTGGTTGATGCCTGTAGACAACCAGTGTCAATCCTTAAGGGTCTGTGAGGCTGGTTGATACCAGTAGACAACCGGCATCAATCTTAAAGGGCCTGTGAGGCTGGTTGATGCCTGTAGACAACCTGTGTCAATCCTTAAGGGCCTGTGAGTCTGTTTGATGCCTGTAGACAACCAGTGTCAATCCTTAAGGGCCTCTTGAGGCTGGTTGATACCTGTAGACATCCGGTGACAATCTTAAAGGGCCTGTGAGGCTGGTTGATGCCTGTGGACAACCAGTGGCAATCCTAAAGGGCCTGTGAGGCTGGTTGATGCCTGTAGACAACTGGCATCTATCTTAAAGGGCCTGTGAGGCTGGTTGATGCCTGTAGACAACCAGTGACAATCCTAAAGGGCCTGTGAGGCTGGTTGATGCCTGTAAACAACCTGTGTCAATCCTAAAGGGCCTGTGAGGCTGGTTGATGCCTGTAGACAACCAGTGTCAATCCTTAAGGGCCTCTTGAGGCTGGTTGATACCTGTAGACATCCGGTGACAATCTTAAAGGGCCTGTGAGGCTGGTTGATGCCTGTAGACAACCAGTGGCAATCCTAAAGGGCCTGTGAGGCTGGTTGATGCCTGTAGACAACTGGCGTCTATCTTAAAGGGCCTGTGAGGCTGGTTGATGCCTGTAGACAACCGGTGTCAATCTTAAAGGGCCTGTGAGGCTGGTTGATACCAGTAGACAACCGGCATCAATCTTAAAGGGCCTGTGAGGCTGGTTGATACCAGTAGACAACCGGCATCAATCTTAAAGGGCCTGTGAGGCTGGTTGATGCCTGTAGACAACCTGTGTCAATCCTTAAGGGCCTGTGAGGCTGGTTGATGCCTGTAGTCAACCAGTGACAATCCTTAAGGGCCTGTGAGGCTGGCTGATGCCTGTAGACAACCAGTGTTAATACATAAGGGCCTGTGATGCTGGTTGATGCCTGTAGACAACCAGTGTCAATCTTAAAGGGCCTGTGAGGCTGGTTAGTGCCTGTGGACAACCGGTGTCAATCCTAAATTGCCTGTGAGGCTGGCTGATGCCTGTAGGTAAGCAATGTCAATCCTTAAGGGCCTGTGAGGCTGGCTGATGCCTGTAGGCAACCAGTGTCAATCCTTAAGGGCCTGTGAGGCTAGTTGATGCCTGAAGGCAACCAGTGTCAATCCTTAAGGGCCTGTGAGGCTGGTTGATGCCTGTAGACAACCAGTGTCAATCCTTAAGGGCCTGTGAGGCTGGTTGATGCCTGTAGACAACCAGTGTCAATCCTAAAGGGCCTGTGAGGCTGGTTGATGCCTGTAGACAACCAGTGGCAATCTTAAAGGGCCTGTGAGGCTGGTTGATGCCTGTAGACAACCAGTGGCAATCTTAAAGGGCCTGTGAGGCTGGGTGATGCCTGTAGACAACCAGTGGCAATCTTAAAGGGCCTTTGAGGCTGGTTGATGCCTGTAGACAACCAGTGTCAATCTTAAAAGGCCTGTGAGGCTGGTTGATGCCTGTAGACAACCAGTGTCAATCCTTAAGGGTCTGTGAGGCTGGTTGATGCCAGTAGACAACCAGTGGCAATCCTTAAGGGCCTGTGAGGCTGGCTGATGCCTGTAGACAACCAGTGTCAATCCTTAAGGGCCTGTGAGGCTGGTTGATGCCTGTAGACAACCAGTGACAATCCTTAAGGGCCTGTGAGGCTTGCTGATGCCTGTAGACATCCGGTGTCAATCTTAAAGGGCCTGTGAGGCTGGATGATGCCTGTAGGTGTGCAGTGTCAATCCTTAAGGGCCTGTGAGGCTGGCTGATGCCTGTAGGCAACCAGTGTCAATTCATAAGTGCCTGTGAGGCTAGTTGATGCCTGTAGACAACCAGTGGCAATCCTTAAGGGCCTGTGAGGCTGGCTGATGCCTGTAGACAACCAGTGTCAATCCTTAAGGGCCTGTGAGGCTGGCTGATGCCTGTAGACAACCAGTGTCAATAATTAAGGGCCTGTGATGCTGGTTGATGCCTGTAGACAACCAGTGGCAATCTTGAAGGGCCCTTGAGACTGGGTGATGCCTGTAGACAACCAGTGGCAATCTTAAAGGGCCTTTGAGGCTGGTTGATGCCTGTAGACAACCAGTGTCAATCTTAAAAGGCCTGTGAGGCTGGTTGATGCCTGTAGACAACCAGTGTCAATCCTTAAGGGTCTGTGAGGCTGGTTGATGCCTGTAGACAACCAGTGGCAATCCTTAAGGGCCTGTGAGGCTGGCTGATGCCTGTAGACAACCAGTGTCAATCCTTAAGGGCCTGTGAGGCTGGTTGATGCCTGTAGACAACCAGTGACAATACTTAAGGGCCTGTGAGGCTTGCTGCTGCCTGTAGACATCCGGTGTCAATCTTAAAGGGCCTGTGAGGCTGGCTGGTGCCTGTAGGTGTGCAGTGTCAATCCTTAAGGGCCTGTGAGGCTGGCCGATGCCTGTAGGCAACCAGTGTCATTTCTTAAGGGCCTGTGAGGCTAGTTGATGCCTGTAGACAACCAGTGGCAATCCTTAAGGGCCTGTGAGGCTGGCTGATGCCTGTAGACAACCAGTGTCAATCCTTAAGGGCCTGTGAGGTTGGCTGATGCCTGTAGACAACCAGTGTCAATACTTAAGGGCCTGTGATGCTGGTTGATGCCTGTAGACAACCAGTGACAATACTTAAGGGCCTGTGAGGCTGGTTGATGCCTGTAGACAACCAGTGACAATCCTTAAGGGCCTCTGAGGTTGGCTGATGCCTGTAGGTAAGCAGTGTCAATCCTTAAGGGCCTGTGAGGCTGGCTGATGCCTGTAGACAACCAGTGTCAATCCTTAAGGGCCTGTGAGGCTGGTTGATGCCTGTAGTCAACCAGTGACAATCCTTAAGGGCCTGTGAGGCTGGCTGATGCCTGTAGACAACCAGTGTCAATACTTAAGGGCCTGTGATGCTGGTTGATGCCTGTAGACAACCATTGTCAATCTTAAAGGGCCTGTGAGGATGGTTAGTGCCTGTAGACAACCGGTGTCAATCTTAAATTGCCTGTGAGGCTGGCTGATGCCTGTAGGTAAGCAGTGTCAATCCTTAAGGGCCTGTGAGGCTGGCTGATGCCTGTAGGCAACCAGTGACAATCCTCAAGGGCCTGTGAGGCTAGCTGATGCCTGAAGGCAACCAGTGTCAATCCTTAAGGGCCTGTGAGGCTGGTTGATGCCTGTAGACAACCAGTGTCAATCCTTAAGGGCCTGTGAGGCTGGTTGATGCCTGTAGACAACCAGTGTCAATCCTTAAGGGCCTGTGAGGCTGGTTGATGCCTGTAGACAACCAGTGTCAATCCTTAAGGGCCTGTGAGGCTGGCTGATGCCTGTAGACAACCGGTGTCAACCTTAAAGGGCCTGTGAGGCTGACTGATGCCTGTAGGCAACCAGTGACACTCCTTAAGGGCCTGTGAGGCTGACTGATGCCTGTAGGCAAGCAGTGTCAATCCTTAAGGGCCTGTGAGGCTGGTTGATGGCTGTAGGCAACCAGTGTCCATCCTTAAGGGCCTGTGAGGTTGGTTGATGCCTGTAGACAACCAGTGACAATCCTTAAGGGCCTGTGAGGCTGGTTGATACCTGTAGACAACCAGTGTCATTCCTTAAGGGCCTGTGAGGCTGGCTGATGCCTGTAGACAACCGGTATCAATCTTAAAAGGCCTGTGAGGCTGGTTGATGCCTTTAGACAACCAGTGTCAATCCTTAAGGGCCTGTGAGGCTGGCTGATGCCTGTAGACAACCAGTGTCAATCCTTAAGGGCCTGTGAGGCTGGTTGATGCCTGTAGACAACCAGTGTCAATCCTTAAGGGCCTGTGAGGCAGGCTGATGCCTGTAGACAACCAGTGTCAATCCTTAAGGGCCTGTGAGGCTGGTTGATGCCTGTAGACAACCAGTGTCAATCCTAAAGGGCCTGTGAGGCTGGTTGATGCCTGTAGACAACCAGTGGCAATCTTAAAGGGCCTGTGAGGCTTGTTGATGCCTGTAGACAACCAGTGGCAATCTTAAAGGGCCTGTGAGACTGGTTGATGCCTGTAGACAACCAGTGTCAATCCTTAAGAGCCTGTGAGGCTGGTTGATGCCTGTAGACAACCAGTGTCAATCTCAAAGGGCCTGTGAGGCTGGTTGATGCCTGTAGGCAAGCAGTGTCAATCCTTAAGGGTCTGTGAGGCTGGTTGATGCCTGTAGGCAACCAGTGTCAATCCTTAAGGGCCTGTGAGGCTGGTTGATGCCTGTAGACAACCGGTGTCAATCCTAAAGGGCCTGGGAGGCTGGTTGATGCCTGTAGACAACCGGTGTCAATCCTAAAGGGCCTGGGAGGCTGGTTGATGCCTGTAGACAACCAGTGGCAATCTTAAATGGCCTGTGAGGCTAGTTGATGCCTGAAGGCAACCAGTGTCAATCCTTAAGGGCCTGTGAGGCTGGTTGATGCCTGTAGACAACCAGTGTCAATCATTAAGGGCCTGTGAGGCTGGCTGATGCCTGTAGACAACCGGTGTCAATCTTAAAGGGCCTGTGAGGCTGGTTGATGCCTGTAGACAACCAGTGACAATCCTTAAGGGCCTGTGAGGCTGGCTGATGCCTGTAGGCAAGCAGTGTCAATCCTTAAGGGCCTGTGAGGCTGGTTGATGGCTGTAGGCAACCAGTGTCCATCCTTAAGGGCCTGTGAGGTTGGTTGATGCCTGTAGACAACCAGTGACAATCCTTAAGGGCCTGTGAGGCTGGTTGATGCCTGTAGACAACCAGTGTCATTCCTTAAGGGCCTGTGAGGCTGGCTGATGCCTGTAGACAACCGGTATCAATCTTAAAAGGCCTGTGAGGCTGGTTGATGCCTTAAGACAACCAGTGTCAATCCTTAAGGGCCTGTGAGGCTGGCTGATGCCTGTAGACAACCAGTGTCAATCCTTAAGGGCCTGTGAGGCTGGTTGATGCCTGTAGACAACCGGTGTCAATCCTAAAGGGCCTGTGAGGCTGGTTGATGCCTGTAGACAACCAGTGGCAATCTTAAAGGGCCTGTGAGGCTGGTTGATGCCTGTAGACAACTAACGGCAATCTTAAAGGGCCTGTGAGGCTGGTTGATGCCTGTAGGCAAGCAGTGTCAATTCTTAAGGGCCTGTGAGGCTGGCTGATGCCTGTAGACAACCAGTGTCAATCGTTAAGGGCCTGTGAGGCTGGTTGATACCAGTAGACAACCGGCGTCAATCTTAAAGGGCCTGTGAGGCTGGTTGATGCCTGTAGACAACCTGTGTCAATCCTTAAGGGCCTGTGAGTCTGGTTGATGCCTGTAGACAACCAGTGTCAATCCTTAAGGGCCTGTGAGGCTGGTTGATACCTGTAGACATCCGGTGACAATCTTAAAGGGCCTGTGAGGCTGGCTGATGCCTGTAGACAACCAGTGGCAATCCTAAAGGGCCTGTGTGGCTGGTTGATGCCTGTAGACAACCGGCGTCAATCTCAAAGGGCCTGTGACAACCAGTGGCAATCCTAAAGGGCCTGTGAGGCTGGTTGATGCCTGTAGACAACCAGTGGCAATCTTAAATTGCCTATGAGGCTGGCTGATGCCTGTAGGTAAGCAGTGTCAATCCTTAAGGGCCTGTGAGGCTGGCTGATGCCGGTAGGCCACCAGTGTCAATCCTTAAGGGCCTGTGAGGCTAGTTGATGCCTGAAGGCAACCAGTGTCAATCCCTAAGGGCCTTTGAGGCTGGTTGATGCCTGTAGACAACCAGTGTCAATCCTTAAGGGCCTGTGAGGCTGGTTGATGCCTGTAGGCAACCAGTGTCAATCCTTAAGGGCCTGTGAGGCTGGCTGATGCCTGTAGACAACCGGTGTCAATCTTAAAGGGCCTGTGAGGCTGGCTGATGCCTGTAGGCAAGCAGTGTCAATCCTTAAGGGCCTGTGAGGCTGGTTGATGGCTGTAGGCAACCAGTGACAATCCTTAAGGGCCTGTGAGGCTGGTTGATGCCTGTAGACAACCAGTGTCAATCCTTAAGGGCCTATGAGGCTGGCTGATGCCTGTAGACAACCGGTATCAATCTTAAAAGGCCTGTGAGGCTGGTTGATGCCTTTAGAAAACCAGTGTCAATCCTTAAGGGCCTGTGAGGCTGGCTGATGCCTGTAGACAACCAGTGTCAATCCTTAAGGGCCTGTGAGGCTGGTTGATGCCTGTAGACAACCGGTGTCAATCCTAAAGGGCCTTTGAGGATGGTTGATGCCTGTAGACAGCCAGTGGCAATCTTAAAGGGCCTGTGAGGCTGGTTGATGCCTGTAGACAACCAGTGGCAATCTTAAAGGGCCTGTGAGGCTGGTTGATGCCTGTAGACAACCAGTGTCAATCCTTAAGAGCCTGTGAGGCTGGCTGATGCCTGTAGACAACCAGTGACAACCTTAAGGGCCTGTGAGGCTGGCTGATGCCTGTAGGCAAGCAGTGTCAATCCTTAACGGCCTGTGAGGCTGGTTGATACCTGTAGACAACCAGTGTCAATCGTAAAGGGCCTGTGAGGCTGGTTGATGCCTGTAGGCAAGCAGTGTCAATCCTTAAGGGTCTGTGAGGCTGGTTGATGTCTGTAGGCAAGCAGTGTCAATCCTTAAGGGTCTGTGAGGCTGGTTGATGCCTGTAGACAACCAGTGGCAATCCTTAAGGGCCTGTGAGGCTGGCTGATGCCTGTAGACAACCAGTGTCAATCGTTAGGCCCTGTGAGGCTGGTTGATACCAGTAGACAACCGGCGTCAATCTTAAAGGGCCTGTGAGGCTGGTTGATGCCTGTAGACAACCTGTGTCAATCCTTAAGGGCCTGTGAGTCTGGTTGATGCCTGTAGACAACCAGTGTCAATCCTTAAGGGCCTGTGAGGCTGGTTGATGCCTGTAGACAACCAGTGACAATCCTAAAGGGCCTGTGAGGCTGGTTGATGCCTGTAGACAACCGGCGCCAATCTTAAAGGGCCTGTGACAACCAGTGGCAATCCTAAAGGGCCTGTGAGGCTGGTTGATGCCTGTAGACAACCAGTGGCAATCCTAAAGGGCCTGTGAGGCTGGCTGATGCCTGTAGACAACCGGTGTCAATCTTAAAGGGCCTGTGAGGCTGGTTGATGCCTGTAAACAACCTGTGTCAATCCTAAAGGGCCTGTGAGGCTGATTGATGCCTGTAGACAATCTGTGTCAATCCTAAAGGGCCTGTGAGGCTCGTTGATGCCTGTAGGCAAGCAGTGTCCATCCTTAAGGGCCTGTGAGGCTGGTTGATGCCTGTAGACAACCAGTGACAATCCATAAGGGCCTCTGAGGCTGGCCGATGCCTGTAGGTAAGCAGTGTCAATCCTTAAGGGCCTGTGAGGCTGGCTCATGCCTGTAGACAACCAGTGTCAACCCTTAAGGGCCTGTGAGGCTGGTTGATGCCTGTAGACAACCTGTGTCAATCCTGAAGGGCCTGTGAGGCTGGTTGATGCCTGTAGGCAAGCAGTGTCCATCCTTAAGGGCCTGTGAGGCTGGTTGATGCCTGTAGACAACCAGTGACAATCCTTAAGGGCCTCTGAGGCTGGCTGATGCCTGTAGGTAAGCAGTGTCAATCCTTAAGGGCCTGTGAGGCTGGCTGATGCCTGTAGGCATCCAGTGTCAATCCTTAAGGGCCTGTGAGGCTAGTTGATGCCTGAAGGCAACCAGTGTCAATCCTTAAGGGCCTGTGAGGCTGGTTGATGCCTGTAGACAACCAGTGTCAATCCTTAAGGGCCTGTGAGGCTGGTTGATGCCTGTAGACAACCAGAGTCAATCCTTAAGGGCCTGTGAGGCTGGCTGATGCCTGTAGACAACCGGTATCAATCTTAAAAGGCCTGTGAGGCTGGTTGATGCCTTTAGACAACCAGTGTCAATCCTTAAGGGCCTGTGAGGCTGGCTGATGCCTGTAGACAACCAGTGTCAATCCTTAAGGGCCTGTGAGGCTGGTTGATGCCTGTAGACAACCGGTGTCAATCCTAAAGGGCCTGGGAGGCTGGTTGATGCCTGTAGACAACCGGTGTCAATCCTAAAGGGCCTGGGAGGCTGGTTGATGCCTGTAGACAACCAGTGGCAATCTTAAATGGCCTGTGAGGCTAGTTGATGCCTGAAGGCAACCAGTGTCAATCCTTAAGGGCCTGTGAGGCTGGTTGATGCCTGTAGACAACCAGTGTCAATCATTAAGGGCCTGTGAGGCTGGCTGATGCCTGTAGACAACCGGTGTCAATCTTAAAGGGCCTGTGAGGCTGGTTGATGCCTGTAGACAACCAGTGACAATCCTTAAGGGCCTGTGAGGCTGGCTGATGCCTGTAGGCAAGCAGTGTCAATCCTTAAGGGCCTGTGAGGCTGGTTGATGGCTGTAGGCAACCAGTGTCCATCCTTAAGGGCCTGTGAGGTTGGTTGATGCCTGTAGACAACCAGTGACAATCCTTAAGGGCCTGTGAGGCTGGTTGATGCCTGTAGACAACCAGTGTCATTCCTTAAGGGCCTGTGAGGCTGGCTGATGCCTGTAGACAACCGGTATCAATCTTAAAAGGCCTGTGAGGCTGGTTGATGCCTTAAGACAACCAGTGTCAATCCTTAAGGGCCTGTGAGGCTGGCTGATGCCTGTAGACAACCAGTGTCAATCCTTAAGGGCCTGTGAGGCTGGTTGATGCCTGTAGACAACCGGTGTCAATCCTAAAGGGCCTGTGAGGCTGGTTGATGCCTGTAGACAACCAGTGGCAATCTTAAAGGGCCTGTGAGGCTGGTTGATGCCTGTAGACAACTAACGGCAATCTTAAAGGGCCTGTGAGGCTGGTTGATGCCTGTAGGCAAGCAGTGTCAATTCTTAAGGGCCTGTGAGGCTGGCTGATGCCTGTAGACAACCAGTGTCAATCGTTAAGGGCCTGTGAGGCTGGTTGATACCAGTAGACAACCGGCGTCAATCTTAAAGGGCCTGTGAGGCTGGTTGATGCCTGTAGACAACCTGTGTCAATCCTTAAGGGCCTGTGAGTCTGGTTGATGCCTGTAGACAACCAGTGTCAATCCTTAAGGGCCTGTGAGGCTGGTTGATACCTGTAGACATCCGGTGACAATCTTAAAGGGCCTGTGAGGCTGGTTGATGCCTGTAGACAACCAGTGGCAATCCTAAAGGGCCTGTGTGGCTGGTTGATGCCTGTAGACAACCGGCGTCAATCTTAAAGGGCCTGTGACAACCAGTGGCAATCCTAAAGGGCCTGTGAGGCTGGTTGATGCCTGTAGACAACCAGTGGCAATCTTAAATTGCCTATGAGGCTGGCTGATGCCTGTAGGTAAGCAGTGTCAATCCTTAAGGGCCTGTGAGGCTGGCTGATGCCGGTAGGCCACCAGTGTCAATCCTTAAGGGCCTGTGAGGCTAGTTGATGCCTGAAGGCAACCAGTGTCAATCCCTAAGGGCCTTTGAGGCTGGTTGATGCCTGTAGACAACCAGTGTCAATCCTTAAGGGCCTGTGAGGCTGGTTGATGCCTGTAGGCAACCAGTGTCAATCCTTAAGGGCCTGTGAGGCTGGCTGATGCCTGTAGACAACCGGTGTCAATCTTAGAGGGCCTGTGAGGCTGGCTGATGCCTGTAGGCAAGCAGTGTCAATCCTTAAGGGCCTGTGAGGCTGGTTGATGGCTGTAGGCAACCAGTAACAATCCTTAAGGGCCTGTGAGGCTGGTTGATGCCTGTAGACAACCAGTGTCAATCCTTAAGGGCCTGTGAGGCTGGCTGATGCCTGTAGACAACCGGTATCAATCTTAAAAGGCCTGTGAGGCTGGTTGATGCCTTTAGAAAACCAGTGTCAATCCTTAAGGGCCTGTGAGGCTGGCTGATGCCTGTAGACAACCAGTGTCAATCCTTAAGGGCCTGTGAGGCTGGTTGATGCCTGTAGACAACCGGTGTCAATCCTAAAGGGCCTTTGAGGATGGTTGATGCCTGTAGACAGCCAGTGGCAATCTTAAAGGGCCTGTGAGGCTGGTTGATGCCTGTAGACAACCAGTGGCAATCTTAAAGGGCCTGTGAGGCTGGTTGATGCCTGTAGACAACCAGTGTCAATCCTTAAGAGCCTGTGAGGCTGGCTGATGCCTGTAGACAACCAGTGACATCCTTAAGGGCCTGTGAGGCTGGCTGATGCCTGTAGGCAAGCAGTGTCAATCCTTAACGGCCTGTGAGGCTGGTTGATACCTGTAGACAACCAGTGGCAATCTTAAAGGGCCTGTGAGGCTGGTTGATGCCTGTAGACAACCAGTGTCAATCTTAAAGGGCCTGTGAGGCTGGTTGATGCCTGTAGGCAGGCAGTTTCAATCCTTAAGGGTCTTTTGAGGCTGGTTGATGCCTGTAGACAACCAGTGTCAATCCTTAAGGGTCTGTGAGGCTGGTTGATACCAGTAGACAACCGGCATCAATCTTAAAGGGCCTGTGAGGCTGGTTGATGCCTGTAGACAACCTGTGTCAATCCTTAAGGGCCTGTGAGTCTGTTTGATGCCTGTAGACAACCAGTGTCAATCCTTAAGGGCCTCTTGAGGCTGAAGATACCTGTAGACATCCGGTGACAATCTTAAAGGGCCTGTGAGGCTGGTTGATGCCTGTGGACAACCAGTGGCAATCCTAAAGGGCCTGTGAGGCTGGTTGATGCCTGTAGACAACTGGCGTCTATCTTAAAGGGCCTGTGAGGCTGGTTGATGCCTGTAGACAACCAGTGACAATCCTAAAGGGCCTGTGAGGCTGGTTGATGCCTGTAAACAACCTGTGTCAATCCTAAAGGGCCTGTGAGGCTGGTTGATGCCTGTAGACAACCAGTGGCAATCTTAAAGGGCCTGTGAGGCTGGTTGATGCCTGTAGACAACCAGTGTCAATCCTTAAGAGCCTGTGAGGCTGGCTGATGCCTGTAGACAACCAGTGACATCCTTAAGGGCCTGTGAGGCTGGCTGATGCCTGTAGGCAAGCAGTGTCAATCCTTAACGGCCTGTGAGGCTGGTTGATACCTGTAGACAACCAGTGGCAATCTTAAAGGGCCTGTGAGGCTGGTTGATGCCTGTAGACAACCAGTGTCAATCTTAAAGGGCCTGTGAGGCTGGTTGATGCCTGTAGGCAGGCAGTTTCAATCCTTAAGGGTCTTTTGAGGCTGGTTGATGCCTGTAGACAACCAGTGTCAATCCTTAAGGGTCTGTGAGGCTGGTTGATACCAGTAGACAACCGGCATCAATCTTAAAGGGCCTGTGAGGCTGGTTGATGCCTGTAGACAACCTGTGTCAATCCTTAAGGGCCTGTGAGTCTGTTTGATGCCTGTAGACAACCAGTGTCAATCCTTAAGGGCCTCTTGAGGCTGGTTGATACCTGTAGACATCCGGTGACAATCTTAAAGGGCCTGTGAGGCTGGTTGATGCCTGTGGACAACCAGTGGCAATCCTAAAGGGCCTGTGAGGCTGGTTGATGCCTGTAGACAACTGGCATCTATCTTAAAGGGCCTGTGAGGCTGGTTGATGCCTGTAGACAACCAGTGACAATCCTAAAGGGCCTGTGAGGCTGGTTGATGCCTGTAAACAACCTGTGTCAATCCTAAAGGGCCTGTGAGGCTGGTTGATGCCTGTAGACAACCAGTGTCAATCCTTAAGGGCCTCTTGAGGCTGGTTGATACCTGTAGACATCCGGTGACAATCTTAAAGGGCCTGTGAGGCTGGTTGATGCCTGTAGACAACCAGTGGCAATCCTAAAGGGCCTGTGAGGCTGGTTGATGCCTGTAGACAACTGGCGTCTATCTTAAAGGGCCTGTGAGGCTGGTTGATGCCTGTAGACAACCGGTGTCAATCTTAAAGGGCCTGTGAGGCTGGTTGATACCAGTAGACAACCGGCATCAATCTTAAAGGGCCTGTGAGGCTGGTTGATACCAGTAGACAACCGGCATCAATCTTAAAGGGCCTGTGAGGCTGGTTGATGCCTGTAGACAACCTGTGTCAATCCTTAAGGGCCTGTGAGGCTGGTTGATGCCTGTAGTCAACCAGTGACAATCCTTAAGGGCCTGTGAGGCTGGCTGATGCCTGTAGACAACCAGTGTCAATACATAAGGGCCTGTGATGCTGGTTGATGCCTGTAGACAACCAGTGTCAATCTTAAAGGGCCTGTGAGGCTGGTTAGTGCCTGTGGACAACCGGTGTCAATCCTAAATTGCCTGTGAGGCTGGCTGATGCCTGTAGGTAAGCAATGTCAATCCTTAAGGGCCTGTGAGGCTGGCTGATGCCTGTAGGCAACCAGTGTCAATCCTTAAGGGCCTGCGAGGCTAGTTGATGCCTGAAGGCAACCAGTGTCAATCCTTAAGGGCCTGTGAGGCTGGTTGATGCCTGTAGACAACCAGTGTCAATCCTTAAGGGCCTGTGAGGCTGGTTGATGCCTGTAGACAACCAGTGTCAATCCTAAAGGGCCTGTGAGGCTGGTTGATGCCTGTAGACAACCAGTGGCAATCTTAAAGGGCCTGTGAGGCTGGTTGATGCCTGTAGACAACCAGTGGCAATCTTAAAGGGCCTGTGAGGCTGGGTGATGCCTGTAGACAACCAGTGGCAATCTTAAAGGGCCTTTGAGGCTGGTTGATGCCTGTAGACAACCAGTGTCAATCTTAAAAGGCCTGTGAGGCTGGTTGATGCCTGTAGACAACCAGTGTCAATCCTTAAGGGTCTGTGAGGCTGGTTGATGCCAGTAGACAACCAGTGGCAATCCTTAAGGGCCTGTGAGGCTGGCTGATGCCTGTAGACAACCAGTGTCAATCCTTAAGGGCCTGTGAGGCTGGTTGATGCCTGTAGACAACCAGTGACAATCCTTAAGGGCCTGTGAGGCTTGCTGATGCCTGTAGACATCCGGTGTCAATCTTAAAGGGCCTGTGAGGCTGGATGATGCCTGTAGGTGTGCAGTGTCAATCCTTAAGGGCCTGTGAGGCTGGCTGATGCCTGTAGGCAACCAGTGTCAATTCATAAGTGCCTGTGAGGCTAGTTGATGCCTGTAGACAACCAGTGGCAATCCTTAAGGGCCTGTGAGGCTGGCTGATGCCTGTAGACAACCAGTGTCAATCCTTAAGGGCCTGTGAGGCTGGCTGATGCCTGTAGACAACCAGTGTCAATAATTAAGGGCCTGTGATGCTGGTTGATGCCTGTAGACAACCAGTGGCAATCTTGAAGGGCCCTTGAGACTGGGTGATGCCTGTAGACAACCAGTGGCAATCTTAAAGGGCCTTTGAGGCTGGTTGATGCCTGTAGACAACCAGTGTCAATCTTAAAAGGCCTGTGAGGCTGGTTGATGCCTGTAGACAACCAGTGTCAATCCTTAAGGGTCTGTGAGGCTGGTTGATGCCTGTAGACAACCAGTGGCAATCCTTAAGGGCCTGTGAGACTGGCTGATGCCTGTAGACAACCAGTGTCAATCCTTAAGGGCCTGTGAGGCTGGTTGATGCCTGTAGACAACCAGTGACAATACTTAAGGGCCTGTGAGGCTTGCTGCTGCCTGTAGACATCCGGTGTCAATCTTAAAGGGCCTGTGAGGCTGGCTGGTGCCTGTAGGTGTGCAGTGTCAATCCTTAAGGGCCTGTGAGGCTGGCCGATGCCTGTAGGCAACCAGTGTCATTTCTTAAGGGCCTGTGAGGCTAGTTGATGCCTGTAGACAACCAGTGGCAATCCTTAAGGGCCTGTGAGGCTGGCTGATGCCTGTAGACAACCAGTGTCAATCCTTAAGGGCCTGTGAGGCTGGCTGATGCCTGTAGACAACCAGTGTCAATACTTAAGGGCCTGTGATGCTGGTTGATGCCTGTAGACAACCAGTGACAATACTTAAGGGCCTGTGAGGCTGGTTGATGCCTGTAGACAACCAGTGACAATCCTTAAGGGCCTCTGAGGTTGGCTGATGCCTGTAGGTAAGCAGTGTCAATCCTTAAGGGCCTGTGAGGCTGGCTGATGCCTGTAGACAACCAGTGTCAATCCTTAAGGGCCTGTGAGGCTGGTTGATGCCTGTAGTCAACCAGTGACAATCCTTAAGGGCCTGTGAGGCTGGCTGATGCCTGTAGACAACCAGTGTCAATACTTAAGGGCCTGTGATGCTGGTTGATGCCTGTAGACAACCATTGTCAATCTTAAAGGGCCTGTGAGGATGGTTAGTGCCTGTAGACAACCGGTGTCAATCTTAAATTGCCTGTGAGGCTGGCTGATGCCTGTAGGTAAGCAGTGTCAATCCTTAAGGGCCTGTGAGGCTGGCTGATGCCTGTAGGCAACCAGTGACAATCCTCAAGGGCCTGTGAGGCTAGCTGATGCCTGAAGGCAACCAGTGTCAATCCTTAAGGGCCTGTGAGGCTGGTTGATGCCTGTAGACAACCAGTGTCAATCCTTAAGGGCCTGTGAGGCTGGTTGATGCCTGTAGACAACCAGTGTCAATCCTTAAGGGCCTGTGAGGCTGGTTGATGCCTGTAGACAACCAGTGTCAATCCTTAAGGGCCTGTGAGGCTGGCTGATGCCTGTAGACAACCGGTGTCAACCTTAAAGGGCCTGTGAGGCTGACTGATGCCTGTAGGCAACCAGTGACACTCCTTAAGGGCCTGTGAGGCTGACTGATGCCTGTAGGCAAGCAGTGTCAATCCTTAAGGGCCTGTGAGGCTGGTTGATGGCTGTAGGCAACCAGTGTCCATCCTTAAGGGCCTGTGAGGTTGGTTGATGCCTGTAGACAACCAGTGACAATCCTTAAGGGCCTGTGAGGCTGGTTGATACCTGTAGACAACCAGTGTCATTCCTTAAGGGCCTGTGAGGCTGGCTGATGCCTGTAGACAACCGGTATCAATCTTAAAAGGCCTGTGAGGCTGGTTGATGCCTTTAGACAACCAGTGTCAATCCTTAAGGGCCTGTGAGGCTGGCTGATGCCTGTAGACAACCAGTGTCAATCCTTAAGGGCCTGTGAGGCTGGTTGATGCCTGTAGACAACCAGTGTCAATCCTTAAGGGCCTGTGAGGCAGGCTGATGCCTGTAGACAACCAGTGTCAATCCTTAAGGGCCTGTGAGGCTGGTTGATGCCTGTAGACAACCAGTGTCAATCCTAAAGGGCCTGTGAGGCTGGTTGATGCCTGTAGACAACCAGTGGCAATCTTAAAGGGCCTGTGAGGCTTGTTGATGCCTGTAGACAACCAGTGGCAATCTTAAAGGGCCTGTGAGACTGGTTGATGCCTGTAGACAACCAGTGTCAATCCTTAAGAGCCTGTGAGGCTGGTTGATGCCTGTAGACAACCAGTGTCAATCTCAAAGGGCCTGTGAGGCTGGTTGATGCCTGTAGGCAAGCAGTGTCAATCCTTAAGGGTCTGTGAGGCTGGTTGATGCCTGTAGGCAAGCAGTGTCAATCCTTAAGGGTCTGTGAGGCTGGTTGATGCCTGTAGACAACCAGTGGCAATCCTTAAGGGCCTGTGAGGCTGGCTGATGCCTGTAGACAACCAGTGTCAATCGTTAGGGCCTGTGAGGCTGGTTGATACCAGTAGACAACCGGCGTCAATCTTAAAGGGCCTGTGAGGCTGGTTGATGCCTGTAGACAACCTGTGTCAATCCTTAAGGGCCTGTGAGTCTGGTTGATGCCTGTAGACAACCAGTGTCAATCCTTAAGGGCCTGTGAGGCTGGTTGATGCCTGTAGACAACCAGTGACAATCCTAAAGGGCCTGTGAGGCTGGTTGATGCCTGTAGACAACCGGCGCCAATCTTAAAGGGCCTGTGACAACCAGTGGCAATCCTAAAGGGCCTGTGAGGCTGGTTGATGCCTGTAGACAACCAGTGGCAATCCTAAAGGGCCTCTGAGGCTGGCTGATGCCTGTAGACAACCGGTGTCAATCTTAAAGGGCCTGTGAGGCTGGTTGATGCCTGTAAACAACCTGTGTCAATCCTAAAGGGCCTGTGAGGCTGATTGATGCCTGTAGACAATCTGTGTCAATCCTAAAGGGCCTGTGAGGCTCGTTGATGCCTGTAGGCAAGCAGTGTCCATCCTTAAGGGCCTGTGAGGCTGGTTGATGCCTGTAGACAACCAGTGACAATCCATAAGGGCCTCTGAGGCTGGCCGATGCCTGTAGGTAAGCAGTGTCAATCCTTAAGGGCCTGTGAGGCTGGCTGATGCCTGTAGACAACCAGTGTCAACCCTTAAGGGCCTGTGAGGCTGGTTGATGCCTGTAGACAACCTGTGTCAATCCTGAAGGGCCTGTGAGTCTGGTTGATGCCTGTAGGCAAGCAGTGTCCATCCTTAAGGGCCTGTGAGGCTGGTTGATGCCTGTAGACAACCAGTGACAATCCTTAAGGGCCTCTGAGGCTGGCTGATGCCTGTAGGTAAGCAGTGTCAATCCTTAAGGGCCTGTGAGGCTGGCTGATGCCTGTAGGCATCCAGTGTCAATCCTTGAGGGCCTGTGAGGCTAGTTGATGCCTGAAGGCAACCAGTGTCAATCCTTAAGGGCCTGTGAGGCTGGTTGATGCCTGTAGACAACCAGTGTCAATCCTTAAGGGCCTGTGAGGCTGGTTGATGCCTGTAGACAACCAGTGTCAATCCTTAAGGGCCTGTGAGGCTGGCTGATGCCTGTAGACAACCGGTATCAATCTTAAAAGGCCTGTGAGGCTGGTTGATGCCTTTAGACAACCAGTGTCAATCCTTAAGGGCCTGTGAGGCTGGCTGATGCCTGTAGACAACCAGTGTCAATCCTTAAGGGCCTGTGAGGCTGGTTGATGCCTGTAGACAACCGGTGTCAATCCTAAAGGGCCTGGGAGGCTGGTTGATGCCTGTAGACAACCAGTGGCAATCTTAAATGGCCTGTGAGGCTAGGTGATGCCTGAAGGCAACCAGTGTCAATCCTTAAGGGCCTGTGAGGCTGGTTGATGCCTGTAGACAACCAGTGTCAATCATTAAGGGCCTGTGAGGCTGGCTGATGCCTGTAGACAACCGGTGTCAATCTTAAAGGGCCTGTGAGGCTGGTTGATGCCTGTAGACAACCAGTGACAATCCTTAAGGGCCTGTGAGGCTGGCTGATGCCTGTAGGCAAGCAGTGTCAATCCTTAAGGGCCTGTGAGGCTGGTTGATGGCTGTAGGCAACCAGTGTCCATCCTTAAGGGCCTGTGAGGTTGGTTGATGCCTGTAGACAACAAGTGACAATCCTTAAGGGCCTGTGAGGCTGGTTGATGCCTTTAGACAACCAGTGTCATTCCTTAAGGGCCTGTGAGGCTGGCTGATGCCTGTAGACAACCGGTGTCAATCTTAAAGGGCCTGTGAGGCTGGCTGATGCCTGTAGGCAAGCAGTGTCAATCCTTAAGGGCCTGTGAGGCTGGCTGATGCCTGTAGACAACCAGTGTCAATCCTTAAGGGCCTGTGAGGCTGGTTGATGCCTGTAGACAACCGGTGTCAATCCTAAAGGGCCTGTGAGGCTGGTTGATGCCTGTAGACAACCAGTGGCAATCTTAAAGGGCCTGTGAGGCTGGTTGATGCCTGTAGACAACTAACGGCAATCTTAAAGGGCCTGTGAGGCTGGTTGATGCCTGTAGGCAAGCAGTGTCAATTCTTAAGGGCCTGTGAGGCTGGCTGATGCCTGTAGACAACCAGTGTCAATCGTTAAGGGCCTGTGAGGCTGGTTGATACCAGTAGACAACCGGCGTCAATCTTAAAGGGCCTGTGAGGCTGGTTGATGCCTGTAGACAACCAGTGGCAATCTTAAAGGGCCTGTGAGGCTGGTTGATGCCTGTAGACAACCAGTGTCAATCCTTAAGAGCCTGTAAGGCTGGCTGATGCCTGTAGACAACCAGTGACATCCTTAAGGGCCTGTGAGGCTGGCTGATGCCTGTAGGCAAGCAGTGTCAATCCTTAACGGCCTGTGAGGCTGGTTGATACCTGTAGACAACCAGTGGCAATCTTAAAGGGCCTGTGAGGCTGGTTGATGCCTGTAGACAACCAGTGTCAATCTTAAAGGGCCTGTGAGGCTGGTTGATGCCTGTAGGCAGGCAGTTTCAATCCTTAAGGGTCTTTTGAGGCTGGTTGATGCCTGTAGACAACCAGTGTCAATCCTTAAGGGTCTGTGAGGCTGGTTGATACCAGTAGACAACCGGCATCAATCTTAAAGGGCCTGTGAGGCTGGTTGATGCCTGTAGACAACCTGTGTCAATCCTTAAGGGCCTGTGAGTCTGTTTGATGCCTGTAGACAACCAGTGTCAATCCTTAAGGGCCTCTTGAGGCTGGTTGATACCTGTAGACATCCGGTGACAATCTTAAAGGGCCTGTGAGGCTGGTTGATGCCTGTAGACAACCAGTGGCAATCCTAAAGGGCCTGTGAGGCTGGTTGATGCCTGTAGACAACTGGCGTCTATCTTAAAGGGCCTGTGAGGCTGGTTGATGCCTGTAGACAACCAGTGACAATCCTAAAGGGCCTGTGAGGGTGGTTGATGCCTGTAAACAACCTGTGTCAATCCTAAAGGGCCTGTGAGGCTGGTTGATGCCTGAAGGCAACCAGTGTCAATCTCTAAGGGCCTTTGAGGCTGGTTGATGCCTGTAGACAACCAGTGTCAATCCTTAAGGGCCTGTGAGGCTGGTTGATGCCTGTAGGCAACCAGTGTCAATCCTTAAGGGCCTGTGAGGCTGGCTGATGCCTGTAGACAACCGGTGTCAATCTTAAAGGGCCTGTGAGGCTGGCTGATGCCTGTAGGCAAGCAGTGTCAATCCTTAAGGGCCTGTGAGGCTGGTTGATGGCTGTAGGCAACCAGTGTCCATCCTTAAGGGCCTGTGAGGTTGGTTGATGCCTGTAGACAACCAGTGACAATCCTTAAGGGCCTGTGAGGCTGGTTGATGCCTGTAGACAACCAGTGTCAATCCTTAAGGGCCTGTGAGGCTGGCTGATGCCTGTAGACAACCGGTATCAATCTTAAAAGGCCTGTGAGGCTGGTTGATGCCTTTAGAAAACCAGTGTCAATCCTTAAGGGCCTGTGAGGCTGGCTGATGCCTGTAGACAACCAGTGTCAATCCTTAAGGGCCTGTGAGGCTGGTTGATGCCTGTAGACAACCGGTGTCAATCCTAAAGGGCCTTTGAGGATGGTTGATGCCTGTAGACAACCAGTGGCAATCTTAAAGGGCCTGTGAGGCTGGTTGATGCCTGTAGACAACCAGTGGCAATCTTAAAGGGCCTGTGAGGCTGGTTGATGCCTGTAGACAACCAGTGTCATTCCTTAAGAGCCTGTGAGGCTGGCTGATGCCTGTAGACAACCAGTGACATCCTTAAGGGCCTGTGAGGCTGGCTGATGCCTGTAGGCAAGCAGTGTCAATCCTTAACGGCCTGTGAGGCTGGTTGATACCTGTAGACTACCAGTGGCAATCTTAAAGGGCCTGTGAGGCTGGTTGATGCCTGTAGACAACCAGTGTCAATCCTAAAGGGCCTGTGAGGCTGGTTGATGCCTGTAGGCAGGCAGTTTCAATCCTTAAGGGTCTTTTGAGGCTGGTTGATGCCTGTAGACAACCAGTGTCAATCCTTAAGGGTCTGTGAGGCTGGTTGATACCAGTAGACAACCGGCATCAATCTTAAAGGGCCTGTGAGGCTGGTTGATGCCTGTAGACAACCTGTGTCAATCCTTAAGGGCCTGTGAGTCTGTTTGATGCCTGTAGACAACCAGTGTCAATCCTTAAGGGCCTCTTGAGGCTGGTTGATACCTGTAGACATCCGGTGACAATCTTAAAGGGCCTGTGAGGCTGGTTGATGCCTGTAGACAACCAGTGGCAATCCTAAAGAGCCTGTGAGGCTGGTTGATGCCTGTAGACAACTGGCGTCTATCTTAAAGGGCCTGTGAGGCTGGTTGATGCCTGTAGACAACCAGTGACAATCCTAAAGGGCCTGTGAGGCTGGTTGATGCCTGTAAACAACCTGTGTCAATCCTAAAGGGCCTGTGAGGCTGGTTGATGCCTGTAGACAACCAGTGTCAATCCTTAAGGGCCTCTTGAGGCTGGTTGATACCTGTAGACATCCGGTGACAATCTTAAAGGGCCTGTGAGGCTGGTTGATGCCTGTAGACAACCAGTGGCAATCCTAAAGGGCCTGTGAGGCTGGTTGATGCCTGTAGACAACTGGCGTCTATCTTAAAGGGCCTGTGAGGCTGGTTGATGCCTGTAGACAACCGGTGTCAATCTTAAAGGGCCTGTGAGGCTGGTTGATACCAGTAGACAACCGGCATCAATCTTAAAGGGCCTGTGAGGCTGGTTGATACCAGTAGACAACCGGCATCAATCTTAAAGGGCCTGTGAAGCTGGTTGATGCCTGTAGACAACCTGTGTCAATCCTTAAGGGCCTGTGAGTCTGTTTGATGCCTGTAGACAACCAGTGTTAATCCTTAAGGGCCTCTTGAGGCTGGTTGATACCTGTAGACATCCGGTGACAATCTTAAAGGGCCTGTGAGGCTGGTTGATGCCTGTAGACAACCAGTGGCAATCCTAAAGGGCCTGTGAGGCTGGTTGATGCCTGTAGACAACTGGCGTCTATCTTAAAGGGCCTGTGAGGCTGGTTGATGCCTGTAGACAACCGGTGTCAATCTTAAAGGGCCTGTGAGGCTGGTTGATGCCTGTAAACAACCTGTGTCAATCCTAAAGGGCCTGTGAGGCTGGTTGATGCCTGTAGACAACCTGTGTCAATTCTAAAGGGCCTGTGAGGGTGGTTGATGCCTGTAGGCAAGCCGTGTCCATCCTTAAGGGCCCGTGAGGCTGGCTGATGTCTGTAGACAACCAGTGTCAATCCTTAGGGGCCTGTGAGGCTGGTTGATGGCTGTAGGCAACAGGTGTCAATCCTCCTACAAAAGAGAGCCAGGAAGGAGAAGGCTTGTGCCCTGGACTGAAGACTGTGGTGAAACTGTGAGGGTAGGGTGAAGAGAGGCAGCACCACCTGTGCTGGAATTCATTAGAGTGTAAACACATTATTTCTACCTGCTCCCAGTCAAAACTTATCACATATAAAATGTAATAATGCATCCCAATGTTATCCAATGCGAAAGATGGGCCTTCAAGTTGTGAAAACGAATTAAGGGTTTTTTCACTACCAAGACATGTAATATTTAAAAACACATGTCCTACCTTTTCCATACAGTGCACCCTGTCCGGTGGGTTGTTTAGGGCCTACCCTAGAGGCGACATATGTTTCTGAAAAGACTGTATGGGTCTAACAAAATGTTCAATTTACCAGGTCGAAATGGAAGTTTTAAGCTGCACTTCCCGGCTGCAGTGGCAGGCCTGAGACATGTTTTAAAAGGCTACTTTAGTGTGTGGCATAATGGATGCTGCATGCCCACTTGTAGCATTTAATGTACAGTCCCTGGGTATGTCTAGTACCACATTATTGGAGGCTAACCAGTAAATTAAATGTGGCAGTTGAATGCATGCCACCTTCATCATGTTTAAAAGAGTAGCCCAAGCATGTTTGCTTTGGTTAGCAGTGGCAAAGTGAACATAGTCCTAAAAGCCATCTAAAACTGGTTAAAAAAACTCAGGAGCAGTGAAAGCAAAAGGTTTGGTGGTGACCTTGCAGAGAGGGGCAAGTCCAGCAGGTCTGAAGTGTTTTATCTTAGACGTCTTGTTGTTGCTTACTGATAGGGGAAAGAAACTTCTAAATCATTTAAGAGTAAAATCATATTTTTATCTTTTGACCTGAGTCCCTGGTTTATCTTTTAAGTGGTATTATTTTGCTTTCTTAACTTTGCTGTAGGTGGCCAGGAGTTTCCCTTCTCCAGTCCCACCAATATTTCATCACAATGTAATGCCGCGGAGGATGTTCTCTTCAACAAACGTACATTTCTTGTTAATGTACACATTTTCTAGGTTTTGTTTTACTTCGCTTTCGTAGGGCTACAGAGCCTTTGGTAGTCTCTAGATTTGTTTTGGTGGCTAATACTATATTTTCTCTACCAAGACATGCTTTGTGGGCACAGCACAATCGTCTTTTTTTAAATTGTCTGTGTCATTAATATTAAAGAATTCATTAAGGAATTTTCTGAAAAGATTAACTATATTTGGATTGTTCAGCAATTATTTGTAAAACTGTCAACTGGAGTTGTATACAGGGACAGAAGTGTTGTGAAATACCAATGATATTGGAGTATGACCTGATAAAATTATTTATTGATCCAAAGTTGACATCAGTGGGGATGTTGAGTAAGTGTTTTTATGTTGGGAGTAATAGATCCTCATGTGTGAATTATGAATGGGTGCCGCTCACAGTCAAGGGGTGCCGCTCACAGTTGTTTCCTGTGCTGAACTCGCTGGGATCACTTCTGGACACTGCCCTGAACTTGGAATTGCCTGTGGAACTCTGAGCCCGTGTGCTCCATCCCTGGGTTTCGCGCTATCGCTGAGGGAGAGGGATGCCTAATCAGCCAGCGGGAGCGGGACTGCGAGGCCCAGAGGTGCTTGCGCCTGGTCATCGCGCGCACCTGGTGCCTCTTCCCGCCCCCCTCCTCCTATTTAGCCCCGCCTCTGGACGCGAACGCGGGACGCGCGCGGACGGAAGCGCGGGCGAAGACCGGGCAAAGAGCGGGCCGTTTGAGGCCGTTCGACTACGGTCGAGTCCTGTCCGGGCTATCCCCTTGGCCCCATTCTTGATATTGTAAACCCACCTGTTAGCTGTGCTCGCTGAAGATCAGGTGTAATGTCTACACGCGAGTACAGAAGCAGGGCTGCCAAAGGGAAGTTGAAAAATGGAACACTTGACGATTTTATCACCAGAACCAACACTTCCATAGACCTGGAGATCAGTAAAATGCAGCATAGGGTCTCCATTGAACTTGATGCAGCCAGAAGGCTATCCCAGGAGCTGGCTATGGCCCAAAAATCTTCTCTAGGTCATTTTGCCCTTGCCAAAACACCCGACCGCCCAATGGGCCCAGCTCCTCTCTTGACGCAGGCAGTGATCCACCACCCACCAGCCGTATCCCTTCCAGCCCCAGCATCGAAGATGGTGTCCCCACGTGCATCCCTCCCCACCCTTAGTCCATCACTGGGTAGGGTGGCAGGGGATGAAGGGGTCCCCTTTGAGACGCTACCGATTGTCAAGCGCAAGGTTTTGAGTTGGAGGATTTCCCCTACCCCCCTAAAGGGTCCCATTCAAAAACGAAAGCGCAACAATACCACCGCTTACTCTAGGAAAAAGGCTAAAGTTGCAAAGGCTCAGTTACCCTCCCAAGTACCAGCCCAGCCATCCAACTCACCCATTCCCATGGTAAATATCTGCCCACCAGTACTAGAATCTAGTCCAGCATTACCGGTGGGGGAACACGAGAACCTTGTAATCGAAAGTGAGAACGGTGGGGTACCACTCTGCACGATAGAAGGAAAGGATGTGGAATTTTTAACGATTGTGTGGGAAACGTTAAAGAAACTCCTAACCCCCCTGGAAGTTAGACTCTCTCAAATAGAAACCCAGCTCCTCGAGACAGAAAAAAGTATTCTAAATCTAGCCACCCTGACAATACCTGTCAATAAACCATCTAGCCCACCAGTTGCGACTCATCAATATCTGCTGCTACTCCATCAGTAGCTCAGGTGGTTAAACCCATTCCGAAACTACGGCACAAGGTCACTACAAGCATTTCCGCCAATAGAGCAGTCGAAAGTGCAAATGAGCTGCCGGCTCAACAAGCAACAGCTCCGAAAGTTAAGCCAGTCCCGAGGGCGAAAGATCGCAACAACTACTACCATACCCCACAGAGACAAAAACCCTTTAATAATCATTACAGGGGTTTTGTTGATCTTCCCCCAGACGTAAGGCCGTATGTAGTTGTGCTTACGGGGGTGCCAGAAATTTCATTTCAACAGCAGGAAGACTTTGGATCATTAAAAAATAAGGTAATAAATTGGCTCAATGCAAATAGGCCATTACCCAATCACCTGAGAAGCAAAATTCTTATGGTGTGTCGGGTCCCTTGGATAGGCACCTCGCACAAGGCTATCACAGGTGATTGTGTTCTTGTCTCTTTCGAGGACCCCAACACTGCACACTTTATTTATTCATGGAGCAACCACGAAGCAAATTCGCCCATAGCAACCAGACCACTAACTTACTTTTATCCTCCGCGCTCTCAATACAATACGGGGGGAAACTGGAATAGGATTCCGGTGAGAAATTGTGCACAGGGTGGGCTACCCAACTACTGGCAAGACACACATGGGGGTTGGAATGGGGTACCCACCCGCAACAGATTTGGATGTCTTGAGGATGTGGATTGACTTTCCCACAGAATCACCGGTACACCGTCCTTAGCAGATTTACACTGTTCTCTGTTCTACCCTTCACCGCGCTCTGCTCCACCATTATCACCCAGCCTCACTGATACACCATCTGTGGCAGATCCCCACAGTTCCTTGTTTTATTCTTTGCTGTGCCCTGCTTCACTACCGATTCAGAAAAGGGGGTGGTGATGAACAGAGTGTCTGAATTAAGCAGACCACTCTTACCCAGTCCAAACATCAGGGCTTGATCCATCGCCGTTCTTTATCTCACTGCACCATCCCAGCTCAGAACCTGGCTATATGCAAATCAGTCTGTCCCTGGCCCAGTGCATCATGGGAACAGGGCAGACTAAACTACCAAGCCAATTCTTTACCAGAAAGGAGACAAGCTACCAGGGACCGGTTTCTGGCGTTTCAGCCGTCTTCGGCCCGGCTTGCTTGAATCCTGATGGTGCAGTGAGAAAGGGACTCATGTCTGAGTATACCCTGCCACACCTATAGTGGCCAAAAACGATTCAGAAAAGGGGGTGGTGATGAACAGAGTGTCTGAATTAAGCAGACCACTCTTACCCAGTCCAAAGATCAGGGCTTGATCCATCACCGTTATTTATCTCACTGCACCATCCCAGCTCAGAACCTGGCTATATGCAAATCAGTCTGTCCCTGGCCCAGTGCATCATGGGAACAGGGCAGACTAAACTACCAAGCCAATTCTTCACCAGAAAGGAGACAAGCTACCACGGACCGGTTTCTGGCATTTCAGCCGTCTTCGGCCCGGCTTGCTTGAATCCTGATGGTGCAGTGAGAGAGGGACTCATGTCTGAGTATACCCTGCCACACCTATAGTGGCCAAAAACGATTCAGAAAAGGGGGTTGTGATGAACAGAGTGTCTGAATTAAGCAGACCACTCTTACCTAGTCCAAAGATCAGGGCTTGATCCATCACCGTTATTTATCTCACTGCACCATCCCAGCTCAGAACCTGGCTATATGCAAATCAGTTTGTCCCTGGCCCAGTGCATCATGGGAACAGGGCAGACTAAACTACCAAGCCAATTCTTCACCAGAAAGGAGACAAGCTACCAGGGACCGGTTTCTGGCATTTCAGCCGTCTTCGGCCCGGCTTGCTTGAATCCTGATGGTGCAGTGAGAAAGGGACTCATGTCTGAGTATACACTGCCACACCTATAGTGGCCAAAAACGATTCAGAAAAGGGGGTGGTGATGAACATGAACAGAGTGTCTGAATCATTTTTGTCCACCATAAGCGTGGAAGGGTATACTCAGATGTGAGTCCCTAGCTCATTGCACCATTAGGATTCAAGCAAGCCGGGCCGAAGACGGCTGAAATGCCAGAAACCGGTCCCCGGTAGCTTGTTTCCTTCCCAGTATAAGAATTGGCTTGGTAGTTTGGTCTGCCATCAATAGACCAGGGCATGAGTCACGAATAGATTATATCCTGGTTTCAACGAACGATTGGACCAAAGTGAGGGACTTCACGATAGTCACAAGGACTGACAGTGACCACAATGTAGTGTCATTGAGGTTCGCTGTTCAGGGAATGTCCACGGCTATCACAGATGGGAATATAGTACTTCCTGTTGTTCTAGTTGCAACCAGCAACAGACGTAGAATTAGATGGCCGAGACTAGTGGAGAACCCTAAAAACATCCAGAGGCTTTATGCGGCTGTGGTCCCTGCCCTAGAAAAAGTTGTGGCTCTCACCCCACAGTCACCCACCCCCAAGAAGCTCACCACTCTAGGGGATATTCACTCTGAGCTTTGTTCTAACCTAGCAGAAGTACTGAACCCTGTGGCCAGGACGAAAAGGGACAAGGGGAAAAGAGCCTCATGGTTCAATGCTTCTTGCCCATAGCAACCAGACCACTAACTTACTTTTATCCTCCGCGCTCTCAATACAATACAGGGGGAAACTGGAATAGGATTCCGGTGAGAAATTGTGCACAGGGTGGGCTACCCAACTACTGGCAAGACACACATGGGGGTTGGAATGGGGTACCCACCCGCAACAGATTTGGATGTCTTGAGGATGTGGATTGACTTTCCCACAGAATCACCGGTACACCGTCCTTAGCAGATTTACACTGTTCTCTGTTCTACCCTTCACCGCGCTCTGCTCCACCATTATCACCCAGCCTCACTGATACACCATCTGTGGCAGATCCCCACAGTTCCTTGTTTTATTCTTTGCTGTGCCCTGCTTCACTACCGATTCAGAAAAGGGGCTGGTGATGAACAGAGTGTCTGAATTAAGCAGACCACTCTTACCCAGTCCAAACATCAGGGCTTGATCCATCGCCGTTCTTTATCTCACTGCACCATCCCAGCTCAGAACCTGGCTATATGCAAATCAGTCTGTCCCTGGCCCAGTGCATCATGGGAACAGGGCAGACTAAACTACCAAGCCAATTCTTCACCAGAAAGGAGACAAGCTACCAGGGACCGGTTTCTGGCGTTTCAGCCGTCTTCGGCCCGGCTTGCTTGAATCCTGATGGTGCAGTGAGAAAGGGACTCATGTCTGAGTATACCCTGCCACACCTATAGTGGCCAAAAACGATTCAGAAAAGGGGGTGGTGATGAACAGAGTGTCTGAATTAAGCAGACCACTCTTACCCAGTCCAAAGATCAGGGCTTGATCCATCACCGTTATTTATCTCACTGCACCATCCCAGCTCAGAACCTGGCTATATGCAAATCAGTCTGTCCCTGGCCCAGTGCATCATGGGAACAAGGCAGACTAAACTACCAAGCCAATTCTTCACCAGAAAGGAGACAAGCTACCACGGACCGGTTTCTGGCATTTCAGCCGTCTTCGGCCCGGCTTGCTTGAATCCTGATGGTGCAGTGAGAGAGGGACTCATGTCTGAGTATACCCTGCCACACCTACAGTGGCCAAAAACGATTCAGAAAAGGGGGTTGTGATGAACAGAGTGTCTGAATTAAGCAGACCACTCTTACCTAGTCCAAAGATCAGGGCTTGATCCATCACCGTTATTTATCTCACTGCACCATCCCAGCTCAGAACCTGGCTATATGCAAATCAGTTTGTCCCTGGCCCAGTGCATCATGGGAACAGGGCAGACTAAACTACCAAGCCAATTCTTCACCAGAAAGGAGACAAGCTACCAGGGACCGGTTTCTGGCATTTCAGCCGTCTTCGGCCCGGCTTGCTTGAATCCTGATGGTGCAGTGAGAAAGGGACTCATGTCTGAGTATACACTGCCACACCTATAGTGGCCAAAAACGATTCAGAAAAGGGGGTGGGGATGAACAGAGTGTCTGAATCATTTTTGTCCACCATAAGCGTGGAAGGGTATACTCAGATGTGAGTCCCTAGCTCATTGCACCATTAGGATTCAAGCAAGCCGGGCCGAAGACGGCTGAAATGCCAGAAACCGGTCCCCGGTAGCTTGTTTCCTTCCCAGTATAAGAATTGGCTTGGTAGTTTGGTCTGCCGGGCATGAGTCACGAATAGATTATATCCTGGTTTCAACGAACGATTGGACCAAAGTGAGGGACTTCACGATAGTCACAAGGACTGACAGTGACCACAATGTAGTGTCATTGAGGTTCGCTGTTCAGGGAATGTCCACGGCTATCACAGATGGGAATATAGTACTTCCTGTTGTTCTAGTTGCAACCAGCAACAGACGTAGAATTAGATGGCCGAGACTAGTGGAGAACCCTAAAAACATCCAGAGGCTTTATGCGGCTGTGGTCCCTGCCCTAGAAAAAGTTGTGGCTCTCACCCCACAGTCACCCACCCCCAAGAAGCTCACCACTCTAGGGGATATTCACTCTGAGCTTTGTTCTAACCTAGCAGAAGTACTGAACCCTGTGGCCAGGACGAAAAGGGACAAGGGGAAAAGAGCCTCATGGTTCAATGCTTCTTGCAAGAGAGCAAAGGCTGACCTATTGGAATCCCTCAAAATGCGGGACACCCCTAGCAAGATTAGGGAAAAGCGGCTGGTCTATAAGTCTACCCTCCGCAATGCTAAAATAGAATGGGACCAGCACAACTGGTCCGAAATGTTGGGTGCCCTTGCACTTCGAGACGCCCAAAAATTCTGGCAGATCGTCAAGCACGGTTCAGCTGAACCCATAGCGGCAGTAGATGCAAATATTGCATCTGCTGTGTGGGAAGACCACTTTAAAAATTTGTATAGCGCGCCCGATCAGGATCAACTGGGGAACCTACTTGAACCAGTGATGGCCCAACCTACTGAAAGCATATCCCCGATGGATGGGTTCACTCTGGAAGAACTCACTACGGCAATCCTGGGCCTCGCTGCTGGAAAGGCGCCAGGCCTAGACAAGCTCCCAGGTGACCTTTACAGGCACGAAGTTAAGATCTGGGCCCCGTATCTGAGGGTGCTGTTCAATGCAATTCTGAACGGCATGAAGATCCCCCCAACTTGGCTGGGGGCAGAGATAGTCCCTATTTTTAAGAAGGGCTCGCCTCTGCTCCCAGCCAACTACAGGCCAATAAGCCTGATAGATGTTTCCCAGAAGCTTTTTACTAGGCTACTTCTGGATCGTCTGTCGGAATGGATGATGGAATATGACATTCTGAGTCCATTTCAAGCGGGGTTCAGAAGGAAGGTCTCCACCATAGATCCGGTCTTTCGGCTCGCCCTCATTTTTTGGAAAACGGTACAGCTGAAGGGTGGCAGCCTCTACACTGTATTCGTGGACCTGAGGGCGGCCTCCGACCTGGTTCCCCGCAGAAAACTCTGGGAGGTGATGGCCAAACTGGGGGTCCCTAAGGGCTTGCTGGAGATGATTATTCGTCTCCACACTGCCAACTTCGCTCAGGTGAGGTGTTGCTAAGGAGGGGGCGTTGTCAAGCCGGTTCCCCGTTGACAGGGGGGTAAGGCAGGGTTGTGTGCTTGCACCGACCCTGTTCTGCCTCTACGTCAACGGGGTAATCACCCACCTGAATGGGGTTACCAACTCTGATGCTCCGAAGTTGGCAGGCTGCAGGGTGCCGGCGATTATGTTCGCTGATGACACCCTGCTGCTTTCCAAGACCCCAATGGGGATTCAGCATGTTTTAAATGGCTTTGTGGACTTTTGTGGGGATCATGGTTTAGAAATCAACACCCTAAAGACCAAATTCATGGTTTTTAATCCCCCACCAAAATTACGACCCAGCCCCACCATAGGGCAAAGTAGTCTCGAAAGGGTGCGAACCTTTGAGTACCTTGGTGTCATGTTAAATGAGAATATGACCTGGTGCACACACCAAGAGAAAGCACTACTTAAAATTGCTCAATACATGGGGGGGGGGGGGGGGGGGGTCTTAAAGCTTATGGGAAAAAACAGGTCATCCATCAAACCCGTTGGCCCACCCCTCCAGATTTACAGGGCACAGGCAAGGGGGGCGGCCATGTATGGTTGTGAGCTCTGGGGTCATGCATCTTCTCCAGACCTGGTGAGAGAGGAGAACAAGTTCATTAGGCGGATGGTAGCACTTCCGCCCAGTACGCCCCTTGTTCCATTAAGGTTAGATCTAGGGCTGCGACCTCTTGCTGAAGAAGTGGCACTGCGTCCCCTGGTCTATTGGCGTAGGGTGTGGTCAGTCCCAGAACTGACTACCTATAGGCAGGGGCTCCAGGAGGTGCTAGCCATGCCTAACGCAGGGAAAATTAAATGGCTTAAATTTATCAAAACTGAGCTGGAGGGTCTAGGCCTATCGACACTCTGGTCTGATCCCTCATCCGCTTGTCCATTAATTTCCAAAAAGAGACGGGCAAAGGTTTACTACGACAGTAAAATAGCGGCACTCTGTCGTCGGCAAAACCTTGGGACACTTACGGAGTCATTCATAAGTATCAAGGACATTTACAGTTTTGAACCAGCCTTGGACAAACTATATCCTGCTTTACTCAGGAAACTCTATTTGCAATGGAGACATGGGACCCTCCCACTTCGAGTTTTAACTAGCAAGTGGAGTGAACCAGCAGATGTCCGGCTTGCAGAGTGGCCAATGAATCTGAGCTCCATATAATTTTCTTCTGCCCGGCGTCCCGCAAGAAATGGATTGTCCCTGTATGCAGGAATTTGGGGTTTGTAGAGTGCATGGCCGCGTTTAGAGTGCTGAAAACAGACTTGTCGGATCACATTGTCTTTGCAGTGGCCAAATACCTAGGAGGAAAGTGGGTTCTGAGAAGTCAGTGCCTTAAGGCTGGTCATTGATTTTCACTGTAGTAGAAATGTGACCCCCTCTCTTTATGAAATTTTCATATGTACTCTGATGTATCTTTAATGTTTTTAATGCTTTATAGTTTTAACAATTTATGAATTGAATACTTATATCTTTTATGGTGACAAATTACCGAAATAAAGATTTATGAAATGAATGAATTATGAATATTGGAGAAAGAGGTGTTTTCTTGGTTTGTCATGCATAGTCATACATCAAGGTTTGTACTTTGAGTCAACTTAAAAAAAAAGCATTGTTTGTGATGACATTCCCCGCCATGTTGGTGAGTTGCAGTCTACCTGTGCCCCAGATTGCAGTGAAGCAGCAGAGTCCAGGAAGTGGTAGGGAGGCAGACTTCATCCGTTTTATCCCTTGCTCTGTGCTAAGACCTGTATGTGAAGCAGTCCACCCCCAGCTCTCATTTTGTGTTAGCAAGTGAGGGAAACCAGCCATCCCCCCTAGCCACAGGGATGTTTATACATCAGAGAGAGATCGGAGGGTGCTCTAAGGCAACAGTAATCTTCTGTTTAAGCTGTGTTTATTAGGGACTGTGCACTTCGTTTTTGGCCAGGAAAAAGGGAGTACAATTTTATACAAACAGTATTGTTAGAGGACAAGTTTGTTAGGGCCTTACCTGCAGAAGTCCAAAGTTTGGATTGAGCCGGTCTGTCTCCTAGGAGATTTCTGAATTGAGGAGCAGCTCCCAACTCCCTGGCCAGCAAACCTTGTCTGAGGTCGCTGGGACCTTATATAGTCGGCTATTGGTTGGTACATGTGTGCACTGATTGGTGGTTGTATCTGGTGTTTCTATTGGATTAGGGTTAGGGTCCTCATTGGTTGGGTATTTGAGGGTTCTGATTGGTTTCTGGGTCTGTGACTCAATCAATGTAGGGTTGATGCTAGGGTTAGGGTTAGGATTTCTATTGGAAGTAGGGACTAGGGCTTCAAGTGTGATTGGTTGTTGGGACTAGGTTTGGGGGTAGGCCTTTAATTGGAAGTAGCGATTAGGGCTTCTGGTGTCATTGGTTGCTTGGACTTGAGTTGAGACTATTGGTAGGGCTGGGGCCTCAATTGGATTTAGAGATCAGGGTTTTTGAAACTGATTTCAGTGCTTGAACTAGGGCTAAGATTGGCTGTAAGGTCCTGGTCTCCTATTGGTTCCAGATTTTAGGGCTAGTGTTGTGATTGGATAGTGTTAGGGCTAGTGTTCCCTTTGACTGAAGGGGGTCACCTGATTAAAAGGCCTATAAAAGGCCAAGGCTTAGGACGTCGAGGCTAAGGGCAGAGAGGACAAGGGCAGTTGCTTGTATGAGCCTGGTCGAGACTGTTTGAGCTTGGTTGAGACTTGTCGGGACTAGGGCCAGAAATGCTGCCCATTTTTCCATTATGTAATACCCAGCCCACACCATCCACATTCACAAACAGAGCAACACACTCACCACACCAAATGTACACCACACACTTACTACAGACCAACACTATGCACAAATCCATGTCTCAGCACCCACTATAAAACCACACAAGCCACACCTATACACCCTTCTATCCCAGCTACCACACATTTCCGCCATCTCCTACAAACAATACACAACTCTATCCTAAACCACCAACCAATCCACTCATCACTAACACAACCCCATTCCACACCATACTTAACTACATCCCATTCAGACATGCACTCCCTGGTCTAAATACTCCAAACAGGCCACTTTTCATCACTAACAAACATATAATCAGCCATCCATCATTTGTCCAACCAACACCCTCCTCTTCCTTCTACCATATTAACACAAACGCACAACACATACACTGCACTGCTCCATACTTTTGGACTCTTGCAACAAACCAGTCTAAGACAAACACTCTTACCTCTACTTCATTCCCTCCTACACAAAACATACACTCTACTCATAAACACATAATCAACCCCTCTACCTTACAATCTTCTCTCACAAATAATACTCTACAAACAAATCCATTGCATGAAAGAAATACACCAGCACCTCTTTTCACTACTCCTCAAAAACAAAACCTATCACGCACACACACACACAAGATCTTCCAAGCGCAACACCTCTTAAGTACCATCACAAAATACAAGCTTACACCCACCTTTCAAACCACACAAAGGAACAAACACCAATGCCAAGCTTTCTCTTTTCCACCACATCTAACACAGATACAGCAACTCTCTTCCAAACGGCTCTCATCCATTGGACAAATTAGAACCTTACTACCTTACATTCACCCACCTATCGACCATGGAACAAACCCAATTTGGAACACTTAGAAGCCAAACTAACATCCAGTACAAATCTGTAAACAATAAATTCTGTTAAAAAACTATGAATGGCTAGAGGAAGCTTTTGATGTCCTGATACCACTCAAAACCACACAACAGAACAAAAGAAAAAAGCGCCTTGGAGAAACATAGAGATAAAAGACATTAAAAAATGAATTAGAAAGCTGCAACGTACCTGGCTCAAAACAAACGCCAAACAAGACAAACTTCACCTACAAAAAATTAACAGATTATACAAGTCAGCTATCAAAAAAGCTAAGAAAAGGTACTATTCAGACAGAATTCAAAATGTTAAATGTGCAAATAAAGAATTCTATAAAATACTCAAAAGAATTTCGCAAACCATATTGCCTAGAAGGAACTCATCCTGTTCCTCAAGATTTCACAGACAAACTGACAAATCATTACATGGACAAAGCAAACACGTTGGATTCGTACTTAAAACAGAGACAAGGGGTGGGGGGGCATGGCCAAGATGGCGAGCGGGTAAGACGTGTTCCACATCGTCTCCCCGCTCCCAAGCGCCCAATTCAACCCACTACTGCGACGTGTACCCCCCGGTGGTCCGGGATCGAATGGGGGACACACCTCCAGCCCGTCAGGGCCAATCAGACAGAGTGAAAGTGGGGCTGGGGCTTGCCCGACGGTGAAATCGCGACCAGCCTGGCCGTGAGGCGGAACAGAGAAAATGGCGGCCGGATCAGGCTGGCCGAGCAGAGGCCGCTAGAAGTGCTGGAGTGATACCGTCGGCCCCATGGGAGCAGACGAGTGGCCACTGGTCGCTGCTGAGCAAGGTGAGGGGCTTGGAGAGGTGCCCTGTGTGGAGCCTGGCGATGGAGTAACAAGAGCGGGCGCCAAGGCGTGAAATCCGGGGCAAGGCCTGGCAGGTCGCACAGAGCCCTGAAGCAGCTTGGATGAGACAGAGCCGGGGGAGCGGAGGTGAGGAGAACTAACATGGTGGAGTATTTGCCAGAATATCAACTGGCGCTAGAGGGGAAAAGCTGAGTCTAACCCGCGGTCCCCACAGAGACGGGCACAGGAGTACTAAAGGTGAACGCCCGGGCGACCGGGCTGGGGAGAGGCCTAGCAGGCTATGTATAGCCCAAGAGCGAGGCAGCTGAGGCGGTGCCAGGATCAGCAGAGGGGCGACTGCCCCGGTTCTGCAGAGCATCGGCCAGACGCATCGACGGACGCTCACGAGCCGAGGAGAAGGCTGAGCCGTGGTCCGGTCCGGAGGCAATGCTGAAGGAAGAAAAGGGTGAGCAGGCCACAACCCTTCTTCTGGGGCCGCACTCGTCAATGTGGTTCAGGGGAGCTGGCAGACTGCCGGAACTCTGCAGCGAGTGGAGACTTTTCCCAAGAGGGGGCAGAATGCAATTGAGCTCCCTGTACGCCCGAGGGGAATGGCAACAAGAGGCAGTGAAAGCAAGCGACTCAGGGCCTAAACGCACATCACATCAATGCAGATTTGACAGGGGGGCACCCACGGGGAGGCCCAGCTGGCTATGGGAGGAGTGCAACGCAGAAGGCTGCCCCAGGGACAGGGCATTTGAGAATTGAGTAACTGCCTCCCTGACTAAAGGGCTCTTGGCCGGCGGGAGCAAAGGGTCCGTAGGCCGATTGGGATGGCTGGGTGCTGAACAGAGCTCCGGCATTATCACACATTAGAAAACAACCCACACCGTGGAGGGGAACTGCGCAAACTACAAGGCACAATCATTGGCGGTCACAGTTGGCCGAACGTGGTGGCATTGGGGCCAGAGGGTGACCCCAGGCAACGTTGCAGGTACGTCTGCAATCCCACTGGTGCAGCGAATAGCCAAGAGGTGATCGGCGGAGTAGGGGTTACGACCGCATCAGAGAGCATGACACTAGTCGCACGTAGGAGCAGCAGGGCAAGTGGCCTACGGGGTAGGGAATACTAGCGCAGCAGGGTGGCAGAGGCCGACGACGTCTCCCCGCAGAGCGACTGGCCTGACCTGCAGCCCCTTGGGCAGAGCAAATGACTGGCGTAGACTCCCTGGGGCAGTGGTCTGCCTGTGGAGTAAAAGAAGCACGGTTGAGGGCCAAGCCTTTGACTGGAGTGCGGGTGTGGAGCGGTGGGGAGGCCTATGCCCCTAGCAGATATCTCTAGACCCAGTGTTTTAGCCCCATAGCAAGCGGAGGAAGACAGTGTACATACCAAAGGAATCGAATAGGGAGCGAAGGTGCATACTGCTGCCAACCTGAGGGTGTGAGCTGCATCGCCGGGTTTCAGCAGATGGCATTCTTTGAGCAAAGTGACAGTCCCTGGGGGAGCCTGTAACATAGGGCCCGTGTGCAGGCAACGGAGGTGAAAGGCGGTAGACAACAGACCGAAAGCAGTGGGGAGACAGCCCTACAACCTTCATCGCCAACATGTCCTCAATGAGGGGGAAGAAATACAGAACGTTGAAAGACTTGTTATCTAAAACCCCACAAGTGGAGGCAGAGAAGACCGATCCTCCCCAACGACTATGCTCCACCACGAGTCGGAGGACGCGGTGGCCCTGATCACCCGTTACTTTTTGGAAACACTATTCAACAACCTACGAAAAGACTTCAACAAACTCAAAAGCGAAATGGCAGGAGAAGTGAAAGTGATCCGACACGATGTGGACGCGATTGCAGAAAGGTTGGTATAACGACCGGATTCTCAGACCAGATAGAATCAGCTCACCAGAGCACCACCAACCCAGCCGAAACGCAACCACCTCCCTCCTCAGGACCCATCTATCCAGGCACATCCACTGTCCAACTCCTCTCCTTCTCCACTCCTCTCCTCTGCTCCAATCCAACTCAACTAACTGACTCCACCTCTGCACTTCACTAATATGGAATACTCTCTCCTCATGGAAAGTTCCAGCCTCTGCACCACTCCGCGTCAAGGACACACACCCAGCCGGCCGGCCTTTTGTGGTGTCTTCGACACAAAGAATAATACAGCCTACCGATAAGGGCTGGCCCAGACCGGTTCTCTCCAAGTGAACAACAGCTCATAACTAAAACATTACCTTTACCCTGCAAGCATCTCATTTCTGCAGGGACAGAAAGCAAAATGGAGTCTCTCTAGTTCTGGGCCTTGAAGGCCTGAGAAGGATGAAATAACACTTAACTCTGTCAGAGTACTTACACAAACCATACCAATATGTAATATAAAGTCAGGACTACAGGATCTACCCTCTACTATAGGTAGGATGATGAAAGGACACATAATTATGTCAAAGCCAATAGGCAATAGATGGATTAGAGTCAAGAATAAGGGATCTATCATCATATAAAGCAGCTATCCTCTAGTTTATGCTTCTAGGTCTGGAAAAAGGCCTTAAAAGGACCAACACAAAGCAAGAATAGAGATTCAAGATGTTAGCAAGCTTAAAGTCACCATCACTCAGAAATAGAGCCAAAAACCATGTCAGGACAGTTGGCCAACATGGAGGAACAGGAGCAGGCCTGAGAGGAGGAATTAAGGCAACTTCAGCAGGAGATGATCCGCCTAAGGGACCAACAGGTAGACCTCCAAGCACATATGGAGGATCTTGAAAACCGCTCCAGGCAAAACAACATCCGCATGAAGGGAGTCCTTTCGGATGCAGAGGGGTCGGATATTGTTCAATACTTACAGGAGATGTTCTGCGACATTTAGGGAGCCCCGCCAGACTTGGAGATACGCATTGACTGGGCACATAAAGTGGGGTTACAAAGACAAGCCCCCTGCGTCCCTGCCAGACATTCTAGCCTTCCTGCCAGATTATCCCCTCAAAGAATGCATTCTTCGGGAGGCTTGGGCAAAGCAATCAATCAAGTGCTTGGGTCACTCCATAGCCCTCTACCAGGACTTGGCCGCCATCACACTACAGAAAAGGCAAGAGTTTAGAAAGGTGACCAAACATCTTTGAGACAAAGGCGTGCAATATTCCTGGGGCCATCAGTTCCACCGATCTTCAGGTGGGACGGTAGGTTCCACCAGATCAAATCTCTACATGAGGCCTGCAAGCTACTAGGACTGGCACATCATGGCCCTGAGGAGATTGCCAGTCCAGAACGCCGGACCACACGAGAGCGATGGCAGAGAGTCGGACGGAGGCACACCACTGGGGCCCGATCCCACGACTCTGGTGCAGGAGAGGTTGCTGCTTTAGAGGCAGTCCTCAAGGACACAGCATCCCAAGACAGCTCATGATCTCTAATGGGGTTGCTGCAAACAAATGTGACACACAGGGCGAGGGGGGGGTCTGCTGGGAGCGAGGAGTCAGGGATATTTAGGCCACGGCATGTCCCAGATACTTCTTTTTTCCTGGTGCAGGCGATCACACCTTGCGGGCGCTGGACAATATGGGGGGTTGGGGAGTTAAGGTTGGGGTTAGGGCGGGTGGGAACTGGTGTACTACAAACAGGAGTCCAGCTGAGACGGCTAGGGGCAGAGAGGATCGGGGACGAGGGGGTAGAGAGCGCACGCCCGTATGGCGGGCAGGAAAATTCGCAGGCGTAGCAATTCACCTTTGATCATTCCCCATGATGCACTCCACACTTCAAATTGTCACCCTAAATGTGAGAGGCCTGAACAATCCTAATAAATTAAAATCCATACTGTCCTACTTAAAGAATTAAGGAATGGTGGTTACTAGTTGGGGGGGGACCTAAATTTAGTGATGGACACGGCTGTGGACAGATCAAGCAATCGATGCACTCAAATGGGGGAACTGTCTTCTGAAGGGAAAACTGGCTACAGACTAGAGGGCTGGTGGACCTTTAGCGGGTGGCTCATCCACACACCTATCAATTCTTTCTATTCACATGCACACGGTACATATGCCCGGCTCGACCACATGTTAGGCACAATGGAACTGAATGCACTGGTGAGGGACGTGAACATCACGCCAGCTGCACTTTCGGACTACGACTCAGTGACAGTGACCCTGTGGATGGCTAAGTCATGTAGCAAATCAGGGGGCTGGAGTCTGCGGGAGGGCATGCTACAGAGAGCTGGAGTATGGGAGCAGATCCACAAATGCATCACAGACTATCTAGAACTGAACGACTCCCCCAACATCTCCCGGACCACCTTATGGGGGGCCTTTAAGGCAGTGGTGTGTGTGGAATTGATAGCCATATCAGCGGCTGAAAATAGAGAATGCAAAAGCAAGAGAGAGCAGATCACAGCGCAAGTCTGTGAGCTAGAGAGGATACACAGTAAGACTGGGGCTCCTAGAGTTTGGAGGCAGCTAAAAGTGGCGCAAGCCCAACTGGTGGGGCTCGATTTGGACAGAGCCAAATTTGCAGCACTCGGGCTCAACACTCCTACTACATTGGGGGAGATAAGACGGGGCATATATTGGCAAGCAAGTTGAGAGCCCGCACTCAGCAAACGAAGGTTCTGTCCCTCAAGTCGAGTTCAGGGGGGATAGTGGAAGGAGATGACGAGATCGCGAAGGCCTGTCAGGCAGTTTACGCTGAGCTTTATCACTGGGACACCCCTCCAAACTCTGTTACCAACAGAGCGCAAACACAATTGCACTAGATCCAGGGCAGGCCGTAGCGCTGGAGTCACCAATAAGGTTGAAGGAAGTGATAGGGGCAATTTCGCTCCTCAAGCTAATAAAATCCCCGGGGCCCGACGGCTTTTTGGCCAGGTTCTATAAATCCACTCTTGACACTGCTTTTAAACTCCTTTACTGGGCTGGGGCGATTCCCCCAGAAATGTTGGCAGCTTCCATAGTGGTGCAGCCGAAACCCGGGAAAGATAAAACCCTCAGCGGCTCCTTTCGCCCGGTGTCGCTTCTTAATGTAGGTTTGAAACTGTTTACTGGGGTGCTAGTGGCTAGGTTGGGCCCCCTCATGCCAGGCATCATTGAACCCGACCAGTCAGGCTTTATCCACAATAGACGAAGTAGCGACATCACCAAACACATGCCCAGAAGGCATTTGATCGGGTGGACTCAGACTTCTTAGACAAGACCTTGGTTCACTTTGGTCTGGGAGACCGGTTTAGGGCATAGGTGTTGAGTTGCTATAGCACGCCCACTGTGACAATCAGAGTAAACGGGGTATCATCCAACCCATTCGGGATCCAAAGGGGGACCCGATAGGGGTTCCCACTGTCTCCTCTCCTCTTCGCTCTATATATCGAGCCACTGGCACAGAAGATAAGAGATAACCCCGACATCCTTGGCATTCTCTTTGGAGGGGAGCGACACGCCATAAGCCTCCATGCAGATAATATCATTGCTTCCCTTAAATCTCCAGAATGATTGATCCCGGAATTTCTACAGGAACTAGAATCCTTTGGCCATGTCTCGGGATTCCGAGTCAATATCGGGAAGTCAATGATTCTTTGGTTAAATCAGCGAGGGACAATATATGCACCGAGAAGGGACTCCTATGCTGGGATACAGACAATGACGTCTATCCCGTATTTGGGAATTGAACTGGCCCTGTCCGTGTCACAAACGGTCACACTAAACTACTGCAAGTTGACCACCCAGATTAATAAGGAGCTGCAACACTGGAAACACCACCAGCTGTCACTCCTGGGACAGGTAGCAGCAATTAAAATGTCCATTCTTCCTAAAGCATTATATCTCTCCCGACAATACCAATATTGCCCCCACCAGGTATTATTCATAAATTACAACAGGCGATACAGCAGTTCGTTTGGACAGGGGCATGTCCCCAGATGTGTAGGGAACTGGGCTATTTATGGCCAGACGAGGGAGGCTTGGGGATCCCGAGCGTGCTGGAATACTTTAGAGCGGCTCAGCTCAGATACCTCGTGGAATGGAAAAGACCGTTATCTGAAAAGAGATGGCTGTTCCAGGACAGGGCGATAGTAACACTCTCCCTCTAGAAAGTACCTTTCCTAAAGAGTGCAAATAGACCCATAAATCTCCGGGGCTCACCCATAACACACACACTACTCAGGGTCTGGGATGTGGTGGCTACTAAAAAAGGATTGTCATCTTTCCCCTCCCCCATTAATCCTTTGCTGGACAACAGGGTATTTACAACTGGGTTCGGCGAAAGGGCATTCGCTGGTTGGTGGGGGACTGAATGTAATGCGGCCGGACACCTCTCTGGCCTAGAGGGGATTATTTCATTTCATGAACTAAGGTTAGAATATGGCCTTCCTGAAACAGAGGTACCTGCAGCTCCGACACTGGCTCCTCCAAACGGATGTGCAGCCAAAAGTTAGCAGAAAGCTGACAAAATATGAAAGATGGCTACTGACAAAGAATACAGACAAGAAAATAATCTCGGAACTGTAGGACATGTTGTGCCCTCAGGTTCCCGCAGCAGAGAAGGTGGGCGAGGGAACTGGGAAGGGACCCTACAGGAAAAGAATGGAAAGACCTCTACTACTGGGCCCACCACACTGCACGCAACACAGCTAGCAGGGAGACTGCAGTCAAGATAGCCACGTACTTGTACCTGATGCCGGTCCATCTTAACAAAGGGAACCCAGACGGCAGCCCGACTTGTTGGGGGAGTTCAGAAAGGGCACCGATTGGTGCATCTGCTTTGGGAGTGCAAGGAACTATCAGGATACTGGACTGCGATCCTAGATGATGTGCACTGACAATATGAGACAAAAATCCCGAGGTGCCTGGTCTATTTAGTGCTCGGACTGCCCAATCCCATGACATACCTTTTAAGATCTAGGAGGGGGAAACAAATTGGACTGGTACTGGGAGTGGTGCTTCAAAACATCTTATCACATTGGGGGATGCAGACAGGGCTGATGTATACAGGGTGGTTACACAGGTTGTGACACATCTTTGGGATGGAATGAATAAAGGCTTCCCTCACCAACTCAACGGTAAGCTTTAATGAAGTTTAGCAGCCGATAGTCTCTCTGTTGGCTGCTGAAATTAATGAAACCACATGCCTGAGGTATCTTGCCTCCTCCGACTCACAGCTCCGGATAAACCATCTAAGGCATCATGATCTATACCCACGCTCTTGCCAGATATAGTGTTAAAAATTGAAATGGGCTTCAAGCACACCAGTTCGTGGGTGGGAAGGGGGGTGGGGGATTGTGTTCTCCTTGTTTCCTCTTTTTTCCTTCTCCCTTCTCTGACATTGCTGTATAATCGAGAATTGGTATGATGTCAGAACATGCAGAGACTTTATGAAGTACCTCACTGCAGCTGGTGGGGCCAAGTTAGATGGCACCCGCACACAGACCACAGATGTTAATATGTATGCTGTTAATATGTATGCCCAGAAGGGGGCAGTAATGATGAGGACTGGAAGAAATTATTAGCAATTTATGTTGTTTCTTTGCTGCAGTATGTCAATAAAAATAAAGTTAAACCTAAAACAGAGACAGAGCACCAGCACTAACCCTTTTACAAAACAACAGTCCAAGAATACTCAAACCCAGCCTCTCCGTTCCTTCCAACACATCTGACACCATGAATTTATGGACCTGGTCAAAGCAAGCAGGCCTGCCGGCAGCCCTTCTGACCCGTGTCCACAACAAAATTTCAAGACAATTCTTTTAACAACCTCTGCTGCCACTCAAGTAAGAAGAATCATCAACGTTCCTTAAATACCGGAATATTTCCAGAAGAACTCAAAAAGTCACACATACTCCCTTTACTGAAAAAAACAAACTTGGATCCGCTGAACCCTGACAACTACAGACCCATTACAAATGGACCTTTCCTGGGCAAACTGATAGAAAGAGCAGCGTTTGCCCAGATGTCACAATTCATTGACAAGAATGACATACTTTCAGACTTCCAAACAGGTTTCCATCTAGTAAGAGGCACAGAATCTGCCCTCCTTGCCGACTGGGATGAACTGAAGAACACAGTAGACTGCAACGGGGTGGCAATGCTACTCTTCTTGGACCTCTTGTCTGCCTTTGACACAGTTGACCATGACACTCTGAAACAAAGACTATATGAATCCAACATCAAGGTGTCTGCCCTAGACTGGCTCGCGTCCTACCTTCAAAACAGAACTAATGTCATCCAAACCATACTTCACAAAAACAGGGGTCCCTCAAGGCTCTATAATCTCGCCTATGCTTTTCAACACCTACATGAAGTCATTACCGGTACTGACCAATCAATTTCACCTCACTTGCTATAACTATGCAGATGATACACAAATACTTCTTCAACTGGAAAGCCCGAAAGACCTGAGAAACTCCCCAATTTTCAGTTGTCTCAGAGCCGTGTATGATTTGGAGCCACCTCAAATTGACTGCTTCCATAATGGAAATACTGAAGTGTGGCGATTGGAAACATTATGACATTATGACTGCTTGCCACCTGGCCTGATGAACTGGGATCACCAGTATCGAACGAAGTGAGAAATCTCGGAATGACCATGGACTCCGAGCTATCAATGAATGCCCAAGAGGACAAATTAGCAAGATCAAGCTTTGTCACTAAAAAACGCTGCGACAAATTTTTCCCTCATTTGGGATTTCCACACAAGGTCCAAGCTACCATCTCCCTTGTTCTGTCCAAACTCGATTACGCCAATAGACTCTACCATGGATCACCTTAACGACTATGCAAAGACTAAAACAGATTCAGAACTCGGCTGCCAGACTACTCTTGCATATCAAACCACAAGACCACGTCTCACCTGCCTTGAAAGCCCTGCATTGGTTACCGGTTGCCAGAAGATCCACGTTCAAGCTGCTTTGTATCATCCACAAAGCACTACATGGAATGAGACCGCTCTTCATAAGGAATAAAAATCACCAAACACATTCAAAAAAGGAATCTCTGCTCTAAAATGGCACCTCGCACAACATGTCCTACATAAGATCCATGGACAGCCACCTTATCTTTAGAAAACTACTCCAGAATTGGCTCTTCCCTTCATAAGCACCATACGCAAACAGAAATTTACAGCATATCCCTCTGTACATAATCATTTATTTTTACTATAGATATGTACCTATCTTTGTGTATTGCTTTGTATAAACATGTAGAATAATTATATAAATTAAAGTACAATAATACTTTAAAACCGGAGTTTATCTGGTGCATCTTTGGTCTACATGTACTTCTTCGATTGTGCATCTATGTACCTTCCATGTACTTGCATCTGTGTGTTTGTTACTTTCGTCCTGAAAAGCATATCCAATGCACGACCCTATTTCTCATCCTGTGCCTCTATCAATATCTTTAATCTACATATACTTACCTTCTTTATGTATCTATATACTTTCAATGTACTTATGGATCTATATATTTAACACTTTCTTCTAATTCAGCATATCCAATGCACTACTCTATTTCTCACCCTATTCTTCTCTCAATATATCTTCTAACCCAACTTTCTGGCTCATCTCAAACTTCTTTATACTACTCTTTCTAATGCAATACCCTATTTCTCACCTTATACATCTATCAATATATCCTCTACACCCACTCTCTCATTTATCCCAAACACCATATCACTACTATGATCCCCAAAATAACCCTTTCTAGACTCTCCCTTACTCTACCCCTCCTTGCATCATCTGACACCTCTTTTACTATACAGATCCCCTAAACAACCCTTTCTAAACTCTTCTCTCTGACTCTTCCCCTTCACAACACCTTTTACTCATTCAAAAGCCTCCTCCTACTGCTATGACCTCCAAAAAAAATCTAAATCCTTCACTCTCCTATCCCTCCACTATCCGTTTCAATTAAAATAACAGACTAACATGTTCACTTCTCAAATTTCATATTCCTCTATACTAATTCACCAATAATCCTTTATGCGTTCCAGAGTAGCGTGCTACTCGACAAAAAAGCACTTCAACACCTCATCAGATGTAAGCAAGCATTATATAAATGCAAAGCTTTTTCCCTCTTCTATCCCTCCGCTACCTTTCTCTATCCAACTGAATAACACATCCACCGCTCAAACTACTTTCATGTTTCACTCTATTAATTTTCACCACTAATCCTTTATGGGTTCCAGAGTAGCGTGCTACTCGCCAATAACTTGCTTCAACACACCATCAGGGTTACAAGCGCTATATAAATGTAAACCTTTTCACTTTTCTACCCCTCCCCAACCTTTCTCAATCCAAATAACTGAATAACATCCACCACTCAAATTACTTTCATATTTCGCTATACTTATTCAACACTAATCCTTATAGGTTCCAGAGTAGCGTGCTACTCACCAAAAAAGCACTTCAAACCCCATCAGGGATAGCAAGCGCTATATAAATACAAATCTCTTTCCCTCTTCTATCCTGCTGCTACCCTTCTCTATCCAAATGACAAACATTTTCACCACTCAAATTTCACTATACTAATTTTCAACACAAATCCTTTATGGGTTCCAGAGTAACATGCTAGTCACCAGAAAAATGCTTCAACTCCCCTTCAGGGGTAACAAGCGCTATATGAATGCAAACCTTGCTCTCCTTCTATCCCTCCGCTATCCTTCTAACTCCAAATAACTTACTATTATCCACCACTCAAATCACTTTCACATTTCACCATACTAATTCCCCAATAATCCTTTATGGGTTTCCAGAGTAGTGTGGTACTACCCAAAAAAAGGCGATTTAACACCCCATCAGGGGTAACCAGCGCTATATTAAATGCAAACCTTTTTTCCTCTTCTATCCTTCCGCTATTCTTCCGAATTCAAATAACTGACTAACCTATCCACCACTTTAATTACTTTCATATTTCACTATACTAATTCAGCACTAATCCTTTATGGGTCCCAGAGTAGCGTGCTACTCGCTGAAAAAGTGCTTTGACGCCTCGTCCGGGGTACTAAGCGCTTTATAAAATGCAATTACAATGAACATTGCAGTAGATTTTGTGTATGTGATGGCATTGATGTACACGTGACACCCCCTCCCAGTTCAAGGTTCTATGAGTATGGACTTTCTTAGCTCCGTTTCTTTCTCTTTGGATTCCAATAATGATTCAGAAGGAGTCTACAGAAGACAAAGTTTTAAAATGTTGGATGATGCCATATTTGATGTGATTGTGTTTTACTGTTATTCTTACATCTTTTTTTGTGGCACTGGTAGATTTGTCGACCAACCAAGTGATTTTCTCTTGTTTTACTTGCTGCTTACAGAATCATGGAGGCTTGGACATATTCTACATCAGTGGTTCCTAACCTGTGGTCCTAGGACATAATTATGCCCCTAGAGTTGGGTTATTGGAATACGGATTAGAGGGCCTTGTCAGTAGGTGAATGGAATGTTGAAGTTCTATTAAGATAACAAGTAGTTTGGTTAACAAGCTGGTTAGAATGGAAATTGCCTCTCCCTCTTCTCTTCCTCAGGTATGCAATATATGCTCACGTTGTTTCTTCTTTTTCCCTTATATTGGTCTTTCTAGGCTTGACAGAGCTTGTGGACTTTGAATTCAAGTTTTAGCCCTCCATAAGAAAAATGTTCTATTTTGCATGAATTAAATTTATTCTATTTTCACTGTTGTTGAGTTTTGCTTCTACTGATTGTATGTCATCTGAGGTTAAAGTCAGGAAAGACTTCAATGATCCGACTCCACTCATTATCTCCTATAACATGGGTTCACCACTTATTTAACAAGGGACAATTAAATTACATGTAGCTCATTGGTTTCTTGTTTTGAGAGAGTTCATTGTATCTTGCTTCGTTTAGTCGGTGAGATGCTGAAAGCATGATTTGTTCCTTCTTCAGCCTTGTTTTCTTCTTGGGTGTTGATGTTCCCCATTGATATAACTAATGTTCTGCTTCATTGAAATTTGTTGCATTTCTTCTGAAGATAGGAGGAGTCTGTAGAGTTAGTAGGCACCCAACTTCTCTCTCAGCTTAACCATTAGGTGTTACTTGGGCCAGTGGGTAGCTGGAGAACTGGCAGGCTTTCTTAAAAAGTTTCTCAGTGACTTTAGAGCAGCTGAGGGATGGTAGTTCCAACGTGGCTAGTGCTATCTAGGGTATCAGCAGACCGGGTTTAGCTTTAGAGTATTCGTGCTATCTGCCACTATTGTCTTACATTTTAACATGTTTGTGTTATCCGGCAGTAGGGATCTGTGGTGGCTGTCACTCTCAACTCAGACGATTAAGGAGAGTGAGATATGGAAGAAGTGTACTGGGCCTTTTGGAGCTCAAGCTCAGTAAAAATCCACTTATTCAAGAGGATTAGGTTTGGGTCAGGACTAACGGACATAAGCTATCAGATTTTCAAAGATGGCTGCCACTGAGAAGATGCAGCGTTCTGATTTCTTAATAAATTAGGTTAGCGAGCAGTGGTTGATCATTCCAAATTGGCTAGCGCTGTTTCGCTTGTTTCTGAACTACTTAGCGCTGCTTTAGCGAGTCTGTGGTATCTGGCACAATTCGAGCTGGTGAGCAAGTATCCAGTTCTTATAAGCCATCCTGGAGGACTGAGAAATACTAAAGAGAAGGCCAAACTATGCGGCAGGGTTGACTAAATTATGCACCTAGAAAAGACAAAATATGCAGGGTAATGTGTCATATTTTCTGATAGTGCTGATTTGTTATTTTGTAATTATTACACTTATTAACACTGTCTGAGCATAGGTTGCAGCTCATTAGCTCCTAGTTTAACACCTGAACATTGCCATAAGCAAAAGAACGGTGACCAGTTACCCTTTGCAAAGGGCCTTCCACTGGGAGGGAACTCAGGTTCCTGTGCCTTACTTAACTTCTGAACCTTTTGAGCTGGAAATTACTTTTTATATAATGTGCAGATTTTGTAGCAGAAACTGGATTGTGTGATAAATGTGGCAGATCTGTAATTATACAAAACACTCTGCTGCACAATTACATAATTCCTGTGGCCAGGTCTATAACGTTTGCCCCGTCATAGACGTCAGGTCTCTCTTGAGTGACTAATGTCAGTATCTTCTGATATCCAATAAGCATTTATGATCCTGATGGACAAATAGAGTGACAAGTAGTTAGTACTGAAAGGAGGGCTGGTGGGTTAAAGGTAGTAGTTAATTGTGAGCGGTAGTGGATGTGGGTGAACGTTCGGATTGCAAGGTGAATGCTTGGGGTGAAGGACTAAGTGAGTGGCCTGATCTGGACAAATCAAGTGCCAAATGTAGCTGACCCGATGCAGCACCGGTTGGAGGACCTAAATCTTTATTCTCCTTGTAATTGCTTCTTAATGAGTTGTGAATCTATGTTGGTAAATTTTGTGAGTCGGAGGATTGAAAAAGCAACACAATAGGAACTTAAAGGCTAATTTTAGACTGCCCACAAATAATTAAGCCAAAACTTGACCATCTTTAACACTCTTGCACCATTATAAATAGGCTTTTCCTGGAACACATAAAGTGGCAAATTGGATGGAGCTTGGTGGAGTAACCTCCAGAGTAAAACAAGCATTTGCAATGAAATAGGTCTTGCATTCACCCGGGTTTGAGCTATTGGCATTGTAAATGACAATGCCTTTTATTTATGTTTTGGATTTTAAAACATAAATCAAAGGCATTGTCATTTACAATACTAATAGCTTAAACTCCCACAAATGTGAGACCTATTGCATTGCAATAAAGGGCCTTCTCGACCGCTTATTAGATTGTAAATATTAGAGGAAGAGACCGGCCTGCGACGTCTTCAAAGTGATAAATAGTGCAGTGAAGAAGATGTGTAAGTGTTGTAAAGTATACAGACACAAAGTGTGAAGTGAGAGTTACATATGATCCGAGCTTTAAACACTAACAAAGCGCTCCAACACCTTTCGCTCTGTGATTACACAGTCATGGCTCAGGACGATAAGCGGGGAGGGGGCGCTATTTCCTGCCCTCTCCGTGATTTGAGTGTGCAGTGTGGCATTGTGTAATGTCATTGCTATATTTGGCCTAATAAAAAACACTCCAGCTGTAGTAGGGCCCTGGCTTCACCTCATGATGCAGGGTGGGCTGTGCTTTATGGCAGGTATGGAGGGAGGGATTGTCTCGGCCTCAGCTCTGGCTTCGTACAGTGCCCCTGCTATTCCTAGTGAACAAGAGGCGCTGAGGAGGTGGTATTGGAATTGGTGGTGCTGGTATTGGTGGAGGTGGTGGTATAGGTGGTGGTAGTGGTGGTATTGGTGATGGTGGTAGTGATGGTATTGGCGGTGGTGGTATTGGTGGTGGTATTGGTGGAGGTGATGGATGGTTGTATTGTTGGTGGTGGTGGTACTGGTGGTTCCTTGTGGTGATATTGGAGATGGTGGTAGTGTTAATAAAACAGGCTTTTGAAAACAACCCGTCAGGTGGCTTTAGTACAGATCACATGTAACACATATGTGCTGTTGTCAGCTTCAGCCCATTAGAACAGGATTATGTGCTACATGGAATAATACCCATAGCTTAATTCGCTGATCATTTCTTAATCCATTTTAATTGGGGCGGGGTGGTTGATACAGATACGAGGTAATGCTGGGTTAAAGTGATTGAAAGCAGGCACCCTTGTTACGGGGGCGGCCTCGCTGCTTAAAAAAACACAAGCGATTTCAGCTGAAGCAGTGCATGTCCGGCCTGCAGTAAGAGAAACTCAATGAAGTAGATAGTGCTTACAGATTAAATAACAGGTCCTGCGCAGCAACTGAAGTAAAAAGGGCAGTCACCATGGGAGGGTACAAATGAAGACAAGGCCGTACTAAGGAGAGACTAATAAGCCTATTAACGAATCCGAAGGCAGCATTTATGATAGATAATGACACAAGCCAATGAAAATAAGGGAGGAGAGTGGGCGTGGCTTCTCTCCCATACTCTACTACAGCAGTCTCACAAAGCGAGAATTGCATGCGCGCTGCCGCTAGGCTCGACCTAAAGAGTGTAAATTTGGTGCTGCTTGTGGAAATATTCTCCCCTCGTGGCTCCCAAAGGAACTAGGCTACTCCCTCTACAGAAAGGTAGCAGCAGTAACTTGAATAATGATATTCACAAAGGGCATCAAAGCAGTGTAATTCAACGTAAGTAGGAGTTTTCTCCTACTGTGGGACTGACTTCTTGTGCTGCCCTCTTTGTATTGGAAACTTTAAGTTGAGGTCATTTTCTTATATTAAGAAGCCTCATGTGGTCGTCCTGGAACCAGAGTCACCTAGTTAATTCAGGAAAAACACCATTTGACAGTGGCCAAGTGGAGCATATCTGTCAGTGAAGTTGGGTCAGCTTCTCCAGTATTTAAAGCCAATTATTCTGATGATCAGCCCTTTGTGGTGAGTTTTTTCCACAAACATGTGTCTCTGTGCTAGCAACTCTGCAATAATAAAAGCAACTCTTGTTTGAGGAATAAAATTTATTCAGGTGTTTCATAGTGTTTACTGGGATGAAGTCTTTATAGGAGACTGGAGGCGAAAGACCATAAGCTAGACCTCTGCTATTGGCTCAGATTTTAATAGCATGTTCGTAGGTGAGGTTCGTCTTCCATAGTCATCCAGGATTGCAAGGGGAGAAATGTCTGTATGGGTTTTTTAAATGTTGTTTTTGGAATTTATTGAAATATTCTCACATAACAGCTCTGGTGGCGTAGTAGAGGACTGATTTGCCTTAGTATATTGTAGGTTGGGAGTGATATAAGATAGCTCAGTTTATGGATTTGAAGCACTGCTAATGTGCTCAGACAATTTATAAAATATTCATTGCTTTATGGAATAGTAGTTCATAAAGTCAATCAGAGCTTGGCTTCCTTCAAACTGTGCTTCTAGTTATCTGTTGCTTGGAGTCTGAGTGAATGGAGGAACCCTTCACAGGTTTAACTGGTCCTTGCAGTCAGTTGTCAAGTTAGGAGAGATAACTGGTGCTGGAGTTGATCTGAAAACCAATTAAGAGTAGTGTTCAAAGGTCACCGACCTAAAGAGGCTGTACCTCGAAACTGGGCTATTGTGATCTGGATTTATGAGTGTCAGCAGCGTCCTCCTAACCGGCAAGGACACTGTATTTTACTTTTAGGCTTCAACTGTGATATCAGACATCAGTATATGTTCTGCAGCTTTCCCCCCTCAGTGTCTCTCCCCTCTTTACAGTAGCTCCTTCCTCATCCCACGTTTCTGTCTTTTAGCCACCTGGCTGTGACAAACTCACAGACATTTGTTTCTCATTTACAGAATCAAGGAGCTGATGAACAGACCTAAAGGCCCCCTGCATCCAAATACTCCTGATCAGCATTACCAGAAGAAAAAACTGTATCCGTGAGAAGAGTCTGCAAAAACATCCACTTGGAAGCTTGATCTGTTCACACGCTATACAATACATTCTGGGGAAAAAACAGTGAACTAGCTTAAGTAAGACCTTCATACAGAGCGCATCTTTAGGGACAGTTTGATGCTCCATACCATGAATAATCTTTATCAGTCTACGGAGTGAGAAATGTTTGCTTAGAGCTTGCATCGATATGATCCTCAGAGGTTTTGTTCTGGCAAGAAACCATATTTTTGTACAGAGTCGGAGAAAAGTGTCACTCAGAGCTCATATCTGTACATGTATCAGATGATCCATACGAGACTGAAGCATAGATGTGCGCAGAGTGTGACATCATTTTCATTGTAATATCAGCTTAGGGCAAGCATCAGAATATCCATACTCTAGAGAAACTATACCATTGTAAAGAGGATTAGAAGAGCTTGACTCACCAACAAAATCAGGTGACTTACCATAGGTTGCTTATATGGGAGACATCGTAGTGTACATACCTTGAGGAAAGCTGCAGTACGGGCTCTACGGGCTCTTTGTTACACAGGCATCAAAATGTTTGTTCTGAGTATATGTCATACCAGTGTATGGAATGTGGGAAAAGTTTCACTGAGATAAAAAGCATCAGAGAATTCATTGAGGTGAGAAATATCATCAGTGAGAAACACTTTGATGTGCAGAGCACACTGTTACATCATAGGGTTTCACACCAGTATGGATTCTATCTGTCCTGAATGAGGACCGGCTTCACTTGTAAGACAAATATGTTAAGTCACCAAAGAATCCTCACTGGTGAGAAAGCCTGCTGGTGCACAGAATGTGGGGAACACTTCACTCTGACAAGCGCACTAATCACACATCAGATAATCCATACTGGTGAGAACCCCTACAACTGCACTGAATGTGGAAAAAGCTTCAGTGAGCAGCGTCGGCTGGTGAAGCATCGGAAAATCCATGCTGGTGAGAAACCCTTTCAATGTTTAGAATGTGGAACAAGCTTCACTCGGGCACGTGCACTGCTTGTTCATCAGAGAATCCATACTGGTGAGAAACCCTATCAGTGTACCGAATGTGGGAGAAGCTTCAGTGTGAAGCACACCTTGAAGCAACATCAGAGACTCCATACTGGTGAAAAACCCTTTCAATGTACAGAATGTGGGAAAAGCTTCCCTCAAGCAAGTGCACTGCTTTATCATCAGAGAATCCATACTGATGGGAAACCGTACCACTGTGCTGAATGTGGCAAAAGCTTCAGTGTAAAACACACCTTGGTGCAGCATCAGAGAATCCATACTGGTGAGAAACCCATTCAATGTACAGAATGTGGAAGACGCTTCTATATAAAGAGCACACTGTTATCACACCAGAGAATCCATACTGGTGAGAAACCGTACCACTGTGCTGAATGTGGCAAAAGCTTCAGTGTAAAACACACCTTGGTGCAGCATCAGAGAATCCATACTGGTGAGAAACCCATTCAATGTACAGAATGTGGAAGACGCTTCTGTATAAAGAGCACACTGTTATCACACCAGAGAATCCATACTGGTGAGAAACCCTTTCAGTGTACAGAATGTGGAAAACGCTTCTATATAAAGAGCACACTGTTATCACACCAGAGAATCCATACTGGTGAGAAACCCATTCAGTGTATAGAATGTGGGAAAAGCTTCACTCAAGTGAGCACACTGCTAGTACATCAGAGAATCCATACTGGAGAGAAATCCAATCAATGTACAGAATGTGGGGAAAAGTTCACTCAGAAGGGAAGCCTTTTGGCACATCAGAGAATCCATACTGGTGAGAAACCGTACCACTGTGCTGAATGTGGCAAAAGCTTCAGTGTAAAGCACACCTTGGTGCGGCATCAGAGAATCCATACCGGTGAAAATCCCTATCAATGTACCAAATGTGGAGAGCGCTTCCGTATAAAGAGCATACTGCTGTCACACCAGAGAATCCATACTGGTGAGAAACCCATTCAGTGTACAGAATGTGGGAGAAGCTTCAGTATGACGTACAAGCTGGTGCAGCATCAGAAAATCCATACTGGCGAGAAACCCTACCACTGTGCTCATTGTGACAAAAGCTTCAGTGAGAAGTACACCTTGAAGCGGCATCAGAGAATCCATACTAGTGAGAAACCCTACCACTGTGCTGAATGTGACAAATGTTTCAGTGTGAAGTGGAACCTGGTGCAGCATCAGAGAATCCATGCAGGTGAGAAACCATTTCAGTGTACAGAGTGTGGAAAAGGCTTTAGTGTAAAGAGAAAACTATTGTCACATCAGAGAATCCATACTGGTGAGAATCCCTATCAATGTACAGAATGTGGGAAAGGCTATTTTCATAGATCCACTTTGTTGATACATCAGAGAACGCATACTGGTGAGAAACCCTTTCAGTGTACAGAATGTGGGAGAAGCTTCAGTGTGAAGTACAACCTGATGCAGCATCAGAGAATCCATACAGGTGAGAAACCCTTTCAATGTACAGAGTGTGGAAAAGGCTTCAGTGTAAAGAGAACACTGTTGTCACACCAGAGAATCCATACTGGTGACAACCATTTCCAAGTACAGAATGCAGAAAAAGCTTCACTCTGAAGAAAATGCTTTTGGTACATCAGAGAATCCATACTGGTGAAAACCCCACAACTGTACAGAATGTGGAAAACGATTTATTGAGAGCGGAGAACTGGTGAAGCATCAGAGTCCATTCTGGTGAGAAACCATATCATTGTAGAAAGTGTGAGAAAAGATTCACTCTTATGAAAAATATGTTAAGCCATCAAAGAATCTACACTAAAAACCCTATTTTATTTTATTTAAATATTTTTATTGGGATTTCAGGTGCATTACAAAGAGACATAAAAAATTCATTTACACAAAACACTTTTCCTCTATGTCTACTATTGTATTTATCATCAATTGTATGTATTTGACCTTCTGCCCCAACCTTGTATATAGTGTTTTGCGTAAATGAATTTTTTATGTCTCTTTGTAATGCACCTGAAAACCCCTATTTGTGAGCAGAATGTGGAAAATGCTTCTATCTGAACAGCACACTGTTAAGATATCAATAATCCATACAGTGGAGAATCTGAATAAAGTTACAGATTGTAGGAAAATCTTCACTCAAAGGAAGGTCTGTTCCAGCATTGGAGGACACCTACTTAGTCAAAGGCGGATGTAGTGTGGGAAATGTGAGAGTAATCCACACTGCAGAGAAACCCTCTTTGGGCACATCATTTGGGAAAAGTTTCACTCAGACAAGCAAACTGTTCACACATCAGATGATCCATACTGGTGAGAAACCCTACCACTGCACAGAATGTGATAAAAGCTGCAGTAAGAAGTGAAACCTAGTAACTTTGAAGAAACTATCTCTCCAAACTGAATTTAACATCCAGGAGATTCAGCGATGACAGTCTATGGGATTCCCTGACTGGCGTATTGCAACATAATAAGTCAAGCACAGTTTGGAACATAATCTCTCCAAGCATGAGTGCAGTCAGGAAATTTGTTTCATGTCCAATCTCACATTACGATTTGTAATCTTACAATTAGGAGTTGTATAAAAATTGTTAGGCGTAGTAAAATGATGGAACTTGAAATACTTGGACATTTTCAGAGTGGCCTCCTAAAAGAATAACAGTTACAACAACTAAGAAAGGCTGAAAATTGTCATGGTCAGGAAGCGAAGACCTCATGAAATGCACATATTTATTCTTAGTATGGTAGGATCTCTTGCTGCAGTTAAAGTCCATTGTAGGGCCGCTGCACTGCACTGAATCAATTGCTCTACCGTAGGGCTTACGGTCAAATAACAGGAGGCGCTGGTGGTTGTAGCTGAAAATGGGGACAATCCTGTGCCTGGACCTAGAGGCCTGTGGGGACAAAGACACAAGATGTTGTGATCTCCAAGGAGGGGAAACACCATTCACTCTCATCAACCTGTACTATTCTTGCCCCTCGTCTGCTGCAGGTGCGGTATTGATCCAGCTACTCAGTGGCAGAGATAGACAGTGACCAACCTCGGACCTCGCTTTGAGGAGGTAGTATGCTGTTTTTTGGGATGCCCAGGGGTGTCCTTATGCGAGTTCAAGTGCATTGCCCATTATCATTAACCTGGTTGGTGTCTTTTTTGAGGTGGTGCTAGACAGAGATCCCTAGATAATCATTGTAATGTTTGCTAGTTTATCAGCCTTTCTCTTGTCAGTGGCATGAGCAATGTGACATCACTGTTTAGCATGAGAAGGGTTTCAGGCCCTATCTGTTTTTCCTACAGGCTGTCTCACCATGGCATATGGCGGAAAGCCATCGGAGATGGAGATTTGGTGATTGTCTCCTTGGCACACAATGCTATTCCCCACTTAAGGGAATATGGTAAGGTGAATGTATGGTGTGGCAGGGAGTGTGGTGGTGCACCCATCTGTCATACCTTGTGGAGATCTGATCGAGGAGAGGGGCCTGCACACTCCAGAGGAGAGCTGGTCTTCAGTTAAAGTTTATATGAGACAATAGAGCCACAGAAGAGGATGGTGTGCTTGTCCTCCTTGTGTGTAGACTACCTCATCCCCGACTTTGCGGTCAGCCATACCATGCATTGGCTTTTTAGGTTGTTTAGCCACCATTAGCCACCCTTATTGGCTTCAAAGTGAGGATGGTTGGTCGTGGTGGTTGAAGAGTGTGGGGAAAATTTGAAGAGAGGGGGCTCTGATGCGGCTTGTGGCCCTGTGAATGCTGTGGCATAATCCTTCCACTGTCAAGTGATAGACGTCAGTGTTATCAGAGTAGAATATTATTGATTGTTAAACAGGTGTTTGACAAATGGAGAAAGTACAAATGGCCACACAAATATTAGGGTCTAATGAGGTTTGCATCAAGTCTAAGGGAACAGGAAAAATTCCCAAGCAATGTATACAGGATATACAAATCTCTCAGGTGAATAGGGAAGATGAATCTGGAGGAAAAAAAAGCTGACTCCTAAAAGAAAGATACTAGATCTCCTTTACCAAGTTTCATAAGAAACTTTGTGTCCAAGTATTTCCTCTCAGCTAATGATGGAAAGACAATCCACCAGAGTATCCCAGTAGATACTACAGCAAAAGCAAGTGGTGATTTAGGGGGACAAAACAGTGTGGATATCATCGACTCGACAGGCTCAGGCTTCAGAACAGAAGTAGAAGCTGATGTTCAAAGCACATGAAATTATTGTAGATGCCACACTAAGCTGAAATAAGTGGAGTCTATGGTGAATAAATCTCTCCCTCCTTATTCTCAACCGGTGAAACTATAAATCCAACAATGTCCTCTGCCTCATTGAGTGTAATAGTGCTTATGCAAGGCACTCTAAAAAGAATTTTAGAAGTGCTGGTTGTACTAGATAAGAATCAACAGTACCAAATAAAAATCAACAGTCCCACACATTTCAACAGCAAAATATAACTGGGGAATTACAAAATGTGAACATTTGCTGACTTCCTTCAATAAGACAAGTAAACAAGTCTCCAGAAAACTTGCATAATGTTTTGTCAGGAAATTTGGTAGAAGACCATGTTTCAGATGTCGATATTGCCTTAGATGACTTAACTAATAATTATTTAGGAGGAAATGGGACGGAACATATCTCTTACTGGCCAATGGTGGTTAGCTTGCACTTTCTAACAGTGGGTAACGGAACCTCTCCTCAAACTTTAATCTGTCCTATTTGTGAAATCAAAAGAAATTGCATCAGCAGGGGCACAGAACATTGAAAAAAGCGCCTCTGTGCAAAAAGTGGCAGGCAACAGAAGAATAAAGAGTGGTTAATTCCAGCAATTCTCTGTGCCATATTTTAAGTGGAGCTAATTTGGATACTTGTAAAATAATTTTTGAACTTGACTGGCTCTCCTTGCACTGTGTTATATAGATCTAAAATTCTTTATTTTAATGTATTGAATTATGATTCATTTTGAACTTCAACCATGCTATAGATCTCTAAAACGTACCAAAGACTTATTTTCCTAAACTATGTTCATACTGAATGAACTTATTTATTCATATTTGAGGTATTTGTCGAATGGGAGTGAATTGGTTCCATAGGAAGTACTTTTGAAATATTATTTTAAGTTTACTAAAACCGTAGATTAATCTGTAATTTAGAACGGGTATTATTAATGCCTAAAATCAATACATACCATTAATAGAAATCTGGTGTGAATCTGTATTATCAATGACTGATGCTCCTGTACATGATTAAATTGTTATTTCCTAGAATGATATAAATTGTAGGTGTTAATTTTGGGATCATTCAGAGCAATTAATACAATAGCAAAGTTTAAAAAAATGAATAAATATTTGATTTGTTGAGTAATTTGTTTTATGGTATGGATAAAGTAATGTTTATCACAAGCAACTGTCATTACAATAAATGTTTCTAATTTAACAGCCGTGAAAAAGCCTTTTTGTTGTGAAACAGTTGTTGGCTGTGGTAGTATCGAAGTAAACATTACATTCACATGTGTGAATATTATGAAAAGGAAGAGTTAAAATAGTGTCATTGTCTTCAATCTTTGACTTGAAGAGACAATTGGAACAATAAAGAGATTAAGACATGGACGACTGACAACGTGTTATACTGCACTTTATTTGACTAATTTTCTCAGCAAATCTTTTAAATGTATACCATGTTATCCTCCTACAGGAGATTTAGCTCCAAGAGAACCTGAATATTGATGGTATCATATCAATATGTAAACTCAGCCATGTTAGGTGATACGGTTGATTATGTGGAGACCTTTTAACGTTTATTTACACACGAAAAATAAGAAAGGTAAGAAGGATAGAAAGTATAAGTATGTGGGCACAAATATCAGTGGTTGAAATTCAGGTAAAACAAAATCGAACTGAAATGTTACTCTTAGCTAATGTATATCTCCATAAGGATATAAAGTCAGTTGTATAATATCCCTCTCACTAACTATTCAGCTGTTGCATCCTCAATTGAGTCCAGCATTATCTGTGATTGGTTGAGCAGAAGTGGCTTAATCAGCTTAAATGGCGGCTCTGCCCATGTTAATCCAGCTAGTTCGACTTTTAGGTTTGCACTCATCACTATTCAGTTGACTGCGATACATTTAACCTATGTTGTCATTTTAATATAATGCATTGTGAAGGAAGTGGTTTGGGGTTTTACAAGGACCACTTATAATAAAGGAATCATTTTTAACAGAAAAGGTTTTATTTCTGAATGTGTTTCTTGTCTGTATTTATTTTTGAAAGCAGAAAAATACAGAATATTGTGCTTTTTGTGAGTGACATTTGACACTGCCCTGTATGAATTCCAAGCCAACATCTGAATGCAAAAACAGCACAGGAGTCAAAAAACAGGATGGGATTTCCTTAAATGTAGGCATATGCTAACATATATTTCTATATATTTCTATATATTGGTAATATTTACATGTGGGTGTAGTGTTCTGCTATAATGACTGCTTAATTCGCTCAAAGGCAACAGGCATTAAAGTATGAGTGTATATTTATCAGTAAAATAAATGTGGAAATACACCATGTTAAGACTCCATATATTATTAAAAAGTGAAATAAGTATGCATAAATACCAATAGGATGGCTGAATTTTTTTTTCTTTTTTTTTTGTCCTCATTCCACCAAAAGCTGTGCAAATAAACTTTCTCAACCCATTCCATCGTGAGCGCCCTAGGGCTGATGTTCTTGCGATAGCCTGGGCTGTCCCGCCCTGCCCCTTTATTCCGAGGCATGGTGTAATCATAGGACTAGAAGGGCCTTAGACCAGCCTCATTTCTCTTCCCCATTCTACCAAAGGGCCCCACACTGTGCTATTTACATTTTGTGCCAATCCGGATTCTAAACGCGCAGTGCTCAGTACCGCCGGTAACCAACTTTCATACAAAGGTGGGCTGGGGTCGTTCCATAATTTACAAATCTCTCTACGTGCAATTAAAACAAGACTGAGAAATAACCCCACTTGTGCCCCCTTAATAAACTAACAAGATCCGTATCGAACCCCAAAAAAACTCTAGCTATATTCAAGCTTACTTGCACCTTAAAAATGCCCTCCAGGGCCTTCTCCACCATAGACCAAAAAGGGCCCAATATAGGGCAGTCATAAACAACATGTATGTCGTCTGCTTCGACTAACCCACATCTTGAGCAAGATGGGGGGGGATTTACAACTTTCGCAATCTTTTTTGGTGTGTAGTATAGCCTGTTAATGGTAAATAAATGATTTTTCTTCAGGGAGGCTGATCTAACATATTTATACAAAAAATGGAGAGATATATCGTATAGAGCCATTGATATATCTTCCAACCTAGAGGTATTCCAGATTTGATACATTGGGGGGGTTTCCGATTCCTCCTCCAGCATTTTTCCATACCAGAGTCCCACTTCCCTCTTCATCGGCCTAGGGGATTGGAGAGCAGACTCAACATCCCAGTTTCCACCTATGTTGTCTCTCTCAGCGGTAAACCAGGAGCCAATCTGAATGTACTTGAATCTAGAGAAGGAGTCCCCGATCTTTAACCTCAAAACCTCCCATGGTAAAACCCCACTCTGATGTTACTATGTCCGACCACGTTGTTATCCCTGCTTTCCTAATAGGAAGAGAGAGACTATCATCAAAACAAGACGGCAAACCCGGGGAATCCAAGATTGGGGCAAGATCTGAGTAATACTTTATACCCCATCTCTCTTTAACTCTCAGCAGCCTTTTAGGGGTGTACAACTGAAATGCATCGATCAGAAACTTGGGTCCGACGCCATGCACTGCCTTATAGGCAATGCAGAGGGCCTTGAATTTAATTCGGCTCTCTACTCTAAGCCAATGAAGCTGGCGAATGGCGAGAGTTGTAGGCTGGTGGCGAGGAATGTCTAAGAGAATTCTAGCAGCCGCGTTCTGTATAGACTGTAGCTTAGACAGAACGAGTTTCTGAGAGTTGAGAAATAGGGCATTTCCGTAATCAATTTTGGAAAACACCAAGGTGGTAACTAGGGTCTTCCCAGCTGAGATGGGGAGATAAGGCAGCATGTAGAGGTTGAATAGGAGGGGCGAGATGGGTTACCCCTGTCTAGTTCCTCTCCTTACACTAACACGTGGTGTCAATAAGCCGTTTAATAGGATTACAGCAGATGCACCTTCGTAGCAGTCCCTCATTGTCTTAATAAAGGTTACCAATAGTTTTGACCGTGCACAGCCACAAAAGTCAAACCACATTCGAATGTGTCTCGTGCTCCAAAGAATGACTCCCCGCTCAGGAGAAAAAACACTATAACTAGAAAGTAGCACCAACACACTCGTGTCTCCTTGGACACAGATTTGGTGCTGCGTGCTGCAGCTAATTTCAACCTTGAAGTTGTAATAAAAGAATCAATGTTCCATTTTTTTTCTTTATCAACGTTAAGTGATATTATTCATCATTTACTACATCCAAGTAAGTTGGCAATATATTTTTTCACTCCTGGATATCCATACAACGTGTATACTTTTCATCTTTTCATTCCCAATGCATTTAGGCTACTGCCTTCATCTGGGGAATATCTATTGGAAAACATATAATATAAATCACTAATGCGAATATGTCACTGCAAAGTATCCACCACCTAATGAGCATTGCCATGTAAGTAATCTGAAAAACACGTGGTTCATAAAAAATCACCGTGGCATAAACTTAACTGTTAGTATTCTAATGGTTATACAAGGAATGTCCACAAAGAAAGCTAAATCAAGTGTATTGTGTTGCAAAAACAAGACTAAGTTTGACAAAGTAAATGTTAGAGTGGTGCGGGTGTGTACGAGTAAAGAGGCGTGCTTCAATACACATGCTGGAGTGGTGAACTCTACGCTACTAGCTTATGCGTGCGTGATCGGAACAACATTAACCACATTACGCTTTACGGATGGTAGTTTTACCGACAAAAGTGTGCTCTTCGCTGTGACAGTGCGATATAGGGTGAAGCTGTCTCAAAGAGCTCTACGGGATGAAAGAACTTAATGCTTACCAAATGAGAACATGCTGCAGTTTATTCAATATGCCATAAGCTCATTCCGCGTCCGTTCACCAAAGTGGATTAGGGGCGTGTATCATGTAACGTGAGGTGGAGTGGTTAAGTACGCGAATTCAGTGTGCGATAGTATTAAAGGAGTATACCCATATTTTAGAATGTGTATTATGTCTTAAACAAATAAAGATATTGAAAAAAGTAAAAAGGTAAACAGTGGACTCCTGTAATGACACTTAGTGGTCTGTGTGACGTTATGTATGCAATAACTCAAACGCTAAACTTTGTAACTGAGTGTAAGAAAGATACCCAGCGTCAGTCATGACATAAAAAACTATATGGTGGCTGATAACGTGAACTACTTTCATAAATAGCATAAAGATTCAACCCTTTCACAATACACTGTGCAATAGCTGATAACATGAACTACTTATTATAAATAGCATAGAAATTCAACCCTTTTATTCAAGCCATTTGGTTTCAGGGTGTGAAGATGATAAATCCAGTAATTTTCGCGTTTCAGGAGAGATTTCTTATTGTCTTTTCCTTCCGATCTCTCAATTATTTCTAGAATGCATGCTTTCATCTGGTTCACTTGGTGATTTGCTTCAATAAAGTGGGCAGCGACGACTGATTTAGGAGCTTTAGTCCTGATGTTACTTTTGTGCTCATTCAGCCTTATTTTCAGTTTCCTCTCAGTTTGACCAATATATCCCATTCCACACGGGCATTTTAACATATATACAATGTTACTGGTGTCACAAGTGGCATTCACTTGCAATGGTATTTTATGCCCTTTAATGGGATGACTGATACTATTACCTTACAAGATGTTATTACAGTTATTACAGTTATTACAGTTCCAGCACGGAACTGTGCCTCTGTATATTTGACCAGTGGTGCTTGATGATGGTTGTTTAATAATTTCACCTATATTTTTAGCCCTACTGAAGGCAAACAATGGCGTTTTGCTAAAAATATTGTGGAAATCGGGTTCAGTCTGAAGTAGCAACCAGTGTTTTTTGATGATTTTCTTGAATTGAAAGCTAGCCTTGGAAAATTTACTAACGCATGTGATTCTGGGTTCCTTCTGTGTGCTTTGGGTCGCTAGTAGTAGTTTCCGATCTTTAGTATTAGCTTGTTCAACAGCTTTATTTAACACAACTTCAGGGTATCCTCTTTCACGAAAACGCTGTATTATTTTGAGTGATTGATTTGTATATTCCTCGGGGTCGGAGACAATTCTTTTAATTCGCAGGAGTTGTGAGTATGGTAGATGCTGTTTAAGAGCCTGAGGGTGAAAACTTTGGTAGGCCAACATGTTGTTACGATCTGTTTTCTTGGTAAACAAGGTTGTAGTAAACCCTGTAGCAGATTTCTGTATGGTTACATCCAAGAAGTTTATGGAAGTTAATGGAATAGTGCTGGATTTCATAGGTAAATTGGATACGTTCATTCACTTTATTTAGATCAATGATGTTTTCCTTCAACAGATCTTCTGTGCCTCTCCACAAGATGAAAATATCATCTATGTAGCGAAGGTATAAGCGTAGATCGTCTTTCCATTTCGGGGACTGCAAAATGTGTTGGCTTTCATATTCATGCATGAAGATATTTGCGTAGCAGGGAGCTGCGCAAGTCCTCATAGAAGTACCACTTTTTTGGAGATACCACTGTTTGTCATATTCAAAATAGCTATGCATTAACGTAAAATTGAGAAGCTCCATCAGAAAAATCTTCATTGATTCCTCATACTCCGTCCTGAGTAGTGCCTTTTCAACCGCCTCTATACCAAGTTGGTGTGGTATGGACGTACATAAAGATTGTACATCAATGCTACACATCAAGAGATTCTCTTCCTTTTCTGGTTGTACATTTAACTGTTTATTCAGAAAGTCAGTGGTGTCTTTTATAAATGAGCCCATAGTTTGAACAAATGTTTGTAGGTACTTGTCTAATAGTTTGCCAACTGGCTCATGGAGACTTCCGCATGTTGACACAATAGGACGGCATGGTGGTCTTAAAGGATCTTTGTGAATTTTGGGTGTCATATAGAATCGTGGTGCTTTAGGATTGTGAGTAGTGAGATAGGTTTTCATTTTTTCATTGATAATCCCATTATCCAATGCTTTTTGTAGAATTTTTTGTAGTGTATCCTGGATTTCCACTGTTGGGTTGAAGTCTAATGCCATATATGTGTTTTCATCCAACAGGTGAGAGTGTACTTGTTCTTGGTAATACTTGAAATTGAGAATAACCAATGCTCCTCCCTTGTCTGCTTTTTGACAAATGATTGATCGATTATTGGCTATTGATCTTAAAATACCAAATTCTTTGTTCGTGAGATTCTTCATTTTAGTTTGCTTGCGGCAGTTAATTTTAGATAAATCCTGTTTTACCAGTTGCTCATATAGGTCAAGAGTTTTATGGCTAAGAGGTGCCATGAACATGCTGGTTTTGGTTAATCCTTTTAGGGAATCCTGTGTTGCTGGTTGTCGCTCTTCTATTAGATTTTCAAAAAAATGTCTCAACCTCAATTTTATCATGAGCTTGTAAAAGCTAATGTCAAGCTCTAAATGGTTGGTGTGTGCCGTTGGAACATCTGACGTGCCTTTTTGGAGAGTACGTAATTGTATATCAGAAAACTCCACATCAGATATATTAATGACTAAATTGTTTAATGCTGTGTATTCTTCTTGTCTTTTTTGGCTGTAACATTCCACGTCCTTTTCCTTCTCCTTGCTTACCTCTCCTCTTTGATCTCCTGGGTCTTCTCTTTCGTTCTGAACTACCTCTAAAAAAGGCTGCGCGGTGGTGCTAGTGGAGGCTTGCTGTCCAGGCTGTCTACGGCCTCTGCCTGTTTCTGCTGTGTCTGTATCAGTGGACGAAGTATCAGTTTGTTGGGTGTATGGGCGATTCTGTCATTTTCTCGCATATACGTCAGCCCACGTATAAACTTCGCCAAGTTTGTAATCAATAGTATCTCTGTGATACTTTCTTATTTTACGTTCATTGACCTCCTGGGTGTGTTTCTCTAATTGTACTTTGACATCCTCTAGAATTTTATGCAACTCCTCTGTTGACATGGTTTTTTCCAATTCTAATTTAATAAAGGTTACCCCAAAGCCAATTGAGCTCAGTACATCCCACAGGAATCCCCAGTTGACACGGTCGAAGGCCTTAGTTGCGTCATAAGCAGCAACTGCCAAGGGTTCCGACCGTGCCTCTGCTAGATCTATGCTTCCAATCAACTGAAGGGTTAAATCTTGTATATGTCTTCTGGGCACAAAACCTTTTTGATCGGAATTAATGAGTTGTGGGATTAACTTTGCCATCTCCCTGCCAAAACGCTTGTAAAGGTCTTATAGTCCACGTTTAGCAGGGAGATAGGTCTAAAGGAGTCTGCCTTAAGGGCGTCCTTTCCAGGTTTTAACATTAGCACAATTGTAGACTCTTTCCAGGAGGGGTGTGCCCTACCCTCCGGGCTATGGACATAGTTAAACAATTCACAGAGCTGTGACACTAAGGTGTCCTGTAATACTTTATACAGTTCTCCGGGGAGGGAGTCCGGGCCAGCCGCTTTATTATTCTTTATATTTTTAATATGTGGAGAATGTGTGGCTCACTGGTTAGAAGCGGCAGACCCTGAAGCAGAGGTCGGCCCGGGACCAGGGTTCAATTCCCGACGCGGCAGGGTCTTGGGTCAATGTCCGCGGACTCAATAATTCTCGCCTAGGTGCCTACGCTAACCATGGGTCCCACTCTGCAAATCTGGGCAATAGCTTGCTTAATCTCCACAATGGCCCCAGCAGCGCCGGGGATGCCTGGCTTCACCTTGGGGGTGCCCTCTCACAGGGAAAGCCAGGACGGGTTCCCCAGCGGTATACAGCGCCAGGACGCCACGTAACGAGGTAACAGTGCGCTTTACAAGTATACATACATACATACATACATACATACATATACACTCCGTTTTCTTCCTGCGTAAAAGGGTTGTTAAGAATATCTCGACCTTGATCTGTTAGTCTTGGCAGAGCCTTACTCTCCAACCACTGTTGGGTATTGCCAGAGTCTGGTGAAGATTCATCTTCAGCATATAATTTAGAGAACAAAGAAAGTAAATGCTTTTCCATATCTCCTGCCGGCATGATATGGTACCCTGATTGTCGATGATTAAGCGATTTATGTTATTTCTAACCCTATCTGCTCTGATTTTACTGGCCAGGATAACCCCTGTCTTTTCTCCGTACACATAATTCTCCATGGCTTGTGCTGCCCATTGTGCTCCAACTTTTAAATCCAGCAACCCGCGATATTCCAACCGGAGATGTTCTAGGTCAGCTATAACCTGTGGCAAATTGTCTAATTGAGCACAATATCTTTTATTCTCTAACAGAGAAATGTTACCTTCCAGGTTTTTAAGTTTAAGAGCCTCCTCCTTGTTACTGGAGCTAGTGAGGCTATGAATCTGACCTCTAATACGAGCCTTATACACGTCCCAAACGAACTCGATTGGGGTGGAGCCAACATTATCTGAAAAGTAGTTATTAATTGCTGTGATGATAGCAACGACTATATCCTGATTGTGAAGTACAGCCCTCTTTAGAGTCCATCTGGGTATAGGAGTTCGACTTGTGCTCCCTATCCACGATGTAAATATAATGGGAGCATGGTCGGAAAGAATGGTAGGGAGTATTTTTATATCATGCATAGACTCCAGACTTAACCTATCTACCAAAACATAATCTAATCTTGAGGTGTGCCCATGTTTTTTGCTGAAGTACGTAAAACCCGGCGCCGCCTCCCCCTTGATTCTCCAAAGGTCAGTAAGACCCACCTCATGCATCATATTGACCATGGCTCGTCTAGAACGCGGGGTAATAACATAATAACTATCATTGGATCGATCCTGTTGAGGTTCTAAGAGTACATTGAAGTCCCCCCCTATAATCACAGGGGAGGTGACCCCGGTTACATTGGACTGGTCTCTAAGTAGCCAGATAGGATCATCTACATTAGGACCATAATAGGAAACGATGGTCTGTTCACTACCACTTAGATCGACTTGTGCCAAAACCCATCTCCCTGACTGGTCTGTAAATGTTGATTTTATAGACCCCCTAATCCCTGCCTTAATCAGGATTGACACACCCTTGTTTACTCCAGTCTGTCCCAAACAACAAAATGCACCAATCCATCTCAGTTTCTCAAAGATCTCTTTGCTTTCGGTGGGGCTTAGATGAGTTTCCTGAAGGAGAATGACTTTAGCCGAAGATTGCTCCAGGAAGCTGACTATCAATCTCCTTCTCCTTGGACACCTAAGACCATTCACGTTCCATGAAATATAAGATACTTTGTTGAGGGCCATTTATAATCTCCAACCTTCCCTCCTTAGCCATCCAACCCAACACCCGTATGTTCTTCAGGAAAACCTGAAACTTATGATGAAATAAGGACAACATTATTTTTCTTTTTCTCCCCTTGCTACCCCACCCGTGCCTCTCCTCTTACCCCTCTCACCCCCCCCCCCACGGGGAGCCCTCCCTATCTTCTCAGGCATAAGCCGTTAGACGGGTACCCCCTCCCTCTGGGTATGTTAAATGTGATACATTCTTAGTTTCATCTTGTATCTGCCAGGCGGCAGTGGTCTTTGCTCCCTCCCTGGTGTGCCTATAATTTAATTAAAGAATCAGTTTAAGATCAGACCCATATTTCAAATATACAAAATCCTCTTTTACTTGTGGGCTACTACCCCGCTCTGTTCTCCACCATGCCCTTTATAGCCTGTCTTGATCTTTTCAATGAGTATATCTGCTTCATCAATATGCCGTATGTTATACATGTGGTTATTCCACATTATGCGGAGTGAAGCGGGGAATTTCAGCTGGGCTCGGGCTCCTACTGAATTAAATATAGGAAGTCTCTTGCCCATCTCCCATTGCTTGGCAGCAGTTGTGTGTGAGATGTCTGAACGAATTGTAAAGAAGAACTGGCTGGAGAAGAAGGTTGATTTTATAGCTCCGGTTTTTAATGCCATGGGCAGAATCCTTTCTTTGATAGCATATGTCAGGAAGTTCACCAGAATCTTCCTGGGGCGCTCCCCCCCTGGGTTCCGCCTATATGGGTCCCGGTGAGCCCTCTGAATATCCACTAGTAGGTTTGAGTCGCCATCAGCAGAATCCTTTAGGATTGTGGTTTTAAGTAGTGCCACCACAAATGCCTTAATGTCCCCTCCTTCCATATCTTCTGGGACATTTAAAAATTTTAAGTTGTTCCTCCTAGCGTGATTTTCAAGTCTCTCAATGTTGTCCTTCATCTCCCGATTTTGCTGCGCTAGCTTTTCCATATGCGCTGAAGTGGTGCTTAATGCTTCCTTAATCCTGGGCACCTCCGCTTCTAGGGCCTCTGTCCGTAATGAAACCTCCTCCACCTTCTTGGCCAGCACCTCACAGGATGCCTGAATAGCGACCTGATTGGTCTCTGAAATTGTGAACCTTTCCCCCATCTCCTCAAATCTCTTCCCCATATCCTATTTTAATCCAAGCAAGATATCTGCAAGTGTAACAGGAGTATTCACAGGAGTATTCACAGGGGTAGACACCGTTAGTAGAATATGGCCTGTATGAACGCCCTCGCCAGCTATCTGGGGGCCGTTACCCTCCGCTCCAGTTTCCTCCTCCTGCACAGAGTCTTGAATCTCCAAAGCTGAAAAGCTATTCGAGAGTTCAATTGATGGATGCACCCTATCTTCCCCTGGAGGTGGAGATACAGATGGGGATGACTGAAATGGTTGAGCTAACTGGGAGGACATGGCCATGGGTGAGTTTGTTGTAATAACTACAGCACCTGGTCCCAGTCCCGGTTCTATACTGGTTGAGGTACTATTAGAGGCCATTTTTCCTGCTCTATCTGTAGTAGACAACGAAAGGTCCTTATAAAATGATTTTAGAGAGGGGGTAACCTTGGATGCGATCGATACTGTGCTTTTTATCCTCGTTTTACCTTTTCCCTTCACCGTGGGGGTAAGACTGCTGGTGTGGTTCCCCTTCCCTATCCGGGATGCAGCCTGGATTTGTATCACTGGCGGGGTCGCCAATGGCTTTTGAGGTGCAGGCACTATACTGACTGCTCGATTTCGAAGGTTATAGCGGCTTACTCCTGCCTTAACGGTAGGTACTTTCGGGGGAGAACTAGGTTTGTTTGTGTACAGGCTAGCAACGTTGCTGCCACTCATCCTCCATGCAGGGCTCCCAAACCTGCTCCTGCCCGCTGCTGTAAGAAACCTGTGTCACACACAGTGGAGCAGGTATGGGTACTCCGCAGTATTCAAAATACCCCTCTACATTTACTTGACCCCTGCTACTCACTGCAGTAATGTCCTTCCCGCAATGCTTGAGAGACACAGTACTTCTCTGTGCAATCGTCAATGGTACTCCACTGCCTCCACTCCACAAACCTTGGCCTAGCATTTTAAAGGCAATTTTATCAGGGGACGTTCCTGCCCCCCCTTACATCAAACCTAAATAACGTTGTCCATCCAGTGAGCCCCAGAGACACTCGCCTTGGATCTCGCCGCCACTCCCTTGCTGCTCCGGTCCCCCGGAACCACGCCAGTTTTGGGATTTCTCCGACCATCCGCATCTCACCACTAAGCCCAGCTATCTTACGGAAATCATGAAATTAAACTTATTTCACCTCCCCAAAGAACCGAAGGAACAAAGAACAGGAAAACAAATCGGGAGCCGATGTTACTGCCGCCTCGACATTCCTCTGCCAGCACTCTGCGTTCAGCGTTCAGCGCCATACACAGGGGGGGAGGAGCTCCGTCACAGCCGTTAGCTTCCGGCTGTCATGCTCCCCCACCAGCAGCCTCCGCGGAATCAATAAGATGGCTGAAAGATAAATATGGATAAATACAGATGGAAATTGTGAAAAAATAAATACCAAAAAAAACGGGAGCCCTAATCATAATTTGCAAATAACTGAGCCCTCTCTCGATGCAACTTGACTTACTGAAGCAGTTGTACGGGGAGGCTACTCATACACGACGTGGGGGGCAAACTGGTCGCTTGGATACAGGATGCCAGACTGTTCAAATCCCAATTGCTGAGTCTGAGGGGCTGTGCTACCCCAGTGCAGGGGAAGGGTCTAACAGCAACTCAGTCAACAGACCAAAGGGCTCGGAATTGAGACCGCCTGCCAATAGTTCTACCAGCGGGGTGCGGATCTACCTGTTATTAATCTACCTTCAGCATCATGTCCTTACGTTGCGGTACTAACCGGAGTCCTGGGATTAAATAGCAACCAGGGAGAATCCCACAAGAACCTCAAAAAACAAATCTCTACATTGGCTCTCAAGGCACAGATGTTTTCACCTCACTAGAGCTGGGGACATTATTCTAACCCGGAGGGTATCCAGGAGTGGGAAAGGCTGTAAAGACAAAACTGGGGCCTGCATTGTTATCAATTTTAGGAATCCAAAACAGTTATCGGATTTGTTTTTAATAGATCTATTGGTGTAGGCGCAGAATCCAGCATTGTCTATCATCCCACTGGGCTATTTTTATAGACGTTTCCTGGGTAGGCTCCACCACCCTGCACGACGCCCCTTGCCCTCTATTCCCAGTTGTGCCTAACATCCCCCTCATATGGCTGGCCCCTGCAGATATGCTGTACCTGTAAACAATAGATTTGAGGTCTTATATGGGATGGATTGACTCCCTGACCCTGCTGAGTGCATGGCCCGAGTCCTTCAATTAAGAAGTTCACTAGATTAGGTTGTTGAGAGTGCCTGGTGCTCAAGGCAGGGAGTGCCCGCATAGAGGGCTGATCCAACAGTAGCTATGAACATTGCCCGGCCAGGATGCACCGTGGGTAGAGCACAGCCTGACGGAAGCCACACCGCAGCCACTGAGCTACTCTGTCCCAAGAATGAAGGCCTTCCCAATACGAAGAAGGGAGATAGGAGGAGGAGGGTGATTCCAAGAGCTGGAGCAACAGAGGGGCTTGTAAATTTGAGCTATGTTACTAGTATTAATAACATGGGGTGTCTGCCCAGGGTGAATAAGCAAGAGCCAAAAGCGGGTAGGACTCTGCCAGAAACCAAACCTTGTCTAATACCATCAAAGTTGCATCATGCAATGTGGCGGGTCTTAGGAGCAAGCTAGATTGCAGTAAATGGGGGGGGGGGGCATTTATAGACAAATATGATTTAGTATTATTCCAGGAAACCCAGGCCATGGAGGAGTTAAGGCGACCAGGTTATGTGGCCTTTTCCAAACCTGCTGTGCCTGCAGTGCGAGGTAGAGCCTCGGGGGGCTTACAATCTGAATTGTCACCTATTTAGGTTGCTCAGCAAGGGAGATTGAGATGGGATCCCATGATCTTCTGTGTGTATTGTTGAGATTCACCTCTGCTAGAACTCTAGTTTTGGTTAATGTATTCTCAAGAACAGTCAGTAGGAGTCAGGAATCCCCACCAGTAGAGCAATTATCAATTCTCCTGTCTTTCCCTCACATAGCACAACCTCAAGATTATAGGGGGTGACTTTAATTGCCACTTTGAGGCACTGTGCATCAGACTGAGCGAGTCCTTAGACGAAGAAGTTAGGCAGTGGGCAATACCTGCTACAACTGTACCCCTCTAATGGCTTTCAACGGGCAAGAAACGCCAGATAAATGTGGCAAACCTGTGTTTAATCGGGCTGGGTCCAAGTCCATAATTGATTATGTTTAGTGGATGCAAAAATGTGGGACTCAGTACTAGATTTTGGTATTTTACCACGCCATGATAGCGACCATTATGTCTCGGTATTAGACATGCTAGTGCAAGATGGGAATATGCAGGGGCAACACAAGGACCCATTCGATGCTAGATTGCTTCTGTCAACATCACGGAGATGCATCCATTGGGCCAAAATACAGGAGCCCCCTCAATCTATTACCATCATTTGCAACAAAATGGGGACTTCCATGGAAGACCTGAGTGCTTGCATGCAGGCAACAAATACAGGAAACAGGTTCAAGGAAGTGGCCGCGATCCACTCATTTTGTGTAACTGCAGTGAGGAACCTTTTTGATGCTGGGGGAAGGTCCAGAGAGAACAAACAAATTATTCGATCCTAGTATAACGTGCATTGGAGAAAAACTAAATAATCTAAGGACAAAACTTGGTTCAGAAGTGTTCGAATTATGTATAAGGATGCCACCAAACAGACCAAGACAGGCCCTTAAATAGAAAGATCTAAGCACATTCTGGAATATAGTCACCATCGGCAATCGGGAAGGGAGAATAAATCTAGGCCTAGCATCGCATCCGAAGCCTGGAATGATCTCTTTCATTCACTTTATGATGTCCAGGATCCCCCTGAGGTAGAGATGGTGAACAATGCAGACCATCAAACATATGCCTTGAACCAGGTTGGTATAAAGGCTAATGAGGACCTCCTCATGGTTTCTCTTGAGGAAGTATGTAGAGTTATCTCAAGCATGGCCCCTCACAAGGAGCCTGGAATCAATAAGATACCTGGGGACGTGTATCTCTCGGAACCTGATGTCTGGGGCCCCTACTTGCTAGTCATCTTTAATGCTGTTTTGGGTGGTATGCCCGTCGCTTAGACCTGGGCTGCTGCTGAAATTATCCCTGTGTATAAGAAAGGTTCCTCCCTCTATCGGGGAATTACAGGCCCATTAGCCTCATAGATGTGATACAGAAGGTTGTCTCAAGGGTCCCTCTAGAATGGCTAAGGAGTGGATAAAGGACCATGATGCTCTTAGCTCTATACAAACAGCCTTTAGAAACCGAGCTTTTACCATTGACCAGGTATTCTGCCTCAACTCCTCTACTGGAAAACGGTGGTGCTGGAGGGTGGCAGTCTGTGTCTGATCTTCGTAGATCTAAAATCAGCTTGTGACCTAGTTACGAGAACCAAACTCTAGTCTGTTCTATCAAACATGGGGTTCCCACCTACCTAATATCATCATGAGGCTACATGAGAAGAACTATGCGCAGGTTCGATGTGGGAAACTAGGGGAGCTTTCTGAACAATTCCTGGTAACTAGGGGTGTACAACAGGGCTGTGTGTTGGCCCTGATGCTATTTTGTTTGTACATCAATGGGTTGGTGAATACTTTAAATGAGGTCAATGACAACGACATTCCCAGGTTTTGTTCTACCAAAATTCCAACCCTGATGTTCATTGATGATTTCCTCCTCCTATCAAAATCTCCCATGGGGATTTCAAAGGATACTCAATGGGTTTAACTCATTTTGCATCGAGCGGGGTCTTGAGATTAACATTGCCAAGACGAAATTTATGGTTTTTAATTCCATGCATTCCACCAGAACCAACCCCGTGCTGAATGGAATCCTACTGGAGAAGGCTGCCATGTTTGAGGATTACTCTCAATGAGCACAGAGTAGAGGTGGCCTGGTTAAGGTCTATAGTTCTTCATTCTCTAAGCCTCTTAACCCTCATGGAAATATATAAAACCCAATCCATTGGAGCCATTACTTACGAGTCAGAGCTAGGGGGACACAAGTTTGTTAAAGACATTGTATTGGTAGAAAATAAATTCATTGGGGACTTAGTGATTCTTCCCCATAGCACCCACTGACTCCGCTCCAACTAGATCTAGGGCTGTGCCCCATTTCAGAGACCATTGCCTTAAGACTTCTCCTCTTCAGGAGGAGAATTTGGTCGACCCCAGAGCAGATCCCATACCAGGGGCCAAAAGCCTGCCCTGGTTTTCTCCTCTTAGGAACACCCTGAGTTTCTTTATGGGATGACCCTATAACAACCTACCTGGCAATTTCCAAGAAGACACTTGTGGATTGCTACAGAGCTTCCAGACTATCCTCTTTTAGGAAGGGCCCAACAGAGGTTCTTCTGACGAGGAATTTCCTACAGATTAAATACATTTAAAAATATGAAACTTTCTTACATGAGATCCAGTCAGTGCTAGCCTGGAAGTTGTATTGCAGTTCAGGCATCACTCGCTCCCCCTACAGACATTTACTAGTGCCTGTTTGAGGGAATTCGATCGGAATCGTCCCTCCCGTGGAACAGCAGAAGAAACTGAAGCACATGTACTTAATTTGTCCAGCATATAAAAGAGTTAGACATATGTGGATAGTACAGATCTGCAGGAACTTAGGGATCTCTAACCACCTGGAGACCCTCAGATACAGAAATACAATTTCAACCACGCAATAGATTTGCGGTATCTAGATTCCTCTTTTTCAAATGGTGTTTTAGGAAAATGTTCCTAGAATAAGAGATGGACAATTTATATTGACTAGAAAAGAGGGCTTCTCGGGTGAAGAAGACTAGGCTTATGCTGACATGGCATTTGATGTTGATATTACATGCAGGGGGCCTAGATAGTAATTAAGTCTATCTTAAGACTTATTTTTAATTAATTAGCTTTTTAATCCAATTTAGACCTTAACGGGTGTATATTTCGGCGCACCAAAGGCAATCCTGTCTGCGCCCTTAGCGCGTCAAGCGCCAGAACACCTGGCCGAACTGGGTCCCATATATATGGAAGGCAAAAACTGCTCAAACTGCGAGGAAACACGTGCACATCCCACAACATACTCCCTCAGCATCTGGGTGGGGCCGGGGCTCGCTGCACAGACTGCTCCTTTTGTATTAACCCTGATGGCTGATTGACCCCTATGTTTACAAACACGCCAGGAAAAGGGTGGGACGATAATGTGCCTGTAAATCAAAGAAACAGAGAAAATGGCTGCAGGGAAAAAGTCACGCACGGGACCATTAATGGCAACAGCTATGGCATCTGCCAAGTGTCTTTTGCTAAATGCCCGCTCTGTATTTAATCATAAACACGAGCTAGAAGATCTAATCCAACTCACTACACCAGACTTAGTCTTCATGACCGTAACCTGGACAGACATCACATAAGCGCCAGACTGGAATATTGCCCTACCAGCAGGCTACGCTTTCCTCTCACAAGATAGGAAGATAAGTAAGGGGGGGCATAGCAATAATTTATTGCGACCATTTAAACGTACACATGGAGGCAATCTCTGCTCTGCCTGCAGAAGCATTGCATTTCTGCATACAATTAAACAACCTATCGTCATTGCAGGGGATACTAATCTACCGTCCGCCGGGTACCGATGCAGCGTTCTCCCATGCCCTCTTGACGATCCTGGAATCATCTACTGATCCCCCTTTCCTCACAATCCTTTGGGACTTTAATTACCATCTAGAATCTAAAAATAATTCTGACACCATCAGACTACTGGACAATTTAGAGGCATTTAGCCTTGGCAGGACATATATTAGTCGGAATTTTCACAAGCAATCCAGATATTACTCTGACCAACCTGTGAGCCTTGCCATGGACAGATCATAAGGCTATTTATTTTAACATCAGAGTTACACCGCCGCATCTCTGTACGCAGGCCAAATCATCTAAGGTCCACATCAGGCGCTGGAATAAAGTCAAGGATAGTGACTTTGAGTCGGCCCTTGGCCATTTCCCTGCTTCACTAGAAACAGATAACAACGTAGCAGCCCTGCGTTTCAATGGCTGGTTACTACCAGCAACCGATCAGGTGGCACCCAAAAAACTTGTGACAGTAAAAAGAGCCAAGATATCATCACCCTGGTACACTCCAGAGCTTAAATGCCTAAAAACCAACTACAGGAGAGCTGAGCGCCTTTGGAGAAAGATTACAACACCTCTATGAAATCCGCATATAACTTAGTTATTTCTCAATATAAGGAGGCAATCACTGCCACAAAAATCTTTTTTTCACTACCAAAATAAAGGAGGCCAGCAACTCCACAAAGGAACTGTTAAAATCTGTCAACTTGCTAGCTAAGCCGCAACAGGAAAATGCGTTTAAGCCCGATCAAACCTTGTGTAATAAACTCGCCGGGTATTTTCAAGACAAGGTGCAAGGAATTTACAATGATTTCATAACTGCCACAGGACCTCAGGCCATACAAATACAAATGGGACCTACCCACTGTAGATTATCCCGCTTTCAGCCAATAACCAACGAGGATACACAAAAACCTTTGCTTTCCATAAAATCCAGTTCCCCTTTGACCCCTGCCCTCCCTCCATTATGCATCAGGTTGCCCACAAGATTTGCGACAATCTTACCCCCCTCTTAAACCAAGTCCTGGAATCTGGCCATTACCCAGAAATCTGGAAAAAAGTATCGATTTCCTTCCTTCTGAAGAAATCCAATCTGGACCCCAATGAACCCAAAAATTATCGTCCCATTGCTGGCCTACCAATTGTGGCCAAAGTCTTGGAAAAACAATTGAATGTAGTGCTGACCGACTATTTGGATGTAAATAATCTGCTGGGTACCTCCCAGCACAGTTTCCGCTCACGCCACTCCACCAAATCTGCCTTAATTCTTGCTACTGAAGAGATTCAAAGGGTGATGGACAAGGGGGGGGACCTATCAGCCGCATTTGACACCAAGAACCATACAGTTCTGGTGCAGCAGCTGAGGGACATAGGGGTAGGGGGAGCCACCTTGGCCCTCCTGTCCTCCTTGGGGAAAAGAGAGCAGAGGCTGTTCTGGGATGGCCTGAAGTCGAACAGCTTTCATCTCACATGTGGTGTTCCACAGGGGTCTCCCCTTTCCCCGACAATGTTCAACCTCTGCGTCACACCACTGGCCAACCTTATCAGGAAGCATGGTTTTGTCCTGGTCTCTTATGTTGATGACTCACAACTAGTCATCTCTATCACCAATCAGCCTGCGACTACAGCAGCCAGGTTCCATGTCTGTCTCACGGAGATTATGACCTGGATGAGCCATAGCTTCCTGAAAATTAATACAGACAAGACACAGGTGATGGAATTCGGCCCGGGCCAGCCCCTGTGGAACAGGTCCTGGTGGCCAACTGAGGCCGGAGAATGCCCCGCCCGGTAAATAAGGTCAGGAACCTAAGGATCATCTTCGATGACAAACTGAATTTTGGCACCCAGGTAAAACAGCCTCACTTCATCTTCCTTTCTCTTATTAAAAACTCTGAGAATTTTTTCATCTTTAGAGCTTCAAAAGACGGTGATGGTAGCACTTTTTCTATCTAAGTTGTATTATTGTAATGCCCTATTTTTGGGCTTTGACAAATTCCAACTGAGAAAACTACATTTTCTACAAAATACTGCAGCAAGACTACTCCAGGCATTCCTAGAGGACAGTAAACCTCTGCCGAAATTAAATCACTTCACTGGCTTCCGGTCAAGCAGCGCGTAGAGTTCAAGGGCCTCAGCCTTGTGCACAAGGCAATATATGGTGGTGGGGCTGAAGACATCAAAAAACTGTTCCCACCATACATCCCTTCACATACCCTCAGATCTGCCAGCCTGGACCTCATTAAGATCGCAAAGACCAGACGGGCAAGATGGGGGGGTATGGCAATATCACAATGTGCGGCAAAGCTCTGGAACAAACTGCCACTACCGATGAAGATCCAACCCAACTTACAGCTTTTCAGAAAGAGCTTGAAACCCTTGTTGTTTACATCTGCATAGGCCTCTATCAGGCATAGTGCACCATTCCTGTCCACACACTCAGCGCCAAGGCGCCAGGGCGTTCGAGCGCTATACAAGCATATGGACATAAACATGTGCTTTAAAAGTTTGATGAATTTTTATGGTTTTTAAAACCCGAAACAAAGACCAAATAGTATGAATGAATGGAAATAATACATACAACTTGGACGACATAGCGGGCCCTATAGGAGCAGTTTTTCTAAGGTCTCTCTTATTGGGGGTTTTGTCTCTGGTATTGGGATTTAGTTGGGGGCAGTATTTGCCAATTTTTATTTTATGACAGAATTTTTGTTTTCTCCTTTTACATGTACATTGATATCTGGATGTGATCTATTTTATGATCTTTTTATGTATCTATAATGTTGCTTGCACTGTGCCCTTATATGGTGCAGCTGAAATAATCCCTGTGTATAAGAAAGGTTCCCTCCTTCTATTGGGGAATTACAGGTGCATTAGCCTCATAGATGTGATACAGAAGGTTGTCTCAAGGGTCACTCTAGAATGGCTACAGAGGTCATAAAGGACAATGATGCTCTTTGCTCGATACAAGCAGACTTTAGAAACCAAACTTCTACCATTGACCAGGTATTCTGCCTCAACTCCTCTACTGGAAAACGGTGGTGCTGGAGGGTGGCAGTCTGTGTCTGATCTTCATAGATATAAAATAAGCTTGTGACCTAGTTACGAGTATCAAACTCTGGTCTGTCCTATCCAACATGGGGTTCCCACCTACCTCTGTAATATCATCATGAGGATACATGAGAAGAACTATGCGCAGGTTCGATGTGGGAAACTAGGGGAGCTTTCTGAACAATTTCCAGTAACTAGGGTGTACAACAGGGCTGTGTGTTGGCCCCGATGCTATTTTGTTTGTACATCAATGGGTTGGTGGATACTTTAAATGAGGTCAATGACATTCCCATGTTTTGTTCTACCAAAATTCCAACCCTGATGTTCACTGATGATTCCCTCTTCCTATCAAAATCTCCCATGGGGATTTCAAAGGATACTCAATGGGTTTAACTCATTTTGCATCGAGCGGGGTCTTGAGATTAACGATGCCAAGACAAAATTTATGGTTTTCAATTCCATGCATTCCACCAGAACCAACCCCGTGCTGAATGGAATTCTACTGCAGAAGGCTGCCATTTTTGAGAATTTGGGGATTACAATCAATGAGCACATGGACTGGGCCTTTCACATAAGGAATCAAAGGTTGAAACTAGCACAGAGTACAGGCGGCCTGGCTAAGGTCTATAGTTCTACATTCTCTAAGCCTCTTAACCCTCATGGAAATATACAAAACCCAATCTCTTGGAGCCATTACTTATGAGGCAGAGCTATGGGGACAAGGGTTTGTTAAAGACATTGTATTGGTAGAAAATTAATTCATGGGGGACTTATTGATGCTTCCCCCTAGCACCCCCTGACTCCGTTCCAACTAGATCTAGGATTGTGCCCCATTTCAGAGACCACTGCCTTAAGACTTCTCTTCTGGAGGAGAATTTGGTCGACCCCAGAGTAGACTCCATACAGACAAGCTCTAAAAGAACTGGGAATCCAGGGACAAAACGCCTACCCTTATTTTCTCTTCTTAGGGATACCCTGACTAGTATAGGACTAGTTTTTGTATGGGATGACCCTCTAACAACCTTCCTGGCAATTCCCAAGAAGAAACTTGTGGATTGCTACAGGGCTTCCAGACTGTCCTCTCTTATGAAGGGCCCAACAGAGGTCATTCTGACAAGGAATTTCCTACAGATTAAAGAAATGTAAAGATATGAGACTTTCTTAGATGAGATCCAGCCAGTACTAGTCAGGAAGTTGTATGTGCAGTTCAGGAATGGCTCGTTCCCCCTGCGCACATTTACTACTGCCTGGTCGAGGGAATTCGATCGGAATTGTCCCTCCTGTGGAACAGCAGAAGAAACTGAAGTACATGTACTTTACTTTTGTCCAGCATATAAAAGAGTTAGACATATGTGGATAGTACAGATCTGCAGGAACTTAGGGATGTCTAACCACCTAGAGGCCCTCAGATACTGAAATACAATTTCAACCATGCAATAGTGTTCACAGTATGTAGATTCCTCTTTTTCAAATGGTGTATTTGGAAAAGGTTCTAGAATAAAGGATGGCTAATTCATATTGACTAGAAAAGAGGGCTTCTCGGTGAAAAAGACTAGGCTTATGCTGACATGGCATTTGATTTTGATATTATGTGTAGGAGGCCAAGATAGTAATTAATTCTATCTTAAGACTTATTTTTAATTAATTCGCTTTTGAATTAAATTTAGACCTTAACGTGTATATAATTGACTTATGTGCTTTTAATGTTTGATGAATTTTTACAGTTTTTAAAACCCGAAACAAAGACTGAATGAATGGAAATAATACATACAACTTGGACGACTATAGGAGTAGTTTTCTAAGGTCTCTCTTATTGAGGTTTTTGTCTCTGGTATTGGGATTTCGTTGGGGGTAGTATTTGCCAATTTTTATTTTATGACTGAATTTTTGTTTTCTCTTTTTACATCTACATTAATATCTGTATGTGATCTGGTTTTATGATCTTTTTATGTATGTATAATGTTGTTCGCACTGTGCACTTTTATGGTTCATCGAACCAAAATAAAGTTAATATGATGACGAATTTTGGGATCCTATTAACTCTCCCTATACCACATCAATCAAACGTGAAGGTGGGCGAGTCAATAAAAATTCTTCAAGTAGATAGAGTATACACCAGAAATATTGTTACCGGAGGTAAGTAACCTTTTCCTATGATGGACTTGGTAGAGGGTTGATACACTGATGAGATGATGTCTACCACCTCCGGTGGCAGCTGCAAGGAGTTCATATGTCCTCTGTGGATCTCCAGGCATGAAGGAGAATGCCTCTGAAATTGGGATGCAGCACCATTCCCTCCGACTGGGAGAGAAGGTCTAGTCTCCATGGCATCTTGAGAAGGGAACATCTGGAGAAGCGCTGAAGGTCTTCGAACCACACTCCCTTGGCCAATCTAGGCCGATGAGAATTACTTAGAACTGGGTCTTAGTGCATTTTCCACAGAACACAAGAAATGAGGGGAAATGTGTAGTGCCCTTGAAAGTGTCACCTCAACTGAAACATGTCCCACAACACCCCATGAAGGGATACTGGGGGGCACAGATCTGCTGGCATTGAGCATTTTCCAAAAAGGCAAACAAGTCCACCTGAGGAGTACCCCAGCAGGTGAAGATATCCTAAGCTAATACCCATAGTGGACGCCACTCATAATCGGCAAACCACTCCTACTGCAGCACTGGGGGAGATTATGATGGAGTCAGACGGGTCTCCCCCGTACTGTAGCCACTGCTCATAGAGGCACCACTGCAGGGTTCAAATGAGCCAAAGAACATGCAGGACTAGGAGAATGCAGAAACCCATCAGACCTGAGAGTCAGAGGACCTTCAGAACTGTGACTCTCCCGGTGTACTGGAAAGAAGGAACCATTGCAGTCCTCAGAGGTGGAGGAAAGGCCTGGAGCAGAGTGGTGTCCAGTACTGACCTTATGAACTGGATATGTGGGCGTCGGGTGGGATTTCGGCTCATTCGTCCAGAACCCCGGTCAAACAGTAGGGCTACACTTGACTGTAGATGGGCAGATACCGCCTCTGGAGATCCAACTTTGATTAGCCAATCATTCAGGTTTGGGAAAATAGGTTTGAACAACCTTCGGAGATGGATTGAAACCACTGCCATCACCTCTGAAATCTTGAGGTGCCGATGTTAACTCAAAGATATTTACAACAAGGGGTGGTGAGGGACAGAGTCTCTGAATTAAACAGAATACTCTCACCCAGTCAAGAGATCAGGGCTAGATCCAACACCGTTTTTTAGCTCACTGCACCATCCCAGTTTCAGAACCTGGCTGTATGCAAATTAGTCAGACATGAGTCCCTTTCTCACTGCTCCATCAGGATTCAAGCAAGCCGGGCCGAAGAGGCTGAAATGCCAGAAACCGGTCCCCGGTAGCTTGTCTCCTTTCTGGTAAAGAATTGGCTTGGTAGTTTAGTCTGCCCTGTTCCCATGATGCACTGGGCCAGGGACAGACTGATTTGCATATAGCCAGGTTCGGAGCTGGGATGGGGCAGTGAGATAAATAACGGTGATGGATCAAGCCCTGATCTTTGGACTGGGTAAGAGTGGTCTGCTCAATTCAGACACTCTGTTCATCACCACCCCCTTTTGTAAATCGATTTTGGCCACTATAGGTGTGGCAGGGTATACTCAGACATGAGTCCCTTTCTCACTGCTCCATCAGGATTCAAGCAAGCCGGGCCGAAGAGGCTGAAATGCCAGAAACCGGTCCCCGGTAGCTTGTCTCCTTTCTGGTAAAGAATTGGCTTGGTAGTTTAGTCTGCCCTGTTCCCATGATGCACTGGGCCAGGGACAGACTGATTTGCATATAGCCAGGTTCGGAGCTGGGATGGGGCAGTGAGATAAATAACGGTGATGGATCAAGCCCTGATCTTTGGACTGGGTAAGAGTGGTCTGCTCAATTCAGACACTCTGTTCATCACCACCCCCTTTTGTAAATCGATTTTGGCCACTATAGGTGTGGCAGGGTATACTCAGACATGAGTCCCTTTCTCACTGCTCCATCAGGATTCAAGCAAGCCGGGCCGAAGAGGCTGAAATGCCAGAAACCGGTCCCCGGTAGCTTGTCTCCTTTCTGGTAAAGAATTGGCTTGGTAGTTTAGTCTGCCCTGTTCCCATGATGCACTGGGCCAGGGACAGACTGATTTGCATATAGCCAGGTTCGGAGCTGGGATGGGGCAGTGAGATAAATAACGGTGATGGATCAAGCCCTGATCTTTGGACTGGGTAAGAGTGGTCTGCTCAATTCAGACACTCTGTTCATCACCACCCCCTTTTGTAAATCGATTTTGGCCACTATAGGTGTGGCAGGGTATACTCAGACATGAGTCCCTTTCTCACTGCTCCATCAGGATTCAAGCAAGCCGGGCCGAAGAGGCTGAAATGCCAGAAACCGGTCCCCGGTAGCTTGTCTCCTTTCTGGTAAAGAATTGGCTTGGTAGTTTAGTCTGCCCTGTTCCCATGATGCACTGGGCCAGGGACAGACTGATTTGCATATAGCCAGGTTCGGAGCTGGGATGGGGCAGTGAGATAAATAACGGTGATGGATCAAGCCCTGATCTTTGGACTGGGTAAGAGTGGTCTGCTCAATTCAGACACTCTGTTCATCACCACCCCCTTTTGTAAATCGATTTTGGCCACTATAGGTGTGGCAGGGTATACTCAGACATGAGTCCCTTTCTCACTGCTCCATCAGGATTCAAGCAAGCCGGGCCGAAGAGGCTGAAATGCCAGAAACCGGTCCCCGGTAGCTTGTCTCCTTTCTGGTAAAGAATTGGCTTGGTAGTTTAGTCTGCCCTGTTCCCATGATGCACTGGGCCAGGGACAGACTGATTTGCATATAGCCAGGTTCGGAGCTGGGATGGGGCAGTGAGATAAATAACGGTGATGGATCAAGCCCTGATCTTTGGACTGGGTAAGAGTGGTCTGCTCAATTCAGACACTCTGTTCATCACCACCCCCTTTTGTAAATCGATTTTGGCCACTATAGGTGTGGCAGGGTATACTCAGACATGAGTCCCTTTCTCACTGCTCCATCAGGATTCAAGCAAGCCGGGCCGAAGAGGCTGAAATGCCAGAAACCGGTCCCCGGTAGCTTGTCTCCTTTCTGGTAAAGAATTGGCTTGGTAGTTTAGTCTGCCCTGTTCCCATGATGCACTGGGCCAGGGACAGACTGATTTGCATATAGCCAGGTTCGGAGCTGGGATGGGGCAGTGAGATAAATAACGGTGATGGATCAAGCCCTGATCTTTGGACTGGGTAAGAGTGGTCTGCTCAATTCAGACACTCTGTTCATCACCACCCCCTTTTGTAAATCGATTTTGGCCACTATAGGTGTGGCAGGGTATACTCAGACATGAGTCCCTTTCTCACTGCTCCATCAGGATTCAAGCAAGCCGGGCCGAAGAGGCTGAAATGCCAGAAACCGGTCCCCGGTAGCTTGTCTCCTTTCTGGTAAAGAATTGGCTTGGTAGTTTAGTCTGCCCTGTTCCCATGATGCACTGGGCCAGGGACAGACTGATTTGCATATAGCCAGGTTCGGAGCTGGGATGGGGCAGTGAGATAAATAACGGTGATGGATCAAGCCCTGATCTTTGGACTGGGTAAGAGTGGTCTGCTCAATTCAGACACTCTGTTCATCACCACCCCCTTTTGTAAATCGATTTTGGCCACTATAGGTGTGGCAGGGTATACTCAGACATGAGTCCCTTTCTCACTGCTCCATCAGGATTCAAGCAAGCCGGGCCGAAGAGGCTGAAATGCCAGAAACCGGTCCCCGGTAGCTTGTCTCCTTTCTGGTAAAGAATTGGCTTGGTAGTTTAGTCTGCCCTGTTCCCATGATGCACTGGGCCAGGGACAGACTGATTTGCATATAGCCAGGTTCGGAGCTGGGATGGGGCAGTGAGATAAATAACGGTGATGGATCAAGCCCTGATCTTTGGACTGGGTAAGAGTGGTCTGCTCAATTCAGACACTCTGTTCATCACCACCCCCTTTTGTAAATCGATTTTGGCCACTATAGGTGTGGCAGGGTATACTCAGACATGAGTCCCTTTCTCACTGCTCCATCAGGATTCAAGCAAGCCGGGCCGAAGAGGCTGAAATGCCAGAAACCGGTCCCCGGTAGCTTGTCTCCTTTCTGGTAAAGAATTGGCTTGGTAGTTTAGTCTGCCCTGTTCCCATGATGCACTGGGCCAGGGACAGACTGATTTGCATATAGCCAGGTTCGGAGCTGGGATGGGGCAGTGAGATAAATAACGGTGATGGATCAAGCCCTGATCTTTGGACTGGGTAAGAGTGGTCTGCTCAATTCAGACACTCTGTTCATCACCACCCCCTTTTGTAAATCGATTTTGGCCACTATAGGTGTGGCAGGGTACACTCAGACATGAGTCCCTTTCTCACTGCTCCATCAGGATTCAAGCAAGCCGGGCCGAAGAGGCTGAAATGCCAGAAACCGGTCCCCGGTAGCTTGTCTCCTTTCTGGTAAAGAATTGGCTTGGTAGTTTAGTCTGCCCTGTTCCCATGATGCACTGGGCCAGGGACAGACTGATTTGCATATAGCCAGGTTCGGAGCTGGGATGGGGCAGTGAGATAAATAACGGTGATGGATCAAGCCCTGATCTTTGGACTGGGTAAGAGTGGTCTGCTCAATTCAGACACTCTGTTCATCACCACCCCCTTTTGTAAATCGATTTTGGCCACTATAGGTGTGGCAGGGTATACTCAGACATGAGTCCCTTTCTCACTGCTCCATCAGGATTCAAGCAAGCCGGGCCGAAGAGGCTGAAATGCCAGAAACCGGTCCCCGGTAGCTTGTCTCCTTTCTGGTAAAGAATTGGCTTGGTAGTTTAGTCTGCCCTGTTCCCATGATGCACTGGGCCAGGGACAGACTGATTTGCATATAGCCAGGTTCGGAGCTGGGATGGGGCAGTGAGATAAATAACGGTGATGGATCAAGCCCTGATCTTTGGACTGGGTAAGAGTGGTCTGCTCAATTCAGACACTCTGTTCATCACCACCCCCTTTTGTAAATCGATTTTGGCCACTATAGGTGTGGCAGGGTATACTCAGACATGAGTCCCTTTCTCACTGCTCCATCAGGATTCAAGCAAGCCGGGCCGAAGAGGCTGAAATGCCAGAAACCGGTCCCCGGTAGCTTGTCTCCTTTCTGGTAAAGAATTGGCTTGGTAGTTTAGTCTGCCCTGTTCCCATGATGCACTGGGCCAGGGACAGACTGATTTGCATATAGCCAGGTTCGGAGCTGGGATGGGGCAGTGAGATAAATAACGGTGATGGATCAAGCCCTGATCTTTGGACTGGGTAAGAGTGGTCTGCTCAATTCAGACACTCTGTTCATCACCACCCCCTTTTGTAAATCGATTTTGGCCACTATAGGTGTGGCAGGGTATACTCAGACATGAGTCCCTTTCTCACTGCTCCATCAGGATTCAAGCAAGCCGGGCCGAAGAGGCTGAAATGCCAGAAACCGGTCCCCGGTAGCTTGTCTCCTTTCTGGTAAAGAATTGGCTTGGTAGTTTAGTCTGCCCTGTTCCCATGATGCACTGGGCCAGGGACAGACTGATTTGCATATAGCCAGGTTCGGAGCTGGGATGGGGCAGTGAGATAAATAACGGTGATGGATCAAGCCCTGATCTTTGGACTGGGTAAGAGTGGTCTGCTCAATTCAGACACTCTGTTCATCACCACCCCCTTTTGTAAATCGATTTTGGCCACTATAGGTGTGGCAGGGTATACTCAGACATGAGTCCCTTTCTCACTGCTCCATCAGGATTCAAGCAAGCCGGGCCGAAGAGGCTGAAATGCCAGAAACCGGTCCCCGGTAGCTTGTCTCCTTTCTGGTAAAGAATTGGCTTGGTAGTTTAGTCTGCCCTGTTCCCATGATGCACTGGGCCAGGGACAGACTGATTTGCATATAGCCAGGTTCGGAGCTGGGATGGGGCAGTGAGATAAATAACGGTGATGGATCAAGCCCTGATCTTTGGACTGGGTAAGAGTGGTCTGCTCAATTCAGACACTCTGTTCATCACCACCCCCTTTTGTAAATCGATTTTGGCCACTATAGGTGTGGCAGGGTATACTCAGACATGAGTCCCTTTCTCACTGCTCCATCAGGATTCAAGCAAGCCGGGCCGAAGAGGCTGAAATGCCAGAAACCGGTCCCCGGTAGCTTGTCTCCTTTCTGGTAAAGAATTGGCTTGGTAGTTTAGTCTGCCCTGTTCCCATGATGCACTGGGCCAGGGACAGACTGATTTGCATATAGCCAGGTTCGGAGCTGGGATGGGGCAGTGAGATAAATAACGGTGATGGATCAAGCCCTGATCTTTGGACTGGGTAAGAGTGGTCTGCTCAATTCAGACACTCTGTTCATCACCACCCCCTTTTGTAAATCGATTTTGGCCACTATAGGTGTGGCAGGGTATACTCAGACATGAGTCCCTTTCTCACTGCTCCATCAGGATTCAAGCAAGCCGGGCCGAAGAGGCTGAAATGCCAGAAACCGGTCCCCGGTAGCTTGTCTCCTTTCTGGTAAAGAATTGGCTTGGTAGTTTAGTCTGCCCTGTTCCCATGATGCACTGGGCCAGGGACAGACTGATTTGCATATAGCCAGGTTCGGAGCTGGGATGGGGCAGTGAGATAAATAACGGTGATGGATCAAGCCCTGATCTTTGGACTGGGTAAGAGTGGTCTGCTCAATTCAGACACTCTGTTCATCACCACCCCCTTTTGTAAATCGATTTTGGCCACTATAGGTGTGGCAGGGTATACTCAGACATGAGTCCCTTTCTCACTGCTCCATCAGGATTCAAGCAAGCCGGGCCGAAGAGGCTGAAATGCCAGAAACCGGTCCCCGGTAGCTTGTCTCCTTTCTGGTAAAGAATTGGCTTGGTAGTTTAGTCTGCCCTGTTCCCATGATGCACTGGGCCAGGGACAGACTGATTTGCATATAGCCAGGTTCGGAGCTGGGATGGGGCAGTGAGATAAATAACGGTGATGGATCAAGCCCTGATCTTTGGACTGGGTAAGAGTGGTCTGCTCAATTCAGACACTCTGTTCATCACCACCCCCTTTTGTAAATCGATGTTAACTCAAAGGGCAGCCCTACAAACTACTACTGCATAGAACCCCCTACAAAACATAGATACCTCTGATGCAAATGCAGGGCCAGGATGTGGTTGATTGGCACCGTACAGTCTACTGGTTTCAATGCCGGTTACATTAGAGCTAGAGTTTGTCTCTTGAAATTTTCCATTTTGACCTGTAGTGTGATCGGAAGCAGTGTCAACTGCGCTCTTCATCCCTGGCCCAGCGTATGAAGCGCCTCGCCTCATGGTCCTTGATGGCCTTCGTGTGCTTGCTCTGGCAGGAGTAACAAGACCAGTAGTCGTGGTCTGAATCGAGGCACTAGGGCAGATGAAGAGGGGATCTGTTCTAGATCTCAGTCCTTCCCAGTCCCTACAGGGTTTGAACCCTGATCTCTAGGGAGGAGACACAATACTCCACTTGTTGGAAAATGCCTGTGGGAAAACATAAGACTCTTTGAGAGAGTAAGCGCTGGACCAGCACCTTAGGAATAGGTAAAAGGGAATTGATGACCTTGTGTTGGGATGCTTTGGTGATGTCATCGGATGCTGCTTTTGCTACTGATGCAATGCTAGAGTCTACTACTGGCAATGTGATAGCCTTGAAGATTCCTGATCCAGACTGGCACCTGGGATTATGCTATAAGTGAGGAAGCGTCAGGTAGAAGTATCCATCAGATGAGATCTCTCTTTAGACACTTGACTCTCACTGGTTCACAAAACCTTCAATGCAAAACATGCTGTGATGGACAGAACTCTGGCAGCATAGATGTGCTGTGCTCAGTCTGGTATTTAACAGCAAGTAACAGTTTCCTTTCCAAGTTCTGGAAGTGACCTCATCCCAAATTACCACTACAAGATGGTTGTGATGATGCACAGCAGCAAGGACTAGGCACTTTGTGAAAATGAACTCAGTGGAATGCATTAGTTTCTACCATCTTTGGCTACTAAAGGTGTTCCTTTTCTGTCTGTGTGACATGAATATTTTATCGGTGATCTCCTTCATCTATACAAGGCTGGGTTATGAGAACACTGTATTTGGTGGCTCCAGCAACACAAAAGCAAATTTCTGATGATTCTGAATGCTATGGTCTATCTTATTTGTGGGCTAAGAAAGTCTAAAATGCATCAAAAACTTTCACTCTTTGCTCACGAGGCAGCATATGCTTTTTAAGTTCGTGCATTCACCATCAGAGTTTATAAAATGAGGGTTCCTATTAGCTTGTAAACACAAACCTGAATATCATTTGTGCTCCTTTCCTTCTGAATCCAGATTTCTTTCCCAGTGTCAAGGTTGCACGAACTGCATAACAGAGAGTCGATACTTGTGGATTCTAGCTTCTAAGAGCTGGAATTATTTAGTGCTCAATATTTAATCTTTACTTAACCGTCAAACCTTAAGAAACCTCATTAGAAGTAAACATTTCAACATCGTTTTCTCATATCAATAATTTTGCCATCAAGCACTAATTCTATCCATGAAACAGTTAGGATTTGGTCAAATGATTCTCCACAAATAAGAAACTCATAAAATATTTTTGCATGCAATTAATCAAACAATTAATTATTTACATAGTCAGTGATGAGCGGTCCAATCCCCAAGGATCCAGCTGTTGAATGTCACTTGGGAAATACCCCTATGGTGGGTGCATTTACAGATGCATGTGATGATGGAAATGAGCATCGCTTCTCCTGTGTCAGGTCTTGGGAGGTACATGTGCACTGCAAGCATTAACCCAGAGAGTTTGAGATCACAATGTCCTACTTTCACTTCTCATGTTTGTGGACTCTGTCCTCTGGCTGCAGCAGTGAAACCATCAATGTTGCACAAAGCACCTAAAGCCCACAATTAACTATGAATATTCTCCAGTGCCTGCCAGTTAAATCAGTTTGAGTGTGTTGGGTTTATAGGTTTTAGAATTAATCCCTAAAGTTAGCTGAAAATACCCTCGTTAGTCCAAGCCCTGTCCATAGTGTTGATTTTAAAAGTAGCATGAACAGGTGTGTGTGGATGTTGTTCTTTATAACTCTACTTTACCAAAGTAAAAAACAACACTATTTATTTTCTTTTGGTCTGCACTCTGCTAATGTCTTAATGTGTTTCCTGCAACTTCATTTATTTTTCTTATCTGTAGAGAAATGAATTGATCAATCACTGAGTAGACACAATTATTCCACAAATATCTGTGTTGCTTCCATTCTGCTAGTCGGGGTGTCTATCTTCTACTTAACATCCTCCGGCGTTTGAATGCCCCACATAATTGTAACTTTATCATCTTCTGTACTTTGCTGATGGCTTTGTAGGCTTGGTAACCAACTAAAGCTCTTCTCTTACTAACTGGACTTGAATGGTTTCCCCGGCGTGTGTTTTCTGATGTCTTTTGAACTCTGAAGATTGACTAAAGCTCTTCACACATTTACTGCAATGGTATGATTTTAACCCTGTGTTAGTTTGCCGATGTCTTAGGAGGTATAATAACCAACTAAAGCTCTCATACATTTACTGCAATTGTATGGTTTTCCCATGTGTGTGTTGTCAGATATCCCTGTAGGGCTGGTCATTGACAAAAGCTCTTCACACATTAACTAGAGTTGTATGTTTTATCCCATGTGTGTGTTTGTTGATGCCTTTGTGGGTGTGATAACCAACTAAAGCTCTTCACACATACACTGCAGTCGTATGGTTTTTCCCTAGTGTATGTTCAATGATGTTTTTGTAGCTCATATAATTGAGTAAAGAATTTTGCACATTCCCTTGATTTGAATAGCTTTTCCCGTGTGTGTTCGGTGATGTCTTTGCTGCTCTGATAAGTGACTAAAGCTCTTCATACATCCCCTTCACTTGAATGATTTTTACCCTCTGTGTGTTCGTTGATGTCTTTGTAGGTCTGATAACTGACTAAAGCTCTTCAAACATTCACTGCACTTGAATGGTTTTTCCCCTGTGTGTGTTCGTTGATGTCTTTGTAGGTCTGATAATTGATTAAAGCACTTCACACATTCACTGCACTTGAATGGTTTTTCCCCTGTGTGTGTTCGCTGATGTCTGTAGAGGTGTAATAACCAACTAAAGCTTTTTTCACATTTACTGCAATGGTATGGTTTTAACCCTGTGTGTGTTAGCTGATGTGCTTGAAGGTGTGATAACCGACTAAAGCTCTTGACACATTCGCTGCAATGGTATGGCTTTTCCCCTGTGTGTGTTCGCTGATGTCTTTGGAGCTGTGATAACTGTCTAAAGCTCTTCACACATTCACTGCAGTGGTATGGTTTTAACCCTGTGTGTGTTCGCTGATGTACTTGAAGGATTGATAATTGACTAAAACTCTTCACACATTCATTGCAGTGGTATGGCTTTTCCCCTGTGTGTGTTCGCTGATGTCTTTGTACGATTGATAATTGACCAAAACTCTTTTCACATTCACTGCAGTGGTATGGTTTTTCCCCTGTGTGTGTTTGCCGATGTACTTGGAGGGCTGATACTGGCTAAAGCTTTTCATACATTCACTGCAATGGTATGGTTTTTCCCCAGTGTGTGTTCGCTGATGTACGCGTAGGATTGATAACTGACTAAAGCTCTTCATACATTCACTGCAATGCTATGGTTTTTCCCCAGTGTGTGTTCGCTGATGTCCGTGTAGGATTGATAACTGCCTAAAGCTCTTCCCACATTCACTGCAACGGTATGGTTTTTCCTCAGAGTGTGTTCGCTGATATCTTTGTAGGTCTGGCGATCGACTAAACCTCTTCACACATTTACTACACCCGAAAGGCTTTTCCCCAGTGTGTGATCGCTGATGTGTTTGGAGGTGTGATAACCATCTAAAGCTCTTCTCACATTCGCTGCAGTTGTATGTTTTTTCCCCTGTGTGTGTTTTCTGATGTCTGTAGAGGTGTGATAACTGACTAAAGCACTTCAAACATTCATTGCACTGGTATGGTTTTTCCCCTGTGTGCATTCGTTGATGTCTTTGGAGATCTGATACCTGACTAAAGCTCTTCACACATTCATTGCACTTGAATGGTTTTTCCTCTGTGTGTGTTCGCTGATGTCTTTTCAGGGTTGATAACAGCCTAAACCTCTTCACACACTCACTGCATCTGAATGGCCTTTCTTCTGTGTGTTTTTGCTGATGCGCTTGGAGATGTGATAAACAACTAAAGCCCTTCTCAGATTCGCTGCAGTTGTATGTTTCTTCCCCTGTGTGTGTTTTCTGATGTTTGTAGAGGTGTGATAACTGACTAAAGCTTTTCACGCATTCACAGCAATGGTAAGACTTTCCCTCTGTGTGCTTTCGCTGATGTCTTTGGAGATCTGATAACAGCCTAAAGCTCTTCACACATTCACTGCACCTGAATGGCTTTTCCCCAGTGTGTGTTCGCAGATGTACTTGGAGGTGTGATAACCAACTAAAACTCTTCTCACATTCACTGCAGTTGTATGTTTTTTCTCCTGCGTGTTTTTTCTGATGTCTGTAGAGATGTGATAACTGACTAAAACTCTTCAAACATTCACTGCAGTGGTATGGCTTTTCCCCTGTATGCGTTCGCTGATGTCTTTGGAGATCTGATAACTGACTAAAACTCTTCACACATTCATTGCACTCGAATGGTTTTTCCCCTGTGTGCATTCGCTGATGTCTTTTTAGGGTTGATAACAGCCTAAAGCTCTTTACACATTCACTGCATCTGAACAGCTCTTCGCCTGTGTGTGTTTGACGATGGCACTTTAATATGGATGAGAAACTAAAGCTTTTGCTGCATGTGTATGATTCTTCCTTCCTGATTAGTGTCTCTGGGTCGGGTATATATTTGTCTACATCCCATGACTGTGTTTCCTGAAGGGCCAGCATGGTTGATAAAGCACTTGTATTATTCCCACATTTCCTGCATTTGTTGGCATTTACAACATTTGATTTCCAATTTAAAAATAAAGTACAATGGCCACTAAACACTTGCCACACGCATAATATTAGACAGGCTTCCTTGCAAGAGATGTTGCCTTTGGATTGGATAACAGGTTTTGACACTTGTGGGTAAAAATAAATCCTTCCCGTTGGTGCAATAGGGACAGTGCTCTAAATGTTAGACAGCAGAACTCCTCTTTCTTTAACACTTTAGTTGTTTGTCTCCACTCTGTTGTGCTCTACACTGGTTGCTGTGGTATAGCCAGGAAGAGTTTACAATACACCTAGAGCATTGAATGATGGTCTGTTATCATTTTATGAATCAACGCACTGCTGTAACCACGTTATACCGATCCCATGATCACAGCTGAAGGTGATTTGTCAGTGTTGTGCCTTACTTTTCTAGAGGTCATTTCCTCAGTCCTGTGACGTGGAGGTGCACAGCTCAGACTCTTACGTCCACTGAATTATCCTTCACAGCCTCTTCCGGAATCTGTCAGTTTATGTTCAGGTCTGTCCGTCTCTGACTGCGCTGATGTTTTCCTGAATACTGTAGTTCATTATTTCTGACCATTATTTGTAGATTTACAGAACAATAGCTGTTATTCAAAAGCATTTCATGCTTTCAAAGCTTGTGTTCTGTTGGATGTAAAGAGATTTAAAATTACGAAATGCAAATGTAACACAATATGAATACACAATATTTAACTGGCTTTTAACGACATCTCAACTTCACCATCTTTGAAATTTAGCAAGGATTATTTCACCATACACAGATATTTAAGCAAACAATCTGTTGAACATGTCTTATCTTATTAACTTCTGAAAAGGAGGTGAATTACCAGTGCTCACAGAGTAACTTAGTATAGAAAGGGCACTTACGGAGCACCACGTGCTAGAGGTAAAGCTTTAGGTAGATGCACGTGGACAAGATTTCATTTAAACAACAGATTGTGGCAAAAGAGAGATTAGGGTGTACGGTTGTTTATTTAGTTTCAGGAAGTGTACAACAAAATTGACTCCTCTGGAGGTACATAAGAAAGGTAACTGCATTCACATACTTCAGTGCTTTCCTGTTCACATTATATCAGCTCAAGTACTAACTCTTGTCTTTACCTTGCTGTTCGTTAAGTAATCACTGCCACCATCTCAGCCCACGCCGGGGTTGGTTCAAGAATTTCTGGTTTCTTCTAATCTGAAAGATTGGAACATTATCATGTGATGAGGTAGATATTTTTATTGCTGTAACATCCGTCCATCTCCCTCAAACTAGTTCAACTTGCAGGGCCTGGTTCTGGCCGCACACAATACATACACAAGAGATTCTTTAGTTCTTCCTAAAGTATCTAAAGTTCAGACCTTGTTGCATTTCAAGCCGCAGCTCCTTCCACAGCTCTTGCTGTAAAACCACGAGTGGTTCATTGTAATGCCCGACCCTTACATTGTAAGCGCAGATAAAGCAAACAAACACTGATCTATAAGTTAATATTCAATCATAACAGGTAATTAGTCCTTATTATTGAGACTTTATGACAACCAATAATTTATTTGACATATCAGTGCAGCCAGCAGATGTCTGCATATTCATCTTTTTTTTTCTTCCTTTCAGGGGTATCTGACTTAGTGTTGTCTCTTTTGTGCCGAGTAGGCTACTCTTTGGCCGGACGGGGTTTTGGCAGCGCGCGAGGAGGTATCCGTCATCCGCAGCTGAATATAGCATTTCTACCTTAAGGCATTTCTTACATCCAGGTTTAACTTGTTCCCTGTTATTACACGCCCACAATGTCTGTGTACTCATTTAACAGGTTATTTTTTAGCTGAATCAGGGGAACATACTTGATGCATTCACACAGCAGATGCCAGATAATTGCCTGATAATCATGCGCCCGTTGCTGTCTGTGTAGGATTACAAGCTTCATTGCAGAAGCTCACAAGGTACAAACAGATGACGTGCACAGGTAGGTGCTTATGAGCTATAGACAGAGGAGGTGCACAGGTAGGTGCTTATGAGGTATAAACTAAGGAGTCGAAAATTTAGGTAATTACGATATATAAGTAAAGGTGGTAAACATGTAGGTGATTATGAGGTATAAACAGAGGCGGAGCACACGTAAGTGCTTATGAGGTATAAAGAGAGGAGGCGCACAGGTAGCTGCTTGTGAGGCACAAAGACAGGCAGTGCACAAGTAGGTGGTTATAAGATGTAAATAACGGAGGTGTATAGGTAGGTTCTTATGAGGAGTAAACAGAGGTGCACAGGTAGCTCCTTATGAGGTACAAACAGAAGAGGTGCACACGCAGGTACCTATGAGGTACAAACAGAGGAGAAACACAGGTAGATGCTTATGAGGAATAAACAGGGAATGTGCAGAGGTAGGTGCTTATGAGGTAGAAACAGAGGAGTGTCGGAAGCTGGATCTTTATATAGTACACCAAAAAGAGGTATACTGTACAAAGAGTCCACATATTCCTATAAGTGGACAGGGTTTGCTCTAGCAATCCCAAGATGCTCTTCTAGGGGGTAGTAAGGCCGAGCAGCCTTAGGCTTATCAGAGATCAGTGTTAGACATCTGTAAAATACACATACAATAAATAAACGATACACACAACTCAATAAGGAGATCCCCCAATTTATAAAAATAACAAATACATTTATATATATGTAAGTGGCAGAATCAATATGATCAGGTGAGTACGTTTCGAGATAGAAATTCTTTCAATTTTAAAAAGTCAACACTTCTACCATTTTCAGAAGCTGCAGTGTTATCTTACGGGAGGAAAAACAAGTATGGGATACAGTAGAGTAATGATACTTACGAGACCAATCTCTTGGACTTAAGGTAAGTATGGGGCAAGGTCCAAGGCAGCGCCAGCAGGTCACCTCCAGTGGCCCTAGGGCAGCAGGGTGCAGTGGCAAAATACAGCGTCCGGTGCCCAATGTTAGTCTATGGGGATCAGTCTGCATGAAAGGAGACTGCAGGTTTGGATTGGGAGGCCAGACGGGCTAAACCAACAGGGGGGCTCAGGCCACACAATGCTGCGGGACATGGAGAAGCCTTCAGTCCTCGTCTCCTTGGGCCACGGGTAACGGGTACAGAAGTGTCTTTAGGCATCAGGTTTTGCCACAGGGAGCGTCGTGGTAGAGGGGGCCTGCAAGCAGAGGCCGAAGTGGCATTGATATGTCCACAGAGGTGAAACTCAAGGTGGGCATCGGGTCTGGTGACTGGGTTGGCACTGTCGGCCTACTTTACCCAGGTGCTAGGTGGCTCAGGTATAGCAATGCTTTCCAATGTCTGGTTTTCACGGTCTTGGAGCCTTACAGTTCTTTCTTGGTACCTACAAGGTGCAGGGGAGCAGCTCTGCTGTTCCACAGGAGTTTCTAGTTCTTGGCCGAAGTGCTGGCAGTTCTCCCAGGGTTTGGAGACATCACAGCTGCAGGACAAGTTGTGTTTCGGTGCAACTGTCTAATAACAGACAGGTCAGCAGGGTGGCCGCTAAGTCAGTTGCTGGATCTTCTGTTCTTGTTTCTTGCGAGTCTTCACGTCTGTCCGTCTTCTTTTAGGTCGGCAGGATCTGATCTCCTGATGCCACGGTCTCCCATAAATACTAGATTTAGGGGCGTTAGCGGAGTCTAGGGTAATAGCCATTCAGCTATTGACCCCTGGGGTCCTACACCCCCAATATCACTACTTTCACGAGTTCTTCAGTTGGCCATCACAAAGATGGCAGACTCTGAAAGGTTGTGATCATTTCAGGTAGTCCCCCTGAAGGGTGGTACTAGCCTGGAGGTGAACACGCCTATCTGACTACTAATTTTCCTGCCTTGCTCAAGTGCCAAATGGGCCCTGGTCAAAGGCGGTCAGCATCCTCTCCTGTGAGGGAATCTAGATTGGCATACCAAAGGCGGTTGTCTCTTGGACCTGCCTTGGAATGTCAGTCAGTCAGTCAGTCAGAATATCTTTATTCGACTTAATCAAAGTCATACAAAGAAGCAAAAGCAATAAAACATGACATAAAAAGTATAATTAGAATTCCTTGGAATGCTAATCTGTAGGTCATTCTGTGGGAGGGGGTGTAAAAAAATCCTCTACCCGGGCAGGATTTGTTTCTGACACCTGAGAGCAAAGGCCCACACCCAAGGGGTCAGAAACTCGTCTGTGGCGGCAGGCTGGCTAAAACCAGTCAGTGAGCCCACTAGTAGGGTCTGGGTTCGCTCATGCAGGGATTATTGGTACAGTTTAATTACTGAAGTACCGCTATTGGTGGCCAGGTCTATCAAAACAGACCAAGGATTTTATCCTTAAATGCAACATCTGCCAGCAGATGAAGGGCTCCACCTTGGCACGTCCAGCAGAGACATCTCGTTTGATTTAAGACAAGCCCTTGGCATGTGTGTATTGGGATCCCTGCGGTGCCTTACAATCAGATGGGGCTTACAAGTACATCTTGGTGGCAGTGAATTCATGATCCAGATTCCTGTGGGTTTGGCCACAGCGCTCAGCTGATGCTCAAACTGTAATAAAGGATTTGTGAGTCTTCATTGGCTCATACTCAATAGCACACTACATTGCGACTATAGTCTGGCCTTTAGCTCTCTGGCTTACAAAGAAGCCATGGGAGGTTTGGGTGTGGCCTTGCAGTACTCCTCCCTTACCATCCTGAGGAAAATTCGGTAGTTGAGAGGAAAAACCATGACTTAAGCAGTCCTCAAAAGCAATGTTGTTCAGAGGGCACGTAACAACATGCCAAGTAAAATCCCCAGGGGGGTTGTATTCCTTATGAACTCCTGTTTGGTGTGAGAATGTAGGTACCAGACCTCGATAGTGTCAGTACAGTGGTGGCTAAAACACTATTTGACAACAATGAACGTTTGCCTGTTTTACAGGAACTCAATGAATTTCGCGTTTATAAAGGAACGGCTAAGTAAAACGCACAAACAATGGGGAAGTGATGGTTATGCCAGCAAGATCTGCCTTGGTCCGAAGATTGGGGACCTGGTCAGAGAAATAAATAGTGTATCTTAATTATAATAATATTTGTAGTAATTTATATGTATTAAACATTGTAATAAATATTTCATTATTTGAAAAATATATAGTTTTTAAATTTACATTTATTTTGTTATTTAGTCTGTTTCTGAAATTATTTTATTTTGTTGAAGTGAATTAGTGACTGGAGTGGTTATAGTACATTTTATCCCTCCACAAACCAACACTTTTCATACTGTTACACTGACTGGAGTGGGAATAGTAAATTTCACCCCTCTGCAATTCAATACTTTCCCTAAAGCTGTACTGAGTGGAGTGGGAATAGTAACTTTTACCCCTCCCTAATCCAACACTTTCTTTACAGTTGCACTAAGTGGAGTGGGAATTGTAAATTTTACCCCTCTGCAATCCAACACTTTCTCTACTGTTGCACTGCGTGGAGTGGGACTAGTACATTTTACCTCCCCTGCGTTCAACAGTATGTCTACTGTTGTATAAATTGGAGTGGGATTGACATATGTATTATTAGTAAAATTTAATAGTTTACTGTAGGAAAGTAGGATCTGCTTCTAAGGTTACCCCCACTTTTTTCCTGGTGCTAAGCTATATTTGACTAGCCTGACTGCGATCCTGCTAATCAGGACCCCATGTTATCTGCTTTCTCCATAAATTGTCATGTTCAGTACTTAAGTACACCCCACATTGGATACTGGGGTACCCTTATAAGTCCCTAGTACCAGGTTATAGGCACCCCAGATATTATGACACCGATGAGTGTCAGGAAGACACATCACACAGGGTCCATGGTGGCTTGTGTCATCTATCGACATCCCCATGGTTTCTACATTAACCATGTTGCAATGTATGTTTAAAAGAATGTTTGCTTTTACCAATGCTTGTATGTTAGACCAACTAACTTTGCCATTGCTCCTTAACATTGGGGGCATCCATTTCTTAGGCCAATTCAAGCTGCCAAATACTTTGTAAACTCCAAATGGCAGTCGTAAGAGAATGTTCTATTTTAAAAAGAACCGGTACACGCTAAAGAAAAACACGCATCAGCTTTGTTCCCGGTTCCCAGGGCAACACACGAGACTGGGGCATGCTGCAGCTAATCTGGTGGTGAAGCAACGTTGCTAGACATGTTGCTACAACATGCCCGCCTACGCACAACGATTGGCCATAAATAGCCATGCCCCACAACACTTATTGATTGGCTTTCATTTCCTTTCGTCGCAATGGCAGCCTTCCCCTACGAACAAGCCTCCCGCTGCGTCATCGCCTTTCACGGAGATCTTCTGAAATAGCGGAGAACTCCTTCGAGCCGGCTCCCGTGGAGGAATTGCATCAGGTCACGGAGAAGCTAAGTGCACGTTCCTTGATTTCGCTTCGCATGCAACATGCGCTTGGGGAATGTTTGATGACATTAACTTCTTTTTAACCCACAGTTAAATTTGATATCCTAGAGTTTAAATGATTTCCGTTGGGCTTTGGATGTTGATGTTTGGCTTGCTATAAATTGGGGAGAGGATGTGGCCTTACGGCTAGAGCGTTTGACCTTGAAGCTGGGGAGCCGGGTTTAAGTTTCGGCAACCACTCTCAACATCCAGTGATTCTAGGCAAATTACATAATCTCCCTGTGCCTAATAAAAATAAATGAATGTGTCCATCTGTAATGAAACCGCTGCTCTTGTAAAGCTCTCTGATACCTGAAATCCTCCGGTCTAGTTTGCGCTATATAAAACTCGAAAAAGGACAAAAAAAGGCTGATAGGGACACAAGAATTTCACCCACACCCCCGGAGACTTCATTGCATCCCGGTAAGCCTTAGAGGCAAACACAGGACCTTGGTCAGAATGGAAGGTGCAACAGGAAAATGTCCCAACAAAGACACGCAAATCTTTTATAACAGTTTGAGTGTCAGCACTGGGTTGCGGCCAAACCCAAAGGAATCGAGTGCACGAATCCACTGCAACCAAGATGTGTTTAAAAACAGTATCAGACGTCAAAGGACAGCAGTGATCAAGATAAATGCAACCAAATGGCTGCTTCTTAGAGATGTAAAGTTGAGTGTAGGGTGGACGTATAACAGTAGAAGGCCTAATTTGTTGACAAATATCACAAGAAGGAACATATTTACGTGCCTGTTTATATCAACCAAGCCACCAGAAACGTTGCTGTAAAAGTGAAATTTTCGCAGTAACTCCGCCATGGGCAGAAGTCACGCCTTCATGAGCGGCAATGATCAAAGAAAGTCTGTGGTCCTCGTTGGGAATCAGTCGCTCCCCAACTGACAGAATAGTTGCAAATGAGACTTGATCGGAAGACAAGTGATATGTATAGCATGAAGGGAAACCTTGGGGAAACTCTGTTCCCTCCTTCGTCTCAGCTATAGCCACCAAAATACCATCATCAATTTTAGTCAAAGACCTAATGACTGCTGCTACTGAACAAGTGGCTACTGCAGATTTGGCTGCCCCCTCAGCCATTGAATTACCAACGTGGGTCCTGGGCTCAATGTGCCACTGGAATCAAGCTATCCTGGCTGATGAGGGGTGAAACCCCGAAACTGGTCCTAGGATGCTTGTTTCCAGTCCAGGAAGGAGGACCTGGCTTGGCAGTTCAGGCTGGACTGTTCCCATGAAGCACAGGGTCAAGACTGATTTGCATATGGCCAAGTCTAAACCGGGGTTGCATGGAGAGCAAAAGAATTATGGATTTATCCCAGATCTCTTGACTGGAGGTGAATGTTTTGATTTATTCTGCATTCTGTCCATCAATTGTGTGTCTTTTGCTTTCCCACCCTAAGTGTGCCAGGTATGTCCAGACGTGGGTCCTGGGCTCACTGTGCTACTGGAATCAAGCTATCCTGGCTGAAGAGGGGTGAAACCCTGAAACAGGTCCTAGGATGCTTGTTTCCGGTCCTGGGAGGACCTGGCTTGGCAGTTCAGGCTGGACTGTTACCATGAGGCACAGGGTCAAGACTGATTTGCATATGGCCAGGTCTAAACCGAGGTTGCATGGTGAGAAAAAGAATGATGGATTTAACCCAGATCTCTTGACTGGGGGTGAATGTTTTGATTTGTTCTGCATTCCATCCATCAATTGTGTGTCTTTTGCTTTCTCGCCCTAAGTGCGCCAGATATGCCCAGACGTGTGTCCTGGGCTCACTGTGTCACTGGAATCAAGCTATCCTGGCTGAAGAGGGGTGAAACCGGTCCTAGGATGCTTGCTTCCGGTCCAGGGGGGACCTGGCTTGGCAGTTCAGGCTGGACTGTTCCCATGAGGCACAGGGTCAAGACTGATTTGCCTATGGCCAGGTCTAAACTGGGGTGGCATGGTGAGCAAAAGAATTATGGATTTATCCCAGATCTTTTGACTGGAGGTGAATGTTTTGATTTTTTCTGCATTCCGTCCAATAAATTGTGTGTCTTTTACTTTCCCGCTCTAAGTGCGCCAGGTATGTACAGACGTGGGTCCTGGGCTCACTGTGGGCCCGATTCACAGAATTAACTTAAGACAAAATCCTAAACGTACTACTTTTGGTATTCACAGAATGCACTTACTACTTTTGGTACTCACAGAATGGATTTACGACTACTAACTTTACGTCAGCACTCTGGCCGTAAATTCTGGCCCTGGGGAGGAGCATCCGGCTTGGGGGTGGGGCTTGCAGCCCGGAGGCGGAGCTTGCAGCCCAGAGGCAGAGCTTCCGGCTCAGAGGTGGGGATTTAGCCATGGCTGAAATCTCCACCTCTGGGACGCAAGCCCCGCCTCTGGGCTGGAAGCTCCGCCTCTGGGCCACAAGCTCCGCCTACAAGCCTGAAGCTCCGCCCCCAAGCCGGAAGCTCCGCCCCCGAGCCGGAAGTTAGTAGTCGTAAATCCATTATTTGAATACCAAAAGTAGTAAGTGCATTCTGTGAATACCAAAAGTAGTAAGTTTAGGAATTAGTCTTAAGTTAGTTCTGTGAATCGGGCCCTGTGTCACTGGAATCAAGCTATCCTGGTTGAAGAGGGGGTGAAACCCAGAAACCGGTCCTAGTTTGTTTCCGGCCCAGCGAGGACCTGGCTTGGCAGTTCATGCTGGACTGTTCCCATGAGGCACAGGGTCAAGACTGATTTGCATATGGCCAGGTCTAAACCGGGGTTGCATGATGAGAAAAAGAATGATGGATTTAACCCAGATCTCTTGACTGGGGGTGAATGTTTTGAATTGTTCTGCATTCTGTCCATCTAATTTGTATCTTTTGCTTTCTCGCCCTAAGTGTGCCAGGTATGCCCAGATGTGTGTCCTGGGCTCACTGTGCCACTGGAATCAAGCTATCCTGGCTGAAGAGGGGTGAAACCCTGAAACTGGTCCTAGGATGCTTGTTTCTGGTCCAGGGAGGACCTGGCTTGGCAGTTCAGGCTGGACTGTTCCCATGAGGCACAGAGTCAAGACTGATTTGCATATGGCCAGGTCTAAACTGGGGTGGCATGGTGAGCAAAAGAATGATGGATTTAACCCAGATCTCTTGACTGGGGGTGAATGTTTTGAATTGTTCTGCATTCTGTCCATCAATTTTGTATCTTTTGCTTTCTCGCCCTAAGTGTGCCAGGTATGCCCAGATGTGTGTCCTGGGCTCACTGTGCCACTGGAATCAAGCTATCCTGTCTGAAGAGGGGTGAAACCCTGAAACTGGTCCTAGGATGCTTGTTTCTGGTCCAGGGAGGACCTGGCTTGGCAGTTCAGGCTGGACTGTTCCTATGAGGCACAGAGTCAAGACTGATTTGCATATGGCCAGGTCTAAACTGGGGTGGCATGGTGAGCAAAAGAATGATGGATTTAACCCAGATCTCTTGACTGTGGGTGAATGTTTTGAATTGTTCTGCATTCTGTCCATCAATTTTGTATCTTTTGCTTTCTTGCCCTAAGTGTGCCAGGTATGCCCAAATGTGTGTCCTGGGCTCACTGTGCCACTGGAATCAAGCTATCCTGGCTGAAGAGGGGTGAAACCCCGAAACCGGTTCTAGGATGCTTGTTTCCGGTCCAGGGAGGACCTGGCTTGGCAGTTCAGGCTGGACTGTTCCCATGAGGCACAGATCTCTTGACTGGGGGTAAATGTTTTAATTTGTTCTGCAGTCCGTCCATCAATTCTGTGTCTATTGAATTACCACCAGCATGTGCTCCCACACGTTGATGGCCCCAAAGTATGGATAATATGTCTGGGTGGAAAGCGCTCCTTAAGAGCAGCCACTTTAACCCAAAGCGTTTTATGCTTAATGGTGCTAACTTTAGAATCACGAAAATCATTTCGTGTCTAGAAGAATAAGTTGTCATTGAAGGATTGTACACAGTAAAACGAATCGCACACTAAAAGTGTTGGAACCTCAGGGTCAGCAAACTCAAGAGCTAAAACCCAAGCAGGTAGCTCCACCAATTGAGCTGTGTAATCACCAAGAGACTGTGTGTGCACCAAGGAGGATTTAAAATCACCATCAACAATGTTTCCTGCCACAATTGCGCAGGCTGCTGTATAAGCATGTTTAGAACCAACGGCGGGCTGTGCTGCTCCATCAGTTTAAATAATGCATTTGTACTGATCAAGAGGGAGTATTGCTAAAGAAGCTGGATGAACATGTTCATAGTGCAAAAACTCCGGCATCTGTAAAGAAGGATCAAAGATAAAGTTGACATCAGCCGAAGTCAAAGAAGTAGCCCATTGTAGCCAACGAGGATGCAAGGCTTTTGAATTCAGGACACTAGCCTTTGTAACTGCTTCTAAAGCAGGAACCGATGAAACCATGAAAATGCGTTTACCCTGAGCCAGAGAGTGTTCTTTCAGAATCGTCATCTGTACTGCTGTCAAAAGAATTTCTGTAGAAGAGAAACGCATCACAAATGTAGTATACAAATGCGATTTATAAGCAATGGGGACGGTGTCCCCTTCATTGAACGACAAGTAAGTAAAGCCTTACGCCCCAGGTACAATTCTTTTGACCAAATTTGTAGAATTGTCTTGTGTTAACAAGAAGTTGGTCGCAAGCAGATCAGACTGCAGAGACCGAAGAATTGTGGGATGTTCCGGAAGCCCACTGGAAGCCGAAAAAGAAGGTTGTATCAATGAGTACACCGGTTTGATACACTGAGCATAATCAGGAATGTATGTCCTCCCGAAATAAAAAAAACAGCAAAGATTGCAATTTTTTTAAGTGTAGATGGAGGTTGCAATTGAGCACATTTCTCCAGAAAGTGGGGGGCCAACCTTCATTGTTGATTTTTTTGCCAAGAAAAAGAACCGCCAAGAAGGCGGTGTGAGACTTAGTAAAATTGAATTTGTAGCCAGAGTTTGCAAAATGTGCGATAATGTGGTCCACATGCAAGAGATGCAGCTCTAATTCATCATCCGTCAAGTATATGTCATCGACGTATGAGAAGGCATCAGGGTCGATCTCATGCAAAAGGGACACTATGCGTGCCGCAAACACACTAGGGCTATTCTTACATCTCATAGGTAATCTCGCGTAGCATTGCTGATTGCCCAACGCACTGAATGTGGTCAAATCACGGCTCTCAGGAGCCAAAGAGTGGCAGTAAAAACTGTTGGCAACATCCAAAATGTTTTTGTTCTTTTTTCAAACAATGTTATTCACTAACGCAGAGCTATGTGTGTTCTGGACTGCAAAGGTACGAACGTCTGTAAATGTCTGTAATCTAAAAGTATGCGATATGAACAGTTCGGTGTCAATATCGGAATAAAGAGGATTATACATCGATGAAACACAGGGTTCAATCACACCCTGGTATTCCAATTACGTCAAGATGTCACTTATGGACACTTTAGCATCTCGTTTGATTGGATAGTGTGGTTAGGGCTGAGGTGTGGAACACAAAGGAATCACATGAACCGGAGAACTCTAGTCCCAACCTGCCTTATTGCGATATAAAGCTGGGGCCAATGACAAAGCCAACTGAGAGGCATAAGCCTTTTTATTGTCATCGGGAACATATTGTGAAAAACTTGGTAGAATAACACCTTCCCCTCTGGAGGAAGCTACGATAAAAGGGGGAGACCAATCAACCTTCGCTAACAAAATATCATAGGAAGTAGTGAGATTCTCCCAAAACACTGCTTTAATCGGGTGTTTAAAATCACCGTCAATTTGGAGAATCATTTAATAAAGTCTATGAGCAGGGGCAACTCAAGTGTCAGCTGTTTCTACGGTAATGAAAGTATCAGTTGCTTTCGCCTCCAGATGCTGGTGGAGTGTCTGGCGCACTATGGTAACCTCCGCCGCACTGTCAAGAAGGGATAGTGCCAAACTCCTGTCGAGGAGCAGGGTTCTCAGCATCTGAGGCATACTTTGCAGTCAAAGCAGAAACAATTTTTCTTCTGAAATGGGGCATGATATTTAGGTGGTTCCCCCGGCTTGACTTTCACATAAAACTGGCGCTGCTAGTCGCCTCTTGCTTGCGCACACTTGCCTTCTCAGCTATCCTGTTGTCATCCTCCATCGAATTGTTGATCCGAAGATTCCTGAAAGGAACAAGGAGAATGAGGATCAGGAACCTGCAACCTCTCAGGTGTCTTAATTTTAGAATGGTCATGCAAATCATATCTACGTTTAGAAGCATCAGGTGGAGGCAAACCTCCACGGGAACTAGACTTCTGTTGATGCTGTCACTGATTTCTGTTCCAAGCCTTTTTAGGAAAGACTGGACAACCCTCCTTATCAGGAGGGGACTTAATTGGTGGTTGACTAAATAGATGAATGCCTAAGCTATTCCAACCTAAAGATGTAACTACATCTGCTATGATAATCGGCAACTGCCGTTGCTGACCCACATCGGCCACCGCCGCTAGGCGTTGGTGTACCTGCAAGCAAACTGCCTCACCTTTAATGTTGGTCAGAGTCATATCGGAGACAATAGGGAACATTCCCACTAACTTCATCCCCAAATCCAGGGCTGGACACAAACACCATCCCTCAGGTGATGCCGTCACCTAAAGCAGGAATCAAACCACTCGGTCAACTCATTATGAGGATCCTGTGTTTTTCTACAGGAGTAGTATGTGGAAAGACAGCTTCAAGTTGTTCAAATTGTTGTGCAAGCCAAAATGGAAAGTCATCACGGTTTTGAGGACGTTTGCCCATCACTGAATTAATCATGACGGACTAATAACAAGACCACCACCATGTCCTGCCGGAGCCACTTGAATCGCACGCAACATAAACTGAATCAGACTTCTGTGTATATGAATCAGCGTTGTATGTAACTGATGTAGCTCAGTGAGTGTAATATTAAGATAATTTGGATGCAGTGCAAAACCTGCCAAAATTGGCCAAGTGGCTCCATCGACTGATAAGGGGCCTAAACAGACCACAGAAACAGGGTGAGGAAGGGCACTATTAAACAAGATGGTATGCTCCAAGTCCGTCAACGGAACTTCAAGCAATGCATAAGGGCAAAAAGCCTGCGGTACTGCGGCTGCTGTATATTCATGAAACAAATTATCATTCCCATCCACTGCCGGAAATGTAACCCAAGAGTAAAAGACCTAAAAGTAGTGAGCCGCGCCCGCCTCAAAAACAGAAATAATGTTAGCCCTGCATTGGGAACTCCACGTTGATTCAAGAATGCCGTGACCACTGCGTGGTTAGGTGCCGCAATAGCGACTGCCATAATAAAAATGGAAAAGGATAAACTGAAAGAACGGAAGCGCAAAACCGGGTTGAGAGAGAGTAAAAAGCTTTTTAAAATTCAAGCTTGACAGACCTATAAAATACAAATATAGGAGGCTAAGCCCTCACACCACAGACGTCTCTAGAAACCGGTGAGAAGGGATTGTTGGCGAGCACAAGCAATACTCTGGGGTCTCGCGAATAAGTACCAGACCAAACGTTGGTGGCGCCATATGGCAGGTATTCTGCAGAAATACAGAACTATGCACAGGAATATGGGACCTTGGTGTGTAGGGACTGGGTCTTCCTACCACCTTAGTACCCTCGAGCCCAGGACTGACTAGCTATAGTGTCTCACTTGCCCTCCTACTCACTCACAGAGAAACAAATGATTAGACACCCCAGAACACAACACTCCCATATCTCTCAAGAATCACGGTAACGAGACACAACCTTTCGCATGCACTCTTGTACTTGTCCACAATAAGGTCTGACAGAGATATGGAACAGTTTAAAATATTTATTTTAACTAACGTGCCCTAACATGCAGCATTCATGCCACAACAAGCAGAATAATGCATAGTACAGTCAGCATAGCAACTAGTCCATATATCATGAAGGGAGATGTCATCATGAAAAGACAATAGAGAAAAGACTATAGCGCCTAACCTCCCTCCCCTTGCTAAGAAGAAGTATCATTATATAAAAGAAGATCTCTGGGCTTTGTCATCAGACCCCATACCTTAGCCTATAGATGGTAGATCTAAATCATAGGTGCTGTCTCACTCTTTTTCTGGAAAGGTCCCTCTCCAAGTGTCCAAGTGTCTGTCACCTATTTGTGTATCCTACTAAAAATCCAAGTAAGCTGTCCAAATACCAGCTGCATCTGTATGTTTTGTCAAAGGGCTACGGTCTGGCTAGAAACAAAATACCAAGGAGCATTGTTGTTCGCCCTCTCTCATAATGTTCAGTCAAATCCCAGGAACATGCAGAGAATGAAAACAGCGTTGAGTGCTCGTGTGAAAGCAGCTATAAAAATATTGCAAAAATACCGACATGTAGTAAAGTGCGCAAAGCAGCAGGTGGGCTGCAACATGCTCATGCTAAGTTAGAAAAAAACAACAATGTCCTTATGGACCATGTGACAATGGGCGCAAGAAGCATGCAGAGATCGGAGGGGAAGACGTTGTCTTCCAAAGAAGGGCAATGGATTGTCTTGCTGCTCTCAGCATCTGCACGATAAGGCGCCAATCGGAATGTGTCATGGCTTTGAGTTGAGTTGGTCTTATACCCAGTAAAATCACCAGGGGGGGTTGGTATATGGAATGCCACCGTGTCCTTGATGTGACTTAGGACCTCTTTCCAAAACATCGTTAAGAGAGGATATGACCACCATATACGGATAAAGTCCCCTGTCGCTGTTTGGCATCTCCAGCAGAGGGGGGGGAGGGTAGGTAGCATTTTCTGTAGTTGTGCAAGGGTATAGTACAAGCGAGTCATTAGTTGGTATGCTGCTTCACATTGAGGAATGCTCCTGTAGATTCTGGGATATCACGCCATAGTTGTTCCCAGTTTTGTGGGGACACCTCTTCCCCAGTGTCAGCTACCCATTGCTTTGGATAGGTGTTGAGGTGACTGGATTGTGAGTGTTGTAGAACCTTATATGTACGGGATATTAGGCCGTGGGTGCCCTCAAGGCTTCGGAAAAGGGTCTCATAGGGGTGAGGGGCTAGTGGCTTCTAAAGTGTATTTGGGAGTGGGCAACCAGTGGTGAAGTTGGTAATACTGTAGTCCATTGGCTTCAGTAACATGGAAGGGCTGTTTGCATTGTTCAAAGGTTTTGAAAGTGTCACCCTCGAAGAGGTCCTGGATGATGCAGCATTCTCCTCCCTGGCTCTCTTGATGGAAATGCATGTAGTTGTGAAGCAAGAACATGGGGTTTGGGGTAATAGGTGTGTTGGGGGAGGGGAAGGATGTCAGGCTTCTGGGGATCACAATCTTATCTCAGATTTCAAGGACAGTTTTCGAAGAGGTTGGTATGCATGCGCTATGGGGTTGCGCCATTCTAGAGAGTCAAGCCAGGTCCCACGGGGGCCTGCATGCAACTGTCCGATCCATGTGGAACCAGTGCTTTTCGCTCTTGCTAGCCACCCATTCAGATCTATATCGAAGATGAGATGCCTAATAGTATTCCAGAAGGTTAGGGCAAGCGGGGTTGCCTCGATCCCGGAGCAGCATAAGCAATTTGTTCGAAAACCGGGGGCGATCTTTGCCCCATAAGAAAGAGGTTAAGTCACGTTGGAGGCTTTGAATGTCTACCTGAGGGATGGATGTGGGCAGGGATTGAAAAGAGGTGGAGTATTTTAGGCAGGGTTATAATTTTGACCGCGTTGAGGCGACCCATCCAGGAGATCGTGAGTTTTTTCCAGTGGTGTAGTTCTTCCCAGACTTCTTGTCTGCAAGTCAGCCAGTTGTCCTGTGTCCAGAAGGAGAGGGACGGGTCAAGTTAAGGCCTAGGTTCCGGATTGAGTTTCCCAACCAATGCAAAGGGGTGAGAGATTGAAGTTGTTGTATCTCTGGAGCAGGGAGGGTAAGATTTAGAGCACGGGACTTGGTCATTGTTAGACTTGGCATCATTGGCGTGAGTCTCCCTTCCATTTTTTACTGATTGCCTCCTCTGTTTTTGATATGTTTTTGCTGATTATATGCTTTGGGCACTGTGCCACTGCTCTTCAGTGCCATAGTGCAAGTGCTCCCAATGATAAATTGATGTACTGATTAGTGATTCCATGATTGGGTTATTTGATTTACTTGTCAGACCCTAGTACAGTGCACCATGTGTGCCCAGGGCTTGCAAATCAAATGCTGCTGGTGGGCTTGCAGCACTGGTTGTGCCACCCAAAAAAGCAGCTTGTAAAGTGTGTCTCAGGCCTGCCATTGCATTGCCTGTGTGCAGTCTGTGACTGCCATTTCGACTTGGCAAGTGCACCCACTTGCCAGTCCCTAAACCTTCCCTTTTCTTCATATCAGATACCCCTAAGGTAGGCCCAAGGGCAGGGTGCATTGTACATATAAGGTAGTACAAGCCCTGGTGTCTGTGGCATGTCCTAATAGTGAATTACAGCCATTTTCGTTTTTCACTATTGCAAGGCTACCTTTTTTCCATAGGCCGGAATAGGCAGTTAGATTATTACATCTTATAATCCTAACTGACTCAGGGAACATGGTAGACATTCGAATATGCCTGAACTCAGAATGATAAAATACATATTTTAGTAAAGTTGGTTTTAACATTCTGTGGGTAAGGATCACGACGCATCCCCTACTCTGCGCAAGTATTGAGGCACGACGCATCCTTTCTCATGGATCACGGAACCGACTCATCTCCCACTCTGCGAGTCTTTAGTTTGTTTGCATGATGCATCCAGGTACTTTGTTGAGAACTTTGTCGCATTTATCATCAATTTGAACTAAGCAACTTTTTATCATCTTTAAGTCAACTTTAAGTACAGTATTGTTGATTTTTGTGGTTCGTGGTCTTGTGTTAAGTCTATATAAAGAATACCTATTTCATAAAACCTGTGTTGTGCCCATCTGTAGTGTTTTCACTGTATTACTGTGTATATTCACAAATGCTTAACACACTGCCTCTGAGATAAGCCTGTCTGCTCATGCCAAGCTACCAAGGGGGTGAGTAAGAATTATACAGGAGTGTAATCCCCTAGCCCTGCCTTAGAGGCAAGTGTCCCTATTTGGTCAAAGGTGTACACCATTGCCAACTAGAGACCCCCAGTTCTAACAGTCATATTAATTTTGAAGCCTGAGGCTAGTTCGAAAGAGTGAAGGAGTGAGGTTAACACAAGAATAGAGGTGGCAGGAGTAGTGAGTGAGAGTATGAGATTGTCTTCAAAAAGTGATACTTTTTAGTCGTAGCCTCCTAATGGAAGGCCCATCATTTCTGCTGACTGGCGTATAGCAATAGCTAGATGTTCCACTGCTGAGGTAAAAAGTAGAGGGGAGAGTGGGAATCCCTATCTGGTGCTCCTGGATACCCAAATTGGGGGTGAGTTGACCGTTGATACAGAACAGGGCGTTGGGAGAGGTGTAGCGGGCCATTAGTTTTGAGATAATTTTGTGTCCTAGACCAATCTTATGTAGTACTGCACGCAGAAACTGCCAGTCGATACAGTACAGTAGGAGCCGAGTTTAATGCAGAGGTCCTGGGAAGGTGTGATGTCTGTGGCTTCACTAGGGGGTTTGTTGAACTCCAGAATGATGCTGAAAAGTTCATGGAAAATTATGCCACAATATTTTTGTAGGATGATATTTTGAGGGTCGATTTTTTGTCAGTGAACCATTCTCATGGGCTACCTGTACGGTTTCATGCACTTACCCATACCCAACACTTACCGCACCAACATCACCCAACACCCCACTCTCATACAGTCACACAGTCCTCCAACTAGACATAACACTACCTACTCGCATGCATGCTCATCAGCATCCGCTGACTCACCAATCACGCCACAGATCTGGGAACTTCTACTCAACAACATCCTGACCTACTTTTCCTCATGGAAACCTGGCTGAATTCTTCATCGGCACCAGACATCACCACAGCCACCTCACCCCCCCCCCCCACCCCCCACCAGGTGTAAGATCAGCCCAGAGGTGGAACTTCCCACAAGAACTATATCAGCAGCACCACATCCACAGGCATGTCACCTCCATAACAAAAAACTTGTGATTCAAACGCAATGTCACCCTAAGTGGCATTCTCATCTGCAGACCCCCCGGACCGTTCACTAACTTCACTGACTCCATTACAGACATCGTCACACCACTTACCCTGGACGTTAGCATTCACATCGTACTCGGAGACGGTGAGTTCCATCTGTAAGGCCAAGCCAACTGCAACTCAAAAGCACCCGTCAAAGACCTTGGAAACATGGGTCTCACCAGAAGAGCAAAGTGCCTACCAAGGTCACCAGACACCTCCTGAACCTCCTGAACCCTATATTCACCACCTTAGACAATATCAAAGTAGAGGAGCCTACATAACTCTCCTGGACAGACCAAGCAATCATTAAGTTCAGCATTCCAGCCCACACACACGCACCACTACTCTCAACACCCAGCAACCTGAACATAGCAACAGCATCCTCAAAGCCATTGAGAATTTCAACAATTGGATAACCTCCATTGCCGACTCCAAGGCACCCCTCAAACACTGCAATACTGAAAGTTCTAGACTCCAAGTCAGCTGGTACACAGAGGAACTCAGACTGATGAAACATCACTGCAAAGAACTAGAGTGCAAATGCAGACTGCTCCAGGACAATATAGAGAGAAGAAAGTTCAAATTCCCTTTGAGACGCTACCACAAAAAGATCCGGATCACAAAATGTTCCATTCTGGCAGACCTTCATGATGGTGACACCAACAGAAGCAAAGAAATCTTCACTATTGTGAATGATTTCACCTCACCAGCGGCTGCCTCCAACTCGATCATTCCCTCGCAGGAGCAAGAAAATCGCAGCAACTTCACCTCTTCCGCAAACTTCCCAGGTGCTTTGAAACTGTACGAACTCTGGTGGCGCGTGAACTAGGACCTGCGCATGGGAAGATCCCTTTCCTACCTCAGGGATACTCAAGCAAATGACAACCATAGTGTGTAAAACCCCTCTGCAGCTTGCAAGGACCACCAAATGGTGGTCCTAATGCAAATTCCACTCTGTCAGGTAACACCTTGACCCCTGCCTGAAATGGTGTCTACATGGATTGCAAAAAGCGGGAGACGCTCGTGTTTGCAGAAGGAACTGCGTGGCCCAGAAGGCAGCGGGGCTACCGGAGGACAGCTTGCCCCTCCCCCCAGTCACCGGGGGCTTTAAAGACCTCTCGCGTCTCCCGCTCAGCGGGAGACGCTCGTGTTTGCAGGATGAACTGCGTGACCCAGAAGGCAGCGGGCAACCGGAGGACAGCTTGCCCCTCTCCCCAGTCACCGGGAGCTTTAAAGACCTCTCGCGTCTCCGGCTCCGCGGGAGACGCTCATGTTTGCAGGAGGAACTGCGTGGCTCAGAAGGGAGCGGGGCTACCGGAGGACAGCTTGCCCCTGCCCCCAGTCACCGGGGGCTTTAAAGACCTCTTGTGTTTCCTGCTCCGCGGGAGACGCTCGTGTTTGCAGGATGAACTGCGTGGCCCAGAAGGCAGCGGGGCTACCGCAGGACAGCTTGCCCCTCCCCCTAGCCACCGGAAGGATATAATTGTCTGGCTCCTCCCACTGCGTGGGCCGTGCGGGTTGGCGCCGGGCTAGGCCCGGGCAAAGGGTGGACCGTCTGTGGCCGTCGGGGGCCGGAGGAGGCTGGGCTGGGGCCCCCCCTTTTCATCCGGCATCTGGCTCAACAAACACCTAAGGTACTGTACACACGTAGTTGCCTTTAGTGGAGAACTCGAACTCTAATGGTGAACTCTCAGGCCCACTGCATTCAACAGCGTGACTGGACTACAAAGAGGGGAGTTTTTTTCACCAAAGTTCCTAAATGGGAAAGAGGAAGGCCATGGAGGTTGGGGGAGTACCTACCAACAAAAAAGGAAAAAAAAAACAAGAAAGTGCCCCACGCAGCTACTAATTGCGTTTTGACTAGAATAGAAGCTATAGTCAATGAGCGACAAGAATAGCAATGTTTTGGCTGATGATACCTGCCCACTCGAGGAAGCTCTATTACAGACACAAAGAAGAGTAGTCCCTGCTATGTTTAATAAGCAAACCCCCCATAGGCAGCCCATTTGCGAAGTACACAATCCACCAGATATAACTAAAGAAGGACCCCATTTAAATCCTAACATTAAATCCACAACACTAGCTGAATCCCCTAGGGGGACACAACAGGATTGCGATATTGTTACCAAGGTATCCTGTTCAACGAGGTTTGCAGCCCTTGAACATGTAAACGAAGACTCGATTCCAGCCCCACCGAGGGAACACATTGACATTGACATTATTAAGAATGTGGCTAGCTGTGGTTCTTGTGGCTCCACGAGTAAGGAGTTACTTGGTAGAATCAAAGAGCTTGAAAGGGAGCTGGCATCCCTAAGAGATAAGGTTGAAGCTCTTATAGTTAGGGGCGACTGTTCCACAGTTGTATCTGCTTCACCCTTGCTACCCACATCTGATACTCCACCCTATAGGGCTGGACCAGAGAACACTAAGGGAACTTCGATCAGGCCACCTCTAGAAGCAGGCCGCAGACCGCAGGGCCCTTCAGCCACAGATAACACACCCCACAATACCAGATCATATGCTGAGTCCGTGAGAGCCAGAGATCCCAAGGGAAGAGCTATGGGCCACGCCACTATTATTGCAAACTATCATTGTCCGGCCATCCCCGAACCAGCCCTGAGCAAGCAAGCTGCCAACCCCTTCAGTATAAGAACACAAGGTGACTCAATCCTCCCAGTTAACATCTTTCCAACAGTATACATGACGCAGGTGCCAAGAATTAACAGTGATAGGGGTTATGAAAGCAGCGAAGCCTCACATAACAAAGCTATACACTGGCTGAGGCATACAAGGGGCTGTAGATCCATCATACGGGAGGATATGGCAAAAGTGAGGCGAGTTTCACTGGGTAACTCTAAGACCGATTGTATCGAGATACAGCTATACGACCAGCTGATTGCAGAGAACTTACTGGCATTAGAATTTAGAATGTCCCCCCCTAAGCATTCTGCTATCCTGATACGGCGCTTTCCACTTTGGTCTCCGGTCCGGGATGGCAATGATTCCGGACCGAGTCTAGTTAATTGACTCTTTATGTCGGGATTCCAGCATTCCACCTCCACCGGCTGCAACAGGTGCAGAACCAGGCAGCCCGCCTGATCTTCCACCAGCCGAAACATCAGCACGTCACCCCCTTTCTGCGCAGCCTTCATTGGCTCCCTGTCGCCAAACGCTGCACTTTCAAGCTTGGATGTACCATCTTCAAAGCCTTATCAGATTTAGCCCCTGCCTTTATCTCCTCTTGCCTGACACGTTATGTTCCCCACAGAGATCTCCGCTCAGCATCTCTTAATTTTCTTGTTGTTCCCAAAAACAAACGGAAAAAGCATGGACGGCTGAGTTTCTCTGTCATGGCCCCCACCACTTGGAACTCCTTTCCAACAGTACTTCGTCTCTGCCCCAGCTACGACTCCTTTCGCAAACTGTTAAAAACCCTTCTGTTCCAGTCAGCATTTAAGTAAATCCTCCGCCCTGGTTACTGTTTTGTCAAGAGCGCCATGAAATCGTTTTGGTGAACGTGAGCGGTATAAATGTTTTTATCGTAACGTAACGAGGAGGTACGGCCATCTGACCCCCTCCTGACATAGCGGGGTATATGTGCAGAGAAATTGATTTGGGTTTGGGTAGCCCCGCACCACGAGGTGAAGTGAGGGAGATCATAAAAGATATCACTGATTTGACACCTTCTGTGAAGGTTGTAAACGCTGGTTCAAGCACAAAAAATGCAGGGGTGATTCAATTCCTCTCCTGGAACATTGCGGGGCTACAAAAAAAACTATCTCTTCCAGAGTCGAAGGAATTCATTGATAAATACGATGTCTGTTTGTTCCAGGAGACATGGAGTTCGGTCCCCCTGCAAAAGTCAGGGTTCTCTACTTACTACATCCCGGCGATTAGTTCAGATAAAGGTCGCCCATCGGGGGGGCTCCATATTTGGTTTAACATTGCGCCAAACTGATCTGTCATCAAACATAACTCTACATCCCAGGACATCTTGCACATGACAATCAGAGGGGTTAAAAACGCTGCTCACACGGTGATTTTTAATGTTTATTCCCCATCGTCTGCTACTCTATCAGCTCTAGAGCTAGAATTGTCTTCCATCTTTCCCAACTCTGGTATCATTGTAGCAGGTGATTTCAACTGCACATTCGAATCATTGAGTGGAGATGACATTCTGGGCACTGGAGATGAAGATAGCGAATGGGCTATTCCTGCTTTGAATTTAGCGCCAATAAAAAAGTGGACCCAAAGGGCTATACAAATGAATGCCCTGACTCTAGAGCATAATTCAAGAGCAGTCAATGGCAGGACTCGCCCTGATCCCTGTGGAGCGAATACATACAATAGGGTCAGTTCCCCCTCTCGGATCGATTATATCTTGCTGGACGTACGTCTGTGGGGCGACCTTATTGATATGGAGGTTATGCCCAGTATCGACAGTGATCACAACCCCCTGTCCATGCAAATTATCTGAGGAGAGGATACAACATCCATTGTGACAGATAATATTCCGATGTTGCTAACAAGGGAGGTAGTACCGTCCAATTGCAATCGACGCCTTAAGTGGCACAAGGTTGCTAAGCAGGAGGAGAACATAGAACGGAAGATCAGGGAATTTGAATCATTCAACACTACCTGTGAGGACACACAAGGCTCCCAGTTCCCAAGGCTATACCAAGATACAATAGGAATGCTGGGAGAGTTTTTTAGCATCAAAGATATCAGGGAACAGAAAGCATGTCCACCACGACACGACCGTCCAATTTGTGGTACTCCGCCATATGCAAAAAAAGACAGGTTTTATCCACAACACTCCGGGCAAAAGACCTCATAATGATAAGAACAGCTAGGAGGGTCTATGCAAGAACAATAGAGCAAGCCAAGCACTCCTGGGAAGAATCCCACTGGCAGGAGATTACATCTGCCGCACAGTTGAAGGATTCAACTGTGTTCTGGGAGCTAATCAATAAAAGCTCTAGGAGAGTAATGGGCCAGTATCCAACCACATAACAGGCCGTCAGTGGTACGACCATTTTTTAATTTGTATTCTGGTGACGATCTGAACACATCTCAAGGGCCGGGGACCCTACAACCCATCGTTGAAACCCCTATACCAGAGGAAACCTTTGGGATCAACGAGGTGACATCGGCCATAGCAAGCATAGCGCCAGACAAGGCGGCGGGGCCCGATGGCCTCTCTGATGATCTATTACTGCCTGACCCAAAGCCCTGGGCCCACTTCATCCTCCACGCAATGAACCTCATTGCCAGAGGACATGCTGTCCCAGATTCCTGGAAGGGTGCCGAAGTAGTGACTATCTATAAAAAGGGGAATAGGGAGGACCCTGCCAACTACAGACCCATTAGCTTAATCGATGTAGTACAGAAAGTGGTTGGCAGTGTGCTCCTTATGAGGATGAGGTCATTGATGGATGACAAAAATGTTCTATCACATTTCCAGGCCGGGTTCAGACGGAGGGTTGGCACGATCGACCAGGTCTTTAGATTTTATATGATCTATTGGAAATCTGTGATCATTGGAAAAGACAGTCTTTATTTGGCATTCATCGATTTAAAGACTGCCTTTGACCTGGTCCCCCGTACTAAGCTGGGGCAGGTACTATTCGATCTAGGTATCCCCCCACCGATTCTGGACTTTATCAAACGCCTCCACGAGGGAAACTTCGCCAGAATTAGGTGGGGCCGACAGGGCCAGCTGACAGAAAGGGTAGCGGTGGCCAAGGGGGTACGCCAGGGTTGTGTTTTGGCCCGACTCTGTCCTCTCTTTGTTAATGGGGTGGTAGACCATTTGAGGGAGGACCCAGCCGACGCCCCAACCCTGGCAGGCAAAAAATTCCCCACTCTGCTCTTTGCCGACGAGACCGTACTGGTTTCAAAAAGTCAGATGGGCCTCCAAAAACTTTTAGCCCGATTTAGTCAGTTTTGCGACACACGGGGGTTAAGCATCAACACATCCAAAACCAAGCTAATGGCACTCTCACTGTTAGACCTGACACCTTGGCGTGAGTCTCCCTTCCACTTTTTGCTGATGTGCCTCAGATGTTTTGCTGGTGTTCGCTGCTCAGGGCACTGCGCCACGGCCAATCCGTGCCGCAGTGCAAGTGCTCCCAATGTAAAGTGTATCCGTAATTGATTTCCACGATTGCCTTATTTGGTTTACTGTCAGTCCCCAGTAACGTGCACTAGGAGTGCCAGGGCTTGTAAATACAAATGCTGCTAGTGGGCCTGCAGCGCTGGTTGCGCCACCCACAGAAGCGGCCTCGTAAGATGTGTCTCGGGTCCGCCATTGCAGACCCTGCATACAGTCAGGTACTGTTGCGCTGACTGCGCAAGTGCACACACTTGCCAGTCCCTAAACCTTCCCTTAACTTCATATCAGTCACCCCTATGGTAGGCCCACGGGCAGGGTGCATTGTAAGCATAAGGTAGGACAAGCCTGGTGTGTGGCGTGTCCTAATAGTGAATTATCGCCCTTTTCATTCTTCACTATAGAAGGACTACCTGTTCTCGTAGGCCAAGATGAGCGGCCGGAATTATTTCACGCTATAGTCCCAGCAGGCTCAGGGAACACGGTGGCACGTCAAGTTTAGTATGCCTGAACTCAGAATAATAAAATACTTCCTTTAGCGAGGTTTATTTTAATATCCTGTGTTTGCAAATGCTACTTTTAGAAAGTTAGCCTTTGCTCGCCTAACTATTTCAGCCCTTCTCTGCCAGGATGTGTATCTGCTGTCTGGGTTTGTGTGAGTGACAGGGCTGGGGGATTCCCGGGGACAGTCTGGGCTACCAGGTGGTGAATAGAGTGATTACACCAGGATGGGTGGGCGGAGTAGCCCTTGACTCTGAATAGGGTTGTGCTCCACCACCACAATGCTGGCTCCACCTCCTGCGGAGTGTCTGATGTCCCTGCCCTGCACCCTGAAAGAAGACGGCAGCTTCCTGTCAACAGAGTGCTCTAAAACCGGTTGAACCAGGCTCAGGCCCCCTGGCCTGCAAAGACAAAAGAAACTGTGTATAAAAGTAGGAGCCCTGCTCCAAGCAAATCAGATCCTGTTTTGACCACGACAACCCTCTGCCTGACTAGAAGGACCAAGAGAAGCTGAAGGAAGGAAACCTGTCCCTGACCTGAGGGACTGGCCTGCAGTGGTGCTTAGCTGAGAACGGAGAGGAAAAGACCAGAGAGGACTTTGAAGACCTGTGCCTGAAATGATCTCCAAGGGCTTGATCTCGAGCTTGCCCCCTGTACTGAACCCCAGGACCAGTGGGTTCAATTCTGCCGGTGCCCGCCTGCTGTTGGGCCTTAAGTTCTTTTCCCTCGCCGGAGTTGTGACTCGGGTGCCTTCGCCCCTCCTAAAGTCGTGACAGCTCGGAGCCTGGTCGCCCCGCCACAGAGAGCCCCGCACAAGTTTGAGTCTTTCTCCGCTTCAGTGCCGAGCTGCCCGCTCTCCTGTCACCTCGCCTGCTACGGAGCGCGTTGTGCGCCTCTCATCTTCTCCCGCCGGAATCTGCACGGAGCGCATCTGATAGCCCCTGACGGTCCGTACGTTGCTACGTACCCGACTGTCTTGCTTTGCTCTCCTGCATACCAAGGCTCATGCCGCACCTCAAGAAGGCCTTCCGTACGTTGGTACCGGAGGCCCGGTGCTGCACCTGTCTGCCCGAGAACGCGACGCCCCACACAGATCCACAGGTACGACCTAGCGTGCTAAGAAGTAGTACGCCCCGCAGGCCTGAACGGCGCCTCGCCTTGTGAGCTGCACCAGACCCCGGATCGCCGCAACCCTCCACACCGTCCCACTCACCCGCCTCGCACCTCGAGGGGGCTTCGAGCCAGATAGATCCTTCGGAGAACCGTTGGCCTCGTCCCTGGTCCAACCTCACCTGTGGCCACGCTTGAAACGCCTCGGACACTCAACCCAAGGTACACTTGAACTCGATCCCGAGTTTACATCAGATCCAGGGTCCGCAACATTTGTTTTCCCTGTCGTCCGTCATTCATCCACGAGTCGATTCTCCAGCGCGTAGCGCGTTTCGACCCTCAGCGTACCTTGCTGTCCAAGAACACTTAAGAACAATTGCCTATTTAAATCTGGTGGCCTCAATCGCTAAACGTTATATGGTCTTGTGATAATCCTGCATATGAAGTATATCTTTTACAAAAAGTCTACGTAGTATTGATATAACCTTACGACTGGTGTCCGTCTGTGGTGGGTCAGTGTGTTTACTGTATGTGATCATAAATGCTTAACTAACTATCGCCCTGAGGATAAGCCGTGTCTGCTCGCGCCACGCAACCTAGAGGGTGAGCAGGGGTTATTCTTATGGAGTAGTTCCCTTGCCCTGACTAGAGGAGAAGGTCCCTGCTTGTCACAAGTGCATACCTGTGCCAACCAGAGACCTCCGATTCGAACACTCACCATCAAAACGGTTTAGGAACACTATTAAGCTGAATGGAACCCCATTAGAATTAGTCGAATCATTCGACTATTTGGGAATGCGGGTTAACAATTTGATTAAGTGGAATTCCCACTTGGTCAAAATGTTCCTCAATCATAAACGGGTGTCGGGGGCAATTTTAAGACATCAGCGACTTTCCTATAGTAGACCAGTAGCCCCGGCCCTTAAGGCGTTTGAGGGCAAAGCATTACCATCTGCCCTCCACTGGGCGGAACTATGGGGATTCGAGAACATCACGGACTTAGTGAGATCTGAAAATGCATTTTACAGAGGTCTGGTCTCACTCCCTCCATCTACCCCATTAGTTCCGCTCTGCCAGGACTATGGGAAACATCCAAATAACGAAATTGCTAGGCTTCGCCCTTACTATTCTGGGTGCGCCTGAGAAGGACCCCAGAATTGTTAATCTATGCCACAGCCCTTAGTGAACTCATCCAACTCGACACAGGCAATAAGATCAAATGGATTTGTAAACTTAAACAGCTTGTTGGGGACATCGAATTGACAGAGGCATGGGAAAGCCAGACCCCGCCACCAAAACAAGTAGCAAAGAAAGCTTACTGGGAGTGGGTGCATGCAGAGGCCACAAGCACCCTAAAAGGGGCACTTTGACAGAGCAGTTTTTAGATTACAAGCCTACTCCTAAAGTGGAACATTTTCTTGATTGTATCCAATCTCCGAGAGAAAGGTCATTATTTCTGAAGATGAGGCTTGGAACGCTCCCACTTAATGAATTTACAGCAGGGTGGAAATTAGATACCGCGAAAGGTGCTGCGTGCCCTGGCTGTGCAGCCCCCACTGAATCTATTTCCCACTTTCTCTTTGCTTGTCCTGCGTATAGGCATGCAAGAAGGAAGTGGTTGAAAACCGTTTGCACTAACTTGGGGGCAAGTACCACAGGGAGGCGCTGCGTATTTTAAAAACTGATACATCCTCCCTGAGCGTAATCTGTGGGGTAGCTAAATATTTGGGTTGTGCTTGGCTAACTAGAAGCAAGCTGTTGAGGGTTAGCAACATTAATATCCATTAATATAAGCGACCCCCACCCCTACGTGCACTGTTGCTCCTCTGTGTATGATATTGTTTGATTGTTTTTACTGTTTTTATGAACTATTTATATTTCTATTCCACTCCTGTAATCCTTTTAATGATGATTGTCTTTTTTTTGTATTGTTTGTATGGCAATATGTTAATGTTTTTATTTAAAAATTAGCATGTTTCAAAGAGATGAAATTGGGTTGTTCATACTTTTATGATATTTTATATTGAATAAAGTCATACAACAACAAAAAGCGATCAATAGTGCTGCTGTAAATTGATGAGAGAACAAATAGTGTCTGTTATTACTGCCTTGAACACCTACCTGTATTGGTCTTTTCATTTAATGCAAAATGCGAATAACATTGCCTGCTGTGATTCAAAGCCAGAACTAATCTTGCCTGTGGTTGCCGCCTTGGACCCTTACCTGTACTGGGGTTGCATGCAATGCAATACGCAATCAATATTGCCCGCTGCGATTCTATGATTCAAAATGGGAACTAATATTTCCGTAATTTAGTTCCATTAACAAGGGCGCGTCAGCACTATCAATCTGAGTAGCACTAAGCGCTGGTCCTCTTGGGTGGGGTTAGTTTATAAAACTGCCCCTGCCCAGAACCACGTGCTCACTGTTCCAGGAATTGATCAGAAGAACAGCTTCCTTTCTGGGCTCCCGCGCTAATCTGGATCTCTCCGTTGTGTTGACGGAGTTTGTTGGCCAACGTTTCTTCAGCTGAGCGCTTTGGTGGTGAGTATGCTCGCCCTGCCAGAGATCCCGCCTCCACTTCGGAGAGAGTGAAACCTCTGGTAAGGGCTGAGTCCGGCCTCCACTCGGGAGAGAGTGAAACCCCTGGTAAGGGTTGAGTCTGGCCTCCACTCAGGAGAGAGTGAAACCCCTGGTAAGGGCTGAGTCCGGCCTCCACTTAGGAGAGAGTGAAACTCCTGGAAAGGGCTGAGTCCGGCCTCCACTCGGGAGAGAGTGAAACCCCTGGTAAGGGCTGAGTCCGGCCTCCACTTGGGAGAGAGTGAAACCCGTGGTAAGGGCTGAGTCCGGCCTCTACTCGGTAGAGAGTGAAACCCCTGGCAAGGGCTGAGTCCGGTCTCCACTTGGGAGACAGTGAAACCCCTGGTAAGGGCTGAGTCCGGGCCTCCACTTGGGAGAGAGTGAAACCCCTGGTAAGGGCTGAGTCCGGCCTCCACTTGGGACAGAGTGAAACCCCTGGTAAGGGCTGAGTCCGACCTCCACTCGGGAGAGAGTGAAACCCCCGGTACAGGCTGAGTCCGGCCTTCACTCAGGAGAGAGTGAAACCCCTGGCAAGTGCTGAGTCCGGCCTCCACTTGGGAGAGAGTGAAACCCCTGGTAAGGGCTGAGTCCGGCCTCCACTTGGGAGAGAGTAAAACCCCTAGTAAGGGCTGAGTCCGGCATCCACTTGGGAGAGAGAGAAACCCCTGGTAAGGGCTGAGTCCGGCCTCCAATTGGGAGAGAGTGAAACCCCTGGTAAGTGCTGAGTCGGGCCTCCACTCGGGAGAGAGTGAAACCCCTGGTAAGGGTTGAGTCGGCCGAACTTTTTAGCGTTGCGAGCCTCATCATAGTTTTGGTTCTAACTCGAAGTAAGAGACTAAATGGAACCTAATTTCTTGCACTACCAGTAAAGACCATTATTAGTTGAAACAATTCCAGGGAAGGCAGCTCCATAGAGACAAACCTGTTTGATTGAAGAGCAAAGAAAACGGTTCATGAATATTATTGTTCAGTTCATGTAACTCTTTCCATCTACCTGTGTTAGATTTGGGGGTCTCTGGTTGGCACCGGTATGCACTTGTGACAAACAGGGACCCTCTCCTCTAGTCAGGGCAAGGGACTTACTCTAGAGAATAACCCCTGCTCACCCTCTAGGTTGCGTGGAGCGAGCAGACAAGGCTGATCCCTGAGCATTATAGGTTAAGCATTTATGATTTTTACACAGCAATCAAAAATAACCCCCCCCCATATGGACACCAGTCTATGTTCTATGAAAATACGTAAGCTTTATGTAAATATATACTTCTAGGCAGATTTAAATACAACACCATAATAACGTTTCTAAATATGAGCCCCAAGATCGTTTTTGGCAAAGCGTCTCTTAAACAAATAAATGCATAGTTCTGTTAGCCGTGCGTGTGGCGCACTCTTGGTCCGACTCCTATACTGGGCTCACAAAGTTAAAATAATACTTTCCGGTTGTTGCGGACCTCGGGGTCCGTGGCATGTGCACAGGGGGCACGAACTGGGGCACAGTACCTTGTGAGGAGCGGAGTCCGGCCGAAACAGGCAAGCTGGGCGTGGTGGAGGACGGGGCGCAGGTCGGCCTTCGGATGCGGTGGTCCCGCCCGAGTCCAGCTTTGTGGGGACAAGGTAGAGAGCGGGGGCAGTGGGCGATGAGGCGGACGAGACGGATCCTCGAGGACGCTGGGGGCGTTGCGGCGTTCAAGCTGTGCCTTCGGGTCTGTTGGAGGTGCTGCGGTACGATGCAGGCAGGCATGGCACAGGGCTCCCAGTACAGAGCGTACGGGGAGGCTTACAGCGTGCGGCGCGGCCCAGCGGGACCCAAGAGTGCGAAGCGGGGCTGCTGGGGTACGTCTCGAGCATACTCCCCGTCCGGGGCTCGAGGCAGCACTCGGGTTGAATTCCGGTGGGAGGGGTGAGATACGCCCAGTGCGGCGCGAACAGGACGAGGTAGCAGAGTGCGGGCAGCCCAGCAATGCGTAGGATGAGCAGCTCGAAATCGAGCGGGGCTCGCACAAGGCGGGGGCGGCCAGGCACAAGTGTCAAGGCCCAAGGAGGGGGCGAGGCGCACTGGGAGTCACGGCTCCAGTGAGGGGGAAAAGGCAACAGACCAGCAGCAGACAGCGAAGGCAGGATGGTCCTGGGGCTCAGTTCAGGGGGCAAGCTCGCTTCCAAGCCCTTGGAGATCGTTTCTTTTGAAGTGCACAAGTAGATTGTAAAAGTCTCTCTCAGTCTTTTCTCCTCTCCTTCTTGCAGCAAGGCACCCACCACAGGCCATTCTCCCAGGTCAGAGACTGTAGTCCTCCATGCAGCTTTCCTAGGTCCTTCTCTTCAGGCAGAGGTTCTTCTTGGCGCAAACAGGATCTGATTTCTTAGGAGCAAGGCTCCTACTTTTATATACCAAACCCTTTGTTCTTTCAGGCCAGGGGGGCCTTTGCCTAATTAAGTCCAGTTCCTGAGCACTTTGTTTTGGGTAGCTCTGGCTTTTCTTTCAGTGAGCAGGGCAGGGACATCAGACGCTCCGCAGGAGGTGGAGCCAGCATTGTGGTGACAAGTACAGTCCAGGAGTACTCTGTTGACAGTCTCCCCTACTCTCTTCACAAGTTGCAGGGCAGAGACATCAGAGGCTCCCCAGGGGGCAGAGCCAGCATTGAGGTGGCAGAGCACAGAGGGGTAACCTCTCTATTCACCACCTGTCAGCCCCAGCCTGTCTCCTGGAATTCCCCAGCCCTGTCACACACAGAAACCAGACAGCAGATACACATCCTAGCAAAGGCGGGCTGAAATGGTTAGGCAAGCAAATACAGGATATTCAAATAAACTTTACCAAAAGATGTATTTTATTATTCTGAGTTCAGGCATACTAAACTTGACTTTCTACCATGTTCCCTGAGCCTGCTGGGATTAAGGCGGGTTAATTTGTCCGACTCGTTCTGTGTGTTGGCAGTGAGGCTAAGGGATGCAGAAGCAAACACTGGGGGGTCTCTCATTAGATTTCGTATATGCTCCTCGCTAAAAGCGAGCGTGTCTTCTTCAGCCATACCAAGTGCGCCCAAAAATAAATAATAAATGAAAGTGACAAATTAGAAGAAAAAGATTGAAAAAATAGAGTGAAACAATCAAATATGACCTCACACTACTGTCCCAAAACTGGGCATACAACAACAGTTCAAACAACAAATACCCTGTGGCAGGGAAAACCTGCCCAACAGGACCTCGCGAGCACTTGCCCGCCAATAAGCCAAAACAACTAAACAGGGTCCTGACTCCTAACTCAGCAAGGCTGAGCCCAAATTAACTAGAAAAACAACACGAGAGCCAATGCTGAGACAAAGTTAGCCCACAAAACTGGGGGGAGCAATAGGGGTTTGAAAAAAGCAAAACCACCTGCTTGATTTCTTTAGCAATGTATCAAGATTTATTCTCTTTCAAATTATTTTTTGCTTTGTTTTTTATGAGTGCAAGGGGAAGCAAACAGTTTCATATATACAATAAATACAAAAGTACAAAACATGAATATTTCAGACATTCAATCAAGCATGGCCGTCCAGTCATACACAAACATTCATACACAAAACAACGTAATCAGTGAACAAAAAGAAACAAGAAAATCCAAATGGAACCACGTATTGGTCAAACGTAAATTGGAGAGAATCCCTTTGGATAATGCAGTTTTTACAGTCCTTTAAGTGTATTTACACGGGGAGAGTCGTTCTCACAACAAACTCAAAGATGTTCTGTCTTTAAAACAGCAAATAAAGACCAAATACGGGGGTAGAGTGGTCGACGCGTTTCGAACCCCACTTATTAGGGGGGTTCTCCTCAGGACCAAATGGTTCTGCAAAAATGATAAAAAAAAAAAAAAAAAAAAAGGTGCTTAGGGGGGAGTTCAGACACGATTAAAAATGAGAGACTCAAAAACCCAGTGGGAACCACATCCTACCTTAGCCAATGGACCAAAGAGTCATCAATATTCAAAAAAGCGGCAGATCAAGATGGTAGAAAGTAGAATGCTCACAGTGGCTGGAATCAAAAAGAAATACGTGTGCGGTTTTAATATCAAGCATTCGCTATGACTCATTCAACCTTTGTTTCCCTGAGCGGGGCTCTTACCTGCGCTTCATCCGGCTTAAGGCTTGCCGGAGAGTCCCTGCTTGTCCTTCGTTCTGGGGGAACGGAGATCAATTTTCTGAAAAAAGGACGAAGGGGGGCATAAGTCAAAGTGGTGAATCACACTTACGCGGGGTTATCTAGCTGTCGCGTCAGCTTGGGGACGTACCAATGGAGAACAGGCGTCTGTCCTTGTTTCCAGTATGCGAGTAACGGAGAAATCGCTGCCGGTTGGAAGGGCAACTTCCTGTTAAATAGCCCCATGTCAGTATGGGACTTGTAGTTTTTGGATTCCGCCGGGAACTACAAAATTGGAAGAATGCCAAAGGTTTCTAGACTGAGCCGAATTTGGCAATTAGATTTAGCTGGAATTTCTGTAAATTTCAGCAATCTCATTTAGGCCTTTGGACGCTGTGTTAAATTTCATAATGAGTAAAGCCTCACGTTGGGACAATCTCGCGTCCACGTCTCCTCCTCTCGGATCCTTCTCGATTTTTGAGAGTACTGTCCATTTCAGGTCAGATTGCTCATGTTTCATCCTGGACCAATGGTTGACCAGTGGGGCATTTTCAACCCCTTTCCTGATCCTAGATTTGTGCTGGGTGATCCTGTTTCGGACTTCCTGTGTAGTTTTCCCAATATACACCAAAGGGCACGGGCAAACAATGGCGTAAACTACATTTTTGCTTTTGCAATTTGTAAACGTTTCATGTTTCCAATAGATGTTATTAATACTGAAAACAGATTCTTCAATTGTTTCATTGCAGCAAGTGCAAGTTCCGCACTTGTGGTGGCCCTTGGTTGGTGGGAGTCCGAATAGGCTTTGCAAAGTTGGTGCCTTAGTTGTAGGGAGGGCAGCTCTGATTACATGATTGGCTATGCTCTTTTCTTTTTTGTAAGCGAACAGAGGGGGGGACACGAAGTCCTCATGGAGATCTTTGAGTAAATGCCAATTAGATAGGATCAGTTTTTTGTATGGATTGGCTGCTGGGCAGAATGTGGTAACGCAGACAAGTCTTTTGAGATCTTTTTTGACTTTCTTTTCCAATAGGGTTTCTCTAGGAGTCCACCAGGCTCTTTTGAGGGAGTTCCTTAAAAGTTTTTTGGGGTAACCCCTTTGCATGAGACGTTCTTTCAGCTCGCCAGCATGTTTGAAGTATTCTTCCTTATTTGAACAGTTACGACGAATTCGTAAGAATTGTCCATAAGGAAGGTTTTGTTTCAAATTGCGCGGATGGTTGCTGGTGTAATGTAACGCCTTATTTCTATCAGAGGGTTTTCGAAATAGGATAGTTGTAAGTCCCTGTGTTGTAGATTCCACTTTAACGTCCAAAAATGTTATGGACTCATTGGAAGCTGTAGCTGAAAATTGAATATCAATGGTTCTTGAGTTCAGCCATTCGATGAATTGGCTCAATTCTTCCTGGTTGCCAGTCCAGGTCAGGAACACGTCGTCAATATACCGCATATAGTTGGTGATTCGGGAACTGTAAGGATTGTTGTTGTATATGAATTTCTCTTCATATAATCCCATAAACATTATGGCCAGCTCTGGAGCAAAGGGGCAGCCCATGGCTACCCCTTTGGTTTGGAAGAAAAACTCAGAGTCGAATGTGAAAAAATTCTTCTGCAGTGCAAATCAGGATAAATCCAGTATGAATTCAGTGGGGACCCTTACTGGTCTTTCTCGACTGTTCAAGAAAAAAGTCATGGTTTCCAGAGCCTGATCTTGTGGTATTTGTGTGTACAACGACACTAGATCAAGGGTAACCAATAACTGGGTTCTATGATCGAAGGTAGTGTTGGCTAGTCGATTTAGAAATGAGGTGGTGTCTTGCAAATGGGCTGGAATCATATCGATAAAAGGTTTTAGGAAAAAATCGATATATTTAGCCACCGGTTCAAAGAGAGAGTCGCAACCCGATATTATGGGGCGGCCTGGTGGATTATGCTCATCTTTGTGCAATTTTGGAAGGGCATAGAATACCGGAGTTCGAGGGTTCTTATTCTGTAGGAATGATAATTCCTTGGGTCCAACAAAACCTTCGTCAAAGCCTTTTTGGATGACTTCAAACAATTGGTTTCTAATTTCCACAGTGGGGTCCTTACCTATCCGTCTGTAACAGGCTTGGTCATTTAATTGACGATGAACCTCTTGTTTGTATTTATTCACGTCCCAAATGACGATCGCTCCGCCTTTATCGGCCTGTTTGACCACGATTGTTTCGTCTTTCTTGATTGACAAAAGTGCATCTCTCTCAGTCTTAGATATATTGTACTTCACAAAGGTTTTCCTTTTTTCCAAGTCTGAGATTCCAGATAGTATGGTGTTTTCAAATGTTATTACTTCCTTTGGAATCTTTGGGCCTTTGGGGCAAAATGTTGATTTCCTTTTTAAACCTGTGACTTCCTCTTGTTGTTCTTCAGTAGATTCTTGAAAAAATGTTTTAAGCCGTATTTTACGGCAAAATTCAAGCGTCTCAAGTTTCATTTTGACGTAATCCGTAGGGCGTGATGGAACGAAATTAAGGCCTTTGGTAAGTATAGATCTTTCAGCAGGTGACAGAATTCTGTCAGAGAGATTGAAAATCGAAGAAGTGGTTAATTCTTGTAGAATTTCTGACGTGTCCTCATTTCCCATGGTTGAGGTGCTCGAGTTCGACCCCGAGGTTTCGGTTGGCCCCGTCCTAAAAAAGGCTGCTGGTTTTGCTGCTGTTGCTGGTATTGACCCTGTCGGTTGTCGTTCCTATTCTGGAATTGTCGATTGGTATTGTCAGGTTCACTTCCAGATGAAGAGGATGTGTCAGAGAAGGTGAGGTATTTTTGGCGTGACCTTCCCTGATTGTCCTGTAGATACCGTCGTGAGTCCACTCGGGTGTAAAAGTCCTTATTTAAATAAGGATAGATGGATTCTAACGAAAAACTCTTTTTATCAACTTCAAATTTGTTGTTTTTTTGAGTGACTGTAAAGTCTTTAAATTCCAGGATCTCTTTCTCTATCTTTTCCAAAAGGGTTTTAGAGTCCGAGATGAGTTGATTGTTTTCGATTTCCCTCTGTAGGGCGGCTATTTCCTCAAGTTCTTTCTGGGAAATCCTATGTGCTGCTTCGATGGTAAGGACCATAAGGTCCCTACTGCATTTAGTCTCGATTCCACTGAATCCTTTTTTGTATTCCGGGTCGTCCGTGAAGACGACTGGAATGTTTCTAATGACTAGTCCTGATGGAATTGTTCCTGCACGAAGGTGCTGGAGTAAGAAATGGCCGTGAAGATCTGTGCGGATCTGTTTTTTGCGGAGGCGGGTTAATTTGTCCGACTCGTTCTGTGTGTTGGCAGTGAGGCTAAGGGATGCAGAAGCAAACACTGGGGGGTCTCTCATTAGATTTCGTATATGCTCCTCGCTAAAAGCGAGCGTGTCTTCTTCAGCCATACCAAGTGCGCCCAAAAATAAATAATAAATGAAAGTGACAAATTAGAAGAAAAAGATTGAAAAAATAGAGTGAAACAATCAAATATGACCTCACACTACTGTCCCAAAACTGGGCATACAACAACAGTTCAAACAACAAATACCCTGTGGCAGGGAAAACCTGCCCAACAGGACCTCGCGAGCACTTGCCCGCCAATAAGCCAAAACAACTAAACAGGGTCCTGACTCCTAACTCAGCAAGGCTGAGCCCAAATTAACTAGAAAAACAACACGAGAGCCAATGCTGAGACAAAGTTAGCCCACAAAACTGGGGGGAGCAATAGGGGTTTGAAAAAAGCAAAACCACCTGCTTGATTTCTTTAGCAATGTATCAAGATTTATTCTCTTTCAAATTATTTTTTGCTTTGTTTTTTATGAGTGCAAGGGGAAGCAAACAGTTTCATATATACAATAAATACAAAAGTACAAAACATGAATATTTCAGACATTCAATCAAGCATGGCCGTCCAGTCATACACAAACATTCATACACAAAACAACGTAATCAGTGAACAAAAAGAAACAAGAAAATCCAAATGGAACCACGTATTGGTCAAACGTAAATTGGAGAGAATCCCTTTGGATAATGCAGTTTTTACAGTCCTTTAAGTGTATTTACACGGGGAGAGTCGTTCTCACAACAAACTCAAAGATGTTCTGTCTTTAAAACAGCAAATAAAGACCAAATACGGGGGTAGAGTGGTCGACGCGTTTCGAACCCCACTTATTAGGGGGGTTCTCCTCAGGACCAAATGGTTCTGCAAAAATGATAAAAAAAAAAAAAAAAAAAAAAGGTGCTTAGGGGGGAGTTCAGACACGATTAAAAATGAGAGACTCAAAAACCCAGTGGGAACCACATCCTACCTTAGCCAATGGACCAAAGAGTCATCAATATTCAAAAAAGCGGCAGATCAAGATGGTAGAAAGTAGAATGCTCACAGTGGCTGGAATCAAAAAGAAATACGTGTGCGGTTTTAATATCAAGCATTCGCTATGACTCATTCAACCTTTGTTTCCCTGAGCGGGGCTCTTACCTGCGCTTCATCCGGCTTAAGGCTTGCCGGAGAGTCCCTGCTTGTCCTTCGTTCTGGGGGAACGGAGATCAATTTTCTGAAAAAAGGACGAAGGGGGGCATAAGTCAAAGTGGTGAATCACACTTACGCGGGGTTATCTAGCTGTCGCGTCAGCTTGGGGACGTACCAATGGAGAACAGGCGTCTGTCCTTGTTTCCAGTATGCGAGTAACGGAGAAATCGCTGCCGGTTGGAAGGGCAACTTCCTGTTAAATAGCCCCATGTCAGTATGGGACTTGTAGTTTTTGGATTCCGCCGGGAACTACAAAATTGGAAGAATGCCAAAGGTTTCTAGACTGAGCCGAATTTGGCAATTAGATTTAGCTGGAATTTCTGTAAATTTCAGCAATCTCATTTAGGCCTTTGGACGCTGTGTTAAATTTCATAATGAGTAAAGCCTCACGTTGGGACAATCTCGCGTCCACGTCTCCTCCTCTCGGATCCTTCTCGATTTTTGAGAGTACTGTCCATTTCAGGTCAGATTGCTCATGTTTCATCCTGGACCAATGGTTGACCAGTGGGGCATTTTCAACCCCTTTCCTGATCCTAGATTTGTGCTGGGTGATCCTGTTTCGGACTTCCTGTGTAGTTTTCCCAATATACACCAAAGGGCACGGGCAAACAATGGCGTAAACTACATTTTTGCTTTTGCAATTTGTAAACGTTTCATGTTTCCAATAGATGTTATTAATACTGAAAACAGATTCTTCAATTGTTTCATTGCAGCAAGTGCAAGTTCCGCACTTGTGGTGGCCCTTGGTTGGTGGGAGTCCGAATAGGCTTTGCAAAGTTGGTGCCTTAGTTGTAGGGAGGGCAGCTCTGATTACATGATTGGCTATGCTCTTTTCTTTTTTGTAAGCGAACAGAGGGGGGGACACGAAGTCCTCATGGAGATCTTTGAGTAAATGCCAATTAGATAGGATCCGTTTTTTGTATGGATTGGCTGCTGGGCAGAATGTGGTAACGCAGACAAGTCTTTTGAGATCTTTTTTGACTTTCTTTTCCAATAGGGTTTCTCTAGGAGTCCACCAGGCTCTTTTGAGGGAGTTCCTTAAAAGTTTTTTGGGGTAACCCCTTTGCATGAGACGTTCTTTCAGCTCGCCAGCATGTTTGAAGTATTCTTCCTTATTTGAACAGTTACGACGAATTCGTAAGAATTGTCCATAAGGAAGGTTTTGTTTCAAATTGCGCGGATGGTTGCTGGTGTAATGTAACGCCTTATTTCTATCAGAGGGTTTTCGAAATAGGGTAGTTGTAAGTCCCTGTGTTGTAGATTCCACTTTAACGTCCAAAAATGTTATGGACTCATTGGAAGCTGTAGCTGAAAATTGAATATCAATGGTTCTTGAGTTCAGCCATTCGATGAATTGGCTCAATTCTTCCTGGTTGCCAGTCCAGGTCAGGAACACGTTGTCAATATACCGCATATAGTTGGTGATGCGGGAACTGTAAGGATTGTTGTTGTATATGAATTTCTCTTCATATAATCCCATAAACATTATGGCCAGCTCTGGAGCAAAGGGGCAGCCCATGGCTACCCCTTTGGTTTGGAAGAAAAACTCAGAGTCGAATGTGAAAAAATTCTTCTGCAGTGCAAATCGGGATAAATCCAGTATGAATTCAGTGGGGACCCTTACTGGTCTTTCTCGACTGTTCAAGAAAAAAGTCATGGTTTCCAGAGCCTGATCTTGTGGTATTTGTGTGTACAACGACACTACATCAAGGGTAACCAATAACTGGGTTCTATGATCGAAGGTAGTGTTGGCTAGTCGATTTAGAAATGAGGTGGTGTCTTGCAAATGGGCTGGAATCATATCGATAAAAGGTTTTAGGAAAAAATCGATATATTTAGCCACCGGTTCAAAGAGAGAGTCGCAACCCGATATTATGGGGCGGCCTGGTGGATTATGCTCATCTTTGTGCAATTTTGGAAGGGCATAGAATACCGGAGTTCGAGGGTTCTTATTCTGTAGGAATGATAATTCCTTGGGTCCAACAAAACCTTCGTCAAAGCCTTTTTGGATGACTTCAAACAATTGGTTTCTAATTTCCACAGTGGGGTCCTTACCTATCCGTCTGTAACAGGCTTGGTCATTTAATTGACGATGAACCTCTTGTTTGTATTTATTCACGTCCCAAATGACGATCGCTCCGCCTTTATCGGCCTGTTTGACCACGATTGTTTCGTCTTTCTTGATTGACAAAAGTGCATCTCTCTCAGTCTTAGATATATTGTACTTCACAAAGGTTTTCCTTTTTTCCAAGTCTGAGATTCCAGATAGTATGGTGTTTTCAAATGTTATTACTTCCTTTGGAATCTTTGGGCCTTTGGGGCAAAATGTTGATTTCCTTTTTAAACCTGTGACTTCCTCTTGTTGTTCTTCAGTAGATTCTTGAAAAAATGTTTTAAGCCGTATTTTACGGCAAAATTCAAGCGTCTCAAGTTTCATTTTGACGTAATCCGTAGGGCGTGATGGAACGAAATTAAGGCCTTTGGTAAGTATAGATCTTTCAGCAGGTGACAGAATTCTGTCAGAGAGATTGAAAATCGGAGAAGTGGTTAATTCTTGTAGAATTTCTGACGTGTCCTCATTTCCCATGGTTGAGGTGCTCGAGTTCGACCCCGAGGTTTCGGTTGGCCCCGTCCTAAAAAAGGCTGCTGGTTTTGCTGCTGTTGCTGGTATTGACCCTGTCGGTTGTCGTTCCTATTCTGGAATTGTCGATTGGTATTGTCAGGTTCACTTCCAGATGAAGAGGATGTGTCAGAGAAGGTGAGGTATTTTTGGCGTGACCTTCCCTGATTGTCCTGTAGATACCGTCGTGAGTCCACTCGGGTGTAAAAGTCCTTATTTAAATAAGGATAGATGGATTCTAACGAAAAACTCTTTTTATCAACTTCAAATTTGTTGTTTTTTTGAGTGACTGTAAAGTCTTTAAATTCCAGGATCTCTTTCTCTATCTTTTCCAAAAGGGTTTTAGAGTCCGAGATGAGTTGATTGTTTTCGATTTCCCTCTGTAGGGCGGCTATTTCCTCAAGTTCTTTCTGGGAAATCCTATGTGCTGCTTCGATGGTAAGGACCATAAGGTCCCTACTGCATTTAGTCTCGATTCCACTGAATCCTTTTTTGTATTCCAGGTCGTCCGTGAAGACGACTGGAATGTTTCTAATGACTAGTCCTGATGGAATTGTTCCTGCACGAAGGTGCTGGAGTAAGAAATGGCCGTGAAGATCTGTGCGGATCTGTTTTTTGCGGAGGCGGGTTAATTTGTCCGACTCGTTCTGTGTGTTGGCAGTGAGGCTAAGGGATGCAGAAGCAAACACTGGGGGGTCTCTCATTAGATTTCGTATATGCTCCTCGCTAAAAGCGAGCGTGTCTTCTTCAGCCATACCAAGTGCGCCCAAAAATAAATAATAAATGAAAGTGACAAATTAGAAGAAAAAGATTGAAAAAATAGAGTGAAACAATCAAATATGACCTCACACTACTGTCCCAAAACTGGGCATACAACAACAGTTCAAACAACAAATACCCTGTGGCAGGGAAAACCTGCCCAACAGGACCTCGCGAGCACTTGCCCGCCAATAAGCCAAAACAACTAAACAGGGTCCTGACTCCTAACTCAGCAAGGCTGAGCCCAAATTAACTAGAAAAACAACACGAGAGCCAATGCTGAGACAAAGTTAGCCCACAAAACTGGGGGGAGCAATAGGGGTTTGAAAAAAGCAAAACCACCTGCTTGATTTCTTTAGCAATGTATCAAGATTTATTCTCTTTCAAATTATTTTTTGCTTTGTTTTTTATGAGTGCAAGGGGAAGCAAACAGTTTCATATATACAATAAATACAAAAGTACAAAACATGAATATTTCAGACATTCAATCAAGCATGGCCGTCCAGTCATACACAAACATTCATACACAAAACAACGTAATCAGTGAACAAAAAGAAACAAGAAAATCCAAATGGAACCACGTATTGGTCAAACGTAAATTGGAGAGAATCCCTTTGGATAATGCAGTTTTTACAGTCCTTTAAGTGTATTTACACGGGGAGAGTCGTTCTCACAACAAACTCAAAGATGTTCTGTCTTTAAAACAGCAAATAAAGACCAAATACGGGGGTAGAGTGGTCGACGCGTTTCGAACCCCACTTATTAGGGGGGTTCTCCTCAGGACCAAATGGTTCTGCAAAAATGATAAAAAAAAAAAAAAAAAAAGGTGCTTAGGGGGGAGTTCAGACACGATTAAAAATGAGAGACTCAAAAACCCAGTGGGAACCACATCCTACCTTAGCCAATGGACCAAAGAGTCATCAATATTCAAAAAAGCGGCAGATCAAGATGGTAGAAAGTAGAATGCTCACAGTGGCTGGAATCAAAAAGAAATACGTGTGCGGTTTTAATATCAAGCATTCGCTATGACTCATTCAACCTTTGTTTCCCTGAGCGGGGCTCTTACCTGCGCTTCATCCGGCTTAAGGCTTGCCGGAGAGTCCCTGCTTGTCCTTCGTTCTGGGGGAATGGAGTTCAATTTTCTGAAAAAAGGACGAAGGGGGGCATAAGTCAAAGTGGTGAATCACACTTACGCGGGGTTATCTAGCTGTCGCGTCAGCTTGGGGAGGTACCGATGGAGAACAGGCGTCTGTCCTTGTTTCCAGTATGCGAGTAACGGAGAAATTGCTGCTGGTTGGAAGGGCAACTTCCTGTTAAATAGCCCCATGTCAGTATGGGACTTGTAGTTTTTGGATGCCGCCGGGAACTACAAAATTGGAAGAATGCCAAAGGTTTCTAGACTGAGCCGAATTTGGCAATTAGATTTAGCTGGAATTTCTGTAAATTTCAGCAATCTCATTTAGGCCTTTGGACGCTGTGTTAAATTTCATAATGAGTAAAGCCTCACGTTGGGACAATCTCGCGTCCACGTCTCCTCCTCTCGGATCCTTCTCGATTTTTGAGAGTACTGTCCATTTCAGGTCAGATTGCTCATGTTTCATCCTGGACCAATGGTTGACCAGTGGGGCATTTTCAACCCCTTTCCTGATCCTAGATTTGTGCTGGGTGATCCTGTTTCGGACTTCCTGTGTAGTTTTCCCAATATACACCAAAGGGCACGGGCAAACAATGGCGTAAACTACATTTTTGCTTTTGCAATTTGTAAACGTTTCATGTTTCCAATAGATGTTATTAATACTGAAAACAGATTCTTCAATTGTTTCATTGCAGCAAGTGCAAGTTCCGCACTTGTGGTGGCCCTTGGTTGGTGGGAGTCCGAATAGGCTTTGCAAAGTTGGTGCCTTAGTTGTAGGGAGGGCAGCTCTGATTACATGATTGGCTATGCTCTTTTCTTTTTTGTAAGCGAACAGAGGGGGGGACACGAAGTCCTCATGGAGATCTTTGAGTAAATGCCAATTAGATAGGATCAGTTTTTTGTATTGATTGGCTGCTGGGCAGAATGTGGTAACGCAGACAAGTCTTTTGAGATCTTTTTTGACTTTCTTTTCCAATAGGGTTTCTCTAGGAGTCCACCAGGCTCTTTTGAGGGAGTTCCTTAAAAGTTTTTTGGGGTAACCCCTTTGCATGAGACGTTCTTTCAGCTCGCCAGCATGTTTGAAGTATTCTTCCTTATTTGAACAGTTACGACGAATTCGTAAGAATTGTCCATAAGGAAGGTTTTGTTTCAAATTGCGCGGATGGTTGCTGGTGTAATGTAACGCCTTATTTCTATCAGAGGGTTTTCGAAATAGGGTAGTTGTAAGTCCCTGTGTTGTAGATTCCACTTTAACGTCCAAAAATGTTATGGACTCATTGGAAGCTGTAGCTGAAAATTGAATATCAATGGTTCTTGAGTTCAGCCATTCGATGAATTGGCTCAATTCTTCCTGGTTGCCAGTCCAGGTCAGGAACACGTCGTCAATATACCGCATATAGTTGGTGATGCGGGAACTGTAAGGATTGTTGTTGTATATGAATTTCTCTTCATATAATCCCATAAACATTATGGCCAGCTCTGGAGCAAAGGGGCAGCCCATGGCTACCCCTTTGGTTTGGAAGAAAAACTCAGAGTCGAATGTGAAAAAATTCTTCTGCAGTGCAAATCGGGATAAATCCAGTATGAATTCAGTGGGGACCCTTACTGGTCTTTCTCGACTGTTCAAGAAAAAAGTCATGGTTTCCAGAGCCTGATCTTGTGGTATTTGTGTGTACAACGATGGGCTGCCCCTTTGCTCCAGAGCTGGCCATAATGTTTATGGGATTATATGAAGAGAAATTCATATACAACAACAATCCTTACAGTTCCCGCATCACCAACTATATGCGGTATATTGACGACGTGTTCCTGACCTGGACTGGCAACCAGGAAGAATTGAGCCAATTCATCGAATGGCTGAACTCAAGAACCATTGATATTCAATTTTCAGCTACAGCTTCCAATGAGTCCATAACATTTTTGGACGTTAAAGTGGAATCTACAACACAGGGACTTACAACTACCCTATTTCGAAAACCCTCTGATAGAAATAAGGCGTTACATTACACCAGCAACCATCCGCGCAATTTGAAACAAAACCTTCCTTATGGACAATTCTTACGAATTCGTCGTAACTGTTCAAACAAGGAAGAATACTTCAAACATGCTGGCGAGCTGAAAGAACGTCTCATGCAAAGGGGTTACCCCAAAAAACTTTTAAGGAACTCCCTCAAAAGAGCCTGGTGGACTCCTAGAGAAACCCTATTGGAAAAGAAAGTCAAAAAAGATCTCAAAAGACTTGTCTGCGTTACCACATTCTGCCCAGCAGCCAATCCATACAAAAAACTGATCCTATCTAATTGGCATTTACTCAAAGATCTCCATGAGGACTTCGTGTCCCCCCCTCTGTTCGCTTACAAAAAAGAAAAGAGCATAGCCAATCATGTAATCAGAGCTGCCCTCCCTACAACTAAGGCACCAACTTTGCAAAGCCTATTCGGACTCCCACCAACCAAGGGCCACCACAAGTGCGGAACTTGCACTTGCTGCAATGAAACAATTGAAGAATCTGTTTTCAGTATTAATAACATCTATTGGAAACATGAAACGTTTACAAATTGCAAAAGCAAAAATGTAGTTTACGCCATTGTTTGCCCGTGCCCTTTGGTGTATATTGGGAAAACTACACAGGAAGTCCGAAACAGGATCACCCAGCACAAATCTAGGATCAGGAAAGGGGTTGAAAATGCCCCACTGGTCAACCATTGGTCCAGGATGAAACATGAGCAATCTGACCTGAAATGGACAGTACTCTCAAAAATCGAGAAGGATCCGAGAGGAGGAGACGTGGACGCGAGATTGTCCCAACGTGAGGCTTTACTCATTATGAAATTTAACACAGCGTCCAAAGGCCTAAATGAGATTGCTGAAATTTACAGAAATTCCAGCTAAATCTAATTGCCAAATTCGGCTCAGTCTAGAAACCTTTGGCATTCTTCCAATTTTGTAGTTCCCGGCGGAATCCAAAAACTACAAGTCCCATACTGACATGGGGCTATTTAACAGGAAGTTGCCCTTCCAACCGGCAGCGATTTCTCCGTTACTCGCATACTGGAAACAAGGACAGACGCCTGTTCTCCATCGGTACGTCCCCAAGCTGACGCGACAGCTAGATAACCCCGCGTAAGTGTGATTCACCACTTTGACTTATGCCCCCCTTCGTCCTTTTTTCAGAAAATTGAACTCCGTTCCCCCAGAACGAAGGACAAGCAGGGACTCTCCGGCAAGCCTTAAGCCGGATGAAGCGCAGGTAAGAGCCCCGCTCAGGGAAACAAAGGTTGAATGAGTCATAGCGAATGCTTGATATTAAAACCGCACACGTATTTCTTTTTGATTCCAGCCACTGTGAGCATTCTACTTTCTACCATCTTGATCTGCCGCTTTTTTGAATATTGATGACTCTTTGGTCCATTGGCTAAGGTAGGATGTGGTTCCCACTGGGTTTTTGAGTCTCTCATTTTTAATCGTGTCTGAACTCCCCCCTAAGCACCTTTTTTTTTTTTTAATCATTTTTGCAGAACCATTTGGTCCTGAGGAGAACCCCCCTAATAAGTGGGGTTCGAAACGCGTCGACCACTCTACCTCCGTATTTGGTCTTTATTTGCTGTTTTAAAGACAGAACATCTTTGAGTTTGTTGTGAGAACGACTCTCCCCGTGTAAATACACTTAAAGGACTGTAAAAACTGCATTATCCAAAGGGATTCTCTCCAATTTACGTTTGACCAATACGTGGTTCCATTTGGATTTTCTTGTTTCTTTTTGTTCACTGATTACGTTGTTTTGTGTATGAATGTTTGTGTATGACTGGACGGCCATGCTTGATTGAATGTCTGAAATATTCATGTTTTGTACTTTTGTATTTATTGTATATATGAAACTGTTTGCTTCCCCTTGCACTCATAAAAAACAAAGCAAAAAATAATTTGAAAGAGAATAAATCTTGATACATTGCTAAAGAAATCAAGCAGGTGGTTTTGCTTTTTTCAAACCCCTATTGCTCCCCCCAGTTTTGTGGGCTAACTTTGTCTCAGCATTGGCTCTCGTGTTGTTTTTCTAGTTAATTTGGGCTCAGCCTTGCTGAGTTAGGAGTCAGGACCCTGTTTAGTTGTTTTGGCTTATTGGCGGGCAAGTGCTCGCGAGGTCCTGTTGGGCAGGTTTTCCCTGCCACAGGGTATTTGTTGTTTGAACTGTTGTTGTATGCCCAGTTTTGGGACAGTAGTGTGAGGTCATATTTGATTGTTTCACTCTATTTTTTCAATCTTTTTCTTCTAATTTGTCACTTTCATTTATTATTTATTTTTGGGCGCACTTGGTATGGCTGAAGAAGACACGCTCGCTTTTAGCGAGGAGCATATACGAAATCTAATGAGAGACCCCCCAGTGTTTGCTTCTGCATCCCTTAGCCTCACTGCCAACACACAGAACGAGTCGGACAAATTAACCCGCCTCCGCAAAAAACAGATCCGCACAGATCTTCACGGCCATTTCTTACTCCAGCACCTTCGTGCAGGAACAATTCCATCAGGACTAGTCATTAGAAAAATTCCAGTCGTCTTCACGGACGACCCGGAATACAAAAAAGGATTCAGTGGAATCGAGACTAAATGCAGTAGGGACCTTATGGTCCTTACCATCGAAGCAGCACATAGGATTTCCCAGAAAGAACTTGAGGAAATAGCCGCCCTACAGAGGGAAATCGAAAACAATCAACTCATCTCGGACTCTAAAACCCTTTTGGAAAAGATAGAGAAAGAGATCCTGGAATTTAAAGACTTTACAGTCACTCAAAAAAACAACAAATTTGAAGTTGATAAAAAGAGTTTTTCGTTAGAATCCATCTATCCTTATTTAAATAAGGACTTTTACACCCGAGTGGACTCACGACGGTATCTACAGGACAATCAGGGAAGGTCACGCCAAAAATACCTCACCTTCTCTGACACATCCTCTTCATCTGGAAGTGAACCTGACAATACCAATCGACAATTCCAGAATAGGAACGACAACCGACAGGGTCAATACCAGCAACAGCAGCAAAACCAGCAGCCTTTTTTAGGACGGGGCCAACCGAAACCTCGGGGTCGAACTCGAGCACCTCAACCATGGGAAATGAGGACACGTCAGAAATTCTACAAGAATTAACCACTTCTCCGATTTTCAATCTCTCTGACAGAATTCTGTCACCTGCTGAAAGATCTATACTTACCAAAGGCCTTAATTTCGTTCCATCACGCCCTACGGATTACGTCAAAATGAAACTTGAGACGCTTGAATTTTGCCGTAAAATACGGCTTAAAACATTTTTTCAAGAATCTACTGAAGAACAACAAGAGGAAGTCACAGGTTTAAAAAGGAAATCAACATTTTGCCCCAAAGGCCCAAAGATTCCAAAGGAAGTAATAACATTTGAAAACACCATACTATCTGGAATCTCAGACTTGGAAAAAAGGAAAACCTTTGTGAAGTACAATATATCTAAGACTGAGAGAGATGCACTTTTGTCAATCAAGAAAGACGAAACAATCGTGGTCAAACAGGCCGATAAAGGCGGAGCGATCGTCATTTGGGACGTGAATAAATACAAACAAGAGGTTCATCGTCAATTAAATGACCAAGCCTGTTACAGACGGATAGGTAAGGACCCCACTGTGGAAATTAGAAACCAATTGTTTGAAGTCATCCAAAAAGGCTTTGACGAAGGTTTTGTTGGACCCAAGGAATTATCATTCCTACAGAATAAGAACCCTCGAACTCTGGTATTCTATGCCCTTCCAAAATTGCACAAAGATGAGCATAATCCACCAGGCCGCCCCATAATATCGGGTTGCGACTCTCTCTTTGAACCGGTGGCTAAATATATCGATTTTTTCCTAAAACCTTTTATCGATATGATTCCAGCCCATTTGCAAGACACCACCTCATTTCTAAATCGACTAGCCAACACTACCTTCGATCATAGTACCCAGTTATTGGTTACCCTTGATGTAGTGTCGTTGTACACACAAATACCACAAGATCAGGCTCTGGAAACCATGACTTTTTTCTTGAACAGTCGAGAAAGACCAGTAAGGGTCCCCACTGAATTCATACTGGATTTATCCCGATTTGCACTGCAGAAGAATTTTTTCACATTCGACTCTGAGTTTTTCTTCCAAACCAAAGGGGTAGCCATGGGCTGCCCCTTTGCTCCAGAGCTGGCCATAATGTTTATGGGATTATATGAAGAGAAATTCATATACAACAACAATCCTTACAGTTCCCGCATCACCAACTATATGCGGTATATTGACGACGTGTTCCTGACCTGGACTGGCAACCAGGAAGAATTGAGCCAATTCATCGAATGGCTGAACTCAAGAACCATTGATATTCAATTTTCAGCTACAGCTTCCAATGAGTCCATAACATTTTTGGACGTTAAAGTGGAATCTACAACACAGGGACTTACAACTACCCTATTTCGAAAACCCTCTGATAGAAATAAGGCGTTACATTACACCAGCAACCATCCGCGCAATTTGAAACAAAACCTTCCTTATGGACAATTCTTACGAATTCGTCGTAACTGTTCAAATAAGGAAGAATACTTCAAACATGCTGGCGAGCTGAAAGAACGTCTCATGCAAAGGGGTTACCCCAAAAAACTTTTAAGGAACTCCCTCAAAAGAGCCTGGTGGACTCCTAGAGAAACCCTATTGGAAAAGAAAGTCAAAAAAGATCTCAAAAGACTTGTCTGCGTTACCACATTCTGCCCAGCAGCCAATCCATACAAAAAACTGATCCTATCTAATTGGCATTTACTCAAAGATCTCCATGAGGACTTCGTGTCCCCCCCTCTGTTCGCTTACAAAAAAGAAAAGAGCATAGCCAATCATATAATCAGAGCTGCCCTCCCTACAACTAAGGCACCAACTTTGCAAAGCCTATTCGGACTCCCACCAACCAAGGGCCACCACAAGTGCGGAACTTGCACTTGCTGCAATGAAACAATTGAAGAATCTGTTTTCAGTATTAATAACATCTATTGGAAACATGAAACGTTTACAAATTGCAAAAGCAAAAATGTAGTTTACGCCATTGTTTGCCCGTGCCCTTTGGTGTATATTGGGAAAACTACACAGGAAGTCCGAAACAGGATCACCCAGCACAAATCTAGGATCAGGAAAGGGGTTGAAAATGCCCCACTGGTCAACCATTGGTCCAGGATGAAACATGAGCAATCTGACCTGAAATGGACAGTACTCTCAAAAATCGAGAAGGATCCGAGAGGAGGAGACGTGGACGCGAGATTGTCCCAATGTGAGGCTTTACTCATTATGAAATTTAACACAGCGTCCAAAGGCCTAAATGAGATTGCTGAAATTTACAGAAATTCCAGCTAAATCTAATTGCCAAATTCGGCTCAGTCTAGAAACCTTTGGCATTCTTCCAATTTTGTAGTTCCCGGCGGAATCCAAAAACTACAAGTCCCATACTGACATGGGGCTATTTAACAGGAAGTTGCCCTTCCAACCGGCAGCGATTTCTCCGTTACTCGCATACTGGAAACAAGGACAGACGCCTGTTCTCCATCGGTACGTCCCCAAGCTGACGCGACAGCTAGATAACCCCGCGTAAGTGTGATTCACCACTTTGACTTATGCCCCCCTTCGTCCTTTTTTCAGAAAATTGAACTCCGTTCCCCCAGAACGAAGGACAAGCAGGGACTCTCCGGCAAGCCTTAAGCCGGATGAAGCGCAGGTAAGAGCCCCGCTCAGGGAAACAAAGGTTGAATGAGTCATAGCGAGTGCTTGATATTAAAACCGCACACGTATTTCTTTTTGATTCCAGCCACTGTGAGCATTCTACTTTCTACCATCTTGATCTGCCGCTTTTTTGAATATTGATGACTCTTTGGTCCATTGGCTAAGGTAGGATGTGGTTCCCACTGGGTTTTTGAGTCTCTCATTTTTAATCGTGTCTGAACTCCCCCCTAAGCACCTTTTTTTTTTTTATCATTTTTGCAGAACCATTTGGTCCTGAGGAGAACCCCCCTAATAAGTGGGGTTCGAAACGCGTCGACCACTCTACCCCCGTATTTGGTCTTTATTTGCTGTTTTAAAGACAGAACATCTTTGAGTTTGTTGTGAGAACGACTCTCCCCGTGTAAATACACTTAAAGGACTGTAAAAACTGCATTATCCAAAGGGATTCTCTCCAATTTACGTTTGACCAATACGTGGTTCCATTTGGATTTTCTTGTTTCTTTTTGTTCACTGATTACGTTGTTTTGTGTATGAATGTTTGTGTATGACTGGACGGCCATGCTTGATTGAATGTCTGAAATATTCATGTTTTGTACTTTTGTATTTATTGTATATATGAAACTGTTTGCTTCCCCTTGCACTCATAAAAAACAAAGCAAAAAATAATTTGAAAGAGAATAAATCTTGATACATTGCTAAAGAAATCAAGCAGGTGGTTTTGCTTTTTTCAAACCCCTATTGCTCCCCCCAGTTTTGTGGGCTAACTTTGTCTCAGCATTGGCTCTCGTGTTGTTTTTCTAGCAGGCAGACTAGCAGCATTTGTATTTACAAGCCCTGGCACTCCTGGTGCACTTGACTGAGGTCTGACAGTAAACCAAATAAGCCAATCATGGAGCACTTGCACTGTGGCACTGATTGGAAGTGGCACAGTGCCCTGAGCAGCTAACACCAGCAAAACATCTGAGGCACATCAGCAAAAAGTGGAAGGGAGACTCACGCCAAGGTGCTAGGTCTAACAACCCAGGTGGCTTAACCTGGGGCGTTGCACAATTTAAAAAGAGAGAGAAGGAGAGAGAAATGTTTAATGGAAATCTTTCTGGTATGTATGTCTGCAGCAGTGTTAGAATGCAATGGAGCTAAGGTGTTAAAAGGTTAGCGTTGAACAAGTGAGTTTCCCTAATCCCTTTTATCTGACAGCCTACTATTAAAAAATCATGTATGGACACTGAAACGCTCAAAAAAGCAGAATAGAGAGAGAGGGTTCACCATTACAGGTAAAAATCGTATCCTTCAAAAGCAGAGGAAGTTTTACGGGGAAGTCAAAACTCAAGGTTCATCTGAATATTATGTGTGTTCTCTTTTTCACATCTCCTTCCCCGCTGTTCCTATCCCCTGAACCCATTTCCCTCGCCTGGCCACTCTAATACAGCAAGTTGGCGGTGCCTGGGTGTGGATCTTTTGATTTTCATATAGACCCGAGGAAGAACCGGCCTGATAGAAATACACAATGCAGACCCCCAATGCTCGCCAACTACAGGCCGATCTCCCTGCTACCATTCCCGGGTAAGGTCTTAGAGAAAAGGATCAACTGACACCTTGTTAAATACCTCAAAGACCACCGGTGCCTCACCACACCTCTCAGTCTGGTTTCAGACCCAACCACAGCATGAAAACTGTCCAAAACGCCGCCATGAATGACATCCGCGTGACTCTGGACACAAGACACAAGGTGTGCTCTCTGCAGAGTTGGAGACAGTCTCCAACCCCATCCTCATCGACCGCTTCCAGGGGATTAGAATCCAATGAGACGCACTCCGATGGATCTGCTCCATCCTGACTGGAAGAACCAAGTCAGTCAGCCTGGCACCGTACACCGTGGATGAACCCACCTCTACCTGCGGAGTTGCACAAGGATCTTCTCTGAGCCCGACCCTCTTAAATGCATCACTGATCCCTCTAGCCAGAATCATCCACTCTCATAGCATCAACGTCCTCTCCTGCACTGCACACAACTGTCTCTCATGGTCGAGGCGCCCAAGTTCAATTCCTGCATGACGGGAATTGCCCACTGATCGAATTATAACTGCCTAAAACTGAACACTGACAAGACTTAAAATGATGATCTTCGGGAAGAGCACTTCACAGTGGGACGACACCTGATGGCCACCAGAAATAAGACAGACCCCCCCCCCCACCACCACCCATGCCAAGAACCTTGGAATCATCATAGACAGCAAACGCATCATGACCGCCCAAGTCAGCGCAGTCTCCACCTGATGTGTTGTATTCTAGCTGTATTGTAGTTTATGTCACCCATCGCTCCACCAGTGAACTCTGTAAGCATGATGTAATAAAGAATGATGGTGTCTGGAAACCACAGTTGAGAAGGGCTGAGCAGCATGCTGGCTGCTCCTGGTGGGGCTGAACCTTTGGACAGTAACTTGTACAATAAATACTACTGAAATATCACTATCAGTCTGGACCACGTTACTACATCATGCTTCCATTCCATGATGCCTTGGAAGATTTTCAAATGCTGCCCAATCAGCACCCTGAAAACAATCCCACACGCCCTGGCAAATGAAATTAGTTAGTTAACATTTGAAGTTTGTAAGGGATTCTGGGTAAAACAACCTGGTGAGATCCGTGCAAGTCATCCCATCCTGGGTACCCCCGAATGTCTAGTTTTCAAAAAGGTGCTAATTTGCTAAGTTTGCCTGGGTGCTGGCTGAGCTGGGGTTCAAAACCCACAGCTAGGCACATTGCAAAAAAAGGGTCAGTTTGAGTGATAAAATGTGATGTATCCATTGTGTTTTGGGAAGACATGTGGGAGAATAGAATAGTCAAACATTTGTTATTAACAATTGAATTTCACTACATTTTGTACCTTCCAAAACTCAGCCAGTGTGTAAGAAGGCAGACATTTTGAAAGATACCTTCTAATCATATACTCGTATGGGCACCCTCAAATTCAGAGATGTACAAATAACACTTTTGTAAATTGGCCATTGTGACAGAAATTCACAGATGAAAATGTAACATTTCTTTACACTCCTTTTCAATACTTCTTTATTTCAACTGTTAGCACCTTTGGGAAAACCTTGAGGGATTTACACATATGACCCTTTCTGAATTCTGAATTTTGTCTAACTTTCAGAAATCTGCAGCCTTCCTGGATCACCCATGGGTATCACACTGGTTTCCACTAAAAACGGTGGGCTGTGAGAACAAAAAATAGGAAATATAGACTGATACTGTGGTAAAAATTAGTTTTTGTCCATAATAGTTGGGAGGATGGTGACCGTAGCACAGTAAATGTTTGTTGATGACATTTTTAGGAAATTAAATAGAAATTTTTATCCGGATCATTTTTTTCCAGTTTCAAAAAAAACTATAAATGTGGCTATATTTTGCCTATTTGCCAAGGGAATCCACAAATTCTGGGTACTTTTAAAATTTTTATTTATTGTTTTCCAAACATCAAACAAATTGGGCACAGATTGCCAACACAGAGCCGGTCACATCAAAGACATTGCATAAGTCACACAAGAAAAATAATAGCATAGCATGTCACAGCATAGTACAGTTCACAGTCGGTAGCCGAGTACCTTCATCATGGCAGGCGTCTGCACTTTACACATTGTCAGGGGCTTTTCTATTCCAAGTACTTCCTCCATCACAATGCATTCCTGTTTATTACTCATGTGGATTCACAATATTTCGAAATGAGGGACCTGTGTTGTCAGCCTGCCCGCACATCTGAAGCTCCTCCCCTGACAATAAAAAGAATAACATGCCAGGCCTGGCCAGCCTCCCCCATCCTCCTCAGCCCGCACCTCCTGGTCCTCCTCAGCCCGCACCTCCTGGTCCTCCTCAGCCCGCACCTCCTGGTCCTCCTCAGCCCGCACCTCCTGGTCCTCCTCAGCCCGCTCCTGCTGGTCCTCCACAGCCCGCACCTCCTGGTCCTCCTCAGCCCGCACCTCCTGGTCCTCTACAGCCCGCACCTCCTGGTCCTCCTCAGCCCACACCTCCTGGTACTCCTCAGCCTGCACCTCCTGGTCCTCCTCAGCCCGCACCTCCTGGTCCTCCTCAGCCCGCACCTCCTGGTCCTCCTCAGCCCGCTCCTGCTGGTCCTCCACAGCCCGCACCTCCTGGTCCTCCTCAGCCCGCACCTCCTGGTCCTCCTCAGCCCGCACCTCCTGGTCCTCCTCAGCCCGCACCTCCTGGTCCTCCACAGCCCGCACCTCCTGGTCCTCCTCAGCCCGCACCTCCTGGTCCTCCACAGCCCGTGCCCATTCCACGAAGGGTTGCCATATATCTTTCGGCGTGACGCAGAGGGCATCTGCTTCCAGAAAAGCTTCCGCTGGGTATGGCCATATTTAGCATTAATCAACCAAGCCTCAAAGGTGGGCACACGGCGTCTGTCTGTCCCATCGCACAGCCACCTGTCTCCGGGCATACAACGACAGGAGGGCACGTCATTTCCTCCTCTGAGGTTCAGTATCTCGCACATATCCAAGCAGCCCCAAAAGCGGGGTGGGTGGGTCGCTCCTACCTACCATCTTGTTTACTTGAATGTTTGGAGTCTTGGGCAATCCCACGCCACATGCAGGAAGGTCGCCCCATCCTGCCAGTACGTATCTGGTGACATAGAAACCGTGCAGCGAACGGCACCTCAGCATACTCAGGGTCCAGAGGGGGGGACTTGAACGTTCCCTCTGGGTACTGGTCTGCAAATGTATTGAGCTTCCATGTAGCAGTCAGCTTCTTGCTAACTCCTGTCCCCAGCAGCATTGACGGCGCATATAACATTTCCAAGCCCGCTCGCTTCAGCAGCTCACGCCTGACCCAGCACAGCGTGCCAGCAGGGCCAATGTCTGCCCTCGGCCTGTTTGCAGGTCGGTACAGAGCCACTGCATCTCTCTCAACCGCCACATGCGGCTGAAATGAAGAAACTAGGCCTGCGCGCATAATGCATGTGAGTGCATATCCGGGGCCCCCAGCCTGCCCTGCCTCAAAGGTAAAGTCAACAGATCCCACGACACTCTGGCCTGCCCTTCCGCCCACACCAAGGACCACAGTTGTGAACGCAGTAGCCCAAAGAAATGTTTGGTGAGCGGTATCGGTACATTTACAAACAAATAAAGAAATGTGGGCAATAGGATCATTTTCGACAGTGCCACCCTGCCCGCTACTGAAATAAGCAATTTGGACCACAAGGCTACCTACCCGGTCAGCCACTCGTAGGCCTTCCCAAAATTAAGGGGCCATATGTTCTGTTGGTTCCTGCTCAACCACACCCCCAGGTATTTGTCCTCAGAGGGCTCCCATCGAAGGGGGAATTCAGAAGAAACTGCATCCGTGCCATCGGTTAATGGGAAGATCACTGATTTGGACGAGTTGATACAAATTCCGGCAAATCCCCCAAATCTGATGAATTCTCTTAACACTGGATCGAGATTTACCGTAGAGTCAATAATGTACAGTGTGACGTCGTCGGCATAGAGAGAGATAACCAGGCTGCGGGCGCTGAATCCAATTCCTCTAGCCGTGTGGTGCTGTCGTATTCGTGCTAACAGCGTCTCCATAGCTATCGCAAATAACAACGGCGACAAGGGACATCCCTGCCTTGTACCCCTGGATATGGAAAGGGGCTCTATATTAAGCCATTAACTCAAACACGTGCACCCGGCTTCTCATACAAAAGTTTGATACGCTTGATAAATAGAGGGCTGAAGCCCATACAATACAGGATCAGAAACAGATAAGGCCACTCCAAGGAATCAAATGCCTTTGTAGCATCTAGGAATATCAACCCCAGCATGGACACTGGGGTGCAGATAATGTATAACAGAGAAGAGCGTGCGCAAATTATGCACCGGTATGAAGCCCGACTGATCAGGCAGGGCGATCAACGGCAGTAGCGGCTGCAGCCAATTGGCCAAAAGCTTGGCATATATCTTTGCATCAATATTTATCATAGACAGCGGTCTATATGAATCTAAAAGAGTGTCATCTTTATCAGGCTTCAACAATGCAATAAAAATTGCTTCCCTCATCGACTGAGGCAAGGCCTCAGTCTCCATCGCCTCCTGGAACCCTGCTAGCTGTCTCGGGGTTAACTCTTCCACGTACACCTTGTAGAAGGCTGCGGTGAGGCCGTCCGGCCTAGGCGCCTTGTTCAAAGGGAGACTTTAAATCACTTGTGCTACGTCCTCCCTGGTTATGGGTAAATCCATATATTGTCTATGGGTGTCATTGAACCACGCTAGAGCTATGGAATCTAGGAAGTCTGACATGTGAGCTGTACTCTCTACGCCAGTTGTAGTATACAGGGTCGAATAGAACTCCTGAAAGGCTCACACCACCTCCTCTTGGCCCCAAACTACCTCCCCCTTGATGTAGGTGATCTCATGTATGTTCGCCACCCCTTCAGTGGTCGAACCATAGATGCCAGAGTGCGCCCGGCCTATCATCTTCTCCATATTGCCTAGCCTCCGCATATTTCCCAAAAAATTTCACTTCCCTATTAGCTTCTTCCTCAAACTCCAGCAGCTTGCCCTTCAGCAGACCCGCTGTATGACGGTCACTATTCACACACAATTGTTGTTCCAGAGCTGTGATGTCGGCTTCTAATCTGACCAGTGTCCCCCTTATAGCCTTAAGTACCCCGCCTGCCTAGCAATGCACTGCCCTCTGATAACCGCTTTGAAAGCATCCCACAGGACTGCCTCCGACTCCACTGTACCCTCATTTATGTCAAAATACATGTCTATGTCTTTCCTTCTCTCTTCTTTGAATGCCTCATCTAGTAGCGCATTCTGTGGCAGCCGCCAAGTGAAAGCCCTAGATGGGGCTCGGGGCACCGCCAAGCGCAGCATACAGGGTGCATGATCCGATAAGGAGCGCGCCTTGTAAGTCACATCCACCGTCCAATTCGCCACATCCCTAGTCACCAACCAGAAATCAAGCCTGGACCAGGCCCGATGTTGAGCTTATATGCATGTCCCCTCCCTCAATCCCGGGAGTCGATCTCTCCACACATCCACCATCCAACATTATGTCATGCAATGCAGCTCGCGCCTGTGGGTGCAATGCTTTAGCAGAACCTTGCCTGTCTTCCTCATCTGACAATACAGCATTAAAGCCCCCCCCATATCACAGTGTGGCACCCCATGAGCCTGATCTTGGACCATAAAGAATGAAAGAAATCCGGGGGGTCCGTATTTGGACCGTAAACAGCAGCAAGTGTCAGTACCACACCACCCAACCTCCCCCGCAACAGAACAAAACGGCCTTCTGGATCCACACATTTATCTTCACATTTCCAATCCGAGCCCCTCTTAATTTAAATTGCCACCCCCCTAGCATAGCTTGAATAAACAGCTGAATAGACTTCTCCCCAGCGGCCATGTGCCAATCTGGGCGAGGGTAAAACATTAAGATGCGTTTCTTGCAGGAAACAAACGTCCACCTCATGTCTAACCAAGAAAGCATGTGTCAGCCTCGCCTTTCGGCCATCATTTAGTGCCCTGACATTCCATTTAAGGATGTTCAAAGTCCTTTTGCCTGACCTCACATTGATTCGTCAATCAACCAGGAATGTACTCCACGAAACCAATAGAAAAACAGCAGCGCTACTTTGCTATGCGCACAGCAAGGACGCAGTGACCAGACCAAACCTATAACCCCCACCCACCGCCCACACCAACCTCCCAATCAGGTTGTAGTGTAACCCCCCTCCCACAACAATTGGAAACTGCAAGAGATGCATAGGGAAATTCCCCGTGGGGACGAGGGTATACCGGCATACTCCCCACTTTCGCCGGGTGACCAGGGTCGAACAGCCTCTGCACATCCACAACCTCAGTGGCACATCAACTTAAATCTATAAAATACAGTGCCGGAAAGGGAGCGACATCAGCGAGCACTCATCCCACCTAGCCCACAATTAACCTTCACGCCAGAGAGCACCCTTGGAATCCTCAGCACTCATCATTCACAACCAGTTATGGAAAAATAGAAACATGACCAGGACCCAGCATACATCTTAATCATTGTCACTTAGTCTCCCAGACTGGTACCCAACTTCAGTTCCTTTCTTTTTAAGACCCTTGCCTGCGAAATGTTTGGCAAATTTCAAAGCAAATTTTGCGTCAGTAAAGTAGTGCGCTGAGCCATCATGGGACACTTTCAATTTTGATGGGTCCAGCAGGGAATACGGGATTTGCGCCTGCAACAGCACTTTCTTGGCCAGCAGAAATTCCTTCCTGGCCGCCTGCACCAATGGAGTGAAATCTGGGTAAAAGGAAATGGAGCTCCCTTGATGAGTGATTCGGCCCTTCTCTCGCGCCAGTGTTAGGATAGTGTCCCTGTCCCGGTAGTTGAGCTGCTTTATCAGAATGGGCCGTGGTGTGCCTCCCACTGGCGGTTTCGGGCCTAGCGTCCTATGAGCCCGTTCCACAACAAATACCGCCGACAAGTGTGGGTCGAACAGCGTGTGCAGGAATTCCAACATGTAGGTTACCAGTTTAGACATTGCAGTCGTCTCCGGAATACCTGTCACCAGTAGGTTGCTCCTTCGAGAGCGGGCTTCTAAATCATCATCTGTTTCGCGAATAACACGCAATAGGTTGTCCATGTGCAGTAGCTGCTCCTTGGTTTCTGTCTGGAATTAATGAAACTCAACCTGGTGATTCTCCACGCCATCTAACCGCGTTTCATGCACAGCTACCTGGGTCTTGACCGAGTTCAATTGCTGAGTTACCGTATCAAGGTTGGAATCTATGCTGTTGAGGCTTGAGCGCATTTCAAGAAGCAGTGTTTTGATGTCCTCACACGTTTCACCAGGTGCCATCTCCATAGTAGCGCCCCCCTGCGTCCCCGTACCTCCTTCTGCGTTCCTCGTGGACCTTCTGGGGTCAAACGTGATCTTAGGCTGTTTAGGGTCTTGTTTGCTCATAGTTACCCTGATGAGAGGGGAACACCCAAAGGGCGGACCACTACCGTCTGGGCTGTGGCAGCAATAGTCAATCGCCTCGTGCCAGCAACACAGGTTTCGTCAACTTGCAGTCCAATCACTAGGTGCCCTACTGCACCCTGGGCAAAGACAGTGCAGTTGTGCGGTCAATCGCCCAGTGGGTACCCCCCAGCAGTCAGTCCGCAACCCACAAGCCACTTCAATGGCACAGGCGCTTGGTTGCTGGCAGTGGCGCCTTCCACGGATGTGCCCCTACGCGTTCACCATCTCCCTCCACTTGCACCTGGTGCCAACTCCACCGCTCAGTGAGGCTCACATCGGGGGCCCAGCTTCCAGCAACGCAGCAGGACATGGCCGGCTTCCCACCTCCACCTCCAGTACCTGCTTCAAACTTCACCTGCTCATATAAACTGGTAGTGTCAGCACTTCACCTCACCAGCTCGCTGTCTAGAGCGCCGCATGTAAATCTCCTCTCCATTTGGATGTGCATTGCAATCCTTCAGCCGCGTCAGACCTCAGGCTCAAGTATGCTCACCGGGCTACCTCCGCCGTATGCGAGCGCCTGGGCGTGGCGCGGCAATGTCCACGCGTGATGCACATATCTATAGGCAACATTCATGGCGTGCCTTAAAGGGCCCTTGGAGTGTCCGCCACCTCCTCTATCTGCCTCCTACCTCACACGACCAGCAATCAGGCTCGTTGCAGCTCTCTTCCCCTCCGGGGGTGCGCCATCTTGTCGCTCTCCGCATACCTCCGGCCACTGACCCTGCCATCCTATCCCTTCATGCTGCCACTAGCAACCCATACCTGTACGTCGCCGGGTCTTGCCGACCTCCTCACCGGCTTGTACTGGGTTTTCTGGTCTCTGGTGTCATCTCCGGCAGTCACGGCCTGCAGAGCACACTGCGACCTCGGGCTCGAGTATTTCAGTGGCACACTCCCTCCTGTCTCGGCGCACAGAGTCACTCCCGGCTTCCACTTCAGCCACCGGATACCAAGGCTGCACAGCTTGTTTGTCCCCGGCACCACCAGCGAAGAACGCACCCACGTCCCCTCCGACATTTCACGGGAGGAGCACGGCAGCAGAGGCTTAGGTGCAGGATAAAGGCAGAATTTTTCCCCTGGTCGGCGGAGCTCGCTCACGGAGCGGCCATCTCGCTGCGCGACTAGCCACGCCCCCCCCCCCCACCCCCCCCAATTCGGGGTACTTTTAAATTCCCCAGGGTGTTAGAAAAAAAGGGCACAAATTTGCTTTAGGTACCTTTTGTGGAAATAACTAATAGACCCTAAGCACGAGCTACCCCAATTAGCCCAAAAAGTGCTCAGGACATGGGGAGGGGGAGAGAGAAAGGCCACCATTTAAGGGGTGTATGTGAGCAGTCAACAGACATTTCAGGTAGATTTGTTTTCCAGAGCAGACCACTAGGGGAATTTTTCAGCAGAAAACTACTAATCCAAACAAATCTGTGGTATTTGCACATTGGATCTTTCGTTAATTGAAATGGTTCTTTAAACATGGAGCTCCTGGGTTGAAAGGAGTCAATTAGGGAAGAAGTTACACAACATTGTGAAGACAGAGGCAACTCTGAGTACAGGGGGGCAGTAACATTTGTTGTACATGCACATGCAGTGTATGCCTTTGAAATGTTTTATTCATGGGTGAACTTTGATCCTATAGATGCCGGTACTACGCTTTCCACTCCTACAAAGATGCAGCCGTTCCGACTCAGTCCCAAGCATATCACGACCCGAGGACCCTTTCACCCGTCCAGTTCACAAGATTGGTTTGTTGGTCTCTTACCCCCCACATACATCAGAATGTCAGACAGGGTTCCCTAAATCAGAGGGGCACCTGATACCATACTGGCTCGGTACACACAGTATCCTGTATAGATGGCTCAGACAGTATGTATTGCAGAACAAAGCAGGCAGAGCGGGTCGAGTGGGACCTGTACCACAGACACAGGGTTCCATACAAGCAATCTGTCCACGGACTATAAGCGCCACTATGGGCAAAGTGCCCGTAACAAGCAACAAAACTGCCTTCTGGATCGCTTGCAACACCAACCAGAGGAGCAGCATTGTGGTGATGAGACGTCCCCTTGGAATGGAGCCACCTTCAGAGGCGTACAACACCTGGGAAAGTATCTACACTGCTACGCAAGGCACGCCCTCATTGGTGGTACTACCCGATGTACTAAGGAAAGAACAAATGAGCACAAGGCTGCACCAGCCCTAGATCTAGGAATGAGATGAAGTATCAACCGTACAACCCGTGGCACGCCGTCATGGGCGGTACTACCCGATGAACTAAGGAAAGTACAACTGCACCCTCCCTAGATATAGGAATGAGATGAGGTATGAACCGTACTACCCATGGCACGCCATCATGGGCGGTACTACCCGATGTACTAAAGCAAGAACAAAAGAGTACAAGGCTACACCCTCCCAGATCTAGGAATGAGATGAAGTATCAACCGTACTACCCATGGCACGCCATCATGGGCGGTACCACCCGATGTACTAAAGCAAGAACAAAAGAGTACAAGGCTGCACCCTCCTTAGATCTGGGAATGAGATGAAGTATCAACCGTACTACCCATGGCACGCCGTCATGGGCGGTACTACCTGATGTACTAAGGAAAGTACAAATGAGTACAAGGCTGCACCCTCCCTAGATCTAGGAATGAGATGAAGTATCAACCGTACTACCCATGGCACGCCGTCATGGGTGGTACTACCCGATGTACCAAGGAAAGAACAAATGAGTAGAAGGCTGCACCCTCCCTAGATCTAGGAATTAAATGAATGGGAAATATTAAAACAGTTTTCCTCAATCATGCTGAGCCGAGAAGCAGCGGCTTTGGCTAGGCGCCAGAGGCTGCAGCAATCCCTGTTCAAGAGTATGAACAGGAGCCACCTAAAATGATTTTGAAACATATACTTCTGTTGGCGTGACACCTTGGGGTCACGGGCCATTAAACCGCACCTCACAACAAAAAATTAGACTGAGGGTTCTGGTGATGAAAAAACTACACCAGAGACTAGAAAGGATATAAAAAGACTAAAAAGACCGTAACACAAAAAGAAAAGGACTGGATTTCCATCAACTCAGAAGTCCAGCCAAGGTGGATACAATTTGACGGACCGTACAAAAATATAAAAGTCAGACTGGCATCTGTATTCTAACAGCATTACTTCTCATTCTTTTTGGGCCGAGAGGACTGGACGGACCGAATACCACAGAAAAAGTGAGTGTACTAATCAGAAAGGCGAATCAGGACAAGACGCTGAGGTTAGTGTAAAGAAGGAAGAGAAAGGTTGAACACTATTACTCACTTTAAAAAGAAAGAAAGAAACATGATTAAGTAAAGAAAATGACCTGCAAACTACGGATACTTCTGCGGAACAGGACTTGGGTGACGGCGCTGGTGGACTGCCCAGCTGAAGGGAAAATAGTGCACCAGACTCTTCGAGAACTTCTGTTGGTGAGTCAGACTGAAGAATATATACAGTCTGAAACCATGATGGACATGTTAATCCTCCAGATAGTGTTCAGATTGTAAAAGTACTAATCGAGGGCGATATATTCACAAATCTAAAGCTATATTCTGCCCACATTTTTCAGCTTCCGACAACATCCTTCTTGCAGAGGGTCACAGTCCCAAGCCTTTATAAGGGATGCGCCGTCAGGAGAGGAGGTAAAATTGTCAGCATTTTCCTCCTACAAACCCGGGGACCTGACGGAAAAGTATGCGTGTGAGTGAGCTTTAAAGTAGGCTCCAGCGCTGTATGGAATCCAAGAAGGGTGGGATAAAGAATCTATTCTACAGGTCATTGCTGAGCCCCAAACACAGGCTCAATATCCTACGAAGCCTGAAGCAAACACAACATTAAAGCTATCCGCGGTCAGCTGAAGATCACAGCATTATAATGCCTTGTAGTTGTACATTGAATAATCCTCTTTTTCCAGTTTTAAAACCTGATTGAACATACAGAATAGTTTTATATTAAAGTCACACACACTCTCATAAGCTGTACAATGGACTTTTCAGACAAAATATAGTGACTGAAAAGGGAGTTTCTAAGCTCTTTCTCAGTTCTGTTATACATGATTGCCAGGGGCTTTAAGAATAGTCCTGGTTTATTTGCAGCATCAGTTATGGAGCTCTTACAGAAAGATCCAGAGGCGCCATCTTACATTGACAACATTTACACAACAGATGATGACGCGGAACGACACCCTACCAGGGCAGAGTGTATAGTGACAATACGGGCCACAGCAGACGATGACACGGAACAACACCCTACCAGGGCAGAGTGTATAGTGACAATACTGGCAGCAACAGATGACGCACAACAATACCCGACCAGGGCGGAGTGTACAGTGACAAAACTGGCAGCAACAGATGATGACGCGGAACGACACCTGACCCGGACGGAGTGTATAGTGACAATAATGGCCACAACATATGATGACGCAGAACGTCACCTGACTAGGGCAGAGTGTATAGTGACAATACTGGTCACAACAGATGATGATGCAGAACGACACCTCACCAGGGCGGACTGGACAGTGACATTACTGGCCACAACAGATGATGATGTGGAACGACACATGACCAGGGCGGAGTGTATAGGAATAATACTGGCAGCAACAGATGATGACGCAATGGCCTGCATCTTTAAGTGGAGTTGATGTAACATTTAAGTATGATCTGACTCTCGGCATTCAAGAATTTATGCACAATACACAAAATATACCACAAGCTCCTAATATCTTACCCACTGAGGACTCTAAGAGAGTCTTCTAAACAGATGGCTCTGCACGTCCTGTGGTTGTTATGACACAGAGATACTCAGTGATATGTGCTGCATGCAGGGAAAATGTGAAAATGCCAAATTCAAACCACTATATACTTAATTAAAACCTTTGGTGATCGCACTGCACAGCTCGCAGATATTCACGCCTTGCTGCTCACATGACAGAAGGCTGATCCATCCATTCTCAGACTGATAGTGTCAGATTCATCCTTCCGTGCAAGGGTACAAGGTCAATTTAGCACAATGGCATTTGAAAGGTAACAGACATTCAAAAAGGAAACCCATTTAAAATAAGCAAGCGCAAGGTAAGCGGTTTTCTTTTTTTTTAATTTTAATTTTCCCTCGTCGTCGGCTGTTGACTCCCTCCCCGTCACCTTTACTTCACGGGCAGCTCCTGTACATAGATTACTCATAGGGAAGTAAGATGAGTTGCAGCGCACAGACTCATAGTGTCCTAAGAAGCAGTGCGGTGCACAGATCCCTCACAGTGCAGTAGGATGCAGTGCACAGATCCCTCACAGTGCAGTAAAATGCACTGCACAGATCCCTCACAGTGCAGTAAGATGCACTGCAGTGCACTGATTCCTCACAGTACAGTAAGATGCACCTCAGTGCAGATTTCTCAAATTGCAGGAAGATGCAGTGCACAGATCCCTCATAATGCACTAAGATGCAGTGCAGCGCACAGATCCCGGATATGCCCCTATATAGAAGAGCCCTGCTCAGTCCCCCAGGGCCCCCAGATAGAAGAGCCCAGCTCAGTTCCAGGGGCCCCCGGATAGAAGAGCACAGCTCAGCCCCCCAGGGCCCCTGGATAGAAGAGCACAGCTCAGCCCCCCAGGGCCCCCGGATAGAAGAGCATAGCTCAGCTCCCCAGGGGCCCCTGGATAGAAGAGCCCAGCTCAGCTCCAGGGGCCCCTGGATAGAAGAGCCCAGCTCAGCCCCAGGGGCCCTTGCATAGAAGAGCCCAGCTCAGCCCCAGGGGCCCTTGGATACAAGAGCCCAGCTCAGCCCCAGGGGCCCCCGGTTAGAAGAGCCCAGCTCAGCCCCAGGGGCCCCCGGATAGAAGAGCCCAGCTCAGCCCCAGGGGCCCACAGATAGAAGAGCCTAGCTCAGCCCCAGGGGCCCTTGGATAGAAGAGCCCAGCTCAGCCCCACGGGCCCTTGGATAGAAGAGCCCAGCTCAGCCCCAGGGCCCGGATAGAAGAGCCCAGCTCAGCCCGGCTCCCCAGGGGCCCCCAGATAGAAGAACTCTGCTCAGCCCCAGGGGCCCCAGATAGAAGAGCCCAGCTCAGCCCCAGGGGCCCTTGGATAGAAGAGCCCAGCTCAGCCCCATGGGCCCTTGGATAGAAGAGCCCAGCTCATAGAAGAGCCCAGCCCAGCCCCAGGGGCCCCTGGATAGAGGAGCCCAGCTCAGCCCCAGGGGCCCCGGATAGAAGAGTCCAGCTCAGCCCCAGGGGCCCCGGATAGAAGAGCCCAGCTCAGCCCGGCTCCTGCAGAGATTCCCTCCAGTATTATTCAGCCTATTTCTCCAAACACAGCAGGAGGCCCTGACAATCTCCTACCTGAGCAGAGACCTGTGCAGACATGTCCGGGCTCTCTCCTCCTCCTGGGGCTGGGGTCGGGCGGCAGATCTGGAGTCTGAGGGGGGCAGTGGCAGATCTGGGGTCTGAGTGGGGGGGTCTGTGAGGGTCTGAAGATGAAGATAACTGTACAGACACACAGGGTCCTGCTTCCTCTGCAGAGGCTGGATTTGATGTCACCAGCGCTGCTGGTGCTGTCTCTGCCACCGCTGACCCGGAAGAGGAAACCCTTCTTTGTTTCATCCTATGTGCAGCTCAGTGGTGTCATCAGCAGGCGAGGATCGCCCTCTGGTGGCCGCTGACGGAACCGCCGCCTCCAGCAGGGAAACAAGCACTGGTGCCTGCAAAGACACAGACATGGGTAAGACACTTGCAGCCAATGAGAGATTCTCAAAATGCGAAACAAGCATTGGCGCCTGTAAAGTCACAGACATGTGTGTTTCTAACACTCACAGTCCAAGGACAGGCCTCACCCCTGCATGGTGTGCTCTTGAGGAGCCTCAGATTCAGCCCCTCATGCCAGCTCTGCCCCCTCCCTCAGTGAAATACCAGCAACTTGTTTAAACTTCTGCAAAGGCCAAGACATGACATTCAGGAGTGAATTCAAATGACGACTTGTATTTCATTCAATGAGTGAAATGTAGACACCATAGCTGCCAAGGTTTCAGATTGCTACGTGTGACATTTTCTTAAATTCATTGTAATTATGAGTGACATTTCAACAAGTATGAGTGACACTTTCTCACGAGCAAAATCTAGCAATGAAAACAAGAAAAATATATAAATTACATACATTACACCCATTTGAGCAACAAGGACCTCTAAAACGAGTCACATCATAATCCACAAGCTGTATTACTGAGCAGTGCGCCCTGGTCCTGCTGGTGGCCCCGTCACCCCACTCGCAGTTTGTCACACAGAGCTACACTACTTGCTCTGCTGACTCAGTGATGCTTGGCGCGCTGAGAAGGTACGTTGGCAAGCACCACAGTGGCTCTCACAATCACCTGGCCCAGGTGCCAGCCACTACTAACACAGCTTACAGTCAGTGAGAAGACAGACTGCTATGGGATGTACAGTCAGTTCTCAGCTCTAACCGTGCAGACAGGTGGCAGCTTAGAAGATGCATTGGAAGGCTGTGGCACAAGAAAAACAAGCATTGAAAATGCAATAGGGCTCGCATTAGGAAAGTTTGAGCTATTGGTCTTATAAATTTTTTTTTATTTATGTGTTATTTTTTCAAATAGTTACATTAATAGCTTTGTCATTTACAATGCCAATAGTTATAACTTTCGCAAATGTGACACCTATAGCATTTATAATGCGACATGTTTTGTATTTACGTGACTTAGATGTATTGATATTACAAATAACAATGCTTTTAATTTTTTTAAATAATTAATACTTAAATAATTTATTTAATTTGTAATGGCAATAGCTTACATTTTTGTAAATAACTTTTGTGAAGATTATGTTCAGTGTTTTTTATTGTGATGAAAATCGAAGAACAGAAGTGAAATATTAACATATTTTTTGTGATTTGTAATAAAGCTTGAAACATTGAGAGAACCTATTTGAACCAGTGATGCTGAATGATGCTGTGGTTGCGCTGAGTGATGCTGTGGTTGCGCTGAGTGATGCTGTGGTTGCGCTGAGTGATGCTGTGGTTGCGCTGAGTGATGCTGGGGTGGCACTGAGTGATGCTGGGGTGGCGCTGAGTGATAATGTGGTGGTACTGAGTGATAATGTGGTGGTGCTGAGTGATGCTGGGGTAGTGCTGAGTGATGATGTGGTGATGCTGAGTGGTGCTGTGGGGGTGCTGAGTGATGCTGGGGTGATGCTGAGTGATGATGTGATGCTGAGTGATGATGTGGTGATGGCGAGTGGTGCTGAGTGATGCTGGAGTGGTGCTGAGTGATGCTGTGGTGTTGCTGAGTGATGCTGTGGTGGTGCTGAGTGATGCTGTGGTGGTGCTGAGTGGTGCTGAGTGATGCTGTGGTGGTGCTGAGTGGTGCTGTGGTGGTGCTGAGTGGGGGATGGGAGAGGGAGAAAAAGGAGAGGAGGGAGAGGGTAAAGAGAGGGAGAGAGGAGAGAGAGGGGGAGAGAGGAGAGAGAGAGGAGGGAGAGAGGGGGGAAGAGGAGAGAGAGAGGAGAGAGAGAGGGGAGAGAGGAGAGAGAGGTGGAGACGGGGAGAGAGGAGAGGGAAGAGAGGGAAATCGAGAGAGGGAGAGGGAAGTGAGGGAAAGGGAGAGAGGGAAATGGAGAGAGGGAAAGGGAGAGAGGGTAGAGGGAAAGAGGGAGGGTAAGAAGAGGGGGAGGACGAGAGCGAAGGACGGAGGGGAGAGAGAGGGGAGGGAGAGAGAGAGGAGAGCAGGCAGAGGGGGAGATGGGGAGAAGGAGAAAAAGGAGAGCAGGGGGAAGGTAACGAGAGGGAGGACGAAAGGGAAGGAGGGAGAGGAGGGGGAGTGGAGTGATAGAGGGAGAGAGAGAGAGAGAGAGGAGAGCAATAGAGAATAAATGGAGGCAAAAATCAATGCAGGCAACATTAACAGTCAAGGATGATGATGTACGATGAAATATAATTCAGGTTGAAAAACACAAACACTTGAAAATAAAACTTTGAAAAGAGTCACCCATGAATGAGGCTTTTAATGCTAAATTAATAAGATAGTGAAGCAGTAAATAAGCACAAGATTGCCTTAAATGTATTCTCAAATGTGCACCAACAGGTACCTTAAAGTACTTTTAACCCACAGTTCACCCATTTGTAGACTATTGTGCAAGGGATCCTAAATGATCGATGCTCTCGTGGTTTGTTTTATAAACTCCAAAAAAAATAATCCCTTTTCTCATATGTATTCAATCAATCAACAAAGAAACATCACTTAATGCTGCTTGAAGGCAGGTATTACAGGCAATACAATAAATTCAATCCCAAACGCCAATGGCAACATCTGCTGTCAAACATTTTAGCATAAATATAGTATAGGGTACGACAGTAACTTTAAAGAGCGTCTGAGTGTTGCAGAGAATTTCCATGTATTCCCAGTATGTCAGCGCCGTTGGTATTTAGGACGAGCAGGCGGCCATAAAAAGAGGCCCACTCAGAATTGCATTTAACCCAGCCAAGTTGACGGCTCTCCGATAAAGGTTTTCTGCTGTGTTTCCGCGGGCTTAAGAAGTGTTTTTTTTCCCTTGAAAACCCGTATTTGTGACACTAGTGAGGAATTGACTGTGTGCCTAGAAATTACCAGTATTTGTTCACCTTATGCTGAGTGCCAACAACACCATGATCACTATGCAATAAGTGCCCGCATTGCTGAAATAATCACAGAGAACGTGGTTTGCATTAAAAAGCAGGATATAATGTAGAGTTTCGTTCTGCATCTCTGAAAATGTGTAAATACCCTATATACACAATTAATTCCAACTACTGAATTTAATGACAATCACGTAACAGGCCTCTGAAGATGAAAGTCTGAGTTGGCCTTACTGGGATTAGAACTCATGTCCCATAGATCAAAGTTACCTCACTGAGCCATCCTTCGAGGCAAATTAGTTACTTTTTGGCAGCCATGTCAATGCAGATTGCTCTACACTCTTCTGTTGATTTACCAGGCTCTCGTTCTGCTCGGAAATTCAGCTAACTCACAGCCAATTGGTTTTACATTCCAGGAAAGCAAGTCCATTGCAATGATGTAAGAAGAATCCTAACTCGTGGAGCTGGCAGGAATGATTTGTGTACACCGCTGGAGTTTGTTTTGTTGAATATTTCTCACAGATCCAGATTATTTGAAATAAAAAAGGCTGCTACATCAACTGAATACTAGGGCACGCTTGATAAATGTCTTTATTTACCCGAGGTCAGGTGAAGCTTAGATACAGAGCACTCTGGAAGGAGCCGTGAAACTGAAAATACATTAGAGAGAGAGAATGGGGCGCGCGCTGGAGAGGGAGAGGGTGGCCTGCCTGGTTAGTGCGCAGATGGAGAGTGAGAGCAATTAGGGGAGAGGATAAGTGAGGCCAGCGCGAGGCTGATGGCTTTGATGTGCGGATGGCTTTGTGGAGTTTGTTTTGTTGAATATTTCTCACAGATCCAGATTATTTGAATTAAAAAAGGCTGCTACATCAACTGACTACTAGGGCACGCTTGATAAATGTCTTTATTTACCCGAGGTCAGGCGAAGCTTAGATACAGAGCACTCTGGAAGGAGCCGTGAAACTGAAAATACCCAAAAAAAGAAAGGATTGGCGAATGCTGACCATTCTTGTGTGAGCGACAAATGACAGGGGGAGGGGTAACCCTGCTAACTTTAGTTCAATTCATATGTAAGAAAAATGGAGAGTGAAGGAATGGGCACTGTAGTGTTATGCTTGAATGTGAGTTGATTACATTAAAGGAGATGAAATGAGGGCTGCAGTGAAAATATAGTCAAGGGGAAACCTGATCCTAATAAAAGGGAAAAGTAGAGGCAAGCATAACGCGGCAATAAATGGCAGGCACTGAAACGGAAGAGAAGAGCAAAAGAAACGTGCTGGAAGCCGTGAATCAAGTTAAAACAAGCAATGTCCTGAGCAAATGGTGGGGGCCTGAAGCAGTGGAGTGGGAGAGGTGAGGGGGGAGTCACAGGGAGATTAAGGGACAGAAGGCAAGCAGATGAAGCGACAGGGGCACTGCCTGGCGGCCATGAAGTGCAGACGGGGGGCGCGGAGCAGAGGCTTTGATGAGCCAGAGTCACGGCCTGCGGCCGTGAATAAGTGAAGTGAATAATTAGGGGAGAAGAACTGGCAGGCTGACAGGCAGAAGGCTCAGGCAAGCTCGTGCACGAGACGTGCACTTCCCAAAATCCACTTTTGGGGAGAGCCCTTGGCCTTAAGTAGTGGTTTAGCTGCATTAGGGCTCTTTTTCCTATTCCTGCGGAATATGAAAGGGGCGAGCCCTAAAAAAAGAACTATCAAGGGTATTGCCTCCCAGGCCTGCACACATGAACAGAAACAAGAAAAATAAAGATGCACAGTTAAATTCGGCCCAAAGCTGAAACATGCACTGCACGAAAACACAGAAAACGAGCTGCTCAGTACCTTCTCTGCTGCTGTCTGACCTCAGCAACCCCTGCTCAATGCAGACCTTGCAGCCCCTACTGCTGCATTCTGGAGGCAGAGGGCGAACGGCCACTCTTACGGTGCCGCCCCTACTCTGCAATTCATCAAGTTTAAACCGGCCTGGTTGTTCCTAGACCTGCTCTATTGCTGCCTGTAGTTAATATCCAAGCTCAATCATATTAGCACAAGCAGCACCGCGGAGCGTCATTAATAAAGCAATTTGCAGCATAGAGATGCATCTCGAGGCGCTACTTAAAACTTTGCTGACATGATTGATTCTTCATACAGTCCGCAGCAAACCCCGGCCTGGGCATGATGGGGGGCTGCCCCAGTCTGTGCGGGGGTCTTAGCTGAGCCGCTGGTCGTTTGTCACGCTGCGAGCAGCGCTGCCACGAGTTTCATTGAATTGTAGCCGCCCCCCACTTCTTAGTTTGCACCTCTGATCTAACGCTGGTTTTATTGGGCCAAGAGCAGTGAACCACTAGCAGGACTCGCCAACACTTGAATCCCCGCCGTTTCTCTGGCCTGACCACCACCTTACCTCACTTCCTCTTGGCTACTCCAGGACGTGACAAGGCCATAGCTGCCAAGGCTTCAGATTGCTGTGTGTGACATTTTCATCATTTCAGTGAAAGTATGAGTGACATTTCACTGACTATGAGTGACACTGTCTTGCGGCAGGCAAAATCAAGTAATGAAGATGAGGGAAACAGATAAATATCAGAAATGACCCCCATTTGAGCAACAAGAAACTCTAACAAGGTCCTAAAACTGCAGCAAAGCAGCATAAATGGAAAGAAGGGCCCTAACCGGAGACAGCAGCATGACTGCAGCTCACAGAGACAGACTGCATGACTGCAGCTCTCAGAGACAGACTGCATGACTACAGCTCTCAGTGAAATAAAACCAACCACATAAGTCCATGGAAAAAGCAAAATATCAAAAATTACGTCCTTTGAAACAGTAATAAACTTTGAAAAGAGGTTCTTAAAGGGGCTTCTGCACAGCCGCTGAATTGCAAACTTACTAACCTACAGCCCCTTTCTAAGATGAATGTTACAGGAAGGGGCCTGCCAGCAAAAGGCATGTGTTTTAAAACTTCATGGGATATAAATTGCACACAGATGATCAATCATGGTAATTAAGAAATAATTTTTAGAACCATGACATTTTTAAGGGACCATTTCCCCCTTTTCCGTCTTCATACTGCTTTTCAAAAAAGGTTTTTGTTTTGGCATTTATAAAAACAGAAGAGTTCAGGTCTTACACGCAATATTCTGCTTAGGCCGCATGTGGAGAGCAGGGCACGTGGACACTCCAGTACGGATGACAGCGCAAGGTCAGGTGTAACATGAAAACGAAGCACAGAACTCCCATGATCGCTTGTAGGTGACCACAAGACGCCACAATGTACTAAAGAAACAGCCCATGGAAAATAAAATGCAATTGTTTAGACAAACACGCAGTCATGTAGATAAGAACCGGAGTATGTGCAAAACAAGAGAGGTTCGGTATTAAATACACTCGTATCAGTGCTAAACAATTCCCAAGCAGGCCTCTGCAACAGGTTATGAAATAATTGCATAACATTATGATGCGAATGCAGAGCCCGCACACTGCCCAGATGAACAGAAGGGTCCTGCACACATTTGTTTTCAGAAGTTGCTGTCACAGAGAGCTACAACATAGTACTGAGCATGTGAGCTGTACTGAATTAAGTTCGCTAGAAGAAACCAAGAGAGGCTGTTTACTAAATAGATTAATTCAGTCTAAAAACAAATAGATTGGCACAACTTATTTGATTAGCTTAGACAATTGTGACAAATGAGGCCTCTATCTTTACAACAATGGAATAAGACACCTACAATGTATTTGCATGTTATGTTAGTATGAATTTGTAGAGCGCACGTTCACCCCAGGGTTTCTTGGCGCTGTGTGCCATTGGGGAACCCGTCCTGGCTTTCCCTGTGAGATGGTCCCTATTGGGCATCCCCATGGCTTTCCCTGTGAGATGGTCCCTATTGGGCATCCCCAAGGTGAAGCCAGGCATCCCCGGCAGCGAGGGGGCCGTTGTGGAGATTAAGCAAGCCATTGCCCAGAGTTGCAGCGTGGGACCCATGGTTTAGAGAGGCACCGAGGCGAGATTTATCGAGCCCGCTGACATTGGTTCCATACCCTGCCGCGTCGGGAATTGAACCCTGGTCCCGGGCCGACCTCTGCTTCTGGGTCTGCCGCCTCTAACCGGTGAGCCACACTTCTCCACTGTGGTACTGAAAATTCTGGACCCTGCTATTGTGTGGTACCGAAGCTCTGCACTCGTGTCATAAATATCATCGTATCATGACGACTTTGGCACTAGTAGACCGGAAATGGCTTGAATACTATACATAAGCATTTTCATCATGGTCGAGTGATGAAATCACCCTGAAATCGTAGTTTTCGTCTTGAACCCTCGGGTTCCATTTTGTGAGCGGCATCCATTTTGTGATTGCCCTTACATAGCCAAATAACTAAGGCCAAATTCGATCTGAAAGGACACGTGCACCTCTACTGACTCCTCTGTGACCTGAGCAAGCTGACTCCACTGCCTCAAGCCAAACCTGTTCGGGCAGTTCCTTTCCCAGTGGCCGAATGAGATTAGCATCCAGGTGCACATGTCGTAAACCTTTTCATCACATACAAACTATGTCTAATCTTACACACACCTGTCTCTGTTTCTTTCTTTATGACCTGTTTTACAAGGAGGAGGTGCCCGTTTTTATTAGGGGTCCGTCGATATCTGATGAAAGTTCTGGGCCTTGCCGGGTAATCTATCATGAACTGGACAAACTGAAATGTGGGCTTGTCATCATGACTCTGCTTTTCCTTTGTAGTAAAAATATGTGTATGGTAAACTGTAAAATAAGGAATGTTTGCCTAGGGCATAAAAAATGGTATAAAAGGTCTGTGCGGAGACCATTCAGCAGGCTACCTCATTCAGTTGCTTTAGGTCTGACTGGGCGACGTAGCCTCACAATTAATTGTAATAAAGATGTCTTTTCATATTTCAGATTCTCTGTTGATTTCTTTGCTGCTTTTGAAAGGACTACTTATTGGTAAGACCCCTGAGAAGGAGTATTGTGAGTTTTTGGTACTACACCACGTCTGCATGTCTTGTAAAAAAAAAAAAAAAATTTTTTAAAACACTGCCACACTCGCTAGTTACATGATGATAGAGAGCACATGACGGGAACGTAGTACCACACATAAATCAAGGACAATTTGCAATTAAAGAAATGTTTACTTTTTAAGGAACGCTACAAATTGAATATATTTTCCATTTGTTAGACCTGGCACCTTGGCGTGAGTCTCCCTTCCACTTTTTGCTGATGTGCCTCCGATGTTTTGCTGGTTTTCCGATACTCAGGGCACTGCGCCACGGCTGACCCGTGCCGCAGTGCAAGTGCTCCCTACTGTAAATTGTACATGCGATTGGTATCCCTGATTGGTGCATTGGATTTACTGTCAGTCCCTAGTAATGCGCACTAAAGAGTGCCGGGGCTTGTAGATGCCAATACTGCTGGTGGGCCTGCAGCGCTGGTTGCGCCACCCACCGAAGCAGCCGTAAAGATGTGTCTGGGAACTGCGACCGCAGAACCCGCGTGCGGTCTCGTACTGCCACGCTAGCTGGGCGAGTGCACCCACTTGCCAGCCTCGAACCTTCCCTTGACTACATATTAGTCACCCCTATGGTAGGCCTGCGGGCAGGGTGCGTTGTAGGTGTAAGGTAGGACAAGCCCTGATGTGTGTGGCCTGTCCTAGTAGTGACTTACAACCAAAACCGTATCTCACTATTGAAGGCTACCTGCTCCGTTAGGCCAGACTGAGCTGCCGGAATTATTACACCCTATAATCCCGGCAGGCTCAAGGAGCATGGTAGCGAGTCATGTTTAGTATGCCTGAACTCAGGATGATAAAATATTTCTTTTAGTAAAGTTTATTTTAGTATCCTGGGTTTGCAAATGCTACTTTTAGAAAGTTAGCATTTGCTTGCTTAGCCATTTCAGCCCGCCTCTGCTGGTATGTGTATCTGACTGTCTGGATGTGTGAGTGACAGGGCTGGGGAGATGACACCTTAGTGGGAGGTAGGAGTGCCTCTTGACTCGAACTGTAGCTGTGCTCGGCCACCACAATGCTGGCTCCACCCTCCTGGGGAGCGGCGGATGACTCGGCCGGCACCTGGCCCAGGAAGGGCGAAGCCCCCATCAACAAGGTACTCTGGCCGCCCCTGTCCGCACAATGCTGGCTCCACCTCCTGTGGGGCGTCTGATGCGCCTGCCCCTCACACTGAAAGCAGAAGCCGGAGTACACCCACCGGGGTACTCAAGGACTGAGAGTGGCTATGCAAAGGCCCCCCTGGCCTGCGAGAACAAAAGAATTGGCCTATAAAAGAAGGAGCCCTGCTCCTTGAGAATTAGATCCTGTTTGGGCTACAGAAGGACTCTGCCCGACGAGAAGGACCGTGAGAGACAAGGAAGGGTGCTGACTCTTGCCTGTGTCTGGTGCCTTGCTGCCGAAGGAGAGGAAGAAGAAAAGACTACGAGAAGACTTTTGCTTTACTTTGTGCCAAACTCTGCTAAAGAGATCTCCAAGGGCTTGCAACTGAACTTGCCCCCTGACCAGCGTCCCAGGACCAGTGGACGCTACCCCCTGAAAGAAAGAGACTGCGGGTGCTGACCATCGCCGCAGTACCGACGGAGGAATCTCCTCCAAGGCAACGACATCCACCTGACCACCGTGACCGGGGCCCAAAGCAACAGCGAAAGCAAAGTGAGGACCAGCCGCCGCTGGCCCGAACACCGTGACCGCAACTGCACCGGGAGCCCGAGAGCAAAGCAAAGGAGGACTCGTCCGGTCCGAGCTCTCGAGTTGACTGCGCTACAAGCAGCCAGTCACCTGCAAAGACGGACAGTTGCCCTGTGAGAATCCGCAAGGTCGGTAGCCTGCCCGACAGCCCAGCTGTGAGCGCACAGCTGCACCGGCACTTGGCTGGGTACGTCCTGCACTTGGGGACCGTACTGCCACTTGCCGCCACCGCACAGCCGCCGCCTCCAGGGTCGGAGCGGACGACGAGGAGAGGACCCTGCCGCCACAGAACACCGCTGCCCCGGATGACCCGTGAATTGCTCGGCTGAGAGCCGCAACGAACAGCGACCCCGGGAAGGCAACGCGACGTGGGACAGATCCCCTGGAAGCCGCCGGCTCCACAAGGACTTTTGTTTACATCGGCCTGAGGGCCCTAAAAGAACGCTTAAACTGCTAGAAAGAACTGTGGTAACCTGAACTGAGTAACTTGCAATCGTTATCGTAAAGTACGTTGACTGTATTCACAAGCCTGCTTAAAATCTATATAAAGATATATATTTTTACAGAATACAGTCTGGTCTCGTTGTGTGGTGGGTTGGTGGTAAAGGTGTACTATTGCAAGTGTTTAACCTATATGCCCCAAAGATTAGCCTGCGACTGCTTAAGCCACACTACCTAGAGGGTAAGCAGAGGTTGTCTGGAAGGTAACCCTCAGCCCTGACGAGGAAGAGGAGAGTCCCTGCTTGTCGCTAGTGTTGCACTGCGCCAACTAGAGACTCCCCCTTCCTACACCATTCTTATTGAACGATGCCACTCCAGTAAACAAAAGCATAGCCAGGACTGCATAGAAGAGGGTTTCGCTGTGAATAAGCAGCACAACATTTTACTATTTAGTACAAACAACTCAGGTCACAAACTGGCACTGAAAGCATTAGGACCGGCAGCACTGGCAGCGCGCTAGCGTTATTAATAAAATGTAAAGTACACTTTTAAGAAAACGGATACCTCTCGAGGAGCAGCAATTGTACGGGCCCGTCCTCGCCGCAATGACTACCTCCGACAATCAACTCTCTCCCGCTGCTTTGCACCACATCAGGGTTTGCATTTCTCTGCTGCTTTCTTGTTCACCTCCCCCTTCAGGGGCTCACTCCTAAAACAAGGAAAGAAGCAGGTTGTAGTCAAAATAAAGTCACGAACCATCAGGTGTGACCCACTTGGGGGTCTCGGACTCAGTGGATGGGGTCTGATGGACAGAGGGGGTGTTTCTCCCACACAGGGGTCTCTCACTCAGTGGATGGGGTCTGAGGATGGAGGGGGTATTTTACCCACACAGGGATCTCTCACTCAGTGGACGGGGTCTGAGGATGGAGGGGATATTTCACCCACACAGGGGTCTCTCACTAAGTGGATGGGGTCTGAGGATGGAGGGGGTATTTCACTCACACAGGGACGGTGGCGAGGTCAGCAGAGCGAAGATGGCGGTTCGGGGTGTGGAAGCTGAGTCGTCTGTTTATGTACGCTGGTCCAGTGTTGTGGAGTGCCTTGTATGCTTGGGCGAGGAGCTTGTAGGATATCCTCTTGACCGGGAGCCCGTGCAGGTCTCTCAGGTGGGATGTGATTTGGCTGTGCGGGGGATGTCGAGGCTGAGGCATGCAGAGGCATTCTGAATGCGTTGTAGTCATTTCTGGAGTTTGGCCGAGGTTCCTGCGTAGAGGGCATTGGCGTAGTCCTGCCTGCTGGGGACGAGGGACTGGGTGACTGTCCTGGTTCTGGTGGGGATCCGTCTGTAGATCTTGCGGAGCATGCAGAGGGTGTTGAGGCAGGAGGAGGATACGGTGTTGACTTGCTGGATCCTTGACAGCGATGAGTCCAGAATGGACCCCAGATCGCGTGCGTGGTCGGTGGGAGTCAGTGCAGCTCCTATTGTGGCCGGCATTCAGGAGTCGTCCCAGGTGGACAGGGTGCAGCCGTCTTGTCCGAGTATAGTTTCAGGCAGCTGTTCTTCATCCATTCGGCGATGGCCTTCATGAAGGAGAGGATCAGCTGGGTGTCGTTTGCATATGAGATGATGTTGAGGTCATGCGATCGGGCTTTGTGGGTGAGCGGTGCCATGTAGACGTTGAAGAGTGTCGGGCTGAGGGATGATCCTTGGGGACCACCACAGATGATCTTGGTGACTTTTGATCGTAACATAGGGAGGCGGACACTCTGTGTTCTGCCAGTGAGGAAGGAGGTGGTCCAGTCCATGGCTTAGTCGCGGATCCCTGCGTTGTGGAGGCGTGTGCATAGGGTGTGGAGGCAGGCGGTGTCAAAGGTGGCAAAAGGTCCAGGAGGATGAGGGTGCAGTTTCTCCGTTCTCCAGCAGGTTCGTGATGTTATCGGTGGTGGCTATGGTTGCTGCGGAATCCGGATTGGGATGGGTCCAGGATGTTGTTCTCCTCGAGGAAGAGGATCAGTTGCCTGTTGACAATCTTCACAATGACTTTCGCCGGTACGGGAGTAGGAAGATGAGCCGGAAGTATTTGAGGTCCTTAGGGTTCGCCTTGGGTTTCTTGAGTAGGGCGTTGATCTCAGTGTGCTTCCAGCTCTCTGGGAAAGTGGCAGTCTTGAAGGAATTATTTATGATCTTGCGGAGATGGGGTGCGATGGTGGAGCTTGCTTTGTTGGAGATGTGGTGCCGGCAGGGGTCTGCTGGTATGCCGGAGTGGATGGTGTTCATGATTTTGATGGCGTTGTCGTCGTTGACATGGGTACAGGAGAGCAGGGGGTTGGTGTGGCTGGGGGCGGTGAGTCTGAGGTGTCGGTGGCTGTCGGGGGGGCCTGGTTGTTAAAGCTGTCGCGGATGTCTGCGATCTTACAGTGGAAGAAGGTGGCTAGGGAGTCGCAGAGGTCTTGCGATGGCAGGCTGTCGTTGGAATTGGAGCTGGGGTTGGAGAGTTCCTTCATGATGTTGAAGAGCTCTTTGCTGTTGTGTGCATTGTTGTAAAGCGTTCCTTGAAGGAAGTCCTTTTGACAGTTCGGATGAGTTGGTAGTGTCTGTGGATGGCGCTCTTCTGGGCTGCATTGCTGTCCAGTGGTGTCTGTTCATGGTGCCACTTCATCTCGAGCCTTCGACAGGTCTGCTCAGATGCCTGGAGGTCGGCGGTGAACCAGATGGATGTTCTGTTGATGCGTCTGTTTGAGGGTTTCTTGATCGGGTGAGAGTGTTGGCACAGTTGTCGATCCCTTGCCTGAGGTTGCGGGCCGCAGTGTTTGTGTCGGCGGTGTCAGTTGGTGGGTTTCGGGCAAGGGTGGCGATTAGCTGGTCTTCGGTGACTTTGCTCTAGCTGCAGCATTGAGTCCGTTGTGTGTGGTGGTGCATGGTGGGTTTCTCGAAGGTGAAGTGCATGTAGCGGTGGTCGGTCCAGAGGAGTTTGGTGGTGTGGTTGAAGGTGACGTAGTTGCTGGCGGAGAAGATGCAGTTGAGCATGTGTCCGGCGGAGTGGATGGGAGTCGTGACTAGCTGTTTGAGTCCGAGGTTGTCGAGCAGAGTGGTAGAGTTGCTGTTGAGGTGGAAGTTCAGGTCTTCGAGGCGGATGTAGCCCGTGGGAGCAAGGAAGTGCGTGCTGACCAAGTCGGGGATGGAGTTGCTGCACTGTGGCGGGGGGTCTGTAGACGAGGGTTCCTCTGAGGGTGGTGTTGGGGTCGATGTGGATCTGGAAGTGCTGGTGTTCGGCGGAGCTGAGAGTGTCATCGGTGCTGGTCGAGATTCTGAGGGTGTGGACGATGGTGATTCCTCTTCCTGCTCTGTTGGTTCGGTCCCTGCGTGTGATCTTGTAGCCGTCCAGGATGGATATGGCGATGTCGGGTGCAGAGGAGGGGTTCATCCAGGTCTCCGTCAGGAAGGCGTCGTCCGGGGAGGATGAGTCGGGTAGGTCCCAGAGTTCGATGGCGTGCTTGTGGGCAGAGCGGGTGTTGAGTAGTATGCATCTGAGGTGGTGGCGTCCTACCCCGGTGGGCAAGGTGGCGGCTCGGAGGCTGGTGAAGCTGCAGCTCCGACAGGAGAAGGGTCCTTGGGTGCGCTTCGGGGTGGCCAGGAGCAGTTGTATGATTGGCCGGCGTTGAGTGCAAGGAGGGTGCTGGTGTGGTAGTGGCGGCAGGCGTCGTGATGTTTGGGGGGCCAGGGGGTCTGGGGTCTGGCGCTGGGCATGGATCAGGCGTGGACGAGTACAGGCAGGTTTGCATTCGGCGCACTTTCGGCACGGCAGCCATTAGAAGGGGAGGTGGAAGGGAGGAGCAGCTGGGAGACGGGAGCGGGACAAATGGGCAAGCGGGGGTAGGGGCCACAGGGGACACAGCGGCGTGAAGGGGAGAGAAAGGCTGGAATGCTGGAGGGCCACAGAGCAAAAAACGGGCGGAAGCAAAGAATACAAAGAAAAGGAATACAACAGTGGGCACAAAATAATACAGCAGAAGTATAATACAAAGTAATACAACAGTGGGTAACAGATAACGCAAAAAGTAAGACAACACCAGACATATAACAGGCAAAAAGGAACAGAGCGAGCACACAGATACTTATGGCTCACCACTGGGCCACCAGGAATGAGGCACAGGCAAGAGCCTTTGGGTGGAGGAGGAACTTGAAATCGCGACAGCAGCGAGATCAGGGACATGGGCACAGACAGGTAGAGATGTGCGGCGTAGCGAGCGACCTGCCTGGATCAGGGTCAAGGGTCGCTCCTTTATCTCACTCTTGATTCATGGCTCTTTAATCCACCCCAGACACTCTTGGCTCCTTTATATCATGTTGATTCTACCTCATGGCTCTTTAATCCATCCTAGACACTCTTGGCTCCTTTATCTCACTCTTGATTGCACCTCCTGGCTCTCTAATCCACCCCTAGACACTCTTGGCTCCTTTCTCTCACTCTTGATTCCACCTCATGGCTCTTTAATCCCCCACCAGCCTCTCCCGGCTCCTTTATCTCACTCTTGATTCCACCTCATGCCTCTTTAATCCACCCCAGACACTCCTGGCTCCTTTATCTGACTCTTGATTCCATCTCATGGCTCTTTAATCCACCCCAGACTCTCTTGGCTCCTTTATCTCACTCTTGATTCCAACTCATGGCTGTTTAATCCACCCCAGCCACTCTTGGCTCCTTTATCTCATGTTGATTCTACCTCATGGCTCTTTAATCCACCCCCAGACACTCTCGGCTACTTTATCTCACTCTTGATTGCACCTCGTGGCTCTCTAATCCACCCCTAGACACTCTCGGCTCCTGTATCTCACTCTTGATTCCACCTCATGGCTCTTTAATCCACCCCAGACTCTCTTGGCTCTTTTATCTCACTCTTGATTCCACCTCATGTCTCTTTAATCCACCCCCAGACACTCTCGGCTCCTTTCTCTCACTCCTGATTCCACCTCATGACTCTTTAATCCACCACCAGCCACTCACAGCTCCTTTATCTCACTCTTGATTCCACCTCATGGCTCTTTAATCCACCCCAGACACTCTCGGCTCCTTTATCTCACTCTTGATTCCACCTCATGGCTCTTTAATCCACCCCAGACACTCCTGGCTCCTTTATCTCACTCTTGATTCCACCTCATGGCTGTTTAATCCACCCTAGACACTCTTGTCTCCTTTATCTCACTCTTGATTCCACCTCATGGCTCTCCAATCCACCCCAGACACTCTTGGCTCCTTTATCTCACTCTTGCTTCTACCTTGTGGCTCTTTAATCCACCCCCAGACACTCTCGGCTCCTTTCTCCCACTCCTGATTCCACCTCATGACTCTTTAATCCACCACCAGCCACTCACAGCTCCTTTATCTCACTCTTGATTCCACCTCATGGCTCTTTAATCCACCCCAGACACTCTTGCCTCCTTTATCTCACTCTTGCTTCTACCTTGTGGCTCTTTAATCCACCCCCAGACACTCTCGGCTCCTTTATCTCACTCTTGATTCCACCTCATGGCTGTTTAATCCACCCCAGACACTCTTGTCTCCTTTATCTCACTCTTGATTCCACCTCGTGTCTCTTTAATCCACCCCCAGACACTCTTGGCTCCTTTATCTCACTCTTGATTCCAACTCATGGCTCTTTAATCCACCCCAGACACTCTTGGCTCCTTTACCTGACTCTTGATTCCACCTCATGGCTCTTTAATCCACCCCAGACACTCTTGGCTCCTTTATATCACTCTTGATTCCAACTCATGGCTCTTTAATCCACCCCCAGACACTCTCGGCTCCTTTCTCTCACTCCTGATTCCACCTCATGACTCTTTAATCCACCACCAGCCACTCACAGCTCCTTTATCTCACTCTTGATTCCACCTCATGGCTCTTTAATCCACCCCAGACACTCTCGGCTCCTTTATCTCACACTTGATTCCACCTCATGGCTCTTTATTCCACCCCAGACTCTCTTGGCTCTTTTATCTCACTCTTGATTCCACCTCATGTCTCTTTAATCCACCCCCAGACACTCCTGGTTCCTTTATCTCACTCTTGATTCCACCTTGTGGCTCTTTAATCCACCCCAGACACTCTTGTCTCCTTTATCTCACTCTTGATTCCACCTTGTGGCTCTTTAATCCACCCCCAGACACTCTTGTCTCCTTTATCTCACTCTTGCTTCCACCTTGTGGCTCTTTAATCCACACGAAGACACTCTCGGCTCCTTTATCCCACTCTTTATTCCACCTTGTGTCTCTTTAATCCACTCCCGGACACTCTCGGCTCCTTTATCCCACTCTTGATTCCCCCCTCAGACACTCTGGGCACCTTTATCCCACTCTTGATCCCACCTCATGGCTTTTTAATTCACCCACAGCCACTCTCAGCTCCTTTATCTCACTCTTGATTCCACCTCATGGCTCTTTAATCAACTCCCAGACACTCTTGGCTCCTTTATCTCACTCTTGATTCCACCTCATGGCTCTTTAATTCACCCACAGCCACTCTTGGCTCCTGTATCTCACTCTTGATTCCACCTCATGGCTCTTTAATCCACCCCAGACACTCTTGGCTCCTTTATCTCACTCTTGATTCCACCTCATGGCTCTTTATCTCACTCTTGTAGGTCCCTGCTTTCCCCCTTTGTCACTTGTTTTCATCTTCCTCTTCCTCGTTCTTCCCCCTTGTGTGTTTTTCACTCCCTTGTTATGTGTCAAAGTCTGATGAGGAAAAATAAGTGCCGGCTCTCAAAAGGAGAGTGCTGATGGGCCCCACCTGCGACCACCGGCTGAAATTAAGCTTTAATCAACATCTTACACCTTGGTTGATAGATGAAAGAGTGTAGGGCGACCGGGCGGGGTGGAGAAAGAAGAAAATCAGACAGGAAGGAGAAGAATTGAAGGAAAGAAAACACAAAAAAGAGAATGCCGAGGAAGAGAATACAAGCGAGTCACTCCATTACCGCGTCTCCTTGACCCGTCACTGTGGACTTCAAATACAGCAAATGTCTGCGTCTTAGCTGTTGCTTCTCGCTCAAACGCTATGGTGGTCTCATGATCCTACGGTTAGGGGGTAATCTAGTCTGGCTCATGGTGGCCTCATGATCCTACGGGTGAGGGGTAATCTGGTTTGGCTCACGGTGGACTTCAATCCTACGAGAGGAGAGGTGGTAATCTAGTCTGGCTCATGGTGGTCTCATGATCCTACGGGTGGTCTGGCTCATGGTGGTCTCATGATCCTACTGGTGGTCTGGCTCTTTCTTTCAAACATCTTGTGTCGGTGAAGATGCAGCCAAAGAATGTGATCTCTTCTTTTTCTAGTTCACGTTTGACTGGATTCAGTCAATCCAACGCTGTCCTGCTGGAGGTCTCTCCTCCTCAGTCGGGAAGCCCAGAGACTCTGGGCCTCATTTATGAGGTTTTGGGTAGGGCCGCACCACAAGGAATCCTGCTGCACTGCTCTACGTCCGAACAAAAGGGCAGGAGTGTGCCTTATCTATGTGATACCTCGCATTCCTGTCCTTTTCCCCAGCGCAGGCGCACAATGGGCTGCCATGCGCCAACACAGGCAGCCTTTCTCCATGGTGCAATGCAAGGGGGCCTGCGTTGCAGGGTTGATTGATTTTGTGCAGGAAGGGAGACCTTCCTGCACAAAGTCAATCACAAGAGGCGATTTCCTTTGTCTATGTGTGCTACAGAATGCAGCACTAATAGAAAAAGGAAAGCACAGGGAGACATAAAAATAAATCTCCTTGTTGTGCCTCCCTAATGCCACCCCAGGGGTGGCGTTAGACTCTGACATATTCCCAGGTTCACAATGTATCGTAAATCTGAGAATGCGTCCGGTTCCAGGAGTGTTGCACCCACAGTAACACCCACGGAACGCCCGTTTCATGCAGTGTTCTGCGTGAAAGGGAGCACATATTTATAAGGCCATGAAAAGCTTTACGTGGCCTTATAAATATGCAGTGGCACATTGCGCCACTGGAACATCAAAAAAGTGAAATTCTGGTGGCACAAAAGTGCCAGTCTCTGGGTTCGACTTGCACCAGCTTGGGACCTGGCTAGGTGCCATCTGGTCAGCTCACAGCCTGAGTTGGCTTCATCTTGCCAACCACGAGCAGCATCTCCTTTTGGATTCTGGTGAAGAACGTGTTAGCCCTGTGGATCCCCCTCAGGTTGACCGATTTGCAACTTGTGCTAACGTCCATTGTCCACAATTCTGTGCCCTCCAGTTTACACTATGGGAAATGTTGGGGGACACATTTTGGCTGAGGTGGAGTTTTCTGCTTTACGACACCTTTCTTCCCATATCCTTTATTCCTCCAGTTGTCAGGAAGATTCACCATGACTGATGCAAAGCAATTCTTTCCACCCATGACTGGCCAACAGGCTGTGGTACGTGGACCATCTGCACCTCTCTTTGTGCCACCCTCTACATCTGCCTCTTAGAGTTGACCTTCTTTCTCAAGGTCCACTCTGAGAGGCAGATTGGAAAGTCTGGAGATCAAGAGGGGCAGGATACGCACCTCACCCTGCTGATCCTCCACCTTCATGTCTGGAGACTGAGAGGGGCGGGACCAGCACCTACCCGTGCAGAGCCTCCCCCTTCATGTCTGGAGACTGAGAGGGGCGGGACCAGCACCTACCCGTGTAGAGCCTCCACCTTCATGTCTGCAGATTGAGAGAGGCGGGACCAGCACCTACCCGTGCAGAGCCTCCACCTTCATGTCTGGAGACTGAGAGGGGCGGGACCAGCACCTACCCCTGCAGAGCCTCCACCTTCATGTCTGCAGATTGAGAGGGGCGGGACCAGCACCTACCCGTGCAGAGCCTCCCCCTTCATGTCTGGAGACTGAGAGGGGCGGGACCAGCACCTACCCGTGCAGAGCCTCCACCTTCATGTCTGCAGATTGAGAGGGGCGGGACCAGCACCTACCCGTGCAGAGCCTCCACCTTCATGTCTGGAGACTGAGAGGGGCGGGACCAGCACCTACCCGTGCAGAGCCTCCACCTTCATGTCTGGAGACTGAGAGGGGCGGGACCAGCACCTACCCGTGCAGAGCCTCCACCTTCATGTCTGGAGACTGAGAGGGGCGGGACCAGCACCTACCCGTGCAGAGCCTCCACCTTCATGTCTGCAGATTGAGAGGGGCATCAGAGCTCCTTCCAGCTGCCAATGGAGGTGGTCGATGTAATTTCATCAGCTTGTCACTGGTCCTGCAGAGTTGTGCAGTAGACGAAGGATACATAGCTGCCCTGTCCAGCATGCCTCATGCAATCTGCAATCATAGTCAAATTTTTGATGAGACTGGCACATATCTTTGCACCAATTCTCTTTCTTAGGCGCCAATGGACTTGTTTTCACATTTCTGAGCCCTTCCACAAATACCAGCTTTGGTCACTGATCCTGTACACCGTTTTTTATTGCTATTATTTTGATGATATACAACAAACAACAATGCTTCGCTGTAGACGTAGTATGAACTAAGACAGTTTACAAACCATAGAACGAAATGGAGTGTCTATAGTGCCTGGAAGTAACTCGAGGGGTCGAGTCATACGTCTTCACTTTGTCTCGACGGACTCCTCACTTCTAAATTCACATGAGCACCTATTCACATCTTTAGTCTACAGCGAAAGATTGCTACTTGTTTTCTGCTGTTCCCCCAGGTTCCTGCTCTAGCAGTTTGGGTATACCTTTGTTCTCTTTATAGCATCACTTCGTTGCGGCACATCAGTGAGTTACAGGCACTGAGCATGCGGCCGCCCTTCACATGCTTCTTCCTGGAGGAATTTTTCCTCAGAACTACATCGACTCTCGTTCCCAAGGTGGTGGTCTCTTTCCTTCTGAGGCGATCTGTCACCCTTCCCACCTTCTACCCCCAAAGGAGGTGAGATCATATCAGTAAGAGCCCCAAAAGGAAGACTATTTTTATATTGACCCTAGGTGCGGACTGTAGATGCTGCAAGTCAAGTCAAGTCAAGTCATAGAATTTATATAGCGCACTACATACCCGGAGGGTCTCAAGGCGCTTAGAAAGGGGAGGAGGATTACTTGTCAAATATCCACGTTTTAAGTTGCTTTCTGAATGCTAGGTGGTTCTGGGTAAGGCGAAGGTGAGCGGGGAGTGAGTTCCATGTTTTAGCAGCCAGGTATGAGAAGGATCTGCCTCCCATGGTGGTCTTGTTGATGCGAGGTACCGTGGCGAGGGCTTGGCTGGAAGATCGTAGTTGGCGGGAGGGGGTGTAGAAGGACAGTCGTGAGTTGAGGCATTCTGGTCCGATGTCGTAGAGTGATTTGTGTGCGTGGGTTAGCAGTCGGAAAGTGATCCTCTTATTGACGGGTAGCAAATGGAGGTCTTTAAGGTGACCAGAGATGAGTTCGTTGCGTGGGATGTCTAATATGATCCTGGCTGAGGCGTTTTGTATTCGTTGGAGTTTCTTCTGGAGTTTAGCGGTAGTGCCTGCGTAGAGGGTGTTTCCGTAGTCCAGTCGGCTCGTGACCAGAGCATGGGTGACTGTTTTCCTTGTTTCGGTGGGGATCCAGCGAAATGTTTTTCTGAGCATGCGAAGAATGTTGAAGCAGGAAGAGGATACGGCGCTGACTTGTCTGTTCATTGAGAGTGAAGAATCCAGGATGACGCCTAGGTTCCGTGCGTGGTCTGTCGGGATGGGTGCTTTTCCGAGGGCTTCCGGCCACCAGGAGTCGTCCCATGCAGTGGGGGATGTACCTAAGATGAGGACTTCTGTTTTGTCTGAGTTCAGTTTCAGACGGCTTTGTTTCATCCATTCGCAACTTCTTTCATTCCTTCGTGTAGGTTAGTTTTGGCGGTGCTGGGGTCATTGGTGAGAGAAAGGATTAGTTGAGTGTCATCCGCGTAAGAGATGATGTTGAGGTTGTGTTGGCGGGCGATGGCCGCGAGGGGGCTCATGTATACGTTGAAGAGGGTGGGGCTGAGTGAGGATCCTTGAGGTACTCCACAGATGACTTCAGTGGCCTCGGACTTGAATGGTGGGAGGCGGACTCTCTGCGTTCTTCCGGAGAGGAACGAGGTGATCCATTCAAGTGCTTTTCCTTGGATTCCGATGTTATTGAGGCGTTGTAAAAGGGTGCTGTGGCAGACTGTGTCGAATGCTGCAGAGAGGTCGAGGAGGATGAGGGCGACTGTGTCTCCATTGTCCAGTAGAGTTCGAATGTCGTCTGTTGCTGCGATGAGGGCGGTCTCAGTGCTGTGTTTTGCTCGGAAGCCGGATTGTGAGGAGTCGAGGGATTTGTTGGCTTCGAGGAAGGCGGCGAGCTGGTTGTTGACAGCTTTCTCGATGACTTTGGCCGGGAATGGAAGGAGCGAGATGGGGCGGTAATTTTTGAGTTCGGTGGGGTCCGCTGTGAGTTTTTTCAGAAGGGCGGTGAGTTCAGCGTGTTTCCAGTCTTCCGGGAAGGTGGCGGAGTTGAAGGAGCAGTTGATGACATCTCGGAGGTGCGGTGCTATGACGGAGTCTGCTTTGTTGAAAATGTGGTGAGGACATGGGTCTGTGGGGGATCCTGAGTGGATGGAATTCATCAGGCGGATTGTGTCCTCAGTGGAGATTGGGTTCCAGTCGTTAAGGGTGTTCACGGGGGGAGAATGTTCAGCAAATGGTAGGGTCGGTTGGTTTCCAGGTTGGTTGTCGAAGCTGTTGTGGATGTCTGCAATCTTGTTGTGGAAGAATGAGGCTAGGGAGTCGCAGAGGGCTTGGGAGGGGGTGATGTCGTTGGAGTTGGCCGAAGGGTTGGTGAATTCCTTGACGATGTTGAAAAGTTCCTTGCTGTTGTGGGCGTTGTTGTCAAGTCGGTCCTTGAATGCAGTTTTCTTGGCCTTTCGGATTAGTTGGTGGTGAGTGCGGTTGGCGTTTTTGAAGGCGTCCTTGGTGCTAGTGGTTGGGTCTTTTTTCCAGGCCTTTTCAAGGGAGCGGCAGAGTTTCTTGGACTTCTTAAGATCATCGTTGAACCATGAGGCCTTTTTGCTGCCAGGTTTGCTTTGACGTTTTTTCAGTGGTGCTAAGGTGTCGGCGGTGTTGGATAACCATAGGGTGAAGTTGGCGGCGGCTTCGTTTGCGTTAAAAGAGTGGGCTGGGGCGTTTAGAAGGAGCGAGGCGGAGATCTGGTCCTTGGTGATTTTGTTCCAGTTTCTTTGCAGAGTTGGTTGGAGGTGGTTGGTGGGTTTCGGCTTGTTGTAGGTGAAGTGAACGCAGCTGTGGTCAGTCCAGAGGAGGTCCGTAGTGTGGCTGAAGGAGACATGATTGCTGGAGGTGAAGATGGGGTCGAGTGTGTGACCTGCGATGTGGGTGGGGGAAGTGACCAGTTGTTTAAGTCCGAGGTTGGCGAGGTTGTCTAAGAGGGTGGTGGTGTTGCGGTCGTTGATCTTTTCAAGGTGAAAGTTGAGGTCTCCCAGAAGGATGTAGTCTTTGGAGGGGAGCGCGTGTGGGGTGATGAAGTCCGTGATGTCTTCACTAAATTTTGCGCGGGGTCCTGGTGGTCTGTAGAGGAGGGTGCCTCTGAGTGTGGTATTGGGGTCGATGTGGATCTGGAAGTGAAGGTGTTCGGAGTTAGCGAGGTTGGCGTCAGAGCTGGTTGAGATGCGGATTGATTTCTTATGGACGATAGCGATTCCTCCTCCTGTGTGGTCAGTGCGGTCCTTGCGTGTGATCTTATACTCTTCAGGGATGGCAATGGTGATGTCTGGGGCGGAGGAAGCGTTCATCCATGTTTCTGTTAGGAAGGCGACGTCTGGAGAGATGGTGTCTAGTAGATTCCATAGGTCAATGGCGTGTCTGTGGACCGAGCGGGTGTTGAGAAGGATGCATTGAAGGTGGTTGGGGTTGGGAGTCAGTGGTGTGGTCGTAGTGGAGATGTTGTCGGTGCCGCTGAATTTGCAGGAGTAGTAGGAGAAAGGTCCATGGGTGTGTCCAGGAGCGGCTTGGACGCAGTTGGGGGCGCGACCGGGGTTAAGGGCTAGGAGGGTGGCGGCATCGTAGGTAATGCGGGAGGGCTGGGCAGCGCGAGGGACAGGGGGACTGGCGCTGGGCGCGGTCCAGGCGTGGATGGGCGAAGACGGGCTTACCTTTGGCGCACCTTCGGCGCGAATGGGGCACGATCGCTGCCGTGAACGCTGCGCGCGGGAGCTGCTGTCATATATGGATAGTGGAAGGGGAGGGCGAGGGCGACTCAGCTGGGAGGCGGGGCGGGCTGACCAAGAGAACAACAACCAACAAAATGGAGGAGGGGGGAGCACAACAGAGCGCTAGGGGAGAACGCGCTAACACGGCAGCAGCAAATACAAGCCAGAGCGCGTTATATGCAAAGCGGCAGCCAGGCAGAGCTTTCAGAGGCACAGAGGAGGTAAAATCCACAAAAGCGCTGCAGTAACGATACCAGGACACTCCAGGGAGCGCTGGGAGCGACCACTCTGGCCAAAGCGAAGAGCGAGTCACAGCGCTTCCAGGTATGGAGGCGCTGTTTGTATCCTGTGGGAGGGCGACTCAGCTGGGAGGCGGGGCGGGCTGACCGAGAGAACAACAACCAACAAAATGGAGGAGGGGGGAGCACAACAGAGCGCTAGGGGAGAACGCGCTAACACAGCAGCAGCAAATACAAGCCAGAGCGCGTTATATGCAAAGCGGCAGCCAGGCAGAGCTTTCAGAGGCACAGAGGAGGTAAAATCCACAAAAGCGCTGCAGTAACGATACCAGGACACTCCAGGGAGCGCTGGGAGCGACCACTCCGGCCAAAGCGAAGAGCGAGTCACAGCGCTTCCAGGTATGGAGGCGCTGTTTGTATCCTGTGGGAGGGCGACTCAGCTGGGAGGCGGGGCGGGCTGACCAAGAGAACAACAACCAACAAAATGGAGGAGGGGGGAGCACAACAGAGCACTAGGGGAGAACGCGCTAACACAGCAGCAGCAAATACAAGCCAGAGCGCGTTATATGCAAAGCGGCAGCCAGGCAGAGCTTTCAGAGGCACAGAGGAGGTAAAATCCACAAAAGCGCTGCAGTAACGATACCAGGACACTCCAGGGAGCGCTGGGAGCGACCACTCCGGCCGAAGCGAAGAGCGAGTCACAGCGCTTCCAGGTATGGAGGCGCTGTTTGTATCCTGTGGGAGGGCGACTCAGCTGGGAGGCGGGGCGGGCTGACCAAGAGAACAACAACCAACAAAATGGAGGAGGGGGGAGCACAACAGAGCGCTAGGGGAGAACGCGCTAACACAGCAGCAGCAAATACAAGCCAGAGCGCGTTATATGCAAAGCGGCAGCCAGGCAGAGCTTTCAGAGGCACAGAGGAGGTAAAATCCACAAAAGCGCTGCAGTAACGATACCAGGACACTCCAGGGAGCGCTGGGAGCGACCACTCCGGCCAAAGCGAAGAGCGAGCAAGAAGGGTACCTCTACCCATAAGAGGGCCTTATCTTATTGCATCATCTTCTGCATCACAAAGGAACTGACTAAGGGAATCCACGCTCAGTCCTCCAGAACAAAGGGGCATATTATCAAGGAGTAACGATATTTATAGCTAAATGCGCTTAGTGCATTTTTTTATTACCGCTTGCTATCGCCGGATATTATCGCAGAGATAACGTGCTGTTAGCAACGTTTATCTCCAATGCGATAAAATATCCGGCGATAGCAGCTCAATGCAAGAATATCACTGGAAATCCAGCGATATTCTTGCATTAACGCCAATGGGTGCTTAATGTGATAATCCACCCCCCCCCCCATTGACTATACAGGTAAGTCAACTTTTTAGCAGGCGTTGGATTCTAGCGATAATCGCGCTTTGCACAATTTTTTTTATCGCTTTGCCTGCCTTGATAATAGGGGATAGCTGTGTTAGCGACTGGTTTCAGTCGCTAACAGTTTGGGTACGCCCACTTTGCATGTCATTAGCGATAAATATCGCTGACATGCAAAGCGTGCCCCAAACCTGCAGCTATTGCCTATAAGCTGTCACTAACTGCTGTTAGCGACAGCTTGCTAATAGGGCGATACAAATATTGCCGCTTTAGCGGGAAAAAGTCCAGCTAAAGCGGCGATATCGCCCTTGCTAATATGCCCTCAGAGTCCTCTGCATCAGCACTCGTCAGGGGTGTTCCTGTGACTGAGATTTACTGTGCGGTGACATGGACTTCCCTCCTCCACACCTTCACTAAGCGTTAATGCATGGATTCAGAGGAGAGGAGGGATGGCCAGTTCAGACGTTCAGTGCTTCAGGGTCTTTAACAGCGTTATTTTACACCGTAATGACTCTTGGTTTGGTTCAAGAATCATGGAAGTCTTCCATAACTGTGGTGATTCACAGGAAAGGGGGGAGAGACGACCCCTCCAACTATCGGTTAATTTCCCAATTAGGCAACATTGGAAATATCTTTGGGAAACTCTTACAGTCCCAACTCAAGACCTGGACAGAGGAAAAAAATATTCTCTCTAACCCTCAGGCTGGATCCTGAAAAGGCCAAAGTAGAATCGACCCGGCTCTGAGATTGTACATGATCTGTATGAAGTTTGTGTTCCTGGAAACTCCCCACTCTACTTGGTCTTCAGAGACCTATAAACAGCATTATATTCTGTCGCCGCTCCGTCCTTTGGAATCTTCTGAAGGAAGGAGGTTCCCAAGCAACTATTTGAGTATCCGAAAGGATCTGCCCGCGGCAATCATTCCAGAGTAAGATTTAGTGTAAAAGGAGAATGCACAGAGAAGTTTGAAATACACATTGGCGTTGGGCAGGGTTGCGCACTTGCCCCAGCTTTATTCAACATTCACATCAATGGACCTGATTCTGTCGGGAATCTTCGTCTTGATGTTCCGATATTGGAGAAGGAGAAAATTCCGATCCCGGTGGTTGCAGATGATGCAGTAATATTAGCGCATACTGAAAAATCAATGCATCAACTTTTGGAAGGCTTTGAGCTATTCTGTAAGGTACAAAAGTTAATAATCAATAAAGAGAAAAATATATGATAATTATTCCTAAATCAAAATCTTTGTTGACATTCAGGATTAATGGTAAACCAACTAAGCGACTTAAAACATGACTACCTTTGCATGCGAATGGATGACCATTTATATTGAAAGCTCATGTGGCGAAGGCGAAAACAAACTTGACACCACTATTCTACATTTTGCTAACTCAAGCAGCGAGAGACCAATAATCTAGCACAGATGCATTCAAGACAAATGCACGTGTGGCCTGCCCTTATGGTACTGAACTGTGGGATTTTACGAAAGTTCAGGCTCTTCTTAAACTGGGAAACATCTTCTTGTGACATGTACTAAAACTGGGTCCTGGAACCCCAATTAAAGTATTAAGAGCTGAGCTGGGGTTCACCGGAGAATCTCACCCCGTAAGATAATGGATGCGAGTGTGGTCAAATCTATCCTTTGCATCATATAGAATGGTCCTGCAGGAACTGCAACGATGCAGAATTACAATAGTTTACCCCGATTCAAGCACGTTAAGAACATTCTAATATACACTTGTTGGGTAGAGCTTTAGAATAATCTGGAACTGATGAATAAGGCAACAGTAGAACTGGTTAAAAAGAAATATTGGACATGCCGTTCCCTGCTGAGAAAATGGCTATATATCTTTAAATCTCATGTTCAGATTAGGAACTCTTCAGGTAGGGGCCTTTACTAAATCATGGGTAAAGACCCTGGAGGCGGATCTGACAAATGTACCTGTAAATAATGGGTCCCTGAGTCATTTATGCATTTTATGCAGCTGTTTGATATGTCACTTAAAATCCAAAGGTACGACCTATGTCCACTTTTTCTAACACGTAATCTGAGATACTGCAGCGCAGCACTTTTCTTATGTTATAGAACTGATCGTATGGAGATTTGCCAGGCAGTTGCTTTGTATATGCAGACCTGCCATAGACAGCAGCGAAGGAAGTGGGTACAAACCATAAACCAACTATAGTGATGGTTTGGCCTTTTTCTGTTTGTCTCTGGGGGCTGTGCTCGTCCTTTGACATGTTTGCCCTCATAAACTGGAGCGTAGCTCGACTCCAGCATGAAAGGCACTGCAGAGCCTTATGGACTGGACAGAGCATCGAGAGGTATTGTTGCACATTTCTACTTGTACCTGCACTTTATGAAATGCTCCCTTAGGTGTTGGCCGTCTATTGGCCCATATCTGAGGGTTTAATTTCCACCCGGCTGTCAGCAAAACTGAAACTATTTGGTCAATCCTTGTTTTTTTAACACACTAGGTAACGTCTGCGCAGCAGGCTTGTGCTCTTCTTTTATTTCTGATGTTTATAAGACAGCGGTCAGGCTTGCTAGGGGTTTACTTGCTCTGAGTAGGAAACAAGCAGACAGAGACGCCGGTATCTGCACCTATGTACGTGCTTGTTAGCTGGTACGCTTTGTAAGACCTAATGACCGCTCTATCTAATTGATTGGTTTTAATAGTGATGTACGTCATCCATTTGCAGTAGGATTTTACTTCAGATCATGGATTATGCGCAAAGTGTAGTATTTGTATGAACGGTGCTTAAGTCGTTTTAAATCAACAAGAATTGTGATTGTTTTATTATCTGCTGTAAATAACGCTGACAATAAACCTTTGCTATCAAGTACCACACCTGCAGGAATTCTGATTCTAATTCTGCGTGCTCTGATATCCACACCTTCAAACATGGAGTCCCACAAGGCTCAATTTTAAGTCCATTACTTTTTAATTTATACATGAGCCCTCTTGCAAAAATAGCTAAGGAAACCGGACTAATAATGTTCTCCTATGCTGATGATTCTCAGCTTCTCTTTTCCCTTCCACCAATAGGCAATAATGATCCATCCACATTAAGAGTAGGACTTACCAAAATTGCTGGATGGATGAGAAATAACTTCCTGAAATTAAACGGTGAAAAAACCGAACTTATTATCTTGGGAAGAAATAAAGAACTCTGGGGACCCCAACATTGGCCCCCGGAAATGGGCTCCCCTCCAGTTCCAACTAACCAAGCCCGAAACCTAGGCTTTGTTGTTGATGACACACTCAGTATGCACCAGCAGGCCATTAAAACATCAGCCACATGTTTCGTCATCCTGAAGTGGCTAAAGAAAATCTGCTGGATGCTACCGGATCATACTAAGAAAACTGTCATTAACGCCCTAATAACATCAAGATTAGACTACGCCAATGTGCTATACTTGGGGTCCAACAAAGCCACAGTCCGCAAACTGCAAACTGTGCAGAATGCAGCTGCTAGGCTGTTAGGTAAAATTCCTATCCATGCGCCCACTACCAAACTAATACGTGAATTGCATTGGCTAAAAATTGAGAACAGAATCAAATTCAAATCATTATGCCTCATGCACAAAATCTCAACAAACAAAGCGCCTAAATACCTACGAAATCTGGTACAATGTTACCTTCCATCTAGGACGCTGAGATCTGCAACAGCGAATAAATTTGTTGTGCCCAAAATAAAACTATCACGCATGGGAGGCAAATCCTTCGCATACCTTGGTCCCTCCCTGTGGAACTCCATGCCACAAGCTCTGCGCTCAGAGACTAATTACATCAAATTCAGAAAAGCCATAAAAACCTGGCTATTTAACGTCTAAGTCAGCTGTCCAATTACTCTTCACTGAATCACAAGCGCCGGGAAACCCTTTGTTGGGTAGCTGTTTGCGCTATACAAAAGAAATAAAATTAAAAATAAATAAATAAATAAATGCTCAGTGGGTTGTGCGAAGCTAGATTTAACATGGTCATCTGTGGAAGTGTGTCCCTCCAGAAATCAGAGTAGATCATACGGTGGGGGTCAAGAAAGGTTTATTTAAGTATCACAGATGCAGAGACCCCATCCATCATCAAGCTAAGACCAACGGACAAATGTCTCTATTCCAGCTCACGGCCTAGCAACCATCCCCACATTCCAGAATATCATGACACAGGACGTCACACCTTCTCCCTCCTTACATATAGGGAGGAGTCACTTTAGTCTGGTGCTCAATTACATGTGTAGATGTGTCTGGTGGTGCCTGATAACTGAAAGGCACGCATTTGTTTACATACAATTTCAAATATGTCTGATTTATTATTCCCATTACCGCGCATTCAACCTCGAGAAGGCCCATCCTAGACCAGTGTGTGGACAAAACACATGCTGACAAATCGAGGACAAAGGGATTGGGACATGGTCTAGGGACACTGACAACAAATCCTACATCAAACCTCACGTTTAACTGATGAAGCGCAAAGAGCGATATAAAGCGATATACTGAGAAAAAGTAACCTTGAGAATTGCTGCAAACTAAAGTAAATTTAAAAAAAACTAATAAAAGAACTAAATATCCACAGCTGTGAGACCTAGAAGTCGTTATTTCTCAATATAGCCCTAGTTTATGATTACCTTACAGTGCTCACATTATCATCCGCGCTAGAAGAGATGGGAGCCTGGGGTGTCTGGTCACAGAAGCTCATTTACATACAAAGGGGGTGACAACCTGTTTACAACGCACAGTACAGCTTGTACACAGAAAAGGGTAAAGTCTTGTGTCTCTTTTTTTCATTTTCTTTAATATATCCTGCACCTCGCTCTCTTCTCTTTCTCTCTCATTTCAATTCATCATAAATTAGTCAAATTCACTATTGCTTTATCAGCACGGTACAAGTCGGGGGTAGCCATACTTTGAAGGGTTCCCCCCACTATCATCTAGAAACGGGACTCAGTTCCACCTAGCTCCTTAGCCTGCGACTGATAATTGTTACTTTGTGCCCCAGCACTGCAGACACAGGCCTCTGAGTGTTTGTTTGTGTGAGTGGTGCAAGAGAGGAACAGAGAACTTGACAAAATTAGCCCTTCTAGTGCTTAATACACTGAAAATGTGAAACAGTTTGGGGCTTAGGGGATGGATAAAGAATAACGTCAAGAAACAAACGCAAATTAAAAGCACATTTTATTTATACTCTGAAAACTGTTTAAAAATGTAATTTCTAAGTTTCACATATCTGTTTAAAAATATTTACACTTTCAGTCATTTCCGAGTTTAGTTACAAACTAATAGTGGGAAAAACACATGATATATAAAAACTGAAACCAAAAACTTATTTTTACATTATTTTATGTTTCTTGTTTTGTGTTTTTAAAACAGGCCGTCAACCTTTCACGTGAAAATTAGTATAAGGGCCTGAAATCACTTCTTGTGATGTCACTACATGTGACGTCACTGTGATTTGCATATGATAATGGCCTCCTTCACTATTTTCCTTACTTGTGCGCTGTTTATTGGCATGACATGGGTCTATAGGTATTAAAAATAAACATATAAATTCACAGGTGTTCAGTCCATTTCTCTGGTGATGTCACACATTGACATGAATTCGGCTGCTTCTTCTATTTTTAGGTGAATACAAATAACGTGCAGTTCCCCCTCTTTCCATTTTTCTCTATTTCTCGCCCCTTTCTTTGTCTCTCTCGCTCTCTTTATCTCTCACCCTCTCTATCTTCCACACACTCCTGTTAGCTTCATGAATGTCACTGCTACTTCTGGCATTCATACGACAAATCCTTTAGAACATTGGAGGACAAGGGACAATCAAGTGTGGAAGACGAGTTGCTGGGACTGCAACTGATTGTCCAGTCACATATATACTTTTGATGTGGGATTTCGCTATTTCACCACATTCTTCAAACATGGTTGACTGCTTACAATGGCTCAATTCTGGTAATAAGTAGAGTTTGGCAAGTCACAAAATGAATAGGGTGAGCCATGTCGGAGAGGAGCCACGGGTCACACTTAGTTATAAGGCCCGAGGCACGAGCTGATCCATCAACCGATAACAGAATGTAAAAGATACAGCAAACATTACTTAACCCCTTCGGTGCTCATGACGGAACGGTTCCATCATGAGCGTTGGTTGGCCTGTGCTCACGATGGAACCGTTCCGTCATGAGTCCATAGGTTCTTTAGAACCTTCAGCACTGCAGCGGAATTCGCGCAGCACTGAAGGGGTTAGAAACAAGGTATATGCTCTTTTATATCTCAAAACAGGTTATTTCTTGAACACTTGTGCTTCGCTTTAGTTCATCACATATACTGCAGTGGCATTTGTTAATAGTAATATCTACATTTTACCAATGAAGTTTCCCATCTCCAGATCTCTGAGAGCATGTCCACTCTGGGTGTGTTTGGCTTATAGGTTTTGTCACTAATCCGACAAGTTAGCTGAAAATATCGTTGTTAGTCCCAGTATTGTTCAGTGTTGCTTTTACAGATGGTATGGTCAGGTGCGATTGAATGTTTTTCTTTGTGTCTCTTCTTCACCAAATAAAAATCAACAATTTTTCTTTTCTTTTAGTTCACATTGTGCTAGCCTCCCACTGTGTATCCTGGTATATCATGCTGCTTTGCTATGTGTACGGAAGTGAACAATCACTGAAAACAAACACATTTATAATTCTGTAAATACTGTTATCTGTTTTCCTTCTTTACTGCTAGTCCGGTCTTCTATCACCTGGCATTTTAATGTCCCACATAATTTGAATTGAATCTTTTTCCGTAATTCATTCCTCTCACAATAACTGCACTGTTCTGCTCTTGTCTATGTCCTCAGATGGGTCAGTATTATTTTTGATGTTCTTAAGTTCTTTCCGGAGTCTCTGTGTTTGCTGATGTGTTTGGAGGTTTGATAAGTGACTAAAGCTCTTCCCGCATTCACTGCCGCTGAATAGTTTTTTCCCCGTGTGTGTTCGCTGATGACTTTGAAGGTGTGATAACTGACTAAAGCACTTTGCACATTCACAGCACTTGAATGTTTTTTCTCCTGTGTGTGTTCGCTGATGAATCCTTAATGCTGAAGAGCCGCAAAAACTACTGTTACATTCACTACAATGATAGGGTTTCTCCCCTGTGTGTGTTCGCTGATGTGTTTGGAGGTTTGATAAGTGAATAAAGCTCTTCCCACATTCACTGCAGTTGAATGGTTTTTCCCCTGTGTGTTTTCGCTGATGACTTTGTAGCACTGATAATTGACTAAAGCTCTTTACACATTCACTGCACTTGAATGGTTTTTCTCCTGTGTGAGTTCGCTGATGATACCTTAATGCTGAAGAGCTGCGAAAACTACTGTCACATTCACTACAATGATAGGGTTTCTCCCCTGTATGTGTTCGCTGATGTGTTTGGAGGTTTGATAAGTGACTAAAGCTCTTCACACATTCACTGCAGTTGAATGGTTTTTCCCCTGTGTGTGATTGCTGATGTATTTGTAGCACTGATAATTGACTAAAGCTCTTCAGACATTCACTGCACTTGAATGGTTTTTCTCCTGTGTGAGTTCGCTGATGAATCCTTAATGCTGAAGAGACGCGAAAACTACTGTTACATTCACTACAATTAAAGGGTTTTTCCCCTGTGTGTGTTCGCTGATGTGTTTGGAGGTTTGATAAGTGACTAAAGCTCTTCCCACATTCACTGCAGTTGAATGGTTTTTCCCCTGTGTGTGTTCGCAGATGTCTTTGTAGCACTGATAATTGACTAAAGCTCTTTAGACATTCATTGCACTTGAATGGTTGTTCACCTGTGTGAGTTCGCTGATGATACCTTAATACTGTAGAGCTGCGAAAACTATTGTCACATTCACTACAATGATAGGGTTTTTCCCCTGTGTGTGTTCGCTGATGTGTTTGGAGGTTTGATAATTGACTAAAGCTCTTGACACATTCATTGCACTTGAATGGTTTTTCTCCTGTGTGAGTTTGCTGATGAATCCTTAATGCTGAAGAGCTGCGAAAACTACTGTCACATTCACTACAATGATAGGGTTTTTCCGCTGTGTGTGTTCGCTGATGTGTTTGGAGGTTTGATAAGTGACGAAAGCTCTTCCCACATTCACTGCAGTTGAATGGTTTTTCCCCTGTGTGTGTTCGCAGATGACTTTGTAGCGTTGATAATTGACTAAAGCTCTTTAGACATTCATTGCACTTGAATGGTTTTTCTCCTGTGTGAGTTCGCTCATGACACCTTAATGCTGAAGAGCTGCGAAAACTACTGGCACATTCACTACAATGATAGAGTTTTTCCCCCTTGTGTGTTCGCTGATGACTTTTTAGGTCTGATAACCGTCTAAAGCACTTTGCACATTCACTGCACTTGAATGGTTTTTCCCCTGTGTGTGTTTGCTGATGGGTTTGTAGATTTTCGAATCGATTACAGCTCTTCCCACATTCACTGCACTGGTATGGTTTTTCCTTCGAGTGTATTCGCTGATGTCTTTGTAGGTGATCTAATCGACTAAAGCTCTTCCCACATTCACTGCATTTAAATGGCTTTTCTCCTGTGTGTGTTCGCAGATGATTTTGTAGGTGTGATGACTTACTGAAGCACTTTGCACATTCACTGCACTTGAATTTTTTTTCTCCTATGTGGTTCCACAGATGGCTTTGTAGGTGTGACAAGAAAGTAAAACACTTTGCACATTCACTGCACTTGAATGGTTTTTCCCTTGTGTGTGTTTGTTGATGTCTTCGTAGGTTTGATAATCGACTAAAGCTCTTGACACATTCACTGCACTTGAATGGTTTATCTCCTGTGTGCGTTGGCAGATGAATCCTTAATGCTGAAGAGTAACTAAAACTACGGTCACATTCACTACAATGATAGGGTTTTTCCCCCATGTGTGTTCGTTGATGACTTTGTAGCTTTGATAATCGACTAAAGCTCTTCACACATTCACTGCATGTAAATGACTTTTCCCTTGTGTGTGTTTGATTATGTCTTTGAAGGTGTGATAACTGACTAAAGCACTTTACACGTTCACTGCACTTGAATGGTTTTTGTCCTGTGTACGTGTGCTGATGAAGCTTGAGTAGTGATGACAAACTAAAGCACTTGCTACATGTGTATGAATCTTCTTTCTTGGTTAGTCTCTGTGGGTCAGATATATATTTATCTACATCCCTTGACTGTATTTCCTGAGGGGCCAACATGGCTGTTAAAGCACTTGTGTGTTTCTCACACACTTTATATGTGCGCAGTATTTTGTACGTTTGATTTCTGTTTTAACAATAAAATACAATAGCCACCAAATATTTGCCACACTCCTAATACGTAGAATGTGTCTTTGTAAGGGATTGTGCCTTTAGATTGGATTATGGCTGTGCACGCTGGCAGGTAAAGATGTATCTTCCTTCTGCCGGTTCAAATTTGGACAGTCTGTTGTATAGTAGATAGAAGAGCTCCTCTTTCCATTACCCGACAGTTGTCTGACTCCGCTCTGTTGTGCTTTCCGCTTGTTACTGTGGTTTGGCCAGAAAGAGTTTACAATTCACCTAGAGCACGGAATGATGGCTTGTCTTCCTTTTAGAAAATAGAGCACTGCGGTAATCATATCATACTGATACATGTATCAAAGTTAGTATTTGACCGTTGTTTATACAGGAGGTGGTTTGTTATTGTTGTTGCCTTAATTTTCCTAAGGTCATTTATTCGTCTTTTGGCATGGAGGTACACAGCTCAGCGTCTTACAATCACTGAACTGCCCTTGACGCTTCATCCGGGATCTGTTAGTTTGTGTGCAGGCTCCTCTGTCGCCAACTGCGCTGATGTTTTCCTGAATATTGTAGCTCAATATTTCTGCTATTATTGAAGATTTACAGCATTCGCTTCATTATTGATGGTCAATTCATACAGTCAAGGATTGTTTTCTGTTGGATGTAAAGATATTTAAAATTACTAAATTGAAACAAAATGGAATGAGAACGCACAATATGTAACTGGTTGTAAAATACATTTCTTGGGAGATTTACCAAATCTCCACGCAATGCAGCGCAGGCCTCCCCCTGCGAGGCTGCGCTGCGTGACAGGGAGGGAGCAGGAGAGCCCCATATTTTCAAAGATATGGCTCTCTCCTTCCCTTTCCCTTGTGCTGGCACTGATTACAGCAGCCCTGCGCCATGCACACACCTTAGCACCAGAGCGCTAGGGTGTTTGTGTGTGTGAGTCCAGCATAGGTTTTGTACAGGAAGTACACCCTTCCTGTACAAAATACTATGCCTAGACATGAGGGAAACCTTTTCCAACTTTGTATGATTGTTACACAGTGCAGCACGCATGCAAAGTCAGAAAAGGAAGGAGAAATGAAAGCATTTCTCCTTCCAAGCGCCTAGTTTAAAAGCGTGCAGTTTTTTCACGCTGAACTCAATCTACTGTATTTGGTAAATCAAGTTTAGCGTGAGAAACAATGGGTGGTTGCACGGGAACACCCATACACCACCATTGGCAGGCTCCAAGGTGCAAAGTAACGTGAAGCAGTGCAATGCGATGCTTCACATTACTTTTACGCTATTTGCTGGAAAGAAAATTAGGATAAAAATATTTTGCACTCTTTTGTGCCACTTTTGTGACGCAAACACTACGTAAAATCTTAGTAAATCGCCCCCTTCTTCTTTACCGCCTTTGAAACTTAGTGGGGAATATTTCATCATACACAAATATTTCACTAAAAGTTCTGGTGATCAGGTGACATCTTATTAATGTCTGAAAAATGGGTGATTTAACAGTGTTCACTGAGTAACTTAGCAAAGTAAGGGTGCTCGGAGCTCCCAAGTGCTTAAGGTTTTGCTTAAGATAGATGCATACGGTCAAGATTTAATTCAAACAACAATAGAGTTTAGAAAAAGAGATGGACCAGGCTGGGCTGCAAAATTTCCAGTAACTCTTTACGAAGTATACAACGAAAGTAACTCCATTCACACACTTCTCATTTCTTTCCTATTCACTTAAGATCATCTCAAATACCAACTCCTGTCTTTACCTTGCTGTTCATAGGTCACCTTTGACACTTTCAACAGCTCCATTGGTTCAAGCATTTTTGGTTTCGTCTAACCTGGAAGACTGGAACATTATTGTGGTTTGAGGGGTTTCCTATCACCATAACATCGGTCCATCTCCCTGAAACTAGTGCAGCTTACAGCACCCGGTTCTGGCCGGAAAGACAACTTTAAAAAGCTAGTCGTTAGTTTTTTCTAAAGTTCTGTAAGATGCAGCTCCTTCGGGGGGTTATGTGTAAAACAGAGCGAGGGATTCACTGTAAGGCCCGTACTTTACATTGTAAGTGCAGATAAGGCAAACAAACATTGATTCATATAATTTAATATTCAACGTTATCAGTCATTTAGTACTTATAGAGAATCCATCACAACCACTAATTTACCTGACATATCCCCACATCAGATGTGTGCATATTACTCTTTTTCCCCCTTTTCCACCATTACATGGCATCTGGCATGATGTTGTCCATTTAGGGTTCAGGATGCCACTTTGTGACTGGATCGGCATTTGGCAGAGTGGGAGGAGGTGTCAGTTATCCACAGGTGATGCGACATTTCTACCTTTCCATATTTCTCATATTAAAATTTACTAATTTCTTGTCCTGCGACCCCCCTACTGCCCTCTGACTGTGCACTCACTCTGTGGGGTTCATAAGAAGTCCGATAACGGCCTGATAGTCACAAGGCCATGGATCTCACTTCTTCTACAACACTTATTGCCGACTTAGGGCCTAGTTTAGAGTTTTTCCAACAGATTATTGCCTCAAAACTAGGAGTTGGTGAAGAATTCCACTCTGCCGCCGTAGCACGTGATGCAGAACAGAGTTTTTTTCTCAAGTGGTTCGCCAATGGTAAGGTGGCGAGCGCTTGTGAGAAAATATAACGTGCTAGACCTCCTGCTGGTAATAGTTCTCATTGCGGGCGGTCACGGCAGGTCGCGACCACTCGAGGGTAGAACTCTGTCATTCTCGTTGATGAAGCTGCCACTTGATTAGAATGTCAATTAGAGAGACAGAGGCAGCAGCGCCCTCTGGCACGAAGAGAAGTGCTGTTCGTGCTGATTTTACAGTGCGGGACAAATTCCTGGCACTAAAAATCAGTGAGAGCAGCGCAGCTTAACAAACTCTGCCACTAGCGGATGTCAGCGGAGTACGGCAGAGTTTTCCTGGCGCTTCGTGGACTTCCGCGGAGTAAAACTCTGCGAACTACACAAAGGCCTAATCAAAACGTGACACATATCCTGTCTGCCTTATTATAATTGCCACCGGATGTAATGCATTTTTAATGGGGCGGGCAGGATACCTGTCACATTTGTGATGGAATCCAACACCTGTTCTCGCTACCACCCCTACTACTGCTCCTACGTTGACCTTTTCTCAGTCTGCTTTATCTCCTGTACTGTCGACCTCTCCTTCTGTTCGACAGAGAATGACCAACACTGTTACTAGTCTTTTGTCTCCTTTGTTTGGGTTGCATAGTACAACCACTGATTCGGAACGTAAACAGTTGCGTAGCCAACTGCCTGATTCTCGAGAGAAAGTAATATTGGATCGTTTGGCGCGTAAATGGGTTACTAGTCCTTTAAGATATGATGTAGAGTCTGTTACGGATGTCTTCCATCAATGGGAAGCACCGAAGCAGAGATATGTTTTCGATAAGGTGTGTACTTTCCTTTGTGAAGAATGGGAAGATGATGACGTGGGACAGGCTCCGTCTGAGTTGTTTAATATACAGTCTGAGTTTGCGAAGGGAACTATTGTGGGTCCCGATGTTGAGAAAGCAGTTGCAACGTTGCTGTCGTTTAGGAGTGAGTCTCCTTCTCAGTCGCTGTTTGAGCCTGACCCCTCTGTTAGGAGAAAGGTGCGGCAATATCCAATGAGAGAGGTTCCTCCGGTGTGGAAGGAAGCAACTCAGGCTGATGCTGCTCATAATATTGATGCTGTTCCGGCTCATTTTCAACGTGTTTGGGTACATTTTCCATGGAAGCGAGCTGAAAATTTGGCTCTTAAACAGACTTTACCTGACCCCATAAAAATCCTGCAGGGTACTATAAGGAATTATCACAGACGGCAGATTCATGTGTTATTAATTTAGTCGATATAGACATGTTGTTTGGGAATGTTGTTCCCCAGCCTTTATGGGGATTGATTTGTCATACGGATCATGCGCAAGTGTTAGGTGATTCATGGGTTAATATTGCTGCTGCAGATGGAAGACAAGTAGGTGGTGCTAAACCTGAGCCTTTGGTAGCAGACCTCCCTGGTAAAATCGTTACTTACATGAAGACTTTAATGCCTGCGATGCGTGTAAATTGGGATAATTTGTCTGCATGTAAGCAGAAGAAAGAGGAAACCGTGTCTGACTTCTTCACTAGGTTTGAAGAGACGTTTATCGACCATAGTGGTCAAGACATGAGTACGGAAGGTGGTCATCGGTTGTTTGTTGACAAGTTTGTGCACAATTTGCTTCCCGAGTTGTGTAAGAAATTGAAGGATTCAGAGAGTTCTTGGGCCCTTTCCTCTTCAGCACAGATACTGGCTACTGCACAGTACTACGAAAATAGAGATAAGGACGAGAAGGAAGAGCAGACAAGAAGACGAAAGAGTTGAAGACGAAGGTGCTTTTACAGCAAGCATATCCGCCCCGTAATAACGAACGTGATTATCAGCAGCCTCAGCAGTTTCAGAGAAACTCGCAAAGGTTCGAGTCTCCTCAATAGCGTTTTTTGGTAGGCCCCAATCAGTGTTCATATTGTAAGGAAGAGGGTCATTTCAAGTATAGTTGCCCCATTTTGTTACAGCGTATGAATGGTGTTTATGGCGCAAGAGGTCGAGGTGTTCAGCAAGCTCCTAGAGGTAGGGGACGTGGAGGTTTTCCCCAGAACGTGCGTTTCTTTCCCCCACAAAACTCGATGAATAGTTTTGATCAGCAGAATGGTGTGTCTGGTAGGACGACTCAGTACTCTGCTGACGACTACTATGTCGAAGGTGAGAATGTAGACGATGATGATTGCTAGGACAGCCATGGTCAAAGAGAGGGAGTTGTTTCAGTTCCAGTAGATCAGAGTGGACCTTATGTTGAAGTGATTACATCAGGTGTGTCAGAGCCTTTTCTGTTGGATACTGGTGCTACGAAGAGTTCTATTATGCACTCTAAACTCCCTGGCGCACCTTTGTCTGGCTTAACGAATGTTTCAGTAGGTTTTTCTGGCGCCCCAGTTAGAAACTCGATTTCTAATCCTTTGTCCCTTTCTGTTGGACCTCGTGAATTCGAAGCACCCCTTATTCTGACGACAGGTTGTGGTGAGAACTTGTTGGGATTGGATTTGTTGAAAAGATTGTATGGGACATTGTATTGTTCTCCTTTGGGAGTACAACTTACACTGGGTAAGAAAGTTGTCTCTCCGATGTATTTGTCGAAGGATAAACTTCCGACAGAATTGCCTTCTCTTCCTGATATTCTTTGGGCGACTGGTCCTAACGATGTGGGTCTCTTGGAAATTCCACCATATGTTGTGACGTTAAAAGCGAACGTTAAAATGCCACGCATTCCCCAATATAGGATCTCTAGTGATGGTAAAAGAGCGTTATTAGCGATCATTTATGATTTGATTGAGAAAGATGTAATTGAAGAAACAAGAGGTAACGTTTGCAATAGCCCTGTTCTGCCTGTTCTGAAACGTACTGACTCTTCTCAGCCACATGTTTACAGGTTTGTGATTGATCTTAGAGAGGTGAATAAAATAGTTGTGCCACAGTTGCCAGTTGTTCCTGATATCACTGCATTATTGACTATGATTCCAGCTTCAGCCACTTGGTTCTCGGTGATTGATTTGAAGAATGCCTTCCTCAGCATCCCGATTGCCGAGGAAAGTAGGGATATTTTCGGCTTCTGTTTAGGAGGCCGAAGCTTCCGGTTCAAGTGCGCTCCTTAAGGCTATTGTGAGAGTCCGTCAATCTATAGTCAGGCTTTGAAAACACAACTTGATACGATTGTCTTGCCTGATGGTGCTGCACTTCTTCAGTACGTCGACGATTTGTTAGTTGCTGCCGATACAGAGGAGATTTGTAAGAAAGCTACCTCGTCATTGTTGCTTCATTTGTCTGATTTTCATCACAAGGTGTCTCTTTCGAAGTTACAGTATTGTCGACAAGAAGTGACCTACTTAGGTCATCTCTTATCGAAGGAGGGAAGAAGATTGACCCCAGAAAGAATTCAAGCGATTGCGAAAATGAGTGTGCCAATTACACAGAGAGAAGTGTGTGCCTTTTTGGGTATTACGTCATATTGCAGACAATGGATAGCAAATTTTTCGCTGCTGGCCAAACCACTGGTATCATTGACATGTAAAGACACACTGAATCCCCTACCGTGGTCCGAAGATTGTCAGAAAAGTTTTTCCGAATTGCGTGATGCATTGTGTTCGGCTCCTGTGTTGGGTACCCCCGATTACAGTAAGCCTTTCACACTCTATGTTCATGAGAGAGAGAGAGGGATGTGCGTTGTCAGTGTTGACACAGTCTTTTGGGGACAAGCAACATCCATGCGTATTTCTCATTGACTTTGGATCCGGTAGCTAGGGCGTTGCCGAGTTGTTTGAGAGCCACAGCGGCAGCAGCTGTTTCTATTCGACAGTCTGCTGGTTTGGTGATGAATAATACGCTGATCGTGATGGTTCCACATGCAGTGGATACTTTGCTAAACAGGACCAAAACACAGCACTTAACTAGTGCTCGATTGTCAGGTTACGAGTTGACACTCCTAGCGAGTCATGTGCACATAAAGAGATGCAATACGTTGAATCCAGCTACGTTATTGCCGATTTCAGTGGAGACAGATGTTTCTGAACAGCATGATTGCTTTCTCAGGACAGAGGAAGAAACGAAAGGGAGAATAGATCTTAGGGACACTCCTCTTGCTGAATGTGATGGTACCATATGGGTGGATGGTTCGTGGTTCAAGCTTCCGAATGGTGATACGACTGCGGCATATGCTGTTACGACTTTGCATACGATTGTTGAAGCTGCACGTATCCCACATAATTCAGCCCAAGCAGCAGAGTTGATTGCACTTACAAGAGCATGTGTGTTGTTGAAAGGAAAGAAAGTGACCATATATACCGACAGCCAGTATGCGTTTGGTGTGGCCCATAGTTTTGTACGTTTGTGGAAGGAACGTGGGTTCCTTACGTCACACGGGACAAAGATACAGCATGGTCAATTGGTAAATGAGCTCCTGGAGTCACTTACCTTGCCGTTGCCAGTTGCGATTGTGAAATGCAGTGCAGACAAGAAGGTTACCGACGATGTTGGTCACGGTAATGCGTTTGCAGACGAAGTTGCGAAAGACGCGGCAAGGGATGTGATGAGCCGAATGTATGTTGCGGGCCTGGTAAGATGGGTTCCAGATAGAGGAATGTTTGGGGATACGATAGAGAGTGTAAAGTCGATTCAAGCTGAAGCTACCGAGAAAGAGTTGAGTGTGTGGAGAGAAAGTACGGGTAAATTGGATGCGAATGGTTGTTGGGTTGAATTGTCAGAGCATCAACGATGGTTGTTACCCAATGCGTACGTGCTTGCAGTGGTTACGATGGCGCATGGAATGGCTCATGTCAGTGCGAAAGGGATTTGTAAGTTGTTGGCTCCAGTATGGCAAAATGCTGGAATTCCTAAATGTGCGGAGAATGTGGTCAAGAATTGTATGGTTTGTTTGAAGTACAATCCTGGTAAGGGAACTCCAACTCCAGCTGGTCATTTTGCTCCTCCAACGTATCCGTTCGAGGTTTTGCAGCTAGATTTTATCCACATGGAGAGATGCAACAACCTGAAATACGTACTTGTGGTTGTTTGTGCCTTTTCGAGATGGGTAGAAGCATATCCCCTGAAAGATAACACTGCCTTATCCACAGCTACAGCCCTTGTCAAAGAGTTTTTCCCTAGATTTGGTTTGCCGAGAACGGTAGAGTGATAATGGAAGTGAATTTGTGGGTCAAGTGATGAAGAAGGTATGTGAAGGGCTAGGAATCCGCGAAAAGTTTCACGCTGCAAATCACCCCCAATCAGCAGCACTAGTAGAGTGCTATAATGGCACGCTAAAACTGAAACTGGCCAAGATACAAGCAAGCTCTGGTCTTAAATAGCCTGATGCTTTGCCTTTTGCACTTTTGTCGACAAGAATGACTGTGCATTCACGAGTGGGACTTAGTCCTTATGAAATAGTGTTTGGTCGCCCGGACAACATATGGGGAGTGCCGAGGCCGACTAAATTCAGCGAGATTGAACACCCTGTACTGCTTGATTACTTGTATGATTTGACGGCAAATTGCGTGTTTTACACCAACAGGTTCACGATTCTTTGCCTCAGGCTTCTGAAGAACCAGGACATGTCATTGATCCTGGTTCGTGGGTCCTAATAAAGAATTTTCAGCGGACAAAGAACGATCAGCCCCGTTGGATCGGCCCCTTTTTGGTCCTGCTATCAACGAGATCTGCGGTACGAGTGCAAGGAAAAAAGAACTGGATCCATGGCGTACACTGTAAGAGGGTCCCTTTGCCTCTGCCGTATGACCGGTGGGTCCAGGAGGGTATTGCAGATTCTGAAACTGAGACTGTGCCTCGTTTCCTGCCTTTCAGCGATGCACGTTCAATGGGGACAAATTCTGAGCGTGAAAGCGACGATCTTCTGCAAGAAGCTGCGCCATCTTCAGTTCGATTGAACACTACTGAGCCTGACTTGCTATTTCGTGATGAGACATTACCAAAGAAAAGCCGTTATAATTTGAGGTCGAGAACTATGGACATATAAATAAAAAATCCTTTTCTTTGCTATTTTTGAAAGTGCAGCTCTCTCATCGGAGAAACTATTTTGATTTTTGTTTTTCGAACCACCATCCGGGTTCAGCTGTAGGGTCGCGACGTCAAGTCTTTGGAGTGCAAGCCGAAGACACAAGGTTGACGGTTCTGGTTGGTCCTTGGGAGTTCCCTGGACTGACAGGCGCATTCCTTAGCACGGAACACCCTATCTCCGCGAGCAGCAAGGTTAGAGGATGGAGTTTTTCGAGATGCAGAGACCTGCCAGAGAAATGGATTTTAGAGCTAAAATGTGTACAATGATGACTAGAAAATGTTTTCTGATATTATGCTTTTTTATGTTGTTTAGCGTAATGATGTTTTTAATAGGATATGTTTTATTCTCTTTTCAAGTGACATTTGCACCCACTACACAATCCATGCCTTCTTCTACTGTTTCCTCACATTCTTTTGACCCTCTGCCTGAACATGAATCCGTTAGAAGATTAGAATTTGTCAATAACTCCTTCGTTCAGCTTTTGCACCAACACCAATTAGTAGTGAACACAACTAACTGTTGGGTGTGTGGTCTTATGCCTCATACTACTGATAAAGGTATTCCTTACCTAGTCCTGCCATTCAGCTATAATGGTTCTGTGTGGGTATACAGAACAATGTTCATCTATGCTCGCGAAGTCCACCCCCTACGTTCTGTAAAAAACAATCCGAAGAATAGTGCTCTAGTTAAGGGCATAGTAGACATGATTAGAGGAGCTACTTCCTATGAGACTATCCCGAGAGATGAGACACTAGCATATATTGGATGGAATAACCGGATATGGAGTTAGTCTAAGTGAGAACCAGCGAGCGAAAAGATCTTCCCCAATTTGGATTGTACCCAGGCCCGGTTCTAGAGGGTGGGCCGGGTGGGCCTGGCCCACCCAAACATGAGCCTGGCCCACCCAAACACGAATCTTGGCCTTTGCAGCGACGTCAAGAAGGCCACAGAAAATGTGCACTATAATTTAAAACGTTCCTCTGAACGTAATTTATCATCTCCTTCTAGGAGTTGCGTGATTGGGCCTTGGAGCTCTCTCAGGCACCCCCAATCACGCATCTCCTTTTGTTTATCCTGATTCACCTTTCCTGACCCCCTTTATCAGATCAGGCTGTGAGACAGATTTCCAACCCAGAGGGTAAGAGAATGTGTGGCTATTTCGTTTTTTTAAAAAAACCTGCAGCGGCCCAACAAGATACATACTTCATGTATGCTCTGAGAATGTGTGGCTATTTTCATATTTTTAAAATCTGTGAGGGCCCAGCAAGAGACATACTTTGTGTATGCCGTGCATATTTCACTTAAATTACTTGTATAATTTTCATGACTGGCTCTGCCACAAATGCAAGGCAACAGTACAAATGTCCAGATAACTCTGGTGATTAATGGTCCTGCTGGATAGAAATCTTTTGTCTGTTTGTAGTTTTGGGATGCAGATAAACTGTAGTTTATGTGGATAGCTCAGTGGGTTACTGCCTTTGTCACAGAGATCCTTTTGTTACTTGCAGTTCAGAAGGTACAGATCTAACATAGGACAGTGACATATGAACTGTATTCTAAGAGCTGCATACAAACCTGAATGATATAATTAGAAAGTTTTTTGTGTATTGCGATATAGTTAGAATTTCCCCACTCTTTCATTATTCTAATGTTGCTATAAAGAGTTCGTTTTGGCAGATGTACATTTTTTATAAGTAAACACAAACCCTAACCACTGGGGTATGCTTTAAATCCTGAGTTTGTGCTTCTCCAGACCTATCCCTCTTAACACATACTGCCCACCAGTATGGCTGACATGTGAATCCTACACCTGGTAATCCTCATTGGCTAATGTGACATTCCCTATAGGCTGATTTACATATTTGTATGATTCATTGTCTCTGCATAATGTGTGAATTACATAAAGTACTGTGAAACCATACACTACGAGTAGCGATTGTACCACAAATGAAAAGCATATGAGAGTGGCTACAGAGAGATGATGGGCACTGTTGGAGGGTGGCAATAAGGGCATCCGAGGAGGAAGTGAATACGGGGAGAGTCTATGTAGAGATGAGGGCCCTGTTGGAGGGTAGCAGTGAGCTAATCAAGGGAGGAGGTCATGGAGGGCTACGCAGAGATGAGGAGCACTTTTGGAGGGTGGTAGTGAGGGAGTCTGAGGAGGGAATCATGAGGGGGAGAGGCTACAGAGAGATGAGGGGCACTGTTGGAGGGTGGTAATGAGGACATCCGGGAAGGAGGTCAATAGGGGAGAGTCTAGGGAGAGATGAGGGGCACTGGTAGAGGGTGGTAGTGTGAGAGTCTGAGGAGGAGGTCATGAGGGAGAAAGGCTACGGAGAGATGATGGGCACTGTTGGAGGGTGGTAGTAAAGAGAAAGAGGTCAATGGGGGGGCACCAATAAAGACTTCCACCCCAGCGCTAAAGCCAACCCTGTCATGGCCTTTCTGTTTTTGTTTATTAAATTAGCAGTCGGGTCATTAGGGCCACTGTGGACCATATTTTAAAGTGTGTGCTAATATTTACTGGTATATTTATTGTTTTAAGTTTGAGGGGGATTTTACCCATTTTTTTTACCAGGAATAATGAAAAAGGCTGATATGGGGCTGGGGCCCAAGGTCAGCTGTGAGATAAGGTGCACAAGAGATGGATGGTAGAAAATGGATAATCAGGGCTGGAAGGGAGTGTGCTGCAGAGTCCGGGGTTAGGTGGCGTTAGTAATGAAGAGAGATTCTCTCTGAAGGCTGGCAACAAGGGAGGCTGAGTAGTGTTACTTGCCTGATACTCCCACCTCAGAAACCTCCTTTTCACATCAAAGGGACCTTACATGGGATGAATTTTAAAAAAGAAAAATGAAATGTCTGTTTCATTTTTTTTAAGAGCAGGCAGCAGTCCGTGGGACCACTGCTTGTATTTTCACATCCTTTCACAAAGGGGAAGGGCTCCCCTGGTGACCCCTTCCTCTTTCAAGTGGATTACTACCTATTTGGAGTAGGAGGTAAACTGCAAGTGTTTTGTGACTTTAATTATGGTCGCAAAACAATGATGCATACAAATGCGGCTCGTTATGAGGAAGGGACGACCCTTGTTAATACCGTCTTGCACAATAGCCTTTGTACATGCGAGCAGGGCAGGGCCCCATAGGCCCCTGGCTGGGTGGCATACTGACCAATCACAGCGCTGCTTAGAGCATTGTGATTGGCTTAGGGGAGGAAGCCTGGCTGCCTGCTTCCTGTTTTTTAATGAATATTATTAAATTGAACCCCTCCCCACCAGACCTTTGTGCGCGACCCCCAGCCAACCCACTATTCCTCTCCCCCCACTCCCTCGCGCGAGTCGCGACTGCCGCAGTGGCCCACCCGAACGCACTCTTGGCCTACCCAAATAAAAATTCCTGGAGCCGGGCCTGATTGTACCCCATCAGGGTCATCTTTGTCTGCAAGGTAATGGCAAGAATCTGAGAGCTCAGCTAGGGAAGAGTATCTGCACTGAGACGTATGTCTTTGCGTCCCAGACTTCCTCTTCGTTCCTAGCAGCTAGGGGTACCTATTTTGTCTGTCATGACAGAGCATACACATGGTTGCCCCCTGATTTCACGGGCACATGTTTTGTATCGTTCCTGTTGCCTCCCACCTATACAGCCGCGGCAGATTACCACAAGACAAGAATTGTTAGAGGTGTCTTCAGTAAGGAAGATACTGCAGGGCAAGAATTAGGGGATTTCTCGAAGGGTTTTCTGCCATTTTGGGGACCTATGGTTAACAGCAGGAACATACGGCAATTGACGAGAGTGGTGGAGTCCACCGTAGTTGAAACTGTTGGTGCCATTAGTAACTTGACTGCTGAGCTCCAGTCGGATCGACTTATGACTCTCCAGAACAGGGTTGCGTTAGACATCATACTTGCAGATCGAGGTGGGGTATGTAAAGTGATCCAATCAAGTTGCTGTGTTTTCATTCCAGACAATGCTCCAACAGTGTACCAGGCCATTTCCAAACTGCATAAGATCTCCGAATCGATACACATGGATAAAGGAGATTGGTCGTTGATGGGATGGTTTTGGGAACTGTTATCCGCCTGGGGATGGAAGATTCTGATGATCATTGAGATGATCTTAGCCGTCCTTTTCCTGTTCTGTCTTTGTGTACAGTGTGCTCCTGCTATATGTGGCCTCTGTGCTACATCGTGTGTAAGGAAACCTGTATCGAGAGACGTGCTAAGTGCTAGGATGATGCTACAGAAACATCTCAATGATTTTATGAATATCGACCTTGACTCAGTTTAGCGTGAGTGTAGGTTCTTGCCTATGTAAGGGCAAAAGGAGTGTCTGAGGTTCTGTGAATTCTGGACCCGTTTCATAAACATCATTGTATCATGACGATTTTGTTATCAGCAGACCGAAAATGGCGAGTATAATATATACGAGTGCTTTCGTCATGTTCGAGTGACGAGATCACCATGAAATCAGAGATTCCGTTCTGAACCCTTGGGTTCCATTTTGTGCACGGCAGCCATTTTGTGGTTGCCCTCACATAGGCCGATGACTAAGGCCGAACGAGTCTTTGGGACACGTACACTGACTTCTGTGTGACCTGGGCAAGCTGACTCCGTTGCCCGAAGCCAAACCTGTTAGGCCAGTTCCTTTTCCAGTAGCCGATCGAGATTAGGGATCAAGGCACAGCCTACCATAAACCTTTTATTGCACACAACTATTTCTAATCTTACTCACACCTGTCTCTGCTCCATTCTTTATGGCCTGTTTTACGATGAGGAGGTTCCCGTTTTTATTAGGGGTCCGACCATCTATCTGATGAAGAGTGTTGGGTCTTGCCAAGTAATTGATGGTGGGCTGGACAATGAAATGTGGGTTCGTCATGCAATGCTTTTGTCGTGTACACATGGGATTGGTCAACTGTAAATAAGGAATGTTTGCCTGAAGCACAATATTTGGTATAAAAGGAATGACTTGCTTTGTAAGTTTGAGCAGTCTCCTACGAATATACAGCCACTGTACTTCGTGGACCTCTGTTACTGGTTGCAGCCAATAAATTTGATCTTAGACGTCACCAAGAAGTTGCCGCGTTTCTGTAAACTCTGAGACAGGTGAATCCTGAGATCTCGGGTGTGTCCCCTGGCATCGTTGGGTTCTAGAATAACCCGGTTCTCCAGATCTTTCGGAGTATGCGCAGGGTGTTGAAACAGGATGATGAGACGGCGTTCACTTGCTTGGTCATTGTGAGAGAGGAGTCCAGGATGAAGCCCAGGTTGCGTGCGTGGTCCGTAGGTTTGGGTGCGCTGCCCAGGGCAGGGGGCCACCAGGAGTCGTCCCAATGCGGAGGGAGATGTTCCAAGGATGAGGATTTCCGTCTTGTCTGAGTTCAGTTTCAGACGGCTGATCTTCATCCATTCTGCAACGTCTCTCATTCCTTCCTGGAGGTTGGCTTTGGCGGTGGCGGGGTCGTTGGTGAGGAAGAGGATCAGCTGGGTGTCGTCGGCGTAGGAGATGATGTTGAGGTTGTGTTGGCGGGCGATGGCAGCGTGGGGGGTCATGTAGATGTTGAAGAGGGTGGGTCTGAGTGAGGATCCTTGTGGAACGCCGCAGATGACTTCGGTGGCCGCGGATTGGAACGGAGGGAGGCGGACTCTCTGGGTTCTTCCGGCGAGGAACGAGATGATCCACTCCAGTGCCGCTCCTTGAATTCCGGTGTTGCTGAGGCGTTCTATCAGGGTGCGGTGGCATACGGTGTCGAACGCTGCTGAGAGGTCCAGGAGGATGAGGGCAGCTGTTTCCCCATTATCGTGCAGGGTCCTGATGTCGTCGGTGGCTGCGATGAGGGCGGTCTCGGTTCTGTGGTTTACCGGACTGTGAGGGGTCGAGGGATCAGTTGACCTCGAGGAAGGCGGAGAGTTGTCTGTTGACGGTCTTCTCGATGACTTTGGCTGGAAAGGGGAGGAGCGAGATGGGGCGGAAGTTCTTGAGGTCCGTAGGGTCCGCGGTGGGTTTCTTCAGGAGGGCGCTCAGCTCGGCATGTTTCCAGCTCTCCGGGAAGGTGGCGGATGCGAAGGAGCTGTTGATGATGTTCCGGAGTTGGGGTGCGATGATGGAGTCGGCTTTGTTGAAGATGTGGTGTGGGCAGGGGTCGGTAGGGGAGCCGGAGTGGATGGTGTTCATCATGCAGGTGGTGTCTTCGGTGCTGACAGGGGTCCAGGTGCAGAGGGTGGTGGTGGGGGGTGCTGGTTCGGTGGTTGGTTGCGTGGTCAGCGCGCCGAAGCTGTTGTGTATGTCGGCGATCTTGCGGTGGAAGAACGAGGCGAGAGAGTCGCAGAGGTCTTGCGAGGGGGTGATGTCGGTGTTGCAGGCGCTGGGGTTGGAGAGCTCTTTAACGATGCTGAAAAGCTCCTTGCTGTTGTGGGTGTTGTTGTCCAGTCGTTCTTTGAATGCTGTCTTCTTGGTGGTACAGATCAGCGGGTGGTGTTTGCGGGTGGCGTTCTTGAGGGCGGTCATGTGCTCTGCTGTCTGGTCGTGGCGCCAGGCTTTCTCGAGGGTGCGGCAGGTTTCTTGGAGTTTTTGAGGTTGTTGGTAAACCACGAGGCTTTCCTGCTGCCGGGTCTATTGGGAGGGTTCTTCAGTGGTGCGAGTTCGTCGGCAGAGTCGGTGAGCCACTGTGTGAGGTTGCGGGCTGCTTCGTCAGGGTTCGTCGTGTTGGTGGGCGGGTTGTGGCTGAGGGAGGTGGTGAGCTGGTCGGCGGTGATCTTGCTCCAGCTTCTGCGGGGAACCTGTCGCGGGTGGTGGTGGGTCGTGGTTCTCCTGAAGTTGAAGTGGACGCAGCTGTGGTCTGTCCAGTGTAGTCCGGAGGAGTGGCTGAAGGAGATGTGCTTGCTGGGTAAGAAGACGGTGTCAAGCGTGTGGCCGGCGTAGTGGGTTGGGGTGTTCACCAGTTGCTTGAGTCCGAGGTTGGCAAGGTTGTACAGCAGGGCGGCGGTGTTGCAGTCCTTGTTGTTATCCAGGTGGAAGTTGAGGTCCCCTAGGAGGATGTAGTCAGTGGAGGTGAGGGCGTGTGGACTGACGAAGTCTGCGATGGCTTCGCTGAATTTTGTGCGTGGTCCCGGGGGTCTGTAGAGGAGGGTGCCTCTGAGGGTGGTCTTGGGGTCGGTGTGTATCTGGAAGTGAAGATGTTCTGCGGTGGTGAGGGTGTCGTCGGAGTTGGTCGTGATGCGGATGGTGTTTTTGTGGACGATGGCGATGCCTCCTCCGGTTTGGTTGACGCGGTCCCTCCGGGTGATCTTGTAGCCCTCCGGGATGGCTATGGCGATGTTGGGGGCTGAGGAGGCGTTCATCCAGGTTTCCGTGAGGAAGGCGACGTCTGGGGATGTTGTGTCGAGGAGGTTCCAGAGTTCCACGGCGTGCCTGTGGACTGAGTGGGTGTTGAGCAAGATGGACTTGAGGTGGTTGAGGCTGGTGTTCGGCTTGGCGGGTGCAGTGCAGGTCCTGAGGCAGGTGAATTTGCAGGCTTGGCAGGTGAAGGGTCCGTGTGTGCGCTTCGGGGTGACTTGGTAGCAGGCGGTGTTTCGGCCGGCATTGAGTGCGTGGAGGGTGGCGGCGTCGTAAGTTCGTCGGGTGCGCTGGTATCGGCGTGGGCCAGGGGTCCTGGCGCTAGGCGCGGGCCAGGAGAGGATTGGGCGTAGGCGGGCTTGCCTTTGGTGCACAAACGGCGTACCCGCTGCGCAGTCGCACCACGGTCATCATAAGAGGGGAGGAGGAGGAGGGGAGGAGGGGAGGAGGGGTCAGCTGGTAGGCGGGAGGGAATAGCCAATGGGTGTCAGGAGGGGCGGGCCGCACGGGACGCAGTGGCGGGAAGATGTAGGAAGTGGGAGGAGAAGACTCCCGGTAATCACAGGCACTCTAACACACATAAGGGGTACAGAAGGAGAAAAGGGGGCGGGCAGGCACACCAGAACACAATGGGGGTACAAAACAAAAAAACGGGCGGGCAGGCAGACTCTAACACACTCGGCCAGAGGGGAAGGGGCGGGCAGGCACACGGGCACTGAGCAGGAACCAAGCAGTCCAGGTGATCGGGCAGAGTGCCAACTGTAGCGAATAAACAGGTGGAGCAGTGGGCAGGCAGGCGGAGCTGCAGCGGTGGGGAAATGACCTACCCGAGGTCAGGGGTCACTTGCCACCCATGTAGCAAATACTAAATCCCCACAATGCTCTACCTAACCAGCTAGTTTAAAACAACCCTACTATGTCCCGACAATTAGCTAGTCCAGCTATGTTTCATAACCCACTAAAACAAGCGTTGTAATAGCCAAAGGGTATCGCCTTTGGGACCTTATGTGTTTAGCCAGAACTTTTGGCTATGTTGCAGAGCGTTGTGGCTGCTGTAAATTCTTGTTGAAAAGTTATAGGCATTTTTGTTACGTTTATACAAATGAAGACATTATATACAACTGAAAAACCTGGTAAAAAAAGATTTTAACATAAAAAATGTCTTCTACTTTTTTTGTACTTGCACCGCTGGCAACGTTTTCGTCAAAGAAGTTTTTATTGAAGTTTTAACAAAGACTGGAGGCACAATCCGCCCATCATCCCTTGCAGGGGAAAGTTATTCACCAGTCAAAGCAGAAAGAAGCAATGAACCTGGCCATAAATAGGAACGTACCCTATGAATAGTCAGAAGCACAACTAAAGGATACAGATTCTAAAGTGTCCGGGTACTTAATACAAATCTACTGCAAGGGAGCGGTAAGGTGAGTCGCCGTAACATATCTGTCCTCTCCACAGAGAGCCGTGACCCAGCCAGCCCTGCCCAAGATAAGGTGCAGGAATATACAGCTAGGAGAGAGATAAACCCTAAAGCAAGAAGTGATAGAGCAAATCAAGATCGCACCATGAGTCTAACAGTGAAACAGAAAAGAAGAGGAGAAAAAAGGAAAAACTTTCGTCGGTATGGGGTACCCCAGCATGTCCTTCATCTGATTCAAAATCTCCTCCCAAAAAGGTCTTATAGATGGACAGTCCCACCAGATATGCCAGAAATCACCAAGCAACCCGCAGCCATGCCAGCATCTATCGGATGTGCCCGGGAAAAATTTGCGCCAGCTTGGATGAGTATAGGTACCAGTCCATCATCGTCTTTAAATGTGCTTTCCTCAAGTCTGTGGATTGGTTAAATCTAAAAATGTCCGGCCACAGATGTGTCCATTCCACATCCTGTATGTCCCGCTGGGCTAGCCCCACCCAGACAGTCATGTACCGCGGCCGGGGGGAGATGGCGGTGGACAGCAGGTGTTTGTACAAAAAAGAAATCGCCCCCTTCATAGAGGAGGCCCTGACCAGGAAGGACTCAAATTTAGTAAGTAGGCGGGTGGCCCCCTCTCGGACGTGGGGACTCAGGGCCCAGTGCAGCAACTGAGTATGGTGATATCATTCAGAGTCCCCAATTCCGTAGTCCCTTTTGCAGTTCTCGAATGTAAGGGGGTCATAGCTATGGAACAGATGACTCAGAGCCAAGCAGCCCCCCTCCCTCCAAGCGTCAAAGGGCCCCTCATGGAGAGCTGGAGGAAACACTGCGCTGAAGTGTATCGATGTGAAAGGGTAAGGGAAAGAAGACCAACCATTCTCTGATGAAACTGTGTCCCAAACTCTCAGAGTGGTACGGGTAGGGGTGCTAAGGTAGGCATTCTTAGGTCTGTCCTGTCGCGTTCTCCAGATCAAATCCCAAATCGTCCTTCCTGCCACACTACGGTCCATGTGGAGCCAGTGTTTCTCAGATTCTTTCTGTGACCATTCCACGAAGATCCTAAGTTGTGCGGCTTTATAATAAAGCTGGATATCAGGAAGGCCTACCCCTCCCTCCCTCTGGAGATGACGGAGCATAGAGAACGAAAAGCGGGCCCGCCCTCCTTGCCAAATAAAGCGTAGAATCATTGCTTTTACAAGCTTAAAGAAATCTTTGTCTAGGTCTATCGGGAGCGCCTGAAATAAATACAGTAATTTGGGGAGCAGGGTCATCTTTACGGCATGAACACGACCAAGCCAGGATAGAAAGAGTGGTTTCCATCGTGTCAGTTCCGCCTGAATACGGAGGAGAGTAGGAGGGAAGTTGGCAGCATATAATTTCTCCACCGTCGGTGTCAGCTGTATGCCTAGATATTGGATAAAAGATGAGGCCCACGCCAGAGGTGGGAGTGATAGAAGTAGAAGGGCTTTCTCCCACGGGAGTGTAAGGTTGAGTGCATAGGATTTATCAAGGTTGACTTTAAAACTCGCAGCCTCCTCAAATCGCTCCAGTACCGTCTGCAGATAAGGGAGAGAACTCGTCGGATTAGCCAGGGATAAAAGGACGTCGTCCGCAAAAAGGGAAATTTTATTGGCCTCACCTGTGAAAGGGAGCCCCTCGATGTCCGGATGTTCCCTGATGGCAATCGCCAGCGGTTCTATACTAAGGGCGAACAATATAGTAGACAAAGAACATCCCTGCCTAGTCCCTCTGGAGTGTGGAAAGGAAGGAGATTGCACGCCATTAACCGAGACTCTGGAGCGGGGGTGCGTATAGTTAGCCTGCAGCATGGTTATAAATTGGGGGGAAAACCCGAACGCTGTAAGAGTAGAGAACAAAACCCCCCAGTCTTCACGGTCAAATGCCTTCTCGGCATCTAGCCCCATCAGAACCGCCGGGATCCTAAACTTGTTAGCCTTCTCAATGAGATGTATTATGCGACGGGTGTTATCATGGGTCTGGCGTCCCGCAATAAAGCCGGACTGGTCGTTCAGACGCTTAGCCAGAATGGAGGAATATAGCTTCACGTCGATATTTAAGAGTGCAATGGGTCTAAAGGAAGCACAGCGTGAGGGGTCTTTCCCAGGCTTGGGGATCACAGAAATCACAGCCTCGGACATAGAGTCGGTTGTGGCACCGTCTGACGCCATTCTGTTAAAAAGCCGGACCAGGTTTTGACCAATGTCCGATATGAAGGTTTTATAAAAAAGTGCAGTATAACCGTCATCACCTGGAGCCTTATGTGGTTTTAATGCTTTAACAGCCGAGGTAACCTCTTCTAGTGTGATTGGAGCAGTAAGCACCTCATTCCAAGCAGGAGAGACCTGAGGGATGGGTAAAGTCCTCAGGAATTCCTGTTGTTTCTCAGTATCCACGGAGTCCGCTGCGTATAAGGGTTTATAAAAGTCCCCAAATATACCCGCCTTGGCCTCGTCTCTGTGGACTAGCGTTACCGAGGTGTCTTGAATACCCCCAATGTATTATCTCTCCCGCTTATCTTTTAACTGCCTAGCTAAATGTTTCCCTATTTTGTTGCCTTGTGTATAGGACAGGTTGCGCAATTTAAGAAGAGTGAACTCTGCTCTGTTGTTGTAGATGGTTCGGAGCTTGCCCCTGATTGTTGTGAGGGAGCGTAGTGTCTGTCTGGTAGGGGTCAATTTGTGAGTCTGTTCTACCACTGTCAATTCCGCCTCAAGATCTTCCCTTTCTTTAGCTCGCTGTTTATTCAAGGCAGAGTTGAGTGATATGCATTTGCCTCGCAATACGGCCTTGGAGGAATCCCATGTGATATAGTCGGAAGTGTCCCCCGGCTTGTTCAAGAGAAAAAATTCCCTAATAGACTCCCTCAATTGGTTACACAATTCTTTATCTCGCACAATCGAGGCTGGAAAGTACCACCGAGTCGGCGAAAGAGCATTACCCAACCAAGAGAGGCATACTGAGTACATGCCGTGGTCGGAAACAGCTATGGGGAAGATCTAAGCTTCCTGAAAACTGCCCTGAAGGGACTGGCTTGCAAAGATGTGGCTATACAATAAAGAAGGAGGGTCCCCTGTGATATATGACAGGGAGGGGGATCTTAACGTTAGAAAAGGTATTGGAGTCCCTGTCTTTGCTGTGGTTGGCTAGATACACTAAACCATATCTCCTAAGTAGGGTTTAAGGTTGGAAATAGGAGTGATTCTCTATAACCTTATGACAAATGAATACCAAAGGGAAATGAATAACAAAAGCAGGGCAAAGTAGACAAAGAACATAGGATCACTTGGGATCAATAACACTAAGCAAACAATATTTATTGAAAAATAAAGCATAAAATTTATTCACCTCCCGAACGGGTTACAATCTAAAACATATTAAAAAACAATTAGTAAAAACCACCAACAGTGGTAATGTAATACATCTATATGCAGTCAAGGATTAAACAGTCATGTACAGTCAAGAGTGAAACAGTCGACGCGGCGTTTCGGTGCTCTGTTTGATCTTCACACCTTCTTCAGGACATTTACAACAATTGACTTGGTATCTGAGAAATTAAAATAAAAGTAATTTAATACTACTTGTCTACACCTGAGGATAAATATTGCTCCTACTTTGCTATTTGAATATCTGCTATATAAACATGATATGATGACCTATTACTATACAAGTTTTTGGTCACCTGGAAAACCACCCTTGGGAAGTTTCAACACCTAGACGTTACATTAGCTCTCATAATCAAATTTCTATTCTTTGCACTTTAACCTTGTGACCTATTACTATATAGACTATTGGTCGACAGGAAAAACCACCAGTGGGAAGTATAAACACATGGTCACTGTCTGCGTTCTCATCGTTAGAATGTCTCAATTACATTACCAAAGAGTATCATCATGTACATCTAGAATTTACTCTTGGCCCACAGTTTGGACTCTATGTATATAGATGAATTATTGGTCGTACCTGTGTTACTATTGGGAAGAGCATATCAATTCTTTTCCACTGTGTTAATGGCTTCTCAGCAATTTTACAATCACTGGAGCTATGTACAGGAAATAAACACATAAATGTTTCTTAGTAGTCTATTCTACTATTGTGGTAATATCCTTATGGCTATGGCGAATATTATACTTTAATAGGTTACCTTCAATGCAAATGAACGAATATTCTGTGTGCACGGAGGGGCCACCGTTGATAATGGGGATAGTTCCTTAGATACTTATGGACCTGGATAAACAAGAATTTGTCTAAGTTGTCTGGATGTCAGTTTATTGAGAAAGTGTTGTCTATTCACAAAATTTTACCGGCAACCTCTACTAACCTGTTGTTATTTCAGGTTCGTCATAGTGCTTTCTAAAATTGATGATCTTTGCCGATACAAATCTTCTCTTGTTAAATTTGAAGAGAGAATCTGTGAGTCTATGATAAAAAAGAATATAGAGGGAAAGTGATGTAACTATATTCTTGCTGCTCCAAATGAATGTCTCTCTACTCATCTTTCAGTTAATATTATGCGTCAAACTATTATGCTTCGTTTGCACCAATTATATAAAGATGATCTTTTAATATTATCTCAAGGTATATCTAAATTACGATAAACATCGGATAAGGAAACGTCGTTATACCTTTCCTGAGTAATCTAGAAGCTATAAATAGGATTATCCCTGTGAAGATTCAATGAGCTTTCCCAAGGATTAGAGACGACCTATAGGTCAGGTTTGTTAACTACTAATAAGCGCTGGGATTTACGCTATCTATCTAAAGCCCAATCGACAGAGTATCTCCCTACCTTATGAAGAAAATACAGCCTCCCTGCTCCTCCGTGCTCTCGTATGTGCTGACGTCTTCGTGATGATTCGAGGTCTGCACTGAGAACTTTATGACGGCGTCTTTATACTGACGCTTCTACTCTTAACCCGGAAGTGGTAAATCAAACTTGTTTCCCTGCAGTAACTTGGTACGTCTTTCGATATAAAAGTACATGTTAATCCCGTAAAATACCAAGATATAGATTGTGAATAAAGAGCCCAATTCGCAGGCTTATCCCTTTATTTAATAAGCGGCAACAACAATTGCAGGGAAACAAGTTTGATTTACCACTTCCGGGTTAAGAGTAGAAGCGTCAGTATAAAGACGCCGTCATAAAGTTCTCAGTGCAGACCTCGAATCATCACGAAGACGTCAGCACATACGAGAGCACGGAGGAGCAGGGAGGCCGTATTTTCTTCATATGGTAGGCAGATACTCTGTCGATTGGGCTTTAGATAGATAGCGTAAATCCCAGCGCTTATTAGTAGTTAACAAACCTGACCTATAGGTCGTCTCTAATCCTTGGGAAAGCTCATTGAATCTTCATGGGGATAATCCTATTTATAGCTTCTAGATTACTCAGGAAAGGTATAACAACGTTTCCTTATCTGATGTTTATAGTAATTTAGATATACCTTGAGATAATATTAAAAGATCATCTTTATATAATTGGTGCAAACGAAGCATAATAGTTTGACGCATAATATTAACTGAAAGATGAGTAGAGAGACATTCATTTGGACATCAAGAATATAGTTACATCACTTTCCCTCTATATTCTTTTTTATCATAGACTCACAGATTCTCTCTTCAAATTTAACAAGAGAAGCCTTGTATCGGCAAAGATCATCAATTTTAGAAAGCACTATGACGAACCTGAAATAACAACAAGTTAGTAGAGGTTGCCGGTAAAATTTTGTGAATAGACAACACTTTCTCAATAAACTGCCATCCAGACAACTTAGACAAATTCTTGTTTATTCAGGTCCATAAGTATCTAAGGAACTATCCCCATTATCAACGGTGGCCCCTCCGTGCACACAGAATATTCGTTCATTTGCATTGAAGGTAACCTATTAAAGTATAATATTCGCCATAGCCATAAGGATATTACCACAATAGTAGAATAGACTACTAAGAAACATTTATGGGTTTATTTCCTGTACATAGCTCCAGTCATAGTAAAATTGCTGAGAAGCCATTAACACAGTGGAAAAGAATTGATGTGCTCTTCCCAATAGTAACACAGGTACGACCAATAATTCATCTATATACATAGAGTCCAAGCTGTGGGCCAAGAGTAAATTCTAGATGTACATGATGATACTCTTTGGTAATGTAATTGAGAAATTCTAATGATGAGAACGCAGACAGCGACCATGTGTTTTATACTTCCCACTGGTGGTTTTTCCTGTTGACCAATAGTCTATATAGTAATAGGTCACAAGGTTAAAGTGCAAAGAATAGAAATTTGATTATGAGAGCTAATGTAACGTCTAGGTGTTGAAACGTCCCAAGGGTGGTTTTCCAGGTGACCAAAAACTTGTATAGTAATAGGTCATCATATCATGTTTATATAGCAGATATTCAAATAGCAAAGTAGGAGCAATATTTATCCTCAGGTGTAGACAAGTAGTATTAAATTACTTTTATTTTAATTTCTCAGATACCAAGTCAATTGTTGTAAATGTCCTGAAGAAGGTGTGAAGATCAAACAAAGCACCAAAACGCCGCGTCAACTGTTTCACTCTTGACTGTACATGACTGTTTAATCCTTGACTGCATATAGATGTATTACATTACCACTGTTGGTGGTTTTTACTAATTGTTTTTAATATGTTTTAGATTGTAACCCGTTCGGGAGGTGAATACATTTTATGCTTTATTTTTTGATAAATATTGTTTGCTTAGTGTTATTGATCCTAAGTGATCCTATGTTCTTTGTCTACTTTGCCCTGCTTTTGTTATTCATTTGCCTTTGGTATTCATTTTTCATAAGGTTATAGAGAATCACTCCTATTTCCAACCTTAAACCCTACTTAGGAGATATGGTTTAGTGTATCTAGCCAACCACAGCAAAGACAGGGACTCCAATACCTTTTCTAAAATTGCAAAGATGTGGTCCAGTCTAGAATACGAGTGGTGAACATGGGAGAAGAAGGTGTAGTCTCAGGTCTGGGGATAGAGGGCGCCCCAAGTGTCCAAGAGGACTAGGTCTAAAATCCGCCCCTGGGTATCAGTGGAGAATAAACCCATGTTAGAGCGCTGTGTGTGCGTGCTATCAAGGTCTGGATGCCATAATAAGTTGAAGTCCCCCAGAAGAAATAGTGGTCCCTTGGCAAAGTCAGTCACCTTATCCAGGAGGGTGTGCAGAAAGCCCATCTTGTTGGGGGCGAGGAGCCTCAAGAAAGTACACAATTTCCCCTTCAGTCGCCCCTTAACCATGAGCCATCCGTGTAGGGGGCATAGAGCATCACGAAAGTACACAATTTCCCCTTCAGTAGCCCCTTAACCATGAGCCATCCACCTTCCCTGTCGCTCTGAACGTCCAGGGGCTGAAATTGGGCAGTAGAGCGAAACAAGAGGGCCACCACTTTTTGCTTGGTAGTTGCAGAGGACTTATATATGAGAGGGTACTGCTTGTGTTTCAAACGGGAATCCTCAGACCTAAGTAAGTGAGTCTCCTGTAGGGCTACTACGTCAAGGTGATGGTCAAGGATATACTTCCAGACTTTCTGTCACTTTTGGGGGGAATTGAGCCATTTAACAGTCCATGTGGCTACAGTGATAGGCATTGCAAGGCAGGACCTATACACTCTCTCATTAAATATCTCATCTGCACTCCCAACACACTGAGTATGCTGGCGAACCCCCTTCCACCCCCTATAAGCTGGTAAGAACTCAAGCAACGTAAGGTGTCAAAGATCCCCCCTCTATACAGGCCTTCGCCTGCCCCTCTCGTCGTCCCTCCTACATCACCGGTGATCCCCGTCAGTACCTCGCCGTGTAGGAACAATAGAAAATAGCCACCACCAGCACCCCCCCACCCCCAACCCTTCCCCAAACAACCCCAACAAAACTAAAACACTAAACATTAAGCAATATCCATCATGAGACCGTAGCAATGGGGGAAAAGCAGCCCCCGCATAGATCAAAGGGGGACAACGGGTCCTGGGTCCCAGCCCACGTAGCGCCGTAACAAGATTACAGCAGAAAGATCCTGGGTAGTATCATTCACAGTTCATCCCATATATCGTTGCGGTCCAGCGTCCACTCCTAGCATGAACTCTAGGTAGACCCATCGGGAGCCGGCCAGGAGAAGGAAGAAGTCCGAGATCCTCTGCCTGGGCAAGGAACACCCTTCCGTTCGTTGCCTTCAGAAATGAAGCAGGCCACCTCCATAGTCCCATTGGACGTCAGTGCTTCCCTTTCCTGGAGTTCTTCGACCAGGCCGTAGAGGGGGTCGTCACTCTAGCTGCAGCTCGTGCCCCCTCAGCGGCGGAGTTCCCCACCTCCTCAGGTAGCCCAAGGATGTGCAGGCCGTCCTTCAGGTCGATAACATGATGCCTTTTGTTATGAAGCTCAAAGCTGAGGCCGAAAGGGTATGTCCAGCGGTACTTGACCCCCTCCTCCTGGAGCTTGGTGGTAACCGGCCGCATGGACTGCCTTCGTGCCAGAGAGGAGGGAGCGACATCTTGAAATATGGCACATGTAAAGTTCTGAAAGGAAATGGTATCCTTCGCCCTGGCCGCTTGCAAAACCGCGTCCTTAGTTTTATAAGAGTGGAACTTTGCCAAGATGTCACGCGGTTTCTTTCGTTCACCCCTCTGGGGGGGGGGGCCCACCCTATGAACCCTGTTGAGCTTGATTTTGAGTATTTTGGGGTGCAGGATCTCCGCAAAAAGGCCTTCTATAAACACCTCCAGCCCTTCCGCTGCTTCCTCCAGGTCCTTAACGTGGATGTTCTCCCGCCGAGCGCGGTTTTCCAGGTCCTCCGTTTTCAGCTGTGTCTGCAGGAGTTGTTCTTTAAGAGAGCAGACGTCTTCCTGGCACTCCGTCGCCATTCGCTTATGCTCCTGGTGCTGTGACTCCAGGTCGAGGACCCTGGTGCCCACGGAGTCCACATCTCGCTGAAGGGAGGTCAAGCGCTCCGTCAGGTCCGAGCGTAGCTGATCAATAGAGGATTTGACATCTTGGCCAAGTTCCCTATGCAGTTCAGTTTTGAAGTCTTTGAGCATAGACTGAAGATCAGCCTTAGAGAGGGCCATGGTAGGTTTTTCCGTGGTTCCCCGTAGAGCGGCCTAGTATCCGCAGTCGCGAAGAAGTCCGAAAGCTTGCCTGTACCCTTTGTCGTGCCTTTCTTCGGCGGCATAGGGGAGTAGTGTCACACCGTCAGGTAATCCAGGGCGCGCAAGGGGGGCCAACACCGCAAGCGTAAAATTCAGGAGTGGCCCGAACCGTAGAGCTGTGGGAAAGGGGCCTCACCAAGCTCGTGGCCGTAGAAGCAGCAGCAGAGTAGCGCAACCGTTCCTGTTGCCACGCACCAGCCAAGGTCGCGAAGTCCCCACGAGCCGTCCCTTAGGCCTACGGCCAGTAGGAGCTCACCCCGTAGCTTGTGACACCTGCGGTGCAGTGACCGGCCCTGCCCAGACCGTCGGAGGGAATCAGCTCACCTCATGGCGCGACTCCATGTCAGGGTGTCCCGCAGGTCGCCATCTTAAGGTCAGGACTGGTGTGGTGTAGTCGGGCGCTATACGTGAGGGCCTCCAGGGAGCATAGGGCAGCAGGTGGAGAACCAGGTTATTTAGGACCCAGCGGTGCCAGGGGACACACCCGAAATCTCCAGATTCACCTGTCTCAGAGTTACAGAAACGCGGCAACTTCTTGGTGACGTCAAAGATCAATTTATTGGCTGCAACCAGTAACAGAGGTCCTCGAAGTACAATGGCTCTATATTCGTAGGAGACTGCTCAAACTTACAAAGCAATACCAAATATTGTGCTTCAGGCAAACATTCCTTATTTACAGTTAACCAATCCCATGTGTACACGACAAAAGCATTGCATGACGAACCCACATTTCATTGTCCAGCCTACCATCAATTAATCGGCAAGACCCAACACTCTTCATCAGATAAACGGACGGACCCCTAATAAAAACGGGCATCTCCTTATCGTAAACAGGCCATAAAGAAAGGAGCAGAGACAGGTGAGTAAGATTAGCCATAGTTGTGTGCAATAATGGGTTTATGGTAGGCTGGGCCTTGATCCTCAATCTCGACCAGCTGCTGGGAAAGGAACTGGCCTAACAGGTTTGGCTTCGGGCAACGGAGTCAGCTTGCCCAGGTCACACAGAAGTCACCTAAAGGTGTACGTGTCCCAAAGACTCGTTCGGCCTTAGTTATCGGCCTATGTGAGGGCAACCACAAAATGGCTGCCGTGCACAAAATGGAACCCGAGGGTTCAGAACGGAATCTCTGATTTCATGGTGATCTCGTCACTCGAGCATGACGAAAACACTTGTATATATTATACTCGACATTTTCGGTCTGCTGATACCAAAATCATCATGATACGATGATGTTTATGAAACGGGTCCAGAATTCACGGAACCTTAGACCCTCCTTTTGCCCTTATATAGACAATAACCTACACTCACGCTAATCTGAGTCCAGGTCGATATTCATAAAATCATTGAGATGTTGCTGTAGCATCATCCTAGTACTTAGCACGTCTCTCGATACAGGTTTCCTTACACACGATGTAGCACAGAGGCCACATATAGCAGGAGCACACTGTACACAAAGACAGAACAGGACAAGGATGGCTAAGATCATCCCAATGATCATCAGAATCTTCCATCCCCACGTAGATAACAGTTCCCAAAACCATCCCATCAACGACCAATCTCCCTTATCCACGTGTATCAATTCAGAGATTTTATGCAGTTTGGAAATGGCCTGGTACACTGTCGGAGCATTGTCTGGAATGAAAACACAGCAACTTGATTGGATCACTTTACATACCCCACCTCGATCTGCAAGTATGACGTCTAACGCAAACCTGTTCTGGAGAGTCATAAGACGATCCGACTGGAGCTCAGCAGTCAAGTTACTAAGGGCACCGGTAGTTTCAACTACGGTGGACTCCACCACTCTCGTCAATTGCTGTATGATCCTGCTGTTAACCATAGGTCCCCAAAACGGCAGAAAACCCTTCAAGAAATCCCCTAATTCTTGTCCTGCAGTATCTTCCTTACTGAAGACACCTCTAACAACTCTTGTCTTGTGGTAATCTGCTGCAGCTGTATAGGTGGCAGGCAGCAGGAACGAAAAAAAACATGTGCCCGAGAAATCAGGGGGCAACCATGTGTATGCTCTATCGTAACACACAAAATAGGTACCCTTAGCTGCTAGGAACGAAGGGGAAGTCTGGGATGCAAAGACATACGTCTCAGTGCAGATACTCTTCCCTAACTGAGCTCTTGGATTCTTGCAATTACCTTGCAGACAGTAATGACCCTGATGGTGTACGATCCAAATCGTGGAAGATCTTTTCGCTCGTTGGTTCTCACTTAGACTAACTCCATATCCGGTTACGTTCCATCCAATATACGCTAGTGTCTCATCTCTCGGGATAGTCTCATAGGAAGTAGCTCCTCTAATCATATCTACTATACCCTTAACTAGAGCACTATTCTTTGGGTTGTCTTTCACAGAATGTAGAGGGTGGACTTCACGACAATAGATGAACATCGTTCTGTATGCCCACACAGAACCATTATAGCTGAATGGCAGGACTAGGTAAGGAATACCTTTATCAGTAGTATGAGGCATAAGACCACACACCCAACAGTTTGTTGTGTTCACTACTAATTGGGGTTGGTGCAGAAGCTGAACAAAGGAGTTATTGACAAACTCTAATCTTCTAACGGACTCATGTTCAGGCAGAGGGTGAAAAGAATGTGAGAAAACAACGGGAGGAGCTTCGCGGGCGAGCAAGATGGCTGCGTAAGCTCGGAGCTCCGCGGACCCTCCGACCCTCCGCAAATATCCTGCAGGCTATCCTGTTCCACGATAGTGGATTTCGATTGGTGAAAGATCGCAGACGCGGGAACTGCTTTCCGCCTCTAAATCCGTTGTTCCTAGCCGAAGCTACGTCGTGCTGAACTTTGTGCCAGGGATGCCCCATTGTCTCATGGGTGGCTGAGGATCGTGACGACGCGCCGCATGATTGGAATGCGAAGCGAGAACCTTCGATCCTTCCTGGCGGAGTGCATGTAGCTGCGGAGTCGGCAGCTGTTGGCCTGGCTTGTGTGCTGACTTCGCCTCGGTCCTACGCATCTGCCCACTTTGTCTGGGCTGGGTAGCCCTTTGTTCTCCTCGGACCCATCATGGCCGGCAGAGGGGACCCCGACAGGACGGCGAACAGAGGCGTTCGGAGGTCGACTCAGCCACAGTCGAATAAGATCGACCGTTATGCCCAGCAAAGGACATCGCCTTCTGTGGTGGCTCCTTCTAAAGACTCTCTACGCACGGGCTCGCCTGACGGCTCGGAACCCACTTTGAGCGACATCATGGGGGCCATCGCGGGCATCAGGACTGAGATGCAGAAACAACATGAGGTCCTGACACATAAGGTGGACACCCTGGCCATTGACCTCAACCTGATCAGGGCCGACTTGGGCAAAACCAATGATCGGGTGAAATCCCTTGATATTAAGACTCCCAGCCTGACTACCGATGTCTCAGACCTGCAAACGGAGGTCCGGGCCCTACGGTCGGTCAACGACCAATTCTCTAGGCGGCTGGAAGATTTTGAAGGGCGTGCAAGGCGACAGAACGTCCGCATCATTGGTGTACCGGAGGGAGCGGAAGAGGCGGCTGGTGACCTTTTTGTGGAGGACTTGATACAGACACATCTTTTCACCGGTTGGACTGAGTAACTTTTTCTCGGTGGAACGGGCTCATAGGATACCTGGCGGCCCTCCGAAGTCGGGTGTCGCACCTCGACCCATCATCGCCCGGCTCTTCAACTTTAGAGACCGGGATGTGATCCTTCAAGCTTCCAGGAGGCATGGGCCACTTAAATTCCAGAACGCTGAAGTGCACTTCTACCCGGACTTCACCAGGGCCGTTCAGAGACAGCGTCAGAATTTTGCGGGGTGAAACGGCGCCTTAGGGAAATGGGTTTCAAGTACTCAATGCTATTCCCTGCTAAACTGCGGATCGAGTACGAGGGCCGAGCCCTGTTCTTCGACATGCCCGAGTCGGCAAGCGACTGGCTGGACACTTTGCTGCAACGTCGAGATGAGCATGATGAACACTCCGGAGGCGCTACTGGGGGCCTTGATCTCCAGGACTAGGTTCTGTTGTTCCAACTCAGGCGGTTGGTGTTCTTGATGTCTGTGACTGCTAATGCCAAGGCTTTTCCATTTTCTGTTTCTTCTGTTTTCTACATGGAGGGTGGCGGGAGGGGATTGCGGGGATTCCTCACTCCTCCAGGGTCTTTTTTGTAGGTTAGTTTATGGGGCGACAGGCACACTGCTGGTTGGGGGGGCTTTTTAGTCTGCTGCAGGGGTGCAGGGTGGGGGGTGGTGGTGGGGATCTTCGTTTGTTCTTTTGTTTTTCTCTTTTTCTGACTCTTTGGCAATGGGTTGTATGTACTGTTCTGCTCCACTTGTTGTTGAGGCTTTTCGGGGTTGGGTGGGACCAGGGCCATGATGATGGGGGGTAGGAAATTGCAAGTTCTCAGTTGGAATGTCAACGGCTTGGGTGACCGTATTAAGAGAGGGATTGTGCTTCAGTTGCTTAAACGACATATGCCGGACATTGTTCTTTTGCAGGAGACGCACTTGGTTGGCAATACATGTAAAGCGCTTAACCGAAAAGGGTTTAAAATGGTGGCCCATTCAGGGTTCTCTTCGGGATCTCGGGGGCGGGTGTTCTAGTGCGTACGTCCCTCCCGTTTGAGATTGACGCTACTGTGATGATGAGAGGGGGCGGTATGCCGCCGTAGCGGGTCGATGGGAAGGGCGTGCCCTGACATTACTTTCAGTCTACGTTCCCCCGGGCCTACAGACTAGCACTTTCCAGGACCTTGGTGGCGCCATTTTGAATTTGCCCGCTGGGTTGTTGATTGTGGGGGGTGACTTTAACTCGGTTTGCTCCGGTTCCTTGGACCGACATCCGCCTAGAGACCTCCGTAGCTCCCAATTGTGGCTGCCCACCTTCCTTGAGACGCTGGGGTCGGTCGACAGCTGGCGACTCCTGCATCCCACTCAAAGTCACTATTCCTTCCACTCTGGCGCCCACGGTAGTCTTTCTAGAATCGACTACGTTCTTACCCTGGCGGCTCACACGCTTGCGGTTTCCGAGGCCCATTATTTGGCAGGGGTATTTCTGATCATTCCCCGCTGTGGGTCTCTTTCGACTTTGATATTTTCATGTCGGAACGACCGGTGGTCGTCAACCCGTGGTGCTTCCGCAACCCCAAAACTCGTAGTCTCCTGGCCAAGGCCATCGATCTCTATTTCACTGAAAATGAGGGGTCGGTCACATCAGCCGCCACTTTATGGGAGGCATTTAAGACAGTTTTGAGGGGCGAGGCCTTTGCTCTTATAGCGGAAGCCCGTAGAGTTAGAGATGCCGATTTGGTGCGCATCGAGGCGGAGATTTTGGAGATGGACTCCCGGTTGGAGGCGGAGCCCGATCCTGCTCTCCTACATGATCTTTCCCTTAAACAGTCCGAGTACCGCGACCTCGCTACTAACGCCGCCCTTGTCCTGGCTAAAGAACAGCAGGGCCGGATTTACGACGTCGGCGACAAGGCTGGGAAGTTGCTGGCCTGGCTAGACAGGAGGGAGAGGGCCAGCCGTGTTGTACCCGAGATATTGGGGGAGGACGGAGTGGTGGTCACAGACCCGAGTGCCATTGCTGAGTCCTTTGCGGATTACTTCCGAGGGGTCTACTCTTCTGTCTCGGACCGGTCTGAGACCGATTCGGTCGCTTTCCTTTCTAATATCGATCTCCCGTGCTTGTCGGATGTAGAACGTGCCGACATGGACAGGGACGTTTCCGTGGATGAGGTCGCACTTGCGATCCGCTCACTGCGATTGGGCAAAGCGCCTGGTCCTAACGGTATCCCTGTTGAATTGTACAAGATCAGGCCGGATGTGGTGTCCCCACACCTGCGCAATATGTTCCTGAAGGCACGGGAGAATGGTCTGCTTCCCCTTGACCAGAGGTTGGCCACCATTGTAGTCATCCATAAGGAAGGGAAGCCGAGGGATTTGTGCCGGTCGTACCGTCCCATCTCCCTCCTGAACGCTGAGCCTAAGATTCTCGCCAAGATGCTCGCCAATCGTCTGGTTGGTGTTATCGGCGACTTAGTGCACCCGGACCAATCGGGCTTTATTCCACACCGCAACACTGCCCTTAACTTGCGTAGGCTACATGGTGCCCTGGCCAGGGCCCATACCCTTGAGGAGCCGGCTGTCCTGGCGTCTTTGGATGCCACGATGGCTTTTGACTCCCTCGAGTGGAACTACCTGTGGGCAGTGTTGGCGAAGCTCGGTTTTGGCCTGGTGTTTGTGGGATGGGTTAAGCTCCTGTACGCTGAACCGCTGGCTAATATTACCGTTAATGGCCGTGTTTCGGCTACATTTGCCCTTCACAGGGGCACCAAACAGGGTTGTCCATTGTCACCTCTTCTGTTCGCACTCGCGCTCGAGCCACTAGCGGCCTTGTTGCGGACTCATCCGGATCTACATGGTATTCGATGGGCCCCTGGCTTCGAGAACAGAGTCTCCCTCTACGCGGACGATATTCTGCTTTACCTCACTTCCCCCTTATCGTGGCCTGTGATATACTTAGGCTTTTTGGCCGGTACTCTGGCCTTGTTATCAACTGGGCCAAGTCATATTAGTATGTACTGAAAGGGGGAACACCGCGCCTCCCTAGGGGCTGCGGCATCCAGGTGGCCAATCGGGGCTTCAAGTACTTGGGGATTTATATCTCCAGTAATGCGAAGGCGCGCTATGAACATAATCTGCTTCCCCCTCTTCTCCGCCTCCGGCGAGATGTGGAGGGTTGGCGCAAACTTCCGCTCTCTCTGCTTGGACGCGCGGCATTATTTAAAATGATGTCCTTGCCCAGGTTCCGTTATGCCCTGCAGAATACTCAGGATCCGGTCCCCGCCCGGTATTTCCGGGAGATCGAGGGCCTTCAACGTGCCTTGCTTTGGGATGGCCGGACCCGCATCGCGATCACGAAGCTTACGCTTCCGTGGTATGATGGGGGTATAGCGTTGCCGGATGTGCGCAGATACTATTGGGCCTCCAAGTTAGCGGCCATTAATCACGGTCTTTATGGTCCGGAAAACAACCCTGGATACGCCATGGATAGGTGGCTCCTGGGTGGTGGGAATTACTATAGGGCGCTCTACTCGAGGTCTCTAGATGGGCGGATGTCGGGTCCAACGAAAACAGTGGTCCATATTTGGAGGGCGATTACCAAGGCGCAGGGCTGGAAAGGTAAACTGACCAGGCTGACCCCATTATACGACTCGGATATCCTGGGCAAGTTGTGGCACACCAAGGGCTTCGATAAGTGGGTCCTCATAGGCATCTCCAGGGTGGAGGATATGTTGTCAAGAGGCGAGATTAAGACATTTCCCCAGCTACAGGATGAATATCAGTTAGGTGCCTCGGAATTTTTCCGATATGCCCAGTTACGCCACGCATTGCTTTCTGCTAGGCCGGAGGAGGGAGCGATCCCAGAGAGCTCCCCGTTGGAAGATAGGGTGCTGGACGGCCATATGCCGGACAGCGCCATTTCCCTGTCCTACAAGAAGCATATAAACGTTCGTACCGACCTCCTCCTGGGCGTGAGGGACCAGTGGGTGCGTGATGGGTTGGAAATCGATGACGAAGACTGGCAGAGTGCAGTGTCCTCCCCCAAGGAGGTTGCCGTCTCTTCCCGTCTCAGATTGGTGCAGCTTAAGATCCTGCACAGGGTTTACGTGACTGGCCCCCGACTTGTGCATATGGGCTACTCGGTCGATGGGCTTTGTCGCCGCGGCTGTGGTGCCCTGGCCTCTTTTATGCACATCCTCTGGGAATGCCCCGCCATAGCCTCTTACTGGAGACGTGTGCATCTGATAATGGGTGAGGTGACTGGGGTAGCGGTTAATGCGGAGGCCAGGAGGTGCCTCCTCAACATCTGGGACCCGACGGACCACAACGTGGCTCAGACGCAATGGGTGACACTTGGCAACATGGTGGCTAAACGTGATATGGCTCAGAAGTGGGGAGCTTCAGTAGCTCCCAAGGTTGTGCAGTGGAAAGCCAATATAGATTGGTGTATGTTCAGGGAGAAGACGGTCTATGTTGCCAGGGGTAAACCCAAAAAGTGGCAGAAGTTGTGGGGGGCCTGGAATACGTACAGGGGAGACATTTGCATACCACCGGAACCTGTCTCGCTGGAGGAACATTTGTCGCCGTAGCCTGCGACACCAACTGCAATACGCTGTGAATTTTATCCTGTGTTTTCCTCCCTCCCCTCCTCGCTCCTGACCTTTTATCCTGTTTTCATACTTGTGTTCCCTATGCTCCCCCCTGCCCCCCAATAATGCCTCACTGATTTCATGTACTCCATTGCCTATCTCCTTGCGCCCTATCAGGCGCTCCTTTTTCTTCTTTTTCTCTCTGTTCCTTATAAAAACGTAAAATCAACCTTCATTGTGCTGCTGCATTGATTCTTGCACTATTGTTCCCCTGATCCGTTATGCGGCCTTGCCTCCGGGATGTCAGGCTGAATAGCTGTGTGCACTTTTTTCGAATAAAGGTTTAAAATTTTTTAAAAAGAATGTGAGAAAACAGTAGAAGGAGGCATGGGCTGTGTAGTGGGTGTAAACGTCACTCGAAAAGAGAATAAAACATATCCTATTAAAAACATCATTACGCTAAGCAACATAAAAAAGCATAATATCAGAAAACGTTTTCTAGTCATCATTGTACACATTTTGCCTCTAAAATCCATTTCTTTGGCAGGTCTTTCCATCTCGAAAAACTCCATCCTCTAACCTTGCTGCTCGCGGAGGTAGGGTGTTCCGTGCTAAGGAATGCGCTTGTCAGTCCAGGGAACTCCCAAGGACCAACCAGAACCGTCGACCTTGTGTCTTCGGCTTGCACTCCAAAGACTTGACGCCGCAACCCTACAGCTGAACCCGGATGGTGGTTCGAAAAACAAAAATCAAAATAGTTTCTCAGATGAGAGAGCTGCACTTTCAAAAATAGCAGGGAAAAGGAATTCTTATTTATTTGTCCATAGTTCTCGACCTCAAATTATAATGGCTTTTCTTTGGTAATGTCTCATCACAAAACAACAGGTCAGGTTCAGTAGTGTCCAATCGAACTGAAGATGGCACAGCTTCTTGCAGAAGATCGTCGCTTTCACGCTCAGAATTTGTCCCCATTAAACGTGCATCGCTGAAAGGCACAAAACGAGGCACAGTCTCAGTTTCAGAATCTGCAATACCCTCCTGGACCCACCGGTCGTACGGCAGAGGCAAAGGGACCCTCTTACAGTGTACGCCGTGGATCCAGTTCTTTTTTCCTTGCACTCGTACCGCAGATCTCGTTGATAACAGGACTAAATAGGGGCCGATCCAGCAGAGCTGATCGTTCTTTGTCCGCTGAAAATTCTTGATTCGAACCCATGAACCAGGATCAATGACGTGTCCTGGATCTTCAGAAGCCTGAGGCAAAGTTTTGTGAATCTGTTGGTGTAAAACACGCAAGTTAGCCGTCAAATCATACAAGTAATCGAGCAGTACAGGGTGTTCAATCTCGCTGAATTTTATCTGCCTCTGCACTCCCCATATGTTGGCCGGGCGACCAAACACGATTTCATACGGACTAAGTCCCACTCGTGAATGTACAGTCATTCTTGTCGACAAAAGTACTAAAGGCAAAGCATCAGGCTATTTAAGACCAGAGCTCGCTTGTATCTTGGCCAGTTTTAGTTTTAGCGTGCCATTATAGCACTCCACTAGTCCAGCTGATTGGGGGTGATTTGCAGCATGACACTTTTGATGGATTCCTAGCCCTTCACATACTTTCTTCATCACTTGGCCCACAAATTCATTCCATTATCACTCCAGACCATTCTCGGCAAACCAAATCTAGGGAAAAACTCTTTGACAAGTGCTTTAGCTGTGGATAAGGCAGTGTTATCTTTCAGGGGATATGCTTCTACCCATCTCGAAAAGGCACAAACAACCACGAGTACATATTTCAGGTTGTTGCATCTCTCCATGTGAATGAAATCTAGCTGCAAAACCTCGAACGGGTACGTCGGAGGAGCAAAATGACCAGCTGCAGTTGGAGTTCCCTTACCAGGATTGTACCTCAGACAAACCATACAATTCTTAACCACATTCCCTGCACACTTAGGAATTCCAGCATTTTGCCATACTGGAGCCAACAACTTACAAATCCCATTCACACTGATATGAGCCATTCCATGCGCCATAGGAACCACTGCAAGCACAGGTAGCAACCATCGCTGATGCTCTGACAACTCAACCCAACAACCATTCGCATCCAATTTACCCGTACTCTCTCTCCACACACTCAACTCTTTCTCGGTAGCTACAGCTTGAATCGACTTTACACTCTCTATCGTATCCTCACACATTCCTCTATCCGGAACCCATCTCGCCGGACCCGCAACATACATTCGACTCATCACATCCCTTGCCAAGTCTTTCGCAACTTCGTCTGCAAACGCATTACCACGACCAACATCATCGGTAACCTTCAGGTGTGCACTGCATTTCATGATCGCAACTTGCAACGGCAAGGTAAGTGACTCCAGGAGCTCATTCACCAATTGACCATGCTGTATCTTTGTCCCGTGTGATGTAAGGAACCCACACTCCTTCCACAAACGTCCAAAACTATGGGCCACACCAAACGCATACTGGCTATCAGTATGTATGGTCACTTTCTTTCCTTTCGACAACACACATGCTCTCGTAAGTGCAATCAACTCTGCTGCTTGGGCTGAATTATGTGGGATACGTGCATTTTCAACAATCTTATGCAAAGTAGTAACAGCATATGCCGCAGTCGTATCACCATTCGGAAGCTTGAAGCACGAACCATCCACCCATAAGGTACCATCACATTCAGCGAGAGGAGTGTCCCTAAGATCTATTCTCCCTTTCGTTTCTTCCTCTGTCCTGAGAAAGCAATCGTGCTGTTCGCCAACATCTGTCTCTATTGAAATCGGCAATAACGTGGCTGGATTCAGTGTGTTGCATCTCTTAATGTGCACATGACTCGCTAGAAGTGTCAGCTCATAACCTGCCAATCGAGCACTAGTTAAGTGCTGTGTCTTGGTCCTGTTAAGCAATGTATCCACTGCATGTGGAACCATCATGATCAGCGTATTATTCATCACCAAACCAGCAGACAGTCGAATAGAAACAGCTGCTGCAGCTGTGGCTCTCAAACAACTCGGCAACGCCCTAGCTACCAGATCCAAAGTCGATGAGAAATACGCACATGGACGTTGCTTGTCCCCAAAAGACTGTGTCAACACTGACAATGCACATCCCTCTCTCTCAGGGACATAGAGTGTGAAAGGCTTACTGTAGTCGGGGTACCCAACACAGGAGCCGAACACAATGCATCACGCAATTCGGAAAAACTTTTCTGACAATCTTTGGACCACGGGAGGGGATTCGGTGTGTCTTTACAGGTCAATGCCACCCCCTTTTGTACCGCTTTTGGCCGCCATAAGTGTGGCAGGGTATGCTCAGACGTGAGTCCCTTGCTCACTTTACCACTGGATTCAAGCAAGCCGGGCTGAAGACGGCTGGAATGCCAGAAACCGGTCCTCGGAAGCTTGATTCCGGTCCAGGGAAGACATGGCTTGGCAGTTTGGGCTGGACTGTTCCCATGAGGCAGAGGGTCAGACTGATTTGCATATAGCCATGTCTGAACTGTAGTGGCAGAGTGGGCTAAAGAATGGTGATGGATTAAACCCAGATCTTTTGACTGGATGTGAGTGTTTGATTGATTCAGATGCTCCGTCCAGCACCACCATCCGCTTTTGTACCACCAGTGGTTTGGCCAGCAGAGAAAAATGTGCTATCCATTGCCTGCAATATGACGTAATACCCAAAAAGGCACGCACTTCTCTCTGTGTAATTGGCACACTCATTTTCGCAATCGCTTGAATTCTTTCTGGGGTCAATCTTCTTCCCTCCTTCGATAAGAGATGACCTAAGTAGGTCACTTCTTGTCGACAATACTGTAACTTTGAAGGAGACACCCTGTGATGGAAATCAGACAAATGACGCAGCAATGAAAAAGTAGCTTTCTTACAAATTTCCTCTCTATCGGCAGCAACTAACAAATCGTCGACGTACTGAAGAAGAGCAGCGCCATCAGGTAAGACAATCGTATCAAGTTGTGTTTTCAAAGTCTGACTATAGATTGACGGACTCTCACAATAGCCTTGAGGAGCGCACTTGAACCGGAAGCTTCGGCCTCCTAAACAGAAGCCGAAAATATCCCTACTTTCCTCGGCAATCGGGATGCTGAAGAAGGCATTCTTCAAATCAATCACCAAGAACCAAGTGGCCGAAGCTGGAATCATAGTCAATAAGGCAGTGATATCCGGAACAACTGGAAACTGTGGCACAACTATTTTATTCACCTCTCTAAGATCAATCACAAACCTGTAAACAGGTGGCTGAGAAGAGTCAGTACGTTTCAGAACAGGCAGAACAGGACTATTGCAAACGTTACCTCTTGTTTCTTCAACTACATCTTTCTCAATCAAATCATAAATGATCGCTAATAATGCTCTTTCACCATCACTAGAGATCCTATATTGGGGAATGCGTGGCATTTTAACGTTTGCTTTTAACGTCACAACATATGGCAGAATCTCCAAGAGACCCACATCGTTAGGACCAGTCGCCCAAAGAATATCAGGAAGAGAGGACAATTCTGTCGGAAGTTTATCCTTCGACAAATACATTGGAGAGACCACTTTCTTACCTAGTGTAAGTTGTGCTCCCGAAGGAGAACAATACAATGTCGCATACAATCTTTTCAACAGATCAAATCCCAACAAGTTCTCACCACAACCTGTCGTCAGAATAAGGGGAGCTTCGAATTCAAGAGGTCCAACAGAAAGGGACAAAGGATTAGAAATTGGGTTTCTAACTGGGGCGCCAGAAAAACCTACTGAAACGTTCGTTAAGCCAGACAAAGGTGCGCCAGGGAGTTTAGAGTGCATAATAGAACTCTTCATAGCACCAGTATCCGACAGAAAAGGCTCTGACACACCTGATGTAATCACTTCAACATAAGGTCCACTCCGATCTACTGGAACTGAAGCAACTCCCTCTCTTTGTCCATGGCTGTCCTAGCAATCATTATCGTCTACATTCTCACCTTCGATATAGTAGTTGTCAGCATAGTACTGAGTCGTCCTACCAGATGCACCATTCTGCTGATCAAAACTATTCATCGAGTTCTGTGGGGGAAGGGAACGGGCGTTCTGGGGGAAATTCCCACGTCCCCTACCTCTAGGAACTTGCTGAACACCACGACCTCTTGCGCTAGAAACACCATTCATATGCTGTAACAAAATAGGGCAACTATACTTGAAATGACCCTCTTCCTTACAATATGAACACTGATTGGGGCCAACCAGAAAACGCTGTTGAGGAGACTCGAACCTTTGCGAGTTTCTCTGAAACTGCTGAGGCTGCTGATAATCACCCTGGTTATTACGGGGCGGATACGCTTGCTGTAAAAGTACCAAGGTCTTCAACTCTTTAGTCTTTTATCCCTATTTTTGTAGTGCTGCGCAGTAGCCAGTATCTGTGCTGAAGAGGAAACGGCCCAAGAACTCTCTGAATCTTTCAATTTCTTACACAACTCGGGAAGCAAATTGTGAACAAACTTGTCAACAAACAACCGTTGACCACCTTCTGTACTCATGTCTTGACCACTATGGTCGATAAACGTCTCTTCAAACCTAGTGAAGAAGTCAGACACAGTTTCCTCTTTCTTCTGCTTACATGCAGACAACGTATCCCAATTTACACGCATCGCAGGCATGAAAGATTTCATGTAAGTAACGATTTTACCAGGGAGGTCTGCTACCAAAGGCTCAGGTTTAGCACCACCTACTTGTCTATCATTTGCAGCAGCAATATTAACCCATGAATCACCCAACTCTTGCGCATGATCTGTATGACAAATCAATCCCTATAAAGGCTGTGGAACAACATTCCCAAACAACATGTCTATATCGGCAAAATTCATAATACATGAATCTGCAGTCTGTGATAATTCCTTATAAAACCCTGCAGGATTTTTACGAGGATCAGGTAAAGTCTGCTTAAGAGCCAAAACTTCAGCTCGCTTCCATGGAACATGTACCCAAACACGTTGAAAATGGGCTGGTGCAGCTACAATATTATTAACAGCATCAGCCTGAACGGCCTCTTTCCATACCGGAGGAACTTCTCTCATTGGATATTGTCGCACCTTCCTCCTAACAGAGGGGTCAGGCTCAAACAGCAACTAAGAAGGAGACTCACTCCTAAACGACAGCAACGTTGCAACTGCTTTTTCAACATCGGGACCCACAATAGTTCCCTTCGCAAACTCAGACTGTATATAGAACAACTCAGACGGAGCCTGTCCCACTTCATCATCTTTCCATTCTTCACGAAGGAAAGTACACACTTTATCGAAAACATATCTCTGCTTCGGTGCTTCCCATTGACGGAAGACATCCGTAACAGACTCTACATCATATCTTAAAGGAGTAGTAACCCATTTACGCGCCAAACGATCCAATATTTCTCTCTCTCGGGAATCAGGAACTTGGCTACGCACCTGTTTACGCTCCGATTCAGGGGTCGTACTATGCGACCCAAAGAAAGGAGACAAAAGACTAGTAACAGTGTTGGTCATTCTCTGTTGAACAGAAGGAGAGGTCAACAGAACAGGAGATAAAGCGGACTGAGAAAAGGTCAACGTAGGAGCAGTAGTAGGGGAGGTAGCAAGAACAGGTTAAAAATGTGCAGGAATTAAAGGCGGAGCAGGTAGCAAAGTCAGTGGCCCTTGAGAAGGCTGGACCAGAGGAGTAGGGGCCAACTGAAGAGGTGCTGGTGGCTGTAGAATAACAGGAGGCTGCACAACTGGAGGTTGCACAACTAAAGGTTGCGGAGTTGCTGTAGCACTCTGTGCATAAGGGGGTGGCGGACTCAACAAATGCAACATTAAAGGATCTTTCTCAAGTTCCTTCGCTGCATCTTGCTGAAGAAGCAGCAAAGCTGGATAGCATTTATCAATCACCATTTTACGTTGCCTGTGCAACTGCTCACTCGCCTGTTCTTCTTCATTATCTTTAAACTGCATAGCAGCTTGCATTATCGAGATACCGCTTTCTCTCTTATTTCTCTTCGCTAATTCAATTTTCTACTGTTTGGCTTACTTTCGCCATAAGCTGAAAGAGTCAAACATCGCCGGCCGGGCTTTCCTCTTAAACAGTTTAACCTCTAAATTATCTAGCACTTCTGCGTCAAAACTACCATATTGGGGCCATTTTAGGACACCATCTTTCCTAGTGTACCTAACCCATACTTCATTATACGCGATAGGGTCCACGCCGTGCTTCACATAGTGCTCATATAATGGAGTTCCAATTGGAGGAACCGGACAAGAGTCCTCCAATCGGGAATCCCTATTTAGACCACAACAAAACAAATTTCCAAGTCTGCTAAGACCAGGCATCTTCGCTCACTAGTCTAGCTTCAAACTTCAAAGGATTATCGAATACGATAGTCTCATGAATACACGAGTCCCTCGGCTATGGTACTTGCAAGTTCCAAATCAAATATCCCAAGAGGATACTCAAAACTAAGGAATAAACGAAGGACTGGGAGATGCTCCACTCATACTTAACTGAGGTATCGATGACGTCACCAGAAGACCCGTCTATCGTCTCGCTCTACAAATCGTCTAAGGCTCCAAGACAGGGTGATAGTCAGGGCAGCAGTCCTTCGTAGCCGTCGAAAAGCGGGGAACCTCGCAGCAAAGACTTTCGGACCACGACGACATACAGGGGTCGATGAAGTGGCAGGCCTTCCTCCAGAATTTTCACACGAAGCTCCTCACGATCATCAGGCTTTGGACCGGTACAGCTGAAATCGCTCCACGTTGGGCGCCAAATGGAAAACCGGGTTATTTAGAACCCAGCGGTGCCAGGGGACACACCCGAAATCTCCGGATTCACCTGTCTCAGAGTTACAGAAACGCAGCAACTTCTTGGTGACGTCAAAGATCAATTTACTGGCTGCAACCAGTAACAGAGGTCCACGAAGTACAATGGCTGTATATTCGTAGGAGACTGCTCAAACTTACAAAGCAAGTCATCCCTTATATACCAAATATTGTGCTTCAGGCAAACATTCCTTATTTACAGTTGACCAATCCCATGTGTACACGACAAAAGCATTGCATGACGAACCCACATTTCATTGTCCAGCCCACCATCATTTAATCGGCAAGACCCAACACTCTTCATCAGATAAACGGACGGACCCCTAATAAAAACGGGCACCTCCTCATCGTAAACAGGCCATAAAGAAAGGAGCAGAGACAGGTGTGAGTAAGATTAGCCATAGTTGTGTGCAATAATGAGTTTATGGTAGGCTGTGCCTTGATCCTCAATCTCGACCAGCTGCTGGGAAAGGAACTGGCCTAACAGGTTTTGCTTCGGGCAACGGATTCAGCTTGCCCAGGTCACACAGAAGTCAGCTAAAGGTGTACGTGTCCCAAAGACTCGTTCGGCCTTAGTTATCGGCCTATGTGAGGGCAACCACAAATTCCTGTACATTTACATTTACATGGTGATCTCATCACTCGAACATGACGAAAGCACTCGTATATATTATACTCGCCATTTTCGGTCTGCTGATACCAAAATCGTCATGATACGATGATGTTTATGAAACGGGTCCAGAATTCACGGAACCTCACAGGGGTCACACTTCCTCCAGATTACCAACGTATGCCGCATAAAACCCCCGCAAGGGCGCTGGAGGGATTCAGATTACTGTTGAAGTAGCATGTAGGTGCTGGATGTCCCGCCGGCCGCCATCTTAGGGTCAGGCAAGTGGTGGATTGTGCACCACGTCCACGAGTGGGCTCAAAACTGCACAGGACGCCCCAGCATACCTCCGGGCCCCCTCCGCTCACAAGGGAGAGTGCATACCGCCGTCGAGCTGACAATCAGCCGCCGCCACCGCCGCCGTCACCACTCACCGGTCGTGCCAGCCGCCAACTTGCCTCCGGAGACCCGGCGCCGACTGGAAGGGGAAAAAGCAAGTTAACGGGGCTTCGAGGACACTGTAGGAGCCCACCAAACTGTGCCCCTATATTTTGCCGGCTCGTGGAGGATCCCGGAGCTCCGCTCCGCCCAGGATCGCCGTCAAAGGAGCTTCAGAAGTGCAGCACGGACCGGGAGCCGAAGCAGGTCACGTCTGCTCGGCCATCTCGCCCGGCCACGCCCTCTGAGTCCCCGGCTACGCCCCCTGAGTGCCCGGTCACGCCCCCTGAGTTCTCGCAACGTTTTCCTGCCTGTTCTCATGCTTGTTTGTTATAAAAAAAATGTTATGGGAAAGAGGGACAAATAACGGGGGAGTGTATGTTGGAAAACAGTAATTTAATTAGAACACGAGCAGCGGACGGACACTAGGGGAGAATCAACAGATGCCAGATTCCAAGGGCAGACTGATGTGATGATTAGGTGATGCGCTGATACAAAATGGTGGTGGTGAATGATGATTAGTGCCAGGTGGTGACAATATATGGTGTGGATTGGAGGTACGTTGTGGATTGTGGAGTTGAAACATGTGTTTTGGTGTGTAACTAAGCAGTGTGTTTTAGAAATGTGGAGTTGAAATGTGTGGCCTGGAACTGTGGTGTTGAGTGAAATTATGCTTAGGAAAATTGTGTCATGGTGTGGAGTGCATTTATGTTGACTGGTGGTATGTGGTATAGAGTACATTTATGTGGAGTGTATTTATGATGCATTGAGTACAGTGCAATTATATGGCGTGTAATTATCTGGCACTGAGTGGTATTATATGGAGTGTATTTATGTTGCATTGAGTAGTGTTATTATGTCGTGTAATTATGTGGCACCGAGTCATATTATATGGAGTGTATTTATGTTGCATTGAGTAGATTGTTATTATGTGGCGTGTAATTATGTGGCACTGAGTGGTAATATGTGGAGTGTATTTATGTTGCATTGAGAAGAGTGCAATTATGTGGCTTGTAATTATGTGGTACTGAGTGGTATGTGGAGTGTATTTATGTTGCATTGAGTAGAGTGCAATTATGTGGCTTGTAATTATGTGGTACTGAGTGGTATGTGGAGTGTATTTATGTTGCATTGAGTAGTGTAAATATGGGCGTGTAATTATGTGGCAATGAGTGGTATTATGGGGAGTGTATGTTGTATTCAGTGGAGTGTAATTTTGTGGCATTAATTGGAGTGTATGTTGCATTGAGTGCAGTGTAATTATGTAGCATATAATTATGTGGCACTGAGTGGTATTGTTTGGAGTGCATGTTGGATTCAGTAGTGTAATTATGAGGTGTGTAATTATGTAGCACTGACTGGTATTATTTGAAGCATATGTTGCATTGAGTGCAATTTAATTTGTAGCATATAAGTATGTGGCACTGTGTGGTATTATGTGGAGTGTATAAATGTTGCATTGAGTAGAGTATAAATATGAGGCATGTTATTATGGCACTGAGTGGTATTGTGTGGAGAGTATTTATGTTGCATAGAGTAAAGTGTAATTATGTGCTGTATAATTATGTGGCACTGAGTGGTATTATGGGGAGTGTATGTTTTATTCAGTAAAGTGTAATTATGTGGCACCGAGTGGTATTATTTGGAGTGCATGTTGCATTGAGTGCAGTGTAATTATGTATCAAATAATTATGTGGCACTTTGTGGTATTATGTTGAGTGTATGTATGTTGCATTGAGTGGAGTGTAAGTATGTGGTATGTAATTATATGACACTGAGTGCTATTATGTGGCAGTGAGTGGTATTATGCGGAGTGTATGTTGTATTCAGTAGAGTAAATATGTGGCACTGAGTGGTATTATTTGGAGTGTGTGTTGCATTGAGTACAGTGTGATCATGTAGCAAATCGTTATGTGGCACTGAGTGGTATTGTGTGGGGTGTATGTTGCATTTAGTAGAGTGTAATTATGTGGTGTGTAATTATGTGGCACTGAGTGGTATTATTTGGAGTGTATGTTGCATTGAGTGCAGTGTAACTACGTAGCATATAATTATGTGGCACTGAGTGGTATTGTGTGGAGTGAATGTTGCATTCAGTAGAGTGTAATTATGTGGCACTGAGTGGTATTATTTGGAGTGTGTGTTGCATTGAGTACAGTGTGATCATGTAGCAAATCGTTATGTGGCACTGAGTGGTATTGTGTGGGGTGTATGTTGCATTTAGTAGAGTGTAATTATGTGGTGTGTAATTATGTGGCACTGAGTGGTATTATTTGGAGTGTATGTTGCATTGAGTGCAGTGTAACTACGTAGCATATAATTATGTGGCAGTGAGTGGTATTGTGTGGAGTGTATGTTGCATTCAGTAGAGTGTAATTATGTGGTGTGTAATTATGTGGCACTGAGTGGTATTTGGAGTGTGTGCTGCATTGAGTGCAGTGTAAATATGTAACATATAATAATGTGGCACTGAGTGGTATTATGTGGAGTGTATTTATGTTGCATTGAGTGGAGTGTAAGTATGTTGCGTGTAATTAAGTGGCACTGAGTGGTATTATTTGGAGTGTATGTTGCATTGAGTGAAGTGTTATTATGTAGCATATAATTATGTGGCAATGAGTGGTATTATGTGGAGTGTATGTTGCGTTCAGTAGAGTGCGGTTATGTGGTGTGTAATTAAGTGGCACTGAGTGCTATTATTTGGAGTGTATGTTGCATTGAGTGAAGTGTTATTATGTAGCATATAATTATGTGGCACTGAGTGGTATTTGGAGTGTATGTTGCATTGAGTGCAGTGTAAATATGTAGCATATAATTATGTGGCACTGAGTGGTATTATGGGGAGTGTATGTTTTATTCAGCAGAGTGTAATCATGTAGCGTGTAATTATGTGGCATGTAATCATGTGGCACTAAGTGCTATTATTTGAGTGGATGTTGCATTTATTGCAGTGTAATTATGTAGCATATAATTATGTGGTAATTATCGTGATACCCCAAAGCGGACTCCATCTATGCATGCACCCAAGATCTGGGGACAACACCCTTAATTCTGCTCGAGTTTAGCATAGTGCAGAACACAAGTCACCTTAAAAAATAACACTACATCACAATGCAGTAACAATAGACTTCTGTTCTGTTCCCTGAACCCAGACACCCCTCCGATCACTCATGGACTTTCCTTTACCTTTTTTTCTTATAAACTTTATTTTGACATTTTCAGGTACATTACATTGTTAAAGAGAGCATTGATGCGTACACAGGTCACAATCCACAGAGCAGGCATGTATCAGTTGGCTCATATCATAGAACGTTGTAAACAAAAAGGAATTATCTGAAGAACAGCAATTAGTCCGGCAGTATATGTGATAGTTGCGCATAATATATTCCAATTTCTCATATCAAGAACTCATTGCCCCCAATGGGGACTTGACATCAGTGAACAGATCCAATGGGTGATGCCTGTTGCATTCCCCCCCAGGTCACACACCCCAGTAGAACAGTGAGAGCAACATCCGCCTCTGCGGTATGTAGTTACAATTGCCTGGGAAAAGGGCATTGCGGGGTCTCATGCAACCAATAAGACTCACATGGTCAATCCCCGCTTACACCTCAGCGCACCAGTGGAAAGCTTCAGGTTGTTGTCTCAGCTGAGGCGCCATCATGCACCTGAGCTAAGTAGCATTGTAGTGGGGCCCATATGTCCCTGGGCCGTGAGGCAAGTGGCAGCAGTTCAGAGTATGCATGAAGCTGTTCCTGGCAGTATGTAAGATCGTGAAGCCAATCCTTGAACTTAGGTGCCCTGCCTCTGCCCCATCGGCACACCACTCTACGTTTGGCCATCAAGAGGGCTCGGGCAATAAATGTGCGGTATGTTGCTGGCAGGGGCTCCACATATCCCAATAAAGCTAAAACAGGTGAGGGGTCCAGTTCAACATGAATCATTTTAGATAAAGCTGCGAATACTTGACCCCAGCACCGCTGCACCTCCCCGCATCCCCACGCTAAATGTAGAAAATCAGCCCCTGGGGCGTTGCATCTATCACAGGTGTCAGTAGCACGAAGTTGGAATCTATGCATTCTAACCGGGGTGTAATATAGTCGGTGTATGTATTTATAATGGAGGATCCTAAACCTGCTGCTGGCAGAAATGCGCTCCGTCTGCTGGAGACAGAATCCCCATTGTTCGTCCGTTAGCGGAGTGTCTAATTCCTGATCCCATCTCAGCTTAGCAGCCAAAGTTGGGTAGTCTATGTGTGTGTGTACTGATCTATGGAGCGTAGATACAAGTTTAAAAGGGGTGTCATTTTGAAGTAAGAGCTGCAGTGGAGGGAATGTCGGGGGCTCGTTTGGGAAGTCAGGTGTGAGGGCTTTGAGACCCTGACGCAGTCTGATGTATAGGAAGACATCTAGCGGGGTCGGTTGTATGCTCTCATATAGGTGATCCATAGATCGGAATATGCCATTATGATATAGGTCCCCCCATGTTGTGACGTGTAGTTTAGATAGCAGTTTGCGAAAACCAGCTTCTTGTAGCAGGGGCAATCTCGGGTGGTAAACCAAAGGCAGCAGGGGTGCATATAGCATTTCTGCCTCCATCTTAGCAGTAAGACGAGACCACGCTGTGACTGTGCTTATTACTGTCGTAAGTGTCTTATCTCTGCCTGGTACCAGGGCGAAGAGTGTTCCTTCTATGGGAATAGGATGGGCCAGCCAGTGTTCCTCAGCTAGTTGGGGCATATAACGAGGTTGGTGCACCCAGAAGTAGGCATAATGGGCTTAAGCTGCTTGGTAATACAATTCAAAATCCGGTACACCAAACCCAACCTGAGCATAGGGCCTAATCTAGGTTTCCCACTTTAGGCGAGGCGACTTCCCTCCCCACACAAGTCTAATGAGTTCAGTCCGAAGTTGCTGGAAGAAATATCTGCCAGGGTAGAATGGGATATTCAAAAAAAGGTATAATAACTGGGGGAGAATCACCATTTTAATTAAGGACGTCCTACCAGCTAAAGAAAGGGGTAACGTGATCCATCTCGTTATGATATCAGTGATGCGCATCATAGCTGTGCCATAGTTAGCTCTAATTAATTCATCCCTATTCTTCTCAATGCTGATGCCTAGATATTTAAAGTCTCCTTCGCACCAAGCAATAGGGTAGTCAAGCCCGAACTTAACCGTGGACGCCGTGAGTGGGAATATGCACGACTTAACCCAATTAATTTGAATTCCAGAGAGTCTGCCGAATCGTATAAACTCTCTGAGGATGGGGTTTAAATTGTCGTACGGATTACGCACATATAAGGTGATGTCGTCCGCATACATTGATATCAGCAGTTGACGCTGAAAACAACGCAGTCCCTTGTCTTTGTGATGTTGCCGCAATTTTGCAGCCAGGGGCTCTGTCGCTATGGCAAATAGAAGCGGCGACAGGGGGCACCCCTGTCTAGTTCCCCTGGTAACCGGGAATTCCGAAGAGAGTTTGCCATTAATAAGAACTCTAGCTACCGGTCGTTCATACAGGAGCGGAATCCATGAGATGAATATCGCTGGAAAACCCATCCTCTCAAGTACACGGAATACATAGTCCCATTCCAGGGAATCAAAGGCCTTAGTGGCATCGAGAAATACGGCAGCCATAGGTAGGTCCTCGTGGACCGAATCAAGGACAGAAAAAAAGGTACGCAAATTATGCGAAGTGGCCCTGCCAGGTACAAAACCACATTGGTCAGGCAAGATTAGGGCTGGGAGCAAAAGGCTGATGCGGGTCGCTATAAGTTTTGCAAGAATTTTCACATCACAGTTCAGGAGGGAGAGGGGCCGATAAGAGTCACACTTAGTCGCAGGTTTCCCGGGCTTTAGCAGTGATGTTATAAGCGCCACACGCATAGTGGGTGGTAAGTGGCCAACCTCAAGAGCGTCTTCGTATACCTCCTTCAGCACAGGGGCCATAAAGTCTATGTAAGTCTTGTAAAACTCTATTGGGATTCCGTCTAGTCCCGTAGCTTTCCCGGACTGCATGCTCATGATAGCATCACGCACTTCATCCACCTCAAAAGGGGCACTTAAGAACGCTCTTTGTGCATCACTAAGCCACCCAAGGGAAACGTCAGCCAGATAGTCTTGCAAGCATAGGCTACCAGTTCTAGTGGAGGTATACAATGTGCTATAGTGCTCCACAAAGATATTGAGGATCCGAGCCGTGTCTATACACACTTCCCCGGTTGGGTCCTCGAGTTCTAGGATGATATTAGGTGTTTTGGCCAGTTTCATTGTCGCAGCTAAGGCCTTACCTGGCCTCTCGCCCTCGCCATAGCGCCTAGCGGCCCAGTATTTGTCTCTAAATTTTGTTTCTCTGGCAGCCTCGTCAGTATATTCAGAGACCTTTTCGCGGATAGTCAAAAGGGTAGCATTGTCAGCGTTCCTAGCCAATGACGCCTCAAGGCGTGTAAGATCTGCCTCAAACGTGTCAAGATACTCCTTAGAACTCCGGAGCCTTTGGCAATGCACAGCCCTCTCAAAGTTACTTTAAACGCGTCCCAAATGGTTTCAACGTCAGCGACCGAGTCTTTATTTCTCTGAAAAAAATCTAGGCATTCACAGCGTAATTCTTCCTGGAATACCCTGCAAGCAGCATCGTAGGTTGCATCCGCCATGCAGTTGTGGGGGGGCCTAGCTCAGCTGAGCGTAACGTGAGTTTCACGGGCGAGTGGCCAGAGTACGTCCTGGGGAGATGCAGTGCTTTAGTAAGTGAAGTAGAAAGCTGCGGTGTCAAAAATATGTAGTCAAGCCGTTGTCAAGAGTGTGCCTGTGCCGTGAAGTGTGTACCTTCCCTGGAGCCCGTGTTTAAATGCCTCCAAACGTCTACTAGACTATATTCAGTGAGCACCGATGATAGTGTCTCCCTTGCCTTAGTGTAATGGTGCGGAGAAGGAAGAGACCTATCAACTGTAGGGTCTAGAGTAGTGTTGAAGTCACCTCCCCAAATAATGTGTTGAGGACCTGTCCCCACGACTGTTGCCCACAGCTCTGTGAAAAAGTGCGGGTCATCAACGTTGGGGCCGTAGCAGCATACCAGTGTCATAGCCATGTGCCCCAATCTACCCCACATCATACAATATCGCCCCTGGCTATCCACTCTCACCCCGGTCATGGCAAAGGGTGTACCTCTTTTCACAAGTATCGCTGTACCCCTAGCATAAGTAGAGTAGGATGAGAACACCGTGTGTATTGCCCATCGGGAAGCAAAAGTGTGGGATGTGTGTGCCTTGAGGTGGGTTTCCTGGAGAAGGGCGATGTGCACCGAGTGACGATCTAAGTATGATAGTGTGTGACGTCGCTTCCTAGGGTCTCCCAACCCCCGCATTTTCTACGTTAAAACATTTAAATCAGCGTCACCCATGGAGAGGCAATGTTTCAAAAATTAGCAATCGATGCGCTAGGAGCCAAAGGGTTGTCAGTCCGGGTCGTGAATGAATATACATGCCAATAGAGGCCCGTGGAATAATGCTCGTGTGTACACAATGCCGTGCGAGAGAACATTCCCGCAAACAATCCGCATAATATCCTGTCAGAATCAAACGCAAGAACACCTTGAAATTTTGGTCAGTTAATAACATACTCCAACTTGTAAACATCCCTCTCAACTTGCCCCGCCTAGGGATCGCCATCACCATATTAAAGTAAAGCATGTCAAGCATTTGAATAGAAACAATGCAGAGGCGATAAAATTGCTCCCTGTTCACATTGGTCCCAACCCACCCGCCTCCCACTGAAGCAACTCAAACTTGCCAGAAATCCCGTCCCACCCACCTCCCACACCAATGAGTAACCATCCAAACAGCTGCAAGGCAGCAAACATATCCCCGGGGGTACACCCTATGGGGGTCATCAAGGGAGGCACAGAGCCACTCCCCACAACCGCGCCCTTCGTCCTGTACGGCCTGAGGCGGGCACGGTCAAGGAGGGGGGGTGGTGCCTGAAGTATAGTACCACCAGCATACCAACACTCGTCCACTGCGCATCAGATCGACAGCAGTGTACATTGTGACGGAAAGCAGTTCACCAGTCTGAGGATGGCAGCAGCAGATCAACAAGGCACCAAGTCTTTCGAGCCCGTAGATTAGCCATCTCCAGTCAGCGATTGGGCATCTTCCTGCGGTATACCGTCAGCACCCCTGTGACCGGAGCGCGCATGGCGCAGAGTTTTCAGAAAATCGTTCACTTGTTGTGGGGTTGTAAAAAAATGTTGCTTGGCTTGGTGAGTCACCCGTAGCTTGGCTGGGTACAACAAAGCATAATCAATTTGCAGGTCTCGCAGTTTCCGTTTGACATCAAGGAATTTACGACGTTGTTCTTGCACCACCGGTGTGAAATCTGGGTAAATAGAGAAGTTGACCCCCTCATATGATAAGGTGCGGTTGGTGCGTGCTGCCCTCAGTGCTGTGTCTCGATCTCGGTAGTTGAGAAGCCGCGCAATGATGGGTCGCGGGGGAGCTCCAGGTTTGGGCTGTGGGCCTAATGAGCGACGCGCTCTTTCTACGATAAATTGCTTGGAGAATGCGGCAGGACCCACAGCCGCCAGAAGCAACCGCTCCACGTACTCCTCCATGCGCCCTGTGTTGGTGGACTCCGGCACGCCCACCACGCGAATGTTATTTTGACGGTTTCGGGCTTCCAATTCCTCGTTCTTAGCCGCAATAACTCTAAGGACATTGTCCACTCTGGAGAGTTGCGCCTTGTGAGAAGCTGTGGTGTCATCAGTGGTGGAGATACGCCTCTCCGCTTCGGTGATGCGTTCCTCATGAACATCTATTTTCTGCGCGATGGCGTCCATCCTAGAGGAGATCCGATCTACCTTATCCACTATGGTGGCAATCCCTTGTCGCATCTCCTGCATCAGTTGATGCTTATCCGCTGGCGCCGAGGCAGAACCCGCACCAGATGTCGCAGCGCCGTGGGGTTCTCCCGTGTCCGACGCATTTTTCAGTCCTTTCTTGGGGGGCCGTAGAGTCGAAGGATAACTTAGATTGTTTGTTATCTGGCTTTCCCATGGCTGTTTTAGCACAATCACTCCCTGTAGCGGCAATAATTGTGTCCTAGCACAGCGCAAAACAACAGGGTCTCCGTGCAAGCAATGTGAAGAGGGGTCCAGGCCAGGTACAGCCAGTGCAAAAAGTCAGCACTGAGGGTGGGGAAGCCGTATATGTATATGCAGGGAGGCTTAGCCAGTCACAGCTATGTTAGGTGCAATAACGATATCAGTAGACAGAAGAAACCAGCGGGACAATAAGCAAAATGTGTCCCGGTGAGGCAGGTAGCAATGGAGTCCCCAGTAGTGCAGTGCAGGTCTCGCAGGGCCAGTAAGGTTAAACTCGGCTGGCACCCGCAGTAGCCTTGGATACGCACACAAGTATGAGGGGAGTGCAGGATATGCACCGCAGGCCAAGAGGGTCAGCGCAAGCCTCCAGCAGTCAACCCCAGCTCCAACAATAGTGACCGGCTCCAAAGCGCTCTCAATATAGAAAGCCCAGTTTGCACCTTTCAAGCGCACCAGGCTTCAGGCCAGCCGCACCTGCGTGATAGGCCAGGCCAGATATGCCGGTCCGTCGCGCAGCCCAATCAAGACGTGGAGGGCATAAGGATGGCACCTAAGTGGCCCACAGCAGTGTAGAAGCAATAGCCCAGGTGATCTATGCGGGCACCGCTACAGTACTCAAAATGCAGTGGGCAATTACCGTGCAGGGATTTGCAAGCTGTCACTCTCCAGTGGGCAAGGCAAGGGGTCTCGTCAAGGACGCGATGCGGCAGCAATGTTGGGTTTATTTCATTTACTGAACTGACTGTGTTTTTACAGAATACTAACTCTGGTGTGTGACTCCTTCTGCTGCGGCACAGTGACTGAATCGAATAATTTGACTCGATTTACAGTGAAATCAAACCAAATGCGTCTAATTAGTAAACGTGAGAACTAGAGAGAGAGGGGGGCTTAGTTCGAATAAAGGACAAGAGATGGGAAGAAATAATAGAACATTATAAGGAACACAGAAGAGCAGGTTTAAGGAACAGGGTGGAAGAAAGGGTGAAACCAGGGTAAGAAAGATCGCCCCTTGAGCATCAGTTTCAGGAGCAAACCCAGAACTTTTAGAAACTGCAGCGTCCCGCGAGTGGTGCGCGCGCTCGTGTGAAATCTGACACAAAACAGATGGCACACTGCGCACCGCTGCTCGTAACCGCAAGCCGTAGGCCTTTTCACAAGCTTCCAGAGCGATTCCAAGGGGTTGTTTTTCTAGAGCAGCGCATGCGCACATGGTTTCAAAGGTCAACGCACATCCACTGTGTCATGGTTGACAGGGTACCAGTGGATAGTTTAAAAACCAACAGCGTCAGTCCCAAAACCGGGAGTGATCCAGTAAGAATACTCCTTCATTTATTCCCCTTTGCACATCACTGTTTAATACTTTAATTTAAGTAGGGAACAACATGAGATATCCCTGAACATAATGGTGCATATTACTCTGATGATCAAACGAGCTGTGAAGGTGTGCTTGAAGCAACTTTTTCTGTCACACTCTACTGACTTTGAAAATAGTGAATAAGAAACACCTCAAACTCTAGGACGAAAACAAAGGATGTGACTGGCAACAAAAAAATTTCTAAAAAGAGAAAGGAATGAAGCACATTGGCTGCCACCAGGGCCTGATCTTATTCCATGCTCTTGGCTTATGAGCAACATCAGAGGAAGAAGCTCTGAAATACTTGATGGCCTAATGATGCCCGGACAATAACTTCCAAGTTTGTTAATCCAGCAAGCAGGACAGGAGGAAAGGGCAAGCAAAAATCACCCTCCACCAGACAAAGTGATAAGGGCAAATTAGTAAAAGAATGATTGGCCACCAGAGGATGAACGCCAACTCACTGTCCTGCCACATTTCCATTGGCAGAAGGGACGGATAGCCTCATCCACATCAGCACTTCAGACACTGTCCTGTTGTGTTTGTTTTCTTACGAGACTCTGGCTCAGGTTGCCCTTTTAGTGAATTACATTTCAAAAGTTCAGCTATTTGTTTAGTACGCTATAAAAACCACTAATAAAGTAAAAATCAGTATCAACCAAATACTCCCTTGCAATGTATCCCTACAGTTCAAATATACAATTTTAATTGATTTACAGTACAGAAAAGTGAAAGTTGTAGATGTTTGAAGTGGGGCACTTTCCTTTTTAGGTCTCACTTACCAGACATTGCTGTTGCGAGTCTATTGCGAGTGGTGCGCGTGCGCTGATGTGAAAACTGACACAAAACAGATGGCACACTGCGCGCTGCCGCTCGTGACTGAAAGTGGTAGGCCTTTTCTCACGCACAAGGGCGAGAAAAGTCGACAGCAATTCCAAAAGGTCGTTTTCCTAGAGCAGCGCATGCGCTGCTCTAGGCTTGACCTAAAAAGGGTGCCCAGACATAGGCGGTGAGAGAAACCTAGATGCTGGAAGTGATAGCCAATCCTCAAATACATCATCTGGGAATGACATACAGAAGACAGGGTCGGAAATCCTGTACACTAATAGGTTTCCATCACTGGTGGAGTTGCTGGAGGAGGACACCAAAATGGGGCCAAGGTGTCACCCCCCTCACCAAACACAGCATCTCGAGACATGTATCCTAGAACCAGATTGTAGATCTACCAATGTTCCCCAAGAAATACTTAGCTTCATTAATACTTTCAGACTAGAGGTCGAGGATATCGGAACCATGCTTGAGGGTCTTATTTCCCTGGTAAATCAGCTATTGAATAAGGACCCTTCCTGTCCCTCTCGCCCTGTACCCACTGACTCTACATCTCCTCAGGTGGTTTATCCAGAGTGGGAGATACCCACTGTAGGTAAAGCTCCCAAGTTGGCATTTTTATGCAAGCTAGCCCCTACAGCCATGCCACGTGTAGTGGTTCCAGCACCCTCCAGGACCGAATAATTAGCTCTGTAATTCGCGAAGACATCTCAAGGGCTTCCAGACTTACCTCCCGAACCCAATCACTAGATTGTATTGAGCTTACACTGAATGAGGTTGAAGTTGCGGAAAATATTCTTTCCCTGGAATATCGTACTTGTCCCCAGAAGGTTCCTCGATCCAATTGAGACGGTTCTTACCAAGCAGTGCGTGCCACCAAACACTAGAAAATACACTCTCTGGGTTTAGAGGCGTTTCCTCTCTTGAGCATAATGATTGACTGCTTTGTAATACCCAGAACAAACTAGATGGTCTTTTTGCTCCCCATATGATTAAGGAATACCCTCTCTTACCCTTAGCTGGTACTCAACTTTCTTGTCTTCATCCAGGAAGGGAGGCTACTGCCTCTCGGGAAGCACCCTCCTTACCTGTTGGAGTATCGGGCCCAAATGATGTACTTATTGATGTTACAAGCGGACAGCGGCTACATTCACCTGCTACCCATGGGACATCCATGTTATCCTGGAATGTAGCAGGATTGAAGACGAAGACCGTCTCCCCTGATTGGTTCGCTTTTATTGATCAGTTTGATGTCTGTTGTTTTCAAGAAACCTGGGCAATAGACGCCCTATACTGTTTAGGTTACTTAAATGACTATACCCCTGAAACATGTGTGGGTAAGGGTCGACGCTCAGGGGGATTGGTAATCTAGGTGCGCCAAGCTGGCGGTTTTAATATGGAGGTCCTTGAAACACAGAGTAATGATATCGGTGCGATCAGGTTGAAGTGGGGCCAACAAGGGGTTGTGGACGTTTCTAACGTTTATGCCAGGGGCTCAAAGGGGAAGAAGTTGGACGTTATAGCTGTTTTGGACGACTTATTAGATCTACACTCCTGTGGTTCAAACATTCTGATCGCGGGGGATTTTAATGTGACTTTTGAGCCCCTCACTCTTGAACATTGTTGTAAGAAGGTGTCATCTGACTGCATGGTTGCCCCCACTTTTTTCCTGCTGTTTTGCTGGTTTTCGACTTAGTTTGGCTGGGATCCTGCTATTCAGGACCCCAGCCTATCTGCTTTCTCCCTAAAATGGATTCCATGTACAATAGGTGCACTCCAGTTTGGTTACTGGGGTACCCTTGTGAGTCCCTAGTATATGGTACAATAGGTACTAAGGACATAGGTACCCCAGAGGCCTACCAGGGGCTGCAGCATGCATTATGCCATCCCTGGGAAGCCTTCCAAAATTAAACCACAGGACTGGTGGCGCAGCCTGGGTAAGGTGGTGCATGCACCACCTTACCCAGGCTGCGTAGATATAGGTTACCTAGATCTACCTTAAATCACTTCACATAGAGACCTATCAGTCACTCCTATGGCAGGCCTTATCAATCCTGAAGGCAGGGTGCTTGATTTCATGTGAGAGGGTGCCTATGCATGAGCAGAGCCCCTCTGTAGCCTCAGAACCTATTCTCTGGGGCTGTTCTGTGATGCAGCCCAACCATATACTTTTAAGTGAATTATATCCTCGCGGTAAATGCTAACTTTGGGATGGCTGCACGGAAACATGTTGTGTTTGGTGTCAAACACTTTGGTATCCTACCCCCCGCCAGTCCTGGTGGCGGGGGTAGAATCCACCCTTTTAGAGGGAGAGACATGTACACACCGGTCTACCCGATAACCAGTTTGAAGAGCCCTGGCATCACAAAATGGATGCTGCAGCCACGGATACAAGTCTGGCCTCCTGCTGCTGACCGAAATTCCGGCAGAGGAGGCCTGGATAATAGTTTTCCTGTCACAGGGAGGTGTAACCACCTCCCAGACAGGCCTTAGGGAATTAGGGCTGGGTGGGTGCACTCCAGGAGTGCTTTGAAGTCTGCACTGGGGGCACATTTGGTGTCCCTGTGCATAGTCCAGTTCAAACCGGTTGCACGGGGCTACGAGCCCCTGCTCTGGCAAGGAACTGGACAAAGGAAATGGGTGTAGCCACCCCTCTTACCAAACCCTCCCTTAGGTGGGTCACCAGAGTTAGTCCAACCGCTTTCTTACGAATAAGTAAGGAACCCCTGGCAACAGGACTTTAGATAGCCCTGGACGAAACTCTGCAACTGAATCCTGGAACTTCGATGCTCTACTCAAGACTAGAGGACTGAAGAAATCTCCCTTGGGGTCAAGGAGTGACTCCCCTGCTTGGCAGGCACCAACGAAGCATTTGCCGGTTTGCATCTCCGAAGCTCCCGACGGACTCCGAAGTATCTGCAGCCCAGGAAGACGATTTCCAGACTTCTCAGAGGTTGACCCGAGTCCCCAGCAAAGCTGAGACCTGCAACCCTCGTGAGTGACGTGGATCCGGAATGCGTAGACACCGTGCACATTTGCAAGTGCATTGACTTCTCGACATCTCTTGAAGTCGTGCTTTAGGTTACCTTTTATTAAACAACAGGGGGTGGTGATGGACAGAGTTTCTGAATTAAGCAGAATACTCTACCCAGTCAAGAGATCAGGGCTTAATCCAACACCGTTTTTTAGCTCACTGCACCATCCCAGCTCAGAACTTGGCTATATGCAAATTAGTCTGTCCCTGGCCCAGTGCATCATGGGAACAGGGCAAACCAAACTACCAAGCCAATTTTTTCACTGGGAAGGAAACAAGCTACCGGGGACCGGTTTCTGGCATTTCAGCCGTCTTCGGCCCGGCTTGCTTGAATCCTGATGGTGCAATGAGCAAGGGACTCACGTCTGAGTATACCCTTCCACGCTTATGGTGGACAAAAAAATTAAACAACAGGGGGTGGTGATGGACAGAGTTTCTGAATTAAGCAGAATACTCTCACCCAGTCAAGAGTTCTGAGCTGGGATGGTGCAGTGAGCTAAAAAACGGTGTTGGATTAAGCCCTGATCTCTTGACTGGGTGAGAGTATTCTGCTTAATTCAGAAACTCTGTCCATCACCACCCCCTGTTGTTTAATTAGGTTACTTGTAGCCCTAGCCCCGAGCACCATCTGCACTGAAGATTGTGGGCCCACACTCCATGAGTGTTCTGTGGGCCCGATTCTTGCATTTCCACTCGAGGCTCCTTTGCGATCCCTAGTCCATTGACTGGTGGGTCCCTGTGAAGTCAACTCTGATTTTCCTTAGGCTTCTCTGATTGCTTTAGATGTGCCCTGACTCCCCACCAAGTGGTGAGTCCCTCGGACCTTGCTGGCCCGCACCGAAGTATCTTTCTCCTTTCTGCGTGGGTTGCTGTTGCCACAGCTTGGTGGGTCCAATCCAGGCACCGATACCGCAGCACTCGACATCCTTCATGGGGCAGCACAAATCTAGCTCTTGGTTGTCGTTGACGCTGTCTGGTCCTCGTGGCTGAAGAGTCAAGCTTCACCTCCTTCACCTAAAATCACCCAACATCGGTGGGTATCTGCCTATCGTGCCCCTGGTCACTGGCTAGTGACCCACTCTGTCCCCTCTACTTTCAGGTTCTTCTCATCTTCGATCCAGGCTTGGATCACTGCGGACACTTTCCACTTCGACTGCAGTAGCACTTTGCAGCAGATCGCCATTGGAAACAGCGACGATTCCCGACACCTAAAGATACCTATGCACCCGGCTTCCCTGGGTGAGGTAACTCGAGTACTTCATTGCTCCTGTGGGTGTTGGCTCTAGAACCCCTTAAGTCTAAAGGGGTTTGCTCAAAGTCCTCCTCTAAATGTCCCTTTTCTTTAAATTTCCAACTGCGACATTCCCCATTGAAGTTAACGGCGATCCGTGGCTGTGTTCAGACACTGCACGTGTCCCCTGTGGGTCCCCTGCGTCACTACCTTGAGTGGTTCCTGGTGGCCCCAGCACTTCTACAGGCTCTAGGCCTTGTGTCTATCAAAGTTGTGGTTCTTATACCACTTTATGGATATATGGTTTGGTACACCCCTAGGGCTCAACATATATTGTGTTAATTTACTGTGTGCTATTAAGTTTTCTGTATGTACTTTTGCCTCTAGCCTCATAAAGAGACTAGAGGGATGTGTTTAGAATAAATACATATATTTTATATATATCCCTTGTGTGGTTCTCCTTTCATTTGGTACTTCACGAGATTATCGACTGGTAAAACGAGCTGCTTCACATTCCTCCAAGACTTAGCCTGAAGGCTGCTCTCCATAGCTACCACAAGGATAGCTTTCAATAAAGGTTGTCTGTAACATATAATCAATAAGGGTCGTTTGGACTGGTGCAAGGTACACGAATAGTGGACAGAATATGCCAGGCCAACTTCTCACATATTAATTCAAGTCTTGCTAAAGCAGGCACGACAAAGTGCACAGCATTGGCGTCCTTCTTCTTTGTATTTGCAGCAGCGTGCCATGCGCCCTTCCACTTTAATAATGCCTGTCGCTTATTTGAAATGCAGTCCACACAGCACTCGTGGGACGCCGCTTGTTTGTATTTGCATCGCCATGCAGGATTTCTCTTTGGGAGCGGCTGCCGCCCTGCACAGCATGCGTGTCCTGCAAGTGCTGTGTGGGGCGGCGGCTGTTCTTGAAGTGGGAGCGTGCAGGGCCTGCTGCAAATGCAAACAAGCGGGCACCATTGCCCAATTAATGGATAACTTATCCTACGCCTTCGTCAGGACCTTAAGTATTGCTACTGCTCTCCGTCGGTACCTCTGGCGGTTTCAAAGCGGAGTGGTGCCTCCAATGTCCTGATCCGTGACCAGGTGATGCGAGGTCTTGTCCTCTCAAAAGACGGGAAATTGTTATTTACAGAGGAACTGTTATCCTTATTTACAGGTAAAGAGGTTGTATCAGTTCCAACTCTTTACACATGTTATATATTGTGTATTTATAACACTCACTTGCAGTAGCAATACTTAAGGTCCTGATGAAGGCATAGGACAAGTTATCCATTAATTGCTGAAACATGTTGACCCTTCACATCTAGACAGTTATTTGTTTAAGACTGTAGTTTTGCACTGTTTTTATGTCTTGATCTCTGAGAGGCGCGAATAAATAATGTTGCTTTCCATTGGTCAATTTTAACTCACATCACATACACACTACTGCACTACATTCACGATTCCCACATAATCGAGTACTCGCATCTAGAGGTCCAAATACAGTCAGATGCGTTCACCCAGTACTTCATTATCGGTGGACATGACCATACTGTATAGACGAACATAGCCCATGCCAATGCATGTTTTCGCTACACGTTTGTCTTTCCTGGGTCAGTCCTGTGTATCATTTTGAGTGTGCCATTAATGCAGTGAAATCATAACATTTTTGAGGGCAGTGTCCCACTTGTATCTGTGAATTACAACTATAGTCCCTTCCTCATTTCCCCCCCCCCACCATCAAAATAATTTTTGGCATGTCATCTTGTAGTGTTCTTTAGTGTCTTGTGACCGATCTGCTTGACATAGGCAGATCCAGTATGTCTGTGAGGGTGCTTGTGAACCAGGTGTCCCTCAATGCTTGTGGTTTTTCCTGCCTGTGACTGGAAGCATTTAGCCTGTTGAATTGTGGGATTTGCAGTCCAAATTCTGTAGTTTATGCTTCTCATTCCCCGTGACTATCAGTTTTCCCCTCCAAATGTCTCCTTTGCTCTGTGCTAAGACCAGCATGTTAAGCAGTGCACCCCCAGTGACCATTTTGTGATAACAAGTAAGTGAAACCAGCCCCCCTTCCCCCATGAGACAGCAGTAATCTGCCGTCAGATGTTTAAACTGTGTTTAATAGGGACTGTGCACTTGTTTTTTGGCCAGGAGAGGGAGTACAGTTTTATACAAATAGTGTAGTTAGAGGACAAGTTTGCTAGGCCCTTACCTGCAGAAGTACAAAGTGTGGATTGAGCCTGTCTGTCTCCTAGGAGATTTCTGAATAGAGGAGCAGCTTCTAACTCCCTGGCCAGCAAACCTTGTCTGAGGTATCTGGGACCTAATATAGTCTGATAATGTTTGGTACATGTGTACACTGATTGGTGGTTGTATCTGGTGTTTCTATTGGTTTAGGGTTAGTGTCCTCATTGGTTGGGTATTTGAGGGCTCTGATTGGTTTCTGGGTCTGTGATTCAATCAATGTAGGGTTGGGGCTAGTGTTAGGATTTCTATTGGATGTAGGGACTAGGGCTTCCTGTGTTATTGGTTGTTGGGACTAGGGTGGCACTAGGGCTAGGGTTAGGCCTTTAATTGGAAGTAGCGATTAGGGCTTCTGGTGTGATTGGTTGCTGGACTAGGTGTAGGACTAAGAGTAGGGTTAGGCTTTCTATTGTAAGTAGGGATTCAGCCGGCCACACACTAGACTTAGTCTTCACGAATATACCCACTCTTGTGGTAGAAAAACCTATCCCCCTAACTTGGTCTGATCACTTCCTGGTCCCATTCAACATCACTCTCAAGATAAACCAGGACTTTAAGGACAATAAACAGGAAGTCAGACGGAAGTGGCGGAATGTTTCTTCCGAAACTATGGGCCCACTTCTTAACTCCCCATTGATACTTATAGGCGTTCCTAATAAAGATGCTGTAAGCTTCAATTAGTGGATTACCTCAGCCTTAGATACTATTGCCCCCATGAAGACTACTAAATCAGCCAGACAAATACTGTCAGCGACTTGGTTTGCGCAACAGCTCCAAGCCGAAAAAAGTAAATGCAAGCGACTCGAACGATCATGGCGAAAGAACTATGGTACTGAAGCCAAAATTATAGAATAGCAGTGAAGCGTTTTCACTAATTAAAATACATAGCCATAAAAGACTATATGGCCGCAAAAATAAACACAGCCAGAAACTCTTCTAGGGAAGTTTTTAAAATTGTTCCAAACTTCATGAGACCTGAATCCATGAAAAGCAACATCACGCCCTCAGAGAGCCTCTGTGAAAATATATCTAGTTTTTTCCAGGAAAAAATTGAGGACATCTATGCCTCTTTTACAGTGAAGGAGACCCTGCCACATCCTCCTCCTGCTCACTCAGCCACATGGTCAGCCTTTGATCCTATTAGCTGTGACACATTAATCTCCTACAACAAATTAAATCCGGCTCTCCCTTAGATCCTCTCCCAGCTAAACAATTCAAAGAACTGGCCCATCTTCTCAACTCTCCACTAAACAGGCTTTGGAATGCCTCATTAGAGACCAGCATCTATCCGGATATATGGAAAACCGCCCTTATACAACCCATTTTAAAGAAAGAAAACACAGACCCCTCCATTTAAAAAAAATTCAGACCCATATCACTTTTGCCTGCCCCAGCTAAGATCCTTGAAAACGAGGTACAAAAGAGATTATCAAATTTTCCTGGAAACCAATAAACTGTTGCATGACACCCAGTCCGGTTTCAGAGCTGGCTACAGCACCGAAACAGCACTCTTGGAAGTAACAGAAACCATCCGAGAATCCATGGACAAGGCCTGCTGTTCAATGCTGGTGCTGCTCAATCTGTCAGCAGCGTTTGACACGGTGGCCCACAAGACTCTGCTTAATAGACTTAAACAGCTAGGGATTACTGATACAGTACTTGCATGGTTTCAATCCTTTCTTGAAGGATGTGTCCAAAAAGTTAAGCTACGACCATATATCTCTTCCTCGCGGCCGTTGATATGTGGAGTCCCCCAGGGCTCGGCTCTCAGCCCCACCCTGTTTAATGTCTATCTTGCTCCCCTTGCCTCACTCATCGAACAGCATGAGGTGGGTGTCATCTCATACGCTGATGACACTCAGCTGATGTTCTCCTTTACAGACCATTCAGAGGAAGCTTTCTCTAAATTTAAACATTGTCTTACAGACATTTCCATCTGGATGACCACCAACTGTTTACGGCTCAATACTGACAAGACCAAAGTCCTCTTTTTTAATCAACCCACCCCTCCTAGATCCGTTCTCTGGTGGCCTTCGGTACTTGACCCTCCCCCCTGCCCAGTCTCCTCTGCTAGAAACTTGGGTTTCAAGATTGACAATACACTATCCTGCAAATCTCTAATTGGTCATGTCTCCTCCATCTGCTTCCTGAAACTCAAAGCACTGCGCACATTTCTCCACTTTCTACCCATTTAATGCAGGAAAACAATTGTACATGCCTTGGTTACATCACAATTGGACTATGCCAACAGTCTATATCTGGGCCTGCCCGACTACTTGTACAGGAAGCAGCAAATTGTCCAGAATGCAGCAGCAAGGCTTATAAAAAACATCCCACTCAGGCATCATATTTCCCCCCCACTTACGCAGCCTTCATTGGCTGCCAGTGAAGAGGCACACAGATTTTAAAGCTCTTACCATTGCCTACAGAGCAATAAAAGGCAACGGCCCCCTATACCTGAAAAAACGCATCTACATATCCCGCCAGACAAGAAACCTTAGATCCAACCATCTGGAACTCCTTTTCACACTCCGTTTCTCTAAAGCCAGAATAGGTGGACGCTCCTTTGTAGTCAAAATGACCACCCTCTGGAATGCCCTAGGCCTTCAAATCAGGAAGGTGCCCTCGTAACTTAGCTTCCGTAAGCTAATAAAAACATGGCTATTTAACCTTCCCTAGTCCTTCTCGATAACTGCCCTTATCCTTGTATCCGCATAGCGCTGGGACACCCCCGTCGGGGGTAGCCGCGCGCTCTATAAGATACTTTATTATTATTATTATTATTATAATAGGGCTTCCTGTGCCATTTGTTGCTTGGACTAGGGTTGAGACTACTGGTAGGGCTAGGGCCTCTATTGGACGTAGAGATCAGGGTTTTTTAAACTGATTGGGTGCTTGGACTAGGGCCAAGATTGGCTGTAAGGTCCGGCTCCCCAATTGGTTCTAGATTTTAGGGCTCATGTTGTGATTGGATAGTGTTTGGGCTAGGGTTCGCATTGGCTGAAGGGGTCACCTGACTACTAGGGCTATAAACGGCCAAGGCTTAGGGCATCTCCGCTTGGGCGTTGAAGCTAAGGGTGGAGAGGACATGGGTTAGTGCCTGTTTGAGCCTGTTCGAGACTGGCCGGGACCAGGGCCAGGAATGCTGCCCATTTTACCATTTATTAATACCCACCCTATGTATTTGTCACTCTGTATATATGCATTTATTTTCACTATAGATATGTGCCTATCTTTGTGTATTGCTTTGTATATAAACATGTACAATAATTATGTTGTTATAAAAACAACAAAAAAGACAAAAGTCATCTTTGGTCTACATGTACTTGCTTCCATTGTGCATCTATGTACCTCCATGTACTTGGATCTGTGCGTCTGTTACTTTTCTCCTTAAAAAGCATATCCAATGCACTACCCTATTTCTCAACCTGTACCTCTATCAATATCTTTAATATGCATATACTTACCTCCTTTATGCATCTATATACTTTCAATTTACTTATGTATCTATACATTTATCACTTTCTTCTAATTTAGCATATCCAATGCACTACCCTATTTCTCAGCCTTTACTTCTCTCAATATATCTTCTAGCCCAACTTTCTGACTCATCTCAAACTTCTTTCTACTACTCTTTCCAATTCACTACCCTATGTCTCACCCTATACATCTATCAATATATCCTCTACACCCACTCTCTTTTATCCCAAACCCCATACCACTACTATGTTTCACACAATAATCCTCTCTCCTTCTCTATCCCACCTTGTATCAACAGACACCTCTTTTACTATACCGATACCTCAAAAGAAACCTTTCTAAACTCTCCCCTCTGACTCTTCCCCTCCAAAAACGCTTTTTACTCATCCAAAAGCCTCCTCCTACTGTTATGACCTAAAAAAAGAAATCCTTCACTCTTCTATCCCTCCACTATCCTTTTCAATCAAAATACCAGACTAACATGTTCACTTCTCTAATTCCATATTCCACCATATTAATTCATCACTAATCCTTTATGGGTTCCAGAGTAGCGTGCTACTGGCCATCAAAGCGTTTCAACACCTCATCAGGCTTACAAGCGCTATATAAATGCAAACCTTTTTTCCTTTTTTACCTCTCTTCAACCCTTCTCAATCCAAATAACTGACTAACATATCCACCACTCAAATTACTTCATATTTCACTATACTAATTTTCAACACTAATCCTTTATGGGTTCCTGAGTAGCCTGCTACTCGCCAGAAAAGCGCTTTAACACCCCATCAGGGGTAACAGGCACTATATGTATGCAACCCTTTCTTTCCCTTCTATCCCTCCGCTATCCTTCACACTCCAAATAACTGACTAATATCCACCATTCAAATTACTTTCATGTTTCACCATACTAATTCACCACTAATCCTTTATGGATTTCCGGAATAGCATGCTATCCGCCAAAAAAAGCGCTTCAACACCCCCATCAGGGGATAGAAGCGCTATATAAATACAAACCTTCTTTCCTCTTCTATCCTTCTGCTATCCTTCTGAATCCAAATAACTGACTAACATATCCACCACTTAAAAGTTACTTGCATGTTTTACTATACTAATTCAACACTAATGCTCAATAGGTCCCGGAGTAGCTTGCTACTCGCTGAAAAAGCGCTTCGACGCCTCGTCAGGGGTAGTAAGCGCTATACAAATGCAATTACAATACAATACAATATTGTGATTTTATTCAGATGCTGATGAGCAATGGGGGATCTTAAAGTTAGAACTGCCACCAATTAAAAAATGGTCTGACATGGCAATCCAAATCAATGTCACTTATCTAGAGAAGGGACCACAGGCGGCGAATGTCAGATCCACATCCGATAGGCATGGAGCAAATACTTCCAACAATGGCAATTGAGCTAGTCCCATAGATTACTTATTAATCAATCTGCGACTGTGGCATCCCTTAAGGGATATGGTAGTAAGAGAGCGACCAGAGAGTGACCACAACTCCCTGTGTGCAACTCTTGATTTATTACCACAACGGGAACACACGCGATCAGAGAGTAATTTGCTCACAAGGATGTGGTTCCATCAAACAACATGAGACGTCTAAAATGGGCAAATATACTCAAGCGCCCCGAAGCTTTAGCTTCAATATACCTAGACGTTGAAGGGGCGATTTCAGAGTTGGAAGTATGCATATATGCATATATGCAAGTATGCATCAGTTGCTCTTGACCCGGTGATCGGTACCCATGTTAGCTTTTTTGCAAAGCTACGCACTTATTTCATTAGATGCCATAAGGCCAAGGGAGTCTATCCTAGGAAAGGCCCACAGTGGTTCAATATGGAATGTAAAGAGGTGCGTAGACAACTAGGAGCTGCAATTAAAGAGTGAAATCCCAGTGCTGTACGGCAACTAAGGTATAATTACCGAAGAGCACAAGTTCAGGCAGAAAAATCCTGGGATGAGGATAGATGGCAGGAACTCAAATTAGCGTGCGTAAACAAAAATTCCAAACAGTTTTGGAACATAGCTAAGTGGGACAGGGGTGGTCTGCCAACCTAGCCGCAAAACCATGTTTCACAGGAGCATTGGGTCACTCACTTTAAGCCTCAATATGCACGTAGCTTAGGGGAAAGGACGGAAGAGAAGCCCCCATGACGGTACTAAACAGGCACAGTTTTTGAAGATGCTGAAGTTAGTCTGGCTCTGGGGGCAGTAACAGGAGGTAAAGCACCGGGTCCAGATGGCATTCTGCCGGACATATTTCGGTATGAAAAATCTAAATGGTGCCACTACAACGCGATGGTGGCTAACGCAATTGCGCAGGGTGCCCCAGTTACTGATTTGTGGAAAGGGGTAGAGATTATCCCCGTTTTTAAAAAGGGGGATAAATCCCTGCCAGGCAACTACGGACTTATCAGCCTGAGAGACTCACTCCAAAAGATAATTCTGCATCTAGTTTTGAACAAACTGCAGGATTGGGTGGGAGAGACAGATAGCTTATCTCCTCTACAGGCAGGCTTTAGGGCGTGTACTAGTACCATTGATCAGGTATTTCCTTTTATTATGTTCTACTGGAAGACTGTGGTCTTGAACAAGGGTAGCCTTTATGCTGCCTTTGTAGATCTTAAATCGGCTGCATGCTGAGGTGCAACGGAGGGCAAGAACAAGAAGGTTGGGCTTGGATGTGTCCCAGAGTAATTACCAGTGGCAGAGATGAACTCAAACGTTCCACCCATCATTTACCGTATTCATAAATATGCCAGGTGTGCCCAGATGTGGGTCCCGTGCTAGCTGCAATGCTGGAATCAATCCGCACCCTATAGTCAGGACCCAGATGTGGGTCCTGTGCTCGCTGCACCACTGGAATGAAGCCGCGCCCTACAGTCAGGACCCAGATGCGGGTTCAGTGCTCGCTGCACCGCTGAAATCAAGCCGCACCATACAGTCAAGGCCCAGATAGGCTGAAACCGGTCTTGGGTTGGTTGAGTTCCGGTTCAGAAAAGATCTGCATTGGATCTTCAGGCTGGACTGCTTCTATTGGAAGGAGTCTAAAGCTGATTTCCTGTTTGAGGTGGCATTCTGGGCCAACAACCAATTGATCTCCCTCTTCTGCTTGGCCTGGGGAGGACCTGGACGTAAGCCGGAGTCTAGTGAGGATGAGGATGTGATAAGTGCCTGGTATGGACCAGGACATGAGCCAGGGGCTTGTGAGGCTCAGGATGTGAGCCAGGGCATTGTGAGGACCAGGACATGACCCCGGGGCTTGTGAGGACCAGAACCTGAGCAGGGCCTTGTGAGGACCAGGACGTGAGCCAGGGCCTTGTGAGGACCAGAACATCAGCTGGGCCTTGTGAGGACCAGGATGTGAGCCAGGGCCTTGTGAGAACCAGGACATGACCCAGGGCCTTGTGAGAACCAGGACGTGAGCCTGGGCCTTGTGTGAACCAGAACGTGAGCCGGGGCCTTGTGGGGACCATGACGTGAGCCAGGGCCTTGTGAAGACCAGGACCTGAGCTGGGGCCTTGTGAAGACGAGGACGTGAGCTCGGGCCTTGTGAGGACGAGGACGTGAGCTCGGGCCTTGTGAGGACCAGGACGTGAGCCAGGGCCTTGTGAGGACCAGGACATGAGCCAGGGCCTTGTGAGGACCAGGACAGGAGCCAGGGCCTTGTGGGGACCAGGATGTGAGCCAGGGCCTGGTGAGGACCAGGACGTGAGCCAGGGTCTTGTGAGGACCAGGACGTGAACCGGGACCTGGTGGGGACCAGGATGTGAGCCAGAGCCTTGTGAGGACCAGGACGTGAGCTGGGGCCTTGTGAAGACGAGGACGTGAGCTCGGGCCTTGCGAGGACCAGGATGTGAGCCAGGGCCTTGTGAGGACCAGGACGTGAGCTCGGGCCTTGTGAGGACCAGGATGTGAGCCAGGGCCTTGTGAGGACCAGGACGTGAGCCAGGGCCTTGTGAGGACCAGGACATGAGCCAGGGCCTTGTGGGGACCAGGACGTGAGCCAGGGCCTGGTGAGGACCAGGACGTGAGCCTGGGTCTTGTGAGGACCAGAACGTGAGCCGGGGCCTTGTGGGGACCAGGACATGAGCCCGGGCCTTGTGAAGACCAGGACGTGAGCTGGGGCCTTGTGAAGACGAGGATGTGAGCTCGGGCCTTGTGAAGACGAGGACGTGAGCTCGGGCCTTGTGAAGACGAGGACGTGAGCTCGGGCCTTGTGAGGACCAGGACGTGAGCCAGGGCCTTGTGAGGAACAGGATGTGAGCCAGGGTCTTGTGAGGACCAGGACGTGAGCCGGGACCTGGTGGGGACCAGGATGTGAGCCGGAGCCTTGTGAGGACCAGGATGTGAGCCAGGGTCTTGTGAGGACCAGGACGTGAGCCGGGACCTGGTGGGGACCAGGATGTGAGCCGGAGCCTTGTGAGGACCAGGACGTGAGCCGGAGCCTGGTGGACCAGTACGTGAACTGGGGCCTTGCGAGGACCAGGATTTGAGCCAGGGCCTTGTGAGGACCAGGACGCGAGCCGGAGCCTGGTGGACCAGTACGTGAGCCAGGGCCTTGCGAGGACCAGGTTGTGAGCCAGGGCCTTGTGAGGACCAGGACGTGAGCCGGAGCCTGGTGGACCAGTACGTGAGCCAGGGCCTTGTGAGGACCAGGATGTGAGCCAGGGCCTTGTCTGGACCTAGACATGAGCTGGGGCCTTGTGAGGACCTAGACGTTAGCCGGGGCCTTGTGGGGACCAAGACGTGAGCCGGAGCCTGGTGGACCAGTACGTGAGCCAGGGCCTTGCGAGGACCAGGACATGAGCCGGGCCTGGTAGACCAGGTCGTGAGCCGGGCCTGGTGGACCAGGACATGACCTGGGGCCTGGTGGACCAGGGCCTTCTGAGGACCAGGATGTGACCCGTGGCCTGGTGAGGACCTGTTATGTTCCATATAGGTACCCATATATAGGTCCGGGTAATATCATATACTTCACCTTTTAGGATTGAACATTTACCTAGTTCAAGTCCTGGGTGCAGCAGGAGGATTTTTCCCTGAACAATAGCCTCCTATAACTTCATCAATGGACTCATACAGTATGAATGAATATTCATGAGGGTTCTTGGAAACCAGGTAGAAGCTACACCACCTGCATAATATCTATGTACAAGGTTCATCCCCTGCGTCATGCTCAAATCCAAAAATGGCTAATACAAGGGACAAGGGACAAAGAAACACTAGATAATTTTTGTATAAATACAGCACATCTTACTGAGTTAAGAGAGAGGAGATCAGGACTTTCATGCCGACACACTGCCGCGAGAAGCTGAGGTTCCTGCATGCAGACACTCCAGCTCGCAGTGGTCTGAACATCCCTTGCGGGTTGTCCAGTTTGAGACCAGAACGGGGGTCCCACACTCTCTCAATTCAGGTGATGGGGTTTGACTTATCCTAGGAGGATTCTTGGCTTAACACCTACATACATGCTTGGTACACTTAGGTACATCTAGCTAGGATTACATCGTAGGAGTACGCATTTTACTGTAATGTATTTTATATGCTGGTATGCATTCATTATTTTAGCAGAATGGTAGAAATCTATCATCCTTTTACGTTTCTAGTGCTTCTAGTTATCTATATCCTCTACTGTCTATTGATTGTCTCCGCACATCTATTTTACACTAGAATAACGACTGTTCATAAAATACATATTGAAAACATCCCAACCGTTTATTCTGTGTATCTATCTGAGAGGATCAGAGTTGTCATGTTTGATAGTTGCCAGAAACTCTTCCCTCCTTGGTAAGAGGAGTTTCCATTGGCACTGTGAGCTAGCTGGTATACACGCCAACATACCAGATAGAGGTGTCCAGAATCAGTCCGACATCAATTCTATAGTCTATGTTGTCTAAAGGCACAGAACCCAGATGACAAGCCAGGACAGGCCTCCATGCCTACACCCCTGGACAGACCTCACCTCCTCTGCACCCCTGGACAGACCTCCCCTCCTCTGCACCACTGGACAGGTGTCACCTCCTTTGCACCCCTGGACAGGCCTCACCTCCTCTGCACCCCTGGACAGGCCTCACCTCCTCTGCACCCCTGGACAGGCCTCACCTCCTTTGCACCCCTGGACAGACCTCACCTCCTCTGCACCCCTGGACAGGACTCCCCACCTCTGCACCCCTGGACAGGCATCACCTCCTCTGCACCCCTGGAAAGACCTCACCTCCTCTATACCCCTGGACAGGCTTCACCTCCTCTGCACCCCTGGACAGGCCCCACCTCCTCTGCACCACTGGACAGGCCTCACATCCGCTGCACCCCTCTGGACAGGCCTCACCTCCTCTGCACCCCAGGACAGGTCTCCCCTCCTCTGCACCACTGGACAGGTGTCACCTCCTCTCCTCCCCCTGGACAAGCGTCACCTCCTCTGCACCCCTGGACCGGCCTCAGCTCCTCTGCACCCCTGGACAGGCCTCACCTCCTCTGCACCCCTGGACAGGCATCACCTCCTCTGCACCCCTGGACAGACCTCACCTCCTCTGCAACCCTAGAAAAAGGCTCACCTTCTCGGCACCCCTGGACATGCCTCAGCTCCTCTCCTCCCCCTGGACAAGCCTCACCTCCTCTGCAACCCTGGACAGGCCTCACCTCCTCTGCACCCCTGGACAGACCTCACCTCCTCTGCACCCCTGGACAGGGCTCACCTCCTCTGCACCCCTGGACAGGGCTCACCTCCTCTGCACCCCTGGACAGGCCTCACCTCCTCACCTCCCCTGGAAAAGCCTTGCCTCCTCTGCACCCCTGGACAGGCCTCATCCTCTGCCCCCAGGACAGGCCTCACCTCCTCTGCACCCCAGGACTGGCCTCGCCTCCTCTGCACTCCTCTGGACAGGCCTCTTCTCCTCTGCACCCCTTGGACAGGCCCCGCCTCCTCTGCACCCCTTGGAGAGGCCTCACCTCCTCTGCACCCCTGGAGAGGCCTCACCTCCTCTGCAACCCTGGACAGGCCTCTCCTCTTCTGCACCCCTGGACTGGCCTCGCCTCCTCTGCACTCCTCTGGACAGGCCTCTCCTCCTCTGTACCCCCTGGACAGGCCTTACCTCCTCTGCACCCCTGGACAGGCCTCACATCCTCTGAACCCCTGGACAGGCCTCACCTCCTCTGCACCCCTGGACTGGCCACACCTCCTCTGCACCCCTGGACAGGCCTCACCTCCTCTGCACCCCTGGACTGGCCACACCTCCACTGCTCCCCTGGACAGGCCTTTCCTCCTCTGCACCCCTGGACAGGCCTCCTCTCCTCTGCACCCCTGGACAAGCCTCTCCTCCTCGGCACTCCAGGACAGGCCTCTTCTTCTCTGCACGCATCCCTGGACAGGCCTCACCTCCTCTGCTCCTCTGGACAGGTCTTACCTCTTCTGCACTCACTGGACAGGCCTTACCTCCTCTGCACCCCTGGACAGGCCTCACCTCCTCCTCACGCCTCTGGACAGGCCTCTCCTCCTCTGCACCCCTGGACTGGCCTCGCCTCCTCTGCACTCCTCTGGACAGGCCTCTCTTCCTCTGCACCCCTGGACAGGCATCGCCTCCTCTGCACCCCTGGACAGGCCTCACCTTCTCTGCACCCCTGGACAGGCCTCACGTCCTCTGAACCCCTGGACAGGCCTCACCTCCTCTGCACCCCTGGACTGGCCACACCTCCACTGCTCCCCTGGACAGGCCTTTCCTCCTCTGCACCCCTGGACAGGCCTCGTCTCCTCTGCACCCCTTGACAAGCCTCTCCTCCTCGGCACTCCTGGACAGGCCTCTCCTTCTCTGCACCCCTGGACAGGTCTTACCTCTTCTGCACTCACTGGACAGGCCTCACCTCCTCTGCTCCTCTGGACAGGCATCTCCTCCTCTGCACCCTGGACAGGCCTCTCCTCCTCAGCACCCCTGGACAGGCATCGCCTCCTCTGCACCCCTGGACAGGCCTCACCTCCTCTGCACCCCTGGACAGGCCTCACGTCCTCTGAACCCCTGGACAGGCCTCACCTCCTCTGCACCCCTGGACAGGCCACACCTCCTCTGCACCCCTGGACTGGCCACACCTCCACTGCTCCCCTGGACAGGCCTTTCCTCCTCTGCACCCCTGGACAGGCCTCGTCTCCTCTGCACCCCTGGACAGGCCTCTCCTTCTCTGCACCCCTGGACAGGTCTCACCTCCTCTGCTCCTCTGGACAGGTCTTACCTCTTCTGCACTCACTGGACAGGCCTTACCTCCTCTGCCCCCTGGACAGGTCTCACCTCCTCTGCACTCCTGATCCATGGATTGATAAATTGCAGCCAAGTGAGTTAGCAGCTCTCCTACCTGAGCAGAAACCTGTCCAGGCTCTCTCCTCCTCCTGGGGGCAGAACTGGGGTCTGTAGATGAATGTCGCTGCGGACAGACAGGGCTCCTTCCTCCTCTGCAGCAGGCTGCACACACCAGGAGAGACAGGAAGTGATGTCAGCCCCGCTGCTGGTGCTGTCTCTGCTGCCGCTGACCCGGAAGAGGAAACCCTTCCCCTTTCATACAATGTACAGCTCAGTGGGTTTCATAAGCAGGCGAGGAGCGCCCTCTGGTGGCCGCCACTGACGGAACCACCGCCTCCAGGTTCCAGCAGGGAAACAAGCTTTGGTGACTGTAAAGACCTGGGTTTTTAAATGTCACAGAGGTGTGGACACACACAGTCCATGACAGGGTCTTGTATGGGAAACAAGCATTGGCGCCTGCAAAGGAACAGACATGACATTCATGAGTGAATTTAAATGACGACTTGTATTTCATTCAATGTGCGCAATGTAGACACAGCTGCTGCAATGAGACTGGGCAGCGTTTCTAATGTTCCTGTTCCTGGGGGTGAATTTTTATATTTGACAGGGCCGTGAATCCCCAAACTTAATCATAGCTGCCAAGGCTTCAGATTGCTGTGGGTGACATTTTCATAATTTCCGTGAAATTATGAGTGACATTTCAATGACTATGAGTGACACTGACTTTTGGCAGGCAAAATCAAGTAATGAAGATTAGAGAAACAGATAAATATCAGAAATTACCCCCATTTGAGCAACAAGAAACTCTAACAAAGTCTTAAAACTGCAGCAAAGCACCAGAAATGGAAGGAAGGGCACTAACCGGAGACAGACTGCATGACTGCAGCTCTCAGAGACAGACTGCATGACTGCAGCTCTCAGAGACAGCAGCATGACTGCAGCTCTGATTGACAGAGACATTTTCCCCCTGAAATAAAACCAAACACATAAGTCCATGGAAAAAGCGAAATATCAGAAATTACTACGCCCTTTAAAACAGTAATAAGCTTTAGAAAGACGTTCAAGCTTCTACATAGCCCCTGAATTGCAAACGTACTAACCTACAGCCCCTTTCTAAGATGAATGTTACTGGAAGGGGACCTGCTACAAAAGGCATATGTTTTAAAACTCACTATTCACAAAGAAGGGGAGAGGGTCAAAGAAATTATACAACTCCACCACCCCGAACCCCCTAAGGCAAAGTATACACACAAGAAGGGGTGGAGAGATTAGAGTACACGTGTAACAACACGAGACAGAAAAAAGAAATCTGTTTTGAAAACTGCCCTCACCCACACACAAAAGTGTGTGACATGCTTCATCATCGGGTCTGCTTTCAAAACGCCCTGGTGTAGCCACACTCAGGCCGAAGCATAAGGGAAGGGGAAAAACTAATAATGCCGCCGCCGGGCGGACCCGCATCAAAACATGGGCAACCAAGCTACAGGAGATCCCCCGGGTGTACCAATTCGCACCGCCCTCAACTAGTATTTCACCGGTCATGTTTTCAATTCCAGAATGGCCGCGACTTACAAAACGATCATAAAATATAAGAAGCCCATGCTCAAACAACCACTTATAAAAGTGGTCCAAATCAGTGGGAACACTCAGTGTTAACAGAGTTGTGTTCCAAGACATATCGCTTTGCTGTGAATCAAACTCCGTTCGTGGTGACATCGGTTCTAATTTGTAACCCCGAGCCTGCACATAAATGCACGTTAAAGACAATTCTAGATAAAAAATAGCGTACCAAAGGAAGCAACTATTTAAACAGGACCGTTGGATTCCAAAGCAATAGGGACACCCAACAATGAAGCAAAGTGCTCCCAAGATTGGTTCTATTTCGTAATATATAATGCTCATGGCAAAGTTAAAGACTAGTCTACTATAAGTGGAGCCTGTTTTAAGTCAAAATACATCCACACCCTTAAGGTCCTCACTTACTTAAAAATAGTGTCATCATCCTTCACACGTCACCGCTTTCAGGAAAAGTCGATACACACTCATCTCAGTATCGCGGGTTTAAATATCTAATTTGCACTCAGCTGTGATTGATCAACTTCCAAGTGGTAACGAGACCACTCGATTAGAGTCGCCATCTTGAAGTCGACATATATACATGTAGTACGAGTAAGGCACACAAAATAGATGTCTTTTAAAGAGGTTAAAGGGAACGGTTCATTAAGATTAAGTACTTTTCTAAGTTAGGAATCAAGGCATGTCCGTTGATACAAAGGGAAATGAACGTGTAACTAAGTCCGATTTATATCGCCATTTTGGAACGGTCAATCATTCTCTGTATTAGGAAAAATAAGGAATAAGGAAAAATTCTTCAAAATGTATTGGCTTATTATTATTCACCGTGGAGTGCTGAACCATTGTGTTTTGTTTAGTATTGGTGTCGGTGGTTCAGTTGGTGGGTTTCGGGCAAGGGTGGCGATTAGCTGGTCTTTGGTGACTTTTGCTCCAGCTGCAGCATGGGGTCCGTTGTGTGTGGTGGTGCATGGTCGGTTTCTTGAAGGAGAAGTGGATGCAGCGGTGGTCGGTCCAGTCGAGTTTGGTGGTGTGGTTGAAGGTGACATAGTTGCTGGCGGACAAGATGCTGTTGAGCATGTGTCCGGCGGAGACGGTGGGAGACGTGACTAGCGGTTTGAGTCCGAGGTTGTCGAGCAGGGTGGTAGAGCTGCTGTTGAGGTGGAAGTTCAGGTCTTCGAGGCGGATGTAGTCCGTGGATGCAAGGGCATGCGTGCTGACGAAGTCGGGGATGGAGTCGCTGCACTGTGGCCGGGGTGTCTGTTGACGAGGGTTCCTCCGATGGTGGTATTGGGGTCGATGTGGATCTGAAAGTGCTGGTGTTCGGCGGCGCTGAGAGTGTCGGCGGTGCTGGTCAAGATTCTGAGGGTGTTCCTTTAGATGATGGCGATTCCTCCTCCTTCTCTGTTGGTACGGTCCCTGCGGGTGATCTTGTAGGGATGGCTATGGCGATGACGGGTGAAGGGGAGGGGTTCATCCAGGTCTCTGTCAGGAAGGTATTGTCCGTAGAGAATGAGTCAGGTAGGTCCCAGAGTTCAATGGCATGCTTGCGGGCAGAGCGGGTGTTGAGTAGTATGCATCTGAGGTGGTGGCGTATTGAAGGCTGGTGAAGCTGCAGCTCCGGCAGGAGAAGGATCCTTGGGTGCGCTTTGGGGTGGCCAGGAAGCAGGTGTATAATTGGTCGATGTTGAGTGCATGGAGGGTGCTGGCGTTGTAGTGGCATTCGGGGTTGCCAGGTGGTCTGGCGCTGGGTGCGGTCCAGGCGTGGACGAGCGCAGGCAGGTTTGCATTTGGCATGCTTTCGGTACGGCCGCCATTAGAAGGGGAGGTGGGAGGGAGTAGCAGGGGACGCATCGGCGGGAAGGGGAGAGGAAGGCTGGAATGCTGGAGAGCTACAGAGCGAAAAATGGGAAAAGAAGCAAAGAATACAAAGAAAAGGAATACAACAGCGGGCACAAAATAATACAGCAGCAGAATAAAAAAAAGTAATACAACAGTGGGTAACAGATACCGCAAAAAGTAATACAACAGCAGACAAATAACAAGGAAAAAGGAACAGAGCGAACACACAGATACTTACGGCTCACCACTGGGCCACCAGGGATGAGGGGCAGGTGGGAGTCTGCGGGTGGAGGAGGATCTTGAACTCGCAGCAGCAGCGAGATCAGGGACATGGGCACAGACAGGTAGAGCTGTGCGGCATGGGGAGCGACCTGCCTGGATCAGGGTCAAGGGTCGCTCCTTTATCTCACTCTTGATTCATGGCTCTTTAATCCACCACTAGCCACTCTCGGCTCCTTTATCTCAATCTTTATTCCACCTCATGGCTCTTTAATCCACCCCAGACACTCCCAGCTCCTTTATCTCATCTTGTTTCCACCTCATGACTCTTTAATCCACCACCCGACACTCTTTAATCCACCCCAGACACTCTTGGCTCCTTTATCTCACTCTTGATTCCACCTCGTGGCTCTTTAATCCACCCCCAGACACTCTTGGCTCCTTTATCTGACTCTTGATTCCACCTCATGGCTCTTTAATCCACCCCCAGACACTCTCGGCTCCTTTATCTCACTCTTGATTCCACCTCATGGGTCTTTAATCCAACACAAGACACTCTCGGCTCCTTTATCTCACTCTTGATTCCACCTCGTGGCTCTTTATCCACCACCAGACACTCTTTAATACACCCCCAGACAATCTCGGCACCTTCATCTCACTCTTGATTCCACCTCTTGGCTCTTTAGTCCACCCCTGACACTCTCTGCATCTTTATCTCACTCCTGTAGGTCCCTGCATTCTCGCTTTGGCACTTTTTTCATCTTTCTCTTCCTCTTTCTTCCCGCTCGTGTGTTTTTCACTCCCTCGTTATGGGTCAAAGTCTGATGAGGGAAAATAAGTGCCGTCCTCCAAAACGAGAGTGCAGATGGGCCCCACCTGCGACCACCGGCTCAAATTAAGCTTTAATCAACATCTTACCCCTTGGTTGATAAATGAAAGAATTTAGGGCAATCGGGCGGGGTAAGGGGAAGAAGAAAAACAGGCAGGAAGGAGAAGAATGAAAGGAAAGAAAACACAAAAAATAGAATGCTGAGGAAGAGAATACACGCAAGTCACTCCATGACCACATCTCCTCGACCCGCCACTGTGGACTTCAGATACAGCGAACGTCTGCGTCTTAGCTGTTGCTTCTTGCTCAAACGCTATGGAGGTCTCATGATCCTACGGGTGGGGTAATCTGGCCTGGCTCATGGTGGTCTAATGATCCTACGGGTGGATTCCTCTGGTCTTGCTCATGGTGGTCTCATGATCCTACGATGGGGGGGGGTTAATCAGGTCTGGTTCATGGTGGTCTCATGATCCTACGATGGGGGGGGGGGGGGTAATCAGGTCTGGCTCATGGTGGTCTCATGATCCTACGGGTGGGGTAATCTGGCCTGGCTCATGGTGGTCTCATGATCCTACGGGTGGATTCCTCTGGTCTTGCTCATGCTGGTCTCATGATCCTATGATGGGGGGGTAATCTGGTCCGGCTCATGGTGGTCTCATGATCCTATGGGTGGGTGGGATAATCTGCTAAATTCTGTGAATAGATTGAATCAAGTGTGATTGTTCGATCTTTGCTTTTTAACTGTATTTTCCAAATTGTCGAAGTCGTGTCAGCAAATGCTAAAACTGTACATTTCTGGTTAATGAACCGTTCCTGGAGAGCGGCGGGATCCACACAGTCAGAGTTGGTATTTTTCAGAAATCAGTCTACAGCGAAGCATTGTTTCTGGTTACTTGCTGTTCACCCAGGTCCCTGGTCTACTAGTTTGGGCATACCTTTGTACTCTTGATAGCATCACTTTGTTTACTGTGCGGTAACATGGACTTCCCTCCTCCACACCTCCACTAAGCGTTATTGCATGGATTCAGAGGAAAGGAGGGATGGCCAGTTCAGACGTTCAGTGCTTCAGGGTCTTTAACAGCTTTATTTAGCACCGTAATGACTCTTGGTTTGGTTCCGACCCCTCCAACTATCAGCTAATTTCCTTCCTAGACAACATCAGGAAAATCTTTGGGAAACTCTTACAGTCACGACTCGAGACCTGGACAGAGGAGAACTATATTCTCTCTAACCTTCAGGCCGGATCCTGAAAAGGCCAAAGTAGAATCGACCCGGCTCTGAGGTTGTACATGATCTGTATGAAGTACGTGTCCCTGGAAACTCCCCGCTCTTCGTGGTCTTTGGAGACCTAAAAATAGGGTTCTATTCTGTTGCCCCTCCGTCCTTCGGAGTCTTCTGGAGGAAGGAAGTTCCCAAGCAACTATTTGAGTATCCGAAAGGATCTGCCCCGCGGCAATCATTCCAGAGTAAGATTCAGTGTAAAAGGAGAATGCACAGGGAAGTTTGAAATAAACATTGGCATTGGGCAGGGTTGCGTACTTGCCCCAGCTTTATTCAACATTCACATCAATGGAACTGATTCTCTCAGGAATCTTGGTCTCCATGTTCCGATATTGGAGAAGGAGAATATTCCGATCCCGCTGGTTGCAGATGATACAGTAATATTAGCGCATACTGAAAAATCAATGCACCAACATTTGGAAGGCTTCGAGCTATTCTCTAAAGTACAGAAGTTAATAATCAATAAAGAGAAAAATATATGATAATTAATCCTAAATCAAAGTTATTGTTGACATTCAGGATTGATAGTAAACCAACTTAGCTAATTAAAACATGGCTACCTCGGCATACGAATGGATGACCATTTATATTGGAAAGCTCATCTGGCGAAGTCGGAAACAAACTTGTCGCCACGATTCTACATTTTGCTAACTCAAGCAGCAAGAGATCAATAAAACTAGCACTGACACATTCAAGACAAATGCACGGGTGGCCTGCTCTTATGGTGCTAACTGTGGGATTTTACGAAGGTTCACGCTGTTCAAAAACTGGGAAAATGTTCTTGTAACGTGTACTGATCCTGGGTCCTGGCACCCAATGACAGTATTAAGAGCTGAGCTGGGGTTCACCGGAGGATCTCAACCTGTAAGACACCGGGTGCGAGTGTGGTCGACTCCAGCTCTTCCCTCATATAGAATGGTCCGGAAGGAACTGCGACGATGCAGGATTACAATAGTTTACCCTGGTTCAAGTACGTTACAAACGTTCTAACATACACTAGTTGAGTAGAGCAATAGAATAACCTGGAACTGATGAATAAGGCAACCATAGAACTGGTTAAAAAGAAATATTGGCCATTCATGTGGTGCCAGCAAGACGCCAGGAAAGGCATCCTTCCGACTAATTACCAGAAAGTAAAACGTGAACCGCGCTGGGAGCAGTTTAAGGACTTGCTGTTCCCTCCTGAGAAAAGGGCTTTATATTTAATGTTCAGATTAGGAACTCTTCCGGTGAGGGCCTTTGCTAAATCATGGGTAAAGCCCCTGGAGGCGGACCGGACACGTGTCACCGTACATAAGGGGGCCCTGAGTCATTTATGCATTTTATGCTGCTGTGTGATATGTCTCTTAAAATCCAAAGGTACTACCCACGTCCTCTTTTTCTAAAACGTAATCTGAGATGCTGCAGTGCAGCACTTTTCTTATGTTATAGAACTGATCGTATGGAGATTTGCCAGGCAGTTGCTTCGCATATGCAGACCTACTACAAACAGCAGCGAAGGAAGTGGGTACAAACCATAAACCAACTGTAGTGATGGCTTTGCCATTTTCCGAGTTGTCTCTGGGGGCTGTGGTCATCCTTTGATATATCTGCCCTCATAAACTGGAGTGTGGCTCGACTCCGGTATTAAAGGCACTAGGGCAAAAAGGACGACCAGGAGCCCCTTATCGACTGGACAGAGCATCGAGAGGTATTGTTGCACATTTCTACTTGCATCTGCACTTTATAAAATGCTCGCTTAGGTGTTGGACGTCTATTGGCCCATAACTAAGGGTTAATTTCCATAGGGCTGTCAGCAAAACTGTAATTATTTGGTCAAATCCTTGTTTTTGTAACATAATAGATAACGTTTGTGCAGCAGGCGTGTGCTCTTGTTTTATTTCTGTTGTTTATAAGACAGCTTTCAGGATTCCTAGCAGGTTTACTTGCTCTGAGTAGGCAACAAGCAGACGGAGACGCCGGCGTACCTCGATATGCGCTTGTTAGTTGGGACACTTTGTAAGTTCTAATGACCGCTCTATCTAAATGATTGGTTTTAATAGTGATGTATGTCATCCGTTTACACTTGCACTTCACGTCAGATCATGGATTATGCGCAAAGTGTAGTATTTATATGATCTGTGCTTAAGTCGTTTTAAATTAACAAGAATTGTGATTGTTTTATTACGAGCTGTAAATATCAATGTTTTAGGCTTTATGGCATTAACCGCTGACAATAAACCTTTGCCATCAAGTACCACACCTGCAGGAATGCTCAGTGGGTTGTGTGCTGCTAGATTTACCGTGGACGTCTGAGGAAGCGTGTCCCTCCAGAAAGTAGAGTAGATCAAACGGGGGTCAAGAAAGGTTTATTTAAGTATCACAGCTACAGAGACCCCATCCATCATCAAGCTGAGACCGAATGACAAATGTAGAGTATCATGACACAGGACGACAAACGTTCTCCCCACTTACACATTCTAAACTTAAAGAAAATAAAAGGAAACTTAACAATGAATGCAAAGGATACAAAGAACATAATAGAGAATGCATGTAGGATCTTTGAAGAACTCAACAAAGCGATTTCATAGGCAAAGAGAAAACTGTGGCGCCTGGCAAATGGGGAAGAGCTCACTTTAATAAACACAACCGTGCAAAACATCGGGGAATACATTTCAAGTGAAGTGGCCCAGAGCCCCTTTCACCTGCAACAGGCTCTTCCACCTCGGAGCCCGAATCAGGCTCACTCGTCTTTATTGCATTTTTGAAAACCTTGATAACCTTAAACGGAAGACTGAATTTGGATCTGGGAGACTTGATCTTGACCCAGTCTCCCACTGTTCTCTTCACAGCCCTCCTTTTATCATACAAGATCTGTATTTTTTTCATCACCTCTTTCTCTCTTTCAAGTCCTCAATACTGCCCACTGTTAGACCTGGTTGCATTGGCATGAGACTCCCTTCAACTTCTAGTACTGCCATGTCGACTTGGTAAGTGCACCCACTGACCAGTCCCTAAACCTTCCCTTTTCTACACGGTAGCCACCCCTAAGGTAGGCCCTAGGGCAGGGTGCATTGTATGTGAGCACTGTGCCACTGCTATTCAGTGCCACAGTGCAAGTGCTCCCTATGTTAATTTGATGTCATGGATTAATGACTCCATGATTGGCTTATTTGGTTTACATGTCAGACCCTAGTACAGTGCACTGCGTGTGCCCAGAGCCTGTAAGTCAAATGTTGCTGGTGGGCTTGCAGCACTGATTGTGCCACCCACAGAAGCAGATTGTAATGTGTGTCTCAGGCCTGCCATTGCAGAGCCTGTATGCAGTCTAGTACTGCCATGTGGACTTGGTAAGTGCACCCACTCACAGAATTACGTTCATTATTTCTCACAGGGGTTCATTGGGCACATACACACAATAGTAAGCACGGTTATTTTGTCTCACTATCACTCGTGTATCCACGTTTTTTGTGGTTCTCGAAAAGGAGAACAAACACTGTTTTTTCCTGTCTTTTCTTTACTTCTTACACACTCAGAGAGAGAGTTACCGATGATGAGAAGTGGGCAAGCTGGCGATTGTTAGTCAGCAACCCCGTTGGCAGTTCTACCATGAGGTACTCTCTCCCTTCTCTCACATTTTTTCACTGCTGGAAGGTGGGGAGTATGGATGGTAGCAGTTGTTGTTTTTAGTGAGACACTGTGACAAACAAGAGTAGTTGAACTGTACACACTCGAGTAGTTGAACTGTACACACTCGAGGGAATTGAGAAGAGTATTGAAAACCCTGGATTTGTTATTTACGTTAGGACTAAGTGTCTTTTAGGTGAGGCCTTATGTTGTTTATAAAGTGCACCCACAGACCAATCTCTAAACCGTCCCTTTTATACATGTTAGCCACCTCTAAGGTAGGCCCTAGGGCAGGGTGCATTGTATGTGAAAGGTAGGACATGCACTGATGTGTGTAGCATGTCCTGGTAGTGAATTACAGCCAATTTTGTTTTTCACTACTGCAAGGCTACCAGTCCCCATAGGCCAGAATGGTCAGTTTGGTTATAACACCTTACAATCTTAACTATCCCAGGGAAAATGGTAGAAAAACGAATTTAATATGCCTGAACTCAGAATGATAAAATACATCTTTTAGTGAAGTTGGTTTTAAACATTCTGTGTTTGAAACTACCACTTTTAGAAATAGGTATTTTCTTGCCTAACCATCCAAGCCTGCTTCTGCAAGGATGTGTATTCCATGTCTGGTCTGTGAGTGACAGGGCTGAGGGGGCTCCAGGAGACAGGGTGAGTCAGCACTGGGCTGAATAGACCTATCTGCATGTAGAGTGGTGAGAGGAGTAGCACCTGGGCCTGAATAGGGCTGTGCCTGCCTTCCACAATGCTGGTTCCACCTCCTGTGGTGTGTCTGTTGACCCTGGCTCACCCTGAAAAAAGGAAGAAGTTGTGCACTGGCAGGATGCACCCAGAACTGGTTTAGACTAGGTACAGACACTCTCTACCTTCAGAGACAAAGGATTTGTGTGTATAAAAAGAGGGACCCAGACTCCAGAACTTTAGATCACTTCTGGGAATCAAGGAGAAGAACAAGAGAATCAGCAGGAGTTTTTGACTACCCCTATACCAGTGTGTTGTTTGCTGGGGATGACCTTTAGTGGTTTCTTTATTGCCAAGGAAAGGAGAAAAGACTTTTATTGAAACTTTCATCATCTTGCAGAAAATCTGCAAGGGCTTGAATTTGAGCATGCCTCCTGTCTGAAGTCTCAGGGATACAAAGACTTCACCCCATATGCTTGCCTGCATCTGGAACTTGCTTTTCTGGCTGCTACAGAAGGAAATTGCAAAACTGACGCCGGCGAGCAAAGCCATAATCTGCATCGAAGCCGTGAGCGCTGCTCTGACTTACAAAGTAGACCCGCCGCCGGCCGCCGTGCCATATAGACACCAACAAGCGACATCGTAACCTGCCACAAGCCCTGAGCGTTGCTCCGACTTTGTGACGTAGGCCCGATGCCAGCTGCTATGCCGCATCGCCTCCAAAGCCGACAACATTGTGGAGCCGATCCTCGAAGTGGGTGGTCAAGAATCCATCGACATCGTGACATTGTACGGAACCGTGGTTTCGGCACTATCGTAAGGAACCAACGCCTCCCCTGCTTTGTGCAAGCATCGAGGACCTGACACGTCGCCTCCCCTGAAGCAAGGAACCGACGCAGCACAGCGCCAACTACGCTGTGAGCTGTCTTTGTTTTCACTTTTCCAAGGTACTGTTCTTTGTGGGTCTCACGGTCGGCGCCGTACTTTGGGATTTCTTTGACCTCGATGTCGTGATAACTCCAGTTGGGGTTATCTGTTGCTAAAAACTGCGTTTAAGTGAATAACCTATTTTTGAGCTACTTCTACCATCTTATTTCTGCTTACAGTATTGTGGATTTTTGTCGTTTGAGTCTTGTGTTAAGTCTATATTAAGAATACTTATTTTTATAAAACCTGTGTGGTGTACATCTGTAGTGTTTTCCCTGTATTACTGTAAGTGTTCACAAATGCTTCACACACTGCCTCTGAGATAAACCTTCCTGCTCGTGCCAAGCTACCACAGGGTTGAGCAGGGGTTATTTTAGCAGTGTCGCCCCCTTATTCTGACTAGAATCAAGGGTCCCTATTTGGACAAAGGTGCAAGCCATTGATGACTAGAGACCTCCAGTTCTAAAACCCACCTTTTCATCCACTAAGGTTCTTTTGATCATTACCCACATGGAGTGACCTCCATATTGGGGACCCTTCCTTTAAATAAACAAAAGGGAGTTTCACCAGTGGACGAACAAGAAGTGAACCTATACTCGCTAACCTTCTTCCTCATGGCCAACTCCCAACTTTCACCACAGACAACAGCTTGTTGCAGAGTCTCTTTAACAACCTTGACAAACCTTTCCACCACACCATTGCTTTGTGGCTGGTACAGGGATGCCTTCTTATGCTTGATCCCCCTGGAACTCCGAAACTCTTCCATGACTAAGGATGTGAACTGAACACCATTGTCAGACAAGAGTGTTAACTGGAAACCCTCACGTTCAAATAACTCTTCTAGAAACTCAATCACTTCACCAGACTCAACGGAATTAACCACCTTTGATATCAGGCCAATGGGAAAACATATCAATACACACGATCAAATAGAGATCCTGAGTCTTCAACTTCACAGGTCCCAAAATATCTATGAAAGTGTCCACCACGGACCAGTAGCCTGTTCCCTAATAACCATGGGTTGAGTCCTGCACTTCAATATCCTGTCATAACACGCACATTCACGCACCAACCTCTCTACATGTACATCCATGGTAGACCACCAATATTCTTACCTGATACTTTGCTTTGTCTTGGCAATGCCTATGTGCGAGGTGTGAGCACTCTTTACTAGCTTATCATTTAGAGCAAGGGATGCAACCAACTTACTACCACACACGAGGAGACCATCCTCCCCCGCCAGATCTTCCCTAACTTGCCAAAAGCCTTTGAGGACCTCCTCGCAGTCCTTCTTCTCACACTAACCACCGTTGACCATGGTGAGGACTTTCTGCAAGTCGAAACCCGCTCCATCCACAGACACGCCATCGAACTCTGGAACCTTCTAGACGCCACAGCCCCTGACGTTGCCTTCCTCACGGAGACCTGGATGAACGCCTCTTCAGCTCCCGACATCGCCATCGCTATCCCGGAGGGCTACAAGATCGTCCGGAGGGACCGAAACGCCAACCAGATGGGAGGAGGCATCGCCATCATCCACAAGAACACCATCCGTCTCACGACCAGCACCGACAACACCCTGACCAGCGCCGAACACCTGCACTTCCAGATCCACACCAACCCGAACACCACCCTCAGAGGCACCCTGATCTACCGACCCCCGGGACCACGCACGCAATTCAGCGAGGACATCGCCGACTTCGTCAGCCCGCATGCCCTCCCCTCCGCTGACTACATCCTCCTGGGGGACCTCAACTTCCATCTGGAGAACAACAACGACCGCAACACCAGCACCCTGCTCGACAACCTCGCCAACCTGGGACTCAAGCAACTGGTGTCCACCCCCACCCACCTCGCCGGACACACACTCGACGCCGTCTTCTCATCCAGCACAGACATCGACTTCAGCCACGCCACAGAGCTTCAATGGACGGACCACAGCTGCGTCCACTTCACCTTCAAGAGAACGACGACCCACCAACACCAGCAACACACCGCCCGCAGAAGCTGGAACAAGATCACAGCAGACCAGCTCGCCACCTCCCTGAGCCAACACCCTCCTGCCAGCTCAGCGAACCCCAGCCAGGCCGCCGATAACATCACGAAGTGGATCAGCAACTGCGCGGACGAACTCGCCCCGCTGAGGACCCCGCCTAGCAGACCCGGCAGCAAGAAGGCCCCATGGTTCACCGACGAACTCAAGAGCTCCAAGAAGAACTGCCGAGCCCTCGAGAAAGTCTGGAAAAGGGATCCGACACCGGACAACAGGACCTCCTACAAACTTGCCACCCGGAAACACCACCAGCTGATCCGCGCCGCCAAGAGAACAGCATTCAAGGACCGGTTGGACAACAACGCACACAACAGCAAGGAACTCTTCAACATCGTGAAAGAGCTTTCCAACCCCAACGCAGGAAACAACGACATCACCCCATCGCAAGACCTCTGCAACTCCCTCGCCTCCTACTTCCACAACAAGATCACAGACATACACAGCAGTTTCAACAACCAACCTACGCACACCACGACCGACCAGCCACCCCCCCCCACCACCACCCTCCACGCCTGGACCCCGATCAGCACAGAAGACACCATCCGCACGATGAACTCAATCCACTCCGGATCACCAACCGACCCCTGCCCTCACCACATCTTCAACAAGGCCAACGCTGTCATCGCACCCCACCTGCGAGACATCATCAACACATCCTTCGACACCGCCATCTTCCCCGAGAGCTGGAAACACGCCGAACTCAGCGCTCTACTCAAGAAACCAACAGCGGACCCCACCGACCTCAAGAATTACCGCCCCATCTCGCTTCTCCCGTTTCCAGCCAAAGTCATCGAGAAGACCGTCAACAAGCAGATGGCCGCCTTCCTCGAGACGAACGGATCCCTCGACCCCTCACAGTCCGGCTTCCGAGCCAAACACAGCACCGAGACCGCCCTCATCGCCGCCACCGATGACATCCGGGCCCTGACGGACAATGGAGAAACAGCGGCCCTCATCCTCCTAGACCTCTCCGCGGCATTCGACACGGTCTGCCACCGCACCCTGGTACGGCGCCTCAGCAACATCGGAATCCAGGACAAGGCGCTGGAATGGATCATCTCCTTCCTCGACGGAAGAACACAGCGAGTCCGCCTACCACCGTACAAGTCAGAGGCCTCCGAAGTCATCTGCGGCGTCCCCCAAGGATCATCCCTGAGCCCCACCCTCTTCAACGTCTACATGAGCCCCCTCGCGGCCATCGTACGCAAACACCACCTCAGCATCATCTCCTACGCCGACGACACCCAGCTGATCCTCTCCCTGACCAACAACCCCGCCGCCGCCAGAGCCAACCTACACGAAGGGATGAAAGAGGTAGCCGAGTGGATGACGACCAGCCGCCTGAAACTGAACTCGGACAAGACGGAGGTCCTCATCCTGGGCTCCTCTCCCTCCGCCTGGGACGACTCCTGGTGGCCTCCCGCCCTGGGCACCGCACCCAAACCGACAGACCATGCACGAAACCTGGGCTTCATCCTGGACTCCTCCCTCTCCATGACCAGGCAAGTCAGCAGCGTCTCCTCGGCGTGCTTCAACATCCTACGCATGCTACGGAAGATCTTCTGGTGGATCCCCACAGAGACCAGGAAGACCGTCACCCAGGCCCTCGTCACCAGCCGACTGGACTACGGCAACGCCCTCTACGCCGGGACCACCGCCAAGCTCCAGAAGAGACTCCAGCGGATCCAAAACGCCTCAGCCAGACTCATCCTCGACATCCCACGATCCAGCCACATCTCCGGACATCTGAGAGACCTTCACTGGCTCCCCATCAACAAGAGAATCACCTTCCGCCTCCTCACCCACGCACACAAAGCCCTACACGACCAAGGCCCGAGCTACCTCAACAGCCGAGTCAACTTCTACGCTCCCAAACGCCACCTCCGATCAGCCAACCACGCCCTCGCCGCCGTCCCCCGCATCCGAAGAGCGACTACAGGAGGAAGGTCCTTCTCCTACCTGGCCGCCAAGACCTGGAACTCCCTCCCGTCCGACCTGCGCTTGACCCAAGACCACCTCTCCTTCAGGAAGAAGCTGAAGACCTGGCTGTTCGAGCAGTAGCGGCACCCCCCCCCCCCCAGCGCCTTGAGACCCTATGGGTATGTAGCGCGCTTTATAAGTGTCACTGATTGATTGATTGATTGATGTGATGTTCCCTCCACTCTCTCTCTGAAATCAACCCTTCGCTAATCACACACAAATTAATTCCTTCCTCCAATTATTCACCTCCAAACCTCTCAACATCATCTGTCATTTCATACTCCACACCACCAGTCTTGACAAACAGTGTGCCAGAACGGTAGAGCCACAACCCACTTCCGTATCCCATGGGAGACAGGGTCAATGCCTTTCTTGGAGAAGACCTCCCTAAGAGGTTTGTGATCAGTACGAATTCTGAACCTTTTCCCCCACAAATCCTTTCTCAGCTTGCGCACTGCCCAGGAAACACCCAGAGCTTCTTTCTCCACAACAGAACAGTTGCATTCAGCACCCCTCAAGGGCCTAGAGAGGAACATCATCGTTTTAACCTTCCCATCAACCTTTTGCAAAATAACTGCTCCTAACCCCTTTGAGCTGGCATCAGTGATGAGATAAGATTCCTTTGAGGGGTCAAAACTTCCTAGACAAGGTGCTTCATTCAGATGTTTCTTAATGCACTCAAACTCTTCCTCACAGCCCTTGGACCAAACAAGTGTGCCTCCCTTCTTGAGAAGAGACCTCAAACAAGAGGTTTTCCCTGCAAAGTTCGGAATGAACTTGTGATAAAATTCAGCCATGCTGAGAAACTTTAGAAACTCTTCTTTGTTCAAAGGGTTGTGCAAATTACAAATGGTGCTTAGGTTTGATGCTGCAGCGGACACAAAATGCCCAAGGTACTCTAATTCTTTGACATCAAATTTGCACTGGTCAGCAATAAGGGTGAGGTCAGCATCACATAACTTCTTCAATACTGACCTCAGCCTCCCATTATGATCCTCAAGATCCACACCAAAGATGAGCACATCATCTGGGTACACCTTGAAACCCTGAAGGCTTCCAAGAATGCCCTCCATCGCCCTCTGAAAAACTGAGGCCGCAGAAATCAGTCGAAAGGCATTCTTAGAAACCTAAAGGTACCAAAGGGTGTTACCCAGGAGGTAAGGTCCTGGGAAGAGGAGTAAATGCTCTGAATGTTCTGAAGAGGAGTGAAGGCCGGCCTGGTGATAGACGGAGGTCAAGTCCAAGGAAAAAAATGCCTTGCCCACTCAAGAGAACACAGCATTTTAGTTATGTGGGTGAAAGCATAATGATCAACAATAACTGCTTTGTTGAGCTCCCTCAAGCTCACACAGAGCCTAGCCTCCCCATTGGCTTTGCGGGCCATAACAACAGGAGAGACCCACAACGTTGCTTCAACTTCTTGAATGATAAACTTGGCTAAGAGATTGCCTAATTCAACATTCATGCTCTCCCTTACTTACAGAGGTGCATTTCTGACTTTAGCTGTTTTTGGAACAGCGTTAGATTTGACCTTTATCCTAGGTACATAGTTTTTGAAACAAACACAGTTCACCAGCAAAGACCTCAAGGAATTCCTTGATCCAGTCTCAATTAGCATTACTAACAACCCTAACTGGTGGTAATTCTTTTAGGCAGACAGGTCTCATTGGGATAAAAACAGATATGTAGATCACGTTGATGGAAGCAACTTATGAGCGAGTCCCGCTTCATCGAGACATAGATTTTACCAGGGATGACTCTCCCATTGAAGTCAATCGTGCCCCAGAAATAACTCAGCAACTCAATAGTCACCCCACCTTAACCTATTGGTCTAATGTCTGGCTTCAACAGGGTGAGTTTGCCCAGCAGATTACACTCATAAAATGTTTTGGGGATTAGCGGTATCTTGGCCCCAAAGTCGAAGAGCATGCTCACTAGAGCATCACTGATCAAAACTAGCTCCTGAGGGCCATCTATAGCATTCCCTGTGACAGGGAGAACATTGATTCCTTCTAAATCTTCTTCATAGGGCGTGGCCAAGATGGCGGAGTGAGGAGACCCTTTCTCCTGGAGCACCCGACCCAGCCCGGGCCCTGAGCCTTTTGTATAGCTTGTTCTCCCCCCCTATCGGCGTAAAACCGAGTGGGGACGGTGCGGGAACAGTTTGGGCTGTGTTAGAGACGAAATCCAGCCTTGGAGTGATCGTAATCCGGCCCGGAGCATTGAGCGATGCAGAGACCGGACGCGAAGAGAAATGGCGTCCTAGCCGAGGCTGACCGGAGCTCTTTCCCCGAAGCACGCAGAAGTCGGCGGCGGCGCAGCGGAAGGCGGTGGGTGCCACGCCTGGGTGCCGAGACGGGACCTGCGGCCCGGAGAGGGGCCTGCTGCCCGCGGAGACGACACGCCCCTGGCTGCCGATCCCAACGGAACTTGAGGCCGCGGCTCCAGCCTAGCTAATCGGAGACCTACGAGCCAGAAGGGCGGGGTCGCTGGACGCATAGACGGCAAAGGAGTCGCAGCGACAAGGATAGGAACCGAGACCCTCAGGTTGCTGCGGAGGAGTCAGCTTCTGGCCGGCTGGTGACTGACCCTGTGCCGGATGGAGAGACGCCCATAGCCGAAACCTTCACCGGAAGGGGTGCGATAGCTTGCAGGGGCACACAGAGACGCCATGTTGGCCTTAGGTGGTGGTGAAGAAACGGACGGCGGAGCATGGTGCCCTTGAGAGTTCCGCTGTGGATGGTCGGCTTACCGCAACCAACTGTGGCAGTCGCCAAAGGACGAGCCAGGCCAGAGGAAACGGTTTGCGCGGGCCGTGGTAGACTCCCTACCCCTGGCTGTAGCGTGGCCGGGAGCGGATAGCGGCGCCCGGCCATTGAAGTCGGCCAGGGGGTCCCGGAGGTGCATCCAGCGGCATAGAACCGAGTCATCCTAGCGAGAAGAGGCGAGTGGAGCCGCTGCCCAGGTGTCCGGCCGACGCAGTGCCCGTACTTGGCAGGGCGGCCTTGAGGTCAAGATGGCGAGTCAGAAAGGCAATAAACGGAACGACCGCACGCTCCCCGAGATGCTTGGCAGGTCTCAGACCAGGGGTGAAAGGAGGCAGCGAGTGGCTCCAATGCAACAGGCGGCGGCGAACCCCCGGTCACTCGGTCCTTTTTGGAGTCGCTTTTTGGTACGCTGAGAGACGACTTTCAGATGCTGAAGCAGGAGGTGGCCGGGGAGGTCCGTGAGATCCGGAGAGAAGTTGACGGTCTTGGCGAGAGAGTGGTCACGGTGGAAAGTTCCACACAGAGATAAGATGAGGAGATCACGCAGCTACAACAGGAGGTGCTGCGTTTGAGGGACCAACAGATGGACCTCCAGGCCCACAACGAAGACCTGGAGAACCGCTCTCGGCGGAATAACATCAGGGTCCGTGGTGTGCCATCCACGGAGGAGGGGACGGATGTGGCGGAATACCTGAGGGATCTCTTCAGGGATATATTGGGCGAAGCAGCAGACTTTCCGATACGGATTGATAGGGCTCATCGAGTGGGGCCTCATAGACGCGCGTCAGCCCCGCCACCGGACATCCTGGCATTTCTCCCTGACTTTCCGCTGAAAGAACGGCCCGCAAAAAACCCTCGTTTACGTTTAGAGGACACCCAGTGGCCTTGTATCAAGATCTGTCTGTAATCACCCTCCAAAAACGGAAAGCGTTTAAAATCGCAACAGACTTCTTGAAACAGCATGAAACGCCTTACTCCTGGGGTCATCCTTTTTGACTTATTTTCCGTTGGAACGGTGTGCTACATCAACCGAGGTCCCTACAGGACACGTGCGAGGTGCTGGGGATCACTGCGGAGGAAGAGGCCTCCACTACACCTCGCAGGAGACGCACCACCGGGGATGGCTGGCACAGGGTCTCGAGGCGCAGAACATCAGCGGCATCCCAACGTCCGAGTTCGCCTACCATCTGGGCTGAAATGGCGAGCGCCATCCAGGAAGCCTCCAGAGACATAGTGGTGCACGACGGCGTCGCACTAACAGCGTAAGACTGCTCCGGGGGGAGAACGACTTTGCATTTCTGTTTTTGCCGGCTTAGAGCCATGAGGGGCTGGGGGGGGGGGGCAGAGGGGGGAAGGGTGTGGCTGGACGTCCACTACGATAAGTTACCACGGACTTGTCCGGACAGGTCATGGCTGGGACAATTTTTCGGAAGAAGTTGGGGGTTTGGGGGGGAAGGGAAGGAGGGGAGTTGGGGTGCCGAATGGGGGGTGGGAGGAGGGGGAGTTGGGGGACGAGGGGGACGAGGGGGTCGGGAGTTGGGTAGGGGAGGGGAGGGTACAGTCCGTTCAGTGTTCTTGAGCTTTCCACGATGGCCCGATGGGGAGTCACGGGCAGTTGAGGCCCACAGGCCCCCCCGATACACAGGATTCACTGCATGTTTCATTCTGTCTTGACTCTGGATGGCAACCCTTAAGGTAGTGACCCTTAATGTTCAGGGACTTAATAACCCTGTCAAAAGAAGAGCAGTTCTGTCCTTGCTAGAGAACACACAGGCTGACATTTGTCTTCTACAGGAGACTCACTTGCTTGCGCAAGACTGCCATAGATTAAGATCCCGTACATTTCCCACGCAGTTCTTTTCCTCGTCCAACACCAAGACGGCGAGGGTGGCGATCTTAGTGTCGAACTCTTTTAGAGGGGAGGTCCTCCACAAATTTGCGGAACAAAAGGGGAGACTATTAACGCACAGATTCAAATTAGGGGCTCTGACATTTACCATTGGTTTGATTTACTGTCCGAATGAACATCAGGATAGCTTTTTTCAGTCGGCATTAGTGGACATAACAGCATCCCCGGACAGGCACATTATTTTGGGTGGGGATTTAAATATGGTGGTAGACTCAGCTATAGATAGATCGGCACAGCGCTCACCACAGACAGGGGAAATGTCACAAGCAGTTAAATCCCAACTGGTGGCCCTGGATCTTCATGACCTTTGGCGCCACCTACACCCCACAGATCGAGATTACTCCTTTTACTCTCACGCACACAAAACCTACGCGAGGCTGAATCACCTCATAGTTACCGGGCCGGTCCGGGATTTAGCTACGACATCGGAGGTGGGGGTCTTATCTTTATCGGATCACGCACCGGTCTCGAGGAGCTTTTCTCTGCCGGCTGACCGGGCCCCCCGGGGGGTCTGGCGCCTCAGAGATGCTCTGTTACACAAGAAAACTGTCGTGAAAAAGGTAACGGAGGTGATCAGGGACTTCCAAACGCATAATGATAACGCAGATACCTCGGTGGCGACGCAGTGGGCCGCACTTAAAGCAGTGGTCAGAGGGGAATTTATCGCGACTTCTTCGGCGGAGAACAGGTGACGGAGGCAGAAGCGGGACGAGCTCACCCAAAAAGTTAGGGAATTGGAAGAGGTGCACCGCCGTACGGGGGCCCCCAGGATTTGGAAACAGCTGAAGGCAGCGAGAAAGCTCCTGTCATCCCTAGACATGGACAAGGCAGAATACGCAGCACTTCGACTGAAACACGCTTACTACACGGGGGGAGACAGGTGTGGCCACCTTTTGGCGAATAAACTCAGGGTGGCCAATGAACGTCATCGGGTGAAGGAGATTGCAATGGGAAATGACGGACTGGTCACGGGGGACGACCAGATAGCTGAGGCCTTCCGCCGATTTTATGCGGACCTATACACCGGGGAGAGTCTGCGGGAGCAGGAGTCGGAAGACTACCTGGACACAGTGACACTCCCATTCCTAGAACCATCTCAAACGGAGTATCTCGAGAGGGAGATACGGGTCGAGGAAGTGACTGCTGCCATCTCCAGGCTTAAATATGGGAAGGCCCCCGGCCCGGATGGCTACACAGCGCTCTTCTATAGGACATTCAGTGTCACGTTGGCCCCTATACTAGCTAAATTGTTTAACTCCTTCTCCGAGCCGGGGGCAATCCCTCCGGATCTCCTACAGGCCTCGATCTCGGTTAACCCTAAACCAGGGAAGGACCGGACCCAATGCAGCTCGTACCGCCCGTTCTCCCTTCTGAACGTGGACTTGAAACTGTACACAGGTATTCTGGCGGCGCACTTAGCGCTTCACTTACCGGGACTGGTGGAGCCGGACCAGGCTGGCTTTGTCCCTGTGAGGCAGACGGTGGACAACACCAAGAGGGTGGTGCATGTTCTGGAGAAGGCCTCCCAGATTCCTGGAGAGAGAATGCTCCTTTCGGTAGATGCTGAAAAGGCGTTTGACCGAGTGCATTGGCCCTATTCGGAACGGGTTATGACGAGGATGGGCATAGGTGAGAAATATCGCACCCTGGTTTTTAACTGTTACCGGTTCCCGCCGGCGGTGGTACGGGTGAATGGCTGCGGCTCTCGGAGGCTTGGCATCGAACGCGGCACCAGACAGGGCTGCCCTCTGTGCCCACTCCTTTTCGCTATATATATGGAGCCACTTGCTCAGAGGCTCCGGCAGAATCCGGACGCCACTGGAGTGAAGATGGGGGGATATGTTCATACGGTCAGCCTCTATGCGGACGATGTGATTCTGACCTTGGAAGAGCCGAGGCGTGCACTGCCTGCGTGTATCAGCGAATTGGAGGCTTTCTCACGGGTGGCTGGATTCAAAATGAATATGGGCAAATCGACAGCACTGGACATCTCCCTGACTCCTGCAACACGGCGGGAGTTGCAGGGCCTCTTCCCCATGCATTGGTCGGCTCACCAGGTCCAGTACTTGGGTATCCTGTTGGCACCTACGTTGCAGGCTATGGTGACAGCCAATTATACTGCTTTGACTGGAAAGATTAAAGAGGAACTGGGGAGGTGGAGCAAAGGTTTGATATCGTGGCTCGGGAGAGTGGCGGCGGTTAAAATGACAGTTCTCCCTCAGATACTATATCTATTTCGGGCCCTGCCACTACACCCGCCTAAGGGCTGCTTTCAGCAGACACAATCGATCCTATCCTGTTTTATTTGGCAAGGCCGCAAGCCACGGATGAGGAGAGTTCTCTCCACGTTGGCACCGGAATCTGGGGGGCTGGGAGTTCCAGACTTACGCAAGTATTTTCAAGCGGTGCAGCTTCAATATCTGGTTGAATGGAGCCGATGGGAGTCGGACAAGCATTGGTTATTCCAAGATCAGGCGGTAGCGGGCCGCCCTTTACAAGAGGTGCCCTTTTTGCGTAGGGCTCACCGCCCTCCGAATCTCTACGTGTCTTATGTAACGCGGGTCCCGCTGAGGGTGTGGGACACTACTAGCACTGCACATGAGCTTACCACGTTCCCCTCCCCGTTTACACCTATTGCAGACAACCCAGATTTCACACCAGGGGTTGCCCAGAGGGCTTTCGCACACTGGCGGGCTGCTGGTTGTAGGTCACTTTTCCATGTGTACGGGCCGGACGGAGTTCTCCCTTTACAGACGCTTAAGGAAGAGTATGGTTTAGCTGAGACAGATAGGATGCACTACTGGCAGGTGCGACACTGGGCCTTGCAACCACAGGTGCGTGAGCTAGCAGATAGGAAACTCTTGCTGTATGAGAGGTGGCTAGTGACGCGGTCTTCGGACGCTAAGCTCATCACAGATCTTTATAAACTATTACAGCCTCCCCCCTCACACTTTCATAATCCAGGTAGGGAACGCTGGAACAGAGAGCTGGGAAGAACGTTGAGCCATAAGGAGTGGGATCAGATTTCATACCGCGCACGACACTCTGCATATCATGTAGGGCTTACTGAAACTTTCACTAAGGTGTATACGTACTGGTACTACAACCTGGAGCGGTTACACGAGATGGATAGACACATCGATAATACTTGCTGGCGAGAATGTGGGCATCTGAGCACATTGACACATGTCCTGTGGGAGTGCCCGATGTTGAGCCTCTATTGGAAGGAGGTGCTAGACGAGATTGACACTCGATTTGAGATAGAGTTGCCCCGCTTTCCGGCATATGTCCTGCTGGGCTTGCCCAACGGGCTGATGTACCCATTGAAATCTCGTAGGGGCAGACAAATTGCAATAGCACTGGGCTCCGCCGTTCAGAACATTCTAATACATTGGCGGACCACCACTGTTCCATCTATCACGGGCTGGTTACATAGGCTGTGGCATGTCCTGGGTATGGAAAAACTATCACTGATGATGGCCGGGGAGGTAGAGCAATTTGGGGAGTTGTGGCAGCCCTTCCATGCATTACTGGCCTCCGAATTTAGGGAGCTGACCTGTCCGAGGTACTTGAGGCTCTTGAGATTGACACCACCGCTAGACTTCACTGCTCAATAATCGCGGGTTAGATAGAGTTTGGAGATAGTGGGGGGGGCTGAGCTCAGTAGGTTTAGCTAAGACAGGACACTGGACGGGGGTACTGGGAGGGGGTTGGGGAACAAGAAGGGGGTGGGTAAGTTGGGGGCGAACTGTTTCTTTAAAAAGGGGAAGGGCACGGACACTTTATTTCTACCTCAGGGTGTTATCTACTGTAATGTTGATGGACGAGGAGCCCACGCAGCCTCTACTGCACTTGCGGGACACGTAGCATTTTCCTGAAGATGGGCTCCTGGGATTGCAGCACAATGTCATTGCTTGAATGTCTTTCTTTTTGTTCTGTGTACCCTTTCAATAAAATACTTTAAACATAAATCTTCTTCATAAAGATAAACTTCCCTGACTTTTTTATGCTCGTGGCCCGTTCTGCAGCTCTTTGAGACGTGACCTTTTCTCTCACAAGTTTTGCACGTGGCCTTCCAACCTGGGCAGTCTTTAAAACGTTGACTGTGGCGCGAATTTCACCGCTGTGCGGGCATATTAATGAGTGGGTGCAGTTCGGACAGCCCCTAGTCGTCCTCCGCACATGCCCACAGTGTGACGTTAGGGGGCCGTCCGACGCACGCAATGGGTTAAAGCTGGCCATATGGCCAGAGTTGCCACACCTGAAGCACTTCCTCTGAAAATTCTTTGTGTTAAAGGGCTTTGAAGTGGTGCTCAATTTGGGTTTAACAAATCTATCCACCACCACCTTGACATTAATGTTCTCTTTTTTATCACCTGTACTGTCTTTGCGCATAATATCAACACACACTTTTGAATGCCCATGACTTTTGGCTATGGTCAGCACTTCTTGAAGAGATGGTGTGTCTTTTTACCACAGGGCATGTCTTGTTTTGTCGAGGGTGCATCCTAACATGAACTAATCTCTTAAGCGATCCTCTAAAGCGGCACCAAAATTGCACATGGAAGCCAATTTGCGCAAGGTAGTTATGTACTGTTCGACCGACTCATCCTGCCTTTGCATCCTTCTCCCAAAGTGATATTGTTCAAGGACTGTACTCACTTTGGGGAGGTGGTGCAAGTCCAACTTTTTGAAGCAGATCTCGTATTCATTAAGAGTTTCGGAGTCACTATCAGAGAGTTCAGGAAGGTGTTCAAAGAATTCTTGTCCCTCCGAGCCCAAACAATGCATTAACAATGAGGCTTTCCTCTCTGCGCTTAAGTGCCACAGACACGAGCATAATGTGTGGAAACCTTCTTCCACGAGAGAGGAGGAGCTTCTGGAGATGTCAACAAGAAGGGAGGGGCAGTGACATTTTGCATGATGTACGAGCTATGTTTTCACCTAGTTACTACTTAAGGGTGATCTTCAGTGATCTGCGTAAAGTGCACAACATCCACAAACCTTATAAGCTGTGCGCATCAGCGGAACTTGCATGAAACTTTACCAATTAAAATTTAGGCCAATGTGCACAATGTCAGAAACTATATTTGCTGTGAGCATCAGTAGAACGATCAGCCCGATTACTGATGGCACATATTTATTCAGGGAGGAGTCACTTTAGTTTGGTGCTCAATTCCATGTGTAGATGTGAGTCTGGTGGTGCCTGATAACTGAAAGGCACACATTTGTTTACATACAATTTCATATATGTCTGATTTATTATTCCTATTACAGGCCCATCCGAGACCAGTGTGTGGACAAAACCCATGCCGACAAATCGAGGACAAAGGGATTGGAACATGGTCTAGGAACACTTACAACAAATCCTACATCAAACCTCACATTTAACTAATGGAGAGCTATGAGCGACCTGAAGCGTAATACTGAGAAAAAGTAACCTGGAGAATTGCTGCAAATTAAAGTAAATTTAAAAAAAACTAATAAAGAACTACATAACCACAGCTGTGGGACCTGGAAGCCGATTGCTTCTCAATAAAGCCCTAGTTTGTGATTACCTTACAGTGCTCACATTATCATCCGCGCTAGAAGAGATGGGAGCCTGGGGTGTCTGGTCACAGAAGCTCATTTACATACAAATCAATCAATCAATCAATTAATCATTGCATTTATATAGCGCACTACTTACCCAGAGGGTTTCAAGGCGCTAGGGGGGGGGGGGGATCTGCTACTGCTCGAACAGCCAGGTATTGAGTTGCTTCCTGAAGGCAAGGTGGTCCTGGGTCAGGCGGAGGAGGGTGGGGAGGGAGTTCCATGTCTTGGTGGCGAGGTAGGAGAAGGACCGTCCCCCTGTGGTGGCTCTACGGATGCGGGGGACGGCGGCGAGGGCGTGGCTGGTCGATCGAAGCTGGCGTTTGAGAGCGTAGAAGTTTAGGCGGCTGTTGAGGTATCCTGGGCCATGGCTGTGTAGGGCTTTGTGTGCGTGGGTGAGGAGACGGAAGGTGATTCTCTTGTTGACCGGGAGCCAATGCAGATCTCTCAGGTGCCCGGAGATGTGGCTGCGACGGGGGATGTCCAGGATGAGTCGTGCTGAGGCGTTCTGGATCCGCTGGAGTCTCTTCTGGAGTTTGGCGGTGGTTCCGGCGTAGAGGGTGTTGCCGTAGTCCAGACGGCTGGTGACCGTCTTCCTGGCCTCGGTGGGGATCCACCGGAAGATATTACGTAGCATGCGCAGGATGTTGAAGCACGATGAGGAGACGGCGTTGACTTGTCTGGTCATGGAGAGGGAGGAGTCCAGGATGAAGCCCAGGTTGCGTGCGTGGTCTGTTGGTTTGGGTGCACTGCCTAGGGCGGGGGGCCACCAGGAGTCGTCCCAAGCGGCGGGTGAGGATCCCAGGATGAGGACTTCCGTCTTATCTGAGTTCAGTTTCAGGCGGCTGTTCTTCATCCATTCGGCTACCTCTTTCATCCCTTCGCGAAGGTTGGCTCTGGCGGTGGCGGGGTCGTTGGTAAGGGAGAGGATCAGCTGGGTGTTGTCGGCGTAGGAGATGATGTTGAGGTTGTGCTGGCGTGCGATGTCTGCGAGGGGGCTCATGTAGATGTTGAAGAGGGTTGGACTGAGCGAGGAGCCTTGAGGGACGCCGCAGATGGCTTCGGTGGCTTCAGATCTGAACGGAGGGAGGCGGACTCTCTATGTCCTTCCGGCGAGGAAGGAGATGATCCACTCCAGTGCCTTCTCCTGGACTCCGACGTTGCTGAGGCGTTGTACTAGGGTACGATGGCAGACAGTGTCGAAGGCCGCGGAGAGGTCGAGGAGGATGAGGGCCTCTGTATCTCCATTGTCGAGCAGCGGTCGGATGTCATCGGTGACTGCGATCAGGGCGGTCTCGGTGCTGTGGTTGGCCCGGAAGCCAGACTGCGAGGGGTCGAGGGATCCGTTCGTCTCGAGGAAGGTCGCCAGCTGCTTGTTGACGGTCTTCTCGATGACTTTTGCAGGAAATGGGAGCAGCGAGATGGGGCGGTAGTTTTTGAGGTCGGTGGGGTCAGCCGATGGCTTCTTGAGTAGAGCGCTGAGTTTGGCGTGCTTCCAGCTCTCCGGGAAGGTAGCGGTGTCAAAGGAGGTGTTGATGATGTCCCGCAGGTGGGGTGCGATGATAGCGTTGGCCTTGTTGAAGACGTGGTGAGGGCAGGGGTCGGTCGGAGATCCGGAGTGGATGGAGTTCATCGTGCGGACGGTGTCTTCGGTGCTGATCGGAGTCCAGGCGCGGAGGGTGGTGGTGGAGGGCGGTGTTTCGGTCGTGGTGTTCGTCGGTTGAGTGCTGAAGCTGTTGTGTATGTCCGCGATCTTGTTGTGGAAGTAGGAGGCGAGGGAGTTGCAGAGGTCTTGCGAAGAGGTGATGTTGTTGTTTCCGGCGTTGGGGTTGGAGAGCTCTTTGACGATGTTGAAGAGTTCTTTGCTGTTGTGTGCGTTGTTGTCCAGTCGTTCCTTGAATGCATTTTCTTGGTGGCGCGGATGAGTTGGTGGTGTTTTCGGGTGGCGGGCTTGAGGGCAGTCATGTTGTCCGGTGTTGCGTCTCTGCGCCAGGTTCTCTCGAGGGCTTGGCAGTTCTTCTTGGAGCTCTTGAGTTTGTCGGTGAACCATGGGGCTTTCTTGCTGCCGGGTCTGCTGGGTAGGGTCCTCGGGGGGCGAGCTCGTCTGCGCAGTCGCTGATCCACTTCGTGAGGTTGGTGGCCGCCTGGCTGGGTTCGTTGTGCTGGTGGGAGGGTTCATGCTCAGGGAGGACGCGAGCTGGTCGGCTGTGATCTTGTTCCAGTTCCTGCGTGCAGCCTGTTGCTGGTGGTGGTGGATCGTGGTCCTTGCGAAGCTGAAGTGGACGCAGCTGTGGTCCGTCCAGTGGAGTCCGGTGGCGTGGCTGAAGGCGATGCCCTTGCTGGATGAGAAGACGGGGTCGAGTGTGTGTCCGGCGTAGTGGGTGGGGGTGGTCACCAGTTGCTTGAGTCCCAGGTTGGCGAGGTTGTCCAGCAGGGTGGTGGTGTTGCGGTCGTTGTTGTTCTCCAGGTGGAAGTTGAGGTCCCCTAGGAGGATGTAGTCAGCTGAGCATAGGGCGTGTGGGCTGATGAAGTCGGCGATGTCTTCGCTAAATTGTGTGCGTTGTCCAGGGGGTCTGTAGATGAGGGTGCCTCTGAGGGTGGTCTTGGGGTTGATGTGGACTTGGAAGTGCAGGTGCTCGGCGGTTGCGAGGGTGTCATCGGTGTTGGTCGTGATGCAGATGGTGTTCCTGTGGACAATGGTGATGCCTCCTCCGGTGTGGTTGACGCGGTCCCTTCGGATGATCTTGTAGCCGTCTGGGATGGCGATGGCGATGTCAGGCGCTGAGGAGGCGTTCATCCAGGTTTCCGTGAAGAAGGCGACGTCTGGGGCTGTGGTGTCGAGCACGTTTCAGACCTTGATGGCGTGCCTGTGGATGGAGCGGGTGTTGAGCAGGATGCATTTATGGTGGCTGCTGCTGTTGCTCGTCTTGGTTGGTGTAGTTGTAGTGCAGGTCCGGATGCAGGTGAACTTGCAGGAGTTGCAGCAGAAGGGTCCGTAGGTGCGTCTCGGGGTGGCTCGGTAGCAGCCCGGGACTCGGCCGGTGTTGAGTGCGTTGAGGGTTGCGGCGTCGTACGTCCGGCGGGTGGGCTGGGGTCTGTGGGGGCCAGGGGTCCTGGCGCTGGGCGCGGTCCAGGCGCGGACGGGCGCAGACGGGCTTACCTTTGGCGCACCTTCGGCGCTCAGTCGGTGCTCCCGCTGCGCGCGTCCGCTGCGCGCGTCCGCTGCGCGGACGCTCTGGGGACGTCATAAGAAGGGGGTGACAGCCTGTTCACAACGCACAGCACAACTTGCTTACGTAAAGTGCTAGTACACAGAACAGAGTAAAGTCTTGTGTTGCTTTTTTTTCATTTTCTTTAATATATCCTGCACCACACTCTCTTCTTCTCTTTCTCTCATTTCAATTCATCATAAATTACTCAATTTCACTATTGCTTTACCAGCACGGCACAAGTCGGGGGGTAGCCACAGTTTAAGGGGTCCCCCCACTATTATCTAGAAACGGGACTCAGTTCCACCTAGATCATTAGTCTGCAACTGTTAATTGTTACTTTGTGCCCCAGCACTGCAGACACAGGCCTCTGAGTGTTTGTTTGTGTGAGTGGCGCAAGAGAGAAACAGAGAACTTGACAAAATTAGCCCTTCTATTGCTTAATACATTGTAAATGTGAAACACTTTGGGGCTTAGGGGCTGGATAAAGAATAGCGTCAGGAAACAAGCGCAAATTAAAAGCAAATTTTATTTATTCACTGAAAACTGTTTAAAAATTTAATTTCCAAGTTCCACATATCTGTTTAAAAATATTTACACTTTCAATCATTTCCGAGTTTAGTTACAAACTAAAAGTGGGAAAAAGACATGATGTATAAAAACTGAAACCAAAAACTTACTTTTACATTATTTTATGTTTCTTATCTTTTGTTTTTAAAACAGGCCGTCAACCTTTCACGTGAACATTATTATAAGGGCCTGACATCACTTCTTGTGATGTCACTACATGTGACGTCTCTGTGATTTGCATATGATAATGGGCTTCTTCACTATTTTCCTTACTTGTGCCCTGTTTATTGGCATGACATGGGTCTATAGGTGTTAAAAATAAACATATACATTCACAGGTGTTCAGCCCGTTTCTCTGGTGATGCAACACTTTGGCATGTATTCGGCTGCTTCTTCTATTTTTAGGTGAGTACAAATAACGTGATGTTCCCCCTCCTTCAATTTCTCTCTTTTTCTCCCCCTTTCTTTGTCTCTCTCGCTTTCTTTATCTCTCCCCCTCTCTATCTCCCACACACTCCTGTTAGCTTTAGCTTCATGAATGTCACTGCCACTTCTGTAATTCATATGACAAATCCTTCAGAACATTTGAGAACAAGGGACAATCAGTGTGGAAGACGAGTTGCTGGGAGTGCAACTGATTGTCCTGGCACATATATGCTTTTGATGTGGGATTTCGCTATTTCACCACATCGCCAAGTCGGAGAGGAGTTACGGGTCGCACTTAGTAATAAGGCGCGAGGCACGAGCTGATCCATCAACCGATAACAGTGTGTAAAAGATGCACCAAACGTTACTTAAAAACAAGGTATGTGCTCTTTTATATCTGAAAATAGGTTATTTCTTGAACACCTGTGCTTCGCTTTAGTTCATTACATATACTGCAGTGGCATTTGTTAATAGTAATACATGCATTTTACCAATGAAGCTTCCATCTCCAGAGCCCTGACAACATGTCCAGTCTGGGTGTGTTGGGTTTATAGGTTTTATCACTAATCCGACAAGTTAGCTGAAAATACCGCTGTTAGTCCCAGCATTGTTCAGTGTTGCTTTTACAGGTAGTGTGGTCAGGCGCGATTGAATGTTTTTCTTTGTATATCTTCTTCACCAAATAAAAATCAACAATGTTTCTTTTAATCCACATTGTGCTTGTCTCCCACTGTGTATCCTGGTACATCATGTCACTTTGCTATGTGTATGGAAGTGAACAATCACTGGAAACAAACACTTTTATAATTCTGCAAATACTGTTATCTGTTTTTCTTCTTTACTGCTATTCAGTTCTTCTATCATTGGTATTTCAATGTCCTACATAATTTGAATTTGATCTTTTTCCGAAATTCATTCCTCTCACAATAACTGCACTGTTCTGCTCTTGTCTATGTCCTTAGACGGGTCAATATTATTTTTGAGGTTCTGAAATTCTTTCCGGAATTCACTGAGGGCTGTGTGGGATCGAAAATTGACAAAAGCCCTTCACACTTTCAGTGCCCTTCTATGTTTTCCCCCTGTGTGTTCGCTGATGACTTTGTAGCTCTAATCGTCGACTAAAGCTCTTCCCACATTCATTGCACTTGAGTGGCTTTCCCCCTGTGTGTGTTTGTTGATGTTTTCGTAGGGTTGATAACTGACTAAAGCTCTTCAAACATTCCCAGCAATCATATAGTTTTTCCCCTGTGTGTGTTCGCTGATGTGTTTGTAGGTGTGATAACTGACTAAAGGACTTTGCACATTCACTGCACTTGAATGGTTTTTCCCCTGTGTGTGTTCGCTGATGGCTTTGAAGGTGTGATAACCAACTAAAGCACTTTGCACATTCACTGCACTTGAATGGTTTTTCCCCTGTGTGTGTTCGCTGATGTCTTTGAAGATGTGATAAATGACTAAAGCACTTTGGACATTCACTGCATTTGAATGGTTTTCCCCCTGTGTGTGTTCGATTATGACGTTGAAGGTGTGATAACTGACTAAAGCACTTTGCACATTCACTGCACTTGAATGGTTTTTCCCCTGTGTGTGTTCACTGATGGCTTTGAAGGTTTGATAAATGACTAAAGCTCTTCCCACATTCACTGCACTTGAATGGTTTTTCTCCTGTGTGAGTTCGCTGATGATCCTTTAATGCTGTAGAGAAGCGAAAACTACTGTCACATTCAGTACAATTATAGCGTTTTTCCCCTGTGTGTATTCGCTGATGTCTTTGTAGTCCTGATAATTGACTAAAGCTCTTCCCACATTCACTGCACTTGAATGGTTTTTCTCCTGTGTGAGTTCGCTGATGATCCTTTAATGCTGTAGAGCAGCGAAAACTACTGTCACATTCACTACAATGATAGGGTTTTTCCCCTGTGTGTGTTCGTTGATGTCTTTGAAGGTTTGATAACCAACTAAAGCTCTTCCCACATTCACTGCACTTGAATGGTTTTTCCCCTGTGTGTGTTCGCTGATGACTTTGGAGGTTTGATAACTTACTAAAGCACTTCCCACATTCACTGCACTTGAATGGTTTTTCCCCTGGGTGTATTCGCTGATGTGTTTGGAGGTTTGATAACTTACTAAAGTACTTCCCACATTCACTGCACTTGAATGGCTTTTCCCCTGTGTGTGTTCGCTGGTGTCTTTGTAGTTCTGATAACCTACTAAAGCTCTTGACACATTCACTGCACTTGAATGGTTTTTGTCCTGTGTACGTGTGCTGATGAAGCTTGAGTAGTGATGACAAACTAAAGCTCTTGCTGCATGTGTATGATTCTTCTTTCTTGGTTAGTGTCTGTTGGTCGGGTATATATTTGTTTATATCCCATGACTGCATTTCCTGATGGGCCGACATGGCTCATAAAACCCTTGTGTTTTTCTCACAAACTTTATATGTGTGCAGTATTTTGCATGTTTTATTTCTGTTTTAACAAAAAAATGCGATAGCCACCAAATATTTACCACACTCCTAATACGTAGAAGGTGTCTTTGTAGGTGATTGTGCCTTTAGATTGGATTATGGCTATGCACGATTGTGGGTAAAGATGTATCTTCCTTCTGACCGGTGCAAATTAGGACAGTCTATTGTATTGTAGATAAAAGAACTCCTCTTTCCTTTACCCATCAGTTGTCTGGCTCCGCTCTGTTGTGCTCTTCTCTGGTTACTGTGGTTTGTCAGGAAAGAGTTTACAATTCTCCTAGAGCACGGAATGATGGCCTGTCATCATTTTATAAAATAGAGCACTGCGGTAATCACATCATACCGATCCGATGATCAAAGCTGGTGTTGGACACTTGTTTATACAGGAGGCGGTTTGTTATTGTTGTTGCCTTAATTTTCCTAAGGTCATTTCTTCGTCTTGTGGCGTGGAGGTGTACAGTTCGGCCTCTTACATTCACTGAACTGCCCTTTATACTTCATCCGGGATCTGTCAGTTTGTGTGCAGGTTCCCCTGTCGCCGACTGCGCTGATGTTTTCCTGAATACTGTAGCTCATTATTTCTGCTATTATTGAAGAGGTACAGCATTCGCTTCATTATTGATGGTCATTTCACACATTCAAGGCTTGTTTTCTGTTGGATGTAAAGATATTTAAAATTACTAAATTGAAACATAATGGAATGAGAATTCACAATAGTTGTAAAAGACATTTTGGGGGAGATTTACCAAATCTCCACACAATGCAGCGCAGCTCTCCCCCCGCGAGGCTGCGCTGCGTGGCGCGACAGGAAGGGAACAGGAGAGCACCATATTTTCAAAGATATTGCTCTCCCCTTCCCTTTCCCTTGCATCGGCACTGATTACAGCAGCTGTGCGCCATGCACACACCTTAGCACCAGAGTGCTAGGGTGTGTGTGTGAGTCCAGCATCGGTTTTGTACAGGAAGGACACCCTTCCTGTACAAAATACTATGTCAGACACGAGGGAAGGCTTTTCCCACTTTGTATGCGTGTTGCGCAGTGCAGCACGCATGCAAAGTCAGAAAAGGAAGGAGAAATTAATTCATTTCTCCTTCCTCGTGTCTTGTTTAAAAGGGTGCAGTTTTCTCACGCTAAACCCAATCTACTGAATTTGGTAAAATGGGTTTAGCATGAGAAATCTTGGGTGGTTGCACGGGAATGCCCATGCACCCCCCTTGGCAGGCGCCCATGGTGCAAAGTAACGCGAAGCAGTGCTATGAGCTGCTTCACATTACTTTTACATTATTTCCAGCGCTAAAAAAGTTTAGTGCTGGAAAGTAAATTAGGAAAAAAAGATTTTGCGCTCTTTTGTGCCACTTTTTTGATGCAAATACGGCGCAACATATTAGTAAATCTCCCTCTTCTTCTTTACCGCCTTTAAAAATTAGCAAGAAATATTTCATCATACACAGATATTTAACTAAAGGTTCTGTTGATCAGGTGACATCTTATTAATGTCTGAAAAAGAGGTGATTTACCAGTGTTTACAGAGTAACTTAGCAAAGTAAAGGAGCTCACGGAGCACCCAAGTGCTTGAGGTTTTGCTTAAGATAGACGCATATGGTCAAGATTTCATTTAAACAACAATAGAGTTTAGAAAAAGAGCTGGATCAGGCTGGGCTGCAGAATTTCCAGTAACTCTTTACGAAGTATACAACAAAAGCAACTCCATTTACACACTTCTTCTCATTCTTTCCGATTCACTTAAGATCATCTCAAATGCCAACTCCTGTCTTTACTCGCTGTTCATAAGTCACCTTTGACACTTTCAACAGCTCCCTTGGTTCAAGCATTTCTGGTTTCTTCTAACCTGGAAGATTGGAACATTATTGTGAGTTGAGGGGGTTTCCTATCACCATAGTCCATCTCCCTGAAACTAGTGCCGCTTACAGGACCTGGTTCTGGCCCTGGAAGACAACTTTAAAAAGCAAGTTTTTAGTTCTTCCTAAAGTAGATAAAGTTCTGTAAGATGCAGCTCCGTCCGGGGCTTTTGTGTAAAACAGAACGAGGGGTTCAATGTAAGCCCCATCCTTTACATTATAAGCGCAGATGAGGCAACAAACGTTGATTCATATAATTTAATATTCAACAATATCAGTCATTTAGTACTTATAGAGAATCCATCACAATCAATAATTTACCTGACATATCCCCGCAGCAGATGTGTGCATATTACTCTTTTCCCCCCTTTTGCAACATTACATGGCATCTGGCATGATGTTGTCCTTTTGGGGCCCAGGATGCTATTTGTGACTGGATGGGCATTTGGAAGAGCGGGAGGAGGTGTCAGTTATCCACAGGTGATGCGGCATTTCTACCTTTCCATATTTCTCATATTCAAGTTGACCTATCGAAGCAAAAGGAGGGGCAGAGCCCTATGATCCTCTAGAGCCTTGGCCGCTCACTAGAAAACGATGACGAAGGACAGGACTCTAACAGGATAAACTGATTCAACACAAATATGAGGTCAATGTATTATTTATCACCTTAATGGTTCAAAAGTCACTCTGGAATTAAATCAATACTATTTGAATAATCAATGTTCGATTCATAATAGAGGCATTGCTGTGCTGCAATAAAAGAAATCAGCGGCAACAATAGCTATTCTCACAACAAAGTGTACTTATTTCAAGTTTGGTTTGCATATTTTACAAGAAGGGGATAAAGCGACAACTGATAGACAACATTATAAAGCTTACCAACTTGCCTTATAAAGGGTACTGGTACTTTAAGAACAACACAAAGGTTAAGGAAAAGCCGAAGTATCAAGGTAGACAGTGTATCTGCAATGGCGGACAATAACCCCTTATTAATAGTGACCACATATCCACCGTCTCCAGGTAGGAGGGCCTAATTACAAAAGACCTGCTAATATGGCGAACGACTACAGTGCATCAAACTGTGACTATGACAAAACATTTGAATTCTGCGTTTATTCTTCTCGTTAGGTCTTGATCCTGAAAGATATAGGCTGATGGGTTTCGGGCTTGTGCTTTATGAACGCTTCAGGACTTCGCGGAACGAATGTCACCCAAACATCGCACTATGTTGAGGAGGCCATTGGGGTGAGAGTTGGTCGCGTAAAATGGAGAGCCACGATAAAAGAACTGTGCGAAGAAGCACTGGGGTCACCAGCTTCTCAAAAGGGCATGGCCTCTGTTTAGATAGCTGTCCAGAGGGCCAGAGAGCTGGGTGGGGCCATCAATGTAAGCAATGGCCTGTAGCCGCCACGGCTAACTTGTAACTCCTGGGTCAGTTTGCCTGTGTGGTGGCAGCACAGTAAAAATATACAAGTCACTATTCATAGTGCACCAACCAGGATTCAAATTTGCGACCCTCCCGTCTGAGACAAAGACATCAGAAATTATAACATTAAGCCCAGTGCCCCAGGCGATCTGAACGGCATCGGAGTTGAGCCCATTTACGTACATGCAGGCCACAGGCTGTGTGTCCAGCAGCATCATACGAGATCTCAAACTCCCTGACATACCAAGCCGCCTAAACGTTTCGATCATAAAAGGCTACTCCAGGGAGTCAAACGCCTTATCGGCATCAGCCTACTTCATGTCCTGCCCTCCGAGTATTTAAATCCTGTCATTCCTAACAGCGCGCTGATTGCTACTGTGCTGTTTTTTCTCTCCCCTGAGGCGGAAGCCGGGGGTTCTCTCAGCTACCTTGCTACTTTTATTTTCCACATTCCTGTCATCACGATATTTTAAATTGCTGCATGTTCTCAAGTAGAGTACTTACTTGTTAGAACTTTTAGATCACTTGTTAGCCAGAAAATCCCCTTTACCGATTCCTGCGCAGCCGAGTAGGAGCTGGTGCAGAGAGATAGAAATAGGGCTTACCGCCACTAAGAGCCGCCATATTGAGAGGGGTAAGGGATTTACACTCTAGCTGCAGGACACCTCCCACCCTCCTAAACACCCTATAAATTCCCTATGTCATCTCGTCCGCGCAGCGGGTGGGCGCGCCGGCGGCGCGCCAAAGGCAAGCCCGTCTGCGCCCGTCCGGGCCCGACCGGGACCAGGTGCCACTCCCCCTGGTTGCCCCCAACCACAAAGGCTAGCTTATAATAAGGACTTTCTACTTCGATCCTGTCCTCCCATTCCCGATGGCTGCCTTCATCACTTCCCCCCTCTAGAAACCCCCCATCAATCAATCAATCAGTGACACTTATAAAGCGCGCTACATACCCGTGGGGTCTCAAGGCGCTGGGGGGGGGGGGAGCCGCTACTGCTCGTACAGCCAGGTCTTCAGCTTCTTCCTGAAGGAGAGGTGGTCTTGGGTCAGGCGCAGGTCGGTCGGGAGGGAGTTCCAGGTCTTGGCGGCCAGGTGGGAGAAGGACCTTCCTCCTGTAGTCGCTCTTCGGATGCGGGGGACGGCGGCGAGGGCGTGGTTGGCTGATCGGAGGTGGCGTTTGGGAGCGTAGAAGTTGACTCGGCTGTTGAGGTAGCTCGGGCCTTGGTCGTGTAGGGCTTTGTGTGCGTGGGTGAGGAGGCGGAAGGTGATTCTTTTGTTGACGGGGAGCCAGTGAAGGTCTCGCAGATGTCCGGAGATGTGTGTCCTCACTGTAAACTTGAGCTAATTGACCACCTCACCCAATTGGATTCTAAGGACTACCAAATGTTTCTCCTTAACTGTCGATCTCTGGCCAAGCATAGTCTGGAGATGTCGCTGTTGTTAGAGGAACATATGCCGGATGCGGTATTTTTAACTGAAACCTGACTTACCCAAGATTCCCAGCCTGATATAGTGCAAGCCCTCATTCCCGGCTATCAGATAGCCTGGTTAGATCGACCACAAGGCAAAGGTGGAGGGCTGGCTATCATTTATAAAGACATTTACACATGTCGCTGCCTAACGGATTCCATTGCGGACTGTGAAAGTTTCCCTTTTGTCATTGAATTTACACCTAACAATAGCTTCGCTGGCATCCTTATCTACCGTCCTCCTGGTCCCATAAAAAAAATTCTGGCGGGTCTACCAACTGTTGTAGCTGAATTAGTCACCTCCCCCTCTAATTTTACCTTACTGGGAGATTTTAACATTCATTTTGATAACTTGCTAGACACCACTGCCATGGGAGTCACAACCAGTTTAGCTGCTATGCAACTAGATCAATTGGTGCCAGGACCTACACACAACAAGGGTCATCTTTTAGACCCAGTATTTAGCAATAGCAAAACTCTAAAGGTTGGCAATATTAGCCATCTTCCTTGGACTGATCATTTTTTAATTTCCTTAACTTGGTCCATTCCCAAAATTTTACCTTCTACCCCCCTTTCTCGTACCACCCGAAATTGGTCAAAGATCAAAACAGACGAATGGATGAGCAATCTTACTGCCACTAATCCATCACTATCTCTTGATCCTTGCACTAACAATGAGCTGTTTAACAACTGGATAACAAGCTCCTTGGACTCTGTACTTCCCTATCGAACCTCCGGTGCTAGAAGGAAACAAAAAACCGCCCCTTGGTACTCTGAAGATCTAAGGGAAAAAAAACGCCTCTGTAAAAGACTAGAGAGGAAGTGGCGACTATCCTATGAGCCTACGGATAAAGCGACCTACAGAGAAGCAATTAGGAACTACAAAAACGAAATCAGAGATAAACAATCCATACATTATACGGAAAAGATTAAACTGGCAAAATCTAAGCCTAAAGAAATTTATCAGATTGTGAAAACACTGACCAGGTTGCCATCACCGTTATCAGCTGATGACAACTCATCCTCTCGATGCGAGGAACTGGCCAATGACTTTTTTCTAAAAGTAAACACAATCTATCTCTCCTTCTCTGACCCAGAAACTGATTCGTCTTTGCAAAAACCTAATCCATCGATTACATCAGCGGTCTCCCTCCATAACAACTCTCTGGACCACTTCCCAATGCTGCACCTTGACACCCTTAAGACCTTGATTTACCAAATCAAATCAGGCTCACCTTGTGACCCTGCCCCCCTGAGATGTTGACCCAAGTTAACAAAGTCATTCTTCCCAATCAAATGGAGCTGTTGAATTCTTCCATTACGAGTAGGATAGTTCCACAGTCCTGGAAACACGCCATGGTCCGAGCATTGTTAAAAAAAACCACCCTTGACCCAACTAATTTTAATAACTATCGCCCGATATCATTGCTTCCTTGGGCTACCAAGATCTTAGAGAAACACATCAACATCAGTGTAACCCAGTTCTTCAAGCATAACCATCTGCTCGACACCTCCCAGATTGGCTTTCGCCCAAAACACGGCACGGGGACAGCCCTGTTGGCAGTGACAGAAGAGACTAGGCGGATACTCGATCAGGGAGGTTCAGTGGCAGTGATCCTCCTTGACCTGAGTGCCGCCTTCGATACGGTCAACCATAAAATACTTCTGTACCGCCTCCTCGATATGGGAATCTCGGGAGAAGCCCTGGAGTGGTTCAGGTCTTTTCTATCAGACCGAACCTTCCAGGTCTTTGAAGGCACATCGGTCTCCTCGAAGAAGCCTCTGGGATTTGGGGTTCCGCAGGGCTCTTCATTGAGCCCTACGCTCTTTAACGCCTATATAAGACCGCTGGCTGGAATAGTACGTCCGCATGGTATTAACATCATCACCTATTCGGACGATACCCAGCTAGTGGTCTCTCTTGCACAAAGGAGTACCCCACTACCGCAGTCCAATCTAACAACCTGTCTCGAGCTTGTCAAGAGCTGGATGACTAAATCATGTCTGAAGCTCAACGATGATAAAACTGAGCTGATGCTTCTAGGCCCTCCAACTCTTTCCACCTTGGAGATGTCATGGCCTCTGAGCATGGGCACAGCTCCCACCCCTAGAGACAACATCAAAAGCCTAGGGTTGTGGATAGACAAATCATTGACCTTCGACATGCAGGCAACTAAAGTCTCTGCGACCTGTTTTGGCCTCCTAAGGATGGTAAAGAAAATCCTACCACTTCTCCCCTTTGAGGCAAGACAGATAGTCATTCAGGGCTTAATTGAATCCCGCCTAGACTTTAACAATGCTCTGTACCTTGGGGCGCCGGAATACACCCTACAAAAATTACAACGCACTCAGAATTGTGCTGCTCGCACCTTACTTGGCACCCCCCGGAGAACTTCAATAAAAACTGGTCTAAGATCATTACACTGGCTCCCCATCAGGGAGAGAGTCAAGTTTAAATCTCTGTGCATTGCACATCAGGCGTACTGGAAATCAGGTCCAGAGATCAATCACCCGCTGGTATCGCCATATGAACCCACCAAAGTTCTACGATCTTCACATGCTTTTCTAGCCCAAATCCCAAGAATTCATAGAGCGAGGGCCGGAGGTCGTTCCTTTGCATATAAAGCCCCAAAAATATGGAAAACTCTACCACTTCATCTTAGAGCAGATTCTAACCTTCTGAGTTTCCGTAAGTAACTTAAAACTCTTCTGTTCAATCAATAGTGTTGACTCACTCCTTTTTTTCTTGAGCACTGATGGTAATTTTTAGCGCCTGGACGCCTCAGGGTAGCTGCTAGCGCTCTATAAATATGTTTTTCATTTCATTTCATTTAATTTCACCTAATGTAGCACTGCGAATACCGTCTGTGTGAGAAAGTGGCTCTATATATGCTGGACTAAAGTGAGGTACAGGGTGTATGGAATCCACAATCCCCAGAGGTATAACAGAGGTTAAAGTCAGGGCTGACCTTACTCTCTAAAGTGCTACCTTGGTCAAGCAGTAAGGCAGTACCAGAGGACAGTGTAAAGCAAATGTCGTACACACTCAGTCAGCAAAAGGTTTCACTCACTCAAGGACTGAACTCCAGGCCAATTGTTTTGTTTTGTTTTATTTTTAGAACCAACAGGTGTCAAAATATACTTTTCTCAATATGAGTGATCTCAGGTAATTACTTTACAAGGAGGCAATAAACTTTGTAAACACAATAGGTACAGGGGTTGCAGTAGGCAACACAATTCTAAACACAATTTAACATTGAGCTCAATGTGTTCTTCTACATAAATGCAGCTGATTACTTTATCGATTACTTTTGTAATCCCAGGACTGGATCCTAGATTCAGTCCTGAGGTCTAAGCTGAAAACAGTTTAGTAAAAACGTTTTAGTTATTGCAATGATTTTTAAAGAATATAACAGTATTTTAAAAGTTGACAGAAACTTTTCAGTGAAAAACTAGCAATGTTATCCAATGGAAGGAAATTTAAGTCACAGGTAAAGTAGGATCTCGTTACTTTTGTAATCCAGGACTGGACTCCTAGGTTCAGTATTCGGGTCTCTACCTAAGACAGGTAAGTAATTACGTTTCAGTATTTGGTAGGATTTTTAAGGAATATTTGTAATTTTCTAAAGTAGACAGAAGAAATTTCAGAGAAAAACAGTCAATGGTTTCCTATGGAAGAAAATTCAGGTTACTAGTAAACACGGTTAGGATTACTTTTGCGGTTCAGTACTGGGCTAATAGGTACAGTACTGGCTTCTCTCCTGATCACAGGAGAGTACTTCGGAATTCGTTATTCGGCTGATTTTAGATGAATATTTTAAAGTTTCAAAACTTCACACTTAGAAAATCTTTCGAGTCAAACCAGTCAATGTTATCCAATAGAAGGAAAGTGAGTTATTGGTTTTCAGGTGAGTACTCGACTGGTGAAGTTAAGATTCTGGCCATAGACTCAGGGGTCCCCCAGGGTCAGGTAGGTACAGTTGGTACACCCTCAGCGGCACAGGGGCAGCCGGGTGCAGAGGTAGTTAGACTCAATGTTATCCCTTGAGAGGCAGGGGGCCTTTGGTTGGTGGCTGCTGGCTAGCAGGCCACGCGGTTGTGGAAGCGGGGCTCTGGGTTACTTGCTCAGGACAAATGGGGAAGTAGATAGGGACAAAAGTTGCACTGCCAGGGGCACTCGGGCGGCTGGTTGCAGGGTGCTTTTGGGCCGTGGGGCGCTCAATGTTATTCAATGGAAATCTTGAAAAGGGAGCAAAGGCTGCAGGCTCAGGGACGGAAGATCTTCTGGAGCGACCATCACTTGGAGGAGTAAGTTGGGATCTTGGAGGATAGGTAAGCACCCAGAAATTGGGCACAGGGGGCCGTGGGGCACCGGGTGCAGGGGTGTCTTTTGAGGTCTGGGAATCTTACCACCTGCTGGTTTCGGTCGGAGGGGTCCTTTGTCCTGAGGCTGCAGGCGTCGTCTGGGTGGTCGAGGAGGGTCCTTGGGCACTGGATTCCAAGTCAGAATTGCCGGGGGGACGTCCTCGGGGTCTTAGTTCACTCCAGTACAGGCCAGGCTTGGCGGGTGCAGAGTATGCAGGCTGGGTCAAATCAGTTGGTGTCTTCCTCTTTTTAGCAGCTGCACGGCAGGTCTTCTTGTTTCTTGTTCTTCTTTCTTGTTTCATAATCTGGATTTGGGGAAGAAAAGTTCAGGGTGCCCCTAAATTCTAAATTTAAGGGCATTACAGGTAGGGCAAGGGCAGAGACCAATGGGTCACTGTCCTGGGGTGGGTACACCCCATAGCCTGCTCCTCTCCTGTGGGAGGGGGCAGGAGCCTAGCTGTGATTGCGCAGGTCTCCCAATCTTCAAGATGGCCGGAGCCCGGGGTCGTGCATCACCTCTCCTCTCCCACCTGAGGGGTGGAGTTGGCACAGGCTGGCACACCCCCGTTCCTGACGTAGGGTTTCGCACCAGTCTTCCTGCCAGAGTGTGGGTTAGAACTGGTGGGGGCCAGTTGCTCAGTACATCAAGTGGTCTGAAGAAGCACACAAAGGCGGAATGCCTTTGAAGCTTCCCCTGCCCATCCTGGGGGAGGAGGCTTGGTACCTCGTCCCAGGATGTGCATTGTTGCAGGCCCAGGAGAGCGGGGGCTCTCCACCCAGGGGTCCAGCAACATGTCTGCTGTGTGGCAGCCTAGGCAGCCTGTCAGACAAGACGTGGATTGTAGGTTAGGTTTCAGGGGGCATCTCTAAGATGCCCTCTGTAGTGCATTTTAGGTTTAAATTTGTTTTATTGGTCTCAGAGAAAAACAAATACAGTGCAATGCATTGTTGAGTCCATGAAAACATGCAAATGACAGACTGAAGTAACCACTGGGCATGAAGTTGCGCATACCCTGCAAGGGCTGTCAGGCCCCATGGATTTGACACTAAATCCCACACTGGCATCAGTGTGGTTTAATGTGATGAGAAGTTTGATATCAAACTTGTCAGTCTTCAGTGTAGCCATTATGGTGCTGTGGAGTTCGTAATGACAACCGCCCAGCACCATATACTCTTAATGGCATCACTGCACTTACAGTGCCCAGGAATGGCTCTGGGTACTGTAGGGGCACAGGGCTCATGTACCTGTGCCCACACCATTGGCATAGGGCCCCCAGTAGAGGGGTGGCTCATCTTTTCTAATTTAGAAGGCCTACAAATTACCAACATCCTCCCTATGACGTGGACTGACCATTTTGCAATTTTCGCAAATATACCCATCAATAACCTGGCCAGCATCAATCCATGTCCCACGCCCAAACAGTCTTTTAAAGACTGGAAAAACATAAATCATGATGAACTGCAACTTATATTGGAACAAACCCGTCCTGCGTTTGCCTCGGACCCTAACTTAGCTCTCCAGCAACTCTACGACTGGTTGAGCCAGGCTACGGATCAATCTGCCCCCTCCAAAGAACACTCCAAAAATAGATCTAAACCTACAGCCCCCTGGTATAACGAACAACTAAGGGCACAAAAACAGATCAATCGTAGCAAGGAACGAAATTGGAGAAAAGACTACGACACTGCCAGTAGACTAGTCTACAAGGAAGCCCTGGCACTTTACAAAGTCATGATAGCAAAAGCCAAAAAACAATATTACAGTGACCAAATTGAGAGAGCTAAGAACTCCAGTAAACAACTTTTCCAAATCACCAAAGCACTTTCAGGGAATTCCCCCGACCTTACCCCCCCTCCGTCGCAACTTATGTGTGACTCTCTTGCTTCCTTTTTTTTCACTAAAGTAGATGATATTTACCAGGCTTTCTCCAACAAATCATCTCCAATTGTAACTACACCTACTATTTCCTCAGCTAATATGTTTCTCACTTTTCAACCAGTCACCCCTGACCAAATAAAAAATATATTATCCACCATCAAATCAGGATCTTCTTTGGACCCCTGCCCTCTCTCCGTACTTCGACCGGTCATGGACTCTATCATACCAGCAATCACGCAGGTCTGCAATTTGATTCTTTTGTCAGGCAATTACCCGGATCCCCTCAAAAACACCCTACTAAAACCCCTGTTAAAAAAACCCTCCCTAGACAAAAGTGAGCTAAAAAACTATCGTGCCATTGCTAGCCTCCCTTTCATGGCAAAAGTGACCGAAAAAATCATGAACATCCAGATTTCTGAATTTATCGAAAAACACCAGCTCCTTGACAGCACGCAGTTTGGGTTCAGGAAACACCATGGCACAGAAACAGCCCTGATCAAAGCCGCCGACGACATCAGGGTAATCAGGGACCAAGGTGGCACTGCCATACTGGTTCTGCTAGATCTATCGGCGGCCTTCGACACGGTCGACCACAACACCTTGGTCGACCGTGTCCAGGGATGTGGCATTGGCCACACTGCCAAAGACCTAATTGCGTCCTTCCTTGACAAAAGAACACAAGCTGTCATTCTAGGTCCCTTTCAATCGGCCCAACTCTCCGCTCCCTGTGGAGTTCCCCAAGGCTCATCCCTGAGTCCGACACTTTTTAACATCTATGTGTCGGACCTTGCCAATACCATCAAGGCACATGGGATGAGCCTAACTTCCTATGCCGACGACACCCAACTAGTATTGGCAATCAAAGGGAACGGAGAACAAATAGCCGATAAATTTAAGAAGGGGCTCCTAGACATAGGAGAATGGATGGCTACCAACTGCCTAAAGTTAAATTCAGAAAAGACCGAGGTACTCATTTTTGGACCCCTGTCACCAGCCTGGCCAACCAGTTGGTGGCCTGAAACCTTTGGTACCCCTCCCACACCTACTACCAAGGTTAGGAACCTCGGAGTCATCTTCGATGACGGTCTTATTTTTCTGGACCATGCTAATAAAACAGTGTCTACGGCACACCTGAAATTAAAAATGATCAGGAAGATACGTCCTTCTCTCCCTGATTCTGCCATTAAGACACTAGTCACTGCCCTTGTCCTCTCATCCCTGGACTATTGCAATGGGCTATTTCTTAATGCTCAAACTAGAGTAATCACAAAACTACAAACAATACAAAACGCAGCGGCACGCCTGCTTTCAGGTAAAACAAAGTTCGAATCCATCTCCAAAAATATAACAGACTTCCACTGGCTCACTGTACAAAAAAGAATTCACTTTAAATCTCTCTGCATTGTGTTTAAAGCTCTCAACAATCAAGGACCACACTTTCTCAAGGAACAATTGCAACTCCACAAACCCACCAGAGCTTTACGATCAGCCACTCTTCATCAATTGGTTGTACCTCGCACCAAAACCGTTACCTGGGGAGACCGTCGGTTTCTGGTGGCGGCACCCAGACTCTGGAACACCTTGCCGCTCAACATCAGGCAAAGCACCACTCTCCTTCAGTTCCGTAAACTCCTGAAGACCTGGTTGTTTATTCAATAACTATATCACCTTGCCAGCTTGCTTCTTCATCCGGTCCAAAGCATCATGCTCCGTATGTAAACAAATGATTTATTAGCGCCAAGACGCCCAAGGGTATTTGCTGCGCTTTATAAATATTAAAAATAAATAAATAAATAAATAAATAAATGTATGCCAGGGCAGTGGGTGTGTGGGCATGGCACACAGGGATGTGTGCCATGTTGATTCTTTGTTTAGTTTTGCACCAGGACACTCAGCCTGCAAAGGCAGTGTGTGTGTGTGTGTGTGAGTCAGGGTACATGGCCCCTAAGGGTGGCACAATAAGTGCTGCAGCCCTTAGGGGTCTTCTCTGGTCACAATGCCCTGGGTACCTAGGGTACCATTTACTAGGGGCTGACATGTGGCCAGAGATGCCAATTGGGTTTAGGCTTTAGTACAGTTTTTAGGGAAGGAACACAGGCCCTGGGCACCTGATTGGCAGGGACCCAGAGCACACCAAGGAAAAGTGCATCAGGTATCAGGTAAAAAGTGGGGGAGGGTACTGCAACAGAAACTCACTTTCTCACAGTCCGTAGATGAACCGCTGTGGATTTATGTGGGACAAATCCCGACTGTACAGTGGAGACTATTTTCTCTAGTGGGAGGGATAGCCGAGTCACATCACCTCAGGCAGGAATTTATTATCACTGTTACGCAGTGGCAGAGGGCGATAAGAGGTACACTTACAGGGTCTTTCCAGGCTTAGGGGGCACCGATATGATTGCATCACTTATAGATGCCAGCGACACACCGCCCTTCAATGCCTCAGCATACACCTCCAGCAGGTATGCAGCTGGTATTTGTTTGTAAAACTCGACACCAGACCTTCAGATCCCGGTGCCTTTCCTCCTCCTAGGGCGTCTATAGCTGCAACAATCTGTGGCCCAGAGAGCGATGGCTTATGACGGGATATGAGAGCCAATTTATATAGCGCTGCACAGCTAGTTCAGGAAAGAAGTGTCCTGGCGCTATATTGAGCACATAAGTATCAAAATCCCACAGCCCCTGAACACAAGCAGAAAGGGTTTGATTTATTTCCTGAAAGAACTTATGTTTTCTTGGGTGCACAGGGCAGGTGGGAAGGCATTCCATTCCAGGTACCTGCAGTCACCACAGGCAGAGAGCAGCCATCTATTCTGATTTTGCTAAACTTAGAGACTTTACCGAGAAAAGCATGGTGGTATCTCACCACTTGGCAAGCTGATGCCAGGGAAAATGAAAGGACAAATAAGAATGAACCCCTGATTGCAGAGCGTTTATGACATAAAGTGCTTTAAATTGACATCTTTTCAGGACAGGAAGCCGGTGCGATTTGACCAGTTTGTTGGAAATCAACGTTGATTTTTTTATCCTCAGAACCAACCCAGCTGCTGTTTTTGTAGCAGCAGCAATCTAAGAAGGCAATACGTATAAAGAGATGCAGAAATTCCTTCTCGATAGAATCAGAACCAGAACCAGGTCCTTCTTAGATGAAACAGGGATGAACTGAAGTATTTTTCTGATAACTTTCACCAGTCAGAATCCTGTAGAGCAGGTGATTTTAAAGTATCCTTTTAAGGACAGATGCAAATCCACCCAAACTCCCTGGTTAATGAACAGATGGAATGGGTGGACAGAGATCAACACTGGCCACCACCCATGTGCTGTGAGGCTCCGGACCCAAATACCACTATTTCAGTTTTCTTCACTTTTCAGCATCAGGGATTTGAGCTCATCTAATCATCAACTTCCTGGCAGCAGCTCCTGAAATTACTGGGCCTTTTATCTGTATTTAATTCTAATCTAATGCTTGGTGTATATTCGAGTAGAGGTGATATCAAATGACTCGATCAGGCTGGTCAAGTGGGCCAAGTAAAGATTGAAAAGATTGTGGCTCAAAACAAGTCCCTGGGTAAGGTTCTGTGGTTTTCGACTTCGCTTCATATTTAGCTGCCATTTTGTGTCCAGCCGCCATTTTGTGTTGCCTCACTCAGGCAGCATGGCGAACGCAGTGTTTTTGCTTTTTCAGCTGCTCTTCTGTTAAAAAGTAACCCTTTGTCCTTGTTTACGAAACCTATGTCAGGGTCTGACCCAGTTTGTTAATCCATGTCTAGACTGATTGATCCTCGTTTAGTCCACTGTTTGGGTCCCACCATTCTTTCTTACCTTATCTTGTTTGACTGGCCTTCGCTATTCTCTTCGTGTATTCTCCTTACACAACTATCCTTTGAAGCATGCGAATATGTTCTACAACCTGCAAATTATATTACGGGCACTAGTATTGATTAACGTAAGGGGAGGAGAGCATACGGGGTCTGAAAGAAGGGTGTGCTCAAGATACTTGATAGCTTGTTTTCAAACTTTTCCTATTTGTCAGTTTTGTATGTTTTGGGAATAGGCATTGTAAATATGTGTACTATAAAAGATTGTGCGCCACGGAATTTAGTGGCAGTCTCCTGAGAACATACCAATGGTGTACTTCTTGGACAACTGTGCTTAGCTGCAGGTAATAAACTGGATTTTCTACGCCTAACAGAGTGTCTTGTGTCTCTGTCTGACAAGGCAGGTGAACCCGTAGATTACAGGCGTGCCCTGCGCCGCTCGGCCCATAAGGCCCGGTTCTCCAACTGGCGCCCAACGCGGGGTGACTTCAGTGGTAGTGGTTCAGCCCGAGGGTCGTGAGGAGCTTCGCAAGAAAATTCTGGAGGATTCGCGAACCACGTAAGCGATCCCTGTATGTCGAAGTGGACCGAAGGTCTTTTTCAGCGTGGCTACTCCTTTCCTACGGCTGCTGACGACTGCTGCCCTGACTGTCGCCCTACCTCGGCCCTCTGGTGATGATTGGTATCGCGAGACGTTAGACGGACATCTGTTGGTGTGAGAAAACATTTAGTTAAGTATTCGTGGGTAGCGCCCACCCTTTTGTTTTGTTTTTGTTATTCGACTAGTGCACTTGTCGAAGCCAAGGGGTAAGTACGTTTGTGCTGTGATTATTGTTTTAACCCCTTGAAGTTTGTGAACAGTCCAGTTCGTTACGAAATGCCTGGGCTTAGTAAGTTTAGGAAGTTTTGCTGTTTAGACTGTAATAGGGATTCCCGGCTAGAGGATTCTTGTCCAATTCCTCTGGTTGGAACTCCCACTTATGAAACATGGATTCGATACACACTGAAAGATGGTGTCTTGCAGTGGCCACAAAATGGTAGCTTTGAGCCTGACATATTAGATAATTTAGAAGCAATTTAGTTTAAGAGAAACGCCCGGCCGGCAATGTTTGACTCTTTCCACCTATAGCGCAAGGAAGCCAAACAGAAAGAAATTAAACAGGCGAAAAAAGATAAGTAAGCGCAAGATATGACGATTTTACAGGCTGCCCAACAGTTTAAAAATAATGAGACTGATCAGATGATTGAAGTTTCAGAAAGACAGCATCGTATGGCAATAGATAGATGTTATCCTGTGTTGCCTACTTCCCCACAGAGTAAGGATCTTGACGAAGATCCCTTAATGTCTCATTTGTTGAGATTACCTCTGCCTTATGTACTAGGTGCTAATGCACCCCTATTACAACCTGTTGTTCAGCAACCAGTTGCTCAACCAATTGTTCTGGTTATTCCACAATTGCCTCTTCCAGTAAATCCACCTCCACCTCCTTTGCCACCGACTTCTGTACCTCAGTCTCCTCTACCATCAGTTTCTTTTGCAACTAGCTCTTCTCCTACTGTACTTAATACATTGTCTCCCGTTCTAGTGTCGAATTCTCCTAAGGCTCGTCAACGATTAGTTGATACTGTTTCTGGTCTCTTGTCACCTTTCTTTGGGTCCCTTAATATGACTCCTGTTTCGTCCCGAAGACAATCCCGTAGTCAAATCCCAGATTCTGATGAGCAACTTAAGTTAGACTCTCTCGCTCGCAATTGGATCATGAGTGATCCACAGTATAGCGTGCGTGATATCCTGGATACCTTTCTTCAGTGGAATGCGCCTACACAGAGATATGTTTTTAATGTCATGTGTAATACTCTTGTTAAAGCATGGGGAGATATGGATTTGGATTTACCTCCTCAGGGTTTGTTTGATATACAGGATAAATTTGATAAAGGATTTATTATGGGTTCCGACGTAGAGGATGCCGTCCAAACACTTGTCACTTTTAGGTCTTCCTTTTTCTCTCAAGCTTCTCTCGAACCTGATCCTGCGGTTCGGCGTAAAATGAAACACTATCCTATGCGAGAAGTTCCCCCGATATGGAAGGATGCGGTTCCACAGGCAGGTGCTGCTCCAGGTGTCCCAGCTCATTTCCAGCGTATATGGGTACATGTCCCTTGGAAAAGATCGGAAGTTTTGGCGCTTAAACAGTCTTTACCAGACCCTCGTAAGAATCCTGCTGGGTATTATAAGGAGTTGTCCCAGACTGTTGATGCGTGTATTATGAATTTAGCAGATATTGATTTGCTGATGGGAAATGTAGTCCCACAAGCATTATGGGCTCGGATTCCTAGGGAAGACCACGACCATGCTTTAGGTGGTAATTGGGCTGCTTTAACTGCTGCAGATACAGCACAAGTAGGTGGTGCTAAACCCGATGATTTGATCACAGAATTGCCTGGTAGAATAATAGCTTTAATGAAGACGATGCTGCCTGCCGTACGTGTTAATTGGGATAAGTTAGCTGCGTGTAAACAAAAGAAAGATGAGAGTGTCTCCGATTTCTTTACCAGTTTCGAAGAAACGTTCATCGACCACAGTGGTCAAGATATGAGTACCGAGGGTGGACAGCGATTATTTGTGGATACATTTGTATTTAATTTACTGCCAGAATTATCGCACAAATTGAAAGACTAAGAGAGTTTGTGGGCTATTTCATCGTCTGCCCAGATATTAGCTTCTGCTCAGTACTACGAGAATAGGGAGAAGGAAGAAAAGGATAAAGTGGAGAAAAAGACTAAAGAGTTCAAAACAAAGGTTCTGTTGCAACAAGCGTACCCCCCTCCTTCTGCTCAGCGTCAATTACAACAGCCCCCACAGTTTTAAAGATTGTTACAGAAACCTGCACCCTTTGTTCCGCGAACATTGTTGGGTCCTAATCAATGTGCCTATTGTAAAGAAGAAGGTCATTTTAAGAGTAGTTGTCCGGTTTTATTACAGTATAATGGTGGATTGTCAGTGCCACGAGGCCGTGGTGGTTTTCAGTCAGTACCTAGGGGTACAGGGTGAGGTGCATTGTCTCAGGGACAGCGTTCTTTTCCCCCTCAGAATACTAGGAATTATTTCGATCAGCAGAGTTCTCAGTCTGCGCAATATTACAATGACGATTATTGTACCGAAAGTGACAATCCTCATTTTCATACTAGATAGGACACCCATGAACAAAGCAAGGGAGTGGTATCAGTTCCAGTAGATCAGAATGGGCGTTATGTTGACGATGTTGCATTGGGTGTTACAGAGCCATTTCTTTTGGATACTGGTGCGATGAGAAGTTTTATCATTCATTCCAAACTCCCTGGGGCAGCTTTGTCTGGCTTAACAAATGTTTCTGTAGGATTTTCTGGCGCCCCAGTTCGCAATCCGGTTTCTTGTCCTTTGCCTATTTCCATTGGTCCTTATGATTTGGAAGCTCCGCTCATTTTAACAACTGGTTGTGGTGAGAATTTGTTGGGTTTGGATTTGTTAAAACGTCTACATGCAACATTGTATTGTTCCCCCTCTGGTGTACATCTTACTTTGGGAGATAAATTGGTTTCTCCTATGTATTTGTCTAGAGATCAACTGCCGCTTGAATTGCGTTCACTTCCTGCTACACTTTGGGCCACGGGTCCGAATGATGTTGGTTTGCTCAAAATTCCACCTTACGTGATTTCTGTCAAGCCCGATGTTAAATTACCACGCATTCCTCAGTATAAGATTTCCAACAATGGTGAAAGAGCTCTGTTGGCTATTGTTTATGATTTAGTTCAGAAGGGTGTTATTGAAGAAACAAGAGGAAATGTTTGCAACAGCCCTGTTCTGCCGGTTCTGAAACGTACTGATCCTTCTAAGCCTCCTGTATACCGTTTTGTGATTGATCTCCGAGAGGTCAACAAAATTGTTGTCCCTCGGTTTCCTGTTGTTCCGGATATTACTGCTTTGCTCACAATGATTCCTGCTTCGGCTGTTTGGTTCTCAGTTATTGATCTCAAAAATGCTTTCTTTAGCATTCCTATTGCTGAGGAAAGTAGGGATCTCTTTGGTTTCTCTCTCGGAGGCCGAAGTTTTCGATTTAAACGTGCACCTCGAGGCTATTGTGAGAGTCCCTCTATTTATAGTCAGGCTTTGAAATCCCAGCTTGATGCTTTTTCTTTGCCTCCAGGTGCTACTCTTATTCAATATGTGGATGATCTGTTAGTGGCTGCCGATTCAGAGGATGTTTGTAAGGATGAGACTGTTTCGCTTTTGCGACATTTGTCTGATCTGCACCACAAGGTGTCACCCTCTAAATTACAATATTGCTGCCAAGAGGTTACCTATTTAGGTCATCTCTTGTCAAAGGAGGGAAGGCGATTGACCCCAGAACGTATCCATGCAATTGCGCGAATGTCTGTACCATCCACACAAAGGGAGGTGCGTGCCTTTCTGGGCATTACCTCTTATTGTAAACAGTGGATTCCAAATCTTTCTTTGTTGGCTAAACCTTTGTTGGCACTTACTCTGAAAGATACACCCCAACCTCTTCCTTGGACTGATGAATCTCAGCAAAGTTTTTCTGATTTACGTACTGCTTTGTGCTCGGCTCCTGTGTTGGGTACTCCAGATTATAGTAAACCTTTCACACTCTATGTCCATGAAAGAGAGGGTTGTGCGTTGTCAGTCTTGACACAACACTTTTGTGACAAACAAAGCCATGTGCCTATTTTTCGGCTACATTCGATCCAGTAGCCAAGGCATTGCCTAGTTGTCTGAGACAAACAGCAGCAGCAGCGATCTCCATTCGTCAATCTGCTGGATTGGTATTGGATCATACTCTTGTTGTTATGGTCCCACATGCAGTGGATACTCTCTTGAATAGAACAAAAACGCAACATCTTACGCGTGCTTGTTTGTCTGGGTATGAGTTGACGCTCTTGGCTAGTCACATACATATCAAGCGATGTAATATCTTAAATCTAGCAACATTGTTACCCATTCCAGAAGTGAAAGATACCCAACAACAGCATGATTGTTTTCTTTAAACAGAGGAGGAAGCTAAAGGCAGAATAGATTTAAAAGATACGCCACTCGTGTATCCGGATGGGATCCTATGGGTAGATGGGTCTTGTTTTAAGCTTCCTAATGGTGAGACGACCGCAGCCTATGCTGTTACTACCTTGCATACCGTAGTAGAAACTGTACGCATTACACAGAATTCAGCACAAGCCGCTGAGTTGATTGCACTAACGAGAGCGTGTGTGTTGGCGAAATGAAAAAGAGTGACTGTTTATACTGATAGCCAATACGCTTTTGGCGTGGCTCATAGCTTCGGTCGTTTGTGGAAGGAAAGAGGATTCTTTACTTCCCACTGGACTAAAATACAGCATGTCAGTTGGTAACTGACCTTCTCGAATCACTTGCCTTGCCTACTCAGATAGCGATTGTGAAATGCAGTGCACACAAAAGGATCACTGATGATGTGGGTCGCGGGAATGCTTTTGCAGATGAGGTGGCGAAAGAAACAGCGAAAGATGTTAAAAGTCACATGTATGTTGCAGGCCCTGCAAGATGGGTCAGAGAAGGAGGTATGTGTGAGGACACAGTAGAAAGTGTGAAAATGATTCAAGAAGAAGCAACTGAGAAAGAATTGAGTAAGTGGAGAGAAAGTACGGGAATGTTGGACGCAACAGGGTGTTGGACGGAATTGTCAGAACACCAACGTTGGTTGTTACCAGATGCTTATGTACTACCTGTAGTTACTATGGCGCATGGTCCAGCTCATATCAGTGCGAAAGGAATATGCAAGCTTCTGTCTCCAGTATGGCAGAATGAAGGAATTCCCAAATGTGCGGAGAATGTGGTGAAGCATTGTATCATTTGTTTAATGCATAATCCAGGAAAGGGAACACCAACTCCGGCAGGTCATTTTGCTCCCCCTACGTACCCTTTTGAGGTATTACAAATTGATTACATTCACAGGGAACTTTCCAACAACCTTAAGAATGTTCTGGTGGTGGTCTGTGCCTTTTCCAGATGGATAGAGGCCTACCCCCTAAAGGATAATACTGCTTTGTCCACTGCCAAAGTCCTCTTGAAGAAATTCTTCCCGAGGTTTGGTTTGCTGCGCATTGTCTGGAGTGACAATGGAAGTGAATTCATAGGCCAAATTATGCAGAAGGTGTGTGTGGGTCTTGGTATTAGACAGAAATTCCATGCGGCAAACCACCCTCAGTCAGCGGGTTCGGTGGAGTGTTATAATGGCACTATCAAGCTCAAATTAGCAAAGATTCAGGCCATCACGGGCCTTGCTTGGCCCGATGCCTTGCTTTTGGCACTTTTCTCTACAAGAACAACTGTACACTCTCGTTTAGGACTTAGTCCTTATGAGGTCGTTTTTGGGCGCCCAGCCAATGTTTGGGGAGTCCCTCGACCTAAAAAGTATTCCGATATTCCATACCCATTGTTGGTTGATTACTTGCATGACCTCACCACTAAATTACGTGTTATTCATCAACAGGTTCAAAACGCTTTGCCGGAAGGCTTCCTCAGATCCAGGCCATTCCATTCAACCTGGAGTTTTCGTATGTTTGAAGAATTTCCAGAGGAAAAAGAATTTTGAACCTCGTTGGGGGCCGCCGCGACAAGTGCTTCTTATTACACGTACAGCTGTGAAGGTCGTCGGGAAGAAAAACTGGGTCCACGGCTTGCATTGTAAGAGGGTACCCTTGCCTTTACCGTACGACCAGTGGGTCCGAGAAGGTGTTGGTGACAGTGAGAGTGAGAAAGTACCCCAATTTGTACCTTTCAGTAGTGCACGCCTGGACTGGACAAATTCTGAGAAAGAAGATGACGACGTGTTGCAAGAAGCTGTACCAACACATTTGCGACTGAATACGATGAACCCAGAGACTTTGTTTCGAGACCAAAAGATACCTGGCAAGACACGGTACAACCTAAGACCTAGGTTGACTAAAGACAATTGAACTTTGTTTTTCTTTTTTATACCTTTTTTTAAATTAAAAGACATTTTCTTTTCACTATCCATCAAGTTGCAGGGACACGGTATGAGTCTTAGGCTGTGACCTGAATAGTGACCTAGGTCAACAGGACTTGCAGTGTCATAGGACGGCTAATAACCACAACGAAGTAATCCAGGAAGATTACCGTGAGCAACGCCTTTAGAGAATGGATAATAAAGTGGAAGGGAATAATATTAAGATTGTAAAGAGAAATAAGTACAAGAAATTATTGTTTAGTCGATGTGGCGTAGCATTGTGTATTCTAGTATGTTTATGTATTTTATTAGCTTGTGTGGGTTGGATTGCCCACACTATGCAGCAAGCACCTGTTCCTACTTCTGTTTCTTTGCCTTTTCCTACTACTATTTCCCCGCATAAGTTCTATACACTCCCAGATCATGAACAAATGAGGAGGACAGAATACTTCAACAATTCGTTCATCCAGTTGTTACATCAGCATCAACTGCTAGTTAACACTACTGACTGTTGGGTTTGTGGGCTCATGCCACATAACACAGAGAAAGGGATGCCATACATAGTCCTTCTGTTTTCCTATGAAGGTTCCGCTTGGGCTTATTTGGCTATGTTTTCCAATGCATATCAGAATCAACTCTGATATCCTCCTGGTGGTCCATATAATGGTGGAGCAGATTTTAGTCATAGTCCTTTGATAAAGGGAACAGTGACAATGGCTAAAATTGCTGGCATTGGCAAGATTCCCGTTGATGAGAAACGAGCATATGATGGTTGGAATGTGACTCGTTACATTACTAGTCTCACTGATAAGGCTAGACAAAGAAGATCTTCGCCAATTTGGACCATACCTCATAAAGGTAACCTATGTCTGCAGATAAATGGTCAGAACATTAAGAACAAACAGGAAAAGAGTGTTTGCTCCCATACATACATCTATACACCCTTGATTTCTTCACCACTGGTACCATCTCAAGGTACATATTTTGTTTGCCATGATAGAGCCTACACATGGCTTCCCACCTATTTTTCAGAAACATGTTATGTGGCTTTTCTTCTTTCCCCGACATATACTGCTCCTTCAGGTCATCACAGAAAGAGAAATGGCAGAGGGGTTAATGATTCTAAAGACACAGCTGGACAAGAGGGAGGAGACTTTATCAAACGGTTTCTTCCTTTTTGGGGTCCAATGGCCAATAGCAGAAACATTAGACAGCTAGTTCGCGTTGTCGAGGCTACCATAAATGTGACTTCCAGAGCCTTGAGTAATTTGACATCCGAACTTCAGGCGGATCGTCTTATGACTTTGCAAAACCGAATGGTTTTAGACATTGTCCTTGCAGATAGAGGAGGGGTCTGTAAATTGATTGGGTCTAGTTGCTGCATTTACATTCCTGATAATGCCCTTACAGCATACCAAGCCATTTCTAAGTTACATGTAATTTCCGAGTCTATTCACCAGGACACAGGAGATTGGTCTGTGATGGGATGGTTTTGGGGACTACTGTCCACATGGGGATGGAAAGTGTTAACTTTCCTTGGAATGATTTTAGCCATAATTTTTTCTTGTTGTCTTTGTTTGCAGTGTGGCCCCGCCATCTGTGGACTTTGTGCCACCTTGTGTGTTCCAAAGTCTGTGTCACAGAAAACAGAGAACATTAAAATGATGTTGCAGCAACAGCTCAGTGACCTCATGACCATTGACATCGACTCAGACTAACATGAGTCTTTTTGTGCTTTGCCTGAGTAATTTCAAAAGGAGGGTCTGAGGTGCTGTGGTTTTCGACTTCGCTTCATATTTAGCCGCCATTTTGTGTCCAGCCGCCCTTTTGTGTTGCCTCACTCAGGCAGCACGGCGAACGCAGTGTTTTTGCTTTTTCATCTGCTACATGTCTCTTCTGTTAAAAAGTAACCCCTTGTCCTTGTTTACGAAACCTATGTTAGGGTCTGACCGAGTTTGTTAATCCATGTCTAGACTGATTGATCCTTGTTTAGTCCACTGTTTGGGTCCCACCATTCTTTCTTACCTGATCTTATTTGACTGGCCTTCGCTATTCTCTTCGTGTATTCTCCTATTACACAACTATCCTTTGAAGCACACAAATATGTTCTACCACCTGCAAATTTAATTACGGGCACTAGTATTGATTAACGTAAGGGGAGGAGAGCACATGGGGTCCGAAAGAAGGGTGTGCTCAAGATACTTGATAGCTTGTTTTCAAACTTTTCCTATTTGTCAGTTTTGTATGTTTTGGGAGTAGACATTGTAAATATGTGTACTATAAAAGATTGTGCACCACAGAATTAAGTGGCAGTCTCCTGAGAACATACCATTGGTGTACTTCTTGGACAACTGTGCTTAGCTGCAGCTAATAAACTTGATTTTCTACGCCTAACAGAGTGTCTCGTGTCTCTGTCCGACAAGGCAGGTGAACCCGGAGATTACAGACGTGCCCTGCGCCGCTCAGCCCATAAGGCCTGGTTCTCCATGGGGGGCTCCTGTGGTGATTGTCTGAGGGGCTGAAGTTAGCTGATGCCACCCCTTGGGTCAGATCTTTCAAAGAGGATAATAACCAAGCAGGCACTTTCCCCTAAGACCAACCATCCCCAATCTCTGTAGTAAAGTGGAGAGGGGGATGGTGTCAAAGGCTGCAGCCAGATCTAATCAGATCAGAGCCCCCACCTCCCCACCCCCTTACATAATGTCTCTAATATCCCACATGACTTTAGCCAGCACGGTTTCTGCAGAGAGCTCTGTGGGAGCCCTGGATGGACTTTGTGCAGAAGTGGGTGGGACTCAAGGTATTTGGTGAGCTGCTTGTTCATCCTGGCCTCAGTTACTTTGGTGAACATCAGGAGAAGAGAGACTGGCTGATCATTAGAGTTAGAACTGCTGTGACTACTGGAGCAGACATCTGGAAGTAATGTTGGGTGAAACACTATGAATGGCTGCACGTTGAGGTGCGACGGACAGCTAGAACAAGAAGGTTGGGCAAGGATGTGTCCCAGAGTAATTACCAGAGCCTGCGATGAACTCAAACATTCCACCCATCATTTCTCTTATTCCTAAATACGAGATGTGGGTACCGTGCTCGCTGCAGCGCTGAAATCAAGCTGCACCCTAGAGTCAGGGCCCAGGTGCGGGTCCCTTGCTCGCTGCACCGCTGGAATCAAGCCACATCCTACAGTCAGGGCTCAGACGTGGTCCTGTGCTTGCTGTACCGCTGGAATCAACCTGCACCCTACAGTCAGGGCCTAGAAGTGGGTCCCGTGCTCGCTACACCTCTGGAATAAAGTTGTACCCTACAGTCGAGGCCCAGATAGGCTGAAACCAGTCTTGGGTTGCTTCTGTTCCGGTTCAGAAAGGATCTGGATTGGCTCTTTAGGCTGCAATGCTCCTATTGGAAGGAGTCTAAAGCTGATTTGCAGATGTCTGCTTCCTGTTTGAGGTGGCATTGTGGCCAAAAACCAGTTGATTTTCCTCTCTGACTTAAGCTATGAGCATCACTGGTGCCCGAGCAGTGGTGAAATTCTCCTGCACCCCGGGTGTTGAGCCATCCAGGGAGCCCCTGTGAGTGGAGCTCTGCCCTGGCTGTGATGTAAGCCACCGCCTGTCAAGGACAGCTCAATCTCTCAGCGAAGGGGCCCGGGACGGTAGGTGCGCCTGGATGGAGACAGTTCCCCCAGCCACAGGTTCAGGGTCTCTTGCTCTGATTGAGGTGTGGGGGAGGGCAGTCGTGGCCGGTGCAGGAAAGCACTTTGGGGTGGGGCAGTGCGGGACGGTGGGGCCTACCGCACCTACATCGTCTGCGGCTTGCATTGCATTTACAGTGGATTTTCTCGGAGCCTCTATGTTAAAAAAATGCGCTGAATAATGTTACACGTCTTCTTTTCAAATGACATTCAAACTTTTTTTTGGTTGTAAAGCTTGAAAAGCTCTGTTTCAGTGTGTAATTTCCCATCCGCCACTCTAGCACTTGCCGGACTCTTCCCACATCTTGCCCCGAGTGTACTATTGGTGATTCTCCTACACAAACATTTTTTAAATGGAACAGATTTTTACTTTCACAGATGTTGATACCGCGACCTGCGCATTATAAACATGTTTACGCAGCTAGTGCATAATTTTCTCCTCGGCGCAGCTACTGCTCAATTGTTATGCATGTGAGGCTGAGAGAGAGCATTTATGTGCGCCATTCTGAGCGCCAGTGCAGCTCTACACCTCTGCACTTTAAGACCATCTCTCTCCTCGCAGATGGCTCCGCCGATCTTGCTATTTATTAATTGGTACCAAAAATGTCAAGCAACTTGAATTTCCTGCAGCCAGTAAAGAAACGCACCTGCCCAGGAAAAAGAAATACACATCTATTTATTGACTCAACAGTGTGTGTGCGCGTCTTGCACTTCTTATTAACAGGCCCAACTAACATGTGCGCCACACAGGCTGTAGAGCCTGTAGAGTTGGAGCACCAAGCTTGACTCCGCACCGTCTGCTTAGCCACTTTAGTAGGCTGAGTAACTTACCATCAGGATCCTGTGTCATGGGGTGGCATTCTAGAACGGGTGCCGCAGATGGCACATTTCCGGCAGTCATCAGTACTTTCCAGTTGCTCAATCTCTTGTACCACAAGTACCTTCTCGGTAAATCACAGTAAATGGCGTTCTTTTACTCAATTGTACAGCAGCTGACCAAGCCAAGGTGCTGTTGGCCGCTCGTGTAACTTGCAGAGAAAGAGAGGGAGGGGGATGTGTGGGTGAGCAAGGTGGACTAATCTCTGGCTAGGGGCCCAGGCCACTGCAACATCTGTTCTCCCATTGTTCATTATCCATTGATCATTTAATTATTTTATGTAGGTTATGGAGCCAGGGTCTGTATTACAGTCCTGCAGTAGTTTATTCTGCTGCGCCTAAAGCACACACAATTATTAGAGTGCAGTGTAAGCAGAACTCAAGTTGTCGTCAGAACAGCCTGTTATCCTGCCAGTATTACAAAGCTGTTTATGCTTTTTGTGAGGCTAGACACATCTTAGGGAGGTACTTGGGTATTAAATAAAAATTTGCTGTATACAATTTGGTTGGCCAACGTTTTCTTGGGTTGTTGGTGCTGCAAATGTTTTGAAGAAAATTCGTATGCAACCAATTTGTGGGTCAAGTGCATTGATATTAGGTCGAGTAGAAAATTCTACTCACTCGACCTGCAGGTCCAGTAAGATTTTTTAGATTTGTCGAGCCTTGCTCTTACAGGGTGCCCAAACAACAATTCAAAGGGGCTGAAGCCAACCCCCTTTTGTGGGACCTCTTTGTAAGCAAACAGAAGGCAGGGTAGGAGGATGTCCCATCTCCGCCTGAGCTTTTCAGGTAATCCTTTGATCATGCCCTTTAGGGTCTTGTTGAATCTTTCAACAAGCCCATTACACTGTGGATGATAAGGGGTGGTGAACTTGTAGTTGACACCACACTCCTTCCACATAGCTGTTAAGTAACCTGACATGAAGTTGGCACCTCTGTCAGATACTACCTCCTTAGGAAACCCCACTCTGGATAAAACTCCAAGTAAGGCCCTGGACACAACAGGAGCTGTTGTGGTCCTAAGGGGAATTGCCTCTGGGTACCTGGTGGGATGGTCCACCACCACCAGTATGAATCTGTGCCCAGATGCTGTAGGGGGATCCATTGGACCTACTATATCAATCCCCACTCTTTCAAAGGAAACCCCCTCCACAGGTAGTGGTATCAGGGGGGCCTTTGTTGTGCCACCTGCTTTACCACTGGCTTGGCAGGTTACACAGGAGCGACAAAACTCCTTGGTATCCTCAGACATGTGAGGCCAGTGAAAGTGAGGGACAAGCCTGTCCCAAGTCTTATTCTGGCCTAGGTGTCCTGCTAAGGGAATCTTATGGGCCAAGGTTAGAAGGAAGCCCCTAAATTGCAGAGGTATAACCAACCTCCTGGTTGTACCAGGTTTGGGGTCTCTACCCTCTGAATAAAGAAGCCCACCATCCCAATATACTTTATGGGCACCTTGAGCATTCCCTGCAGCCTCAGCAGCAGCCTGCTGTCTGAGGGGTTCAAGAGAAGGACAGGTTAACTCCTGGGAAGGCTGATCCTCACTTGTAGGCAGGTGGGAAGGCACAGCCTTTACCCTCCTGTTCTTCTTCTTGGTAGGTGATTGGTCCATTGTTCCAGGATCCAAGACCTGAGGTTCAGAGAGGCACTTTTTGGCCTGTGACCTGGTCACAGCAAGGACATGTGATGATATCCCTAACATCTCTGCATGAGTCCTGTACTCTACTTCTGACCATATAGAGCTCTCCAGGTCATTGCCCAACAAACATTCAACTGGGAGATCTGCACTAACCACAACTCTTTTTAGGTCAGTTACCCCTCCCCAGGAGAAATTAACAATTGCCATACTATGGGTAGTAGTGACATTGCTGGCATTGGTCACCAGGTAATTATCACCTGGTATGTATTGTCCAGGGTCCACAAAGCTAGGTGTCACCATAGTGACACTGGCACATGTGTCTCTGTATGCTTGAGCCACATTTTGATTAATCAAAGGTGTCTGTCTGTATTTGCCCAGATTACTGGGGCTCACAGTAGGGGACAATTCTATGTCCCCATCACAAATCAGAACAGCCTGAGTAGGGCTTCTGACTAGGCCAGATTCTCCCTCAGTTCCCAAGGTGATACCCACTACCCCCTTGGTTTGTGGACCAACACTGCTGACTGTACTATTGGGTGCAGGTGCCTTAGGGGCTGCAGTGCTGGGGGCTCCACCCTTTTTACACTCACTGGTCCAGTGAGAGGTGTTTTTACAGGTACTACACCAGGGTTTTCTTTGACCTTCTTTCTTCTTCTTCTTGGAAGTTTGGGACCCACCCTCAGTATTAGTTTGGGGCCCTGTTGAAGACTTCTGGTCTTTAGCTTTCTTTTCCCCACCCTTCTGGTCTGCCTTCTTTTGGTCACCACCCTGGTTCTGGTTCTTTTGCTTACACCTGGTTCTGACCCATTTGTCGGCCTTCTTTCCCAATTCTTGGGGAGAGGTCAGATCTGAGTCAATCAGGTGTTGATGCAATTGCTGGTTCTGACAATTATTTAAAATTTGTTCTCTCATAAGTAAATTGTACAATCCTTCATAGTCTGTAACCTTACTTCCCACCAACCAGCCCTCCAGAGCCTTAGTGGCACATGCAACAAATTCAGACCAGTCCTGAGTCTGTGCCTTCTGGGTCTCTCTGAACATCAACCTGTACTGTTCAGTGGTTACGCCTAACCCATCAATCAGCAAAAGTGGTTCTGTCGGGTGATAGCAAGAATTACTTTAGAGGAAGGCTGAAACAGCTCAAAACACAAAAAGCAAACCTCTCTGAAAGCAAAGTTTTTTTATATTAAAAAACAAGGAACACAATACACGGGAATTACTTCATTCCGTTTTGGTTATGATAAATGCTTAAAACAAGTGAATAGTGACTGTGGTGAACAAAGTGACCAGTGCATTGCATATAAAGGGAAAGGGAACACCAACTCCGGCAGGTCATTTTGCTCCCCCTACGTACCCTTTTGAGGTATTACAAATTGATTACATTCACAGGGAACTTTCCAACAACCTTAAGAATGTTCTGGTGGTGGTCTGTGCCTTTTCCAGATGGATAGAGGCCTACCCCCTAAAGGATAATACTGCTTTGTCCACTGCCAAAGTCCTCTTGAAGAAATTCTTCCCGAGGTTTGGTTTGCTGCGCATTGTCTGGAGTGACAATGGAAGTGAATTCATAGGCCAAATTATGCAGAAGGTGTGTGTGGGTCTTGGTATTAGACAGAAATTCCATGCGGCAAACCACCCTCAGTCAGCGGGTTCGGTGGAGTGTTATAATGGCACTATCAAGCTCAAATTAGCAAAGATTCAGGCCATCACGGGCCTTGCTTGGCCCGATGCCTTGCTTTTGGCACTTTTCTCTACAAGAACAACTGTACACTCTCGTTTAGGACTTAGTCCTTATGAGGTCGTTTTTGGGCGCCCAGCCAATGTTTGGGGAGTCCCTCGACCTAAAAAGTATTCCGATATTCCATACCCATTGTTGGTTGATTACTTGCATGACCTCACCACTAAATTACGTGTTATTCATCAACAGGTTCAAAACGCTTTGCCGGAAGGCTTCCTCAGATCCAGGCCATTCCATTCAACCTGGAGTTTTCGTATGTTTGAAGAATTTCCAGAGGAAAAAGAATTTTGAACCTCGTTGGGGGCCGCCGCGACAAGTGCTTCTTATTACACGTACAGCTGTGAAGGTCGTCGGGAAGAAAAACTGGGTCCACGGCTTGCATTGTAAGAGGGTACCCTTGCCTTTACCGTACGACCAGTGGGTCCGAGAAGGTGTTGGTGACAGTGAGAGTGAGAAAGTACCCCAATTTGTACCTTTCAGTAGTGCACGCCTGGACTGGACAAATTCTGAGAAAGAAGATGACGACGTGTTGCAAGAAGCTGTACCAACACATTTGCGACTGAATACGATGAACCCAGAGACTTTGTTTCGAGACCAAAAGATACCTGGCAAGACACGGTACAACCTAAGACCTAGGTTGACTAAAGACAATTGAACTTTGTTTTTCTTTTTTATACCTTTTTTTAAATTAAAAGACATTTTCTTTTCACTATCCATCAAGTTGCAGGGACACGGTATGAGTCTTAGGCTGTGACCTGAATAGTGACCTAGGTCAACAGGACTTGCAGTGTCATAGGACGGCTAATAACCACAACGAAGTAATCCAGGAAGATTACCGTGAGCAACGCCTTTAGAGAATGGATAATAAAGTGGAAGGGAATAATATTAAGATTGTAAAGAGAAATAAGTACAAGAAATTATTGTTTAGTCGATGTGGCGTAGCATTGTGTATTCTAGTATGTTTATGTATTTTATTAGCTTGTGTGGGTTGGATTGCCCACACTATGCAGCAAGCACCTGTTCCTACTTCTGTTTCTTTGCCTTTTCCTACTACTATTTCCCCGCATAAGTTCTATACACTCCCAGATCATGAACAAATGAGGAGGACAGAATACTTCAACAATTCGTTCATCCAGTTGTTACATCAGCATCAACTGCTAGTTAACACTACTGACTGTTGGGTTTGTGGGCTCATGCCACATAACACAGAGAAAGGGATGCCATACATAGTCCTTCTGTTTTCCTATGAAGGTTCCGCTTGGGCTTATTTGGCTATGTTTTCCAATGCATATCAGAATCAACTCTGATATCCTCCTGGTGGTCCATATAATGGTGGAGCAGATTTTAGTCATAGTCCTTTGATAAAGGGAACAGTGACAATGGCTAAAATTGCTGGCATTGGCAAGATTCCCGTTGATGAGAAACGAGCATATGATGGTTGGAATGTGACTCGTTACATTACTAGTCTCACTGATAAGGCTAGACAAAGAAGATCTTCGCCAATTTGGACCATACCTCATAAAGGTAACCTATGTCTGCAGATAAATGGTCAGAACATTAAGAACAAACAGGAAAAGAGTGTTTGCTCCCATACATACATCTATACACCCTTGATTTCTTCACCACTGGTACCATCTCAAGGTACATATTTTGTTTGCCATGATAGAGCCTACACATGGCTTCCCACCTATTTTTCAGAAACATGTTATGTGGCTTTTCTTCTTTCCCCGACATATACTGCTCCTTCAGGTCATCACAGAAAGAGAAATGGCAGAGGGGTTAATGATTCTAAAGACACAGCTGGACAAGAGGGAGGAGACTTTATCAAACGGTTTCTTCCTTTTTGGGGTCCAATGGCCAATAGCAGAAACATTAGACAGCTAGTTCGCGTTGTCGAGGCTACCATAAATGTGACTTCCAGAGCCTTGAGTAATTTGACATCCGAACTTCAGGCGGATCGTCTTATGACTTTGCAAAACCGAATGGTTTTAGACATTGTCCTTGCAGATAGAGGAGGGGTCTGTAAATTGATTGGGTCTAGTTGCTGCATTTACATTCCTGATAATGCCCTTACAGCATACCAAGCCATTTCTAAGTTACATGTAATTTCCGAGTCTATTCACCAGGACACAGGAGATTGGTCTGTGATGGGATGGTTTTGGGGACTACTGTCCACATGGGGATGGAAAGTGTTAACTTTCCTTGGAATGATTTTAGCCATAATTTTTTCTTGTTGTCTTTGTTTGCAGTGTGGCCCCGCCATCTGTGGACTTTGTGCCACCTTGTGTGTTCCAAAGTCTGTGTCACAGAAAACAGAGAACATTAAAATGATGTTGCAGCAACAGCTCAGTGACCTCATGACCATTGACATCGACTCAGACTAACATGAGTCTTTTTGTGCTTTGCCTGAGTAATTTCAAAAGGAGGGTCTGAGGTGCTGTGGTTTTCGACTTCGCTTCATATTTAGCCGCCATTTTGTGTCCAGCCGCCCTTTTGTGTTGCCTCACTCAGGCAGCACGGCGAACGCAGTGTTTTTGCTTTTTCATCTGCTACATGTCTCTTCTGTTAAAAAGTAACCCCTTGTCCTTGTTTACGAAACCTATGTTAGGGTCTGACCGAGTTTGTTAATCCATGTCTAGACTGATTGATCCTTGTTTAGTCCACTGTTTGGGTCCCACCATTCTTTCTTACCTGATCTTATTTGACTGGCCTTCGCTATTCTCTTCGTGTATTCTCCTATTACACAACTATCCTTTGAAGCACACAAATATGTTCTACCACCTGCAAATTTAATTACGGGCACTAGTATTGATTAACGTAAGGGGAGGAGAGCACATGGGGTCCGAAAGAAGGGTGTGCTCAAGATACTTGATAGCTTGTTTTCAAACTTTTCCTATTTGTCAGTTTTGTATGTTTTGGGAGTAGACATTGTAAATATGTGTACTATAAAAGATTGTGCACCACAGAATTAAGTGGCAGTCTCCTGAGAACATACCATTGGTGTACTTCTTGGACAACTGTGCTTAGCTGCAGCTAATAAACTTGATTTTCTACGCCTAACAGAGTGTCTCGTGTCTCTGTCCGACAAGGCAGGTGAACCCGGAGATTACAGACGTGCCCTGCGCCGCTCAGCCCATAAGGCCTGGTTCTCCATGGGGGGCTCCTGTGGTGATTGTCTGAGGGGCTGAAGTTAGCTGATGCCACCCCTTGGGTCAGATCTTTCAAAGAGGATAATAACCAAGCAGGCACTTTCCCCTAAGACCAACCATCCCCAATCTCTGTAGTAAAGTGGAGAGGGGGATGGTGTCAAAGGCTGCAGCCAGATCTAATCAGATCAGAGCCCCCACCTCCCCACCCCCTTACATAATGTCTCTAATATCCCACATGACTTTAGCCAGCACGGTTTCTGCAGAGAGCTCTGTGGGAGCCCTGGATGGACTTTGTGCAGAAGTGGGTGGGACTCAAGGTATTTGGTGAGCTGCTTGTTCATCCTGGCCTCAGTTACTTTGGTGAACATCAGGAGAAGAGAGACTGGCTGATCATTAGAGTTAGAACTGCTGTGACTACTGGAGCAGACATCTGGAAGTAATGTTGGGTGAAACACTATGAATGGCTGCACGTTGAGGTGCGACGGACAGCTAGAACAAGAAGGTTGGGCAAGGATGTGTCCCAGAGTAATTACCAGAGCCTGCGATGAACTCAAACATTCCACCCATCATTTCTCTTATTCCTAAATACGAGATGTGGGTACCGTGCTCGCTGCAGCGCTGAAATCAAGCTGCACCCTAGAGTCAGGGCCCAGGTGCGGGTCCCTTGCTCGCTGCACCGCTGGAATCAAGCCACATCCTACAGTCAGGGCTCAGACGTGGTCCTGTGCTTGCTGTACCGCTGGAATCAACCTGCACCCTACAGTCAGGGCCTAGAAGTGGGTCCCGTGCTCGCTACACCTCTGGAATAAAGTTGTACCCTACAGTCGAGGCCCAGATAGGCTGAAACCAGTCTTGGGTTGCTTCTGTTCCGGTTCAGAAAGGATCTGGATTGGCTCTTTAGGCTGCAATGCTCCTATTGGAAGGAGTCTAAAGCTGATTTGCAGATGTCTGCTTCCTGTTTGAGGTGGCATTGTGGCCAAAAACCAGTTGATTTTCCTCTCTGACTTAAGCTATGAGCATCACTGGTGCCCGAGCAGTGGTGAAATTCTCCTGCACCCCGGGTGTTGAGCCATCCAGGGAGCCCCTGTGAGTGGAGCTCTGCCCTGGCTGTGATGTAAGCCACCGCCTGTCAAGGACAGCTCAATCTCTCAGCGAAGGGGCCCGGGACGGTAGGTGCGCCTGGATGGAGACAGTTCCCCCAGCCACAGGTTCAGGGTCTCTTGCTCTGATTGAGGTGTGGGGGAGGGCAGTCGTGGCCGGTGCAGGAAAGCACTTTGGGGTGGGGCAGTGCGGGACGGTGGGGCCTACCGCACCTACATCGTCTGCGGCTTGCATTGCATTTACAGTGGATTTTCTCGGAGCCTCTATGTTAAAAAAATGCGCTGAATAATGTTACACGTCTTCTTTTCAAATGACATTCAAACTTTTTTTTGGTTGTAAAGCTTGAAAAGCTCTGTTTCAGTGTGTAATTTCCCATCCGCCACTCTAGCACTTGCCGGACTCTTCCCACATCTTGCCCCGAGTGTACTATTGGTGATTCTCCTACACAAACATTTTTTAAATGGAACAGATTTTTACTTTCACAGATGTTGATACCGCGACCTGCGCATTATAAACATGTTTACGCAGCTAGTGCATAATTTTCTCCTCGGCGCAGCTACTGCTCAATTGTTATGCATGTGAGGCTGAGAGAGAGCATTTATGTGCGCCATTCTGAGCGCCAGTGCAGCTCTACACCTCTGCACTTTAAGACCATCTCTCTCCTCGCAGATGGCTCCGCCGATCTTGCTATTTATTAATTGGTACCAAAAATGTCAAGCAACTTGAATTTCCTGCAGCCAGTAAAGAAACGCACCTGCCCAGGAAAAAGAAATACACATCTATTTATTGACTCAACAGTGTGTGTGCGCGTCTTGCACTTCTTATTAACAGGCCCAACTAACATGTGCGCCACACAGGCTGTAGAGCCTGTAGAGTTGGAGCACCAAGCTTGACTCCGCACCGTCTGCTTAGCCACTTTAGTAGGCTGAGTAACTTACCATCAGGATCCTGTGTCATGGGGTGGCATTCTAGAACGGGTGCCGCAGATGGCACATTTCCGGCAGTCATCAGTACTTTCCAGTTGCTCAATCTCTTGTACCACAAGTACCTTCTCGGTAAATCACAGTAAATGGCGTTCTTTTACTCAATTGTACAGCAGCTGACCAAGCCAAGGTGCTGTTGGCCGCTCGTGTAACTTGCAGAGAAAGAGAGGGAGGGGGATGTGTGGGTGAGCAAGGTGGACTAATCTCTGGCTAGGGGCCCAGGCCACTGCAACATCTGTTCTCCCATTGTTCATTATCCATTGATCATTTAATTATTTTATGTAGGTTATGGAGCCAGGGTCTGTATTACAGTCCTGCAGTAGTTTATTCTGCTGCGCCTAAAGCACACACAATTATTAGAGTGCAGTGTAAGCAGAACTCAAGTTGTCGTCAGAACAGCCTGTTATCCTGCCAGTATTACAAAGCTGTTTATGCTTTTTGTGAGGCTAGACACATCTTAGGGAGGTACTTGGGTATTAAATAAAAATTTGCTGTATACAATTTGGTTGGCCAACGTTTTCTTGGGTTGTTGGTGCTGCAAATGTTTTGAAGAAAATTCGTATGCAACCAATTTGTGGGTCAAGTGCATTGATATTAGGTCGAGTAGAAAATTCTACTCACTCGACCTGCAGGTCCAGTAAGATTTTTTAGATTTGTCGAGCCTTGCTCTTACAGGGTGCCCAAACAACAATTCAAAGGGGCTGAAGCCAACCCCCTTTTGTGGGACCTCTTTGTAAGCAAACAGAAGGCAGGGTAGGAGGATGTCCCATCTCCGCCTGAGCTTTTCAGGTAATCCTTTGATCATGCCCTTTAGGGTCTTGTTGAATCTTTCAACAAGCCCATTACACTGTGGATGATAAGGGGTGGTGAACTTGTAGTTGACACCACACTCCTTCCACATAGCTGTTAAGTAACCTGACATGAAGTTGGCACCTCTGTCAGATACTACCTCCTTAGGAAACCCCACTCTGGATAAAACTCCAAGTAAGGCCCTGGACACAACAGGAGCTGTTGTGGTCCTAAGGGGAATTGCCTCTGGGTACCTGGTGGGATGGTCCACCACCACCAGTATGAATCTGTGCCCAGATGCTGTAGGGGGATCCATTGGACCTACTATATCAATCCCCACTCTTTCAAAGGAAACCCCCTCCACAGGTAGTGGTATCAGGGGGGCCTTTGTTGTGCCACCTGCTTTACCACTGGCTTGGCAGGTTACACAGGAGCGACAAAACTCCTTGGTATCCTCAGACATGTGAGGCCAGTGAAAGTGAGGGACAAGCCTGTCCCAAGTCTTATTCTGGCCTAGGTGTCCTGCTAAGGGAATCTTATGGGCCAAGGTTAGAAGGAAGCCCCTAAATTGCAGAGGTATAACCAACCTCCTGGTTGTACCAGGTTTGGGGTCTCTACCCTCTGAATAAAGAAGCCCACCATCCCAATATACTTTATGGGCACCTTGAGCATTCCCTGCAGCCTCAGCAGCAGCCTGCTGTCTGAGGGGTTCAAGAGAAGGACAGGTTAACTCCTGGGAAGGCTGATCCTCACTTGTAGGCAGGTGGGAAGGCACAGCCTTTACCCTCCTGTTCTTCTTCTTGGTAGGTGATTGGTCCATTGTTCCAGGATCCAAGACCTGAGGTTCAGAGAGGCACTTTTTGGCCTGTGACCTGGTCACAGCAAGGACATGTGATGATATCCCTAACATCTCTGCATGAGTCCTGTACTCTACTTCTGACCATATAGAGCTCTCCAGGTCATTGCCCAACAAACATTCAACTGGGAGATCTGCACTAACCACAACTCTTTTTAGGTCAGTTACCCCTCCCCAGGAGAAATTAACAATTGCCATACTATGGGTAGTAGTGACATTGCTGGCATTGGTCACCAGGTAATTATCACCTGGTATGTATTGTCCAGGGTCCACAAAGCTAGGTGTCACCATAGTGACACTGGCACATGTGTCTCTGTATGCTTGAGCCACATTTTGATTAATCAAAGGTGTCTGTCTGTATTTGCCCAGATTACTGGGGCTCACAGTAGGGGACAATTCTATGTCCCCATCACAAATCAGAACAGCCTGAGTAGGGCTTCTGACTAGGCCAGATTCTCCCTCAGTTCCCAAGGTGATACCCACTACCCCCTTGGTTTGTGGACCAACACTGCTGACTGTACTATTGGGTGCAGGTGCCTTAGGGGCTGCAGTGCTGGGGGCTCCACCCTTTTTACACTCACTGGTCCAGTGAGAGGTGTTTTTACAGGTACTACACCAGGGTTTTCTTTGACCTTCTTTCTTCTTCTTCTTGGAAGTTTGGGACCCACCCTCAGTATTAGTTTGGGGCCCTGTTGAAGACTTCTGGTCTTTAGCTTTCTTTTCCCCACCCTTCTGGTCTGCCTTCTTTTGGTCACCACCCTGGTTCTGGTTCTTTTGCTTACACCTGGTTCTGACCCATTTGTCGGCCTTCTTTCCCAATTCTTGGGGAGAGGTCAGATCTGAGTCAATCAGGTGTTGATGCAATTGCTGGTTCTGACAATTATTTAAAATTTGTTCTCTCATAAGTAAATTGTACAATCCTTCATAGTCTGTAACCTTACTTCCCACCAACCAGCCCTCCAGAGCCTTAGTGGCACATGCAACAAATTCAGACCAGTCCTGAGTCTGTGCCTTCTGGGTCTCTCTGAACATCAACCTGTACTGTTCAGTGGTTACGCCTAACCCATCAATCAGCAAAAGTGGTTCTGTCGGGTGATAGCAAGAATTACTTTAGAGGAAGGCTGAAACAGCTCAAAACACAAAAAGCAAACCTCTCTGAAAGCAAAGTTTTTTTATATTAAAAAACAAGGAACACAATACACGGGAATTACTTCATTCCGTTTTGGTTATGATAAATGCTTAAAACAAGTGAATAGTGACTGTGGTGAACAAAGTGACCAGTGCATTGCATATAGTGACACTTATATACAAAATTTTACAGTAGAACACAGGGCGGGGGGGGGGGTTTTGGGGGCAAAAAACGAGGGTGTTTTCCTTCCGTTAGAGAGCCAGTATTGCAAAGTTAATATTCCAAGGAAAATAGATGGTTAGTGTCCAAGTTCCTGGAGCTATCTTGGCCAAGTGAGAGCGTTGACGTTTCGACCCTGTTGCGCCCCAATTGGTGGTCGCGGCGGGTCTTTATCAAGACAAGGGGGAAGGGGGGTCTGGTCGAGTAGAAAATGACTCCGGAGGGAAGCCCGTCGGTCAACCCTCGGTACTGCACATTCAGGTAGTGACGTTGGCGGTCAAAACGATGTCAGAGCGCCATCCGAGCTGTCAGGGTCATGCTCGGACAGAAAACATGTTTTCTGTCCGAGCATGACCCTGACAGCTCGGATGGCGCTCTGACATCGTACCAAGGGTTGACCGACGGGCTTCCCTCCAGAGTCAATTTTGTATATAAGTGTCACTATATGCAATGCACTGGTCACTTTGTTCACCACAGTCACTATTCACTTGTGTTAAGCATTTATCATAACCAAAACGGAATGAAGTAATTCCCGTGTATTGTGTTCCTTGTTTTTTAATATAAAAAAACTTTGCTTTCAGAGAGGTTTGCTTTTTGTGTTTTGAGCTGTTTAAGCCTTCCTCTAAAGTAATTCTTGCTATCACCCGACAGAACCACTTTTGTTGTTAATCACGCATACCCAGGTTCTGAGGGACACAGGGTTACCCCTTTTTGTAAAAACAAAAAATAACCCATCAATCAGAGCACTCTTCAAGACCAGGTAGTTTCTAGAATCCCCATCACTAACTGTGAGGAGTCTGTCTCGGCCTCTACCTTCAAAGGAGAGCCACAAGATTGCTGCCCACTGCTCCTGAGGGATCTGCTGTACTCTGCAGGCTCTCTCAAGTGCAGTTATCCACTTGTGGATGTCATCCCCAGCTTTTGAAGGGGGGCACAATCTTACTCAGGTGTCTATTGTCATAGGACCTGTCTTTATCCTTAGGGATAGTGCTGCCACCAGTGGATCCTAATCCACTCTCTCTAATATGAAGTGTGGCTCACTGGTTAGAGCAGGCAGACCCTGAAGCAGAGGTCAGACCCGGGACCAGGGTTCAATTCCCGACCCAGCAGGGTCTTGAGCTCAAATGTCCATGGACTCGATAATTCTCGCTTCGGTGCCTGACCTAATCATAGGTTCACACTCTGCAACTCTGGGCATTAAGCTTGCTTAATCTCCACAACGGCCCCCCGCGGCGGGATGCCTGGCTTTCACCTTGGGGATCCCCTGTAGGGGCTATCTCACAGGGAAAAGCCAGGACGGGTTCCCAAGGCAAGCGCGGATATACCCCTTCGGGGGTCGATTCAGGCGCTATATAAGAAACATAATAATAATAATAATAATAGGCTGTCTTGCTTTAGCAAGTTTCTCTTGGACCAGGGCTACTTCTAGCTCTTGCTTCTGGATCCTAAGCCCAACCTCTCTCATTTTGGTCTCATGTTCCCTCCTCTGAGGGGTTGTCATCCTCCTTCTAGAGTGACCATGAGAACCTCTAGAAGCTTGGGAGGTGTTGGATTCACCTGAGTGATTCCTTCTCCTCCTCTGCTCCTGGTTAAGTCCACTTGGGGGTCTGAGTGGGTTTAACCCTGAATCAGTCCCAAATAGGCTTAAGTTAGCCTGGCTAAGCCTTCTGACTGCCACCTGACTAAGTCTCCCATCATCAGAATCACTTTCTTCTTCCTCTTCCTCTTCCTCAGGATGAGTATCCCCAGTGTTCTGGTCTTCCTCATCTATCTGGACAGTTGGGACAGGGGCATCAGCGTTATCATCTTCAGTGGGGGAGCCTCCATCTCCAGACCCTGTGGGGTCAAGATTGGAGGTCTTTAGTGCTTCAGACTGGTCTAAAAGCTCTCCAAGGTGTGCTGTGGTAGGGTTCTGACTCTGCTTAAGACCTCTTGAGGTACACAGCTGCCTTAACTCTTTAAAGTTTAACATAGCAAATTTGGATGGTGCCCTTGGAGGGTCACTCTCAACAGGGACAGGTCCAGAGGACCCCTCTGCTCCAGACATTGCTCTAGTGTGGGTGGATATGTTGCAATCTACCTACACTGGTGTTTACCTACTAAACCTATCTAGTAGATGTAGTCAGGGTGTGCTACTCCCTATCCTCTACAACAACTAAGTTCAGTAGATCTTAAGTATACTAGTCTTGTTTTATATGTACCTAACAGGTACCTGTATGATCTTTCAAATGATATTTTCAAAGATTGTAATGGAAAAACAACAGCAAGCTCAAATCCCACCGCTGCCACCAATGTGGGAAGTTGGCCTGGTATATGATGCTCACTAGTTCTAGTGATCACCTTGTACCATGCCAAGCAACCCTTATGATGATTGGTTGTAAGTCAACCTTATAGACCAGCTATCCTAGGGGTAGCATAGACAAAGCAGTCTTAGGCTAAACTCTGTAAAGGCATGTGGAGAAGTGTGGCTCACTGGTTAGAGGAAAGAAATGATGGTGTACCTGGCGCACTCTATTTATTGATGCTATTACGATATGTGTGCAATGTTGTGTAAATGCCTACTGAGCATAAGTACTAATGGAATTAAGAGGCCCAGCCCCTCTGGGGCGACTGGGACAACAACATGCAACAACAACAAATTAAAGATTAGACGTTCAATGTTTTTAGTCCATATTCATTTCGATGAATTTTTTATATATTTCTCAAAAAAGTTTAAAGCAAAGTTTTACATCATCATTGTTCCATTTCATTTACAATGTAACAATCATCATTACAGTATATGCATTATTACTTTCACACCCAATGCATTTCGAGACAGAAGTCTCTTCTTCAGGGGTATAGCTGAAAAAGAAATTATATACAATGAGACCAATTCATTTGCAAAAAAGAGGTTTAAGTTCATGAAAATCAAAGATTGAACCCAATCACCAGCACCTGTGTAACACACAACCTAGACCAAACTTACTGAAAATCCTCAATGCAATCCTGTTGAATAAAACCAGAAAAAACTTAACATCATATTCAAATTCAAACATTTGCCCAAAAATTATCAACAACATAAGTGAATACCTTCAAATACTAGTGTGACTCCTGGTGTTGACGGAATATTATTCTCAGAGAAACTGGCGCTGAAAAATTATAATGGCTCCCATTAGAGTCTTACTACTACAAGCCGAGATTAATACCATAAATAAAACCCAGCGTCACCTTACCTAAAAGAAATATGATGACAACCAGCTCCAATATCTGCCAAAAGAGCACAGTGACGTTTTAGTAATGTGAGTTTCACGAATGTGGTCTGCACATCAACGAGTATATGTGCACCATAGATCTTACCTACTAAGATAGATCGTCGGACACTGTGACCAAAGCGCTCTGCAAAAACAAAAACGAAGGAACAAAGGTTCTAATTTCTGCATGTTCCCGACAAATAACAGACTGCACGCAGTGTAACCACGTGTAATCCTACCTGGAAGTTACTCAATATTCCTCTGTTAATCCCTTTAGCAAGCTGCCGCCGCCATGCCGCTGGTTCACAATGCGAACCCATATCTTTTCCTTCCGCGTCACGTGATCGCGGTTAAGGGAAATAGAAAATGGACTGTAATACGGCCGATATTTCGTGAGAGTAAACAAAGGAGAAGCGATAATCAAACGTATTCCAGCTCAATGTGAGCTTAAAATATGCACTGGTTAGAGGAGGCAGAACCGGACGCTGAGATCAGACCCGGGACCAGGGTTCAATTCCCGACGCGGCAGGGTCTTGAGCCCAAAATGTCCACGGACTCGGTAATTCTCGCTTTGGTGCCTACTCGAATCACAGGTTCACACTCTGCAACTCTGGGCAATAGCTTGCTTAATCTCCACTATGGCCCCCCGTGGCACGATGCCTGGCTTTCACCTTGGGGATACCCAGTAGGGGCTATCTCACAGGGAAAAACCAGGACGGGTTCCCAATGCAAAGCGCTTTGAGACCTGGTGGTGATATTGCGCTATACAAAAACCCATCCATCCATCCATCCATGTGAAGCAAGTTGTTTTACCATATACACTCTCCTTGAATACCAAATGAAAGGACACCACACAGATATATATTGAAAATATATATATATTTATTTACTACAAGTATCCCCTATACTCTTTATGAGCACAGAAGCAAATGCGTTAAAACAAAACACTGTTTAAATATACAAAAGTTGCACAATATGGATAGGCCCTGGTGGCCGCTCAAACCATATACTAAAATAGTGGTATAAGAACCACGACTCTTAAAGTAAGAAGGCCTAGGGCCTTGGGAATCGCTAGGACTACAAGGAGCTAACAGTAGTTAGTGACCAGGAGGCCCACGGAGTGCGTGTGCAGTGATGAAAGTTACACGCAGGCGCCCATAGACTTCAATGGGTGCGTAAAAGTCACGAAGTTAAAGAATAGGGAACCTTCCGGATGACATAGACCCTAGCAACTTGGAACATAGACACTAGAGGTGTATTGCTGCACAGGAGCACCGGAGTGCCAGGGTTACCTCACCCACAGGAAGCAGGTGCATATGTCTCAAAGTGTGTCGGGTTTCGTCGCGCTGGTCTATGGAGCCTGTAGATGAAGATGCTGCAGGCGGGTTGTTGTGGAGAGTTTCGGTGGATCCAAGGGTGGACCTGAAGAGGTGAAGACATGAAAGCAGAGGGGACAATGTTCAAAGCCAGTAGCCAGTGACTGTCGTGGAACCAGGAAGGAACCAGGTGATGTCGGGTGCAAACAGGTGAAGAGGTGAAGATTGTCTCTGCAGCCACGTGGACACGAAGAGGTTGAGGACGCCCAGGAGTTGGTCACGAGCTGTCCCACAAAGGCTCTAGCTGATGGTGGTGTCGGCTTCTTGATTGGAGCATACAGGCCTTGGCTAATGCAAGCCACACAGGAAACGATGCAAGCTTCTCACTCGGACCAGCAAGGTCAGAGGGGCTGCTCCTTTTTACAGGAGCAAGGGCCAGTCTGGAGTAACCAGACCAGCAGTGTAGATTTTGGATTTCGTCTCCAAGATGGCCACTAGCCAACGGGCCAGTAACCGGGATTACGCCTCGAGTGGCAAAATGCAAAAGGGCCCCACGCAGATCGTGGAGATGCTGGGGGGCTGATCTTCGGTGCAAATGCTGCTCGGTGGTGGGGCTTCTCAAACCCCAAAGCACAGCATTGAGGATGCCTCGGGTGCTACGCAGTCAGCTTCTCGGAGGTCTTTCAAGATGGCCGGTCCCACGTCTCTCGATGCCTCCACGGGTCTCTTCTTTTCAGGGACTGTGTATGGGGCTTGGAGATGTCTGGGAATCCAGGTCTTGTCGGGCTCTGGGCTCGGGCTCCGGCGGGAGGCGGCGGCAAAGCAGACATCGAGTTCCTGGATGTTGGCCTTTTTCTAGTTTTTTTAGAAAAAGGCCAACAGCAAAAAGTAAGATTCAACCCACCATGGGAAATGCGAACCAGGAGGAACTTCTACAAAACGTAGGGGGTCCCTCCACCATAGTGAACTTATCCACCCGGACTTTGACAAAGGAAGAAGAATCTGTCCTTAACTTAGGACTAAAATTTGTCCCTTCTAGACAGACAAATTTCACAAAGATCAAATTGGAAGCAATAGAATTTTGCCGTAAGATCAGATTAAAAGCCTTCTTTGCGAACCAACCTCCAAGTACCAATATGGAAACAACGGGCCTTAGGAACAAATCCACCTTTGTACCGAACCAGAACATTCCGAAACAGGTTTATGCCTTTGAACAAATTCTGCTGTCCTCAATTAATAAATTAGAGAACAAGCAAAAATTTGTGAAACATAACATCTCCAAGGGACAGCGAGTGGCTCTGAGAAACCTCAAGGAAGACCCTTCAGTGATAATAAAACAGGCCGATAAGGGCGGTGCTGTGGTGATTTGGCCAAGAGATCAATACCTAGCAGAAGGTTTCTCGCAGGTAAACAATCAAGAATGGTACAGAAAATTGCAGGCGGACCCGCTACAACAAATTCAGTCACTGATCTCGGAGATAATCCAAACAGGTAGAGACAGTGGGTTTCTGGGTCCCAAAGAAAGCGACTTTTTGGTGAAGAAATGCCCAAGAACTCCGGTGGCATATTTCTTGCCAAAAATTCATAAAAATTTGTCGAATCCCCCGGGACGACCAATCGTGTCGGGCTGTGGATCATGTCTAGAGCCACTGTCTAAGTATGTGGATTTCTTCCTAAAGCCCTTCGTGGCTAATGTTAAGTCCTACCTAAGGGACACGACTGATTTCTTAGTGAAGGTAGAAGGGACCCGGTTCGATCATACATCACAACTTATGGTGACTATGGACGTCACGTCACTTTACACTCAGATACCACAGGACGAGGCACTGGAGGTCTTGGAACTCTATTTAGACTCAAGGGAAAGACCCCATAGAGTTCCCACATCCTTCATTCTGAGATTGGCTGAAATAACCCTCAAAAGAAACTACTTCCATTTCAACGATGACTTCTTCATGCAAATCAAGGGCACCGCTATGGGGTGCCCTTATGCTCCAGAAATGGCCGTATTATATATGGCCGAATATGAGGAAAAATTTGTGGAGGAAAATAACCCTTTCAAACATCATATTATGCACTGGTATCGTTACATCGACGACGTGTGGCTCCTGTGGCAGGGGAGCCACACCGAGTTGAGTGACTTTCACCAGTGGCTCAATACAAGACACCAGGACATAAAATTCTCGGTTGACTCCAGTAACGTGAAAATGACATTCCTTGATGTGGAAATAAAAGATGCTGGTGGCTCTTTAAAGTCCTCCTTATTTAAGAAAGCCACTGATAAAAACACCATACTCCACTACAGAAGCTCGCATCCTAGAAATTTGAGGGCAAATTTGCCATATGGACAACTCCTGCGCATTAGGACATTAGGACATGCAGCAGGTGGGAAAACACTTGCCAATGGGGACGGTAAAATGTCCTTAAGGTCCCTTTTGCTCCTGGAAGAGGCCAAAGCGCTCCCAGAGACAGTCTGGGTACAGGGAGAGGCGAGGCTACGCGCGGCCTTAAGGGCGCATGGGTCCCTGCTACTGCGTTTCAAGTTATAAACATCTAAAAAGAAATTCCTCCATTCCCAAAAAGAAAAGATTAAGCAACAATAGGACCCACCAAAGTTATCTAAGTGAGTTTTTCGCAAACATACGTCTCAGTGCCCAGTCAGAAAGTTGTTGATGGCTGCTTTAATGCCGGACAGCGATCCACAATAGCTTACCTGCCAGGTGTAAATGTTTTGACACTGTATAATTTTCAGTCATGTATGCATAGAATTACACATACATGACTTGCTTGGCCAGGTTGTATGTCTGCACAGGAGCAGCCCTCGTCGCACTCACCTGAGCCATCTGCATGATCCTAAAAACAAGAGAGTGAGGCCTTTATCCTATTACACCTCTCAGCGGCGTTTCACATGGCACCACTCCCCATCCTCATCAGGCGCCTTCACAATATCGGGATTTAAGGACCTGCCAGTGATAGATTTGCTCCTTCCTGACAAAAGTAACTCAGACAGTCAACCTGACGCCAAACTCCTTGGAAACCGGAAATCTAATCTGCGGAGCACCTCAAGGTTCAACCCTCAGCAGGACCTTCATCAACACTTACATAACCCCACTGGCCAACGTCATCTGTGCCCACTACATCAACATCCTCTCCAACAACGACAACACACAACGCAGACTGTCCCTCTTGGACAAAACTAACAACACAAGGAACAAGTGCACCACCTACATGATGGAAGTAGCCACCTGGATGACTCCCAACTGTCTCAAACTCAACACTGACAAGACTGAAGTGGTGATCTTTAGAAACAACAGCTGTCCATGGGACTCCACCTGACAGCCAGCCACCCGAGGACATACTCCCACCCCAGCTCGCACGCCAATAACTTAAGGATCATCAGCAACAAAAAGCTGGACAGGTCTCCCCAGGTCAAGGACGTCTCTGCTTCCACACCCTGAAGATGCTGAAGAAAATCTTAAAATGGCTCCCGAGCAACACCAGAAATCTGTCTCCACTCACTTGATAATATGGAACATGGTGCAATGGTCACACACCCCCTCATTTATTTAAAACCACTCACAGTTTCAGTAATAAGCAGTGCAGTGTGTGAAAATTTCAAGAGAAACTACATATCCCTCATGGTGTGAGCAAAAAGCAGGGCAAAGCGCACATATGTCTTAAAGTGTGAACATCTTCGTACTGTGAGAAATACTCAGTGCACCTTACAGATCTGTTAATACCCCTTACAGGGGTGGGGAATTATTTTAAAAATCTGCTTGTCCAAAGGGCAGATTGATACAGAAATCTACTTGTCCTTTAGATAAATCCACTTGTCCTACTTACTACCTAAATAATAGATTGCCCATAACAGACACATTCACAGCTCTTTTTGATAGTAAAAACATGTGTAGAGTTGGGACAGCATGAGAAGGTCTTGGTGCAAACTTGGTTTATTTAGGAGTACTTTTCAATGTATTTTGTTAGGAATTTTGTATTATTGGTACTTGTGATAAAAAGGCAACACAATCTGTGCAGTATGTGCATTAACCCACTTATACAGGTGGACGGTAGGAACCTGGGACCCCTTAAGTATCGCACTAGAGTTGGAATTGGTAACCCGCAGGAAAATACATGGATCCCTCCAGTTTGCGCATTTACACTGTTTGGTGACTGGAGATTCTAAGCACTAAAGGTGGTTCAAGTATTGGTACCACTCAACAGCAAATGACACCTATAACTCCTGAAGAATCACATTCACACTTAAATCATATTTTTAGCACTACCAATTCGACCTTTTGGAATTCATAAATAAAGTTCATTCTTTTCCCTTTCATGCCCTTCTTTTCGAACTCTGGTTCAGAACTATTTCTTTCACATTTTTGCCAATATCTATTATTTACTTTGCTCTACCCTTTGCGTTTTTCTCTCTGTATCGCCCTTACTTATCTGTCCTCTTCTTGCTGTTTCTGCTCACTCGTCTTATTCTCCCCTTCCTGCTGAAGTGAGAAGCAGAGCGGAATGACTTCAAGAGTCTCTTGGACCCTTCACTTAGGCCCCTGTATCATTGCACACTCCTCATCGACGCATGATGGGAGGATGCAGCAACCCTCTGTAGCATTGTCACACACATGATCCTGGGGGCTTCGGGCACTCACACATTTGGAGGTCGGGCTGAAGTCTCACTCAGACCTGGCTGATTCTTGAAACTATGGAGAAGAACTAGAACTTCACATGTGACGTTGCTCAGACGTCTGCGGTGTGCCGATGAGTACCCGACTATTCTGCACAGAGCAGAACTTCTTTTCAGCCAGTGAACCTGATGAAGTCTGTACAGAGAAGAGAGGCCAGGAAGAGTGACTGACAACCCCGCCAACATCTGCCAAGACAGACCCCCTGGAAAGAGACACACTGCAGACACGCCTCATAAAGGTACATACAAAGCCTGTAAAGACAACCCTACCCTAGTCACAGGTACACACACCCAACCTGCAGACACCCCTCCCCCTGCAGAGGTACATTAAAAACACAGGCACATAAGTTCCACTGCTTGACAAGCCTGCACCCTGCCAGACCCAAGGTCCCTGCCCACACACACACAATCTCTGCAGCAGATAATGCCACAAGCCAACCTATGCCACAGGAAACTATTGCAGTGACTGAAGCTTTTGCTTAGTTTGAGAGATGGAAACGTTGGCAAAGGGAGAGAAGAGGCACGGGGTGCAGGGTAGCCTTGACACTCAACTGACTGTGGGACATGCTTCAGACATAGGGATAGGGTTGTGCAAGTCAACAAATTAACAGGGACAGCCGAGCAAAGAGTGTGCAAAGATTCCTCACAGTGCAGTAAGATGCAGCGCAGTGTGTAGATTCCTCGTGGTGCAGTAAGATGCAGCGCAGTGTGTAGATTCCTCATGGTGCAGTAAGATGCAACGCAGTGTGTAGATTACTCATGGTGCAGTAAGATGCAGTGCAGTGTGTAGATTACATATGGTGCAGTAAGATGCAGCGCAGTGTGTAGATTCCTCATGGTGCAGTAAGATGCAGCGCAGTGTGTAGATTCCTCATGGTGCAGTAAGATGCAGCACAGTGTATAGATTCCTCACGGTGCAGTAAGATGCAGCGCAGTGTGTAGATTCCTCACGGTGCAGTAAGATGCAGCGCAGTGTGTAGATTCCTCATGGTGCAGTAAGATGCAGCGCAGTGTGTAGATTCCTCATGGTGCAGTAGGATGCAGCGCAGTGTGTAGATTCCTCATGGTGCAGTAAGATGCAGTGCAGTGTGTAGATTCCTCATGGTGCAGTAAGATGCAGTGCAGTGTGTAGATTCCTCATAGTGCAGTAAGATGCAGTGCACGGATCCAGGATTATTCAGTCTATTTCTACAAACACAGCAGAAGGTGCTGACAATCTCCTACCTGAGCAGAGACCTGAGCAGACGTGTCCAGTGTTGGACAGGCCTCGTGGAAGGCCCGATCCCTCCCCGCATGGCGAGGCACGGACCCCTGCTCCTCCTGTTTCCTAGACAAGAACTATCCCGGCAACCCACCGGGGCAACCCACGGCCCGTCCCCTACGGAACCCCAGCTCCTGAACACCCCGGTATCGGCTGGCCCGGGCCCCTTCCAGAACCACTGCCCCCGGCCCAGCCGCCATTTTGGCCACTACACGACCAGGCCGCGTGGCCTCGGATCGACCTCAACCCCGGGCCTGGCCAGGCCCCGACATCGAGGCACCACCATCCGCCCAGGGGGTGAAGAGACCACTTGGCAGGTCAATGGAAGGAGGAGTGGTGATGGCTCCCCTCCGCCATGTGTCGATCGCCCCCAGCCTCCCTGGGCGCTGGCTCCACCCCCCTGCTTGGTGTCTAGACTCTCTCATCCCGGACCTCCCGACCTCCAAGTGCGAGGGTCCGGACATCAAAGGGCGCCAGACCTATAACTGGGGCAGCTCCAGAGCAGGAAGGCAGTTGTATCCTGGAGTCGAGAGACACCGAGACAAACTCATCCTTGGAGGCCTGCTGGCACTGCCGCGGCTCCTTCTCGTGAATCATCTTCAAGGCCTGCTGGCGCTGCCACGGCCCTCCTCGTCGTGAACCATCTTCAAGGCCTGCTGGCGCTGCCACGGCCCTCCTCGTCGTGAACCATCTTCAAGGCCTGCTGGCGCTGCCGCGGCCCTCCTCGTCGTGAACCACCTTCGAAGCCTGCTGGCGCTGCCGCGGCCCTCCTCATCGTGAACAATCTTCGAAGCCTGCTGGCGCTGCCGCGGCCCTCCTCATCGTGAACCATCTTCGAAGCCTGCTGGCGCTGCCGCGGCCCTACTCATCGTGAACCATCTTCGAAGCCTGCTGGCGCTGCCGCGGCCCATCTTTACGAACACTCCAGCTCGAGGATTGTGAGCTCCACCTTTGGCTACTTCTGTACCAGACCGGTACTCACTGTCCCGCTACCCCCTATCCCCAAAGAGACTAGAATTGTCAGGATCCTCATATCCTGGGTTCCCTGTACCGCTCATCACCTTGCCTGAAAAGATATATAAAAGTGTGCAGAACTCATCTCTGTGTGGTGTCTATCTGTGGGGGGGAAGTTACCTGTCTGTACGATTACAGGAGAGGGCCCTCGCCGGAGGCCTCTCCCCCTGTGCTCGGCCGACCCTCCGGGTCTCCGTCTAACATTGGTGGCCAGCGGCGCGATCCGAGCCGACGCATAATCGTACAGAGAGTAACTCACCCCACGACACATAGCCACCATGACGACAAAGGAGAGTGGAACAACAGAAAAATTCCTGATGGAGAAGCTAGAAGAATACAGCCACAAGGAACTAAAACAATTCTGTATAGAACTGGGCATTGCTACCACAGGACTGAGCACGAAAGATGACCTCAAACATGCCTTAGAGTGTTGGGTGGAGACGGAAACATCCCCACCCCAAAATCAAAGCCTCGAGACCACCGAAACAAGTACCGCTCCCACAGGGGAAAGAAGACCGGGCCTCTCGTCCGAAGAGGCCCGAGAACGGGAGAAGAGCCGGCTCCACGAATTGGAGCTGGCTCGACTTCGCTTAGATGGAGAACTCAAATTGGCAGAACAAAAAATAACACTAGAACACTTACGGCTCCGAGAGGAACGAGAAGAGAAAAAGAGTCAGAGGGAGCAGGAAGAGAAAAGACTAGCCTATGAGCATGAGCGCAACTTGAAGGAACTAGAAATTCGGCGGCAGAACAAAGACCTCGGAGTCTCTGGGCACCAGAGCCCCCCTGCCCCTACGGACCCCAAGGTCCACATCCCCAAGGATGTCGTCAGGGAATATTACAAGGGTGGAGTACGTGAACTTCTTTAGCCGAGCCTTCGAGGGATGGATCAAGGGCAGCCAGGTGACCACCTAAGAGCAATTGTTCAACCTTATTGTATGGGAGCATCTCTCCAATAATTGCTACGTCGAACTCAGGCAGCACCTCCTTGACAGTAAACTGACTGAACCTCGGAAACTCGCCATCGAAGCAGACCGATGGGAGAGCACACGAGTCCCTCGAAGCTGGCCCAGCGAACAGAACAGGGCCTCCCAAGGGCCCCACCGCCCCCGGGGGGGAGGAGGAGGCCAGGGTCGGGGCAGAGACACCATCACGGTGCCCACCACCAGCAACACCCCGCCCCCGGCCGGAACAGGAAGCCCTCCGACGCGACCAGGGTTCCGCGCCAACGTTACCTGCCACCGATGCCAACGACCCGGCCACTACGCCAATGATCCCAACTGCCCGAAAAACCAGAGTCCCATGCCCCGCCAGGTCGCCGCCGCCGCCCTGGGAGAAGAGCCGGCCCAAGAAGACGCCGAAGAGTACGAGCCATACCAGCCTGAGTGGGAACCCGCCGCCATGGCCCCCTGGTCTGTCTAGGGGAAAGAGACATGGTCCCGCGGGCACCCCTCCCCGCCAACACGCAGAAGTACAGCCAGTGGGTCACCATTAATGGACACAGGGCTGAAGCCCTCCGCAACACAGGGGCCAGTGTGACCGCAGTCCGCTGCCATCTGGTGACCCTTGACCAGATCCTACCAAATGTACTTTGTCCAGTGCGGTCGGCCGACAACTCCGAAAGCCTGTGCCAGATGGCCTGCGTCCCCTTCGAGTGGGGAGGGATGTCCGGCATGCTAAAAGTGACTGTCCGCGATGATGCCCCCGTAGTCTGCCTCCTGGGGAACCACCTCGAAAGTTCCCCCTGGTCAGCCGTTGAGCGAAGGGAGCACCTGGGAATGCTTGGCCTCCCTGAATGGGTCTGTGTAACGACCCGGTCCATGGCCGCCCGCGCCATCTCCAGCCCCGAGGAACCGGAATGGCCGGAACCTCCTCCGCCGATCGTCACTGAAGAAACAACCCCGGAGCCCGGTTCCCCGGAGTCCAGCGAGGAAGAACTTGATCGACTCCGAGACCTCCCAGAGCTGGCCCAGTGGCGTCAAGAGGGTGGCCCCACTCAGGAACAATTCCGACAGGAGCAAAGAACGTGTCCCTCCCTCGAGGGACTCTAACAACAAGCCCTAGCCCAGAGCGCAGGAGATACCTCGGGGGCCCACTGGATTTATTGGGACAACGAGCTGCTCTACAGTGAGCAAAAGATTGCCGAGCTGGGAGCCAGCCGGGTGCTGGTGGTCCCCCTCCACTTCAGAGACTTCCTCTTGAACCTGGCACACGATGTGCCTCTTGCGGGGCACCTGGGGCAAGACAAAACGTACAGCCGCCTGGTGACCCACTTCTACTGGCCGAAGATGCGGAACGATGTGGCAAACCACTGCCGGGCCTGCCCCACCTGCCAGGCCAGCGGGAAGAGCGGCCGAAAACTCAAAGTACCCCTGCAACCTTTTCCCATCGTCACCACCCCATTTGAGCGGGTGGGAATAGACATTGTGGGGCCGCTGGAGCCCTGGACAGCGCAGGGACACCGGTTCATCCTGGTCCTGGTGGACCACGCCACCCGCTATCCCGAGGCCATTCCTCTTCGGACCGTGACGGCCCCTGTGGTGGGCCGAGCCCTGATGTGGATCTTCTCGCGGGTGGGCTTCCCCCGGGAAGTCGTCAGTGACAGGGGCACGAACTTTATCTCCAAGTACATGAAGTCCCTATGGCAACAGTGCGGGGTCACCTACAAATTCACGACCCCCTATCACCCGCAAGGAAACGGACTGGTAGAGCGGTTTAACCGCACCCTCAAGGGGATGATCATGGGCCTGGAAGAACCCCTACGTCGCCAATGGGACGTGCTGCTCCCGTGCCTCCTGTTCGCTTACAGGGAAGTCCACCAGAAATCCCTGGGCTTCAGTACGTTCGAACTATTGTAGGGACACCCCGTCCGGGGCCCCCTCAGCCTGTTCAAAGAAGGGTGGGAGGTGGCCCCTCAGAAGACTCCCCCGGATGTATACAAGTACCTCTTGACCCTCCGTAACCAGACCCGGCGATTTAGGGAACCTGCCAAGGCCAACCTCGAAGCCAGCCAAGAGGACATGAAGCGATGGTATGATCAGCATGCCTCATCCATCGAGTTCGAGCCGGGACAACAGGTCTGGGTGATGTCCCCGGTTGAACCTTGCGCCCTCCAGGACAAATGGATGGGACCCTTCAAACTAGTAGAGTGCAAGGGACCAGTCACCTACCTGATCGACATGGAGTCACCTCGGAACCCCCTACGTGTCCTCCACGCCAATAGACTCAAGCCCCACTTTGTGCGCTCGGAACTTAGCCTCCTGATGGCTACCGACAGTGGGACTGAAGAAGACTCCGAGCCCCTCCCTGACTGTCGTGTCCTGATGTTGGTTGCCTCGGAAACACCACGGAGATGAAGCTTATCCACAACTCCCCTACACCGGTTCACTCTACACCAATATATATATATACACTGGTGAACAGAGATGATGCCAATGCCGGGAAAGCAGGGAAACAAAACAAGGAAAGGCGGGGAGACACAGGAATCAGGAATCCAGGATGCGTAGAGAACAGGAAAACCCCCTCTATGGTCTTCAGTATCTTCTCCTGTAAGTAAGAGGACTGATTAATGGAAACGTCTAAGTAACTATTCTTATGTGTATCTCATTAAACATCTATATGGGTTACCTGGATACTGTGTGTAAGGCATCTACCTAAACGTGACTGGATTCTGTTATCTTCACAGAAGAAGTCGATAGTAAGATGCAGTAAAAAGAACACTCCTATAGATAAGGAATAGATATTAGATCGTAGTGCCTTCACTAAATGGGACTGTATAGATTGAATAAGGCATACAAATGTACCAATTCTGTAGTGTGCTTTAAGAAGAATGTCTCCCTGTTACTCCACAAGAAGTCCGCTGGTCCTCTACTAATGATTCCCTAAACACAATAGAGATATTTTAGTTTCACTGTAGAACTTCCCGTATATATAGAAGCCCCCTTTATGAATCAGGAGTACCTGTTTTGTGTCTATGAACAACATACAAAAACAACGTCCTGGAGCGCTGAATCCCCTTGTGAGTCACTCCTGTCAATAACATAAATCACCCCTGCCGGTATAACTAACACGGATAATTCTCCGTTTAACAAAGCTCCAAAATAAACAGTCTTTTCAGTGCAACCTGCACTGGACGTAATCTTCCCCACAGATACGGTAAATCACAAGCACCCCTAGCACTTAGCTCTGAACTCGAAGGAAGCAATCGGGAAGACGTCTTGAGTACAGCAAACGATCCCCGACGCGGTCTGGACGCCAACAAACCAAGAAGCAATGCACAAATCCCGCAACGAACGCAAAGCGTCCTAACAAAAACAAGGAAGGACTAAATAGTCTGCTCACGCATGCGCTAGTCCTTGCGCATGCGCTCTTCCGTGATTAGCGGAGCTTTTGCCAACCATGTCATTGCCAACCACGTCAGTACGGGTTCGGCAGGCATGACAGTACGCCCCTCCCAAAGCACCCCCAACAGGTTTGGGTTTATTAGGATGGCGTCGATGAAACAGACGTATCAGTCTAGGGGCATGCACTTGACTTGCAGGCTCCCAACTGCGTTCTTCAATTCCATATCCTTTCCAATGTATCAGATATTGTAATCTACCCCTACTTCTCCGGGCGTCCACAATACTCTCCACTTCATATTCATCTTCCGAGTCCACCACAACAGGTGGTGTACCCACTGGCAAACGTGTACCAGGTGTGACAGGCTTAAGGAGCGAGACATGGAATACGGGATGAATTCTCATGGACACAGGGAGGTCAAGCTTCATGGCTACTGGATTAATGATTTTAGAGATTGCGAAAGGGCCAATGAATTTGGGTTGAAATTTACAAGCCCCTTTCAAGGCAATGTATTTAGAAGACAGCCACACTTTATCACCCTCTGCATATACAGGTTCTGGTGTTCTATGTGCATCCGCCCCCTTCTTGTATTGAGTCTTGGCTTTATCTAAATTCTCCATAACAGCATTGTGTACCATTTGCAAATGTTGTACTAAGGCAGATACAGAGGGATGGTTACATGTAATGGAAAGGGGTATAGGTAATACTCGAGGATGGAACCCATGTGAACCATAAAAGGGAGTAAACAAAGTGGAGAAGTGATGACTGTTGTTATATGCTAGTTCCGCTAACCAGATGACTTCATCCCACTCCTTTGTAGACTGAAGACATTGACATCTAATCAGCTGTTCTAAACTCTGGTTCACTCTCTCCGTTTGTCCATCTGTTTGGGGGTGATGACTGGATGACAAACGTACTTCCACTTGTAATAGCCCACATAATTGTCTCCAAAATCTTGAGACAAATTGGGTGCCCCTATCCGTGATCAAAACAAAAGGTATGCCATGCAAACGAACTACCTGCCTTAAAAATATTTGAGCTAGTTTCAATGAAGTAGGCAAACCAGTTAAGGGAATGAAATGGGCAGTTTTAGTGAAATGATCTACTACAACTAATACTGTAGTGTTCCCTGCACTGGTGCGAGGTAATTCGACTATAAAATCCATAGATACTGTATGCCATGGACCTGGAGGGGTCGGGATGGGATTTAACAATCCTACTGGTTTGATGTGAGAGGATTTACCTTGTGCACAGACATGACAGGTTTTCACAAAATCTTGTATATCCTGCGACATACTGGGCCACCAACAATAACGTTTCACCATTTCCACTGTTCTCTTGCATCCTGGATGACCCGCCAATCCCTGTGTATGACACCATTGTAAAATATTGTGTCTCAATGGCACAGTTGGTATATATAGACCACCCATCACATATCCTAAACCATCCTTCCAAACGGTTTCCTGACTCTTCAGATACTCCAGAGCTTGGGGGGTTTGCTGTGCCTCCTGTATCTCCTTAAGAAACCTCTCTTCCGTGCTTACTACACCTATGATTTTCTTGGTATCTAGAATGGAAGGTGGATCCTCTCCTGAAGGTAACGGATCGAACCCTAAACTTGACAGGGCATCTGCTTTCCCATTCTTTCGCCCAGCTCGAAAGTGAATTTCAAAATCATACCCATTGAAAAACTGGGTCCATCGTAGTTGTCTCATAGAGAGGGCTTTGGTTGTCTTAAGGTATTGGAGATTTCTATGGTCAGTGATGATAGTCACCGTGTATTTAGTTCCTAGGAGATAGGATCTCCATTCCTCTAGTACCTTTTTTATTGCCAGCAATTCTCTCTCCCCTATTGCATAATTCACTTCAGATGGTGTTAGTTTGTGTGAGTAGAACGCTACGGGATGTAATTCCCCTGTTTCAGGATGGACTTGTGACAACACCCCTCCCACAGCGACTTGTGACGCATCCACCTCTACTACAAAGGGACTACTCTGATCAGGATGTCTCAAAACAGGAGCGCTAGTGAAGGCTTTCTTTAGTTCCTGAAACGCAGAATCAGCTTCAACCGTCCAAATGAAAGGGATTCCCTTTTTTAGGAGTCTGGTAATGGGTGTCACTATATCTGAAAAACGGTAAATGAAGCGTCTATAGAAATTGGCAAAACCAATGAATTGTTGCACTTCCTTAACAGAAGTAGGGGCGGTCCATTGCATTACGGCACGCACTTTGTGTGGATCCATTTCCAATCCCTGAGCAGAGATGATATATCCCAGAAAGGCCACCCGTGACCTATGGAAAAAACATTTATCCATCTTGCAGAACAGATTATTGTCCCTCAATCTTTGTAAAACGGATTGAACATGGTGAATATGTTCTTGTAATGTACCAGAATAAATCAGCAAATCATCAATGTAGGCTATAACGTATTGATCCAATATGTCTCTCAAAATGTCATTAATGAAAAACTGGAATGCAGAGGGGGCATTGCATAGGCCAAACGGCATGACCAAATATTCGAATAAACCGAATTTTGTGCAAAACGCCGTTTTCCATTCATCTCCATCCCTTACTCTTACGAGGTGGTAGGCCCCTCGTAGATCCAACTTCTTAAAGAATTTAGCCGTCTTCACTTGATCCAACAACGAGGCGATGAGAGGAAGTGGATAGCGATTCTTAATGGTGACTGAATTGAGGGAACGATAGTCAATACAACACCGCAGACCCCCTTCTCTCTTCGGTATAAAAAAAAGAGCTGACGATGCAGGGGATCGGGATACCCTTATGAAACCTAGTTCCAACATCTTGTCGAGATACTCTCTCAAATATACATTCTCCTTCTCGGTTAAGGCGTACACTCTGCTAGTGGGTATACGTGCTCCTGCTTGCAAATCAATCCTGCAGTCATATACCTGATGGGGGGGTAAACTAGTAGCCTCCTTGGCATCGAATATGGATGAAAAAGGAAGGTAAACCTCTGGTAAAGAAGTGTCTGGTTCGTCAACTGGTAATTCTGTACTGGAGATAGCGGCACAACTCTTAGTAGTCTCATCTGATTCGTATGCTCGGGAGTGGTCTGCATCTCCTACCCCCGTTTCTGTGTGTAATTCCGAAGGTCTGATATGTTCTTTACATAACTCGGAATCAAACTCAATAACACCCTTTTGCCAGTTTATCGCAGGGTTGTGAGCTCTTAACCATGGTAAGCCCAAAACCACAGGAAATTGTGGTGACAAAATCAAATCAAAGAACATGCTTTCTGTATGTACCCCAACTAATGTCACTAGGATGTGTTCAGAAGATTGCGTTATGGGCCCTGATTTGAGAGTGCTCCCGCCAATGGTACACACCTCTTCTATGCTATCCTTTTGTGTTATAGGAATGTCATGTTGTTGAGCCCACTCTAGATCCATAAAATTACCGGAGGCTCCGGAGTCAATCATTATGGGTATTTGTTGTTGAGAATGTTGCCACTGCAATAAAGAAGGCACAAAGAAGTGACTCTACATATGATTGTTTGAGGAGACTATAGATCCGGAATGACCCGATGCCTCAGTCTCTTTCGGCCTCGGGTCTTCTAGTTTTCCGACCTCCTACCCTGTTTTGGTTTAATAGGGCATTCACGGAGAAAGTGGCCTGCCTTACCACAGTACAGACATAATTTATGATCTCGTCTCCTTTGTCTTTCTGCTTCACTAATCGGACCCTTTACGCTCCCTATTTGCATTGGTTCTACTCCTTCTGATACCTGCACCCCACTAGATTCAGGTTCTGTCTTTCTTTCTCTATAGAAGGTCTTGCTATATTCATACTTTGTTTTATCCTTTCTACGTTCCCCTAATCTGTGGTCTAATTTCACCACTAAATCTATCAATTCCGGGCAAGTATCTGGGGGATCTACCACATGTGCCAAAGCATCTTTTAACTCATCACGTAACCCTTTATAAAATAAAGCACTACGTTTGTCCTGTGGCCAACCAGCTTCTACTACTAGACGATTGAAAGTTGCTATGTAAGCTGACAATTCTCTGTTCCCCTGTTTCAAGTGAAGCAGCTCTGTATCCGCCGCATGGGTGAAAGTATGTTTGTCAAATAATTTTCGTAGGTCTCCTTTGAATCTGTCGTAATCCAACAATAAAGGATCATCTCGTTCTATTAAGGGGATTGCCCAATTGGACGCTGAGCCCCCCAAATATGAGATCATGAAAGCTACTTTGGATTGGTCTGTAGGGAAACACGTGGGTTTACACATAAAGTGTAGTTGACATTGACTAATGAAAGCTGCACAGCGTGCAGGATCGCCAGAAAAACGTTCAAGGGGAGCAAGAGGTAATGGGGGAGCGGGAGTAACCACTTGTATAACTTGTGCCTGTGTGCCAGAAGCTGCTCCGGCTCCGTCCCTATCCATTCTATCCAGTCTAGTTGCCAATGCCTGGGTTTCTAACTGGAGGTTTCCCATCATATTGGCTAAATCAGTGAGCGTCACTTCCATGGTGTTTGGGCGGCAATGTAGTTAAAGGGCTTTGCGTTCTGTCGTGTCCTGATGTTGGTTGCCTCGGAAACACCACAGAGATGAAGCTTATCCACAACTCCCCTACACCGGTTCACTCTACACCAATATATATATACACTGGTGAACAGAGATGATGCCAATGCCGGGAAAGCAGGGAAACAAAACAAGGAAAGGCGGGGAGACACAGGAATCAGGAATCCAGGATGCGTAGAGAACAGGAAAACCCCCTCTATGGTCTTCAGTATCTTCTCCTGTAAGTAAGAGGACTGATTAATGGAAACGTCTAAGTAACTATTCTTATGTGTATCTCATTAAACATCTATATGGGTTACCTGGATACTGTGTGTAAGGCATCTACCTAAACGTGACTGGATTCTGTTATCTTCACAGAAGAAGTCGATAGTAAGATGCAGTAAAAAGAACACTCCTATAGATAAGGAATAGATATTAGATCGTAGTGCCTTCACTAAATGGGACTGTATAGATTGAATAAGGCATACAAATGTACCAATTCTGTAGTGTGCTTTAAGAAGAATGTCTCCCTGTTACTCCACAAGAAGTCCGCTGGTCCTCTACTAATGATTCCCTAAACACAATAGAGATATTTTAGTTTCACTGTAGAACTTCCCGTATATATAGAAGCCCCCTTTATGAATCAGGAGTACCTGTTTTGTGTCTATGAACAACATACAAAAACAACGTCCTGGAGCGCTGAATCCCCTTGTGAGTCACTCCTGTCAATAACATAAATCACCCCTGCCGGTATAACTAACACGGATAATTCTCCGTTTAACAAAGCTCCAAAATAAACAGTCTTTTCAGTGCAACCTGCACTGGACGTAATCTTCCCCACAGATACGGTAAATCACAAGCACCCCTAGCACTTAGCTCTGAACTCGAAGGAAGCAATCGGGAAGACGTCTTGAGTACAGCAAACGATCCCCGACGCGGTCTGGACGCCAACAAACCCGGAAGCAATGCACAAATCCCGCAACGAACGCAAAGCGTCCTAACAAAAACAAGGAAGGACTAAATAGTCTGCTCACGCATGCGCTAGTCCTTGCGCATGCGCTCTTCCGTGATTAGCGGAGCTTTTGCCAACCATGTCATTGCCAACCACGTCAGTACGGGTTCGGCAGGCATGACAGTACGCCCCTCCCAAAGCACCCCCAACAGGTTTGGGTTTATTAGGATGGCGTCGATGAAACAGACGTATCAGTCTAGGGGCATGCACTTGACTTGCAGGCTCCCAACTGCGTTCTTCAATTCCATATCCTTTCCAATGTATCAGATATTGTAATCTACCCCTACTTCTCCGGGCGTCCACAATACTCTCCACTTCATATTCATCTTCCGAGTCCACCACAACAGGTGGTGTACCCACTGGCAAACGTGTACCAGGTGTGACAGGCTTAAGGAGCGAGACATGGAATACGGGATGAATTCTCATGGACACAGGGAGATCAAGCTTCATGGCTACTGGATTAATGATTTTAGAGATTGCGAAAGGGCCAATGAATTTGGGTTGAAATTTACAAGCCCCTTTCAAGGCAATGTATTTAGAAGACAGCCACACTTTATCACCCTCTGCATATACAGGTTCTGGTGTTCTATGTGCATCCGCCCCCTTCTTGTATTGAGTCTTGGCTTTATCTAAATTCTCCATAACAGCATTGTGTACCATTTGCAAATGTTGTACTAAGGCAGATACAGAGGGATGGTTACATGTAATGGAAAGGGGTATAGGTAATACTCGAGGATGGAACCCATGTGAACCATAAAAGGGAGTAAACAAAGTGGAGAAGTGATGACTGTTGTTATATGCTAGTTCCGCTAACCAGATGACTTCATCCCACTCCTTTGTAGACTGAAGACATTGACATCTAATCAGCTGTTCTAAACTCTGGTTCACTCTCTCCGTTTGTCCATCTGTTTGGGGGTGATGACTGGATGACAAACGTACTTCCACTTGTAATAGCCCACATAATTGTCTCCAAAATCTTGAGACAAATTGGGTGCCCCTATCCGTGATCAAAACAAAAGGTATGCCATGCAAACGAACTACCTGCCTTAAAAATATTTGAGCTAGTTTCAATGAAGTAGGCAAACCAGTTAAGGGAATGAAATGGGCAGTTTTAGTGAAATGATCTACTACAACTAATACTGTAGTGTTCCCTGCACTGGTGCGAGGTAATTCGACTATAAAATCCATAGATACTGTATGCCATGGACCTGGAGGGGTCGGGATGGGATTTAACAATCCTACTGGTTTGATGTGAGAGGATTTACCTTGTGCACAGACATGACAGGTTTTCACAAAATCTTGTATATCCTGCGACATACTGGGCCACCAACAATAACGTTTCACCATTTCCACTGTTCTCTTGCATCCTGGATGACCCGCCAATCCCTGTGTATGACACCATTGTAAAATATTGTGTCTCAATGGCACAGTTGGTATATATAGACCACCCATCACATATCCTAAACCATCCTTCCAAACGGTTTCCTGACTCTTCAGATACTCCAGAGCTTGGGGGGTTTGCTGTGCCTCCTGTATCTCCTTAAGAAACCTCTCTTCCGTGCTTACTACACCTATGATTTTCTTGGTATCTAGAATGGAAGGTGGATCCTCTCCTGAAGGTAACGGATCGAACCCTAACCTTGACAGGGCATCTGCTTTCCCATTCTTTCGCCCAGCTCGAAAGTGAATTTCAAAATCATACCCATTGAAAAACTGGGTCCATCGTAGTTGTCTCATAGAGAGGGCTTTGGTTGTCTTAAGGTATTGGAGATTTCTATGGTCAGTGATGATAGTCACCGTGTATTTAGTTCCTAGGAGATAGGATCTCCATTCCTCTAGTACCTTTTTTATTGCCAGCAATTCTCTCTCCCCTATTGCATAATTCACTTCAGATGGTGTTAGTTTGTGTGAGTAGAACGCTACGGGATGTAATTCCCCTGTTTCAGGATGGACTTGTGACAACACCCCTCCCACAGCGACTTGTGACGCATCCACCTCTACTACAAAGGGACTACTCTGATCAGGATGTCTCAAAACAGGAGCGCTAGTGAAGGCTTTCTTTAGTTCCTGAAACGCAGAATCAGCTTCAACCGTCCAAATGAAAGGGATTCCCTTTTTTAGGAGTCTGGTAATGGGTGTCACTATATCTGAAAAACGGTAAATGAAGCGTCTATAGAAATTGGCAAAACCAATGAATTGTTGCACTTCCTTAACAGAAGTAGGGGCGGTCCATTGCATTACGGCACGCACTTTGTGTGGATCCATTTCCAATCCCTGAGCAGAGATGATATATCCCAGAAAGGCCACCCGTGACCTATGGAAAAAACATTTATCCATCTTGCAGAACAGATTATTGTCCCTCAATCTTTGTAAAACGGATTGAACATGGTGAATATGTTCTTGTAATGTACCAGAATAAATCAGCAAATCATCAATGTAGGCTATAACGTATTGATCCAATATGTCTCTCAAAATGTCATTAATGAAAAACTGGAATGCAGAGGGGGCATTGCATAGGCCAAACGGCATGACCAAATATTCGAATAAACCGAATTTTGTGCAAAACGCCGTTTTCCATTCATCTCCATCCCTTACTCTTACGAGGTGGTAGGCCCCTCGTAGATCCAACTTCTTAAAGAATTTAGCCGTCTTCACTTGATCCAACAACGAGGCGATGAGAGGAAGTGGATAGCGATTCTTAATGGTGACTGAATTGAGGGAACGATAGTCAATACAACACCGCAGACCCCCTTCTCTCTTCGGTATAAAAAAAAGAGCTGACGATGCAGGGGATCGGGATACCCTTATGAAACCTAGTTCCAACATCTTGTCGAGATACTCTCTCAAATATACATTCTCCTTCTCGGTTAAGGCGTACACTCTGCTAGTGGGTATACGTGCTCCTGCTTGCAAATCAATCCTGCAGTCATATACCCGATGGGGGGGTAAACTAGTAGCCTCCTTGGCATCGAATATGGATGAAAAAGGAAGGTAAACCTCTGGTAAAGAAGTGTCTGGTTCGTCAACTGGTAATTCTGTACTGGAGATAGCGGCACAACTCTTAGTAGTCTCATCTGATTCGTATGCTCGGGAGTGGTCTGCATCTCCTACCCCCGTTTCTGTGTGTAATTCCGAAGGTCTGATATGTTCTTTACATAACTCGGAATCAAACTCAATAACACCCTTTTGCCAGTTTATCGCAGGGTTGTGAGCTCTTAACCATGGTAAGCCCAAAACCACAGGAAATTGTGGTGACAAAATCAAATCAAAGAACATGCTTTCTGTATGTACCCCAACTAATGTCACTAGGATGTGTTCAGAAGATTGCGTTATGGGCCCTGATTTGAGAGTGCTCCCGTCAATGGTACACACCTCTTCTATGCTATCCTTTTGTGTTATAGGAATGTCATGTTGTTGAGCCCACTCTAGATCCATAAAATTACCGGAGGCTCCGGAGTCAATCATTATGGGTATTTGTTGTTGAGAATGTTGCCACTGCAATAAAGAAGGCACAAAGAAGTGACTCTGCATATGATTGTTTGAGGAGACTATAGATCCGGAATGACCCGATGCCTCAGTCTCTTTCGGCCTCGGGTCTTCTAGTTTTCCGACCTCCTACCCTGTTTTGGTTTAATAGGGCATTCACGGAGAAAGTGGCCTGCCTTACCACAGTACAGACATAATTTATGATCTCGTCTCCTTTGTCTTTCTGCTTCACTAATCGGACCCTTTACGCTCCCTATTTGCATTGGTTCTACTCCTTCTGATACCTGCACCCCACTAGATTCAGGTTCTGTCTTTCTTTCTCTATAGAAGGTCTTGCTATATTCATACTTTGTTTTATCCTTTCTACGTTCCCCTAATCTGTGGTCTAATTTCACCACTAAATCTAGCAATTCCGGGCAAGTATCTGGGGGATCTACCACATGTGCCAAAGCATCTTTTAACTCATCACGTAACCCTTTATAAAATAAAGCACTACGTTTGTCCTGTGGCCAACCAGCTTCTACTACTAGACGATTGAAAGTTGCTATGTAAGCTGACAATTCTCTGTTCCCCTGTTTCAAGTGAAGCAGCTCTGTATCCGCCGCATGGGTGAAAGTATGTTTGTCAAATAATTTTCGTAGGTCTCCTTTGAATCTGTCGTAATCCAACAATAAAGGATCATCTCGTTCTATTAAGGGGATTGCCCAATTGGACGCTGAGCCCCCCAAATATGAGATCATGAAAGCTACTTTGGATTGGTCTGTAGGGAAACACGTGGGTTTACACATAAAGTGTAGTTGACATTGACTAATGAAAGCTGCACAGCGTGCAGGATCGCCAGAAAAACGTTCAAGGGGAGCAAGAGGTAATGGGGGAGCGGGAGTAACCACTTGTATAACTTGTGCCTGTGTGCCAGAAGCTGCTCCGGCTCCGTCCCTATCCATTCTATCCAGTCTAGTTGCCAATGCCTGGGTTTCTAACTGGAGGTTTCCCATCATATTGGCTAAATCAGTGAGCGTCACTTCCATGGTGTTTGGGCGGCAATGTAGTTAAAGGGCTTTGCGTTCTGTCGTGTCCTGATGTTGGTTGCCTCGGAAACACCACAGAGATGAAGCTTATCCACAACTCCCCTACACCGGTTCACTCTACACCAATATATATATACACTGGTGAACAGAGATGATGCCAATGCCGGGAAAGCAGGGAAACAAAACAAGGAAAGGCGGGGAGACACAGGAATCAGGAATCCAGGATGCGTAGAGAACAGGAAAACCCCCTCTATGGTCTTCAGTATCTTCTCCTGTAAGTAAGAGGACTGATTAATGGAAACGTCTAAGTAACTATTCTTATGTGTATCTCATTAAACATCTATATGGGTTACCTGGATACTGTGTGTAAGGCATCTACCTAAACGTGACTGGATTCTGTTATCTTCACAGAAGAAGTCGATAGTAAGATGCAGTAAAAAGAACACTCCTATAGATAAGGAATAGATATTAGATCGTAGTGCCTTCACTAAATGGGACTGTATAGATTGAATAAGGCATACAAATGTACCAATTCTGTAGTGTGCTTTAAGAAGAATGTCTCCCTGTTACTCCACAAGAAGTCCGCTGGTCCTCTACTAATGATTCCCTAAACACAATAGAGATATTTTAGTTTCACTGTAGAACTTCCCGTATATATAGAAGCCCCCTTTATGAATCAGGAGTACCTGTTTTGTGTCTATGAACAACATACAAAAACAACGTCCTGGAGCGCTGAATCCCCTTGTGAGTCACTCCTGTCAATAACATAAATCACCCCTGCCGGTATAACTAACACGGATAATTCTCCGTTTAACAAAGCTCCAAAATAAACAGTCTTTTCAGTGCAACCTGCACTGGACGTAATCTTCCCCACAGATACGGTAAATCACAAGCACCCCTAGCACTTAGCTCTGAACTCGAAGGAAGCAATCGGGAAGACGTCTTGAGTACAGCAAACGATCCCCGACGCGGTCCGGACGCCAACAAACCCGGAAGCAATGCACAAATCCCGCAACGAACGCAAAGCGTCCTAACAAAAACAAGGAAGGACTAAATAGTCTGCTCACGCATGTGCTAGTCCTTGCGCATGCGCTCTTCCGTGATTAGCAGAGCTTTTGCCAACCATGTCATTGCCAACCACGTCAGTACGGGTTTGGCAGGCATGACACTGACCTGCTGAAAACGCTCGAGAAGGACGGCTCCGTGGAAGGGGTCAACCTCTCCGATGCCCTGTCCCTAGCGCAACGCCAAGACTACCAAGACCTTCTGCTCCAATTTGCCGACCTGTTTTCCCTCATCCCTGGGGTCACCCCCTGGTGCCTTCACACCGTTGATACCGGGGATAGCCCCCTATCCGACACAGGGCGTACCGAGTACCGGATGGAGTACGCGCCTGCATCCAGACGGAAGTCTCCAAAATGCTGGCTCTGGGAGTGATCGAGCCTTCCGACAGCCCCTGGGCCAGCCCGGTCGTACTGGTCCCCAAGGCCACCTCCCCGAGCGTCGCCCCCGAGCTCAGGTTCTGTGTGGACTATCGGGGTCTGAACGCCGTCACCAGGACAGACGCTCATCCCATTCCCCGGGCAGATGAGCTGATTGACCGCATGGGGGCCGCCCGCTACCTGAGCATCTTCGACTTGACAGCGGGCTATTGGCAGATCGGCCTCAACCCAGGGGCCCAGGAGCGATCCGCCTTCTCTACCCCGGATGGCCACTACCACTTCAAGGTGATGCCATTCGGCATGAAAAACGCCCCCGCCACCTTCCAGAGAGTCGTGAACAAAGTACTTGCGGGGCTCGAGGAATTCAGCGCCGCCTATCTGGACGATATTGCTGTGTACAGTCGCCACTGGGCAGAACACCTCCACTACCTCCGGGAGGTCCTGAACGCCCTCCAGCAGGCCGGGCTCACCATCAAAGCCAGCAAGTGCCAGATTGGCCAAGGGTCCGTGACCTACCTGGGACACCAAGTGGGAAGCGGTCTGGTGGCCCCCCTCCAGCTCAAGATCGCTGCCATCCAGGCCTGGGAGCCTCCGGTCACCCAAACAGAGGTCCGAGCCTTCTTGGGGCTCACCGGGTACTACCGGCGCTTTGTAAAAGACTATGGCAGCATTGTGGGGCCCCTCACAGACCTCACGTCCAAAAAGAACCCCAAGACAGTCAACTGGACTCCTGAATTTCAGGCAGCCTTTGAGAAATTGAAGTCCGCCATGTGCACCGCCCCCGTGCTCCAGGCCCCCGACTACAGCCGGGAATTCATAGTACAGACGGACGCCTCAGATCATGGCGTTGGGGCCGTCCTCTCCCAACTCAACACCGAGGGAGTTGATCAGCCAGTGGCCTTCATCAGCCGGCGCCTGCTGGCCCGAGAGCAGCGCTGGAGCACCATCGAGCGGGAGGCCTTCGCCTAAGTGTGGGCCCTCAAGAAGCTCCGGCCCTATCTCTTCGGTACCCACTTCCGGGTGCAAACAGATCACCGACCCCTGCAATGGCTGATGCAGATGCGGGGAGAAAACCCGAAGCTGTTGCGTTGGTCCATCTCCCTGCAGGGGATGGATTTCACTGTGGAGCATCGCCCCGGCCAGGACCACGCCAACGCAGACGGCCTGTCCTGCTTCTTCCGCCTCGGCGACGAGAGTACCCAAGAGAATGGGTGACTCTCCCTGCCTTCAGCTGAGGGGGGACGCATGTTGGACAGGCCTCGTGGAAGGCCCGATCCCTTCCCGCATGGCGGGGCACGGACCGCTGCTCCTCCTGTTTCCTAGACAAGAACTATCCCGGCAACCCACCGGGGCAACCCACGGCCCGTCCCCGACGGAACCCCAGCTCCTGAACACCCCGGTATCGGCTGGCCCGGGCCCCTTCCAGAACCACTGCCCCCGGCCAAGCCGCCATTTTGGATACTACACGACCAGGCTGCGTGGCCTCAGATCGACCTCAACCCCGGGCCTGGCCAGGCCCCGACATCGAGGCACCACCATCCGCCCAGGGGGTGAAGAGACCACTTGGCAGGTCAATGGAAGGAGGAGTGGTGATGGCTCCCCTCCGCCAGGTCTCGATCGCCCCCAGCCTCCCTGGGCGCTGGCTCCACCCCCCTGCTGGGTGTCTGGACTCCCTCATCTCGGACCTCCTGACCTCCAAGTGCGCGGGTCCGGACATCAAAGGGCGCCAGACCTATAACTGGGGCAGCTCCAGAGCAGGATGGCAGTTGTATCCTGGAGTCGAGAGACACCGAGACAAACTCATCCTTGGAGGCCTGCTGGAGCTGCCGCGGCTCCTTCTCGTGAATCATCTTCAAGGCCTGCTGGCGCTGCCGCGGCCCTCCTCGTCGTGAACCATCTTCAAGGCCTGCTGGCGCTGCCGCGGCCCTCCTCGTCGTGAACCATCTTCAAGGCCTGCTGGCACTGCCGCGGCCCTCCTCATCGTGAACAGTCTTCGAAGCCTGCTGGCGCTGCCGCGGCCCTCCTCATCGTGAACCATCTTCGAAGCCTGCTGGCGCTGCCGCGGCCCTCCTCATCGTGAACCATCTTCGAAGCCTGGTGGCGCTGCCGCGGCCCATCTTTACGAACACTCCAGCTCGAGGATTGTGAGCTCCACCTTTAGCTACTTCTGTACCAGACCGGTACTCAGTCTGTCCCGCTACCCCCTATCCCCAAAGAGACTAGAATTGTCAGGATCCTCGTATCCTGGGCATACATGCCAACATTTCAACTTCGATAAGAGGGAGAAAAATTCGCGGGTGGAAAGACCTGAATAACGCGTAACACGAAACGGGTCAGGCGGAACACAAAATCGATTGCAGGCAGTGGTGGCTGGTGACATTTGAAAGTTGTGGGGTGTAAACATATGTGGGAGTGCACTGCGGCGAGCGAGCACAGCTTGCGAGCCTGAACACCTTAAGGAGGGTTCGGGGGGTTCAGCCCCCCGAGAACATTTTGAAAAAAAGAGTGGGTAAATGGTACCTTTTCGAGCAAATTTGAGAAACCAGAAGGTTAATAAAGCAATTGTGAAAGTGCAGTATACATTAATAAAGGGATGTCAAAAAACAGCATGTGGCTAGAAATGTTTCTGAAGCTAGGCCCTGCCTGTGCCACGCACCTCTGAGCAATTTACACGCTGCGTGCCAGCAGGGCCTAGCGTCAGAAACATTTCTATTGTTATGTTTTTTAAGCTAGGTCCAGTGAAGGCACTCAGTGTGTAACATTTTCTGCACCAGTCTGCGTTCTCACTCTATAAACACTAACACTCTTTGAAGTGCAGAGTCACTCTGCACTTCAAATAATGTTAGTGTTTAGAGTGGGAACGAGACCCGAAGATAATTCAGAACTGCTTTGGATGAAGGCGCACCTGCACACAACCACTCAATGACACTCAATTAGCACAAACCTATTGAGAGCACATTAGAGCACTGTTTGCACCGTGCACTAATATACACATTGAATTGTATGAAGACTGCGGTTGTGTTCGCACACAGCACACGCTCTCCGTGGGATCCCTATATACTTACCTTGGGTGGTTCATTGGGCCCTCAGCAATTCTAGGTCCTCTTGACTGTGTGTCAACTCGAGTTGTGATTCTTATACCACTTTCTTCATATATATATATATATATAATAAAGGGTAGGTATAATACACATCTAGCTCTGTGTCTTCTGTCATCAAAATTAGTGAATGTTCATAATCCCACACAAAGATACCCGACAAAGAAGGGTGCATATGGAATGGCTACAGAATCACATTACTGGATGCTGTTAAGCAGAAGGTGGAAGTTATCAAAGTACCGATGAATCACTGAAGCTATACAGGAAGATGGCTGGACCAATAATAAAGGGACATGCTTTGTATTCCACGCACTAGCGATGGCTCAGACATTTTGGTCGAGCAGAGAAGTTGGGATTAATCTACAACTTTTCCAGGTTCACGCTGTGCAATTCTGCTACCAGATGGGTACTATCTTTAACATCTTTAACATCAAAGGTTAATGCTTTGTCCTTAATTCTTGAAAGGGGAGATTAGAGCCTGTGCAACAGGCAATCAGCATTTTATTTTTAGCAGCCGCACATTAGTTAGTGCTAGTGCAACGAAATCAGTCCCAAACTCCTATTTTTGGTTTGTGCTGTGTAAAACTGCCAAAAATAACATGTTGATATATGTCACAGACTATAATCACCCCCTCCAAGAATTAAGGACAAAGCAATGATCCCTGATTTTCTAGTTGCACACTGTGCAGTTCAGCCAGCCAGTAGATGGGTACCTGCCTCTGATATTAAAGGATATTGCTTTCTAAGAGGGGAGAACCAGAAAATTAACAGGGAGAGCTGAGCCAGGAGTGTGGCTTCGCTTTTAGGGCTCGTGCACGAGCTGAGCAGTGAGAATGTTTGCTATGTACATCATACAACAAACATCACGTAAAATATGACAAAATCTCTTCAAAATTCAAAAAAGTGAATTTCTCTAACATGTAGAAGCTTTAACATTAAAACGTCACATTACAGCACTGTACTAAGAAATACTTACTAGTGATAGTTTTAAGGCACAAACCATTAGTGAAATAAGAGGCAAGTCATGCGTCATGTAAAACCTGTCAACTGCCCAGATTAACTGATATTCTGAACTCACATATTTGAAAATGTTTTCATATGCGATCTTGTAGAAAAAAGAGTTTTGGTGAAATAAAGTATTTGACTAAGATCACACAATTTAAACGGGGAAGCCACAATTTACAAATCAGCCACTAAATAGGTATCTATTTGTCTTTACTTATGCAAATGCTTTGGTTTTACCTTTTTTTTCATTTTTCATGTAGCATGAACTGACCCAAAGGTACTGGAGCGCCTTACATAAGCACCAGCTATATTACACAATGTCACCATTCATTGTTTATTGGCATGGGTAGATTAAGTGATTTGCCCAGAATCACAAGATGTTGAGCCAATGCTGGGACTTAAAACTGGGTCCCAGTTCCAAAGTATGCAACTCTGGCCCTAACACCACATCTTGGGCCTCATTTATGAGAAATGACGCATCGCTGCGTGAAAGCAGCGATGCGTCACTTCTCAGTCTGCACTCCTTGCGCCATACCTGATGCGTCATATTTAATGTATGACGCATCAGGTCGCAAGGAGTTACAGATACGTCAGTATTTCTGACATATCTGTAAGAGCAAAAGTGACCCATTGCTGGAGTGTGTCACAAAAGTGACGCAACTCCAGCAATGCGTCCTTTCACATGGGGCAAGTCCCATGTGAAAGGGCCTGCGTCAGTCTTACGCCTGAGGCGCAAGATTTTGACGCAACGGCGTCCTAGAAATGACGCAGTGAAATCTCATAGATTTCACTGCGTCACTTCTACAAGGCTTTTTGCGGGGGAACGCCCCCCCTGCATACATTATACCTGACACAGGTATAATGTAGCGCAGGGATTCACAAAGTGACGCATCTGCTTAGATGCGTCACTTTGTAAATAGTGCGCAACAGGAGGCATGTTTTACGCCGCCGATGCGTCACAAAAAGTGACGCATTGGAAGCGCAAAACTGACGCAAGGTCTCATAAATGAGGCCCCTTGAGTATAGGGAGAATAAGCATTTCATTGTTGGCGCTAACAAAAACAGTGTTCTAAACTCTGTTTTTGTAAGCACTATGTGAAATGGACCCAAAAAAAAAAGTTAATTCCCTCCCCAAAACATTGAGGACAAAGAGTTAAGCTTTAATGTCAGAGGTAATTCTTGGAGAGGGAGATTAGAGTGTGAATGAGATTGGCATCAACATTTTAATTTTCATAGTTTTACAAAGTTCAAAGAAACACAGAGTTAGAAACCTTGGTTGAAACACATTTTTTCTCCCAGGGACAATTGATGGGTTTCACTTGTTTTTCTTTTTTTCTTACCTTAACGTGTGTCAGGAGCACAGAAAAACGTTATGGCAGGCAAAGGGAGTGTGACAATATTGCAGGAGCAGGTTTCTGGCAGTGTCTACTTGACTTCGAGTCACAGGAAACTAATCCCTGGTGCCTGCTGAAGCCCACCGAGGAATACTTTTACAGGACGTAGCCAGGCAAAATTCCTTTCCGGAGTTCTCGCCCCTGGGCCTGCCCAAGCTCACATTTCAGCCAATAAGTTTAGGATGGGCTCGGATTTTAATGTATTGGCAACTTCGGAGGCGGGGGAGAAAGGGCAGAGAGCAGAGGTCATTTCCGAACTCAATTTAGCTCTAAGTTATCTCAAGCCGATCATTTGGCAATCTGCCTGGAATCGGGTTTTGAATACAAGAATCGGGAGGCGGGAGACTAGCCATCAAATCGGTAGTCTCACGCCTGAATCGGGAGGGTTGGCATGTATGCCTGGGTTCCCTGTACCGCTCATCACCTTGCCTGAAAAGATATATAAAAGTGTGCAGAACTCATTTCTGTGTGGTGTCTATCTGTGGGGGGGAAGTTACCTGTCTGTACGATTACAGGAGAGGGCCCTCGCCGGAGGCCTCTCCCCCTGTGCTCGGCCGACCCTCCGGGTCTCCGTCTAACATTCAGGCTCTCTACCCCTCCTGGGGGGCTGTGGGGGGGGCAGATCTGGGGTCCGAGGGGGGCAGATCTGGGGTCTGAGGGGTCTGTAGATGAAGGTCGCTGCACAGACAGACAGGGCTCCTTTCTCTTCTGCAGCAGGCTGGACACACAAGGAGAGACAGGAAGTGATCTCGCCGCCGCTGCTGGTGCTGACTCTGCCGCCGCTGACCCGGAAAAGGAAACCCTAATCCCTTCATCCCATGTGCAGCTCTGTGGTTTCATCAGCAGGCGAGGAGCACCCTCTGGTGGCCGCTGACGGAACCACCACCTCCAGCAGGGAAACAAGCATTGGCGCCAGTAAAGACACAGACATGGGTTTTATGGGAAACAAGCATTGGCTCCTGTAAACACACAGACATGGGTGTTATGGGAAACAAGCATTGGCTCCTGCAAAGACACAGATGTGGGTGTTATGGGAAACAAGCATTGGCGCCTGCAAAGACACAGACATTGCTCCAAATCCCCCGTCGAACATCAGTTAGAGATGGACTGAGGAGCCTACATTGGTTGCCATTCCGACGAAGGAATTGAATTCAAATCTCTGTGCACTGTGCACCGGGCAATCTGGGAAACCGGCCCTCCCATTAATCGGCCCCTGGCATCCCCATACCTCCCTGCCAGTCACCTTAGATCATCAACCTCAACTTTACTGATGGTCCCTAGGATCAGGAAAGCCAGATGCGGAGGCCGTGCGTTCTCGTACAATGCTTCCAGGCTGTGGAACTCCCTTCCCCACCTTCTACTTGCAGAACCTAATTTGCTGGCCTTTCGAAAAACCCTAAAGACATTGCTCTTCTCAACCCCCATCTAGGCCTGGCCCACTCTGCCTGCTCACAGGGTCTGTTAGTGCTAGGACGCCTTAGGGTGACTACCGCGCTATATAAATCGTCTTTCTATTCTATTCTATTCTATGGGTGTTAAGGGAAACAAGCATTGGTTCCGGTAAAGACACAGACATGGGTGTTATGGGAAACAAGCAATGGCACCTGTAAAGACACAGACATGGGTGTTATGGGAAACAAGCATTGGCTCCTGTAAAGACACCAACGTGGGTGTTATGGGAAATAGGCTTTGGCTCCTGTAAAGACACAGACAAGTGTGTTATGGGAAACAAGCCATGGGTCCTGTAAAGACAAAGACATGGGTGTTATGGGAAACAAGCATTGGCTCCTGTAAAGACACAGATGTGGGTGTATAAGCATTGGCTCCTGTAAAGACACAGACATGGGTGTTATGGGAAACAAGCATTGGGTCCTGTGAAGACAAAGACATGGGTGTTATGGGAAACAAGCATTGGCACCTGTAAAGACAAAGAAATGGGTGATATGGGAAAGAAGCATTGGCGCCTGTAAAGACACAGAAATGGGTATTATGGGAAACAAGCATTGGCTCCTGAAAAGACTAAGACATGGGTGTTATGGGAAACAAGCATTGGTGCCTGTAAAGATACAGATGTGGGTGTTATGGGAAACAAGCATTGGCTCCAGTAAAGACACAGACATGGGTGTCATGGGAAACAAGCATTGGCTCCTGTAAACACACATACATGGGTGTTATGGGAAACAAGCATTGGCTCTTGCAAAGACACAGACGTGGGTGTTATGGGAAAAAAGCATTGGTGCCTGCAAAGACACAGATATTGCTCCAAATCCCCCGTTGAACATCAGTTAGAGATGGACTGAGGAGCCTACATTGGTTGCCAGTCCGACGAAGAATTGAATTCAAATCTCTGTGCACTGTGCACCGGGCAATCTGGGAAACCAGCCCTCCCATTAATCGATCCCTGGCATCCCCATACCTCCCTGCCAGTCACCTTAGATCAGCGACTTCAACTTTACTGATGGTCCCTAGGATCAGGAAAGCAGATGCGGAGGCCGTGCGTTCTCGTACAATGCTTCCAGGCTGTGGAACTCCCTTCCCCTCCATCTACGTGCAGAACCTAATTTGCTGGCCTTTTGAAAAATCCTAAAGACATTGCTCTTCTCAACCCCCATCTAGGCCTGTCCCTCTCTGCCTGCTCACAGGGTCTGTTAGCGCTAGGACGCCTTAGGGTAACTACTGCGCTATATAAATCGTCTTTCTATTCTATTCTATTCTATGGGTGTTATGGGAAACAAGCATTGGTTCCGGTAAAGACACAGACATGGGTGTTATGGGAAACAAGCAATGGCACCTGTAAAGACACAGACATGGGTGTTATGGGAAACAAGCATTGGCTCCTGTAAAGACACAGACGTGGGAGTTATGGAAAATAAGCATTGGCTCCTGTAAAGACACAGACATGGGTGTTATGGTAAACAAGCATTGGGTCCTGTAAAGACAAAGACATGGGTGTTATGGGAAACAAGCATTGGCTCCTGTAAAGACACAGACGTGGGTGTTCTGGGAAATAAGCATTGGCTCCTGTAAAGATACAGACATGGGTGTTATGGGAAACAAGCATTGGGTCCTGTAAAGACAAAGACATGGGTGTTATGGGAAACAAGCATTGGCACCTGTAAAGACAAAGAAATAGGTGTTATGGGAAAGAAGCATTGGCGCATGTAAAGACACAGACATGGGTATTATGGGAAACAAGCATTGGCTCCTGTAAAGACACAGACATGGGTGTTATAGGAAACAATCATTGGGTCCTGTAAAGACACAGACATGGGTGTTATGGGAAACAAGCATTGACACCTGCAAAGACACAGACATGGGTGTTATGGGAAACAAGCATTGGCTCCTGTAAAGACACAGACATGGGTGTTATGGGAAACAAGCATTGACTCATGTAAAGACACAGACATGGGTGTTATCGGAAACAAGGATTGGCGCCTGTAAAGACACAGACGTGGGTGTTATGGGAAACAAGCATTGGCTCCTGTAAAGACACAGACATGGGTGTTATGGGAAACAGCATTGGCACCTGCAAAGACACAGACATGGGTGTTATGGGAAAAAAGCATTGGCTCCTGTAAAGACACAGACTGGGTGTTATGGGAAACAAGCATTGGCGCCTGCAAAGACCCAGACATGGGTGTTATGGGAAACAAGCATTGGCAGCTGCAAGACACAGACATGGGTGTTATGGGAAACAAGCATTGGCTCCTGTAAAGACACAGACGTGGGTGTTATGGAAAATAAGCATTGGCTCCTGTAAAGACACAGACATGGGTGTTATGGTAAACACGCATTGGGTCCTGTAAAGACAAAGACATGGGTGTTATGGGAAACAAGCATTGGCTCCTGTAAAGACACAGACGTGGGTGTTCTGGGAAATAAGCATTGGCTCCTGTAAAGATACAGACATGGGTGTTATGGGAAACAAGCATTGGGTCCTGTAAAGACAAAGACATGGGTGTTATGGGAAACAAGCATTGGCATCTGTAAAGACAAAGAAATAGGTGTTATGGGAAAGAAGCATTGGCGCATGTAAAGACACAGACATGGGTATTATGGGAAACAAGCATTGGCTCCTGTAAAGACACAGACATGGGTGTTATAGGAAACAATCATTGGGTCCTGTAAAGACACAGACATGGGTGTTATGGGAAACAAGCATTGACACCTGCAAAGACACAGACATGGGTGTTATGGGAAACAAGCATTGGCTCCTGTAAAGACACAGACATGGCTGTTATGGGAAACAAGCATTGGCTCATGTAAAGACACAGACATGAGTGTTATCGGAAACAAGGATTGGCGCCTGTAAAGACACAGACATGGGTGTTATGGGAAACAAGCATTGGCTCCTGTAAAGACACAGACGTGGGTGTTATGGGAAATAGGCTTTGGCTCCTGTAAAGACACAGACAAGTGTGTTATGGGAAACAAGCCATGGGTCCTGTAAAGACAAAGACATGGGTGTTATGGGAAACAAGCATTGGCTCCTGTAAAGACACAGATGTGGGTGTATAAGCATTGGCTCCTGTAAAGACACAGACATGGGTGTTATGGGAAACAAGCATTGGGTCCTGTGAAGACAAAGACATGGGTGTTATGGGAAACAAGCATTGGCACCTGTAAAGACAAAGAAATGGGTGATATGGGAAAGAAGCATTGGCGCCTGTAAAGACACAGAAATGGGTATTATGGGAAACAAGCATTGGCTCCTGAAAAGACAAAGACATGGGTGTTATGGGAAACAAGCATTGGCGCCTGTAAAGATACAGATGTGGGTGTTATGGGAAACAAGCATTGGCTCCAGTAAAGACACAGACATGGGTGTTATGGGAAACAAGCATTGGCTCCTGTAAACACACATACATGGGTGTTATGGGAAACAAGCATTGGCTCCTGCAAAGACACAGACGTGGGTGTTATGGGAAACAAGCATTGGTGCCTGCAAAGACACAGATATTGCTCCAAATCCCCCGTCGAACATCAGTTAGAGATGGACTGAGGAGCCTACATTGGTTGCCAGTCCGACGAAGAATTGAATTCAAATCTCTGTGCACTGTGCACCGGGCAATCTGGGAAACCAGCCCTCCCATTAATCGGTCCCTGGCATCCCCATACCTCCCTGCCAGTCACCTTAGATCAGCGACCTCAACTTTACTGATGGTCCCTAGGATCAGGAAAGCAGATGCGGAGGCCGTGCGTTCTCGTACAATGCTTCCAGGCTGTGGAACTCCCTTCCCCTCCATCTACGTGCAGAACCTAATTTGCTGGCCTTTTGAAAAATCCTAAAGACATTGCTCTTCTCAACCCCCATCTAGGCCTGGCCCTCTCTGCCTGCTCACAGGGTCTGTTAGCGCCAGGACGCCTTAGGGTAACTACTGCGCTATATAAATCGTCTTTCTATTCTATTCTATTCTATGGGTGTTATGGGAAACAAGCATTGGTTCCGGTAAAGACACAGACATGGGTGTTATGGGAAACAAGCAATGGCACCTGTAAAGACACAGACATGGGTGTTATGGGAAACAAGCATTGGCTCCTGTAAAGACACAGACGTGGGTGTTATGGAAAATAAGCATTGGCTCCTGTAAAGACACAGACATGGGTGTTATGGTAAACAAGCATTGGGTCCTGTAAAGACAAAGACATGGGTGTTATGGGAAACAAGCATTGGCTCCTGTAAAGACACAGACGTGGGTGTTCTGGGAAATAAGCATTGGCTCCTGTAAAGATACAGACATGGGTGTTATGGGAAACAAGCATTGGGTCCTGTAAAGACAAAGACATGGGTGTTATGGGAAACAAGCATTGGCACCTGTAAAGACAAAGAAATAGGTGTTATGGGAAAGAAGCATTGGCGCATGTAAAGACACAGACATGGGTATTATGGGAAACAAGCATTGGCTCCTGTAAAGACACAGACATGGGTGTTATAGGAAACAATCATTGGGTCCTGTAAAGACACAGACATGGGTGTTATGGGAAACAAGCATTGACACCTGCAAAGACACAGACATGGGTGTTATGGGAAACAAGCATTGGCTCCTGTAAAGACACAGACATGGGTGTTATGGGAAACAAGCATTGGCTCATGTAAAGACACAGACATGGGTGTTATCGGAAACAAGGATTGGCGCCTGTAAAGACACAGACGTGGGTGTTATGGGAAACAAGCATTGGCTCCTGTAAAGACACAGACATGGGTGTTATGGGAAACAAGCATTGGCACCTGCAAAGACACAGACATGGGTGTTATGGGAAACAAGCATTGGCTCCTGTAAAGACACAGACTGGGTGTTATGGGAAACAAGCATTGGCGCCTGCAAAGACCCAGACATGGGTGTTATGGGAAACAAGCATTGGCACCTGCAAGACACAGACATGGGTGTTATGGGAAACAAGCATTGGCTCCTGTAAAGACATAGACATGGGTGTTTAAGACATTCACAGTCCAAGGACAGGCCTCGCCCTTGCATGATGTGCTCTTGAGGAGCCTCAAATTCAACCCCTCATGCCAGCTCTGCTCCCCTCCCTCAGTGAAATACCAGCAATTTGTTTATTTTTTAAACTTCTGCAAAGGAACAGACATGATATTCAGGAGTGAATTGAAATGAGGACTTGTATTTCATTGAATGTGTGCAATGTAGACACAGCTGCTGCAATGAGGCTGAGCAGCGTTTCGAATGTTCCTGGTCCTGGGGGTGATTCTTTATATTTGACAGGGCTGTGAATTCCCAAACCACAGCTGCCAAGGTTTCAGATTGCTATGTGTGACATTTTCATAATTCAGTGAAAGTATGAGTGGCATTCCAATGACTATGAGTGACACTGTCTAGCGGCGGGCAAAATCAAGTAATGAAGATTAGGGAAACAGATACATATCAGAAATTACCCCCATTTGAGCCACAAGAAACTCTAATAAGGTCTTAAAGCTGCAGCAAAGCAGTAGAAATGGAAGGAAGGGCACTAACCGGAGACAGCAGCATGACTGCAGCTCTCAGAGACAGACTGCATGACTGCAGCTCTCAGAGACAGACTGCATGACTGAAGCTCTCAGAGACAGACTGCATGACTGAAGCCCTCAGAGACAGACTGCATGACTGCAGCTCTCAGAGACAGAGACCGCATGACTGCAGCTCTCAGAGACAGACTGCATGACTTCAGCTCTCAGAGACAGACTGCATGACTGCAGCTCTCAGAGACAGACTGCATGACTGCAGCTCTCAGAGACAGACTGCATGACTGCAGCTCTCAGAGACAGCAGCATGACTGCAGCTCTCAGTGACAGACGGCATGACTGCAGCTCTCAGAGACAGACTGCATGACTTCAGCTCTCAGAGACAGACTGCATGACTGCAGCTCTCAGAGACAGACTGCATGACTGCAGCTCTCAGAGACAGACTGCATGACTGCAGCTCTCAGAGACAGCAGCATGACTGCAGCTCTCAGTGACAGACTGCATGACTGCAGCTCTCAAAAACAGACTGCATGACTGAAGCTCTCAGAGACAGACTGCATGACTGCAGCTCTCAGAGACAGACTGCCTGACTGCAGCTCTCAGAGACAGCATGACTACAGCTCTCAGAGACAGACTGCATGACTGCAGCTCTCAGAGACAGACTGCATGACTACAGCTCTCAGAGACAGACTGCATGACTGCAGCTCTCAGAGACAGCAGCATGACTGCAGCTCTCAGAAACAGACTTGCTGACTGCAGCTCTCAGAGACAGACGGCAAGACTGCAGCTCTCAGAGACAGAGACAACATGACTGCAGCTCTCAGAGACAGACTGCATGACTGCAGCTCTCAGAGACAGACTGCATAACTGCAGCTCTCAGAGACAGACTGCATGACTGCAGCTCTCAGAGACAGAGACATTTTCCCCCTGAAATAAAACCAAACACATAAGTCCATGGAAAAAGCTAAATATCAGAAATTACGCCCTTTAAAACAGTAGTAAGCTTTGGAAAGACATTCAAGCTTCTGCATAGCCCCTGAATTGCAAACTTACTAACCTACAGCCCCTTTCTAAGATGAATGTTACTGGAAGGGGCCTGCTAGCAAAAGGTTTGTGTTTTAAAACTTCATGGGATATAAATTGCACACAGATGATCAATCATGGTAATAAAGAAATCATTTTTAGAACCATTAAATGTGAACTGTAACTCGTCCAAGCATGGTTTTTTTAAGGGACCATTTCTCCCTTTTCCGTCTTCATACTGCGTTTCAAAAAAGGTTTTTGTTTTGGCATTTATAAAAACAGAAGAGTTCAGGTCTTTCAAGCAATATTCTGCTCAGGCGGCATGTGGAGAGCAGGGCACGTGCACACTCCAGTACGGATGACAGCCCTAGGTCAGGTGTAACATGAAAACGAAGTACAGAACTCCCATGATCGCTTTTAGGTGACCTCAAGACGCCACAATGTACTAAAGAAACAGTCCATGGAAAATAAAATGCAATAGTTTTGACAAAAACGCAGTCATATAGCTAAGAACCGGAGTATGTGCAAAACAAGAGAGGTTCGGTTTTAAATACACTTGTATCACTGCTAAACAATTCCCAAGCAGGCCTCTGCAACAGGTTATGAAATAATTGCATAACATTATAATGTGAATGCCGATGAACAGAAGGGCCCTCACACATTTGTTTTCAGAGTTGCTGTCAAGGAGAGCTACAACATAGATACCGAGCACATGAGCTATGCTGAATTAAGTTCGGTAGAAGAAACCAAGAGAACCTGTTTACTAAATAGATTAATTCAGTCTAAAAACAAAGCTACATTGGCACAACTTAGCTGAATAGCTTAGACAATTGAGACAAATGAGGCCTCTGTCTTTACAACAATGGAATAAGACACCTGCAATGTATTTGCATGTCTTGTAAAAAAAGAAAAAACTCTAACACACACGCTAGTTACATGATGAAAGAGAGCGCAGGACGGGAACGTCGTACCACACATAAATCAAGGACAATTTGCAATACAAGACATTTTTACTTTTTAAGGATCGCTACTAATTGAAGATATTTTCCATTCTTATTGAACGATGCCCCTCCAGGAAGCAAAAACATAGCCGGGACTCGATAGAAGAGGGTTTCGCTGTGAATAAGCAGCACAACCTTTTACTATTTAGTACAAACAACTCAGGTCTCAAACTGGCACTGAAAGTATTAGGAACGGCAGCACTGGCAGCGCGCTAGCGCTATCAATAAAATGTAAAGTACACTTAGAAGAAAACTGATACCTCTCGAGGAGCAGCAATTGTACGGGCCCGTCCTCGCCGCAATGACTACCTACGACAATCAACACTCTCCCGTTGCTTTGCTTCACATCAGAGTTTGCATTTCTCTGCTGCTTTCTTGTCCACCTCCCCCTTCAGGGGCTCACTCATAAAACAAGGAAAGAAGCAGGATGTAGTCACAATAAAGTCATGAGACGGAACCATCAGGTGTGACCCACACAGGGGTCTCTCACTCAGTGGATGGGTCTGATCGATGGGGTATTTCACCCACACAGGGGTCTCTCACTCAGTGGAGGGGTCTGAGGATGGAGGGGGTATTTCACCCACACAGGGGTCTCTCACTCAGTGGATGGGGTCTGAGGGCGGAGGGGGTATTTCACCCACACAGGGGTCTCTCACTCAGTGGATGGGGTCTGGGGACAGAGGGGGTATTTCACCCACACAGGGGTCTCTGACTCAGTAGATGGGGTCTGAGGATGGAGGGGGTATTTCACCCACACAGGGGTCTCTCACTCATTGGATGGGGTCTGATGGAGGGGGTATTTCACCCATACAGGGGTCTCTCACTCAGTGGATGGGGTCTGAAGGAGGGGGTATTCACCCACACAGGGGTCTCTCACTCAGTGGAGGGGGTCTGAGGATGGAGGGGATATTTCACCCACACAAGGGTCTCTCACTCAGTGGAGGGGGTCTGAGGATGGAGGGGGTATTTCACCAACACAGGGGTCTCTCACTCAGTGGAGAGGGTCTGAGGACGGAGGGGGTATTTCACCCACACAGGGGTCTCTCACTCAGTGGACGGGGTCTGATGGAGGGGGTATTTCCCCCACACAGGGGTCTCTCACGCAGTGGATGGGGTCTGAGGACGAAGGGGGAATTTCACCCACACAGGGTCTCTCACTCAGTGGATGGGGTCTGAGGATGAAGGGGGTATTTCACCGAAACAGGGTCTCTCACTCAGTGGATGGGTCTGAGGATGGAGGGGGTATTTCACCGAAACAGGGTCTCTCACTCAGTGGATGGGGTCTGAGGATAGAGGGGGTATTTGACCCACACAGGGGTCTCTGACTCAGCGGATGGGGTCTGAGGACAGAGGGGGTATTTCACCCACACAGGGGTCTCTCACTCAGTGGATGGGGTCTGAGGATGGAGGGGGTATTTCACCCACACAGGGGTCTCTCACTCAGTGGATGGGGTCTGATGGAGGGGGTATTTTACCCACACAGGGGTCTCTCACTCAGTGGATGGGGTCTGAGGATGGAGGGGGTATTTCACCCACACAGGGGTCTCTCACTCAGTGGATGGGGTCTGATGGAGGGGGTATTTCACCAACACAGGGGTCTCTCACTCAGTGGATGGGATCTGTGGACAGAGGGGGTATTTGACCCACACAGGGGTCTCTGACTCAGCGGATGGGGTCTGAGGACAGAGGGGGTATTTCACCCACACAAGGGTCTCTCACTCAGTGGATGGGGTCTGAGGACAGAGGGGGTATTTCACCCACACAGGGGTCTCTCACTCATTGGATGGGGTCTGATGGAGGGGGTATTTCACCCATACAGGGGTCTCTCACTCAGTGGATGGGGTCTGAAGGAGGGGGTATTCACCCACACAGGGGTCTCTCACTCAGTGGAGGGGGTCTGAGGATGGAGGGGATATTTCACCCACACAAGGGTCTCTCACTCAGTGGAGGGGGTCTGAGGATGGAGGGGGTATTTCACCAACACAGGGGTCTCTCACTCAGTGGAGGGGGTCTGAGGACGGAGGGGGTATTTCACCCACACAGGGGTCTCTCACTCAGTGGACGGGGTCTGATGGAGGGGGTATTTCCCCCACACAGGGGTCTCTCACGCAGTGGATGGGGTCTGAGGACGAAGGGGGAATTTCACCCACACAGGGTCTCTCACTCAGTGGATGGGGTCTGAGGATGAAGGGGGTATTTCACCGAAACAGGGTCTCTCACTCAGTGGATGGGTCTGAGGATGGAGGGGGTATTTCACCGAAACAGGGTCTCTCACTCAGTGGATGGGGTCTGAGGATAGAGGGGGTATTTGACCCACACAGGGGTCTCTGACTCAGCGGATGGGGTCTGAGGACAGAGGGGGTATTTCACCCACACAGGGGTCTCTCACTCAGTGGATGGGGTCTGAGGATGGAGGGGGTATTTCACCCACACAGGGGTCTCTCACTCAGTGGATGGGGTCTGATGGAGGGGGTATTTTACCCACACAGGGGTCTCTCACTCAGTGGATGGGGTCTGAGGATGGAGGGGGTATTTCACCCACACAGGGGTCTCTCACTCAGTGGATGGGGTCTGATGGAGGGGGTATTTCACCAACACAGGGGTCTCTCACTCAGTGGATGGGATCTGTGGACAGAGGGGGTATTTGACCCACACAGGGGTCTCTGACTCAGCGGATGGGGTCTGAGGACAGAGGGGGTATTTCACCCACACAGGGGTCTCTCACTCAGTGGACGGGGTCTGAGGACAGAGAGGGTATTTCACCCACACAGGGGTCTCTCACTCAGTGAATGGGGTCTGAAGACGGAGAGGGTATTTCACCCACACAGTGGTCTCTCACACAGTGGATGGGTCTGATGGAGGGGGTATTTCACCCACACAGGGGTCTCTCACTCAGTGGATGGGGTCTGAGGACGGAGGGGGTATTTCACCCACACAGGGGTCTCTCACTCAGTGGATGGGTCTGAGGATGGAGGGGGTATTTCACCGAAACAGGGTCTCTCACTCAGTGGATGATGTCCGAGGATAGAGGGGTATTTTGCCCACTCAGGGGTCTCTCACTCAGTGGATAGGGTCTGAGGACGGAGGGGGTATTTCACCCACACAGGGTCTCTCACTCAGTGGATGGGTCTGAGGATGGAGGGGGTATTTCACCGAAACAGGGTCTCTCACTCAGTGGATGGGGTCTGAGGATAGAGGGGGTATTTGACCCACACAGGGGTCTCTGACTCAGCGGATGGGGTCTGAGGACAGAGGGGGTATTTCACCCACACAGGGGTCTCTCACTCAGTGGATGGGGTCTGAGGATGGAGGGGGTATTTCACCCACACAGGGGTCTCTCACTCAGTGGATGGGGTCTGATGGAGGGGGTATTTTACCCACACAGGGGTCTCTCACTCAGTGGATGGGGTCTGAGGATGGAGGGGGTATTTCTCCCACACAGGGGTCTCTCACTCAGTGGATGGGGTCTGATGGAGGGGGTATTTCACCAACACAGGGGTCTCTCACTCAGTGGATGGGATCTGTGGACAGAGGGGGTATTTGACCCACACAGGGGTCTCTGACTCAGCGGATGGGGTCTGAGGACAGAGGGGGTATTTCACCCACACAGGGGTCTCTCACTCAGTGGACGGGGTCTGAGGACAGAGAGGGTATTTCACCCACACAGGGGTCTCTCACTCAGTGAATGGGGTCTGAAGACGGAGAGGGTATTTCACCCACACAGTGGTCTCTCACACAGTGGATGGGTCTGATGGAGGGGGTATTTCACCCACACAGGGGTCTCTCACTCAGTGGATGGGGTCTGAGGACGGAGGGGGTATTTCACCCACAGGGGTCTCTCACTCAGTGGATGGGGTCTGATGGAGGGAGTATTTCACCCACACAGGGTCTCTCACTCAAGGATGGGCTCTGAAGACGGAGGGGGTATTTCACCCAGGCAGGGGTCTCTCACTTAGTGGTTGGGGTCTGATGGAGGGTTTATTTCACCCACACAGGGGTCTCTCACTCAGTGGATGGGGTCTGATGGAGGGGGTATTTCACCCACACAGGGGTCTCTCACTCGGTGGATGGGTCTGAAGACGGAGGGGGTATTTCACCCACATATGTGTGTCATGTGTCATGGGTTGGACTTGTAAAGCGCACAGCTGCCCGTGAGCGTACCGGCGCTGAAGACTGCTGGGGAACCCGTCCTGGCTTTCCCTGTGAGATGGTCCCTGCTGGGTATCTCCAAGGTGAAACCAGGCATCCCGGCTTCTGTGGGGGGCCGTTGTAGAGATGAGGCAAGCTTAATGCCCAGAGTTGCCGAATGTGATCCCTGGTTAGCGTAGGCACCGAGGCGAGAATTGTCGAGTCCGCTGACCCTAGATCCACGACCCTGCCACGTCGGGAATTGAACCCTGGTCCCGGGCCGTTCTATGCTTCCGAGTCTGCTGCCTCTAACCAGTGAGCCACACCACTCCACCACACAGGGTCTCTCACTCAGTGGATGGGGTCTTGTGGAGGGGGTATTTCTCCCATGCAGGGGTCTCTCACTCAGTGGATAGGGTCTGAGGACGGAGGGGGTATTTCACCCACACAGGGGTCTCTCACTCAGTGGATGGGGTCTGAGGATGGAGGGGGTGTTTCACCCACACAGGGTCTCTCACTCAGTGGATGGGGTCTGAGGACAGAGGGGGTGGTTCACCCACACAGGGTCTCTCATACAGTGGATGGGGTCTGAGGACGGAGGGGGTGTTTCAACCACACAGGGGTCTCTTACTCAGTGGATGGGGTCTGAGGACGGAGGGGGTGTTTCACCCACGCAGGGGTCTCTCACTCAGTGGATGGGGTCTGATGGAGGGGGTATTTCACCCACAAAGGGGTCTCTCACTCAGTGGATTGGGTCTGAGGACAGAGGGGGTATTTCACCCACACAGAGTCTCTCACTCAGTGGATGGGTCTGAAGACGGAGGGGGTATTTCACCCACACAGGGGTCTCTCACGCAGTGGATGGGGTCTGATGGAGGGGGTATTTCACCCACACAAGGGTCTCACTCAGTGGATGGGTCTGAGGATGCAGGGAGTGTTTCACCCACACAGGGGTCTCTCACTCAGTGGATGGGGTCTGGTGGGGGGTATTTCACCCACACAGGGGTCTTTGACTCAGTGGATGGGGTCTGAGGACAGAGGGGGTATTTCACCCACACAGGGATCTCTCACTCAGGGGATGGGGTCTGAGGACGGAGGGGGTGTTTCACCCACACAGGGATCTCTCACTCAGGGGATGGGGTCTTAGGACGGAGGGGGTATTTCACCCACACATGTGTCTCTCACTCAGTGGATGGGGTCTGAGGATAGAGGGGTATTTCACCCACACAGGGCCTCTCACTCAGTGGATGGGGTCTGATGGATGGAGGGGGTATTTCACCCACACAGGGTTCTCTCACTCATTGGAGGGGGTCTGAGGATGGAGGGGGTATTTCATCCACAGGGGTCTCTCACTCAGTGGATGGGGTCTGACGACAGAGGGGGTATTTCACCCACACAGGGGTCTCTGACTCAGTGGATGGGGTCTGAGGACAGAGGGGGTATTTCACCCACACAGGGTCTCTCACTCAGTGGATGGGGTCTGAGGATAGAGGGGTATTTTGCCCACACTGCGGTCTCTCACTCAGTGGAGGGGGTCTGAGAATGGAGGGGGTATTTCACCCACAGGGGTCTCTCACTCAGTGGATGGGGTCTGAGGATAGAGGGGTATTTCGCCCACACAGGGGTCTCTCACTCAGTGGAGGGGATATGAGGACGGAGTGGGTATTTTACCCACACAGGGGTCTCTCACTCAGTGGATGGGGTCTGACGGAGGGGGCATTTCACCCACACAGGGATCTCTCACTCAGTGGAGGGGGTCTGAGGACGGAGGGGGTATTTAACCCACACAGGGGTCTCACACTCAGTGGATGGGGTCTGATAGGGGGGGATTTACCCACACAGGGGTCTCTCACTCAGTGGATGGGGTGTGAGGACAGAAGGGGTATTTCACCCACACAGGGGTCCCTGACTCAGTGGATGTGGTCTGATTGAGGGGGTATTTCAATCACACAGTGGTCTCTGACTCAGTGGATGGGGTCTGATGGAGGGGTGTATTGTATTTTTCATTGACACAGGGGTCTCTCACTCAGTGCATGGGGTCTGGGAACAGAGGGGGTATTTCACCCATACAGGGGCCTCTCACTCAGTGGATGGGGTCTGAGAACGGAGGGGGTATTTCACCCACACAGACAATCTTGGCTCCTTTATCTCACTCTTGATTCCACCTTGTGGCTGTTTAATCCACCCCAGACACTCTCAGCTCCATTATCTCACTCTTGATTCCACCTCGTGGCTCTTTAATCCACCCCAGACACTCCAGGCTCCTTTATCTCACTCTTGATTCCACCTCATGGCTCTTCAATCCAACCCCAGACACTCTGGGCTCCTTTATCTCACTCTTGATTCCACCTCGTGGCTGTTTAATCTACCCCCAGACACTCTCAGCTCCTTTATCTCACTCTTGATTCCACCTCGTGGCTCTTTAATCCACCCCTAGACACTCAGGGCTCCTTTACCTCACTCTTGATTCCACCTTGTGGCTGTTTAATCTACCCCCAGACACTCTCAGCTCCTTTATCTCACTCTTGATTCCACCTCGTGGCTCTTTAATCCACCCCCAGACACTCTGGGCTCCTTTATCTCACTCTTGATTCCACCTCGTGGCTGTTTAATCCACCCCAGACACTCTCATCTCCTTTATCTCACTCTTGATTCCACCTCGTGAATCTTTAATCCACCCCCAGACACTCCGGGCTCCTTTATCTCCCTCTTGATTCCACCTTGTGGCTCTTTAATCCACCCCAGACATTCCAGGTTCCTTTATCTCACTCTTGATTCCACCTCATGGCTCTCCAATCCAGCCCCTGACACTCTCGGCTCCTTTATCTCACTCTTGATTCCACCTCATGGCTCTTTAATCCACCCTCAGACACACCTGGTGAAGAACCGGGTTATTTAAGACCCAGCGGTGCCAGGGGACACACCCGAAGTCTCCGGATTCACCTGTCTCAGAATAACAGAAACGCAGCAACTTCTTGGTGACGTCAAAGATCAGATTTATTGGCTGCAACCAGTAACAGAGGTCCACGAAGTACAAAGGCTGTATATTCGTAGGAGACTGCTCAAACTTACAAAGCACGTTGTCCCTTTTATAGCAAATATTGTGCTTCATGCAAACATTCCATATTTACAGTTGACCAATCCCATGTGTACACGACAAAAGCATTGCATAACAAACCCACATTTCATTGTCCAGCCCACCATCAATTACCCGGAAAGGCTCAACACTCTTCATCAGATAAATCGGACGGACCCCTAATTAAAACGGGCACCTCCTCATCGTAAACAGGTCATAAAGAAAGGAGCAGAGACAGGTGTGAGTCAGTTAAGACATAGTTGTGTGCAATATAGGGTTTATGGTGTCCTGTGCCTTGATCCTCAATCTCGACCAGCTACTGGGAAAGGAACTGGCCTAACAGGTTTGGCTTCGGGCAACGGAGTCAGCTTGCCCAGGTCACACAGAAGTCAGCTAAAGGTGTACGTGTCCCAAAGACTCGTTCGGCCTTAGTCATCGGCCTATGTGAGGGCAACCACAAAATGGCTGCCGTACACAAAATGGAACCCAAGGGTTCAGAACGGAATCCCTGATTTCAGGGTGACCTCGTCACTCGAACATGACGAAAACACTCGTACACCTTACACTCGCCATTTTCGGTCCATTGATACAAAAATCGTCATGATACACCGACATTTAGGAAACAGGTTCAGAATTCACAGAACCTCAGACCCTCCTTTTGCCCTTACATAGGCAATAACCTAAACCCATGTCAGTCTGAATCTAGGTCTATACTCATTAGGTCATCAAGATGTTGCTGTAGCATCATCCTATTACTTAGCACGTCTTGTGATACAGGTTTCCTCACACACGATGTAGCACAGAGGCCACATATAGCAGGAGCACACTGTACACAAAGACAGAACAGGAAAAGGATGGCTAAGATCATCCCAATGACCATCAGAATCTTCCATCCCCACATGGATATCAGTTCCCAGAACCATCCTATCAACGACCAATCTCCTTTATCCACGTGTATAGATTTGGAGATCTTATGCAGCTTAGAAATGGCCTGGTACACTGTCTGAGCATTGTCTGGAATGAAAACGCAGCAACTTGATTGGATCACTTTACATACCCCACCTTGGTCTGCTAGTATAACGTCTAACGCAACTCTGTTCTGGAGAGTCATAAGACGATCCGACTGGAGCTCAGCAGTCAAGTTACTAAGGGCACCAGCAGTTTCAATTACGGTGGACTCAACCACTCTTGTTAATTGCCGTATGTTCCTGCTGTTAACCATAGGTTCCCAAAACAGCAGAAAACCCTTCAAGAAATCACCTAATTCTTGTCCTGCGGTATCTTCCTTACTGATGACACCTCTAACAATTCTTGTCTTGTGGTAATCTGCCGCAGCTGTGTAGGTGGGAGGCAACAGGAACGAGACAAAACATGTGCCCGAGAAATTAGGGGGCAACCATGTGTATGCTCTATCGTAACAGACAAAATAGGTACCCTTAGCTGCTAGAAACGATGGGGAAGTCTGGACGCAAAACATACGTCTCAGTGCAGATACTCTTCCCTAACTGAGCTCTCGGATTCTTGCCATTACCCTGCAGACAGTAATGACCCTGATGGGGTACGATCCAGATCGGAGAGGATCTTTTCGCTCGCTGGTTCTCACTCAGACTAACTCCATATCCAGTTACGTTCCATCCAATATACGCTAGTGTCTCATCTCTCGGGATAGTCTCATAGGAAGTAGCTCCTCTATTCATGTCTACTATACCCTTAACAAGAGCACTATTCTTCGGATTGTCTTTCACAGAACGTAGGGGGTGGACTTCACGAGCATATATGAACATCGTTCTGTATGCCCACACAGAACCATTGTAGCTAAATGGCAGGACCAGGTAGGGAATACCTTTATCAGTAGTATGAGGCATAAGACCACACACCCAACAGTTAGTCGTGTTCACTACTAATTGGTGTTGGTGTAGAAGCTGAATGAAGGAGTTATTAGCGAATTCCAATCTCCTAATGGACTCATGTTCAGGCAGAGGGTGGAAAGAATGTGAGGAAACAGTGGAAGGAGGTATGGGCTGTGGAGTGGGTGCAAACGTCACTTGAAAAGAGAATATTATATATCCCATCAAAAACATTATTACATTAAGCAACGTACAAAGACAAAATATTAAAAAACATTTTCTGCCCATGATTGTACACATTTTGGCTCTAAAATTCATTTCTTCAACAGGCCTCTCCATCTTGAAAAACTCCATCCTCTAACCGTGCTGCTCGCGTGGGTAGGGTGTTCCGTGCTAAGGAATGCGTCTGTCAGTCCAGGGAACGCCCAAGGACCAACCAGAACCGTCGACCTTGTGTCTTCGGCTTGCACTCCAAAGACTTGACGCCGTGACCCTACAGCTGAACCCGGATGGCGGTTCGAAAAACAAAAATCGGTCAAAACAGTTTCTCAAATGGGAGAGCTGAATGATCAAAAATAGATCATAAAGGAAATCTCTTTTATTTGTCCATGACTCTTGGTCGCAAATTATAACGACCTTTCTCCGGCAATGTCTGGTCACAGAACAAGAGTTCAAGCTAGGAAGTGTCCAATCGAACTGACAGTGGCACAGCTACTTGTAGAAGATCGTCGCTCTCTCGCTCGGAATATGTCCCAATTAAACGTGCATCGCTAAAAGGCAGAAAACGAGGCACAGTCTCAGTCTCAAAATCAGCAATACCCTCCTGGACCCACCGGTCTATGGCAGAGGCAAAGGGACCCTCTTACAGTGTACGCCGTGGATCCAGTTCTTTTTTCCTTGCACTCGTACTGCAGATCGCGTTGACAACAGCACCAAGTAGGGACCAATCCAGCGGGGCTGATCGTTCTTCGTTCGCTAGAAGTTCTTGATTAACACCCATGAACCAGGATCGATGACATGTCCTGGATCTTCAGAAGCCTGAGGCAGTGTATCAGGAAACTGTTGGTGTAAGACACACAATTTAGCCGTCAAATCATACAAAAGTAATCAAGCAGTACATGGTGTTCCATCTCGCTGAATTTCGTTGGCCTCGGCACTCCCCATATGTTTGCCGGGCGACCAAACACAATCTCATAAGGACTAAGTCCTATTCGGGAATGTACGGTCATTCTTGTAGACAAAAGTGCCAATGGCAAAGCATCAGGCCTTTTAAGGCCAGAGCTCGCTTGTATATTGGCCAGTTTCAGTTTAAGAGTGCCATTATAGCACTCTAATAGTCCAGCTGATTGGGGGTGATTTGCAGCATGGAACTTTTGGCGGATTCCTAGCCCTTCACATACTCTCTTCATCACTTGACCCACAAATTCACTCCCATTATCACTCCAGACCATTCTCGGCAAACCATACCTAGGGAAAAACTCTTTGACAAGGGCTTTATCTGTAGACAAGGCAGTATTATCTTTCAGGGGATATGCTTCTACCCATCTCGAAAAGGCACAAACATCCACGAGTACGTATTTTAGGTTGTTGCATCTCTCCATGTGAATAAAATATAGCTGCAAAACCTCGAACGGATACGTCGGAGGAGCAAAATGACCAGCTGGAGTTGGAGTTCCCTTACCAGGATTGTACTTCAGACAAACCATACAATTCTTGATCACATTCTCTGCACATTTAGGAAGTCCAGCATTTTGCCATACTGGAGCCAACAACTTACAAATCCCTTTCGCACTGATATGAGCCATTCCATGCGCCATCGTAACCACTGCAAACACATACGCATCGGGTAACAACCATCGCTGATGTTCTGACAACTCAACCCAACAACCATTCGCATCCAATTTACCCATGCTCTCTCTCCACACACACAACTCGTTCTCTGTAGCTTCAGCTTGAATCTATTTCACACTCTCTATCGTATCCTCGCACATCCCTCTATCCGGAACCCATCTCGCCGGACCCGCAACATACATTCGACTCATCACATCTCTTGCCACATCTTTCGCAACTTCGTCTGCAAACGCATTACCACGGCCAACATCATTGGTGACCTTCTTGTGTGCACTGCATTTCACAATCGCAACTTGCAACGGCAAGGTAAGTGATTCCAGAAGCTCATTCACCAACTGACCATGCTGTATCTTTGTCCCGTGTGACATAAGGAACCCACGTTCCTTCCACAAGCGTCCAAAACTATGAGCCACACCAAACGCATACTGGCTGTCGGTATATATGGTCACTTTCTTTCCTTTCAACAACACACACGCTCTCGTAAGTGCAATCAATTCTGCTGCTTGGGTGGAATTATGTGGGATACGTGCAGCTTCAACAATCGTATGCAAAGTCGTAACAGCATATGCCGCAGTCCTATCACCATTCGGAAGCTTGAAGCATGAACCATCCACCCATAAGGTTCCATCACACTTCACAAGAGGAGTGTCCCTAAGATCTATTCTTCCTTTTGTTTCTTCCTCTGTCCTGAGAAAGCAATCATGCTGTTCAACAACATCTGTCTCTACTGAATTCGGCAATAACGTGGCTGGATTCAACGTATTGCATCTCTTTATGTGCACATGACTCGCTAAAAGTGTCAGTTCATAACCTGACAATCGAGCACTAGTCAAGTGCTGTGTCTTGGTCCTGTTTAACAAAGTATCCACTGCATGTGGAACCATCACGACCAGGGTATTATTCATCACCAAACCAGCAGACTGTCGAATAGAAACAGCTGCTGCCGCTGTGGCTCTCAAACAACTCGGCAACGCTCTAGCTACCGGATCCAAAGTCGATGAGAAATATGCACATGGACGCTGCTTGTCCCCAAAAGACTGTGTCAACACTGCCAACGCACATCCTTCTCTCTCGTGGACATACAACGTAAAGGGCTTACTGTAGTCGGGGGTACCCAACACAGGAACCTGAAGGACTGGGTTTCTCTAAGACCCAGCGGTGCCAGGGATAACACCTAAAACCTTCGTGGGTAACCTGTTCCGGCGTACAAATGACAGAGACACAGGACACTTCCTTCGGCATCAAAGATTCGAGGTTTATTACTGCAGGGAACACAGAAGTCACAGGAAGTACAACACGTGTAGGTTCGAGGAGACTGCTTCAACTTGTATCTGTGGATCGCTCTTCTTATACAGTTTTCGAGCATAGGATAACATGGTGCACAAAGGTTTACAACTTGGTTCCCATCGTAAAGACCATAAGGGGGTCGCTTTCATGTATTCAGGGTCCGGAACATAATTACAGTAACATTTGGCGGTTCCCAACTGTAAAAGTACATCTTCCCACCATTAGTACATTCCAAGCAACAGTAAACGAGTCAAGGAAGAGACAGAAACAGGTGCAGAGGAAGACTAGGACAGTGAACAGATCGAAGAGGGTGTAAAAGGGGTGGTACCAGGAAACACGAGTTGCAGGCATCAAAGGGGACGTGCCTAATGAATGCACAACTGAGACAATAGACCGGCACGGCAAGATGAGCCTCGAGCGGGGCCATCTGCCTTACAGTATCATCCCCCTCATCATAAAGACACCTTCAAAGGAAACGTGTCTTCCGCAAGAGTTTGGGAATCCCAGGGTCGCGAAGCGGACAGCGTCCGTTCGCTGGCTACTTGAGGGCAAGAAACAAAATGGATGCCGTATCTAAGATGGAACCCGTGGGTTCAGATGAAGAAACCCACGAAACAAACGAACGGTTTAGGCTAGCACAGCGAAAACGCGTACACCCACTAAACTCATCATTTGCGGTTCATAGATACCAGAATCGACCATATTCGTGCGAGTCGAAAACACCGCTTACAATTGTCACGGAACCTCAGACGCTCCTTTTGCCCTCATGTAGGCAAGCACTAGTCGGATTCATAATCGATCTCGATATTCATCAGACCATCTAGATGCTGCTGCAACATAATTCTATCCATCAGAGTTCCTTTGGTAACAGGCGGCTGCCTTATACACGTCGTAGCACAGAGGCCACATAAGGCAGGACCACACTGCACACAAAGACAACACGTGAACAGAAATGCTACAACAACCCCGATGATCATCAGAATTTTCCAACCCCAAGTCGACATTAGGCCCCAAAACCACCCGAGTAGCGTCCAATCCCCTACGTCCACGTGTGTGGACTCAGAGATCTTATGCAACTTCGAGATGGCTTGATAGACAGTCGGAGCGTTGTCTGGAATAAAAATACAACAGCTCGAATGGATCACCTTACATACTCCACCTCGATCTGCTAAGACAACGTCTAAAACCATACGATTTTGTAACGTCATAAGCCTATCCACCTGAAGCTCTGCTGTGATATTACCAAGGGCACTGGCAGTGATATTAGCTGTTGATTCCACCACTCGAGTCAACTGTCTCAGGTTCCTACTATTGATCATAGGTCCCCAAAACGGCAAGAAACCCTTGAAAAAGTCTCCTGCCTCTTGACCGGCAGTGTCCTCTTTGCTAATCACGCCCCTGACAACTCATTTCTTGTGGTAATCGGAGGCGACTGTAAAAGTCGGTGGCAACAAGTTTGCAATATAACAGGTGCCCGCAAAGTCAAGGGGCAACCATGTATATGCACGGTCGTAACAAACAAAGTACGTACCCTTGGCAGTCAGAAGAACAGGGGAAGAGAGCATTGGTAAGACATACGTTTCAGAGCAAGCACTCTCTCCAAGGTGAGCTCTCGGGCTTCGGCCACGGCCTTTTAGACAGAAATTACCAAGGTGGGCTACGATCCATATTGGAGACGAGCTTTTGAGCTGTCTTTCGCCCACGAGCGCACTATACTCAACCTCACTGAGATCCCTACAGGCTCGCACCTCTTCCTCTGGGATGAGCGACGGCTCATAGATATCCCTATCTAAATCAGCAATCGCTATTGCCAAAGGCTTATGGTACGGACCGGGACCAAAGTGTGGAGAACGTGGCTCTCGATTGGGGTAAGAATCTAGTGCACTTCGAAACATTGTTTGGAATGCTCGAGCTGAACCCCGGGAACTATAAGGAAGGACCAAGTACCGAATTCCCTTATCGGTGGTATGTGGCATTAACCCACACACCCAACAATTGGTGGTGTTCATCACCAACTGATGCTGATGAAGGAGCTGAATGAAGGAATTGTTCATGAATTCCGCACGTCTAACCTGCTCGTGTTGGGGTAGGATGTGGAAGGAATGAGGAGAAACAGTGGAGGTAAGTTTAGGTTCAGAAGAAGGGGTAGGTGAGGCAGAAGGCAACAATGACTGTATCATGTAATACACCCCACCCACCAATAACGAAGAAACAGTTAAAAACAGAAGGAACACCTGAAACATGAAGCATTTTGTACGAGCAATTTGTTGCAACTTGAATCTTTGGGCCTGAGCTTTTTCCAATTCCGACAGCTTCGAGAAAGCCATCCTCTAAAACCGTCCGCTACGTTCTTGACGCACTTCGTTCTGTGTAGCAGTAGTCAATCCCCAGGAGTTCCCAGGAACCGACGGTCTCCGACCTAGTGTCAAGACCTACTAACCAGAAGGAAGTGCCCGCGCGGCCCTACGGTCCACCCGGATGTAAGGTATCTTTAATCAACAATATATACAAAATCTCCTAGCTGTGGAAGCAAACACACATATATATAGAAAAAGGCTCAAAATTTACAAAAATTACAATTATACGAGTGTGTTCAAACTCTGTAATTGCAATGGGGTAACGTGAATGTCAGGGATCGAAAGCAAAGATACTTTATTAGTCTCTAGTATTGGATCGAAGAAAATATCGGCTTCTCCCAGGACGTGTCTGTTCGTCAAACAGTTGATCCGATGGTAGGACAGAGTTCTGTTGATCAGTCAATTGTTTAGATCTTGAGTTTTGTGATGACAAATGTTCAACAATGTCGTTCTGCTGCACTGAGGTCTCTCCGACAGGCTGAGCGTCGCTAAAAGGAACGAAAGTCGGCACAGTTTCGCCTTCAGACGAGGCAATGCCCTTCCTCACCCACGAGTCTGCTGGTAAAGGTATAGGTACCTTCTTGGTATGGGTGGCATGCACCCAGTTCTTGCGTCCTTCCAAACTAACAGCAGTCCTCGTGGCAAGGAGCACTTGGTAGGGTCTGGTAAAACGAGGCTCAAGGTTGCGCTTCCGGGCAAAATTTCTTGTCACCACCCAGTCTCCGGGCTGGAGCTGGTGGCCTGGACCCTCTGTCTGCGTCGGCAGTGCTTCAAAGCCCTGTTGGTGAATTAACCTCAGTTTAGCAGTCAGATCATGAAGATAATCGATCAACATTGGGTACTCAAGATCAGAAAACACACTGGGTCTAGGGACCCCCCAAACATTGGCAGGGCGGCCGAACACAATCTCGTAGGGACTCGGGAGTGTACGGTCGCCCTAGTTGACAGAAGAGCTAGGGGCAAAGCGTCAGGCCACGAGAGACCAGTCGTAGCCTGAATCTTCGATAGTTTCAATTTAAGGGTGCCATTATACCCTTCAACCAAACCTGCTCACTGGGGATGATTGGCGCTGTGAAATTTCTGCGTAATTCCAAGGCCCTTACACACACTCTTCATCACACTCCCCACAAACTCACTTCCGTTATCAGACCATACAATCCGTGGCATTCCATACCGAGGAAAGTATTCCTTCAGTAGGATTTTTGCAGTGGACAGAGCAGTGTTGTCTTTGAGAGGGTAGGCTTAAATCCATCGGGAGAATGCGCAAACCACAACTAAAACGTACTTCAGGTTATTGCATCGCTCCATATGGATGAAGTCTAGCTGAATCACCTCAAAGGGACATGAAGGGGGAGCAAAATGGCCAGGAGGTGTAGGAGTTCCCTTACCAGGATTGTACATCATACATATCATACAATTCTTAACCAATCTCTCAGCACACTTAGTAATACCATCATTCTTCCATACAGGAGACAATAACTTGCAGATACCTTTCACACTAATATGTGCCAAGCCATGTGCCATCGTCACAACAGCTAGCACATACGCATCCGGCAACATCCACCTCTTATTCTCCAACAAATCGATCCAACAACCATTCGCATCCAACTTTCCCGTACTCTCTTTCCACTTCGTCTTTTCAGGCTCAGTGGCCTCGTTCTGAATCGCTTTCACACTCTCGATAGTGTCCTCACACATACCAGTTTCTGCAGGCCACCTTACTGAACTCGTCACATACATTTTAGTGCTAAGATTCCGGGCAGTCTCCTTAGCAATCTCATCCGCAACCGCATTGCCACGACCAACATCATCTGTCACCTTACGGTGTGCACTACATTTAATAATCGCCACCTGCTCAGGCAATGTAAATGCATCCAAAAGATCATTCACAAGCTGTCCATGCTGAATCTTTGTGCCATGCGATGTCATAAAACCTCTCTCTCTCCACAAACGTCCAAAACTATGCGCAACACCAAATGCATACTGGCTGTCCATAAACACATTCAACCGTTTCCCTTTCGACAACACGCACGCTCTAGTCAAAGCAATCAGCTCTGCCACCTGAGCAGAATTCTGATTCAATCTCGCAGTCTCCACAACCGTACTCAATGTCACCACAGCATACGCAGTCGTCACATCACCATTCGGCAACTTAAAACACGACCCATCCACATACAGGGTCCCATCGGGATCTTCCAATGGAGTATTTTTCAGGTCTACACGACCTTTTGTTTCCTCCTCAGTTCGTAAGTAGCAGTCATGAGGTGCTACTTCGTCTGATTCCATACTGATTGGCAACAGAGTCGCCGGGTTCAGGACATTACAACATTTTCTTTGAATATGACTTGCCAAAAGCGTTCGTCAGGTGTTGGGTTTTCGTACGATTCAAGAGAGTGTCAACTGCATGTGGAACCATCACCATAAGCATATTATCCATGACCAATCCTGCAGATTGTCGGATGGACGCCGCAGCTGCCGCTGTTGCTCTCAAACAACTCGGCAATGCTCTAGCTACTGGGTCCAAGGTCGAGGAAAAATATGCACATGGACGTTGCTTACCACCGAATTGTTGCGTCAAAACACTCAACGCACAACCTTCCCTCTCGTGAACGTATAGTGTAAACGGCTTACTGTAGTCAGGGGTACCTAACACAGGGGCCGAACACAACGCATCACGCAATTCAGAAAAACTTTTCTGACATTCTTCCGTCCATGGTAAAGGAGTTGGAACATCCTTGCACGTAAGAGCCACCAATGGTTTCGCTAGCAATTAAAAATTTGGAATCCATTGCCTGCAGTATGACGTGATACCAACCGCTAACCCTTACGTTTCCAGTATACTCTACTGGAAACGTTACATTGATGACGTCCTCCTGATCTGGCGCAATAATCAAGACTTAAAAATGTTTGTGGATCGGCTCAATACACGTGATCAGTGGCTCCGATTCACTTATACAGCGGATAAAGAAAGCATTGACTTTTTAGACCTGACTATATACTCAAAGGAAAATAAAATCGAGACAAAAACATTCAGAAAACCCACTGCTAAGAACAGCTTATTGTCATATAAGAGTTACCATCCTCAACCTTTGAGAGACAATCTGCCGTATAGTCAGTTTCTACGACTTAAAAGGAATTGTAGTCAAAAAACTGATTATCAGGTACAATCAAACGAACTCAGCATCAGGCTACAACAAAGGGATTACAAAACCTCTACCATAAAGAAGTGTCGCAAAAGAGCTTTGAACCAACCCAGAGAAAACCTTCTCACAACCTTTGAAAAAAGAGAGAATGCAGATCTTATGACTTGCGTGACCACCTTTGGCCCAGCCTCATATCAAGTGAACAAGCTCATCCAGAAAAACTGGCATATTGTGAACACAGGAAAATTCAACTGGCCCAAGCCGCGCTTTGCAAATAAAAGAACTAAGAACTTACGTGATATGTTGGTCCACACTCGCCCTAAACAAACAATGTTGCAAAAACAAATCAGAAATGTCCATATGGCCCCAGTAACAGGACACCACCCATGTGGTTCATGCATAGCTTGCAAATCAACCACCAGTTCGAATACATTACAACTATCCCCTACACTCAACTGGACACAGAGACAACACAGCAACTGCAATTCATCCCATGTGATCTATATGTTCACCTGTCCTTGCGCAAAGAAATACATTGGGATGACCTGCAGAAAGGTGAAATTACGTATAGGGGAACATAAAAGTTATATTCGCCTTCAAAAGAACACTACGAAACTCTGTTCCCATTTCGTGGAGCAAAAACACAGCATTGAGGATTTGAAATGGACAGTAATAGAAAAGATCTCAGAAATGACGCCCAATGTAGAAAAGATACTATACGAAAAAGAACAACGTTGGGTCAAGTCAAGTCAAGTCAATAAATTTATATAGCGCGCTACATACCCAAAGGGTCTCAAGGCACTTGGGGAAGGGTGGGGAATTACTTGTCAAATATCCACGTTTTAAGTTGCTTTCTGAATGCTAGGTGGTTCTGAGTAAGGCGAAGGTGAGTGGGAAGTGAGTTCCAGGTCTTAGCTGCCAGGTAGGAGAAGGATCTACCTCCCATGGTGGTTTTGTTGATGCGAGGTACAGTGGCAAGGGCTTGGTTGGCGGATCGTAGCTGGCGGGAAGGGGTGTAGAAGGACAGTCTTGTGTTGAGGCATTCGGGTCCGATTTCGTAGAGCGCTTTGTGTGCGTGGGTTAGGAGCCGGAAAGTAATCCTTTTATTGACGGGGAGCCAGTGGAGGTTTTTCAGGTGTCCCGAGATGTGATCTTTACGCGGGATGTCTAGTATAAGCCTGGCTGAAGCATTCTGGATGCGTTGGAGTTTTTTCTGGAGTTTTGCGGTGGTACCTGCGTAGAGGGTGTTTCCGTAGTCCAGACGGCTCGTGACCAGAGCGTGGGTGACTGTCTTTCTAGTTTCGGTGGGGATCCAACGAAATGTTTTTTTGAGCATGCGAAGAATGTTGAAACAAGATGAAGAGACGGCGTTGACTTGTCTTTTCATCGAGAGTGAGGAATCCAGGATGACGCCCAGGTTCCGTACGTGGTCCGTCGGGATGGGTGCTTTTCCAAGGGCTTCTGGCCACCAAGAGTTATCCCAGGCGGAAGGGGAGGTGCCTAGGATGAGGACTTCTGTTTTGTCTGAGTTCAGTTTCAGACGGCTATGCTTCATCCATTCGGCTACTTCTTTCATTCCTTCATGTAGGTTGGTTTTGGCGGTGTTAGGGTCTTTGGTGAGTGAAAGGATCAGTTGAGTGTCATCAGCGTAGGAGATGATGTTGAGGTTATGTTGGCGTGCGATGGCCGCGAGGGGGCTCATGTATACGTTGAAGAGGGTGGGGCTGAGTGAAGATCCTTGTTGTACGCCGCAGATGACTTCAGTGGCCTCTGACTTGAATGGTGGGAGGCGCACTCTCTGGGTTCTTCCGGTGAGGAACGAGGTGATCCAATCCAGTGCTTTTCCTTGGATTCCGATGTTTCTGAGGCGTTGTAGAAGGGTGCTATGGCAGACCGTGTCGAAGGCTGCGGAGAGGTCGAGGAGGATGAGGGCGACTGTGTCTCCATTGTCCAGTAGAGTTCGAATGTCGTCTGTTGCTGCGATGAGGGCGGTTTCCGTGCTGTGCTTGGCTCGGAAGCCGGACTGTGAGGAGTCGAGGGATTTGTTGGTTTCGAGGAATGCAGCGAGCTGGTTGTTGACCGCTTTCTCAATGACTTTGGCCGGGAATGGAAGGAGTGAGATAGGGCGGTAGTTTTTGAGTTCGGTGGGGTCAGCTGTGGGTTTCTTCAGGAGGGCGCTGAGTTCGGCATGTTTCCAGCTTTCCGGGAAGGTTGCAGAGTTGAGGGAGCAGTTGATGACGTCTCGGAGGTGCGGTGCTATAATGGAGTCTGCTTTGTTGAAGATGTGGTGAGGGCATGGGTCTGTGGGGGATCCTGAGTGGATGGAGTTCATCAGACGGATGGTGTCCTCAGAGGAGATTGGCTTCCAGTCATTGAGGATGTTCAGGGGGGGTGGGGGTCCTGCAGGGGGTTGGGTGTGTTGGTCTTCGGGTTGGTTGTCGAAGCTGTTGTGGATGTCAGCAATTTTTTTGTGGAAGAATGAGGCTAGGGAATTGCAGAGGGCTTGAGAGGGGGTGATGTCGTTGGAGTTGGCTGAGGGGTTGGTGAATTCCTTGACGATGTTGAATAATTCCTTGCTGTTGTGGGCGTTGTTATCTAGTCGGTCCTTGAAGGCGGCTTTCTTGGCATTCCGGATCAGTCGGTGGTGTATGCGGGTGGCGTTTTTGAAGGCGTCCTTGGTGTTGGTGGTTGGGTCTTTTTTCCAGGCCTTCTCAAGGGAGCGACAGAGTTTCTTGGATTTCTTAAGATCATCGTTGAACCAGGAGGCCTTCTTGCTGCCTAGTTTGATTTGTCGTTTTTTCAGTGGTGCTAGGATGTCGGCGCTGTTGGATAACCATTGGGTGAGGTTGGTGGCTGCTTGGTTGGGGTTTGAAGAGTGGGCTGGGGGGTTTAGAAGAAGCGATGAGGAGATCTGGTCGATGGTGATTTTGTTCCAGTTTCTTAGCAGAGTTTCTTGGCATCACTTTGCACCTTGACTCTCTCTCAACCACATGTCAGTCGTTATAACAAGCCATTTTCGTGCATAGACCAGTATCTGAATCTACGTTTTTTCTAAAAATAATTTTTTCAAATTTTGATGTAAACTACTAACGTTATGATAATTATTTAATACTCTCGTTCATAACGCATAATTAATAATCAATGTTTTTGAGAGAAGGTAAAGCCTAGAATTAGAGTTTTTTAACTTGTTCCCCGTTCCTCGCGAACATAGTCCTCTCTCTATCTCCACGATGTGTACTGAAGAAAAACGCCATCGAAAGCGTGCTCCTAGCGTCCGGGAGGCAGAGCCAGCACAAGACGCGGAACACGCTTCCTAACGCGGGTGAGTGTTCCCATAGCTGCCGCCGGTGAGTATTCTCTTTCAGCCACCGGCAGACATCGAGTTTATTATATCTCCCTGATGTCGTTATAGCCTGGGACACAGTCCACACCTCCTGATGGAACCAGGGTAAAAACTGCCTCAAGGTAAGACCTCTCTTGAGGTAACCGAACACCAAATGTTCCGTGAGGGTAGTATTATATATTACCTCCGTTCTTTCTCCCACCAGGTTCATTTCATTTGTACACCCAACATAGAGGTATGAATTTTAAACATATGAATATGCGCACTGTTTACTACTTGGTCTCTATATATCGTTAACCCCCTCTTTAACTCGCCATGATGTCAACACTTGTGTTGTTTGTTTCCTAACAATTTTGCATATAATGCCTCTAATAAGAGCGCGTAACCTTTGGTAAACACAATGTATGTTTCTATGACCACGTCTTTTAACACGATTCTGTTAAAATGCCACTAGTTACCCCTTTCTTTTCTAATTCCTTCAGGTGACTATTAAGAACCTCCATGGGTAAGACTGTCAAGTTGTATTGACCCATTTACGTCACAAATAGTGATAGTAGCCTGTTATTGTATGTTTTTTTGCTATTTGTCCTGACGAATGCTCTTAGACCCACGGGCCAAGAGAGCAGAAACATGTTGATGTTTTTTTGTCCTAATGACCTATGCTAAGGATTCCTAAATATCCCCAGAGCATACCCTTAACTATTTTAACTAAGGGTCCGGCGATCTGAATAAAGTTTGTAATCGTCTGGAAACTTTTTTAACCTTTTTTCTCAGCTTCAGTGGGGTAACTCCACATTTTCTCTGGATACTGCCACGACAAAACCAGAGATTGCCTCGGGTGAGGCTGGCAAGATACTGATTGATAAAACCCAATGACTGTTGCCATAACGTTTGTGTGGGGCGGAGAACAAGATATACCGCTTCTCGTTATACACAACGTTTATGAGGGTTTTTCAATATCTCTTGGAATAAGTGGTTACAAGTGTCCTATCCATTTTGATAAATTGAACTTAGTTCTGGGGAACAGATAGGGCAGCTATTCCTCTTCCCTCATTTTGATAAAATACTCGTATTAAGCAGCGCACAGCTGCGGGAAAAGTGTCTCTGACCTTTGTCAAGATATAGAAGACATCATTTTGGAAACACAACATGGAAGACATGAATGGCTTGAGTTTTACGGGGAACGATATTAGTGAGATCCTAGCAGCACAATCTCTAATCCAAAATACAGACTTAGTCCAAGTACTGGCACAGACCGATGATTGGGATAGCCTCACAGCGAAAAAACAAGAACAAATAAGAGTCGCCATTCACAGAATCATCATGACAGAATATTTACGCGCAAAAATAGCGCCTCGAGGTCTTTGGATTACCAATGCACCAAGAATCTTCCTCCATGATTTGGCTTTTAGACGCGATTGGTCCGCAATATCTTAGAAATGCACTCTTGACTATCTGGTGCTAATAGTAAAAACTGCCAAGAGATTATCAGAAGCCCTATTGACAGAGATACAAGCCTGTGAAGTCGAACTGAAAAAAGGCATACAACCAGCAGTCTACAAAAAAAGACTGGAGGACCTAAACAAAGAAATATCAGACAGTGAGGATTTCTTGATGCAAAACAAACTACAAAAATTAAGCAAAGACATAAAAAAGTTCAGTCATGAAAAAATGCATTCCTATACTAAAATTGATTATAAATCAACTGACTCAAAAACAGATAACGATTCTGATGGCTGGGACTCTTCTGGAGGCTCAGACACAGGGTCCGAAGACTCAGGCCCTAGACGAGGTAGAGGACAATTCCGATCTCGACCGCAGAGAAGAGGCAATAGATGGCCAAGACAACATTTCGTGGGACCACCCATGCAATTCTTCCAACCATATATGCAACCTTATACTGGATGGATGAACCCGTACAACCAGGGGTCCCAACAAATGCAGAACTTCATGGGCATTCCACCACAAGGGATTAATAATCAGAATCAGGATCCTTTTTTATTGAGGGGCCAGAACCAAAGAGGAAGAAGAAGAAATATATCATGGCAAGACCAACAGCCGAATGTTCAAACAAGGAGCATGACATCGTCCAAGCCAGGAACCAGCAAAACGAGTCACTAATAGTGAACTTGAGCTCAGAGACGCTATCGAAGGAACAAGAAAATGTCCTTAACAAAGGACTTGGCTATGTCCCTACTCCTAACCTCGACCTCTTCAAAGTAAAATGTGAACTATCAGAATTCTGTCGCTCACTTAAACTGAAAGCACACTTTTCTGAATCTACTCCACTCACTGATCTTGGAGACACTAATCTTCGCAAGAAATCAAATTTCACTCCTCCAATCAATATGGTACCAGTAGAAATACTAACCTTCGAACAAGCCATCCTCACCGGCATAGACAACATCAACGTCAAAAGACCCTTCCAAAATCTAACTAAATTAGAAAGAAAAGCATTGGAAGAACTACAGACAAATAAAAACATTGTCATAAAACCCGCGGATAAGGGTGGAGGTGTAGTTATCCTTGGAAAAGAAGGTTATCGAGATCAATGCCTGAAACTACTGGCGGATGAAAAATTCTACACAAAAATAGGTACGGACCCAACACCTAGATTGAAGACGACCATTGCCATGATGGTGTACGAAGCTGAAACGAATGGCTGGGTAAGCAAAAAAGAAGCGGAGTTTTTAGTGACAGAAAACCCTAAAACCCCATACTTCTATTCCTTACCCAAAACACATAAAAACAGGGTGCCACCTCCAGGCCGCCCAATAGTTTCGGGCATAGGATCAGTGCTGCAACCCCTCTCCAAATTTGCAGACCAATTCCTCCAACCGCTGGTCAAAAAAACACCTGCCTATTTACAAGACACCAGGGATCTGTTAAATCAACTTAAAGATCAACCCTTTGACCCCACCACGATGCTCCTAGTGGGACTGGATGTAGAATCCCTATACACCAGCTTACCCCAAAAAGAGACACTAGAAATGTTGGAAGACGTTCTCTTCATGGAAAACTGGGACTTCAGGACACCAAGACATTTTGTCCTAGAATGTTGTCGCATGGCTCTTACCGAAAATTATTTCGAGTTCGAAGACCAGCTGTTCTTACAAAGTCACGGCACTTCAATGGGCAGTTCTTTTGCCCCTTCAGTGGCAGGTCTCTACGTGAGTAATTTTGAAACCAATCACGTACTGACAACCGCTAACCCTTACGTTTCCAGTATACTCTACTGGAAACGTTACATTGATGACGTCCTCCTGATCTGGCGCAATAATCAAGACTTAAAAATGTTTGTGGATTGGCTCAATACACGTGATCAGTGGCTCCGATTCACTTATACAGCGGATAAAGAAAGCATTGACTTTTTAGACCTGACTATATACTCAAAGGAAAATAAAATCGAGACAAAAACATTCAGAAAATCCACTGCTAAGAACAGCTTATTGTCATATAAGAGTTACCATCCTCAACCTTTGAGAGACAATCTGCCGTATAGTCAGTTTCTACGACTTAAAAGGAATTGTAGTCAAAAAACTGATAATCAGGTACAATCAAACGAACTCAGCATCAGGCTACAACAAAGGGATTACAAAACCTCTACCCTAAAGAAGTGTCGCAAAAGAGCCTTGAACCAACCCAGAGAAAACCTTCTCACAACCTTTGAAAAAAGAGAGAATGCAGATCTTATGACTTGCGTGACCACCTTTGGCCCAGCCTCATATCAAGTGAACAAGCTCATCCAGAAAAACTGGCATATTGTGAACACAGGAAAATTCAACTGGCCCAAGCCGCGCTTTGCAAATAAAAGAACTAAGAACTTACGCGATATGTTGGTCCACACTCGCCCTAAACAAACAATGTTGCAAAAACAAATCAGAAATGTCCATATGGCCCCAGTAACAGGACACCACCCATGTGGTTCATGCATAGCTTGCAAATCAACCACCAGTTCGAATACATTACAACTATCCCCTACACTCAACTGGACACAGAGACAACACAGCAACTGCAATTCATCCCATGTGATCTATATGGTCACCTGTCCTTGCGCAAAGAAATACATTGGGATGACCTGCAGAAAGGTGAAATTACGTATAGGGGAACATAAAAGTAATATTCGCCTTCAAAAGAACACTACGAAACTCTGTTCCCATTTCGTGGAGCAAAAACACAGCATTGAGGATTTGAAATGGACAGTAATAGAAAAGATCTCAGAAATGACGCCCAATGTAGAAAAGATACTATACGAAAAAGAACAACGTTGGGTGGATCGCCTAAAAACTAATCAGTATGGTTTAAACGATGAAATTTCTTGGCATCACTTTGCACGTTGACTCTCTCTCAACCACATGTCAGTCGTTATAACAAGCCATTTTCGTGCATAGACCAGTATCTGAATCTACGTTTTTTCTAAAAATAATTTTTTCAAATTTTGATGTAAACTACTAACGTTATGATAATTATTTAATACTCTCGTTCATAACGCATAATTAATAATCAATGTTTTTGAGAGAAGGTAAACCCTAGAATTAGAGTTTTTTAACTTGTTCCCCGTTCCTCGCGAACATAGTCCTCTCTCTATCTCCACGATGTGTACTGAAGAAAAACGCCATCGGAAGCGTGCTCCTAGCGTCCGGGAGGCAGAGCCAGCACAAGACGCGGAACACGCTTCCTAACGCGGGTGAGTGTTCCCATAGCTGCCGCCGGTGAGTATTCTCTTTCAGCCACCGGCAGACATCGAGTTTATTATATCTCCCTGATGTCGTTATAGCCTGGGACACAGTCCACACCTCCTGATGGAACCAGGGTAAAAACTGCCTCAAGGTAAGACCTCTCTTGAGGTAACCGAACACCAAATGTTCCGTGAGGGTAGTATTATACATTACCTCCGTTCTTTTTCCCACCAGGTTCATTTCATTTGTACACCCAACATAGAGGTATGAATTTTAAACATATGAATATGCGCACTGTTTACTACTTGGTCTCTATATATCGTTAACCCCCTCTTTAACTCGCCATGATGTCAACACTTGTGTTGTTTGTTTCCTAACAATTTTGCATATAATGCCTCTAATAAGAGCGCGTAACCTTTGGTAAACACAATGTATGTTTCTATGACCACGTCTTTTAACACGATTCTGTTAAAATGCCACTAGTTACCCCTTTCTTTTCTAATTCCTTCAGGTGACAATTAAGAACCTCCATGGGTAAGACTATCAAGTTGTATTGACCCATTTACGTCACAAATAGTGATAGTAGCCTGTATTGTATGTTTTTTTGTTATTTGTCCTGACGAATGCTCTTAGACCCAAGGGCCAAGAGAGCAGAAACATGTTGACGTTTTTTTGTCCTAATGACCTATGCTAAGGATTCCTAAATATCCCCAGAGCATACCCTTAACTATTTTAACTAAGGGTCCGGCGATCTGAATAAAGTTTGTAATCGTCTGGAAACTTTTTTAACCTTTTTTCTCAGCTTCAGTGGGGTAACTCCACATTTTCTCTGGATACTGCCACGACAAAACCAGAGATTGCCTCGGGTGAGGCTGGCAAGATACTGATTGATAAAACCCAATGACTGTTGCCATAACGTTTGTGTGGGGCGGAGAACAAGATATACCGCTTCTCGTTATACACAACGTTTATGAGAGTTTTTCAATATCTCTTGGAATAAGTGGTTACAAGTTTAGAAGGTGACACCTTGTGATGTAAGTCACAAAGATGCTGCAACAACGACACCGTAGCAATTTTGCAAATGTCCTGAGTATCTGCAGCCACCAATAAGTCATCGACATATTGGATCAAGGCCGCACCGGCCGGCAACACAAACGCATCAAGTTGGCTCTTCAAGGCTTGGCTGTATATCGATGGACTCTCACAGTAGCCCTGAGGAGCGCGTTTAAACCTAAAGCTGCTGCCACCAAGAGAGAAACCGAAAAGGTCCCTACTCTCCTCAGCAATCGGAATGCTGAAGAAAGCATTCTTCAGATCGATCACTGTGAACCAAGATGCAGAGGCTGGAATCAGAGTCAGCAGAGCCGTGATGTCAGGCACCACAGGGAACTGAGGAATCACAATTGTATTCACCTCCCGTAAATCGATAACAAAACGATAAACAGGGGGCTTTGATGGATCAGTGCGCTTCAGAATGGGCAGCACAGGGCTATTGCACACATTTCCCCGAGTCTCCTCGATAACATCTTTCTCAATCAAATCGTAGATGATTGCTAACAACGCTCGCTCACCATTAAGGGAGATACAATACTGGGGAATACGTGGCAATCGCACATTAGATTTCAAGTGAACAACATAAGGGGAGATGTCAAGCAGGCCCACGTCATTGGGACCTGTTGCCCACAAAGATGCAGGAAGAGAACTCAATTCCGGTGGAAGCTTGTCGATGGACAAGTACATAGGAGAGGCAACTTTCTCACCCAACGTAAGCTTTACTCCCGCAGGAGAACAATACAAAGTCGCATACAGACGTTTTAGCAAATCCAGGCCCAAAAGATTTTCACCACAACCAGTAGTCAAAATCAAAGGAGCTTTCAGCTCACGAGGCCCAATGACAAGAGGCAAAGGGCGCGAAACCGGATTGCTAACAGGGGCGCCAGAGAATCCAACGGAAACATTTGTTAAGCCAGACAAAGTTGCGCCAAGGAGTTTCGAATGCATGATGGAACTTTTCGCTGCACCAGTGTCCAACAGAAAAGGCTCAACGACGCCCGAGGTGGCAACTGCGACGTAAGGCCCTCTCTGATCAACCGGAACTGATACTACTCCCTCTCCTTGTCTATGGCCGTCCTAGTAATTACCGTCGTCAGCGTCCTGATCGACGTAATAATCGTCCACATTGTACTGCGCAGATCTGCCTTGCGACGATCCGCGCTGATCGAAACAATTATTAGAATCAGAAGAATTGTTAGAACGATCATTTTGAGCACCGCGGCCTCTACCTCGTGAAGCCTGTTGAGGACCACTACGACCTCCTCTAGATGAATTACCACTATTTCGATCACGCAAAACTGGACTATCAAATTTCAAATGACCCTCTCCCCTACAATAGGCACACTGATTGTACCCCAATGTAGATCTCTGCGAAGAGGAGTCATTTCGTGATTGCGACCTATTTGACTCAGACTGCGATCGATTCCGCTGTTGTGAATCATTCTGATTCGAACGTGGAGGATACGCTTGTTGCAACAACACTTTAGTTTTGAGCTCTTTTGTCTTTTTCTCGGCACGATCATTTTCCTCTTTCTCTCTGTTCTCATAATATTGGGCTGTAGCCAATATTTGAGCAGAAGTGGAAACAGCCCACGCACTCTCTGAATTTCGTAATTTGTTGCTTAGGTCCGGCAACAAATTTGATACAAACTTGTCCACAAACAACCTCTGACCTCCCTCAGTACCCATATCTTGACCACTGTGATCAATGAACGCCTCCTCAAATCTGGTAAAGAAATCAGAGACACTCTCATCCTTCTTTTGCTTGCAAGCGGACAGTTTGTCCCAATTCACCTTCATAGCTGGCATGAGCGTTTTCATAAGAGTAATAATTCTCTGGGGCAGAGCCGTAATTAGCTGTTCAGGCTTGGCCCCACCAATTTGTTGTGTATCCGCCGCTATAAGAGCAGCTCAATCACCACCTAATTCTGCTACATGATTTTCCTGACGAATCTTTGCCCATACCGGTTGCGGTACGACATTGCCAAACAACATATCAATGTCGGCAAGATTCATCACCGTCGCATCCACTAGCTGAGACAATTCCTCATAGTACCCTGCAGGATTCTTCTGAGGGTCAGGCAAAGATTGCTTCACCTGCAAAACTTCTGATCGCTTCCACGGGAGGTGTATCCACACTCTCTGGAAGAATGGTAAGATCGGCGGAGCAGCATTAGGGTTGCCTGGCATCCACACTGGTGGAACTTCGCGCAGGCGCTGCAAGCGGTTCCTCAATGTCTTCTAGAAACAATGCCCGAGGCATTATAGAAGGACGGAAAGACAGCAACTGCTCGACAGCACGTCGAACATTGCTACCCACCAGTATTCCGCTCGAAAACTGGAGCTGAAGATTAGTCAAAGCAGTCAATACATCGTCAGATGCATCAGCCGATATTTGGTCACGTAAAAGCTTGCACATTTCTTCAAACACGAACCTCTGTGTCGGTTCATTGAATTGAGAAAACGTATCAAGCACTATACGTGGAGGATTCCTAAGGGGGTATCTAATCCAACCCATCGCCATATTATACAGCGAGTCACGTTCCCTACTACCGGGAAGCTGACTTCGCCTTTGAGGACCATCAGAACCAGCGGACTCAAGAACGGGTCCAAGAGAATTAAAGAAGTTAGCAGCGACAGAAGGGGTACGACGTCGAGCAGATGGAGAAGAACAGTAACTCAACGGGGTAACAAGAGAAGTGTCAGGAACAGAAGAGACAGCAGGAGTAACTAGAACAGCAGGAGCAGCGGGAGCAGGAGTATGAGGAAGTACAAGCGGGGGAGCAGTAGGGACGGGAGCAGGTAATGGAGCAGGAACAGGTTGAAGAACAGGAACAGGTTGTGGAACAGGAACGGGAGCAGGTGGAGGAACAGGGACAGGGGGAACCACTGGAGCTACGGTACCCTGTGCATACGGAGGAGGTGACTTCAAGAGATAGGACAACAAGGGGTCCTCTACCGATTCCTCCTTCTTATCTGTACCCGTCGGTAAAGCGGGGTAACACTTATCTATAGTCATACGCTGCAATCTATCGAAAACTTCCTTTTCCTTTTCCTCCTTATCTCGCTGGAACTGCTCTGCATTTCTTACAGTTGTAACAATTCCTTCTCTCTTATTACGTTTAATCTGTTTGATTTCCCTCTGCTTGGCTTCTTTACGCCACAACCGAAAGGATTCAAACATGGCCGGCCTTGCTTTTCTCTGGAACAATTTAGCTTCAAGAATATATAAAATCGGGGCCTCAAAACTACCATGAGGTGGCCAACTAAGGACACCGTCTTTTTTAGTGTAATGAACCCAACACTCATTAAATGTAATTGGACCCAAACCGTGTCGACTGTACAACTCGTAAGTTGGAGTTCCGACCGGAGGTATCGGACACGAGTCCTCCAGTCGGGAATCCGTACCACAACTTCTAAAGCAACTGAACAAAGTACTACGGCCAGGCATCGTGCACACTAACCGAGTTTCACAAACGTCAAGGGTTATAGGATTTACAATGTCCCTGCAAAGAGCAAAAACCCTCAGTTTTTGGCGACTGCAGACGTCAAATATCACAACAAAGAACAAAGTACTAAGAACCACAAATGCAATGGAACCATGCAACAACTAAGCACCCACAACAAAGGACTCTGGGAGCGACCCACAAATACTTAACTCAAAAATCAATGGCGTCACCAGGAAGGCCCGTCAATCGTCTCGCTGTACCAAGGTCTACGCCAGGCGCCAAAACAGGTCTACAGTCAGGGCAGCAGTCCGACGCAGCCGTCAGGAGGCGGGGATCTTCGCGGGAAAAGTCGTCGGGCCACTTGTTTCGACAACAGGATCGATGAAGCGGGGTGCACCTTCCCTCGGAGATTTCACACGAAGTTCCTCACGATCGTCGGGCTTTGGACCGGTACCACTGATGCAGCCCAACGTTGGGCGCCAACTGAAGGACTGGGTTTCTCTAAGACCCAGCGGTGCCAGGGATAACACCTAAAACCTTCGTGGGTAACCTGTTCCGGCGTACAAATGACAGAGACACGGGACACTTCCTTCGGCGTCAAAGATTCGAGGTTTATTACTGCAGGGAACACAGAAGTCACAGGAAGTACAACACGTGTAGGTTCGAGGAGACTGCTTCAACTTGTATCTGTGGATCGCTCTTCTTATACAGTTTTCGAGCATAAGATAACATGGTGCACAAAGGTTTACAACTTGGTTCTCATCGTAAAGACCATAAGGGGGTCGCTTTCATGTATTCAGGGCCCGGAACATAATTACAGTAACATTTGGCGGTTCCCAACTGTAAAAGTACATCTTCCCACCATTAGTACATTCCAAGCAACAGTAAACGAGTCAAGGAAGAGACAGAAACAGGTGCAGAGGAAGACTAGGACAGTGAACAGATCGAAGAGGGTGTAAAAGGGGTGGTACCAGGAAACACGAGTTGCAGGCATCAAAGGGGACTTGCCTAATGAATGCACAACTGAGACAATAGACCGGCACGGCAAGATGAGCCTCGAGCGGGGCCATCTGCCTTACAGTATCATCCCCCTCATCATAAAGACACCTTCAAAGGAAACATGTCTTCCGCAAGAGTTTGGGAATCCCAGGGTCGCGAAGCGGACAGCGTCCGTTCGCTGGCTACTTGAGGGCAAGAAACAAAATGGATGCCGTATCTAAGATGGAACCCGTGGGTTCAGATGAAGAAACCCACGAAACAAACGAACGGTTTAGGCTAGCACAGCGAAAACGCGTACACCCACTAAACTCGTCATTTGCGGTTCATAGATACCAGACTCGACCATATTCGTGCGAGTCGAAAACACCGCTTACAATTGTCACGGAACCTCAAACCGAACACAATGCACTGCGCAATTTGAAAAAACTTTTCTGACAATCTTCGGACCACAGGAGGGGATTCGGTGTATCTTTACAGGTCAATGCCACTAGCGGTTTGGCCAGCAGAGAAAAATTCGGTATCCATTGTCTGCAATATGACGTGATACCCAAGAAAGCGCGCACTCATTTTCGCAATCGCCTGAATTCGTTCTGGGGTCAATCTTCTTCCCTCCTTTGATAAGAGATGACCTAAGTAGGTCACTTCTTGTCCACAATATTGTAACTTCGAAAGAGACACTTTGTGATGAAAATCAGACAAATGACGCAGCAATGACAAAGTAGCTTTCTTATAAATTTCCTCATTATCGGCAGTGACTAGCAAATCATCAACGTATTGGAGAAGAGCAGCACCATTAGGTAAAACAATCGTATCAATTTGTGTTTTCAAAGCCTGACTATAGATTGACGGACTCTCACAATAGTCTTGAGGAGCGCGCTTCAACCGGAAGCTTCGTCCTCCTAAAGAGAAGCCGGAAATATCCCTACTCTCCTCGGCAATCGGGATGCTGAAGAAAGCATTCTTCAAATAAATCACCGAGAACCAAGTGGCCGAAGCTGGAATCATAGTCAGTAAGGCAGTGATATCCGGAACAACAGGAAATTGTGGCACAACTATCTTATTCACCTCTCTAAGATCAATCACAAACCTGTAAACGGGTGGCTGAGAAGAGTCAGTGCTTTTCAAAACCGGCAAAACAGGGCTGTTGCACACATTTCCTATTGTTTCTTCAATCACATCTTTCTCAATCAAATCATAAATGATCGCTAGTAATGCTCTTTCGCCATCACTAGAGATCCTATATTGGGGAATGCGTGGCATTTTAACGTTCGCTTTCAACGTCACAACATATGGTGGTATCTCCAGAAGACCCACATCGTTAGGACCAGTTGCCCAAAGAATATCAGGAAGAGAAGACAATTCCGTCGGAAGTTTATCCTTCGACAAATACATCGGAGAAACCACTTTATTACCCAGTGTAAGTTGTACTGCCGAAGGAGAACAATACAATGTCGCATACAATCTTTTCAACAGATCCAATCCCAACAAGTTTTCACCACAACCTGTCGTCAGAATAAGGGGTGCTTCAAGTTTGCGAGGTCCAACAGAAAGAGACAAAGGATTAGAAATCGGGGTTCTAACTGGGGCGCCAGAAAAACCTACTGAAACATTTGTTAAGCTCGACAAAGGTGCGCCAGGGAGTTTAGAGTGCATAATAGAACTCTTCGTAGCACCAGTATCCAACAGAAAAGGCTCTGACACACCTGAAGTAATCCCCTCAACATAAGGTCCACTCTGATCTACTGGAACTGAAACAACTCACTCTCTTTGTCCATGGCTGTCCTAGCAATCATTATCATCCACATCCACAGTGGAGAAGTGTGGCTCACTGGTTAGAGGAGGCAGACTTGGAAGCAGAGGTCAGCCCGGGACCAGGGTTCAATTCCCGGCTTGGCGGGGTCTTGAGTCCTAAAATGTCCATGGACTCGACAATTCTCGCTCCGGTGCCTACACGATTAATGGGTTCACACTCTGCGACTCTGGGAAATAGCTTGCTTAATCTCCACAACGGCCCCTCGTGGCGGGATGCCTGGCTTTCACCTTGCGCATACCCTGCCGGGGTTATCTCACAGGGGAATACCATGACGGGTTCCCTAAGCAAGTGCTTAGAAAAAAACAGTGGTGATTTGCGCTATATAAATTCATGTACAATTACATTTACATTCTCACCTTCGGCATAGTAGTCGTCAGCATAGTACTGAGTCGTCCTACCAGGTGCATTATTCTGCTGATCAAAACTATTCATCGAATTTTGTGGAGGAAAGGAACGCGCATTCTAGGGAAAACCTCCACGTCCCCTACCTCTAGGAGCTTGCTGAACACCTCGACCTCTTGCACCTGAAACACCATTCATACGCTGTAACAGAATAGGGCAACTATACTTGAAATGACCCTCTTCCTTACAATATGAACACTGATTGGGGCCTACCAGAAAACGCTGTTGAGGAGACTCGAACATTTGCGAGTTTCTCTGAAACTGCTGAGGCTGCTGATAAACCCGCTGATTACTACGGGGTGGATACGCTTGCTGTAAAAGCACCTTCATCTTTAACTCTTTTGTTTTCTTGTCTGCTCTATCCTTCTCATCCTTATCTCTATTTTCATAATACTGTGCAGTAGCCAATATCTGTGCTGAAGAGGAAACGGCCCAAGAACTCTCTGAATCCTTCAACTTCTTACACAATTCGGGAAGCAAATTATGTACAAACTTGTCAACGAACAACCGTTGACCACCTTCAGTACTCATGTCTTGACCACTGTGGTCGATAAACGTCTCTTCAAACCTAGTGAAGAAATCAGATACGGTTTCCTCTTTTTTGCTTACACGCAGACAATTTGTCCCAGTTTACTCGCATAGCAGGCATCAACGTTTTCATGTAGGTAATGATCCTACCAGGGAGGTCTGCTACTACAGGCTCAGGTTTAGCACCACCAACTTGCCGGCCATCTGCAGCAGCAATATTAACTCATTAATCACCTAACTCTTGCGCATGATCCGTATGACGAATCAAACCCCTTAAAGGCTGCGGGACCACATTTCCAAACAACATGTCTATATCAGCTAGGCTCATGATACATGAGTCTGCAGTCTGTGATAACTCCTTATAATATCCTGCAGGATTTTTACGGGGGTCAGGTAAGTTCTGCTTAAGAGCCAAAACTTCTTCTCTCTTCCACGGAACATGTACCCAAACACGTTGAAAATGAGCTGGTGTAGCTACAATACCAAGATTAACATTGGCCTGAACTGCTTCCTTCCATACCGGAGGAACCTCTCTCATTGGATATTGTCGCACCTTTCTCTTAACAGAGGGATCGGGCTCAAACAACGGCTGAGAAAGAGACTCGCTCCTGAACGACAACAACGTCGCAACTGCTTTCTCAACATCCGATCCCACAATCGTACATTTTGCAAACTCGGATTGCACATTGGACAACTCTGGTGGAGTCTGTCACAAATCATCATCCTCCCATTCTTCACGGAGGAAAGTACACACCTTATCGAAAACATATCTCTGCTCCGGTTCTTCCCATTGACGGAAGACATCCATAAGAGTTTATACATCGTATCTTAAAGGACGAGTAACCCCTTTACGCGCCAAACGATTCAATATTTCGAGAGAGAGAGAGAGAATCAGGCAGTTGGCTACCAACTGTTTACGCTCTGAAACAGGGGTCGTATTAAATGACCCAAGGAAAGGAGACAAAAGACTAGTAAAAGTGTTAGTCATTCTCTGTCGAACAGAAGGAGAGGTCGACAGGACAGGAGATAAAGCGGACTGAGAAAAGGTCAACGTAGGAGCAGTAGCAGAGGAGGTAGCAAGAACAGATGAAAAAGTCGCAGGAATTAAAGGCGGAGCAGGTGGCAAAGTCAGTGGCCCTTGAAAAGACTGGACCAGAGGAGCAGGAGCCAACTGAAGAGGAGCTGGCGGCTGTGGAATAACAGGAGGCTGCACAACTGGAGGTTGCACAACTAAAGGTTGCGGAGGTGCTGTAGCACTCTGCGCATAAGGGGGTGGCGAACTCAACAGGTGCGACATCAGGGGATCTTTCTCAAGTTCCTTCGCTGCATCTTGCTGAAGAAGCGGCAAAGCTGGATAGCATTTATCAATCGCCATTTTACGTTGCTTGTGCAACTGCTCACTCGCCTGTTCTTCTTCGTTATCCTTAAACTGCATAGCAGCCTGCATAATCGAGATACCTCTCTCTCTTTTATTTCTCTTCGCTAATTTAATTTCCTTCTGTTTGGCTTCCTTTCGCCATAGGCGGAAAGAGTCAAACATCGCCGGCCGGGCTTTCTTCTTAAGGAGTTTAACCTCTAAATTATCTAGAACTTCTGTGTCAAAACTACCATATTGGGGCCATTTTAGGACACCGTCCTTCCTTGTGTACCTAATCCATACCTCATTATACGTGGTAGGGCCCACGCCGTGCTTCACATAAAGCTCATAGGTTGGAGTTCCAATCGGAGGAACCAGACAAGAGTCCTCCAATCGGGAATCCCTATTAGAACCACAACAAAATAATCTTCCAAGTCTGCTAAGACCAGGCATCTTCGCTCTCTAGTCTAGCTTCAAACTTCAAGGGATTATCGAATATAATAGTCTTGTGAATACACGAGTCCCTCGGCTTTAGTACTTGCAAGGCCCAAATCAAAGAACCCAAATCAAAGAACTCAAATCAAAGATCTCAAATCAAAGATCCCAAGGGATACCCAAAACTAAGGACTGGGAGACGCTCCACTCATACTTAACTGAGGTATCGATGACGTCACCAGAAGACCCGTCTATCGTCTCGCTCTACAAATCGTCTAAGGCTCCAAGACAGGATGACAGTCAGGGCAGCAGTCCTTCGTAGCCGTCAGAAAGCGGGGAACCTCGCAGCAAAGACTTTCGGACCACGACGACATACAGGGGTCGATGAAGTGGTTGGCCTTCCTCCAGAATTTTCACACGAAGCTCCTCACGATCATCAGGCTTGGACCGGTACCGCTGAAGTCACCCCACATTGGGCGCCAAATGAAGAACCGGGTTATTTAAGATCCAGCGGTGCCAGGGGACACACCCGAAGTCTCCGGATTCACCTGTCTCAGAATAACAGAAACGCGGCAAACTTCTTGGTGACGTCAAAGATCAGATTTATTGGCTGCAACCAGTAACAGAGGTCCACGAAGTACAAAGGCTGTATATTCATAGGAGACTGCTCAAACTTACAAAGCACGTCGTCCCTTTTATACCAAATATTGTGCTTCAGGCAAACATTCCTTATTTACAGTTGACCAATCCCATGTGTACACGACAAAAGCATTGCATAACAAACCCACATTTAATTGTCCAGCCCATCATCAATTACCCGGAAAGGCTCAACACTCTTCATCAGATTAATCGGACGGACCCCTAATAAAAACAGACACCTCCTCATCGTAAACAGGTCATAAAGAAAGGAGCAGAGACAGGTGTGAGTCAGATAAGACATAGTTGTGTGCAATAAAGGGTTGATGGTGTCCTGTGCCTTGATCCTCAATCTCGACCAGCTACTGGGAAAGGAACTGGCCTAACAGGTTTGGCTTCGGGCAACGGAGTCAGCTTGCCCAGGTCACACAGAAGTCAGCTAAAGGTGTACGTGTCCCAAAGACTCGTTCAGCCTTAGTCATCGGAATATGTGAGGGCAACCACAAAATGGCTGCCGTACACAAAATGGAACCCACGGGTTCAGAACAGAATCCCTGATTTCAGGGTGACCTCGTCACTCGAACATGACGAAAACACTCGTACACCTTACACTCGCCATTTTCGGTACATTGACCGGGTCAGGGGGCGTAATTCGATCCCCAATCCTTGGTTCTCTGATGCTCTTAGAACACTCAGAAAGGAGTGGAAAGAGCCGAGGGATTTGGAGAAGGGACTATGACAAAGATCTCAAGTCTGTGTATTTGGTTAAACTAAAACACTACCATAAAACGATTTGCTCCACGCGCGCTAATTTTTATGCTGATAAAATTAGGGACAGCTCTCATCCTACGAAATACATTTTCAAGATCGTTCAGGAACACTAAAACTTTAGTCTCACATGTAAACTCAGCGCAGCAATGCGAGGAGCTTGCACACTTCTTTCTGAAAAAAGTGCAGAAAATCTATGCTACTTTTCCCCAGCGCTCCTCTGCTCCAGGTCCTAGCACGGTCAGAGAGGGGATTTCTACTGTGACTACGATACCTGAGATCTCGTGCGATGAACTTGTGAGACTCTGTAGAAAGGTCAAATCGGGGTCTACATCTGATCCCATGAGGCCGGCACAGTTTCTGGATTCCATGGATCTTGTTCAGAAACCCCTAGCGCAGATACTTAATTTATCTTTTACTACAGCCATAGTACCGTTGGCCTGGAAACAGGCTCAGGTCTCTCCCATCATTAAAAAGCCCACATTAGATCCCTCTCTGACTGAGAGTTTTAGGCCGATCTCCTTGCTTCCATGGGTTGCAAAATTAGCAGAGGCTCATGTGAACGAGATGCTGTCTCGACATATGACCCTTAACAACATTCTGGACCCGTCTCAAAACGGCTTCAGATCGGGTCACAGCACTGAGTCTGCCTTGTTGGCCTCCACGGAGTACTTAAGAGCCATTCTTGACGCCGGTCAGAGTGCAGCGCTTATACTATTAGATCTTAGCGCTGCCTTTGATACGGTGTCTCACGACATCTTGCTTAACCGTCTGGAGGCAATTGGGATCATGGGCCAGGCCCTGGAATGGTTCCGCGCTTTCTTGACGGATAGATCCTTCCGGGTCTCAGCTCCGCCTTTTCTATCTCAAGCCCATTCCATCTGCCAAGAGGTTCCGCAGGGCTCTGCGTTGAGCCCGACGTTGTTCAATCTCTATGTCCAACCTCTCGCCGCTGTGGCAAGAGAGTGGGGCCTAACGTTAGTTTTGTATGCTGACGATACCCAGCTGATTGTCACCTTGGCTGAGGGTCCCTCTGCCGCTGCTACTAGGTTTAGAGATGGGATGACTGCTGTTGCCCAATGGATGGCTGAGAACTGCCTTCAACTGAATGCCACTAAAACCGAGGTGATGCTGGTCGGAAAAAACACCTCCCTTTGGAATGAACACTGGTGGCCAGCTTCCTTAGGCATTATGCCTGCAGCCAAGCCAGTGGTCAAAAACTTAGGAGTGTGGCTGGATGCAGATCTCAACTTTCAGTGCCACACGAAGAAGGTGGCTGCAACATGTGTGGGCCTGCTGAGAGGCCTTCGCCCCATTTTGAAGTTCTTTAGTGCGCCTGTCCGGCAGCTTATCATCCAGGCTACTATTCTATCGCGCTTGGATTACGCTAGCGCACTTCTTTTGGGCACAAACAAAGCTGAGATTGTCCGTCTCCAGCGAGTACAGAATTCGGCAGCCCGGGCTCTTGTGGGACTTCCATGTAGATGTTCTGCCAGAGCTACTATTAGAGCTTTACACTGGCTGCCGATTCAAGCTAGAATCCAGTTTAAGACTCTCTGTTTGGCGTTCAAAATTCTGAATGGTACTAGCCCTGAGCTACTCCGCCCTCTTTTAATTCTGTATACCCCTCAGCGTAACCTGCGCTCCTTGGGTCAACATTTGGTAAATACTCCCAAATTCAGACTTTGCCGTATTGGAGGTCGTTCCTTCCGAGTGCTTGCGGCCAAACTGTGGAACTCCTTGCCAGTAGCCATTCGTAGTATTGATGATCTACTCCCATTTCGGAAAGCCATTAAGACCTTTCTTTTCCCTCTGATTTAGGTTTCCTTTCTCTCAGTTTCACCATTTCCGGTACAATTATTCAGTCAGCGCCGGGACGCCCCTTAGCTGGGGCAGCTGCGCACTTTAACAAAACCTTAACATAACATAACATAACATTGATACAAAAATCGTCATGATACGACGACATTTAGGAAACGGGTTCAGAATTCACGGAACGTCACTGGCTCCTTTATCTTCCTCTTGATTCCACCTCGTGGCTCTTTAATCCACCCTCAGACACTTTCGGCTCCTTTATCTCACTCTTGATTCCACCTCATGGCTCTTTAATCCACCCCAGACTTTCTCGGCTCCTGTATCTCACTCTTGATTCCACCTCGTGGCTCTTTATTCCACCCTCAGACACTCCCGGCTCCTTTATCTCACTCTTGATTCCACCTCATGGCTCTTTAATCCACCCCAGACACTCTTGGCCCCTTTATCTCACTTTTGATTCCACCTCATGGCTCTTTAATCCACCCCAGACAAACTCGGCTCCTTTATTTCACTCTTGATTCCACCTCATGGCTCTTTAATCCACCCCAGACACTCTCGGCTTCTTTATCTCACTCTTGATTGCACCTCATGGCTCTTTAATCCACCCCAGATGCTCTTGGCTCCTTTATCTCACTCCTGTAGGTCCCTGCTCTCTCCCTTTGTCACTTGTTTCATCTTTCTCTTCCTCTTTCTTTGCGCTTGTGTGTTTTCACTCCCTTGTTATGGGTAAAAGTCTGATGAGGGAAAATAGGTGCCGGCCTCCAAAACGAGAGTGCAGATGGGCCCCACCTGCGACCACCTGCTGAAATTAAGCTTTAATCAACATCTCACCCCTTCTTTGATAAATTAAAGAATTTAGGGCAATCGGGCGGGGTGGGGAAAGAAGAAAAACAGACAGGAAGGAGAGGAATGAAAGGAAAGAAAATACAAAAAAGAAAATGCTAGAGGAAGAGAATACGCATGAGTCACTCCATGACCGCATCTCCTCGACCCATCACTGTGGACTTCACATACAGCGAATGTCTACGTCTTAGCTGTTGCTTCTTGCTCAAACGCTATGGAGGTCTCATGATCCTTCGGGTGGGGTAAACTGGTCTGGCTCATGCTGGTCTCATGATGCTACGGGTGGTCTGGCTCAGGGTGGTCTCATGATCCTACGGGTGGTCAGGCTCAGGGTGGTTTCATGATCCTACGGGTGGCCTGGCTCATGGTGGTCTCATGATCCTACAGGTGGTCTGGCTCATGGTGGTCTCATGATCCTACGAGTGGTCTGGCTCATGGTGGTCTCATGATCCTACGGGTGGTCTGGCTCATTGTGGTCTCAGGATCCTACGGGTGGTCTGGCTCATGGTGGTCTCATGATCCTATGGGTGGTCTGTCTCATGGTGGTCTCATGATCCTACGGGTGGTTTGGCTCATAGTGGTCTTATAATCCTACGGGTAGTCCGGCTAGGGTTGTCTCATGATCCTACGGGTGGTCTGGCTCATGGTGGTCTCATGATCCTATGGGTGGTCTGTCTCATGGTGGTCTCATGATCCTACGGGTGGTCTGGCTCATAGTGGTCTTATAATCCTACGGGTAGTCTGTCTCATGGTGGTCTCATGATCCTACGGGTGGTCAGGCTCAGGGTGGTTTCATGATCCTACGGGTGGCCTGGCTCATGGTGGTCTCATGATCCTACGGGTGGTCTGGCTCATGGTGGTCTCATGATCCTACGAGTGGTCTGGCTCATGGTGGTCTCATGATCCTACGGGTGGTCTGGCTCATTGTGGTCTCATAATCCTACGGGTGGTCCGGCTCAGGGTTGTCTCATGATCCTATGGGTGGTCTGGCTCATGGTGGTCTCATGATCCTATGGATGGTCTGTCTCATGGTGGTCTCATGATCCTACGGGTGGTCTGGCTCATAGTGGTCTCATAATCCTACGGGTAGTCTGGCTCATGGTGGTCTCATGGTCCTCGGGTGATCTGGCTCTTTCTTCCAAACATCTTGTGTCGGTGTAAATGTGGCCAAAGAATGTGATCTCTTCTTTTTCTAGTTCATGCTTGACTGGATTCAGTCAATCCAACGCCTTCCTGCTAGAGGTCCCTCCTCCTCCGTCGGGAAGCCCAGAGACTCTGGGCCTCATTTATGAGGTTTTGGGTAGGGCAGCACCACAAGGAATCTTGCTGCACTGCTCCACGTCAGAACAAAAGGGCAGGAATGCGCCGTATCTATGTGATACAGCGCATTCCTGTTCTTTTACCCAGCGCAGGCGCACAATGAGTTGCCATGAGCCAATACAGGCAGCCTTTCGCCATGGTGTAATGCAAGGGTGCCTGCATTTTGTGAAGGAAGGGAGACCTTCCTTCACAAAGTAAATCACAAGAGGCGATTTCCTTTTTCTATATGTGCTGCAGAATGCAGCACAAAAAGAAAAAGGAAAGCATGAGGAGAAATTCTCCTTGTTGCACTTCTCTAACGCCACCCCTGGGTTGGCGTTAGATTCTGATGTATTCTCAAGTTCACAATTTCTTGTAAATCTGGGAATGTGTCAAGTTTCATGAGTGTTGTGTTGGAACACCCTCAGCAACACCCATGGAACGCCCGTTTCATGCAGTGTTTTGCGTGAAAGGAGCATGTATTTATAAGGCCATGAAAAGCCACGTAAAGTGGCTTTACGTCGCCTTATAAATATGCAATGACACATTGCGCCACTGGGACATCAAAAAAGTGAAGTTCCGGCGGCACAAGAGTGCCAGTCTCTGGGTTCTACGTGCACCAGCATGGGACCTGGCTAGGTGCCAACTATCTGGTCAGCTCTCAGCCTGAGTTGGCATCATCTTGCCAACCATGAGCGGCATCTCCTTTTGGATTCTGGTGCAGAACATGTTAGCCCTGTGGGACCCCCCAGGGTGACAAATTTGCAACTTGTGATCACGCCTATTGTCCACAATTGTACGGCCTCAAGTTTACACTATGGGAAATGTTGGGGGACACATTTCGGTTGAGGTGGAGTTTTCCGCTTCACTACACCTTTCTTCCCATATAATTAATTACTCCAGTTCTCAGGAATATTCACCATGACTGGTCTGAAGCCATTCTTACCACCCATCACTGGTCTTAACGTTGGAGCAGAAACCTCCCTACAGATGAACATACACACAGAAAGGCTTAGTCATTAGTACATCAGAAAGCAGCCTTGGAAAGGCAGACAGAAAATAATAATGAAATGCAGTATTCTGCTGAGGCAAGCAACGTGCACATTTTGCGGCCTACTTCGGGCCTAGTTAAAGCAGCCTAATAGGAAATGAAAAAGCTGCAAAAGCTAATGGAGTCACAAGTATACATAGGGGTCACTCATTACTCAGATAGCTCAGTGGGTTGTACAACATGAAATGCAAATTGTATCTATTTAGCCTCGGAATGCTAACCTAACATACTTATAATGTCATGTGACGGGAAGCATTACGCAAATGGGGATTTCAAGTCTAACAGATCCTCCTTTTAGCAAAAGTAGATAAAAAATGCTTTAATTGCCATCAGGTAGGATCTTCACAATACTAAGGGGGGTGGCAGAGGTGAGGGAAGCAATAGGCACACACAGGATATAACACTCAGGATATAACAGAGGAATACAACACAGTTTAACGCATCAATAATGCTAGTTTTTGAAGATGCCTTCATCAATCAGCATCAGATCCTGAACTTCTTGCATCATCATAGATGAAACCTTTGCATCATGTCCTGGTGTTTGCGGAGCAGGTATTATTTTGCTCATACAATAGGTACTGCATGCTGGAATGAATATAATACAAAGGCAACCTGTGAAGATGACGCCTGCGATAACTATCAGGACAAGGAGTATCTTCCAACCCCATGATGTCAGCAGGTCCCAGAACCACCCTGATATGGACCATGATGAACCATTATCATCATGTATTTCTGAAGCAATTCTGTATTTCTGAGTATACTGTAGGGGCAGAATCAGGAATGAAAACACAGCAACTACTGCCGATGACGCGGCAAGCTCCGCCCCATCAGCTAGCATGACATCTAAAACCATCCTATTTTGAAGAGCAACGAGCTTCCTAGCCTGAAGCTCGAACGTGATATTAGTCAATAAACTCATAGTAGTGTTAATCACTCCCTCAACTACTCTGGTCAAGCGATGTATATTGCGGCTATTGAATATGGGACCCCAGAACGGTATAATGCTCTTCATTATGTCCGTAATTTGCTGGAGAGAAGTATCTGTCTGATCGATCTCATCTGAATCAATCACTCTCTTAACTCTGTAGACATGGAGATCTCTTCACTGTAACTTGCTATGTTTGTGATAACTGCGCGGGGAAATGTAGATGGGAGGCAAGAGGAAAGAGACATAGCAACGACCAGACCAGCCCCTAGGAAGCCAAATATAAGCTCTGTATCCACAGATGAAATATACATTTGGAGGTGTAAGCAAAGGCGGGCTAAAACTTATATTAACCCTATAGGTGTTACTACAAATGCACTGTCCCACTGGTACATTCCCTGAACCTTCGACACAAAAACTGGCCGAGGCATTGATCACTGGTACGGGCATGGCTTGATCTTCTGTAATGTTTAGTACTTGAAAACATTTGAAATACTCAGTAACATTGAACCCCTTGAAATCTAACATCTCACCTTGCAACCACGTCACATTCTCGTTAGCTGTGAACAAATTCCTACAGGCTTCGGGATGCATAGTATCCTCCTTACCATCCTTCCCAGGCGTATAACCCTGGTGTATCACTATATACTCCAGCACTGCTTCATAATCATCCGCTTTCATTTTCCTAGCATTGCCATAATAATGCATATACACCGTGGAAAGCAACTGGAACTAGGCCTCGCAACTACCTAAATATGATAGGGGCAAAGAGACTAGCAAATCACCCAACAATTTGTGGTATTAGTGGTACTGTGCACCTGATGAAGCATATGAATAAATGCATTATCAACATAGGTCTGTCAGTGTCTCTCCTTATGCCGGGCTAATGAAACAAACATATGCTCAGATGGGGATGGGGTAGTTTCCACTGAAATATGCACCGGATGCTGATCCTCCAAATATCAAACCACCCCGAACAGAGCTTTCATCACCATGAGGATAAACACTACCATCACTACCTTACTTCCTGTTGACCACCCAGACCACCCATTACCATTCTGTCTAGGTGGTGGAACCATAAGGGGCTGTTCCTCTCTCATAATTAGACGGCCAAAAGGGAGCATTTTCAATAAAACTTCCAACAACCTATACGTACTATGAGGAAAGAAAATTTCCACAGGCTAGAGCCACTATTGCAACTATAGTATCAGAGGGAACAAAAGCAAAATCTTCTTTCCAGTGTCCATTTAATAACCCTGCACTGGTAGACTCCTATTTTTCATCGGGCGTAGGTTCTGTTGAGCACTGGCGTTGGAGCTGCTCGCTGAGCTTGTATTCTGAACTCAAAAGTCTCAGGATAGGGCACCCCTCCCTCCTTGGAGGGTACCCTCACCGAATCCTGTCGAGTGTTCACACATAGTGCACCAATGACGTTCGTTCTACTCTAACAGGCACCCTAGGCACAGCACCTGTGCCCTAAACTTAAGTCCTTCCCTAGCTCCTAAACTGTTCAGCTGTCGTCCCGTTCTTCTTCCGGGTCCGTAAGTTATACCTGGTTACACTTGGCACTGTGTCATCAGCAAAGAGGGGTAGGAACTCAGAGTCAGGCAAAGATCTGGGCTCTGAAACAGGCTCTTTGGGGGCAGAGTGATCTGAGGCAGCCCTTATCTCCTTAGGAACTGCTTTAAGCAGGACTCTGTCACACTCCTCATCCGTCTGCGCCCCCCTTAATCGAGCATTAAAGAAAGGAACAAATCGGGCACCTGCTCATATTCTTGATCAGGAATGCCGTCGCTGACTCAGCAGTCGTATGGAAGCGAGAGTGGCACTCTCTACGTGGCTTCCGTGCACCCAGTGCTTCCTTACTTCCACATTTACTGCGGAGCGGGTGGCACCCCAAAGGCATACTGGCTGTCTGTATAAACATTAACAGCCAGTCCCTCACTCAGCTCACAAACCCGTAGAAGTGCAACTAATTCTGCAGCTTGGGCCGATGGTTGTGGGATGCAGGATGTCTCAACTACGGTATGCAGTGTCGCGATTGCATAGGCTGCAGTAGTGGTGCCATCTGGCAGCTTGAAGCACAAGCCATCAACATACAGTTCCCGTTGGGGTTCATATAAGGGAAAATCAGTCAGGTCTACACATCCGTTTGTTTCATCCTCAGTCTGAAACAAACAATCATGGACGTCATTGTTCTTTTCTTCCGACGGGAGGGGTAGTAACGTGGCTGGGTTCAAAGTAGCACATCGTTTGATGGTAATATGCTGTGTAAACAAAGTCAATTCATATCCAATAAGACGTGCACTAGTAAGGTGCTGCGTCTTTGTCTTATTCAAAAGTGTATCCACAGCATGAGGTACCATTACTGTGAGATCAGTATCAAGAACAAGCCCTGCCGATTGTCTGATAGAAACTGCAGCAGCCGTGGCAGCTCTCAGGCAGCTCAGGAGTGATCTGGAAACATTATGGCCGAGAAATAAGTACAGGGTCTCTGCTTACCACCGAAACCCTGTGTTAACACAGAAAGAGCGCAACCATGCGTCTCACGCACATAGAGCACAAAGGGCTTTTGATAATCAGGAGTTACAAGCACAGGAGCAGAGCAAAGCTCAACTTTTAATTGTTCAAAAGCATGCTGACATTCAGGTGTCCAAGGCAGGGGTTCATGCACATCCTTGGTGGTCAGGTAAAGAAGGGGTTTGTTAGTAAGGAATAATTTGGGATCCAATGGCGACAATATAATGTTATCCCTATAAACGTGCGTACCTCACGTTGGGTCCTAGGTACAGCCATACTGTTAATAGCAGCCTTACATTCAGTTGTTAGTCTGCGACCCTCTTTCAACAGTAGGTGACCTAAGTAGGTGACCTCCTGTACTGAAATTTCGAAAGGGACACCTTGTGTCCGTGGCATGCCAAATGGTGCAATAATTAAACCGTGGCCTCTTTGCAGCCCTCCTCAGTCTCTGATGTTTCAAGGTGGTCATCAACATACTGGAACAAAACATTACCAGAAGCAAATTCCAGTGAATCCAATTGGGCTTTTAAAGCTTGACTATAAATACTTTTCTTTCTGTATAGCCCTGTGGAGCACGACATAATCTAAAACTTCGACCAGCTATAGCAAAGCTGAAAAACGACTTGCAGTCCGGATGTATTTGGATGCTGAAAAAGGCATTCTTTAAATCGGTAACAGAAAATTATTTCGCCGAGGGGGGAATCATTGTCAGTATTGCAGTTGGAACCACAGGATACTGAGGGATCACAATTATATTAACCTCTCTCAGGTCAATCACAAAGCGGTACACATCTGGAGAGTTCGAAGGGGCCTTTTTAAGAATTGGAAGAATATGGCTAATGCATACATCAGACACTGTCTCTTCCACTACTCCAGTCTTAACCAAATCATGTATAATCTGCAATAGGGCATTTTCTCCTGCTTGGGAAATCTTATACTGGGGAATACGGGGCAGTTTAACATTATCCTTCATACTGATAGACACTGGTGGGATCTGGAGCAGCCCCACATCTGTGTGTCCTGTGGCCCTCAGCGTATGTGGTACACCGTCAAATTCTATTGGGAGGGGTGCAACTTGTGAAAGACATTAATTTGTAGGGGCCATCTAGGCTCAACTGTCATAAAGACGCAGTCTGGAGAGCAAGATATTGCTTCGTGCAACCTTTTTAACAGATCCAGTCCCATTACATTTTCACCACCGTTCATTGTCAATAAAAATGGTGGGTCAAGAGTAAAAGAACCGACAGTCAAAGCAAGTAGTTTAGAAATGGGGCTGACAACTGGCACACCTGATAACCCAACTGAAACATTATTTTTCCCAGACAGAGACCAGTGTATGGGAAACAGAACTATTCATAGCCCCTGTATCAATCAAACATTTCTCCATGGCGCCCTGCAAATCAGCCATGATATAAGGTCAGCACTGATCGACAGGCACCGGAACTGGCCCCTTGCCCTGCCCTGCTCTTGGCTGTCTTAGCTGTGAGACAGCCCCGTCACCTAATCCATGTCGTAGTCCTCATTATAGTACTGTCTGCTCTGAGGGTCATCAAAATAATTCCCACTCTGTCTGAAGCATTCTATGACTGCATCTGTTCCCGGACTCCTCCTCCTCCTCTTCCTCTAAACCCACGGCCTCCCGGTGCTGCCACAATTCCAGGCACTCATTCCGCCAATGCCCCTCTTTTTTACAGTACGCACACTGGTTGTACCCAAGAAACTGCAGCTAAAGCGGCGATAATTGGTTTGATAATATGCTCTATGGAATTCCAATTGAAGCCCTTGTTAGATGTGAAGGATATCTAACATGAGCTTCAATTGGAATACCATAGAGCATATTATCAAGCCCATTGTCGCCACTTTAGCAGCAGTTTTCTGCTGCTAAAGAGGCGATAATGTTATCGCCTGCCTTGATAATATGCCCCTATGTTCATAATACTGGACCATTCTCAAAATTACAGACGGGGACGCTGTCGTCCAAGTACTCTCCGAGGCCTGCAACTGTGTTACAATTTCAGGAAGTAAATTAGGGATGAACCTGTTAACAAACAACTGAACACCACCATCTAAAGACAGGTCCTGCCCACTAAAATCCATAAACACCCCCCTCAAACCTAGTAAAGAAGTCTGATATGCTCTCATCCTTTTTCTGGCGACATGCAGTCAATTTATCCCAGTCCACCTTCCTCGGCGGGATAAGGGAGTGCATGTATGTTATAATCCTGCCCGGCAATGCCATCAACTCTGTTTTTGGATTGTCACCGGGCTTGCACTCCTTGTCTCACACCTTTATTTCGTCCCATGTCCCCCCATTTCCAGCGCATGATCCTGCGTATGTACCTGTCGGCAGGTATCTACCAGTACCAACAGTCCAAAAAATAACTCTGTGTCAGCTAACGCCATTATTGTGGAGGAGGCTAGGATCAGGCAACTGGCTCTTTAAGGATAGGACCTCATTCCTCTTCGAAGGAGTATATATCCATTGTTATTGAATTCAAGCGCCCACCCGCTGTCTAATTACTGTATTTGTGGAATCACTCAGCTCGGGTACTTCGGAATGATATGGGATGAACTTTCCTCGTAGGGTGCAGAGTCCCTACTGTTGGAACCTTTTGAGGCAGCCGTTCTCGATAACGTACTAATATCCTCACATTACTAGAAACTTCACCTGGGGCCATAGCAGTAGCATGCACCTTGTCCCGTATGTCATAAATAGCTTGTGGTGCGACATCCCGGTAACATTGTTCCCATAATGCTAACAATGTGGTCGACATGTGCTTAAGAGCAAGTTGCTGCAAAAATGGTTCATAATCTTTCATCACACTCCACATGTCTTCCACAGTATAAATCGCATTCCGACCCCACAGGGCCGCTTGATTCACCACCATCGTCTTTTCTTCAGTACCCACAGCAGAACGCACCAACACCTTCTCTATACGATCACGTGCTGCTGTCCAATCCCCCTCAAACCTTCCACGTACAGGCGTATCCATATTCGGTAATGTATGGGGTGTCAAATTCAAAGAAGAAAGAGCAGATGCGAAGACAGGTACCATGGCATGAGGGGATAGCACTACAGGGGTGAAAGGGATAGTAGTGGCCAAGGCAACATCAACAGACAAGAGAGTAGGCAAAACAAGAGAACCGACTGCTCCGGCCCCTCCCGTGTGACAAGGCGGGGAGAGGGCGAGCGCACTCGGAGCTGACGCAACAGAGCTAGGTACTGGGGAACCAAAGGGGGTGGACCCAGAGGTTGCGGACAAAAATGTCTGGACTATTGGATATATCCGTTCAGGGGCATAAGGGGTGGCGGACAAGATTCCAATACTCCTTCAAGAAAATCGTCCTTTTCTTCCATAGTAACATAACATTTTTCGGTCTGCAATCATAACTTCCTGTCGGCACATTCTATTCCTTACTTTATCTTCCCTCTCTCATATGCCACTGCTTTCTGCGTAATTGATTGCCACTGTCACTTCCTTTTCCTCCTTTTCTGCTCTCATACGTTTTTGTTTTGCTTCCTGCCACACTCTTAACGAATCAAACATTGACTGCCTGCTTTTCTTAGCGAACAATTTATCTTGCAAGAAACCCAATTTTTGTTCATCAAACAAGCCAGTAAGTGGCCTTTGCAGGTTGGCATTGTCCCTCGTATACTTATCCCACAGCGTGCTAAACATAATAGGGCCAATACCATGCTTGACATATATGTCAAAATTTGGGGTACCCTCCAGAGGTGCTGGCTGGCTCTCTTCCAATCGGGCATCAGAAGAACAGCATTGGCATCCAAAACACATACATTTACTAAAACAAGGCCGGCCTCTTAACATAAGACACATACACCACCCCCAACAGGCAATAAAATCACCACTTTAACAAAAAAATGGTCTGAAAATCAGACCCACACTGTTCAAAAACCGTACTCCAATCCAAAGACTATTCCAAGCTCAAGAGGACAGGTTCTAACCCAGACCTTTTCAAGCGCAGACCGCGTTACCAGTTGGCTGGCAGATTGTCTGCAAATGGTCCCGGACCTTTTCAAGAAGCAAAATACCAGTTGGCCCGGTAGACCACTCACAAGCACTCTGTGTCCCTCAAGGGTCCTCTGACCCACCAAGTTCAAGACACTGCAAAATTCTGTTACTAATGAGTGATCTGTTACAAACACTTCCACGCAAGCAAACAGCGTTCAAAAATAAACTCTCCATGCCAGAACAGGTCCCTTTCGCACACTATCATCACACCTCCACAGACTGCCGTTCAAGGCACTCAGCCCGTAGGCTGGTGTCGTTCAAGACGGTCCGAAGACCGTACCAGGCACTGCCCACAGGCCAGTGTCATTCAAGTGTGGCGCCACTTCCAAAGAACCTAAGGACAAAGAACCAAACCACACACCTGGTGCACTCAGAGTGAGGCAAATTATTCTCCACTGACAAATCTCCGGACCAAACAGTCAAATCCAGGGTTCGCCTTCTCAGGATCCCAGCTGGTGACCACTAGCCGCGGATCCGCCCGATCTGAGGGGCGATTCAGAAAAGGGGGTGGTGATGGACAGAGTATCTGAATTAAGCAGAACACTCCTACCCAGTCAACAGATCAGGGCTTGATCCATCACCGTTTTTTAGCTCACTGCACCATCCCAGTTCAGAACCTGGCTAGATGTAAATGCGTCTGTCCCTGGCCCAATGCATCATGGGAACAGGGCAGACCAAACTACCAAGCCAATTCTTTACCAGAATGGAAACAAGCTTCCGGGGACCGGTTTCTGGCATTACAGCCGTCTTCGGCCCGGCTTGCTTGAATCCTGATGGTGCAGTGAGCAAGGGACTCACATCTGAGCATACCCTACCACGCTTGTGGTGGCCAAAACGATTCAGAAAAGGGGGTGGTGATGGACAGAGTATCTGAATTAAGCAGAACACTCCTACCCAGTCAACAGATCAGGGCTTGATCCATCACCGTTTTTTAGCTCACTGCACCATCCCAGTTCAGAACCTGGCTACATGCAAATTAGTCTGTCCCTGGCCCAATGCATCATGGGAACAGGGCAGACCAAACTACCAAGCCAATTCTTTACCAGAATGGAAACAAGCTTCCGGGGACCGGTTTCTGGCATTACAGCTGTCTTCGGCCCGGCTTGCTTGAATCCTGATGGTGCAGTGAGCAAGGGACTCACATCTGAGCATACCCTACCACGCTTGTGGTGGCCAAAACGATTCAGAACAGGGGGTGGTGATGGACAGAGTATCTGAATTAAGCAGAACACTCCTACCCAGTCAACAGATCAGGGCTTGATCCATCACTGTTTTTTAGCTCACTGCACCATCCCAGTTCAGAACCTGGCTACATGCAAATTAGTCTGTCCCTGGCCCAATGCATCATGGGAACAGGGCAGACCAAACTACCAAGCCAATTCTTGAGAATGGAAACAAGCTTCCGGGGACCTGTTTCTGGCATTACAGCCGTCTTCGGCCCGGCTTGCTTGAATCCTGATGGTGCAGTGAGCAAGGGACTCACATCTGAGCAAACCGATCTGAGGGTCGGGCAGATGCGAGAACCAAGCTTGGTCTTCAGATGTGGGGCCACAATCCGCCCAACGGACCAGACACCACCCTGGCCCCTGCCCCCGGCTGATGGGTAAGGGGCCCCAAATTTGTGGGGTCCCTGTTCGGCCACCAACTGAAGGACAGGGCCACACAGGTTATATACATTACCAAACTTCTATGCCTTCCCAAATGAAGTCGGTCAGACACTGGAGAATACAAACATACTTTATTAGTATATCTCTGCAGAGCGAGCCCAGTCTGACCCACACCCTGTGGTGTTCGCCAAGGGACACGGTCAGTACGGTCAGTAATGCACAATTATCCCTCCAAGAAACCCCCAACCACGCCCTCAATGGAAAACTAACAGCTCGGGCTGAACAGGGAACAATGCGGGCACAGTAGGATGAGCTAACACCTTGCCAGATTGTGGTATTGGGTTCTCCAGGCCTACATACTCCGCAGAATACCCTCTACACCATAAGAACTGTTGGCACGGAAACTAGAAAATGCAAAAGACAAGTTTATTAAGACCCCATGGGGTGGTGGTACATTCCTACAGCACCCTTCGGCAATGCAAGAAGTATCACACCGAATATCGGTGTAAGTCCTTCTTTTATACAGGTTTACAGACATAAAAAGATGGGAGGTACATAGTTACAGAGTTTTAAGTACATATATGGTCATTTTTGGAACAAAGCCAACTCATGGGAGGGGCTACAACACCACTGGTCAGTTTGGGGGAACATTCCTAAGTGATGACTGATAAGGTCTGAACTGTGCATGTACGGGCTTGACCATTACTAAAAATAGCCTGTTACTGGGCAAACTCGAGTGGTCAGTGGTATAGAGGAAGGACAAAGGGTCATGCTGACCACGAGGCGACACATTCTCTAAAATGGCCGCCGTAACATACAAAATGGCGTTTAGCAACTATAGTCAAGATAAGGGAGTAATGTGTAGCAAAGCTTAACGCTAACCCGATCATTGTCAAATTACGACAGACGACCCTTTTAGCGTTTAGCTGAAGCTACCTCATAATGGACATAATCGGGATACTCATCTTCTATATCGATAGACATAATCTGGGCCACTTCTTTATGAATCATTTGTTCATGTTTAGCAAAAGCTCGTCTGGATGGAATACAAGCAGATAGACACAGAGAACATAATGCAGGGCCACACTGAATACATACGCATAAGAAGAATAATATCCCAATTATTATACATAGAATCGTCAGTAACTTCCAGCCCCATGTACTAAGCATTGACCAAAACCACCCCGAAAAGGTCCACGTACCATTATCAGGGTGTATCTCAGCAGCAATTTTATGTAATTTGGATATGGCATCATACACAGAAGGTGAATTATCTGGCACGTAAACACAGCAACTACTTCCGATAATACGGCATGCCCCCCCTCGATCAGCTAGGACTACATCTAGAACCATCCGGTTCTGGAGCGTTACAATTCTAGATATCTGAAGCTCTTCAGTTAAATTTCCTAACTCAAAAGCAGTATCATTGGCAACAGCTTCTACAACACGAGTTAAGCGTCGTATTTTCCGGCTGTTCAGAGCAGCTCCAACAAAGGTAAACAAACCTAAATTGAAATCGACATATTGCTGCAACGCATTGTCTGTTTGATCTATCTCATCAAGAACTACTGCTCTCTTAACCCTATTCAATATAAAGTCATGGTAGAGTATGTAATTATTATGGTACATGGGCGGAGCAATAAATACAGGGGGCAATACAAAAGATATATAACATGTTCCTAACCATCCTAAAGGGAGACGATGATAACCTTTATTACCACATATGAAGTACGTGTTTCGGGAGGCCACAAATGAAATGCCATTCGGAGTATCAAAGGTGAGAGTGGTGTTACATTCACTTCTGCCAACTGGGATTGTACCTTTATTACGTACACAGAGATCAGCTTTGGTATCAATAACATTTATAACATGAGAATTGGACATGTTGACACTTCGATGATTACTGTAAACTCGTGGCGCTGACATATTATCGGGGCGGTACTCCTCCCATTCAAACTTAGTTCCTTCAGCTTGCGGATAGCCGTCTCGATCATTAAAACAAATCTTATTGAGACGAAAGAGCAGCCCACCTTTTGTTGGCCATCGCAAGGTGAACAGGAGGGTGTACCAGGCATTGCAAGACCCATTATGAGAAAACAGGAGTGGGATAAGCGGTGTGCCCCCTTTCTTCTGATGTCCAGGCAACATCCCACATACCCAGCAGTTAGAAGTGTTCGTCATATTGTGAGTGTGATGCAGAATATGAATAAAACTATTGTTCAAATAAGTCTGTCGGTGCCGCTCTTCATGATACGGTAGAGTGAAATGGAAATGTTCAGATGGAGCCGGGGTAGTCGGCAACAAATGTTCTCGCACAGGCACCACAAGTTCTACTACCCAGGCTATCACAGCTATTACCACAATTGTCAACACAAATAATACAGCACCAAGAATTTTATCTCGTGCTGCAGAGGACGCCATAGTTCAAAGTTCACAATGTCTCAAAAAGACAGCTAAAAAATAAAAATGTGAGTGCTGAGCTCCGAGGTAGCCGTTGGTTTCTTCTCCGGGGTCAAGACGGGTGTCGCTACACTTGGCAGAACAGACCCCCCCCCTTGATATTCCTGGCTTCCGTTTCACAAACCCCAGAGCAGTAACTCAACCAGTCTCGCACCAAAAAAACTTCTTATCGTGGTCGTAGATTGTATCTTTCTCGTCCAGAAACAGTGTGGTCCTGGAAGGCTCCCTCCGATTCAACAGACGTTACAGCTGGGCTCTTTTCCTCGTCCAGGATATCTCGGTAGTCGGACAATGCAGTTGGGCTCACCAGATCCGGAGAGACACGACGACAGTGAGTAGAGTGCACCCACCGCTTCCTGTTGGTGACTCACACAGCCTGCTCGGGGCCACGCCACCTCGGTTCCAAGCTGTTCGTCCTCTCGAAGGAGCGGATCATGACATGATCCCCAGGACGAAGATTGTGAGCCTCTCCAATGGAATTGTCGGGACCGCTTCTCGAACCTGTTGATGAATAGAAAGTAAATCATTTGTTAATCGTGCCAAATAATTGTTCATCATTATACAAGGCACATCATGTAACAATCGAGGCTTAGGAACTCCCCATATATTCATCGGCCTTCCAAATACCACTTCATAAGGTGTGAGGCCAGTTCGGGAATGGGGCACTGATCTGATAGAGAGTAATGCCAAAGGCAGGGCATCCAGCCATTTCAAAGACGTGGATGCCACAATCTTTGATAACTTTAATTTCAGAGTAGCATTATACGTTCAACAAGACCTGCTGACTGAGGATGGAACACAGCATGAAACTTCTGCTGGATTCCCAATCCCTTCAACATGTACTCTACAATTTTCCCGACAAAATGAGGACCATTGTCACTCCACAAAAATTTGCAAACGCCGTATCGAGGGAAGTACTCCTTGAGCAAAACCTTAGCTGTTGTCAATGCTGTATTATCCTTCGTGGGGAAGGCCTCAATCCATTTACTGAAAGCACACACCACCACTAAGACATACTTAAGGTTATTACAACGCTCAAGCTAGATGGAATCCATTTGCAGTACTTCAAACGGTGCAGTAAGTGGAACAAACCCTCCTTTCGGAGTATGCGTCCCTTTTGCAGGATTGTGCTGTAAACATATCAGACAGGTCTGTACTACTCTCTTGGCCGTATTGGCAATCTCAGGATGCTCCCAAACTCGCGTTAGCAATCGAGTAATTGCAAGAGCTCCAACATGTGCCAATCCATGTGTCATCTGGACCATCGCTTGCAAGTAAGCTGCAGGCAATTTCCATCTTTCCATATCTTTGCTTCGCCAACAACCCTCATCATCCAGCACTCCCTCTGCTGCCCAGGTTGCGAGTTCTGCTTCAGTCGCTGATTTCTGAATATCTAATATCTCCTCTCTAGCATCATGCCATCGCTCAGCCTGCGACTTCACCACATACATTGGAGAGTCATTTCGTGACATAGCCGTTTGTCTTGCTATACTGTCCGCAAAAGCATTGCCTTGTCCCACTTTGTCAGTGATCTTTTTATGTGCACTGCATTTGATTATCGCCACTTTCTTTGGACAAAGCAACGCATTCAAGAGATCACGCACTAGCTCTCCGTGCATAATGTGCACTCCATGCAAAGTCAAAAATCCACGCTCTCTCCAGAGTAGGCCAAAGTCATGCGCTACTCCGAAGGCGTACCGGCTGTCTGTGTAGATATTCACACATAAGCCAGCACTCAATTCGCAGGCTCTTGTCAAAGCTATTAACTCCGCTGCTTGGGCCGATTTCTGTGGTATTCGTGCTGTTTCTACCACTGTCTTAAGTGTCGTGATCGCATATGCTGCCGAAGTTGTACCATCTGGCAGCCTTAAGCACGATCCATCAACCCACAGTTTCCCATCCATATCTGGAAGTGGCGTATCCTGTAAGTCGACACAACCCTTTGTTTGTTCTTCAGTCAGGAAAACACAATCATGGTGTTCTTCCTCTTGGCCCTCCGCAACCGGATACGGCAATAAAGTGGCAGGGTTCAGGGTAGCACATCTCTTTAGTGTGATATGCGGCGCCAAAAGTGTAAGCTCATATCCTGTTAAACGTGCGCTCGTGAGATACTGGGTTTTTGTTTGGTTTAGCAGAGCGTCTACCGCATGGGGAACTAACACCAACAGTTTGTGTGACAAAACTATTCCCTCATTCTGTCGTATAGCTACTGCTGTTGCTGCAACTGCTCGGAAACACCCAGGTAATCCTCGTGCTACAGGATCAAGAATGGTCGAAAAGTATGCGCAGGGCCTCTGCTTATCCCCGTGTGTCTGCACTAACACCGACAATGCGCACCCATCTTTCTCGTGTACATACAACGTGAAAATCTTTGTGTAATCTGGTGTACCTAACACTGGTGCAGAACAAAGGGCCTGTCTCAATTGTTCAAAAGCATTCTGACATTCATCTGTCCATTCAAGGGGCATTGGTGTAGTTTTAGACAGTAACGCTAACAAAGGTTTAATAATGTGCGAAAACCCCATTATCCACTGTCTACAGAAGGACGTTAATCCTATGAAGGCACGCACATCTCTCTGAGTGCGGGGGACTGGTGTATCTAAGATTGCTTGAATTCGATCAGATGTTAATGCACGTCCCTCCTTAGACAAAAGATGACTGAGGTTGGTCACCTTTGGTCTACAATATTGTAACTTTTTCCTAGAAACTTTGTGATTGTTCTGAGCAAGAAAAGAGAGCAAAGCAAGAGTACTCTCCTCACACTGCGCATATGTGTCTGCAGCCAGTAAAAGATCATCCACGTACTGGATAAGAGCTACTCCAGACCGCAATTCAAAGGAATCAAGCTGTCTTTTTAAAGCCTGGCTATAAATGCTAGGACTTTCTGTATAGCCTTGAGGAACACGACGAAATCTATATGATTTATTATTCAACGTGAAGCCAAATAGATATCTGCTGTCAGGATGGATGGGAATGGAAAAGAAGGCATTCTTACGGTCGATGACAGAGAAGGTAGTGGCAGTGGGGGGGGACCAAAGTAAGTAAGGTGGTGATATCAGACACCACCGGGTACTGAGGCACTACAATTTTGTTCATTTCTTTCAAGTCAATAATAAATCGATAGACTTTGTCGTCAGTGTCTTTCTTGAGGATCGGAATAATACGGCTGTTACAGACGTTGTAGGGAACTTCCTCCACTACTCCTGCAATAATCAAATCCTGAACAATGTGCGTCAGGGCAATTTCACCTTCTCTAGATATCGTATACTGAGGTACACGTGGCAAAGACGCTCCCTCCTTGACAGTAATTCGAATAGGCGGGATGAGCATCTGTCCCACATCCGTATCTGATGTCGCCCATAACGTGTGCGGGAGAGAGGCTAGCGCTTCAATTTCCTGCATGGTACACAGTCTTCCTGCGTCTGGATAATTGTCATTCAAAATAACTCGCACTCCTTCAGGAGCGCAGCGTATCGTTGCTCGAAAATATTTGAGCAAATCTATGCCCATAATATTGTCTGGGGTATGAGGCGACAATAAGAATGGGCACAGACCAAAACAATGGGCTTGGAGAGGTTGTGCCATCGAACCCTATACATGTAATCGTTTCGCCAGACAGGGGAGCCCTTGGAACCAAGTTTTTAGACAAAGCACTACGAGTAGCTCCTGTGTCAACTAAAAACTGATCAGTAGAACCCAAAACGCCCGCTGATACACATGGACCTCTTTGATCTACTTGCACTTCAACCGATTCCACACCCCATCCTACGCAATCCTATGCGTGCACATAATCCTAACTCTCCACATTCTCACCCTCCGATATTTGGTACTGGTTCCATCGATCAAAAGTATTACGCTCATCCTGGCCACGACCCCTCGCCTCAAACCTACCACGATTACTTCCTCCACCTCTCGCTCCCGAATAACTATTCCGTGTCCTTCCACCTCCTCGACCACGCTGGCTACGTTGCTCACGAAGCACCGGACAATCTTCAGCCCAATGCCCAAACTCTTTACAATGCGCACATTGGTCCTCAGCAATGTCGGTACGACCATACGACGTATTACCCCCTCCTCGCCTGTTTCTATCATTTCCTCTCGACTGCGCGCCACGAACCTGTGCCAACATCACCTTCGTCTTTAACTCCTTCGCTTTCTTATCAATACTTTCTTTAGCCTCTAATTCCTGCCACTCATAATACTGAGCCATAGTTAACAAAGAAGCAGGGGTCGCCGTGGTCCAGGAACTTTCACTAGTTTTTAATCGCTTTGCAATCTCCGGTAGGAGATTAGCCACATACTTGTCGACAAACAGATGCCTACCCGTATCATCCGTTAATAATTGCCCACTGTAATCATGAAACGCTTCTTCGAAACGTGTAAAGAAATCAGATACCGACTCATCCTGTTTCTGTTTGCAAGAGGCTAACATAGTCCAATCAATCTTTTTAGGGGGAACGAGTGTTTTAAATTTATTAAAAATAGCGGTTGGGAGACCCAGAATTAATTGACAAGGCTTGCATGCAGGCTCCCTATCTAAATCAGCTTGGGCTATAGCCTTCCAGTCTGCTCCTAAAAGCGCTTGGTCATCAAACTTACAATTCGCTCTCCACATATCGGGGGGGCAGTATTAACCCAAAGAAAAGATCAATATCAACCAGCCATAACACAAGAAGAAATAGCCCCCTCCACTCCTTCATAGAAAGCTGCCGGATTTTTACGGGGATCAGGTAAAGCGTTTTTCAATGCCATAACATCCGCTCTATTCCAAGGCGTATACACCCAATTATATATAAAATACCCTTTTGCATCCCCAGACAATTTATCATCACTGGTACCTTGCCCTTTAGGGGGAACATACAAAGGTGCAGCTTCACGCATGGGCATAACATGCACTTTAGAACTCTTATCTGCTCCAAAGATAGAACACTCTTTGGATTGCTCTGTCGACCCCGGCGCAGACTTCTCTGATGCTTTTCGTGCTTCCCGCAATCTGGACGCCTCATCCCGTAGCTGGACCAATCGTTGGAAAAAAACATCCGCATCTGAAATAACAAATAGACCTTTACGCATATTCTCATGGTGTACTGATATATCCTTAGGTTCTAGATCATCTGAATTCTTACGAAATCGTTCAACAACTTCGTCTGCAAAAGCACTTAAAAAATACAACTGTTCTCGTTCTGACCACTTATTCCTTTTAACATTAATCTCTGACATAGTTATTTTATTCAAATTCAGTTTCCTAGCGAAACTGCTCAAATCCGCAGCTTTACCAGCAGTTAACCTCGTACTCGTACTATCTCGATCTTCGTCGCCCAAATCCTCGTCCGGAGCCGTAGGCAAAACATACGGAGGCGAGACCGATCTAATAATGAAAAATCATCAACTTCATTAGTAGGACCGGATAAAGCGAACGTCGAATAGGGAATTGACCGCTTGTTTGTAAATTACGTTCCCGTGCCTCCCTCTCTTTCTTCTCCTACAACTCCTTCTCCTCCAGCTGTAAAGCTTTATCTCGAGCAGCCTTGCGCTGCTCTTTTTCCGCCAAGGCAATCTCACGCTTCATTCGTTCACGCACTGCTTTCTCCCACATTCGTACACAGTCAAACATATCTTGTCTAGACCTGCGCTGAAACAAACATTGCTCCACAAACTGAACCTTTCGTAAATCAAACGGCCCATGTAGTGGCCATTGCAACTCGGGGTCAGACTTGGTGTATTTGTTCCATAATTTACTAAACAATATAGGGGGAAGGCCAAATTTAATATACATTTCACGATTGGGTGTCCCCTCTGGGGGAGCCGGCTGAGATTTGTTTAGTCGATACGTGGTACCATTCCCAAGACAGCACATTCCTTGGAGTGTGCTTAAAACAGGCATGTTCAAAGAGTATCACGAAAACGTGATACCGTAAAAATGGCACTTACTGTACTTCACACAAAATGTGCCTCTCAAAACACAATCAAAGTTAGAGAAACATCTCTACATGCCTGCCTATGTGAAGTGCACTGCACATATAAGTCAAGTCATAGAACCAAATGTTAGCTAACTCAAAACATATTCATATTCATAGAACCACAGTAAGCGCCGCAGACTACCTTACCAATCACAATTCTTACCAAAATCGCAGATATCCAGGTTCCAACTGCCAAGGTCTTTGATCAAATCAGCCAAACCGGCACTTTACGACAACGCAGACGAGCAAGATCTCAGTCGGGGACCGGTGCCACCTGGAAGGTCAGATCAGAAGGAAGGGAAGAAAACACCGTGGGTGCCAAGACTTGGGTCACTCAGTGGCAGCGTACGCGTCCATGGCGAGTTTCCAATCCTTCGTCACGACCTCTCCTTCGGGCATCCGAGTCACCGATGAGTCTCTTCGTGGTCGCCAATTTGTGGTATTGGGTTCTCCAGGCCTACATACTCCGCAGAATACCCTCTACACCATAAGAACTGTTGGCTCGGAAACTAGAAAATGCAAAAGACAAGTTTATTAAGACCCCATGGGGTGGTGGTACATTCCTACAGCACCCTTCGGCAATGCAAGAAGTATCACACAGAACATCGGTGTAAGTCCTTCTTTTATACAGGTTTACAGACATAAAAAGATGGGAGGTACATAGTTACAGAGTTTTAAGTACATATATGGGCATTTTTGGAACAAAGCCAACTCATGGGAGGGGCTACAACACCACTGGTCAGTTTGGCGGAACATTCCTGAATGATGACTGGTCAGTCTGAACTGCGCATGTACGGGCTTGACCATTACTAAAAATAGCCTGTTGCTGGGCAAACTCGAGTGGTCAGTGGTATAGAGGAAGGACAAAGGGTCATGCTGACCACGAGGCGACGCATTCTCTAAAATGGCCGCCGTAACATACAAAATGGCGTTTAGCAACTATAGTCAAGATAAGGGAGTAATGTGTAGCAAAGCTTAACGCTAACCCGATCATTGTTAAATTATGACAAGATGGGCACACTATCAGGGGTTCAAGGCCATGGTGCTGGGTCTCAGCATATCCTTAGCGTGGGAGCAGAAATCTCCCTACAGATAAACATTACACACAGAATGGCTTATTGATTAGTACATCGGAAAGCGGCCTTGGAAAGGCAGGCAGAAAATAATAACGAAATGCAGTATTCTGCTGAGGCAAGCAACCTGAACATTTTGCGGCCTACTTCGGGCCTAGTTAAAGCAACCTAATAGGAACTTCAAAAGCAAATGGAGTCACAAGTATACATAGGGGCCTACTCATTACTCAGATAGCTCAGTGAGTTGTACAACATGAAATGCGAATTGTATCTATTTAGCCACGGAATGCTAACCTAACATACTTATGACGTCATGTGACAAGAAGTATTACACAAATAGGGATTTTAAGACTAAAAGGACCAGTAGCCTGTTCCCTAAACACCCTGGGTTGCGTCCTGGACTTCAATATCCTGTCACAACACGCACATTCACGCACCAACATCTCTACATGTACATCCATGGCAGCCCACCAATATGCTTCCCTGATCCTTTCCTTTGTCTTGGCAATGCCCATGTGTGAGGTGTGAGCAGTCTTTACTAGCTTATCCCTAGCTTCAAGGGTTGCAACCAACTTACTACCACGCATGAGGAGACCATCCTCCACCATCAGATCTTCCCTAACTAGCCAAAAGCCTTCGTGAACCTCTTCACAGTCCTTCTTCTCACACCAGCCACCTGTGACCATGGTTAGGACTTTCTGCAAGTCTAAATCGATCATGTGCTGTTCCCTCCACTCTCTCTCGGAAATCAACCCTCCAATAATCACACACACAATTTCTTCCTCCAGTTCTTCACCTCTAAACCAGTCAACATCATCTGTTGTTTCACACTCCACACCCCTGAGCTTTGACAGACAGTCTGCCAGAACTGTGGAGCCACAACCCACTTCCGTATCCCACGGGAGACAAAGTCAATGCCTTTCTTGGAGAAGACCTCCCTAAGAGGTTTGTAGTCAGTAGGAATTCTGAATCTTTTCCCCCACAAAACCTTTCTCAGCTTGGCACCGCCCAGAAAACTCCCAGCACTTCTTTTTCCACAACAGAATAGTTGCATTCAGCATCCCTCAAGGGCCTAGAGACAAAAAGAATCATTTTATTCTCCATAACATCCTTCTGCAAAAGAACTGCCCCTAACTCCTTTGAGCCGGCATCAATCATGAGATAAGATACCTTTGTGGGGTCAAAACTTCCTAGACAAGGTGTTTCATTCAGATGTTTCTTACTGCACTCAAACTCTTCCTCACAGCCCTTGGACCAAACAAAGGTGCTTTCCTTCTGGAGGAGAGACCTCAAACAAGAGGTTTCCCTGCAAAGTTCAGAACAAATTTGTGATAAAATTCAGCCAGCGCAGAAACTTTACAAACTCTTCTTTGTTTACAGGGGTGCACAAATTACAAAGGGTATTTACCAATGAGTCATTGGATTTGATGCCTGCAGCGGACACAAAATGCCCTAGGTACTTTAATTCTTTGACATCAAATTTGCACTGGTCAGCCCTAAGGGTGAGGTCAGCATCACGTAACTTCTTCAATACTGACCTCAGCCTCCCATCATGCTCCTCAAGATCCACCCCAAAGATGAGCACATCAGCTTGGTACACCTTGACACCCTGAAGGTTTCCAAGAATGCCCTCTATCGCCCTCCGCAAAAATAAAGCTGCAGTCCAAAAGGCATTCTTAGAAATCTAAAGGTACCAAAGGATGTTACACAAGAGGTACAGTACTGGGAAAAGGAGTGAATGTTCTGGTTGTTCTGAAGAGGAATGAAGGCATCCACGACATGTTCGACGCCATCACCACCCCGGCAACAGCCCACACCCCCGCTCCCATGACCACCGCCCGTATCAACTGCCTGCGCGCCTAGACAACATCAATGACAATTACACCATCAAGATCATGAACACCGTCCAGTCCGGATCCCCGGAAGGCCCCTGCTCACACCACATCTACAACAAATCCAGCAGCACCATCGCAATCCACCTCTGGAAAACCATCAACATCTCCTTCGAGACAGCGACCTTTCCGGAGAGCTGGAAGCACGCAGAGATCAACGCCTTGCTAAAGAAACCCAAGGCGGACCACAAGGACCTCAAAAACCTCCGGCCCATCTTCCTGCTCCCGTTCCTGGAGAAGGTCATTGGAAAGGCTGTCAACATACAACTGACCAGCTTCCTTGAAGAGAACAACATCCTGGACCTATCCCAGTCAGGGTTCTGCAGCAACCACAACACCGAAACTGCCCTCATCGCCGCCACCGACGACATCAGGAACATGCTCGACAACTGAGAAACCGCGGCCCTCATCCCCCTGGACCTGTCAGCCGCTTTCAACACAGTCTGCCACCGCACACTAAGAGCACACCTCCACAATGCCAGAATCCAAGAGAAGGGGTTGGACTGGACCACCTCCTTCCTCTCCGGGAGAACCCAGAGCGTCAGCCTCCCCCTTCCGCTCCGAAGCCACCAAGATCATCTGCAGCGTACCCCAAGGCACATCTCCCAGCCCAACGTTGTTCAACGTCTACATGGCATCACTCGCCCACGCCGCCTAACAGCATGACCTAAACATCATCTCCTATGCCGACGACAACCAGCTGATCCTCTCGCTCACCAAGGACCCCCACACCGCCAAAACCAACCTCCACAAAGGCCATCGCCGACTAGATGAGGAACAGCCAACTGATGCTGAACTCGGACAAGACGGGAGTCCTCATCCTCGGCTCTACCCCCTCAGCCTGGAACAACTCCTAGTGGCCGACGACAGTAGGAGCACCCCCTACACCCACCAACCACGCACGAAACCTAGGGGTCATCCTCTACTCCACACTCTCCGTGAGAAAGCAGGTGAACGCCGTCTCCTCCTCCTGCTTCAACGCTCTGCGCATGCTTCGCAAGATCTTAAAGTGGTTCCCCACCGAAACTAGAAGGACGGTCACCCAGGCCCTCGTCAGCAGCAGACTGGACTACGGCAATGCACTCTACGCAGGAGCTCCAGCCAAACTCCTGAAATGACTCCAATGCATCCAGAACGCCTCAGCATGCCTGATCCTTGACATCTCCCGCCGCAGCCACATCACACCCCACCTGAAAGACCTGCACTGGCTCCCCATCAACAAGAGGATACCCTTTAAGCTCCTCACCCACGCACACAAGACACTCCACGACACCGGACCAGCGTACCTCAACAGGCGACTCAGCCTCTACAATCCCGCCCGCCAGTTCTGTTCCGCAGACCACGCTCTCGCCACCGTCCCCTGTATTCGAAGAATGACCGCCGGTGGGAGATCATTCCCCCACTTCGTCGCCAAGATGTGGAACACCCTCCCCATCTGCCTATGGCAGACCGACGACCTTCTAAACTTCAGGAGACTCCTCAAGACCTGGCTCTTCGAACAGTAGCAGCATTCCCCACCCTAGCGCCGTGAGACCATCACGGGTATGTAGTGCGCTTTACAAATGCTATGATTGATTGATTGATTGAGTGATTGAAGCCCGGCCTGGTGATAGGCAGAGGTCAAGTCCAAGGATGAAAAATGCCTTGCCCCCTCAAGAGAATCCAGCATTTTAGTTATGTTGGGTAAAGGGTAATGATCAACAATAACTGCTTTGTTGAGCTCCCTCGAGCCGACACAGAGCCTGACCTCCCCATTGGCGTGCGGGCCATAACAACAGGAGAGACCCACTCCGTTGCTTCAACTTCTTGAATGATGCACTTGGCTAAGAGATTGTCTAATTCAACTTTCATGCTCTCCCTTACTAACAGAGGTGCATTCCTAGCCTTAGCTGTTTTTGGAACAGCATTAGATTTGACCTTTTTCCGATGTACATAGTTTTTGAGACACACCCAGCTCACCAGCAAAGACCTCAGCGAATTCCTTGATCCAGTCTCGATTAGCATTACTAACAACCCTAACTGGTGGTAATTCTTTTACGCAGACAGATCTCATTGTGATCATGGCAGATATGTAGATCATGCTGATGGAATCAACTTATGAGCGAATCCCCTTTCATCATGACATAGATTTTACCAGGCTCGACTCTCCCTTTGAAGTCAATTGTGCCCCAGAAGTAACCCAGCAACTCAATAGTCACCCCACCTTAACCTATTGGTCTAATGTCTGGCTTCAACAGGGTGACTTTGCCCAGCAAATTATGCTCATAAAATGTTTTTGGGACTAGAGTTATCTTGGCCCCAGAGTCGAAGAGCATGCTCATTGGAGCATCATTGATCAAAACTAGCTCCTGAGGGCCATCACTAGCATTCCCTGTGACTAGGAGAATATTGATCCCTTCCTGTTCTTCTTCATAAAGTTCAACTTCCATGACTTTTTTATGCTGGTTGCCGGTTCTGCAGCTTTTTGAGACGTGACCTTTTCTCTCACAAGTTTTTCACAGGGCCTTCCAGCCTGGGCGGTCTTTAAAGTTGGCCATATGGCCAGGGTTGCCACACCTGAAGCACTTCACCTGAAAATTCTTTGTGTTAAAGGGCTTTGAAGTGGTGCTCAATTTGGGTTCAACGAATCTATCCACCAGCACCTTGACATCAATGTTCTCCTTTTTTTTTCACCTGAACTGTCTTTGCATATAATATCAACACACGCTCTTGAATGCTAGTGACTTTTGGCTATGGTCAGCACTTCTTGAAGCGATGGCTTTTCTTTTTGCCACAGGGCCTCTCTCGTTTTGTCGAGGGCGCATCCCAACATGAACTGATCACTTAATCGCTCCTCTTAGCTGCACCAAAATTGCACGTGGAAGCCAATTTGTGCAAGGTAGTCATGTACTGTTTGACCGACTCATCCTGCCTTTGCATCCTTCTCCCAAAAAGAAAACGTTCAAGGACAGTACTCACTTTGGGGAGGTAGTACAAGTCCAACTTTTTGATGCAGATCTCATATTCATTAAGAGTGGCAAAGTCACTATCAGAGAGTTCAGGAAGGTGTTCGAAGAATTCTTGTCCCTCAGAGCCCAAACAATTCATTAACAATGAGGCATCCCTCTCTGCGCTTAAGGAAATGCCATAGACACGAGCATTATGTGTAAAAACCTTCTTTCACTTCAGCCACGAGAGAGAAGGAACTGCTGGAGATGTCAACAAGAAGGGGGGGCAGTGACATTATGTATGATGTACTTACTATGTTTAGACCTAGTTACTACTTAAGGGTGAACTTCAGTGATCTGCTTACAGTGCGCAATATCCACAAGCCATATAAACTGTGCGCATCAGCGAAACTGCGTGACACTTCAGCAATTAAAATTTAGGCCAATGCGCACAATCACAGAAACTCTATTTGCTGTGCGCATCAGCGGAACCATCACCCGATTACTGATGGCACATATTTATATAGAGAGGAGTCACTTTAGTCTGGTGCTCAATTACAAGTGTAAATGTGAGTCTGGTGGTGCCTGATAACTGAAAGGCACACATTTGTTTACATACAATTTCATATATGTCTGATTTATTATTCCTATTACAGCGCCTTCTACCTTGAGAAGGCCCATCCTAGACCAGTGTGAGGACAAAACCCACGCCGACAAATGAGCGACCTGAAGTGTAATACTGAGAAAAAGTAACCTGGAGGATTGCTGCAAATTAAAGTAAATGAAAAAAAATTAATAAAGAACTACATAACAACAGCTGTGTGACCTGGAAGCCAATTGATTCTCAATATAGTCCTAGTTTGTGATTACCTTACAGTGCTCACATTATCATCCACGCTAGAAGAGATGGGAGCCTGGGTTGTCTGGTCACAGAAGCTCATTTACATACAAAGGGGGTGACAGCCTGTTCAGAACGCACAGCACAACTTGTTTACGTAAAGTGCTAGTACACAGAACAGGTTAAAGTCTTGTGTCTCTTTTTTTCATTTTCTTTATTATATCCTACACCTTGCTCTGTTCTTCTCTTTCTCTCATTTCAATTCATCATAAATTACTCAAATTCACTATTGCTTTATCAGCACGGCACAAGTCAGAGGGTAGCCACTGTTTGAAGGGGTCCCCCTACTATTATCTATAAATGGGACTCAGTTCCACCTAGCTCCTTAGCCTGCAACTGGTAATTGTTACTTTGTGCCCCAGCACTGCAGACACAGGCCTCTGAGTGTTTGTTTGTGTGAGTGGCACAAGAGAGGAACAGAGATCTTGACAAAATTAGTCCTTCTATTGCTTAATACATTATAAATGTGAAACACTTTGGGGTTTAGGGGCTGGATAAAGAATAACGTCAGGAAACGAGCGCAAATTAAAAGCACATTTTATTTATTTGCTGAAAACTGTTTAAAATGTAATTTCCAAGTTCCACTTATCTGTTTAAAAATATTTACACTTTCAGTCATTTCTGAGTTTAGTTACAAACTAATAGTGGGCAAAACACATGATGTATAAAAACTAAAACCAAAAACCTATTTTTACATTATTTTATGTTTCTTGTTTCTTATTTTTAAAACAGGCCTTTCACGTGAAAATTATTATAAGGGCCTGACATCACTTCTTGTGATGCCACTACATGTGACGTCACTGTGATTTGCATATGATAATGGGCTCCTTCACTGTTTTCCTTACTTGTGCCCTGTTTATTGGCAGGACATGGGTCTATAGGTATTAAAAATAAACATATAAATTCACAGGTGTTCAGACCATTTCTCTGGTGATGTCACACATTGACATGTATTCGGCTGCTTCTTCTATTTTTAGGTGAGTACAAATAACGTGCCGTTCCCCCTCCTTCCATTTCTCTCTTTTTCTCCCCCTTTCTTTGTCTCTCTCGCTCTCTGGATCTCTCTCCCTCTCTATCTCCCACACACTCCTGTTAGCGTTAGCTTCATGAATGTCACTGCCACTTCTGGCATTCATACGACAAATCCTTCAGAACATTTGAGGACAAGGGACAATCAAGTGTGGAAGACGAGTTGCTGGGAGTGCAACTGATTGTCCTGGCACATATATGCTTTTGATGTGGGATTTCGCTATTTCACCACATTCTTCAAACAGAGTCTACTGCTTACAATGGCTCAATTCTGGTAAAAAGTAGAGTTTGGCAAGTCACACAATGAATAGGGAGAGCCAAGTCAGAGAGGAGCCACGGGTCGCACTTAGTAATAAGGGGCGAGGCACGAGCTGACCCATCAACTGAAACAGTTTGTATAAGATGCAGCAAACGTTACCTAAAAACAAGGTATATGCTCTTTTATATCTAAAAATTAGGTTATTTCTTGAACACCTGTGCTTATTTCATTACATATACTGCAGTGGCATTTGTTAATAGTAATACATGCATTTTACCAATGAAGCTTCCATCTCCAGAGCCCTGACAACATGTCCACTCTGGGTGTGTTGGGTTTATAGGTTCTATCACTAATCTGACAAGTTAGCTGGAAAGACCGTTGTTAGTCCCAGTGTTGTTCAGTGTTGCTTTTACAGGTAGTGTGGTCAGGTGCGATTGAATGTTTTTCTTTGTATCTCTTCTTCACCAAATAAAAATCAACTATGTTTCTTTTCTTTTAATCCACACTGTGCTTGTCTCCCACTGTGCATCCTGGTACATAATGTCACTTTGCTATGTGTACGGAAGTGAACAATCACTGGAAACAAACACTTTTATAACTCTGCAAATACTGTTATCTGTTTTTCTTCTTTACTGCTATTTGGGTCTTCTATCACCTGGTATTTCAATGTCCTACATAATTTGAATTTTATCTTTTTCCGTAATTCATTCCTCTCACAATAAATGCACTGTTCAGCTCTTGTCTATGTCCTCAGATGGGTCAATATTATTTTTGATGTTCTTAACTTCTTTCCGGAATCTCTGCATCTCTAGAATTATTTCCATGTGAGTTAAATGAAGGAGTGTATTCACTGAGGGCTGTGTGGGATCGAACATTGACAAAAGCCCTTCTCACTTTCAGTGCCCTTCTATGTTTTCCCCCTGTGTGTTCGCTGATGATTTTGTAGCTCAAATCGTCGACTAAAGCTCTTCCCACATGCATTGCACTTGAGTGGCTTTGTAAATGTAAATTTATCTGAGCTTGTAAAGCGCACTGCTACCCGTAGGTTTCCTGGCGCTGTATAAAGCGCTGGGGAACCCGTCCTGGCTTTCCCTGTGGGATGTATTGTATTGTATTGTAACTAAATTTGTAATGCGCACAGCTACCCACATGAGGTCTCCCGGAGCCAGCAAAAAGGTAGTAGTGGTAGGGTCAGGCAATCATCACTGAGGGAAAAGCAACGTTTTAAGCTTTTTACGAAATTTCGTAAGGGAAGGCTCGAGTTTTAGCGGGGCAGGAAGAGAATTCCAAAGTTTAGGGGCAAGACAGGAGAAAGAACGACCGCCCATTCTTGCCAGTTTGTAACGTGGATGGTCCCTGCTGGAAGTCCCTAAGGTGGAGCCAGGCATCCCCGGCGTTGATGGGGCTGTTGTGGAGATTAGGCAAGCTAATGCCCAGAGTTGCCGAGTGGGACCCCTGATTAGAGTAGGCACCGAAGCGAGAATTATCGAGTCCGCTGACCCTAGTCCACGACCCCCGAGTGTGTTTGTTGATGTTTTCGTAGGGTTGATAACTGACTAAAGCTCTTCAAACATTCACAGCAATAATATAGTTTTCCCCTGTGTGTATTCGCTGATGTGTTTGTAGGTCTGATAATTGACTAAAGCTCTTCCCACATTCATTGCACTTGAATGGTTTTTCTCCTGTGTGAGTTCGCTGATGATACCTTAATACTGAAGAGAAGCGAAAACTACTGTCACAAGCACCGCAATGATAGGGTTTTTCGCCTCTGTGTGTTTGGTGATGTGTTTGGAGGTTTGATAATCGACTAAAGCTCTTCCCACATTCATTGCACTTGAGTGGCTTTCCCCCTGTGTGTGTTTGTTGATGTTTTCGTAGGATTGATAACTGACTAAAGCTCTTCAAACATTCACAGCATTCATATAGTTTTTCCCCTGTGTGTGTTCGCTGATGTCTTTGTAGTTCTGATAATTGACTAATGCTCTTCCCATAATCATTGCTCTTAAATGGTTTTTCTACTGTGTGTGTTCGCTGATGATACCTTAATGCTGAAGAGCTGCAAAAACTACTCTCACATTCACTACAATGATAGGGTTTTTCCTCCGTGTGTGTTCGCTGCTGACTTTTCAGGTCTGATAACTGACTAAAGCACTTTGCACATTCACTGCACTTGAATAGTTTTTCACCTGTGCGTGTTCGCTGGTGTCTTTGAAGGTGTGATAACCGACTAAAGCACTTTGCACATTCACTGCACTTGAATGGTTTTCCCCCAGTGTGTGTTCGATTATGACGTTGAAGGTTTGATAACTGACTAAAGAACTTTGCACATTTACTGCACTTGAATTGTTTTTCCCCTGTGTGTGTTTGTTGATGTCTTTGAAGGTGTGATAACCGACTAAAGCACTTTGCACATTCAGTGCACTTGAATGGTTTTTCCCCTGTGTGTGTTCCCTGATGTTTTTGGAGGTTTGATAAGTGACTAAAGCACTTTGCACATTCACTGCACTTGAATGGTTTTTCCCCTGTGTGTGTTCGCTGATGTCTTTCAAGGTGTGATAACCGACTAAAGCACTTTACACACTCTTTGCACTTGAATGGTTTTCCCCTGTGTGTGTTTGCTGATGATACCTTAATGCTGAAGAGTTGCGAAAACTACTGTCACATTCACTACATTGATAAGGTTTTTCCCCCGTGTGTGTTCGCTGATGATTTTTTAGGTCTGATAGCTGGCTAAAGCTCTTCCCACATTCACTGCACTTGAATGGTTTTTCCCCCGTGTGTGTTAGATGATGACTTTTTAGGTCTGATAACTGAATAAAGCTCTTTACACATTCATTGCACTTGAATGGCTTTTCCCCTGTGTGTGTTCGCTGATGTCTTTGAAGGTGTGATAACCGACTAAAGCACTTTGCACTTTCACTGCACTTGAATGTTTTTTCTCTTGTGTGAGTTCGCTGATAAACCCTTAATGCTGAAGAGTCACGAAAACTACTGTCACATTCACAATGATAAGGTTTTTCCCTGTGTGTGTTTTTAGGACTGATAACTGACTAAATCTCTTCCTACATTCATTTCACTTGAATGGTTTTTCCCCTGTGTGTAGTCGCTGATGTTTTTGGAGGTTTGATAATTGACTAAAGCACTTTGCACATTCACTGCACTTGAATGGTTTTTCCCCTGTGTGTGTTCGCTGATGTATTTGAAGGTGTGATAACCGACTAAAGCACTTTGCACATTCAGTGCACTTGAATGGTTTTTCCCCTGTGTGTGTTACCTGATGTTTTCGGAGATTTGATAAGTGACTAAAGCACTTTGCACATTCACTGCACTTGAATGGTTTTTCCCCCGTGTGTGTTCGCTGATGTCTTTGAAGGTGTGATAACCGACTAAAGCACTTTGCACATTCACTGCACTTGAATGGTTTTTCCCCTGTGTGTGTTCGCTGATGTCTTTGAAGGTGTGATAACAGACTAAAGAACTTTTCACATTCAGTGCACTTGAATGGTTTTTCTCCTGTGTGTGTTCCTTGATGTTTTTGGAGGCTTGATAAGTGACTAAAGCACTTTGCACATTCACTGCACTTGAATGGTTTTTCCCCTGTGTGTGTTCGCTGATGTCTTTCAAGGTCTGATAACTGACTAAAGCTCTTTACACATTCACTGCACTTGAATGGTTTTTCCCCTGTGTGTGTTCGCTGATGTATTTGAAGGTGCGATAACCGACTAAAGCACTTTGCACATTCACTGCACTTGAATGGTTTTTCTCCTGTGTGAGTTCGCTGATGAACCCTTAATGCTGAAGAGTCACGAAAACTACAGTCACATTCACCACAATGATAAGGTTTTTCCCCCGTGTGTATTAGCTGATGACGTTTTAGGACTGATAACTGACTAAATCTCTTCCCACATTCAATGCACTTGAATGGCTTTTCCCCTGTGTGTGTTCGCTGGTGTATTTGTAGTTCCCATAACCTAATAAAGCTCTTGACACATTCACTGCACTTGAATGTCTTTTCCCCTGAGTATGTGTGCTGATGAAGCTTGAGTAGTGATGTCAAACTAAAGCTCTTGCTGTATGTGTATGATTCTTCTTTCTTAGTTAGTGTCTGTGGGTCGGGTATATATTTGTCTACATCCCATGACTGCATTTCCTGATGGGCCGACATGGCTGATAAAGCACTTGTGTTTTTCTCACACACTTTATATGTGTGCAGTATTTTGCACGTTTGATTTCTGTTTTAACAATAAAATGCGCTAGCCACCAAATAATTGCCACACTCCTAATATGTAGAAGGTGTCCTTGTAGGCGATTGTGCCTTTAGATTGGATTATGGCTATGCACGATTGCGGGTAAAGTTGTATCTTCCTTTTGGCCGGTGCAAATTGGAACAGTCTGTTGTATTGTAGATACAAGAACTCCTCTTTCCTTTACCCGTCAGTTGTCCAGCTCCGCTCTCTTGTGCTCTTCTCTGGTTACTGTGGTTTGGCCAGAAAGAGTTTACAATTCTCCTAGAGCACGGAGTGATGGTTTGTCATCATTTTATAAAACAGAGCACTGTGGTAATCACATCATACCAATCCCATGATCAAAGCTAGTATTAGGTACTTGTTTATACAGGAGGTGGTTTGTTATTGTTGTTGCCTTAATTTTCCTAAGGTCATTTATTCGTCTTTTGGCATGGAGGTGCACAGCTCAGCATCTTACAATCACTGAACTGCCCTTGATGCTTCATCCGGGATCTGTCAGTTTGTGTGCAGGTTCCTCTGTCGCCGACTGCACTGACGCTGTCCTCAGTACTGTAACTCATTATTTCTGCTACTATTGAAGATTTACAGCATTCGCTTCATTATTGATGGTCAATTCATACATTCAAGGCTTGTTTTCTGTTGGATGTAAAGATATTTAAAATTACTAAATTGAAACAAAATGGAATGAGAATTCACAATGTTTAACTGGTTGTAAAAGACATTTCTGGGGAGATTTACCAAATCTCCACGCAATGCAGCGCAGGCCTCCCCCTGCGAGGCTGCGCTGCGTGACAGGGAGGGAGCAGGAGAGCCCCATATTTTCAAAGATATGGCTCTCTCCTTCCCTTTCCCTTGCGCCAGCACTGATTACAGCAGCCCTGCGCCATGCACATACCTTAGCACCAGAGCGCTAGGGTGTTTGTGTGTGTGTGAGTCCAGCATAGGTTTTGTACAGGAAGGACACCCTTCCTGTACAAAATACTATGACTAGACATGAGGGAAACCTTTTCCAACATTGTATGATTGTTACACAGTGCAGGGGAACAAAGGGAAGGCTTGGGTCCTGTCACTGACCGGCCTGGACCACTGCAATGAAGTAAACAGAAACAAATGGCCAGAAAGGTTCGATTACTCGTACTACCCCCCCAAGTCAGTAAATTACTAGGTTGGACAACAATTTGATTAAATTGATTTTTGTATTATGAAAAACTGTTTTCAAAGAAATTCATCATATGTCATCAAAAAAACACATTCATTGACAATTACATACATTGAAAATAATACATAAATATGGAAAAGATATATATACAACCAATTACTGTACAAAATCGCAAGACAACTCTACAATGCCTCAAATTGCTTGATTGTGAGGCACCAGTCATTTATATAAACATAAAGACAAGCGGACATTCAATTTATTGTAACAGCCTTCTTGTCTAAACCAGCCTGAGATTTATAGTTTTTGCAAGGGGGTCTAGTTCAGGGGGAATGAGCAGGATGAATTATGCAGTTGTAGTACATTCTTTTGCCCCTGATTGGCCCCTTCCTTTATTCTATCTCAGGCGGAAAGTAGTACGAGTAATCAAACCTTTCTGGCCATTTGTTTCTGTTTACTTTGTTACACAGTGCAGCACACAAGCAAAGTCAGAAAAGGAAGGAGAAATGAAAGCATTTCTCCTTCCAAGCGCCTAGTTTAAAAGGGCGCAGTTCTCTCACGCTAAACCTAATCTACTATATTTGGTAAATTGAGTTTAGCGTGAGAAACAATGGGTGGTTGCACGGGAACGCCCATGCCCCACCATTGGCAGGCCCCAAGGTGCAAAATAACGCGAAGCAGTGCAATGCAATGCTTCACATTACTTTTACGCTATTTGCTGGGAAGAAAATTAGGAAAAAAAGATTTTGCACTCTTTTGTGCCACTTTTGTGACGCAAACACGACGCAAAATCTTAGTAAATCGCCCCCTTCTTCTTTACTGCCTTTGAAACTTAGTAGGGAATATTTCATCATACACAAATATTTAACTAAAAGTTCTGATGATCAGGTGACATCTTATTAATGTCTGAAAACTAGGTGATTTAACAGTGTTCACTGAGTAACTTAGCAAAGTAAGGGTGCTCGGAGCTCCCAAGTGCTTAAGGTTTTGCTTAAGATAGATGCATACGGTCAAGATTTCATTCAAACAACAATAGAGTTTAGAAAAAGAGATGGACCAGGCGGGGCTGCAAAATTTCCAGTAACTCTTTACGAAGTATACAACGAAAGTAACTCCATTCACACACTTCTCATTTCTTTCCTATTCACTTAAGACCATCGCAAATACCAACTCCTGTCTTTACCTTGCTGTTCATAGGTCACCTTTGACACTTTCAACAGCTCCATTGGTTCAAGCATTTTTGGTTTCGTCTAACCTGGAAGATTGGAACATTATTGTGGTTTGTCAGGGTTTCCTATCGCCATAACATCGGTCCATCTCCCTGAAACTAGTGCAGCTTACAGCACCCGGTTCTGGCCCGAAAGACAACTTTAAAAAGCTAGTCATTAGTTTTTTCTAAAGTTCTGTAAGATGCAGCTCCTTCGGGGGGTTTTGTGTAAAACAGAGCGAGGGGTTTACTGTAAGGCCTGCACTTTACATTGTAAGCGCAGATAAGGCAAACAAACATTGATTCATATTATTTAATATTCAACGTTATCAGTCATTTAGAGAATCCATCATAACCACTTCAGATGTGTGCATATTACTCTTTTTCCCCCTTTTCCACCATTGCATGGCATCTGGCATGATGTTGTCCGTTTGGGGTTCATGATGCCACTTTGTGACCGGATGGGCATTTGGCAGAGCGGGAAGAGGTGTCAGTTATCCACAGGTGATGCGACATTTCTACCTTTCCATATTTCTCATATTCAAATTGACTAATTTCTTGTCCTGCGACCCCCCTACTGCCCTCTGACTGTGCACTCACTCTGTGGGGTTCATAAGAAGTCAGATAACGGCCTGATAGTCACAAGGCCATGGATCTCACTTCTTCTACAACACTTATTGCCGACTTAGGGCCTAGTTTAGAGTTTTTCCAACAGATTATTGCCTCAAAACTAGGAGTTGGTGAAGAATTCCACTCTGCCGCCATAGCTCGTGATGCAGAACTGAGTTTTTTTTTCAAGTGGTTCGCCAATGGTAAGGTGGCGAGCGCTTGTGAGTAAATATAACGCGCTAGACCTCCTGCTGGTTATAGTTCTCATTGCGGGATGTCACGGCAGGTCGCGACCACTCGAGGGTAGAACTCTGCCATTCTCGTTGATGAAGCTGCCACTCGATTAGAATGTCAATTAGAGATAGAGGCAGCAGCGCCCTCTGGCACAAAGGGAAGTGCTGTTCGTGCTGATTTTACAGTGCGGGACAAACTCCTGGTAGTAAAAATCAGTGAGAGCAGCGGAGCTTAACAAACTCTGCCACTAGCAGAAGTCAGCGGAGTACGGCAGAGTTTTCCTGGTGCTTCGTGGAGTTCTGCGGAGTAAAACTCTGCGAACTACACAAAGGCTAATCAAAACGTGACACATATCCTGTCTGCCTTATTATAATTGCCACAGGATGTAATGCATTTTTAATGGGGCGGGCAAGATTCCTGTCACATTTGTGATGGAATAAAGCATCTGCTGAAATCTAAATCAGGCATTTGGTGTACATGGTGTCCAGTGTGGCTAGCTGGGCTTGAAGGATTTTGTGGATTGTGGGTCTCTCACTGCTTTGAGGTCACAGCCAGGCAGAACTTCTGTCAGCCGTGCCTTGTGCAGATCTTCCTTTCTAGGCAGTACTTCTGTCAGGTGTGCCCTGTGCAGATCTTCCTTCCAGGCGGGACTTCTGCCAGCGGTGCCTTGTGCGGATCTTCCTTCCAAGCGGGACTTCTGTCAGCTGCGCCTTGTGTGGATCTTCCTTCCAAGCCCGACTTCTGTCAGTTGCGCCTTGTGCAGATCTTCCTTCCAGGCAGGACTTCTGTCAGCTGTGCCTTGTGCAGCTCTTCCTTTAAGGCGGGACTTCTGCCAGCGGTGCCTTGTGCGGATCTTCCTTCCAGGCAGTGCTTCTGTCAGCTGTGCCTTGTGCAGATCTTCCTTCCAGCCAAGGGCTTCTTTCCTCAATGATTAGTTCAAAGGTCGGGAGAGGTAAAACTGGTCTAGATCATCTTCTTTATTGGAGTTCAACTGGTCAAGCCACAGAGCTCGAGCTCTGAGATGAAGGAGAGTCTGGATTTTCTGAGCTCTGTAGAAGATTAAGACAGTTCTTCCGCATTTAACACATACTACAAGACTCCAGGAGTCCACGCTACAAGTGCTGCTGCAAGGTTTAATTAACCCACTGTATCTGAACATCCCCTGGCAAATGCCAACTAGAGAATAAACATCCTGCCTGCACCAGCAGAGTGCAGAAAGCTTTTCAAGCTCCTCGAGGTACATGGACTTTCTCTATCTGTCGTAACTGAAGATGTTAATTCTTGGTAACATCTATCGCCTTTGGACAAGGTCCTCCATTTTACTATCAGAATGTAACTCATCCTGCGCAGACACAAACCCTCAAGTCTGTATTGCATGAAGCTGGGTGGTTCTCACGCAAAAGAGGGCCCTCCACAAATTGCTGACATTTTCTTACACCCCCTGGACAGCTGTGGCAACACACAGACTAACTACACCTCCTCAGGGATCACCAGTCCATCTGCCAGGATCAAGACTCAGATCTTTCAACCTTCTCTGTTACCGTCTTTGGAACGGCCCATCTCTGAGATTCGTGGAAGCTCCACACTCAGTGAGCTCAGAGTTGTCTTGCAAAACCATCTCATGAGAGTGCAAGAAAAGAACATTAAGTGACACGCACTGCACAGAAGTGTAAATGTATCTACCATTATTGTTCCATATATCATTGTCCTAATGCTGATGTTTTGACATGAATTTTTTGCCGTCTATCACAGTAGCTTCTTCGTTTAAAATCGTACCCAATAGTTTGTTTTCCATCATACCTACTTACCTATGTACTGTTTCTGACCTTACAACATCTCTGGCAGACATGTTGTGCTGTCTGTTGCCACATAAATAGGAAGTAGATTGTTACTGCAGGAAGTGTCCTTGCAGTCAGATGCACTTGATCGGGATAAAAGGTACCATGTTTCTTAGAAAAGCTGCAACTATTGGAATAATAGCATACCAAAAGCCACGCATACAGTGCAATAACACAGACCAGGTACTAGAAAAATGTGATGCAAACAATGCAATAACACAGGCCAGGCACAAGGAGAATCTGATGCAAACAATACAATAACACAGGCCAGGCACAAGGAGAATCTGATGCAAACAATGTAATAACACAGGCCAGGCACTAGGGGAGCAAGCTATCTTATCACCAGCAAGGGACACCACAAGCTCCCAGGGTCCATGTAGGAAACGCCGCTAGCGCCATCAGCCCATCCAGGCGCTCAACCTCAGTGTGAGAACTGCCTGCAGCAGCATCCCTTGCTTTCACCGCAGGCGCAGCGGTGAGGGGAGGTGCTTGTTGTCACCACGCTTATAGTGCTGCCTCTCCCCCCGGGACACGCGCGGGAGAAGCCCGGGCCAAGGGCTGTCCCGTCCTTGGCCTCATTGCCAGGAAGAGGCAGGGCAGGGCTACCCCCCTTTCCACTGGCATTAGGCATCTTGCCTACTCAGATTCGCTGGACATTCAAGAACTGTCGTGGACTACTCGAGGTACCGTTACCGCGGTTATCTCCCAGCATTGCCCAAACTACTCTCTTTGATTTTAAATAATTACGCTCTCTCTCCTGAGGGGTTTGTGGGGCCGGTATAAGGGTGGCCTGAGGGTTCTCATTGTCCACTGGCCCAGAGGCCTGTTCATTACTGATTGTGTAGACAGCTTGCTTTAGACTTAACTTGCACTATAGAGGTAGCATGGGGAAAAGGAAAACTATGGAGGGCAGTGGGGGAGGGGCGGGGAGGGATAGTAAAGGGAAAAAGGCTGGGAAGATACAGAAACATGGAGGGAGTAATTGTGTACTGGATAGGATAGACACCTGTATTAGCAAGTGCGAGGACATATTAGTGACAGATACAACCACCTAGGTAGCAAATACTAAATCCCCACAACGCTCTACCCAACCAGCTAGTTTAAACAACCCTACTACGACCCGCCAATTAGCTATTCGAGCTATGTTTCATAACCCACTAAAACATGCGTTGGCATAGCCAATGGGTCTCGCTTTTGGGACCTTATGTGTTTAGCCATAGATTTTGGCTATGTTGTAGAGCATTGTGGCTGCTGTGAATTTTGTTGAAAACTTATAATAAAAAGTGTTAAGCATTTTTGTTACGTTTATACAAACAAAGACAACATTATATACAACTGAAAAACCTGATAAAAAAAGATTTTAACATAACTTTTTTTGTAATTGCACTGCTGGCAACTTTTTCCTGCCTGTTCTCATTCTTGTTGGTTATAAAAAAAAAATTATGAGAAAGCGGGACATAAATAACGGGGGAGTGTAGGTTGGAAAACAGTAATTTAATTAGAACATGAGCAGTGGACGGACACCAGGGGAGAATCAACAGATGCCAGATTCCAAGGGAGACTGATGTGATGATTAGGTGGTGCGCTGATACAAAATGGTGGTGGTGAATGATGATTAGTGCTCAGGTGGTGACAATATATGGTGTGGATTGGAGGTACATTGTGGATTGTGGAGTTGAAACATGGTTTTTGGTGAGTAATTATGCAGTGTGTTTTGGAAATGTGGAGTTGAAATGTGTGGCCTGGAACTGTGGTGTTGAGTGAAATTATGCTTAGTAAAATTGTGTCATGGTGTGAAGTGCATTTATGTTGGTTGGTGGTATGTGGTATAGAGTGCATTTATGTGGAGTGTATTTATGATGCATTGAGTACAGTGCAATTAAACGGTGTGTAATTATCTGGCACTGAGTGGTATTATATGGAGTGTATTTATGTTGCATTGAGTAGAGTGTTATTATGTCGTGTAATTATGTGGCACTGAGTGGTATTATATGGAGTGTATTTATGTTGCATTGAGTAGAGTGTTATTATGTGGCGTGTAATTATGTGGCACTGAGTGGTAATATGTGGAGTGTATTTATGTTGCATTGAGTAGAGTGCAATTAAGTGGCTTGCAATTATGTGGTACTGAGTGGTATGTGGAGTGTATTTATGTTACATTGAGTAGTGTAATTATGGGCGTGCAATTATGTGGCACTGAGTGGTATTATGGGGAGTGTACGTTGTATTCAGTGGAGTGTAATTTTGTGGCATTAATTGGAGTGTATGTTGCATTGAGTGTAGTGTAATTATGTGGCATATAATTATGTGGCACTGAGTGGTATTGTTTGGAGTGCATGTTGCATTCAGTTGTGTAATTATGTGGTGTGTAATTATGTGGCACTGAGTGGTATTATTTGAAGCCCATGTTGCATTGAGTGCAATTTAATTTTGTAGCATATAAGTATGTGGCACTGTGTGGTATTATGTGGAGTGTATTAATGTTGCATTGAGAAGAGTATAAGTATGAGGCGTGTAATTATGGCACTGAGTGGTATTATGTGGAGTGTATTTATGTTGCATAGAGTAGAGTGTAATTATGTGGCGTGTAATTATGTGGCACTGAGTGGTATTATGGAGAGTGTATGTTTTATTCAGTAGAGTGTAATTATGTGGCGTGTCATTATGTGGCACCGAGTGGTATTATTTGGAGTGTATGTTGCATTGAGTGCAGTGTAGTTTTGTAGAAAATACTTATGTGGCACTGAGTGGTATTGTGTGAAGTGTATGTTGCATTCAGTAATGTGTAATTATGTGGCGTGTAATTATGTGGCACTGAGTGGTATTTGGAGTGTATGTTGCATTGAGTGCAGTGTAATTATGTATCAAATAATTATGTGGCACTGTGTGGTATTATGTGGAGTGTATGTATGTTGCATTGAGTGGAGTGTAAGTATGTGGTGTGTAATTATATGGCACTGAGTGGAATTATGTGGCGTGTATGTTGTATTCAGTAGAGTAAATATGTGGCGTGTAATTATGTGGCATTGAGTGGTAATATTTGGAGTGTATGTTGCATTAAGTGCAGTGTATCTATGTAGCATATAATTATGTGGCACTGAGTGGTATTGTATGGAGTGTATGTTGCATTCAGTAGAGTGTAATTATGTGGCACTGAGTGGTATTATTTGGAGTGTGTGTTGCATTGAGTACAGTGTAATTATGTAGCAAATCGTTATGCGGCACTGAGTTGTATTGTGTGGGGTCTATGTTGCATTTAGTAGAGTGTAATTATGTGGTGTGTAATTATGTGGCACTGAGTGGTATTGTGTGGAGTGTATGTTGAATTCAGTAGAGTGTGATTATGTGGTGTGTAATTATGTGGCACTGAGTGGTATTTGGAGTGTATGTTGCATTGAGTGCAGTGTAATTTTGTAGCATATAATTATGTGGCACTGAGTGGTATTGTGTGGAGTGTATGTTCTATTCAGTAGAGTGTAATTATGTGGCGTGTAATTATGTGGCATGTAATCATGTGGCACTAAGTGCTATTATTTGGAGTGTATGTTGCATTTAGTGCAGTGTAATTATGTAGAATATAATTATGTGGTAATTATCGTGATACCCCAAAGCGGACTCCATTTATCCATGCACCCGGGATCTGGGGACAACACCCTTAATTCTGCTCGAGTTTAGCATAGTGCAGAACACAAGTCACCTTAAAAAATAACACTACATCACGATGCAGTAACAATAGACTTCTGTTCCCTGAACCCTGACACCCCTCCGATCACTCATGGACTTTCCTTTACCTTTGCCCGTGTATAGTGCTCAGCTGCCTTTAGGGTAGGTTTGCGCTCTACAGATACCACATATGTACATAAATATTGTACCAAAGCCAATCAGGGAGGTTCAGTGCTAAATATGTCAGCAATTAATGCATTTCACTTGCACGAGCATTGTGCGCAGCCTCTCGTCGGGTGGATGGGGTGACCAATTCTCATTCATTTACTGAACTGACTGTGTTCTTACAGAATACAAACTCTGGTGTGTGACTCCTTCTGCGGCACAGTGACTGAATCAAATCATTTGACTCGATTTACAGTGAATTCAAACCAAATGCGTCTAATTACTAAACGTGTGAACTAGAGAGAGAGGGGGCTTAGTTCGAATAAAGGACAAGAGATGGGAAGAGATAATAGAACATTATAAGGAACACAGAAGAGCAGGTTTAAGGAACAGGGTGGAAGAAAGGGTGAAACTGGGGTAAGAATGATCGCCCCTTAAGCATCAGTTTCAGGAACAAACTCAGAACTTTTAAAAGCTGCAGCGTCCCGCGAGTGGTGCACGCGTTTGTGTGAAATCTGACACAAAACAGATGGCATACTGCCTCCGCTGCTCGTAACCGCAAGCCGTAGGCCTTTTCACATGCTTCCAGAGCAATTCCATGAGGTCGTTTTCCTAGAGCAGCGCATGCACACATGGTTTCAAAGGTCATGGTTGACAGGGTACCAGTGGATAGTTTAAAAACCAACAGCGTCAGTCCCAAAACCGGGAGTGATCCAGTAAGATATCTCCTACATTTATTCCCCTTTGCACATCACTGTTTGATACTTTAATTTAAGTAGGGAACAACATGAGATATCCCTGAACATAATGGTGCGTATTACTCGGATGATCAAACGAGCTGTGAAGGTGTGCTTGAAGCAACTTTTTCTATCACACTCTACTGACTTTGAAAATAGTGAATAAGAAACACCTTAAGTCAAACTCTAGAAAGAAAACAAAGGATGTGACTGGCACCAGAATTTTAGATAAAAAGAGAATGGAATGAAGCACATTGGCTGCACCAGGGCCTGATCTCATGCCATGCTCTTGGCTTATGGGCAACATCAGAGGAAGAAGCTCCGAAATACTTGATGGCCTAATGATGCCCGGACAATCACTTCCAAGTTTGTCAATCCAGCAAGCAGAACAGGAGGAAAGGGCAAGCAAAAATCCCCCTCCACCAGCCAAAGGGATAATCCCCATGTAGGTAAGGGCAAATTAGTAAACAAATTATTGGCCACCAGAGGATGAACCCCCACTCACTGTCCTGCCCCATTTCCATTCACAGAAGGCTGTGGATAGCCTCTTCCACATCAGCACTTCAGGCACTATCCTGTTGTGTTTGTTTTCTTCCGAGACTCTGGCTCAGGTTGCCCTTTTAGTGAATTACATTTCAAAAGGTTCAGCTATTTATTTAGTACGCTATAAAAAACCACTAATAAAGTAAAAATCGTTATCAACCAAATACTCCCTTACAATGTATCCCTACACTTCAAATATACAATTTTAATGGATTTAAAGTACAGAAAAGTGAAAGTTGTAGATGTTTGAAGGGGGCACTTTCCATTTTAGGTCTCACTTACCAGACATTGCTGTTGCGAGTCTATTGCAAGTGCGCTGTGTGAAATCAGACACAAAAGAGATGGCACACTGCGCGCCACTGCAAGCCGTAGGCCTTTTCTCCCGCACAAGCATGTGAAAAGTCCACAGCAATTCCAAAAGGTCGTTTTCCTAGAGCAGCACATGCGCTGCTCTAGGCTTGACCTAAAAAGGGGGCCCAAACATAGGTGGTGAGGGAAACCTAGATGCTGGAAGCGATAGCCAATCCTCAAATAAGTCATCTGGGAGTGACATAAAGAAGACAGGGTCGGAAATCCCGTACACTAATAGGTTTCTACCACTGGTGGAGTTGCTGGAGGAGGACACCGAAACGGGGGCTAGGTGTCACCCCCCTCATCAAACACAGCATCCCGAGACATGAAACCGAGAGCCAGATTGTAGATCTACCAATGTTCCCCAAGAAATACTTAGCCACATTAATACTCTCTGACTAGAAGTCAAGGATATGAGAACCATTATTGAGGGTCTTACTTCCCTGGTAAATCAGATACTGAATAAGGACCCTGCCTGTCCTTCTCGCCCCGTACCCACTGACTCTACATCTCATCAGGTGGTTTATCCAGAGCGGGAGATACCCACTGTAGGTAAAGCTCCCAAGTTGGCATCTTTTTGCAAGCTAGCCCCCTCAACCATATAGTGGTTCCAGCACCCTCCAGGACCGAGCGCCCAATAGCCCCTAGTCATGCCCAATACATGCAAATTGCAGTAGTATACCCCCAAAGTTGGCACACCCACTGGTCACTGGACCCACCGAACAACCCCCATCACAGCGCTTTACACAAAACCATAACGCACGACTGCCCGCGCAGTCTAATATCCATTTTCCTCCCAAAATTTACATGATTAACGTACCCAAATATGACCCAAGCAAGGGCCATGAAAATAATGATTCCCTGACCAACAAGGTCATACACTGGATAGGCCATGTTAGCGGCTGTCGCTCTGTAATTTGCGAAGACATCTCAAGGGCTTCTAGGTTTACCTCCCGAACCTAATCACTAGATTGTATCGAGCTTACACTGAATGAGATTGAAAATCTTCTTTCCCTGCAATATCGTACTTTCCCCCAGAAAGTTCCTTGATCCCATTCAGACGGTTCTTACAGAACAAGTACGTGCCACTAAACACTAGAAAATACACTTTCTAGGTTAAGAGGTTTTTCCTCTCTTGAGGCTAATGATTGACTGCTTTGTAATACCCAGAACAAACTAGATGGCCTTTTTGCTCCCCATATGATTAAGAAATCCCCTCTCTTACCCTTAGCTGGTACTCAACTCCCTTGTCTTCATCCAGGACGTGAGGCTACTGCCTCTCGGGAAGCACCCTCCTTACCTGTAGGAGTATCGGGCCCAAATGATGTACTTATTGATGTTACAAGCGGACTGCGGCTACGTTCACCTGCTGCCCATGGGACATCCATGTTATCCTGGAATGTAGCAGGATTGAAGATGAAGACCGTCTTCCCTGATTGGTTCACTTTTATTGATCAGTTTGATGTCTGTTGTTTTCAAGAAACCTGGGCAATAGACCCCCTATACTGCTTAGGTTGCTTAAGTTACTATACCCCTGCAACATGTGGGAGTAAGGGTCGACCCTCAAGTGAATTGGTAATCTGGGTGCGCCAAGTTGGCGGTTTTAATGTTGGGTTCTTGAAACACAGAGTAATGATATCGGTGCGATCAGGTTGAAGTGGGGCCAACAAGGGGCTGTGGACGTTTCTAACGTTTATGCCAGGGGCTCAAAGGGGAAGAAGTCTAAAGTTATAGCGGCTTTAGAAAACTTATTAGATCTACCGTGGTTCAAACATTCTGACTGCGGTGGATTTTAATGTGACTTTTGAGCCCCTCACCCTTGAACATTATTGTAGGAAGGTGTCATCTGACTGCATGGTTTCCCCCACTTTTTTTCTGGTGTTTTGCTGGTTTTCGACTTAGTTTGGCTGGGATCCTGCTATTCAGGACCCCAGCCTATCTGCCTTCTCCCTAAAATTGATTCCATGTACAATAGGTACACTCCAGTTTGGTTACTGTGGTACCCTTGTGAGTCCCTAGTACATAGTAGACTAGGTAGTAAGGGAATAGGTACCCCAGAGGCATACCAGGGGCTGCAGCATGTATTATGCCACCCCTGGGAAGCCTTCCAAAATGACATGCACCCCTTACTGAGATATAGGTTACCTATATCTACCTTAAATCACTACACATAGAGACCTATCAGTCACCCCTATGTCAGGCCTTATCAATCTTGAAGGCAGGGTGCTTGGTTTCATGTGAGAGGGTGCCCATGTATGAGCAGAGCCCCTCTGCAGCTTTCGGAACCATTCTCTAGGGCTGTTCTGTGATGCAGCCTGACCATATACTCTGCATTATATCCTCGCGGTAAATGCTAACTTTGGGATGGTTGTACGGAAACATGTTGTGTTTGGTGTCAAACACTTTGGAATCCTACCCCCCTCCAGTCCTGGTGGCGGGGGTAGAATTCCACCCTTCTTGAGGGAGAGACATTTACACACCGGTCTACCCGGTAACCAGTTTAGAGAGCTCTGGCATCACAAAATGGATGCTGCAGCCACAGACACAAGTCTGGCCTCTTGCTGCTGACCGAAACTCCGGCAGGGGAGGCCTGGACAATAGGTTTCCTGTCACAGGGAGGCGTAACCACCTCCCAGACAGGTTTTAGTGTATTGGGGCTGGGTGGTTACACTCCAGGAGTGCTTTGAAGTCTGCACTGGGGACACATTTGGTGTCCATGTGCATAGTCCAGCTCAAACCAGTTGCAGGGGCTACCAGCCCCTGCTCTGGCACGAAACTGGACAAAGGAAATGGGTGTAGCCATCCCTCTTTCCAAACCCTCCCATAGGTGGGTCCCCAGAGTTAGTCCAACCCCTTTCTTAGGTATAAGTAAGGAACCCCTTGCAACAGGACTTTAGATATCCCTGGAGGAAACTCTGCAACTGAATCCTGGAACTTTGATGCTCTACTCAAGACTAGAGGACTAAAGAAATCTCCCTTGGGGTCAAGGAGTAACTCCCCTGCTTGGCAGGCACCAACGAAGCATTTGCCGGTCTGCATTTCCAAAGCTCCCGATGGACTCTGAAGTATCTGCAGCCCAGGAAGAGGATTTCCAGACTTCTCAGAGGTTGACCCGAGTCCCCAGCAAAGCTGAGACCCACAGTCCTAGTGAGTGACGTGGAACTAGAACTCCTGGACACCCTGCACATTTGCAAGTGCATTGACTTCTTGACACCTCTTGCTTTAGATGTGCCCTGACTCCCCACCAAGTGGTGAGTCCCTCGGACCTTGCTGGCCCACACCGAAGCATCTTTCTCCTTTCTGCATGGGTTGCTGTTGCCAAGGCTTGATGGGTCTAACCCGGGCACCGATACTGCAGCACTCTGCATACTTCGTGGGTCAGCTCGAATCTAGCTCCTGGTTGTCGTCGACGCCTCCTGGTCCTCGTGGCTGAAGAGTCAATCTTCACCTCCTTCACCTGAAATCACCGACATTGGTGGGCATCTGCCTATCGTACCCCTGGTCACTGGCAAGTGACCCAGACTCTGTCCCCTCTTCTTTCAGGTTCTTCTCATCTTCAATCCAGGCTTGGATCAATGCGGACACTTTCCACCTCGACAGCAGTAGCAATTTGCAGCAGATCGCCGTTGGATACAGCGACGATTCCCAACACCAAAAGACACCTATGCACCCGGCTTCCCTGGGTGAGGTAACTCGAGTACTACATTGCTCCTGTGGGTGTTGGCTCTAGAACCCCTTAAGTCTAAAGGGGTTTGCTCAAAGTCCTCCTCTAAGTGTCCATTTTCTTTAATTTTCCAACCGCGACATTCCCAATTGAAGTTTAACGGTGATCCGCGGCTGTGTTCAGACACTGAAAGCGTGTCCCCTGTGGGTCCCCTGAGTCACTACCTTGGGTGGTTCCTGGTGGCCCCAGCACTTCTACAGGCTCTAGTCCTTGTGTCTATCAAAGTCGTGGTTCTTATACGACTTTATTGATACATGGTTTGGTACGCCCCTAGGGCTCAACATATATTGTGTTAATTTACTGTGTGCTATTAAGTTTTCTGTATGTACTTTTGCCTCTAGCCTCATAAAGAGACTAGAGAGATGTGTTTAGAATAAATACATATATTTTATATATATTCCTTGAGTGGTCCTCCTTTCATTTGGTCATTCACGAGATTATAGACTGGTAAAATAAGCTGCTTCACATTCCTCCAATACATAGCCTGAAGGCTGCTCCATAGTTACCTCAAGGATAGCTTTCAATAAAGGTTGCATGTAACCTATCATCAATAAGGGTTGTTTGGACTGGTGCAAGGTGCCCACTAGAGTAGTGGACAGCATATGCCAGGCCAACTTCTCACATATTAATTCAAGTCTTGCTAAAGCAGGCACGGCAAAGTGCACAGCATTGGCGCCCTTCTTCTTTGTATTTGCAGCAGCGTGCCATGAGCCCTTCCACTTTAATAACGCCTGTCGCTTATTTGAAATGCAGCCCACACAGCACTCATGGGACGCCGCTTGTTTGTATTTGCAGCGCCATGCAGGATTTCACTTTGGGAGCGGCTGCCGCCCCACACAGCATGCGTGTCCTGCAAGTGCTGTGTGTGGCGGGGGCTGTTCTTGCAGTGGGGGCGTGCAGGGCCCGCTGCAAATGCAAACAAGCGGGCACCATTGCCCAATTAATGGATAACTTATCCTATGGCTTCATCAGGACCTTAAGTATTGCTACTGCTTTCCGTCAGTACCTCTGGCGGTCCCAAAAGCCGTCTGGGGCTTTTGGAACCGCCAGAGGTACCGACGGAGAGAGCGGTACCTCCTATGTCCTGATCAGTGGCCAGGTGAGGCGAGGTCTGATCCTCTCAAAAGACGGGAAATCGTCATTTACAGAGGAACTGTTATCCTTATTTACAGGTAAAGAGGTTGTATCAGTTCCAACTCTTTACACACATTATATATTGTGTATTTATAACACTCACTTGCAGTAGCAATACTTAAGGTCCTGACGAAGGCATAGGACACGTTATCCATTAATTGCTGAAACATGTTGACCCTGCACATCTAGACAGTTACTCGTTTAAGACTGTTGTTTTGCACTGTTTTTATGTCTTGATCTCTGAGAGGCACGAATAAATAATTTTGCTTCCCATTGGTAATTTTAATTCACATCACATGCACACTACTGCACTGCTTTCACGATTCCCACATAATTGAGTACTCGCATCCAGAGGTCCATATACAGCGTGTTTTATCGAAATAGGTCAAAACATCTACGAGCTCCCCTTTCCTGAAGCATGGGTTGCAGTCCTTAGTGCCACTAGTGTGACATTAGGAGGAGACCCAGATGATGAAGCATGTCACCACTCGTGATTTATGGGAATCCGTCCTTTTAATAGAATTTTCCTTCACTGAGTTGTAGAAACCAGATTAGTCCTGTTGCTAGTTTCTTGCGTTTATCTTGCTTATCAGACCCATGGATATTTGTGTTGTTTAGACAACAACCCTAGGCCAGACAATGGAAGAGGCAGGGTCTCTGAAAGGGGGCGAACAATAGAGCACGGGGTCTGCATATGATTTTAAACCAGCCGAGACTGATTATTAATAACAATAACAAAAACACCCACCCTGCAAACAGCCTCCTCTAACAGGCACCTTCCATTCATTTGATAATTAAAACAATACTGAATAGGATTTCTTTTCAATTGGACTTGGGAGTGCAGTGTATTTGTCTCTTGGCTTGGGGAGTCAAGTTAAATAAATCACTATACTAATTCAACACTAATCATCAATAGTTAAATAAATAATGTAATTCATTCAACGGCTTGTGTTTTGCTTCAGATGAGTAATCAACGGATTGTGCGTTTCCGATACCCCAAAACAAAGTATATTTATCACATAAAAGTTATAACCTCTTATATTAGGGCACAGAATACAAGTTCCCGAATAAAAAAGGCAGGATTTCATTTTGTTTGGAAGCTACGTTATGAAATCTACAGGTCTGTTTTATTTAGCTGTCAGATGCATTCTCCCAGTACTTCATTATCCGTGGACATGACCATACTGTATAGAAGAACATAGCCCATGCCAAAGCATGTTTTTGCCACATGTTTGTCTTTCCTAGGTCAGTCATGTGTATAATTTTGAGTGTGCCATTAATGCAGTGAAATCATAACATGTTTGAGGGCAGTGTTCCACTTGTATCTGTGAATTACAACTATAGTCCCTTCCTCACTTCCCCCTCACCATCAAAATAATTTTTGGCATGTCATCTTGTAGTGTTCTTTAGTGTCTTGTGACCGATCCGCTTGACATACGCAGATCCCGCATGTCTGTGAGGGTGCTTGTGAACCAGGTGTCCCTCAATGCTTGTGGTTTTTCCTGCCTGTGACTGGAAGCATTTAACCTGTTCAATCCTGGGATTTGCAGTCCAAACTCTGTAGTTTTTCCCTTCCATTCCCCTGACTATCAGTTTTTCCCTCTAAATGTCTCCTTTGCTCTGTGCTAAGACCAGCATGTTAAGCAGTGCACCCCCTGTGACCATTTTGTGATAACAAGTAAGTGAAACCAGCCCCCCTTCCCCCATGAGACAGCAGTAATCTGCCGTAAGATGTTTAAACTGTGTTTAATAGGGACTGTGCACTTTGTTTTTTGGCCAGGAGAGGGAGTAAAGTTTTATACAAATAGTGATGTTAGAGGACAAGTTTGTTAGGGCCTTACCTGTAGAAGTACAAAGTGTGGATTGAGCCTGTCTGTCTCCTAAGAGATTTCTGAATAGAGGAGCAGCTTCTAACTCCCTGGCCAGCAAACCTTGCCTGAGGTATCTGGGACCTAATATAGTCTGATAATGTTTGGTACATGTGTACACTGATTGGTGGTTGTATCTGATGTTTCTATTGGATTAGGGTTAGTGTCTTCATTGGTTGGGTATTTGAGGGTTCTGATTGGTTTCTGGGTCTGTGATTCATCATCAACATCATCAAAGCTTTATTTCGATATACAAAATATCATAAAAGCACATACAAAGTATAAAAACCACAATTCATGGGTATTACATTTTACAAAGTAAGTTACAATAGAAACATTCATATTACAATAAATAGTTTAAAAGGCATATTAAACATTAGCAGCTTTGTGAATATAAAAAATGTAGCTAAAACTAAGGTCATCTCGTAGCCTTTGATCTGATTATCCAAGCCCAGCTCAGAAATTTGGCAACCCCACACACTAAGCTTCTGCTAGTGTCAGCCTTCAATATTCTAAGTGCTGAGGAATGGTCCCTAGTTCTGAGCAATAAACACACGGATTTTAGCCATTTCTGTCTGGGTTTTACATAGGCTGGGCATACAAAAAAGACGTGAGCGATACTTTCAGTGACACCTTCACAAATTGGGCAGTCAGGTGAAGTTTGGTACGGGGGCTTCCACTTACAGGTATAATCATGGAGGGGGAGGTTTCCCAACCTGAACTGAATGAATAGGGATCTGTCTCTTGGTTTCTTGATAAAATCCAAGTAAGGGTCCAAGCGAGGCTTAGGTTTGTGCTGTTTAAATGCTTCAGTCAACCTTCCTTGGTTTGGGTCCCTTAGGTCTTGCTCATCAACCCAATTCCAGTAAACTCGCTTAGTTTCGGCCTTAGATAAAGCAACTCCGAGCTCCCAATCAATTGGCAAGCCAGTTTCATGCAGAAGCTTCTTTATATTGAGGATCCAGTTAATTTTATGGGAACCATTAAGATTCATGACCTCTTTCAAACCATCTAGGTACTTTGAGGGCTCTGGGGTCCGCCATAACCTAGCCCAGTATAAAAGAGGCCGTAACCTGGCTAGGTCCTGTATGGAGCGGCGACCCAGATCACTCAATAATGGTTTAACACCTTGGCTGCTAATGGTTTTCCCCTCCTGTGCTGAGTGGCTTTGAAAGCCATTGTTCATGACGAGCTCAGCTCGTCATCAGCACAGCTCCACTGTGCCTCATGACGAGCTGAGCTCGTCATGAGCATGGAAGGGGTTAATGGGGGTGCCCCTTGGAAGGGATACCAGCTCCCTAAGGAACTTATTCTCAGAGGTGGTCAGGCCGTTGATGCAATCGAAACCCCACAACTCTGCACCATAAAGGGCGCTGCCCACGGCTTTTGCAGCATAAATATCCAGGGCAGGAGCAATGGGCTTGGAGATGGACATACGATGTTGTCGCCCTAATGCACCTACCATCCTTTTATGATTTAAAACCATTTTATCAATGTGAGGCTGCCACTTTAAGATTTGTGAAATTCTAATTCCCAGGTAGTCAAATTCTTTTACACGCTCCAGGGATTCTCCATCAAGGGAGAGGGTGGATCTGGAAGACTTACTTGGGTTAAAGTAAAGGAGCTTAGTTTTCGAGGTGTTTAGGACAAGGCCCCTAAGCTTACAAAACAAACAGAAGCGATTCAACAACTTTTGCAGACCCACAGGGGTTTTTGAGACCAACAACGTGTGGTCTGCAAAGAGTAGGGTGGGCACTTTATCACCCGCCAGAACCGGAGCATCTGCGTCTATTTCAAGCAAAAAAGAGACCACACCATTCACAAATAATGAAAAAAGTGTTGGGGCTAACACGCAGCCCTGGCGTACCCCTCGTGTTCACAGGAATTCTATCAGTTTTTTGCCCTTGGGATCCCCATCTAATACGGGCATAAGTGCCATCGTGCATGCGGGCCAAAAGATTTAAGATTGGTAGGGAGATCCCCATCTCCTCCAAGATTAACCACAGGCGGTCTCGGGGGACCAGGTCAAAGGCGGTCTTTAAGTCAATAATGCCAAATAAAGACCGCCTTTGCCAATTGTAACTACCTTCCAGTGAAGGAGTAACATCTTAAATGCTTGATCCACCGTACCTGTGCATGCCCAGAAGCCTGCCTGAAAAGGAGAGATGATGTTATTCTCCTCTACCCACAAGAGGATCCTCTCCAGGAGAACCCTGCCAACCAATTTCTGCCCAGCGTCTATAAGACTAATTGGGCGATAGTTGGCAGGATCCTTCCTAGGGCCCTTCTTGTAGATAGGGATCACCTCAGCCGCCTTCCATGAATTAGGAACAGGTGAACCTGCTAGCAGTGCATTTATCAAAGTAGTAAAATAAGTTGCCCAACCGTCAGGATTGGCTTTAAAAAGGTCACCTGGCACACCGTCCTGTCCTGGGGCATTAGCAGATACTATTTTAGCTATTGCCGTAAGGACCTCTTTTTTGGCAACTCTAGTGGGTATGAGCCGCCGGGAACCAACATCCAGAGCACCGCTCAAATGCCCTGGGTCTCCGGGCAGCTCATTCCCACCATAGAGTTTAGCAAAATGTTCAAACCATTCACTATCTGTAATATGATTTGGAATTTGGTTCGAGTCGCAGCCAGTCGATTTTCTGACTAATGCCCAGAATAAATTACCATCTTAGTTTGGCTTGCATCTCTGAGGTTTACCCAATGGGATTCTTCCCAAGCCCTTCTGGCGGCTATTATAGCCTGTCTATAGTACAGTCTGGCCAACCGGACAGATACTGGATTAGAAGATTTGATGGCAATAATTAGATTGTTTTTCCTCCTTCTACAGTTACTATCAAACCAATTCTGGGCTGGTTTGATAGTTGCCAGACTCTTTTTGGCTGGGACCGTAAACAACTTACCAATCTGATCCATAGTGGCAGTATAGATGACTTCTACATCTGTAGGACAAGCCGCCTCATTGCATACTACAGATAGCCTTAGTGACTGCTCATCAGCCCTCCTGTCTACCATTATGTAGTCAATCCTACTCTCACCCGATACTCTGTTGTAGGTGTTTGCTCCCTGAGCATCGGAGGTAGTACGGCCGTTGGTAGCTCTTAAACCTGTTTCGATCATTAAACCATTTACTTGAATGACTACAGGAGACCATCTCCTGACAGGCTTGAGGGTAAGAGACGGGACGCCCCATTGTGCATCATCCTCATGCACTCCAAGAATATCATCTACTGCCAAAGGTTCAAACGAGCAGTTAAAGTCCCCAGCGACCAGAACTAAGGAGTCAGGAACACACAACCTCAGCAAGTCAGTTAAAATATCGATGGTAGACGACTTGGTCCCCTCTTGGGTACCCCTTGCATATACATTAAAGAATTCCCAAGCGGGGGCACCATTCATACCCTCAATAGAGATTCTCATAATATCCAGACAGGAGGAGGTGTGGTGAATAATCTTAAGGTTAAGGTCAACCCTTACCCATACCATAAGCCCACCAGAAGGACGACCGCGCCCAACCGAGGTAGCAGGTACACAGAAACAAGAAAATCCCTGTTTATACAGCGGTTCCAAACTCCATGTCTCCTGAAATATACAAATGTCATACTCATCAATAAAGCTATGATAACAAAAGCTTGTTTCGCAGACCTGCCACATTCCACGAAACAATTTTAAGATTGCTAATGTGTATCTTACTGAGGACCAGGACACTTGCAGTTTCACCTAAGGCCTGGTTGGCGTCAATATTAATAGTACTCCCAGTGTCCAGTACTATATCAGTGGACTTTGAGCCCACTGACTGTTGTGATACAGGTGAGTCTAAGGAGCATCCACCTGGGGGGGAAGGGGAAATACTTATTTCTCTTACGATATCATCGGGTCAATCAACTGCCTCCAGACAGTCTTAACGGTTATGATGAAAAAAACTATCAATGTTCAAGGGGGGCATAGGCAATTCTCCCTGAGCTGGGCCCCTCCCGCTCCGGGGAACCATAGTCCATCCATCGAGCTGAGGAGCAAAATAGCCAGGGGGATAGAAGTAAGTTAATGGGAGGGAATGGACAGTCGTGCCTGTGCTGGGGTATCTCCAGTTGCAGATATAATCGACAATTCAAGGGTTATTAAAGTTAATCAGAATACAATCACCCCTTATGTTTTTAGCCAAGTGTCCCACTAATGGTGTCCTTCGGATCATAAGTATTTTACCCACTAAGTGCAGGGGCAAGGGTCTATTCGTATTTAGCCAGTGTATGACCCTGTTCCATAGTTTTGTGGGGCTTTCCCCCTCATTTTTGCCCAGTTCTGGGACACCTGCCAGGACCACCACAAATGGACAAACCTCCGGGGGTAGATTTAAGATTTTTTTACCCGCATTAAGTTGGATAGTCGTTGCCCCCCCCACCAGACATGTCTTGTTCTGAGATCTTCTTACGTTGACATGAATTGTTTACATTGGGACCTGCTATTACTTTATCAATAGGAATAGCTAAAGAAACAGGTAAAACCGACTGGACTGTATTTGAGCCCACTTATTCTTTGATGGTCGCTGGAACGGCAACCTTTTCCTTGCGGGTTTTAGACAATTTAGTAACTGAGGGCGAAATAACTCTTAGAGTGGGTTCAACAAGGCCCTTAACATCACGTTCAACCCTCTTTAAATGGACCTCAATCTTGCTCAACCTTTCTTCTAATGGGGCTAAGAGGAGCTTAATAGTGTCATAGATAGCATTAGGCTCAGCCTCCAGCACCCCCTGCCATACTTCTTGGCTTGGCAACCCATCTAAAACCTGGGTCACCCTGCTAGGCAAGGTTGAGTCTGTCAATCCATGGGGAGAATTAACAACTGGTTGCTCCGCAATAGGTAAGTTAGCTTTCCTGGCTTTACGACCTTTATTTTTTCTCCCGCCAATGTTATTTACTGATTGATGGGTGTTTTTTGGAATTGCCCCCGGGTCTTTCCCACACTGTTGCCTAGTATTATACACCTTTGCTACACTGGGCATAGTAGGAAACATTTGGGGGGATAACAACAATGAATCTGATGCTGTGGACTGACTACTAAGGGTACTCTGTGACAGATTACAAACGGGAAGCTGTAGGATTGGAAGTTCTAAGATGGGGGAAGCACTTAAGCCACTATTGGCATCCAAGTTATCAGGAGTCCGAGCGTTCGCAATTAGTCCCATAGAAGATCTTCTTGCGATAGCCAGTTCATGTGAGACACGTCGCTCCATTATGGTAATCCCCTCATCAACAACACTGTTCATCTTTGTTATGAATTGGTCCATAGCTCCAGTAAAAATTGCAGCACCTGCTCTCCCCTTTGCCTCTTTAGGCGGCATAACAAATCTCCCAGTTAGATACAAATAATTATTTAGGCAATGTACTCACGCAGATGTGCTGAGTAGAAGATGGAAGGGGGGTGGCCCGACCCAGCCTCTCCGGTCTTGAACGGGCTTAAACGGGCCCGCCCTTGGCCCGGGGTTCGCCTGGGTGCTCCCGCGCGCAACTTGCGGGGCGAGAAGCGTTCCTGTCTTTTAACACGCCTCCGGGCGCTCTAATGGCGTCACTCTCGCGCCACAACCGCTGGGGCACCTGGGAGATGGAGTCCCTGCGGCGGCGATGGGGCTGGTGGGGCGCGAGGAGCGAAGAGCGGCGAGCCGTTCCCCTCACGGCAGGTGGTGATGGCCCAGATGTGCAAAGATTAGCCGTTCCCCTCACGGCAGTCAGGCAAGTCCTTGGTGTCCTTGGTGTCACTGTCAATAGATAAGCGCTCCCTGTGATTCAATCAATGTAGGGTTGGGGCTAGGGTTAGGATTTCTATTGGAAGTAGGGACTAGAGCTTCCTGTGTTATTGGTTGTTGGGACTAGGGTGGGACTAGGGCTAGGGTTAGGCCTTTAATTGGAAGTAGCGATTAGAGCTTCTGGTGTGATTGGTTCCTGGACTAGGTGTGGGACTAAGAGTAGGGTTAGGCTTTCTATTGAAAATAGGAACTAGGGTTTCCTGTGCCATTTTGTTGCTTGGACTAGGGTTGAGACTACTGGTAGGGCTAGGGCCTCTATTGGACGTAGAGATCAGGGTTTTCTAAACTGATTGGGTGCTTGGACTAGGGTCATGATTGGCTGGAAGGTCCTGGTCTCCAATTGGTTCTAGAGTTTAGGGTTAGTGATGTTATTGGATAGTGTTTGGGCTAGGGTTCCCAATGGCTGAAGGGGTCACCTGACTACTAGGGCCATAAACAGCCAAGGCTTAGGGCATCTCCGCTTGGGAGTCGGAGCTAAGGATGAAGAGGACATGGGTGAGTGCCTGTTTAAACCTGTTAGAGACTGGCCGGGACCAGTGCCAGGAATGCTGGCCATTCATTAATACCCACCCTACGTATTTGTCACTCTGTATATATACATTTATTTTCACTATAGATATGTGCCTATCTTTGTGTATTGCTTTGTATAAACATGTACAATACTTATGTTATAAAACAACAAAAAAGACAAAAATCATCTTTGGTCTGCATGTACTTGCTTCCATTGTGCATCTATGTACCTCCATGTACTTGGATCTATGTGTCTGTTACTTTTCTCCTTAAAAAGCATATCCAATGCACTACCCTATTTCTCATCCTGCACCTCTATCAACATCTTTAATCTGCACATACTTACCTCCTTTATGCATCTATATACTTTCAATTTACTTATGTGTCTATATATTTATCACTTTCTTCTAATTTAGCATATCCAATGCACTACCCTATTTCTCAGCCTATACTTCTCTCAATATATCTTCTAGCCCAACTTTCTGACTCATCTCAAACTTCTTTCTAGTACTCTTTCCAATTCACTACCCTATGTCTCACCCTATACATCTATCAGTATATCCTCTACACCCACTCTCTTTTATCCTAAACCCCATACCACTACTATGTTTCACAAAATAATCCTCTCTCCTACTCTATCACACCTTGTATCAACAGACACCTCTTTTACTATACCGATACCCCAAAAGAAACCTTTCTAAACTCTTCCCTCTGACTCGTCCCCTCCAAAAACGCTTTTTACTCATCCAAAAGCTTCCTCCTACTGCTATGACCTAAAAAAAGAAATCCTTCACTCTTCTATCCCTCCACTATCCTTTTCAATCAAAATAACAGACTAACATGTTCACTTCTCTTATTCCATATTCCACCATATTAATTCACCACTACTTATGGGTTCCAGAGTAGCGTGCTACTGGCCATCAAAGCGTTTCATCACCTCATCAGGCTTACAAGCGCTATATAGGCAAACCTTTTTTCCTTTTTTACCTCTCCCCAACCCTTCTCAATCCAAATAACTGACTAACATATCCACCACTCAAATTACTTCATATTTCACTATACTAATTTTCAACACTAATCCTTTATGGGTTCCTGAGTAGCCTGCTACTCGCCAGAAAAGTGCTTTAACACCCCATCAGGGGTAACAGGCACTATATGTATGCAACCCTTTCATTCCCTTCTATCCCTCCGCTATCCTTCGCACTCCAAATAACTGACTAATATCCACCACTCAATTTACTTTCATGTTTCACCATACTAATTCACCACTAATCCTTTATGGGTTTCCGGAATAGCATGCTATCCACCAAAAAAAGCGCTTCAACACCCCCATCAGGAGTTAGAAGCGCTATATAAATACAAACCTTATTTCCTCTTCTATCCTTCTGCTATCCTTCCGAATCCAAATAACTGACTAACATATCCACCACTTAAAAGTTACTTCAACACTAATCCTCAATAGGTCGTCAGGGGTAGTAAGCGCTATACAAATGCAATTAGAATACAATATAATACAATATTGTGATTTTATTCAGATGCTGATTTGCAATGGGGGATCTTAAAGTTAGAACTGCCACCATTTAAAAAATGACGTGGCAATCCAAAATGCCACTTATCTAGAGAAGGGACCACGGGTGGCGAATGTCAGATCCACATCCGATAGGCATGGAGCAAATACTTTCAACAATGGCAATTGTGCTAGTCGCATAGACTACTTATTAATCAATCTGCGACTGTGGCATCCCTTAAGGGATATGGTAGTAAGAGAGCGGCCAGAGAGTGACCACAACCCCCTGTGTGCAACTCTTGATTTGTTACCACAACAGGAACACACGCGATCAGAGAGTAATTTGCTCACAAGGATGTGGTTCCATCAAACGACATGAGACGCCTAAAATGGGCAAATATACTCAAGCACCCCGAAGCTTTAGCTTCAATATCCCTAGACGTTGAAGGGGCGATTTCAGAGTTGGAAGTATGCATGCTAAACTCAGCTGCTCTTGACCCGGTGATCGGTACCCATGTTAGCTTTTTTGCCAAGCTAGGCACTTATTTCATTAGATGCCATAAGGCCAAGGGAGTCTATCCTAGGAAAGGCCCACAGTGGTTCAATATGGAATGTGTAAAGAGGTGCGTAGACAACTAGGAGCTGCAATAAAAGAGTGAAATCCCAGTGCTGTACGGCAACTAAGGTATAATTACCGAAGAGCACAAGTTAAGGCAAAAAAATCCTGGGATGAGGATAGATGGCAGGAACTCAAATTAGCGTGCGTTAACAAAAATCCCAAACAGTTTTGGAACATAGCTAAGTGGGACAGGGGTGGTCTGCCAACCCAGCCGCAAAACCACATTTCACAGGAACATTGGGTCACTCACTTTAAGCACGTAGCTCAGGGGAAGGGACGGAAGAGAAGCCCTCGTGCCGGTACAACACAGGCACAGTTTTTGAAGATGCTGAAGTTAATCTGGCCCTGGGGGAAGTAACAGGAGGTAAAGCACCGGGCCCAGATGGCATTCTGCCGGACATATTTCTGTATGAAAAATCTAAATGGTGCCACTGCAACGCGATGGTGGCTAACGCAATTGCGCAGGATGCCCCAGTTACTGATTCGTGGAAAGGGGCGGAGATTATCCCCGTTTTTAAAAAGGGGGATAAATCCCTGCCAGGCAACTACGGGCTTATCAGCCTGATAGACTCATTCCAAAAGATAATTCTGCATCTAGTTTTGAACAAACTGCAGGATTGGGTGGGAGAGACAGATAGCTTATCTCCTCTACAGGCAGGCTTCATGGTGTGTACTAGTACCATTGATCAGGTATTTCCTTTTATTATGCTCTACTGGAAGACGTGGTCTTAAACAAGGGTAGCCTTTATGCTGCCTTTGTGGATCTTAAATCGGCTGCATGCTGAGGTGCAACGGAGGGCAAGAACAAGAAGGTTGGGCTTGGATGTGTCCCAGAGTAATTACTAGTGGCAGAGATGAACTCAAATGTTCCACCCATCATTTTCCGTATTCATAAATATGCCAGGTGTGCCCAGATGTGGGTCCCGTGCTCGCTGCAATGCTGGAATGAAGCCGCACCCTACAGTCAGGACCCAGATGTGGGTTCAGTGCTCGCTGCACCTCTGGAATCAAGCCGCACCCTACAGTCAAGGCCCAGATAGGCTCAAACCGGTCTTGGGTTGCTTCTGTTCCGGTTCAGAAAGGATCTGAATTGGCTCTTCAGGCTGGACTGCTTCTATTGGAAGGAGTCTAAAGCTGATTTGCATATGGTGCTTCCTGTTTGAGGTGGCATTGTGGGCCAACAACCGATTGATCTCCCTCTAAGGCTTGGCCTGGTGAGGACCTGGATGTGAGTCAGGGGCTTGTGAAGACCAGGACATGAGCAGGGGCCTGGCCTGCCTTCTCCCTAAAATTGATTCCATGTACTATGGATATACTCCAGTTTGGTTACTGGGATACCCTTTTGAGTCCCTAGTACATGGTACACTAGGTACTAAGGGCATAGGTACCCCATGGGCCTACCAGGGGCAGCAGCATGTATTATGCCACCCCTGAGAAGCCTTCCAAAATGACATGCACCCCTTACTGAGATATAGGTTACCTATATCTACTTTGAATCACTACACATAGAGACCTATCAGTCACCCCTATGGCAGGCCTTATCAATCTTGAAGGCAGGGTGCTTGGTTTCATGAGCAGAGCCCCTCTGCAGCTTTCGGAAACATTCTCTGGGGCTGTTCTGTGATGCAGCCTGACCATATACTCTGCATTATATCCTCGCGGTAAATGCTAACTTTGGGATGGCTGCACGGAAACATGTTGTGTTTGGTGTCAAACACTTTGGAATCTTACTCCCCGCCAGTCCTGGCGGCGGGGGTAGAATTCCACCCTTCTCGAGGGAGAGACATTTACACACCGGTCTACCCGGTAACCAGTTTAAAGAGCTCTGGCATCACAAAATGGATGCTGCAGCCACAGACACAAGTCTGACCTCCTTCTGCTGGCCGAAACTCCGGCAGGGGAGGCCTGGACAATAGGTTTCCTGTCACATGGAGGCATAACCACCTCCCAGACAGGCCTTGGTGGATTAGGGCTGGGTGGTTACACTCCAGGAGTGATTTAAAGTCTGCACTGGGGGCACATTTGGTGTCCCTGTGCATAGTCCAGCTCAAACCAGTTGCAGGGGCTACCAGCCCCTGCTCTGGCACGAAACTGGACAAAGGAAATGGGTGTAGCCATCCCTCTTTCCAAACCATCCCATAGGTGGGTCCCCAGAGTTAGTCCAACCCCTTTCTTAGGTATAAGTAAGGAACCCCTGGCAACAGGACTTTAGATATCCCTGGAGGAAACTCTGCAACTGAATCCTGGAACTTTGACGCTCTACTCAAGACTAGAGGACTAAAGAAATCTCCTTTGGGGTCAAGGAGTAACTCCTCTGCTTGGCAGGCACCAACGAAGCATTTGCCGGTCTGCATCTCCCAAGCTCCAGACGGAACTGCGGGTTGTCCAGTTCGAGACCAGAACGGGGGTCCCACACTCTCTCAATTCAGGTGATGGGGTTTTTTACTGTAATGTATTTTATATGCTGGTATGCATTCATTATTTTAGCAGAATGGTAGAAATCTATCATCCTTTTACATTTCTAGTGCTTCTAGTTATGTATATCCTCTACTGTCTATTGATTGTCTCAGCACATCTATTTTACACTAGAATAACGACTGTTCATAAAATACATATTGAAAACATCCCAACCGTTTATTCTGTGTATCTATCTGAGAGGATCAGAGTTGTCATGTTTGATAGTTGCCAGAAACTCTTCCCTCCTTGGTAAGAGGAGTTCCCATTGGCACTGTGAGCTAGCTGGTATACACGCCAACATACCAGATAAAGGTGTCCAGAATCAGTCCGACACCAATCCTATAGTCTATGTTGTCTAAACGCACAGAACCCATCTGACAAACCAGGACAGGGCTCTATGACTACACCTCTGGACAGACCTCACCTCCTCTGCACCCCTGGACAGGCCTCCCCTCCTCTGCACCACTGGACAGGCCTCACCTCCGCTGCACCCCTGGACAGGCCTCACCTCCTCTGCACCCCTGGACAGACCTCACCTCCTCTGCACCCCTGGACAGGCCTCCCCTCCTCTGCACCACTGGACAGGCATCACCTCCTCTGCACCCCTGGACAGACCTCACCTCCTCTGCATCCCTGGACAGGCCTCCCCTCCTCTATACCCCTGGACAGGCTTCACCTCCTCTGCACCCCTGGACAGGCCTCACCTCCTCTGCACCCCTGGACAGGCCTCACCTCTGCACCCCTCTGGACAGGCCTCACCTCCTCTGCACCCCTGGAAAGGCCTCCCCTCCTCTGCACCACTGGACAGGCGTCACCTCCTCTCCTCCCCCTGGACAAGCCTCGCCTCCTCTGCACCCCTGGACCGGCCTCCGCTCCTCTGCACCCCTGGACAGGCCTCACCTCCTCTGCACCCCTGGACAGGCCTCACCTCCTCTGCACCCCTGGACAGACCTCAGCTCCTCTGCAACCCTGGACAAGCCTCACCTCCTCGGCACCCCTCTACAGGCCTCAGATCCTCTCCTCCCCCTGGACAAGCCTCACCTCCTCTGCACCTCTAGACAGGCCTCACCTCCTCTGCACCCCTGGACAGGCGTCACCTCCTCTGCACCCCTGGACAGGCCTCACCTCCTCTGGACAGTTCTCTCCTCCTCTGCACCCCTGGACAGGCCTTACCTCTTCTGCACCCCTGGACAGACCTCATCTCCTCTGCACCCCTGGACAGGCCTCACCTCCTCTGCACCCCTGGACAGGCCTCACCTTCTCTCCTCCCCTGGACAAGCCTCGCCTCCTCTGCACCCCTGGACAGGCCTCTCATCCTCTGCACCCCAGGACTGGCCTTGCCTCCTCTGCACTCCTCTGGACAGGCCTCTCCTCCTCTGCACCCCTTGGACAGACCTCACCTCCTCTGCACCTCCTGGAGAGGCCTCACGTCCTCTGCACCCCTGGAGAGGCCTCGCCTCCTCTGCACCCCTGGACAGGCCTCTCCTCCTCTGCACCCCAGGACTGGCCTTGCCTCCTCTGCACTCCTCTGGACAGGCCTCTCCTTCTCTGCACCCCCTGGACAGGCCTTACCTCCTCTGCACCCCTGGACAGGATTCTCCTCCTCAGCACCCCTGGACAGGCCTCTCCTCCTCTGTACCCCTGGACAGGCCTCGCCTCCTCTGCACCCCTGGACAGGCCTCACCTCCTCTACACCCCTGGACAGGCCTCACGTCCTCTGCACCCCTGGACAGCCCTCACCTCCTCTGCACCCCTGGAATGGCCTCGCCTCCTCTGCACTCCCCTGGACAGGCCTCTCCTCCTCTGCACCCCTGGAATGGCCTCGCCTCCTCTGCTCCCCTGGATAGGTCTTAGCTCCTCTGCACTCACTGGACAGGCCTCACCTCCTCTGCACCCCTGGACAGGCCTCACCTCCTCCTAACGCCTCTGGAAAAGACTCACCTCCTCTGCCCCCTTGACAGGTCTCACCTCCTTTGCACCCCTGGACAGGCCTCTCCTCCTCTGCACCCCTGCACAGGCCTAACCTCCTCTGCACCCCTGGACAGGCCTCACCTCCTCTGTACCCCTGGACAGGCCCCTCCTCCTCAGCACCCCTGGACAGGCCTCTCCTCCTCTGTACCCCTGGACAGGCCTCTCCTCCTCAGCACCCCTGGACAGGCCTCTCCTCCTCTGCACCCCCCTGGACAGGCCTCTCCTCCTTTACACCCTGGGACAGGCCTCTCCTCCTCTGCACCCCTGGGCAGGCCTCACCTCCTCTGAACCCCCCTGGACAGGCCTCTCCTCCTCTGCACTCCTGGACAGGCCTCACCTCCTTTGCACCCTGGGACAGGCCTCCCCTCCTCTGCCCTCCCCTGGACAGGCCTCTCGGTGAAGGATTCTCATTAAGGACAAAGGAGCCCAGAGTTCATTCCACCCCATACAGCGCCTCTGACTCCGCCCTGAGCCTCGGGGCGCTATGCACAGGCCCCGAAGAGAGAAACTGCTCCCCTGGACAGGCCTTTCCTCCTCTGCACCCCTAGACAGGCCTCGCCTCCTCTGCACCCCTGGACAGGACTCTCCTCCTCAGCACCCCTGGACAGGCCTCTCCTCCTGTGCACCCCTGGACAGGCCTCACCTCCGCTGCACCCCTGGACAGGCCTTGCCTCCTCTGCACTCCTCTGGACAGGCCTCTCCTCCTCTGCACCCATGGACAGGTCTCACCTACTCCTCACACCTCTGGACAGGCCTAACTTCCTCTACACCCCTGGACAGGCCTCCCCTTATTTGCACCCCTGGACAGGCCTCACCACCTCTGCACCCTTGGACAGGCCTCTCCTCCTCTGTACCCCTGGACAGGCCTCTCCTCCTCTGCACCCCTGGACAGGCCTCACCTCCTTTGCACCCATGGACAGGCCTCTCCTCCTCTTCACCCCTGGACAGGCCTCACCTCCTCTGCACCTCTGGACAGGTCTCTCCTCCTCTGCACCCATGGACAGGCCTCTCCTCCTCTGCTCCCCTGGACAGGTCTCTCCTCCTCCGCACCCCTGGACAGGCCTCACCTCCTCTGTACCCCTGGACAGGCCTCACCTCCTCTGCACCCCTGGACAGGCCTCTCCTCCTCTGTACCCCTGGACAGGTCTCTCCTCCTCCGCACCCCTGGACAGGCCTCTCCTCCCCTGCAACCCCTGGACAGGCTTCACCTCCTGTGCCTCCCCTGGACAGGCCTCACCTCCTCTGCCCCTTCCCTGGACAGGCCTCTCCTCCTCTGCACCCCCTGGACAGGCCTCCCCACCTATGCACCCCTGGACAGGCCTCACCTCCTCTGCACCCCTGGGCAGGCCTCACCTCCTCTGCACCCCTGGACAGGCCTCGCCTCCTCTGCACGCCTGGACAGACCTCACCTCCTCTGCCCCTTCCCTGGACAGGCCTCCCCTCATCTGCACCCCTGGACAGGCCTCACCTCCTCTGCACCCCTGGACAGGCCTCGCCTCCTCTGCACGCCTGGACAGACCTCACCTCCTCTGCCCCTTCCCTGGACAGGCCTCGCCTCCTCTGCACCCCTGGACAGGCCTTACCTCCTCTGCACCCCTGGACAGGCCTCTCCTCCTCTGCACCCCTGGACAGGCCTCACCTCTTCTGCACGCCTGGACAGACCTCACCTCCTCTGCCCCTTCCCTGGACAGGCCTCACCTCCTCTGCACCCCTGGACAGGCCTCTCCTCCTCTGCTCCCCTGGACAGGCCTTTCCTCCTCTGCACTCCTGGACAGGACTCACCTCCTCTCCACCCCTGGAAAGGCCTCTCCTCCTCTGCACCCCTGGACAGGCCTCTCCTCCTTTGCACCCCTGGACAGGCCTCACCTCCTCTGCACCCCTGGACAGGCCTCTCCTCCTCTGCTCCCCTGGACAGGCCTTTCCTCCTCTGCACTCCTGGACAGGACTCACCTCCTCTCCACCCCTGGAAAGGCCTCTCCTCCTCTGCATCCCTGGACAGGCCTCACCTCCTCTGCATCCCTGGACAGGCCTCTCCTCCTCTGCACCCCTGGACAGGCCTCACCTCCTCTGCACTCCCCTGGACAGGCCTCACCTCCTCTGCACCCCTGGAAGGGGTGGGGGGGGGGGGGGGGGGGGGGGGGAAATCTGATCCACGGATTCATACATTGCAACCAAGTGAGTGAGTGAGTTGGCAGCTCTCCTACCTGAGCAGAAACCTGTCCAGGCTCTCTCCTCCTCCTGGGGGCAGATCTGGGGTCTGAGGGGGGTCTGTGAGGGTCTGAAGATGAAGGTGACTGCACAGACAGACAGGGCTCCTTCCTCCTCTGCAGCAGGCTGGACACACAAGGAGAGGCCGGAAGTGATATCGCCACCGCTGCTGGTGCTGTCTCTGCCGCCGCTGACCCGGAAGAGGAAACCCTTCTCCCTTTCATTCAATTTGCAGCTCAGTGTTTCATCAGCAGGCGAGGAGCGCCCTCTTGTGGCCACTGACAGAACCACCGCTTCCAGCAGGGAAACAAGCTTTGGTGACCGTAAAGACCTGGGTTTTTAAATGTCACAGAGGTGTGGACACACACAGTCCATGACAGGGTCTTGTATGGGAAACAAGCATTGGCGCCTGCAAAGGAACAGACATGACCTTCATGAGTGAATCTAAATGACGACTTGTATTTCATTTAATGTGTGCAATGTAGACACAGCTGCTGCAATGAGACTGAGCAGCGTTTCTAATGTTCCTGTTCCTGGGGGTGATTTTTTATATTGGACAGGGCCGTGAACCCTCAAACGATAGCTGCCAAGGTTTCAGATTGCTGTGTGTGACATTTTCATAATTTCAGTGAAATTATGAGTGACATTTCAATGACTATGAGTGACACTGACTTGCGGCGGGCAAAATCAAGTAATGAAGATTAGGGAAACAGATAAATATCAGAAATTACCCACATTTGAGGAACAAGAAACTCTAACAAGGTTTACTGAATAGATTAATTCAGTCTAAAAACAAAGCTACATTGGCACAACTTAGCTGAATAGCTTAGACAATTGTGACAAATGAGGCCTCTGTCTTTACAACAATGGAATAAGACTCCTACAATGTATTCGCATGTCTTGTAAAATAAAAAAAGCTCTGTCACATACGCTCGTTACATGATGAAAGAGAGCACACGACGGGAACGTCGTACCACACATAAATCAAGGACATTTTTACTTTTTAAGGAACGCTACAAATTGAAGATATTTTCCATTCTTATTGAACGATGCCCCTCCAGGAAGCAAAAACATAGCCGGGACTGCACAGAAGAGGGTTTCGCTGCGAATAAGCAGCACAACCTTTTACTATTTAGTACAAACAACTCAGGTCACAAACTGGCACTGAAAGTATTAGGAACGGTAGCACTGGCAGCGCGCTAGCGCTATTAATAAAATGTAAAGTTCACTTTGAATAAAACTGATACCTCTCGAGGAGCAGCAATTGTACGGGCCGGACCTCGCCGCAATGACTACCTCCGACAATCAACTCTCTCCCGCTGCTTTGCACCACATCAGGTTTTGCATTTCTCTGCTGCTTTCTTGTCCACCTCCCCCTTCAGGGGCTCACTCATAAAACAAGGAAAGAAGCAGGTTGTAGTCACAGTAAAGTCATGAGACAGAACCATCAGGTGTGACCCACAGAGGGGTCTCTCACTCAGTGAATGGGGTCTGAGGATTGGAGGGGTATTTCACCCACACAGGGGTCTCTCACTCAGTGGATGGGGTCTGAGGATGGAGGGGGTATTTCACCCACACTGGGGTCTTTCACTCAGTGGATTGGGTCAGATGGAGGGGGTATTTCCCGACACAGGGGTCTCTCACTCAGTGCATAGGGTCTGAGGACGGAGGGGGTATTTCACCCACTTAGGAGTCTCTCTCTCAGTGGATGGGGTCTGAGGATGGGGGTATTTCACCCACACAGGGGTCTCTCACTCAGTGGATGGGGTCTGAGGACAGAGGGGGTATTTCACCTACACAGTGGTCTCTCATTCAGTGGATGGGGTCTGAGGACGGAGGGGGTATTTTACCCACAGGGGTCTCTCACTCAGTGGATGGGGTCTGATAGAGAGGGTATTTAACCCACACAGGGTCTCTCACTCAGTGGACGGGGTCTGAGGACTGAGGGGGTATATCACCCACACAGGGGTCTCTCACTCAGTGGATGGGGTCTGAGGATGGAGGGGGTATTTCACCCACACAGGGGTCCCTCACTCAGTGGACGGTGTCTGAGGATGGAGGGGGTATTTCACCCACACAGGGGTCTCTGACTCAGTAGATGGGGTCTGAGGATGGAGGGGGTATTTCACCCGCACAGGGGTCTCTCACTCAGTGGGTGGGGTCTGATGGAGGGGGTATTTCACCCGCACGGAGGTCCCTTACTCAGTGGATGGGGGTCTGAGGATGGAGGGGGTATTTCACCCACACAGGGGTCTCTCACTCAGTGGATGGGGTCTGATGGAGGGGGTACTTCACCCACACGAGGGTCTCTCACTCAGTGGATGGGGTCTCAGGACAGAGGGGGTATTTCATCCGCACAGGGATCTCTCACTCAGGGGATGGGGTCTGAGGACGGAGGGGGTATTTCACCCACACAGGGTTCTCTTACTCAGTGGATGGGGTCTGATGGAGGGGGTATTTCACCCACACAGGGGTCTCTCACTCAGTGGATGGGGTCTGGGGACAGAGGGGGTATATCACCCACACAGGGGTCTCTCACTCAGTGGATGGGGTCTGATGGAGAGGGTATTTCACCCACAAAGGGTGTCTCACTCAGTGGACGGGGTTGAGGATTGGAGGGGTATTTTACCCACACAGGGGTCTCTCACTCAGTGGATGGGGTCTGGGGACAGAGGGGGTATATCACCCACACAGGGGTCTCTCACTCAGTGGATGGGGTCTGATAGAGAGGGTATTTAACCCACACAGGGTCTCTCACTCAGTGGACGGGGTCTGAGGACTGAGGGGGTATATCACCCACACAGGGGTCTCTCACTCAGTGGATGGGGTCTGAGGATGGAGGGGGTATTTCACCCACACAGGGGTCCCTCACTCAGTGGACGGTGTCTGAGGATGGAGGGGGTATTTCACCCACACAGGGGTCTCTGACTCAGTAGATGGGGTCTGAGGATGGAGGGGGTATTTCACCCGCACAGGGGTCTCTCACTCAGTGGGTGGGGTCTGATGGAGGGGGTATTTCACCCACACGGAGGTCCCTTACTCAGTGGATGGGGGTCTGAGGATGGAGGGGGTATTTCACCCACACAGGGGTCTCTCACTCAGTGGATGGGGTCTGATGGAGGGGGTACTTCACCCACACGAGGGTCTCTCACTCAGTGGATGGGGTCTCAGGACAGAGGGGGTATTTCATCCGCACAGGGATCTCTCACTCAGGGGATGGGGTCTGAGGACGGAGGGGGTATTTCACCCACACAGGGGTCTCTCACTCTCACTCAGTGAATGGGGTATGATGGACAAAGGGGGTATTTCGCCCACACAGGGGTCTCTCACAAAGTGGATGGGGTCTGATGGAGGGGGTATTTCACCCACACAGGGGTCTCTCACTCAGTGGACGGTGTCTGAGGACGGAGGGGGTATTTTACCCACACAGGGGTCTCTGACTCAGTAGATGGGGTCTGAGGATGGAGGGGGTATTTCACCCACACAGGGGTCTCTCACTCAGTGGATGGGGTCTGAGGACGGAGGGGGTTTATCACCCACACAGGGGTCTCTGACTCAGTGGATGGGTCTGATGATGGAGGGGGTATTTCACCCACACAGGGGTCTCTCACTCAGTGGATGGGGTCTGAGGACGGAGGGGGTATATCACCCACACAGGGGTCCCTCACTCAGTGGATGGGGTCTGAGGATGGAGGGGGTATTTCACCCACACAGGGGTCTCTCACTCAGTGGATGGGGTCTGATGGAGGGGATATTTCACCCACACGGGGGTCTCTCACTCAGTGGATGGGGTCTGATGGAGGGGGTATTTCACCCACACAGGGTTCTCTCACTCAGTGGATGGGGTCTGAGGATGAAGGGGGTATTTCACCCAAACAGGGGTCTCTCACTCAGTGGATGGGGTGTGAGGACAGAGGGGTTATTTCACCCACACAGGGACGGTGGCGAGGGCGAGGGCAAGGTCAGCGGAGCGCAGCTGGCAGTTCGGGGTGTAGAAGCTGAGTCGTCTGTAGAGGTACGCTGGTCCGGTGTTGTGGAGTGCCTTGTATGCGTGGATGAGGAGCTTGAAGGTGATCCTCTTGTTGACGGGGAGCCAGTACAGGTCTCTCAGGTGGGATGTGATGTGGCTGTGGCGGGGGATGTCGAGGCTGAGGCGTGCAGAGGCATTCTGTATGCGTTGTAGTTGTTTCTGGAGTTTGGCTGAGGTTCCTGCATAGAGGACGTTGGCGTAGTCCTGCCTGCTGGTGACGAGGGCCTGGGTGACTGTCCTTCTGGTTCCGGTGGGGATCCATCTGTAGAACTTGCCGAGCATGCGGAGGGTGTTGAAGCAGGAGGAGGATACGGTGTTGACTTGCTGGGTCATTGACAGCGATGAGTCCAGGATGGACCCCAGATTGCTCGCGTGGTCAATGGGAGTCGATGAAGCTCCCAGTGTGGCCGTCCATCAGGCGTCGTCCCGGGCGGACAGGGTGCAGCCGTCTTGTCCAAGTTCAGTTTCAGGCGGCTGTTCTTCATTCATTCGGTGACGGCCTTCATTCCTTCGTGGAGGTTGGTTTTAGCGGTGGTGGGGGCCTTCGTGAGGGAGATGATCAGCTGGGTGTTGTCAGCATATGAGATGATGTTGAGGTCATGCGATCGGGCTATGTGGGTGAGAGGGTCCATGTAGATGTTGAAGAGTGTCGGGCTGAGGGAGGATCCTTGGGGTACGCCGCAGATTATATTGGTGGCTTTAGATCGGAACGGAGGGAGGCGGACACTCTGAGTTCTGCCAGTGAGGGAGGAGATTGTCCAGTCCAGGGCTTTGTTGCGGATCCCTGTGTTGTGGAGGCGTGTGCATAGGGTGTGGTGGCAGACAGTGTTGAAGTCGGCCAAAAGGTCCAGGAGGATGAGGGCCGCGGTTTCTCCGTTGTCCAGCAGGTTCCTGATGTCATTGGTGGCGGCGATGAAGGCAGTTTAGTTGCTGTGGTTGCTGCGGAATCCGGATTGGGATGGGTCCAGGATGTTGTTCTCCTCGAGGATATCAGGATTGGCTGTAGCTCAAGAATAAACAAATAGCCACTAACCTTTTACAAACGCCAATCGGAGACGACGTGTGATGAAAGTCCCCTAATCCCCCGAAACACGACCCCCAACAAAGGCAAAATAAATACCTCTGCGTGGATTCGTGCCCCCAGGGAAGAAGGGAAAAGGGAAAAAATAATAAAGTAGCTGTGGTCTTGGTGTATCACTTGTAGTCCTGGCCAATCATCAGCGAAGACGCCAAAGTTGTGCACACTACAGGAGGAAGACAAATAATGGGTATAAGTAATGTGAAGGAAAACCACTGGACTTCTATATTTTCTATTCTCCTCTCCCTACTCACCCATAGCTCACAGACCGTCTCTTGAATAATGCTCTCTGTTCTATATATATATTCAGGAACAGAAGACTTCCACTTAATCCAACTTCAGAAATATACTCTTCGAATTCTTCAAAACATGAACAGTCATTAATCAGCATAATAGACTAACAGCATTTCTTTCTTCATCAATGGTATTTTTTCATACCACACTAAACAGTTTTTGGTGTTGCTGAAGCCTTTCTCACTTGCACAAAAATCTTCTTTCCAGATAATGTTTTAGTTAACTTAAACAAACAAAGTCTGCCACGGTACTAATTGCCTTGCAGTTCTGAATCTGTTTTATTTCCACTAAGAAAAGCGTTACAACAGAAGGCGTCTTTGCCTCAGACGCCCCTCTGATAACACTTTCACTATTTTCTCACTTGCCCTTTTAAAACGCTTCTTCTGCGTTCAAAGCACAGTGGCTGCTCGAGACCTTTGTCAGTTGCAAAACTATTTCAAAAATGATTGCTTCCTCATGAAGCTTCTTTCCGACTCGAATACCTGGCAATAAACCAGTTCTACGCAGTCCTCCAGGAAACACAGTTCAACAGGTCAAAAATCACTAGGACATGGCTTTTCTTCTTTTCTTCAAGCTGAACTCCGGCGGGGAGCACCATCCGCCATTCCAAAACCTCGAGGTAAAATTGACAAGCACTCTCCTGTTCTCTGGGCGGCCCTTAAGTGTGCACCGCCTTCACTCTTCGCCAAGTCAAGCCTAGGGATGCTGGGACATGTAGTTTTGTGCACTTTTTCCCCAATATTGCGTTTTTGCACAGAATAACGGTGATGATGTTTCTTACAACGCCAGGAAATCGCTACAGAGGAAGAGGGTCAGTTGCCTGTTGACAATCTTCACAATGACTTTTGCTGGGAACGGGAGTAGGGAGATGGGCCGGAAGTATTTGAGGTCCTTAGGGTTCGCCTTGGATTTCTTGAGTAGGGCGTTCATCTCAGCGTGCTTCCAGCTCTCCGTTAAGGTGGCGGTCTCGAAGGTGTTGTTGATGATCTGGCAGAGATGCGGTGCAATGGTGAAGCTTGCTTTGTTGAAGATGTGGTGCGGGCAGGGGTCTGATGGTAAGCACGAGTGGATGGTGTTCATGATTTTGATGGTGTTGTTGTCGTTGACATGGGTACAGGAGAGCAGTTGGTTGGTGTGGCTGGGGGGCGGTGAGTCAGAGGTGTCGGTGGCTGTTGGGGGGGCCTGGTTGTTGAAGCTGTTGTGGATGTCTGCGATCTTACAGTGGAAGAAGGTGGCTAGGGAGTCGCATAGGTCTTGCGATGGCACGATGTTGTCAGGATGTTATTGGAGTTGAAGCTGGGGTTGGAGAGTTCCTTCATGATGTTGAAGAGCTCTTTGCTGTTGTGTGCGTTGTTGTAAAGCGGTCCTTGAAAGAAGTCCTTTTGCCAGTTCGAATGAGTTGGTGGTGTCTGCGGATGGCACTCTTTTGGGCTGAATTGCTGTCCGGTGTCTGTTCGAGGTGCCACTTCATCTCGACCCTTCAACATGTCTGCTTGGATGCCTGGAGGTCGGCAGTGAACCAGATGGCTTTTCTGTTGGTGCATCTGTTTGAGGGTTTCTTGATAAGGGCGAGAGTGTTGGCACAGTCGTCGATCCATTGCCTGAGGTTGCGGGTAGCAGTATTGGTGTCGGTTTAAACAACAGAAAAGCATCAAGGGTACAAGGCAATATGACCACACCTATTTACAAGTTGGTCTCTTATGTACAATGAGTATGGGTGCCAAGAACCTGAAGCCACATACCCCTAGGCTTCCCAGGGCATTCACCCCAAATTTCACAACAAAACACAATGGTTCAGCACTCCACAGTGAATAATAATGAGCCAATAAATTTTGAAGAATCCGTTCAATAGGGCTTAAAAAATTATTTTAATCTTATTTCTTCATGCAAAGCGTAGCCAACGCGTTTCGTCCAGAGGACTTCTTCAGGGCTACAAAATTAAATATACAGAAATATACATATTACAAACCACTATTTACAGATAAAAAACAGATATTTTAATATTTCAATACACCATAACTTCAAAATACATTATTACTTAGTACAAGTTAAAAAATGAGACTTTGGCTTTGTCAGCGGACTAGAGTCACCTACTAGATGGATTTCCTTACATGTTCATATTCGTTTTACAAAACACATCAGAGCACAGTGATATTTCAAAATTTAACAGAAGGAGAGAAAGAGAGCCTATTTACATATTTCTTTGACTTTACATTTCCAATGGGTAGAAGCTGATCATACATATGTATGTTATGTTTACTTATCAAGAAGATGCTATGTTGATCCTAGAATTTTCTACGTTATTCTGATTTCAGATTTTTAAAACATTGCTTACCAAAGGTAGTGAATAGACGTCAACTGTTGATTTTAACGACCAATAGGTGCATTCACGGATGTAATGGGTCAGAGACGCAAAAGTGTGCAGGGATGGCCACCTAGTGTATAGAGAGGAATGTTCTCCTTACTCATACTGATATTTTATGGACATTATGATTGTCCCAGTATTCAACATTAAGGTTTCTACATACCTTGTCAATATGTTATTTGTACGTCCTTCGATTATTTGCTTCAATATGTTTAGCAACAACGGGTTCCTTGGATTGTTCAAGGTTTCTCAACTAGTCATTGTGGCGCCTGTAATCCCCCTTTGTAAAAGGATAAATAATTGAAGTCGTGTATAGACGTTGTTTGCATTATACGTCCTACACATATTTATGTTAAAAGCATAGAGAAGGACTGAGCCACCAAACGTGTGTTGTTACCCATCACGTAATGATAAGGATCAGGAAATACCAGATGTAGGGTGCACTGCTCCTTCGAGCATCCACGGACAGTCCCAAGAGCCCAAGAAACCCGCGATCAAACAAGGGTCCCACCAGCAGCCACAGAGCATATTACGTGCTCCACAGCCGCCGGCAGACCCGCATCAAAACACGGGCAACCAAGCTCCAGGAGATCCCCCGGGTGCACCAATTCGCACCGCCCTCAACTAGTATTTCACCGGTCATGTTTTCAATTCCAGAATGGCCACGACTTACAAAACGATCATAAAATATAAGAAGCCCATGCTCAAACAAACACTTATAAAAGTGGTCCAAATCAGTGGGAACACTCAGTGTTAACAGAGTTGTTTTCCAAGACATATCGCTTTGCTGTGAAGCAAGCTCCGTTCGTGGTGACATCGGTTCTAATTTGTAACCCCGAGCCTGCACATAAATGCAGGTTAAAGACAATTCTAGATAAAAAATAGCGTACCAAAGAAAGTAGCTATTTAAACAGGACCGTTGGATTCCAAAGCAATAGGGACACCCAACAATGAAGCAAAGTGCTCCCAAGATTGGTTCTATTTCGTAATATATAATGCTCATAGCAAAGTTAAAGGCTAGTCTACTATAAGTGGAGCCTGTTTTAAGTCAAAATACATCCCCACCCTTAAGGTCCTCACTTACTTAAAAATAGTGTCATCATCCTTCACACGTCACCGCTTTCAGGAAAAGTCGATACACACTCATCTCAGAATCGCGGGTTTAAATATCCCGCAATTTGCATTCAGCTGTTATTGATCAACTTCCAAGTGGTAAAGAGACCACTCGATTAGAGTCGCCATCTTGAAGTCGACATATATACATGTAGTACGATTAAGGCACACAAAATAGATGTCTTTTAAAGAGGTTAAAGGGAACGGTTCATCAAGACTAAGTACCTTTCTAAGTTAGGAATCAAGGCATGTCCGTTGTATACAAAGGGAAATGATCGTGTAACTAAGTCCGATTTATAGACGCCATTTTGGAACGGTCAATCATTCTCTGTATTAGGAAAAATAAGGAATAAGGAAAAATTCTTCAAAATGTATTGGCTCATTATTATTCACTGTGGAGTGCTGAACCATTGTGTTTTGTTTAGTATGGTGTTGGTGGTGTCAGTTGGTGGGTTTCGGGCAAGGGTGGCGATTAGCTAGTCTTTGGTGACTTTTGCTCCAGCTGCAGCATGGGGTCAGTTGTGTGTGGTGGTGCATGGTGGGTTTCTTGAAGGTGAAGTGGATGCAGCCGTGGTCGGTTCAGTGGAGTTTGGTGGTGTGGTTGAAGGTGACATAGTTGCTGGCGGAGAAGATGCTGTTGAGCATGTGTCCGGCGCAGTGGGTGGAAGTCGTGACTAGCTGTTTGAGTCCGAGGTTGTCGAGGTTGTCGAGCAGGGTGGTAGAGCTGCTGTTGAGGTGGAAGTTCAGGTCTTCGAGGCGGATGTAGTCCGTGGATGCAAGGGCGTGCGTGCTGACGAAGTCGGGGATGGAGTCACTGCACTGTGGCCGGGTGGGTCTGTAGACGAGGGTTCCTCTGATGGTGGTATTAGGGTCGATGTGGATCTGGAAGTGCTGGTGTTCGGCGGCGCTGAGAGTGTCGTAGGTGCTGTTCAAGACTCTGAGGGTGTTCCTGTGGATGATGGTGATTCCTCCTCCTTCTCTGTTGGTACGGTCCCTGCGGGTGATCTTGTAGCCGTCCGGGATGGCTATGGCGATGTCGGGTGAAGGGGAGGGGTTCATCCAGGTCTCCGTCAGGAAGGTATTGTCCGGAGAGAATGAGTCGGGTAGGTCCCAGAGTTCAATGGTGTGCTTGCGGGTAAAGCGGGTGTTGAGTAGTATGCATCTGAGGTGGTGGCGTATTGAAGGCTGGTGAAGCTGCAGCTCTGGCAGGAGAAGGATCCTTGGGTGCGCTTTGGGGTGGCCAGGAAGCAGGTGTATAATCGGCCGGTGTTGAGTGCCTGTAGGGTGCTGGTGTTGTAGTGGCGTTCGGGGTGGCCAGGTGGTCTGGCTCTGGGTGCGTCCAGGCGCGGACGAGCGCAGGCAGGTTTGCATTTGGCGTGCTTTCGGTACGGCCGCCATTAGAAGGAGAGGTGGGAGGGAGTAGCAGGGGACGCATCGGCGGGAAGGGGAGAGGAAGGCTGAAATGCTGGAGAGCTACAGAGCGAAAAATGGGGACAGAAGCAAAGAATACAAAGAAAAGGAATACAACAGTGGGCACAAAATAATACAGCAGCAGAATACAAAAAAGTAATACAACAGTGGGTAACAGATACCGCAAAAAGTAACACAACAGCAGACAAATAACAGGGAAAAAGGAACAGAGCGAACACACAGATACTTACGGCTCACCACTGGGCAAACAGGGATGAGGCGCAGGAGGGAGACTGTGGGTGGAGGAGGATCTTGAACTCGCAGCAGCAGTGAGATCAGGGACATGGGCACAGACAGGTGGAGCTGTGCGGCGTGGGGAGTGACCTGCCTGGATCAGGGTCAAGGGTCGCTCCTTTATCTCACTCTTGATTCATGGCTCTTTAATCCACCCACAGACACTCTCGGCTCATTTATCTCACTCTTGATTCTACCTCATGGCTCTTTAATCCACCGCAAGACACTCTCGGCTCCTTTATATCACTCTTGATTCCACCTCGTGGCTCTTTATCCACCCCCAGACACTCTTTAATACACCCCCAGACAAACTAGGCACCTTTATCTCACTCTTGATTCCACCTCTTGGCTCTTTAGTCCACCCTTGACACTCTCTGCATCTTTATCTCACTCCTGTAGGTCCCTGCATTCTTGCTTTGGCACTTTTTTCATCTTTCTCTTCCTCTTTCTTCCCGCTCGTGTGTTTTTCACTCCCTCGTTATGGGTCAAAGTCTGATGAGGGAAAATAAGTGCCGGCCTCCAAAACGAGAGTGCAGATGGGCCCCACCTGGGACCACTGGCTCAAATTAAGCTTTAATCAACATCTTACCCCTTGGTTGATAAATGAAAGAATTTAGGGCAATCGGGCGGGGTCAGGGGAAGAACAAAAACAGGCAGGAAGGAGAAGAATGAAAGGATAGAAAACACAAAAAAGAGAATGCCAAAGGAAGAGAATACGCGCAAGTCACTCCATGACCGCATCTCCTCGACCCATCACTGTGGACTTCTGATACAGCGAATATCTGCGTCTTAGCTGTTGCTTCTTGCTCAAATGCTATGGTGGTCTGGTGAGCTTACAGGAGGGGGGTAATCTGGCCTGGCTCATGGTGGTCTCATGATCCTACAGGTGGGAGGTAATCTGGCCTGGCTCATGGTGGTCTCATGATCCTACGGGAGGGGGGTAATCTGGTCTGGCTCATGGTGGTCTCAGAATCCTATGGGTGGGGGTAATCTGGTCTGGCTCAGGGTGTTCTCATGATCCTACGGGTAGGGGGTAATCTGGTCTGGCTCATGGTGGTCTCATGATCCTATGGGTGGGGGGTAATCTGGTCTGGCTCATGGTGGTCTCATGATCCTATGGGTGGGGGGTAATCTGGTCTGGCTCATGGTGGTCTCATGATCCTATGGGTAGGGGGTAATCTGGTCTGGCTCATGGTGGTCTCATGATCCTACGGGTGGCCTGGCTCATGGTGGTCTCATGATCCTACAGGTGGTCTGCTCATGGTGGTCTCATGATCCTACGGGTGGTCTGGCTCATGGTGGTCTCAAGATCCTACAGGTGGTCTGGCTCATGGTGGTCTCATGCTCCTACGGGTGGTTTGGCTCTTTCTTCCAAACATCTTGTGTCGGTGTAAATGTGGCCAAAGAATATGATCTCTTCTTTTTCTAGTTCATGCTTGACTGTATTCAGTCGATCCAACGCCGTCCTGCTGCAGGTCTCTCCTCCTCCGTCAGGAAGCACATAGACTCTGGGCCTCATTTATGAGGTTTTGGGTTGGGCAGCACCACAAGGAATCCCGCTGCACTGCTCTACACCAGAACAAAAGGGCAGGAATGTGCTGTATCTATGTGATACCGCGCATTCCTGTCCTTGTCCCCAGCGCAGGCGCACAATGGGCTGCCATGCACCAACGCAGGCAGCCTTTCACCATGGTGCAATGCAAGGGTGCCTGCATTTTGTGAAGGAAGGGAGACCTTCCAGCACAAAGTAAATCACAAGAGGCGATTTCCTTTTTCTATGTGTGCTGCAGAATGCAGCACAAAAAGAAAAAGGAAAGCACGAGGAGAAATTCTCCTTGTTGCACCTCCCTAACGCCACCCCTTGGTTGGCATTAGAGTCTGATGTATTCCCAGGTTCACAATTTCTTGTAAATCTGGGAATGTGTCAGGTTTCATGAGTGTTGTGTTGGAACACCCTCAGCAACACCCATGGAATGCCTGTTTCATGCAGTGTTCTGCGTGAAAGGAGCACGTATTTATAAGGCCATGAAAAAAGCCACGTACAGTGGCTTTACGTCGCCTTATAAATATGCAGTGACACATTGCGCCACTGGAACATCAAAAAAGTGAAGTTCGGGCGGCGCAAAATGCCAGTCTCTGGGTTCTACGTGCACCAGCATGTGACCTGGCTAGGTGCCAATCATCTGGTCAGCTCTCAGCCTGAGTTGGCATCATCTTGCCGACCACAAGCGGCATCTCCTTTTGGATCTGGTGCAGAACATGTTAGCCCTGTGGGACCCCCCAGGTTGACAAATTTGCAACTTGTGATAACGCCCATTGTCCACAATTGTACGGCCTCAAGTTTACACTATGGGAAATGTTGGGGGACACATTTCGGTTGAGGTGGAGTTGATGGAGCAAGGATTCGCACGTAAAGCGACTTGCTCTCATTCATGAACCTTGTTTAATGTATAATCATATTAATCCAACTGTTCGTCATTTATTTAGCATTTTCCCCAACACGTGGGTGTCCCCAAGAGGCTTGCCTGTGTGTCTTTTCATACTAACAAAGCTTGCACTAGAAGAAATGGCCGCTTCGCTGAAATTCAGTCTGCGCATGCGTCGGTCATACCCATGTGATGTGACGCACTCGCATTCTGGAGGGAATCTGTTGCTCATGCGCACTGTTGCAAACATGGCCGCTTGTCTCTTACCACGCTCTACGCTTGCAACTGCTGCTTTAGCCTATCTGTCTTTTCGCACTAAACTTTAAAGCTGTAGAAGGTATAAAGTAAGGGGTGTGTTGAATTTTATCATGGTATACAGTGTGATCATTTTATGTGTGATTCTAATTTGTTCTCGCTTACTTTTCATGTATCACGTCTCTGGGGCTGGGAAAATCGGGAGCGGAGCCATACTTGAGGCTCTGCTGGGCACCGTCATGTGACCAGGGAGAAACTCTACTGCGCAGGAGCTGAAACAAGCCAGCTGGCTCCTGAAGCCCAATGCGCCTGAGAACCCAGCACAAGACGATGAAATTCACCTTGGAACCCAGAGACTTTGTTGCTATGCCTTGTACACTCGTATTTTCTATTGTATTCCTATGGATGGGAACGTGAACCCAAGGGGCGGATAAGAAAAATTCAAATTTATGATGGGAACGTTGAAATTCTAGGAGGTGACAATGTCCGAGCCACCTCTCCTGACCAATCATAATGTGAGAAACTGTCACTTGCAACATTGGTGGGTGGTCTAAGGGTCCTCAAACTGTATAATTACCCTAGTATAGCTTAGGAAAATTGTCCGACTTGTCCGAGTAGCAGACCTGTCACTGACCCTACGAACTCTATAGGTGCTCAATCTAAGAGTGCTGCGGAGCACTCTGTCCTTACTTTCCACAAACTCCTAGGGGTGGAAATAGTCCTAAGTGCTGGCGAAGCACTTTGCTGGGGAAATTCGAAAACCCAATCGGGGTTACTGGCGGATTACTTGCAGAAAGGGGTAACGCAGGCGTTGCTTCCGAAAGCTGTGGGTGCTGGTCGTACCTTGGTGAGCCCAGTCCTGAACCAAATCCTGAGGGGTATCCTGTCCTGAGTTCCGTGAGCTGTACCTGCTCACATTCTGGTATTCCATTCCCTGAGGGTCCTTGTCCCTGTCTTCCCAACTGACCCGTGGCCAGGGTTAGTCTTCATTCTGAATTAGGTAAATATTAAGCTGTGGGTTTGCGTTTTTTCCAATCTCTCTCTCTCTCTCCCTACTTTCTTAATAAAGCACTCTTGCCTGTGATATTGCTCTATCACTTTGAAATGGCAAGTATATGCGATTGTTTCTTAGTTTTGTTCCACTTCTCTCCCCACCTATAGGATATCATTGATTTATCATACGTAATAGTGTGTTCCCAATTTTTCCCTTCCCTTTAGTATGGTTGCAGTGAACTTAGCAGGATAGTATAATAGCCTAGATAAAATAAATGTTTTAGGTCCCGTTCATACCCCATGTCCTAGTATAAACTTGCAGTGACTAGTTGGTTCTTAAATATTCTTACCCATAGTGTTCACGTATACTCAAATGGTCCTTGCCCTAATACATAGCTACCTTTTGGTTGTGATTTTAATGCTTGATTAGCAACTGCACAGACGAACTCGCCCCACTGAGGACCCCGCCCAGCAGACCCGGCAGTAAGAGAGCCCCATGGTTCACCGACGAACTCATGAGCTCCAAGAAGAACTGCCGAGCCCTCGAGAAAGCCTGGAGAAGGGAACCCACGCCGGACAACAGGACCACCCTCAAGCTCGCCACCCGAAAACACCACCAACTGATCCGCATCGCCAAGAAAACGGCTTTCAAAAACCGACTAGACAACAACGCACACAACTGCAAGGAACTCTTCAACATCGTGAAAGAGCTCTCCAACCCCAACGCCGGAAACAACGACATCACCCCTTCGCAAGACCTCTGCAACTCCCTCGCTTCCTACTTCCACAACAAGATCGCGGACATACACGACAGCTTCAGCACTCAACCGACGCACGCCATGACCGCAGGACCTCCACCCACCACCACCCTCCGCGCCTGGACCCCGGTCAACACCGAAGACACCGTCCACACGATGAACTCCGTCCACTCCGGATCTCCAACCGACCCCTGCCCTCACCAGGTCTTCAACAAAGCCGACGTTGTCATCGCACCCCACCTGCGGGACATCATCAACACCTCATTCGACACCGCCACCTTCCCCGAGAGCTGGAAGCACGCCGAACTCAGCGCTCTACTGAAGAAACCTACAGCAGACCCCACCGAACTCAAGAATTACCGCCCCATCTCGCTCCTCCCGTTTCCAGCCAAAGTCATCGAGAAGACCGTCAACAAACAGCTGGCCGCCTTTCTCGAGACGAATGGATCCCTCGACCCATCGCAGTCCGGTTTCCGTGCCAACCACAGCACCGAGACCGCCCTCATCGCCGCCACCGACGACATCCGAGCCCTGATGGACAACGGGGAAACAGCGGCCCTCATCCTCCTAGACCTCTCCGCGGCTTTCGACACGGTCTGCCACCGCACCCTAGTGCAGCGCCTCAGCAACGTCGGAATCCAGGAGAAGGCGCTGGAATGGATCATCTCCTTTCTCGACGGAAGAACACAAAGAGTCCGCCTACCACCGTACAAGTCAGAGGCCACCAAAGTCATCTGCGGCGTCCCTCAAGGATCCTCACTGAGCCCGACTCTCTTCAACGTCTACATGAGCCCCCTCGCGGCCATCGCACGCCAACACAACCTCAACATAATCTCCTACGCCGACGACACCCAGCTGATCCTCTCCCTGACCAACGACCCCGCCACCGCCAGAGCCAACCTGCACGAAGGGATGAGAGAGGTAGCCGAGTGGATGACGACGAGCCGCCTGAAGCTGAACACAGATAAGACGGAGGTCCTCATCCTGGGCTCCTCGCCCTCCGCCTGGGACGACTCCTGGTGGCCCCCCGCCCTGGGCACCGCACCCAAACCGACGGACCACGCACGCAACCTGGGTTTCATCTTGGACTCCTCCCTCTCCATGACCAGGCAAGTCAATGACGTCTCCTCGTCATGCTTCAACATCCTGCGCATGCTGCGGAAGATCTTCTGGTGGATCCCCACAGAGACCAGGAAGACCGTCACCCAGGCCCTCGTCACCAGCCGACTGGACTACGGCAACGCACTCTACGCCGGAACCACCGCCAAGACCCAGAAGAGGCTCCAGCGCATCCAGAACGCCTCAGCCAGACTCATCCTCGACATCCCACGACACAGCCACATCTCCGGACACCTAAGAGACCTGCACTGGCTCCCGGTCAACAAGAGAATCACCTTCCGCCTCCTTACCCACGCACACAAAGCTCTCCACGACCAAGGCCCGAGCTACCTCAACAACCGAATCAACTTCTACGCTCCCAAACGCCACCTCCGATCCGCCAGCCACGCCCTCGCCGCCGTCCCACGCATCCGCAGAGCCACTACAGGAGGAAGGTCCTTCTCCTACCTGGCCGCCAAGACCTGGAACTCCCTCCCGGCCGACCTGCGCCTGAGAAGCTCAAGACCTGGCTGTTCGAGCAGTAGCGGCACCCCCCCCCCCCAAAGCGCCTCGAGACCCTACGGGTAGGTAGCGCGCTCTATAAATGTCTTTGATTGATTGATTGATTGATTGATTGATGTGTTATTTTGTATTTTGCTAATTTTGACATATTCACTTTGAAATTCTTATATAAACTCTTAAACTTATCAGGTGTCTGTGGTCATTTTGCGGATTACAGTGTGGACAATGTACTTTGGGTTATAAAGTGTATTTCTTCTAGGACCCCTGTCACCTATTCCCTGCTAGCTCCTGATCCGTCTGGAGTAATGTGCCTGTGGTAAGTCAGGTACATGATCAGCAGTGGTGAGAAGTCACCCCCCGGATTACTCATAGTAGCATGTATAAACTCACCCGGTTCACGCCAAACGTGAGTCATTGGTTTGTATGTGCACGCCAGGGCCCAGTGCGTGTGAGAATCAGGAAACCCAGTGACCCGGGTGAACTGCGCGCTCTATCAGTAATTTTCTGGTAGCAGAGGTAATGGTTAGGACTAGTTAAATTAGGTAGACAGGATAGTTGAAAAACAAACTGTGAAATTAAAATGTGCTGCTAAAAATTTCTATGCTGCTAATTTTTCTATTGCGTTTTTTCAAAAATTTTGTGATGTTTTAAGGATTTATATGACTGTGTATATGATTTTATATTGCTGCTATAAGTATTATATGTAATATTAACAGAGAACTGTTTGTACGTGTTCAGTGTAGTCCGAATCCCCGGGGAAGTATATAGCTAACGGTGAGTAGAATCAGGTTAGCTGGAAAAGTCACTTGTTTAGAGTCATTAGTGTAGGGTTAAGATATACCTGGAAGCACTAATTAGGATCTTTTCGTATCTGTATAATTGATAGCCACGCAGTCCTTTGTATAAAACTTCCCTTGTGATATCACCTAGAAAGGGTCACACGTGGGAGGAGTAATAGGGTCTCCGAGGCTTGTCTGGTAAGTAAGATAGTTCGCTGGTGAAATCCTGGCTCAGTACATATCCCCGACTAAGGTGGATGAGTCAGAAGAATAACGGGTTCTATATTACTAGTGTGAAGGGTCAGGCAAAGAAGTCTATCCAGAGTGAATGAAAAGTAGACAGAAGTGGTTTACTTGCAGTGAGAGAAAAATTTTCTACCTATTTAGAACACTCAAACATAGTGGCAGACGTTGTGTGTTAGTAACTAAGTTTTGCACCCGCACTTTAGGAAAAGTTAAAAGTTTCCGTTACCTTGTGAAGGAGGGAGTCGGGCGGAAGGCTGCTCTGATGTCACTCCGAGCCGCGCTGGTATTGGTCAGGACAGCGGGTGTGTAGAGAAGCCGAATTTGTAAGGGAGGGGTGAGTGCCGCGAAAGGCCGCGCACCCATTGGATAAGGATTTTTGTACCCACCGTGTTGATTGGTTGCTACAAAAATAAGAGTCGCGCTAGCATTGGGAGTACCAGAGTAAACAAAATTAATCAGGCCGAGCTAGAAGCAAGCCTGGAAAGGCATATGTGGTATCCTGAGTTCTTACCTAATCCACAGAACTCAGGCTTCTATAAGGAACAGATTATACGAGGTAGACCGCACATGATGTATGGAATAAAGAGAAAAATGTCATTTGCCGACAAGGTAAAGAATTTCTTTAAGACCGATAAGCCCATTAGAACAAGAGAGGGTGTGATCATTCCTCCACCGAATACTCCTGCTTCCTTCATGATGTTTGAAAAGGGATATCATACCTGCGTCTGGCTAGAAAATTGGGCAAAGTATACTGCAGATGACGGAGTTCTAGCATTTCCTATTGATGGTACCTTTAATGGTAGGATCCTGTTTAACTTAAGGACCTGCATGAATGAATTGCATCCCAGACCCAGATTGACCCAGTACGAAGCCTTAGAGGAATGGGAGATTGAGGCTTTGGAGAGGGATAGACCCCGGATGGACAAGGGAGTGAGTAAATGGTATCCGAGGGTCCATAGAGAAACCAAAGAGCAGAAAATGAAACAGTGGAGACAAAGCATGATGACAGAGGGATTGTTTCCAATGATGGGGGTATTAGAACAAGGAAAAGGAAAAGGCACAGAAAAGACCCATCACTTAATGCCCGTAGGGGACTCAGAAGATGAGCACCTAGAAGATTTATTGATGAAAAATCCCCCTCCCTATGCAGCCGAGTCTGAGCCTTTGAATTCACCAAACCCGTTTGCCAAATATCCCAGATGTCGGAGGGATAGCGAGACAGATGGAACAGGTACAGACAGCAAAACCAGTGAAGGGGATGGGTTTTGCAGACCTAAATCCACAGTCCCGAATTACCAGCCATTTGGAGAAGGCCCCCCTCGATTGGTAACCCCAACTGCCCCAAGTATTTACCCTCCCTTGGTACCTCAAGTACTGCATGACAATCCCACAGGGAAGGGTTTGAGAGAACAAGAAAAAGAAGCCCTGGCTAGGCAGCGAGATGATTTAGTCCGGACCATAGCCCAGTTACATCCCCATCCAGATTCCCTGACTATCCCAGTAACCATTGGACCCGCTATTCCTCTTTATAGGGATAACCCGGCTAGTCCTCGCCCTCCTGTTATTTCCCCCATGATGCCTACTCCCAGTATTCCACCCCCGAGAAAGGAAGTATTCGTAGATGACGACCAAGAGAGTGAATGTGAGTCGGTGGTTCTGATGGATTTGCCCATTAGGGAACCTAGGACTAGCATGTCGGGGGCAAGAAGTCTGAATAGGCCAAAAGAGGTGTTGATTGAAGGTGCATCTGGGGTTGGGAGTGCCACCGTAGTATCACCAGAAGAATTAGACAGATGGGCCAAAGAGTTGGAAAAAGAAACCACTCCCCAGTCCAGACCATTAGAGATCTATAAACTAAGGATAGAAATAGAAGAAATGATGGCTGGAAACGTCGGAGTAGAGCGCCTAAACTCATACAGTGAAGAAGAGTTACTGTTTATCAGCAAAAATCTTACCCGAAATGCTAGATCGCTCCATGAAAGGATAATGGACACAGCCTCAGAAATGGGAATCGATGTCAGTCGCTCCAAAATCCTTCAGAAACCCTACAGAGTAGATTTTTCAGATAAAGACTTAGAGAGCTTGAATGTGGTAGGAAAACATATCCAGATAAAGGAATTATTGAAGCTCTTGCAGAAATGGGGGGAGGTGGGGAAATGGAGAACCCGGTGGGCAAAGAAAAGGGAAGACAGCAGGGCTAAGTCTCAGGCTTCAGAATTTGTGCTACAAGAAGTAACTCCAACAGAAAAATTGTGTCCTATGAGAGAGGTCCCGGGAGGAAAATATGTCCATGTCCCTTGGTCCCGACAGGATATTGTGTCATTTACAAATGACTTCCCGAAATTACGGGAGAAACCTGTTGATTGGTACAGGCAGGTAGAACGCTTTATAAAAGTTCAGAAATGTCTTTTGAAAGACCTGGATGGGTTTTTCGACATTGTGGTCCCTGTAGATCTGTGGACCGACTGCAAAATTGAAATTGATTGGCCTAGTGAGGAATATGCGAGAGACGAGAAAACAGGAGCTCCCGCACCTGAAGTAATGAGGAAATATGAGCAAGTCATACAATACCTCAAGAAAAAGGTACCTGCAAAGGAAACAGATTGGACCAGAATAGATAGAACCACCCAAGAACGTGATGAAACTGTCCATTCCTTTTATGAAAGGTTACTACAAGTGTTCAAAACTTACAGTGGTATCGATAATGTGGACATGAAAGACATGACCCATTTCAGTTACAGATTCGTGCTAGGATTAAGGCCGGAAATATCTCAATGGATTCGAGATAATAAAATAAGTTGGCAGGGAAAGCCCATAGATGATGTCCTGAAATACGCAAAATACTGCGAAGATGAAATCGAAAATAAAAAGAAAGCCCTCAAGGAAAAAGTGATGTGGGCACAAGTAAAGTTGGCTGAACAACAAGAAAAACAGTTAAGTAAATTGAATTCCAGTAATAATGCTCAGAATGGCACTGCTGGGGGAGGAGGGAAGCCCCGGGCAAAATTAAGTCGGGAAGAGGCTATGAAGAAGTTCCCCTGCCACGGGTGCGGACAGTTAGGGCATTGGAGAGACGAGTGTCCACACCTGCAGGCCGGTAATGCCCCTATAAATGGTTTAAATCCACAGGTGCAGAAAGAGGGGACGAAAAGGAACCAGCAACAGGTAAAGCTACCTCCAGTACCACGCGCTCCTAGACAGAATTATAAGAACCAGGGCCAGCAGAATGAAAGGGCGGAAATATGGGAGGGAGAGAATGGAAGCAATGCAGCAATTCCACAGTACCTGTTAAATGACACTTTCCTCTGTGATGAACAAGATTGACGGGGCCTGAGAGGGGAGGACAAGGAGTGCGTGCTTGGCGCCTCCTTACCGGTAGACCAGACTGGACCATACATTGAAGGGAAGGTTGAGGGAAAAGACATCACCTTTCTGTTGGACACTGGTGCTACCCGGTCCACTGTGAGAACAGTGGATGTTCCTAACCTACCCCTCTCGGGAGAAGCTATCCAAGTAGTGGGTGTCTCAAATCAGATAATAAGTACTCCAGTAACTGAGCCTATGGAAATCTCCATAGGAAACTTTAAAGAAATGCACAGGTTTGTGGTCTGTGACTCCAGTCCTGTGAACCTGTTAGGACGCGATTTGTTGTGCAAAATGAACTGCACCATCTTTTGCTCACCAAAGGGCGTCGAAGTTCAGACCCCAGATGAAGATGGTTTGTACAAACTAATGTTAGTAAGACCTGATGCTGACATTAAAACGTTGTCAATTGAAGACTTACCTGAAGAGCTTCAGTTAAGAGTAGTACCAGAAGTGTGGGATTTCTCAGGAAAAGATGTAGGCTTAATGGCAAATGTGGACCCAGTTAAGATAGCAATTAAGGCAAATGCAGTATATCCCAAAACAAGACAGTACAAAATGAGCGCAGAAGTAAAAGCAGGAGTCGCAACTGAAATTACTCGATTGCTCGAAGCAGAAATCATAGAAGAAGTAATGAGCAGTCCCTGCAATTCACCTATCATTGGGATTAAAAAGCCTAGTGGGAAATAACGAGTAGTGCAGGATCTGCGCAAGGTAAACCAAATTGTTGTACCTTGCTGTCCCATTGTGCCCAACCCTGCAGTGATCTTGTATCAGATTCCTTGGAATGCAGAATGGTTCACTGTCATTGACCTGTGCCATGCATTCTTTTCCATCCCATTGCATCCAGAAAGCAAGTTCCTTTTTAGTTTTGAATTTGACAGCCATATCTATGTCTGGAATAGTGTCCCCCAGGGGTACACTGAAAGTCCTTCGATTTTCAACCAGATATTGAAGAAATGTCTTGAAACCCTAATATTGCCTGGAGAGTCCGTTTTGGTGCAGTACATAGATGACCTTCTAGTGGCATCTAAAACTCAAAATGACTGTGTCACCGACACCATCGCCTTGCTGAATCACCTAGGAAAGGGAGGACATAAAGTATCCCCTGACAAATTGCAGTTCTGTAAAAACTCAGTGAAATATCTGGGGCACCAGATAGAAAAAGGGATCCGGAGGGTCACCACAGAGAGGATCAAGATAATTAAAGCAATGGACCTACCCCGAACTCAGAAAGAGGTGAGGATGTTTCTAGGAGTTGTGGGGTACTGCAGACAGTGGATTGTGGGCTTCGCAAATCTAGCCAAACCTTTGATAAAAATGACCAAGAAAGGAGTGGAAGACCCAGTCGGTTGGGACAGCGAAAGCATGTCCGCATGGGTAACATTGCGAAATTGTCTATGCACCGCACCTGCATTAGGTATGCCAGACTATTCCAAGCGTTTCGAACTATTCTGTGACACCAGAGAAAATTGTGCACTCTCGGTCCTGACCCAGGAGCATGGGCTGGTCAGGCGTCCCGTAGCGTATTTCTCAGCCACTTTAGATCCGGTGGCTGCTGGACTGCCCGGATGCCTGAAAGCAGTAGCTGCTACTTGCGTCAGCCTGGAACAGAGTGAAAATATTGTAATGGGACATCCTGTCACCGTATATGTTCCACATTCTGTTGTGATTCTACTGACAAGAACCAAAACCCAGTATCTCACACCTAGTCGGCTGACTAAGTATGAGAGAATTTTGATTGGCGCTGAGAATGTAACCATTTCTCGGTGCAATGTCCTAAACCCAGCCACACTGTTACCTGTTCCCCTCGATGTAGACGACGAAGGTGAAATAGAACATAATTGCATTGATCTAACAGAGTTCAGCACAAAGCCCCGTCCTGATATCAGAGAAGTCGCATTGCTTGATGGGGATCATACAATGTTCGTGGACGGCTCATGTTTGAGACATGAGAGTGGGGGTCTGTGTGCTGCCTATGCTGTTGTCACATTGACAAACACCATAGAAGCCTCTTACCTATGCGAAGTGAAATCAGCCCAAGTAGCTGAGCTCATCGCCCTGACAAGAGCCTGTAGGAGGGGAAAGAACAAAAGAATAACTGTTTACACCGACAGTCAGTACTGTTACGGGGTTGATCATGACTTCGGCCAACTGTGGTTACAAAGAGAATTCATGACTTCCTCAGGTACCCCTATCAGAAACGGAAAGGTGGTACAAGAATTATTGGAAGCTATTCAATTGCCCAAAGAATTGGCTGTGGTCAAGTGTGCGGCTCACAGATCAGGAAATGATGATGTGACAGCCGGGAATAGGTATGCTGACCAAATTGCCCAATTTTGTGCCCGACACCAAATGTCCCTCCAAATTGGGTTGTGGGGTGGACACAGCTGCCAACTGATGTTGTTTGATAATGTGTCAACGTGGGATGAATTGAAAGACTTACAACAGTCAACAGGCAGGGAAGAAAAGGCTAGGTGGAGTGAAAATGAATGCAGGATGAGGAATGACGGTGTGGTGGTAGACAAAAGTGGAATGCCCATGCTGCCCGACAGTCTGATAGATCCTATGGTCCGAATGATACATGAACCAACACATATGGGAAGGGATGCTATGTGTCGTGTGTTTGACAGGGTGTTTTATAATTCAAAGTTCAGGAACCTAGTGTGTCAGCAATTCAATGCAGGAAAGAGGACTGTAGTAGAACAGAGTACCATCGGCAAGGCAGTAGGTCCCTTTGTTAGAATGCAGGCAGACTTCATAACAATGCCCAAATGTAAGGGGTATAGATACATCCTGGTCATAGTTTGTCTGTTTTCCCGGTGGGTGGAGGCTTACCCAGCGAAGAAAAATGATGCCCTAACTACAGCAAAGCTATTGCTCAGGGAGTTGATACCTAGGTTTGGGATCCCTGAGACGATTGAAACGGACCAAGGTGGGCATTTTGCCAACGACGTCCTAGAAGAGCTCTGTAAAGCCTTTAAAATGAAGCAAAGACTGCACTGTGCCTACCATCCCGAGGCATCTGGGGTGGTTGAGCAGATAAATGGCACGATAAAGTCCAGACTGGCGAAGATGTGTGATTCCACCAAAATGAACTGGACAGACGCTTTGCTCCTTGTGCTGATGAGTCTGAGAAGTATTCCAAATCGAAAAACAGGCCTGAGCCCCCATGAGGTGCTAATGGGGAGAGTGATGCGACAAGCATGGGTACCTGGACACAAACTGCTAAGCATTACTGATGATTTGGTGCTAGAATACTGCAAGCAGCTGGGTGACCAAGTGCGTTCTATCTCCCACCAGATTGGAGAGACAGAAGACGACTGGCCCAAGACTCCAGCACATAAGCTACGACCAGGCGATTGGGTGGTGTTGAAGAAACACACCCGGAAGAGTTGCCTTGGACCAAAGTGGGGAAAACCGAGAAAAGTGATTCTTGTCACCACTACTGCTGTAAAGTGCGCTGGTGTGCCGAAGTGGATCCATGCCAGCCACACAAAGCGGGTAACCGGAGAAGACGCGACTGAAGCTGAAGGCAGCACCGCCGAGGAGACTCCCGAGGAGAGTCCGGATCTCGCTGACATCGAACTGCCGAGCACAAGTCGAGACGTTGAGTGGTACCCCGCCGACGACCAGGTTCATGATCCAATACGAACCAGGAAATATTCCTACCTAGACAGTGAGTGGGATAGTCCAGGTGAGACAGAACTAGAAGGAGAAGGTCAGGTCAACAAGACACACATCGCACCTGATCAGGAAATAGGCCAAGTAGGGATAGATCAAGACATCGACACTCCACCTGAAACTCCGGAGAGTGGAAAGGGACAGATAGTGATAAGGGCTGAAGTTCATGCGGAAGACAGTGAAGAGAACGAAGTGCATGAACCAGAGCAGATAGAAATAGATGAACGTGTTCAGGAATCAGAATCCAGTTCACCTAACAGCAAAGAAAACTTACAAAGCGAACCTGAACAGGACCAGTTAGAGGACCAGGCAGAAGAAATAGATGAAAGACCTGGAACTAGTCAGACAGGGAGGGAAATAGACTCTGTCAAGCACCAGAAGAAAAATAAGAGAGTGCACGAGGAAGGTCAAGTGTCCTCAACAACTAAAAGTCACAGAAACAAAAGTACACCCAGGTACGTCAAAAGGCTAAGACTCCGAATAAAAACAGTCGAAGAGAAACTGAAAGACCGTGAAAGGGCTGAAAGTGAACGGAAACCAGCCCGAGGCAAGTTTCTGAGAAAAAGCGACCGAGTGAAGAAACAGAATAAACTGTATCGGAGCCCCGAATGGACATACCTGGTGCTGGAAGAAATTGATGAGCCAAATCACAGTGGAAAAAGTGACGAGGAGTCCGTCACTGATCGGAGTTCGGACGAGAACCCTCCTTGAGGCAAAACAGAGCGAAGCTTTGGTGTAAAGAAAAGAAAAGGAGTTGCAAAAGCCACCTGTAAGCTAAAATGTCTGATTCAAGCGTAGCTGGGAGATCCAGATTTGGGTGTTGTAAAACTTGCTGTAAGATATGCTTGTGTAGTATAGCAATGCTAATAGTAATATGGATAGGATTAACCGTCTTTTTACCTTTTATGATAAGTAAAAATCCTAACCTGTCCCCTACTGATCCCCAAAATATTAGACACAGACGTTGCATGGACTGCAGAAACACCACGAAGCTTAGACAATCCAGTTAAGCAAAGACACACACGACAGAATTTAGAAGCATCAGATGAGGGTGAACTGCACTTTCACAAGATGAGAAACCGGACGCATTTAAATGTTTTTGCTAACTTGTTAGTACATTATGTAGAAGCTATGGAAATAAAAGACTGTTATGTCTGCATGAAGCTACCCACATCTGTAGCTGAAGGTGTGACATATCACCACTTACCCCTAACCTACGGAATTTCCTGTAGTATATTAGCTAGCTTGTTTTATAGAAGCACTTTACAGTACTACTATTCAAATGCTGACGTAGTCTTTTCTGAGCTTCCTATTAGAGGACACCTGAACCTTGTACATATTAAAAGTGAAGTAACTCGTTATATGGGAGAATACTTCCTGACTATAGGTAACATAGATTTAGATGAAGCAAGACAAGCTAATCTGACCTGTTCTTTGCAAGAGCAGGAAAAGATGTTCATAAAGATGGCAGATAGAAGAAGAGAAAAGTTTCAGAAGAAAGCAAGTGAAGAAAAAGATAGAGTCCCTAGGTGGGCTGAGCACATGGATAACACCTCACAAGGCGAAGCTAATCCTGCTTTGTTGTTGGATTTTGAACGAAAGGGAAAACTTTGTATCCATAGGGAAAAGACAGAGTATTATAACAATGTATTCATTGGTTCCAGCGAGTGTGAACATAATTATAAGGTAATTGGAGGTTGGGGTTTCAAAAATGGGTCAGAACCTGTGTTTCCCGGAATATATTATATATGTGGGAACAAGGCTTATTTCAAATTGCCGGATCACTGGTATGGAAGCTGCTACTTTGGCATTGTTTTCCCGAAGATATACCATGTGAATAATGCTGCTGGAAGCAATGATGAAAAACTAATGGCTTAGTGCGTAGTAAACGTGAAAGCGTAGGTGAAATTATAGGTGATATCTTTAGTGCACTGATACCTGGAATGGGGGTAGTTCTGAACACTCATAGAATCTGCAAATTGTCTACAGTAGTGGATCGGTTATCTACTGACACTGCTGCTGGATTCCTGCTGGTCAATACTGAAATGGTTGCGATCAGATCAATGGTTTAGCAAAATCGCCTTGCTCTTGACACCTTATTGGCAAAAGAGGGCGGAGTCTGTAGAATGCTGAAGGCGCAACATTGTTGCACCTACATTCCTGACAAAAGTATTGAATTAAAACAATATGTGAAGAACATTACTAATTTGGAAAAAGAGCTCAAACCATTAGAGGTTGACAGTGCCTGGACGAGACTGACTGGAGGTCTCTCCTCTATAGGTAGTTGGTTTACTAACCTAGGTAGAAACATCCTGTGGAAAATACTGATGCCAATATTTGGAATAGGTGTGATTGTGTTGATAATTTTCATCTGCTGTAAATGTCAAAAGTGCAAAAGAAAAACTGTAAACAAAAGAGGAGTGAAGAGAAACATTGATGAATTAGAATTAGAAGAATTAAGGAATGAAATCTACAAAAAGGTGAAGAATCACCACTCTCATAGAGAAGCTGAAAGAAAAATCAACAATAAGTTCATCGAAATTGAAATGAATGATATGGAAGAATGAGAGTTGGCATCTGTTTCCGTTATATAGTGATGATAGTAAATATCATCAAAGAGGGGATTGATGGAGCAAGGATTCACACGTAAAGCGACTTGCTCTCACTCATGAACCTCGTTTAACGTATAATCATATTAATCCAACTGTTCGTCATTTATTTTAGCATTTTCCCCAACACGCGGGTGTCTCCAAGAGGCTTGCCTGTGTGTCTTTTCATACTAACAAAGCTTGCACTAGAAGAAATGGCTGCTTCGCTGAAATTCAGTCTGCGCATGCGTCGGTCATACCCATGTGACGTGACGCACTCACATTCTGGAGGGAATCTGTGCTCATGCGCATGGCCGCTTGTTTCTCATCACGCTCTACGCTTGCAACTGCTGCTTTAGCCTATCTGTCTTTTCGCACTAAACTTTAATGCTATAGAAGTTATAAAGTAAGGGGTGTGTTTAATTTTAGTATGGTATACAGTGTGATCATTTTATATGTGATTCTAATTTGTTCTCGCTTACTTTTCATGTATCGCATCTCTGGGGCTGGGAAAATCGGGAGTGGAGCCATACTTGAGGCTCTGCTGGGCACCGTTATGTGACCAGGGAGAAACCCTACTGCGCAGAAGCTGAAACAAGCCAGCTGGCTCCTGAAGCCCAATGCGCCTGGGAAGCATCTCCAGGAGACGGGATCTTACCTTGGAGCGAAGCAACACTGTTGCTACCTACTATGAACTGTATTGTCTTGCTGTACTCCTATGCATGGGAACGTGAACCCAAGGGGCGGGTAGGCAGAAATTAGTAATAATGATGTGAACTCTGAATTCTAGGAGGCGACAATGTCCAAGTCACCTCTTCTGACCAATCATAACGTGCGAAACTGTCACTTGCAACATTGGTGGGTGGTCTAAAGGTCCCCAAACTGTATAATTACCCTAGTTTAGCTTAGGAAAATTGTCCGACTTGTCCGAATAGCAGACCTGTCGCTGACCCTACGAACTCTATAGGTGACCCAATCTTGAGTGCTGCGGAGCACTCTGTCCATACTTTCCACAAACTCCTAGGGGTGGAAATAGTCTTAAGTGCTGGCGGAGCACTTTGCTGGGAAATTCGAAAAACCCAATCGGGGTTACTGGCGGATTACTTGCAGAAAGGGGTAACGCAGGCGTTGCTTCCGAAGCTGTGGGTGTTGGTCGTACCTTGGTGAGCCCAGTCCTGAACCTAATCCTGAGGGGTATCCTGTCCTGACTGCCCGTGAGCTGTACCTGCTCGCATTCTGGCATTCCTTTTCTGAGGGTCCTTGTCCCCGTCCTTCCAACTGACCCGTGGCCAGGGTTAGCCTTCATTCTAAATTAGGTAATTATCAATCTGTGGGTTTGCGTCTTCCAATCTTTCTCTCACTTTCTCTCCTTTCTTAAATAAAGCACTTTTGCCTGTGATATTGCCCTATCTCCTTGAAATACAAATTGTATGCTATTGTTTATTAGGATTGTTCCACTTCTCTCCCCTCCTTTAGGAAAGTAACGAACTGTCGTATTTTTATTAGAGTGTCCCCGTTTTTCCCCCCTCTTTCAGCATGGTTGCAGTAAAGGTAGTAAGAATAGCATAAGTAGTTTAGTTCAAGTGTATACTTCAGGTCCCCTGTCCTGTTCATGCATATGTTGAAATTGCATGTTTTTTCTAAATACTCATATCTTTCGATGTCACCTTAGTCTCAATGGTCCTTGCTTTAATTCATAGTTATATTTTGGTTGTGATCCTAATGCTTGACGTACTATTTTGTATCTTGCTTATCCTGATATATATTTTTTGAATCATTAGATAAAACCTTTTAACCCCATCAGGTGTCTGTGGTCATTTTGCGGATTATAGTGTGGACAATGTACTTTGGATTATAAAGTGTATTTCTTCCAGGATCCCTGTCACCTAGTCCCTGCTAGCTCCTGATCCGTCCGGAGTAAGGTGCCTGTGGTAAGTCAGGTACATGATTAGCAGTGGTGAAAAGTCAACCCCGAATTACTCATAGTAGCGTGTATTAACTCACCCGGTTCACGCCAAACGTGAGTCATTGGTTTGAATGTGCACGCCAGGGCCCAGTGCGTGTGAGAATCAGGAAATCCAGTGACCCGGGTGAACTGCGCGCTCTATCAACAGCACCAGCAGCGGTGACATCACTTCCGGCCTCTCCTGGTGTGTCCAGCTTGCAGCAGAGGAGGAAGGAGCCATGGCTGGTGGGCAGTTACCTCCATCTACAGACCCCATATCTGCCCCTGCCCCCCTCAGACCCCAGATCCCCCCCCCCATCAGCCCCCCAGGAGGAGGAGAGAGCCTGGACACGTCTGCACTGTACTCTGCTCAGGTAGGAGATTGTCAGCACCTTCTGCCGTGTTTGTAGAAATAGACTGAATAATCCTGGAGGGAATCTCTGTAGGAGCCGGGCTGAGCTGGGCTGAGCTGGGCTCTTCTATCCGGGGGCCCCTGGGTGGGGGTTGGGCTCTTCTATCCGGGGCCCCTTGGGTTGAGCTGGGCTCTTCTATCCGGGCCCCTGGGGCTGAGCTGGGCTCTTCTATCCGGAGGACCCTGGGGCTGAGCTGGACTCTTCTATCCGGGGGCCCCTGGGGCTGAGCTGGGCTCTTCTATCAGGGTGCCCTGGGGGGCTTTCCTTCTGCTCTGGGGGTGTTTGTGGGCATCATTCGTGTTAAAGAGGGGCTCTGTGCACTGCGCTGTATCTTACTGCACTGTGAGGAATCTGCCAACACTGCACTGCATCTTACTGCACTGTGAGGAATCTGTGTACTGCACTGCATCTTACTGCACTGTGAGGAATCTGTGCACATTGCACTGCTTATTATTGCAATACGAGCGATCAGTGCACACAGCACTGCATCTTACTGCACTATGAGGAATCTGTGCACACTGCCCTGTTGCTAACTACACCGTAAGATATTTGTGCATGTTGTTCTGCATCATGCTGCAATATGAATGATCTGTGCACACTGCACAGCATCTTACTACACAGAAATAAGTACAAGCTGCACTACTTTTAACTGCACCATGGGAATTAGGAGCACTGCATTGCGTTGTACTACATTTTGAAAACACTGTGTCTTACTACACTATGAGTAATCCGTTCCCACCACGCTGTTTTTTTCGGCATGACGGCAATATATGGGTTGCACTGCTTTTTGCTGTACTGACAAATCTTTGCACACTGCACTGCTGTGTACTGCGCTCTGTGTACACACGTCATTACTTTTATTACACTATCATAAAGCATTGCATGATGTGTGCACACTGCACAGCTGTTTACTTCTCCTGGAGCAGCTTCACTGCTCTCGACTATACTAGTTGAAATTAGTGCACACTTCAGTGGTGTTTTAACTACTCTGAGAAATCTGTACACACTTTGGGCCCCATTAGGATGGCGGGCAGATTGCCCCCGCCGGGCCGGTGGTGGTCACCGCCGGCCCGGCGGGGGCAATCGACCCGCCATCCGTGTAGAAAAGACCCTCGCCATATTATTATTGCTGGGGGTCCGCGGCGGATGGAAAGACCGTCCGCCGCATTTCCGCCCCGGTCGACTAGCGACCAGGGCGGAAAAGGCTGCAATATGGTGGCGGTGTCTTTCAGACACCGCCAGCCATATTACAATGTGCTTTTTTGGAATGCCTTCCGTGGCGGCAATGCTGCATGCGGAGTCTGCTAGGGGGGCCCGTTGTGGGCCCCCAAGGACTCCGTGGGGTGGGGGGTGCACATGGGGGGGTACCCATGGTACCTCCCTTGCAATTCCATGGAATGGAATGGATGGTGGATGTCACGTTGTGCATTGAAAAGCACAACATGCATTTTTAGCATTGCGGCGGGCGATGCTCTCTGCACCGCCCGCCGCAATGTTAAAAATGCGGGATGCGCCCGCCACTGTGGCGGGCGCATCCTAATGGGATTTGTGGGACTGCCGCTAGTATTGCGGGCGGTCCCATTTCCCACTAGTATGGCGGGCGGACAAAGTCCGCCCGCCATACTAATGGGCCCCTAAGTTTTTATTTTAGTATGAGAAATATGTGCTCGATAGATTGTGCATTCTGAACTGCTGTATAATATTTGAGAAATCTTTTAACATTATTCAGATTTTTTCTGCCTAATAAGAATTCTGTGCATACCTCACTGCTTTTCAGCGACACTGGTAGATCATTATGAACACACTGCATTTTCTTTTACTGTACTACGAGAAATCTGTAGGCACTGTACTTCTTTTCATTATAGCGTGAGAAATATGTTCACTGCACTGAGAGGTATTTACAACTTAAAGAAGAAATATGTGCACACTGCACTGCTTTTTACTGCCCTGAGAGGTATTTACAACTTAAAGAAGAAATATGTGCACACTGCACTGCTTTTTACTGCCCTGAGAGGTATTTACAACTTAAAGAAGAAATATGTGCACACTGCACTGCTTTTTATCACGCTAGGAAATGTCTGCACTGCCTTTTGCCGCACTACAAGGGACATACACAAAGTAAATTTGTTTCATGTAATTCCTTTCACCATCTTTAAGTTTCGCCTGGGCAGCGCATGAGCTGTCTCGATGAGAGATGCTGTATCTAGTATAGCGAGGAAAGCTCCGCCCACTTTCCGAGCATAACTTTGATTGGCTACAATCAAAACGTCTGCATTTTGATTGGTTTTCTGCATTTTTGTCCCGCCTCCTGACTGTCCTGGCGTTATTTTTGCTCTTCCGAGGCTATCAGCCCCTTTACTTAAAAAAAGATGTGGTTTCCCTGTCTCTCCTCGTTCCCTCCAGCAGTCTGTAACTTCTTGTGTCACAACCACCCCCCCATCCCCTCCCGTTCGTGCCTCCATTCGTGCCCGCTCTTCCATTTAAAATGCAATAGGGCTCGGGTAAATCCGAGTCCTATTGCATTTTCAATGCTTGTTAGCGTCGTGATTGGTGGCTTAATTCGCACTCTTTGTGTTGCATGCGTGCGATGCCTTGCATCGCACGCATGCGCAACAAAGCAGTGGCGTTCCTAATTTATGACGGGAGGCAGAGACAGAACAAGCAGCCCCCGCCTGACTACACAATGCTGTTTGTGCCGGCACTGCAGAGTATTTACACACACAGGACTGTATATAGTTATATAGTTTATGGTATGATTGGATACATTTTGAATTTGCTTGGGCATCTCAAACTATTTTTATAGATTTATACCAACGTATAGATCCTCATTGGTTCGGATACATTAATAGGGCTCGAGTGTTGCCATATTTCGCTGCATCACTTTTTTGTATTATGAAATTGGTTTAGGATGTGAAGTTTGAGCTATAATTAAGATGCGTTTAAACAGGGACACTGGAAGCTGCCTACTTAAAGGATTCCTCTCAACGCGCAGCGGTGACGCGCAGCGGAAGCGCCCTCTCTGCGCCTGAGTCGTGCCAGAGTCCCTCCCGTCTGCGCTCGTCCGCGTCTCGGAAGTCGGCGAGGTAGGCGTGTTACAATTTGGCTGACCTGCAGTCTGTAGTTTGGTGGACTAGACGCTCAGCAGTTCTGATGCTCTATTACTCTCCCGCTGAGCTATTAGCGCTGCGGGGATCATTTACATCATGTCATCATGTCTTCCCGGGTGGTCGCTCACTAAGGAATGGTTGTGCTGGGTGCGGCTGGAATATGCCGAGGCGGGAAGAGGTACTGCCTGTATCCACCTCGCCTCATGTTCTCTGCCGTCTGCTTAACACCAGATCTCTTAGTAAGCATTCCTCTGATATCTGGAATCTGATATCTGACTCCAAAACCCTGTGTCTGTTCCTCACAGAGACTTGGCTTGGTGAGTGCTCCGGCCCCAACATTGCCACTGCTGTCCCTCCAAATTACACCATCTACAGGAAGGACAGAGAGGTTGGCCGTGGTGGTGGGGTGGCAATAGTTGGCGACAAGAGTTTGTCTTGTTCGACATTCCCTGTGGATAACATCAAGGGTAGTGAAGCCTTAAGTTTCACTCTCAAAATATCTCCCCGCCAGACTTGCACAGGGATTATTATCTACAGAGCGCCTGGCCCTCTAGGTTCCTTTTTTGAAGACCTACAGGCGGCACTTTCTACACCTTGTCTAAGATCGGAGCATTGTATACTGCTGGGAGATCTCAATCTCCATATGGACAACACTGTCGACCCCGACACCATTAAGCTCCTGGATACAGTCTGTCCTTTAGGGCTATCCCCTTTCATTTTTAGCCCGACTCATAATAAAGGCCATACGATCGATCAGATCTTTTCCTCTAAGACTATCGAGACTTCTCCTCCGCTCCCTGTTCTCTGGTCAGACCACTTTTTAATAGAATTTTGTATCTCCATCAAGGCCCTGCCCAGTGTTAGAGGAGTAAAAGAGACCAGAAGAGTGTCGCGGCCTTTTCATCAAGTCACAGCAGAAATGCTTTCTGCCGCTCTCTGTCAATATCCCTGTCTCCTAACAGGGGATTTGGAGCAAGATATAGAACTGGTTCAGAAATGGCTTGAAACTAGGTTTGAGGAGCTAGCCCCTGGTAAGTCAGGTAACTCGGTGGGCAGATGCATCTCGGCCCCTTGGTTCACTCCTCCTCTTGGCAGGATGCGGCAGGACTGCAAGAGGGCGGAAAGAGTCTGGAGGCGTCTTTATGATCCAGAAGACAAAATTAAATACAGGGAGTTAATTCGGCTCTATCATAAGCAAATTTTGGATGCAAAAAAATCTTACTTAGAACACAGAATTGACGCAGCTGATAGTAGGAGCAAAGACATTTTTAGAATTGTACAGGAGTTTACTTCTCCTGCTTTGAGCTCTCCTAATCACTCTCACACGAAAGCTTGGATCATCCAACTTAGTGAATTTTTTATTAATAAAATCAAGCTCATCCAAGACTCCTTCCCTAAAGCGGCCCTTAGCACAGAGGCATGTCATCTAAACTCTATGCCTTCACTTTTGAAGGAGACAGGTCCTCTGCTCTTGGACTTTCCGTCCATCTCTTATCCCTCCTCTCTCGACCTTCTAGCGCGACTCAAATCAGGCTCACCGCTTGATCCATGTCCGGCTACCTGCCCGGGGAGAGTGGCGTCGGCAATTAACATCTTGCTCAATCCGCTGCTCAATGCCTCCCTGTCAGCTGGAGAGGTGCCCTTGGCATGGAAGCACGCCCTGATTCTGCCACTGTTAAAAAAACCAACATCTGATCCCCTTGTTCACGCGAATTACAGACCAATCTCCCTCCTTCCCTCCCTGGCTAAGGTGGTTGAGAAACACGTGCACCTCTCGATTTCCAGCTTTATTGAGAATAACAACTTGTTGCACGATTCTCAATCGGGTTTCCGTGCTAATTATAGCACGGAGACTGTTCTTTTAGAGATCACCGATGCCATTCGAGAAACTTTGGATGGAGGAGGGAAAGCCATCTTGGTCATGTTGGACTTGTCGGCGGCGTTCGACACCGTCCCCCACGTCGGTCTCCTTTCAAGACTCTGGGAGATCGGTTTCCGGCAGACGGTGTGGAAATGGTTTAAGTCATTTCTCTCCAACCGCCGACAAGTGGACTGGGCACCCCCGTTTTCCGCTGAAATGCCTCCGCTGGAGGTGGGGGTTCCTCAAGGATCCATCTTGAGCCCCACCCTTTTTAATTTCTATATGGCCCCTCTAGCGGAGGTAGCGGAGTCTTTTGGTGCCCAGATCATATCTTATGCTGATGACACCCAGCTACTTTTTACGTGTAACAAGGGTGAAGATTTCGACAGTGGTCAGATCAGGGAATGTCTGGAAGCCGTGTTTGAATGGTTTCAGAGGCATAGTTTGAAATGCAACTCGGATAAGTCGGAGTTGCTCTTCTTCGGAAGCCCCCCGGACCCTGAGTGGAAGTCCTGGTGGCCGCGTGACATGTCACCGCCTGAGGACACCTCGCAAAAAGCTAAAAATCTGGGTGTTTTATGTGATGTGGATCTCTCTTTCAGACCCCAGGTTGTAGGGCTGACCGGAAAATGCTTCGGCATTTTAAAAATGCTGTGGAAGTTCCTTCCTTTAATATCCCTCCAACATAAAAAAATCATAGTTTAGGCCTTGATAGGTTCGCGTCTTGATTACGCGAACGCCCTCTATCTAGGCCTCCCGAAATATCTCCTGGCTCGTTTACAGGTTGTGCAAAACTCAGCCGCCAGAGCCATCTTTGGACTGCCGCGAAGGGCTCGCGCGTCGGAGTTGCTTGAGAGACTTCATTGGCTCCCGATTGCCAAAAGAGTCACTTTTAAGATCTTGACTCTGGCTTTTAAAGCTCTCCAGGCGACCGGCCCTAAATATCTCCGGAAGCGGATGGCTTTCTACGCTCCCAGGAGGTTCTTGAGGTCCGCAATGCAGGCCAAAGCTGCTGTTCCCATTATAAAACGCGCTCCCACTGGAGGTCGTTCTTTCCAGTATCTGGCCCCGTGCTGTTGGAACAAGCTTCCTTTTGCTTTGAGAACTACTTCCAACCTGCTTGCTTTCCGAAAGGACCTGAAGACGTGGCTTTTTGCCCAATAATTTCTCCCCCGCCATGTGGAGGGCACTGTGTTATGTATTTTTCTTCTATGTTTCTCTTTGCTAAAGCGCCGGGACACTCCACGGAGTAGCCGAGCGCTATAAAAGAGCTTTTATAACATAACATAACATAACATAACATAACATAACATAACATAACATAGTGCCTGGCCTGTGTTATTGCATTGTTTGCACAAGATTCCTCTATTGCCTGTACTGTGTTATTGCATTGTGTGCATCAATCCTAGTGCCTGGCCTGTGTTATTGCATTGTTTGCATCAGATTCTCCTGGTGCCTGGCCTGTGTTATTGCATTGTTTGCATTAGATTCCCCTAGTGCTCGGCCTGTGTTATTGCATTGTTTGCATAAGATTCCTCTAGTGCCTGGGATGTGTTATTGCATTGTTTGCTTCAATCCCAGTACCTAGCCTGTGTTATTGCATTGTTTGCATCAATCCTAGTATTTGGCCTGTGTTATTGCATTATTTGCATAAACCCTGGTGCATGGCCTGAGTTATTGCATTGTTTCCATCAGATTCTCCTAGTACCTGGCTAGTGTATTGCATTGTTTGCATAAGATTCTCCTCGTGCCTCGCCCGTGTTATTGCATTGTGTCCAACAGATTCTCCTAGTGCCTGGCCTGTGTTATTGCATTTTGAGCGTCAGATTCTCCTAGTGCCTGGCCTGTGTTATTGCATTGTTTGCATCAGATTATCCTAGTGCCAGCCCTGTGTTATTGCCTTGTTTGCTGCAGATTCTACCAACGCCTGGTCTGTGTTATTGCGTTGTTTGCATAAGATTCTTCTATTGCCTGGCCTGTGTTATTGCATTGTTTGCTTCAGATTCTCCTAGTGCCTGGCCTCTGTTAATCCATTGTTTGTCTCAGATTTTCCTCTTGCCTGGCCTGTGATATTGCATTGTTTGCATCAATCCTAATGCCTGGCCTATGTTATTGCATTGTCTGCATCAGATTCTCCTACTGCCTGGCCTGTGTTATTGCATTGTTTGCATCATATTCCCCTAGTGCCTGGCCTGTGTTATTGCATTGTTTGCTTCAATCCTAGTGCCTGGCCTGTGTTATTGCATTGTTTGCCTCTGATTCTCCTCTTCCCTGGCCTGTGATATTGCATTGTTTGCATCAGATTCTCCTAGTAGCTGGCCTGTGTTATTGCATTGTTTGCATCAGATTCTCCTCGTGCCTGGCCTGTGTTATTGCATTGTTTGCGTCTGATTCTCCTTGTGCCTGGCCTGTGTTATTGCATTATTTGCATCAGATTCTCCTCGTGCCTGGCCTGTGTTATTGCATTGTTTGCGTCAGATTCTCCTAGTTCCTGGCCTGTGTTATTGCATTGTTTGCATCAGATTCTCCTCGTGCCTGGCCTGTGTTATTGCATTGTTTGCGTCAGATTCTCCTCGTGCCTGGCCTGTGTTATTGCATTGTTTGCATCAAATTCTCGTAGTGCCTGGCCTGTGTTATTGCATTGTTTGCATCAGATTCTCCTAGAGCCTGGCTTGTGTTATTGCATTGTTTGCATCAGATTCCCTAGTGCCTGGCCTGTGTTATTGCATTGTTTGAGTCAGATTCTCCTAGTACTTGGCCTGTATTAGTGCATTGTTTGCGTCAGATTCTCCTCGTGCCTGGCCTGTGTTATTGCATTGTTTACGTCAGATTCTCCTTGTGCCTGGCCTTTGTTGTTGCATTGTTTGCATCAGATTCCCTAGTGCCTCGCCTGTGTTATTGCATTGTTTGAGTCAGATTCTCCTAGTGCTTGGCCTGTATTAGTGCATTGTTTGCGTCGGATTCTCCTCGTGCCTGGCCTGTGTTATTGCATTGTTTACGTCAGATTCTCCTTGTGCCTGGCCTTTGTTATTGCATTGTTTGCATCAGATTCTCCTTGTGCCTGGCCTGTGTTATTGCATTGTTTGCGTCAGATTCTCCTTGTGCCTGGCCTGTGTTATTGCATTCTTTGCATCAGATTCTCCTCGTGCCTGGCCTGTGTTATTGCATTGTTTGCGTCCGATTCTCCTAGTGCCTGGCTTGTGTTATTGCATTGTGTGCATCAGATTCTCCTCGTGCCTGCCCTGTGTTACTGCATTGTTTGCATCACATTTTCCTAGTGATTGCCCTGTGTTATTGCATTGCTTGTGGCAATTTGTGGAGGGCCCTCTTTTGGGTGAAACCCACCCAGTTTCATGCAATATGGACTTGAGGGTTTGTGTCTGCACAGGATGAGTTACATTTCGATAGCAAAATGGAGGACCTTGTCCAAAGCGGATAGATATTACCACGGATTAACATCTTGAGTTATGACAGATAGAGAACGCAGTGGCGGCTCTCCCATTGGGGCATGGGGCATCGCCCCACAGCTTTCTGGCAGTGCGAGAAGGTAGAAACATAAACGGTAAAAACTACCATTTATGTTTCTGCCTTCTTGCATTGCGAGAAAGCAGAAGTGCCTCTGTGCCTGGTTGGGGGCGGGTGGGCAGTCATGCTTCAGGGCGGGGGGAGTGGCTTACCTACTGTTGTGGGTACTGACTGTTTGGTCGGCCCCAGGGTCAAACAAAGTAGTCATGCACACTCCTCCGTTTTGTCTATGTAGGCTGCATGCAGCCTACATAGAGAAAATGGCCCTGCCGGGGCGCTCTCCGCTGCACCTAACCAATCAGAAATCGTTGTGATTGGATTAGGGGAACAGGAAGCGGGAGGTTGCCTAAAAGGGCGCCAGGACTCCAGAGCAAGCAGGAGCTGAGGCGGCGGCGCATGATTATTTATATAGATAAGATACTGATAGATTACCCCCCTTCCCCCCTCCCCCCCCTCCTCCCCCTGGCGTGAACTCAATCCGCTTTGCTGGCCGCGACTGTTTACATGACACCATGGGATTCGATTAAACTTTCCCACCATAAATGCTTCTTCTTCCTAAAATTATGGAACCCTATCATTGAAAACAATTGGGCTATATATCAACAGCAAGGGTCTTCTTTTTTTGACAGTGCATGGTAATCCTGTTTGCATGAATTTGCGTATTAATATGCCAAGGTTCTTACGTATAGTGTCAACTGATCACCATCATTTCTCAAGCTGACAAAACCAAAAGCGTTCTCTGTTAACAAGCAAGATGTTATCACAGTTTTCCAGCGTACCTTATCCTCCGACCTCCGATGCCTTTTGTAGAGAAGGCTTGTGCAGTGGCGTAACGAAAGTTGAAGGGACAAGGTTCACAGAGGGGCCCCTGCTCCAGATTTAATCCGGAGCTCTCCGGAATGAGTATACTGCTGAGGGGGCCCCCGTACTGTGGGGGATGTGGGGGCCTGTGTTATGGCCCTGGGCTTGTGTCGTTGATAACTACTCAGGAACTTTCTTTTCATAACTGCATAGCCACGTAACAGTTGAGCTGAAAAGACCCCTGTTAGACCTGGCATCTTTTGGCGTGGTTTCCCCTGTCTTTTTGCCTCTACCTCCTGTATTTTTGATGTTGTGCTGGATTTCGTTCTGCTGGTTTAGATGCTTTGGACACTCTGCCGCTGCTGATCAGGGCCAGAGTGTAAGTGCTCCCTGTGTAAATTGTTATTGTATAAACATGATTGGCATATTTGTATCACCTAGAAGTCCATAGTAAAGTGCACCAGGTGTGCCAGGGCTGGTGATGACGAATGCTACGAGTGGGCCTGCAGCACTGGTTGTGCCACCCACGCGCGAAGCCCTAAAATGGAGTCTCAGGCCTGCCACTGCAGTGTCTGTGTGCAGTCCGCGAACTGCTGTGTCAACCCGGTCGGTGTCCCCACTGGCCGGGCCTAACCCTTCCCTTTCGGTACACATTAGTCACTCCTATGGAAGGCCCAAGGTACCCCCCTGGGCAGAGTGCAGTGTATGTGGAAGATAGAGCATGTGTATGTGCAAGTGGCATGCTCTGGTAGTGAATGACCGCCATCTTCATTGTTCACTATCGAAAGGCTATCTTGCTCCATAGGTTATCATGGTGGAGGCTGGCTACTGTGGCTACCAGCCTATCTCCCCATAGGAGCGAGGTAGGATATAAAAGTCTAGTATCCCTGAACTCCGAATTTGATAACCGATCTTTTAGGAAATGTGTTTTTTAAATCCTGTGTTCGAGAACCGCACTTTTAGAAAGTTGCTGTTCTCTTGTCCGACCTGTTAAAAATGAAATAATAATGTGAACATTGCTGGCGCCATCTTGCGTAAGGTAGGCCTCTGCGAGCGCGTAAACGGCAATCATTTTAGATATCGCGGACATTTTGTACACTGCTGGTCACCTGTGTGTCACCCTGACCCTGCCATTATCCCCCGCGCTCTGAATAAGCCTGAACACACGTACTAGGGTCGTAAAACTTTCTCAGCATGATAATGCCCCGGTGTCACTTCCCGCGCCAAACCCACTTGTCCTTTCATCCTCCATGCACAGGCAAGCCCCCTTTTATAACCTCCTTCCCTGCACCTGGCCACTCAGTCCGGTCCCAGGCACTAACCGACCCCTGTGGACATTGTTTATTGCCTACACATGGCAGGGCTTGCTTCACCAACAAAGGAGCCTGACTTAATCAATAACCCAGACCCTTAGATCTGACCGATCCCACGTGCTTTTAGATCCTGTCGGAATGTCCAGTTGCGAGATAGCGATCATCTGTTACATCTGGGTGGGGGTCGATTGCTGCTAGGTTTGTGTGGGAACTACCTTAAGGCGGGGATTCCAAGGATGTTTGAATATGCAATAAACTGATGTCAGGAATGTTTGACCATGTAATAAACGACAGAAAATAGTATAAAAGGCCAGGCCACAGAGATGCAGTTAGAGCACCTCCTGACAATAGCCCCGGTGTCTGATGTGGGTTCTCTTCTGGAGTAATAAACGTGTTCCTCGCCTTTCTGTTGCCAGCGCCTGCCTCGTTATTTGATCGCTATTCTTATGTGAATTAAAGGTGGTTTGCACCAAGCGGCATCGAAAGTCTTGGGAGTCTTGATTCTTTTTCACAATTGGCGCATCAACGTCGGGGCCCATCAGCGACACGTGGGTCCAGTGAGAGAGGTCCTAACGACGGAGTCGAAAGAGCCTGAAAGAGACCCTCGTCTGGCGGCCGATCAACTGACCTTCACCGGTTCCGAACGGACCTCTCTCGAGTGGCCTGTGGTCCTGACTGGGACCATGCAGGAATGCTGCATTTTTGTAGTCAGAGGACAAACGGGCACTGGAAGGGGACAAGGAAACTGTCCACAACGGTCCGGGTAAGGTCGTAAAGAATTGATTCTTACTTTGTTATTTGATTGATTGTCTGGTTGAATAAGTTCGACCGAATACTAGTATTCCCCTTAGGTGAAACAATCCCTGCGTGCAAACAAACGGAGATTAGGAATACTCCCTTTCTTTGCAGACAGCGAAGGACACGCAATGTGGGCTTTTGCTTAAATTTATTTGAGATATTCATGTTGACCTTTATTACGTCATGCCTGTCTTCTCACGATTGTTTGATTTTTGTTTGGCCAGACCGTTTATTACAGGTCAGTCATCTGGCACCACCGAAAGGCACCCCTAATAAGGACATGTATGTGAAATATGGAGTAGCCACTGTAACGTATAGAGAACTATGGCATAAACAAAGACCGGGAAAATCCGTGTCCACTAACGGGATCTTTTTGACCACGACAAAATAGAAACGCTAGCAATAGCTCTTCGCAGAAAGAGAACTACGCCGGCCATGTTCGACAGCTATGGTTTATGGCAGAAAGAAGCCACTCAATAAATGAAAAGAAACGAAGCTAGACTAGATAAACAGATACGAAAAGCAGCTCACCAAGCTTGTAAATAGTAAGAAAAAGACTTAAAAGAAAGAAGAAACTAGATTTTCAATGGCCAGTAGAATAAGTAATACAATCCAAAAATGTAATTGATTAGGAAGATGCAGTACGTGGAAACAACGCTAAAAGAATAATTAGGATATGTTTCATTCCACAACATAAGCACTTTGTAAGATCCTAGCGTTTTAGATATGGGCAATGAAGAGGATAGTAAATTCAGCCTCTTTCACTTCGCGGCCCCCCTTGACGGAGCACAAACACACATTGTTGTTGAAACATTTTTGTACTACTATTATATGGTCCCCAAAGGGAGTACTGTCCCAGATATTAGGTAACTGTGAACCCCAGGTGCATTCTGGTTCTTGAGGTCCTAACCTCAAAATTTTATGTTTGCACACCAAATGTTTCGCCTACTTTCCCACCCACGTTCCCAGTGCTTAATTTGTCAGTTTTCTTTGACATACACTGTAAGAACTGGGACCACCAGTTCTCCGGGGGGTAGCTTGGCTCGAGCAGGAAGGCAGCCAGGGGCTTACGTGTAAAGTAGCTACTCAACACACTCATCCACTGAGTCAATAAGTGGGCGCAATAATGGAGACCACACCAGTACTTTGGATAAAAAAATAATAGCTTTTATATAGGCTTAAAATCATGCCAATTAATTCATCAGCATTTCTTAAAGCATTTCCTGGAAGCATTTCATTATGCATTTTCATTAAAGCCTTTTCAGTAAAGCATTTCATTCATTAATCCATTACATCTTAAAATAATAACCAGCTCATTCAGGCCCTTTGTTACATAAAGGCAATTCTTCTCATTAAGACAAATAACTCCCTTGTACAGGTCTAAACCATTTCAGAAAGCAATTATGAACATTTTCATCTTGCGAATACCAACAGTTCAGTACCAGTAATCAGGTCGTCGAAATATCAATGGAGTAAATCAATCAGTATCATAACATAACCCCATCAGGATTCGTAGAAGCCCGCCCCTGCAAGAAATTCAGTACAGGGAAATATTATACCACTTCATCAGCAGGCTTAAAACAGGTAATCAGACATGCACAGTTACTTTAGTTTGAGCCTGGCTTCAGGCATGCACAGTCAACTGGTAGTTAGGCATCTGTGGATTTAACTGAGGCCTCTGGGTCATTGGAGGCTCATTGGGGCCAACGGGGCCCAGTCTCAATGCTCCCCAGGGGAGGGGCGAACTCAGGGCCCTGTCCGGCCTTCCACCTTCCTCCCTGGGGGCCCTGTCCGGCCTTCCGCCCTCCTCCCCGGGGGTTACCTGTGAACTTCGGCCCTCCAGGGCCCTTGCGTGGACTCTAGGCGAGGGGGGTCCCAGCCCTCCCGGGGCCTCACTCGACCCGGCACAGTGCTGGGTCAGCTTTCGAGCACCGGTGCCGGGGGCGAGGCGGGACCAACGTGTGGGGCATGCTATTAGTGTTTCCTCGGATCCATAGAGCTAGGATGGGAGGTCGGTCGTTTAGATTTTTGGCCAGTAAGGACTGGAATGACCTGCCCATCGAATGGAGGATGGAACCGTCTGAAGCAAGGTTCAGACAGAAGCTGAAAACCTTTCTTTTCCCCAAGGCTAATTAGTTTAGTTTTCTGCAGGGCCTTGTGCTTTCCCTCTTAGTTTGGCTGATGTGATGATTATTGGGATTTTCAGCGCGGGACGCACTGTTCTTTGTGCAACCATGCGCTTAACAAATGCTATTAATAATAAATAATAATAGTAATCGTAGGGGGCTCTCAGGCTCCACGGCCCTCTCCGCGACGAGATGGGGCTTCCCCGGGCGCCGGGGCTCACAGCAGAAGGCCCGGTGTAGGTAGCCAATGGCTGCGCAGCTGTGGCGGGGGCATGGCCGATGACGCGGCGGCGCTCCCCGTCACGTGATGCGGGCCACAGAGGCTTAAGGCCCAACGCGGCCTGGTACACTTGATGCGGCGGCCCTCTCCTGACATACGGGGGCCGCCGAGGGAGGCAAGAAGAGGCGCCACTTCACTGTAGCGCTGGGGGGTCTAGAAGGCGGGTGATTTACGGCCCAGCGCGGCCTGCAGAGGATTCTGGCGGCCCTCTCCTGCCACACGGGGGCCGCCGAGGGGGGTACACAATACCGGCGTTGACGCCGCGGCCACAGGGGAGATTCCTCGGCGCCTCAGGAGGGCGCAAACGGCTCTTGGCCGTGGCGGTGAGTCACCCTGAGCAGCGCGCTTAGTTTCCAGAGCGCTATGGGGGCAAACACGTGGGCTGTATAGCGCGTGGGCCAGAACAGAGCCGGGAAGCGCTTGAGGGCACTCGTTGAGGGGGCGATCCCAGTGGCACAGCAGGGTTTAGGGCAATAGCGCTATACAGTGCAGGCAGTCTATGACCCAGCGCTTGGCAGGGGTGGGGGTCAGATTACAGCGCTTTCCAGGCGGTTCAGTCAGGAATGCAAGTAGTTCATTCAGTTAGTCTTCCAGGTACAAAGAAACCAGAAATGCTTGAACCAAGGGAGCTGTTGAAAGTGTCAAAGGTGACTTATGAACAGCGAGGTAAAGACAGGAGTTGGTATTGAGATATCTTAAGTGAATAGCAAAGGAACGAGAAGAAATGTGTGACTGGAGTTACTTTTGTTGTATACTTCGTAAAGAGTTACTGGAAATGTTGCAGCCCAACCTGATCTATCGCTTTTTCTCAAATCTATTGTTGTTTAAATTAAATCTTGACCATATGCGTCTGTCTTAATCTATACCTCTAAGCACTTGGGTGCTCCGTGAGCGCCCTTACTTTGCTAAGTTACTCTGTGAACACTGGTAAATCACCTCCTTTTCAGGCATTATAAGAGCTTTCAGCGTTCTTCAGGAAACTAAAACTCAAAGCCTTCTTCGAGGGTAAGGAAGACCCGAATGAAGCACTACGAAAAGGAGACACTGGATTGAGACTGAACTCCACCTTTAACCCTCCGATCCAAACAATACCAGCAGCCATAACTGCGTTTGAACAAGCGGTATTTCTGGATCTAGAAAACTACCAGGATACTACAACCTACAGCAATTTCAGCACAGAAGAATACCAAGCATTAAGATCCTTGCAAAATGACCCAAAGATCACGATAAAACCAGCAGACAAGGGCGGTGGATTGGTAATTCAAAATACTACGGATCATGAAAAGGCTTGAGAAGTTCTCCTGGCAGATAGGAAGAACTATACCCCCCTAACACAGGACCCCACTCAGGACTTAAGAACTCGGATCACCAATTTGGTCAAGAGAGCTGAAGAAAATGGTGAAATTTCCAAGAATGAGGCCGATTTCCTGAGCACGAGTGAGAATGTAATACCCTACTTCTATACTCTACCAAAGACACATAAAAACCGTCTACCACCACCAGGAAGACCGATCGTATCAGGAATCGGGTCACTGCTAGAGCCCCTTTCACGGTTCTGTGATCACTATCTCAAACCGATAGTGCAAAACACGCCGTCCTACTTAAAGGACACAAAAACTTTACTTCAGCTGCTACAAAACCTTGAATTTCCAGAGAACACTGTAACCCTGGTGACATTAGACATTGAGAGTCTGTACACCAGCATCCCCCAGGACGACACCATCAGGGTCCTGGGGACGGCTCCGTAAATTGGGAGTACCAGGCATCAAAGACCTTCATACTTGATTGTGCTACTATAGCACTAAAAGAGAACTTCTTTGCCTACAAAAACAACCTCTACCTGCAAACAACTGGGACATCTATGGGCAGTACATTTGCCCCCAGCGTAGCAGGTCTGTACGTCGCCGATTTCGAGGCAAAGCATATCATACAACCCAATGGCCCCTATACGTCCTCCATTAAAATATGGAGACGTTACATTGATGATGTCCTGGTAATTTGGACAGGCAATGATGAACAACTACAGGCCTTCCTAGGTTGGATTAACACACTAGACACCAACCTTAAATTCACCTCGGAATTGAGCAAAACAGAAGTCACCTTTCTGGATGTTAGGATCCAAGTCTCAGGAACCAGATTGACTACCAAGACATACCAAAAACCGACTGCTCGCAATAACCTACTTGAATTCACAAGTTTTCATCCCAGGCCATTAAAAGAAAACCTTCCATACGGCCAATATTTGCGAATAAGACGCAACTGTTCTGATCTCCAAGATTTTAAGACCCAGTCTGCAGAACTAACGGATAAACTCAAGGCACGAGGCTATTCACCCCAGATCTTGAATAAAGGTTACAAGAGGGCCCGCAACCAACCTCGTGAATCTCTCCTTGAAGACAGGGTCACAGACAATGAAACCATACCACTAACCTGTGTAACAACATACAGCACAATGTCCAACTACATGAAAAAATCAATCAATAAAAATTGGCGCATTGTGTCCAGTATAAAAACAGATTGGGATAAACCATTATTCTCTTTTAAGAAAGGACGCAGCCTGAGGGACTCCCTCGTGCATACCCGCCCCAGAATGGAAACACCTACCACAGAGAGATCAATCACAGACACTTGGGGTTTACCGAGAATCACTGGACACTTCCCCTGTGCAAATTGTAGTGTGTGTCATCTCACGACACACACCAAAACTCTTGAGCTTGAGCCGGGAAAAATATGGACACAGAAAGGTCACACGAATTGTAACACCCAAAACGTCATTTACCTGATCACATGTTCGTGTGACCTGCGATATGTAGGCATGACGACCCGCAAAGTAAAGCAGAGGATAGGTGAACACCGCTCCAACATCAGGTGTAAGAAACTGACCACAAAAATGAGCCGCCATTTCTTGGAACAGAACCACACTCCTAATGACATGCGATGGACTGTCATCGAGCATGTGGTTGGCCCAACAAATATCCCCAACCTGCTTTTTGAAAAAGAACAAAGGTGGGTATACAGGCTGGGTACCCACCTTAGAGGTCTTAATGATGATATTCCCTGGAATACTGTGATAAAGTGAAACAGAATCAAGTCTTACAATTTCTGACATACTGATAAACAGTACGAACATTCTACCTTTAGGCCCCTCACAATGTCAGCCCCTGACACAACACTGGCGGTGGTTTGGGTCTTGTATTCTTAGCAGTTTCCCACACAGCAATAGGGATACCTTGATTCCCCAACCTCAATTTACCATCTAGCTATAGCTGTTTAGAAATGAAGACACTCACATGCGTGATTTAACTTTTTACTCGCTAGTCTTCAAAACACTTCCGCATTCAGCGCGGAGACTGTTTAGTCCTAGTCACTTAGCAACAACTCACATGTGATCCATACGTCAGTACCTCTAGGGTGGTTCTATTGGTTTCCCGCACCTGACGACACGTAACCACGCCCACGTGAGGACGTGCCTTGGTACGTAGCCACGCCCACCCGGAAGCAATCACCGCTCTGGTATTTTGCTTTTAAACAACAAACCGAGCCCGCTTCAACATCGTCGGGGTCCGGTTCGAGGGCGACGTAGGCATACTGAGGGTGCTAAGCGTCGAGGTCGTAAGTGGAGACCATCTACCAATTTCCAGCTAAGTACAGATTGCGCTCCATATTACCGAAGGGCATCATATTGATTTTGCGCCTATCTCTTTTTCCCTATGTTTTGCCATGTTACAGGGTGTGCCGAATACGCTTCCACCCCCCTCCTGAGACCCATGGTGTTTATTCCCAACACCTACTAAGTGAGACATTTTTAATTTGACTGCGATCTCATTATGACATTTACATTGATCGCTTAGCTGACGATCTTCTATGAAGATTTTCACCTTTTTAACCCATAGTCACAGCTAGTCCTTACCACGAATAGCACACCGCACTTTTCCTAGTTCATCCGAACCCAGGGCAAATAGGTGGTGTTAACCATAGCGCTATTCATCCACAGCTAGTATGACTATCACGTTTGGAGCACGAATTTTACAGTATACAACCAACAACAACCAGGATAAATACTGAATGTTTGTTCTGTCCTACTTGTGTGTCTCTGTCCTTTTATTTTCAGGTGCAGAAACGATAAGTAGAAGCGTCCTAAACCAGGAGTAATTAGGAATATTTTATTCATTCCTAATTTTTTTGCACTTTTTTCACCTTTAATTTTTTTCACTCTCACGCCCCTAGGTAAGGGTGGGCCTTAGCGTGCCCATACCGCCAGGGTTTTACCACACACAGTCCTGATGAATTGCCGGGTAAATTAACACCGTTTCGATGGCAAGAAACATGTCGACTAACTTTTAGGAACTCACCACTCAATTAAAGTGGACTGTTTCCTCACATATTTTAACTCATAAGTCTCTAGTGATCATTTAATAAAGTCATTATCTCTGATACACTACTGACTATTTTAATACCCCCAACACTCACTAGTCCTAATTGCACTCAACACGCCCTAAACTCACTATCCCGCTCCGCAGTATTCCTGGCGTTGCAGCACACCAAAGAGACACTAGGTCTCTTTGGTGGGGCCCGATGATGAAGCATGTCATCACTAGGTGGTGAGTGAGGGCTTTCTTCAACATCCCAGTGTGGTTGTGTTTGTGCTCCCTAGAACGGCTTAGCCTGTCCTATAGACACTCTTTTTTTGATTATTGATTAATAAGATATCACCTGATCAACTGAACTTTTAGTTAAATATTTGTGTATGATGAAAAATTCCTTGCTAAGTTTCAAAGGCTGTAAAGAAGAAGGGGGAGATATACTAAGATTTTTCGCCATATTTGTGTCACAAAAGTGGCACAAAACAGTGCAAAATCAGTTTTTCCTACTTTACTTTCAAGCAAATAATATAAAAGCAATGTGAAGTATTGCATAGCACTGCGTCGCATTACTTTGTGCCATGGGGGCCTGCCAAGGGTGGTGCATGGGTGTTCCCATGCAACCACCCAAGGCTTCTCACGCTAAACCCAATTTACCAAATACAGTAGATTGGGTTTAGCGTGAGAAAACTGCACCCTTTTAAACTAGGCGCAATGCTTTAATTTCTCTTTCCTTTTCTGACTTTGCATGCTTGCTGCAATGTGAAACACGCATACAAAGTGGGAAAAGCTTTCCCTCGTGTCTGGCATAGTAGTTAGTACAGGAAGGGTGTCCTTCCTGTACAAAACCTATGCTGGATTTACACACACACCCTAGCGCTCTGGTGCTAAGGTGTTTGCATGGCGCAGGGCTGCTGTAATCAGTGCCGGCGCAAGGGGAAGGGAAGGATAGAGCCATATCTTTGAAAATATGGTGCTCTCCTGCTCCCTCCCTGTCACGCAACGCAGTGCAGCCTCAAGCTGCATTGCGTGGAAATTTGGTGAATCTCCCCCAAAATGTCTTTTACAACCAGTTAAACATTGTGAATTCTCATTCCATTATGTTTCAATTTATTAATGTTAAATATCTTTACATCCAACAGAAACAAGCCTTGAATGTATGAAATGACCATCTATAATGAAGCTAATGCTGTAAATCTTCAATATTAGCAGAAATAATGAGCTACAGTATTCAGGAAAACATCAGCGCAGTCAGCGACAGATGAACCTGCACAGAAACAGACAGATCCCGGATGAAGCATCAAGGGCAGTTTAGTGATTGCAAGAGGCTGAGCTGTGCACCTCCATGCGACGAGATGAAGAAATGATCTTAGGAAAATTAAGGCAACAACAATAACAAACCGCCTCCTTTATAAACAAGTGTCCAAAACCAGCTTTGATCATGGGAGCGGTATGATGTGAATATCGCAGTGCTCTGTTTTCTAAAATGACGACAAGCTATCTTTCCATGCTCTAGGTGAATTGTAAACTCTTTCTGGCCAGACCACAGTAACCAGAGAAAATCCCAAAAGAGCGGAGCCGGACAACTGATGGGTAAAGAGGACTTCTTCTATCTACAATACAAATGACTGCCTCAATTTGCGTGCATAGCCATAATCCAATCTAAACGCACAATCACCTACAAAGACACCTTATAGTGTGGCAAATATTTGGTGGCTATTGCAATATATTGTTAAAACAGAAATCAAACGTGCAAAATACTGCACACAGTGATGGGCCATGTTGGCCCATCAGGAAATACAGTCATGGGATGTAGACAAATATATACCCCACCTGCAGACACTAACCAAGAAAGAACAATCCTACGCATGCAGCAAAAGCTTTAGTTTGTCATCACTACTCAAGCTTCATCAGCACCGGTACACAGGACAAAAACTATTCAAATGCAGTGAATGTAGGAAGAGCTTTAGTAACTTATCAAATCTTCAAAGACATCAGCGAATACACACAGGGGAAAAACCATTCAAGTGCAGTGAATGTGCAAAGTGCTTTAGTCACCTATCAAATCTTCAAACTCATCAGCGAATACACACAGGGGAAAAACCATTCAAGTGCAGTGAATGTGTGAATAGCTTTAATAGGTTATCAAACCTACGAAGACACCAGCAAATACACACAGGCGAAAAAACATTCAAGTGCAGTGAACGTGCAAAGTGCTATAGTCACTTAGCAAATCTTCAAACACATCAGCGAATACACACAGGGGAAAAAACATTCAAGTGCAGTGAATGTGTGAAGAGCTTTAATAGGTTATCAAACCTACGAAGACACCAGCAAATACACACAGGGGAAAAAACATTCAAGTGCAGTGCATGTGCAAAGTGCTTTAGTCACTTATCAAATCTTCAAACTCATCAGCGAATACACACAGGGGAAAAACCATTCAAGTGCAGTGAATGTGTGAAGAGCTTTAGTGGGTTATCAAGCCTCCAAACACATCAGCGAATACACACAGGGGAAAAGCAATTCAAGTGCAGTGAATGTGTGAAGAGCTTTAGTGGGTTATCAAGCCTCCAAATACATCAGCGAATACACACAGGGGAAAAACCATTCAAGTGCAGTGAATGTGTGAAGAGCTTTAGTAGGTTATCAGACCTACAAAGTCATCAGCGAACTCACACAGGAGAAAAACCATTCAAGTGCAGTGAATGTGTGAAGAGCTTTAGTCGATTATATCACTTACAAAGACATCAGCGAACACACACTGAAGAAAAACCATACCAGTGCAGTGAATGTGGGAAGAGCTGTAGTCGATTAGAAAACCTACAAAGACATCAGCGAACACACACAGGGGAAAAACCATACCAGTGCAGTGAATGTCCAAAGTGCTTTAGTCACTTATCAAACCTGCAAATACATCAGCGAATACACACAGGGGAAAAACCATTCAAGTGCAGTGAATGTGCAAAGTGCTTTAGTCAGTTAATTCGCCTTCAAACGCATACTCAAACACACACAAGGGAAAAACATTCAAGGGCAGTAAATGTGCAAAGTAATTAAGTCAGTTATCAAACCTCCAAACACATCAGCGAATACACACAGGGGAAAAACCGTATGAGATTGCTGTGAATGTTGGAAGAGCTTTAGTCAATTATCAGAGCTACAAAGTCATCAGCGAACACACATGGGGAAAACATATAAGGGCACTGAAAGTATGAAGGGCGTTTGTCAATTTTCGATCCCACACAGCCCTCAGTCAATACACTCCTTCATTTAACGCACATGGAGATAATCCTAGAGATGCAGAGACTCCGGAGAGATCTTAAGAACATCAAAAATGATATTAACCCCTGTGAGGACATAGACAAGAGCAGAACAGTGCGGTTATTGTGAGAGGAATGAATTATGGAAAAAAATAACATTCTAATTATGTGGGACATTGAAATAGCAGATGATAGAAGACCGGACTAGCAGTAAAGAAGAAAAACAGATAACAGTATTTGCAGAATTATAGAAGTGTTTGTTTCCAGTGATTGTTCACTACGTACACATAGCAGGGCGACATGATGCACCAGAATACACAGTGGGAGACAAGCCACCATGTGGACTAAAAGAAAATAAACATTCTTTATTTTTATTTGGTGAAGAAGAAATATAAAGAAAAACATTATGTCCTACCTGATCACACTACCACTAAAAGCAACACTGAACAATACTGGGACTAACAACGGTACTTTCAGCTAACTTGTCGGATTTTTGATAAAACCTACAAACCCAACACACCCAGAGTGGATATGTTGTCATAGCTCTGGAGATGGGAAACTTCATTGGTAAAATGTATGTATTACTATTAACAAATGCCACTGCAGTATATGTAATGAACTAAAGCGAAGCACAGGTGTTCAAGAAATAACCTATTTTTAGATATGAAAAAGTATATACCTTGTTTTTAAGTAACGTTTGCTGCATCTTTTACAGACTGTGTTTGGTTAATGGATCAGCTTGTGCCTCGGACCTTATAACAAAGTGTGACCTGTGGCTCCTCTCCAACTTGACTCTCCCTAATCATTTTGTGCGTTGCCAAACTCTTCTTTTTACCAGGATTGAGCCACTGTAAGCAGCAGACTCTGTTTGATGAATGTGGTGAAAAGTGAAATCCCACATCAAAGGCATATATGGACTAGGACAATCAGTTGCACTCCCAGCAACTTGTCTTTCACACTGATTGTCCCTTGTCCTCAAATGTTCGGAAGGATTTGTCGTATAGATGCCAGAAGTGGCAGTGACATTCATGAAGCTGAAGGTAACAGGAATGTGTGGGAGATAGAGAAGGGGAGAGATAAAGAGAGCAAGAGAGACAAAGAAAGGGGGAGAAAAAGAGAGATGGAAGGAGGGGGAACGGCAGGTGATTTGTATTCACCTAAAAATAAGCAGCTGACTGGGAGGCCTAGTCTGCAGTCCCCTGATGTGGCTCCTCAGTGCCGGGCCCCTCCAGTTGCTTCCCCCGCTGGCGCCCCTTGGCAAAGAGCACAATGGCGAGAAGAGGAAGTGAGAGGACCCACAGGCGTCGGCAGCAGTCGTGCACCCAGCACAACAAGAAGTCTATGTACAACCGGGCAAGTGGGCAGCCCGCGTGGAAGCAGTCTGTAGGCCGCAAACAGGGGAGGAGATGTACTCCAGCCAGGAGCAAAAGCAGACCTCAGGGAGAGCGCTAGCAGTACTCTCTGTGACCAGTCCCATTTTGTGGGTCCGCGTCCATGCAGGGGGACAAGCGTGGGGCCCGGGTCACATTCAGCACAACACGTGTCCTCAATTACGGCCGTCCGGCTGTGCGTGCATCTAGTCCACCATCAGACCACAGAGCCTGCTCACCGCACCTACAGCCCCAGTCCAGCTGGCGGGCCCCTCCCCTCGTCCTGGGTCAAAGGGGTTTTTCAGCACGCTGTAGAGTGGCGCCAGCCACGCAGCCTTGGGAGCACCAACAGCAGCCCCAGGGCGGACACCGCAGCCACTCCCAGTGACGCAGCCAACAAGCAGCGCGGCTGCCACACACCCGGCCGGCCAGCGGTTGGGGCCCAGGGCACAGCACCCTCGCAGAAGGCAGACGCGGAGGCCGCACAGCAAGGCACCCCATGCCACTCCAACCTCTCCAGAAAGACTCGCAAGCAGGGCAGTCGGCACTCCGCAAATCAGAAGGCCCTCATGTGGAAGCTGGGGCCCTCTGTCTCCGGGGCCCCCAGTCCAATCCACATCCCCCGCTGTAGCAATGTGAGTCCAGGCGCATGTCCTCGGTCGCCTTCAGGGCAGGCAGTGATGGCAGCTGGCAACGTCCAAAAATGGAGATCGCACCCGTCCTGGGGATTTGCAGCCCCGTCGTTACAGGTAGGAGTCCCAAGTGGATTCCGCAAGCTGGCAGACAGCTTCTGCAGCAGGGAGACTCTCAGGGTCAACGGGGATATCAGGATGACTCAAGTCCCGGCTGGGAGCTCTGCTACAGTACGACCACATGTTTGGCGACAGGCCACGCCCCCATGGAGTCCTTCACCTTATCCCCTCAGGTAATGGGTTGGATAATCCCTTGGGGGTATTCTTGGCTCTAGACCTACACACACTTTAGGTACACTTAGAGTAGTGTTCACATAGTAGGAGTATGCTAGTTTACTGCCTTTTTTATATGCCTGCATATATACAATTGTTTAGCACCATGGTAGAACTATATCTACTATTTTCTCCTTTGGTTCTTGTAATCACGTTTATGTACTTCTGTCATAATCATTGCAGCACACATATTTTATGCAAGAATAACGTTGGTTCAATAAATATTATTGAAAATGTCAAACTATGTATTCTCTGTATGTTTCTCTGAGAACAAGTAAGCAACAGTGACTGAGTGAAAGGTATTGTACTCTTTCCATGATCCCTGAGGAGTCAAGGTTGTCATGTTCAGTGGTTACCAGAAACCATTCGCTGCCTGGTAAGGTTAGGGAGGTTTACAGTGGCACTGTGAGCTAGCTGGTCTATAGTCAAACATGTGGGGGTGTCCGGAATCAGTCTTGACAACTTACTCTTAGTTCATGTTGTCCAAACAATGCGTGGGTCCTACAGATTGGTAGGAACTACACAAAATGGCACCATCTACATCAGTTAGGCTCTTATTTAATGGTCAAATCTGAGTAGTTCTGTTGAGCTTTCTCAGAGATCCCTACTCACATTTTAACCAGATTCGCCCGTAGAGGAAAGGGAAACATATCCGTCTCAGCTGAGTAGGTATACCCTATATATTGACTGTAGGTTAAATCAAGCTTAGACGATTTAAAGTTCCCGCTTTGTAAAACAACAATCTCTATAAAATATCAGTTAAATACTAATGCTGTGACAATGACTAAACAGGATGAAAATATTTAAGAACAGATAGTTGGACTATATATTTCAGAAAATTGCAGAGAGGCAGTTACTATGAAATTGCTACAACATGGCCTCCAGGCGACAAATGGAGATGTTACCTTACTGGTTGAGGCACACAAAGCTTACAGAACAGAGGTATTCTGTTCTTGGGTTAAATTCCCACCTGCAGATGCACGCATATGGTTGTTTCATGAATACATTGAAGATGAACCACCTGATGAGTATTTCCCATATGGGGACTTAGAAGACCTATTACCTTACCAAGAGCTCATTAATTGGTTTAAAGGCACCCAACTCCATACCACAAATCATTTGAGACTCGGTCCGCTCAGCAGAGAAGGAGCGACCTGGCTGGTCTTAGCTTCATACACACCCCATCCAGACATTGATGCTTTACCATTAGCAGGAATGTGAAAACTTTACAGAGATTTAGTAAAAATATACAGAAATCGAACACAATACATAATGAAAACATTGACAGTCCAACCTGCGGGCTGCTCTGGCTACACATCCACACATGGCTACCACAGGTATTAGCCCACAAACACTAAATGCCATTATGGGAAAAGTTCCCAACCCAGGAGAAAATCCTATTCTAGATAGCACAAAAAAACAGCACAGCTTGAAGCAGTTTTTCCCCACACAGGCTCGCAGGAAAAACACAGAATATTGACAATTTGCTTGCCAATGGGGATGGCTCCCCAGTTAGAAGATTGTGCCACTTGGGGTACAATTTACTCTGCCGTATAAACCAGAACACATGGTACCCATTTAATAGCAGTTATACCAGATGTACTGAAACAGATTCAGAATGAGTATCTGGCAGAGCCTTCCTTAGATCGAGGGCTGAAACTCATGGACAATTTTGCCCAGGTATCACCAATTATTTTGAGTAACATAAAAGGGCAGGGAGCAGTGGTGGCTTTACGCCAACGCCTGAGGAAATTTACTCCTGCACAGCGGGAGCACGAATTGCCCAAGATTATCTAAAATAAATATGCCTCTCTAAGCAAAGGTAATCTGGGAGCCAAACATGGAAAACCAATAGCTAAGAGTAGTTCTGCAAAAGATAACTCTAAGCAAGCACCTGATTCTTCAAAGTAGTAATGGGATAATAAAAAAATAAAACAAAACACAGTCACAGGACCACACCGAACGAAAAAACTATTTGCAATTTGGGAATCCGTGACAATATTAGAAAGTTTGACAGCTATCAGGATACTGATACAAGTACATCTCGTTTCTTTCAGGAGACATCCGAAAAGCATTAGGAGAAAGCCGGACAGTAAGAGTACAGATTGGAAGAGCGAGTCAAGCTGAAAAGTACGACACATTGCACTTTGGGCTACATCATTAAACAGGAAGACAATCAAAAGACGTCAAACCTCAATTAAAAAGAAAAAGGTGGTCAAGATTAAAATGATAAATTCCCAGGCTACTGAGGACTCTGCTTAATAACAGGGAATGGGCAGTGCGATGCTGGATAGCGTTTCAGTAGTCACCATAGCTCGCCAGAACCTGATGGACTTTCTGGGGGTAGTAGCACTGAGTGAGCATATCATGGTGGAAACACCGGATACAAGAATACATGTCCATATCGTTTATATGAAATAACGGTCCAGATGGAGGAGGTCATACCTAGGAAAATAAAGGGTCTGTTTTGGGAGAACCTGACCTATGGTTATGACAATCTTTTGGATGAAAAGGGTTGGCAACCTGAGTTCGCAATTGATTGCCCAATGGAAGAATAAGTTACTTTAACTGCCTTCTCTGGCCTCATACCAGAATCAGTTAAAAATTCTTAGCACAGGAGTTGGCGTTAGATCTGATAATTCATATTATTTAGTCTTAGATTACAAACATTAAAATACGTACACACATATTTACAATACGAAATGCACACAATGTCGAACCAATGAATAACATTGTGTCGAAAAACTCTAGATATCTCAAATGGATTTTTCTGCCAAAACATAGCCCTGGAGGCAGATATTTGACAGTATTCTCAGCGCTAGGCTCTCACTGTCAATTTTGTTGATTACCCCAGGTGTATAAGATTAGCCCTGGGTTGTTCGCAGCCAGGAAAACAGAGTTACTTTAAAGTTTTAATAAGGAGGCTTTACTTAAGTAGATGAAATATATCTGCTGGATAATGAATGAATGGAACACTTGTCTAGGGTAAACCCAAAAATTCTTGAATCAAAAACATAAAAAATTGCCCACGTCAGTGTCCTATTTGTAGGGTACGAATTGTCAAGTGAAAAAAAAAGCCTGGTGGCAAAATCTTTAGACATATGTGCCCTACTCCAGCCTCTTACAACTCTGAGAAGACTACAATCCATTTTAGGATTCCTGAATTTTGACAGGACATACGTTTTGGATTATGCAGAAAGGTTAGAACCTTTCTATGACTTAATTATATCTGATTTGTCAGTGCACCATTGGACACAGAAACATACTGATATCCTATGTTCTGTATACGCTGACATGTACACACACGTCAACACGACTAACTTGGTTATTTGCATAGTCACTGGACTTACCAGGTACAGGTGGGCCTCGTTTGAACTGGCTTCCTCTGATTCTTGTATATGTAACTAATTAGTGGGTTAGATTGATAGTTTGACCGTTTGTCAACCATTTTGCCTAAATATTCCCTCTTTGCCTCTCTACAGCTTCAAGTTTTATCATTCAAAAATCGAAGGCTATGCTCGTCGTCAAGGCCGGCTAGGTAATGACACCTATAAATAAGCGAGGCTCTTTGTCTACATTTGGGTGTCTAATTGTATTGCGCCTTTACTATGTATCTCTAATTATACACGTTATTTTCTTTTTAGATTCCGTTATCAGGCCATGTTTGCGAGAATCTATAACAAGGCACATCTTTACATTTTATTTCCATGATCGTATAGACGACTGTGCCGCAACATTTAAATTCTAAAGGTACTTCCATAATGAGTAGTATCCATTGGTTATGCATGTTTCAGTGTTGCATTTTAAACCAGCTTAGTCTCTCGGATCAAATGTAACAAGCCTTTATTGTTTACTTGTATCAATGCGAGGTATATATTTTCTTTATTTGGATGTCCAACTGTATTACTCTCCTACGGTGCGAGTCTAATACGCTATTCACTGCCCGTTTTACGTATCCAGTTTTTGGTTAACATGCGATTTTCGTAAATTTTCAATAATAAGGTATTTTTTAATGCCTTATTTCCATGATTCTGTGGACGAATGTTTTGGAATATTGAAATGTTTCAGGTTTTCGCCCAATATGAATTATAGACAGTTTAGTCTTTTAATTGAACTTTACAAGTCTTCAATGCCCACAATAAATTTGCGTTTGCTAAATCCGTGGCATTTCTACTGTTTAACAATATAGTATACTTATGATGTGGATATCTGATCTACACTAATCAATTAGAGTATATTAAAATGTATTATTTTTGGCGTTTTTCAACCTGATTATATCCTTTAGTAATAGCCGTAACAAGTAAATATTATTCATCACAAACAAAAATTACTAAAAACTAATTTCTGAATTATATTTAATTCTTTTTAATAGATAAGGAATACGTGAACAATATTTCCTCTTCTGTTCTGTCACATTCGACATCACGAATTAGACAGCAATTCACAACAGAGTAATGCAACTAGAACAAAAATAAATCTGAAAAATTTCTAGTAAGTAAAAATCGAAATACTCCTATGGTTACCGAATATATCTTTTTGTTTTCTCTTTTGGTTTATTTTTGAAAAAAACATTTTTTTTCTTTATTTCAGATAATTTAATCATGAGTGTGACCTGCAAATCTTAATCGTTTTTTATTGAATTATCAAAATTGTCTCATAAGTAAGTATTGTATTAATTATCCCTATAATCCAGATAGGGTATTATCTATGCTCAGAGTAAAAATTGGTAGCAACCTGACCCTTTGTCCATGTTAGTAATATTTGGTTACGGGTCTAGATGAGCATTGCAGTACACCACATATATAGACTTGATTTGTTTATAAGTCTTTCTTTTCCATTGTTGGGAGAATATAATTTTGGTTTGTCAAATTATGAGTTCTGTCGATATGTTGTTATAACTGATTTAATAGAACATGCATCTTTTTATTAGAGAGTATTATGGTTATTATGTGATACATTGAATGTAACATTATTCTAATAAAGGTATTTTACTATATAATTTTTTTTTGGCAATTAGTGGCTATTCCTGAAGAAGGCGCTGGTTCGCTGAAACGCGCGTCGAGATTATTATTGTGCCACATTTCCTCTTTTTTGTTTTATATTTTATTTATACCTGTGATCTTGTTTTTAATGAACTGTTTGTTATAATATTATGCTTGATTTGTTTCATATTGTATGTTGATACAATGTTTTAATTGATATATGTACAACAAAAAGTGTTTTTAGAACCATTAAAATCTTGATATTAAAGACAGAACTCAATTTTCCGATGTGTTAGTTCTCCCATGTATCATTGTGTAGACAAGAAAATACAATTGCCTAGGTGTGTTTCTTCTCATAAATAAGTGTCCCTGACCTAGGAATTGAACTAACTGTTGTTCAGGGGGTCCTTGTTATATAAATTGCTTACCGGGTACACCTACATCACTTTCAGTGAAGGTGATACAGTCCCTTTAGCATACAAATCACATTTGTACACGAAAGCTGAAATGCATTTTACACCCACTGAAAAAATACTCATAACAGTACAAACTACTGTAGTGAGAGAGAGAGATAAGAGAGAGATAGAGATAGAGAGAGAGAGAGCACTAGCGCAGGGGAAACATAATTGTCTTGACCCTGGTTCCGACCATGGAGGTCATTACAAAGGCAAAAATCCCAAATGCTAAAGCATTACATCCAAGATGGATTAAATGAGCTAACTCTCTCAGTGCAATAGACATAGATTACAGATTCGATTCGACATTACAAACATATTCCTGCAGTACAAACTAGGATATCCTCTGCCAAATAAAATAATGCCTCTAGACAGATATAAATATAACATTTGTACCGAGGGATCTGCCCATGCAGCCTTAGAAATGAAACAGCAATATTCTGCGGCATGTGCAATTGTGAAAAGGCACATGCAAGATAGAAATTTCTTTCTGGGAAAGCTCTCACACGGTCTCTAGAAGACTGTACGGCACAGCTGGCTGAACTAAAAGCCCTAATACGGGCATTATAAAATATGGATCCTGAATTACCCACACTTATAGTGTGTGACTCAACGTATTGTGTCAAGTTTCATAACTAATATTTACATTATTGGGGCAGAATAGATTTAGGGATTCCAAAGGTTGCACATTAAAGTACTAGATGCTCTGGGTACAAGTGGCAAAGCTAAAAGAAGGCCTGCCACAGGCTCATGTTATTTATACTTTGAGTCATCAACGTGCTGGCATTCACATTGAAGGGAATTCAATGGTGGATAAGGCCACCAAGGCAACACTTCGTATTGCTGCAGTTACTGCAATAATTTGCTCTAGTACAAGGATAGATGGAGCAACTATGATAGCTGTTGATTCCACACACAAGAGCTTGACACTTCCGAAAGGCTTTCCACTCAACTACTCCAACAAGTTAAATGAACAGAATATTCCATATTCTCAAATTCTAGGAGTGGGCAATAGAGTAATAACAAACACTGATCACAGATTGGGATTGATACTAGCTGCACATGAGGGTCTGAGTTCAGCCCATGCAGGGATCATTGGTACAGTTTCACTATTAAAGCAGTGCTATTTGTGGCCTGGTCTTACTATGCGGACCAATGACTTTGTCCTCAAATGTGACCTCTACTGGCAGATGAAGGGCTCCACCATAGAACGTCCAACAGAAACACATTTACTGATCTCAGACAAACCTCTCCCGTGTGTATATTTGGATCACTATGGTTCCTTAAACTCAGACAGGCTTCCAAGTACATCTTGGTGGCATTAGATTCATGCTCTAGATTCCTGTGGGTTTGGCCCCAGAGTTCGGCTGATGCTCAAAGTGTTATAAAGAATTTGTGAGTCTTTATCGCCATATACGCAATTGACACACTACATTCCGACCAGGGACCGGCGCTACAAACACAGCAGCTGGGCTGGTTCTGGGCTTAAAAAAATCAATGTCGATCTCTAACAAACTGGCCAAATTGCACCGGCTTCCTGTCCTGAAAAGATGTCAATTTATAGCTCTTGATTTCATAAACGGTCTACAATCAGGGTGTTCATTCATATGTCTTTGCTTTTTACCTGGTATTAGCTGGCCGAGGGGTGAGAGCCCACTGTGCTTTGCTGCGTAAAGTCTCTTAAGTTTAGGAAAATCCGAATTGATGCTGCTCTCTGCCTGTGGTGACTGCAGGTACCTAGAAACAACTCAAACCTTTCTGTTCGTGTTCAGGAGCTGTGTGATTTTAATACTTATGTGATTATACTAGTGCCAGGACTTATCTATCCCAAACTAACTGTGCAGCGCTATATAAATTGGCTCGGACATCCAGTCATAACCCATCGATCTCTGGGCAACAGATCGTTGCAGCTATAGATTCCCTAGCAGGGGGAAAGACTCCGGGATCTGAAGGTCAGGTGTAGAGTTTTACAAAGCTTAGAAACAAATACCGGTCCCACGTCGCTGGGGTGATGAAGGGTGGTGTGTCGCTGCCGTCTATAAGTGACGCAATCATATCAGCTCTCCCCAAGCCGTGAACCGACCCAGCTAAGTGTACCTCTGATCGCCCTCTGTCACTACTTAACAGTGATAATAAATTCTTGCCTGAGGTGATGCGACTCGGCTATCCCTCCTACTAGAGAAAATAGCCTCCCCCGTACAGTTGGGATATATCCCACATTTTTTTATTTTTTTTATTTGTAGAGTTTTATATAGCGTGGGCTTGGCCCTTGGGTATCAGAGCTCTTCACAGTTACATATGGAACATTTGTGATACAGTGTGATTGGCTACATAAACAATTCCTGTACAATATTTTCTTATCAGTTTAAGCAAAAACAGGAGCATTACTATATAAAATATTCCTGACCAAGACATTCTTATCCGTTTCAGCAAAGTAACAGTATTTTGTATACAAGGTTCTGAAGTGCTTTCCGTGAGTTCTACCACAGGACCGATTCATGACTGACGTTTGGTTTTAAAATGCTAAAGAGCAATCTAGACTTATGGAAGGAACTTGCTCATTAGGAAGTTCTTTGCTTCCTTCTTGAAAGTTGCTATGTTTGGAATTTTTCTAATGTTTGGAGGGAGTGAGTTCCAGATTCTGGGGGCTGCTCCAGAGAATGCTCTATCATATGTTTTCTTCTTCCGAAAGATGGGTAGTTTGAGCAGCAGTTCTCTGGTACTCCTAGCTGGTTTGCTTCCCCCCGAGAGCTCTATTTTCTGAGCTAGGTACCTTGGAGTTTTGTAGTGGAGCACTTTGTCTGTAGTACATGCCAGTTTGACTTGAATTCTGGCTTCGTAAGGTACCCAGTTTAATGCTTTCAGGTGAGCGGAGATATGGTCATATTTTCTGGATCCAGTAATGAGTCTTGCTGCTGCATTTAGACATGCTTTTAGTGGAGCTGTGGACATTTTTGGGAGACCTGCTAGAGTTGTCCCTCCATATTCAATCCTAAAGATAACTAAGGACTGGACTGCCAGTTTGAGGTCCGCCGTAGCGATGAGTAGATTCATTTTTCTAATGTAGTTCAGATGAAGCCGGGCACTTTTTGTCATTGATTTGATGTGTGTTTTCATGTCTAGGTTCTTATCAAGCGTGATTCCCAATGATTTTGCGGATTCAACTAGTGTAGGGGTGCAGCTTAGTGCTGTGATCAGTTTGGTCCATTCTTTCACTTCTGTGGGTTTCTTCGGTGGTGATATTAATAGGAATTCTGTTTTTTGTGTGTTTACTTTCAGATGATTACTAGTTAGCCGTGTAGTGACATTCTCAAGGCCTCATTCATTTTCTTTATGTCTTCCAGTGACGTTATCTTGATGTATATCTGAGTGTCATCTGCGTACATGTGATAGGATAGGTTTGCGTCTCGGAGAATTTCTTTGAGGGGTTCGACATAGAGGTTGAACAGTGAAGGCGATAGTGTTGATCCTTGAGGGACTCCAATTGAATTTGGGTAAGACGGGGAGAGCGTCTGGTTGACTAGGAATCTTTGAGTTCTGTTCTGGAGGAAGGATTCAAACCATTTCAGAACAATTCCAGATGGACCCATCCTGTCTTGCAGCCTGGCTAGCAATTTTTCGTGGTTTACCTGTTCAAAAGGCAGACGACAGGTCAAGAAATACTAGTAGGCAAGTTGGATTGTGGTCTAGGGCCTGCAGCGCATCATCCACTATGTGTAGGATTGCTGATTCTGTACTATGGCCGGGTCTGATTCCAGATTGACAGTCGTCCAGCAGCTTGAAATTGGCGATGTGGCTGTTCAGTTGTTTTTGTACACATTTCTCGATTAGTTTGGCAAGTATAGGAATATTGGTAACTGGGCGAAAGTTATTTGGCTTTGCCGGGTCCGCTGTAGGTTTTTTGATAATGGGGAGGACTTGACCTGTTTTTAGGCAATCTGGTAGGATCCCTTAAGATAGTGAGGCATTTATTATCTTTGTCCATACTAGGACGACAATATGATTGATTCTTTTTAAGCATTTAGAGGGGAGGGGGTCTTTGAAGTGGTTGTTAGGTTTGATATGCGAGAGAGTTTTGTCAATAGTATTCTGGTCATATAGCTTGAAAGTTGCCCATTGTGCATTGTTTTTCAATCTATCATGATTTTTGTCGAGGTATCATTGTTTTGTGTTGGTAGTTGACTATGAAGGTTGTCGGTTGCAAACCTGAGCTCTCTTTCTAGCATGTTGGCCTTGTCAGTGAAGAATGTAGAGAATTATTCGCAGCTCAATTGAGTTTTAGTAGTTTCTTGTGTGGATTCGGCCTGCATATTTGACTGTTGCTTTAACATCTCAAATAGTTTCTGTTGTCCGTTTTTGGCGCTGTCTAGTTTCGATCTAAAGAATTCCTTCTTGGAGTTGAGTACTTTTTTGTTGTACTCGTTTCTGATCTTTCTGAGTGTTTTAAGGTGGGGGGATGATGTGTGCTGTCTCCATTTTCTTTCTCAAAGTCTCAGTTTAGGCCTATCTTCATTCAGTGTCTCATTAAACCATGGAATTTTATCTTTCTCAGAAATTCTTTTTTGTTTTAGTGGCATGGTGGAGTTGACTATATTCCTAATTGACTTAGTGTATTGCTCAGTGAGTTCGTTAGCGTTCAGCAAGTTGTTAGGCGGATTTAGTTCCTTCTCACATCTTGCTATTAGTAGCTCAATATTAGGATCTTTGGTGTCCTTGGTCCATTTTTTCAGTTTGACAGGCTGCCCGGTTTTGCTCTTTTTTAATGTGGGTATCAGGAAGGTTATGGTATGATGATCTGACCAATCACAAGGAACAATTGATAAGACTGTAACATCTTTGCTTCTTAAAATTATCCAATCTAAGGTTGCCCCTTTCAAGTGGGTTGGTTGTGTGCAGGTTTGAGTGAGGTTTAGATCTGTTAGAAATTGTTTGTCATTATTGTCATCCCAGTGTAAAATGAAGTCGCCGAGGAATATGTTATTAGTGTGACTGTTAGAGTTAGCCGTGATGATCTCCATTAACTGTTATATGAAAGAAGCATTATTGCCTGGTGGGTGGTAAAGCACATACAGGTTGCATCTTTGAATGCCTGCTGTTCTTACATTGAGTCCTAGGTATTCACGAGATTCGAGAGGGTCTGACTATATTTGGTTGAACTCTATATGCGATCGGTGTATGCATGCTATACCCCTGCTGTCTTTTTTTGTCTGACTAATCTCACAATGTTATAATGAGGGGGCACCAGAAGATCCATGAACAGGGAAGATGATTCCATAAGCCATGTTTCTTTGAGGATTGTTATGTCTATTTCCTGACTAACGATGAGGGCATCGATGTCCGAGGCATGTTTTGCTGCAGATCGACAGTTGAGCAGTAGGCATAGTAGTGGTTTCCCTGCGCTACTAGAGTTCATTTCTCGAGTGTTGGCGGTGAGCTAGACTTGTTGTAGGTTGCTAAGGTTGGGTTTCCTATTCTTGGGCCAGGGTTTTCTATTGGCATCCATCGGGATTGACTTAATTACTTCCCCTCTGCTGCTAGTTTCCGGCTCATATAATCGTCTGATAGGTATTTAAGATTTCTGTCTGGTCCATTATGTCTATTTGATAATGGCATGAGTGTCTCTCTACTCTTTTCTTGAGAGCTATGCACTAATTTTTGGACGCGTTCACTTTGGCGTGGGTGCTTACCCTGATTTCCAGTATTGTTTCCAAGGCTTGTAATGCGTTTGAAATGTCCTGCGACATCTTACCCACTTTTGTTTGAAGAGCTTCGATTTCTTTCCGAGGTTGTGAAGATATTTTGGGAGTATGCGTCTGCCAGTTTCGAGTTTTGCTTGTGTCCTGATGTTTTAGAGCTTGTTTTCTTCACTTTCCTATTTTTGTCATTGGTTCGGGAGATAGCGTCTCCTATATTTGTGGGGTGGGATGCGCTTCCTGAGACCTGGGCTTTTGGTCTTAGGTTCTCAGGATATGAGTTTCATAAGGTCCTTGATGTACTTTGTGATGCTGTTGAGTGGGGTATGAGAGGGGTGTTAGTTTTATGGAAGGAGGTTTCAGTTGACTGTCCTACATGTAGTAGAGGTCAACACCTGCGATAGAGGCATTGATTCTACTCGCTGAGGTTGCGTTGGGGCGGTAATGGCATATGGTGTAGCGTTTTCACCTGTCTCAGTCTCATTTCTGGCTAAACATCCTCCTGTTAACGTTGTGCCTCCTTGTATCATTGTAGTTTGTGGATCTAGAGGGTCTCTGATTGTTGCGACATCTGTGGCGGTATTGTTGGAGTTGAGTAGTGTGGCTTCTTGTATGGTCCGTTGTTGAGTTTTGATTTATCTACCCATTCTTTTAGCATTGAAAATAGGTTGTCAAACTTTTCTAGCTCATTGTTAGTTGCTTGTATAAGTACAATGCTGTTCTTGTAGATAGTAATGCATGAATCCACTCTTAGTCTTGGTGACGGGATGATCATAAATTTTGTGCCATGTGGAATGTTGTTTGTGTTTTTTACGTTGAACATCTTTGTAAACGATGCACCATTTAGCTGTTTTTCTGGGTAAAAATATCAAGTCATTAATAATATGCCTTTGTTTAGGTTGAAGTAGGGGTCAGAAATCAGTGTATCTGTGTGTTTTTTTTAATTAAGTTGTGATTGAATTTTTTTTCTGCATTCTTAGATAGGTTAGTTGGGTATTTTTTGATAAAGGAGTTTGTGCCTGTTGATTCTGAATTGGTTCCCGCCATACTTAAAAAAAAGTGACCTCACTTGAATGACAATACCTTGAATGACAATACCTGTCTCTCTTTGTCGTTGCTGTGCCCTCTTAGCTCCCTAGGTCTTATATTTCCCTATAAATTAATTACATTACATCTTGTAATTACACTCAAGAGTGTGAGGACCTTTTCTATTTCCGTGCCCAGTCCTCTTTCCGTTCCCCTTTCAATGTTGTTGCCATTTTGGATGTTGAGCTGATATGTTTAAAACACAAAATATATCCCGGGGTCTAGTGATAGGGAACACAAATACTCTAACTATCCAAGACTCTAGTGGAATATACAAAAATTGTATGGGTTCCCATTCCAGGTGACATGCTTCATCATATGGGTCTCCTTAAATAGGGCTTCAACTCCACCCTAATGATGGAGGAGCCCAAGGATATAAGAACAGTTTCGGTAGATAGCTGTCCGTAAATAATCAATTGGTCAACATGTTTCAGCACCTGAAGGTAGATGTACACCTAGTGCTTTCATCAGGACCTATTTAATATTAATGCTACTGCAATAGTGAAAAGTGATTCTAATAACACTGTTTTTAACCTTTGATCGTATCAGACAATAATAAATTTGGGGTCTGATAACTCTTCAATTTTAAAGTTCACTTCACTTATTGCACTGCACTTTCCCATACACTCTATAAAAACATTTGCTCACATCTGTATTGACATCTAAAACATCCTTGGGCTCCTCCATCATTAGGGTGGAGTTGAAGCCCTATTTAAGGAGACCCAGATGATGAAGCATGTCACCTGGATTGTGAGTGTTGGGAATCCATACAATTTTTGTATATTCCACTAGAGTCTTGGATAGGTAGAGCATTTGTGTTGCCTATCACTAGACCCCGGGATATATGTTGTGTTTTAATGGGGCTGCGTATCCCGTCGAGTCTCTAAATTTTGGCCTCTGACCCTACCCAAGTATAGTACATTATGTTCTTGTGCAGCTACGGCTGTGGGTCTTTGTTATAGGTCTTGCATTGTATCTGGACCTTGTTTGGAGTTACTCGAATTGTGTGACTTCGCTCCGTTTTCTCATTTTTGTTTGTTTTTTGTCACAGTAGAGCTATTTCACTCTCACACATTTCTTATTTATCATGGCAGAAAATTGGGGTCTGGCTTACGATGATGACGAATTACAGTCCATTTTATCCCTTAATCCCAGTATTCTGGATAGTCTTCCATCGACTGCGACAAGTAATGAGGACGAGTGGTATAAAGTCCTAGGCTTGAAAAAGTCACATTCACGTACTGTTGTCCATGGCCTTGCAATGGCGGAGTACTTAAGAGGGAACTGTGCCCCAACAGGTCTTGTGGTGACTAATGCCCCTAGATAGTTCTTTAAGGATAAACAATTCTTAAAGGACTGGTCAATGATTGTGTGGCGCTGCACACGCGACTGTCTTATACTAATCATCAAAACAGCCAAGCGTGTGGCAGACACCATCCTGATTGAAATTCAAGTGCTAGAATCACAAATTAAAACAACCATCAGCACGTCTTTTAAGAAAAATCAAGATGAAACAAACAAAAGTAATAGAGAATTTAAGGACAACATTCTCTTTACCCATATTGAAAAATTTAAGAAGGATCTCGCTATATTTGCCTTCGATAAGGTGTATCCATATACTAGTGATAACTATGTCCCTCCTGAGTATAACAATAAAGGACACAGGCTAGTGTCCACATATGGTTCATCCTCATCGGAAGATAGATCAAATTCTAGCGATTCAGACACATTCTTGAAGAGTGGTCAACAGGGTAGAGGGAGAGGCAAGAATTATCAACCAAGATGGCCTGGGGGTCCACCTAATCATTACCAACAATGGTGGCGACCAAACCCATGGCAAACTTCTTTCCCCACAGGCCCGATGGGACCTATGGGCCCAAAGGGGCCTTTTCAACCCAATTATCCAGGGAATTTTCCAAATCAGCCTTTTTTAGGGTTTGGCCGGGGACACCCGAGGGGGAGACGCAGAAATCAAATAACTCAGGTCCATTGGAGCCCACCACCATCTCCCCGTACTCTTCACAGCTCCAAGAAGAAACAAGTGGGACAGGCAGGGCCCAGCACGGAGTCGGACTAGTTATAAATCTTAGTTCTAAAGTACTGAGGGTAGATGAAGAAAAGGTTCTTAATGGAGGACTCAGGTTTGTCACAACAACAAATGGAGATCCTTTTAAGACAAACTGGGAGATGGCAAACTTTTTCCGTAAGGTGAGACTGGATTTTTTCTTTAAAGATAAGAATGAGGAAGTGGAGCCTATTGATACCAATACTGGATTGAGACAGAAGTCCACCTGCTATCCCCCTACACATATGGTGCCATCACAGGTACTCACATTTGAGAAGGCAGTGAGTGATGATATTTCCCGTATTCTTGACAAAGAACAGAAGACATTTTCTAATCTTTCTAAAAAGGAACAGCTAGCCTTGCGCAGCCTTATGTCAGACTCTCAGATTACTATCAAACTGGCTGACAAAGGCGGCGCAATAGTCCTCCTAGACTCTGAGACTTATCGGACTGAATGTTTAAGACAGCTGGGAGTGAGAAGTGCTTACCGCCCTCTGAAAGAAGACCCTACTGAAAGAATCAAGAGTAACATCTCCACTATGGTGGAAGAGGCCTTGAGTGAGGGCTGGATAACAGCATATGAGGCAATTTTTCTACAGACCAAGCACCCAGTAATGCCTTATTTCTATGTTCTTCCGAAAGTCCACAAACCCACTAGACCACCAGTGGGTTGCCCAATATTTTCGGGGATTGGTTCACTTCTAGAACCAGTGTCTACTTTTGTAGACCATTTCCTCAGTCCCATGGTAAAAGACATGCCGACATTTCTACAAGACACGAAAGATGCGCTGAGACTACTTCCCGAAGTTGAGTTTGATTATAAAACGGATTTGCTTGTCTCTTTTGACGTTGAGTCATTATATACCTCAATCCCGCAAGATGAGACACTTGACACCGTCAATGCATTACTAGAACAACGGGATTTAAACTCAATAACGCCAACTCACTTCATTATGGCCTGTGCACAAATTGCGATGAAAGACAACTTCTTTAGATTCGAAGATACGGTCTACCTCCAGACGTCAGGTACGAGCATGGGAAGCATTTTTGCTCCCAGATTGGTGAATCTGTATGTCCATGGGTTCGAACAGGAGCACGTGCTTAATGAATCTAATCCTTACAGTGAGTCTATACGCCTTTGGAGGCATTATATTGACGATATTTTGGTCATATGGCGAGGTGACGTCACCAGTGTCAACCATTTTTTGGTTTGGCTTAATAGTCGGAACATCTTCCTTAGATTCACGGTCAAGGTTGACAAACACGAGCTGTCTTTTTTGGGCCTATTGATCGTCACCTCTCCCAGTGGCCTTGAGACTGAACTGTATACTAAACCTATGGCTAGGAATTCCCTTTTGAGCTACATCATCCTAGGGCTCTGAAAGATAATTTACCTTATGGCCAGTTCCTGCAAATCCGCAGGAATTGTTCCACTAAAGACAATTTCCGAAAACATGCCCAGAAACTTACATCTCACTTGGTAGAAAGGGACTACCCTGTGAAATTGGTACGCCGTGCGGCCAAGCTTGCAAGTAACAACAATAGAGAAGGTCTTTTGGAACCTAATGCCCCAAAAGAAACAACATCTAGACTGACCTTTGTCAACACGTTCAGCACAGTGTCCAATTAAGTTAAAAAAAACGGTAGGACGACACTGGAAAATACTGAATAATGGTGGTGAATGTTTGCCCGAACCCCTGTTTGCCTTCAAAAGGAACAGTAATTTGCATGACAAACTTATGCACACTAGACCCCGCAGTCACACACCTCAGACCCAAGACACCATATGGGGTCTACCAGCTTTACAGGGGCATTTTCCTTGTGGTACTTGCAAGGTATGTCCTCTTACCAAAAAATCCAAGTCTGTCGAGATTGGGACCGATCGACCGTGGATACAGAGCAAGTTCACGAATTGCAACAGTGAGAAGGTAGTTTATTTTATTTCTTGCCCGATGCAATTCGAACTATGTAGGGATGACTACTCGTAAAATCAAACTTAGAATAAGGGAACATATGAGCACTGTGAGGTGCAAGAAACAGGCCACACGACTGACTTCTCATTACTTGGAAATGAACCACCGGCCAGAAGACATGGCTTGGACTATTCTAGAACAACCTTTTATTCCCGAACACATAACTGACATATCCAAATTCCTTTTATTAACACGTTGCATGCGGTGCATTTTCCCGCTGTGCACTGGGTTTTTGAAAAACCCATTGTTCATGACGAGCTCAGCTCGTCATGAGTGTACGAGAGGTATACCTCATGACGAGTTGAGCTCGTCATGAGCATCGAAGGGGTTAAGGGAGCAGAGATGGGTGTTCTGGCTTAAGAGCGATACTGAGGGTCTCAATGTGAGGTACTGGGTTCTTCAGAACCGGTACTGATCCGGTAACCCAGCGGTGCCAGGGACAACACCCAAAGACCTCGAGTACTTTCCTGATTCAGACACAGAAACCAGAGTCTTCTAGGTGAAGTCAAAGATCGAATTTATTGGCTGCAACCAAGTAACAAGCGTCCTAGAAGTACAACAGCATGGTGTGTATATTCTCAGGAGACTGCTCAAACTTACAAAGCCAGGCTTCTCTTTTTATACAAAATATTAAGCTTCAGGCAAACATTCTTGGATTTACAGTGAGCTATTCACATATTTTCACTACAAAGGAAAAGCAGAGTCATGATGACAAGTCCACATTTCAGTTCGTCCAGCCCGTGACGAATTACCCGGCAAGGCCCAACATTTTCATCAGATATCGGTGTACCCCCAATAAAACCGGGCTCCTCCTCATCATAAAGCAAGAAAGAGAAAAGAGCAGGGACAGGTGTGAGCAAGATTTGGGCAGGGTGTGTGTGCGCGATGAAAACGGTTTATGGCCTGTTGTGCTTTGATGCTATCTCGTTCGGCCACTGGGAGAGGAACTGACCGAACAGGTTTGGCCTGGGGCAATGGTTCCAGCTTGCCCTGGTCACAGAAAAGTCAATTAAGGTGTACGTGTCTTTTGATATCGAATTCAGCTGTAGTTATAAGCCTATGTGAAGGGCAACTCATAAAATGGCTGCCGTACATAAAATGGAAGCCAAGGGTTCAGGACGAGAATGGCGATTTAGAGGTAAAATCGCCACTCGAATATGATGCAAATGCTAGCACATAGTGTACTAGCCATTATCGGTCTTTTGATATAAAAATCGTCATGTTACGATAAAGTTTGTTGCACGAGTCCAGAATTTTCAGAACCACAAATGACCCTATTCCTTGGTCCACTCTGTAATGCAGAATTCTGATACACATATATTGTTATGTTTTTCTGAAAAATACAGATAGAGCTTTCAATAGCTATATGGCAACATTTGAGGACTCATTGTATGCCGCATTTGGTATTTAGAAATACTTGTTCGTATATGGATACAGGTTTTCCACTCGGCAGAGACCTTTTTGGCTTATTAGCATTTTACAGACATTTTTTGACATCAAGGGTAAATTATATAGATATCCATCAATTTTGTGAGAATTGTCCTTGGACATTTCGAATTGTCTGTAACCATGCTATTATACTATCATTCGTTTTTGTCAAATGCATGCTTATATATACGCATGTCTACTCCTCTTTTTAATACTTAGTGTCTCAGGCAGAGGCGCAACTAGAGCCAAATTTTGGGGAAGGCTAAGAAAAAATTTCGAGGGGGGCTGAATCTTTAAGCAGTAGGCAGAGTGGGGCTGCAGGGGCTCTTAGAAGGGGGCGAAACAACAACAATGCCTAATTAACATGCAAATGGTCTTGCAAAGACCTGTGAAGTGCTCGGGTACGGCTCTGTGTGTGCCCTGGAGCTGTCTCAGCCCGGGCTGACACACAACGGGGTGGCTGAAGCCCCTTCAGTCCAATGGGCATTGCGCGCCTGGTCTCAGGCATACATTTTGTGTATTTAACACTCAGCGGGCATGATCTCGCGAGTAGTGTGAGCTCGCGAGTAGCGTGATCTCGCGAGATCACACAATGTTTGATGACGCGGAGTCCGGGACCGGAATGGATCCTGAACAGCCTCTCTTTATAAACACTTCGGGCTCCAGGTGGCGGTACCTCCCCGATGGCTTGGATGACCGTCATAGGTACCGACGGCCAGGTAAGAGCCGGCACTGATAACTTTTAGCTGTGCTGCTTTCCTGCATTTTAATCATTGAATTTTGCTACATGATCCGTGTTGAGTGATGTAGTGAGTGAGTTTGCTCTATGCCTATTGACTGCAGTTTTGGACTGTCCCTTGCAAGTACGGCAGAGTTTGACATTTACTAGTTCAGGGCTGACCATGTTGGTACACTTTCACTATAGTATTACATGCCACTGTTAGTCTCTGATGAGTTTAGGACAGGGCTATATGTTTGTTAATATACCATGGCCATACCAATATTCAATCTAGGTTGACCGGCTCTAAGAATATGATCTCAATTCTTTTTTTTTTTTTTAGAAATGTGCGTGTAGACATTTAACATGTCTTGGTGTTCTCAAGCTTGATTCACAAGCTTGAGAACACCATACATACATTTACATTTACACAATAATTGCAATTATAACCTTCTAGTGCTAATTGAAACTGATTAATTCCCCTTGAGGGATGATACATTATACATGATATATGGGGTGTGTCGGAGTCGTGGTTGTTCATGCAGTGCTTCAAACAATAGGATTATGTATAAAACGTATAGGGCGAACAATGCACCATGAAAATTTATGTTCTGGTGTACTTTGTCCACCCCCTTTTTTTAGAGCGGTGCCTCCTTTATCCTAAGCTGTTGCCAGGTGGGGTGAGGTAATTCCTCCATACTCTTGAGGTAAGGCTAGGTGGATGAGTGCCCCCTATGAGGGATTAGCCTGATAACTAACTATAGTTGCATAGGATGTATATAGGACATACATACTGTTCTACAAGACTTTTCTATTTTGTCCAGTAACTTTCTGTATTCCTTATAGATCTTTCAATAGATACGAGGATTTTGAACTGTGAGAACTAAGCTGCGAGTTTGTATTGTTCCACAGTGTATCCTTTTTGGTACTATTTCACGTTTTGTTATTAGAATCACTTTTCACTATTGCAGTAGCATTAATATTAAATAGGTCCTGATGAAAGCACTAGGTGTACATCTACCTTCAGGTGCTGAAACATGTTGATCAATTGATTATTTATGGACAGCTATCTATTGAAACTGTTCTTATGCACTGTTTTTAACCTTTGATCGTATGAGACAATAATAAATTTGGGGTCTGATTACGCTTCAATTTTAAAGTTCACTTCACTTATTGCACTGCACTTTCCCATACACTCTATAAAAACATTTGCTCACATCTGTATTGACATCTAAAACATCCTTGGGCTCCTCCATCATTAGGGTGGATTTGAAGCCCTATTTAAGGAGACCCAGATGATGAAGCATGCCACCTGAAATGGTGAGTGATGGGAATCCATACAATTGTTGTATATTCCACTAGAGTCTTGGATAGTTAGAGTATTTGTGTTCCCTATCACTAGACCCCGGGATATATGTTGTGTTTTGAACGTTTCTAATGGGGCTGCGTATCCCATCGAGTCTCTAAATTTTGGCTTCTGACCCTACCCAAAGTATAGTATTTTATGTTGAGCTGATATGCCAAGATGGAGCACTCTCAAGATGGCTGGGGCAAAAGAAATCAAGGCAGAAGCAAACCACATTGAGACGATGGATGTCCCACTACACGTTTGCCTCACGTTATATCATAAATATGTCCACTGCGTCTGCCATTTTAAAATCAGGAAGCCAGCAGCGTGGTGCAATGCCGCCTTACGGGAAGCAAAACAACCGCTCACGGTGAAGTGAACTCCACTAGACCTGGCCCAGCACCGACATGCACGCCTCCTCAGGGGGTGGGGTGGACCAACAATGTGGGCGATGCTGCCGACGGGACCCATCCATGTCGGCCTGCGTGCGTCGCGTCCAGCCGGCAAAGAACCCCACCACACGTTGCACTGAAATCACCAAATATTTCATATTTAATGTCTTTTTATTAAATTATTGTAAATGTTTTATGAACTTTTATGCAAATTAAAGTATTGAATTTATTGAGAGAGGGAGGTGGTTAACAAAGCAACAAACAAAGAGACAGTCCCAAGTATCAATGCCTGACAGAGGCCGCAAACTTAATATTTTAAGAGGCCTTTGTGCTCTTAAACCAGAAACTATAAACCTAATTTGGGCCACAATTTCAGTCTTGTTCGAAGATGTAAAACCATATTAAATATAACGAATTTCCCCAGACATAGGAACCCTAGCAAGCTTTCCTTTAAATGTTTGCTTTGACACATGAACTATGTCACACACTGTATTTGATCTAGTGTATAAAACTGTGTGGCATTTTTCTCTGTTTGCTTTACTATGTACCACACTGTGCATTTAAAAAAAACCTGATAAAGTTCTTAAAAATTGCACCACTGACCAATATTCATATTTATTCCATGAAATACAATCTATCACTTCCAGTTGTCAACTTTCTGTAAATACTTATAGCCCTCGATATCAGGTTTTGGAAGATGCTCACGTGAAGTGAAGCTATAACTACTTTTCTACAGCAGCAACCAAGTGTGAGGCCTTCACTTGAATGAGTGTGTCCTGAAAACATCCACAGAGCTGCCAAGGTTTCTGATTGCTATGTGCGACATTTTCATAATATCAGTGTAATAATGAGTGACATTTCAACAACTATGAGCGACACTTTTTCGCAAGGAAAATTAAGCAATGACACATATAGGGAACATAAATATCAGAAATTACACCCATTCGAGCAACGAGAAACTTAAAGAAGTCACTGAAAACACAACATTCATCTCATATTTTTCATGCATGTTTCATTCACTCTTTGTGGATGGAACAAGTTCACCTACATACATAACATTTTTCTCCGTTTCAAATGAGTGAGATATAAATTAAGAAAACTATGCCTATGTCTCATTTTGGTGAAAACTAATTGGAATTACGGCCTACGACTGTTAAAACATCTACCTGCAGCGGTCAGAGTGAACTTCAGTACAGACTCCGGGCCCGATTCACAAAGGGAAACTGAGACGAAAGTCTATCTTCATGACTTTCGGTATTCACAAAGGGCATTTACGAGTAGTAAAGATAGCCTTTTGTCTCAGTTTAACTTACGTTTTGGTATCAGTTAGACTTAAGACCAAAACTTAAGTTAAACTGAGACGAAAGTCTAACTTTACAACTTTTGAAATTCACAGTAGTAGTAAAGTTAGACTTGTTCTCAGTTTAACGTAGGTTTGCACTCAATTAGACTTAAGACCAAAACGTAAGTTAAACTGAGACAAAAGTCTAACTTTACTACACGTAAATGCCCTTTGTGAATACCGAAAGTCGCAAAGTTAGACTTTCGTCTCAGAATACACATTGTGAATCGGGCCCTAAGTGCATGGCTCCCCCAGGCTGCCAGTTCACAAGTGTGTGGGGGAGTGTGTCTGCCCATCTGAGCGCTTCACTGGTGTTGTGGCAGTAGTGCGTGTGCTGAGGCCCCAGCTGAGGGTTGCTGTAAGTCCACCTGCATGAGAGTCTGCTGGCTGCAGACATGAAGTCGTCTGAGTTGTCACTCTGATATCTGGCGCTAGGATGCAGCAGACCGAATGCTCTCTTGACCTGACTATGGCAGGCTCGAGCACACCAGGAAAGAGTACATTCACTGCTGCTGCCTGCTGCAAAGCTGGTGGCCCTTTGGGGAGATGCTGGAATGTCTGCCTCGCTGCAATTATGAATAAGCGTGGCAAGCCTTGCCAGAACAAAACAAGAGGCGCAGCCTCATGGATCCACGTGTGCCTGGCGCTGTCTGCAGGTAATGGCAGTTATGTTATCAACATTTGAGGAGCAGCTACGCACGCGGATAAGACATTGGCTGACTCAGCTACTAATAATGATTTAGGACTTTTTTTTGCCTGCGCCAGAAACCATACCCGAGTTAAATCGACAACATAATGGAAGCGCCCCCCCCTCCTCCCCTGGATTGGGACTGTAGGACATAAATACTGGTTGTGGCAGGCACTATTGTGACAGAGCGAGCCACGGCCCGTCTGGAAACCGAAACCGGCCCTGGCAGACAGCTCAGCATTGGGCAAATCACTGCAATCTCACGTGACGGATTAGAGTGCCGTGACTGAATGTAACTGAACCAGAACCCCTAAACGTGCGTTGTGTGGTACTTGTCAGGCCTGTTCCCCTCAACGCAGGCACCCTTGCACTATGGTGCAAGGCTGCCTGCATTGGTGCTAGGCAGCTAAATGTAGCACCAGCAGAGGAAGAAACACAGGGCTGCACTATATTCTTGTAAATACTGTGCACCCCGGCATTTCAGAAGTGGAGAGTGCGGCGTTAAGCCAAGGAGGCTAATGCCATAGTCTTCCAATTGCTTGTAAATATGCCCCTTAATGACAACAGCCTGACATATTTTATCAAGAGGCAGACAATCCTCTCATTTCAGAAGATGCACCGCCTTGATGTAGCATTGCTCCAGGAAACACACCTGCACCTATTGATCATGATGAACTCAGAAGGGATTGCATGAGTGCGGTACTACATGACAGCAGGATCCAGGCAACCCTTACACACCCACCTACTCCTTTGGAACAGGGGCAGAGTGGGTTGGACATCTTATTTCACAAATTGCTAGGGGTTTGCACACTGCGGACATGGCAGGTCCCCCCTTGACAGGTATATAATTTTGTCAAGGTTCAGATACCCATTGAATCTTTGTGTTTGGGCTCTATCTATGCCCCGGCGGCTGACCAAACTCCTGCTCTCCTTCGGGACAGTCGGGGTATTCATGAGGGGGGTGCTGGAATATGGCGCCTTGACAAGTCCAGAAACCATACGACCAGGCAGCCCAGAGACCGGGTCATCCTCTCTGACATTATTGATGATCATGCCTTGATGGATCCATGGTGGTAGATGCACCTGAGGGACGCGGACTATACTTTCACCTCCTGCGTCCACTGTAAACGTTTACGCCTTGATCCTCCCGCACAGTACCTCTGATCATGATCTTCTGCTACTCGACCATAAACTTCGACTGTTGCGAACCCCTCAGGCCCATTGGCGTATGTATACAGAACGGTATAAAGCCCCTGAAGACAAGCACAGGCGGCCAATATTTGAGCCAGTATTTGGAGGAGAACATTGGGTCCATCTCCTCTGCACAGGTGCTTTGAGAGGGCAGGAAGGCCTCTGAGAGGCAATTTGATGAATGATTTGTCTGCCTATAAGTACCACTGTGAGGCATAACAGCGTTGGTTGACTGACATCACGCTTCACCTGGCTCAGACGTATAACGCACTGCTGACACCTGCTCTCGTCAAGGAGCTGCTTGGGGCCAAGTATGATCTTAACTCTCATTACACAGTGGAAGACCAGATGAATACGCTCTGCTGACGATATAGTAGGGGATGGTGAGCTGGCCCCCTTTACTACACTCATGCGTGATTATGGGCTGCCACAGTCGCATCACTGACGGTACCGACAGCTCATGCAGAGCCTGCGACACATGCTGCGTTCTCCCCCTTATGATCTTGAGACTGTCTCAATGTTGCATAATATCCTGATGTGGAAAGGATACAAGGACACTATGGTGGGATTGTATGTTACAGCTGCGGACAGCCTTTTTTCGAGCGCCACTGCCCACACGTTATGCTGTTTGTGGGAGCAGAGGCTGTGCCTCTTACTGTCTGAGCAGGACGGGCACGACCTTTGGAAAGACCATGGTAGTTCCCTCAGGAGGTCAGGTTGAAATTCAGTTATTTCAAGTCCCTACACCACTGGCACTGAACGCCAGAGTGGATCTATAAAGCACATACGGCAGACGATTCCAAGTGCTGGAGGTGCTGAAGGTGTGGCGCAGTCGCCTGTGACATTTTGCATTTCCTGCGGACTGTACAGTATTTTGTGCTACTGGGGCTCCGTTTGAGATACCTTGATGACCAACCTAGGGCTGGCACCGCAATTGATGGCCCGTCTGACCTTGCTTCACAAAATTTCAGTATTCCAGGATTTAACCCACCACTGTAAAAGTTAGCTGGCTATGGCCTACATAGTGGGAGATGTCTTTTTGGGGACGACCATGGGGCCTGGCACCCTGACATTTTTTTTTCCTGTTCCCATGTCCCTTCCCCTCGTGTTCTCCCTCATCCTCCTTCCCTGATCATCTGCGGGATTTTCGGAGCCACATCACCTTTATCTAGAGGGTTTATTTCATTTACTGTTTTTCCTGTTTTCAATGTCTTCTCACAAGTTCTAGTTTACACAGTATCTTGGACTCAGGGAGTGGAGTCACTTAACATTTGACTTTGACTATTCCAAAGGAAGAGATATTACTGAATTTATAGACATGATCAGAACAAATGTAAAGTGATAAAATTAACAACCAAGTCTCACTAAAATAGACATTCAATTTAACATTCTAATGAACTGTGTGCAGTAGTCATGGTGAAATATGAGAAAAGTTTTGCCACCAAAATGTTGGACAGAGGGTCTGCTCTGTGCCGAATAGTCATGTGTGAAGTTCTAGTTAATCCCCATAGTTTGGAAGAATGAGCCAGGTTTGAGTGAGACCTCAGCACGACCCCCAAATGTGTTAGTGTCACTCGTGATGAGTGACGCGTGAGGGCTCTGATGTATGCACGTCCAAATTAATGTCGCTGTCGAGGCACTCAAGGTTGCTTGCATGACAATGCTACAAAGAGTTGACGCCCTCACTAATCAACAGTGTATTGATGACGAGTGTACTATGATATAGGGGCCTATGTGAAGAAGTAGAATATTTTTGAGTAGTGAAATGCCCCTCCCCTGTTCTTCAGGCCAGTAACACCCACTCATTTTCGTGATACAATGCAAACTGTGTGGGAAATTTCTGGTTCATACTTGGTTGCTCTATCTTAAGAATTAATTGTTTCAAAGATATATTGCTTTATTTTGTGTCAGTGAATCTTTGTTGAGAGAGGATGGTGGTTACTGGAAACAAAAAAACAAAACCGGGAAGAGACCGCTATCTTAATATTTTAGGAGACAGTTGTGCTCTTAAACCAGAAACTCAAAACCTAATTAGAACTTACAATTCAGTCTTGTTTGAGGATATAAAACCAAATTAAATATAAGGAATAAGCCATAGACATAGGAAAATTAGAAATAAGCTGTTCCTTCAATTGTCGCTTAGACACATGACCTATGCCTCATTGTCACTGATATGGTGTTTAAAACTCCATGGTATTTACCTCTGTTTACTTTGCTATCTAGGATGTTGTGGATTTGAAAAACTGCTAATAAATTATTTAAAAGAATAAATAAGCTGCCCAGTTTAATTGGAAAACAGACTGATATTCTGATACATTCTTTGAAATACAGATATATTCATTGAAATACCGATATATTCATTGAAATACAGATATATTCATTGAAATACAAATGTATTCATTGAAATACAGATGTATTCATTGAAATACAGATTTATTCTTTGAAATACAGACTGTCTCTTCCACTTGTTGCCTTTCTGTAAATACTCTTTAGTCCTTTACATCAGTGTTGGGAAGATGCTCATCTGAAGTGAAGCTACAAATACTTTTTTACAGCAGCCAAGTGTGAGGCTCAGTACTTGAACTGTCTGACCCTTAAAAACATTCACGTCTGTGACATCTGAAATCCCAGGTCTTTACATGCACCAATGCTTGTTTGTGTGAAATGTATTCAATCTGGAGCCTGGAGGCGGCGGTTCCATCAGCGGCCACCTGAGGGCGGTCCTCGCCTGCTGATGAAACCCGCTGAGCTGCACGTTGGATGAAAGAAGGAAGGGTTTCCTTATCTGGGTCAGCGGCAGCAGAGACAGCACCAGCAGCGGCGGTGACATCACTTCCGGCCTCTACTGGTGTTCAGCCTGCTGCAGAGGAGGAAAGAGCCCTGTCTAGTGGGCAGATACCTTCATCTACAGACCCTCACAGACCCCCCTCAGACCCCAGATCTGCCCCCCAGAAGGAGAGAGCCTGGACAGGTTTCTGCTCAGGTAGGAGAGCTGCCAACTCACTTGGCTGCAATGTATGAATCCATGGATCAGATCCCCCCCCCCCTGGCCTTCATGGTCAGGTCAGGAGAGTCCAGCTCTTCCTGCTGCTGAGCCTGAGTGGGGAGCAGAGGAGGTGAGGCCTGTCCAGGGGTATAGAGGCAGCGAGGCCTGTCCAGGGGTGCAGAGGAGGAGAGGCCTGTCCAGGGGTATAGAGGCAGCGAGGCCTGTCCAGGGGTGCAGAGGAGGAGAGGCCTGTCCAGGGGGGCAGAGGAGGAGAGGCCTGTCCAGGGGTGCAGAGGCAGCGAGGCCTGTCCAGGGGTGCAGAGGAGGAGAGGCCTGTCCAGGGGTATAGAGGCAGTGAGGCCTGTCCAGGGGTGCAGAGGAGGAGAGGCCTGTCCAGGGGGGCAGAGGAGGAGAGGCCTGTCCAGGGGTGCAGAGGCAGCGAGGCCTGTCCAGGGGTGCTGAGGAGGAGAGGCCTGTCCAGGGGTGCAGAGGCAGCGAGGCCTGTCCAGGGGTGCAGAGGAGGAGAGGCCTGTCCAGGGGGGCAGAGGAGGAGAGGCCTGTCCAGGGGTATAGAGGCAGTGAGGCCTGTCCAGGGGTGCAGAGGAGGAGAGGCCTGTCCAGGGGGGCAGAGGAGGAGAGGCCTGTCCAGGGGTGCAGAGGCAGCGAGGCCTGTCCAGGGGTGCTGAGGAGGAGAGGCCTGTCCAGGGGTGCAGAGGCAGCGAGGCCTGTCCAGGGGTGCAGAGGAGGAGAGGCCTGTCCAGGGGAGAAGAGGAGGAGTGGCCTGTCCAGGGGTGCAGAGGAGGTGAGGCCTGTCCAGGGGTGCAGAGGAGGAGAGGCCTGTCCAGGGGAGCAGAGGATGAGAGGCCTGTCCAGGGGTGCAGAGGAGGAGAGGCCTGTCCAGGGGTGCAGAGGAGGTGAGGCCTGTCCAGGGGAGCAGAGGATGAGAGGCCTGTCCAGGGGTGCAGAGGAGCAGAGGATGAGAGGCCTGTCCAGGGGTGCAGAGGAGGAGAGGCCTGTCCAGGGGGCAGAGGAGGAGAGGCCTGTCCAGGGGAGCAGAGGATGAGAGGCCTGTCCAGGGGTGCAGAGGAGGAGAGGCCTGTCCAGGGGTGCAGAGGAGGAGAGGCCTGTCCAGGGGGCAGAGAAGGAGAGGCCTGTCCAGGGGAGCAGAGGAGGTGAGGCCTGTCCAGGGGTGCAGAGGAGGTGAGGCCTGTCCAGGGGAGCAGAGGATGAGAGGCCTGTCCAGGGGTGCAGAGGAGCAGAGGAGGAGAGGCCTGTCCTGAGTGCAGAGGAGGAGAGGCCTGTCCAGGGGGCAGAGAAGGAGAGGCCTGTCCAGGGGAGCAGAGGAGGTGAGGCCTGTCCAGGGGTGCAGAGGAAGAGAGGCCTGTCCAGGGGAGCAGAGGATGAGAGGCCTGTCCAGGAGTGCAGAGGAGGAGAGGCCTGTCCAGGGGTGCAGAGGAGGAGAGGCCAGTCCAGGTGTGCAGAGGAGGAGAGGCCTGTCCAGGGGAGCAGAGGAGGAGAGGCCTGTCCAGGGGTGCAGAGGAGGAGAGGCCTGTCCAGGGGAGCAGAGGATGAGAGGCCTGTCCAGGAGTGCAGAGGAGGAGAGGCCTGTCCAGGGGTGCACAGGAGGAGAGGCCTGTCCAGGGGTGCAGAGGAGGTGAGGCCTGTCCAGGGGGGCAGGGGAGGAGAGGCCTGTCCAGGGGTGCATGGGAGGTGAGGCCTGTCCAGGGGTGTAGAGGAGGTGAGGCCTGTCCAGGGGTGCAGAGGAGGTGAGGCCTGTCCAGGGGTGCATGGGAGGTGAGGCCTGTCCAGGGGTGCAGAGGAGGAGAGGCCAGTCCAGGTGTGCAGAGGAGGAGAGGCCTGTCCAGGGGAGCAGAGGAGGAGAGGCCTGTCCAGGGGTGCAGAGGAGGAGAGGCCTGTCCAGGGGAGCAGAGGAGGTGAGACCTGTCCAGGGGTGCAGAGGAGGAGACGCCTGTCCAGGGGTGCAGAGGAGGGGAGGCCTGTAGAGGAGGGGCAGAGGAGGAGGGGCCTGTCCAGGGGAGCAGTGTCTCTCTTCGGGGCCTGTGCATAGCGCCCGAGGCTCAGGGCGGAGTCAGAGGCGCAGTATGGGGTGGAATGAATTCTGCGCTCCTCTGTCCTTAATGAGAATCCTTCACCGAGAGGCCTGTCCAAAAGTGCAGAGGAGGACAGGCCTGTCCAAGGGTGCAGAGGCGGCGAGGCCTGTCCAGGGGTGCAGTAGATGCAGAGGAGGTGAGGCCTGTCCAGGGGTGCAGAGGAGGGGAGGCCTGTCCAGGGGTGCCGAGGAGGAGAGGCCTGTCAGAGGAGGACAGGCCTGTCTAGGGGTGGAGAGGAGGAGAGGCCTGTCCAGGGGTGCAGAGGAGGGGAGGCTAGTCCAGAAGAGATTCGGCCTGTCCAGGAGTACAGAGGAGGTGAGGCCTGTCCAGGGGTGCAGAGGAGGGGAGGCCTGTCCAGAAGAGGTGAGGCCTGTCCAGGGGTACAGAGGAGGTGAGGCCTGTCCAGGGGTGCAGAGGAGGTGAGGCCTGTCCAGGGGTGCAGAGGAGGGGAGGCCTGTCCAGAAGAGGTGAGGCCTGTCCAGGGGAGCAGTGTCTCTCTTCGGGGCCTGTGCATAGCGCCCGAGGCTCAGGGCGGAGTCAGAGGCGCAGTATGGGGTGGAATGAATTCTGGGCTCCTCTGTCCTTAATGAGAATCCTTCACCGAGAGGCCTGTCCAAAAGTGCAGAGGAGGACAGGCCTATCCAAGGGTGCAGAGGCGGCGAGGCCTGTCCAGGGGTGCATTGGATGCAGAGGAGGTGAGGCCTGTCCAGGGGTGCAGAGGAGGAGAGGCCTGTCCAGGGGTGCATAGGAGGTGAGGCCTGTCCAGGGGTGCAGAGGAGGAGAGGCCTGTCAGAGGAGTAGAGGCCTGTCTAGGGGTGCAGAGGAGGAGAGGCCTGTCCAGGGGTGCAGAGGAGGGGAGGCCTGTCCAGAAGAGGTGAGGCCTGTCCAGGGGTACAGAGGAGGTGAGGCCTGTCCAGGGGTGCAGAGGAGGAGAGGCCTGTCCAGAGGAGGAGAGGCCTGTACAGGGGTGCAGAGGAGGAGAGGCCTGTCCAGGGGTGCAGAGGAGGAGAGGGTTGTCTAGGGGTGCAGAGGAGGAGAGGCCTGTCTAGGGGTGCAGAGGAGGGGAGGCCTGTCCAGAAGAGGTGAGGCCTGTCCAGGGGTGCAGAGGAGGTGAGGCCTGTCCAGGGGTGCAGAGGAGGGGAGGCCTGTCCAGAAGAGGTGAGGCCTGTCCAGGGGTGCAGAGGAGGGGAGGCCTGTCCAGAAGAGGTGAGGCCTGTCCAGGGGTACAGAGGAAGTGAGGCCTGTCCAGGGGTGCAGAGGAGGTGAGGCCTGTCCAGGGGTGCAGAGGAGGGTAGGCCTGTCCAGAAGAGGTGAGGCCTGTCTAGGGGTGCAGAGGAGGGGAGGCCTGTCCAGAAGAGGTGAGGCCTATCCAGGGGTACAGAGGAGGTGAGGCCTGTCCAGGGGTGCAGAGGAGGTGAGGCCTGTCCAGGGGTGCAAAGGAGGGGAGGCCTGTCTAGAATAGGTGAGGCCTGTCCAGGGGTACAGAGGAGGTGAGGCCTGTCCAGGGGTGCAGAGGAGGTGAGGCCTGTCCAGGGGTGCTGAGGAGGAGAGGCCTGTCCAGGGGTGCAGATGAGGAGAGGCCTGTCCAGGGGTGCAGAGGTGAGGCCTGTCCAGGGGTGCAGAGGAGGTGAGGCCTGTCCAGGCGTGCAGAAGAGGCGAGTCCTGTGAGGCCTGTCCAGGGGTGCAGATGAAGTGAGGCCTGTCCAGGGGAGCAGAGGAGGTGAGCCCTATCCAGGGGTGCAGTGTCTCTCTTCGGGCTTGTGCATAGGACTCCAAACCTCAGAGCGGAGTCAGAGGCGCTGTATGGGGTGGAATAAACTCTGGGCTCCTCTCTCCTTAATGAGAATCCATCACCTGTCCAGGGGTGCAGAGGCAGCGAGGCCTGTCCAGGGGTGCAGAGGAGGAGAGGCCTGTCCAGGGGTGCAGAGGAGGAGAGGCCTGTCAAGGGGTGCAGAGGAGGAGAGGCCTGTCCAGGGGTTCAGATGAGGTGAGGCCTGTCCAGGGGTGCAGAGGAGAAGAGGCCTGTCCAGGGGTGCAGAGGAGGAGAGGCCTGTCCAGGTGTGCAGAGGAGGTGAGGCCTGTCCAGGGGGTGCAGAGGAGGTGAGGCCTAACCAGGGGTGCAGAGGAGGAGAGGCCTGTCTAGGGGTGCAGAGGAGGAGAGGCCTTTCCAGGGGTGCAGAGGAGGGGAGGCCTGTCCAGAAGAGGTGAGGCCTGCCCAGGGGTGCAGAGGAGGTGAGGCCTGTCCAGGGGTGCAGAGGAGGAGAGGCCTGTCTAGGGGTGCAGAGGAGGGGAGGCCTGTACAGAAGAGGTGAAGCCTGTCCAGGGGTACAGAGGAGGTGAGGCCTGTCCAGGGGTGCAGAGGAGGTGAGGCCTGTCCAGGGGTGCAGAGGAGGGGAGGCCTGTCCAGAAGAGGTGAGGCCTGTCCAGGGGTGCAGAGGAGGGGAGGCCTGTCCAGAAGAGGTGAGGCCTGTCCAGGGGTACAGAGGAAGTGAGGCCTGTCCAGGGGTGCAGAGGAGGTGAGGCCTGTCCAGGGGTGCAGAGGAGGGTAGGCCTGTCCAGAAGAGGTGAGGCCTGTCTAGGGGTGCAGAGGAGGGGAGGCCTGTCCAGAAGAGGTGAGGCCTGTCCAGGGGTACAGAGGAGGTGAGGCCTGTCCAGGGGTGCAGAGGAGGTGAGGCCTGTCCAGGGGTGCAGAGGAGGGGAGGCCTGTCCAGAAGAGGTGAGGCCTGTCCAGGGGTACAGAGGAGGTGAGGCCTGTCCAGGGGTGCAGAGGAGGTGAGGCCTGTCCAGGGGTGCAGAGGAGGAGAGGCCTGTCCAGGGGTGCAGATGAGGAGAGGCCTGTCCAGGGGTGCAGAGGTGAGGCCTGTCCAGGGGTGCAGAGGAGGTGAGGCCTGTCCAGGCGTGCAGAACAGGCGAGTCCTGTGAGGCCTGTCCAGGGGTGCAGATGAAGTGAGGCCTGTCCAGGGGAGCAGAGGAGGTGAGCCCTATCCAGGGGAGCAGTGTCTCTCTTCAGGGCCTGTGCATAGGACTCCAAACCTCAGAGCGGAGTCAGAGGCGCTGTATGGGGTGGAATAAACTCTGGGCTCCTCTCTCCTTAATGAGAATCCATCACCTGTCCAGGGGTGCAGAGGCAGCGAGGCCTGTCCAGGGGTGCAGAGGAGGAGAGGCCTGTCCAGGGGGTGCAGAGGAGGTGAGGCCTGTCCAGGGGGTGCAGAGGAGGTGAGGCCTGTCCAGGGGTGCAGAGGAGGAGAGGCCTGTCTAGGGGTGCAGAGGAGGAGAGGCCTTTCCACGGGTGCAGAGGAGGGGAGGCCTGTCCAGAAGAGGTGAGGCCTGCCCAGGGGTGCAGAGGAGGTGAGGCCTGTCCAGGTGTGCAGAGGAGGAGAGGCCTGTCTAGGGGTGCAGAGGAGGGGAGGCCTGTCCTTAAGAGTTGAGGCCTGTCCAGGGGTACAGAGAAGGTGAGGCCTGTCCAGGGGTGCCGAGGAGGTGAGGCCTGTCCAGGGGTGCAGAGGAGGTGAGGCCTGTCCAGGGGTGCAGAGGAGGGGAGGCCTGTCCAGAATAGGTGAGGCCTGTCCAGGGGTGCAGAGGAGGGGAGGCCTGTCCAGAAGAGGTGAGGCCTGTCCAGGAGTACAGAGGAGGTGAAGCCTGTCCAGGGGTGCAGAGGAGGGAAGGCCTGTCCAGAAGAGGTGAGGCCTGTCTAGGGGTGCAGAGGAGGGGAGGCCTGTCCAGAAGAGGTGAGGCCTGTCCAGGGGTGCAGAGGAGGTGAGGCCTGTCCAGGGGTGCAGAGGAGGTGAGGACTGTCCAGGTGTGCAGAGAAGGGGAGGCCTGTCCAGAAGCGGTGAGGCCTGTCCAGGGGTACAGAGGAGGTGAGGCCTGTCCAGCGGTGCAGAGGAGGTGAGGCCTGTCCAGGGGTGCAGAGGAGGAGAGGCCTGTCCAGGGGTGCAGATGAGGAGAGGCCTGTCCAGGGGTGCAGAGGTGAGGTGTGTCCATGGGGATCAGAGGAGGTGAGACCTGTCCAGGGGTGCAGAAGAGGCGAGTCCTGTGAGGCCTGTCCAGGGGTGCAGATGAAGTGAGGCCTGTCCAGGGGAGCAGAGGAGGTGAGCCCTATCCAGGGGTGCAGTGTCTCTCTTCGGGCTTGTGCATAGGACTCCAAACCTCAGAGCGGAGTCAGAGGCGCTGTATGGGGTGGAATAAACTCTGGGCTCCTCTCTCCTTAATGAGAATCCATCACCTGTCCAGGGGTGCAGAGGCGGCGAGGCCTGTCCAGGGGTGCAGAGGGGGAGAGGCCTGTCCAGGGGTGCAGAGGAGAAGAGGCCTGTCCAGGGGTGCAGAGGAGGAGAGGCCTGTCCAGGTGTGCAGAGGAGGTGAGGCCTGTCCAGGGGGTGCAGAGGAGGTGAGGCCTGTCCAGGGGTGCAGAGG